>NC_012876.2:49300906-51829470 GCF_000003195.3 Sorghum bicolor | reverse complement strand
TCCGAATACCTAGTCTCAGCATCAATCAATCTCCTGCTTAAATAGTAAATCACATGTTCCTTCCCTTCAAATTCCTGAATCAAAGCCGAACCGATGACCATCCCATCGGTAGATAAATACAATCTGAAGGGCTTCCCTTGCTGAGGGGGAATCAGGACTAGAGGATTCATCAAATAATTCTTGATTTCATCCAAGGCCAATTGTTGTTCCTTCCCCCAAACGAATTCTTGATCGGCTTTCAACTTAAGCAAAGGACTGAAAGCATGAATTTTACCAGACAAATTAGATATAAATCTCCTGATAAAATTCACCTTGCCGATCAAGGACTGGAGCTCAGTCTTGTTGGTAGGAGCAACTATTTTGTTGATGGCATCAATGGATCTTCGACTGATCTCAATTCCCCTCTGATGCACCATGAAACAAAGGAATTGTCCTGCCGATACACCAAATGCACACTTATTGGGATTCATCTTCAAACCATGCTTCCTTGTGCATTCCAACACCTTTCGCAAATCGGCAAGATGCTTTGTGAAGTCCCCAGGCTTAATCACCACATCATCAATATAAATTTCCACCAGCTTGCCGATGGACTCATGAAATATAAAATTCATGGTTCTCTGATAAGTAGCACCAGCATTCTTCAAGCCAAAGGTCATGACTATCCATTCAAACAACCCTACATGACCAGGACATCTAAATGTAGTCTTTGGAATATCTTCTTCAGCCATGAATGTTTGATTGTATCTTGCATTGCCATCCATAAAGCTGATAATCCGATGCCCAGCCGTAGCATCAACTAGCAGATCGGCAACTGGCATTGGGTAACCATCTATCGGTGTAGCTTTGTTAAGGTTCCTGAAATCAATGCAGACCCGAAGCTTTCCATTTTTCTTATAGACCGGAACAACGTTGGAAATCCACTCGGCATATCGACACTGCCGAATAAACTTAGCTTCAATAAGTTTGGCTATTTCGGCCTTAATATCAGGAAGAATATTAGGATTACATCGGCGAGCTGGCTGTTGATGTGGCCGAAATCCAGACTTGATAGGCAACCGATGTTCAACAATTGATCGGTCCAAACCAGGCATTTCAGTATAATCCCAAGCAAAGCAATCTCTATATTCCTTTAACAAATCAATTAATTGCAGCTGACACTCAGAACTTAATTTAGTACTAATAAAAGTAGGTCTAGGCTTATCACCCCTACCTATATCTACCTCTACCAATTCATCGGCCGATGTGAATCCCTGGCCTAATTTTCCAACATCGGCGAACCTATCCATTAAAAACCTTCATCAGAACCGACTGCTTGGATCGGTGGAATTTCATAATCGGCAACTTTGAAAAAATCCTTTTCCCAAACTTCTCCTGAAATGCACCTAGTCCTTTCATAGGTGTCTGCTTCTGCCGATGCAATAACATAGGAAGAATCTCCCGGGACAATCTCAATTTTGTCACCTACCCACTGAACCAAGCATTGGTGCATTGTAGACGTGTTGACACCGTTTTTGGGCACGTGTCCATGATTGGTAAAGTGTAGGTTGGCAAGATAAGACGGAAGTGCTTGATCTACAGGGTGAGTTGCCGATGAAGATGGTTGCCGATGGAGGGATGGTTGGACGTGACCAAATCCATAGGTGATAATGTGTTTGTGCCGATGGCTATGACAGAGGAGTCTGCCGATGATACAGAGGGAGAACCTGGAAGTTGTCGATCGGCTTATGGGGATGTCCTAGTTTGTCACGTGAGGATAGTTTTACGTTTTCCTTAGTTATTTGGATTGTTTTGTACACGAACTTTGTTTAGATTTGGAATTCGAATTCTAGTCGTGTCTGGTTGTAGCTCTTTGAGCAGGGTATAAATGTAGACCCTCGGGCCTTGTAAAGAAGATGAATCAATCAATCAAACACAAGTTTTTACTCATATTCTAGCATCTACTTTTCGACGACTTCGTCATACTTTTTTTCCTTTTTATTACGAGTTCTTAGGAATTCGTCGACTTAAGCTCGGCGTATTCTCGAGTTCCGCGTGAGTACCTCTTGGCCGTGACATCCGGGCGCATCGCTGTTGTCAGGACCAAAGTATTCGAGTTACCACCTTTGCCGATAGTAAGGTCAAATCGGTTGGCACGCCTTAACGTTTGAATCGGGTATTAGCCCTTTGTGTTTGCAGATCAGCTTTTGCATCAACAAGACGGAATGCAACAATTGGCGTGAATCCAATCTCTTCCCAGCAGCAAGTTATAAGCACCTTTTCCACTGATCACGAAGATGGTTGTCGGCAAGGTTTTGCTGCCGATGGTCAACTCAGCGCATATTGCCCCCTTAACTGGAGACACGTTGCCCTCAAAATCTTTGAGCATCATATCAGTCTTGGTCAAATCCTGATCTCCTTTCCCAAGCTTCCGATACAATGCATATGGCATGATATTGATAGCAGCTCCACCATCAATTAAAATCTTGGTCATCGGCTGACCATCAACCCTTCCTTTGACAAACAGAGCCTTAAGATGTTGCCTTTCATCATCGGTAGGTTTTTCAAATATGGCTATCATCGGATCTAAAGCCAACTGAGCTATTTGGTCAGAAAATCCAACTCATCATCACTGGATGGCACAAGGAATTCCATCGACAACATGAATACCATGTTGATGTCTGCCGATGGCCCTTTTCCCTTAGGATCGGGCTGTTGCTGATCCCCAGACTGGCTAGAGTTCTCGCCCTTTCTTAACTCTTCTCGCCTTTCACGCTGCAGCCTTCTCTTTTGCGTCCTGGTCAACCCTTCTGGACACCATGGAGGGAGTTTTTGCTGCCTTACCGATGGGCGATGATTCTCCCTTGACTCCATCTGATAAGCATTGGTGTCCCTACAGAAGACGAACTCATCGGGCACCCGCGCATTAGTCATCTCCTCAAGTTCTTCCTGGTTCCTGGGAAAATATTCAACACGATCGCCGAGCCTGTCGTGCACGCTGAGCCTGCCCCCCAGCCGATCATGAACCGACGCTCTTCCCCTAATCGGCCCGTCAAACCGGCGGTTATTGTTTTGATACTGCCGATTTGATCTATCATACCGATCATAACCATTACATTTCGGGCAGTCTCTGACAGTAGGAAGTTTGATATTTTCCTCCCAACAATGAATGAAGAACGGGCAATCTATCATACCGATCATAACCATTACTTCTGTCGGCGTCTTTCTTCTTCCCGATGATATTCCTCTTGCTGGCGCCGATACCGTTCCTCACGTTGCTGCCAAGTTTCTCGAGGCCTTCTTTGAGTTATCACAATACCAGATCGGGGAGGCCTTCCTGAGTTAGTCCCCTCCTGGACCAAGCCTTTTCCTTTTGCATCGACAGTAGTGACCTGATGCTGAGGATCTACCGATGCACTTCTTTCAGCTGCTTCCGACGTCAAGACCTTGGCCTTTCCCTTAGCATCTGTTGATGCAAAAGCTGATCTGCAAACACAAAGGGCTAATACCCGATTCAAACGTTAAGGTGTGCCAACCGATTTGACCTTACTATCGGCAAAGGTGGTAACTCGAATACTTTGGTCCTGACAACAGCGATGCGCCCGGATGTCACGGCCAAGAGGTACTCACGCGGAACTCGAGAATACGCCGAGCTTAAGTCGACGAATTCCTAAGAACTCGTAATAAAAAGGAAAAAAAGTATGACGAAGTCGTCGAAAAGTAGATGCTAGAATATGAGTAAAAACTTGTGTTTGATTGATTGATTCATCTTCTTTACAAGGCCCGAGGGTCTACATTTATACCCTGCTCAAAGAGCTACAACCAGACACGACTAGAATTCGAATTCCAAATCTAAACAAAGTTCGTGTACAAAACAATCCAAATAACTAAGGAAAACGTAAAACTATCCTCACGTGACAAACTAGGACATCCCCATAAGCCGATCGACAACTTCCAGGTTCTCCCTCTGTATCATCGGCAGACTCCTCTGTCATAGCCATCGGCACAAACACATTATCACCTATGGATTTGGTCACGTCCAACCATCCCTCCATCGGCAACCATCTTCATCGGCAACTCACCCTGTAGATCAAGCACTTCCGTCTTATCTTGCCAACCTACACTTTACCAATCATGGACACGTGCCCAAAAACGGTGTCAACACATGCCCCCCAATTTCGGAGAATGAAATCATTAATGCTCCGAAATTCTCTGTAGTAATGATGCTTTCCCGCAATTAATGCTCCCAATTTAGTAACCGACAGCCTTAACCTGAACAACTCTGATCTTATTCCTCTGCAGATTCCTCGAAATCCTCAACTTCCCCAAACGGACATTTCCAGTTTAGTCGCACATCGGCAATATTACCGTTACAGGGACTTGCCGATGAACGTCCATATGTTATCCTCCCAAACGGCTATCTCCATGTTACCTGCCCATCGGCAATATGACCGTTACAAGGCGCTGCCGATGGACCGACCAGGAGATCTCGCACAGTGAAATATCTATGGATGATGACCGCTGCCTATCAAATCACCTGCACAATCCCTTGATTATCGTGCGAACAGTTACCATATCTTCCTGAGCACCCTCGGGTTTCTCGGATGCGGCAAAGAGATCAGTCAAATTTGCCCTTGCCCGTTTCGTCCTATAAATAGTTCCTTCTCGGGTACTCCTTCTCCATCACATCATTCCACCATCCCAACTCTTACTTTTCCAGCGGCGGTACCATTGAAAATCTTCAAGACCTCCGACAAGCACTCCTCCTCATCAACTCCGGTGCCCCCAAACGCTCTCCTTGCTGCAAGATGGCCATTAACTTCGTCGTTCCTGAGGTCAGATCTCCATCTCATCTCCTGTACCTTTTCTCGCATTCCTGTTCATCCGCATTTCATTTTACTGAATATCTTCCTTTTTCTTTTCTTCGTATTTTTATTCCCCAAAACGCTAGAAGTTGTCCAACAAAATCGTCATCCCCACCGATCAACCACACCTCCAATGTCTCGGTCCTCTAGGGAATCCAGATCCAACTGACCTTATCAATGCAGAAACCAACAGGATTCCCTTTAGAGCCGAAAACTTTTCTTTAGATCTGTGGAAAGACACCTTTCGCTCTTGGCCCAGCCCTATTGTAGGGTGGAAAGATTGGTTCTTGAGAGTCAGTAATTCGAATGAAGTCCAGTGGGGTGAAAGGAAGCTAGCCCAATGCATCAGGCTATCTATTGTCGATGTGCACAAGAACGAGTCGCTGTTGATAGCTGCATCTTATTTTTGGTCAGATACCCTTAATGCTTTCATCTTTGGCCACGGTCCTGTTTCTCCCACTCTTGCCGACGTAGCTATGCTCACTAGTCTAGACGTTTCTTCTGCCGATAGCACCCATTTCTTCGATACCGCCCCTAGTGCCAAAGTGGAGACTCGCGCTATCGGCGGTTGGTCGGGGTACATTCAGAAGTACCGTGGGAAGGGGCCTGTCACCACAAAGGAACAAACCACCTTTCTGAATATGTGGCTGGACAAGTTCGTATTCTGTGGTCGATCGGCAGGACCGACTTCTGTCTATCTATCGGCAGCAGAGAGACTGGCTAACGGTGGCCAATTTCCTCTCGGCCGATACTTGCTTGGCGCTGCTTACCATCTTCTCCATCAGGTAGCCCAAAAACTCCTGCTTGGTCAGTCTATCGGCAACTTGGGAGGTCCCTGGTGGTTTATTAACATGTGGCTCAATCTGCACTTGCATAAGCGCCTTGACTTCAACTTGTTCACACAGCATTTCCCAAGAGATATAGCCAAAAATCATGTGTTGGGCGAAGAGGAATCGGCAACACGTGCCCCCCTGAATTTTGGCGAAGCTGCCATAGTTCTACCTGGTTTAGGGAGTAATCCGGACCAAATCGGCCGATTCTTCCAGACTCTGTATGAGGGATTGGCCAGAGATGAACGACCATGGTTGGCTTATGATGACCCAGACAGCATGCTCCCTCTAACCTTCAATCCATTTGATGAAGCTCTTGACAGGGATAATGAGGTGATGATAGAGGTTGTGACTCCCAGAGCCATACCAGTGAATTTCTTTGGTAGCACAAAAACCTCTCCCCAAACCTATGAATTTTACAATCCATCGGCATTAGCTCGCCAGCTAGCTTTCGGCCAGTTGCCGATTGCACTTCCTTATGCCGATGTGATAAAGCCCAGAGAACCCATCACCAACCTTCTCGAGTGGACTCGAGTAGCCCAGCTACCACCAAATGCCGATACAGATGTAGATCTGTCAGAATGGGTTCCAGCTGCCTTTATCACTCAGGCATACAAGCTATGGTGGGCAGAATGGAAAGAGAATCTATTCTGCAGATCGGCCCTCTCATACCGCGGCATGATCGACCCCGAATACGAAGTCCCTGATGACACTGTAAGTATTTTAAACCGATGTCTCATTTTTCAATACTATTTCCATCGGTAACTTACCCCTGTATTCCTTTTGCAGGTTGACAACATCCCCCCATCGGTTAGCAGGAGTGGCAAGCCGATCGACTTGTTCCCATCAGGCCCGATCTCCTCAATCGGCCACAATGCTCCCACTCTGGTTTCCATCGTGCATCGGGGTGTGCGCCTCAAGAAAGTTACCACCAGGAAAACTCAGACATCGCCAACGGTAGCTGCTTCCACTCTGGCGCAAGCTTTCAAGGCAATTTGTCAAACCCTTTTCATTTATGCTGACTATCTTTGTATCGGCTATCTGTGCTCATAAACTCCTTTTTGTTGTTGTAGCAAACTGGTGCATCGGCAAAAGCCAAACGCCAAGGTACCGATGCCCCCAGTCTAGCCAGCCAAAGAGGAAGGGCACCCAAGGTGCTAAGGCTGGAACAAAGCGCCAGAAAGTGGCAACTCCCCCTCCTCCTCCGGTGTCTCCAATCCCGGTGGAATCTTCCCCTTCTTCGCCAGAAGTCCAGACACAGCAAGCACCATCTCCCCAACCAATGCAGGAAGCACCACCGATGGAAGAACCCCAGCAGGAAGAACCTCAAACAGAAGGTACATCAGCTGACGTGGGTGAACAAACAACTGGCCCGGCAGGTCCAATTATATCATCGGCAGTTCCCCCAATTCAGACAACTGTTGTTCCTTCTCCAGGTAACATATTTCAACAACACTTCCGCCGATAAACTTATTCTCATTTAGCCTTATAACTCTTTCTGTCTTCTTTCCAGTCGATGTTGTTCCATCGGCAACACTTGCCGATCAACCTGTAGCTCCATCGGTATCCTTGAGTCAAAGGCAAGAAATTGCCTTGAAGCAAGTAAGTCATCCAATTTTCCACCAGTATCGTCTGCCGAAGTTTTGACCATAAAAATGACTTATTTCATCCTCGTTTTCAGGAACAAGATTCTCCCGACAGCTTATTCTCCTTCGCCATTGATATCTTCGAAGAAGAAGGTGAGGAAGCAAGCTCCTCTCGGGCAGTTGGGACTGTATCGGCAGAAACCAGGGCTAAACTGGAAGAGCTATCGGCCATATTTCATCAAGACACAGCTCAACTGGTCAACGATTCTGACCCAGCCAAGGCCCTGTTCAAGACCCTTAGAAGCCAAATTCCTGCCGATGCTGAAGAAACCCTCTTCCAGGCTGCACACCTAGAAAGCCGCCAGCTACAGTACCAGAGAGCCACTCGACGCCTTGCCGATAGAGCTGCTCAAATCCAGCTTTCTGAGGAGATGATGAAAGAAAAACTCTTAGCCGATGAAAAACATAAGAACATCGGCACCTTAAAGTCCTCAGGTGATGTACTGAAGCAGAAAATATCTGATCTATCGGCAAAAAGGGAAGCCCTACTGGCCGAACTCAAGCGAGTAGAGAATGCTCTGTCCCAAGCCCAGCAAGAAGAGAGTCAACTGCCAGAGACCATCAAACACCTTGAACAAGAACGAAATGTCCACGGTCGCAAAGCGCTGCAGTTGAAGAGGAAGTTGAAGCCGATAGAAGGTTCTGCCGATGATGATATCAAAGAGATAGAGACAGCCAATCAGATCCGGCTGCGCGCCATATCGGCAATCCAAGCGCTGCTGAACATCTGAAGCTTTCATTGGCAACACACCTTTGTTTTCCCGCTTTTAGCTTTTAGTCTAGCCGATAAGACTGTTATCGGCATCTTTTGAAACATTAAGTCTGCCCCCAAACATTTAAATCCAGCCGATAGGAGTGTTATCGGCACTTAAACTTTTATGCATCGACCCATATGCTGGGGTAGTACTTCTTTAAATATTTGCCATTTAATGCTCTGGGAAATTCAACTCCTTCGAGAGTTTCTAGAATATAGGCGTTACCAGGAGCCGAGTGTCTTATCCGATAAGGACCTTCCCAATTAGGAGACCACTTCCCAAACTTCGAACTTTTAGTCCCAACTGGCAAAATCAACTTCCATACCAAATCCCCATCGGCAAACTCCTTAGCCTTTACTTTCTTATCATACCATCTAGCAACTCTCTTCTTATTTTCTTCTATACTCATTAAAGCCTTTAACCGATGCCCTGCTAAATCATCTAACTCATCGGTCATCAAAGTGGCATAATCATCGGCAGCCAATTGATCTTGAAAAGATAATCGCCTAGATCCAGCCTTAATCTCCCAAGGCAACACTACATCATGTCCATACACCAATTGATAGGGTGACACCTTGGTTGATCCATGACAAGCCATCCGATAAGACCATAGTGCTTCATTTAACAATGTATGCCATCGCTTAGGATTTTCTTCAATCTTTCGTTTAATAAGCTTGATAATTCCTTTGTTAGACGCCTTGGCCTGCCCATTGGCTTGAGCATAATAAGGAGAAGAATTCAACACTTTAATCCCCATACCGATTGCGAATTCATCAAACTCCCCCGATGTGAACATAGTGCCTTGATCGGTAGTGATTGTCTGAGGAATCCCAAATCGGTAAATAATGTGCTCCTTTACAAAATCAATCATATTAGCCGAGGTAACTTTCTTCAAAGGAATCGCTTCAACCCATTTAGTAAAATAATTGGTGGCAACCAGAATGAACTTATGCCCCTTGCTAGATGGTGGGTAAATCTGGCCGATTAGGTCGATAGCCCATCCCCGAAACGGCCAAGGCTTAATAATAGGATTCATGGCCGATGCAGGGGCTCTTTGAATGTTACCAAACTTTTGACAACCTTGACACCCCTTGAAATACTTAAAGCAATCCTCGAGCATGGTCGGCCAAAAATATCCATTCCTTCTAATCATCTATTTCATCTTGAAAGCCGACTGATGTGCTCCACACACTCCTTCATGAACTTCTCCCATTAAACTTCTAGCTTCATCATCACCTAGGCATCAGAGAAGAATTCCATCAATAGTTCGATAATACAATTCATCTTCGAGGAGCACATACTTGGTTGCTTGAAATCGAACCCGTCTTTCAACTTTCTTAGATGGATTTTTCAAATAATCAATAATTTCTTTCCTCCAATCATCGGCACCAATTCCCGATATTGTATTAATCATAGGCTGATATCCTGAGGCATGCTGAGCTAACCGATTGGCCTCTTCATTATGCAACCGAGGAACATGCTCTAATCGGAAATCTTTGAATTCCTTTAACAGTTGCATGCTTCTTTCGAAATAAGTTATGAGAACTTCACTTCGGCATTCGTAGCTCCCGGCCAATTGATTTATAACTAACATAGAATCCCCAAAAATTTCAACAGCATCGGCACGAACTTCTCTTAACAACTCCAATCCCTTGATCAGAGCCTGATATTCAGCCTGATTATTTGTCGATGTAGTAACAATCGGTAAGGAAAACTCATACTTCTTCCCCTTAGGGGAAACTAATACAATGCCGATTCCTGCCCCCCGGTCACATGTAGATCCATCAAAGAAAAGCGTCCAAGGCACAACTTCCAAGGCTTCCACTATACCGCAATGCTGAGTCACAAAATCGGCCATAATCTGTCCTTTAACCGCCTTAGCCGATTCGTAGCGCAGATCGAACTCCGACAGTGCCAAAATCCATTTACCGATCCTGCCACTCATAATCGGCATAGATAGCATGTATCGGACCACATCATCTTTGCAAACAACAGTGCATTCGGCCGATAATAAATAGTGCCTCAATTTAATACACGAAAAATATAAGCATAAGCATAACTTCTCAATGACCGAATACCTGGTCTCAGCATCAATTAATCTCCTGCTTAAGTAATAAATTACACGCTCTTTCCCTTCAAACTCTTGAATCAAAGCCGAACCGATAACCGTCCCATCGGTAGACAAATATAATCTGAAGGGCTTTCCCGGCTGAGGTGGAACTAGAACTGGAGGATTCACTAGATATTTCTTGATTTCATCCAAAGCCAACTGCTGCTCTGCTCCCCAAATAAATTCTTGATTGGCTTTCGACTTAAGGAGAGGACTGAAAGCACGAATCTTACCAGACAGATTGGATATAAATCTCCTAATAAAATTTACCTTGCCGATCAAAGATTGGATCTCAGTCTTGTTGGTAGGGGCCACTATTTTATTGATGGCATCAATAGATCTCCGACTAATTTCAATCCCCCTTTGATGTACCATGAAACCAAGAAACTGCCCTGCCGATACACCAAATGCACACTTATTGGGATTCATCTTCAATCCATGCTTCCTTGTGCACTCTAACACCTTCTGTAAGTCGGCAAGATGTTTTGAGAAATCCCTAGAATTAACCACCACATCATCAATATAGATCTCCACCAGCTTGCCGATGAACTCATGAAATATAAAATTCATGGCTCTTTGATAAGTAGCACCAGCATTCTTCAACCCAAAGGTCATGACTATCCATTCAAATAACCCAACATGACCAGGACACCTAAATGCGGTTTTTGGAATATCTTCCTCTGCCATGAATATTTGATTGTACCCTGCATTGCCGTCCATAAAGCTGATAACCCGATGACCAGCCGCGGCGTCAACCAACAGATCGGCAACAGGCATTGGGTATCCATCCATCGGCGTAGCTTTATTGAGATTCCTAAAATCAATGCACACCCGAAGCTTCCCGTTTTTCTTGTAAACCGGAACGACATTGGAAATCCATTCGGCATACCGACACTGCCGAATAAACTTAGCTTCAATAAGCTTAGTGATTTCAGCCTTAATATCAGGTAGAATACCAGGATTACATCGGCGAGCTGGCTGCTGATGTGGCCGAAATCCAGACTTGATGGGTAACCGATGTTCAACAATTGATCGGTCTAAACCAGGCATCTCGGTATAATCCCAAGCAAAGCAATCTTTATATTCCTTTAACAAATTGATTAATTGCTGCTTACACTCAGGATCTAACTTAGCACTAATAAAAGTAGGCCTGGGTTTATCACCATTACCTATATCTACCCCTACCAAATCATCGGCCGATGTGAATCCCTGGCCTAACTTTCCATCATCGGCGAACCTATCCATTAAAAGCCATCGTCAGAACCGACTGCTTGGATCGGTGGAATTTCGTAATCGGCAACTTTGAGAAAATCTTTCTCCCAAACTTCTCCTGAAATGCACTTGGTCCTCTCATAGGTATCTGCCTCTGCCGATGCAATGACATAAGAAGAATCCTCCGGGACAATCTCAATCTTGTCACCTACCCACTGAACCAGGCATTGGTGCATGGTAGACGGGATGCAACAATTGGCATGAATCCAATCTCTTCCCAACAATAAGTTATAAGCACCCTTTCCACTGATTACGAAGAAAGTTGTCGGCAAGGTTTTGCTGCCGATGGTCAACTCCACACATATTGCCCCTTTGACTGGAGACACGTTTCCTTCAAAATCCTTGAGCATCATATCGGTCTTGGTCAAGTCCTGATCTCCTTTTCCAAGCTTCCGATATACTGCATATGGCATAATATTAATAGCAGCTCCACCATCAACTAGGATCTTGATCATTGGCTGCCCATCAATCCTTCCTTTGACAAACAGAGCTTTGAGATGCTGTCTCTCGTCATCGGCAGGTTTCTCAAAGATAGCCGTCATCGGATCCAGAGCCAGCTGAGCTATCTGATCGGAAAATTCCAACTCATCATCACTGGATGGCGCAAGAAACTCCATCGGCAACATAAAGACCATATTAACTCCTGCCGATGGACCTCCTTTCTTAGGATCTGACCGCTGCTGATCCCCAGACTGACCAGAATTTTCGCCCTTGCTTAGCTCCTCTTGCCTTTCACGCTGCAATCTCCTTTTCTGTGTCTTGGTCAACCCTGCAGGACACCATGGAGGGAGTGGCTTTTGCCTTGCTGCCGGGCGTCGGTTCTCCCTTGACTCCATACGATATGTGTTAGCATCCCTGCAAAATATAAACTCATTGGGAATTCGCGCATTAGCCATCTCTTCGAGCTCTTCCTTGTTCCTGGGAAAATATTGGACACGATCACCAAGCCTATCGTGCACGTTAGTCCTGCCACCCAGCCGATCATGAACCGATGCTCTTCCTCTGATCGGCCCATCAAATCGCCGATTGTCCTCAGGATAACACCGATCAGTCCTGTCGTACCGATCATAACCATTGCACTCAGGGCAGTTTCTGATAGTAGGAAGCTTAATATTTTCCTCCCAACAATGAATGAAGAACGGGCAGTTCCAATGATCTCTATGCCGATTCCACTCCTGTCGGCGTCTTTCTTCCTCCCATCGATAATCTTCTTGCTGGCGCCGATACCGACTTTCCCGTTGCTGCCAGTTTTCTCGAGGTTTTCTATGAGTTATAATGATACCAGACCGAGGGGGTCTATCCGAACTGGTTCGTGTCTGGACTAAGCCCTTGCTTTTTGCATCGGCAGTAGTAACTTGATGTTGAGGATCTACCGATGCACTTTTCTCGGCTATTTCCGATGTTAAGACCTTGGCCTTCCCCTTGGCATCCAACATGTTTGTTGGGAAAGGATGTTGGTCTATCTTCATCGGCTTCTGGGTCTTGGAACTGTCAAACTTAATCCTCCCAGACTCTATTGCCGATTGCAGCTGCTGTCTGAAAACTTTGCATTCATTAGTGTCATGAGAAGTTGCATTATGCCACTTGCAATATTTCATCCTCTTTAACTCCTCAGCCGATGGGATTACGTGATTAGGAGATAGCTTGATCTGACCTTCCTGAAGCAGAAAGTCAAATATCCTATCGGCCTTAGCGGTGTCAAAAGCGAACTTTTCTGGTTCCTTCTGCCCAAAAGGGCAAGACATCGGCTTCTTGTTTTTTACCCACTCTGCCAAGCCGATGACTGGTTCCTCATCAGAATCGGAGCTCGTTGCTTCATCAATAAATGATACTCTCTTGTTCCATGCTCTTTTGGGCTCGAAAGGTTTGGCGTCTTGATCAGAAATCCTCTGCACCAAATGACTTAAGCTTTCAAATTCCTGAGAAGCATACTTATCCCTGACATGTGGCAATAAACCTTGGAAAGCCAAATCGGCTAGCTGCCGATCATCTAGAATCAGGCTGTAGCATTTATTCTTAACTTCCCGTATCCTCTGCACGAAACCTTCAACCGATTCATCATTGCGCTGTCTTAACTTGACCAAATCGGTGATCTTCTTCTCATGAACCCCAGAGAAAAAGTATTTGTGGAATTGCTTCTCTAGATCGGCCCAAGTAATCACTGAGTTGGGAGGTAATGATATGAACCAAGTAAAGGCCGATCCAGATAATGATGATGAAAATAGCCGAACCCTCAATTCGTCCCTGTTACCGGCTTCTCCGCATTGAATGATGAACCTGTTGACATGCTCCATAGTCGACGTATCATCCTGCCCAGAAAATTTGGTAAAGTCTGGTACCTTGTACCGATGTGGAAGTGGGATCAAATCATACGCGGGAGGATACGGTGTCCGATAAGAGTAAGTATTGACTTTGGGTTTTATCCCAAATTGATCTCTCATTACTTCAGCGATCTTATCGGCCCAATATGCATCGGCATCCTGCCGATGAGGCAGCTGCGGGTCTAGCACCTGGTGGCGAGCCTCCACGTGTCTGTTTGGGGCATGATCTGCACGGAACATTGGGTCGATCATCTGGCCCCCAATTTGCGGACCACCAAACTGTTGTCCACCGACTTGCTGCCCCCCGAGTTGCTGTCCAATATTCATTGGCTGGCTGGAAATCCCTTGACTTGGGAATCCGGGATAGACCTGTCCTTGCTGGAACCCTGTAGCCTGGTAACTCTGTGGAAAAACTTGCTGTCCAAGCCACCCATTATTAGCGTTCATCGGCATAGGCGCTGCCGATGATTGGTAATTAGGTACCATCATTGAATTGACATATCCTGACTGGGCCATAGACCTCTGTTGCATCAGCATTGCATCTGCCGATGCATTAGGCATCTGGAACATCGAATCTTGAGGATTCCCAGGGTGAGGTCTTGTAGTAGTAGTTGTCGTGTACCGTGGACTCTGATTCAACGGCGCGTTGGGAGGCGCCGATGTCATAGGAGTCTTGCCCCTCATGTCGTTTATCTGCGATGTACCTGGCGTCAATTCTGGAGGCATACCATAACCCCACCAGTTAGGAGGAAGAGTCAACCCTGACATTGCCGATGCCAACATATCTGTAGTCAGCCTATTCTGCCCACCTAAAGTCTGCGGGTTAGTTGTCATCGGCACAGATGGTGCATCGGTAGCTCCCGATGTATTTGGAGGGACAACAGATTGTGCACTTGCAGCCGTCAAAGCAGCCGATGGAGCCGTGACCTCTGGTGCCGTTGGCTGATGATGAGAGGGGCCCACATAATCTGGTGGGATCTGTCCTTCCTTGAAAGTTCTTGCCACGGCATTAAAAACCGTATTAGACAGTACACCAGCTTGGTTGATCAAAGCCCGGTTGATAGCACTGTCAACCATATCTTGAAGCTTGCCCGGATTGGCTTCGAAAGTAACCTGCCGTGGTGTCGGCAGTGCCTCTTTCTGGATCACCTCGCCGCTCCTGTTTATGCTGAAAGACCTCAGGCATTGCAGCTTGAACTCTTCCATGGCTTGGGCAATAGCTTGCTTCTGCTCATCCTTGAGATTGGCCTCCGTCACGGTGATGACGTTTTCTTGATCAATTGACATGTTGATCTTGATCTTGAATCTAGTCCCACCGAGCGTGCCAAAAGATGTGTTGATGCAAAAGCTGATCTGCAAACACAAAGGGCTAATACCCGATTCAAACGTTAAGGCGTGCCAACCGATTTGACCTTACTATCGGCAAAGGTGGTAACTCGAATACTTTGGTCCTGACAACAGCGATGCGCCCGGATGTCACGGCCAAGAGGTACTCACGCGGAACTCGAGAATACGCCAAGCTTAAGTCGACAAATTCCTAAGAACTCGTAATAAAAAGGAAAAAAAGTATGACGAAGTCGTCGAAAAGTAGATGCTAGAATATGAGTAAAAACTTGTGTTTGATTGATTGATTCATCTTCTTTACAAGGCCCGAGGGTCTACATTTATACCCTGCTCAAAGAGCTACAACCAGACACGACTAGAATTCGAATTCCAAATCTAAACAAAGTTCGTGTACAAAACAATCCAAATAACTAAGGAAAACGTAAAACTATCCTCACGTGACAAACTAGGACATCCCCATAAGCCGATCGGCAACTTCTAGGTTCTCCCTCTGTATCATCGGCAGACTCCTCTGTCATAGCCATCGGCACAAACACATTATCACCTATGGATTTGGTCACGTCCAACCATCCCTCCATCGGCAACCATCTTCATCGGCAACTCACCCTGTAGATCAAGCACTGCCGTCTTATCTTGCCAACCTACACTTTACCAATCATGGACACGTGCCCAAAAACGGCGTCAACACGTCTACAATGCACCAATGCTTGGTTCAGTGGGTAGGTGACAAAATTGAGATTGTCCCGGGAGATTCTTCCTATGTTATTGCATCGGCAGAAGCAGACACCTATGAAAGGACTAGGTGCATTTCAGGAGAAGTTTGGGAAAAGGATTTTTTCAAAGTTGCCGATTATGAAATTCCACCGATCCAAGCAGTCGGTTCTGATGAAGGTTTTTAATGGATAGGTTCGCCGATGTTGGAAAATTAGGCCAGGGATTCACATCGGCCGATGAATTGGTAGAGGTAGATATAGGTAGGGGTGATAAGCCTAGACCTACTTTTATTAGTACTAAATTAAGTTCTGAGTGTCAGCTGCAATTAATTGATTTGTTAAAGGAATATAGAGATTGCTTTGCTTGGGATTATACTGAAATGCCTGGTTTGGACCGATCAATTGTTGAACATCGGTTGCCTATCAAGTCTGGATTTCGGCCACATCAACAGCCAGCTCGCCGATGTAATCCTAATATTCTTCCTGATATTAAGGCCGAAATAGCCAAACTTATTGAAGCTAAGTTTATTCGGCAGTGTCGATATGCCGAGTGGATTTCCAACGTTGTTCCGGTCTATAAGAAAAATGGAAAGCTTCGGGTCTGCATTGATTTCAGGAACCTTAACAAAGCTACACCGATAGATGGTTACCCAATGCCAGTTGCCGATCTGCTAGTTGATGCTACGGCTGGGCATCGGATTATCAGCTTTATGGATGGCAATGCAAGATACAATCAAACATTCATGGCTGAAGAAGATATTCCAAAGACTACATTTAGATGTCCTGGTCATGTAGGGTTGTTTGAATGGATAGTCATGACCTTTGGCTTGAAGAATGCTGGTGCTACTTATCAGAGAACCATGAATTTTATATTTCATGAGTCCATCGGCAAGCTGGTGGAAATTTATATTGATGATGTGGTGATTAAGCCTGGGGACTTCACAAAGCATCTTGCCGATTTGCGAAAGGTGTTGGAATGCACAAGGAAGCATGGTTTGAAGATGAATCCCAATAAGTGTGCATTTGGTGTATCGGCAGGACAATTCCTTTGTTTCATGGTGCATCAGAGGGGAATTGAGATCAGTCGAAGATCCATTGATGCCATCAACAAAATAGTTGCTCCTACCAACAAGACTGAGCTCCAGTCCTTGATCGGCAAGGTGAATTTTATCAGGAGATTTATATCTAATTTGTCTGGTAAAATTCATGCTTTCAGTCCTTTGCTTAAGTTGAAAGCCGATCAAGAATTCGTTTGGGGGAAGGAACAACAATTGGCCTTGGATGAAATCAAGAATTATTTGATGAATCCTCTAGTCCTGATTCCCCCTCAGCAAGGGAAGCCCTTCAGATTGTATTTATCTACCGATGGGATGGTCATCGGTTCGGCTTTGATTCAGGAATTTGAAGGGAAGGAACATGTGATTTACTATTTAAGCAGGAGATTGATTGATGCTGAGACTAGGTATTCGGCTATTGAAAAACTGTGCTTATGCTTGTACTTCTCTTGTATTAAGTTAATGCATTATTTGCTATTGGCTGAATGTACGGTTATTTGCAAAGATGATGTGGTCCGATACATGCTATCTATGCCGATCATGAGTGGTAGGATCGGTAAGTGGATTTTGGCATTGTCAGAATTTGATCTGCGTTACGAATCGGCTAAAGCGGTTAAAGGACAGGTTATGGCCGATTTTGTGACTCAACATTGTGGTACAGTGGAAGCTGTGGAAATTGTACCTTGGACGCTCTTCTTTGATGGATCCACATGTGACCGGGGGGCAGGAATCGGCATAGTGTTAATTTCCCCTCGGGGGAGGAAATATGAATTTTCCTTGCCGATTATTGCCACGTCAACAAATAATCACGCTGAGTATCAAGCCTTGATAAAAGGATTAGAATTACTAAGGGAAGTTCATGCTGATGCTGTTGAAGTCTTCGGGGATTCTATGCTAGTTATAAATCAATTGGCTGGAAGCTATGAATGCCGAAGTGAAGTCCTCATAACCTATCATGAAAGGAGTATGCAATTGTTGAAGGAATTCAAGGATTTCCGATTAGAGCATGTTCCTAGGTTGCATAATGAAGACACCAATCGGTTGGCTCAACATGCCTCAGGATATCAGCCCATAATTAATGCGATATCGGCAATCGGTGCCGATGATTGGAGGAAAGAAATCATTGATTATTTAAAGAATCCGTCCAAGAAAGTTGAGCGACGTGTTCGGTTTCAAGCTACCAAGTACGTACTCCTTGAAGATGAGTTGTATTACCGAACTATTGATGGGATTCTTCTCAAGTGCTTAGGTGATGATGAAGCCAAGAATTTGATGGGAGAGATCCATGAGGGAGTGTGTGGAGCACATCAATCGGCATTCAAGATGAAGTGGATGATCAGAAGAAATGGGTATTATTGGCCGACTATACTTGAGGATTGCTTTAAGTACATCAAAGGGTGTCAAGGATGTCAGAAGTTTGGCAATGTTCAAAGGGCACCTGCATCGACCATGAATCCTATCATCAAGCCTTGGCCATTCCGAGGGTGGGCTATTGATTTAATCGGTCAGATTTATCCACCATATAGCAAAGGACATAAGTTTATCTTGGTTGCCACCGATTATTTCACCAAATGGGTTGAAGCTATTCCTTTGAAGAAAGTTACATCGGCCATTATGATCGCTTTCGTGAAGGAACATATTATTTACCGATTCGGAATTCCTCAAACAATCACTACCGATCAGGGTACTATGTTCACATCGGGAGAGTTTGATGAATTTGCAATCGGCATGGGGATTAAAGTATTAAATTCTTCTCCTTATTACGCTCAAGCTAATGGACAGGCCGAGGCATATAACAAAGGAATTATCAAGCTTATTAAATGGAAGATTGAAGAAAATCCTAGGAGGTGGCATACATTGTTAAATGAAGCTTTGTGGTCATACCGGATGGCTTGTCATGGATCGACTAAGGTTTGACCTTATCAGTTGGTATATGGGCATGATGCAGTTTTACCTTGGGAAATTAAGACTGGGTCTAGGCGACTATCTTTTCAAGATCAATTGGCTGCCGATGATTATGCTACTTTGATGACAGACGAGTTGGATGATTTAGTAGAAAATCGGCTAAGGGCTTTGATGAGTATAGAGGAGAATAAGAAAAGAGTTGCCAGATGGTATGATAAGAAGGTAAAGGCTAAGGAGTTTGCCGATGGAGACTTAGTATGGAAATTAATCTTACCGATTGGGACTAAAAGTTCAAAGTTTGGGAAGTGGTCTCCCAATTGGGAGGGTCCCTATCGGATAAATCGATCGGCTCCTGGTAATGCCTATATTTTAGAAACTCTCAAAGGAGTTGAATTTCCCAGAGCATTAAATGACAAATATCTAAAGAATTACTACCCCAGCATATGGGTTGATGCATGAAAGTTTAAGTGCCGATAACATTCCTATCGGCTAGATCAAAATGTACCTAGGGTTGGACTTAATGTTTTAAAAAGGTGCCGATAACAGTCCTATTGGCTAGATCAAAGTACTAAGAGCGTTCAGAAAGGAAGGGCAAGTATGCCACCGATGAAGGATTCACATGTTCAATAGCGCCTGGATCACCGATATAGCGCGCAGGCGAATTTGATTGGCTGCTTCTATCTCTTTGATATCTTCATCGACAGAGCCTTCCACCGGCTTCAGTTTCTTCTTCATCTGCAGCGCCATACGGGCTTGGACGTTTCTCTGCTCAAAACGCTTGATCACCTCAGGCAGCTGGGTTTCCGCTTGTTGAGCTTGGGACAAAGCTTCTTCCACTTGCTTGAGTTCTGCCAGCAAGGCCTCTCTTTTTGCCGACAAGTCAGAAATCTTGTGCTTCAGCGCATCTCCTGAGGACTTTAAGACGCCGATGTTCTTGTGCTTCTCATCGGCAAGGAGTTTCACTTTCATCATTTCCTCGGAAAGCTGAGCCTGAGTAGCTCTGTCGGCCAGGTGCTGAGTAGCCCGTTGATATTGCAGCTGACGGCTTTCCAGATGTGCAGCTTGAAAGAGGGCTTCTTCAGCATCGGCAGGGATTTGGCCTCTAAGGGTCTTGAACAAAGCCTTGGCTGGGTCGGAGTCATCAACCAGTTGGGCTGTGTCTTGGTGAAGGAGGGCCGATAATTCTTCCAATTTCGCCCTGATTTCTGCCGATGTGATCCCGACTGCCCGAGAGGAACTTGCTTCCTCACCTTCGTCTTCAGAGATGTCGATGGCAAAGGAGAACAAGCTATCGGGAGAATCCTGTTCCTAAAAGAGAAATAAAGTGAGTTGTTCCGTGGCTAAGTGTTGACAAATAATACTGATGGGGATTGGATGGCTTACTTGTTTCAAGGCAATCTCTTGCCTCTGACTGGAGGATGCCGATGGAACTACAGGCTGATCGGCTGGGGTTGCCGATGGAACTATGTCGGCTAAAAAATTAGCAGAGGTAATTATAAAATTGGGAAAATGGGTCCATCGGCAATGATTTCGTAAAATATATCACCTTGGGGAGGTGCAGTGCTTGTCTGGATCGAGGAAATTACTGATGATATGATTGAGCCTGCTGGATCGGTAGTCTGCTCGCTTACACTAGCCGATGCGTCTTTCGGCTGAGGTACTTCTGGCTAGGGTTCTTCCAATTGGGATGCTTCTTGCAACTGAGGGGGAGATGGTGCTTGTTGTATCTGAACTTCTGGAGAAGAGGGAGAAGATTCCACCAGAATCGGCGATACTGGGGGAGGAGAAGGTGTTGCCATCCTCTGGCGCTTTGCTTGTGCTCTGGTACTCTTGGCACCTTTTCTCTTCGGTTGACTGGGCTGGGGGGCATCGGCACTTGTGCTTCTAGTCCTTGCTGATGCACTGGTATGCTGATGCAATGATGTAAATCCATAAGTACAAGTGTAACAGATGAAAAGATGAAATCAATATGAAAATGTACCTTGAAAGCCTGTGCCAAAGTAGAGGCAGCTACCGATGGAGATGTCTTAGTCTTATTGGTGGTGACTTTCTTCAGGCGTATACCTCGGTGCATTATTGCAGCCAGGGTAGGAGCATTGTTGCTGATTGAAGAGATCGGACCTGATGGAAAAAGATCAATCAGCTTGCCACTTCTGCTGACCGATGGGGGGGCATCGTCGACCTGCAATATGATGCATAGAGTGAGTTGTCGATGGAAATGAGTAAGAGAATTGAGGCATCGGTTTGGAAATACTTATAGTATTATCAGGAACTTTGTACTAGGGGTCGATCATGCCGCGGTATGTAAGAGCCGATTTGCAGAATAAGTGCTCCTTCCATTCTTCCCACCATTGTTTGTGCGCATGAGTGATGAAGAGGGCTGGGATCCACTCTGATAGACCTGCAGTTGTATCGGCATTCGGTAGCAATTGGGCTACTCGGGTCCACTCAAGAAGGCTAGTGATGGTCTCCCTGGGTTTTATCACATCGGCATAACAGAGAGCAATCGGTAGCTGACCGAAAGCTAGTTGACGGGCTAGTGCCGATGGGTTGTAGAACTCATAAGTCTGGTTAGAAGCTTTCCCACTACCAAAGAAATTTACTGGTATAGCTCTGGGAGTGATCAATGCCATCATCACGTCATGGTCCTTGTTGAGGGCATCATTGAAGGGATGGAAGACCAAGGGGAACATGGTGTGGGGATCTTCATAAGGCATCCACGCTCGATGCTCTTAGGTCAGGCCTTCATACAAGGTCTAGAAGAATCGGCTGACCTGGTCTGCGTTGCCGCCTGTGCCAGGTAGAACAATGACAGCTTCGCCAAAGTTCAGAGGAGGGCGAGTTGCCGATTCTTCTTCATCTAATTCATAATCCTTAGCTATGTCCTTGGGGAAGCATTGTGTGAAGAGGTTGAATTCAAGACGCTTGCGCATGTGGAGGTTAAGCCACATATTGATGAACCATCAGGGTCCTCGTAGGTTGCCGATGGACTGGCCAAGGAGGAGTTTTCTGGCTACTTGGTGGAGGTGGTGGTAGGCAGAACCTAGCAGATATCGGCCGAGGGAAAATCGGCCACCATTGGCTAATTTCTCTACTGCCGATAGGTAGACAGAGGTTGGTCCTGCCGATCGACCACAGAACACAAACTTGTCTAGCCACATGTTCAGGAAGGTGGTTTGTTCCTTTATGTTGACAGGCCCCTTTCTGCGGTACTTTTGGATATACCCTGACCAGCCACCGATAGCGCGGGTGTCTACTTTGGCACTAGGTGTAGTGTCAAACAGATGACTGCTATCGGCATTGGATACGTCTAGGCCGGTGAGCATGAGCACATCGACAAGAGTGGGAGAAGCAGGGCCGTGACCAAAAACAAAGGCATTGAGTGTATCTGACCAGAAATATGATGCAGCTATCAGTAGTGATTCATTCCTATGCATATCGGCAATGGACAACCTAATGCATTGGTCCAGTTTTCGCTCACCCCACTGAACCTCATTTGAGTGGCTGACTCTCAAGAACAAATCTTTCCATCCTACTGTAGGATTGGGCTAGGAACGCAAGGTATCCTTCCACAGATCTAGAGAAAAATTCTCGGCTCTAAAAGGGATTCTGTTTGTTTCTGCATTAATAAGATCGGTGGGATCTAGGTCCCCTAACGGACCAAGACATTGGAGGTGTGGCTGATCTGTAGGGATGACAATTTTATTGGACAGATCCTAATGATTTTGAAGGTAAAAGAAGAATAAAGAAAGAAAAGGAAAAATGTTCAGTAAAGTAAATTGCGGATGAACAGGGATACAGTGAAAGCACAAGAGGTGGAATGAAGAACTAACCTCAGGAACGATGAAGTTGATGGCCATCTCCTCACAAAAAGGATGATCGAAGGCTTCGAGGTTGGTGAAGAAGTGGCTTTGTTGTTCTTGGAGATCTCGAACAGCGCCGCCGCCAGGAAGGTGGAGTTGGAACTGTGGAATGATGCGATGGAGAAGGAGTACCCGAGAAGGAACTATTTATAGGACAAAATGGGCAAGGGTAAATCTGACTTATCACTTCACCGTATCCGTGAAATCCGAGGATACTCAGGAAGATATGGTAACTGTTCGCACAGTAATCAAGGGATTGTGTAGGTGATTTGACAGGAAGCGGTCGTGATCTGGAGATATTTTACTGTGCGAGATTTCCTGGTCGGTTCATCGGCAGCGCCTTGTAACGGTAATATTGCCGATGGGCGGATAAAGTGGGGATATCCGTTTGGGAGGATAAGATACTTTACTGAATAGGACGTCCTGGTCAGTCCATCAGTAGATCTCTGTAACGGTAACATTGCCGATAGGCGACTAAGGTGAAGATGTCCATTTGGAAGGTTGAGGATTTCGAGGAATCTGCGGAGGGATCGAACCAAGGTTGTTTAGATTAAGGTTGTCGGTTACCAAATTGGGAGAATTAATTACGGAAAGGCATCATTACTGCAGATAATTTCGGAGCATTAATGATTTCATACTCCGAAATTGGGGGGTATGTGTTGACACAGTTTTTGGACACGTACCCAGGATCGATAGAGTGTAGATCGGCAAGAAAGGGCAATAGTGACTGCCCTATAGGAGAGTTGCCAATAATGGTGGTTGCCAATGAGGAGATAGCTGAATGTGGCTAATAGTGATGTGTTTATGCCGATGGCCAGTATTAATCGTTGCCGATGGGGAGTCTGCCGATGTCGTGGAAGGAAGACTTGGAGGTTGTCAATTGGTCCGTGGTGGTGTCTCAGCTTGTCACGGGAGGATAGTTTTATGTTTTCCTTAGTTATTTAAATCGTTTTGTACACGGATTCTGTTTAAATTTGGAATTCGAATTCTAGTCGTGTCTGGTTGTAGCTCTTTGAGCAGGGTATAAATGTAGACCCTAGGGCCTTGTAATTGGAACATCTATCAATCAATCAAACACAAGTTTTTACTCATATTCCAGCATCTACTTTTTCGACGACTTCGTCATATTTTCCTTTTTTCATTATGAGTTCTTAGGAGTTCGTCGACTTAAGCTCGGCGTATTCTCAAGTTCCGCGTGAATACCTCTTGGCCGTGGCATTCGGGCGCATCGCTGTTGTCGGGACCAAAGTATTCGAGTTATCACCTTGCCAATAGTAAGGTCAAATCGGCTGGCACGCCTTAATGTTTAAATCGGGTATTAGCCCTTTGTGTTTGCGGATCAACTTTTGCATCAACAGGTTCCTTAGAATCGGCAACTCAAATGAAGTTTGATGGGGTGAGCGAAAATTAGACCAATGCATCAGATTATCCATTGCCGATATGGAGAGGAATGAATCCCTGTTGATAGCTGCTTCATACTTTTGGTCTGACACCCTCAATGTTTTTGTATTCGGCCATGGTCCTGCATCCCCCACTTTAGCCAATGTGCTGATGCTTACTGGTCTGGACATATCATCTGCCGATGATAACCATCTTTATGACCGCAAACCTGAACGCAAAGTAGAAACCCGCAACATAGGTGGTTCGTCGGGATACATCCAAAAGTACCGAAAAACAGGGCCAGTCACACAGAGAGAACATGCTATCTTTCTGAATATGTGGCTAGACAAGTTTGTCTTCTGTGGCCGATCGGTAGGACCAACCTCTGTCTATCTATCGGCAGCAGAAAGACTAGCTGATGGCGGCTGATTTCCTCTTGGCCGATATTTGCTTGGCTCTGTCTATCACCTCCTCCACCAAGTAGCTCAGAAACTCCTGCTAGGCCAACCCATTGGCAACTTAGGGGGCCTTGGTGGTTCATCAACATGTGGCTTAGTGTCCACATGCATAAACGCCTCGGCTTTGACCTCTTTGCTCAGCGCTTTCCAAGAGACATAGCCGAGGATCATGAACTGGATGAGGAAGAATCGGCAACTCGCCCCTCCTTGAATTATGGCGAGGCTACCATAGTCTTACCTGGCACCGGAGGTAATGAAGATCAGGTCAGCCGATTCTTCTAGACCCTCTATGATGGCCTGACCAAAGATCAATGGGCATGGATGCCCTATGAGGATACAGAAACTGGATTCCCACTCACTTTCCATCCCTTTGACGATGCTCTTAACAAGGACCATGATCTCATGATGGCGATTATCACCCCAAGAGCTATACCAGTGAATTTCTTCAGCAGTGGGAAGACCTCCAACCTTACTTATGAGTTCTATAACCCATCAGCCTTGGCCCGTCAACTGGCATTTGGACAGCAGCCAATCGCGCTCTGCTATGCCGATGTGGTAAAGCCAAGGGAGACTATAACCAATGATCTTGAGTGGATCAGAGTAGCTCAGCTTCCACCAAATGCCGATACGTAAGACATCAATCTATCGGCTTGGATCCCAGCTCTTTTCATCACTTAGGTATACAAACAATGGTGGGAAGAATGGAAAGAGCACCTGTTCTGTAGATCGGCCCTCACATACCATGGCATGATCGACCCCAAGTACAAAGTTCCCGAGAACACTATAACTCCTTAACCGATGCTTCAATCTTTCACTACTTTTGCCCTTATCGGTAACTTACTTCCCCCTTTGTTTTTAACAGGTCGACGATAAACCACCGACAGTCAGTAGGAGTGGCAAGCCGATCGAGCTCCTTCCATCAGCCCCGATCTCCCTCATCGGCAACAACGCACCAACCCTGGCAGCTCTAATGCACCGGAATGTGCGGTTTAAGAAGATCGCCACCAAACGAGCATAAACATCCCCATCGGTGGCTGCCACTGCTTTGGCACAAGCATTTAAGGTAAATCCCTGACTCCTCCAATTCTCACCGATTCTATTCTACACTCACACAGTCTTTTCAGGAAACATCGGCTACTATGGGAACTTCATCGGTAACTTTTACTGTTTCATCCAAAATTTCATCACATTTCGTTATATTTGTGCTTATGAAACTTTTGTCGTTGTATCAGCAAACTAGCAAGTCGGCCAAGACTAGAAGTACCAAGGCAAGCGTCGATGCCCCCCAAGCTAGTCAAGCCAAGAGAAAGGATCCCAAGAGCACCAAGTCACAGGCAAAATGCCAAAAAACAGCGCCACCTTCTTCTCCTCCCCCAGTGTCACCAATTCATGTAGAATCGTCCCCGTCTACACCAGAAATCCAGACTCAGCAAGCACCATCTCCACCTCAACTGCAAGAAGCACCTCAGACAGAGGAGATATCAGCCAATGTTCCTGAGCAGACTGCCGATCCAACAGGTTCAATCATAGCATCGGTAGTCTCCTCGATTCAGACAAGCATAGCACCTCCTCAAGGTAAAGTACTATCTCTGAAATCATTGCCGATGGACTTATCTTCCCACCTAATAATTATTCTGGTTAATTTCTTTCAGCTGATATTGTCTCATCGGCAACTTCGGCCGATCAAATTGTAGTACCATCGGCCTCAACCAGCCAGAGGCGAGAGATAGCTTTGAAAAAAAAGCTATTTGATTATCATCTTTTATTTTACTAATAGTTCATCATCAAATAACCTATCTCCTTTTCTTTTTCAGGAACAAGATTCTCCCGACAGCCTGTTTTCCTTTGCCATCAAAATTTCTGATGATGAAGGCGAGGAAGCGAGCTCTTCTCAAGCAATCAGTATTTCATCGGCAGAGATCAGAGCAAAGCTGGAAGATTTGCTGGCCCTGCTTCATCAGGATACAGCCCAACTGGCTGATGACTCTGATCTAGCTAAGGCTCTGTTCAAAGCTCTCAGAGGCCAAATTCCTGCCGATGCCGAGGAGATCCTCTTCAAGGCTGCACATTTGGAGAGTCGACAGCTCCAATACCAAAAGGCCACTCAGCGCCTTGCCTATAGAGCCGCTCATGCCCAGCTTTCAGAGGAGGTAATGAAGGTAAAGCACCTTGCCGATGAAAAACACAAGAGCATCGGCATTCTGAAATCCTCAGGGGATGTGCTAAAACAAAAGATCTCCGACCTATCGCAAAAAGGGAAGCACTGTTAGCGGAGCACAAACAAGTAGAAGAAGCTCTGTCCCAAGCTCTACAGGAAGAAAGTCAGCTGCCCGAGATGATCAAGATCCTCGAACAAGAGCGAAATGTCCAAGCTCGCAAGGCACTGTAGATGAAGAAGAATCAAAAACCGGTGGAAGGCTCTGCCGATGAAGATATCAAGGAGATAGAAGAAGCCGATCAAATCCGTCTGCGCGCTATATCGGCCATCTAAGCTCTGCTGAATGTATGAACTTTTCATCGGCGGCGTGTTTTGCTTTTTATTTTAATCTGCTGATTATTTTGGTCTAGCCAATAGGACTGTTATCGGCACCCTTTTGAAACATCATCTTTAGTCCCAGATACATTTCAATCTAGCCGATAGGAGTGTTATCGGCACTTAAACTTTTATGCATCGACCCATATACTTGGGTAATACTTCTTTAAATATTTTCCATTCAATGCTCTGGGAAATTCAACTCCTTTGAGAGTTTCTAGAATATAGGCATTACCAAGAGCAGACCGGCTTATCCAATAAGGACCTTCCCAATTGGGAGACCACTTGCTAAACTTTGAACTTTTAGTCCCAATCGGCAGTATCAGCTTCCATACCAAGTCTCCATCGGTAAACTCCTTAGCCTTTACCTTTTTATCGTACCACCTAGCAACTCTCTTTTTGTTTTCCTCTATACATACCAAAGCTTTGAGCCGATGCCCTGCCAAATCCTCTAACTCATCTTTCAACAAAGTAGCATAGTCATCGGCAGTCAACTGATCTTGGAAAGATAGTCGCCTAGAGCCAGTCTTAATTTCCTATGGTAGTACTACATCGTGCTCGTATACCAATTGATAAGGTGAAACTTTGGTCGACCCATGACAAGCCATCCGATATGACTACAAAGCCTCATTCAACAATGTATGCCACCTTTTAGGATTTTCTTCAATCTTCCGTTTGATAAGTTTAATAATTCCCTTGTTAGATGCATCAGCCTGCCCATTGGCTTGAGCATAATAAGGAGAATAATTCAACACTTTAATTCCCATACCGATTGCAAATTCATCAAACTCTCCCGATGTAAACATGGTACCCTGATCGGTAGTAATTGTTTGAGGAATACCAAATCGGTAAATGATATGTTCTTTCACAAAATCAATCATATTGGCCGATGTAACTTTCTTCAAAGGAATAGCTTCAACCCACTTGGTGAAATAATTAGTAGCAACTAAGATGAATTTATGCCCTTTGCTAGATGGTGGATAAATCTGGCCGATCAAATCAATAGCCCATCCCCGGAACGGCCAAGGTTTAATAATGGGATTCATTGCCGATGCGGGTGCCCTTTGAATATTGCCAAACTTTTGACATCCTTGACATCCTTTGAAATACTTAAAACAATCTTCAAGTATAGTCGGCCAATAATACCCATTTCTTCTGATCATCCATTTCATCTTAAAAGCTGACTGATGTGCTCCACACACTCCTTCATGGATTTCTCCCATCAAACTTTTAGCTTCATCATCACCTAAGCATCTGAGAAGAACCCCATCTATTGTTCGATAATAAAGCTCATCCTCGAGGAGCACATACTTAGTAGCTTGAAACTGGACACGCCTCTCAACCTTCTTAGATGGATCCCTTAAATAACCAATGATCTGTTTTCTCCAATCATCGACATTGATTGCCGATAACGTATTCAATATGTATTGATATCCCGAGGCATGCTGAGCCAACCGATTAGCCTCATTATGTAACCAAGGCACATGCTCTAATCGGAAATCTTTGAATTCCCTTAATAGTTGCATACTCTTTTCGTAATAAGTTATCAGAACTTCACTTCGGCATTCATAACTTCCAGCCAATTGATTTATAACCAGCAAGAATCCCCGAAGATTTCAACAGCATCAGCAAGAACTTCTTTTAACAACTCCAACCCTTTGATTAATGCTTGATATTCGGCTTGATTATTCGTTGACGTGGCAACAATCGGCAAAGAGAACTCATACTTCCTTCCCTAAGGGGAAATTAATACTATGTCGATTCCTGGCCCCCGGTCACACGTGGATCCATCAAAGAAGAGCGTCCAAGGCACAATTTCCAAAGTCTCCACTGCACTGCGATGTTGAGTCACGAAATGGGCCATAATCTGTCCTTTAACCGCTTTAGCTGATTCGTAACGCAGATCGAATTCCGACAGTGCCAAAATCCACTTACCGATCCTGCCACTCATAATCGACATAGATAGAATATATCGGACCACATCATCTTTGCATATAACAGTGCATTCGGCCGATAGCAAATAGTGCCTCAACTTAATGCACGAAAAATATAGGCATAAACATAATTTTTCAATAGCCGAATACCTGGTCTCAGCGTCAATCAATCTTCTACTTAAATAGTAAATCACACGCTCCCTCCCTTCAAATTTCTGAATCAAAGCCGAACCGATGACCATCCCATCGGTAGACAAATATAATTTGAAGGGCTTTCCTTGTTGAGACAAAAATAACTCTTGATTTCATCTAAAGCCAAATGTTGCCCTTCTCCCCATACAAACTCTTGATCAGCTTTTAATTTAAGTAAATGACTAAAAGCACGAATTTTACCAGATAAATTGGAAATAAACCGCCTGATTAAATTTATTTTGCCGATCAGAGGTTGCAGCTCAGTTTTGTTAGTAGGAGCAACTATTTTGTTGATAGCATCAATAGATCTCCTACTAATTTCAATTACCCTTTAATGCACCATGAAACCAAGAAATTGTCCTGCTGATACACCAAATGCACACTTATTAGGATTCATCTTTAAACCATGTTTCTTTGTGCATTCCAACACCTTTCGCAAATCGGCAAGATGTTTTGTAAAATCTCCAGACTTAACCACCACATCATCAATATAAATTTCCACCATCTTGCCGATGAACTCATGAAAAATAAAATTCATAGCCCTCTGATAAGTACCACCAGCATTTTTCAAACCAAAGGTCATGACTATCCATTCAAACAATCCAACATGACCAGGACATCTAAATGCAGTCTTTGGTATATCTTCTTCAGCCATGAATATCTAATTATATCCTGCATTGCCATCCATGAAGCTAATAATCTGATGCCCTGCTGCAGGTCAACTAGCAAATCGGCAACTGGCATGGGGTAACCGTCCATCGGCGTAGCTTTGTTAAGATTCCTGAAATCAATACAAACTCGAAGCTTCCCATTTTTTTGTAAACTGGGACAACATTGGAAATCCATTCGGCATATCGACACTGCCGAATAAACTTAGCTTCAATAAGTTTAGATATTTCAGCCTTAATATCAGGAAGAATATTAGGATTACATCAGCGAGCTGGCTGTTGATGTGGCCAAAATCCAGACTTAATTGGTAACCGATGTTCAACAATCGATCGGTCCAAACCAGGCATCTCAGTATAATCCCAAGCAAAGCAATCTTTATATTCCTTTAACAAATCGGTTAACTATTGCTTACACTCAGAATTTAACTTAGCGCTAATAAAAGTAGGCCTTGGCTTATCACCATTACCTATATCTACCTCTATTAAATCATCAGCCGATGTAAACCCCTGACCTAACTTTCCATCATCGGTGAACCTATCCATTAAAACTCCTCATCAGAACCGACTGCTTGGATCAGTGGAATTTCATAATTGGCAACCTTGAGGAAGTCTTTCTCCCAAATTTCTCCTGAGATGCACCTGGTCCTCTCATAAGTGTCTGCCTCTGCCGATGTGATGACATAAGAAGAATCTCCCGGGACAATTTCAATCTTATCACCTACCCACTGAACCAAGCATTGGTGCATTGTTGATGGGATGCAACAATTGGCATGGATCCAATCTCTCCCTAGTAGCAAATTATACGCACCCTTTCCACTGATCATGAAGAAAGTTGTCGGCAAAGTATTGCTGCCAACGGTCAACTCGACGCATATTGCCCCAATAATTGGAGACACGTTTCCTTCAAAATCCTTTAACATCATATCGGTCTTGGTCAAATCTTGATCTCTCTTTCCAAGCTTCCGATAGACTGCATACGGCATAATATTGATAGCAGCCCCACCATCAACTAATGTCTTGGTCATTGGCTACCCATCAACCCATCCTTTGACGAATAGAGCCTTAAGATGTTGCCTTTCATTGTCGGTAGGTTTTTCAAAGATAGTCGTCATCGGATCCAGAGCCAACTGAGCTATCTGGTCAGAAAAATCTAGCTCCTCATCATCACTGGATGGCGCAAGGAATTCCATCGGCAACATAAATACCATGTTGACATCTGCTAATGGCCCTTTTCCTTTAGGATCCGGCTGCTGCTGATCTCCAGGTTGGTCAGAATTTTCGCCTTTGCTTAGCTCTTCTCGTCTTTCGTGTTGCAACCTCCTTTTCTATGTCCTAGTCAATCCCTCTGGACACCATGGAGGAAGTTGTGGCTGTCTTGCCGATGAGCGACGAGTTTCCCTTGACTCCACTCGATAGGTGTTGGCATCCCTGCAAAATATGAATTCATCGGGAACTCGTGCATCGGCCATCTCTTCAAGCTCCTCTTGGTTCCTGCGAAAATATCCAACACGGTCACCAAGTCTGTCATGCACACTAAGTCTACCCCCCAGCCGATCATGAACTGACGCTCTCCCCCTAACCGGCCCGTTAAATCGTCGATCATCATTTTGATATTGCCGATTAGGTCTATCATACCGATCATAACCATTGCACTCAGGGCAATCCCTAACAGTGGGAAATTTAATCTTCTGCTCCCAACAATGGATAAAGAATGGGCAGTTCCAGTGATCTTTATGCCGATTCCACTCTTGTCGGTGTCTCTCTTCTTCCCAACAATAATCCTCCTGTTGGCGCCGATACCGATCTTCACGTTGTTGCTAAGTCTCCCGATGCCTTCTATGAGTTATCACAATGCCAGATCGGGGAGGCCTTCCTGAGCTAGCCCCTTCCTGTATCAAACCTTTTCCTTTGGCATCGGTAGTAGTAATTTGATGCTGAGGATCCACCGATGCATTTTTCTTAGCTGCTTCTGACGTTAATACCTTGGTTTTTCCCTTAGCATCCAGCATATTTGTTGGGAAAGGATGTTGATCGATTTTCATCGGCTTCTGAGCTTTAGAACTATCAAACTTGATCCTCCCAGATCCTATAGCCGATTGCAGCTGTTGCTTGAAAACCTTGCACTCATTTGTACTATGAGATGTAGCATTATGACACTTGCAGTACTTCATCTTCTTCAATTCCTCAGCCGATGGAATCACATGATTGGGTGACAACTTGATTTGACCTTCCTGGAGTAGAAAATCAAACATCCTATCGGCTTTGGTGATATCGAATGCAAATTTTTCTGGCTCTTTACACCCAAAGGGGCAAGACATTGGCTTCTTGTTCTTTACCCACTCTGCCAGGCCGATGACTGGTTCTTCATCAGAGTCTGAGCTTGCTGCCTCATCAACAAATGACACCTTCTTATTCCACTCTCTCTTGGGCTCAAAAGGTTTGATATCTTGGTCAGAAATCCTCTGCACCAAATGACTTAGACTTTCGAACTCTTGAGAAGCATACTTGTCTCTGATATGCAGCAACAATCCCTGGAAAGCCAAATCGGCTAGCTGCCGATCATCCAAGATCAGACTATAGCATTTATTCTTAACTTCTCACAATCTCTGCATAAAGCTTTCAACTGATTCATCATTGTGTTGTTTCAATCTGACAAAATCGGTGATCTTCTTCTCATGGACTCCAGAAAAGAAGTATTTGTGGAATTGCTTCTCTAGATCGGCCTAAGTAATCACTGAGTTGGGAGGTAACGATATAAACCAAGTAAAAACCGATCGAGACAAAGATGACGAGAACAAACGAACCCTTAACTCGTCTCTGTTAGCAGCCTCCCCACATTGGATGATGAACCTGTTGACATGCTCCATGGTTTATGTGTCATCCTGTCCAGAAAACTTAGTAAAATTGGGCACCTTGTACTGATTTGGAAGTGGAATTAGGTCATATGCGGGAGGATACGGTGTCCGATAAGAGTAAGTATTGACTTTGGGTTTTATCCCAAATTGGTCTCTCATTACTTCAGCTATCTTATCGGCCCAATAAGCATCGGCGTCTTGTCGATGAGGCGGTTGTGGATCTGGCACCTGCTGATATGCTTCTACGTGTCTCTGAGGTGCACGATCTGCATGGAACATTGGGTTAACCATCTGACCAGCAATCTGCTGACCAAGATTCATCGGCTGGTTGACCAACCCTTGATTCTGAAACCCAGGTTGGATTTGTCCTTGGTGAAATCCTACAGTCTGATGATTCTGCTGAGGTATCTATGGAAAGACTAGCTGCCCTGTCCATCCATTGTTAGCATTTATCGGCATAGGCCCTACCGAAGACTGGTAATTGGGCATCATCATTGAATTGACATACCCTGGCTGCGTCACAAACCTCTGCTGCGTCAGCATTAGATCTGCCGATGCATTAGGCATCTAAAACGTTGGAGCTTGAGAATTCCCAGTATAAGGCCTTGTAGTAGTAGTTGTAGTTGAAAGCCCTAGTTTGGTTTTGGATAATTGATGAAACCCTAGTACTAACCTCTATGCTAAGTGTGTGTAGACTTAATAAGGTTGGTACATGCCAAGTGATGGAGCAAGTGATGATCATGGTGATGATGGTGATGACCACAAGATGATCAAGTGCTCAACTTGGAAAAGAAGAAAGAGAAAACAAAACCTTATGGAGCTCAAGGCAAAGGTATTGCTTAGGGTTTTGGTTTTGGTGATCAAGACACCATAGAGGGTGTGATCACATTTAGGATAGATAGCCGTACTATAAAGAGGGGAATTCTTTGGCTAAGAGGTTATCAAGTGCCACTAGGTGTCATTGTTCATGTGCATGCATTTAGAACCTAGTAAGCTAACTTAACTCGTTCGAAGAAAATGATTGTGAAAATGCTAACACACGTGCACAAGTTGGTTTACACTTTGTGGTATTCGGCGCTTTTCGAGAAAATGAAGTGCATATTTTCTATTGCGCCGGTGGGAAATTTGGAGAAGTCGCGGGAGTGTTTCTCGCTGAGAAAACACTCACCGGACGCTGGCTTCTGGAGCACCGGACGCTGCGTCTGAGCGTCCGGTGCAGACAGTGCTTGGCCCAGCTAGGGTAAGGCACCGGACGATAGGCACCGAACGCTGGCTTGAGCGTCCGGTGGTTAGCGTCCGGTGTGCGGGCGTTTTGCGATCGTCTCTGCGCATGGGTCCGGTGAGCACCGGACGCTGAGGGTGCGTCATCCGGTGACCCCGCGAGTTTGCGGAGCTCTCTACGCATGAGTCCGGTGTGCACCGGACGCGTCCGGTGCCAACCTGCTCAGCGTCCGGTGCTCTGCAGGTTACCGTTAGACTCTGTCACGCGGCTGACGTTGGAGCACCGGACGCAGGTGTTGAGCGTCCGGTGACCCCGTTTTTCGCCCAGTGAAAGAGCCAACGGCTCTATTTGTTTGAGGGGCTATATATACGTGTTTGGCCGGCTTGGGGCTCACTCTCTTGGCATTCTTGACTACTAGACTTCCTTGTGAGCCTAAGAAAACACCTCCCACTCATCTCCTTCATAGATTAAACATCTTTGTGAGATTGGGAGTGATTCCAAGTGCATTTGCTTGAGTGATTGCATCTAGTGGCACTTGGGGATCGTTCTAGCTGCGGTTTTCTTGTTACTCTTGGTGGTTGCCGCCACCTAGACGGCTTGGAGCAGCGGAGGAGCATTGGCACGAGTTGGTGATTGTTCGTGGCCATCTCCCGGTGATTGTGAGAGGTTTGTGCCTACCTCGGCGGAGAGCCAAAGGCAACATTAGTGGATTGCTCGTGTCATTGAGCTACCTCACTTGTGGGTAGGTTCTTGTGGTGTCCTAGTGAGGACGAGGTTCGTGCTACAACTCTTAGCCACCGAACCACCAAGTGTTGGTCGACACAACGGGGACGTAGCGTGCCGGCAAGCACGTGAACCTCGGGAGAAAAATTGTGTGTCTCCATTGTGATTGTTCATTGGATTTCTCCCGGTGATTGGACTTCATATTATTGATTGGTTCATCCCCTCTACGCGGCGGTATAAAGTTCAAACCATCTCTCTTACTTTCTTGCAAACTAGAGTAGCTTACATACTTGCATAGAAACTTTAGGTAGCTCTCTAGTGTAAGTAAAGACATAGCTCTTGTGTGCCTAGTGATTATATCAACTAGAATTGTTGGATAGGTGGCTTGCATTCACCCCATTAGAGCTAGAGCAAAAAGCTTCGCTTTGTTATTTACTAACCTCTTGCTCTAGTGAGTTTGTAGAATTTTTAAATAGGCTATTCACCCCCCCTCTAGCCATATTAGGACCTTTCAAGTGGTATCAGAGCCGTGGTCACCGTTTTGTGAAGGCTTAACAACCTCGGTGCTCAAATTATGGCTCAAATAGTGTTCAACCATGTTGGGGGCAAACCACCATTCTTTGATGGCACAAGTTCCTTTGACTATTGGAAGAGAAAAATGAAGATGTACCTTGGATCAATCAATGATAGAGTGTGGGAAGTCACGGAGAATGATTTTGTGATCCTTGACCCCGCCAACCCCACCGATAATGAGAGAGCAAACAAGCAATGTAACACCATGGCTCTCAACACAATTTATAATGGCATTGATTCAAAGGTGTTTGAACAAGTCAAAGATCTTGAGAAGGCAAGTGAAGTGTGGACAAGGCTAGAAGAAACATATAAGGGCACTACAACGGTAAAAAGTGCCAAATTGTATATGCTCAAGGACAAGCTATCCAACTTCAAGATGAAGGATGATGAGTCTATACCGGAGATGTTCTATAGGCTCCAAGTTATCATCAATGATCTCAAGGGCCTTGGTGAGAAAGTGAAGGATGAGGACTTCATTCACAAGTTCTTGATGTGTTTGCCCAAGAGGTTCAAGACATTAAGAACAATCATCTTTAGAGGTGGATTGACCGGTGTATCTCCCAATGAGGTACTTGGAGATGTCATGACCGAAGATCAATACAATGACAATGATGATGATGAGGTCATGAAGAAGGATGATGATGATAAGAAGAAAAAGAGCGTAGCATTCAAAGCTAGCTCTTCATCCAAGAGCAAGAACAAGGGCAAGGCCAAGAAGGAAGAATCAAGTGATGAGGAGTGCTCTAATGATGATAGTGATGATGAAGCATTAGCACTCTTTGTTCGCAAGTTTGGCAAGATGATGAAGAAGAAGGGCTACCACACAAGAAAGAGAAGGGACAACTCCAAAAATAAGGAATACGTGAGGCTATGCTACAAGTGCAAGAGCCCCGATCATATTGTGGCGGATTGTCCATACAATAGTGATCATGATGAGCATGAGAAGAAGAACAAGAAGGAGAAGAAAGAAAAGAAAGAGAAGAAGATGGTCTTCAAGAAGAAGAAGAAGGGTGGATCCTATGTTGTGACATGGGATAGTGATGCTTCTTCAGATGATGATTCTAGTGATGATGACAAGGCATCCAAGAAGAAGGCGCTTGCAAGCATTGCTATCAACAAGCCATCACTCTTCGACACTCCTTCATGCTTCATGGCCAAGGGCCACAAGGTACAATATGATGAGAGTGAAAGTGAAAGTGAACATGAACATGATAGTGATAGTGATGATGAAAATGAATTCACTAATGAACAACTCATGGACATGTTAGAACAAGCCGATTCACTTATTCAATCTAAAAACAAGAAGTGCAAAGAATTGGCCAAGAAGTTAAAAGCTCTTGAACAATCCTTTGATGAGCTCAATGCTAATCATGAGAGGCTAGTGGAAGCCCATGAGAAGCTTGGCAAGGCTCACACCAAGCTTGAGAAAGCTCACTCCTTGTTGTTAGAAGAGAACAAGGAAAAGGTTGTTGTATCATGTGATGTGGGCACAACATGTGACTTAATTAAAGAATCACCCAACCTACCTATTGTTGTTGCCACTAACTCTTCTTGTAGGTCTTCATCCACCACCACCAACTCTACCTCTACTTCTAGTGTTGGTATCACTTGTGATGCTTCACTAAAGGTTGAGAATGAGACTCTCAAGAGAGAGGTGGATGAGCTCACTCACGCCCTAGGCAAGGCCTATGGTGGTGAGGCCCGCTTGCTAAAGTGCTTGGGTAGCCAAAGGTTTTCTCTCAACAAAGAGGGATTAGGCTATACCCCCAAGAAGGGCAAGAAAGCTTTTTGCAACTCACAAGCCTAGCTTTGTGAAGAGCAATGGTCGGTATTGCAACAAATGCAAGCAAGTTGGGCACTTAGAGCTTAATTGCAACAAAATCAACAAGAACAAGAAAAATGCTAATGCACCTTACATTCCTTTTGATTCTTGTTATGTGCTTACCAAGGGTGAGAAGGGTGTGCATGCTAAGTTTGTTGGTACACCAATTATGGGTCCAAAGAAGAAGGCCATTTGGGTACCAAAGAGCTTAGTCACTAACCTCCAAGGACCCAAACAAGTATGGGTACCTAAGAAACATTGATTTGTTTTGTAGGTAAACTATAAAGCCGGAGGAAGGCATTGGGTGCTTGATAGTGGGTGCACACAACACATGACCGGTGATTCAAGAATGTTCAATTCAATCAATCTAAATGATGACAATGGTGTTGATAGTATCACATTTGGTGACAATGGCAAAGGCAAGGTCAAAGGGCTTGGTAAAATTGCTATATCCAATGACTTGAGCATTTCCAATGTGCTACTAGTAGAGAGCTTGAACTTCAATTTGCTATCCGTAGCTCAACTTTGTGATCTTGGTTTCAAATGCATATTTGGAGTTGATGATGTAGAGATCATAAGTGTAGATGGCTCTAACTTAATATTCAAAGGCTTTAGATATGAGAATCTATACTAGGTTGATTTCAATGCTAGTGAGGCTCAATTATCAACATGCTTGCTCACTAAATCTAGCATGGGTTGGTTATGGCATAGAAGGCTTGGTCATGTTGGAATGAAACAATTAAACAAGTTAGTCAAGCATGATCTTGTTAGAGGCTTGAAAGATGTCACATTTGAGAAAGACAAGCTTTGTAGTGCATGTCAAGCCGGAAAACAAGTTGGCAACACTCATCCAAAGAAAAGTATCATGAGTACATGCAAGGCATTTGAGTTGTTGCACATGGATCTATTTGGACCAACCACATACACAAGCATTGGTGGAAATAAATATGGATTTGTGATAGTGGATGATTTCACAAGATACACATGGGTATTCTTTCTTAGTGACAAGAGTGATGCTTTTGCAACCTTCAAATCATTTGTCAAGAGAATACACAATGAGTTTGAAACAACCATCAAGAAAGTGAGAAGTGACAATGGAAGTGAATTCAAGAATACAAGAGTTGATGAGCTTTGTGATGAATTTGGCATTAGGCATCAATTCTCGGCCAAGTACACTCCACAATCAAATGGTCTTGTTGAGAGGAAGAATAGAACCTTGATTGACATGGCAAGATCAATGTTGAGTGAATACAATGTGAGTCATTCCTTTTGGGCCGAAGCAATTAACACGGCTTGCTACTATAGCAACCGACTTTATTGTCACCCAATGATGGAGAAGACTCCATATGAGCTCTTGAATGGAAGAAAGCCCAACATTGCATACTTTCGGGTTTTTGGTTGCAAATGCTACATATTGAAGAAAGGCACTAGATTGAGTAAATTTGAAAAGAAATGTGATGAAGGCTTCTTGCTTGGTTACTCAACTACTAGCAAAGCTTATAGAGTGTGGAATTTGGCTAGTGGTACTCTTGAGGAGGTGCATGATGTTGAGTTTGATGAAACCAATGGTCCTCAAGAGGAAGATGAAAATCTAGATGATGTGAGAGGCACTCAATTGGCCGATGCAATGAAGAATATGGATATTGGTGATTTAAGGCCTAGAGAGGTGATTGATGTTGAAGATGACAAAGATCAAGTGCTTTCTACCTCTAATGTGCAAGCTAGTGGTTCTCATGATCAAAATCAAGCTAGTACAAGTGGTACTCAAGTGCAAGATCAACAAGCTAGTACATCATCTCATGATCAACCAAGTGCAAGCAATCAAGTGCAAATACTCCAACCAACAAATATTGCAAGAGATCATCCATTGGATCATATCATAGGTGATATTCAAAGAGGAGTGCAAACTAGATCAAGATTAGCATCATTTTGCGAGAATTTCTCCTTTGTGTCTCACATTGAGCCAAAGAAGATTGATGAAGCATTGAGAGATGTTGATTGGGTTAATGCTATGCATGAAGAGCTTAACAACTTCAAGAGTAATCAAGTATGGGAATTAGTTGAGAGGCCTAGTGATCACAATGTTATTGGTACTAGATGGGTCTTTCGCAACAAGCAAGATCAAGATGGGATAGTTGTAAGGAACAAAGCAAGATTGGTAGCACAAGGCTATACTCAAGTTGAAGGTCTTGACTTTGGTGAAACATATGCCCCGGTTGCAAGATTGGAAGCAATTAGGATCTTGTTGGCCTATGCTTGTGCACATAATATCAAGCTATACCAAATGGATGTGAAAAGTGCATTTCTCAATGGCTATATCAATGAAGAAGTCTATGTTGAGCAACCTCCCGGTTTTGAAGATGACAAGAAACCCAACCATGTTTACAAGCTAAGAAAGGCATTGTATGGTTTGAAGCAAGCACCTAGAGCATGGTATGAGAGATTGAGAGATTTCTTACTCTCTAAAGGTTTCAAGATGGGCAAGGTTGACACCACTCTCTTCACCAAGAAGATTGGCAAGGACTTGTTTGTGTTGCAAATCTATGTTGATGATATCATATTTGGATCAACCAACCAAGAATTTTGTGAGGAGTTTGGAAACATGATGGCTAATGAGTTTGAGATGTCAATGATTGGAGAACTTAGTTACTTCCTTGGTCTTCAAATCAAGCAATTGAAGAATGGCACATTTGTGAGTCAAGGCAAATACATAAAAGACATGCTCAAGAAATTTGGTATGGATGATGCAAAAACAATTAGCACTCCAATGGGAACAAATGGAAGCCTAGATAATGATACAAGTGGAAATATGGTGGATCAAAAGTTATATCGGTCTATGATTGGAAGCCTACTCTATGTGACCGCATCAAGACCGGATGTCATGTTTAGTGTATGCATGTGTGCAAGATTCCAAGCCTCACTAAGAGAAAGTCATTTGAAAGCAACAAAGAGAATATTGAGGTACTTGAAGCATACACAAAATGTTGGTTTGTGGTATCCCAAAGGTGCAAAGTTTGAACTTGTTGGATATTCCGATTCGGACTATGCGGGATGCAAAGTTGAAAGAAGAAGCACATCGGGCACATGTCAACTATTGGGAAGATCACTTGTCTCATGGTCATCCAAGAAGCAAAATAGTGTTGCACTATCAACCGCCAAAGCGGAGTACATTGCGGCCGGTAGTTGTTGTGCACAAATTCTATGGATGAAGGCAACATTGAAAGATTTTGGAATCAATTTCAAAGAAGTGCCATTGCTATGTGACAATGAAAGTGCCGTGAAGCTCACCAACAATCCGGTTCAACACTCAAGAACAAAGCATATAGATGTCCGCCATCATTTCATAAGAGATCACCAACAAAAAGGGGACATTTGCATTGAGAGTATAGGCACCGATGATCAACTTGCTGATATATTCACCAAGCCACTTGATGAGAAGAGGTTTTGCAAGCTAAGGAATGAATTGAACATACTTGACTTTTCAAATATGTGTTGATGCACCCCCATTATATGACATGCCTCTCCTTCAAGCAAAGCAAGGTAAAATTGTTTGACATATCATCCATCTTTGCTAAGGACTTGTTTAGTGCATCTAGTCATTCCCTACATGTCTTAGGCTCATTCATGAAAATCAAATGAATTTGATGCTTATATGGTACCACTATTGTTTCTATGCTTGACTTGATCTAGTGGTAGCATATGACATGTTTGTGGGCTTGCAATCCTAGTGTTTGATCTAGAATATGAGCTATAAGTGTTTAACTCAACATGGTACAAGATAACTCTCATTTGGAGGTGTGAAGAAGCTTGTCCTTGGATCAAACCGAGTTAAATATCTTAGGCAAGTAATCTAGATTGAACCAATTTGGGAAAATGATCTCACTTCACATGGTTTCACACTAACCTATCTAAAATTTGAGCTCACCTTTTGTGGTCATTGATGACAAAGGGGGAGAGAAATTACCAAAGATTTTAATATAGGGGAGTAAATTTTGAAGCACACAAGTAGGGGGAGCAAGCTCATAAACTTGTATGTTGCATTTATATGTGCATCACATATGGTTGCTTGCATTTGCATTAGCTTTAGAAGCTTTCTCTCCAATACCTTGCTTGTGTGGTGTATGCTAGTTGTAGGTTTGATTGATGAAATGAAGAACTAGCATGCATAGGTAGTGTGACTAGACCTTTAGTTGGTTCACATGTGGTACTAGAACCTTGTTTATAATGTTGATCTCACGGGGTATTCTAGTTTTGTGAATGTCTAGTTACTAATGGTGCTAAGGATGGTGTATATTGGCAACTCCGATTGGTATCACGCTTCAAAGGTCCATTCTTTACACCTTAGCATCATTTGGTAGAAATTGACTCCTATATTTCCTATTCAAGCATATGTGCAAGCTTTCAAATCCAAACTCTTAGCACATATGTAGGGGGAGCAATTGCTACCAATTTGGGTTTATGAAACTTGTCCATAACCTTTGCACATGATAAAATGCTTGGGCAAGCAACATGAATCCAAGAAAATTTTATTGAAAATCTTTGTAAAAAGGGTTGTCATCAATTACCAAAAAGGGGGAGATTGAAAGCCCTAGTTTGGTTTTGGATAATTGATGAAACCCTAGTACTAACCTCTATGCTAAGTGTGTGTAGACTTAATAAGGTTGGTACATGCCAAGTGATGGAGCAAGTGATGATCATGGTGATGATGGTGATGACCACAAGATGATCAAGTGCTCAACTTGGAAAAGAAGAAAGAGAAAACAAAACCTTATGGAGCTCAAGGCAAAGGTATTGCTTAGGGTTTTGGTTTTGGTGATCAAGACACCATAGAGGGTGTGATCACATTTAGGATAGATAGCCGTACTATAAAGAGGGGAATTCTTTGGCTAAGCGGTTATCAAGTGCCACTAGGTGTCATTGTTCATGTGCATGCATTTAGAACCTAGTAAGCTAACTTAACTCCTTCGAAGAAAATGATTGTGAAAATGCTAACACACGTGCACAAGTTGGTTTACACTTTGTGGTATTCGGCGCTTTTCGAGAAAATGAAGTGCATATTTTCTATTGCGCCGGTGGGAAATTTGGAGAAGTCGCGGGAGTGTTTCTCGCTGAGAAAACACTCACCGGACGCTGGCTTCTGGAGCACCGGACGCTGCGTCTGAGCATCCGGTGCAGACAGTGCTTGGCCCAGCTAGGGTAAGGCACCGGACGATAGGCACCGGACGCTGGCTTGAGCGTCCGGTGGTTAGCGTCCGGTGTGCGGGCGTTTTGCGACCCTCTCTGCGCATGGGTCCGGAGAGCACCGGACGCTGAGGGTGCGTCCGGTGGCTTGCGTCCGGTGACCCTGCGAGTTTGCAGAGCTCTCTACGAATGAGTCCGGTGTGCACCGGACGCGTCCGGTGCCAACCTGCTCAGCGTCCGGTGCTCTGCAGGTTACCATTAGACTCTGTCACGCGGCTGACGTTGGAGCACCGGACGCAGGTGTTGAGCGTCCGGTGACCCCGTTTTTCGCCCAGTGAAAGAGCCAACGGCTCTATTTGTTTGAGGGGCTATATATACGTGTTTGGCCGGCTTGGGGCTCACTCTCTTGGCATTCTTGACTACTAGACATCCTTGTGAGCCTAAGAAAACACCTCCCACTCATCTCCTTCATAGATTAAACATCTTTGTGAGATTGGGAGTGATTCCAAGTGCATTTGCTTGAGTGATTGCATCTAGTGGCACTTGGGGATCGTTCTAGCTGCGGTTTTCTTGTTACTCTTGGTGGTTGCCGCCACCTAGACGGCTTGGAGCAGCGGAGGAGCATTGGCACGAGTTGGTGATTGTTCGTGGCCATCTCCCGGTGATTGTGAGAGGTTTGTGCCTACCTCGGCGGAGAGCCAAAGGCAACATTAGTGGATTGCTCGTGTCATTGAGCTACCTCACTTGTGGGTAGGTTCTTGTGGTGTCCTAGTGAGGACGAGGTTCGTGCTACACCTCTTAGCCACCGAACCACCAAGTGTTGGTCGACACAACGGGGACGTAGCGTGCCGGCAAGCACGTGAACCTCGGGAGAAAAATTGTGTGTCTCCATTGTGATTGTTCATTGGATTTCTCCCGGTGATTGGACTTCATATTATTGATTGGTTCATCCCCTCTACGCGGCGGTATAAAGTTCAAACCATCTCTCTTACTTTCTTGCAAACTAGAGTAGCTTACATACTTGCATAGAAACTTTAGGTATCTCTCTAGTGTAAGTAAAGACATAGCTCTTGTGTGCCTAGTGATTATATCAACTAGAATTGTTGGATAGGTGGCTTGCATTCACCCCATTAGAGCTAGAGCAAAAAGCTTCGCTTTGTTATTTACTAACCTCTTGCTCTAGTGAGTTTGTAGAATTTTTAAATAGGCTATTCACCCCCCTCTAGCCATATTAGGACCTTTCAGTAGTGTACTGGGGACTCTGATTCATCGGCAGATTTAGAGGTGCCGATGCCATAGGAGCCTTGCCTGTCACGTCAGCCGTTTGAGATGTCCCAGGAGTCTTCAACATCATCTCTGGGGTCATACCATAACCCCACCAGTTAGGAGGAACAGATCCCGACATTGCCGATGCCAATAGATCTGTGGCAAGCTTGATTTGCCCGTCTGATGTTGATGGATTGGCCATCATTGATGTAGATTACACATCAGTGACCCCTAATGTGCTTGGAGGAGAAGTAGCTTCTACACCCGCAGCGGCCGTTGTAGCCGATGGAGCTGTGACCACTGGTGACCCTAGCTGATGATGGGTAGGACCCACAAAATTCGGTGGTAATTGACCTTCCTTGAAAGTTCTAGCCACCGCATTGAACACTGTGTTAGACAGCACACCAGCTTGATTGATCAAGGCACGGTTAATAGCACTGTCAACCATGTCTTGGAGTTTACCAGGATTAGCTTCAAAAGTAACCTGCCGAGGTGCCAGCAATGCTTCCTTTTGGATCACCTTGCTGCTCCTGTTGATACTGAAGGTTTCAAGCATTGTTGCTTGTAGTCCTCCATGGCTTTTGCGATAGCTTGCTTCTGCTCATCTCTGAGATTGGCTTCCGTCACGGGGATAACGTTCTCCAAGTTGAACTCGGTGTTTGCCATGTTGATCTTGATCTTGAATCCGTCCCACTGGGCGTGCCAAAAGATGTGTTGATGCAAAAACTGATCTGCAAACACAAAGGGCTAATACCCGATTCAAACGTTAAGGCGTGCCAGCCGATTTGACCTTACAATCGACAAAGGTGGTAACCCGACCACTTTGGTCCCGACAACAGCGATGCGCCCAGATGTCACGGCCAAGAGGTGATCACGCGGAACTTGAGAACGCGCCGAGTTTGACTCGACGAATTCCTAAGAACTCGTAAGTAGATGCTGGAATATGAGTAAAAACTTATGTTTGATTGATTGATAGATTCTTCATTACATTGCCCTAGGGTCTACATTTATACCCTATCCAAAGAGTTACAACCAGACACGACTAGGACTCAAATTCCAAATTAAACAGAAACCATTTACAAAACGAATTCTAATAACTAAGGAAAACATTAAACTATCCCCCATAACCGCTCGGGATACTGCCATAGGTCAATCGGTAACCTCCGCGCTTTTCTTCAGATTCATCGGCAGACTGTCTGTTGCATCCATCGGCAGACATCAGTACTAGTCATCGGCATGAACACAACACCACCCCCTGGACTTAGTTGTATTCAGTTGTTTCCTCATCGGCACCATTCCTCCATCAGCAACTCCCCTGTAGACTAACCACCATCGCCCAATCTGCCGATCTATGCTTCATTAACTCCAAATGCGTATCCAAAGATACGTGTCCAAAAACAGTGTCAACACAACGACATGGTGAAGGCCTGCTCAGGTGTTGAGGCCTCCTATGAGCTATTGTGAGGTGTTATCATTCATCTGAAGGAATCAGAGAAAATGCTCAAAGTCTCTAGTTGACAGCCAGACCACATTGAACAACAAGATTGACAAGTTAGGAGAGTGTCTGCTTGTAGTACTTGCAGCAAACCTTTTTGTTTTAGTGTTAGTTCTGTTTGTGTTGTTTGTTAAGTGAAGATGGCAGCTTGTAGTAGTTGCATCCTGACATGTATCCATCTATTTGTAAGACTTTGTATGTGAACTTGTTCAAAGCTAGTTGATGAATGAGGTGACAAATGTGTTGCAACTTGCATATGAAATTACATAATAGTAGTGGTTCTAGACAAATGTGACAAATCACTGGGTTCATACATATAGTTTGGTTTGGACATAACACAAGTCCATTATTGGCATTACATAGCAGTCTTAATAGCTGACATTACTAGCATTACACAATAGTTGCATCACTGGCATCACTGGTCCATTATTAGCTTCTTCTTGCTCACCCTCTTGTTGGAAGCATCTTGTGCAACAACCACCTTCTTGTTTGTTCCCTTTGTTGTAGTCACCGTCTTTCTGTTCTTGCTCTTGGTTGTCTTGGAGGTGCCACCTTCTTCATCTTCTACCTCTTTGCTAAACCTTTAGGTGCATCCACCAACACCCTTTTGCTGTTACAAAGTAGAAACAAGGGAAAACATTATGAACACAAATAGGTATTAATTCTGTGAACACAAAATGAAGTTCTTGCACATATTACCTTCTAGTGTTCCCTACTGGGCTGTTTGTAAGTGTTTCTGCTGGGCTGTTTGTCAAGGTTCATGTTGGTGTTCCAACACTAGTAGTTGTGCCTTCAATCTATGACTGTTGGGTTGACACGATCGTTGCTCGACTAGATTTCTTAGTCATCTATTTCTTTGGCTTTTGTGCTACTAGTGGGGGTGAATTAGAGTCATAGACAGTTTCAATGTAGGTGTTCATCATATGACCAAACTGACTGCACCTCTTATACCTCATTTGTCTACATGTCTTGCACCCTTCTACACTACTTTTGATCCTTCTATTTCTTGGACGCCCTGTAGCTCTCTTGAACCGAGGAGGCCATAGTTTGAATGTCATTTGAACTTTAGGCCATGGAGTCCTATCCATTAGTGGGATTACAGGCAGTGAATTCTCATTCCTAATCCAACTATTGAATGTTTCTGCTATGTTGTTAGTAACATAGTCACATTTTGATGCATGAGAGAACTTCCATCTGGCCCATAAGTGTTTATGGTTGTCTCTATCCACTTCATAGCCCATGGTTAAGCTCTATTCATTATGTTGAAAGGATGCTCATATATATTGCTTTTGGTTGTAAGCCCTGCAGGCTAGCCATAGGTGTTTCTTGAACAGAGCCCCTCATCATACAGTAATTATGCAAGACTGCAAGTTACACACCTACCAAGTCCTCCCATCCTACAGTTCTGATACATGGATCCTCCACTTGCACTTCTTCTTGCTCTTCAAACCCTTGCAATACTGTCTATACCTTTTGGACTTACTATAAGGAGCTGTAATTTCAAACTTGTTAATCACTGCATATTGCCTGAAAGACCTCTTAAATGTGTCCCCATCCTCAAATGTGACACCAAGGGCCATAGTAGGGTTCTCTAAGTTAGTTACATGCTTGGAAATCTCACAACCAGCTTCATCATCAACAAATAAATCATCATGGTCAATAGAGTTAGATTCAGCAGGCTCTGCATTGACTTAGCCACCATGCTGTTGGTCAGACATGTACTGCTGCTCATCATTGATGCCAACATATTCCTCCTCAACTTCATCCCATGGTTCATCATCATCTACAACCATTTTGGTACCTTTAGCCTTGTTTGATTCAGTAGAGCCACAAGAGTCACTAGAGCCATGTTGACGATAGTTAACTCCTAATTTTAACTGTCAACTAGATATGGAAATGGACCTATATGCAAACACTTAGTAGATATAAGGTTATCACTAACAAAATTCCATGAGTTTTGGTGATTGTCTATTTCTATAGGGGGTTATCAGAATAATAACAAAAGGAGGTCCACATGTCATATTTACATAGAGAGAATACCGCGGACTTCAACATAGGAACAATCTAGAAGACCCGAGGAGGCTCTCGACCAAACGGGAGCCTAAACCAGCTTGGTGGCCGAGCGACTGCCCGAGGGGTAGGGGCGCCCGCCTAGAGATCTCCACCAATCAGAGCCAACCTCATGGATCCTGCCTCTACTGACTTTGAGGAGTAATCTTGAGCGTACGTTTAGGTCTGTTTGATCCAAGGGTTGTGGTGCTTTCTAGGGGGCTATAAATACAAGCCTGACCCCCCTAGAGGCATCTCCTTCATTAGCTACATCTAGATCAGAAACAAGGGTTTCATCAAGTAGAGAAGTAGAGGTCCCTCTAGTTCATCTAGTTCTAGTTCTAGTTGTCTAGTTGTATCTAGATAAAAGGGAGAGAGAGAAGAGGAGAGAGCTGAGGAGGAGCCAGATCTGTCGAATCTTCCTCAACATTGTACATTTGCAGCAGCCGGTTTGTCTTTGGGCATTCTCTAGGTACTTTAATTCTATAATTCCTAAGTTCTTCATTTAATTTTCATATTTACTTTTAAGTTATTTATTGGATTCCCACTTGCATCAAGTGCTCTAGTTCTTGCAGCGCTAGAGTAGTAATTAATAGGTTAAGTGTGGTGCTTAGTCTTGCAGTTACCTAGGATTGCACCCAATCTAGCGTATTGTTGTGGTAGCCCTAGGATCGTGACAGTCCTGATGGCTGACATATCTCATCTCTTTTTGTGGTTAGTGTTCTGATTTCCTAAGATAAGTAACTCTAGAGTAAATCCTGATTCTCAGATCAACCTATAGAACTCTTAGGAAAATTTCTCTCTACCCTACAAAATTATATATAGTTATCTTAGGGCGATCTAAATCTCAACTAGTACACTTCATGTTCCCCGTGGAAATCGATACTCTAGAATACCCCGGGTGAAGGCTACATCGGTATCCATACGCTTGCGGATTATTCTGTTTGCGTTTAAAATACCCAACAAGCCTTTTGGCGCCGTTGCCGACGAACGGTAGCTGTGCTAGTTCCAAACCAAGTTCGTCCATTTATTATTTTTATCACTTTTCACCACCTTTTTAATCACCACCATCATACCACATGGATTCCACTCCAATTTATAAATTGTCCACACCAAAGGGTGAGTTCTTAGAGTCACCACAATCATCAAAGCCAACCACAACTTCCAGCTATGAACTTCGTCCTAGCTTTATAGCCATGGTTCAGCACCAATCCTTCTCTGGGCTAGAAAATGAAGATCCTCATAACCATCTTAGGGAATTTGAGCAGTTGTGCTCTTGCCTAACTATTGATGGCATGACACAAGAGACCCTCAAATCGAAGTTGTTTCAATTCTCCCTTTTAGGTAGAGCGAAACAGTGATATGCTCATTCTGTAAGAGGCGTCAATGGAAATTGGGATGAACTTTGAGACAAATTTTGTCATACTTTCTTCCCTCTTTCTAAAAGAGCTGCCCTTTGTAGAGAAATTTTTAACTTTGAACAAAAAGAGAAGGAGACACTAGGAGCAGCTTAGGCTAGATTTATGAGCCTTACTAATTCTGGTCCAACACATTCCTTGCGTGAAAACATCCTTTTAGAACACTTTTATCTAGGACTTAACAAGGAAGTTGCTCTAACAAGGAAGTTGCTCTACATCTCGACACCGCTTCAGGAGGTTCATTCTCGCACAAAACCATAAATGAGGGGCAAGCCATTCTTGAGAAAATCTTTGAAAACGCCCCTTACACTAGCATTTTTGATGAATTTCCTGAAGATGAAAAAGAAGTCGAGCCCAGCCCTGAACCACAAGAGGAGCAACCCACAACCGAATTGGATATTTCAATATACTCTTCTAATAATTTGGTTGTTAAAAAACCTCCCATTGAGGAAATGCAAACTCAACCAGAGGATGATGAAATATCTCTTTTAGAGCTTCCCTTTGAATTCAAGGAAGATATTTTCAAAGATTATGGAAATTCCTTGAATTATCCTATCCAAGTGAGACCTCAAGAAAAGACCACTCCTTTTGAACCACATGAAGAATCAATGGCTATAGAACACATAAAAAGCCTTTTGGCAATTATGAGTTATGAATGGCTAAGAGAAGGAGAGTTATCTCCCGAGGTATCTCAGATCACCGTCCATCCACCATTCTTCTGTGCTAAGTTAGAGGGTTTGCTAGAAGAGTCCACTACAATCTTTCTGTTGGGGTAAATATTATTTCAAAAGAATTAGCTAGAACTCTTTATCCTGACATGTCCTTAACTCTATCTCAAAAGCTTCTGCAAGGACCATTAGGATTTATTCTTAAAAGACATGGGGTATTAAGGATTGTTCCTGTTAGAATAAAAAACATTGGGATTGTTGATGCAAAATTAAATCTACAAACACATAGGGCTAATACCCGATTTCGATGTTAAGGCGTGCCAGTCGATTTAACTTGTTAATCGATAAGGATGATAACTCAAATACTTTGGTCCTCACAACAGCGATGTGCCCAGATGTCATGGCCAAGAGGTATGCATGCGGAACTCGAGAATCATCGAGTGTAACTCGCCGAATCATTGATAACTCGTAAACAAAGAAGTATGCAAATTGATGAAGTCATCAAAAAGTAGATGCAAAAATATGAGTAAACTTGGTTTGATATTGATTTTTTTTACATCTTCTCTCGGCCTATATCTATACTCTGGCCTAAAGAGTTATAACCAAATACGACTAGGACTCAACTTTTAAGGTAAAAAGGACTCTCACATTAAAGTATATTCCAACAAATATAGAAAAGGAAAACAATATCTCTATACTCTCGTGTCCATCCCTTTCACGATGAAGTTCTCATCGGCTCCTATACCATCGGCATGCCACAAGCCTCATCAACAGCAGTCTTCACATCTCTCTTCATCGGCATCGACCATACGGCATAAGCCACATCGGCAATAATCTTCACATCTTTCTTCATCGGCATCGGTGACACGGCATCACAAGTTTTATTGGCGACAACCCCTGAATCGGCAAACATCACCTCTAACTTTATCAATCAACACTTTGATTTTAAACTAATAGAATCCCTCCATCGATCATCATCCTCTATCGGCACCACTCTCCATTGGCTGATCCTTATCGGCATTTTCCTATTATAATACAACATTTTCTCTACTACCGATTGGTCCACTCTAATCACCTTGACCCGTGTCAAAAAATGGTGTCAACACATGCCCCCCAATTTTGGAGTATAAAATCACTAATGCTCCAAAATTTACTCTAGATAACGATTACCATAATTATCTCCTTGAAAAAAATTTGTTGCCAAACCCGAGCAAATCTAGCCCTGACTTTAGCGCCTCCATAAATATTGCACAACCTCCAACCATCTTTATCCCAACCAAAGCTAAAGCACAAGGGTAACAGTCCATCAAGAAAGGCTGGGCATCAGAACACACTGCCGATCAACTAAAATATTCCACATATCAGAATATCCCCAAAATCATAATTGCTTGCCATCAAATCACCTACATAATCCCTTGATTGTCGTGTAAACAGTTACCATATCTATCTAAACAACCTTGATTTTTACACGTATGGCAGAGAGATAAGTCTGAAATGCCCTCACTCGGCTCAACCTATAAATACATATCTTTTAGGCACTCATCTTCTACCTCGCCATTCTCCATCTCCAAGACCTACTCCCTCCAGCGGCGGTTCTGACGAGCAAGCACACATCTTCAACCAGCAAGAATCCTCTTCGGCAGAGTCTCCAAGCTCTCGGCCTCATCCTCGCCTTGTGTAGAAGAAATGGCGATCAACTTCAATGTTCCTGAGGTCAATCCCATATTCATCCCCTTTTTACTACAGTTCCTGTTATTCTCGCAAGTTCATGTACTCAGCAATTTTCCTTTTCTTTTCTTCTATTTCTTTGATCCCTCAAACTTAGGAACTGAGCAATAAAATAGTTATCCCAACTAACCAACCCCACATCCAATGCTTGAGCCCGATGGGCAACTCGGTTCCAACCGATCTGATAAATGCAGAAACCAATAGAATCCCATTGAGAGCTGAGAACTTTTCCCTAGATCTATGGAAAGACACTTTTCGATCCTAGCCAAAAACCACCAAAGGATGGAAAAATTGGTTTTTGAGGGTTAGTGGAGCTAATGAGGTATAGTGGGCAGAACGCAAGCTGGATCAGTGCATCAGGCTCTCCATTGCCGATATGGAGAAGAATGAGTCGATGATGATAGCAGCTGCTTGTTTTTGGTCAGACACCTTCAATGCTTTCATGTTCGATCAGGTACCAGCTACCCCTTCCCTTGCCGATGGCTTGGACATCTCAACTGTCGATGACGGTAGGCTTTTCAACAGAAAGTCTGATTACAAAGTAGACAATCGTAACATTGGTGGCTAGAAAGGATGTGTCCAGAAATATCAGCAAACCAGATCGGTCAGCCATAGAGAACACGCTATCTTCTTAAATATGTGGCTAGACAAATTCATTTTCTGCGGCCGATCGGTAGGGCCAACCTGTGTTTACCTCGCAGTAGCCAAGTCACTAGCCAATGGTTCCACATTCCCTCTTGGCCGATACCTCCTGAGCTCCAACTATCATCTCCTCCACCAAATAGCTGAGAAACTCCTGCTCGGCGAACCCATCGGCAATCTGGGAGGCCCATGGTGGCTCATCAACATGTGGCTAAACGCCCATATGCACAAGCATCTGCAGTGGAATTTCTTTACTCCACAATTCCCTCAGGACATCGCTGAAGATTACGAGCTGGCAGATGATGAATCGGCAACCCGCTCGCCCCTCAACTTCGGTGAAGCAATATAGACCTTCTTGGGACTGAAGCAAATGAAAACCAGATCGGTAGATTTTTCCAGACTCTCTATAACGGTCTCTCTCGTGAGCACCGGGCCTGGATGGCTTATATTGATGAGGACTCCAGATTCCCCCTCCTCTTCCATCCTGCCGATGAGGCGCTAAATAAAGATAATGACTTGATGATGGCCATCATTAATCCCTGGGTGATCCCAGTGAACACATTTGGTAGTGGGAAAAATACCAGTGCCACTTATGAATTTTACAACCCATCGGCATTAGCCCGTCAATTGGCCTTTGGTCAACTACTGATTAAGCTTTGCTATGCCGATGTGATCAAGCCAAGGGAAACAATCACCAGTGGTCTTGACTAGATCAAGGTAGCTCAACTCCCTCCTGATGCCGATACTGCAGACATCGATCTGTCCACCTCGGTACCAGCCTCCTTCATTACTGAGTCTTATAAGTCATGGTGGCAAGAATGGAAAGGGCAATTGTTCGCAGCATCAGCTCATACATATCGGCACATGATCGACTCCGAGCACGATATCCCCGATGACACGGTAAGCTTTTTCCCAACACTTAGTCTTCTCTTTACTTTTAACTTCATCGGCAACTGACTTTTTTATTTGACAGGTCGATAGCCTAGCACCAACAAAAGAGCAAAACCGGACGGTCATTCGATCTTCGACCAGTGTCTCTGATCTCTCTGGTCATAATGCTCCCAGCTTGGCAACACTGATGCATCGGGGAATTCACTCCAGGAAGACCACTACCAAGCGCCCGAAGGCCACTCCATAGGTCGCTGTCGCGACCCTTCCACAAGCGTTTAAGGTAATCAACCTCAATTATTCTAATCGTGCTGATTTCAATCCATATTTACACCATCTTTCCAGGGCGTAACAACTGCAACTCGGATGTCATTAGTAACTCCCTCTTTACCAGATACCACCATTGATGAACCCTCAGAGGTATATTTTTTTGTCTTCATATTTAACTTACAAAACATTATGCCTTATATCTGTTTTGAAGCAGCAAATCAATGCATTGGCAAGAGCTCAAGATGTTCAACCATCGGGAGCCGATCCCCCTAGCCAGCGGCCACCAAGACCCAAGCCAAGCACAAAGCCACAAAAGATACCAAGGCCCAACTGAAGCGATAGAAAGTTGTACCATCTTCTCCCCCTCAACCAGCACCTCAAATTCAAGACGAACTGGCTGATGTACTCAAACAAATAGTTGATCCATCTGATCTGGGCACGTCATTGGCCATCGCTTCTGAGCAGATTACCGCTCCTCTTACACAAGGTATATCATTGATTATCATATTTCAAGAATTTTCCACCGATGAATTTGCAAAGAATCCTTCATTATCTTCAGTATTAATCGATTTTGCAATTGAAGATATCCCATCGGCAGACCCAGCCGATCAAGGCACAATTCAAATCGTATCTTCCAGCCAAAGGCAAGAGATTGCCCTGAAACAAGTAAGCCATCTGGTTTGACCGATCTGCATTATCCACACTTGTCCTCGTCTAATTCATCTCCTTTCTATTTTTTAGGAACAAGACTCCTCTGATAGCTTATTCTCTTTCACCATCGACATCTCTGATGATGAAGGAGAAGAAGCAAGCTCCTCACTGGCGCTCGGGGCCGTATCGGTGGAGGTCAAGTCAAAGCTGGAAGACCTGTTGAACTTGCTGCAACAAAACACAGCTCAGCTAGTGGACGACTCGGATCCAGCAAAAGCCATCTTCAAAGCAGTCTGCGGTCAAGTCCTTGCCGATGTCGAGGAAACACTCTTCCAAGCTGCCCATCTGGAGAGTCGCCAGCTTCAATATCAAAAGGCCACTCAACGCCTTGCCGATAGAGCTGCCCAAGCCCAGCTCAAAGAAGAAATGCTAGAAGTGAAGCACGTTGCCGATGACAAGCACAAAATCATCGACAATTTGCAAGTTTTAGGAGCCAAATTGAAGCAAAAGATTTCAGATCTATCGGCATAGAGAGAAGCTCTGCTAGCTGAACTCAAACAAGTTGAAGAAGCATTGACTCAGGCTATGCAAGAAGAAGGCCAGCTGCCCGATATGATCAAGGGTCTCCAGCAAGAAAGGGATTCTCAAGCTCGCAAAGCCCTGCTAATGAAGAAGAAACTCAAACCAGTAGAGGGTTCAGCTGATGAAGATACCAAGGAGATAGAGGAAGCCAACCAGATTCGCCTGCATGCGATATTGGCTATACAGTCTTTGCTAAATTTGTAAATCTCTTCTTCGGCAGCATGTCCCATCAGTACTTTCTAAGAATAGTAAGACTTTTGTCCAGCCGATACGATTGTTATCGGCACTTAAACTTTCATGCATCAACCCATATACTAGGGTAGTACTTCTTTAAATACTTTACATTTAATGCTCTAGGAAATTCAACCCCTTCGAGGGTTTCTAGGATATATGTATTGTCAGGAGCAGATCGACTTATCCAATAAGGACCTTCCCAATTAGGAGACCATTTACCAAACTTTGAACTTTTAGTCCCAATCGGTAGTCCAAACCAAATCTCCATCGGCAAATTCTTTAATTTTTACCCTTTTATCATACCACCTGGCCACTCTCTTCTTATTTTCTTCAATGCTAACCAAAGCTTTCAACTAGTGCCCTGCCAAATCTTCCAACTATTCTTCATCAGAGTACCATAATCATCGGCAGTTAGCTGATCTTCAAAGAATATCCGCCTAGAGACAATTTTAATTTCCCAAAGTAGTACCACATCATGTCCATACACCAACTGATAGGGCGACACTTTAGTTGCATCATGACACACCATCCGATACGAACATAGGGCTTCATTTAACACTGTATGCCACCGCCTAGGGTTTTCCTCAACTTTATGCTTAGTGAGTTTAATAATCCCTTTATTAGAAGCCTCAGCCTGCCCATTAGCTTGAGCATAATAAGGAGAATAATTCAAAACTTTAATCCCCATATCAATTGCAAACTCATCAAATTCTCCCGATGTAAACATAGTACCCTGATCGGTAGTGATTGTCTGAGGAGTACCAAATTGGTAAACAAATATGCTCCTTTACAAAATCAATCATATTGGCCGATGTCACCTTTTTCAAAGGAATAGCTTCAACCCACTTAGTTAAATAATCGGTGGCAACAAGTATAAATTTGTGCCATTTGCTTGATGGCGGATAAATCTGACCGATAAGATCAATAGCCCATCCATGAAACGGGCAAGGTTTGATAATAGGATTCATGGCCGATGCAGGTGCTCTTTGAATATTGCCAAACTGTTGACATCCTTTGAAATATTTGAAACAATCTTCAAGAATAGTTGGTTAATAATATTTGTTTCTTCTGATAATCCATTTCATTTTAAAAGCCGATTGATGTGCTCCACACACTCCCTCATGAATCTCACCCATCAAACTTTTCGATTCATCATCGCCAAGACATCCGAGTAAAAATTCATCCAAAGTATGATAATATAACTCATTATCGAGAAGCACATACTTGGTGGCCTGAAATCTAATGCGTCTTTCAACTCTTAGACGGGTCTTTTAAGTAACCGGCAATTTTTGTTCTCCAATCATCGGAATCAATCACCGATAAGAGCACTTCTTGAATGGGCTGATATCCCGAAGCGTGCTGAGTCAGCCGATTAGCCTCCTCATTATGTAACCGGGGAATATGTTCTAGGCAGAAATCTTTAAATTCCTTCAACAATTGCAAGCATCTTTCATAGTATGAAAATAAAACTTCACTTCGGCATTCATAAATCCCAATTAACTGATTTATAACAAGCACAGAATCACCGAAGATTTCAACAGCATCGGCACAAATTTCTCTAAGTAATTACAATCCCTTCACCAAAGCTTCATACACAGCCTGATTATTTGTCGATGTAGCAATAATCGGCAATAAAAACTCATATTTCTTCCAACGCGGTGAAATCAGCACAATACCAATACCTACCCCTTGATCGCATGTAGACCCATCAAAGAAAAGCGTCCAAGGAGCCACTTCCAAAGAACCCACTGCATCTCAATGTTGAGTAACAAAATCAACCATAACTTGCCCTTTAACTGCCTTGGCCAATTCATAGCATAGATTAAACTCTGATAATGATAAGATCCATTTGCCGATTCTACCACTCAAAATCAGCATCGACAACATGTATTTGACCACATCATCTTTGCATATGACAGTACATTCGGCCGATAGCAAATAATGCCTTAATTTAATGCAAGAAAAGTACAAACACAAGCATAGTTTCTCGATGGCCGAATATCTCATCTCAGCATCCACAAATCTTCTACTCAAATAATAGATGACACACTCCTTCCCTTCAAACTCGTGAATAAGGACTGAACCGATAACAGTATCATCGGTCGATAAATATAATTTGAAAGGTTTCCCGTGCTGAGGTGGAACCAAGACCGGAGGGTTTATCAAATATTTCTTAATTTCATCTAAGGCCAACTGTTGTTCAGTCCCCCACACAAACTCTTGATCGGCTTTTAACTTAAGTAAAGGACTGAAAGCTTTGATTTTGCCTGATAAGTTAGATATGAAGCTCGTGATGAAATTGATCGTACCGATCAATGATTGCATTTCAGTCTTATCGGCAGGAGCAACCACCTTGTTAATTGCATCAATGCATCTTCTACTAATTTCAATCCCCCTCTAATGCACCATGAAACCCAAGAACTGGCCCGTCGATACACCAAATGCACATTTATTAGGATTCATTTTCAAACCATCCTTTCTTGTGCACTCAAGTATCTTACATAGATCGGCTAGATGTTTTACAAAATCTCCAGACTTAACCACCACATCATCAATGTAGATTTCCACTAACATGTCGATGAACTCATGAAAAATAAAACTCATGGCCCTTTGATAAGTAGCACCAGCATTTTTCAAACCAAAAGTCATCACTATCCATTCAAATAAATCAACATGACCTGGGCATCTAAAGGCAGTCTTAGGAATATCCTCCTCGGCCATGAATATTTGATTGTATCCCGCATTACCATCCATAAAACTAATAATCTGATGTTCAGCTACGGCATCAACTAGCAAATCAGCAACAGGCATTGGATAGCCATCCATCAGTGTGGCTTTGTTGAGATTCTTAAAATCGATGCAAACACAAAGTTTCCCATTTTTCTTATAGATAGGAACAACATTAGAAATCCACTCCGCATATCGACACTGCCAAATAAATTTGGCTTCAATTAGTTTGGTTATTTCGGCCTTAATATCAGGAAGAATATTAGGGTTACATCAACGGCTGGTGCTGATGTGGCCGAAATCCAGATTTGATAGGTAATTGGTGTTCAACAATTGATCGATATAATCCAGGCATCTCAGTATAATCACAAGCAAAACAATCTTTATATTCCTTTAACAAATCTATCAATTGTTGCTTATACTTAGAATCTAACTTAGCACTAATAAAAGTAGGCCTTGGTCCATCACTACTACCAATATCTACTTCTACTAAATCATCAGCCGATGTGAACCCCTGCCCTAACTTTCCATCATCGGTGAATCTATCCATTAAAACTCTTCATCGGAACCGACAGCTTGGATCGTTGGAATCTCATAATCGGCAACTCTAAGGAAATCTTTCTCCCAAGCCTATCCTGATATGCAGTTGGTTGACTCATAAGTGTCTGACTCTGCCGATGCAATGATGTAAGAAGAATCACCAGGGATGACCTCAATCTTGTGTCCAACCCACTGAACAAGGCATTGATGCATTGTAGAAGGGACACAACAGTTGGCATCGATCCAGTCCCTTCCCAAAAGCAGGTTGTACGCACCTTTATCATTAATGACAAAGAACATCATTGGCAAAGTTTTGTTGCCGATAATCAATTCAACGCACACAACCCCTTTAACTGGTGACACATTGCCTTCAAAATCCTTCACCATCATATCGGTCTTGGTCAAGTCTTGATCACCTTTGCCAAGTTTCCAATACATTACATAGGGCATGATATTAATTGTAGCTCCTCCATCAATGAGTATCTTAGATATTGGCTGCCCATCAACCCTGCCCTTAACGAACAAAGCCTTGAGATGCTGTCTTTCATGATCAGTTGGTTTCTCAAAAACGGCCATCATTGGGTTAAGCGCCGACTGAGCTATTTGATAAGAGATATTGATTTCTTCATCATCACTAGAAGGTGCAAGGAATTCCATCAGCAACATGAATACCATATTAACATCTGTCGATGGACCTTTCCCCTTGTGATCTGATTGCTGCCGATTTTCAGACTTAGAAGAATTCTCTTCTCTATACAAATCTTCCTGGCGTTCCCGTTGCATCCTCCTCCCCTATGTCCTTGTCAAACCCTCTAGACACCATCGGGGAAGCTTGCTCTTCCAAACCAGTTGATAACGGACTTCAATCGACTCTACACGGCGTATATTAGGATCCCTATAGAATATTTCCTCATCAGGAACTCTAGCATTTGCCATTTCCTCCAATTCTTATTGATTTCTTGGAAAATATTCACAACGTCTGCCCAACCATTCATGCACATTAAGTCTTCCCCCCAGCCAATCATGCACTGATGCCTTGCCACTGATCGGCTTACTAATGGATAGACCTCGAATATTGTGTTGGAACCTCCTTTTTGGCCGATTGCTCTGATAATAGCCATTGCACTCAGGGCAACTTTCAACCATCAGCAACTTGATACCCTGTTCCCAACAGTGAACAAAGAACGGGCAATCTCAATGATCTTTATGTTGATTCCACTCTTCCCGATGCCTCTCTTCTTGCTGTCGCTGATACCGATCCTCACGCTGTTGCCAATTCTCCCGCTGCCGCCGATGAGTGATCACGACACCAAATCGAGGAGGCCTCTTGGAACTACTATTTTCCTCCAACAAACCTTTCCCTATATTGACGATCTTGTCGGTGTCCATAGTGACGTCCACTGCAGAGATGACGTGCCTAAGGTAGGCCATGGACGAGGCCCCAAACAAACACTTAGAACGCTTGAGGTGGAAATGGTGGGCATGGAGGGCAGTGAGGACGAGGCCGACGTGCTGCAGGTGCTCCACTCATGAGGAGCTATAGTGAGTATATCATCAAAAAACACCAACACGAACCTATGAAGGAACGACCTAAGAACATCGTTCATTAGTGCCTGGAAGGTAGCCGAGACATTAGAGAGGCCAAACGACATCACCAAGAACTCATAATGCCCCTGATGTGTGCTGAAAGTCATCTTGCTAATGTCATTGGGGTGCATCCGCACCTGATGGTAGCCAGAGCGCAAGTCTAGCTTCGTGAAGAAGCGGGCGCAGTGAAGCTCATCTAGAATCTCATCCACCACGGGGATGGGAAACTTGTCCTTGGAGGTTTTCGCATTGAGGGCATGATAGTCGATGAAAAACCTCTTGGACTTGTCCACCTTGCGAATAAGGAGGACCGGAGCGGAGAATGGGGACATGCTTGGGCGAATGATGCCCTGGGTGAGCATCTCAGTGCACTGCCGCTCTAGTGAATGGTCTTTGTTTGGTTTTGGTAATTGAGTGACAACCTTGGTGTACTAATAGTGTTTATATGAGATATATAGGAAATTAGTCCATAGGTGAATGAGTGATGATGAAGGAGCTCATTGCATATGAGACATGACATGGAGTCATGTGACCACAGTGGAGAAGATCAAGATGAGGCTTGGCTCGTTGGACTAGTTGCAAGAGTGAAGGACAAGTTAGAGGCTTTGAAGCGAGGGACCACATGTGACAGTGAAGCTTGAGCAAGACTTGGCGGCGATGGACCAAGGCAACTGTGAAGAGCGAGTGAGGTCAAGATCGATGAACCAATACAATCACGTGATGATATGAAGTGGATTATATCATTTGGTGATTGGTTGGTGCATGTGTTGCATCAACATTAAAGGAGATGGAATGGAAAGCACAAGGCAAAGGTATAACCTAGGGCATTTCTATTTCCCCGGTCATAGTGGTGTAGAGAAGTTTATGACCAGATTTAGGATATATGGCCATACTATCAAGAGAGGCAAACTTGTCTGCATATCGATCATCTTGTGCCACTTGAGTGATCTAACTTTGCATATGTGTTAGGATTGAGTGGCGTGGAAAGTTTGAGAGGTTAACTCCTTTGGAAAAATCTTTGTGAAAAGCTAACACACTTGCACATGCTAGTGGACACTTGTGGTGTTAGCACTTTTGCAAAGGAGGTGGACACTTGATTCAACATTTTTGAGAAAATGAAACGCATATTTTCTATCGCACTGGTGGAAAGTTTGCAGAAATTGTTGGAGTATTTTTCACTGGAAAAACACTCACCAGACGCTGAACGTTGTTGACACCGTTTTTAGACACGTACCCTGGGGATCGGTAAAGTATAGATCGGCAGATGGAGCAACAGTAACTAGTCTGCAGGGGAGTTGTCGATGAGGGCGGTTGCCGATGAAGAGACGGCCGAATATGACTAAGTCCAAAAGTGGTGACGCGTTCGTGCCGATGGTCAGCGTAGTCTTTGCCGATGGCTATGATAAGAGGTCTGCCGATGACTCGCGAGGAGAACGTGAAGGTTGCCTGACTTGTGGTGGTGTCCCGGTCTGTTACGGGAGGATAGTTTTATGTTTTCCATAGATATTTAAATTCATTTTGTATACGGATTCCGTTTAATTTGGAATTCAAGTCCTAGTCGTGTCTGATTGTAGCTCTTTGAGTAGGGTATAAATGTAGACCCTAGGGCCTTGTAATGAGACATCTATCAATCAATCAAACACAAGTTTTTACTCATATTCTAGCATCTACTTTTTCGATGACTTCATCATATCTTTTCCTTTTTATTACAAGTTCTTAGGAGTTTGTCGACTTAAGCTCGGTGTATTCTCGAAGTTCAGCATGAATACCTCTTGGCCGTGACATCCGGGCGCATCGCTGTTGTCGGGACCAAAGTATTCGAGTTATCATCTTTGCCGATAGTATGGTCAAATCGGCTGACACGCCTTAACGTTTGAATCGGGCATTAGCCCTTTGTGTTTGTAGATCAGTTTTTGCATCAACACATCTTTTGGCACGCCTAGTGGGACCAAGATTCAAGATCAAGATCGACATGGCAACTAGCGATTTCGACTTGGAGAACGTCATCCCCGTGACGGAGGCCTATCTCAGAGATGAGCAGAAGCAAGCTATTACAAAAGCCATGGAGGACTACAAGCAGCAATGTTTGTAATCCTTCAGTATCAACAGGAGTGGCGAAGTAATCCAGAAAGAAGCACTGCCGGCACCTCGGCAGGTTACTTTTGAAGCCAACCCTGGTAAACTTTAAGATATGGTTGATAGTGCTATTAACCGTGCCTTGATCAATCAAGCTGGTGTGCTGTCCAATAAAATTTTTAATGCCATGGCTAGAACTTTCAAAGAAGGACAATTGCCACCAAATTATGTGGGCCCTGTCTATCATCAGCCGGGATCACCAATAGTCACAGCTCCATCGGCTGCTACAGCCGCTGCTGGCACAGAAACTGTCGTTCCTCCAAGTACGTTGGGAGTCACTAATGCGCAGACCACACCGATGACAACCAGTCCATCGACATCAGATGAGTCAATCAAGCTGGCCACAGACTTATTGGCATCGACAATGTCGGGATCTGTTCCTCCTAATTGGTGGGGTTTCGGTATGCCCCCAGAGTTCATGTTGAAGACACCCGGCACATCTGAGACGGCTGATATGAGAGGCAAGGCTCCTATGGCATCGGCACCTCTCAATCTACCGACGAATCAGAGTCCCCAGTATACTACAACTACTACTGCAAGATCTTACATTGGGAATTCTCAAGTTCCAACATTCCAGATGCCTAACGCATCGGCAGATTCAATGCCGACGCAACAGAGGTTTATGACTCAGCCGGGGTATGTCAACTCAATGATGATGTCCAATTTCTAGTCATCGGTAGGGTTTATGCCGATGAATGCCAACAATGGATGGACAGGACAGCAAGTCTTTCCACAGATGCCTCAACAGAATCATCAGACTACAGGGTTTCAACAAGGCCAGATCCAACCTGGGTTCTAGAATCAAGGGTTGGCCAACCAACCGATGAATCTTGGTCAACAGTTTGGTGGTCAGACGATCAACCCTATGTTCCATGCAGATCGTGCACCTCAGGGACACGTGGAGGTTTATCAGCAGGCGCCAGATCCACAACCACCTCATCGGCAGGATGCTGATGCTTATTGGGCCGATAAGATTACTGAAGTAATGAGAGACCAATTTGGGATAAAACCCAAAGTCAATACTTACTCTTATCGGACACCGTATCCTCCTGCATATGATTTAATCCCACTTCCAAATCGGTACAAGGTACCCGATTTTACTAAGTTTTCTGGACAGGATGACACATCAACTATGGAGCATGTTAACAGGTTCATCATCCAATGTGGCGAGGCTGCTAATAGAGACGAATTGAGGGTTCACTTGTTCTCGTCATCCTTGTCTGGATCGGCTTTCACCTGGTTTATTTCATTACCTCCTAACTCAGTGATAACTTGGGCCGATCTAGAGAAGCAATTCCATAAATACTTCTTTTCTGGAGTCCATGAGAAGAAGATCACCGATTTAGTCAAATTGAAGCAACGCAATGATGAATCAGTTGAAAGTTTTGTGCAGAGATTGCGGGAGGTCAAGAACAAATGCTATAGTCTGGTGTTGGACGATCGGCAGCTTGCTGATTTGGCTTTCCAAGGTTTGCTACCACACGTCAGGGACAAGTATGCCTCTCAAGAGTTTGAAAGCTTAAGTCACTTGGTGTAGAGAATTTCTGATCAGGATATCAGACCTTTTGAACCCAAGAGAGCATGGAACAAAAAGGTATCATCTGTTGATGAGGCAACAAGCTCGGATTCTGATGAGGAGCCGGTCATCGGTTTGGCAAAGTGGGTAAAAAACAAGAAGCCGATGTCTTGCCCTTTCGGGCATAAAGAGCCGGAGTAGTTCGCATTTGATATCACTAAAGCCGATAGAATATTTGACTTTCTACTTCAGGAAGGTCAGATCAAGTTGTCGCCCAATCATGTGATTCCATCGGCTGAAGAGTTAAAGAAGATGAAATATTGCAAGTGGCACCATGCAACTTCTCACAGTACCAATGAGTGCAAAGTTTTCACGCAACAGTTGCAATCGGCTATAGAATCTGGGAGAATCAAGTTTGACAATTCCAAAACTCAAAAGCCGATGAAGATTGATCAACATCCTTTCCCAACAAATATGCTGGATGCTAAGGGGAAAGCCAAGGTCTTGACGTCAGAGGCAGCTGAAAGAAGTGCATCGGTGGATCCTCAGCATCAGATCACTACTGCCGATGCCAAAGGAAAAGGCTTGATCCAAGAAAGAAATAGCTCAGGAAGGCCTTCCTGATCCGGTATTGTGATAACTCACAGAAGGCCTTGGGAAACTTGGCAGCAACATGAAGATCGGTATCGGTGCCAGCAAGAAAACTATCATCGGGAAGAAGAAAGACGCCGACAGGAGTGGAATCGGCACAGAGATCACTGGAACTGCCCGTTCTTTATCCATTGCTGGGAGCAGAATATTAAATTACCCACTGTTAGAGATTGCCCTAAATGCAATGGTTATGATCGGTATGACAGATCCGATCGGCGCTATCATGATGATGATCGGCAGTTTAGTGGGCCGATTAGGGGGAGAGCGTCAGTTCATGATCGGCTGGGGGCAGACTCATTGTACACGATAGGCTTGGTGATCGTGTTCAATATTTTCCCAGGAATCAAGAAGAGCTTGAAAAGATGGCAAATGCACGAGTTCCCGATGAGTTCATATTTTGCAGGGACGCTAATACTCATCGGATGGAGTCGAGGGAACATCGTCGTCCATCGGCAAGGCAGTCACCACTTCCCCCATGGTGTCCAGAGGGGTTAACTAAGACACAGAAAAGGAAACTGCAGCGCGAAAGACGAGAAGAGCTAAGCCAGGGCGAGAACTCTGGCCAGTCTGGGGATTAGCAACAACCAGATCCTAAAGGGAAAGGGCCATCGGCAGATGTTAACATGGTATTTATGCTGCCGATGGAATTCCTTGCACCATCCAGTGATGGCGAGGAGTTGGAGTTTTCCGACCAGATAGCTCAGTTGGCTCTGGATCTGATGATAGCTATCTTTGAAAAGCCTGTCGACAGAGAAAGGCAGCATCTTAAAGCCCTGTTTGTCAAAGGAAGAGTTGATGGTCAGCCGATGACCAAGATATTAATTGATGGTGGAGCTGCTATCAACATCATGCCATATGCAGTCTATCAGAAGCTTGGAAAAGGAGATCAAGATCTGACTAGGACCGATATGATGCTAAAAGACTTTGAGGGAAATGTATCTCCGGTTGAGGGAGCAATCTGTGTCGAGTTGACCATCGGCAGCAAAACCATGTCGACAACTTTCTTTGTGATCAGTGGAAAAGGTGCTTATAATCTGCTGCTAGGGAGAGACTGGATTCATGCCAATTGTTGCATTCCATCAACAATGCACCAATGCTTGGTCCAGTGGGTAGGTGACAAGATTGAGATTGTCCCGGGAGATTCTTCCTATGTTATTGCATCGGCAGAGGCGGACACTTATGAAAGGACTAGGTGCATCTCAGGAGAGATTTGAGAGAAGAATTTCCTCAAAGTTGCCGATTATGAAATTCCACCGATCCAAGCAGTCGGTTCTGATGAGGAGTTTTAATGGATAGGTTCGCTGATGATGGAAAATTAGGCCAGGGATTCACATCGGCCGATGATTTAGTAGAGGTAGATATAGGTAGTGGTGATAAACCTCGACCTACTTTTATTAGTGCTAAGTTAAATTCTGAGTGTAAGCAGCAGTTAACCGATTTGTTAAAGGAATATAAAGATTGCTTTGCTTGGCATTATACTGAGATGCCTGGTTTGGACCGATCGATTGTTGAACATCGGTTGCCTATCAAATCTTGATTTCGGCCACATCAGCAGCCAGCTCGCCAATGTAATCCTAATATTCTTCCTGATATCAAGGCCGAAATAACCAAACTTATCGAAGCTAAATTTATTCGGCAATGTCGGTATGCCGAGTGGATTTCCAATGTTGTTCCAGTTTACAAGAAAAATGGGAAGCTTCGGGTTTGCATTGAGTTCAGGAATCTTAACAAAGCTACGCCGATGGATGGTTACCCAATGCCAGTTGCCGATCTACTAGTTGATGCTGCGGCTGGACATCGAATCATCAGCTTTATGGATGGCAATGCAGGGTACAATCAGATATTCATGGCTGAAGAAGATATTCCAAAAACTGCATTTAGATGTCCTGGTCATGTTGGGTTGTTTGAATGGATAGTCATGACATTTGGCTTGAAAAATGCTGGTGCTACTTATCAGAGGGCCATGAATTTTATCTTTCATGAGTTCATCGGCAAGCTGGTGGAAATTTATATTGATGATGTGGTAGTTAAGTCTGGAGAATTCACAAAACATCTTGCCGATTTGCGAAAGGTGTTGGAATGCACAAGGAAGCATGGTTTAAAGATGAACCCTAACAAGTGTGCATTTGGTATATCAGCAGGACAATTGCTTGGTTTCATGGTGCATCAAAGGGGGATTGAAATTAGTAGGAGGTCCATTGATGCCATCAATAAAATAGTCGCTCCTACCAACAAAACTGAGCTCCAGTCCTTGATCGGCAAGGTAAATTTTATCAGGAGGTTCATATCCAACTTGTCTGGTAAAATTCATGCTTTCAGTCCTTTACTTAAGTTGAAAGCCGATCAAGAATTTATATGGGGGAAAGAGCAACAGTTGGCTTTAGATGAAATCAAGAATTACTTGGTAAATCCTCCAGTTCTGATCCCACCTCAGCAAGGAAAGCCCTTCACATTATATTTATCTACCGATGGGATGGTCATCGGTTCAGCTTTGATTCAAGAATTTCAAGGGAAGGAGCGTGTAATTTATTATTTAAGCAGAAGGTTGATTGATGCTGAGACCAGGTATTCGGCCATTGAAAAGTTATGTTTATGCCTATATTTCTCATGTATTAAGTTGAGGCATCATTTGTTATCGGCTGAATGCACTGTTATATGCAAAGATGATGTGGTCCGATATATGCTGTCTATGCCGATTATGAGTGGTCGGATCGATAAGTGGATCTTGGCATTGTCGGAATTTGATCTGCGTTACGAATCGGCTAAAGCGGTTAAAGGATAGATTATGGCCGATTTTGTGACTCAACATTGCGGTGCAGTGGAGACTTCGGAAATAGTACCTTGGACGCTCTTCTTTGATGGATCCACGTGTGACCAAGAGGTAGGAATCAGCATAGTATTAATTTCCCTTCGGGGAAGGAAATATGAGTTCTCCTTGCCGATTGTTGCCACGTCAACAAATAATCAAGCTGAGTATCAAGCTTTGATAAAGGGGTTGGAATTGTTAAGAGAAGTCCATGCTGATGCTATTGAAGTCTTTGGGGATTCTATGCTGGTTATAAATCAATTAGCTGGGAGCTATGAATGTCGAAGCGAAATCCTCATAGCTTACTATGAAAAAAGTATGCGACTATTGAGGGAACTCAGAGATTTCCGATTAGAGCATATTCCTCGATTACATAATGAGGAAGCTAATCGGTTGGCTCAACATGCTTTAGGATATCTACCTATGGTTAATATGTTATCAGCAATCGGTGCCGATGATTGGAGGAAGGAGATCGTTGATTATTTAGAAGATCCATCCAAGAAGGTTGAAAGGCGTGTTCGGCTTCAAGCCACCAAGTATGTGCTCCTTGAAGATGAACTGCATTATCGAACAATTGATGGAGTTCTTCTCAAGTGCTTAGGTGATGATGAGGCTAAAAGTTTGATGGGAGAAATCCATGAAGGAGTGTGTGGAGCACATCAGTCGGCATTTAAGATGAAGTGGACGATCAGGAGAAATGGGTATTATTGGCCGACTATACTTGAGGATTGTTTCAAGTATTTCAAAGGGTGTCAAGGGTGTCAGAAATTTGGCAATGTTCAAAGAGCACCTGCATCGGCCATGAATCCTATTATTAAACCTTGCCGTTCCAGGGATGGGATATTGACTTAATCGGCTAGACTTATCCACCATCAAGCAAAGGACATAAATTTATCTTGGTTGCCACCGATTATTTCACCAAGTGGGTGGAAGCTATTCCATTGAAGAAAGTCACATCGGCCAATATGATTGATTTTGTGAAAGAGCATATTATTTACCGATTTGGAATTCCTCAAACAATTACTACCGATCAGGGTACTATGTTTACGTCAGGGGAGTTTGATGAGTTTGCAATCGATATGGGAATTAAAGTATTAAATTCTTCTCCTTATTACGCTCAAGCTAATGGGCAGGCCGAAGCATCTAACAAAGGAATTATCAAACTCATTAAGCGGAAGATTGAAGAAAATCCTAGGAGGTGGCATACGTTGTTGAATGAAGCTTTATGGTCATATCGGATGGCTCGTCATGGGTCGATCAAAGTTTCACCTTATGAGTTGGTATATGGACATGAGGCAGTGCTGCCTTGGGAAATTAAAACTGGGTCTAGGCGATTATCTTTTCAAGATCAATTGACTGCCGATGATTATACTACTTTGATGACAGACGAGTTGGATGATCTAGCAGGGCATCGGCTAAGGGCTTTGATAAGTATAGAAGAAAATAAGAAGAGAGTTGCCAGATGGTATAATAAAAAGGTAAAGGCTAAGGAGTTTGCCGATGGAGACTTAGTATGGAAACTAATCTTACCGATCGGGACTAAAAGCTCAAAATTTGGGAAGTGGTCTCCCAATTGAGAGGGTCCTTATCGGATAAATCGATCTGCTCCTGGCAACGCCTATATCTTAGAAACTCTCGAAGGAGTTGAATTTCCCCGAGCATTGAATGGCAAATATTTAAAGAGATATTACCCCAGCATATGGGTCGATGCATAAAAGTTTAAGCGCCGATAACATTCCTATCGGCTGGATCAAACTGTATCTGGGGCCGGACTTAGTGTTTTGAAAGGGGGTGCCGATAACAATCCTATCGGCTAGACCAAAATAGTCAGGAGTGTTTAAAAGAAAAGAGCAGAGCATGCCGCCGATGAAGGATTTACATGTTTAACAGAGTCTGGATCGTCGATATGGCGCGCAGACGGATCTGATTGGCTTCTTCTATCTCCCTCATGTCATCATCAGCATAGCCTTCCACTAGCTTCAGTTTCTTCTTCATCTGCAGTGCTTTACGAGCCTGGATGTTTTGCTCTTGTTCAAGAATCTTGATTGCTTCAGGCAGCTGGCTTTCTTCCTGTTGAGCTTGGGACAGAGCTTCTTCCACTTGTCTGAGTTCAGCCAACAGAGCTTCCCTTCTCGCCGATAGATCAGAGATCTTTTGCTTCAGTACATCTCCTGAGGATTTCAGAATGCCGATGCTCTTGTGCTTCTCATCGGCAAGGAGCTTCACTTCCATCATTTCTTCTGAGAGCTTAGCCTGAGCAGCTCTATCGGCGAGGCGCTGAGCAGCTTTTTGGTACTGCAGCTGACAGCTCTCTAAGTGTGCAGCTTGAAAAAGAATCTCCTCAGCATCGGCAGGGATTTGACCTCTGAGAGCCTTGAATAGAGCTTTGGCTGGATCAGAATCATCGACCAATTGCGCTGTGTCTTGGTGGAGAAGGGCTGACAAATCCGCCAGCTTCGCTCTAATCTCTGCCGATGAGATTCCAACTGCTCGAGAAGAACTTGCTTCCTCGCCTTCATCTTCAGAGATCTCGATGGCGAAGGAGAACAAGCTGTCGGGAGAATCCTGTTCCTGAAAAAAGAAGACAGAATGAGTTATTTTATGATCAAGTACTGATAATAATAAAATAAGGATCGGGTAACTTACTTGCTTCAGAGCTATCTCTCGCCTCTGACTAGTAGAAGCCGATGAAACCACGGGTTGATCGGCTGGGATTGCCGATGAGACTATGTCAGCTGAAAGATTAACAGAGGTAATTATAAATTGGAAAAAAAGTGGGTTCATCGGCAACAAAAAAAGAGTATGTTACCTTGAGGAGGTGCAGAACTAGTCTGAATCAAGGAGACCACTGATGCTACGATTAAGCTTGCTGGGTCGGCAGTCTGCTCGTGCACGTCAGCCGATGTTTCTTCCGGCTGAGGTTCTTCTGGTTGAGGTTCTTCTAGCTGGAGTTCTTCTGTTTGGGTTTCTTCTTGTGGTTGAAGAGGAGACGGTGCTGGTTATATCTGGGCTTCTGGAGGAGAAGGGGATGATTCTACTGGAATTAGAGAAACTTGGGGAGGAGAAGGCGTTACTGTTCTTTGGCGCTTTGCTTGAAATCTGGTACTCTTGGAACCTTTTCTCTTCGGTTGACTAGACTGGGGGGGCATCGGTAGTCATACTTCTAGTCTTTGCCGATGTACCGGTGTGCTGATACAACAGTGAGAAGTTTATGAGTACAAGTGTAATAGGTATAAGAATGAAATCGGTATGAGTAGAAGAATTCGAAAATTTACCTTGAAGGCTTGTGCTAGGGTAGAGGCAGCTACCGATGGGGATGTTCTTGTCCGTTTGGTGGTAACTTTCTTGAGACGCACACCCCGATGCATTATAGCAGCCAAGGTTGGAGCGTTGTTACCGATCAAAGAGATCGGGCCCGATGGAAGGAGCTCAATCGGCTTACCACTCCTACTAACCAATGGTGGTGTGTCATCGACCTACATGTGACAGAGAAAGTGAATTACTGATGGAAAAAGACAGTGAAGGAAATGAAACATCGGTATTAAAATACTTACGGTGTTATCAGGAACTTTGTATTGGGGGTCGATCATGCCACGGTACGTGAGAGCCGATCTGCAGAATAGGTGTTCTTTCCATTCTTCCCACCACTGTTTGTATGCCTGAGTGATGAAGAGAGCTGGAATCCAAGCCGATAGATCAACGTCTGTATCGGCATTTGGTGGAAGTTGAGCTACCCTAATCCATTCCAAATGGTTGGTGATGATCTCCCTCGGCTTTATCACATCGGCATAGCAGAGTGCAATCGGCAGTTGGCCGAAAGCTAATTGGCAAGCTAGTGCCGATGGGTTATAAAACTCATAGGTTAGATTGGAGGCTTTCCCACTACCAAAGAAGTTTACTCGTATGGCTCTTGGGGTGATAATTGTTGTCATCACATCATGATACTTATTAAGAGCATCGTTAAAGGGGTGAAAAGTCAAAGGAAATCTAGTATCTGGGTCTTCATAAGGCATCCATGCCCGTTGTTCTCTGGTCAGGCCCTCATACAGAATTTGAAAGAATCAGCTAAACTGGCCTGCGTTACCACCTGTGCCAGGCAAAACTATAGCGGCTTCGCCGAAGTTCAGAGGGAACGAGTTGCCGATTTTTCTCCATCCAGTTCATAGTCCTCAGCTATATCCCTAGGAAAGCGCTGTGCAAAGAGGTCAAAATCAAGGCGCTTGTGCATGTGGAGACTAAGCCACATATTGATGAACCACCAGGGACCCCCTAAGTTGCCGATGGGTTGACCAAGCATTAGTTTCTGGGCTACCTAGTGGAGGAGGTGATAAGCAGAGCCGAGCAGGTATCGGCCGAGGGGAAATCGGCCACCATTAGCTAATCTTTCTGCTGCCGATAGGTAGATAGAAGTTGGTCCTGCTGATAGACCATAGAATACAAACTTATCTAGCCACATATTCAGGAAGGTAGTCTGCTCCTTTATACTGACAGGTCCTGTTCTACGATACTTCTGAATATACCCTGACCAACTGCCGATAGAACGAGTTTCCACCCTCGCACTGGGTTTGGTGTCAAACGGGTGGGTGGTATCGGCAGTGGATATATCTAAGCTAGTGACATAAGCACATCAGCAAGTGTAGGAGAAGCAGGGTCATGGCCAAACACAAAAGCATTAAGGGTGTCTGACCAAAAGTATGAAGCGGCGATCAGCAGTGATTCATTTCTCTCCATATCGGCAAGAGACAATCTAATGCACTGATCTAATTTCCGTTCACCCCATTGGGCCTCATTTGAGTTACTGACTCTCAGGAACCAGTCCTTCCATCCCTTGGTGGGACTGGGCCAGGAATGAAAGGCATCTTTCCATAGATCTAGGGAAAAATTCTCGGCTCTAAAGGGGATTTTGTTTGTCTCTGCATTTATAAGATCGGTGGGATCCAAGTTTCTTAGTGGACCGAGGCATTGGAGATGGGGTTGATCGGTAGGGATTACGATCTTGTCGGCCAAATTCTAAAGGATTTAAGGATAAAAGAAAAACAAGAAGAAAAGGGAATATTTAGCAAAAGGAATTACGGATGAACAAAGGTGCGGCAAGAATACGAAAAAAGGAGGAAGGTAAGCTAAACTCAGGAACGACGAAGTTGACGGCCATTGCCCCACGAAGAAGAAGATCGAAAAACTTGGGGGAAGTTCTTGCTGGAGTTCTTGGGGTTCTCGAACAGCGCCACCCCTAGAAAAGCAGAGTTGGGGCTGTAGAATGATGCGATGGAGAAGGAGTACCCGAGAAGGGAGTATTTATAAGGACAAAACAGGCAAGGGCAAATCTGACTTATCTCTTCGCCGTATCCGTGAAATCCGAGGGTACTCAGGTGGATATGGTAACTGTTCGCACGACAATCAAGGGATTGCGCAGGTAATTTGACAGGAAGCGGTCATGATCTGGAGATATTTCACTGCGGGATTTCTTGGTCGGTCCATCGGCAGTCCCCTCTAACGGTATTATTGCCGATGGGCGCATAAGTAGGGAGATCCGGTTCAGAAGGTTGAGGAATTCGAGGAACCTGTAGGAAAATCGGACCAAGGTTATTCATATTTAAACGGTCGGTTGCCAAATTGAGAGAATTAATTGCGGAAAGGCATCATTACTGCAGAGAATTTCGGAGCATTAATGATTTTATACTCCGAAATTGGGGGGCATGTGTTGACACCGTTTTTAGACACGTACCTAGGGGATCGGTAAAGTATAGATCGGCAGATGGAGCAACAGTAACTAGTCTGCAGGGGAGTTGCCGATGAAGAGACGGCCGAATATGACTAAGTCCAAAAGTGGTGATGCGTTCGTGCCGATGGTCAGCGTAGTCTTTGCCGATGGCTATGATAAGAAGTCTGCCGATGACTCGGGAGGAGAACGTGAAGGTTGCCGATTGACTTGTGGTGGTGTCCCGGTCTGTTACGGGAGGATAGTTTTATGTTTTCCATAGATATTTAAATTCGTTTTGTATACGGATTCCGTTTAATTTGGAATTCGAGTCGTAGTCGTGTCTGATTGTAGCTCTTTGAGCAGGGTATAAATGTAGACCCTAGGGCCTTGTAATGAGACATCTATCAATCAATCAAACACAAGTTTTTACTCATATTCCAGCATCTACTTTTTCGACGACTTCATCATATTTTTTCCTTTTTATTACGAGTTCTTAGGAGTTCGTCGACTTAAGCTCGGCATATTCTCGAAGTTTCGCGTGAATACCTCTTGGCCGTGACATCCGGGCGCATCGCTGTTGTCGGGACCAAAGTATTCGAGTTATCACCTTTGCCGATAGTAAGGTCAAATCGGCTGGCACGCCTTAACATTTGAATCGGGTATTAGCCCTTTGTGTTTGCAGATCAGTTTTTGCATCAACAAACACACGGACATCGGACGCTAGCCCAGCGTTTGGCGCGTTGTGGTTAAGTAGTGCTATGTTGAACTGAGCGTCGGAGCATCTGACGGTGAGCATCGGAAGCGGGCCCAACACTATTCCAGCATCAAATGCTTAGTGACGTCAGCAAGGACGCGAGCAAGGGTTTCACCCGTGAACGCGTCGGACGCTGAGGGTGCATCCGATTACCCATCGTCGGATGCGTCCGAGGCCCCTGCGCATTTGCAGAGCTCCCTAAGTAGCGTCTGGTGCTGAGCCTCCACATCCAGTGTAGACCATCGGAGTGTCCGGTGCTACTGTGTCAAGCACTCGTGCGAGTTAGCCATTAGCAGCAACGGTCGAGTTCAAACGGCTAGTGACACATGGCTATTTCGTGAGCATCGGACGCTAGGTTCGCACGTTCGACGCCTAGCGTCGGAGCATCCTACGCCAGTGCGTTTTGCCAAGTGAAGGGGCAACAGATAGTTTAGCCCTTGGGCTATAAATAGAAGTATTGGTTGGCTTTTGCTGACTGCTGAGCACACTAAGGCCTTGGTGGCTTGATTGGTGGTGCTTGGGAGCCCTCTAACTTACATATGGTTGATGGTGATCATTCGATTGTGTGAGTGAGTGATTCTAGTGCGTCGCATTGAGAGATTGCATTGAGTGGCACTAGGTGTTCGTGTTGCAAGCCGATGGAGCTTGTTACTCTTGGAGGTTGCCACCTCCTAGGCGGCTTGGTGGCTTGTGACTCCATCGAAGCACGCAAGGAGATTGCATGGTGCTCTGGAGAAGAGATTGTGAGGGGTACAATGCTCACCCCAACGGGATCGCAAAGAGCAACTCTAGTAGAGTGAGACATGAAGGGCAACAAGTGGTCTGGCCGGGTCAAGTGCTAGATCTTGTGGTAAGTACTCCATATGGGAGAGTATGACTTACTGGTCACCACTAGCAAGAGGACCGGTGGCAACCTTAGAGCTTGTCTCAATAAGGACGTAGCTTGGTGGCAACCAAGTGAACCTCGGGAGAAAATCATCATATCAACATTATTCTTCCTGTTGGTTTACATCCCCTAGACACAAGCTTGTATTTACTTCATATATTTGTGCTTGTGTAGTTGCTCTTGTAACTAGTTAGTGTTGACACTTGCTAACACCACTTGAATACTAGGTTGCCATCCCCATCATGGCACTAGAGTGTACTATGGTATTTATACGCACACAGATAATCCGCAAGCGCACGGATACCGTTGAAGCTTTTACCCGGTTAAAGGTTTTATCGTATCCACAGGGAAACGGGAGAACTAACTACGCTCTAACTTAACCAAGATAAATAGATAAGTGTAAATACAAAAGATGGTAGAATTGAATAAGAACAATATTAAAGGTAAGATAACAGTGAGTGACAATATGGGAATAAGAGTAGAGCAATTCTAGTATATGCGCGATGGTAGCAGAATAGAGAGGGTAACTATGGTTTCTCTACTTCAAAGGGGTATGTCTTTGTCTGGGACGAACCACGTGATAAGATTACACCACAAAGGATGCTTATCCATAGGCCGATAAACCCTACCCGTCCTGCTAACGAGAGGTGGACTACAGAGGACCAACGTAACTGTCACCTACGCGGCCTACCACATGATCCAGCTAGACAGGGGATATCCACAAGTAATCTAGATCTAAGCACCTCGCTTACACCTATACTACAACTCTAACCTATAGCGTCCTATAGATTAGAAGTACTCAAAAGAGTTGTGAACCAGAACATACATAATTAGTAATTGCATAATGAATTAGAAGTAGATTACCAGAGTCATCCCATGAGCAAGCTTGATTAGAGCTTGATCATGACGAAGTACAACCGGAGGAAGAACCGACATGCCGGCCTCTCCTCTAATCCTCCTTCGCTCTCCATCTCGCTACTATCTAGATCTACTCTAGTTTAGAGAAGAGAGGAGAGCTCTCATCTCTAAACCCTAGCTTTTGCTCTGTCTATGAATAATGAATAATGATCAAGGGGTGCCTCCTCCAGGGGCCAGGGGGTCTGGTTTTATAGTCCCCTCAAGTGAACCTGGGCCGTTGGATCAAACCGACATTGATTGAACGGTTATTCTTGATCCTTTAGGTCGATGGAGCATAATCCGCGAGATTGAGCGTGATTGGCCGAAAAAGGTGGGCGGGCGCCCTGTCCCTGACTCCGTTCGGTCTCCGCTTCCTTCCCGTGGCTTCTGAAGTCTTCTAGATGACGTAAAATTGCGCGGCACGTTAATATCTCTATGTAATCCCGACGTGTGGGCCTTTCTTCCATATTTCCTGATAACCCCCTGCAGAAATAGACAAACACCAAAACTCGTAGAATTCTGTCAGATAAAACCCTAAGTCTAGATGTTGATTTCATTTGGATCCTTTTCTTTGTTTATTTTATAATTAAATTTGATACTTAAGGACCGTCAACAAACTCCCCCAAGCTTACCTCTTGCTCGTCCCTGAGCAAGGATAGACTCAGCAATGGATCAGAAGTTGTTGCAATATCTTAAATATTTGACGATACACATGCTTTTAAATAAGATCTCATCTCTGAGTTAGAGTAAACTGTCAAGAACTAAAACTTACTTACTTTATCTTTCACCATGGGACTTGTAACCGTCACTTCTGTCTTGAGTAGTTAAAAGATAGAATAGTCTAGCCAAGTGCCATGTCTCTTATTCTTGATCAGCTATAGCTTTGGAGTTTTTGCAGATTTTCAAATAAAACTTAGAGATTCCTTGTATGACTCTCTAAATCTCTCTTTTGTGGTATTTCTGGATCCTTACCACGGCAGTGATGGTATATGCCTTCTCTCAAGATATATGGTATTTGTGGCATAAGGCATAGTGACATTGCCTTCTCTCTCACCCTACTCTAATAAGGCTTTAATATCTAGAGCTCATAGGTGGGAGACAGCTAATACATACTTACAAGACATTTATTGTATAGTCAAACCATGGATCCAAAGAAACAAATCAATAAGCCAAATCAAGATGTGCATGTGTGGCGAATGAATGGTGTATGGTGATGATGGTGATAACAATGGTGAAAGTCTAATTCTACTTTTGCTCTTTTGAGGGGATACATACCTTCCTTGCTTTTTGAAACTTTATGAGGAGAATGAGATGCTCTTCTTTTTATTTCCTCTCAGGTGGGTATCTTGTACCCCTAATTCGACTGTCGGACACTTGTCCATTTTTACCTCTCGTCTCACTTTTTCTTTCTTTCGAGGTTCCGGGCACTTGCCCCTTTTTATTTCCTCATTTATTTTTTTTTCATTTTTTTTCTTTTTTATTTTTTTTCTTTTCAGAGCACTCATCTCTTGAGATAATATAGCAAGTGGTAGTAGCAAGATAACTTGAGCATTTATTTCACAAGGGAAAACAGAAATATTTTTGGCTATTCTCTCCCGGATTAGGAGTAGAATATTTTTGGGTGGTTCTGGAGATGGACATGGATGGATATATGTGGATGGTAATTCCGGAGTAGAAGTAGCATATATGAGTGAACGTGCAAGTGAATCTTGATTTAACCACATGACAAGCTCCTAAGGGTCTACACAGCTTGACCACACTCAATGCTCATAAGCAGTAAATAATAAATGTGTGGCTCAAAGTCTAGCAAGCATGTATATATGGCTGTGGTAGGAATTTAAACTCTCATCATACAGGAACTCATCATGCAATATTTTAAAGATTTTTCAAAGATAAAATTCTCTAGAGTTCTAGCATCTCTAGGAACAGATAAACAGCAGCTCAACCTTCCCATATCATATCCGTTAACAACTTAGATTTCAGATCAAGTTTTCATCCCACAAGTTTAGATCTAGAGCAACCTTTAAATTATAACAGTTATGTCTAAACTTGAGAGAGAACTTCAAATTTGCAAATTAGGCAGAGCAACTATTCATCATATCCATGCTAGAGTTTTATTATTAAGATTCAGATTAGCATAGCCACTTTATTTATTTATTAAACACACTAAGCAAAATATTTATTTATAAGCACAAAATCTTTATTTGGTTTTTCATAGTTTATGTATTTTAATATTCTAATATAATATAAGTATAAAGATAGGTAGAAATACTTAGCGAGATAAATGGGGGTGCTCACCCCCAAGCTGAATTTTGACGTAATTTCTCTTGATGTAGCTAGCAGGTGGCAGAGGTGTATTTGAATGTCAGCAGTATTCTGACAGCGATTAGAATGTCCTCCGTCTGCTAGTCTTCTTGATTCTTAAATTCTGTGGAGCTCAAATAGACAACAAAGCTTATGGAACTAATTAAGTGTTAGCATAAATATCTAGCCTTTGTCATGTTGAGCTTCCTCAATAAATATTACTCCCTGTTTTTATATTTTTATTTTATAAAGCAGAAAAGAAATATTTATTTTATTTTTATGCCACCATAGTGAAGGTACTTATGGGTTTTATGCCACTCGTATACTCACATGGGGCTTAATGTTTTTTAATATTTTTATTTTCTTTTCAAGATAGCATGATTAACTAATAATCTATTTAAGGAAAGTAAATAATTAGAGGGAAAAGGGAATGCAGAAAGGATAAAAATGGATAACTACTGATCTTACCTTTCGGCGAGGGTTCAATGTTTTAAGTCTTCTTAACAAGACTTCTCACCGTGTTCATTCTTCATGTGCGTCATTTGATTCAGGTGCGGACCTTGACGTCTGCACCTCTTCGTTTGCCCAGCAGTTCGAAGTGTGGCGTTGGCAGTATCCTGCTCAGTGTGTTTGTGCTCGTAGATCCAGGTCCTTCACTTGGTAGAGTCTGAGAGTTATAAAACTCCTCCGTGTTTTGCTCGAAGTGTACCTGCTCATAGAGACAAGACAGAGATCAAGTGCATGGGTCCTGTTGGTGGAAAACACCAACAGAACCTAAAGTGTATTTGTTCTTCTCTAACCCTAAGCATAGTGAGCAAGACAAAGTTGATGGATGAAAAGTTCATGAGTGTAGCACTTATAACATTTGTCAGATCAGATCTCAACCTTATGGAAAGATAATCTATCTATGTATATGTCTTTTCCTTTATATCTCTCAATGATTGAATTTGTAACATTTTAGCTCATATGATTAGGAGTGTGGGATCATGGAGGTAGTACTAAGAACAAGGATTAAAGGACTAAACATGTTGAATCAGTTGGGTTGGTTAATCTAGAGTTGTAAATCATACATGTTTGTCTCTTTTATTTATATGAACGCTAGAACCAAGCAGAAGCTTATAAAAGTGATAGTCAAGTACCTTAAGATGTTACCTTGCTTGAAGAGTGATGGTACAGTATCACCTTGTGGAAGTTTTCCTTTCTTAACGGTTGTGCATCGTGTTTGTGGCACCCTCCATGGATCATCTCTCTATGATGAATGAGCTATGTCCTTCTTGTGCAAATTGTTAAACTTCATGTGTCACTCTCTTCGTCTCTGATGTGAGTTTATCTCAGGACTTCCCAAATCGATATTGAAAGTTTTTCTGCAGGGGTTAGTCCGACAAAAATATACCAATGTCTACACAAGAAGTTTTTAGTTCAATAACCGAACTAGACTCCATGTCTAATCAGATTAAGGAAGGCTGTTTAACCTAAGCACCATGCTTAATTTAAAAGCCAATAGAAGTATGTGCAGTACTTTCAAACTAACACTTACTAGAAAATAGACAAAGGTAACATGACAGCATTTATAGAGATCTACTCAAGTGGAGATGAAGTAGTGTGATTAGTATTTAACAAATTGAACATGTCTCAAAGGTAGGGACAACCAGCATAGCAACATGGAAAAGGATGTTTTTATGTAAAGTACTCCCCCAAGCTTGAATTTTGCAAAATTCAAGTTTGGATGAATTTAATTCAGTGTTGCATGATGATTGGTTGGACATACCTTGTACTTGCTTGTCATTCATCTGATCTTCTTGTTCTAATCCTGCAAAGGTTAGTGACAAGAATACCCGAAGGAATATTTTTACAATTATCCTTATATGCTCAATACACAGGGTAATGTTGAAAATAATTAAAAACTCATGTTATGATCTGATCAGTGCTTATTTGAGGACACTAAGCTTGTCCTTGGGAAACCATCAATTTATGTCGGCGAAGTGGTTTTCCTTCCAACGCTGACCTAAATCAAGATCAACTCAACGAGATCTGCAATATTTATTATAGACATATGCATCGACAACCGCCCTTTTAAAGTTTTTATAAATAGAAAGGAAGAGGGGGTTGGAGATCTCAAATGTGGTGATGTTGGAGAGACCAATAGATTGTGAAGATGTTGCATATGAGCATGGAGTAAACAAAGTGGCTATGAAATAAATTCCATGCTCATTAATGTTATCTTCGTCTCCAATCTGAATGTTCAGAGTTTCTCTTGGATTGGTCTCACTTATGTCCTCTTCTATAGTTGGATGAATCCCATCTTCAAAGGGAGTCAAGAACTCACCATTTGAAATTGAACCAAAGTCAGAATTCATTAAGGCTTCTTCCTTATCCATCCATTCTACACATTCTAGCCATTTAGAACTTGTGATCAGGAAAGGGGAGCTGTTAGAATTTTCAATATGGCTTAGCTCTCCTTCACTTGATATGTCATCCTCGACTTCTTCATAACAGGAACCAGGACATTCTCTAAGAGAACCATTATTGCGAGGATTTGAATTATCCCTGCTTGAAGGTCTCTTATGGAACCAGAAGTCTAAACCATTAGCATCTGAAAGATTTAAGGTCAGAATTCCTTCCTCCCTTGGAGAATTTTGGGGTATTGATGGTTTAGGATCGTTAGCTAAAGTTTGGAATTGAAGTGGTTGTGATCTGGCTATCGAAACTTCTTCTTCTTGTCTAGGAACTGGTTCTGTCTCTTTCTCAGGGATATAAAAGCTAGGAGACTTTCCACTTAATAAATCAATCAAATTCCAAGCTTCACTAGCAGGTAGGTGATAGAAGGATCCTCTAGAGGCTGTATTCAAGGTTTGCTTATTTTCCCCACTAAGGCCCTCAAAAAAGTGAATTAGAAGAACTTCTTCTGGAATAGAAAGCTTCGGGCCAGTGAGAGTAAGGTTAATAAAGTGGTCCCATGATTTCCTAAGAGATTCTTCTTCCAGCTGTCTAAAAGAAATAATCTCACGCTGAAGTTCCACCACTTTGGAGATTGGAAAATATTTAGAAAGAAAACTACTATATAACTCCTTCCAATCTCCATGAACACTCCCTACTTTGAGTTTGTACCAATGTCTAGCTTTTCCCGTTAAAGAGAACGGAAAGAGCTTCCATTTGAGGGTCTCATCGGACATTCCTTCTATGCGAAAGAGGTCACAGACTTGATAAAACTCTCTTAGGTGTGCGTATGGGTTTTCCTCACCTTCTCCTGAGAAAGGTTCTTTTTGAACAAATTCTATGTATTCGGGGTCTATCTCAAAACTAGATGTTATGATAGGCTTTGAAGATTTTGGTGGTTCGAGATGTGTGCCCGAAGGTCAATGAAATTCATAGATAGACATGTTTGAATTCATGATAGACCAGAGATCAAGGATTAGATAAGAAGAAAGATTAGCAGAGATGAGGCAAAGGATAAAAGGAAAAATATTTTTTTTATTATTTTTTTAGAAAATGATTAAGTTAGTTCGTAGTCAACTCAGCAACCGTTTCCCCGGCAACGGCGCCAAAAATGCTTGTTGACACTTGCTAACACCACTTGAATACTAGGTTGTCATCCCCAGCATGGCACTAGAGTGTACTATGGTATTTATACGCACACAGATAATCCGCAAGCGCACGGATACCGTTGAAGCTTTTACCCGGTTAAAGGTTTTATCGTATCCACAGGGAAACGGGAGAACTAACTACGCTCTAACTTAACCAAGATAAATAGATAAGTGTAAATAGGAAAGATGGTAGAATTGAATAAGAACAATATTAAAGGTAAGATAACAGTGAGTGATAATATGGGAATAAGAGTAGAGCAATTCTAGTATATGGGCGATGGTAGCAGAATAGAGAGGGTAACTTTGGTTTCTCTACTTCAAAGGGATATGTCTATGTCTGGGACGAACCACGTCCTTGTTCTTGGTTTTGGCCTTGTTCTGGGTGTTGCTCTTGTTTCTACCGCCGATAGTTTCTTTCTGAGTAGGGAATAACAATGTCCTCTTCTTAAAAGAATAGGCTTCCCTGTTGCCCTTAATATTGAAGGTGATCTTGGCATTGTTGGCGTAGATAATGGCTCCGGTAGTGTTCAAGAATGGTCATCCCAAAATGATAGGTGACCTCTCATTACTGTCTGTGTTCACTAGTGTGAAGTCTACAGGTATATACAAGTTGCCTACTTGTGCGCAGATCTCTTCCAGGATTCCCATGGGGTAGCAGATTGACTAGTCTACAAGCTACAAACATATGTTTGTGTACGATAAAGGAATATTAATTAGCTTTTCATATATCACCTTAGGCATGATGTTGACGCTTGCACCGAAGTCATAGATTGCCTCTTTGAAGTTTGTACTTCCAATGGAGATCAGAATAACCAGTCTCCCTGGATCACCTTTCTTGATTGGCACAGTTGCGTCAATCCATGTTCCTCTCGGAGGATCACTCCAGTAACTTCCTATATTAAAGATGTCTACAACATTTGTAGTTTCTAATTCTCTCGGTTGTCTAGGAATCTTACCTTGGTTGTTGGTGGCAGCAAAGGGAGCAAATTGTTGTAACTAAGCTTCTAGCATCTTATTAAAGCTAAGTTGATTCTTGATAGCATTGGAAAAACTTTTCATTCTAATGTTGATTGATTCTAAAGTTTTATCATTAGATGCTAGCTTCTTAGACAGGCTATCCATTAACTTGCCCTGATTAAGCACTAACTCTCTTAAAGGTGGTTGATTAGTATTATTGTAAGAATTATTAGCATTGTAATTACCTGAGTAGTTAGCTTGTTGTTGCTGGTTCCAACCTTGATTTTGCTAAGGACGGTAGTAGTTGTTGTTGTTATTGTTGATGTAGTTCACGTCCTCCGTTAGCTCTGGGCAGTTGGTACCTGTATGTCCAGTTTCTTCACACTCATCACAAGTCATGCCAAAATCATGAATGTGCATGACTTCCTTCTTCTTAGTGGCTCTCTCATCAAGCCTTTTCATCAGCAGGTCCATCTTGGCAGCTAGCATGTCTACCACCTTAAGCTGGTGTATCCCTCCACCTCTCTTGCGGGTTTGAGTTCTCTCTTCACTCCAACCTTGATTGGAGACCATCTTTTCCACAAGAGTAGTGGCTTGAGAAATGGTAAGTGATAAGAATACACCTCCAGCAGCAACATCCATGGTTTCACAAGTGTTGTTGTTGAGCCCATGATAGAATGTGTGCATAAGTAGCTAATTCTCCATCCCATGATGAGGATAGTCGAGTATGTAGTCTTGAAAGCGCTCGCAAGCTTCTGGGACTATCTCATCATGTTGTTGCTAAAAACTTGATATCTTCCTATGAAGAGCATTGATCTTTCCTATGGGAAAAAACTTCACCAAGAAATTGGTGGAACATAGTGCCCACATAGTATTCTTCTCCTTATTGGCATAGAACCACTGCTTCACTTCTCCCAAGAGTGAGAATAGGAAAAGACGAAGTAGTATAGCATCTCTGGGGACGTCCTTGATAGTGAAAGTAGTATAGCTCGCCAGAAAGTGTTGGAGATGAGCACTAGCATCTTCATGGGCCTTCCCACAGAACTAGCTTGCTTGCACCATGTTGATCAACACCGACTCGAGCTCAAATGACCCATTGATGTCTACAGGTGGTCTAGTACGGATGTTGGCCATAGTGGGAGCTGAGAACTCAAGAAGTGACTTGTCGGCCATGACGTCAAGCTCGAGTGTCAAACTTTGAATGATAGGTTGATCTTCTGACTCGGGAGGATTGGTAAGCTGAGATGATGATGATGTTAATTGATTTCTTCTCAACTTAGCCTTTGTCTTCCTGATCAATGTTTCTAGATTATCAATGAAGTTATCTGGTAGATCAAACCTAATCATACATTACCCTACATATGATATATAAAATAGACAAAAGACAAGGGTAAGTCTACATGAGTGAGATGGGTGGATGGTGCTCAATCCATGAGTGGATGCAGTGATGCTCATTATTCTTTGATGCCTTCACCTTCCCGGCAACGGCGCCAAAAATGCTTGTTGACACATCTTAATGCAACTACTAAAAATAGACTTTTAAACCTATTCTTAGCAAATGGAGTTAAACTTATTTTACATCACTTAAGCTAGGTTGTCATCCCCAGCATGATGTAGAAGTGCTGGTATTAAATCTATATGCTTTTCTAGGAAATAAATAAATAAAGGATCCACAAGTGCACAGATAATACCGATGTAGCATTTTAACCAGGAATATTCTAGGTATCGTTATTTATATTTTTACCACTGGGAAGGGACTTCCAATAGATAATGAGCAATGAGCACTGCATGTAGTCATGGAGATCTTAACCATGTCTTTATTTATCTCTCATATAGGGTAAGTGTCACATAAGATAAATAATATGAATATGAATGATAAGTGACATAGGATAAAGGATAACATATAGTCATATAAATATGATAATCATCTCAATAGAGTACTTTAAGTTTATAGCACTAGCATAGACTAGGACGATCTATAAGAATAAATCCTAAGTATTCTAACTATACTATTAAAGCATACATTGATTAGTGCAATTACGCCTAGCATCATCGTAAGAAAATGTTATATCTATGCATAGTGATATTAGCAAGAAAGATCATGAACATAGCAATCACTTCCCTGTAACAATGGTGCTCTACAAGCCTTATAATCGGGTGGAGGAATACAAAAGACTCAACAGGACTGTCACTCCCGCGATCTACCTCGAGCTCTGGACTATAAGGGGTAATCGCAGATAAATACGGTCTAGGCACCTCGCCTACAAAATATCTACCACTTACCCGATGGCCTAATGAGTAAGCGCTATACGATCCTATGCATAAACATAATTCTAATCTAACTACGCTAAGCATATAATCAATGTAGACTAATAATATTATAATTAAGAACATGAGCAAATAGAATAAAGTCAATTCCGATATAATCAAATAGATCAAAGTCATATTCATAGTAGCAAGAACTAATATGAATATTACAAAGAATATTAAGAGTTTACCACAAACTGAAGATAAATCCGAACTCCAAGCTAGGCTCGACTCCTTCGAGATCTATTCCTATGTAGTTATGCTATAAAACTACAGAGCTCTAATTGAGATGGTGGTTAATAACCCTAAAGAGACAGATCCATTCGAGGGACCCCTCTCTGTCTAAATCTAAATTCCTCAGAGAATAATAAATTCTTCTTTTGAAATTAGGGTTTCTAGGGGGAGGGTCAGACTTGTATTTATATCCCCCTAGGAAGCACCACAACCCTTGGATCAAACCGACTTAACGTGCGCTCAAGATTACTCCTCAAAGACGGTGGAGGCAGGATCCGCGAGGTGGCAGCTGATTGGCTGCTGCCCTCAGGCGGCCACCCCTGGCAGGTGGGGCGCCCGCCCCTGGCTGGCTGCCAGGGGGCCCCACTTTATAGGGTCGTCTTCTCGTGTCTTCTAGAGTATTCCTGTGTTGAAGTTCACACATTATCTCTATGTAAATCTGACATGTGGACCTCCTTTTGTTCTTATTTCGATACCCCCTGTAGAAATAGAAAATCACCAAAATTTATGGAATTCTGTTAGTGATAACCCCTATAGCTAGATGATATTCTGATTTTAGTCCTATCTCATGCTATGTTGACGGTTAAAAAGAATACTTATCTACCATGAACAGTGCCCTAGCTCATCAACGGTCTCGAGGTAGAAGTGGCGCTTGCAGATATGGCCGCGAGCATACGGCTCATCACAGTTGAAGCAGAGGCCTTATCGTCACCGTTCCATCTGCTCGGTCAGCATGAGACGCCAGATGATGTGTGGCTGCCCCGGGGCAGCAACAGCGGTCGGCTGGACCGGGGCAGCCGCAGGAGGTGCAGGTGCTGCAGGTCGAGGTCCACGGCTGCCCCGCTATTGCTGCAGCTGCTATAGAGCAGGGAGGAAGGACGTCGTGCGCCGCTCATAGGCCTGCACGTAGTACATCGCAGGTTGGAGGTCCGGCGGGTGGTGCATCTCCATGTCAACCCTGATGTGCTCAGGAAGACCGCCCACGTACAGCTGAGCCTTTTGACGGGCGTTGAGGTCGCGCTCATGGTAGAGGACAGCATTGTAGCGCTCTGAGTAGTCCTAGATGGAGGAGGAGAACGGCAGTTGAGCGAGTTTCGACAAATGAGTGCTCTGCGTTGGGTGCCCGAAGCGAAGCTGGCACAGCTCATGGAATCGCTCCCATATAGGCATGCCCTCATCTTGTTCAAGAACATAGTACCATGTTTGCGCCATGCCACGAAGGTGGTAGAAGGCCAGCCACATGCGATCGGAGGCGAGGGTGCGCTGCCCCCAAAAAAACTGCTCACACTGGTTGAGCAGTCGACGGCGCCATCATAATTGGCGAACTCCAGCTTGTAGAAGCGAGGCGGAGCATGGGCGCTCGCGTGGAAGTTAGCAGGGGTGCCAACATGGGCACCGCCAAGCGCGCCGTCGGCTGGGTGGCCATCGGCCCCTGCTGCTGGGAACGCAGGGGCGCCGCTGTAGAGTAGCGTCCCGTCGGTACCGCCATAGAAAGTACCCATGCTCGGGGCTAGGGGCTCGCTGGGCCTGGTCCCCGCCGATGGCGTGATGGTTGTTGGCGCCGTGTAGATTGGCGGCCCATCAGCGCCCACGATGGGATGGGCGAAGGAGAGGCTAGCCACCGCATCTGGTGCAGGGGGATCTCGGAGCTGTCAGGCGGCATCCCGAAGGAATAGTTGATTGACGGAGATGTAGACGGCACAGGCGGTGGTGGTGCCGGCTGCGAGGATGGTGGAGGCAGCGGCGGCAGCAGGCTCGCCAAGGACTGCTGCATGGCAGCCATGTTGTGACTGAGGACGTCCACGGTGTGGCCAAGCTGAGCCATGTTGTGGCCGGTTTGGTCGACCACCCTGGCCAATCCCTCCAGGGTAAGGGCGGTGCTGGAGGATTCCGAGACTTCGGAAGGGGCAGCAGACAGCGGGGCGCTGGAGCCCGGCGGCGGCAGGCGTCGGAGGTCGGCGGAAACGTCGTCATCGTCCTGGAATTCCCTGATACCCAGGTGATAAGAACCCTAGTCCTACCAGGGATTGATCTTAGGCTGTATGAGTGCGAGGGAGGAGGTCGAGGCTTGAGCACGCGAGGAAGACGGCGAGGAGGCGCCGTGGCTGCTACTGCACACACGGTTAGAGGTCAGTGGAATCCCGGCTCCCTTCAGGAAGCCGGAAACAAATAATTTTTCTCCTTAATTTGTCCCATAGAGTTTACAAATATTTATATCTCTCTAGTAATAGCAATTATAAGAAAACTCTCTAAGATTAGTATTAATAGCAGCGTATATGGGCTAAACCCCCTAATTCCACCGCCTTCTCCTAGCCACTATTAGGCTTATGGTGCTGGTATGTTATGCCCGTCATAACAATCTCGTACTTTTTTTTCAGTTTAGCAAAAAGAAATGTGTAATCAAGTACATATGTGCAATAATGCAAACAAAAGTGAAGACTTTCTTTCATTGAATGTTTTTATTTTTTAAAGTAAGCTGCTTGTCAAGCCTAGTCTCAATGGAAATTTAATCTGAGTTTTATTTGCATTAAATATTTTAACACATCGCAGGAGATTTGATGACTTGGTTCGTTAATTATGAAGAGAGAGAGATAGAGTTTTATAAAGTTTTATTTAGATGAAACCCATTTAAGATATCGCATGAGCGCTGCGATGGTGGCGTGGATCCTTTTTGTATTCGACTAGACTTCTCTTACGAACATTATAAAGATTTAACACTATGAACAAAGTATATCTATATTTGTTAAGGGACAACACATGACATTCAAATTACAGAATATATATACAACTTAACTATACTAAAATATACACCACAACCTCAATCCTATGGAGACTATAACCATAGTTCAGACAAGCATAAACACCACATATTCCACAACAAAAAAGAGAGTGACATCTATAAATCGATTATACTACTTACGTAACAACATTGAATGCTTGTGCTCCCTTGGCAACCTTAATAAAGACATCCTCCAAGGTGGTGTCAACCAGGCCCCAAGCATATATGTTGAACCGGCATTTTGCACTCTCGACGGCATGGAATACATCAGCAATCTTCAAGTCCTGCTTTGGCAGCTCAAATTTCTGGGTTCCTGAAATGTGGTATATCCTGCTCGCATTTGGTGATAGGTGGTGAACAAGCTGCTCAACCTCCTTTTCATTCTCCGAAGATGTTGTCATTGTCAGTACATAGGTGCCGCCATATCTAGCTTTCAGCTACAAAACAATTCATGGCAAACATTTGCAAAGTGATCAATAAACAGCTACGCAAAAATGTACATGTCTGCTCCATACATGTAAATAGGTAAGTTACCTCTTTTGGGTTACCAAGGCACTGGAAACCACCATCGACAAAAATGCCAAGTCTATCACATAGTACTTCTGCCTCCTCCATTGAGTGTGCTGTCAAAAATTACTTCATCAGTTGCCATTATTGTGTATATAGAACTATAGAAGCAATAGACAGAGTATAAGGAGAGCTCAGTACTTGTAAGAATGATGGCACGGTTTCTCTTTGCCTCCTTCACAACACTCCACAGATTGTTTCTTGATGCTGGATCAAGTCCGGTGCTTGGCTCATCCATGAAAACCACCTAAAGGTGTCAAATTATAAGTTGCACATGCCAATGTATAATTTGCACCCCAAAACATAAACAGAAGTGGGAGTGGTACTTTGGGATCCCCAATTAATGAGATGGCAACACTAAGCCTTCGTTTCATGCCCCCACTGTACTTTCCCACTTGCTTATCACCAACGCCACCATGAAACAGATTAACACTCTTCAGAGAGTCATCAACAGCCTGCAGTACAGAATATTGTAAACTCAGTATAGATGTATACATGTCTTTAAAGTCAGACCCAGTGCCGGAGCCTCCCACATGAGTGGGGTCCGGGGAAGGGAAAAAACGAGGCAAGCCTTCCCCCCGCAAAATCTGCAGAGAGGTTGCTTCGATCCCACGACCTGGTGACTCAGTGAGACAACTCTCACCACTGCACCAGGCCTGGCCTTCGTATACATGTCTCTAGAGGCATGTGAATTTTTGCTGCAGTATAGGGTCAACAAACATTGCTTGCATTTTTCATTGCACATGACTTTTCAACACAGACTATTTCTCAGTGAAGGTAAATAGGAACTAATATTAAAACATGCCAATTACAGAACTATACCTTCAATAATTCAGTGCCTTTAAGATTCTTAAGTCTCCCGTAAAACAATAGGTGCTCTCTTCCTGTTAATGTTTCCCAAAGTAAGCTGCATCAAAGTGAAGGGAAATGAGAACTAGAATGCAATGGTAATCTCAGGGGGTTTCGGATAGAAAATATAAATTTGAGAGCAAGGCCTTACTCATGCTGTGGGCATACACCCATGTTAGTATAGATCTCATCCATATCAGTCCTTATATCCATTCCATGTACATAGGCGGTACCAGATGTTGGTGGAATAAGCCCAATCATCTGCAGGGAAAAATACGTCACTGAGGAGTGCACTCTCACCTAAATTTTTTTAAAAAATAAATGTAATAGGCTATATTGATGTACCATACTGATGAACGATGTTTTCCCAGCTCCATTCGGGCCAAGCATTCCAAAACACTGGCCTTTTGGTATGGCAAGAGACAACCCTCGGACAGCAAGTTTGTCAGGATTTCCATCTTTTCCATGGTAAACCTTTTTGAGGTTATCAGAGAGGATCGCTTGGTTTGCAATGGGTTCCAGCAGAAGTTGCTCAACCACCTCTCTCTGAACATAATTTAGAAAATAAGAATACAGAAGGTATAATTGAGAGACAATGTAAGGGAGTAACTTACTTCTTGAACAGCATCAGGATTGTCCATTTCAACGACTACTTTAGATTCTTGTCTCCTAAAGCTATATCTCCGCAATGATAGAGCACGCCTTTTAAAGCAGCTCAAGAAGAAAAAGGAATTTTTCCTGAATCCACCACCCAGCGACGAGACTTGATCCACATAGAATGCCAAGGGTAGAAGTATTGCCCACTCCACAACCATAATAATCAAAACACCACGCATTCCATTAAGAGAGTCATCTAGATTACTCCATTTCATACCAGTGGTCCCCATTGAGTTTCCAGCAGATGCATATTGACCAAACTCATATAATCCTCGGAACAATGAAAATCCAGGGATGATCTCCATTAAAACTATCCAACCCTCTTTGTACATAAACAAAGATATCGTCATGCATAAAACCAAAAGAGAGTTGTCCAATAGTCAAATAGTAGTAATAAACGATAGAACCTTACTTGGAAAACCAGTATCCTCAACAAAAAAGCGAAGAAGAAATTCCCCTAGTAAGCCAGAGCCAAATACATAGATGTAACCAACAACTGCAGCACAATGATTCTCAAAACAGTCAATCAGATCATTGGTTTTAAGCACCACAGAATTTCTTCAGAAGATAAATAGCCGAGCACAAACCTGTGGCTGTTTTGACAGCAGAAAAGAAGGAAGCTACAAGAAATGCAAGTGAAATCTGCAGGTTTATGTAGATGAAGTAGAAGACAAATTGAAGGCTATAGTCATTTTTCCTAAAGAAATCTAGACCTGCATACATCGAGGAAAGTTGATTTCAATGTACATACTTCATTTGCATAATTTGCATTAACTTGAATAAATTTCGAGTTAATTACCGATCAAGGAGCCAAAAATCACAAACAGTATCATGTAGATAGCCGACAGGGCAAAGAAGTAAAAATAGGAGATTAGCCAGTAAGGACCATCCTTCAGACCATGCATCTTCATCATAATTTTCAGCTTCTGTTGCTTCTCATACACGAGATATGTTAATATGACCTGCAAAAAGTGTAACATTGACTTAATATTTAATCCATTTTTACCTCTTTCCTTAAGAAAAGGTCATATCTTGCACTCACTGGAAATAGTAGTTCAATGATCCACGTGAAGAACAATGCACCAAGAAGAGAAGAGAGGTCAAATTTCAGCTTTGTTCCTACTTTGGGCATCTCTTTAACATATTGAAGCAACATTTCCACTCCACTTCCTCTGAGAAATTTAATGTACTCATTTGATGCCTATAGGTAAGAAATCAAGTGTTAGAGGTAGTTGCACACAGATGAATATCTGTTCATGAAACTGTGCTGTAGTACAAACCCACCGCATTAACCAAGCGTGGAACTCGTAGTAATGAAATAGATACGTATGCGGTGTTGTTGTTATAGGTAGAGTTGTACCAAATATTCATTTCAAGACCATTCATATTTGTGTTCAGAAAATCATAACCTGGACAGAAGCAAGTTATACACATAAGAAAACTGAAAGCAATGAAGAGGAAACATTTGGTTGAAGTCTGATCAGAAGATTAGATCACCTGCAACAAATTCATTTGTCTTCCCACCTCCACTACCTCCACCATTTTGTCTGTAACCCTTAAAGAGTTCATCATTTACAAATGATGCACTTTCACGCCATAGTGGCAAACCCTGAACGCAGTCTATGTCTAAACATTTGAAAGAGAAAATAATCAGAAATAGAAAATATATCAAGTATAGAAAACAATATGTACAAAAAAGTTGACATCCTTGTATATAGCAAAAAAGTTCAACAGTAACAGAAAAAACCTCTCTAGGAAAAGAAAAATTAATATCTAGCTTGTTTAGGGGGATAAATTAAATCCCATCTACCCAGTCATAGATAACATTGCAACATTTGATGACACTTGGACAACTGATCAGTTGGCCCTTTTGTGAATAGAACCAACAAATATATATTGGTACAATGTTCTGAAGAAGTGAATTCATCATGAGCATATACAAAAATGAGGCACAAATTTTATTTCCTACGATTATCCTGTAGACAATATTGACGAAGTATTCAGTTGTGCCTTTCCTATCCTTATGTTCATGCATCTTTAAAACGAAAAGGAGTGGACCACCAAGACCAAGGTAGGAATTAGGAAATGCTAGGCCTTGTTTAGTTCACTCTGAAAACCAAAAAGTTTTCAAGATTCCTCGTCACATCGAATCTTGTGGCACATGTATGAAACATTAAATATAGACGAAAACAAAAACTAATTACACAGTTTAGCTGTAAATCACGAGATGAATCTTTTAATCCTAGTTAGTCTATGATTGGATAATATTTATCACAAACAAACGAAAATGCTACAGTACCGAAAACTTTTCAGTTTTCGAAACTAAACAAGGCCCTACTTACTGAGCTGAAGGGGTATGACCCCGGCATTGAATGAAACTGTCTGTGTTAGATTGGACAAACACCGAGATTGCAGCCGATACAAGTTATTCCCTGGGATAAACGCTGATTCTATTAATTCTGTTGTCCATGGCCACGTGTCCGATCCCTAAGAGAACCAATCCAACCAAGAACTCCATCCATTACCAACAAGAGGAAAATGAACATAGTATGTGCAACAAAGAATAAACTACATATTCAAGGCCTGCAGTTATGCTGGCAGGAACTCACAGCAACGATCCTGGAGAGTTCATCCAGATAATCTGTCAAATTCAAGGAGGAAGTCGAAGCAGGAAACAGTCCACCCGAAAGGTCTGCCAGTTGAAACAAGAACACACGGCAACAGCACGCGTATTATGAACAACAAATCGTCACGTAACTGACTTGTGTAGCATGGAAGCTTGCTACCATGACATTGACATGGAATGAAAGGAGTAGAAAATAAAGAGGAATGTATACTTTGAGCTAGCGAGCGGTTGTTGCCGGTGACGAGGACGGCCGCGGGGCAGGAGCCAGTGTCCCGGCAGCTCGGGTCAGGCAAGCCGTCGAACGGCTGGCCGGCGGTCCTGACGGCGCGTGACTCGGGCCGCGGCACCTGCACCAGCGCCGGCCACGGGGTCGGGCTAGGGATCGGGCAGCTGCCGACCTGGTCCAGGGTGGAGTGCTGGACGCCGCACTCCGTCCGGCGGCACGCGTCCCCGACCGCGTCCGGGCCCGGGTCGACGCAGGCGCAACCGCAGCGGTACTTGGGCTTGTCGAGCTCGTTGTCGATGACGCCCTGGAGCACGACGAGGATGACGCAGAGGAGCACCGGGAAGAGCGTGATCCCGATGTTGGTCTTGAGGTTCCGCTTCTGCACACATCGCACAGCCAAGAAGACGACGATCATCATCGGGTGCTCCTTGGATTCTTGCATTGCAGTGCAGCAAAGGCACAAACAGTCTAACTTTCATCGGGAGACAGACAGCACAAAGCAAGAGGAAACAGGGGAGGGAGGAGGGGGACCTGGAAGCAGAGGTTCTTGCGGAGGAGGGCGTTGGCCTGCGTGAGGAAGCTCGCAGGGCCCCTCGTGGGGGCCGGGGCGTCCATCCGCGAGCGAGCAGAGGAGCTGTGGCCGCCGCCGCCTGCTGGCCGTGTCCGGCGGAGAAGACGGGTCAATTCAGAGGCAAGCAGCAATGGTGAACCTTGTGCTCCGGTTTTATAGCATTCGCCGTGCCGTTGTCTGCCTCCCGCCAATTCCAACACACGCCGTCCGTCACCGTGGTCGTTTGTGAACGGAGTCCGCAAATAACGAGGACTGAGAGGGTTTAACTGAAACCTTAAAAAGATGCGATTAAACCATCTTAGCAGGGTTAAATGGCAAAAGGTTCCAGTTTGCTTCTCTCGCTGTCGCCACAATGCACTTTCTTTGTTGTTGTCAAAAAAAAAGAAAATTGCACGTTCTTTGTTGGTTCCGTTGACTTTAGGGTAACCGAAACTGCGGCTGTGAAGACCGGTCAGACGCCACGTGGGCCCTCCCCACAGATAGGCTTGGCTTCCCATGTCGTCCGTACATCTACTTCCATGGAGATTGAAATGGATATACATGTGTCAACTGACTTTCTCCTAACAAATAAACTATCAAAATATACGATATTTTATTAACAGTTAGCTTATGGAGTTGTTTAAATGCTTCTGGAATTACAAAACTTTTATCCCTAATCTTTTACTATAATTTTTTTTATTCAAACTTTGGCCTTGTTTAGTTCGTAAAAATTTTCAAGATTCCCCGTCACATCGAATCTTTGGTCGCATGCATGGAGCATTAAATATAGACGAAAATAAAAACTAACTGCACAGTTACCTGTAATTTGTGAGATGAATCTTTTGAGCCTAGTTACTCCGTGATTGGACAATGTTTGTCAAATAAAAACGAAATGCTATAGTAGCCAAAAACAAAAAATTTTGCCAACTAAACAAGGCCAAACATCTTGGTATTTAGATGTATTAAAAAACTTTAGCCATACAGACACAACACACACCTCATGATGTTTTTGTCTAGTTTTAGCCTCTTGAGTCTCAAATACCAAAAGTTTTATAGCTCAAATTTTGCTCTTTTTTACCCATGCTATTTGGATCCATTTTGCCGAAAGATAGGCTAAAACAGTAAAAAAATTTGGTAAAAGAGGAGAACTAAACATCCCCACCATATGTGACACAGTTTCAATTCCATAATTCATGTAGGATTTAGATTTTGAGCTCATAATTCCGTGCTATATATACCATTTCCCTCTCTCGGATTACATGTCTGTCGATATCTGAAGCATTACTATTGAAATCTAGTGTGTACGTTCATGTGCATTGTTATTGAAATGTGATGTCGGCACGTACAATCGATATTATTAACATTAGCATATATAAACTTTGGGTTAGTTAATCTGCTACACATCTACAACAACATCTACGACACTAATGGCACCTGCAATCTCTAGGTGGTAATGCACTAAGTTCTTTCTGCCTTTAATCCAGTGTTAGTGATCATGTGCATGGCCAAAAGAGATATAGTTTATAAGCTAAATATTATGTTATCATTAGGTCGAATGACATGTGTTTCTCCCAATGAAAAAGGCTTTCCTAGAATTGTAATTTAGAGTTAGAGTAATAGGTTGCAAATGGAACTTTGTTAATTTCATTCGACCACTCACTTAGGGTATGAGCCCCCCCCCCCCCCCCCCTCTTTTGCAATATGATGATTAAAAAGGCATTGCTTCATTTGTTTTGCTCTTACTGTACAAAGATATGCATGCATGAGGATTGTTGTGAATTATTCCACCAGGTCAGAACAGTCAATTACTTGTACCATAAAAATCCTACTTATTATAAGACAAGGTGTCATTAAATCACAAGGTAGTTCTTTTTTTTCTCATGTATAAACTATGTCTTGCAAGGTATGATCAGAAAAAGAGTCCATGAAAGCTTTGATATAATTTGTTAGTTACCACATGTATAATATATATAACTAAATGCAAGTACATTAATGTTACTAACAAATTGTGTATCAAAGTTTTCGTGGATTTTACCAGTTGCAAATCAATGAATTTTCCCAGTTGCTCCTTCAAAACTGAACCATGCAATTTAGTCGTGGAATCTTTGATTTGGGTGAAGATATAGTGAGAACAAAATAATTATAGATAATAGATAAAGTGACCTCCAAATACCCAAAGGAATTTTATTAGTCAAATAATCATCTATAACGCATAAAGAGGCCTGCTAGCTGCGTCGCATTAGGTGCCTGATTTAGTTTGCCAACTGATCTTCTCTGGCTCTTCATGGAGTACGGCGGTCTACTATAAACGTCTGGACTGAAAGTCCACACGTATTGGTGGATTAGTTAATCCTCTATATATCATTTCTTGGTCCATAAGGTAACGGAAAACTGGGCTTTGCCGACTGCTAAAATACTTTGCCACCTGCCAAAGACAGGGCAGTCGGCAAACATTCTCTTTGCCGACTGCTTCTAAAAGCAGTCGGCAACTGCTAAATTATCCTGGCAGGTGGCAAAGAAAAACAGGTGGCAAAGATGGCTGTCTGGCAGGTGGCAAAGAAAAGCTGGTGGCAAAGGTGGGGGGACACTAACAGCGTCCATCGCCGTCCCCTTTGCCAAGGCCGTTAGGCAGTCGACAAAGATAAAATTTTTTATTTTTGAAGTTTGAATTTAGATTTTGCACATTTGACGTCATCACTTGCTCCAAACTTTCTCAAAATTTTTTCATAGCCTCCACATGCAATAAGTGTGAACCTTAAAAACTTTCGTGATTTTGTGACCTTTTTTGCTATATTTTGTTAATTAATTTCTTTAATTGTATTTTCCACCGCAGAATCCTACTTTGAACTGCAGGTGCATCAAATAATGAAACATAGTCATTCAAAAAATGATATTAATGTTGGAGAGTCTATTTTAAGGTCGTTTTCAGAAACTCACCCAAAATTTTGACGTCTTTATCCATGGAACATGACCATCCAGGTGTGGTATAGGTGGTTTTTAATTATATAAAATTCAAACAAAGTCGGAAAATTACAAAACTTGACGAGGTGTCATGTTATCACATGTGGAAGCTATAAAAAAAATTTGAGAAAGTTTGGAGCAAGTTGCAGTATCAGATGAACAAAACCCAGACATTTCCAATATGATCGCATGTGATCGCATGCGGAAGTGTTTGGGTTTTGTACATCTAACATCATAACTTGTTTCAATTTTTTTCAAAATTTTATCATAGGCTCCTCATGTGATAACATGACACCTCAACAAGTTTCGTAATTTTCCGATTTCGTTTGAGTTTTATATAATTAAAAGTCACTTCTACCACACTTGGATGATCATATTCTGTGGACAAGGACTTCAAAATTTTGGGTCAGTTTTTGGATATGGTCTAAAAATACATTATTCGACATGAATATCATTTTTCGAATGCCTAGATTTCATTATTTCATCCACCTGCAGTTCAAAGTAGGATTATACGGCGGAAAATCGAATTAAAAAAATTAATTAATGAAATATAGTAAAAAACGTTACAAAATTTCGAAATTTGTCAAGGTGTCATGTTATCATATGTGGAGGCTATAAAAAATTTTGGAGAAAGTTTGGAGCAAGTTACGACTTCGAATATCCAAAACCCATACATCTCCATATGTGATCACATGTTATCATATGTGGGTTTTACACATCTGACGTTGTAACTTTGTCCAAACTTTTTAAATTTTTTATCATAGGTTACATATGTGATAATATGACACCTCAACAAGTTTCGTAATTTTCTGACTTCATTTGAATTTTATATAATTAAAAAATACTTATCTCTGTATAATTTGTAGCCTGCGTGAACGCTACTTGGCCTAGTTTAGATCTGGTAATAGATGATACTTCTTTGAGGAGTACTATTGGTGTAATGTAGTACAAGTTAATTAGTTGTTGCGTGTGTCTTCTATCTGATTCTATATATGCACATGTTTTGAGTTGCTATATATATATTCACTATCAAGTTCATCTGTTCATTAGTGCTGCGTCGTTGTTTCTTTGAAACCGATCAGCTTATTAATTCAAGATTGAGAATGAAATAAAGACTTGTTTGAGTAGAGGTTCTGAACTTTTGAAGATAGGTTAGCCTGCTGTTTTATTTGACTCTTTAATATTCTGCCATACTCCCTTATTCTATTTTAGGTCTTTGTGTTTTAGAATCACACCTCTTTAATAAAGACTTGTTTTAGAAGCACTTCGATGATTCATTCATGATTTGTTGCCTGTTGATGTAAAATAACAATCATACTAATAGCCATTGTTTTAATATTTCTCCGATCTTTTCATGTTTAAATGGTGGAATTTTTGTTCCTTTTTTCTTTGAGAAGAGATATTTTTGTTCCTAAAGATGAACATAGGCCCGCTACTGTGCTTCAGAGTGCAGAATGCAGATCAGCCCCCACTATAGAGTCCTAGACATGGCCCTGCCATTGACTGTAATTTCTTAAAACATAGAGGTTACCTGCTTATTGAGGCCTCTCTTATCTAGGTAGAGAAGGAGATTGGCAGAAAGTGTGCTATCTGTTGATGTCAACTTTCATAAATCGACATATAGTGTTGCGATGATTAATTTGTATTGTAACTTGGAAAAATTACTCTTTAAGCTTTGATTGGTACAATAATAACTTTATTGTGTCACGAACATTCTTTTGACTCTTTACTATGCTTGGTCAGGAAATTGCGATGGAGGGTTTGCTCAATTGTGGTTCCAACTCTTTGACTGTTGTGTGAACATATTAATCGAACTTTGTATCATTTTTTATTTTGCTTGATTTGTACTGCCAAATATCACTGTAGCATTAGCATGGGAAATATTAAGATTTGTCACTTAGCTTAAAGAATTTTGAGATAATTGCCTTGAAGCATTCATGATTTGTAATTTTTGTTTTATAGTAAATTTCTCTTTGAAATATCTTTAAATATGGTCACATTAACTTTAAGATGTTATTTTAATATTTCCCCGCAAGTCTTAGGCTAATTCTCTGCAGCAAATTGGGGAACTTGAAAGTAAGAATCAAGGATAACAATGTTGTAGGCAATTAGTATAGTTGCATGAATGATTCAATTAGAAACATATAGTACTTTTGTATGTTGTAGTTTTCAAAAGCTAGGCGGCGAGTACCTTTGCATGAGTGTTTTCCGAATTATATATTTGGTCATATACAATAGCGTCAAACTTAAACTATATAAAAAAATGTCCTCTAATTTAATTATTTTCATATGCATCCCTAAAATAAAGTCATGGCGTTAGCACGGGCATTATACTAGTATACTGTAATGACTGTGTTTTTACCTTCTATACACATATTTGGAATTGGGAGGCCTTTTATATGTGTGGCCATTAGCATGCGACATAAAACCATCTTTTTTGTGTCTTATTAGTCTTGGCCTTAGAATTTAAGAAATTCACCCATTTGTGCTCGATCGATCTTATCTTGTCAAAAATCAAAGAAATGGGCTGAAGTCCTATTGTTGTAAACTACTAACATGTGGTCTGGTATCCATCTGCTGTGGTGATTGAAGGTTTGGCAGCCGGGACGGGTCTGACAATGGTGGTGCGAATTAAGGAAGATCAAGTCGTCTGCGGGCAGCCGTCAGGGTAGAGGATTAATCGAGTGTATCTTGAATTGCTGCGTGAAAGCATGTCAGGAGAGGATGATATGATCTTTCTGACGATACGATGGATCACTTGATGTTTCTTTATCTGTTTGTTAGATAGACGATGAGCACAGTTTTGTGCAAAGGAACGCACGCACGTTTGTTTTATGATGGACTTGTTGGACTCCTTTGTTATGGTTTATGTGTGTTATATATATGTGGATTTGTGTGATATATATATATATATGGATCTGTGTGTGATATATGTGAATTCTAGTTATATAATCATATTTGTGATTTGATTGCTGTGATGCAAAATAGAAAAAACGGACCAAAATTTTACTTATTCCAGCTTTGCCACCTGCCAAGAAAGGCAGTCGGCAAAGAGCCCTTTGCCACCTGCCAAGAAAAGCAGTCGACAAAGGGCTCTTTGCCACCTGCCAAGAAAGGCAGTCGGCAAAGGGCTCTTTGCCACCTACCAAGAAATGCAGTCGGCAAAGAGCTCCGTCATCTCACAACGGCGTTCGTTCCCTTTGCCGACTGCCATACTGGCAGGTGGCAAAGGATTTGCCGACTGCTTTCCTCTTGGCAGGTGGCAAAGGTTTCTTTACCGACGAATTCTTTGTCGGGTGTTCTTTGCCGACTGCCACGTGTAATGCAGTCGGCAAAGCCTTTGCCACCTGTTTTAGGGCCTTTGCCGACTGCTTTTGGCAGTCGGCAAAGAACGGAATTCCAGTAGTGTAAGGTTGACCTTTTATGAATACAAAACATATAAACAGCGGTCCTAATATAAAATCTGTACAATATATATACAGTATTTGTCATGTGGCTGACAGAAGAAATAAAGCGTGAGAATTTTGAAATTCCTTTTGTGCTGTTATATGTACACATAGTTGGACCACGCGCCACGCCCGCGGGAAATTAATTACTATAGTTAGTTAGCTACACTACATATAGTGAGAGACATGCCAGTTGCTTCCCATGGATGAAACGATAAGATAATGATTGATTAATAGTCAAACATAGCAGATTACATGCATACGTTATGCGCGGAAAGGCCCGGGAAGAAGTTGCCTGTTCTCTGCCGTGAGTGAATGACGTGGTATACCGGTATAGGTATGTAGCTCTGTTTTTTTTTTCAGATCTACGTAGCTCAAGTTAAGCTGAGCAAACCTATGGCCCGTAGGATTTGACTATTATTACTTGTTTGGATTCATGTGTATGGTGAGAGCACGCGTTAAGGTTATTCTTAATGGAGTTTTATGATCCACAACATATCCATATTTTGAAAAAGAAGAGTTTCATCCCTATAAAACTTTCTCTATTCTCATAAAACTTTTATCATCTCTCTTCGTTAATACGATACTACATCAACATATTTAATATCTATAAAACTCTAATAAATTCCCATTGAAACTGGCGTAATTAGTGATGAATTTCTAGGGAAGTTCAACTGGCTGGTATATATATATAGTACTGCGTGCGTATACATTTTGTTGATAAGTCAATCATCCGGACTTTTCCTTGTGTCGTCTGCAAACTACGTACTATTATATTAGGTAATAATGACGACTTGGGATGAAATGGAATTAATTCGACGAAAATAAAAGCCTCTGTTTACCTGAGCTAGCCTCCCCAACCCGTAGGCGGTCTACCGTCACTCTCGCAGCAGTTAGCACACTCCGTGTGTAATGTACTGTAAAAAGTTTACCTTGTGTAAGTAAATCCTGCGCGCATGCTCAGACACAGCAATGCAAGTTGTTGGGGTAGATCGAGTATTCATGCATGTTCGAACAATGTGAGGAACCTTCGCTTTGGAATTAATTCCTCACTTTTTGTTTGTTTATATGTTAAGAGCCAAAAAGAATGACGTTCCGCATCTAACTACCAGTGGCTTCATCTCCAATCAGTATCGGGTTTTCCGTTGCAACGCACACTACCAAGATTTTTTTTTTGTTTTTGCGAGCAGTACACTACCAAGATTTGACCTTGCTGATGCTGATACAAATCTTATATATTCAGACTAAGAGCAACTTGGAAGGGCTCTGTCTCCTATCAGATCTACCTCGCGATGTGGGACAAGAAGGGTGATCCACAGAACATGCATCTAGTCAATGACAACATTTAGTTTGCTCACATGCACATATGTATAAACAACGAGTGATAATGCAGGGACAAATATCGTAGCAGCAACTTAATCTGCAGTCGTCACCAAATTGATAACGAACACGTGGTCTGATGTCCGATCCTTATAGGGACAAGCTTATTTTTGTTCTTGATCACCTACATAATTTAGCTTGGGACTTGTTTAGTTCTAAATTTTTTTGAAAAATTGACACCGTAGCACTTTCGTTTGTAGATTCGATGTGACGGAGAATCTGAAAAAATTTGTAAAATTTTTTGGAAAGTAAACGGCTTTGATGTCAAGACGCTGCTGAGGGTGTGCTCCAGACCTTGACATTACTACATAATGAGGCATTGGTCGATGTCCAAAATGGCCAAAAACCTCGGCCTTTTTGCGGCCCGGGGTTAAAGGCCCCTTTAACACCGGTTCGTAACACGAACCGGTGCTAAAGGGTCCTGCCCAACGGCTACTGACAGGTGCTGTCAGGGCAGGGACCCTTTAGCACCGGTTCGTGTTACCAACCGGTGCTAAAGGGTCCCCTTTGGCACTGGCCAGTGCCACGGGCCGAGGCAAACCCTTTAGCACCGGTTTGGCACACAAACCGGTGCTAAAGGGTGACCCTTAGCACCGGTTTTTGCCCTGACCCGGTGCTAAAGCTCCGGTTTATAGGCCCGCCCTCTCCTCAAGAAAAGCACAAGAAAATTATCAACAAATGGTAAACATTATTCAAAGGTACGTAATGTCGATCTCAGCTAGAAGAATATCATAATATGACTCTGTAATTATTAGTTCACGATCCACAATGGCTGTGTGTAGGGTTTGGGAAATATTCATTGACCGCGAACATCGCAGTGGATGTAAAGCGCCGCTTAATATAATACATCCACAAGTAAGTTCTACTAGCTAGCAAACTTTCGCTAACTTTTAGCCTTCTTATTATCGTGGTCGTGAATATTTTATATATATATATATATCATACAGTGGTGTTTAAGACAAGAAGGGGGGAACAATCTATGTGCATATTACGTGTGCAAATTCATGATGGCACAAGTCAATCAAACACCCACAGAGACGCTCAGAGTACGTTACATGTCTCTTTTCATTATCTCCTGAATTATATTGAATAACTTAGATAACTAATACCTTTTTTATTTATTTTAAATTAAAAACGGAATGGTTGAGGGAAAAGGTTATACAAAAAGACCGAATCAAAGCTATCCAAGAGACGATAGCAGGATTTCTCCGCGAGCAAGTGATCAATCCAAACGGCGAGTTTCACTTCAACGGCAACAAAACTCTTATTCCAAACAACGATGATCATTCGTATCGTTTGTAGACATTGTGAGAAAAAACTCTATGTATATATGTGTTACGAATTTTGTACATATAAAACTATATATATAAAGCTTTTTACATATCTATTTAATTTTTGATGTGGCCTATTCATTTTATTATAGGCAAAGCTTAATATGCGTGTAATATAAATATATTATTGTATCAGCAAAAACATGTATTGAAAAACCTATTATTATTATATAAAAACAATAAACAGAACCGAAGAAATGAAAAAAAAAACCCTTTAACACCGGTTGGTATTACCAACCGGTGTTAAAGGGAGGGCTTTAGCCATGGTTCCCCGAACCGGGACTAAAGGGTGGGCCTTTAGTCCCGGAAAGGCAGCACCGGCTCAGGAACCGGGGCAACAGGCCGTTCCCGACCGGTGCTAATGTCTAATCCTGCAGCAGTGTGGGCGCTAGCTCAACGTGCAGATTTGATGAAGCATGCACAAATTAGGAGGGGTTGAGGTGGAACTTTTAATTAGTTTAGATTTCACTCCAAACCCACTTCAATATACACATGAATTGATCAGGGGTGCGTGATGCTAGGGGGATGGATGTGCATGGCTGGACTAGCTCCTGTGTTTCCATAACCGTAGGGCCCTTAGTCATGGATGAGCCACTAGCAATGTATTTCGATATACATGCTAGGTTTACATTGACCATGGCGAGAGATACTGTACGGCGGTGTCATGGGGCACTAGTGTATGGGTGTACCGCCAGTGGTGGCATAGCACAAGGTGGAAGCACCAGAGAGAGAGAGATCAGAGAGAGTTAGGAGGTGATGACGGGGAGACAGGTATGAGGAGAGAGATAAATGGGGGAGGAGAGGGGAAGCCTTAGAGCATCTCCAACAACTTGGTAAAATTCACTTGTCAAATCTTGAGCTATAGCAAGTTGCTAATTTGTTTAGTAAAAGAAAAAAGGATATGTCTCCAATAAGTTGCTATTCTCACTTGGTAAAAATAGAGGATGACAGATGGGACCCGCTCACTTGGTAAAAGAATATGTGTCTCCAACAAGTTACGCTCGGGATAGCAACTTGGGATAGCAACTTGACAAATCTCGACAGTAGAAACCTCTGGATAGCAACTTGGGAAATTTAGCAAGTTGAGATAAGGAGTTGTCGGAGGAGTATTTTTATGCTTTTAGCAAATTTGGTAGGATAGCATGTTGAAATACCAAGTTGTTGGAGATGCTCTTAGAGCATCTTTAGCTAATTACCTAAATAGTTTATTTACTTTGTTAGTTGGCGCGAAAAAATAGAGATAATCCAATAGGCTACTGCCAACTCACCCCTCAAAAGTAGAGGTCCCAAATCTCCTCCATCCCACCCTTTTCTCCCATAGGTCAAGTAAGGAGTAGGGGACTTCTACATTCTATTGATATTTTTTCACCCTTTACCCTCTTATCTCCTTCATCCCACATCTGTGTTCGACCACCACTTATTTGGTCACCACTGCGTCTGGCCACTACCAGATTCAGACTCATGCTATCCTCCTTGGTCAGCACTTTTCTAGCTCGATAGTGTCAAAATATAGAGGGGGAGTGAAAGGTCCTAGTATGGAGAGAAGGGGTGAATAGTCTACTTAAAAATCTACAAACTCACTAGAGCAAGTGGCTACTAATCTAAATGGCGAAATGCAATTTTACTCTAACTCTTCAAGGGTTGCAAGCCACCTATCCAATAATTCTAGTTGCTATAATTACTAGGCACAACAAAACTTATGTCACTAAGAGCTCTCACAACTAATTACACTAAAGAGCTCAAGGTGAGAAGCTACACTAGCAAAGGTAAGATAATCTCTCAAAACTACTTACACTAAGCTTGTTACAACTAGTTTGCGGTAATATAAATGAGAGAAGTGTGATGTTTATACCATCTCATCAAGGAATGAACCAATCACAATGGAATGAAGACCAATCACACAGGGAGAAATTCAATAGATCAATCATAAAGGAGACATGATTTTTCTCCCAAGGTTCAAGTACTTGCCGACACACTAGTCCTCTTGTGTCGACCAACACTTGGTGGTTCGTTGGCTAAGAGATGTTGCACGAACCTCGTCTACAATATTAGACACCGCAAGAACCTACCCAAGTGAGGTAGCTTAATGACACGAACAATTTACTAGAATTGCCTTTGCCACTCCATCGGGGAAGACACAAGAACCTCTCACATGATCACCATGGGTGGCCACAAACAATCACCAACACATGCCAGATCTCCACTGCTACTCTAAGCCATCTAGGTGGTGGAGACCACCAAGAGTAACTAGAACTCCACAGGTCAAACAATCCCCAAGTGCAACTAGATACAATCACTCAAACAAATAAACATGGAATCACTCAATCTCACTTTGGATTCACAATCAAGCAAGAGAGATGAGTGGGTGGAAGTATGATCAGCTCAAAGGGATGTCAAGAATGTCAAAATATCGAACAGAGTGAGCTTGGAACCGACCCCTCCTATTTATAGAGCCCCAAGACAAAGAGAGCCATTGGGAGCTCTCTGGCTGAGCGGATGCACAGATCGGACTCAGCCTAGCGTCCGATCTGTAAAACCCCTAGTGTTAAGCATGCATTAAGCATTGCATCACATTAGCATAATCATCATCATCATACATACCCATCATATATGCATTGCATTTGAGAATGAAAGTGCTTCTATGTGATGCTTATATGTTTAAAAGTTCTAAGCTGAGTGTAGGTGATGCCATGTTCATGCTTGTGACGCATTGTGTGGTGTGTTTACTCTCCAAACTAATTTAGGATAGCAAATAAAAACAAGTTGTTTTTGAAAAGGTTTTCAAATTTAAATTTGAAAATAAATAGGTTTTATTCCACCCAGTTCAAGATCTGCTTATAATTCAAAAACTACTTTGAATTTGGAAAAGTGCCCTTAAGAAAAGTTGTAAGGCATAAACTTTTGAACAACTCTTGTTTAAGCAAAAACTTTTGAAAATGCTTGGAATTTTCTCAAAATTTAGATTTAGCTGCTAATTCAAATGAATTTCAAAAAATGGAAAACCCACACTTGGGCCGCGCCCGCCCATTCGACCCAATAGCAAACGTTGGCCCAGCCTGCCTCCACCTACGCCTCCCGCACGTGTGCCGCGCCACGCTGCTAGGGCTCGGCCGCTGCGTGAAAAGTCCTAATATGGCTAGAGGGGGCTGAATAGCCTATTTAAAAACTACAAACTCACTAGAGCAAATGATTAGTACAACAAAAGGCATAATGCAAATTTGCTCTAGCTCTACAAGGATTGCAAGCCACCTATCCAACAATTCTAGCTACTAAGATCACTAGACATATAATAGCTATGTCACTACAAGCTACACTAGTGAACTAGGCTACACAAAGCAAAACTAGCAACTAAACTAATTACACTACTTTGTGGGAATGTAAATAGTGAGGATGTGATCTTTATACCGCGGTGTAGGGGATGAACCAAGCATAATATATGAGCAATCAATCACTAGGAGAATGCCAATCAATCACAATTGAGACACCAATTTTTCTCCCGAGGTTCATGTGCTTGCTGGCACACTAGTCCCCGTTGCGTCGACCTACACTTGGTAGTTCAGCAGCTAAGAGGTGTAGCACGAACCTCGTCCTCACTAGGACACCATAAGAACCTAGCCACAAGTGAGGTAACTCAATGACACGAGTAATTTACTAGAGTTACCTTTTGGCTCTCCATTGAGGAAGGTACAAGACCCCTCACAATCACCGAGAGATGGCCACAAACAATCACCAACTCATGCTAATGCTTCTTCGCTGCTCCAAGCCGTCCAGATGGCGGCAACCACCAAGAGTAATAAGAATACCACAGCCATAATGATCCCCAAGTGCCACTAGATACAATTACTCAAGTAAATGCACTTTGAATCACTCCCAATCTCATAAATATATGATGAACCTATGAAGGATACGAGTGGGAGGTGTTTCCTTAGGCTCACAAGGATGTTAAGTGTCTCAAAGTGCGAAGAGGAGCACCCTTGAGCTGGTCAACAACTATTTATAAGCCCCCTCAATAAATAGAACCGTTAGGCTCTAGGAGCTTCCTATGTCGATGGCGTCAGACGCTCCGACACAACGCGTCGAACATGGCCTTAGCGTCTGACGGTCCCCTGATAGACCCACTGGATTGTTGCCATATGTCCTTAGTTAAATATGACCCATTGATCTCCAACGGTCACTTAAACGTTAAGGTTCACAGACAACATGTGTCGGACGCATTAGATGCTACGCACCAAACGCGTGACCCTCACACCGGACGCTACTCAAAGAGTTTAGAAACTGCTCAGGGAGATGTCAGACATGTCCAATGGTGTAGTAGCGTGGCCTTAACCCCACCTGGACAGTGCACACCTCTCTCCACTTCATTCCCTCGTGCCTACGCTTGCCTGCTCTCGCCCGCACACTCCCTAGTAGTAGCAGTGGCTCAGTGCAGCCACCATGAGTAGTGTTGCCACGCACCTCCGCTAGTGCAGTGCATGCTCATCTTCGCCTCCATGCTCAATTCCTCATGCTCACAGCTCCGCCTTGAAGAGCTCCATCAAGTGCCCGTAGTAGTAGCCACCATCATCAAGGTAAAGGGACGCTCCTTCAGTCTAACCATCTAGCACATAGGGTTCATAGGAGCACAGGAAACACGTCGGTGAGGTCGGCACCATCGAAGACCTTCCTGACAGCACGATTCCACCACCGGAAACCTCCCTCGTCTCAGTGGCGATGACATGTGGTGCCGGGGGGCCACTGTCAGCCATCGGGGGGGGCCGTTCTAGGTGCAGATTCAGGTGCATGTAGTGTTGTCTGTGTTAAATGATTTTTAAAATAAATTTTAGATATGTGTAAATATTTGTAGAAATTATAAATTGAAATATGTGTTTAATTTTGGTGAAACCAATTTTGTTGTGATCTTGGTAACCAGATCTACGTGTTAAAAATGTTGCATGTCATTTTTGTGATACTTTTGTATATAGCATTATTTAAATGTTTAAATTGTTGTTTTCTTGTGAAATGCATAGTAAATAGAATTTGAATTAAAACATATATGGTTCTTGTTTTATTAGTCTTGCGTTGATGTGTAGATTCTATGAAAAATATAATATGTGCTATGTTATGTTATGTTATGTTATGTTATGTTATGTTATGTTATGTTATGTTATGTTATGTTATGTTATGTTATGTTATGTTATGTTATGTTATGTTATGTTATGTTATGTTATGTTATGTTATGTTACGTTACGTTACGTTACGTTATGTTATGTTATGTTACGTTATGTTAGGTTAGGTTATGTTATGTTATGTTATGTTATGTTATGTTATGTTATGTTATGTTATGCATATTTTTATGGCTTGTGTGTTTGCCATTTTTGTGTAGGTTGTGTTATTTATCCAAATATAGTGAAAATTCTATGATAGGCTATGTTATGTATGAATAAGCTACTATAATTTTCTCAGGATTTATTGAACACTAGAGATGTATGCTGTTAGTATGACCTAGTATTAATTAAATGAATGAATAATTGTTTTGTGGGTAGTTGATGATGGTTAAAGTAGTTTGGTGTATCTTTGAAGCACCTTAACATGCTGATGTGGTGTAGAGTAATGTGTGGTGAAGTGGGTAAGTGATAGTAGAAGAGAAGGCAATAGATGACCTGTGCTTATGGATATGTTCTTGGATAATGTTGACTACCTTATAGAAGAAGTTTGATATCTACTTGGTGTGGTAGTGGACCACTACCTGAGAGGAGATATGCACATACTCAAAACCATACAAAAGTGATCATGATCATTAATAAACAAGTATTTCATATCATCATGCACCATCTCATATACATTGTTCGGTTATTCACATACGCATATGTATCATACCGGATCATAGGAGAACGAAGTGGTGGTCGAGCCTAAGGAGCCCAAAGTGGTGGTGGTGTAGGAGGTAACTGAGGAAGAAGAGTAGGAAGAGGGACTGCAAGAGTGCTCGGCTCACAGTCCTAGCTCCTTTGAGAAAGACAAGCCCCGGAGCATTCAAGTCTCCTACTAATTACTCTAACTAGTTCATATTCACATAGTATATGTTGGTTATATGTTATTTCATTAAGTTATCGGAGTTGCTTGCAACCGTTGATGCATCAAATCTTCCTTGAATACCATACTTGTATATAACCATGTTGTCCTATTTAGTGTAGGATTGAAGTTAATGCTTAACCATGCTTAGTCGGTAGAAGTCAGGTGATTTCCTATCACCTGCGAGCTCCAGGTGGTTACCTAGCAGATTAGCAATATGTTTGCTATCATGGATCATAACCAAGTGTTAATGAATAAACTAAGACCGAGCAAAATCTTATGGGGGTTTGAACCATAGTGATTCTGTCTATATCGAATAAGGACCGACCGTTGTCGTCCCTCTTGTCATGTTGAATGCATGCCCCATACTTAACTGGAAAGATAACTCATTTCGACTATGAAGCTAGGATGCTATTCGGGCCGAGAGTTGCCCTGATGCATGATGGGGTTGACTACGGGGGCACGATGGTGAGGCCAAGGTACATCATGGCAATCAGGCAACCCCTGGGTATGGTAGTGCCTATCAAACTAGCGACTTAACGAAAATAGTGCGTTCAGTGACCAAAGTGACCCTGACATGGGAAGCATGGTTTGTGTGGAGAATATATCACCAACTAGTTATTGATCATTTCGATTCACCATCACTCCTAGATAGTGAGCACTTGACTTGAGCTACGTCATCGTAGTAATATTTATAGAACACTCAGATGGTTATGGTACGATGATGTTGGAAATGCTACATATAAAATGGTCACTACTATTGTATCTTAACCAAGTGATTGCTATAGTACAAGTGCTAATCTTTACAACAGGTTAATAAATACTAACTTGAGCTAAATACCTAAAAGGATACTTACTTATAGCTTAAGTTTTTTTGCGAAAGTGAGTCAAGCTAGCCCACTGATAAAGCCTTCATAATCCTTGGTGTCAACTATTGGGCATTCTTAACGTCATTACCAAAAGTAGACTTAGTTTTCTATTTCTGATAACGGCACCAAAAATGCTGAACTTATCCCTCATGCCACTTAAGCCAAGTTGTCATCCCCAACATGACATGAGAGATGCGGTATTGAAATAAGCAATTGCTCTTCTGAATAAATAATAAAAGGGATCTGCAAGCACACAGATTAATACCGATGTAGCATTTTAACCGGGAAGTATTCCAGGTATCATTATTTATATTTTTACCACTAGGAAGGGATAACTAACACCAATGTTTATTGTGGAATGAAATATGGAACTGAGTATCATCACATGTGTAATAGAGAGCATTCATCTATCTCATCAATACAGGGATAAATATCACATAAAATATAGATAAAGTATGAATGGTGACAAAGATAACTAATCTGATCAGCATAACTAGCCACATATGATAATGATAAGCACCTCAACAGATATTCTAGCAAGTCATTAGCATGGAACTAGGATGAACTACTGTTGATGCAAAAGCTGATCTGCAAACACAAAGGGCTAATACCCGATCCAAACGTTAAGGCGTGCCAGCCGATTTGACCTTATAATCGACAAATGTGGTAACTCGAACACTTTGGTCCCGACAACAGCGATGCGCCTGGATGTCACAGCCAAGAGGTGCTCACGCGGAACTTGAGAACGCGCCGAGTTTGACTCGACGAATTCCTAAGAACTCGTAATAAAAGGAAAATATGATGAAGTCGTCGAAAAAAGTAGATGCTGGAATATGAGTAAAAACTTGTGTTTGATTGATTGATAGATATCTCATTACATTGCCCTAGGGTCTATATTTATACCCTGTCCGAAGAGCTACAACTAGACACGACTAGAACTAGAATTCCAAACTAAACGGAATTCGTACACAAAACGAACTCTAATAACTAAAGAAAAACATTAAACCATCCTCCGTAACCGATCGGGACACTGCTACGAATCAATCGGCAACCTCCATGTTTTTCTTTAGAGTCATCGGCAGACTACCTGTTACAGCCATCGGCAAACACCGGCACAGATCATCGGCACGAATACGTCACCACTTCTGGACTTAGTCATACTCGGTTATTTCCCCATCGACAACCACCTTCATCGGCAACTCCCCTGTAGACTAGTCACCATCGCTCCATCTGCCGGTCCACGTTCCATTATCTCCAGGTGCGTATCAAAAGATACGTGTCCAAAAATCGGTGTCAACACATTGTTGATATTTGGTAACGCAATCAGGAAATGATCCGCAAGCGCACGAATATCGGTGAGCATTTCACCCGGAAGATTATCCAGAGTTATCGTATTTATATTTTTATCACTGGGATAAAGGGTGCATCTGACTAACCAAATCTATTGCTACTATCCCTTTAGGCTACAAAGAATGTTTCTCGATGTGAGTGATGTATAGAGAAGACTGCACCCATAGTCTCGTTCTAACCTTGGTAAGGATGATCTACTGTTCTATTGGAGAGGCTCACGGAATCTAGACAACACAAAGGATGTTCGACCCGCACCTATAAACCCTACCCGTCCTGCTAACAAGATATGGGATACAAAGGTAACTCGGAAATGTCACGTTCCTCGCTACTACCACGGTCCAGTTAGTCAGGGGATATCTATGAGTACCCTAGCCTAAACACCACGTTTACGCTAGCAAGTGATTACTCTAATACTCAACCGGAAGAGGATTAAAGTAAACTCATAAACCAAAGAACAATAAAACAAGAACTTACTAGAATTAGAAGTCGAATTACTGAAGAATCTTAGAAGCAAGCCTCGGGTTAGGAGACTTGATCCCGCAGGTACAACTCCGAGTAGACACCGACAGGCCGGCCTTCCTCTGATCCACACCTCCACTCTATCTCTCTCAATCTAGTAGAAACTAGAAGATCTATTTCTACCTTACATTGGTTGCTAAGCCTAAAAAGAAATATTATTTAGAGAAGAGGTTTTCCTTCAAGGGCACCCCTCAATCTCTATGATAATTTCTTGTCTTCTCCAGGGGCCAGGGGGGTCTCCTAATATAGTCCTCCTCCTCTATGCGTTTTTTGGGTCGGTAGGCGATGTGGTACTACGTTATTCTGGATCCAATAGGTCGGTGGCGATCTCCCGAGAGAAAGAGTACTGATTGGGCTCGGCAGGTGGGCGGGCGCCCAAGGAAACTGGGCGGGCGCCCAGGTCCTGGCCCCGTTTCGCCTCCGCTTCGGTCTCGTGGCTTCTGGAGTCTTCTAGATGGTAGAAAATTGCACGGTGCATTGATATCTCTATGTAATCCTGACATGTGGGCCTTTCTTCCTTATTTCCTGATAACCCCCTGCAGAAATAGACAAACACCAAAACTCGTGGAATTCTGTCAGATAAAACCCTAAGTCTAGATGTTGGTTGCATTTGGATCCTTTTCTTTATTTATTTGATGATTATATTTGGTACTTAAGGACCGTCAACAAACTCCCCCAAGCTTACCTCTTGCTCGTCCCTGAGCAAGGTTGAACTCAAGAGTTTCTGCAGTGGTTTCATGCCTTAAAAGTACACACGCATTCAAGTAAGATCTCATCTCTGAGTTAGAATAAACTGTTAAGACTTAAAACTTACTCATTTTATCTTTCACCATGGGGCTTGTAACCGTCACTTGTGTCTTGAGCAGTTAAAAGATAGAATGGTCAAGTTAAGCTCCATGTCTCTTATTCTTTGATCAGCTATAGCTCTGGGGTTTTTGCATATTTTCAAATAAAACTCAGAGATTCCTTATATGACTCTCTCAAATCTCTCTTTTGTGGTATTTCTGGATCCTTACCAAGGCAGTAGTGGTATATGCCTTCTCTCAAAGTATGTGGTATTTTTGGTATGAGGCATAGTGATATTACCTTCTCTCTCACCCTACTCTAATAAGGTTTTGATATCTGGAGCTCATAGGTGGGAGACAGCTAATACATACTTACAAGACATTTATTGCACAGTCAAACCATGGATCCAGAGAAACAAGTCAATAAGTCAAATCAAGATGTGCATGTGTGGCGAATGAATGGTGTATGGTGATGATGGTGATAATGATGGTGAAAGTCTAATTCTACTTTTACTCTTTTGAGGGGATACATACCTTTCTTGCACTTTGAAGCTTTTTGGGGAGAATGATATGCTCTATATTTTCTTTTTCTTTTCTCTCAGGTGGGTATCTTGTACCCCTAATTCTACTGTCGGACACTTGTCCATTTTTACCTCTCGTCTCACTTTTTTCTTTTTCTTCGAGGTTCCGGGCACTTGCCCCTTTTTATTTCCTCGTATTTTTTTCCTTCTTTCTTTTTTTTAGAGCACTCATCTCCTGAAATAATATAGCAAGTGGTAGTAACCAAGATAACTTGAGCATTTATTTCACAGGGAATAATAGGGATAGGAAAATGTTTTTGGCTATTCTCTCCCGGATTAGGAGTAGAATAATTTTGGGTGAATCTGGAGATGGAAATGAGTGGATGTATGTGGATGCGTACTTCCGGAGTAGAAGCAGCATGTGTGAGTGAACGTGCAAGTGAATCTTGATTCTAACCGCATGACAAGCTCCTTAGGGTCTACACAGCTTGACCACACTCAATGCTTATAAGCAGTAAAAAGTAAATGTGTGGCTCAAAGTCTAGCAAGCATGTATATATGGCTGTGGTAGGAATTTAAACTCTCATCATATAGGAACTCATCATGTGATATTTTAAAGATTTTCAAAGATAAAATTCTCTAGAATTTTAGCATCTCTAGGAATAGATAAATAGCAGCTCAACCTTCCCATATCATATCCGTTAACGACTTAGACTTTAGATCAAGTACTCTTCCCACAAGTTCAGATTAGAGCAAATCTTACTTCATAATAGTCATGCCTAAACTTGAGAGAGATTTCAATTTTAAGAACTAGTCATGGCAGAGCAACTATTCATCATTTCCATGTGAGAGTTTATCATGAGGGTTCATAGCAAACTTTATTTATTTATTTATTTCGCAAACTAAGCAAAGATATATATAAAAGCACAAAATCTTTATTTGGGTTTTTTTATGATTATGCATCTTTTTATTATTTGAGTAAAGTATAAACGCGAGTAGAAACACTTAGCTGGATAAATGGGGGTGCTCTCCCCCAAGCTGGATTTTGACGTAATTTCTTCTCATGTAGCTAGCAGGTGATGGAGGTGTATTTGAATGTCGGTAGCACCCTGACAGCGATTAGGATGTCCTCCGTCTGCTAGTCTTCTTTGATCATTGAATTTTGTGGAGCTCAAATAGACAACAAAGCTTTGTAGAACTGGTTAAGTGTTAGCATAAGTATCTAGCCTTTATCATGTTGAGCCTCCACAATAAATATTACTTATTTAGCAGGATCATGCACTTATTATTTTTATATTTTTATTGTAAGATGAAAACATATTTATTTTATTTTTATGCCACCACAGTGAATGTACTTATGGGTTTTATGCCATGAGCATACTCACATGGGGCTTACTATTTTTTTATTTTCTTTTCAAGATAGCATGAACCTGATTAACTAAGCAAACTATTGAATGAAAAAGGATAACTACCAAGTTTACCTCTTGGCAAGGCGTTCGGTGTTTTTAAGTCCTCCGACCGGGACTCTCCGTTTTCTCGGTCATCCTGGGATTCGCTGGATGGCATAGTCGGTGGTTCTGGTGGCTATAACTATCTTCTCTTTCCATATCTGACTCGGTGCTATGGTTTCCTTAGGACAGTTCTATTCAAGTTGCATGTCTTCAGCCCTTATCACTTCTCCTTCGTAGTCTTCCCATCCATCCTTGATGATTTGCCTCCTCTGATTGCGGTTGCGTTGTCTTCTTCTTGTCCTGACCTGCTTAGAATCTTCAACTATATAGAAAGGTTAGTAAAATAGCGGCGTACCTTCTCAGAGGGGAAGTGCATGTGGACTTCTCCGGTTCCAATGTAGATGATTGCTTTGATAGTGTTGAGGAACGGTCTTCCAAGGATGGTGGGTGGATCGTACTCGTCTTCTCCCATGTCAATGACCTGAAAATCATCTGGAGCTGAATGTATATTGGTTGCAGAGGCATGGTCTGATGCAGGAGCTGATAAGTGACTGTGGCCATTATGTTGACGTCAGATCCGGTGTCATAGAGTGTCTTCTAAAAAGAGTATCTATTGATTGTGCACTCAATGCTTGGAACACCAGGGTCGTCCTTCTTGATCAAGAAAAGTGACTTGAGTCGTCGATCTTGACCTCCTTGAGTTGCAGTGACCATCTTAGTTGACTCGGTCCACATTTGCTTGTTCCTGTTCCTCCTGTAGGTCCTCTTCCTTGGTTTATGTCGGGATTGCTCTGAAGTTTGTGTAGTCTTGTTCTTGAAGGAAAGTCTCCTTCTTCCCCTTAATGTAGGAACTGATCTTGGCAGCATTAGCGTAGATGATAGCTCTGGTGTTTAGGAATGGCCTCCCTAGGATGATGGGTGCCCTCTCCTCAGTACCAGTCTCTATCACCACGAAGTTGCTGGAGCGTACAAGGTACCAACTCGGACACAGAGGTTCTTCAATATTTCCTTTGGGAAACTAAGTGTCTGATCTCCATTGTGTTTGTGCTCATAGATCCTGGTTCTTCACTTGGTGGAATCTTGGAGTTCTAAAACTCCTCTAGGTTTTGTTCGAAGTGTACCTGTTTATGGAGACAAGGCAGAGATCAAGTGCATGGGCCCTGTTGGTGGAAAACACCAACAGAACCAAAAGTGTATTTATTCTTCTCTAACCTTAAGCATAGTGAGCAAGACAAAGTTGATGGATCATGAGTGTAGCTTTTGTCAGATCAGACAGCTCAACCTAATGGAAAGATAATCTATCTATATTTATGTTTTGTTTATATCTTCCCAAGATTGAATGTGCAATACTTTAGCTTATATGATTAGGAGTGTGTGGTCACAAAGGTAGTACTAAGAACAAAGATTAAAGGACTAAACATGTTGAATTAATTGAGTTGGTTAATTTGGAGTTACAGATCATACAAGTTTGTCTCTTTATTTTGTGTGAATGCCAGAACCAAGGAGAAACTTATAAAAGCGATAGTCAAGTACCTTAAAATGTTACCTTACTTGAAGAGTGACGGTACAGTATCACCTTGTGGAAGCTTTCCTTTCTTAGCGGTTGTGCATCGTGTTTGTGGCACCCTCCATGAATCATCTCTTTTGAGCTACGTCTTTCTTGTGCAAATTGTTAAACTTCATGTGTCACTTTCTTCATCTCCAATGTGAGTTTATCTCAGGACTTCCTAGGTTGATATTGAAAGTTTTCCTATAGGGGTTAGTCCAACAAAGTATCCCATATCTACTATAGCATACTATCGGCTCAAAAATCAACCTAGACACCATGTCTAATTTGATTTAGAAGGGCATTTTAACCTAAGCACCATGCTTAATTTAAAATGCCTTGGAAGTAAGATCGTCATTCCTAAACTAAGCACCATGCTTAATTAAGAGATAAATGAAACTATTCCAAACCTAGACATATACTAAAGCAAATAAAGGTAGCATGAGAGCATTTATAGAGATCTACTTAAGTGGAGATGAAGTAGTGTAATTAGTATTTAACAAATTGAGCATGTCTCAAAGGTAAGGACAACCAACATAGCAACATGGCAAATGATGTTTTTATGTAAAGTACTCCCCCAAGCTTGAATTTTGCAAAATTCAAGTTTGGATGAATTTAATTCAATGTTGCATGATGATTGGTTGGGCATACCTTACGCTTGTCATTCATCCGATCTTCTTGCTCCAATCCTGGAAAGGTTAGTGACAAAAATACCCGAAGGAATATTTCTACAATTATCTTTATATGCTCAATACACAAGGCAATGTTGCAAATAATTAGAAGTTCATGTTACGATCTGATAAGTGATTGTTTTAGGACACTAAGCTTGTCCTTGGGAAACCATCAATTTATGTCGGCGAAGTGGTTGCCCCTCCAACACCTACCTATATCAAGATCAACTCAACGAGATCTGCAATATTTATTATAGACATATGCATCGACAACCGTCCTTTTAAAGTTTTTATAAATAGAAAGGAAGAAGGGATTGGAGATCTCAAATGTGGTAAGGATGGAGAGACAAATTGATTGGAGAGATGTTTGATATGAGCAAGGACTGGGTGAGGTATTTATGAAATAACTTCCATGCTCACTGTTGTTTCTCTCATTCTCAAACTCCAAGGATGATTCTTCATGAATGCTTAAAATTCCTCTAGGATTGTCTCTCAAGTTTGTTTTATCTATCCATTCAACGGTGATAGCACATGGATTTTTAATGCTCTCTAGCCATCGATGTTGCTCTTCTCGATCCTCCTTCTTATGCATGGGATGTCTAGAGAGATTCATAGGATTATCGGGAGGTTCAAGAGAAAGAGCATAGTAGAAATTATTAAGCTCAAGGATGGGTTGGATAGCCGAATCATGGGATTGAAATATTTGGAAATTGGCTATTGAAACTTCCTTTCCTCGTCTGGGAGATGATTCCTTCTCTATCTCTAAGATTTTTCTATGAAGACTAGTACAAGAAGGATGTCCACAAATGAAGATAAACCTTCCTTTACTAATAGATAAAGAAAGAAGGACTCTACCAAATGTTATATGATTAAGACCAATGTGAAAATATCTAGGAAAAACATGGTCTTGTAGGGCTAGGTCTAAACCAGAATTTATAGAAAGATTAACAGATTCCCTAGGTGTAGCTAAAAGTGCATTATCTTCTTGATTAAAAGATAGGACCTCAGCTATAGAAAAGGGTTGGTTTTGACCTATTGCAATCAACTCCGGACACAGATCATAATTAGGGGCAGGACGTGTTGACTCCCATGGTCTATGGCTGGTCTTCGAAGGTGCAAAGAATTTAATAATAGGTATGGAATTTGAGTTATCCATAAAGATAAAAATAAAAAGATAAAAGAATAAAAGTATAATACAAGATAATAGCAAGACTCAAAGTTATCTCAGCAAACCGTCTTTCTCCCCGGCAACGGCGCCAGAAATGCTTGTTGATATTTGGTAACGCAATCAGGAAATGATCCGCAAGCGCACGGATATCGGTGAGCATTTCACCCAGGAGATTATCCAGAGTTATCGTATTTATATTTTTACCACTGGGAGAAAGGGTGCATCGGACTAACCAAATCTATTGCTACTATCCCTTTAGGCTACAAAGAATGTTTCTCGATGTGAGTGATGTATAGAGAAGACTGCAACCGTAGTCTCGTTCTAACCTTGGTAAGTATGATCTACTGTTCTATTGGGGAGGCTCACGGAATCTAGACAACACAAAGGATGTTCGACCCCCACCTATAAACCCTACCCGTCCTGCTAACAAGATATAGGATACAAAGGTAACTCGGAAATGTCACGTTCCTCGCTACTACCACGGTCCAGTTAGTCAGGGGATATCTATGAGTACCCTAGCCTAAACACCACGTTTACGCTAGCAAGTGATTACTCTAATACTCAAACGGAAGAGGATTAAAGTAAACTCATAAACCAAAGAACAATAAAACAAGAACTTACTAGAATTAGAAGTCGAATTACTGAAGAATCTTAGAAGCAAGCCTCGGGTTAGGAGACTTGATCGCGCAGGTACAACTCGGAGTAGACACCGATAGGCCGGCCTTCCTCTGATCCACACCTCCACTCTATCTCTCTCAATCTAGTAGAAACTAGAAGATCTATTTCTACCTTACATTGGTTGCTAAGCCTAAAAAGAAATATTATTTAGAGAAGAGGTTTTCCTTCGAGGGCACCCCTCAATCTCTATGATAATTTCTTGTCTTCTCCAGGGGCCAGGGGGGTCTCCTTATATAGTCCTCCTCCTCTATGCGTTTTTTGGTTGGTAGGCGATGTGGTACTACGTTATTCTGGATCCAATAGGTCGGTGGAGATCTCCCGAGAGAAAGAGTCCTGATTGGGCTCGGCAGGTGGGCGGGCGCCCAAGGAAACTGGGCAGGCGCCCAGGTCCTGGCCCCGTTTCGCCTCTGCTTCGGTCTCGTGGCTTCTGGAGTCTTCTAGATGGTAGAAAATTGCGCGGTGCGTTGATATCTCTATGTAATCCTGACATGTGGGCCTTTCTTCCTTATTTCCTGATAACCCCCTGCAGAAATAGACAAACACCAAAACTCGTGGAATTCTGTCAGATAAAACCCTAAGTCTAGATGTTGGTTGCATTTGGATCCTTTTCTTTATTTATTTGATGATTATATTTGGTACTTAAGGACCGTCAACACACATGCCCCCCAATTTCGGAGTATAAAATCATTAATGCTCCAAAATTCTCTGCAGTAATGACGCCTTTCGCAATTACTTCTCCCAATTTGGCAACCAGCCGCCAAATCTAAACAACCTTAGCCCGATTCTCCTGCAGATTCCTCGAATTTCTCAACCTCTCGAACCGAACCTCCCCAATTATGCGCTCATCGGCAATATTACCGTTAGAGAAAACTGTCGATAGACCGACCAGGCGATCTTGCACAGTAAAATATCTTCAAAATCATGACCGCTTGCTGTCAAATCACCTACGCAATCCCTTGATTATCATGCGAACAGTTACCATATCCATCTGAACACCCTCGGATTTCACGGATGCGGCAAAGAGATAAGTCAGATTTGCCCCTGCCCGTTTTGTCCTATAAATACTTCCTTCTCCGGTACTCTTTCTCCATCCTGTCATTCTACAGCCTCAAACCCACGTTCCTGGCGGCAATATTGCCTGAGAACTCCAAGAACTCGAGCAAGGGCTTCCTCCACCAATCTTCCAAGTCTTCGATCTCTCCTCTTCCTCGGGAAGAAATGACTATCAACTTCATCGTATCTGAGGTCAGCCTACCATCCTTCTTTTATACTTCTACTGTACTCCTGTTCATCTGCAAATCTGGTTACTGAGTACTTTTTCCTTCTTTTTTGTTCTTTTATCGTCTATTTCTTTAGGAGTTGACTGATAAAATTGTTATTCCTACCGATCAACCTCACTTCCAGTGCCTTGGTCCATTGGGAAACCCAGATCCTACCGATCTGATAAACGTAGAGACAAATAGGATCCCTTTTAGAGCCGAAAACTTCTCCTTAGATCTGTGGAAAGATGCTTTCCGTTCTTGGCCCAGTCCCACCAAAGGATGGAAAGACTGGTTCCTGAGAGTCAGCCATTCAAATGAAGTCCAATGGGGTGAACGGAAATTAGAACAATGCATCAGATTATCTATTTCCGATATGGAGAGGAATGAGTCGCTGCTGATAGCTGCCTCATACTTTTGGTCAGACACACTCAATGCTTTTGTATTTAGCCATGGCCCTGCTTCACCTACTCTTGCCGATATACTCATGCTCACTGGCTTAGACATATCAACTGCCGATAACAGTCATCTGTTTGACACCAAGCCCAGTTCTAAGGTAGAAACTCGCGCTATCGGCGGTTGGTCTGGATATATTCAGAAGTACCGAAAAACAGGATCTGTCGGGGAAAGAGAGCAGGCCATTTTCTTGAACATGTGGTTGGATAAGTTTGTATTCTGTGGCCGATCGGTGGGGCCAACTTCTATTTATCTATCGGCAGCGAAAAGACTGGCCAATGGTGGCCGATTTCCTCTTGGCCGATACTTGTTTGGCTCTGTTTATCACCTTCTCCATTAGGTAGCTAAGAAACTCCTGCTAGGCCAACCCATCGGTAACTTAGGGGGACCCTGGTGGTTCATCAACATGTGGCTTAGTGTCCACATGCATAAGCGCCTTGAATTCAACCTTTTTGCACAGTGCTTCCCCAGAGATATAGCCGAAGATCATGAGCTGGATGAGGAAGAGTCGGCAACTCGCTCCCCTCTAAACTATGGTGAAGCTGCCATAGTTCTACCGGGTACCGGTGGTAATGAAGATCAGGTTAGCCGATTCTTTCAGACTCTTTATGAGGGTCTGGCCAACGAACAACGGGCATGGATGCCTTATGAGGATCCAGACACCAGATTTCCCCTGACCTTTCATCCCTTTGATAATACTCTCAACAAGGACCATGATCTGATGATGGCAGTTATCACTCTGAGGGCTATACCAGTGAACTTCTTCGGTAGTGAGAAAGCTTCAAATCTCACCTACAAGTTCTACAATCCATCGGCATTGGCCCGTCAATTGGCCTTCGGGTAGCTACCGATTGCGCTCTGCTACGTCGATGTGGTGAAACCAAGGGAGATCATCACCAGTGGTCTTGAGTGGATCAGAATAGCTCAACTCCCACCAAATGCTGATACATCAGATATCGACTTATCGGCTTGGATCCTAGCTCTCTTCATCACCCAGGCGTACAAACAATGGTGGGCGGAGTGGAAAGAGCATTTGTTCTGCAGATCGGCTCTTACATACCGCGGTATGACCGACTCCACGTACAAGGTCCCTGAGAACACTGTAAGTCTTCAACCGATACCTCAATCCTATTACTTTTGTTCTTATCGGCAACTTACTTCCTCTGTTTTATACAGGTTGACGATACTCCACCGTCAGCCAGTAGAAGTGGTAAGCCGATCGAAATCCTCCCATCGGGCCCGATTTCTTTGATCGGCAACAATGCACCAAGCTTAGCGGCCTTAATGCACCGGGGTGTGCGTTTCAAGAAAATTACCACCAAGCGGGCCAAGACATCTCCATCGGTTGTTGCTGCTGCTTTGGTGCAAGTTTTCAAGGTAGAAAGTTTTTATCTCTTCAATTTATACCGATTCCATTCTATACTTACACGGCCTTTTCAGGATACATCGGCCGCCATGGGAACTTCATCGGTAACTTTCACTGTCTCAACCAAAATTCCATCAATACTCTGTTACACTTGTACTTATGAAACTTTTATCGTTATATCAGCAAACTCGCAAATCAGCAAAGACTAGAAGTACCAAGACAACTGCCGATGCCCCCCAGTCCAGCCAAGTAAAGAGAAAGGGTCCCAAGAGTACTAAGTCACAAGCAACACGTCAAAAGACAGTAGCACCTCCTCCTCCTCCCCCAGGGTCACCGATTCATGTGGAATCGTCCCCTTCTTCACCAGATACTCAGACACAACAAGCACCGCCTCCACCTCAGCCATAAGAAGAACCTCAGCTAGAAGAGACACTAGCCGATGTACATGAGCAGACCACCGATCCAGTGAGTTCAATCATAGCATCGGTAGTTTCTTCGATCCAGACAAGCATTGCACCCCCTCAAGGTAAGGTTCTGTCCATAAGATTATTTGCCGACGGATTTTTAACTTGCAGCACTCATTATTATTACATAATTTTCAGCTGACATCATTCCATTGGCAACTCCAGCCGATCAACCCGTGGTACCATCGGCTTCAGCTAGCCAGAGGCGAGAAATTGCCCTAAAACAAGTAAGTCATCTGATTTCTATTTTTCACCAGTACTTGATCATCAAATAACTTATTTTATTTTCTTTTCAGGAACAGGACTCTCCCGACAGCTTGTTCTCCTTTGCCATTGAAATTTCTGACAATGAAGGCGAGGAAGCAAGCTCTTCACAAGCAGTTGGGATTTCATCCATAGAAATCAGAGCAAAGCTGGAAGATCTGTTGGCCCTGCTTCATCAGGACACAACTCAACTAGTTGATGACTCTGATCCAGCCAAGGTTTTATTTAAGGCTCTCAGAGGCCAAATCCCTGCCGATGCCGAGGAGAGTCTTTTTCAGGCTGCACACTTAGAAAGCAGCCAGCTTCAGTATCAAAAGGCTGTCCAACGCCTTGCCGATAGAGCCACTCATGCCTAGCTCTCAGAGGAGGTAATGAAAGTGAAGCACCTTGCCGATGAGAAACACAAGAGCATCGGCATTCTAAAATCCTCCGGAGATACGCTGAAACAAAATTAAAGATCTCCGACCTATTGGTAAAAAGGGAAACCCTGTTGGCAGAGCTTAAGCAAGTAGAAGAGGCTCTGTCCCAAGCTCAACAAGAAGAAAGTCAACTGCCTGAAATGATCAAGACCCTCGAACAAGAGCGAAACACTCAAGCTCGCAAGGCATTGCAGATGAAGAAGAAGCTGAAGCCAGTGGAGGGCTCTGCCGATGAAGACATCAAGGAGATAGAAGAAGCCGATCAAATTCGTCTGCGCGCTATATCGGCGATCCAAGCTCTGCTAAATGTATAAGCTTTTCATCGGCGGCGTGTTTTGCTCTTTCTTCAAAAACTGCTGATTATTTTGGTCTAGCCGATAGGACTGTTATCGGCACCCTTTTGAAACATCGTCTTTAGTCCCAGATACATTTCAATCCAGCCGATAAGAGTGTTATCGGCACTTAAACTTTTATGCATCGATCCATATGCTTGGGTAATATCTCTTTAAATATTTTCCATTCAATGCTGTGGGAAATTCAACTCCTTCGAGAGTTTCCAAAATATAGGCATTACCAGGAGCAGACCGGCTTATCCGATAAGGACCTTCCCAATTGGGAGACCACTTGCCAAACTTTGAACTTTTAGTGCCAATCGGTAATATTAGTTTCCATACCAAATCTCTATCGGCAAACTCCTTAACCTTTACCTTCTTATCATACCATTTAGCAACTCTCTTTTTATTTTCCTCTATACTTACCAAAGCTTTGAGCCGATGCCCTGCTAAATCATCTAACTCATCTCTCATCAAAGTAGCGTAATCATCGGCAGTCAACTGATCCTGGAAAGATAATTGCCTAGATCCAGTCTTAATTTCCATGGTAGTACTGCATCATGCTTGTATACCAACTGATAAGGTGAAACTTTGGTCGACCCATGACAAGCCATCCGATATGACCATAAAGCTTCATTCAACAATGTATGCCACCTTCTAGGATTTTCCTCAATCTTCCATTTGATAAGTTTAATAATTCCTTTGTGAGATGCCTCGGCCTGCCCATTGGCTTGAGCATAATAAGGAGAAGAATTCAATACTTTAATTCCCATATCGATTGCAAATTCATCAAACTCTCCTGATGTAAACATAGTACCCTGATCGGTAGTAATCGTTTGAGGAATACCAAATCGGTAAATAATATGCTCTTTCACAAAATCAATCATATTGGCTGATGTTACTTTCTTCAAAGGAATAGCTTCAACCCACTTGGTGAAATAATCAGTGGCAACTAAGATGAATTTATGCCCTTTGCTTGATGGTGGATAAATCTGGCCGATCAAATCAATAGCCCATCCCCAGAATGGCCAAGGTTTAATAATGGGATTCATAGCCGATGCGGGTGCCCTTTGAATATTGCCAAACTTTTGACATCCTTGACATCCTTTGAAATATTTAAAGCAATCTTCGAGTATGGTTGGCCAATAATATCCATTTCTCCTAATCATCCATTTCATCTTAAAAGCCGACTGATGTGCTCCACACACTCCTTCATGGATCTCACCCATCAAACTTTTGGCATCATCATTTCCTAAGCATTTGAGAAGAACTCCATCTATAGTTCGATAATATAATTCATCCTCAAGGAGCACATACTTGGTAGCTCGAAACCTGACGCGCCTCTCAACCCTTTTGGATGGATCTTTCAAATAATCAACGATCTCCTTTCCCAAGCTTCCGATAGACTGCATACGGCATAATATTAATAGCAGCACCACCATCAACTAATATTTTGGTCATCGGCTGTCCATCAACCCTTCCTTTGACGAATAGAGCTTTAAGATGCTGCCTTTCATTGTCGGCAGGCTTTTCAAAGATAGCCGTCATCGGATCCAGAGCCAACTGAGCTATCTGGTCGGAAAAATCCAACTCTTCATCATCACTGGATTGTGCAAGGAACTCCATCGGCAGCATAAATATCATGTTAACATCTGCCGATGGCCCTTTTCCTTTAGGATCCAGCTACTGTTGACCTCCAGATTTGCCAGAATTCTCTCCTTTGCTCAAATATTCTCGTCTTTCGCACTGCAACCTTCTTTTCTGCGTTCTAGTTAACCCTTCTGGACACCATCGCGGCTGTCTTAGTGATAGACGATGATTTTCCCTTAATTCCACTCGATAAGTATTAGCATCCCTACAAAATATGAATTCATCGGGAACTTGTGCATCCGCCATCTCTTCAAGTTCTTCCTGGTTCCTAGGAATGTACCCGACACGGTCACCAAGTCTGTCATGCACACTGAGCCTACCTCCCAACCGATCATGAAACAAAGCTCTCCCCCTAATCGGCCGATTAAATCGCCGATCATTGTTTTAATACTGCCGATTAGGTCTATCATATCGATCATAACCATTGCACTCAAGGCAGTCTCTAACAGTGGGCAATTTGATGTTCTATTCCCAACAGTGGATAAAGAATGGACAATTCCAATGATCTTTATGCCGATTCCATTCCGGTCGGCGTCTTTCTTCTTCCCGACGATAATCCTCCTATTGGCGCTGATACCGATCTTCACGTTGCTGCCAGGTTTCCCAATGCCTTCTATGAGTTATCACAATGCCAGATCAGGGAGACCTTCCTAAGCTGGTTCCTTCCTGAACCAGACCCTTGCCTTTAGCATCATCGGTAGTAATCTAATGTTGAGGATCCACCGATGTGCTTCTTTCGGCTACTTCTGACGTCAAGACCTTGGTTTTTCCCTTAGCATCCAACATATTTGTTGGGAAAGGATGTTGATCGATCTTCATCGGCTTCTGAGCTTTAGAATTATCAAACTTGATTCTCCCAGATTCTATAGCCGATTGCAGCTGTTGCCTGACAACCTTACACTCATTTGTGTTGTGAGACGTTGCATTATGCCACTTGCAATATTTCATCTTCTTTAATTCTTCAGCCGATGGAATCACATGATTGGGTGATAACTTAATTTGCCCTTCCTGAAACAGAGAGTCAAATATCCTATCGGCTTTGGTGATATCAAATGCAAACTTCTCTGGTTCCTTATGCCCAAAAGGGCAAGACATCGACTTCTTATTTTTTATCCACTCTGCTAGGCCAATAACTGGTTCTTCATCAGAGTCTGAGCTTGCTGCCTCATCGACAAATGACACCTTTTTATTCCATGCTCTCTTAGGCTCAAAGGGTTTGATATCTTGGTCAGAAATCCTCTGCACCAAGTGACTTAGGCTCTCGAACTCTTGAGAAGCATACTTGTCTCTGATATGTGGCAACAATCCCTGGAAAGCCAAATCGGCTAGCTGCCGATCATCTAGAACCAGACTATAGCATTTATTCTTGACTTCTCGCAATCTTTGCATAAAACTTTCAACCGATTCATCATTGCGTTGCTTCAGCCTGACCAAATCGGTGATCTTCTTTTCATGAACTCCAGGAAGGAAGTATTTGTGGAATTGTTTCTCTAGATCGGCCCAAGTGATCACTGAGTTGGGAGGTAACGAAATAAACCAAGTAAAAGCTGATCCAGAAAAAGACGATGAGAACAGACGAACCCTCAATTCATCTCTGTTAGCAGCTTCTCCACACTGGATGATGAACCTATTGACATGCTCCATAGTTGATGTATCATCCTGTCCAGAAAAGTTAGTGAAATCTGGTACCTTGTACCGGTTTGGAAGTGGAATCAAGTCATATGTAGGAGGATACAGTGTCCGATAAGAGGAGGTGTTGACTTTGGGTTTTATCCCAAATTGGTCTCACATTACTTCAGGTATCTTATCGGCCCAATATGCATCGGCATCTTGCCGATGCGGCGGTTGTGGATCTGGCACCTGCTGATACGCTTCCACGTGTCTCTGTGGTGCACGATCTCCATGGAACATCGGATTAACCATCTGACCACCAATCTGCTGACCAAGATTCATCGGCTGGTTGACTAACCCTTGTTTCTGTAACCCAGGATGGATTTGGCCTTGTTGAAACCCTACAGCCTGATGATTCTGCTGAGGCATCTGTGGAAAGACTAACTGTCCTGTCCATCCACTGTTAGCATTCATCGGCATAGGCCCTGCTGATGACTGGTAATTGGGCATCATCATTGAATTGACATACCCTGGCTGTGTCATAAACCTCTGATGCGTCGGCATTGGATCTGCCGATGCGTTAGGCATCTGGAACGTTGGTGCCTGAGAATTCCCAGTGTAAGGTCTTGCAGTAGTAGTTGTAGTGTACTGAGGACTCTGATTCATCGGTGGATTTGGAGGTGCCGATGCCATAGGAGCCTTGCCTGTCACGTCAGCCACTTGAGATGTTCTAGGAGTTTTTACCATCAATTCCGGATGCATACCATAACCCCACCAGTTGGGAGGAATAGATCCTGACATTGCCGATGTCAATAGATCTGTGGCAAGCTTGATTTGCCTGTCTGATGTTGATGGATTGGTCGTCATCGGTGTAGATTACGCATTAGTGATCCCTAATGTGCTTGGAGGAGAAGTAGCTTCTGTACCCGCAACGGCTGTAGTAGCCGATGGAGCCATAACCAATGATGACCCTGGGTGATGATAGGTAGGACCCACATAATTTGGTGGCAATTGTCCTTCCTTAAAAGTTCTAGCCACCGCATTGAAAACCGTGTCGGATAGTACGCTAGCTTGATTGATCAGAGCACGGTTGACAACACCATCCACCATCTCTTGCAATTTACCAGGATTGTCTTCAAAAGTTATGTGCCGAGGCGCCGGCAATGCTTATTTTTGGATTACTTCGCCACTTCTGTTGATAGTGAAAGATTTCAAGTTATGTCCTCCATGGATTTTGCCATAGCTTGCTTCTGCTCATCTCTGAGATTGGCCTCCGTCACCGGGATGACGTTCTCCAAGTCGAAATCGGTGTTTGACATGTTGATCTTGATCTTGAATATGTCCCACCGAGCGTGCCAAAAGATGTGTTGATGCAAAAGCTGATCTACAAACACAAAGGGCTAATACCCGATCCAAACGTTAAGGCGTGCCAGCCGATTTGACCTTACAATCGACAAAGGTGGTAACTCGAACACTTTGGTCCCAACAACAGCGATGCGCCCGGATGTCACGGCCAAGAGGTGCTCACGCGGAACTTGATTGACTCGACGAATTCCTAAGAACTCATAATAAAAGGAAAATATGACGAAGTCGTCGAAAAAAGTAGATGCTGGAATATGAGTAAAAACTTGTGTTTGATTGATTGATAGATATCTCATTACATTGCCCTAGGGTCTACATTTATAACCTGTCCGAAGAGCTACAACCAGATACGACTAGAACTAGAATTCCAAACTAAAAAAAATTCGTACACAAAACGAACTCTAGTAACTAAAGAAAAACATTAAACCATCCTCTGTAACCGATCGGGACACTGCTATGAATCAATCGGCAACCTCCGCATTTTTCTTCAGAGTCATCAGCATACTACATGTTACAGCCATCGGCAAACACCGATACGGATCATCGGCACGAATACGTCACCACTTCTGGACTTAGTCATACTCAGTTATTTCCCCATCGACAACCACCTTCATCGGCAACTCCCCTGTAGACTAGTCACCATCGCTCCATCTGCTGGTCCACGTTCCATTAACTCCAGGTGCGTATCAAAAGATACGTGTCCAAAAATTAGTGTCAACAACTACAAGAATATTTCCTAAGTTATTGTTAACTATAAAGTTTAGCATATCATAGTTAGTGCAATTATACTTGGCAATCATTGCGAGACAGGACTACGCCCATGCATAGTGATATTATCAAGGAAGATGAGAAACATAGCAATCACTCCCCTGTAATAAAGTTGCTCTGCCTGCCCTATACACGGGAGGGGGACTATATAAGAATCAACGGACCTGTCACCACCGCAAACTACCCCGCGATCCAGCATATAGGGTACAATAGCAGATAAATACAGTATAGGCACCACGCCTATAAAATACTTATCATTTACCCATGGACCCGATGGATAAACGCTATATGATCCTAAACATGTATATAATTCCAATCTAACTAAGCCAAGTATATTACCATGATAAACTAAGAACGATATAATTGCAAATATAAACAAGTAGAGCAAAGTCATAACCAATATATTGAAATAGAGCAAAGTCATATTCATAATATGGAAGAACAATAATGAACAAATAAAGAACAATAGAGGAATTACCAAGAATCCTCTTGACAGATCCAGAAACCAATCGAAGATTGACTCCTTCTAGTTCTAATCCTATGTAGCTATGCTAAACTAGAGATCTAGTTGATGTGGTGGCTCTAGAGCTTGATCAGAGACTCTCCTCCTTGGATGAATGAAGGAATTAGGGTTTGAGAAAGAGAATTGCCTCCTCCAGGGGCCAAGGGGCCTGCTTATATAGCCTTTCCAAATGAACGTGGGCCGTCGGATCAAACCGACCTTAATCGCATGGTTTTCCTTAATCCTTTAGGTCGGTGGAGCATAATCCAAGAGACGGGGCCTGATTGGCCGAGACAATAGGGCGAGCGCCCTGCCTCGGGGCCCGCTCGGCCTCCCGTTCGTTCCCGTGGCTTCTGGAGTCTTCTAGATTATAGAAAATTGCCGCACACGTTAATATCGCTATGTAAACCCGACATATGGGTCTTTCCTCCATATTTCCTGATAGCCCCTGTAGAAATAGACAAACACCAAAACTCGTGGAATTCTGTCAGATAAAACCCTAAGTCTAGGTGTTGGTTGCATTTGGATCCTTTTATTTATTTATTTGATGATTAAATTTGATACTTAAGGACCGTCAACAAACTCCCCCAAGCTTACCTCTTGTTTGTACCTGAGCAAGGATAGACTCAGTGATGGATCAGAAGTTGCTGTAATGCCTTTGAATGTTGACGGTACACATGCTTTCAAATAAGGTCTCATCTCTGAGTTAGAGTAAGCTGTTAAGACTTTAAAACTTACTCATTTTACCTTTCACCATGGGGCTTGCAACCGTCACTTGTGTCTTGAGCAGTTAAAAGATAGAACTGTCTAGTCAAGCGCCATGTCTCTTATCCTTGATCAGCTATAGCTTTGGAGTTTTTGCCGGTTTTTCAAAATAAAACTCAGAGATTCCTTGAATGACTCTCTCAATTCTCTCTTTTATGGTATTTCTGGATCCTTACCAAGGCAGTGATGGTATATGCCTTCTCTCAAAGTATGTAGTATTTGTGGTACGAGGCATAGTGACATTGCCTTCTCTCTCATCCTACTCTAATAAGGCTTTGATATCTGGAGCTCATAGGTGGGAAATAAAGTATACATACTTACAAGACATTTATTGCAAAGTCAAACCATGGATCCAGAGAAACAAGTCAATAAGTCAATATCAAGATGTGCATGTGTGGCGAATGAAAGGTGTATGGTTGTTGACACTTGCTAACACCACTTGAATACTAGGTTGTCATCCCCAGCATGGCACTAGAGTGTACTATGGTATTTATACGCACACAGATAAATCCGCAAGCGCACGGACACCGTCGTAGCTTTTACCCGGTTAAAAGTTTAATCGTATCCATAGGGAAACGGGAGAACCAACTATGCTCTAACTTAACCAAGATAGATAGATAGGTGTAAATAGGAAAGATGGTAGAATTGAATAAGAACAATATTAAAGGTAAAATGATAATGGGGGAATATAGAGTAGAGCAATCTAGTATATGGGCGATGGTAGGAGAATAGAGAGGATAACTATGGTTTCTCTACTTCAAAGGGGTATGTCTATGTCTGGGACGAACCACGTGATAAGAATACACCACAAAGGTTGCCTATCCATAGGCCGATAAACCCTACCAGTCCTGCTAACAGGAGGTGGACTACAGGGGACCAACGTAACTGTCACCTACGCGGCCTACCATACGACCCGGCTAGACACGGGATATCCACAAGTAATCTAGGTCTAAGCACCACGCTTACACCTATACTACAACTCTCACCTATAGCGTCCTATAGATTAAAGTACTCAAAACAGTTGTGAACCAGAACATACATGGATAGTAATTGCATAATGAAATAGAAGTAGATTACCAAAGTCATCCCATGAGCAAGCTTGATTAGAGCTTGATCATGGCGAAGTACAACCGGAGGAAGAACCGACAGGCCGGCCTCTCCTCCAATTCTCCATCTCTCTCCGTCTCGCTACTATCAAGATCTACTCTAGTTTAGACAAGAGAGGAGAGCTCTCTTCTCCAAACCCTAGCTTTTGCTCTGTCTATGAATAATGAATAGGGATCAAGGGGTGTCTCCTCTAGGGGCCAGAGGGTCTGCTTATATAGTCCCTCCAAATGAATACGGGCCGTCGGATCAAACCGACATTAATCGCACGGTTTTCCTTGATCCTTTAGGTCGGTGGAGCATAATCCGCGAGGTTGGTTCTGATTGGTTCCTGTAGCTGGGCGGGCGCCCAAGGGGGGAGGGCGGGCGCCCTGCCCCCGAGCCCGCTCGGCTTCCCGTTCGTTCCCGTGGCTTCTGGAGTCTTCTAGATGATAGATAATTGCACGGCACGTTAATATCTCTATGTAAACCCAACGTGTGGGCCTTTTCTTTATATTTCGTGATAACCCCCTGCAGAAATAGACAAACACCAAAACTTGTGGAATTCTGTCAGATAAAACCCTAAGTCTAGGTGTTGGTTGCATTTGGATCCTTTTCTTCATTTATTTGATGACTAAATTTGATACTTAAGGACCGTCAACAAACTCCCCCAAGCTTACCTCTTGCTCGTCCCTGAGCAAGGATGGACTCAAGAGTTTGTGCAGTGGTTTCATGCCTTAAAGGTACACATGCGTTCAAACAAGATCTAATATCTGGGTTAGGGTAAGCTGTTGAGACTTAAAACTTACTCATTTTACCTTTCACCATGGGTCTTGCAACCGTCACTTATGTCTTGAGCAGTTAAAAGATAGAATGGTCAAGTCAAGCACCATGTCTCTTGTTCTTTGATCAACTATAGCTCTGGAGTTTTTTTGCAGATTTTTGAAATAAAACTCAGAGATTCCTTGTATGACTCTCTTAATTCTTTCTTTTGTGCTATTTCTAGATCTTTACCAAGGCAGTGATGGTATATGCCTTCTCTCAAAGTATGTGGTATTTGTCGTATGAGGCATAGTGACATTGCCTTCTCTCTCACCCTACTAAGATAAGGCTAGATATCTGGAGCTCATAGGTGGGAGATAAAGTATACATACTTACAAGACATTTATTGCATAGTCAAACCATGGATCCTAAGAAACAAGTCAATAAGTCAAATCAAGATGTGCATGTGTGGCGAATGAATGGTGTATGGTGATGATGGTGATAACAATGGTGAAAGTCTAATTCTATTTTTTGCTCTTTTGAGAGGATACATACCGTTCTTGCTCTTTTGAGACTCTTTGAGGAGAATGAGATGCTCTACTTTTTCTTTTTCTTTTTTTTCTTTCCTCTCCGGTGGGTATCTTGTACCCCTAATTCTACTGTCCGACACTTGTCCATTTTTACCTCTCGTCTCACTTTTTCTTTTTTTCGATGTTCCGGGCACTTGCCCCTTTTTATTTCCTCGTATTCACTTTTTTCAGAGCACTCACCCTCCTGGAATAATATAGCAAGTGGTAGTAACCAAAATATCTTGAGAATTTATTTCATGGGGAATAACAGGGATAGGATAATGTTTTTGGCTATTCTCTCCCGGATAGGAGTAGAATAATTCTGGGTGAATCTGGAGATGGAATTGAGTGGATGTATGTGGATGCGTACTTCCGGAGTAGAAGCAGCATGTATGAGTTAACGTGCAAGTGAATCTTGATTTTAACCGCATAACAAGCTCCTAAGGGTCTACACAGCTTGACCGCACTCAATGCTCATAAGTAGTAAAAAGTAAATGTATGGTTCATAGTCTAATAAGCATGTATATATGGCTGTGGTAGGATTTTAAACTCTCATCATACAGGAACTCATCATGCAACATTTTAAAGATTTTCAAAGATAAAATTCTCCAGAATTCTAGCATCTCTAGGAACAGATAAACAACAGCTCAACCTTCCCATATCATATCCGTTAACGACTTAGACTTTAGATCAAGTACTCTTCCCACAAGTTTAGGTTTAGAGCAAATCTTAATTCATAACAATCATGCCTAAACTTGAGAGAGAATTCAATTTTGAGGACTAGTCATGGCAGAGCAACTATTCATCATTTCCATGTGAGAGCTTATCATGAGGGTTCCTAGCAAACTTTATTTATTTATTTATTTAGCAAACTAAGCAAAGATATATATATAAGCACAAAATCTTTATTTTGGGTTTTTATGATTATGCATCTTTTTATTATTTTAGTAAAGTATAAACATGAGTAAAAACACTTAGCTGGATAAATGGGGGTGCTCTCCCCCAAGCTAGATTTTGACGTAATTTTTTCTGACGTAGCTAGCAGGTGGCCGAGGTGTATTTGAATGTCGGTAGTACCCTGACAGCGATTAGGATGTCTTCCGTCTGCTAGTCTTCTTTGATCCTTGAATTCTGTGGAGCTCCAATAGACAACAAAGCTTTGTGGAACTAGTTAAGTGTTAGCATAAAATCTCTTTGCCTTTATCATGTTGAGCTTCCTCTAATAAATATTACTCTCTTTGGTAGGATCATAAATTTATTTTTATATTTTCATTTTTATGGGACAGGAATATATTTATTTTATTTTTACGTCGCCATAGTGAATGTACTTATGGGTTTTATGTCACGAGCATACTCACATGGGGCTTGCTGTTTCTAACATTTTTATTTTCTTTTCAAGATAGCATGATTAACTAACAAGCTATTTAAGGAAAGTAAATAATTTAAGGGAAAAGAGAATGCAGAAAGGATGAATATGGATAACTACCGATTTTACCTTTTGGTGAGGGTTCAATGTTTTAAGTCTTCTGAACAAGACTTCTCACCGTGTTCATTCTTTAGGTGCGTCATTTGATTCAGGTGTGGACCTTGACGTATGCACTTCTTGATACAGTGTCACCCATGTTCTTTGTTTGCCCAGCAGTTCGAAGTGCGGCGTTTGTAGCATCCTGCTCATGTGTTTGCGCTCGTAGATCTAGGTCCTTCACTTGGTGGAGTCTGGGAGTTGTAAAACTCCTCCATGTTTTGCTCGAAATGTACCTGCTCATAGAGACAAGCAGAGATCAAGTGCATGGATCCTGTTGGTGGAAAACACCAACAGAACCAAAAGTGTATTTGTTCTTCTCTAACCTTAAGCATAGCGAGCAAGACAAAGTTGATGGATAATAAGATCATGAGTGTAGCATTTAAAACATTTGTCAAATAAGATCGCTCAACCTAATGGAAAGATAATCTATCTATTTTTATGTGTTTTTTATATATATCTTCCAAAGATTGAGTGTGCAACATATTAGCTCATATGATTAGGAGTGTGGGATCACAAAGGTGGAAGGACTAAACATGTTGAATCAATTGGGTTGGTTAACCTAGAGTTGTAAATCATACATGTTTGTCATTTTTATTCATATGAACGCCAGAACCAAGGAGAAGCTTATAAAAGTGATAGTCAAGTACCTTAAGATGTTATCTTACTTGAAGAGTGATGGTACAGTATCACCTAGTGGAAGCTTTCCTTTCTTAGCGGTTGTGCATCGTGTTTGTGGCACCCTCCATGGATCTTCTCTTATGAGCTACGTCTTCCTTGTGTAAATTATTAAACCTGATGTGTCTCTCTCTTTGTCTCCAATGTGAGTTTATCTCAGGACTTCCCAGGTCGATATTGAAAGTTTTCCTGCAGGGGTTAGTCCAACAAAATATCCAATATCTACTATAGCATACTATCGGCTCAAAAATCAACCTAGACACCATGTGTAATTTGATTTAGGAGGGCATTTTAACCTAAGCACCATGCTTAATTTAAAATCCCTTGGAAGTAAGATCATCATTCCTAAACTAAGCACCATGCTTATTTAAGAGATAAATGAAACTACTCCAAACCTAGACATATACTAAAGCAAATAAAGGTAGCATGAGAGCATTTATAGAGATCTTCTCAAGTGGAGATGAAGTAGTGTGATTAGTATTTAACAAATTGAGCATGTCTCAAAGGTAGGGACAACCAACATAGCAACATGGCAAATGATGTTTTTTTTGTAAAGTACTCCCCCAAGCTTGAATTTTGCAAAATTCAAGTTTGGATTTAATTCAATGTTGTATGATGATTGGTTGGACATACCTTGTGCTTGTCATTCATCCAATCTTCTTGCTCTAATCCTAGAAAGGTTAGTGACAAGAATACCCGAAGGAATATTTTACAATTATCCTTATATGCTCAATACATAAGGTAATGTTGTAAATAATTAAAAGCTCATGTTACGATCTTATCAGTGCTTATTTTAGGACACTAAGCTTGTCCTTGGAAAACCATCAATTTTTGTCGGCGAAGTGGTTTCCCTTCCAATGCTGACCTATATCAAGATCAACTCAACGAGATCTGTAATATTTATTATAGACATATGCATCGACAACTGCCCTTTTAAAGTTTTTATAAATAGAAAGGAAGAGGGGGTTGGAGATCTCAAATGTATGGATGTTGGAGAGACCAATAGATTGGGAAGATGTTGTATATGAGCATGGAGTAAACGAAGTGGCTATGAAATAAATTCCGTGCTCATTAATGTTATCTTCGTCTCCAATCTGAATGTTCGGAGTTTCTCCTGGATTGGTCTCACCTATGTCTTCTTCTGTAGTTGGATGAATCTCATCTTCAAAGGGAGTCAAGAACTCACCATTTGAAATTGAGCCAAAGTCAGAATCCATTAAGGCTTCTTCCTTATCCATCCATTCTACACATTCTATCCATTTAGAACTTGTGATCAGAAAAGGGGAGGTGTTAGAATTTTCTATATGGCTTAGCTCTCCTTCTATGACATTACTTGACATGTCATCCTCATGGTCTTTATGACTCCTATGGTTTGATCGTCTTGATGGATTGTTAGGATCATCATGAGACTTAAAAGGAGAGGGATAAGAGGGGTCTCACACACATAAGTCACAAATTAAATACCATCATCGCAGTGTTTACAACAAACGTAGTTATTACATCACAAAGTCTGGTATAACAGCGGAAATATAAATATGATAATCTAAGATAACTATCTCAAGGCCCTCACACAGGGAAGGTCGACTGGTGAAGCACAAGCCTAAAAGTCCTCAGGGTAGACCTCATAGCCACCTCCATCTGTTACCCATCCGGGATTTTTATCCAAAGAAGAGAAATATACAAGCGTGAGTACATCTCGTACTCCACAAGCATAGCATGAGGATTTATGGGGTTCAAACAGGCTAAACTAGGTTCACTGCATCAGCTTTTAGTAGGTCAGTGTTTTATCATTAATTATTATAGATTATGCTTAAGCTCCCAAATATCCCATATGATCAGTTATTAGAACCATAGTAAGTCAATAAGTCACATTAAAGCATAATTATACATCATCATGTACCATATAGCCATCAGTAACCAGTTATTCTGTGAGTTTTCCGGGCCGCTCGTGACCGTGAGCACGACTGTTATAACAGTTTTACACTGCAGAGGTTGTGCACTTTCACCGTGAGTCGTGTTGCCCATATGCCCGGGGTCCGTCGACCCCCAAACACTACCAAGGTGAGCGGGCAGGGTACACTATGAAGCCTTCCATAGGCCTATTCTAACCAGTTAGGGCCGCGAGGTTTCCTCGGCAGGCAGATGTAGAAAACCCCCCTTTTCTATGGCACATTTCCATCGCGGCTATACTCATAGAAACAGGGGCAGCCCTACACCCAAAGTGGCAAGCCCCTCTTGCGCCCTTTCGGGTAACCTCTAACGAGTTAGAAAAGGTCCTATTACTGAGCTAAAGTCAGAGCCATGTGACTCTCCCGGTTGCACTGTAAGTCCCAGCTTTTGCCGACAGATAAGTCCTTACGGAGGGTCTAGGACAACATGACCAACAGTCATTTATACCATAGCCCTATGTTCCATTTATCATAATCATGTTTAATCAATTAACCATGGTTCCATCACTGATTTCAGATCATATATAATTGGAGTTAGAGCACTAGCACTTCTACCCATATGCAATAAAAACCCTTGGGAACAAGGTGATTGTCATCAACAGCTAGGATGTCCTTATAGTTTGCAATATTATACACATGCAGAGTGAAATGCTTAAAAATGAGTAGGACAACAAGGTAGGCCCATGCTATACTTGCCTTGGTTCACGTACTCCTGCTGGTCTTGCTGGTCCTGCTGATCCCCAAAGAGCTCCGGACTCCCGAAAAACTCCTCACCGTCTGGGCTCGATCAATACATCACAATCATCACGCATACCAAGACAAACATGCAAGAGAACAATTCCTAAAGTTAGAACAGTACACCAGCAGTAAATAAATTAAATAAAAGTTTTCCAAAATCATCTACGTGCTGCTACGATCACGTCAACGCGAAATTCACGAAAAACGGAACTAAAATGACCAAACTACGACTTTTCGGCGATTTCCTATAGGCAATTAATTAATTAAACCTAACCCTGAAAATAAAAAGTTGCAACTACAGAAACAGTAGTAATAACATGTAGAGAATTTAATTACAAACCTAACGCAATTCGAACGGGTCAAATCGGAGCTATAACGAATATTTTATGGCCAAAACACTGCAGTGGCAATTCTGTAATTTTCTGAAACGTAATTTGACCTAACGGACGGGATTTACGCTTTCTAAAAGACAAAACGTATTCATCCGAAGGCGCTAAGGACCGCGGCCGAATTTGGAAATCTGGGAGGGGCTTTTTAAGCAAAATTTCCCCCCGAAGGGGTACGGTGCATCCAGGGCCGTTGATCTCTTGATGAACGCCCGAGATTAGAAGGGGAAAGGAAGGGGGAGAGGATGGGCGGCGCTCCTGGCCGGCGCTGCAGCAGGAGGCGGCGGCGCTCCATGGCCGGCCGGCCCGAGCTCGCCGGAGCTGGCGGTTTGGAGGCTTCGGGCCACGGTTTTCAAATCCGAACGCACACAGAGAGAGAGGAGGGCAACGCGAACCCAACCCGGGGCATCACGCGGCCAGAGGGGCGGCTTGCAAGGGGGCTGACGGTGGCGCCATGGCCGGCCCCGACGGTGCTCCTAGGACGACCGCTAGAGGCGCTAAAAATCAAAGAAAACGGGACGGGGAAGAAGAGGGAGGTGGTACGCGCTCACCACGACGAAGAACGGGAGCTGAGACGGCTCGAGACGACGGCTTCGCGCGGCGGACGGCAAACTCCGGCGGCGGTTTCTCTGCGCAAGGCCGAGCGGAGCGAAGACAGGGAGAAAGAAAATGGGAAGGGGGGGAAGGAAGGCTCGGGCGCACGGGGGGGGGTATTCTCCAACTAAAGCCGAGGCGCGGGGGATGGAACGTGGGGGGAGCGGGGTGGGCGCAGCCTGGCAGTTTCGAGCGAGAGAGATAATCGGGGGTGGGAGGTTGGAGGTAGGGGGAGGTCCTGACGGGTGGGCCCCACCCGTCAGCCACTAGGGAGAAAAGTTTTTCCTTTTTATTTTCCAAACAAATTTTCCAAACTCTTTTCCAAATGAAGTTTTGAATTCAAAATTCTTTTCATCAAAACCACTCATCACATAAAGAAATGCACCAGCATGTATGCAACAAAATATTAGTCTAACTTATATTTAATTTTATTTTCTCCAAATTTATTTATTTTCCTATATTGAAAATGCTCACAAAATTATTTAATAAAGCCAAATTCATCTATTTTTAAAAGAGCCAAATTTTGGGTGTTACAATGGATTTAGAATTTGTGTACATGGAAGGGGAGGAGATGGAATCTTCTATATGGTTTAGCTCTCCTTCACTTGATATGTCATCCTCGACTTCTTCATAACAGGAACCAGGACATTCTCTAAGAGAACCATTATTGTAAGGATTTGAATTATCCCTGCTTGAAGGTCTCTTATGGAACCAGAAGTCTAAACCATCAGCATCTGAAAGATTTAAGGTCGGAATTCCTTCCTCCCTTGGAGAATTTTGGGGTATTGATGGTTTAGGATCGATAGCTAAAGTTTGGGATTAAAGTGGTTGTGATCTGGCTATCGAAACGTCTTCTTCTTATCTAGGAACTGGTTCTTTCTCTTTCTCAGGGATATAAATGCTAGGAAACTTTCCACTCAATGAATCAATTAAATCCCTTGCTTCACTAGCAGGTAGGTGATAGAAGGATCCTCTAGAGGCTGTATTCAAGGTTTGCTTATTTTCCCTACTAAGGCCCTCAAAAAAGTGAATTAGAAGAACTTCTTCTGGAATAGAAAGCTTTGGGCCAGTGAGAGTAAGGTTAATAAAGCGGTCCCATGATTTGCCAAGAGATTCTTCTTCCAGTTGTCTAAAACAAATAATCTCACACTCAAGTTCCTTCACTTTAGAGATTGGAAAATATTTAAAAAGAAAACTACTATATAACTCCTTCCAATCTCCATGAACACTCCCTACTTTGAGTTTGTACCAATGTCTAGCTTTTCCTGTTAAAGAGAATGGAAAGAGCTTCCATTTAAGGGTCTCATCGGACATGCCTTCTATGCGAAGGAGGTCACAGACTCGATAAAACTCTCTTAGGTGTGTGTATGGGTTTTCTTCACCTTCTCCTGAGAAAGGTTGTTTTTGAACAAATTCTATGTATTCGGGGTCTATCTCAAAACTAGATGCTATGATAGGCTTTGAAAATTTTGCTGGTTCGAGATGTGTGCCCGTAGGTCTATGAAATTCATAGATAGACATGTTTGAATTCATGATAGACCAGATATCAAGGATTAGATAAGAAGAAAGAATAGCAGAGATAAGGCAAAAGATAAAAGGAAAATATATATATATATATATTAGAAAATGATTAAACTAGTTCGTAGTGAACTCAGCAACTCTTTCCCCGGCAACGGCGCCAAAAAATGCTTGTTGACACTTGCTAACACCACTTGAATACTAGGTTGTCATCCCTAGCATGGCACTAGAGTGTACTATGGTATTTATACGCACACAGATAAATCCGCAAGCGCACGGATACCATTGTAGCTTTTACCCGGTTAAAGGTTTTATCGTATCCACAGGGAAACGGGAGAACCAACTATGCTCTAACTTAACCAAGATAGATAGATAGGTGTAAATAGGAAAGATGGTAGAATTGAATAAGAACAATATTAAAGGTAAAATGATAATGGGGGAATATAGAGTAGAGCAATCTAGTATATGGGCGATGGTAGGAGAATAGAGAGGATAACTATGGTTTCTCTACTTCAAAGGGGTATGTCTATGTCTGGGACGAACCACGTGATAAGAATACACCACAAAGGATGCTTATCCATAGGCCGATAAACCCGACCAGTCCTACTAACAGGAGGTGGACTACAGGGGACCAACGTAACTGTCACCTACGCGGCCTACCACACGACCCGGCTAGACAGGGGATATCCACAAGTAATCTAGGTCTAAGCTCCACGCTTACACCTATACTACAACTCTCACCTATAGCGTCCTATAGATTAAAGTACTCAAAAGAGTTGTGAACTAGAACATACATGAATAGTAATTGCATAATAAAATAGAAGTAGATTACCAGAGTCATCCCATGAGCAAGCTTGATTAGAGCTTGATCATGGCGAAGTACAACCAGAGGAAGAACTGATAGGCCAGCCTCTCCTCCAATCCTCCATCGCTCTCCATCTCGCTACTATCTAGATCTACTCTAGTTTAGAGAAGAGAGGAGAGCTATCATCTCGAAACCCTAGCTTTTGCTCTGTCTATGAATAATGAATTGGGATCAAGGGGTGTCTCCTCCATGGGCCAGAGGGTCTGCTTATATAGTCCCTCCAAATGAATACGGGTCGTCGGATCAAACCGACATTAATCGCACGGTTTTCCTTGATCCTTTAGGTCGGTGGAGCATAATCCGCGAGGTTGGTTCTGATTGGTTCCTGTAGCTGGGCGGGCACCCAAGGGGGGAGGGCGGGCGCCCTGCCCCCGAGCCCGCTCGGCTTCCCGTTCGTTCCCGTGGCTTCTGGAGTCTTCTAGATGATAGATAATTGCACGGCACGTTAATATCTCTATGTAAACCCGACGTGTGGGCCTTTCCTTTATATTTCCTGATAACCCCCTGCAGAAATACACAAACACCAAAACTTGTGGAATTCTGTCAGATAAAACCCTAAGTCTAGGTATTCGTTGCATTTGGATCCTTTTCTTTATTTATTTGATGATTAAATTTGATACTTAAGGACCGTCAACAAACTCCCCCAAGCTTACCTCTTGCTCGTCCCTGAGCAAGGATGGACTCAAGAGTTTGTGCAGTCGTTTCATGCCTTAAAGGTACACATGCGTTCAAACAAGATCTCATCTCTGGGTTAGGGTAAGCTGTTGAGACTTAAAACTTACTCATTTTACCTTTCACCATGGGGCTTGCAACCGTCACTTATGTCTTGAGCAGTTAAAAGATAGAATGGTCAAGTCAAGCACCATGTCTCTTGTTCTTTGATCAACTATAGCTCTGGAGTTTTTTTTGCAGATTTTTAAAATAAAGCTCAGAGATTCCTTGTATGTCTCTCTTAATTCTTTATTTTGTGTTATTTATATATCCTTACCAAGGCAGTGATGGTATATGCCTTCTCTCAAAGTATGTGGTATTTGTGGTATGAGGCATAGTGACATTGCCTTCTCTCTCATCCTACTATAATAAGGCTTGATATCTGGAGCTCATAGGTGGGAGATAAAGTATACATACTTACAAGACATTTATTGCATAGTCAAACCATGGATCCAAAGAAACAAGTCAATAAGTCAAATCAAGATGTGCATGTGTGGTGAATGAATGGTGTATGGTGATGATGGTGATAACAATGGTGAAAGTCTAATTCTACTTTTTGCTCTTTTGAGGGGATACATACCGTTCTTGCCCTTTTGAGACTCTTTGAGGAGAATGAGATGCTCTACTTTTTCTTTTTTTTTTCTTTCCTCTCAGGTGGGTATCTTGTACCCCTAATTCTATTGTCGGACACATATCCATTTTTACCTCTCGTCTCACTTTTTCTTTTCTTTTTTTTCGATGTTCCGGGCACTTGCCCCTTTTTATTTCCTCGTATTCACTTTTTTCAGAGCACTCACCCTCCTGGAATAATATAGCAAGTGGTAGTAACCAAAATATCTTGAGCATTTATTTCATGGGGAATAACAGGGATAGGATAACGTTTTTGGCTATTCTCTCCCGGATAGGAGTAGAATAATTCTGGGTGAATCTGGAGATGGAAATGAGTGGATGTATGTGGATGCGTACTTCCGGAGTAGAAGCAGCATGTATGAGTGAACGTGCAAGTGAATCTTGATTTTAACCGCATGACAAGCTCCTAAGGGTCTACACACCTTGACCACACTCAATGCTCATAAGTAGTAAAAAGTAAATGTATGGTTCATAGTCTAATAAGCATGTATATATGGCTGTGGTAGGATTTTAAACTCTCATCATACAGGAACTCATCATGCAACATTTTAAAGATTTTCAAAGATAAAATTCTCTAGAATTCTAGCATCTCTAGGAACAGATAAACAGCAGCTCAACCTTCCCATATCATATCCGTTAACGACTTAGACTTTAGATCAAGTACTCTTCCCACAAGTTTAGGTTTAGAGCAAATCTTAATTCATAACAATCATGCCTAAACTTGAGAGAGAATTCAATTTTGAGAACTAGTCATGGCAGAGCAACTATTCATCATTTCCATGTGAGAGCTTATCATGAGGGTTCCTAGCAAACTTTATTTATTTATTTATTTAGCAAACTAAGCAAAGATATATATATATATAAGCACAAAATCTTTATTTTGGGTTTTTATGATTATGTATCTTTTTATTATTTTAGTAAAGTATAAACATGAGTAAAAACACTTAGCTGGATAAATGGGGGTGCTCTCCCCCAAGCTAGATTTTGACGTAATTTCTTCTGATGTAGCTAGTAGGTGGCCGAGGTGTATTTGAATGTCGGCAGTACCCCGACAGCGATTAGGATGTCTTCCGTCTGCTAGTCTTCTTTGATCCTTGAATTCTGTGGAGCTCAAATAGACAACAAAGCTTTGTGGAACTAGTTAAGTGTTAGCATAAAATCTCTTTGCCTTTATCATGTTGAGCTTCCTCTAATAAATATTACTCTCTTTGGTAGGATCATAAATTTATTTTTATATTTTCATTTTGTTGGGACAGGAATATATTTATTTTATTTTTACGTCGCCACAGTGAATGTACTTATGGGTTTTATGTCACGAGCATACTCACATGGGACTTACTGTTTCTAACATTTTTATTTTTTTTTCAAGATAGCATGATTAACTAACAAGCTATTTAAGGAAAGTAAATAATTTAAGGGAAAAGGGAATGTAGAAAGGATGAATATGGATAACTACCGATTTTACCTTTCGGTGAGGGTTCAATGTTTTAAGTCTTCTGAACAAGACTTCTCACCGTGTTCATTCTTTAGGTGCGTCATTTGATTCAGGTGTGGACCTTGACGTCTGCACCTCTTGATACGGTGTCACCCATGTTCTTTGTTTGCCCAGCAGTTCGAAGTGCGGCGTTTGTAGCATCCTGCTCGTGTGTTTGCGCTCGTAGATCTAGGTCCTTCACTTGGTGGAGTCTGGGAGTTGTAAAACTCCTCCATGTTTCGCTCGAAGTGTACCTGCTCATAGAGACAAGGCAGAGATCAAGTGCATGGGCCCTGTTGGTGGAAAACACCAACAGAACCAAAAGTGTATTTGTTCTTCTCTAACCTTAAGCATAGCGAGCAAGACAAAGTTGATGGATAATAAGATCATGAGTGTAGCATTTAAAACATTTGTCAAATCAGATCGCTCAACCTAATGGAAAGATAATCTATCTATTTTTATGTGTTTTTTATATATATCTTCCAAAGATTGAGTGTGCAACATTTTAGCTCATATGATTAGGAGTGTGGGATCACAAAGGTGGAAGGACTAAACATGTTGAATCGATTGGGTTGGTTAACCTAGAGTTGTAAATCATACATGTTTGTCATTTTTATTCATATGAATGCCAGAACCAAGGAGAAGCTTATAAAAGTGATAGTCAAGTACCTTAAGATGTTATCTCACTTGAAGAGTGATGGTACAGTATCACCTTGTGGAAGCTTTCCTTTCTTAGCGGTTGTGCATCGTGTTTGTGGCACCCTCCATGGATCTTCTCTTATGAGCTACGTCTTCCTTGTGTAAATTATTAAACTTGATGTGTCTCTCTCTTTGTCTCCAATGTGAGTTTATCTCAGGACTTCCCAGGTCGATATTGAAAGTTTTTCTGCAGGGGTTAGTCCAACAAAATATCCAATATCTATTATAGCATACTATCGGCTCAAAACTCAACCTAGACACCATGTCTAATTTGATTTAGGAGGGCATTTTAACCTAAGCACCATGCTTAATTTAAAATCCCTTGGAAGTAAGATCATCATTCCTAAACTAAGCACCATGCTTATTTAAGAGATAAATGAAACTGTAGCACCCGGTTTTAAGAACAAAACCAGATACACACCATATGTGAGCCCAGGAAGTCAAATCTTATATATAGCCACAAATAAGGGTAATATCAATAGACAATGCTTATATATAACGAACTTAATATGCAAGATATAACCTTAGATAGCAAACAGCGGAAAGACACTCCGTTCTTCAGGTGAAAGCTCCAAATCCACAGGGACAACTGACTGGTTGAGCACAAGCCTAAACTCTTCTCCAAACCAGCAATCTGGTACCCATCTGGGATTTTTATCCAAATAAAATGTAAAGGCAAGCGTAAGTACATCTCGTACTCAACAAGAATAACATAGGGTTCATGAGGCTCAAAGGCTAGACACTGGTTGAACTGCATGTAGCTTTTAGTTGTCACAATTTTAGCATATGAGTAGCATCAAGTTGTCAAATCCCAAAGTAAACTCATGATCAGGTAAAGTGAATAAAGAATAGCATAAACAACATATTAACAATAATATCATTAATTAATTGCCATTAGTGTTCATTTATTCTGTATTGGTCCAAGGCCGCTCGTGACCGTGAGCACGGCTGATATATCAGTTTTACACTCTGCAGAGGTTGTACACTTTCACTGTGAGTCGTGATTTACCCTTTCGCCCGAGGTGATCAGCCCCTTAGCCCACTCCCAAGGAAGACCGGCAGGGTTCACTATGAAGCCTTTCAAAGGTTCGTCTAACAAGTTAGGGCCGCTAGGTTTCGTTAGTCAGTCCGTGTGACTCACCCGCAGGAATCCACGGTCTGCTATCCCCCACTTGCGCCACAAGGGTAACCACTAACAAGCTAGAAAAGGTCCTCATACTGAGCTAAAGCCAGAGCCATGTAGCCCTCACAGTTGTACTGTATGTCCCGGATGGTCAGATACAGATAAGTCCTTATGGAGAGAAACTAGAGCACCATAAGATAGCCCAATGCTCCAGCCCTGTTTTTCTAATGTTGCTAAAAAGTCATCTTTTAATGTTTATTGCATAATTCTTTAGTCAATTACAAGATCATGGTTTAGTGGAGCACTAGCACAAGCTACCCAATGCATAACCATAGGTGACAAGGTATAAGATCAATACTAGGGAATCCTTATCAAGGGGACACATGCAATATGAATTAAGTGATTAAAGTTATTAGGAAACAAGGATGATCCCATGCTATACTTGCCTTGATCACACTGGTCCTGCTGATCCTGCTCGTAGTAGTACTCTTGTTCACCCACGAACTGCTCACCGTCTACTCGTAACCACCACATCAACAGCAATCATCCAAAGGCAATCATACAAAGCAAACAAGCCTATTAATAGAATAGTACACCAACAGTAACAAATAAAGATAACAAGTTTATAAAACGAATCTACATCGCTCTACGATCACACAGACGTAAAGATCACGAAAATCGGAGTTATAACGAAGAAGTTATGATTTTCCTAAGATTTCCTTTAAATAAATAATAGATTAAAACTAAACTCAGATTTTTAAAAGTTGAAAACTTGTATAACAGAGCTACTAATCTATAGATTACGCAAAAATGAATCTAACGAAATTTGAACGAATCAAAACGGAGTTAAAACGAAGAATATATGAATTTTCTAAGATTTTCTTTAGAAAAACAATTAATTAATTTGGGTCACGGAATTAAAAAGTTTCAAACTGAGAAAACAATGTTACTAACATGTAGATCTTTTGAATACAAAACCAACGCAATTTGAATGGGTCAAATTGGAGTTGAAACGAATATTTTATGAGCAATATAAAACCAGTGGCAAACTTGTAATTTTGTGAAAACGTATTTCGAATCTGAATAAAAGAAAATACGCCTTCGAAGTAAGAAAACGTATTTTTGGAAGTGCGCTTTGGACTGCGGGTTGACTCTTTAAAAAGCACGGGGGGTTTTCTGCAAAATTATCGGTCGAAGGGGTATCTTTTGATTTGAGCCGTCGGATTGCGAATCAAGGGTCTAGATTAGATCGCAGGGGGGGGATTAACGCCGGCCGACCGGAGTTGGACGGCCGCGGCGGCTCCATGGCCGGAGTTGGCCGGAGTTGGGCAATCGGGCGCTAGAGGGCGGTAGGGAGCAAACCGAATACACCGGGATGCTCAGAAGCTTGTCGCGAACTCACCTGAGGCAAGAACCGCAATGAAGAAAGGCCGGCTCGGGCACGCGACGACGAACGGCGGACGGGGACCCTGGAACGAGTTCGGCGAGCGTTAGCAAGGGATACAAAACGGTAAAGTGCAAAAGGAAAGTCTCTGCGACTTCGCATGACGAAAACGAAGCCCGGCACGTCGCTCGCGGAGGCTCGAAGGCGCTGCAGCGGCGGATTGGTGATGCGGCGGATCTCGGCGGCGATTTAGGCGAGCTTGGATGCAGCAGCTGATGCTCGGGTCGAGTTTGGGGATTGCGGGGCTTCGGGTCGGTATTTAAAGGAAGGAAATCGGGCGAAATCGAGACTCCTCGCGCGAATCGCGCGCGGGATTCCGTTGCGGCTCGTGTCCGGCTCGGACACTGGGTAGAAGACAGGTCCGACAGGTGGGTCCCGCCTGGCAGTGGCACAGTGCACGGGACCGCCTTGTCAGCCACTGCGGCGAAGGGGAGAGGAGGCGCGCGCGCTGGATGTCCTCCTGGGCCGCGAGGTGGGCCGTGCGGGCGCTGGCTGGGCCGTGGCGAGAAAGAAAGGGGTGGGAGGGAAATAGGCAGGCCGCGGGGGGGGAGAGGTTGGGCCAAGCCCGAAACAGGGAGGGAGAGGGAATTTCCTTTTCCAAATTAATTCTTCAGCTTTTACTCAAACCTTTTGAAAAGTATTTGCAAAACCAATTTGAAAAGAAGGAACTTCACTCAACAAAATACATGCAGCAGCATAAATGCACATACATGTTTCTAGACCTTATAGTGGATTTTATTTCAATAAAAATTATTTTCTTACTATTTCTCAGTGCTCACATCAAATAATTAATTCAATTAGCCTATTTGGAAAAAGTGAAATTTTTAGGGTGTTACAATTCTACCCCGCTTAAGATGAATCTCGTCCTCGTGATTCGGTTGGTGCTTACTCAAACAACTGAGGATATGATTTTCTTAAATCTTCTTCTCTTTCCCACGTAGCCTCTTCCTCGGTATATCTATTCCACTGCACTATGCACATTCTGATGACCCGACTCCTAGTGACTCTTTCTGCTGTTTCTAAGATTCGGACCGGATATTCTTCATAAGTAAGATCCCCTTTAACAGTTAATTCCTCTATCGGTATCTGCTCTTCTGGCACCCGCAAGCACTTCTTAAGCTGTGACACGTGGAAGACATCATGCACTCCTTTTAAACTCTCAAGCAGTTCCAGCTGGTATGCCACTTCGCCTCGCCTTTCCAACACTCTGAAGGGCCCAATATACCTTGGTGCTAACTTCCATTTCATGTTAAATCTTCTCACACTTCTCATAGGAGAAACCTTCAAATACACATAGTCCCCTATTTCAAAAGCCAACTCTCTTCTTCGTGTATCAGCATAACTCTTCTGCCGGGACTGTGCTGCTCTCAAGTTCTCTCGAATTATTCTCACTTGCTGTTCTGCATCCCGTAACACATCTGGTCCAAACACTTGTGTTTCTCCCGCTTGATTCCAAAACAACGGGGTTCTACGCTTACCTCCATACAAGCTTTCAAAAGGCTCCCACTGAAGGCTCTTCTACCACTGTTGTTCTAAGAAAACTTCACAAACGATGACATCTTTGTACCATACTGCAATACACAAGCTCACAACACATCTTCTAAGTAATCTTTGTAGTTCCTGTGGTTCCCAAATGAGTAATTTGTAGAGCTCATTTGGCAGTGCTAGTGACATCACTCCAGATCAACACATCAACTCCTCAAACCTTGGTGTTATTTGAACTCCTCTAGCACACTCTTTATGCTCTGAGCATTCGCAAGGGCTTTTTCTCCTTCAAGTGATAGCATTTTTTTCCAGTCATAACTCTTGATTCACTCAAATCCATCAATGATGTGACCAGCTCAAATCCAACATCCTAAAGATGCCCTTTAGTCTCTTACACTCTACATAGATATCACTCTTATATCCAAGAAGATAGTATCTCCATGCTCCACTATGGATACCTCCCCATTACATGTCAGTTAATCCAACCCACTTAGTTGACTTACGCACAAGCCATCACTTTTCTTGTATGGAGCACATCTAAGGTCTTGATGGAATAGACAAACTCTATTTGCCAATCCTCACAACACCTTCAGTGAACCACTGATAGAATCTTATCATTCCAAGTCAATCTCTTATTCACTCTTATGTCAAGATCACATTGGACCTAGCAAACCTATGATAGCCTCTTGCCATATCCATAAAACTCTAAGTCTCATTCACTTTCCTTTGGTGGTTTCCAACTCGTACATCCTTAACTTTCTTAAGTCCATAATTAAAGATGACACCTCCTAGATGAGAACTTCCATCAACTAGAACATACTGGTCATGCTCCCTTTAGTAATAAAGCCTTTTGAATCTTAGTAGAATCAATAGTAGATGTAGCATATTCACTTCCTAAGTTGTCAAGTGACCAATTTCACTAAGTTGAGCCGGGATAGATGATTATAACCATGGGATATCTCCAGAGACACTTCTTCCTTCATGGTGAATTGAATGGGCATTAATCTATCATATCAAGGTACTACCCCCCCTTAAAACGAGATAGGTCGGGGGAAAGTATGGACTAGCTCTCATATTCCGTTTTAGATACTACTCCTTGCATCAAAACCAAATTTACCAACCACTTGAGGTCCATATCGATGATCCAACATTAACCAATTCTTCTCCTTGTAACTCCTTTGATAAGACTACCCCCCTTAGAAAAGGTAAACTAGGGGCCTAAATGGGTAGTTTGGTCCATCTTTCAAATGAGTTTCAGATCTTCTAATACCGAAGAGAATCTCATGTGCACTGGTATGTACAAGAACTCTGAAATTTCTCATAACACGAGAAACACCAACGCAGTAAAATAGGCATAACTCCTTTTCTGTTAATCCAATAAGGTCTTAGCTGATACCGTTAGAAACCTTATCAAAATCCCTATAACTTTCATATAGAAGGCTTCCTTAGTTTCTGTCTTTAAACCTAGGTAAAACAGCCATACATGATATCCATCCCGACAATGTCTCAGCATCGGTGCAGCAACTTGCAGAAGTCATATCTCGAGTTACTTAGATCATATGAGGACGAGTCTTACATGGTTGAAAAACTTATGAAGTCCTCCACAACTTCTGTATATCCCACTTTCTCAGATTCTGATGCTAAGTTGGCTGAAAAGTAGGAACTGACTAGAACTGTCCAGATTTTGAACTGCGCAGCAACAGCAACTTGTAGATGTCATAACTCAAGTTCTGTTAATCCGATAAAGTTGCAGCTTGCATCGTTGGAAAGCTTATCAAATGACCTACAACTTTACTATAGAACCTTTTCCCAAATTCCGGAGTTACCTTTGTCCAAAACAGTAGGCAACTGAAACTGGTCCTGATTCCTGACAGCTCAACTATGCCGTCTTGTGATTTTCGTAATTCCCATACCACAACAGCTATGAGGGTGATTCTTGAGGTTAGAGAAGGATCTTGAAGTCTACTATTACCCAGAATTTTCACATGATTTTATGGTCCTCCGAGAATAGAGATTTGAACTGAAGAATATAAGTTGCTCCCAAAAGATAGGACAGAGAAACAAGAGAAACTAAAACCCAACTATTTATTCACTAGTCCTTATATCTTAGACCTATAAACTAAATAAAATTGTGGAGAAACCCACAAGATCATTGCACTCATTACAAAAATCCAACTCAAACATAAGCACTAAGGCAAACCAACCAAACATTAAATGTTCACAAAGCACACATATAAGACTAAACTCAACTTTTGCTACTAACGTTTATTAAAAAGGGGGACTTCCTACTTCTTAAACACGGTGTGACTGCAGCGGCATCCAGGGTAGCATCTTTTGCATGGAGTTAAGCAAGGTATGTCCTCCACCTCGTTGATCTTAGGTAAACTACCATGACTTCTCCACTCATCAATCTCATCAAGGGCTTCCTCATAGTGTTGCCTTACTTCTGCCAATTCCAGTTGACTATCTTCTAGCTTTTGATGCATGACTTGGATAGTCAAAGCCATCTCCTTTAGCTGTTCATTCTGCTCCAAGTAGGGGTCAGCCATCACACATTGCAAAGTGCCTGGTGGACGACGAGGAAGATACTTTTGTTTGTCATTCTTCCTCTCTTCGTAGTGCTTTCCAAGATATGCCAGAAGAGCTTGATGGGCAGCATCAGATATGCTAGCATGCTTACTGAAACAGTCACTGAGAGACGAATGAATGGATTCCACCACGCGTGAACCAGTAAACTCATTCCACCTTGTGATGTGTGCTTCTGTGCTCCAGTGGCTCTCATACTTAGGATGAGTCCACTTAGTGCACTTGTATTCCACCTTGGCTTGTTGTTCCGGGTAGTGGTCTTGTAGTATACGCATAAGCCGAGGGTGAAAGAAATCTTCCCCACTAAAGGATGTGGTAAAGTACTCCTTTCGCCAACAAATATGTCTTGATGGGACAGGGCGAGCTTCTTCATACTCTGGTTCTGTTAAGCCATAGATACCCCGAGTTAAGCATGGTCTTCCGGAGTTGTTGCGAGCAATCTTTTCGTTACGAACCATCTAGAGGGAGTTAGAATAGAAGCAATGCTTTTAGAATAGAATTAGATGATAGAAGCATAAGAATTTTAGCAAATAGCAAGGGTGAGATAGTAAGCATGAACGTAGTGAAGCAAAGATGACTAAAACGACCATTACTATCTAGGCTTGCGTCCTACAGTCAGCATTGCTCTGATACCACTTTGTAGCACCCGGTTTTAAGAACAAAACCAGATACACACCATATGTGAGCCCAGGAAGTCAAATCTCACATATAGCCACAAATAAGGGTAATATCAATAGACAATGCTTATATATAACGAACTTAATATGCAAGATATAACCTTAGATAGCAAACAACGGAAAGACACTCCGTTCTTCAGGCGAAAGCTCCAAATCCACAGGGACAACTGACTGGTTGAGCACAAGCCTAAACTCTTCTCCAAACCAGCAATCTGGTACCCATCCGGGATTTTTATCCAAATAAAATGTAAAGGCAAGCGTAAGTACATCTCGTACTCAGCAAGAATAACATAGGGTTCATGAGGCTCAAAGGCTAGACACTGGTTGAACTGCATGTAGCTTTTAGTTGTCACAATTTTAGCATATGAGTAGCATCAAGTTGTCAAATCCCAAAGTAAACTCATGATCAGGTAAAGTGAATAAAGAATAGCATAAACAACATATTAACAATAATATCATTAATTAATTGCCATTAGTGTTCATTTATTCTGTATTGGTCCAAGGCCGCTCGTGACCGTGAGCACGGCTGATATATCAGTTTTACACTCTGCAGAGGTTGTACACTTTCACTGTGAGTCGTGATTTACCCTTTCACCCGAGGTGATCAGCCCCTTAGCCCACTCCCAAGGAAGACCGGCAGGGTTCACTATGAAGCCTTTCAAAGGTTCGTCTAACAAGTTAGGGCCGCTAGGTTTCGTTAGTCAGTCCGTGTGACTCACCCGCAGGAATCCACGGTCTGCTATCCCCCACTTGCGCCACAAGGGTAACCACTAACAAGCTAGAAAAGGTCCTCATACTGAGCTAAAGCCAGAGCCATGTAGCCCTCACAGTTGTACTGTATGTCCCGGATGGTCAGATACAGATAAGTCCTTATGGAGAGAAACTAGAGCACCATAAGATAGCCCAATGCTCCAGCCCTCTTTTTCCAATGTTGCTAAAAAGTCATCTTTTAATGTTTATTGCATAATTCGTTAGTCAATTACAAGATCATGGTTTAGTGGAGCACTAGCATAAGCTACCCAATCCATAACCATAGGTGACAAGGTATAAGATCAATACTAGGGAATCCTTATCAAGGGGACACATGCAATATGAATTAAGTGATTAAAGTTATTAGGAAACAAGGATGATCCCATGCTATACTTTCCTTGATCACACTGGTCCTGCTGATCCTGCTCGTAGTAGTACTCTTGTTCACCCACGAACTGCTCACCGTCTACTCGTAACCACCACATCAACAGCAATCATCCAAAGGCAATCATACAAAGCAAACAAGCCTATTAATAGAACAGTACACCAACAGTAACAAATAAAGATAACAAGTTTATAAAACGAATCTACATCGCTCTACGATCACACGGACGTAAAGATCACGAAAATCGGAGTTATAACTAAGAAGTTATGATTTTCCTAAGATTTCCTTTAAATAAATAATAGATTAAAACTAAACTCAGATTTTTAAAAGTTGAAAACTTGTATAACAGAGCTACTAATCTATAGATTACACAAAAATGAATCTAACGAAATTTGAACGAATCAAAACGGAGTTAAAACGAAGAATATATGAATTTTCTAAGATTTTCTTTAGAAAAACAATTAATTAATTTGGGTCACGGAATTAAAAAGTTTCAAACTGAGGAAACAATGTTACTAACATGTAGATCTTTTGAATACAAAACCAACGCAATTTGAATGGGTCAAATTGGAGTTGAAACGAATATTTTATGAGCAATATAAAACCAGTGGCAAACTTGTAATTTTGTGAAAACGTATTTCGAATCTGAATAAAAGAAAATACGCCTTCGAAGTAAGAAAACGTATTTTTGGAAGTGCGCTTTGGACTACGGGTTGACTCTTTAAAAAGCACGGGGGGTTTTCTGCAAAATTATCGGCCGAAGGGGTATCTTTTTATTTGAGCCGTCGGATTGCGAATCAAGGGCCTAGATTAGATCGCAGGGGGGGATTAACGGCGGCCGACCGGAGTTGGACGGCCGCGGCGGCTCCATGGCCGGAGTTGGCCGGAGTTGGGCAATCGGGCGCTAGAGGGCGGTAGGGAGCAAACCGAATACACCGGGATGCTCAGAAGCTTGTCGCGAACTCACCTGAGGCAAGAACCGCAACGAAGAAAGGCCGGCTCGGGCACGCGACGACGAACGGCGGACGACGACCCTGGAACGAGTTCGGCGAGCATTAGCAAGGGATACAAAACGGTAAAGTGCAAAAGGAAAGTCTCTGCGACTTCGCACGACGAAAACGAAGCCCGGCACGTCGCTCGCGGAGGCTCGAAGGCGCTGCAGCGGCGGATCGGTGATGCGGCGGATCTCGGCGGCGATTTAGGCGAGCTTGGATGCAGCGGCTGATGCTCGGGTCGAGTTTGGGGATTGCGGGGCTTCGGGTCGGTATTTAAAGGAAGGAAATCGGGCGAAATCGGGACTCCTCGTGCGAATCGCGCGCGGGATTCCGTTGCGGCTCGTGTCTGGCTCGGACACTGGGTAGAAGACGGGTCCGACAGGTGGGTCCCGCCTGGCAGTGGCACAGCGCACGGGACCGCCTTGTCAGCCACTACGGCGAAGGGGAGAGGAGGCGCGCACGCTGGATGTCCTCCTGGGCCGCGAGGTGGGCCGTGTGGGCGCTGGCTGGGCCGTGGCGAGAAAGAAAGGGGTGGGAGGGAAATAGGCAGGCCGCGGGGGGAGAGGTTGGGCCAAGCCCGAAACAGGGAGGGAGAGGGAATTTCCTTTTCCAAATTAATTCTTTAGCTTTTACTCAAACCTTTTGAAAAGAATTTGCAAAACCAATTTGAAAAGAAGGAACTTCACTCAACAAAATACATGCAGCAGCATGAATGCACATACATGTTTCTAGACCTTATAGTGGATTTTATTTCAATAAAAATTATTTTCTTACTATTTCTCAGTGCTCACATCAAATAAATAATTCAATTAGCCTATTTGGAAAAAGTGAAATTTTTAGGGTGTTACAGAAACTACTCCAAACCTAGACATATACTAAAGCAAATAAAGATAGCATGAGAGCATTTATAGAGATCTTCTCAAGTGGAGATGAAGTAGTGTGATTAGTATTTAACAAATTGAGCATGTCTCAAAGGTAGGGACAACCAACATAGCAACATGGCAAATGATGTTTTTTTGTAAAGTACTCCCCCAAGCTTGAATTTTGCAAAATTCAAGTTTGGATTTAATTCAATGTTGTATGATGATTGGTTGGACATACCTTGTGCTTGTTATTCATCCAATCTTCTTGCTCTAATCCTGGAAAGGTTAGTGACAAGAATACCCGAAGGAATATTTTTAAAATTATCCTTATATGCTAAATACACAAGGTAATGTTGTAAATAATTAAAAGCTCATGTTACGATCTGATTAGTGCTTATTTTAGGACACTAAGCTTGTCCTTGGGAAACCATCAATTTATGTCGGCGAAGTGGTTTCCCTTCCATTGCTGACCTATATCAAGATCAATTCAACGAGATCTGCAATATTTATTATAGACATATGCTTCGACAACCGGCCTTTTAAAGTTTTTATAAATAGAAAGGAAGAGAGGGTTGGAGATCTCAAATGTATGGATGTTGGAGAGACCAATAGATTGGGAAGATGTTGCATATGAGCATGGAGTAAACGAAGTGGCTATGAAATAAATTCCATGCTCATTAATGTTATCTTCGTCTCCAATCTGAATGTTTGGAGTTTCTCCTAGACTGGTCTCACCTATGTCCTCTTCTGTAGTTGGATGAATCTCATCTTCAAAGGGAGTCAAGAACTCACCGTTTGAAATTGAGCCAAAGTCAGAATCAATTAAGGCTTTTTCCTTATCCATCCATTCTACACATTCTAGCCATTTAGAACTTGTGATCAGAAAAGGGGAGGTGTTAGAATTTTCTATATGGCTTAGCTCTCCTTCTATGACATTACTTGACATGTCATCCTCATGGTCTTTATGACTCCTATGGTTTGATCGTCTTGATGGATTGATAGGATCATCATGAGACTTAAAAGGAGAGAGATAAGAGGGGTCTCTAAGGTCAAGGATGGATTTAGAATTTGTGAACATGGAAGGGGAGGAGATGGAATCTTCTATATGGTTTAGCTCTCCTTCACTTGATATGTCATCCTCGACTTCTTCATAACAGGAACCAGGACATTCTCTAAGAGAACCATTATTGTAAGGATTTGAATTATCCCTGCTTGAAGGTCTCTTATGGAACCAGAAGTCTAAATCATCAGCATCTGAAAGATTTAAGGTCGGAATTCCTTCCTCCCTTGGAGAATTTTGGGGTATTGATAGTTTAGGATCGATAGCTAAAGTTTGGGATTAAAATGGTTGTGATCTAGCTATCGAAACTTCTTCTTCTTGTCTAGGAACTGGTTCTTTCTCTTTCTCAGGGATATAAATGCTAGGAAACTTTCCACTCAATGAATCAATTAAATCCCTTGCTTCACTAGCAGGTAGGTGATAGAAGGATCCTCTAGAGGCTGTATTCAAGGTTTGCTTATTTTCCCTACTAAGGCCCTCAAAAAAGTGAATTAGAAGAACTTCTTCTGGAATAGAAAGCTTTGGGCCAGTGAGAGTAAGGTTAATAAAGCGGTCCCATGATTTGCCAAGAAATTCTTCTTCTAGTTGTCTACAAGAAATAATCTCACACCGAAGTTCCGCCACTTTAGAGATTGGAAAATATTTAAAAAGAAAACTATTATATAACTCTTTCCAATCTCCATGAACACTCCCTACTTTGAGTTTGTACCAATGTCTAGCTTTTCCTGTTAAAGAGAATGGAAAGAGCTTCCATTTAAGGGTCTCATCGGACATGCCTTCTATGTGAAGGAGGTCAAAGACTCGATAAAACTCTCTTAGGTGTGTGTATGAGTTCTCTTCACCTTCTCCTGAGAAAGGTTGTTTTTGAACAAATTCTATGTATTCGGGGTCTATCTCAAAACTAGATGCTATGATAGGCTTTGAAGATTTTGGTGGATCGAGATGTGTGCCCGTAGGTCTATGAAATTCATAGATAGACATGTTTGAATTCATGATAGACCAGATATCAAGGATTAGATAAGAAGAAAGAATAGCAGAGATATGGCAAAAGATAAAAGGAAATATATATATATATATATATACATATATATATATATATTATAAAATGACTAAACTAGTTTGTAGTCAACTCAGCAACCGTTTCCCCGGCAACGGCGCCAAAAAATGCTTGTTGACACTTGCTAACACAACTTGAATACTAGGTTGTCATCCCCAGCATGTCACTAGACTGTACTATGGTATTTATACGCACACAGATAAATCCGCAAGCGCACAGATATCATTGTAGCTTTTACCCGGTTAAAGGTTTTATCGTATCCACAGGGAAACGGGAGAACCAACTATGCTCTAACTTAACCAAGATAGATAGATAGGTGTAAATAGGAAAGATGGTAGAATTGAATAAGAACAATATTAAAGGTAAAATGATAATGGGGGAATATAGAGTAGAGCAATCTAGTATATGGGCGATGGTAGGATAATAGTGAGGATAACTATGGTTTCTCTACTCCAAAGGGGTATGTCTGTGTCTGGGACGAACCACGTGATAAGAATACACCACAAAGGATGCTTATCCATAGGCCAATAAACCCTACCAGTCCTGCTAACAGGAGGTGGACTACAGGGGACCAACGTAACTGTCACCTACGCGGTCTACCACACGACCCGGCTAGACAGGGGATATCCAGAAGTAATCTAGGTCTAAGCACCACGCTTACACCTATACTACAACTCTCACCTATAGCGTCCTATAGATTAAAGTACTCAAAAGAGTTGTGAACCAGAACATACATGGATAGTAATTGCATAATGAAATAAAAGTAGATTACCAGAGTCATCCCATGAGCAAGCTTGATTAGAGCTTGATCATGGCGAAGTACAACCGGAGGAAGAACCGACAGGCCGACCTCTCCTCCAATCCTCCCTCGCTCTCCATCTCGCTACTATCTAGATCTACTCTAGTTTAGAGAAGAGAGGAGAGCTCTCATCTCTAAACCCTAGCTTTTGCTCTGTCTATGAATAATGAATAGGGATAAAAGGGTGTCTCCTCTAGGGGCTAGGGGGTCTGCTTATATAGTCCCTCCAAATGAATATGGGCCGTCGGATCAAACCGACATTAATCGCACGGTTTTCCTTGATCCTTTAGGTCGGTGGAGCATAATCCGCGAGGTTGGTTCTGATTGGTTCCTGTAGCTGGGCGGGCACCCAAGGGGGGAGGGCGGGCGCCCTGCCCCCGAGCCAGCTCGGCTTCCCGTTCGTTCCTGTGGCTTCTGGAGTCTTCTAGATGATAGATAATTGTGCGGCACGTTAATATCTCTATGTAAACCCGACGTGTGGGACTTTCCTCTATATTTCCTGATAACCCCCTGTAGAAATAGACAAACACCAAAACTTTTGGAATTCTGTTAGATAAAACCCTAAGTCTAGGTGTTGGATGCATTTGGATCCTTTTCTTTATTTATTTGATGATTAAATTTGATACTTAAGGACCGTCAACAATGGTGATGATGGTGATAATGGTGAAAACATTGGTGAAAGTCTAATTCTACTTCTGCTCTTTTGAGGGGATACATACCTTCCTTACACTTTGAAGCTTTTTGAGGAGAATGAGATGCTCTATATTTTTTTCTCTTAGGTGGGTATCTTATGCCCCTAATTCTACTGTCGGACACTTGTCCATTTTTACCTCTCATCTCACTTTTTCTTTTCTTCGAGGTTCAGGGCACTTGCCCCTTTTTATTTCCTCGTATTCACTTTTTTTCAGAGCACTCACCCTCCTGTAATAATGTAGCAAGTGATAGTAACCAAAATATCTCAAACATTTATTTCATAGGGAATAACAGGGATAGGATAATGTTTTTGGCTATTCTCTCCTGGATAGGAGTAGAATAATTTTGGATGAATCTGAAGATGGAAATGAGTGGATGTATGTGGATGCGTACTTCCAGAGTAGAAGCAGCATGTATGAGTGAACGTGCAAGTGAATCTTGATTTTAACCGCAAGACAAGCTCCTACGGGTCCACACAGCTTGACCACACTCAATGCTCATAAGCAGTAAAAAGTAAATATATGGTTCATAGTCTAGCAAGCATGTATGTATGGCCGTGGTAGGAATTTAAACTCTCATCATACAGAAACTCATCATGCAACATTTTAAAGATTTTCAAAGATAAAATTCTCCAGAATTCTAGCATCTCTAGGAACAGATAAACAGTAGCTCAACCTTCCCATATCATATCTGTTAACGACTTAGACTTTAGATCAAGTTCTCTTCCCACAAGTTCAGGTTTAGAGTAAGCTTTAAATTATAACAGTTATGTCTAAACTTGAGAGAGAGAGCTTCAAATTTAAAAATTAGGCAGAGCAACTATTCATCATATCCATGCTAGAGTTGATTTATTTATTTAGCAAACAAAGCAAAAGTATATATATATATATCTATAAGCACAAAATCTTTATTTGAGTTTTTATGATTATGTATCTTTTTATTATTTTAACCAAGTATAAGTATAAACGTAGATAGAAACACTTAGCTGGATAAATGGGGGTGCTCTCCCCCAAGCTGGATTTTGACGTAATTTCTTTTGATGCAGCTAGCAGGTGGCAGAGGTGTATTTGAATGTCGGCAGTACCCTGACAGCGATTACGATGTCCTCCGTCTGCTAGTTTTCTTGATCCTTGAATTCTGTGGAGCTCAAATAGACAACAAAGCTTTGTGGAACTAGTTAAGTGTTAGCATAAATATCTAGCCTTTATCATATTGAACCTCCTCAATAAATGTTACTCTCTTTGGTAGGATCATAATCTTATTTTTATATTTTCATTTTTATAGAGCAGAAAAAATATATATTTTATTTTTATGCCACCACAGTGAATGTACTTATGGGTTTTATGCCACTCGTATACTCACATGGGGCTTACTATTTTTTAACATTTTTATGTCCTTTTTAAGATAGTATGAACATGATTAAGAAAACAAGCTATTTAAGGAAAAGTAAATAATTAAAGGGAAAAAGGGATAACTACCAAGTTTACCTCTTAGCATGGTGTTCGGTGTTTTTAAGTCCTTCGAACGGGACTCCTTGTGTTCTCAGTCGTCCTTGAATTCGCTAGATGGCGTAGACGGTGGTTCCGGCGGCGCCTCCTCTTCCAGTACAACTCTCTTCTCTTTCCGCACCTGATTTGGTGCTACGGTCTCCTCAGGACAATCCTGTTCAAGATGTATATCTTCAGACCTTATTACCTCTCCTTCGTAGTCTGCCCATCCATCCTTGATGATTTGTCTCCTCTGGTTGTGGTTGCGTCACCTTCTTATCATCCTGATCTGCTTAGAATCTTCAACTATATAATTAGAGTTATTAAAGTAGTTGTGTACCTTCTCAGAGGGGAAGTGCATGTGGACTTCTCCGGTTCCAATGTAGATGATAGCTTTGACAGTGCTGAGGAACGGTCTTCCAAGGATGATGGGTGGATCGTACTCGTCTTCTCCCATGTCAATGACATGAAAATCTGTATGGACAAAATGGTCGTCTATTTTGATAGGGACATCAGTTACTATACCTTCGACCTTTCGGAATGTCTGGTCTGCCATCTGGAGCTGAATATATGTTGGTTGTAGGGGCATGGTTCCATACATGAGCTAATAAGTGACTGTGGCCATTATGTTGACACCAGATCCGGTGTCGCAGAGTGTCTTCTGAAATGAGTATCCATTGATTGTGCGCTCGATGCTTGGAACACCAGGGTCTTCTTTCTTGATCAAGAAAGGTGACTTGAGTCGACGATCTTGACCTCTGTGAAGTGCAGTGACCATCTTAGCTGATTCAGTCCATACTTGCTTCTTGTTCTTGTTCCTCTTGTTGGTCCTCTTTCTTGGTTCATATTGGGGTTGCTCTGGGATTTGTGCAGTCATGTTCTTGCAGGAAAATGTCTCCTTCCTCCCCTTGATGTTGAAGTTGATCTTCGCAGCACTGGCATAGATGACAGCTCCCGAGGTGTTCAGGATTGGCCTCCCAAGGATGATGGGTGACATCTCATCGGCACCGGTCTCTATCACCATGAAGTCTGCTGGGACGTACGAGGTACCAACTCGGACACAGATATTCTTCACTATTCCTTTTGGGAAGCTCAGTGTCCAATCAGTAAGCTGCAAACACATGGTTGTCTCCAATAAAGGATGTGTAAAGAATTTTTCATAGAGTACCCTGGGCATAATATTGACGCTGGAGCCAAAGCCGCAGAGTGCTTCTGGGAAGTCCACCATGCCGATGGAGATCAGGATGACGGAGCGTCTTGGATTGCCTCTCTTGATTGGCAGAAGGTCATTATGTACTTCTCCAATAGGGTTACTCTAGTAGTTACCTGCATCAAACATGTCTACAAGATTTGCAGATTCTAATCCTTCCGGTTGTGATGGTATATGTTGACGGTCCTTAAGTATCAAATCTAATTATCAAATAAATAAAGAAAAGGATCCAAATGAAATCAACATCTAGACTTAGGGTTTTATCTGACAGAATTCCACGAGTTTTGGTGTTTGTCTATTTCTGCAGGGGGTTATCAGGAAATACGGAAGAAAGGCCCACACTTCGGGATTACATAGAGATATAACGTGCCGCGCAATTATCTTACATCTAGAAGACTCCAGAAGCCACGGGAAGAAAGCGGAGGCCGAACGGGGCCAGAGGCAGGGCGCCCGCCCTCCTGCCCTGGGGGCCCGCCCTGACTTGGAGTCCAATCAGGACTCTGTTTCGTGGGAGATCTCCACCGACCTAAAGGATCAAGGATAACCGTTCAATCTAAGTCGGTTTGATCCAACGGCCCATATTCACTTGAAGGGACTATAAAACCAGACCCCCTGGCCCCTGGAGGAGAGAGCCTCTCAACCCTAATTTATTATTCTCAAGGGAGAAGAAGCCTCTGATCAAGATTAGAGCCACCACATCAATTAGATATCTAGATTAGCATAGCTACATAGGATTAGAACTAGAAGGAGTCAATCTTCGATTGGTTTCCGGATCTGTCAAGAGGATTCTTGGTAATTCTCTAATTGTGCTTCTAATTTCTTTCTAATTATCTTTGTTCTTCAATATTATGAATATGACTTTGTTCTACTTCAATATATTGCTTATGACTTTGCTCTACTTGCTTATATTCAAGATTATATTGTTCTTAGTTTATCATAGTTATGTACTTGGCTTAGTTAGATTGGATCTATATACATGCTTAGGATCGTATAGCGTTTATCCATCGGATCCATGGGTAAATGATAGATATTGTGTAGACGTGGTGCTTATACCGTATTTATCTGCGATTGTACCCAATATGCCAGATCGTGGGATAGTTCGTGATAGTGACAGCTTCATTGATTCTTATATAGTCCCCCTCTCGTGTATTGGGCTGGCAGAGCAACATTATTACAGGGGAGTGATTGCTATGTTTCTCATTTACCTTGCTAATATCACTATGCATGGGCGTAGTCTTGTCTCACAATGATTGCTAAGTATGCTTGCACTAATTATGATAATGCTAGACTATATAGTTGAGAATAACTTAGGAAATATTCTTGTAGTTCGTTCTAATTCTATGCTAATGACTTTCTAGAGTATCTAATTGAGGTGCTTATCATATTTATTATGTGGCTAGTTATGCTGATCAGATTAATTATCCTTGTCACTATTTATTACTTCATATATCTTTTATGTGACACTTATCCCTGTATGAAAGAGTTAGATAAATGTTCTCAATTATATATGCAGTGATAGATACTCAATCTCATATTCTATTCTGTAATCAATATTGATGATTGCTAATCCCTTCCCAGTGGTAAAAATATAAATAACGATACCTGGAATACTTCCCGGTTAAAATGCTACATCGGTATTAATCTGTGCGCTTGCAGATCTCATTCATTATTTATTTAGAAGAGCAATTGCATATTTCAATACCGCGTCTCTCATGTCATGCTAGGGATGACAACTTGGCTTAAGTGGTGTGAGGGATAGGTTTGGCATTTTTGGCACCGTTACTAGAATTAGAAAATTAAGTCTACTTTTGGTAGTGATGTTAAGAATACCCAACAGTATACCGAGGTTAGTAGCAGGAACAACAGCAGCTATTTGATTCAACTGAGATTCAATCATTTTATTGAAGCTAATTTGATTCTTGATGGTAGTAGAAAAATTATCCATTCTATTATTTATATTTTCTAGCATTTTATCATTCGATGCCAATTTCTTAGACAGGTTATCCATTAGCTTTCCTTGATTAGACACTAACTCTCTCAAGGGTGGAAAATTATTATTATTGTTGTAAGAATTGTTACCTTGATAGTTACCTGAGTAGTTAGGCCTCTGTTGATTACAACATTGATTTTGTTGAGGACGGTTGTAGTAGTAGTTGTTGTTGTTGTTGATGTAGTTCACGTCCTCATGCACCTCAGGGCAGTGATTGCCTGAGTGTCCAGTATCTCCACACTCCTCACATGTCATGTGAGAGTCGTAGACCTGCATGACTTCTCTTTTGTCTTCAGCTTTGTCATCGAGCTTCTTCATGAGTAGGTCTAGCTTTGCAGACAGCATGTCTACCTCCTTGAGCTGGTGCATACCTCCACTTTTCTTACGTGTCTGGGTCCTCTCTTCATTCCAACCTTGGTTGGACGCCATCTTCTCCACAAGGGTTGTGGCTTGTGGTATGGTGAGTGACAGGAATAGGCACCACACCTACACAATACTTATCATTTACCCATGGACCCGATGGATAAACACTATACGATCCTAAACATGTATATAATTCCAATCTAACTAAGCCAAGTATATAACCATGATAAACTAAGAACGATATAATTGCAAATATAAACAAGTAGAGCAAAGTCATAACCAATATATTGAAATAAAGCAAAGTCATATTCATAATTGAAGAACAATGATGAACAAATGAAGAACAGTAGAGGAATTACCAAGAATCCTCTTGACAGATCTGAAAACCAATCGAAGATTGACTCCTAGTTCTAATCCTATGTAGCTATGCTAAACTAGAGATCTAGTTGATGTGGTGGCTCTAGGGCTTGATCAGAGACTCTCCTCCTTGGATGAATGAATGAATTAGGGTTTGAGAATGAGAATTGCCTCCTCCAGGGGCCAGGGGGCCTGCTTATATAGGCCTTCCAAATGAACGTGGGTCGTCGGATCAAACCGACCTTAATCGCACGGTTTTCCTTAATCCTTTAGGTCGGTGGAGCATAATCCACGAGGCAGGGCCTGATTGGCCGAGACAACAGGGCGAGCGCCCTGCCCCTGGGCCCACTTGGCCTCCCATTCATTCACGTGGCTTCTGGAGTCTTCTAGATGATAGAAAATTGCCGCACACGTTAATATCGCTATGTAAACCCGACGTGTGGGCCTTTCCTCCATATTTCCTGATAACCACATGTAGAAAAAGACAAACACCAAAACTCGTGGAATTATGTCAGATAAAACCCTAAGTCTGGGTGTTGGTTGCATTTGGATCCGTTTCTTTATTTATTTGGTGATTAAATTTGATACTTAAGGACCATCAACATCAACTTATTTTGGTTTAAGACGAGTAAGTCTAGCTAAGTACCTTCTCATACTTAGGGCTTTGTTTCCATATTGTTTTGCAAATGGCTAAAGGTACTATGGGTATTGCATTAACTGTCTCTACCCAACAATGGGTGATGCATAGACTAAGGGCGTGGTCACTCTGTCTCATCTTTTGCTTTTGTGGAATTGATCAGAACTTGGCACTATAACTTGAACTAAGTGTGTGTGTGGTTTTAAAACTATTTGCTTTTGCTATTACTTTAATGACTTGATATTATAATGATGTATTTGAACTTTGATGTAATCAACTATGTGTGAACTTTATGTAATGTATGAATGGAGACCATTGAACTTATTATGATCTTTACTGTTGAAAGCCTAAATTTGATTTTGGATAATTGATGAAACCCAAGTGCTAACCATCATGCTAAGTACTAACCACAAGATGATCAAGTGTTTAACTTGGAAAAGAAGAAAGAGAAAAACAAAACCCTCTAGAAGACCAAGGCAAAGGTATTGCTTAGGGTTTTGGTTTTGGTGATCAAGACACCATAGAGGGCGTGATCACATTTAGGATAGATAGCCGTACTATAAAGAGGGGAATTCTTTGGCTAAGCGGTTATCAAGTGCCACTAGATGACATTGTTCATATGCATGCATTTAGAGCCTAGTGTGCTAACTTAACCCTTGAAATTGTTGGGGAAATATGCTAACAAACATGCACAAGGTGAATCACTTGGTGGTTAGCAAGTTTGAGCAACGGTTGAAGAGGTGGAGAGGAGTTGGGTCTCTCTCTCCCTCTCGCGGAGCTTGTGAGGCAGGATTCAGTGCTTTTGAGAAAATGAAGTGCTTATTTTCTATTACGCCAGCGGAAAGTTTGGTGAAGCACCGAATGCTGGCCATGGAGGCATCAAACATTGGCCCAACATCTAATGCGTTATGGACTGAGTGTCACTCTTCTCTTCTGCTGATAATGTTTTGGTGTGTCTCCAATAGCTAGAACCCCTTCCATCTCACTGGATTCTTTTACAGATAGAGTATCAAAAAGACTGTCATCCTCAAGAGCATCCAACAACTCTTCCACCAAATGAATAGAGACCTATGTTGGACACTTATGTCCAGGACCCCATTTTTCACCACATTTAAAGCAAAGTCCAATTTGCCTTCTATATGCCTTGAGAGTTCCCAATTTATCTTCTAGAGATATCATCTTCATTTTGTCAGATTCCATAGCCTTTTGTTTGTCAACTATGGGAAATGACCTAAAACCAAACTTGTTATTATCTTTGGCAGTAATTTTTCTCTTGTTGTGCTCTAATTCCTCTTCCTCCAGCAAAGCCAAAGCACTAGTTGTATCTACATCTCTTGGCGATGCAAAGCAATAGCTCCTCTAATCTCTTCCTTGAGGCCACCTAAGAAACATGTCACCAGCATAGTGTCATCGAATCCTAGATTGTACAATACAACGCCATGAGCCAACTCCTCAAATCGCTAGTGATAGTCAATCACTGAGGCTATCTGCTTCAAAAGCATCCAATTGTCGTAGCATCAGAGAGTGCTGATCTTTATCATACTTTGCCCCAGTTCACACAACTTATGTCAATCAGCAATTCTTCCACTGTGCTCCATAGTCTGAAGCCATGTAGATGCAGGGGCAATGAAGTTCTGCGCTGCAAGCCGAGTCTTCAATGCCAGATGAACCACATATACCCCAAAATACATTTCACACTAGTCACACCACAACCTTGGATTCTCTTTAGCAAATTTAGGGAAATCAAGTTTGGGAAAGGGGCACGAGGAATAGCAGGGACAATATCATCACATGCATAACAAGAAGTGCAAGGAGGATCATCAAACATACCTTGACGTTGTTGAGGTGACTAGGGTCCCAACACCCCCTCACCAAGCTCGCCTTGCCCACTGGGCGGTTGCTCCCCACTCGACATAGAAGGGTGTGGCGAGAGCATTGGAGCATAGTTCAGATCCAGTGCATTGAGCCTTGGATGAACCGGTTGAGGAAGCAGTAGCATCCCATGCGAAATCGGAGGCGATGGCAATGGCGGTCGTGGTGGTGACGGTGGTGTAGGCTGTTGACACTTGCTAACACCACTTGAATACTAGGTTGTCATCCCCAGCATGGCACTAGAGTGTACTATGGTATTTATATGCACACAGATAAATCCGCAAGCGCACGGATACCGCTGTAGCTTTTACCCGGTTAAAGGTTTTATCATATCCACAGGGAAACGGGAGAACTAATCTATGCTCTAACTTAACCTAGATAGATAGATAGGTGTAAATAGGAAAGATGGTAGAATTGAATAAGTATAATATTAAAGGTAAGATAGCAATGGGTGATAGTAGGGGAATAGAGAGTAGAGCAATCTAATATATGGGCGATAATAGGAGAATAAAGAGGATAACTATGGTTTCTCTACTTCAAAGGGGTATGTCTATGTCTGGGACGAACCACGTGATAAGATTACACCACAAAGGATGCTTATCCATAGGCCGATAAACCCTACCAATCCTGCTAACGGGAGGTGGACTACCGAGGACCAACGTAACTGTCACCCACGCGGCCTACCACACGATCCGGCTAGATAAGGGATATCCACAAGTAATCTAAGTCTAAGCACCACGCTTACACCTATACTACAACCCTCACCTATAGCGTCCTATAGATTAGAGTACTCAAAAGAGTTGTGAACCAAAACATACATGGATAGTAATTGCATAAAGAAATAGAAGTAGATTACCAGAGTCATCCCATGAGCAAGCTTGATTAGAGCTTGATCATGGCGAAGTACAACCGGAGGAAGAACCGACAGGCCGGCCTCTCCTCCAATCCTCCCTCGCTCTCCATCTCGCTACTATCTAGATCTACTCTAGTTTAGAGGAGAGAGGAGAGCTCTCATCTCCAAACCCTAGCTTTTGCTCTGTCTATGAATAATGAATAAGGATGAAGGGGTTGCCACCTCCAGGGGCCAGGGGGCCTGCTTATATAGCCCCTCTAAATGAATGTGGGCCGTCGGATCAAACCGACCTTAATCGCATGGTTTTCCTTGATCCTTTAGGTCGGTGGAGCATAATCCGTGAGGCGGAGCCTGATTGGTCCAGATGACAGGGCGGGCGCCCAAGGGGTGAGGGCGGGCGCCCTGCCCCTGGGCCCGCTCGGCTTCCTGTTCGTTCCCGTGGCTTCTGGAGTCTTCTAGATGATAGAAAATTGGCGCACACGTTAATATCTCTATGTAAACCCGACGTGTGGGCCTTTCCTCCATATTTCTTGATAACCCCCTGCAGAAATAGACAAACACTAACACTCGTGGAATTCTGTCAGATAAAACCCTAAGTCTAGGTGTTGGTTGCATTTGGATCCTTTTCTTTATTTATTTGATGATTATATTTGGTACTTAAGGACCGTCAACAACTCCCCCAAGCTTACCTCTTGCTCGTCCCTGAGTAAGGATGGACTCAAGAGTTTCTGCAGTGGTTTCATGCCTTAAAGGTACACATGCGTTCAAACAAGATCTCATCTGTGGGTTAGGGTAAACTGTAGTTAAGATTTAAACTTACTCATATTACCTTCCACCATTGGGCTTGCAACAGTCACTTGTGTTTTGAGCAATTAAAAGATAGAACGGTCAAGTCAAGTGTCATGTCTCTTGTTCTTGATCAACTATAGCTCTGGAGTTTTTGCAGATTTTCAAATAAAACTCAGAGATTCCTGTATAACTCTCTCTAGTCTCTCTTTTGTGGTATTTCTGGATCCTTACCAAGGCAGTGATGGTATATGGCTTCTCTCAAAGTATGTGGTATTTTTGGTATGAGGCATAGTGCCATTGCCTTCTCTCTCACCCTACTCTAATAAGGTTTTGATATCTGGAGCTCATAGGTGGGAGACAGCTAATACATACTTACAAGACATTTATTGCATAGTCAAACCATGGATCGAGAGAAACAAGTCAATAAGTCAAATCAAGATGTGCATGAGTGGCAAATGAATGGTGTATGGTGATGATGGTGATAATGGTGAAAGTCTAATTCTACTTTTGCTCTTTTGAGGGGATACATACCTTTCTTGCACTTTGACGCTTTTTGAGGAGAATGAGATGCTCTATATATTTTTTTCTTTTCTCTCAGGGGGTATCTTGTACCCCTAATTCTACTGTCGGACACTTAGTCCATTTTTACCTCTCGTCTCACTTTTTCTTTTCTTTGAGGTTCCGGGCACTTGCCCCTTTTTATTTCCTCGTATTTTTCTTTTTTTCTCTCTCTTTTTTAGAGCACTCACCCTTCTGGAATAATGTAGCAAGTGGTAGTAACCAAAATATCTCGAGCATTTATTTCACTGGGAAAAGCATGAATGGGATAATGTTTTTGGCTATTCTCTCCCGGATAGGAGTAGAATAATTTTGGGTGAATCTGGAGATAGAAATGAGTGGATATATGTGGATGCGTACTTCCGAAGTAGAAGCAACATGTATGAGTGAACGTGCAAGTGAATCTTGATTTTAACTGGATGACAAGCTCCTAAGGGTCTACATAGCTTGACCACACTCAATGCTCATAAGCAGTGAAAAGTAAATGTATGATTCATAGTCTAATAAGCATGTATATGTAGCTAGGCTAGAATTTTAAACTCTCATCATATAGGAACTCATCATGCAACATTTTAAAGATTTTCAAAGATAAAATTTTGTAGAATTCTAGCATCTCTAGGAATAGATAAACAACAGCTCAATCTTCCCATATCGTATCCATTAACGACTTAGACTTTAGATCAAGTACTCTTCCCACAAGTTCAGGTTTAGAGCAAATTTTAATTCATAACAGTCATGCCTAAACTTGAGAGAGAACTCAAATTTGAAAACTAGATACTTGGCAGAGCAACTATTCATCATATTCGTGTAAGAGTTTATCATTGGAGTTCATAGAAAACTTTATTTATTTATTTAGCAAACTAAGTAATGATATATATATAAGCATAAAATCTTTATTTGGGTTTTTATGATTATGCATCTTTTTATTATTTGAGTAAAGTATAAACGCGAATATAAACACTTAGCCGGATAAATGGGGGTGCTCTCCCCCAAGCTGGATTTTGACATAATTTCTTCTGATGTAGCTAGCAGGTGGCGGAGGTGTATTTGAATGTTGGCAGCACCCTGACAGCGATTAGGATGTCCTCCGTCTGCTAGTCTTCTTTGATCCTTGAATTCTGTGGAGCTCAAATAGACAACAAAGCTTTGTGGAATTGGTTTCGTGTTAGCATAAAAATCTCTTTGCCTTTATCATGTTGAGCTTCCTCTAATAAATATTATTCTCTTTGGTAGGATCATAAATTTATTTTTATATTTTCATTTCTATAGGACAAGAATATATTTATTTTATTTTTACGCCACCATAGTGAATGTACTTATGGGTTTTATGCGACGAGCAAACTCACATGGGGCTTACTATTTTTAACTTTTTTATTTTTTTTCAAGATAGCATGATTCACTAACAAGCATTTAAGGAAAGTAAATAATTTAAGGAAAAAGGGAATGCAGAAAGGATAAATATGGATAACTACCGATTTTACCTTTCGGCAAGGGTTCAATGTTTTAAGTCTTCTGAACAATACTTCTCACCGTGTTCATTCTTCAGGTGCGTCATTTGATTCAGGTGTGGACCTGGACGTTTGCACCTCTTAATACGGTGTCACCCATGTTCTTCGTTTGCCCAACAGTTCGAAGTGCGGCGTTGGCAGTATCTTGCTCAGTGTGTTTGTGCTCGTAGATCCAAGTCCTTCACTAGGTGGAGTCTAGGAGTTGTAAAACTCCTCCATATTTTGCTCGAAGTGTACCTTGTGGAAGCTTCCCATTCGTAGTGGTTGTGTATCTTGTTTATGTACTTTGTCTCCTTCCATGGATCATCTCTCTATGATGAATGAGCTATGTCCCTCTTGCGCAAATTGTTAAACTTCATGTGTCTCTCTCTTTATCTCTAATGTGAGTTTATCTCAGGACTTCCCAAATCGATATTGAAAGTTTTTCTGCAGGGGTTAGTCCGACAAAATATACCAATGTCTACACAAGGAGTTTTTAGTTTAATAACCGAACTAGACTCCATGTCTAATCAGATTAAGGAAGGTTGTTTAACCTAAGCACCATGCTTAATTTAAAAGCCAATAAAAGTGTGTGCAGTACTTCCAAACTAATACTTACTAGGATAAACAAAGGTAGCATTAATAGAGATCTACTCAAGTGGAGATGAAGTAGAGTGATTAGTATTTAATCAATTGAGTATGTCTCAAAGGTAGGGACAACCAACATAGCAACATGACAAAGGATGTTTTTATGTAAGGTACTCCCCCAAGCTTGAATTTTGCAAAATTCAAGTTTGGATGAATTTAATTTAGTGTTGCATAATGATTGGTTGGACATACCTTGTACTTGCTTGTCGTTCATCCGATCTTCTTGCTCCAATCCTGGAAAGGTTAGTGACAAGAATACCCGAAGGAATATTTTTACAATTATCCTTATGTGCTCAATACACCAGGTAATGTTGCAAATAATTAAAAGCTCATGTTACGATCTGATCAGTGCTTATTTTAGGACACTAAGCTTGTCCTTGGGAAACCATCAGTTTATGTTGGCGAAGTGGTTTCCCCTCCAACGCCAACCTTTGTATCTCAAGATTAGCTCAACGAGATCTGCAATATTTATTATAGACATGTGCATCGACAACCGCCCTTTTAAAGTTTTTGTAAATAGAAAGGAAGATGGGGTTGGAGATCTCAAATGTGGTGATGTTGGAGAGACTAATAGATTAGGAAGATGTTTTATATGAGCATGGAGTAAACGAAGTGGGTATGAAATAAATTCCATGCTCATTAATGTTATCTTCGTCTCTAATCTGAATGTTCAAAGTTTCTCTTGGATTGGTCCCGTCTATGTCCTCTTCTATAGATGGATGAATCTCATATTCAAGGGGAGTTAAAGACTCAACATCTGAAATTGAGCCAAGGTCAGAATCCATTAAGGCTTCTTCCTTGTCCTTCCATTCTACACATTCTAGCCATTTAGAATTTGTGATCAAGACAAGGGAGCTGATAGAATCTTCTATATGGCTTAGCTCTCCTTCACTTAATATGTCATCCTCGACTTCTTCATAACAGGAACCAGGACATTCTCTAAGAGAACCATCATTGCAAGGATTTGAATTATCTATGCTTGAAAGTCTCTTATGGAACCAGAAGTCTAAACCATCAGTATTTGAAAGATTTAAGGTCAGAATTCCTTAATCCCTTGGAGAATTTTGGGGTATTGATGGTTTAGGATCGATACCTAGAGTTTGGGATTGAAATGGTTGTGATCTGGCTATCGAAACTTCTTCTTCTTGTCTAGGAACTTGTTCTTTCTCTTTCTCAGGGATATAAATGCTAGGAGACTTTCCGCTCATTAAATCAATCAAATTCCAAGCTTCACTAGCGGACAGGTGGTGGAAATATCCTCCAGAGGCCGCATGAAGGGTTTGCTTATTTTCCCTACTAAGGCCCTTAAAAAGTGAATTAGAAGAACTTCTTCTGGAATAGAAAGATTTGGGCCAGTGAGAGTAAGGTCAATAAAGCGGTCCCATGATTCGCCAAGAGATTCTTCTTCTAATTGTCTAAAAGAAAGAAGCTCGAGCTGAAGATCCGCCACTTTGGAGATCGGAAAATATTTAGAGAGAAAACTATTGTATAGCTCCTTCCAATCTCCATGAGCACTTCCTATGTTGAGTTTATACCAATGTCTAGCTTTTCCCGTTAAAGAGAACGAAAAGAGCTTCCATTTAAGGGTCTCATCAGACGTGCCTTCAATGCGAAGGAGGTCACAGACTCGATAAAACTATCTTAGGTGTGTGTATGGGTTTTCCTCACCTTCTCCTGAGAAAGGTTGTTTTTGAAGAAATTCTATGTATTCCGGGCTTATCTCAAAACTAGATGTCATGATAGGCTTTGAAGATTTTGGTGGTTTGAGATGTGTGCCCGTAGGTCTATTAAACTGATAGATAGACATGTTTGCCTTCATGATAGACCAGAGATCAAGGATTAGATAAGAAGAAAGAATAGCAGAGATAAGGCAAAGGATAAAAGGAAAAATATTTTTTTTAGAAAATGATTAAGCTAGTTCGTAGTCAACTCAACAACTGTCTCCCCGGCAACGGCACCAAAAAGCTTGTTGACACTTGCTAACACCACTTGAATACTAGGTTGTCATCCCCAGCATGGCACTAGAGTGTACTATGGTATTTATACGCACATAGATAAATATGCAAGCGCACGGATACAGTTGTAGCTTTTACCCGGTTAAAGGTTTTATCGTATCCATAGGGAAACGGGAGAACTGATCTACACTCTAACTTAACCAAGATAGATAGATAGGTGTAAATAGGAAAGATGGTAGAATTGAATAAGAATAATATTAAAGGTAAGATAACAATGGGTGATAATAGGGGAATAGAGAGTAGAGCAATCTAATATATGGGCGATAATAGAAGAATAAAGAGGATAACTATGGTTTCTCTACTTCAAAGGGGTATGTCTATGTTTGGGACGAACCACGTGATAAGATTACACCACAAAGAATGCTTATCCATAGGCCGATAAACCCTACCAGTCCTGCTAACGGGAGGTGGACTACAGAGGACCAACGTAACTGTCACCCACGTGGCCTACCACACGATCCGGCTAGACAGGGGATATCCACAAGTAATCTAAGTCTAAGCACCACGCTTACACCTATACTACAACCCTCACCTATAGCGTCCTATAGATTAGAGTACTCAAAAGAGTTGTGAACCAAAACATACATGGATACAAATTGCATAAAGAAATAGAAGTAGATTACCAGAGTCATCACATGAGCAAGCTTGATTAGAGCTTGATCATGGCGAAGTACAACTGGAGGAAGAACCGACAGGCCGACCTCTCCTCCAATCCTCCCTCGCTCTCCATCTCGCTACTATCTAGATCTACTCTAGTTTAGAGAAGAGAGGAGAGCTCTCATCTCCAAACCCTAGCTTTTGCTCTATCTATGAATAATGAATAAGGATGAAGGGGTTGCCTCCTCCAGGGGCCAGGGGCCTGCTTATATAGCCCCTCCAAATGAATGTGAGCCGTCAGATCAAACCGACCTTAATCGCACGGTTTTCCTTGATCCTTTAGGTCGGTGGAGCATAATCCGCGAGGCGGAGCCTGATTGGTCCAGATGATAGGGCGGGCGCCCAAGGGGGGAGGGCGGGCGCCCTGCCCCCGGGCCCGCTCGGCTTCCTGTTTGTTCCCGTGGCTTCTGGAGTCTTCTAGATGATAGAAAATTGGCGCACACGTTAATATCTCTATGTAAACACGACGTGTGGGCCTTTCCTCCATATTTCTTGATAACCCCCTGCAGAAATAGACAAACACCAACACTCATGGAATTCTGTCAGATAAAACCCTAAGTCTGGGTGTTGGTTGCATTTGGATCCTTTTCTTTATTTATTTGATGATTATATTTGGTAATTAAGGACCGTCAACATAGGCCGCGCCTCCAGCCTCTCCAACCATGCCACCGTCGACCCCATTCGATGGAGGTCGTCGAAGTCCACTGGAGCAACATGTCGAACAACTTGTCGGCGTCGCTGCGCCATGTCTCCAATCCACTAAGCTTGTCCATCATCTCACCCATCATCTCCTAAAAGCTCACTAACTGCTTGCAAAGCTTGTCCACCTTTGAATCCATAGCATCCATGGAGGACGCCATTTTCTGCTGAAACTAGGACACTTTGGGTGCCAGTTTTGGCAAGAACACCAGAAACAAAAATTTGCCTTTGATGCAACCTTGCTTTAGATACCAATTGTTATGAACTAAGTAGTTGATATAGATCGAACAACAGTAACTAAGAAATTGGATGGAATTTGTGAGGGGAAAGCAAGGAATTCTGGAGAGGAGCAAGAACAACAACGAGGAAGGCGGACAAATTAGTTGGGGAAACGGTTACAGGTTTGGGTTCTATACCCTCTCCTCAAAGCATTACACGACTTTATAGCCAGACGCCACTCGCACACACATAGGCCCTTCAGCGAGGTAAAAGCCCATCACGCCAACTTGTTGTTTGGTCCAGCTAGATGAGATGAAGGCCCATAGCCTCACTTGTACCCAGGCTTCACATCAGCCACTCTTCTTTATCCACTGAGTTCTCCTGTTCTCCGCTTGGCACATAACAACACTCCACATACAATGGTTTCCTATCGTGCTTCATCCTTATTCCCCTGCCTAGCAGATCCTTATTTCCTAATCCTGCAATTCATCACATCTCAACATCGAGATGTGGGCTAGGGGATCAAGATACTCCTGTCATGGGGCAACATAGCCGCTCTCCCCCTTCTCTGATATCTTGTGTGTTACCCAATTTGAGTTTCGTGTAGGAAACTAACTTTCTTAGCCAGTGGCACCAGCAGGGGGCGGATCATAGCCAATGCCATGGTTGGTTATTAGGTCACCTTAATTGTGGAGCGATGTACTGGGATATGCCTAGGTCTATGCCAACCATGCTGAGAGGTACTTGGTAATAGCATCGATAGTGACATGGTGTAGTGGCATATAACAAGAAATGATGGCACTGCAGAGAGGAGAGTTAGAACGAAGGTAACAGTAGTGTTAGTTTGGGAACAAAAATTTAAAGAGGTGGCAACTACAAAAGATTTGAAGTTTGGATGGTAATGGGGAAGAACAACTTTTTTATGTCAAATAAGACATTTTCTCTATATCTTATCCAATACAGCTGATAATATTCATATCCAAATACGAATCCGAGGAATGCTATAGCTTAACAATATCCAATCTGTTTATGCACCTGAGGGCATTGTTTTCTCAAAAATTGAAGTACATATGCTTCATGGTATTTGAATTGTGGTTTATTTTCAAACTTAGCCTGAAATGAAATCCACTCTTAAAATGAAATGAAATCCACTTTTATAAACAAATAACAAATGTACCAAAGGACATATCAGAACCACATTTGATCTTTAATAATTGCAGTCTAGGGAATTCTATTTACAAGATACCATTTGGATGAAACCTAGTTTTTTTTTATAATTTCCAAACTTTTCTTAGTTATATATACTTTTAGTTCTTTGATTTGACGATACAGATTGTATGTTAAACTAGAAATAAGCTAGGGATTCTCATAAAATTCATGTATCCGAGATAAACCCCAAAAAGTTTTCCCCCTCTTTTTAAGACATGTTTGGCAAGGCTCCGGCTTTGAAAACACAGCTTTAGAGCATGTGCTTCATCATGGAGTAGCTCTATGATGAAGCTCAGCTCCCACCAAACTGTTTGGTAGAGCTCAAATTCTATATATAATTTTTGAAACATCAACAGGGCATAAAATGAAAAAAATACATCTTTCTTCTTCCAGCGTGCGGCCATGGTCGTGCTCGACATGGCCGAGAGACAAGCTTGACGCGACTAGGGAGGGGCTATCCCGGCTGGGGAAGGCTCGCTGTGGGGTGGGGAGGGGCTGCCACGGTCGGGGGAGAAGGTCGTCGCGGCATGTGACCACGGTCGTGCTCGGCACGATCGAGGGATGGGCTTGACATGGCTGGGGGATGAGCTACCATGGCCAAGGAAAGCTTTCCATGGCGTGGGGAGGGGCTGTCGTGGCCGGAAGAGGAGGTCATCGTGGGCGAGAGGGTTCGCGATGGTTGGGGAAGGGGATGATGCGGCCAGGGGAGGAACTCGCTGTGGCTAGGGAGGGGCTCGCCGTGGGCTAGGAGGGCTCGCCATGGCCTAGGAGGGGGTATCATGGCAGCTAGGTAGGGAAGGCTCACCATGGTTAGAGGAGGGGTGTCGGGTTGGGGAGGAGCTCGTGGTGACCAGAATGGGGCAACACAGGAGGAAAGTCGCAACAATGGTAGAAAGAGTTGTGAGGAGGAAGGAAAGAAAATAAATGAACTGCTCATTTTCCACTAATTAGTGTCATGATGGATAATTTTTACTAACTCCACGAAATTAGATTTCTCATAGCACCGCATCCCTTGAGGATTAGATTTCTCAGAGCACCGCATCCCTTGAGGTGCTTCATGGATTTGGTAGATCCGGGAGCTAGATCTTTTTTCGGATCTAGAGTTCGTGGAACTAGACCATTTGACTGAAAAAGAGGAGAGCTATTTTTCTGGATCTAGAACTGCTCCAAGCTCTACCTCTTAAGCCTCTTTGTAACAAAGAAAAATTGGATTCAAATCCTATATGAAACTTTCCTATGAACACCTTTGCAAAGGATTTGGTCATACAAATCCTATAAAATTCTTATAAAATTGCTCGTTTCATCGAACTTTTGGAGGAATTTTATCAAGAGGTTTGAATTTTATGGAAAAACTTGCTATGTGTTGGTCTCTTATCTATTTTCTGCGTTTTTCCCACGCTTCCATCTAAAAAGACCCTCAATCAATCTCGTAATTTTCTTAATTCAGGCCTTGTTTAGTTTACTGGATGAAAAGTTTTAAAGTATTATAATATTTTTATTTGTATTCGGTAATTATTGTCTAATCATATACTAAGACCTTATTTAGTTCACCCTCAAAATCTAATTTTTTTTAAGATTCTTCGTCACATCAAATCTTACGGCACATGCATAGAGCATTAATATAGATAAAAAATAAATAATTGCACAGTTTGCCTGTAATTTCTAAGATGAATTTTTTAAGCCTAGTTAATCCATAGTTAGACAATAATTACTAAATACAAACGAAAGTGTTATAATGTCCAAATCCAAAAAGTTTTTGATCTAAACAAGACCTAACTAGGCTTAAAAGATTTGTCTCACAAATTACAGACAAAGTATATAAATAGTTATTTTTTATCTATGGCCTTGTTTAGTTTCAAAAAATTTTACAAAATTTTTCAGATTTTCTATCACATCGAATATTGCGGCGCATGCATTGAGTATTAAGGGGGTGTTTGGCACTGCTCCACGAACTTTGCTCCACAAACTCCACCATGGAGTAGCTCCACAAAAAATAGAGTTCGTGGAGTACCTCTTTAGGTGCTCTCACAAGTCACAACTCCAACATTTTTTCTCGAACTGAGTGCGTGGAGCTGAAACTGTTTGGCTAACAAACGTGGAACAGAGCTGAAAAACGTAGAGCATAGCAGTCCCAAACACCCTATAAATATAGATAAAAATAATAACTAATTGCACAGTTTACCTGTAATTTACGAGACGAATCTTTTAAGCTTAGCTAGTCCATAATTAGACAATATTTATCAAATACAAACGAAAATGCTATATTGTTCATTTTACAAAATTTGTGCAACTAAACAATGTCTATATTTAATGCTCGCATGTAATCTACTAAAGGTCTCAAAATATAATATTTTTTCGAGACCCTTTTGAAATCAGCGAAGAAGGTTCTAGGGCCTTGTTTAGTTCCGAAAATTGAAAACTTTTCGGAACTGTAGCACTTTCGTTTGTTTGTGACAAATATTATCCAATCATGCACTAACTAGGATTAAAAGATTCGTCTCGTGATTTTCAGCTAAACTATGTAATTAGTTTTTGTTTTCGTCTATATTTAATGTTTCATGCATGTGCCACAAGATTCGATGTGACAGGGAATCTTGAAAACTTTTTGGTTTTCAGGGTGAACTAAACAAGGCCTAGGTGGCGCCGCCGCACGTGCGACGGTTTCCTATCCTGCTCCGTCCATCTCCCCCTCCCTAGCAGGTATAGCAGCTATACTTTCCTATCCTGTAGTCTTCCACTGCCGCAATTCGCCACATCTCGCCGTCGGCGGCGAGGGGCAGGGAGACAGGATCCCCTGTCGCGCGGCGACGTAGCCCTCCTCCTGCTCGTGCTGTCCCCGCCACCCTCTGCTTATCGTGCACCTGGGATTAGATCTATTTCTGGTATCCGAGGTAAGAGACCCTAGCTTGCTTGGTGTGGGGTTTGCTGGGGGCTGTGGTTTCGTTTTGTGTGGAACTGCATTCTGCATGTTGCGATACTTAACCGGTTGCTTGATTTGGTTTCTTATTATGCAGAGATCGAGCGAAATCGATCTAGCCAAGGTGCGGCGGACGCGGCTTATTCTCAATAATTCTTCTGCGTTGTTTGGAAAGCAGCCATGGACGAGTGGATTCGCCAAGCGGAGGTGTGGGTGCGCCAAGCCGAGAGCTGGATCCGCCAGCAGCCCCCGGAGCAGATCTATGTCGCGGCCGCGGTGGTTGCCGTCACAATCCTGGTGCTTATCGTAGGTGCGGTGCCAAACCTAGAGTTCCTTTTGCTCTGTATTGAGTGCCCATGGTCTTGAGAGTCTTGGAATGTTGTGTTGCGAGCATCCACGTAAGGTGGCCTAAGAATGAAATAGGCGTGTCCAATTTTGCAGCAGGGTCGTTTGGGCCTCCGTGGAGAGGCATTGTCACTTAAAAGCATCAGAGTGGTTATTTGTTGAATTTTTGTATCACTGGAGAACAAACTAGTTGTGGATCTGGAATTGCATATTTAGCTGTAGTGTGTTGTCTCTTCATATATATGCATACAATGGGACTGACTACATGCCTTGGATCAAATGGGAACTGATCTGGATAGTGTAGCAAGGCTATACTATGTAATTAAGCAACTAGGAGAGCAAGCCACAGTTACCTACCTAATTAATGAGGGGAGAAACGATATCATTTAGAGCTTTATAAATTAGCCAATCTTGAGTTTGTAAATGTTTATTAGTTTTGCTTTTACAATTTATAGTTGTGCTTAGAAAGGAAACAGATAGTGTAATTTTCAGCTTTGGTTCATTCAGACTTTTAGGTGTCATTGTCTCACAAATTTGAAATTTCCAACTGAGTAGTAATGATTTAGTGCTATTGATTGAATAATCAAAGATTAGGCCTATGTTTTATTACATTGTTATTGTGCATTGTAAATTGTTCCAGCTCTAAGATGATATAGCATTTACGAGTTCTTGAGCATGAGGTATCTGATGATGGCTTTTTGAGTGCTATGAAGTGAAGAGGGGGTTTGCTTTTCCATTCTGTTTTAAATTCATAGATACCCAGGGACGGATCCAGGATTGGGTTAGAGCCCAGGGCTGAGATAGTTAAAACATGCTGCAATTCATTTTAGCTTCAACATTTGTGCAGTTTCTTAAGTTTGCTTCGATGTAATTTTAGGCCTCAAACCCAGGCTGGAGCCTGGGTCCTTGCTCCACCCGCTGGAGATACCTTATGGTTCAATACATGAGGTGCTGCTGTGTTGCTTGTTACGATGTCTGCTCTATCATACAATTCATTACATTAGAGTGGTAAATGATAAGCAATTCCTTTCTATGTTTTTTTTCTGCAGCATCTTGTCTGAAATCCTCTAAACTAAACACCATAGTGCTATCCGGGCTTAGTGGCAGTGGCAAAACCACTCTTTTCTACCAGGTAACTTCCAATATTTTTGGTCTGTGAAGTATACGGTTTTACAAGTGAAGAACAAGGTTGTGGTACTGGTATCTAGTTTGCAAAATAATGTTCGAACCTCATTTTTCGAATTATATTTAGGGTGTGAGCTGAGCATTCTAGACGGTCATCAGTTCTGATTGTTATCATGCTTTTTACGCATATCTTTTTTATTTGATTTTATTCTGTTTTTCTATATAGACTAGTTGGCTTGGTTTTAGTTGACTATACTCGTATCTTATTCTTGATTAAAGTACTGCAATGCAGTACCATGGGAAACCAGGATATTTTTCCCTTTTGTCTATTAGAACATTTGACATTTATGATATACCAATGTAACAAGTAGGTGGGTTATCTTATACATTATCTTCTGTTGCTCTCCTAATTTGTTTGTGCTTGTCAGCTTCGGGACGGATCATCACATCAAGGAACTGTGACTTCTATGGAAGAAAACAGTGATACCTTTGTGCTGCATTCGGAGCAAGAAAAGGTATGGAAACTTTTAGAGCTAATTCTTTTTCCAACGTATTGAGATGAAATTAAAGTGGATAGCTTTGTTTCTTATGAAGAAACATGCATTTTCTGACTGCGATATTTTTGCTAAACCTTCCTGTTGCCCTTCCCTGCAGAAAGGCAAAGTGAAACCTGTGCATATTGTTGATGTTCCTGGTCATGCCAGGCTCAAACCCAAGCTTGATGAAGTCCTGCCTAAAGCTGCTGGGGTTGTTTTTGTTGTTGATGCTCAAGATTTCTTGTCTAGCATGCAAGCTGCTGCAGAGTAACTTTTGTGCCCTCTGTTTTACTTTTTAGCAAATATCTTTGGTGCCTATTTCAACTACTTTTATTTTCCTTTGTGCTAAGATGAAAATGCTGTTCCTAGGGTAGCATTATCAAAAGATTTAGCTAGTGCTACGCTCGTCATTTCCTTAGGGGATAGGGCTAGTGAATTGCTTGAATCCCATTGCATATTGATGCAGGGTGTATAAACCAATATTTCATTATCAAAAGCGCTAGGGTTCGATGCATTAGCTTCTTTGCCTTAGCTTTTAATTGCATTAGCCATTGGAAGTACCGTTAGAGGTGTAATTAGGTGCCCTTTTCATATCCCAATATTGCAGAAATTACTCTGTTGGAATAATTTTATCATTGTAGTTATCATTTTGTGACTAGAAGCCGTGTCCACTGTTCCCAACATTGCAGATTATTACTCTGTTTGATCACTTCTTAGTGTTGTTAACATTTCATAGCAATATTATCATCTTTTTTCAGGTACCTGTATGACATTCTGACAAAGGCAACCGTAGTGAAGAAAAAGGTTCCTGTGCTTATATTCTGCAACAAGACAGATAAAGTTACAGCCCACTCGAAGGAATTCATCAAGAAGCAGTTGGAGAAAGAATTGTAAGGATATCTCTCAAGTCCCAACATTTATCATACTTGCATAATTAGAATTAGAAATTAGAATGACTCAACTTGGTAGTGCATGCTGCATAAATGCTGTGGTCATGTGATTTCTTTCTAGATCCGATGTGCAGTCAGAAAGTATGCATTGCAACAATGTTTACACAATATTAAGCTGCAGTTGGGTTTGGGAGTAGTTGTAGTTCTTGTATATCCTTCTTCTGATCCCAAACACCTTTAAGGGAGCATGCAGAAAACATGTTCACCAGTCCAAGCTTGTGAAATACCAGATTCACAAGGTTTCTAATGGCCTTCTCTTTTTAACCATGTTATAGGAACAAGCTCCGGGAATCAAGGACCGCCATATCCTCAGCTGACATCTCTGATGAAGTCCAGCTCGGGGTCCCTGGAGAGGCTTTCAACTTCAGCCAGTGCCAGAACAAGGTGGCTGTTGCGGAGGGCGCCGGTTCCGCTGGTAATGTTTTGGCCGTGGAGCAATTCATCCGTGAGCATGTGAAGGCATAGGTGGTTGTTATTATCGTTCCCAGGGCTGCAAATGTTTCAGTTGATTGATGAGGCAAGACGTGCATTGCGTCAATGTGGTTACCCTTCATGCATATATACCTCCGTTCAGGTCCTCGGACATTGCTTTCCTTAGAGGTGCAGTCATATTCCGCCGCACTGCTTCAGCTGACCCTTGTTATAGTTATAGAGGCAGGCATTACATGTTGCATTGTTGACGCCTGGCAGTCATCGGATATGAATAGATCGATCCTGTTAAAAGTTGTCTCTGCTGGCCATGGACCCATGGTTTTGCTGCATAAGTTGTATATTTCCCAGATTTTCTCGACGTCTCGGTTTTAAACTCTTTCCGTTATAGTTGCAACAAGCAAAATGTGGATGCAGCTCCACGGTGGAGCTGGAGCATCGGTGTTGTGAAGCATTGCCTTTGCACGTGTTGTTGCCTAGTCTTGTTTAGAAGTGCCCTTTTATCTCAAATTAGAAGTTATTTTAAGAATTTTGGAAAATCCAAACATCTTAAGTTTAACCAAATTTATTCACGAGAATGGGCAAAGCATATTTTCTGCACGTTAAGGTTCCAGCTGCTGCCACTACTGCTCTTAAGATGTCTTGTATCGCTTCATTTTGGGACAATTTTGAAATGCAAACGTGCGGTTATTACGATACGGAGGGACTATGCTAGCTGACCACAAAAACCAACGGCATATTCTTCAGTCAATGGCAACCAGTTAAGGCCTTGTTTCGATGCACATATATCTACATCAAACCACAAGTGTCGGAGTAGATTAGAGAGTGAAACTTAGTTTAAATCTACTCCAATCCATTTTAACATATGTGAATTAAAAGAAATACATGCACAACCAAATAAGCTGAGTATAGCGAAGTTCAACGACCCTAAGATAGTAGCTAGAGTCTTAGATTGCGTCAGTTGAAAGTTGGGGAGATTTCCTAGGCTCCCAATTTCGAGCATCCTCACGGCGCGGTGATGACGTGCATATTTGTCGACCTAGTTGGAAGAACGATGAAGCTGTTTACCTGCGAAACTTCTCAGCAAACTCGGCTTCCGACCCATACCACATGCGTCTCCATCTGTCGATCCATATATCAAAAACCTCAATCGCGTTTCAAAATAATGTACAACGATCTGTTGAGTGTTGACTAATTATATTATTCCGTTCAAATAGAGCTATATGTAGGCCTTGTTTAGTTCAAAAAAATTTACAAAATTGACACTGTAGCACTTTCGTTTGTATTTGACAAAAATTGTCTAATCATGGACTAACTAGGTTCAAAAGATTCGTCTCGTCAATTTCGACCAAACTGTGCAATTAGTTTTTATTTTCATCTATATTTAATACTTCATGCATGCGTCTAAAGATTCGATGTGACGGGGAATCTGAAAAATTTTGCAAAATTTTTTGGAACTAAACTAGGCCGTAGCATGGTGTGTTGGCGTGTGCGAACAAATAATCTTCTTAGATGTGGCGGCAAGCGCGTGAAGCTGACATATCTCTAACTGCAGTTGAATTCTCGCTCAGTTGAATCATCTCTCCCTTCACTCTGAATCCCAAGAACCCCCCGCTAGATCATGGAGTTCCGGCCCGTTGAATTCATCCACCTCCCTCCTACGTACCCGCCTAAGCTTGGTAATATACACTTCATCCTTACTAAAAAATAAAATTATTTTGGACAGTGACACGAGCTATAAAGCACAACTTTAACTTCTTATTTTGTAAAAATATTTATCAAAAAGTGATATATTTATATTTTTATAAAAATATTTTTCAAAACAAATATATTCATATGGTTTTTACATTTTCTAATTTAATAATTTAAAAGTTATTTATGAGTTATATTTTTAATATTTGACTCAAATCTTATTTAAAACAACTTTATTTTTAAGTATGAAAGGCATTAACGCACGGTCGGTCAATTAAGTTAAGTCTTCCGTATGCGCGTGTCTCGCATAGTAGTATTAGTACTAGTAGTACTCTACTAGTAGTAGTTGGCATGACAAGTTTCGTTTGCCAATGCATTATTTTAGGCCTTGTTTAGAGCATCCCCAACCATTTTGCATAATTGGTTTGGTAAATGAGGGAGTTTGCCAAATCCCAAATAAATATGGCAAAGTTGAAAAGAGGCAATCTCCAATGGTTTGGCATTAATCACTTGGCAAAAAAGGAAAATATGGACCCACTAATTTTTTTGTCGATCTATTCTTCTGGCGCGTGTGGTGAAAGTTTTCGCGGGAATTGTTTTGCGCCAAGGCGCCAACATCACGGCTCTAGAGCCCAGGTCTGCGTGGTCTAGCGCCGACATTTTCTGCGTTGAGTCTCTACCGGCGTGGAATCTCTGCTGACATTTTCTAGCGCCGACATTTTCTGCGTCGATCACATTCCATCCATTTGAATGAATCTAAAAAAAATATGTGAAAGGTTAACAATAATAAAATAAGATGAACATGACACAACATCTATCAAACAACAGCAACAGCATCTATCGAAGTACAACAGCATCTATCGAGCAGTAGCAGCAGCATGTATCGAACAGCAACATCATCTATCGAACAGCAACAGCAGCAGCCCGGCCTTTGCAAATACGCCCGCATGGCATCGACGGACATCAACAACAGCAGCTCGGCCTTCGTACATACGCCCGCACGGCATCGACGGACATCAACAGCAGCAGCCCGGCCTTCGTAGATACGTCCGCACGGCATCGACGGACATCAACAGCAATTCACGCGAGAATCATTCCCCTCTTCGCGCGACCTCGACCTTGATGAAGACTGGAACATCGCAGAGATGCGCGACCTTGACCCGGACTCACGCAATTCACGCGAGTTTCTCAGATGCCAACCGACGTCGGGCTTGGCGTACATGTCAATCTTTTCCCTCTTTTTGCCAAGTTAACAAAATTACGAAGCCCATTTGCCAAACTATTGGATGGATGTTTTTTACACTTTTTTGCAAATACAAAAATGCAAAGCCCATATGCAAAACGGTTGGGGATGCTCTTACTTCGCGAATAAATTTGGCTTTGGCTACTGTAGTACTTTTGTTTGTATGTAATAATTATTGTCTAATTACGAAGTAACTAGGCTCAAAAGATTCGTCTCGCAAATTACAGGCAAACTGTACAATTAGTTTTTATTTTTGTCTACATTTAATGCTCCATGCATACGTACAAAGATTCGATGTGATGAGAAATCTGAAAACTTTTAGGAACTAAACAAGACCTTAATTAAAAACAAGGTCTCGTCGTCATCACTACTAGCTAGGGTTTAGTGTTCATGCGTAGTGGATGAGTTAAGTTGTCCATGTCTGCATTTTGGGATTGAGTTTATACTCCCTCCGTCCTAGTATATAGGTGCAACCATTTTTTGTTCATGTTTTCATAATATAAGGCGTGCTCTCTCACAACATTAATACTCCTTTCGTATAGGATATAGAAATCTTTTTGACAAGGTTTAAGTCAAACATTGAGAATATAAATCATCAATAACTAATTTAAATTGTCGAGTTTGCAAATATGAAAATTATATAAATAAATTTGTCTTGAAAATACTTTCCTTTTCTAAATATTTTTATAAAAATAAGAGGTTAAAGTTGTATTTTGGAGACGATGTCGCTATATAAACTTCTAAATCCTATACGGAAGGAGTACAGTAATACTGATGCTAAGAGAAAGAATTGAATGCGTTTATGCTGAGACGGAGGGAGTATTAATTAACTTCATGTTACATTAAGATGATTGATTGATTAGTTTTCCAAAGTCCACGCAATAGTCAACTTGACGTCGTCGTTTCTTGGACACTAAGCTATACTTATATAGTATATCATGTCCTTGCATTGCAATCGCATAAGTAGTACTATTACTACAGTACTACTACTAGAAAAGTAAGCTGGTTTGAAAAGTCATGTTTAATAATTTATTACGAGAGAAAAACAGTATTAACTGATAAAAAAATATAAATATAACTTATAAAATAAGCGGAGCCTTATCTTAAAAAAATACTACTAGTGTCTTGCTAGGAGTACTACTAGCAAGACACTAGTAGGTACTGTATTATACGACAACATGTTTGGTGGTTTGATGCATGGTTGGAGATGAAGCCATGGCATGCAATTCGCGCCATACCATGTCATGCTCACGCGTCGAAACATCTATCTATCGCTAAATTTAGCAGGCTAGGCCGCCGGCTACCTGCTGCATGCCGCTTAGGCATTGTTTACACCTTGTTCAGTTCGCAATTTTTTTTTATTTTAATATTGTAGTATTTCGATTTTATTTGACAAAGATTATTTAATTATAAAGTAATTAGGTTTAAAAAATTCATCTCACGATTTATAGATAAACTGTGCAATTAGTTTTTATTTTCATATATATTTAATGCACCATGCATGTGCCGCAAGATTCGATGTGATAATAAGAATCTTTAAAATTTTTTAGAACTAAAAACTGTAGCACATTCGTTTTTATTTGACAAAAATTGTTCAATCATGGAGCAATTACGCTTCAAAAATTCATCTCGCGATTTACAGGTAAACTATACAATTAGTTTTTATTTTTGTCTATATTTAATGCTCCATGCATGTGCCATAAGGATGTGATAGATAATCTTAAAAAGTTTTTGGTTTGAGGTGAACTAAACAAGCCTTAGTGCAACCACTTCATTATTAGGAGTATGTGAGTGCGTTTCCGAGCAAGTTCTTCCGTTGATTTTGATCGGATTTATATATACTTTACATATGCAATAATTTCAGTAGAACATAGGAGTATGTCATCAGCTAGCGCAACCAGTAATTAAGCATTACCTTAATCAAAACGTACTACAGTCTCAAAACTGCCAGTGCTATCGCGTCACCTCCTTTTGCGCGCGCGCCCACACACACCTTAATTAAAATGTAACTCGTACTACCTAGATAGTACTCCAAGTTGCAGAGATCTAGCTATGGCATATATATACAGTATATATAATATGCAGCTGTGTAGTGGCGTGATGCAAACTCGCGTGCTTCAATTTGACACGTACAGCCGCAAGTTGGCGCTGGCTGGTAAAATTATTAAAGATTGCATGGGCGCGCATACGTTTGACTTGTGTGGTGCATGCACTGGTGAAGTAACGATGCATCAACCGGCATGCCGCAGACCGGTTAATTTGAAACGAGCGAGCACTTTGTTTTAGGCCTCGTTTAGATATGAAATTTTTTGGATTTCGCTGCTGTAGCAATTTCGTTTGTATTTGGTAATTAGTGTCTAACTATAGACTAACTAGGATAAAAAAATTTGTCCTATGATTTACAAGCAAACTGTGGAATTAGTTTTTGTTTTTGTCTATATTTACTGCTCTATGCATGCATTTAAAGATTCGATGTGACAGAAAATCTTGAAAAGTTTTTGAGTTTTGGGAGAAACTAAACAAGGCCTTAATTTGTTAATTTGAGCACAACATATGACGTACAACGCGTTCTAATCTAACCACGCCTAGCTAGCTTCATCTCCAAGCTATCATCCAATTTTCTAACACGGCTACACACGATTATATAGTTGAACAATCTGCTGGCCATTTTCCTTTTTTATGTGCAACTTGGAACCTAGTAGCAGCTCCCGGTGTGCGACAAGACAAACAGTGTACGTGCAGCTGATGGTGACAAACCAAATCGATCAAGTTATAGTTAATTACTAGTACGCCATCGGTTTGATTGCAGGCACATTATTGTGCAAAGAGCCATCCTGATGACTGAATATAATGTGAGGCCTTATTTACTTCCACCCAAAAATCCAGAATTTTTCAAGATTTTCCGTCACATCGAATCTTTAGACGCATGCATGAAGTATTAAATATAAACGAAAATAAAAATTAATTGCACAGTTTAGTCGAAATTGACGAGACGAATGTTTTGAGCCTAGTTAGTCTATAGTTGGACAATAATTACAATAAATAAACAAAAGTGCTATAGTGTCGTAAAATTTGTTTCTTCGGAAATTAAACACGGCCTGAATGTAAACGCATGTGTGTGTGAGGGGTCTCGCTTCTCGCGAGTTGACTAACGGATGCCGTTACGGCATGCATGCAGTAAGATCTATTGTGCGCTGTATTGTGAAATATCTGTTTTTGGCGGGGTAAATTGTGCAATATTTGTTGATGATCGATATATTTATGTGAATAGCTCAACATCCAAGGGCTTTTAATGGAAAGTATCCTCTGCCGTTTCCTGCCAAATGCCAACGCTGCTTAGGCCTTGTTTAGTTACCATCAAAAATTAAAAACTTTTCAAGATTTTCCGTCACATTGAATTTTACGGCATATGCATGGAGCATTAAATATAGATAAAAATAAAAACTAATTACACAGTTTGCCTGTAAATGGTGAGACAAATCTTTTAAGCCTAGTTAGGCGTGGTTAGATTAGAAACAAATCTTTTAAGCCTAGTTAAGGTTAGATTGGACAATGTTTGTCAAATAAAAACGAAAGTGCTACAGTAGCGAAATCTAAAAAAAATTCGTAACTAAACAAGGCCTTAATTAATTGAGAGCTTGGCTCGAGGACTATACATCCGTAGCTCTTTTTGGTTTACGTCGGTAAATTTTATATTAGTAGAGAAATGATCTTTGATTCCTCTATTCAAATTGGTTTTAGTCTAGAAATTTTATGCGTCCGAGATTAGAAGAACCTTTAGTCTCGGTTAACCGAGAATAAAGGCTTTAGCCCAATGGCTACTTCGCCATAGTTGTGTGGTAGAGGCTGGAACAAATAACCGGTACTAAAGGTCAACCTTTAGTCTCTGTTCTTGGCTCAAATCGAGAGTAAAGATATTATCCCGACTAGTGGATGGGCCCGTGGTTGGAAATTGATCTTTAGTCCTGGTTCTTTTCACTGACCGGCACTAAAGATCCACCCTATATATCCCGGCCAGCTTCTTCCTTCCCCAGCTTTCATTCAAATTTCAAGCCAGTGTTCTTGCTTTCTTCATCCATTCTTGGATTCATCCATCGATTTCATCGATTCCTCCATCAATTCTTCGATTCTAAAGGTTACCAACTTGATGCTCTCATGTTTTCTCATTGGTTTATCTTATTTTGTGATATACAATATATATATGGTGTTCTATTGTGTTCTTTTTATTTTTAAGCAATTTGAGGTCAAAATCACTTAAAGCTTGCATATTTAGATAAAGGAAGATTAAAGTATCTATTAAAAACTAGTATTCACTGTTAATTTGTAGCATGAGTAGCACACTTTATTGTTTAGAGACATAGTGAATTTTAGAGTTCTTTTAATTATATTTGTTTGTAAAATGAGAAATTTATAGTTTACAAAATAAGTATAAAGAGTAGATGGTAACTACTTCTGCGTCCTCAGTTCAAAGCGACTTAGACCAGGCCTCCCACTCATTCCTGTGGCAAGTGTGATGATGAGACAAAGATTGTGATCGAGTATCGAGCGAAGAAAGAGGGCCCCAACAAAGATCGTATCTTCTACAAGTACCCACATCGCAATGTAAACTATTTTCTCGTATTTGATAATTATGATTAGTTTATACCTATTTTCTTGATTATTGTGATTAAAATTTTAGTTTTTTTGTTGTAATTTTAGTGGGATGGCACCGGATGTTCAGGCTTCTACTTTAAGGAAGAGTATGTTCAACTCATGCAAAAATATCTTGCACGACCGGCAGATACGGCGACTAATATGGTGGTGATCCAGACGAAGAAGCCCAAAGATGGTGAATAAATGGGGATCTGTCTGTTTTAGTTGGAACTAATGTTTTCAAGACGGCTGGTCATGTCTGGACGCTGGGGGACCGTTCAGGTCCCCTGGTCATCCTGGTCGTCCCTTACATATGGGGACTGATATATACCATATATATTATGTAGCTATATACAATACATATTATACCATATATATACATGTTCTAGGCTCTAGAGTCTAGATAGGTCAGCTGGCCACTTATCTGACTGTTGCAGAGCCCTTTCTTGTCTTGCTGGTTGCTGCTACCAAACTGAAATTATAGAAAAATAAAGCACATTAACAAAGGCATTAAGGCAATTAGGTGAAAGGCAATGAAGTGATCAACAAACCAAATGAACACAGTAAAGCACACAATTTAAACCAGTCTAGATCTAGAACTGCTTAGTGCATATGGTGCATACTGCATAGTGCCACACTGCCACTGCCATACAACCATAGTGCATACATCAAGTCCAGTACAAAGTACATAAATAGGCAAAATAGCCAAAGATGTAATGAACTACTCAAGTAAATCACCATCCACACGAAAGCCTCCTCTATCTCCATCTTCATCCTCCTCTATCAGTACCACAGGATTAGATGCATCTTGACCTTCTTAGGCTTCATTTCTTGCATCAGCATCATGGTCACTATCATCTTCCTCCCCTCCAGATATATCTAGTGCTGCAGAAGTCTCCCTAGGACGCTTCTTGTTCCTAGTATAGATCTTCTGGATAGAGGCTCCAACACGGGTAGCAGCAGCCCTAGGCAAGTTGCAACCCCTTAGATTCTTAGATGCACCAATAACTTCATCCACAACAGCCCAAGGCACCTCACCACAATTATCATCCACCCATTCACTATCCTAATGAAACTCTTCTAGCAAGAGAGAGTTGCTCCTCTTTCCTTTGCAACCAAGTTCTCGAATTTTTTGAAACCTGTTTGTCATCTTTTTATTGTAACTGACATAAACCAATTTGTTTAACCTCTTATGCTCTAATCTATTCCTCTTTTGGGAACATCACATTGATCTACAATTTGCAACAACACTAGGCCACTAACACTCTAGCAATGATACTTACATTAGAGAATTCACTCCAGCTACGCTCACAACCTGATGCTAAGCATCAAAGACTGATTATTTTCTTTGCTAAACATTGTAGTTCAAATGCATGGCCACCATAGGAATACCACCAGCAAACTAAAACACAATTAGACTAGAATCAGCACATAGCAAGATAGAATTAGCACAACTGAAGGAAAGAAAATTTTCTAAACTTACTAGGTTCTTTTTCTCTCTGTCCCTTATAGCTAAAGGCAGTGAGAAGCCTTCGCCTTCGGATTGTTCATAGTCATCAGCTTGCTGCGAAATCTTAGTTGACACATTGTCATCAGTCTCCATTTTCCATGGAACTTGATTGAACATGCCTCTTAATCTTCTAGCTTGTCTCTTGTCTTTCTCCCTTATTGCAAAGAACTTGCCTGGATTCAAGAAAAGGGCTGCCCCATATAGCTTTTGCTCCATTTAGGTTTCCCATCGCTTATCATATAACACCATTATCTCATCAAGTAAAATGGTATTATCTTTTAGAGATTCTTTGATGGTGTTCTTTACAACATCCATGGCTGCAGTGATCTCAGGAGCCGCTGGTGTCTCATCTCCATCTACAATTCGTAGAGCAACAAGAAGTGGCTATGAAGCTTTCAAGCAATATTCTAATTTAGTCCAAAATGGCGCAGACAACATAATATTCTCCACTCGTTTGCCTTCAGCAGACTTAGAGAGGGTGTCCTTCTGCCATTCCTCGCTGACAACTAAAGCTCTCAAGCCATTCTTATTTTTATGCATACTTGCCAAAGTAAGATAAGAGGTAGCAAACCGAGTCATAGCTGGCCTCATAAGATCCCCACCTATTTGTTGTCTCATTAGATTTAGTATCCTCCCATGTTTGTATATAAATCTGCTCACCTTCTTTGCTGAATTTATGACAGTGTTGAACTCCTTAATCTCTCCAATGTCTTGCAGCAACAAATTCAGGCAATGGGTAGCACAAGGTGTCCAAAACAAGTGTGGGATCCTATCCATTAGAATCCTTCCCACTGCCTTGAAGTTGGACCCATTGTCTGTGACAACCTGCACCATATATTCCCTTCCAATATTGTCAATTTGCGTCTCCAACAAATCTGCTAGCATATCCTTATCAGCTACCTCACTTGATGCATCCACTGAACCTAAGAAGAAGGTCCTTGCTAGACTGTTTGCAAGAAAATTGATTAGATGACGATGGCTAGTATCAGTCCAACCATCAGACATGAGAGTGCAACCATACTCTTTCCAAGCTTCCTCATGCTTCTTCCTCAGTTCTGTTGTCTTGTTGATAGCCCTTTCTAACAATGGCTCCCTAATTTTATGCATGGATGGTGAGCGGTACCCAGGTCCATACTGTCCAATTGACTCAAGCAAAATCTCCTAGCTTCTCGAGTTAATGACATTGAATGGTATATGATTTTTATAAAAGAAATCAACTACATGGTCATCAACAACTTTTTTGCTCTCTTTCTTTATGCAATGCTCTATAGTAGGCTGAGAAGTCTTGAATTTGTGCCTTTCTAAAACTACCCCTTCTAGTGTCTTCCAAAGCATGCCAACAACTAACTTGGAGTTCTTTTGATTTGCTGGTTTAGATGAACCAGCAGTAGCCGTATAGAGAGCGATGGAAGCTTGAGCTATTTTTTCTTTTCTTGTGCTTGCTTTTGCTTTGTCTTTGTCCTAGAACTAGGCACTTTGTCTGGTTCAACTTCAGTATCCTCATCACCTTCACCCTCTTCAGAACCTTGTTGAACTTTAGGAACTACCACAACTCCAGACCTTGTATTCTTCTTGATGTAAACTTCCATCTCTCTCCTAATAATCTCAGGGCAACTTTCACATTTAATTGCATCAGAATAACCTCCAACAAGGTGCTGTTTGAACCTACTGATTCTTGAAGGAACTACCTTTTTACAAAAAATACATTACACATTGTCCTTCTTTGCAATATCTAGCTACCACCTGTACTTCCATCTAGGGTCTCGAGATTTGGCCTTCCTCTTGGGATCTTTGGCTTCAGTAGCCATTTCTGGAGGTAGCTTTGCTAGGGCTTTCTCAACAAGAGATGCAAGATCTAGAGCACTTGAGGATGCTGAACTAGTAGCAACTGAACCTGATGCAACTAAGGAGCCTAGAGCATAACCAACTTCTCCTTGAATGGCCTCAGGCATGTACACTTCTACTTCACATGCCCGCTGCCGATCTAGATCTACACAAGTACACAGAGAAATAAAGCATCAAGCTCAAGCACAGGTAGAGTATCAAGCTTGAGTGAGAAGGTGATGATTGACCTGAGGAGGACGAGCTCATCTTCGTTGTGTAGTCCTCCCTTGCACAGCTGCACGCTTGCAGCAGCAGCCACAAGGAAGGGAGGGAGGGCAACTAGAAGGGAGGAAGGGAGGGAGAAGCTGGGAGACAGAAGCAAGGAGAGGAGAGGAGAGGGGAGGAGCAGCTGGGAGACAGAAGGGAGGAGAGGAGAGGAGAGGAGGGCAGCAATGGAGGTGGCTAGTGCTGCTGGACAGGAGGAGAGGAGAGGAGTGAATGTGTTGTGCTGAAATAAGTGAGGGGTAGACAACATAAACCCTAATGGGCTTGGGCCAAAATATAAGGCAGCTTGCTAGGCCCAACTATGAGATGCAGCCCATCTACTCACTGGACCATCTCCTGACTGGACGCGCAAACAACCTGGAAGAACGATTAATCACGATTGGACGACGATTAATCGGACAACCAGTTTCCTGGTCATTCTGGCCAAGTCGGAGGCCTAGTCGAGTACCTCCAACCATCTAGGACGATAAGTCATGATTAATCGCAATTAATCGGATGTCTTAAAAACATTAGTTGGGACTGGTCGCAAAATCCTTGTGTTGCTGAAGTGCATTTTAGCTTTAGTTTTTTTAGTGGTGGTTGGGATTGTCTACATTGTAGCAAGGCTTTCATAAATTTGTAACTTTTGTGATGGCATGCATGTTGCAAAATTAACTAATTATGTTCTAGGTATTAATATAATATTTATTTAATATAGTGCAGATGAGTCAGCATTGGATGTATAGTATTGATCGTCGCTCCTAATAGTTCATTGACGGTGTGCATTCTTTGTTACGTGTGGCCGAGGCAAACAAATGTGATGGTTTCATGTGCTGCCCATGTGTCATATGTAAGAATACTATAGAATATGCTAGCTCAAGGACTCTTCATTCACACTTGTTCAAGTTAGATTTCATGCCAAACTATATTTGTTAGACGAAGCACATAGAAACCAAGGTTGTAATGGAAGAAGGTGAAGAAGAACAATGGGCCGATGATGACATTATTGTTGAATATGGTGCCTTCAATGATACTACAATTGGGGAAACTGAAAAAGAAGTAGGGGCAGAAGAGGAGCTCGCTGATGATCTTGGTCAGGCCATTCATGACGCACAAAGAGAATGTAAAAGTGAAAAAGAGAATATCATGTTCGACCGCATGCTAGAGGATCACAAGAAATTGCTATACCCAACTTGTGATGTGGGGCAGAAAAAGTTGGATACCACACTATAATTGCTGCAATGGAAGGCAAAGAATAGTGTATCTGATAAAGGATTTGGTGAGTTACTAAAAATCCAAAAGAAGATGCTTCCTAAGGATAATAAATTGTTCACCACTATGTACGAAGCAAAATAAGTAGTCTGCCCTTTAGGATTAGAAATCAAGAAGGTACATACATGTCCTAATGACTGCATTCTGTATCATAAGGAGTACAAGAATTTGGATGCATGCCCTATATGTCACGTGTCACGGTTTAAGATCAGATGAGACGACCCTGGTGATGTTGATGGCGAACGTAGCAAGAAGAAAAATCCCTGCCAAGGTTATGTGGTATGCCCCTATAATACCATGCTTGAAACGTCTTTTTAGAAATAGAGACCATACAAAGTTATTGCGATGGCACAAAGAAGACCGTAAGGTAGACAGTATGTTGAGACACCCTACTGATGGGTCCGAGTGGAGAGCAATCGATAGAGAATTCCCCAAGTTTTCAAGTGATGCAAGAAACTTAAGGTTTGCTTTAAGTACAGATGGTCTAAATTTTTTCAAGGAGCAGAGCAATAGTCACAACATTTGGCCTGTTACTCTATGTATCTACAACCTTCCTCCTTAGTTATGCATGAAGCGTAAGTTTATTATGATGCCGGTGCTCATCCAAGGCCCAAAGCAACCTAGCAACCACATCGATGTGTACTTGAGGCCACTACTTGAAGAACTTCTACTTTTGTTGAATAAACCTGGTGTACGTGTGTGGGATGAGCACAAGCAAGAGAACTTTGACCTGTGAGCATTGTTCTTAACAATCAATGATTGGCCAGCTCTAAGTAATCTTGTAGGACAATCAAACAAGGGATATAATGCATGCACACACTGCTTTGGTGATATTAAAGAAATATTCTTGAAAAATTGTGAAAGGTCATATACCCTAGCCATAAATGATTTCTTCCTGCAAATCACCCTGTAAGAAAGAAAGGCAAGCATTTTAAAGATATGGCAGACCACCAGACCAAGCCACGCAACCGAACATGTGAGGGTGTACTTGATATGGTCAATGATGTGAAGGTAATCTTTAGAAAGGGACCTGGCAGCCAACCTGTTCTGAACGATGCCAAGAGTCATGCACCCATGTGGAAGAAGAAGTCTTTATTTTGGGAGCTACCGTATTGGCAAGTTCTAGAGGTTCACAGCACGATCGATGTGATGCACCTGAGAAGAATCTTTGTGTGAACCTACTAGCTAGGCTTCATGGGCATGTATGGCAAACCTATGGACACAATAGAAGCACTACAAGACCTGTGGTGTTCGAAAGAACGAGACAATCGGCATCTAGATTAGACAAATGATGGACGCCACTACTTAAGTCCTGCCAGCTACACCCTTAGCAAAGAAGAGAAGGGCAACTTGTTTGAATGCCTAGATAGCATCAAGGTGCCATTTGGATTCTCCTTGAATATAAAGGGTATAGTAAATGTGCCAGAGAAGAAATTTGGATACTTAAAGTCTCATGACTGCCATGTGCTCATGATGCAATTGCTTCCAATTGCATTAAGAGGACTTCTACCTCCAAATGTATATTTAGCCACTGTAAAGCTATGTGCATTCCTTAATGCAATTTCTTACAAGGCAATCAATCCAATGAATCAAGCAAAACTACAGAATGATGTGGTTCATTGTCTTGTCAACTTTGAGTTGGTGTTCCCTCCTTCCTTCTTTAATATCATGACACACCTCCTAGTTCATCTTGTTAAGGAGATTAGTATTCTCAGTCCTGTATTCCTACACAACATGTTCCCCTTTGAGAGGTTCATGGGAGTCCTAAAGAAATATGTTCACAACTATGCTCAACCAGAAGTAAGTATTGCTAAGGGCTATGGAATAGAGGAGGTCATTGAGTTTTATGTTGAATTTATTCCTGATCTTGACCTGATTGGTGTTCCTAAATCATGACACGAGGGGAGACTAAGTGGAAAGGGGACACTAGGAAAGAAAACATACATTGGTATGGATGATGATTATTTCAATAAAGCACACTACACAGTTCTATAGAACTCCTCCTTGGTAGACTCATATATCGAGACACATAAGAACTTCCTCCGATCCAAGTTCCTCAGGAAGTCTAAAGCATGGATTACGCATGAGCACATGGAAACTTTCAGTGACTGGTTGTGAAAAGAATGTCAGGGTGATGAGAGTATTGATGAGCAGCTGTATTTGATGGCTAGGTAGCCATCATGGCATATCGTCACATACAAAGGGTACGAGATAAATGGACATATATTTTACATAGTAGCACAAGATAAAAGGAGCACCAACCAAAATAGTGGTGACCGCATAGATGTCACCGACCCGAGTGGGAATAAGCAAACATACTATGGTCACATAAAGGAGATATGGGAACTAGACTATGGACCTACTTTTAAGGTCCCTTTGTTCAAGTGCCAATGGATAAAGACGACTAGAGGCAGCGTAGCAGTCGACAACCATTATGGGATAACAATTGTGGACCTCAACAATATTAGGTACAAAGAAGAACCGTTTGTGCTTGCCAAGGATGTGAATCAGGTGTTCTATGTCAAGGATATGTCTACAAAACCGAAGAGAGGGAAAAACAACAACCACTCAATCAATGATGAGCCAAAGCTCCACATAGTTCTTTTAGGGAAAAGAAACATCATTGGAATTGTGGGGGTATAAACCCCTATACCCTTACGGTTAGACTTTAGCCAGGAAGCTTGGCCCACTACGAGACGAGTTCAAGGCTTGATCCGACAGCTCGGAGTTTCGCACAAGGAAACAAGACGTGGAGATCAAGCAGGATTCTAGTCGGTTAGAATAGGAATTGATATCGAATTATCTATGGCAATTGTAACCGACTAGGATTAGTTTCTAGATCTGTAACCCTGCCCTCCAGACTATATAAGGAGGGGCAAGGGACCCCCCTAGGACATCATATTCTCTCAGCACAAATCAATACAACCAGACGCAGGACGTAGGTATTACGCCAACTCGGCGGCCGAACCTGGATAAAAAGCTTGTCCGTGTCTTGCGTCACCATCGAGTTCGTAGTTTGCGCACCGTCTACCGATAAACTACTACCGTGGGTATACCCCAAGGTAGACTGCCGACTAGCTTTCGTCGACAGTGGCGCGCCAGGTAGGGGGTGTGCGTGCAACTTTTCCGGCGAACAAGATGGTCACGATCCCAGCTTCCGCGACCGTGCCCGAAGGCCTCACGATCACCGTCGGCCAGATCACGTGGACGACGTGCAGCGGCGGTCTCGCGACCACGGTTCCGAAAGAGATCCAGATCCAATCTGAGATCACGCCGTCTCCGACCACACGCATGACGGCACCAAGCTCCCGACCACCGTTCCCGCTCTACAAGGGAAAGGAGATCGACTGCTCGGACCTCCTCCAAGCGCTCGATCGCGCTGACTCCAAGCTACTCGAAGTCTCCCAACTAATAGATGGAGTTCTGCGCCAGCCCGACCAAGCCGCTCGAGCGGATTTTCCGAAATTCCGCCGGCCAACTCGTGTCGCCACACACGAACGGCTGGGAACGTCCCTGACGATAACCTCAACCCCCTCAGGACGATCCGTCGAGCTCAAAAAGGAAGACTATCCTTGCGGCCTGAACAACTCGGCCTCTGTTTACTCACAGCATGTCCAATCCGTTTTCAGCAAAGCGGGCTGGTCGCCGACAAGGAACAATCGTCACCATGTCAACATGGTGACCATCCGAGAGCTACGGGACGGCCAGGTTTCCAGCACCAACTCAAGCACCGGCTCCGTCCCCACCGAGGTTGTGAACACCGAAGACGAGGACTACGACCTGGATTTTCCTTCACACCCTCCGGGTTTCGACCGATTCCCGATATTCCCCCCCGGCGAGGGGACATTGTATTCAATGTCAGCGCCGACGAACCGGCTGTTGACGGAGAAACAGACGACCAGAGGCAACTCCGCGAACAGCGTAACGCCGATCGCGCCCGACGGCGTGCGGACGAGCAACAACAGACGCCACCAGGTAACCTCAACGATGCCTTTGACATGGTCGGGGACCAGCCGGTCTACAAAACGCCAAGCGCCAACGTGGCTGTCGCCATGGCCAACCTGGATCGGCTTCCTGACACCCCCGAATGCCAGGGAGTCCGGACCAGTATCCGAGCACACCTGATCGCCGCGATGGGACAGACAGCCGCTCTGCTCAAGAGAGTCCAGGACGTCTCTTATACGGAAGCCGCCTCCGACCAGACTCATCGTAGCCGGGCCTCACCCAGCAGGCGTCGCCGCAGCCGCTCCCCCGACAACCGTCGAGGGGACTCACGGCGCGACGATGGTGGTCGGGACGCCGATGGCCGCCGCCAGCAGAACCGCGTACGCGGCCAAGAAGAAGAAGATCAACACGGGGATCTCCGCCACAACATCCCTCCCAAAGATGCCCGGGACCGCATCAACAGGCGCGCCGCAGAGAGAGCAGTCCACGAAAACCTGCGCCGCATCGAGTACGATGCGACCCATGGTCCTCCGGGCCTAAGGCAGTTCTCCTCACACCTCCGCCAGGTCGTGTGGCCCCGCAATTTCAAGCTCGAGAAACTTAAAAAATACGACGGCAAGGAAAATCCAGAGAACTGGATCACCCTCTACGAAATCGCCGTCCGATCAGCGGCAGGAGACGAGCACGTCATGGCTAACTACTTCCCCGTAGTCCTCGACCAGGCTGGTCATCAGTGGCTTCTCGGCTTGCCCGAGGACTCCTTCGACTCTTGGGAAGAGCTACGACAGGCTTTCATCGACAACTTCATCGCCACATGCGAGCAGCCCGGAAACAAGTATGACCTTGAAAGGATAAGAGACAGGAAGAATGAACCTCTGCGCGATTACATCCGACGATTCTCGGATATGCGCCTCAAAATCCCGAAGATTTCTCATGACGAGGCCATATCAGCCTTTATCAAGGGTTTGCGTTTCCATGAAGCGCTGAGGAACAAGCTGTTGCGTAAGCGCCCATCAACGGTAGCAGAGCTCCTCGCCACGGCTAAAAATTATGCCGATGCTGATGACGCAGAAAAACTAATCCGAGACGATGCGAGAGGCACCGACCAGCCCTCCCGGCGAGATGACGGTCGTGGTCGCTACGACAACAGAAATCACCGCCGCTCCGACAACCGCGATCACCGAGAGGGTTGGGATCGGCGGCGCGACAGCCGCGACGACTTCAGAGGAAAGCGCCCTCGCGAATACGACCACGAAGTAAACACGGTCAAACGTCCCAATGGACGACGGGACTACCAAGACGACTACAACAAAACGTTGAAGGGACCGTGCCAGCTACACCCAAAGTCTAACCATACCATGGAAGAGTGCCGCGTCCTCAAAAATATCTATACACGGCGGGCCGCCCAAGAAGACACCGCCAAGAAAAGTAACAAACGCGACGGACACGACCACGAAGACGAGGATGAGGACCAAGACAGAGACCCCCGACACCAATACGTCAGCCCCACCGACGTGGTCCACTCCATTTTCGGGGGCAAGGTCTCCACTGAGTCCAAGCGAGAAAGAAAGCTGTTAAAGAGAGCCTGCCTCAACATAGACAGCACGGACGGGCTGATCGCAGATCCGAAATTTCCCGCCTGGTCCCACAGGGAGATCGCGTTCAGCAGGAAGGACCAGTGGGCCGCTATCCCAGAGCCGGGTCGTTTCCCACTAATTCTTGATCCCTGCATCAATAGCATTAGATTCGAGCGCGTGCTCGTGGACGGGGGAAGCTCCATCGACATCCTCTTCCGCAACAGCCCGCCCGCCCTCAAGATATCACCGGCGCAACTAAAACCTTACGACGCCCAATTCTGGGGGGTTCTGCCAGGTCAAAGTTCGGTGCCCCTCGGACAGATAACATTGCCTGTCCAATTCGGCACACCCGATCACTTCCGGACGGAGTTCATCAACTTCGTAGTCGCGGACTTCGACGGGACCTACCACGCCATACTGGGCCGCCCATCGCTGACAAAGTTCATGGCAGTCCCGCACTACTCATACCTAGTGCTTAAGATGCCCACGGAGAAGGGTGTCCTGACCGTCAGAGGCAACGTCTACACTGCGTACACCTGCGAAGAAGAAAGTTTCAAGATCACCGAGGCAATTGACCTCTCAATCCGCATGGCGGAAACAGCAAACCAAGCCGCACAGCTGCCCCCCGACCAGCTCCGATTACCTGAGCAGGAGACAGCCAGAAAGAATTCGAAATCCAAGGAGTACAAAGAAGTGCAGCTGGTCGAAGGCAACCCCGAGAAGACAGCCCTCATCGGGGCTAACCTGGATCCAAAATAGGAAGACGCGCTCGTCAGGTTTCTAAGGGACAACGTGAGCGTTTTCGCATGGAAACCCGCAGACATGCCCGGTGTCCCACGAAACCTGATCGAGCACTCCTTAAACGTCTCGAAGACCGCAAGACCAATCAAGCAAAAACTGCGACGGTTCGCTCGTGACAAAAAGGAGGCTATTAGGACAGAAATAACACGGCTTCTAGCAGCCGGATTCATAAAAGAGGTGTATCATCCCGATTGGCTCGCCAATCCGGTTCTTGTACGCAAAAAGAATAATGAATGGAGAATGTGCGTTGATTACACCGATCTCAACAAACACTGTCCTAAAGATCCTTTTGGTCTTCCTCGCATCGACGAGGTGGTCGACTCAACGGCCGGATGCGAACTCCTCTCCTTCCTAGATTGCTACTCTGGTTATCACCAGATCTCGTTAAAGGAAGAAGATCAGATCAAAACATCCTTCATCACACCCTTCGGCGCATACTGTTACACTACCATGTCTTTCGGACTTAAAAACGCCGGGGCCACTTATCAAAGGGCCATCCAGCAATGCCTCCACGACGAGATTCGCGATGACCTCGTCGAGGCCTATGTGGACGACGTGGTCGTAAAAACAAGGGACGTGAGCACCCTAATCGACAACTTAGACCGAACCTTCAAGGCACTCAATAGGTACAAGTGGAAGCTCAACCCCAAGAAATGCATTTTCGGCGTTCCTTCCGGTCTACTGCTCGGCAACGTCGTCAGTTGCGACGGCATACGACCAAACCCGTCAAAAGTCAAAGCCGTACTCGACATGCGACCACCGAAGAACGTCAAGGATATTCAGAAGCTAACCGGATGCATGGCCGCCCTCAGTCGTTTCATCTCAAGGCTGGGAGAAAAAGGCCTCCCTTTCTTCAAACTATTGAAAGCGTCAGAAAAATTCTCCTGGACAGAAGAAGCCGACGCTGCGTTCACTCAGCTTAAGACCTTCCTCACTTCACCGCCTGTCCTCGCAGCGCCTCAGCCCAATGAAGACCTGCTCCTTTACATTGCTGCAACCGACAGGGTTGTTTCCACGGCAATAGTGGTCGAGCGAGATGAACCAGGTCACGTCTTCAAGGTCCAGAGACCCGTTTACTCCATAAGTGAAGTTTTAAACGAATCCAAGGCCAGGTACCCACAAATACAGAAGCTTATATACGCCATCCTGATAACGTCAAGAAAGCTGAAGCACTACTTCGACGGCCATCGAGTCCTGGTGACAACCAGCTTTCCTCTCGGGGACATCCTGCGCAATAAAGACGCCAATGGCAGAATCGTGAAATGGGCAATGGAATTATGTCCATTTTCCCTAGAGTTCCAGAGTCGTACCACTGTCAAGTCTCAAGCCCTGGTCGACTTCATTGCCGAATGGACGGATCTCAACGAGCCTTCCGTTCCAGATGTCTCAGACCACTGGTCAATGTTCTTTGATGGGTCCTTGAACATTAACGGCGCAGGCGCTGGGATATTGTTCGTATCACCAAACAAGGACAAACTCCGCTACGTCCTTCGGATCCTTTTTCCGGCGTCAAACAATGTCGCCGAATACGAAGCTTGCTTACATGGCGTACGACTAGCCGTCGAACTGGGGGTCAAGCGCCTCTATGTCTACGGCGACTCCGCTTTGGTCATCAACCAGCTCAACAAGGAGTGGGACGCAACCCACGAGAAGATGGATCTCTACTGCAAAGAAATTCGCAAATGGGAAACTAACTTCTATGGCATAGAGTACATCCACGTGGTCCGGGATAAGAACCAAGCAGCAGATGCGTTGTCAAAGTTAGGCTCGTCTCGGGCCCAAATCCCGCGGGGTATTTTCGTCCAGGACATCCACGAGCCGAGCGTAAGCTCCCCCCTGGTCAACAAGCAACCCACCGAGGCAATGCTCATAGATGACGCCACTCCGACAACCGGTGGGCGTGACTGGCGTATCCCGTTCATCAAATACATCTCAGACGGGACAGGTTTTCAGGACAAAACAGAGAACGAGCGTCTCATCCGACGATCAAAGAACTACATCCTGGTCGACGGAAAACTCATGCGGAAAAACGCAAGCTCCGAGGTACTGCTCAAGTGCATACCCCAAGACGATGGTATCAAGCTCTTGGAGGACATACACGCCGGATCCTGCGGCAACCACGCCGCATCTAGAACTCTGGTCGGAAAGGCTTTCCGAGCAGGTTTTTATTGGCCAACCGCGGTCAGCGACGCAGAAAAACTGGTTCGGCATTGCGAAGGATGTCAGTTTTTCGCTAAGAGGACCCACGTACCTGCCCATGAAATTCAAACCATCCCGTCGTCTTGGCCCTTTGCTTGCTGGGGGCTTGACATGATCGGACCATTTAAACCAGCCCCGGGCAACTTCAAGTTTGTCTTCGTGTTAATCGACAAGTTCTCCAAGTGGATTGAATACATGCCCCTGGTCAAGGCAACCTCCGAGAAGGCTGTGGAGTTCCTCAATCAAATCATACACAGATTCGGCATCCCGAACAGCATAATCACCGACCTGGGCACTCAGTTTACTGGCACCACTTTTTGGGATTTCTGCGATGACAGAGGCATAGTCATAAAATATGTGTCAGTGGCACATCCACGTGCCAACGGTCAACTTGAACGTGCTAACGGAATGATCGTCGACGCCCTAAAGAAAAGGTTGTACACCGAGAACGACAGAGCACCCGGTCGATGGATGAAAGAATTGCCGGCAGTAGTCTGGGGCCTCCGAACTCAGACCAGTCGAAACACAGGGGTGTCTCCCTACTTCATGGTGTACGGCGCAGAGGCGGTCTTGCCGTCTGACATACACTTCGGATCTCCTAGAATCGAGCACTTCGACCAGGCGACCGCCGACAACGCCAGAGAACTCGAAATCAATTGCATGGAGGAGAAGCGTTTAGTTTCGTGTCTCCGAACAGCAAAATATCTCGCAGCAGTCAGGCGATACTACAACAGGAACGTCAAGGACCGTTCCTTCGTGGTCGGCGATCTGGTGCTTTGATGGAAAACAAGCCAGGAGGGAATGCACAAGCTATCCACCCCCTGGGAAGGACCCTTCGTGGTGACCAAGGTCACACGCCCTACGTCCTACAGATTGGCATACCCAGACAGAACACGAGTGCCTAATTCTTGGCACATCGACAAACTGCGACGTTTCTATCCATAAAGTTTTAATGACTTTCTTTTGTAAGTATCTTATAATTTTTGATAATGAAATTCTCTATTTTTGGCCCATACCTTGTCACATACAGCACTTGGCAAAACTCCTGCAACGGATGCTCTTAGCGACAACCAAGACAAATGCAGTGACACGTCACTCAGATATTCTTACAGCGCTCAAAACAACAGTCATGACAAAAAGCAAACTTTATTACAAACTTTACATACAAAGTTTACAATAAATACCCTGACGGGCAAACACTAGTCTATTCCTACAGACTACTTTATTGGCCTAGCTACTCGGGCTGATCACCCGCCTGGCCCTGCTGCCCGGACGAAGGGGTCGGGGCCACCGACGCCTGGCTGGTCGAGACCGCAGGCGTCGACCGCCCATCTCCCGCAACGGACGCGCCCGACAACTCCCTGGCCGACCTATCTGAGCTCGGCTGGTCTGGAGGAGTGGCCGTTCCGCACAGATTGATGTCGCCGATCACCGTCGACGACAAGTCCAGCAGACTACCCCGAAGTTCGTCCGCTTCCTGTGGGCCGACTTCCTTCGGGTACCCCTTCTCCAGCCTGCTCAAGTCGACCAGGGGGTAGTGGGCGCGCACCATGCTGAGGACGTGCGCGCCGGCAAATTCCCCGGCGTCCTTCACAAACTGCTGGAGCCAGTCCCACGCCCGTTGCGCCTTCTCGACCGGGGTCAACTGCGGCGCGCGGGGCTGGCTCTCCGGGAGCTCGGGGCTGAGCAGATCTAGGACCGGGGACACTCCTTTCCAGATCCTGCAACAGATGGCCTTCCAGGAGTCCCGGTCCTTGACCAGGTCATCCAGGTGCTTTTTGGTGTTCACCTTGAGCACTGCAAACGAAACGAAACGTTACTTTCGGCATACCAGACAAGCAAAGGGGCAGGCAGCAACCAGCAAGGCGGCACCCATTACCAGCTAACTCCCGGTCTTTTCGACCCAATTCCTCTTCCGCTCGCCGCCCGGACTCCTGAGCACCGGCGAGCTGTTGGCTGAGCTGCTCCTTCTCTTGTTGGAGGCTCGCCACCTCCTCCTCCAAGTCTGCGTGAATACTAAACTGATCAGCAAAGCAAACTATACAAGTACGCGAAACTGCTCGGAGCATGTGACTAACCTTCCTGCAGCCGGTACTGGTCGGCCAGACGACGAGCAAGGTCGAGACGACGCTCCTTTTCGGCGCTCATCTCGACCACCTTCTCCCCGACCTCCGCCCGCAACCGGTCTACCTCCGCGGCAAGGGCCTTGTTCTCGGCCATGACGCCTTCTATCTGGTCAAAGCACCGTTTCCGGTACTTCGCCGTTTTCATTACGTCCTACAAAGCGAGCATATAACGATCAAGCAAGACAAGGCAAAAGAATGCGCAGCAGTACAAAAAGCCGCTTACCTTGACTTCGTCGACAAGGCGCTTGGCCGCGCGCTCCACCCTGGCGGCCTCTTCGGTCTCGGCGACCTCCTCATGACCGATAAAGTGATCCCCGCGTTGGCGCCACACATACACGTGTTGGCGGCCATCACGGGGACGACCCTCGATCTCCTCCACCTCGTCGTCGGAGGCCGCCCGGGTTTCTTCCTCCTGTGCTGCGTCACCCCCGGTGGCGGTCCCAGGCATTACTGGCCCTTGGACCAGACCTGGGGAGCCCGCAGCCGAAGAGGCTCCTGCTCGGGGCAGCGGGGGGACTTCACTCCCCCCGGCAGGAGGAGCGGTCGGAGATCTCCCCTTCTCCGAGGAGTCAGTTGGGGGAGCCTCTCCAGTCCTGGTCGGGCTGCTTGTTGTCGGCGCCGCGCTCGGGAGCCCCTCGGTGCTCCCAGGCGCGACTGCAGCTGTTGGCTGCTCTGTGGTCTGGGGGGCTGCATCCCCAGAACCGCGGGCAGGCTCGCCCATTCCCTGGCCGGCAGTTTGGCCAGGGTCGACATCCGATGCCGCACTGCAGGAACAAAAGTTAAAAAAAAAGAGAAGTCCAAAATACGTAAGTCGAACACTTACAGGTCTGACCGACGATGGGTCGCGGTGAACCTCCTCCTCGCCCGGCCGGTCGGCACCTGTGCCCCCACCTCGGCAACTCGCGGGGCAGCGGCGCCGCTGGCCACTCGATCAGTGGCGACCGGCGCAGTGTCTGGGCGGCTCCGAGGCCGTCGGACCAACGACGGCGCAGCCTCCTCGTCGTCGTCATCGTCGTCGACGATCCGCACGAGCCGACGACGCTTCGGCGCTTGGCTGCTCTCCGCCGGTAGGTCTGCCGGCAGCTCCGGTGTCGGCAAGGGATCCGCCGGCAATGGCCTTTTCCCCGCTACCCTCTCCTCGGAGGTCGGGACGGGGCGGGCTCGGTCTTCCTCACTGCTGGTGTAATGAGTACACCGAGCAGCGTCCTCCTCTGGCGGGACCTCTCCCGCAGGATTTTCCATCCCCGGCGCCAGTGATGCATACACCACGCACCGGTCGACATCACCGACCTGCAAAAGCAACAGAGATGAGTCAACTGCAGACGATATACGAATGATCAAACAGAGTCTGCTACATACCTTTGGTGCTGGTCGTCCTAACTTGAAGGCTTGCACCCGATCACTGCCACGGATGAAGCCCCCATCCGCGAAGTTAAACAGCTCGTTCAACAGCTGTTGTACCTCCGCTTTCTCCAAGATCTCCGACCGCATCCTGGTCGGGTCTGCGCTTCCGGCATACTCGTACGCCGAGTGCACCCTCTTCTAACAGGGCATCACCCGGCGGCAAATGAAGTTGCCGACCACGCCAAGCCCATCCAGGCGCGACCAGTCGATCAGCTTCATCAGATCCGCCACTTGACCGTCGAACTCTGGGCGGTCGGTCCAGCTCGTCCTCTTCTCGGGAATGTACCCCACGTCGCAGAACGTGGAGCTGCCCGGTTCCTCCCTGACGTAGAACCACTTCTTGTACCATTCGGTCAAGGAAGTGTTCCATGGGCAGTGCAGGTAGCGATTCTTCATCCCATCACGAAGGTTGAGGTATACTCCACCTGCAACCTTGGAGCCTCCAACTGCTCCCTTCTTCCTCAAGCAGAAAAGGTACCGGAAAAGATCGAAGTGCGGCTCTATGCCAACATAGGCCTCGCACAGATGGATGAAGGTGGAAATAAGGAGAATTGAGTTCGGGTGCAGATTGCAAATCCCGATCTCATAGTACAAAAGAAGACCTTGAAGAAAAGGATGAACAGGAACACCAAAGCCTCTCTTAACGAAATCCTCAAAAACGACGATCTCACCGGCGCGAGGGTCGGGGTAGCTCTCCCCCTCCGGCGCCCTCCAGCCGCCGAGCTCTGCGCCGTGCAGAAGCCCCATATCGACGAGGTCACCAAGAGATTTTGTGGTGCTGCGGGACTTCTTCCACTCCTTGGCCATCAGTTCGGCCCTCTTCCTGGAGTCGCTCTTCGCCATCAGAGGTGCGAATGTGGGCTGGAGTTAGGAAGATGCAGGAGATTGGAGAAGATGAGAGCGGAAGGTTTGAAGGCAATGGCAGGCGAAGCGGTACAGGCGGTCCTGTTAGGCCCTTATAAACCCGCGACCCCACCTCTCCCACTTCCTGTATTCTCGGGAAGTGGGCAGGCCATGCGGCGGACGCGGCGTTTCGGTTTACAATGATTATAGATAATTAATGCGGCGGAGTTTTCATACCAATTGATGGTTTCCTTTTCTCAAACCATGCAAAGAGCGGTTGTACAGTTGCCAGGCGCAACTTTTCATGCATCCGTCTGACATATTGTCAGGAGACCTCGTCACGACAATTTTAATTGGAAAGATCTTTTCAAAAGTAAGAAGACATATACGCCAGTGAGTCAACAACCCGGGGACTGCACCGACCACCGAGCACTCGGCGCTCGGGGACTGGTCGCCCAGTCTATCAGCTCAGAACTTGAAGGACTGCACCGACCACCGAGCACTCGACGCTCGGGGACTGGTCGCCCAGTCTATCAACTTAGAACTTCAAGGACTGCACCGGCCACCGAGAACTCGACGCTCGGGGACTGGTCGCCCAGTCTACCAACTCAGAACTTCAAGGACTGCACCGGTCACCGAGCACTCGACGCTCGGGGACTGGTCGCCCAGTCTATTAGCTCGGAACTTCAATGCCTGCACCGACCACCGAGCACTCGACGCTCGGGGACTGGTCGCTCATTCTATGAGCTCAAAGCTTTAAAGCATGCACCGACCGCTGAGCACTCGATGCTCGGGGATTGGTCGTACAGTATAGCAACATATAATTCCAAGAAGCACGCTAAGTGCTTGGGGACTGGTCGATTGGTCTTTTCAATTGCAAGCGAGCATGACATGCTCGGGGACTGGTAAATTCAATTTTTTTTAGACCTTGCTACAAGGCTCATACTTCGCCTTCCAGCAAGCTCGGGGTCTACATCGGTACGATGCATCTAGCGATGCATCTTAGTCTCAAAACTACTTTGGGGAATTTTCTTTTGACCCTGGCACCACGTGCCTACGTCACCTACTACCAGGCTCGGGGACTAAGTGGGCACACTTCACCTAGCGGTGAATTTGCTTGCTTTTTTGATGCTACTACCTTTCAAGAAGGTAAAGTGGGCACACTTCACCAGGAAAGAAATTTTTTTTAGAGCACCATGCATTCTTCGAACAACCTGTTTCTTCGACGTCAATGTTGATCAACTGTCTTTCGAGTTGGTCAAAGAACCGTTGCAACTGTTTGGGCGATTTTCCCACTTACGGAAGACGACAAGCCTCGCTGATCGAAGAAGCCCAAGACGGCGTGTTGCATCACAATACATGGTGCTCGGGGACTAGCTGTGGGGGTATAAACCCCTATACCCTTACGGTTAGACTTTAGCCAGGAAGCTTGGCCCACTACGAGACGAGTTCAAGGCTTGATCCGACAGCTCGGAGTTTCGCACAAGGAAACAAGACGTGGAGATCAAGCAGGATTCTAGTCGGTTAGAATAGGAATTGATATCGAATTATCTATGGCAATTGTAACCGACTAGGATTAGTTTCTAGATATGTAACCCTGCCCTCCAGACTATATAAGGAGGGGCAAGGGACCCCCCTAGGACATCATATTCTCTCAGCACAAATCAATACAACCAGACGCAGGACGTAGGTATTACGCCAACTCGGCGGCCGAACCTGGATAAAAAGCTTGTCCGTGTCTTGCGTCACCATCGAGTTCGTAGTTTGCGCACCGTCTACCGATAAACTACTACCGTGGGTATACCCCAAGGTAGACTGCCGACTAGCTTTCGTCGACAGGAATCAAGGACAAATCAGATATGTCAGAAGATTATGAAAAAGATGACCGAACTTTAACCCTTTATAGTGAACAAAGACCTAAGTATCCTACTAAATGATAAGGACACTCTATGGTTACAACACGATCATAACGAAGGAACATACGTCAAAAGGAAGTTCACTACAGTGCCCGCATAATATATACTGATGTTATAGTGTGTAATAGATATTATTGTGTAATAATTGTGATGGTGGCATTATGTCTTGTATTTTTCAGTATTTAATAGTGGTATTATGTCTTGTATTTCAACAATGAGAGATAAAAAATTAAAACATTAACGTTGAAATAATGTGAAAACAATTTTTTAGTAGAAATATAGGAGTTTTTTATTTTAATTAAACACCACATTTTTGCATTATAGAAATAGAAATTAAAACACTACATTTTTTAATACTTATAAAGCAAACTAAAAAAATTAGGTCACATAAACTTCCTTTGTGCAATAAAGCAAACTCAAATCCATAGTTGTGTTTTAAATAATTTTATGCCCTATATATAATTTACTGTGCAATTAACAAGAATATACTATTTGTATAAAATGAAATATAAAAAAATAATGGCATCCAAAATGCTGGCGAGAAGTGAAAGCATAATAGGCCTTTAGTCCCCGCATGGTAATATCAACCGAGACTAAAAGTCTTTTAGTCCTAGCCGTAGATGAAACCCGAAACTAAAGGTCATTTGGTGGTCCGCCAAAAAGGATCTTTAGTCCCGGCTCGTACACCAACCGGGACTAAAGGTCATACCTTTAGAATACCTTTAGTCCCGGTTGGTGTTACAAGCTGGGACTAAAGGTCTTTTAGTCCCAGTTTTTGGCTGCGATCAGGACAACAAGTCAACCCCCTATATAAAGCACAACGGGTGACCTATTCTTTCATCTCCGGCCAAAACACACAACGCGATAACCCTAGCAAACTGCTGCCGCTCCCATCGCTGCCGCCACCGCACACGACCTCGCCAGCCACCACCATGTGCGCACGCCTCCCTCGAGCTTGTCCTCGGCTACTCCGCATCCTCGTACCACACGCTCCGTTGTCCTCATGCATGGAGCTCCATCGACCGAGCTCGTTCTTGCAGCCCGACCACGTGCTCCATCGATCAACCTCGTCCTTGGCCCGCACACTCCTCATCGGCCATCAAAATCCTCACGCGGCTCGTCCCTGTCCTTGCACGACTTGTTGATCCACGGTCTCGTCATCCCTGCGCGCGGCTCGTCTCCCTGTCTCTCGTCTCGGTCGCCGGCTGCCGTGATCGATGTATATATGAATGCAGATTGTATATGTGAATCACTTAATAAAAATTGCTATATATATTTGATGTTATTAATGCTTGACTTATATACGAATATCACTATGTATATTTATTTGATGTATATGACTTGTATATGAATGTCACTTATATTATATTTTAGGTATATGAATTATTGTGTATAAGTTTTGTATATATATATATATTCGATGTAAATGACTTGTATATGAATGTCACTTATATATTTTAGGTATACGACTTAAAATTTGTTAGATATGGCTCTTCTAGGAGACAACATGGATGAAGAAATGATGAGTATTATCTACAACGGTACTCAATTTATTTTCAATGATGACAAGCAAGATGTTGATGATGAAAGTCAATACCTAGCTCTTGAAAATGAGCAAGAGAATACTAGCAAGGTAAATATATTTAAATATGTAGCTATCATCTCTTGTGCGTGCATATCATATTTTTATTTTTGTATATATAGCCCTCTGAATCGAGGACCACAATCACGAAGAGCAGAAATGTTCGAGGCCAAAAAAACCACTTGAGGGGCGGTACATAATATCAGAATTCAACATCAAGATAGGCGAACCACTTGGTCCACATAAAAGGAAATTTGTGGAACATTGTGGGTACCTTGTAAGGGACAGAATTCCAATCAGTATTCGTGAATGGAAGCAAAAGATCAATAACCCTGATGTTAGTTTTGTCTCTGATCTTAACAAGAATTTGCTGTGGAATGATATCCTTCAACATTTCACATAATTGAAGGAGCTAATTTGTAAATGGGCTTTGAAGAAGATGTCTACACCATTCTAGACTTGGAAGAAAACCCTATACAACACATACATCAAGAAGAACATAACGCCAAATTTCAATACTACTAGGGGTCGTCTGGCGAAGTTGAGGCCCTATTGGAATGATTTTGTATAGTTCAAGACATCGATAGAGGGTGAGGCACGGGTAAAAATAAAAAGTATACCACCATGACATGGGATCAGGTGGATACGAGACCATTCCCAAGTGGCAAAAAATGGAAGCAGACATTATTGCCAAGGGGATCAAACCAAAATCAGCCAAGTGACCTCAACGCGTGAAAATTTGGTTTTTTGGTCATGGGGGAAGACTCGACCCTAAGACCAAAGGTAGCAGTGTATGGGCAAAAACTTCAAATAGTTGTAGAAAGATTGGCTTATGCTATACAAGCTAAAGAGATTGGTGCGTTTGAGCCTAATAGAGAGAAGGATGAGTTGACCTATGCTATCAGAACTGGTGAACACAGTGGCCGAACTAGAGGTTTAGGACACGACACTTTATGGGTGCATGGTTTCCCTAATGATAGGGAAACCTATCGAAGCTGCTAGAGAAGGAAGGAGGAGGAAGCAGCGTGTAACAGAATGTTAGAGCAAGCGATGTTTCAAGCAGAAGAGCGAGCCAAAGCATTGAAAGAAAGAATGCATGAAGAAATCAAAAGGCAAGTGCAGATAGCAATTAGTGTCTAGAGGCAGGCATCAGATCCAAACATGAATGTTAATATTAGCCCCCCTAGTCAGTTGAAAAGCATCTGTGCTTCCACTGAGCTGCCAAATCACGATGGTGCAACACTGTGATTCCCCGTGGATGATGTCATGACACCAATGACATCAATTGAGCTACATATTCCAAGAGGAAATGACACAATCAATGTCATTGTCGGTGTTTATAATCCTCCAAACCCTACCAAGACACCAAGAATCCATGGGGCATTAATACCACCTAGATATGCTATCGTCTCAGTGGATAAAGTGAGCAAAGGTTATAACAATGTAGATCTTGACATTCCTGGAGGTGATGGAGAGAAGACTCTAGGAGAAGCAGAGAAGGCATACATATTATGGTGCAACGCTACATCATTATCCCCGAGGTGTCTACCCCACCGTGAGCATACATTAGGTATGAACAAAAGTTAATCAAACAATTTTTTACTAATTACCTTTGGGCACGATTAATATAAACAATTTAATTATATGAACAAAAGCAAGGCCTCCGCCAACCTAAGTCCAATTATTGCTTCCTCGAATCAACATAGTGCTCTGGGCAATGATGATGTCTTCAAAGGAAGTGATGCATCCCCACCAGCTCAACTCCTTCGGCACCTCCAAGGAAGTCTCCAACTCCTCTACCTCCTCCAAGAAAGTCTCCAACTCCCTCGCCGCCTCTAAGGAAGTGTACATCGCCTTCCCTGCCTCCAAGGAGGCCAACTCCTAAGAGGCCCGCCCCACAAACGAAGCCATTGTCCTATGCAGTGGCAAAGAAGATCAAAGGCGCCAAACTCATCCAGTTATTTCCTAGAAACTATCTTATGAGAAAAGTGATGCCAAATTTGAAGGATTATGACGACATTACGCTAGCCAGGAAACAAAAATTTTGACCTCATAAAACCGGATCAACTGCTAATTATAGATCATGAGATTACCACTAGACGTGTAGGTGTAGGAGAAGCGACTCGGTGTAGTCGTGCACAAAGTAGCAGTGTCGTGTAGTTGCGTGGTCGTCCACCACATCAATCCCTCTCACACGGTTCATCCTTGTGCTCCAAATGCAGCACCTCCTAGGTATCCCACATGTGCGGGGAAGAAGCATTGCGCCTCCGAACTGCTAGGTCCACAAGGAGCAATAGGCGCGAGCATGGGTGAGCGGCGGCGGCTGCCTAATAGCATGATTTGAATCCTGGTTGTGCCCCCTCCCTCTCTTATATAGGCATCCTCCAATTAGCCCCGAGTTAGAGGCCCAATTAGAAAATCTTAAGCCTTGTCTAATTCGGATCCAACCCAAATTAGGCTTCTAGCTCCTTAAGCGTGTGACCCTATGGGTTCACATACATACAGACATGGGCTGAGTACTCCAACTTACCCAATAGTTGACAACAACCTCTAGCAAGGCATGACAACTCATATACGCATGCAAAGATCATATCAGACGAACCACTACATATATATTCATGTTATTCCCTTGCCACATGATATTTGGTCCAACTCGTGGGTTAACATTTAACCCAAGCACGGCCATGCATTTGTTGATCCAATCACTTGAGTGATCCAGTGATATCTCTCTCACATAGAGAGGGGCAAGTTACATCTTGATCATCTATGTCTCACAACATGTTTCCCAACAAACTCGAAGACCAATTTATAAGTACCCTGTTACAAAGTAGCATTCAATAGTTCCTAAGTAGGTCGTTTCACATCTTGAGAACATACAACAATCTTAGGTCTAAGGACATAACGTACATGATGCATAAAGAGATAATAACATCTCATGTTGGGTCAGTCCAGCCCCATGTCATACATGTGCCCACATTATTAGTTTGACAACTCTATGTCTATGACTTGTGAAACATAGTCATCAACTAATACATATGCTAATCTAATATTCATGTGTGTCCTCACACAAACTCTTATCAGGGACAACTTTAGAATATCCATACAAGTAAAAGAGTTTCACAAACAATTCATATAATTGTCAATCAATACAAGTTTGTCTATAATGGATATTCATCAAACTCATAATATATGTCATGGATACAATCGTAATATCATCATCTCTATGATTACCTCTAGGGCATATTCCCAACAAGATTAAAGGATGCAGTAGAAAAAGAAGTGCATGATTACTTCGAAGGTGTAAAAATGGCATGACTAGCAAAAGGGAAGCCAGAGCCAACATACTTCTATCTACGTCCGGATCAGCTAAGAAAGAAGGTGGACAAAGAAAACGAGAGTCTCTTAAGTCAGCCATTAAACAAACAGACTATGAACGCTCTCTCACCAAGTCATTTGAGGCAGCACAAAAAAGAGAGCAGGGAAAGGTGTTGCACAACTCGAGCAACAATCACAACTATCAATCCCCCCTATCGTTCCTAACGAATATGGTTCAAACTTAAATATACTGGAGGTCGGCTTAGATGGATTTCATCAATTTTACAAGGACACTGGTTTGGACCTTGCCGCAGTGCTTGCTCAAGGACCATATGCTTCGGAAGTGGATCCTTATAGGAAATATAAACAAGGCCAGAGTCTTTACAACTCTAAGAAATTAGGTGAACTAGGTACGCCAATGTACTTGCTAAACCTGTGGTACATGGAGGCGTCTAAAAGGCCGGGGGACATATCTTTCTTTCTGTCAGAATTAGAAACCAACATTACTTTTGTGGCAATGACATTATCTATGTCGAGTTTCTTGAATTACACCAACTATGCCGCCTGGACTCGCTCGACAAAAGTCTCATTAGCTGCTATTGCCTGTAAGTGTGTGATTATTTTCAACTATATTAGAGTCTGTGCGCGCACACACACACACACACACACACATATATATATATATATATATATTATTCTCACACTATATATGCAGATATCAAATGGCAGAACTAAGAAAGAGAAATGATAATAATGTTGGTTTCGTTGATCCATATGTCGTATACAGACATCCTAACCCCCCACGTGATTATAATCCTAAACAAGAGAAGAATCTTATGGTGTTCTTAGTGAACCAACGCAACAAGAAGGACATACTCTTCCCCTACAACTTCAAGTAAGTGTTTGGTAATTAAAATATCAATCACATGGGACATTATTTGTTCAATTGATTATTTCCTTATAGGTACCTAATAAGTTATGTCTATGCAGCAATCACTGGATATTGATGATCATCGATATGACCAATAGTAGATTGAAAATCTTAGACTCCTTAAGAAAACCCAAAACGTACTATCAAGATATGATAGATATTATTCAAGGGTAATTAACTTAGTTTCTCTATAAAAACTATATATAATGGTGCCGATCTGTCAACAATTATTAAAGGATCAATTATGTTTTTATAGGGCACAGGGTTTGAAAAAAGTTCATTGAGAAACAAAAAATGAATCATTGCAAAACGCCACTGGATATAATCGCACACAAAGTAAGTACTATAACTACGTTTATATTCATTTTATAATATATGATGATTTCAATTCACCTAACTAATTGATTTTTTGTCGTAAAAATGGGTTCTAAGACAGGAGCAGGGGAACAACTACTCCAGATACTACATTTGTGAGTTCATCATGGCGTACTCAAACAGAACTCTAGAAGAATTCCTCAAAGTACGTATATATATAAATACCTTTTTCCTTTAATTGTATTAATTGTTTGCATTGTGTATTCACAATTTCTTTATTACTCTCTCATCTGCATAAGTAATCACTATCAACACACATATATATATTAATAATTGTTTCTTTTACTTTTATTGAAGACTGATTGGTTGAAGGAAAGAGTCATACGATGAGACCAAATTAAAGCAATTCAAGAGACTATAGCCGGATTTCTAAATGACCAGGTCATCGACCCAAACGGCAAGTTCTACAATAACCCGAACAAAATATGGAAGTCAAATCAAGAGTGAATTATTATGCCAAGGATATGAATTTATATGTATATGCAAAGCTATGTAATATATATATATATATATATACATTCTATATGTATACATAAAATAATGTGTAATCATATGTATGTATAATCATTTGTTATTTATAACTATGTTGTACAATGAATCCTGTTATAATATCAAAACTAATCATTAATTAAAAAAAATATAAAAGAAAAAAGATCTTTACTCTGGGTTGCTAATACCAACTACCAACCGGGACTAAATATCCTGTCATGTGGACAAACCTAGAGTGCCCTTGTAGCCCCGATTGTTATAACCAACCAGAACTAAAGGTGGAATTTTATTCCGAGGCGCACAACCGGGACTAAAGGTGCTCACGTTTAGTCCCAGATTGGTGCTCCTGGTTGAAAACCAGGACTAAAGGTGTTTCTCAACCGGGAGTACAGACCGTTTCTATACTAGTGTTATTATCTATCACATCGAATGTTTGACATATGCATGAAGTATTAAATATAAACTATTTACAAAATTAAAATTTTAATTAGAGAATAATTTACGAGACGAATCTTTAAGCCTAATTAGTCTATAATTGGACACTAATTACCAAATAAAATAAAAATGCTAAGTACGTGTTAAACTTAAACAGCCCTAACTAAACACCCCTATACCACACATGAACCTGGTGATTGACTGCAAAATACACTGCGTCCCATCCCACACGCAAATGTATCTTACAGATTCAGCTTGGCTCTTGCTGTTTTACGCTGTGGATAAGTTATTGACACTTGTTAGAACTTATCTTAATTAGGGCATGTTTGATTCTTAGAGCAAGTATAATAATGTAACACCCAAAATCTGGTTTCCAAGTTATAGGAATTAAATTGATTTATTTAAGTATTTTTGTGAGCATTTGAATCTAGCAAATAAATAATTTTGTGCAAATTAAAATTTATCATAAGTTTAGAAACATGAATTTGCATTCATACTGGGGCATATTTTTATTTGTGCTGTGAGATTTTGGATTGAAGTTAATTGTGTTCAAAATTCTATTTGAAAAGGGCTTTGAAAAATAAAATAGAAAAAAAAGAAGAAAGGGGAAAGAACCCCGCAGCCAACCCCTCCCGGCCTGCTTGCCCCCGCAGCCCGGCTAACCCAGCTCGGCCCAGCAACCGCGGCCCAGGCGCGCGCCTCCCCTTCCCCTTCTCGCTGTCACGCGGGACCCGCAAGTCAGCCTCCCCTCCCACCTTTCCCTTCTTCTCCACCGTAACAGAACCGGAGACTCCACCGAACGAACAGGGAAATCCCGGTTTCCTCGGGATTCCTTCCCAATCCGCGTGTCATGCCCCTATAAAGCTCTCAAACCAACCCCGAAGCTCTCCTTTCGCATCCAAGTCGCCTAAACCGAGCCCTAGCTACCGTGTCTGCGCGGTTTGGATCTCGCCGTGAGTCATATCCATCGCCGCGCGCGGTGCGCCGTTTTCGTCGCTTCTCGGCCCGAGTAAACCATCTAGGTGAGTTCGCGAAGCGTTTCTCCAACTCCCGGTACCTTTTATTCGGAGTTTGGTGCTTGTTTCCGCAGAAACCGAGGTCGACGGCGAACTCCGAGGCGTTACCAATGGCGCCGCCGCGCCGTGCTTGGCTTCCGGCGGCCGGCCGCTGCCTGGTTCCCTTCCTCGCTGAATCTCGGCCGTTGGATCGGCCGTGGGCGGTGGAGATTAGAAAATACCCCTTCAGGGGGGGTATTTTGTTAAAGAGCCCTCAAAGAATTCCAAAATAGAACCCGCGATCTTCACGTATTTTCCAAGTTTACGTTTTCCAGTTTTAAAAGCGTATTCCTGTCGGCTGAAACCTAAATGCGCTTTCCAGTATTTACAGAAATGCCACTGATTTTGTAATGCTCATAAAATACTCATTTTAACTCCGTTTTTATCCATTCAAATTTCGTTAGATTCGTATTTACGATCTCTACATGTTAGAAGTATTAGTTTACTGCTTTGAAACTTTTTAATTCTGCAGTAGCATTTAATTAATTATTTCTCTATAGGAAATGTTAGAAAATTCATATCTTTCACGTTTTAATTCCGATTTTCGTGAACTTTACGTTTGTGTGATCGTATCGCTGCGTAGAATATTTTTATAAACTTTTACATTTGTTTTACTACTGTTTGGTATATTGTTCTAAAAATAGCTTGTTTGCTTTGTGTATGATTGTCTACATTGGATTGCGTGTTGTTGATTGATGATTGGGAATAGACGGAGAGCCGTACGTTGGTGATCAAGACCAAGCTTTTGAGGACTAGCAGGCTCAGGAGAGCTTTGACCAAGGCAAGTATAACTTGGGATCATCCTTGTTACCTATTCACTTATAACTACACATATATATCATATGCATGCTATCACCTTGTCGACCTTAGCAAAATCATAGATGTTTGTTACCTGTATTCCTTATTACCTACTTGATATGCATTTGTTGTAGAGGTGCTAGTGCTTGATATAATCCATGATCTTGTGAGATGATTAATAGCTATGCAATGAACATAAAAGAATGACAAATAACTGTATGAGATCTTGTGTGTAAGTGATCACCGGGACAACAGTGCAACCATGAGGGCTATAATGGCTCTGGCTTTAGCTCAGTATGAAACCCTTTTCTAGCTTGTTAGAGGTTACCCGAAAGGGCGGAGGGGCTGAACCGTTTTGGGTATAGTGTGGCCTCTGTCTGTATTAGTATAGGCTGCGAGTTATTGTGCCATCGGAAGGGAGGCTCTATATCTGCGCGCAAAGGAAACCTTGCGGCCCTAACATGTTAGACGAACTTTTGAAAGGCTTCATAGTAATCCCTGCCGACCTTCCTTGGTAGTGGGTTAAGAGATCGACGGGCCTCGGGCGAAAGGGTAAATCATGACTCATGGGTAAAGATGTACAACCTCTGCAGAGTGTAAAACTGGTATACTAGCCGTGCTCACGGTTATGAGCGGCCTTGGGGGTTCTTGCTGCGCCGACGATGAGCTTATTAAGTTGTTATGTTCATTTGATTATCGTTTATGCAATGGATTAATTATGCTTACACTTGATCATGGGATTAATGGATTATTTATGCTACCTTGACAATTGCTATTTAATAATGAACATGTTATCCACTATTAAAAGCTAAATGCAGTCAAACCAGTGTCAGCTATTTGAGCCTCATGAACCCCTGGTTATACTTGCTGAGTACGATATATGCTCACTCTTGCAATTTCCCAACACCTCAGGATATGATAATGAAGATGGCTGGAATGAGGATTACCGTTATGAGTACTAGGTTTGGAGTCAACCAGTCAACAGTGTCCCTGTGTGGAGCTTCCGTCGAGAGCGTTGTTTACTTTATGCTATCATTCTTGTATGAGACTATGTGATATATTATGTTCCGCTATGTAATAAACACTGCAATGGTACATTTGAGATTTGTCTACTTATGTGTGCGACTATTCCTGGGGCACATATGAGTCTTTATGCATCCTATTTTGTTCTTAAAATATGGGTGTGACAAATTGGTATCAGAGCTTTGTTGACTGTCGGACGCAAGCCTAGTTAGAAATTATCTTAAGGTTTTGAAATTGCTATAAAATCATTGCTCTATAAACCTTGATAATTTCTTCTACACTATATCCTATTCATCCTCACCTTGTTGCTTATTTTAAAGACTTGTTCTCATCCCCACTCCTTGCTTTGAATATGCTTTTAGAACCTTCTCTTACCACCTTCTGGCATTGTTGAAATAGGAGTATAGGATCTTTACCCTTAATAGGAAGAGAACGTTAGTACCGCAAGTTGAGTCAATGCTTGAAGTGTGAAACCTTTGATGCTTGGTTTGGTTTGTTATTATGCTTATGCTTAATTTGGATCTTTGTAATGAGTGAAATGATCTTGTGGATTTCCTCTACAATTTCATTTAGTTTATAGGCTTAAGGCATAAGGATTAATGAACTATATAGCTGGGGTTGGTTAAAATTCTGTTTCTGTCCTTTGCTGTTTTCTGGAGCAGTCTGCAAAGAATCTGGTACATCTCAAAATCTGTTCGTGCAATGTTCATCAAATTTTTCTGGAAACAAGTAGACTCTCATATCTTTCCAATGCCTCAAGAATGACAATATTATCGGTTATGAGCTGGGAGATATGACTGTTCAAAGTTGAGGTTTCTGCACAGTCTGGAATTCTGGAACAGTTTCGGTTGTACCCAGTTTTTGATTAACCTAACGTTGGAATCTGGTAATATGATCTAAATGAAAGTTGTAGACAATTTCTTTATCTTTCCAACGATGTACAGCATGTATTCTTTTGAATTCTGAATCTCGAGATATGATTGATTTTCTGATCTGCTGATGTTGGATGTTACCCAGAAAATTTCAGATTCCGTTAACTCTTGTAATTGTCATGTTGGACATTACTAAGAAGTGTTTATATACCTTGGAATGCAGATGGCAGCAAGGGGAAGAGGCAGAGGAAGAGGCAGAGGCCGTGGCAATGGCAATGGCAATGGTGGCGATGGCCCAATCACTGTGGAGGAACTCATGCAAACCCAAAATCAGATGATGCACGTTTTCATGCAGCACCTGCAGCAACAACCTCCACCAACACCACCACCTGTTCATGTGAGGGACAAGCGTGGAGAGTTTATGAAGGGAAGACCCCCGGTATTTACACACTCAGCTGATCCCATGGAGGCAGATGATTGGTTACGTGCTGTGGAGAGGCAACTGAACATAGCACAGTGCAATGATTTGGAGAAGGTGTTGTATGCATCTGGACAGCTTCAGGGGTGTTGACACTTGCTAACACCACTTGAATACTAGGTTGTCATCCCCAGCATGGCACTAAAGTGTACTATGGTATTTATACGCACACAGATAATCCGCAAGCGCACGGATACCGTTGAAGCTTTTACCCGGTTAAAGGTTTTATCGTATCCACAGGGAAACGGGAGAACCAACTACGCTCTAACTTAACCAAGATAGATAGATAGGTGTAAATAGGAAAGATGGTAGAATTGAATAAGAACAATATTAAAGGTAAGATAACAATAGGTGATAATATGGGAATAGAGAGTAGAGCAATCTAGTATATGGGCGATGGTAGCAGAATAGAGAGGATAACTATGGTTTCTCTACTTCAAAGGGGTATGTCTATGTCTGGGACGAACCACGTGATAAGATTACATCACAAAGGATGCTTATCCATAGGCCGATAAACCCTACCCGTCCTGCTAACGAGAGGTGGACTACAGAGGACCAACGTAACTGTCACCTACGCGGCCTACCACACGATCCAGCTAGACAGGGGATATCCACAAGTAATCTAGATCTAAGCACCACGCTTACACCTATACTACAACTCTAACCTATAGCATCCTATAGATTAGAAGTACTCAAAAGAGTTGTGAACCAGCACATACATAATTAGTAATTGCACAATGAATTAGAAGTAGATTACCAGAGTCATCCCATGAGCAAGCTTGATTAGAGCTTGATCATGGCGAAGTACAACCGGAGGAAGAACCGACAGGCCGGCCTCTCCTCTAATCCTCCTTCGCTCTCCATCTCGCTACTATCTAGATCTACTCTAGTTTAGAGAAGAGAGGAGAGCTCTCATCTCTAAACCCTAGCTTTTGCTCTGTCTATGAATAATGAATAATGATCAAGGGGTGCCTCCTCCAGGGGCCAGGGGGTCTGGTTATATAGTCCCCTCAAGTGAACCTGGGCCGTTGGATCAAACCGACATTGATTGAACGGTTATCCTTGATCCTTTAGGTCGGTGGAGCTTGGTCCGCAAAGTTGGACGTGTTTGACTACAACTCCTGGGCGGGCGCCCAAGGGGGGTGGGCGGGCGCCCTGCCCCCGGGCCCGTTCGCCTTCCCGTTCGTTCCCATGGCTTCTGGAGTCTTCTAGATGTAAGATAATTGCGCGGCACGTTGATATCTCTATGTAATCCCGACGTGTGGGCCTTTCTTCCTTATTTGCTGATAACCCCCTGCAGAAATAGACAAACACCAAAACTCATGGAATTCTGTCAGATAAAACCCTAAGTCTCGATGTTGATTTCATTTGGATCCTTTTCTTTGTTTATTTGATAGTTAAATTTGATACTTAAGGACCGTCAACAAACTCCCCCAAGCTTACCTCTTGCTCGTCCCTGAGCAAGGATAGACTCAGCTATGGATCATAAGTTGTTGCAATATCTTTAAAAATTGACGGTACACATGCTTTTAAATGAGGTCTCATCTCTGAGTTAGAGTAAACTGTCAAGACTTAAAACTTACTTACTTTACCTTTCACCATGGGACTTGTAACCGTCACTTCTGTCTTGAGTGGTTAAAAGATAGAACAGTCCAGTCAAGTGCCATGTCGCTTATTCTTGATCAGCTATAGCTCTGGAGTTTTTGCAGATTTCCAAATAAAACTCAGAGATTCCTTGTATGACTCTCTAAATCTCTCTTTTGTGGTATTTCTGGATCCTTACCAAGGCAGTGATGGTATATGCCTTCTCTCAAAGTATGTAGTGTTTGTGGTATGAGGCATAGTGATATTGCCTTCTCTCTCACCCTACTCTAATAAGGCTTTAATATCTGGAGCTCATAGGTGGGAGATAAAGTATACATACTTACAAGACATTTATTGTATAGTCAAACCATGGATCCAAAGAAACAAATCAATAAGCCAAATCAAGATGTGCATGTGTGGCGAATGAATGGTGTATGGTGATGATGGTGATAACAATGGTGAAAGTCTAATTCTACTTTTGCTCTTTTGAGGGGATACATACCTTTCTTGCTTTTTGAAACTTTGTAAGGAGAATGAGATGCTCTTCTTTTTCTTTTCTCTCAGATGGGTATCTTGTACCCCTAATTCTACTGTCGGACACTTGTCCATTTTTACCTCTCGTCTCACTTTTTCTTTCTTTCGAGGTTCCGGGCACTTGCCCCTTTTTATTTCCTCGTTTATTTTTTTTTCTTTTCTTCTCTTTTCTTTTTTTTAGAGCACTCATCTCTTGAGATAATATAGCAAGTGGTAGTAGCAAGATAACTTGAGCATTTATTTCACAAGGGAAAACGGAAATATTTTTGGCTATTCTCAACCGGATTAGGAGTAGAATATATTTGGGTGGTTCTGGAGATGGACATGGATGGATATATGTGGATGGTACTTCCAGAGTAGAAGTAGCATATATGAGTGAACGTGCAAGTGAATCTTGATTTAACCACATGACAAGCTCCTAAGGGTCTACACAGCTTGACCATACTCAATGCTCATAAGTAGTAAATAAATGTGTGGCTCAAAGTCTAGCAAGCATGTATATATGGCTGTGGTAGGAATTTAAACTCTCATCATACAGGAACTCATCATGCAATATTTTAAAGATTTTTCAAAGATAAAATTCTCCAGAATTCTAGCATCTCTAGGAACAGATAAACAACAGCTCAACCTTCCCATATCATATCCGTTAACAACTTAGATTTCAGATCAAGTTTTCATCCCACAAGTTTAGATCTAGAGCAAGCTTTAAATTATAACAGTTATGTCTAAACTTGAGAGAGAACTTTAAATTTGCAAATTAGGCAGAGCAACTATTCATCATATCCATGCTAGAGTTTTATTATTAAGATTCAGATTAGCATAGCTATTTTATTTATTTATTAAACACACTAAGCAAAAGATATATATAAGCACAAAATCTTTATTTGGTTTTTCATAGTTTATGTATTTTAATATTCTAACATAATATAAGTATAAAGATAGGTAGAAATACTTAGCGAGATAAATGGGGGTGCTCTCCCCCAAGCTGAATTTTGACGTAATTTCTCTTGATGTAGCTAGCAGGTGGCAGAGGTGTATTTGAAAGTCAGCAGCATTCTGACAGTGATTAGAATGTCCTCCGTCTGCTAGTCTTCTTGATTCTTAAATTCTGTGGAGCTCAAATAGACAACAAAGCTTGTGGAACTAATTAAGTGTTAGCATAAATATCTAGCCTTCATCATGTAGAGCTTCCTCAATAAATATTACTCCCTGTTTTTATATTTTTATTTTATAAAGCAGAAAAGAAATATTTATTTTATTTTTATGCCACCACAGTGAAGGTACTTATGGGTTTTATGCCACTCGTATACTCACATGGGGCTTAGTATTTTTTAACATTTTTATTTTCTTTTCAAGATAGCATGATTAACTAATAATCTATTTAAGGAAAGTAAATAATAAAAGGGAAAAGGGAATGCAGAAAGGATAAATATGGATAACTACCGATCTTACCTTTCGGCGAGGGTTCAATGTTTTAAGTCTTCTTAACAAGACTTCTCACCGTGTTCATTCTTCAGGTGCGTCATTTGATTCAGGTGCGGACCTTGACGTCTGCACCTCTTCGTTTGCCCAACAGTTCGAAGTGCGGCGTTGGCAGTGTCCTGCTCAGTGTATTTGTGCTCGTAGATCCAGGTCCTTCACTTGGTAGAGTCTGAGAGTTATAAAACTCCTCCGTGTTTTGCTCGAAGTGTACCTGCTCATAGAGACAAGGCAGAGATCAAGTGTATGGGTCCTGTTGGTGGAAAACACCAACAGAACCTAAAGTGTATTTATTCTTCTCTAACCCTAAGCATAGTGAGCAAGAAAAAGTTGATGGATGAAAAGTCATGAGTGTAGCACTTATAACATTTGTCAGATCAGATCACTCAACCTTATGAAAAGATAATCTATCTATGTATATGTCTTTTTCTTTATATCTCTCAATGATTGAATGTGTAACATTTTAGCTCATATGATTAGGAGTGTGGGATTATGGAGGTAGTACTAAGAACAAGGATTTAAGGACTAAACATGTTGAATCAGTTGGTTTGGTTAATCTAGAGTTGTAAATCATACATGTTTGTCTCTTTTATTTATATGAACGCCAGAACCAAGGAGAAGCTTATAAAAGTGATAGTCAAGTACCTTAAGATGTTACCTTGCTTGAAGAGTGATGGTACAGTATCACCTTTTGGAAGCTTTCCTTTTGTGGCACCCTCCATGGATCATCTCTCTATGATGAATGAGCTATGTCCTTCTTGTGCAAATTGTTAAACTTCATGTGTCACTCTCTTCGTCTCTGATGTGAATTTATCTCAGGACTTCCCAAATCGATATTGAAAGTTTTTCTGCAGGGGTTAGTCCGACAAAAATATACCAATGTCTACACAAGCAGTTTTTAGTTCAATAACCGAACTAGACTCCATGTCTAATCAGATTAAGGAAGGTTGTTTAACCTAAGCACCATGCTTAATTTAAAAGCCAATAGAAGTATGTGCAGTACTTCCAAACTAACATTTAGTAGTAAATAGACAAAGGTAGCATGACAGCGTTTATAGAGATCTACTCAAGTGGAGATGAAGTAGTGTGATTAGTATTTAACAAATTGAGCATGTCTTAAAGGTAGGGACAACCAACAAAGCAACATGGCAAAGGATGTTTTTATGTAAAGTACTCCCCAAGCTTGAATTTTGCAGAATTCAAGTTTGGATGAATTTAATTCAATGTTGTATGATGATTGGTTGGACATACCTTGTACTTGTTTGTCATTCATCTGATCTTCTTGTTCCAATCCTGGAAAGGTTAGTGACAAGAATACCCGAAGGAATATTTTTACAATTATCCTTATATGCTCAATACACAAGGTAATGTTGCAAATAATTAAAAACTCATGTTATGATCTGATCAGTGATTATTTTAGGACACCAAGCCTGTCCTTGGGAAACCATCAATTTATGTCGGCGAAGTGGTTTCCCTTCCAACGCTGACCTATATCAAGATCAACTCAACGAGATCTGCAATATTTATTATAGACATATGCATCGACAACCGCCCTTTTAAAGTTTTTATAAATAGAAAGGAAGAGGGGGTTGGAGATCTCAAGTGTGGTGATGTCGGAGAGACCAATAGATTGGGAAGATGTTGCATATGAGCATGGAGTAAACGAAGTGGCTATGAAATAAATTCCATGCTCATTAATGTTATCTTCGTCTCCAATCTGAATGTTTGGAGTTTCTCTTGAATTGGTCTCACCTATGTCCTCTTCTGTAGTTGGATGAATCTCATTTTCAAAGGGAGTCAAGAACTCACCATTTGAAATTAAGCCAAAGTCAGAATCCATTAAGGCTTCTTCCTTATCCATCCATTCTACACATTCTAGCCATTTAGAACTTGTGATCAAGACAGGGGAGGTGTTAGGATTTTCTATATGGCTTAGCTCTCCTTTTATGACATTACTTGACATGTCATCCTCATGGTCTTTATGACTCCTATGGTTTGATCGTCTTGGTGAATTGCTAGGATCATCATGAGACTGAAAAGAAGAGGGATAAGAGGGATCTCTAAGGTCAAGGATGGATTTAGAACTTGTGAACATGGAAGGGGAGTAGATAGAATTGTCTATATGGCTTAGCTCTCCTTCACTTGATATGTCATCCTTAACTTCTTCATAACAGGAACCAGGACATTCTCTAAGAGAACCATTATTGCGAGGATTTGAATTATCCCTGCTTGAAGGTCTCTTATGGAACCAGAAGTCTAAACCATCAGCATCTAAAAGATTTAAGGTCGGAATTCCTTCCTCCCTTGGAGAATTTTGGGGTATTGATGGTTTAGGATCGATAGCTAAAGCTTGGGATTAAAGTGGTTGTGATCTGGCTATCGAAACTTCTTCTTCTTATCTAGGAACTGGTTCTTTCTCTTTCTCAGGGATATAAAAGCTAGGAGACTTTCCGCTCATTAAATCAATCAAATTCCAAGCTTCACTAACGGATAGGTGGTGGAAAGATCCTCCAGAGGCCGCATGAAGGGTTTGCTTATTTTTCCTACTAAGGCCCTCAAAAAAGTGAATTAGAAGAACTTCTTCTGGAATAGAAAGTTTTGGGCTAGTGAGAGTAAGGTTAATAAAGCGATCCCATGATTTGCCAAGAGATTCTTCTTCCAGTTGTCTAAAAGAAAGAATCTCACGCCGAAGTTCCACCACTTTGGAGATTGGAAAATATTTAGAAAGAAAACTACTATATAACTCCTTCCAATCTCCATGAACACTCCCTACTTTGAGTTTATACCAATGTCTAGCTTTTCCCGTTAAAGAGAACGGAAAGAGCTTCCATTTAAGGGTCTCATCGGACATGCCTTCTATGCGAAGGAGGTCACAGACTCGATAAAACTCTCTTAGGTGTGTGTATGGGTTTTCCTCACCTTCTCCTGAGAAAGGTTGTTTTTGAACAAATTCTATGTATTCGGGGTCTATCTCAAAACTAGATGCTATGATAGGCTTTGAAGATTTTGGTGGTTCGAGATGTGTGCCTGTAGGTCTATGAAATTCATAGATAGACATGTTTGAATTCATGATAGACCAGAGATCAAGGATTAGATAAGAAGAAAGATTAGCATAGATGAGGCAAAGGATAAAAGGAAAATATTTTTTTATTATTATTATTTTTTTTAGAAAATGATTAAGCTAGTTCGTAGTCAACACAGCAACCGTTTCCCCGACAACGGCGCCAAAAATGCTTGTTGACACTTGCTAACACCACTTGAATACTAGGTTGTCATCCCCAGCATGGCACTAGAGTGTACTATGGTATTTATACGCACACAGATAATCCGCAAGCGCACGGATACCGTTGAAGCTTTTACCCGGTTAAAGGTTTTATCGTATCCACAGGGAAACGGGAGAACCAACTACGCTCTAACTTAACCAAGATAGATAGATAGGTGTAAATAGGAAAGATGGTAGAATTGAATAAGAACAATATTAAAGGTAAGATAACAATAGGTGATAATATGGGAATAGAGAGTAGAGCAATCTAATATATGGGCGATGGTAGCAGAATAGAGAGGATAACTATGCTTTCTCTACTTCAAAGGGGTATGTCTATGTCTGGGACGAACCACGTGATAAGATTACACCACAAAGGATGCTTATCCATAGGTCGATAAACCCTACCCGTCCTGCTAACGAGAGGTGGACTACAGAGGACCAACGTAACTGTCACCTACGCATCCTACCACACGATCCAGCTGGACAGGGGATATTCACGAGTAATCTAGATCTAAGCACCACGCTTACACCTATACTACAACTCTAACCTATAGCGTCCTATAGATTAGAAGTACTCAAAAGAGTTGTGAACCAGAACATACATAATTAGTAATTGCATAATGAATTAGAAGTAGATTACCAGAGTCATCCCATGAGCAAGCTTGATTAGAGCTTGATCATGGCGAAGTATAACCGGAGGAAGAACCGACAGGACGGCCTCTCCTCTAATCCTCCTTCGCTCTCCATCTCGCTACTATCTAGATCTACTCTAGTTTAGAGAAGAGAGGAGAGCTCTCATCTCTAAACCCTAGCTTTTGCTCTGTCTATGAATAATGAATAATGATCAAGGGGTGCCTCCTCCAGGGGCCAGGGGGTCTGGTTATATAGTCCCCTCAAGTGAACCTGGGCCGTTGGATCAAACCGACATTGATTGAACGGTTATCCTTGATCCTTTAGGTCGGTGGAGCTTGGTCCGCAAAGTTGGACGTGTTTGACTACAACTCCTGGGTGGGCGCCCAAGGGGGGTGGGCGGGCGCCCTGCCCCCGGGCCCGTTCGCCTTCCCGTTCGTTTCCGTGGCTTCTGGAGTCTTCTAGATGTAAGATAATTGCACGGCACGTTGATATCTCTATGTAATCCCGACGTGTGGGCCTTTCTTCCTTATTTCCTGATAACCCCATGCAGAAATAGACAAACACCAAAACTCGTGGAATTCTGTCAGATAAAACCCTAAGTCTCGATGTTGATTTCATTTGGATCCTTTTCTTTGTTTATTTGATAGTTAAATTTGATACTTAAGGACCGTCAACAAGGGGGCAGCTCAGACATGGTGGGAGTCATATCAAGCTGCTCGTCTCAACAATGCCCCTCCTATCACATGGCTGGAATTCTGTAGGGACTTCAGAGCTTGACATATAAATGAGGGAATGATGGAGCTCAAACAAGAAGAATTCAGATCACTCCGGATGGGCTCCATGACTGTGGCAGAATACCATGACACATTTGAACAGTTGACTCGCTATGCTCCAAATGATGTCAGGGAAGATGCTGATAAGCAACGTCTATTCATGAAGGGCTTGTACTATGAACTCAGGTTGCAGTTGGCTGGAAACACCTATCCTACCTTCCAAGCTCTTGTGAATCATGCCATTGTGCTTGATAATATGCGGAAGAGTCAGGATAAGAAGAGGATGCTGACACAAGGTTCTGGGAGCAACAACCGTCAGCATTTCAGTTCCCATTAGGGCCATCAGCAGAGGTTCCAGGGACCAGTTAGTCAGTGGAACCGTAACCAGCAACCCCAGCGTTTCCAGAATCAGTCGCAGAGTGGGAACCAACGTCCTCCATTCCAGCAACGTAACCCCCGACAGCAGCAGTATAGTCAGCAAACACCTCGCACCGGGAATGCAGGTGCTACCCCCACGAAAAGAAGTGCTTCCAACACTCCTACGAGGTGTTTCCAGTGCGGGAAGGAAGGGCATATGTCATACGATTGTCTTGAGAAGTTTAACAAGCAGAACAACAACCAGAAGTCTACTGCTTATGCGGCAACAGTGAACAATGTGGCTACGGAGACAGTTCAGGAGGGACCAGAGATCATGATGGGTACGTTCAGTATCAACTCTATCCCTGCTACAGTTTTATTTGATTCTAGAGCTTCGCATACTTTTATATCACAAGCATTTGTTAGAGTTCATAGCCTTCCACTAGTTGCAATGAAAACCCCTATGCTAGTTAATTCACCGGGTGGGACTATACCAGTTTCTTTATGTTGCCCCTCAGCAAGTCTTTCTTTAAGGGGGGTAGATTTTCCTATCAGTCCCATGGTTATGAGAACTTCAGGCATAGATGTGATCTTGGGTTTGGATTGGATGAAGCAACATGAGACAAACATTAATTGCAAAGAGAGAGTAGTGGCTCTGACAACACCAAAGGGAGAATGGATCAGTGTTGATGTAACAGTGCAAACACCACACACAGCTAAAGTGAATCAACTGAATGATGCTGTTGATCCTCAGAACCTGGTAGTGGATGAGTTTCCGGATGTCTTTCCAGATGAATTGCCAGGTATGCCGCCTGATCGAGACATTGAATTTATTATTGAATTACTACCTGGTACTGCACCCATAGCTAAAAGACCAAATAGAATGGGGGTTAATGAACTAGAAGAACTTAAGAAACAAATTAAGGAATTGCAAGATAAAGGGTTCATTCGTCCTAGTTCATCACCATGGGGTGCACCAGTTATCTTTGTTGATAAGAAGGATGGTAGTCAGAGGATGTGTGTTGATTATCGGTCACTTAGTGAGGTCACTATCAAGAATAAATATCCCTTGCCTAGGATCGATGACTTGTTTGATCAGTTAAGAGGTGCTTGTGTATTCTCTAAGATTGATTTGCGTTCTGGTTATCATCAATTGAAGATTCGAAATTCAGATATACCAAAGACAGCTTTCACAACAAGGTATGGGTTGTATGAGTATACAGTTATGTCTTTTGGTTTGACCAATGCACCAGCTTACTTTATGTACATGATGAATAAAGTATTTATGGAGTATCTTGATAAGTTTGTGGTGGTCTTTATTGATGATATTCTGGTATACTCTAAAACCAAGGAAGAACATGCTGAACATCTGAGATTGGTCTTACAGAAACTTAGAGAACATAAGCTGTATGCTAAGCGTAGTAAATGTGAGTTTTGGTTGGAAGAAGTTTCTTTTCTTGGTCATGTTGTCTCTAATGGTGGTATTGCAGTGGATCCTAGTAAGGTGAAAGATGTGTTGAATTGGAAACCACCTACAGATGTAAGTGAAATTCGTAGTTTTCTTGGTTTGGCTGGTTACTATCGTAGATTCCTTGAAGGGTTCTCCAAACTTGCAAAGCCTATGACTGCTCTATTGGAGAAGAATGCTAAGTTTGTATGGTCTGATAAGTGCCAAGCTAGTTTTGAGGAATTCAAGAAGAGATTGACTACTGCACCTGTGTTGGTATTGCCAGATCTGAGTAAGAGTTTCTCTATCTATTGTGATGCTTCTCGTCTGGGTTTGGGTTGTGTTCTTATGCAAGAAGGTAGAGTTGTTGCTTATGCATCTAGACAGTTGAGGAAACATGAACTGAATTATCCTACTCATGATTTGGAGTTAGCAGCTATGGTTCATGCATTGAAGATTTGGAGACACTATTTGATTGGGCATAAGAGTGACATATACACTGATCATAAGAGTTTGAAGTACATCTTCACCCAGACAGATCTGAATTTGAGGCAACGCAGATGGTTGGAACTGATAAAGGATTATGATTTGGAGGTGCATTATCATCCTGGAAAGGCGAACGTCGTAGCTGATGCACTTAGCAGAAAGAAATATGCTAATGAGCTTCGGGCGACACCTGAATCTGAGGAGTTGTGTGCTGAATTTGCATATCTGAACTTGGGAATTGTGGTAAATGCTATGGAAATTGAGGTCACTCCTACTCTAGAGGAAGAGATATTGAAAGGACAATTGGAAGATGAGAAACTAAAGGAGATAGCACAGAATGTGGTACTAGGCAAAGCACCAGGATTCAGAATAGATGACAATGGTGTACTATGGTTTGGAAAAAGGATATGTGTTCCTGAAGTGAAGGCTATTCGTGATATGATCCTGAGAGAGGCTCATGAGTCAGCATATTCCATTCATCCTGGTAGCACTAAGATGTATCTAGATCTGAAGCAGAAGTACTGGTGGTATGGTTTAAAGAGAGATGTGGCTGAATATGTTGCTTTGTGTGATACTTGTCAGCGAGTGAAAGCTGAACATCAGAGGCCAGCTGGACTGTTGCAACCAATGAAGATTCCAGAATGGAAGTGGGAAGAAGTGGGTATGGATTTTATAGTGGGATTACCACATACACAAAGAGGGTATGACTCAATATGGGTGATAGTGGATCGTTTAACCAAAGTTGCTCATTTCATACCTGTCAAAACTTCATATAGTGGAGACCGACTGGCAGAGTTATACATGGAAAGAATTGTTTGTTTGCATGGAGTGCCTAGGAAGATTGTGTCAGATAGGGGTACTCAATTCACATCTCACTTTTGGAAAGCAGTGCATGATTCATTGGGAACAAAGTTGAATTTCAGTACAGCGTATCATCCACAGACAGATGGACAGACTGAGAGGATCAATCAGATATTGGAGGATATGTTGAGAGCTTGTGCCTTGCAGTATGGGACTAGTTGGGACAAGAGTTTGCCATATGCAGAATTCTTCTACAACAACAGCTATCAACAGAGTCTTAAGATGGCACCGTTTGAGGCACTGTATGGTCGCAAGTGCAGGACACCTCTGTTTTGGAATCAGACAGGAGAAACTCAGGTGTTTGGTACAGATGTGCTTAGACATGGAGAGCAACAGGTGCGGACTATTCGGGATAACTTGAGAGTTGCTTAGTCTCGTCAGAAAAGCTATGCAGACACACGTAGGAGAGAGTTGGTTTTTCAAACAGGTGATTATGTCTACCTGAAGGTATCACCAATGAGGAGTGTAAAGAGGTGTAATATGAAGGGAAAGCTAGCTCCAAGGTATGTTGGTCCGTTTAAAGTGTTGGAAAGGCGTGGAGAAGTAGCATATCAGTTAGAATTGCCTGAAAGTTTGTCTGGTGTGCACGATGTGTTCCATGTGTCACAACTTAAGAAGTGTCTGCGTGTACCTGAGGAGCAAATACCATTGGAAGAGCTTTCTGTTAAAGGTGATCTCACTTATGAAGAGTATCCGGTCAGAATAGTGGAGACAGCTGAGAGAGTCACCAGAAGTCGGGTCATTAGAATGTGCAAAGTGCAGTGGAATCGGTATTCGGAAGCAGAGGCAACTTGGGAAAGAGAGGATGATCTGAGAAAATCATACTCATACTTGTTCGAGTAAGCACCTTTCAATCTCGAGGACGAGATTCTTTTAAGGGGGGTAGAGTTTGTAACACCCAAAATCTGGTTTCCAAGTTATAGGAATTAAATTGATTTATTTAAGTATTTTTGTGAGCATTTGAATCTAGCAAATAAATAATTTTGTGCAAATTAAAATTTATCATAAGTTTAGAAACAAGAATTTGCATTCATGCTAGGGCATATTTTTATTTGTGCTGTGAGATTTTGGATTGAAGTTAATTGTGTTCAAAATTCTATTTGAAAAGGGCTTTGAAAAATAAAATAGAAAAAAAAAGAAGAAAGGGGAAAGAACCCCGCAGCCAACCCCTCCCGGCCTGCTTGCCCCCGCAGCCCGGCTAACCCAGCTCGGCCCAGCAACCGCGGCCCAAGCGCGCGCCTCCCGTTCCCCTTCTCGCTGTCACGCGGGACCCGCAAGTCAGCCTCCCCTCCCACCTTTCCCTTCTTCTCCACCGTAACAGAACCGGAGACTCCACCGAACGAACAGGGAAATCCTGGTTTCCTCGGGATTCCTTCCCAATCCGCGTGTCATGCCCCTATAAAGCTCTCAAACCAACCTCGAAGCTCTCCTTTCGCATCCAAGTCGCCTAAACCGAGCCCTAGCTACCGTGTCTGCACGGTTTGGATCTCGTCGTGAGTCATATCCATCGCCGCGCGCGGTGCGCCGTTTTCGTCGCTTCTCGGCCCGAGTAAACCATCTAGGTGAGTTCGCGAAGCGTTTCTCCAACTCCCGGTACCTTTTATTCGGAGTTTGGTGCTTGTTTCCGCAGAAACCGAGGTCGACGGCGAACTATGAGGCGTCACCAATGGCGCCGCCGCGCCGTGCTTGGCTTCCGGCGGCCGGCCGCCGCCTGGTTCCCTTCCCCGCTGAATCTCGGCCATTGGATCGGCCGTGGGCGGTGGAGATTAGAAAATACCCCTTCAGGGGGGGGTATTTTGTTAAAGAGCCCTCAAAGAATTCCAAAATAGAACCCGCGATCCTCACGTATTTTCTAAGTTTACGTTTTCCAGTTTTAAAAGCGTATTCCTGTCGGCTGAAACCTAAATGCGCTTTCCAGTATTTACAGAAATGCCACTGATTTTGTAATGCTCATAAAATACTCATTTTAACTCCGTTTTTATCCATTCAAAATTCGTTAGATTCGTATTTACGATCTCTACATGTTAGAAGTATTAGTTTACTGCTTTGAAACTTTTTAATTCTGCAGTAGCATTTAATTAATTATTTCTCTATAGGAAATCTTAGAAAATTCATATCTTTTACGTTTTAATTCCGATTTTCGTGAACTTTACGTTTGTGTGATCGTAGCGCTGCGTAGAATATTTTTATAAACTTTTACATTTGTTTTACTACTGTTTGGTGTATTGTTCTAATAATAGCTTGTTTGCTTTGTGTATGATTGTCTACATTGGATTGCGTGTTGTTGATTGATGATTGGGAATAGACGGTGAGCCGTACGTTGGTGATCAAGACCAAGCTTTTGAGGACCAGCAGGCTCAGGAGAGCTTTGACCAAGGCAAGTATAACTTGGGATCATCCTTGTTACCTATTCACTTATAACTACACATATATATCATATGCATGCTATCACCTTGTCGACCTTAGCAAAATCATAGATGTTTGTTACCTGTATTCCTTGTTACCTACTTGATATGCATTTGGTGTAGAGGTGCTAGTGCTTGATATAATCCATGATCTTGTAAGATGATTAATAGCTATGCAATGAACATAAAAGAATGACAAATAACTGTATGAGATCTTGTCTGTAAGTGATCACCGGGACAACAGTGCAACCATGAGGGCTATAATGGCTCTGGCTTTAGCTCAGTATGAAGCCCTTTTCTAGCTTGTTAGAGGTTACCCGAAAGGGCAGAGGGGCTGAACCATTTTGGGTATAGTGTGGCCTCTGTCTGTATGAGTATAGGCTGCGAGTCATTGTGCCATCGGAAGGAGGGCTCTATATCTACGCGCAAAGGAAACCTTGCGGCCCTAACATGTTAGACGAACTTTTGAAAGGCTTCATAGTGATCCCTGCCGACCTTCCTTGGTAGTGGGTTAAGAGGTCGACGGGCCTCGGGCGAAAGGGTAAATCATGACTCATGGGTAAAGATGTACAACCTCTGCAGAGTGTAAAACTGGTATACTAGCCGTGCTCACGGTTATGAGCGGCCTTGGGGGTTCTTGCTGCGCCGACGATGAGCTTATTAAGTTGTTATGTTCATTTGATTATCGTTTATGCAATGGATTAATTATGCTTACACTTGATCATGGGATTAATGGATTATTTATGCTACCTTGACAATTGCTATTTAATAATGAACATGTTATCCACTATTAAAAGCTAAATGCAGTCAAACCAGTGTCAGCTATTTGAGCCTCATGAACCCCTGGTTATACTTGTTGAGTATGATATGTGCTCACTCTTGCAATTTCCCAACACCTCAGGATATGATAATGAAGATGGCTGGAATGAGGATTACCGTTATGAGTACTAGGTTTGGAGTCAACCAGTCAACAGTGTCCCTGTGTGGAGCTTCCGTCGAGAGCGTTGTTTACTTTATGCTATCATTCTTGTATGAGACTATGTGATATATTATGTTCCGCTATGTAATAAACATTGCAATGGTACATTTGAGATTTGTCTACTTATGTGTGCGACTATTCCTGGAGCACATATGAGTCTTTTATGCATCCTATTTTGTTCTTAAAATATGGGTGTGACAAATAAAAGGCTAGTATAAGCTAGTTGAACGCTGAGATGGAACAAAGAAAGAAAGAAAGAGAGAGAAGTAGATTGTAAGATTATGCCGAAAGGTAAGGGTAGCCCTAGGCCAGCATAGCCTGGTCCACTGACCCAATTATTTTCTCCAAGTCCTTCATATTTACTGCATCCTCTCCATTCTCACTTTGCCCAATCCAAGCTTCAGTTTTTATAGTTGGATGAGTTTAATAAATGCTATAATTATTACTCTCTCCATACCCAAAATTCATAACGTTTAGGACATGATTGTGGTAACTAAGAAGAAATTAATTAGGGGTTATTTTTTCATCTTTGCTCCTATTAAATAGTGGTGCCGGTGCTACCTAGACAGCAACCTTTCATAACTAGATTGGCAAAGACATTGCGCCCTGCAGCCCACGGTTCGAGCTCCCTGGCGCTCGCGTTTAGCTGCTGTTTGATCGCGCGAGCGCAGGAGTAATTTCGTTGGACACGCGTGTAGGGGCTGTCGTGCGAGCGTGGGAGCGCCGGGGGTATTCCTATCTGAGCGAGCACCCACAAGTGCAGAACGTCAAGTATCGCGAAATCAACCTGGGAGTCTAGAACGTCAACTTTTTCGGGTAGGGAGGTATGTAACTCGAATAAGTGTGTACCTACTGTAATTATTAAAGGGTAGTATGATATTTTCTCAGGCCCTGTTTAGTTTCCCACCCAAAAAATTTTCATCCATCCCATCGAATCTTTGGACACATGCATGAAACATTAAATGTAGATAAAAAAATAAACTAATTACACAGTTTGGTTGAAAATCGTGAGACGAATCTTTTAAGCCTAATTAGTCTATGATTAGCCTTAAGTGCTACAGTAACCCACATGTGCTAATGACAGATTAATTATACTTAATAGATTTGTCTTGTAGTTTCCAGACGAGCTATGTAATTTGTTTTTTTATTAGTTTCTAAAAATCCCTCCCGACATCCTTCCGACACATCCGATATGACACCTAAAATTTTTTCATCTCCAATCTAAACAGGCCCGTCATACTAATCTGTACTAAATTTGTTAGGATTTTTTATTTACTAGGGGATAAAGAGTACATGACAAGCAGCGCATGTAAAGCTGATGGTGACAAGCATATTGAGCAAGTTAGTTAACGACTAGAGTCAAACAATTTCAAATTTAACTAAATATATAGTTTTTATTTACTAGGGGATAGAGAGTACAAGCAGTGCATGTAAAGCTGATGGTGACAAGCATATTGTCATGTTGAGCAAGTTAGTTAACGACTAGAGTCAAACAATTTTAAATTTAATTAAATATATACCAAAAATACTAATACTTATGATGATATAAGATAACCATCATTAGATTAATCACATTGTATATCTTTAAATAAATCTATTTAGAGATAGAAATATTGATCCTTATAAATCTAGTTAAAATTAAAAATGACTCCTCGAAGTGTAAGATAGAAACTTACTAGTATTTTGGAGCGGAGGGTATTAGTCATCGTTGATCGCAGGCACATGTGGAGATTGCCGTTCTAAATGTAAATGAATGTCCTTCTCAAGACAATTTCTCCCTCCTGTCCTTCCTCAGCCGTGCCCGTGCGTCGATGAAAAGACCTCTTGTGTATTATCCTTTCTCAGCTGCTCAGTAGTGTGTTTCAGCCATAGAATATTATTTTTCTTTTATAGTAAATTTTTTTTTGAACATTTCTCTTATAGTAAATTAGCATCAGCATTAACTTTTTTCAGCCAATCGAACAGAACTACCTCCTACACTGAATTGTGAATTTGTTTCTTTTGCGGGGTAAGTTGTGAAATATTTGTTGACGACATACTTATGCGAATAGCTCAACATCCAAGGGCGTTGATCGAAAGTATCCTCTGCCGTTTCCTGCCAACGCTGCGTGGCTAGTATGCCACACAATAGCATTTGACTTGTTGTTGGGGAAAGTTTGTGTTTTTGTATAGATGGAGGAGGCCATCGTTCTTGGTGGCATGAAGCATTTGACTTGTAGTAGATTGTGGAAATTCAAGTGCTGCTTCCGTCCATTTCGTACTACGATCCATGTGTCTATCTAAACCATGGTATGTAACCAACGGTGAAACGCTTTCCCGTGTGAGTACAAATCTTCTCTAACGACGAGCGTATCATTTATTATAACATTTGCTTATACAGTAATATATAATGGTCATGAATTCAGCTAGCACTAACCAAGAAACTCCCAAGAAAATACTGGCAACAAAAGTAAACTCTAACTTTTTTTTTGACTAGCTCTTAACTTCTTCACCTTCAAGCATCCCAAACCGTACCGTTAATCATCATCAAGACCAGTTTGAATTGCTACGAGTCAACACGCTTTGTCCACCAGGTATTACTGGTAGTTGTTCGCAGCAAAGTACTAACAGATCGGTCACACATGTACTCACTCTGTATAGGATTTATAAGTTATTTAGGACAGCGACACAGTCTTAAAATATAACTTTGATATCTTATTTTTATAAAAATATTTAGGAAAAAATAATATACGTATACTTTTAAGAAAATATTTTTCAAGATAAATCTATTTATATTTTTTTTTACATTTGCAAACTCAATAATTTAAAAGTTATTGATGATTTATATTTCCAATGTTTAACCTAAATCTTGTCCAAAATGACTTGTAAATCCTATACTTAGGGAGTATGATTCTCCACATCAAACCAACTGCTATGGACACTTCACAGTTTGATAGAAGTAAGTTTCCTAAACATAGCATCTAGCATAATTTTATACTGAATTAGAGAACCTTGCTTCATGAATTTACTGTATAAATACTTCCATATACTCCCTCCATGTTGGTAAAATAAGTCATTCTGGACAGCGACACGGTCTCCAAAACATAACTGTAACTTCTTATTTTTTTAAAAATAAAAAATGATATATATATGAAAATATTTGAATATTCATATGGTTTTCACATACCAAACTCAAGAACTTAAAAGTTATTCAAGATTCATATTCCTAATGTTTGACTCAAACCTTGTTTAGAACAAAACCTTTTACCAACCTGTAGGGAGTACTTCTATTTTTATTAAGCTTAGAATATTGTCTAAAAAACTAGCTAGGCATCCCTATAGCATCTTGGGCACAATGTTTGGGGCGAGGCACTCATGAAGTAAGGATGCATCAACCTCATCAGCATGCACATGGAGATCCTCTATAACTTAGTTTAAGCACAGGCTAGTACGACGATGAGCATGCATGTAACTGTAACCACACCTCCTGCTTGCTTCATCTCCAAGCATAAGATTCCTGTAAAATGCCTTCTCACATTAAACACGGCCTTGTTTAGTTCACCATAAAAACCAAAATCTTTTTAAGATTCCCGTAATAACGAATCTTGCGGCACATGCATGGAGTATTAAATATAAATGTAAAAAAACTAATTATACAATTTGTCTGTAAATCGCGAGACGAATCTTTTAAGCCTAGTTACTCTATGATTAGATAATTTTTGTCAAATAAAAACGAAAGTCCTACAGTATCAAAATTCAAATTTTTTTCGGATCTAAACAATGCCCAAATCTCTAATGGTACTATACATGACGCTCTTTGACCTTGAACCTCATTTAAACTAAGGCAAACTTGCATTGTACTCTATCCTATATATATTATATGATGGTTTACTACCTCGCAATGTGCGACAACGCAACCGATGACGTTCAGGACATGCATTAAGTCAATCGCATACGTTTAAAAATCAGGTACGTACATATATAATGGTTTACTTAATGCAGGTGTCTTTCTCACGACAACGATGAGTGTCGATGGACCTCTCTGGTTTGTGAAAGCTTCACATGTGCCCTTTCAGAGTGTCTGCAGTGGAGGTTCCATCCTAGTTCTAATAGAGTCAGCTCGATACAATATGTACCTAATTTTATAAAGAAACCGTTCTCATATATAGAACCCGCTCCCATCATTCTTCTCTCTCCTGCTTTTACCGTGCCAAAATTTTAATACTATGAGCCCATGTACACTAGTACACAGAACCACTACACAGGCGGTTCCCAACCTCTTTCCACAAGCGGATTGGAGAACCGCCTGCGCTGGATGTCTGTGGAAATCAAGGGTTTCCACATGCGGGTAATCTAGAACCGCCTGTAGAAATCAATTTCTACAGGCGGTTCAATTATGTCACCCGCATGTAGAAATGTATTTTCTACAGACGGTTGTCATTACAAAACCGCCTGCGTTAAAATTTTTAAATCTCCCACCAATTTTCAAATTTTCCAACCAGACCCTATTTTTTATTTTATATTTTAATATATACATACAACATACATATATATACACATAATATTGAAACTACTAAAGCCTAGAGATCATGTCAACCATTGCAACATGCAATTTATATAAATATATATATATATATATATATATATATATATATATATATATATATTAGAGTGGATTTTATGTCATAGGGGATAGCCGTCACCCCCAAGGGTGATAACGCACCACGTTCTAGATTTGCGTCATGTGTTGTGTTGGACGGTTCGATTGAGTTACTTAATATAGAAAGAAGCAACATGTATTTTAGGATGCTGGCTCATTTTGAGTAAGTGGTCCATTCGCTTGCATATATATGTACGGAGCGCTTGGATGTACTCTATTTTCCACCGATACCTTACACGCTGATGCTCTAGGAACCTGTGTTCGGCAGTGGCATGTCCATAAGAAGCGGTAGCATATAGTGGGTCACGGGAGGGCCCTGTTTAGTTCACCCAAAAACCAAAAAGTTTTCAAAATTCTTTGTCACATCGAATCTTTCGACACATGCATGAAACATTAAATATAGACGAAAATAAAAATTAATTGCACATTTAACTGTAAATCACGAGACGAATCTTTTAATCCTAATTAGTTCATGATTGGACAATATTTGCCACAAACAAACCAAAGTGCTACAGTAACGAAATCCAAAATCTTTTCGCATCTAAACATGATCCTGACCGGCAGCGGCTGTTGGAGATTTGTCTCGTGAACTTTACTAAAGAAGTAAGGCAGCATATGTGCAACAGCTTGTAAGTTGTAGTCTGTCCAAAAATGAGGGGGGTGCGTTATCCACCGTGGGTGATAGATATCCCCCATGCAACTAGGATATTTCCCATATATATATATATATATATATATATATATATATATATATATATATATATATATATATACTGTTACTTTATACATAAGGTTACATTAATTACAAACATGATCACACATCAAGTTTTTTCTGTTTACATGCATCAGAGGTTTCACCTCTGAAACCTCTGCTCTAATAACTAGATCGAGTTAGCTTTAGCCTAGTAATAATCTCCCTTAGCGCTCTGTATTCAGGCTTTGCTAGGGTGCTCGTCCGATCATGATATTTCCCTTCGCTGGAAATGAGTTCTCTCAAGATGAATTTACAGAGGTCCTCAACTATGTTATATAAAGTGGCTTCACTCATGCTCTTCGCCTTTTCAAAGTCTTTTTGTTGCATAGCAAGTTAGAAAACATCATATATCTAAAGTTCATAATACATAATTATCAACCTTAATCACACAACCTTAATTACTTAGAGCATTAATTACCTTATAAGGGTTAGTGATATATCTTCCGCCCTCTCTCATGAACTCACAAACGTAGAATCCACAGTGGACCGATCCGGGTGGTTGCTTGTGGCACTATATAAAGAAAAAGAGCATATTTGTGAGTTGCAACATCGTCCTATGTGTATTCTATGTATATAGCGAGAATAACTTGGTAAACTTTCATACGTACCGGCCACTTATAAAAGAATCTCAAAGCTGCCCCTGTATTCCTGACTCACACTTTTTCCCTTTAATCTTATAATACCTATTTGCCCTATGATATCGAAAACATTCTGCAAGTTATTATCAAACTCTTATAAAAATTTGTATGCATATTTTACTCGGCTTACCGTTCTAAGAGAGTAATGAATGGTGCATAAGTTGTTGGTTCGTAGTCTGCGGAGTCTAGGACACGCACACGTCCAAACCTGGGATTAATCATTAAGCAGATCCAGTGGTCCCTGAGAGAATCAACTTTGTGATCAAAGTGCGCATTTTAATTATTAATACGATGTATGTAAACTGACACTTATCGAAAGTTATATGGTGCGAATATTAATTCCCTGTCTTGAAACTCTAGCATTCTCATGGCTAGGTAGAGGTCGTAACGAGCTATTTGGTTCTTTTCTCTTTTCTGTATTTCGTCCTCACGCTCTTTTGGATCCAAACCTTTTAAGGAGTCGTGATTTTTCCGATCCTAAATGTGTGCTCGTCCTCACATATCCTCATTGGGCTCATATACGCGACCCTTTTACTGGCATTAGTACTTAGATCCGGACTGTAACGCATTTGTTGGAGTTCATATTGCATTCTGCAACATGCACTTGTATGTTAGTATTAAAGTTTAATGCAACTCATAAATAATAACATATGAAAGCATTGTATGAGTGACAATACAAACACAGTTATGAGCTGCACGTCGAGTCTTTGGTGGTTCATCATTAACCACATGTCCTCGAAGGTCACAATTGCTCTTGTACGATCACTATTAAATGCTTCTGCTGGTATATATACACTGATCGTGTCGATGCCAATAGAATGCTCTCATATACCAGTCATGAAACCTTTTTACACCAGCTGGGACCTTTCCAAGTTTATCCCAAGTGAGTAGAGGCCTGCCCAGCTCATATTTCTTAGGGACATATTTATAATCATCTTTAGTGGGTGGCCTAATATTTACAAAAGCTGGTTTAGACTTCTTCGCTTTCTTCTCGTGCTCAGCCAAGTCAACTAGTTTTGTCATGCAGCTCATTGCAATTCCTGACAAAAATAGGGTCGTACCAGCAGACTTCATCTTCTTTGGCTCGTACAGGGAAATCAATTTGGGCACCAAAAATTTTAACTTTTTTGGTGGTGGTGTTGTCTTCTCGTCATCTTTGGTTGGTTGTGGTGATGTCTCGGCATTTTTGGGTGGTGGTGGTGTGGAAGATTCTGGTGGTGCTGACGAAGGTTGTGGTTTAGGTGATGGTGGCGGGGATGATGGGTGAGGCATTATAGGTGAGGATGGTGGAGCGAAGATCGGAAAGGGTGGTGGACTCGGAAGAGATGTGGTACTAATGACATCTGGAAGGGACGACTCCTGAGTCAGCGGTACTTCTCGGCGCGACGGTTGTGGTAGCTCATACAATAGGACGTCCCGTCGAGGCCAAAGAATGAAATTCTTGATAGCTTGTCCCAGCTTCTCAATACCCTGAGGACCAGGAATGTCTAGCATGTCATCCTCATATCCTTGGACAACTGTCAGCACTTCCACCCTGTAGTAGTCCTCTGGAATTTCGCTACCATGAAACTGGCGCCCCGGGATCACAAGTCTTGTGGCTACTTCCCTTATACGATTATTGTTAAGACAGTACCTTATGAGGAGCAACAAACAGGACTTTCAATCTCGTCAACTGGATAGCGGTCCTTGTTTCTGGTAGACGCGACACTACTTGGGACGACCGGAGCTTGTTGTGATGTTGTCGGGGCGACCACTAGCTGCATCTGACGAGGCTGACCACTCAATTGGCTAGACATCACAAGCGCCAATCGCTACATCAACTCAGGAGGAGGATCGGACAGCATTTTATTCATCACCTGTCCGACTTCTTTCTTAGCCTCCTCCTCAAAAAAATTAGACAATTCTTCCTTGTAGCGACCGTGTTTCCTATACATTCCTTCCCACTCTGGTTCGAATCCTTCTTTCCATCCTTCCTTGGATGAGATGCCTCGTACATGACCAGGATGCTCTAGGTTACCCAAAGCAACAGTAAGAACATCCTTCTCGCTTTGTGGCTTAAATTCGCCTGCTTGCTGCTTAGCTGCCACCTTGAAAATATTCTTCGAAGCCTCTTCGACCATTGGGTCAGCAAATGACAAGTCAGACTTGGCTTTCTTTGTCGGTACCCGAGCACGAACCCACCATGAGCCCCTGCGACCAAGTTAGTCAGGGAGCGCCGGCAAACCCTTAGCCCTCAGCCCTTCTTCCTTATGCTCCTATTGGGCAAGCTTGCGCTAGTAACCACCTATGCCTAGGTAGTGGTGGTACTTGTTCCTTTTTGTAAGTTTGGATTTGGCTTCGCTCAAAGCTTTGAAGTCATCAGAACTCCTCTGCTCTAGAAACACTGCCCACTGACCAGCCGAGATTTTATACCTCTGTGTTGGGTCCAACCCTTTCTTTGCCAAGAAAATATGACTTGTAATTCCTGAACATGATCACCCATTGCTTCAATGTGTGCTCTTTTATGAGGTTTTCTGAACCCTGAGGTAAAACAAACCTCATAAGCAGTCTGTTCCACATTCTTGTGATCTCATCTTTGTCCACATTTTTCCACTCCCTGACTGTGATGTCAAGATGGTCCCTGACTAAGAAACCAAGTGCGTTACGCCACTTAGGTAAGGTCTCCTCTGGAGCTAGGGGCTGTCCTGTCGCACTGACATCTGTAACTCTATAGGTTACTTTTGGAAACTGATTCAATCCTCTTTCACCTCATTTCCTTTTATTCTCAGTCTTGGTGGTCATCTCCGTCGTCGGCTCAGGTGCACCTTCACGTGCAACTTCTTCTTGGGATAGGATTTCCTCCATTTCTTTCAATCGAGATAACACCTCCTATTCATAGAAAGACATGTATTATTCTTCACATATACCGAGGGGCATAAAAGTATAGAAACATATAATTATGGATGAGTAATTCACCTCTTCTCCCTCTGGGTTGTAATCGGGGTCACGTGTGTACTCACGATGGGTGTTCCTCTCTATGCGAGGATCAGGAATGTCGCTTACCGAGGTCTCGTACGAAGGAGTTGACTCACGTGACCCTTCTGCCTGCTCCGTGTTGTGGGACCCTTGTTCCTTCTCCGTGTGCTCGGACCCTTTTTCTTGCTTCGTGCGGTCGGACACTTTTTCTTGCACCATGGGGCCGGACCCTGGTGCCTTCTCGGTGCGGTTGGACCCTTTTTCTGCACCGTGGGGCTAGACCCTGGTGCCTGCTCTGTGGGGCCGGACCCTTGTGCCTGCTCCATATTTTCACTTGGAGCAGTCGTCATTACGAGATTCTAAAGCATATATGTTATCAGAAATGCTATATAGTATAGTATGAACAATGAATATAAAACTCTAAGTGCTAAACCCTAAAGCATAAACCCTAAAGCTAATAAGTCAAGCGTTGACTTATAAATAGTTGACTTATAAATAATTGCATCATAAACCTCGCATAAGCATCATATATATACATAGACACTTAAATTAAAAGTAAATATTTATTATATATATATATATATAAACAATTGCATTGCATTATAAATAATTACATTATAACAAGAAATAATAATTACTTAGCATATGCATCATGTATATACATAGACAAGGAACTTAGCCAAATGACATGGAACTTTACCAATAGTTTGCACATTAGAATACTAGAAAACATATTGGTCAGTACCAAATAAATTTATTTAATGTCTTTCTTAATTTATTTGGATAATAAGTTGAATTAAACAGCATATACCAAAAGTATACAGTAAATTCTACAAAAATTACCTTAGCTTCTACATACTATCCATAGTCTACTGCACAAATTTCATTGCATTTGAATAAACATAGCAATCTTTATGAAAAAGAGAAATTACAATTGCAATTAATCATGTGAGAGCAAGATAAATGCACAAATCATATTTTCTTCAAACACATGACCATATTAGATATAAAACTGATACAACAATATCATAGAATTGTACTCGAACAACATTTTCCATTTTTACATTTTTAATAATTATAAACCATTTATCAAGCCCTATGCAAGTTAAATTCATAACTCATTTATACTGCAACCAAAAATTATGCGAATTTTACCATACAACCAACATCCCATGAGTAGTATGCCACAGATATTTCACTTCATTTGGAGCTCTATAGCAGAAGATATGAAAAAGACAATCTCAACTAGCATTAAAAACCTAGCTGTATAAATCTATTTTTATAGACAAAACTTCAAACTAAAACATGGCATACTATAGATTCACTGCATAGAGAATTTCATAAGGATTCCAAAAAGTCTATATTTACCATTTAACGATTTGTCTATGAATTACTATGCATTTTCAAAGTTTCTACAAAACAATTACAAATAGATCCAACCGGCACTTTTCATACGAGTCTATGACTGTACAGAAAACCCGTTCCCTTCTATCGAATTTGAAGGCAAGGTCCTTGGTCGTAATTTTCAGCAACGAGCTCGCCGGATTTTGCCTTTTTTGCCAGGGAGACCTCGCCGGCAGTGGGAGAAAGATGCGGGGAGACTCCAGGGGGTCTGCGCGCAACCGCTGGTGGTCGCGGGCAGCCGGGACACGAGCCGTGGCACCCTGGCCACGCTCGCAAGCGGCATGTAGCGACACCAGCGGGTGTTTCTAGCCTATGACGATGGAAGGGGCCGGAAAAGGGACGCATCGGGGGCGGCATGACGAGAGGACAATGATCGAGGAGCGGGGAGGGAGGGGGAGGTGGTGGGCGGCCAGTGGCAGCGGCGGGGAGGCCGTGTGGGGTGGCTGGTGGCGCTCCGTTTCGCACAACACGAGGAGAAGAGAGGGGGGCAGGCATACATGGTGGGCTCGAGGTCGGGCGCGGAGGCAGAACAGTGGCAGAGACCGGTGGCAGAAAATCGCGGCAGCCTGCCGGCGTGAGTTTGAACGAGATGGCGCCTTCGGACTTATAAATTTTTGAGGGGTCTGGGCGTGGAATATATATGGGCAGGTTGGCATTGAGAACCGCCTGTAGAAACCATTTCTACAAACGGTTCTCAATGCCAACTGCCTATAGAAATGCTTTTGTACAGGCGGTTGGCATTAACCACTACCCGTAGAAATGTATTTATACAGGCGGTGGTCATTGCCAACCGCTTGTACAAAATAATTTCTATATTATCTATATTTTTTGTGGTACATTTCTATTTTATTTTCAATATTATATATTATTTGTATGTTGATATTATAATATAATTATATTGTTTCTACATTATTTGTAATATAATTTTTCTATATTCTTTATTTGTAACATAATTATGTTGTTTCTATATTATTTGTATATTGAGCACTCAAATTTTCATGTGAGAGGGTTTGGACCACTTAGATTTTAAAATTCCAAATTTTCACGGCTACACGCACATTTTCAGGACCCTAGACGGCCCAAAAAGTCATGAATAGAAAGTTTGTTCCACTCATCAAGATCTACATTTCATACATAGCACATTTTTGTATTTGATAAAGCGTTATGAAAGTGTAGTTCTAAATCAAAGGTCTCACATATAGTTCATAAAGTTAGTGTGACATTCAAGACTTTGTGACCACAGTTTACCAACCCTTTCTCAAACAGAAAATGTTCTATATATGGAATGTGTATCTTGATGATCTCTAACACCTTTGTATTCAAAAGTTTTTCATTTGATGTCATTTAGTACCTTGTTTGACTAGGTTTGACCAAGTCAAGCCTTGATTTTTAAAACATGTGACTAGAATTTACTGAAACTTTTCCAAATGCAAAAGTGGACTATGTATCAAAGGTAGACCTTGATGAGCTCTAGCTCCTTTGTATTCAAATTTTTTTCATTTGAGGTCTTTTATTGCCTCGTCTAACCTAGTTTGACAAAGTCAAATCTTGGATTTTTCTAAAAAGACACTTTGATCGGACTCGAGATGGTCTCAGCTACAAAAGTCATGAATACAAAGTTTGTCCACCTTATCAAGATACACATTTGGTGTAATGGTCAACTTTTCATCTGAGTGGGTTTGGACCACTCAGATTTTGAAATTTCAAACTTTCATGGCTACACGCACATTTTGGAGACCCTAGACGGCCTCAACTCGAAAAGTCATGAATAGAAAGTTTGTTCCACCCATCAAGATCTACATTTCATACATAGCACATTTTTGCATTTGACAAAGCGTTATGAAAGTGTAGTTCTAAATCCAAAGGTCTCACATATAGTTTCATAAAGTTTGTGTGATACATAATGACCAGAGTTTAGATGATGAATGACAAATACAATCTAGACAGTTACTATTCTTCCTTGTCCATCAGGGCGCACCCAGGGCAAAGAACTTTGTGGGATGCTTCGCTCAACATTTCTTATCTTCGAAGGATGGTCGTCCACAAAGAGGGACATGTCGCTGAACTGGTTAAAATCCTCCAGATCCGCTACACCATCAACTCCTATTGTTTGTTACTTTCCTAGAAAAACTACATGTTTCGACTTGTCAGTAGTTTTCTTCTCATTCTTAGAAAGGATCTATTCAGCATAGAACACCTGTGTAGCACGGTTAGCAAGGATCCACGGGTCATCTTTATATCCCACCTTACTTAGATCAAGAACTCTGACCCCATAATTATCCACTGTGACATGTTTATCTTCTACCCATTGACATCAAAACATGGGGATCTAAAATATACCATAGTCTAGTTCCCATATGTCCTCGATGAAGCCAAAGTATGTAATGATATCACCACTTTCGTCGTCTATGGCCTCGTATCGAACACCACAATTTTGTGTCATGCTCTTTTTGTCCTTGGACTTGGTATGAAATGTGAATTCACTTATGTCATAGGTTTGCCATGTTGTCACTTGGCGTGATGGTCCAGATGCCAAAGCCATATTGTCACTTGGCGTGATGGAGCATTAACACATGCGGTTCAGTTATTGGAACCGCCTGTGTTAATCTATTTACACAGGTGGTTTCTAATCCTCGCCCTACAAGTTTACAACACAGGGGTACGATAATTAAAACTGCCTGTGGAAAGTTTTTACCATCGCTAGCTTAGAGCATCTGTGTACTAGTGGTATAGATCCAACCTCCTGGTTCAAAACATTGTGAGCAATTTGGCCGATGATGCTACATCTTCGTATGGAAACTTTGGTGGTCGTTCAATTCTATATTAGAGCAAGGTTAATAATAGAGCCAAGTGCTTGACTATAAGCCAAGTGATTAAAGTCAAATTATACAGTAAGTTGTCTCATACATCTCTTTCCTATTCCTCCCCACAACACTTGCTATTTGGGCCCACCACTACCTATGCATCCGTGTTCAGCTTGGTGCTTGCATAAGGGCACTCACAATGCAGACTTTATCATAGAGTCTAAAGTTATTTATTACCTCGAACAATATGGACTTAGAGTCTAAATAAGACTTGGAGTCTTATTTTTTCTATCTCTTTCTTCAATAAATATGCTGCCACATCAACAAAATACCATAAATAATATGTAATTAATTATCTTGGACTCTATGATAGAATCTTGCATTGTGAGTGCCCTAAGAGCCAAGCTATATCATCTCTCTCCTATCTTCTTTTCTCCACATCAGCATTAGCATTGCTATAAGCCCATTATTGTACCTGGAGAGTGTTCAGTATCATCTTGTTCAACACCCAGGACCACAAAATATTGAATAATACTGAAACATGAATACTGAATGGTACTGAATTTTTATTGGTATAACAGTTATATGTAGAATAGTATTCTACACCTAAGGTGTAGAATAGTACTTTTATATATATACATATATATATATAGTGTGGATTTTATTACACAGGCAATAGCTATCACCACAGGGAGGGTACCTATCCCTAGCGTTGATTTGGGCCAGATGTCATGGTGGATGGTTGGATATCTGTTGCCCTTTAAGGTAAGCACAAACACAACCATCAGCTCCCCTCTGCTGATGGCAGGTTTTGACTCGTGGCCTTTTATATCAGCATACACATGTGGTGGTCGCATTCTAGCTGGCCTTGTGTGTTCCTATGTACTGATAGATGTCACAAACTGGTTTTCTCTACACTGACCACTATGTTTGGCACCGGTACTAGTGTTGGAAAAGATGGGCAGGCAACATTGAATTAGTACTAGGCCTCCTACTTAAGAAGTCGAGTACTGTCAGCCATTCCAAGTAACACAGCCCAACGGGTCCAACGAATTAAAAAGAATACTTGTTGTTAATTAAGGATGGAGATGGTGCTCCAAATAAATATCTATGGTTCTTCTTTAGTCTAATTTAATAAACTAAATAGATAATTCCTTTTCTTATTTTTTCATTTAGTTTATTAAGTTAGACTAGAGGAGAACTGCGGGTATCCATTGGAGCACCATCCCGATCCTTATTGCTAATGAACTTCTATTTTTTACATTGACATGCAAGCTGGCTATTTAGGGTGCCAAGAGGAGGGGGTCCGTTCTTTGTTTGGATGCGAAGACAGAAGGAGTAATGAAACAGAGGCAAAAAAGCTACATAGCGAGCAGTTGGTCCGTTTTGGGTTAAGTATAGCTATCCACCGTGGGGGATAGAAAACATAGGTGTGATGAAGTTATTTTTGATATATATATATATATATATATATATATATATATTATTACACGGGGATAGCTATCACCATAGGGAGGGTACCTATCCCTAGCGTTCATTTGCGCCCGATATCGTGGTGGATGGTTGGATATCTGTTGCCCTTTAAGGTAAGCACAAACACAACTATGTAAGATGCCTTGTTTTTTTGGAAACTGTGGACCATGTAGTAACTGTGTGTCGGTGTCCGGACTCAAGGTCCACGCACTAACGAGTAATAAGTCTGCGTGCCCCTTAACCCAGATGGTGATGCAAGAGAACACTGGGGTTTATACTGGTTCGGGCCAACGATGCCCTACGTCCAGTGAGGAGTCAGAACCTGTATTGCCTTGCACCCGAAAGTGCTTGTAGTAGGGGTGTACAAGCTAGCTGCGAGAGAGGGAATAAGTCTCAGGTCTTGGCTTGGAGTGTGTGGGTGTGAGTGTGAGTCTGCTGTTGTCTGGTTGTGCCGTCGCCTTGTCTCTGTGGGGTGCCCTGCCTCCCCTTTTATAGCCACAAGAGGAGGTAGGGTTTTACATGTGTAAATTTGGCTATCTACTCTTGATATGCCGGAGAATTATAGTGTCGCTACTATGGAGATTGGTCTCTACATCCTTGTGGTAGTGGTAGCGGCATGGTCATCCCTGTTAGAGGTGTTGCCGAGCCCTGTTTGGATAATGGCAATCCCGTCCGAGGCCCTATACTCTGTCCTGCACTAGTGGAACAATAATCGCCTAGGCATGGTGACAGTGGTGTGAGTTGACGCCTCCCATTCTTCTTCCTGTCGTGTCGTACCCATAGTGACATGGGTAAGGTGTTACAGGGACGGGAGTTGAGAAATAGTGTGCTTTGTATCCTACCGTGGTATGGGAGGAAGCATGGTCGGCGTAGCATCAACGGTACGACTATCGTGCGTGGGAAGCCTGGCGTCGATGCCGAAGCTCGGGCGAGGCGTTGATTGCGCTCAAGGCCAAGGCTCGGGCGAGGCGGTGATTGCGCTCGAGGCCGGGGCTCGGGCGAGGCACTGGTTGCTCTCGAGGCCCAGGCTTGGGCGAGGCACTGGTTGCGCTCGAGGTCAGGGCTCGGGCGAGTCACTGGTTGCGCTCCAGGCCAGGGCTCGGGTGAGTCGCTGGTTGCGCTCGAGGCTAGGGCTTGGGCGAGTCACTGGTTGCACTCGAGGCCGGGGCTTGGGTCTTGTTGCTTATCCCTATAGACCTATAGTTCCTTTTTTGCCGCTTTTCCCGCTTGGTTAGGGTATCCAATTTATGGTATCCAACAGTAGCCCCCGAGCCTATGCAGGAGTTTGAGTACTCCTTCAGAGGCTCTTTTGAGGGTTATGTTGTTCGACCGAGGCTGTTATCTTTTCCACAGGGTGCGTGCGAGCGCACCCGCCGGGTGTAGCCCCCGAGCCCTTGGAGGAATGGTTTCATTCTTTCAAGGGCTTTAACTCCTTACTTCTTAGGGGAGCTTTTGAGGAACAAGGTGCATGTTCTTTACATGCAGTGCCCATCTCTCTAGTGCAGGTGAAGCCCTCGAGCCTCTGCCCATGGGCAAGGGTCAATCAAGGACTTTCCTAACTTCTGTTTATGCCCCTCGTTTATCCTTTCGCTCAGAGGAAGGATAGGAGACACCGCACTACCCTCGGTTGGTGAGTAACGATGCTCCTAAGGAGCTACTAACGGGTAAGTCCAAGTGGATGTCTGAGTCCCGTTCGGTAGGGGTCGGCTTGCGGCCTTATGGGCACATCTCAATATACCCGAGGGCGGTCATGGTGGATGTTAGTACCATTCGATAGGTTCCGAGGGCTCGATGCCTCCCTCGATGGGATCCCACTCACGCGACACCCGCATGGGTCTCGGACATGACTTGTGGGGACACACCGAGCCTCTTTTGGGCTCAGGCTGTGGCCTCTTTGGAGCTCATCCCTAGTGTTGACGGTCCTTAAGTATCAAATATAATCAGCAAATAAACAAAGAAAAGGATCCAAATGCAACCAACACCTAGACTTAGGGTTTTATGTGACAGAATTCCACGAGTTTTGGTGTTTGTCTATTTCTGCAGGGGGTTATCAGGAAATATGGAGGAAAGGCCCACATGTCGGGTTTACATAGAGATATGAACGTACCGCGCAATTATCTTACATCTAGAAGACTCTAAAAGCCACGGGAAGGAAGCGGAGGCCGAACGGGGCCTGGCCCTGGGCGCCCGCCCAGGTGACCAGGGCGCCCACCCCCCTTCTGAGTCCAATCAGGACTCTCTTTCGAGATCGTTCTCCACCGGCCTAAAGGATCAAGGATAACCATTCAATCAATGTCGGTTTGATCCAACGACCCATATTCACTTGGAGGGACTATAAAACCAGACCCCCTGGCCCCTGGACGAGGCACCCCTTGATCATTATTCATTATTCATAGACAGAGCAAAATCTAGGGTTTAGAGATGAGAGCTCTCCTCTCTTCTCTAAACTAGAGTAGATCTAGATAGTAGCGAGATGGAGAGCGAGGGAGAATTGGAGGAGAGGCCGGCCTGTCGGTTCTTCCTCCGGTTGTACTTTGTCATGATCAAGCTCTAATCAAGCTTGCTCATGGGATGACTCTGGTAATCTACTTCTAATTCATTATGCAATTACTAATCATGTATGTTCTGGTTCACAACTCTTTTGAGTACTTCTAATCTATAGGACCCTATAGATTAGAGTTGTAGTATAGGTGTAAGCGTGGTGCTTAGACCTAGATTACTTGTGGATATCCTCTGTCTAGCTGGATTGTGTGGTAGGCCGCGTAGATGACAGTTACGTTGGTCCCCTGTAGTCCACCTCCTGTTAGCAAGACGGGTAGGGTTTATCGGCCTATGGATAAGCATCCTTTGTGGTGTATTCTTATCACGTGGTTCATCCCAGACATAGACATACCCCTTTGACGTAGAGAAACCATAGTTATTCTCTCTATTATGCTACCATCTCCCATATACTAGATTGCTCTACTCTCTATTCCCATATTATCACCCATTGTTATCTTACCTTTAATATTGTTCTTATTCAATTCTATCATCTTTCCTATTTACACTTATCTATCTATCTTGGTTAAGTTAGAGCGTAGTTGGTTCTCCCGTTTCCCTGTGGATATGACAAAACCTTTAACCGGGTAAAAGCTACAACGGTATCCGTGCGCTTGCAGATTTATCTGTGTGCGTATAAATACCATAGTACACTCTAGTGCCATGCTAGGGATGACAACCTAGTATTCAAGTGGTGTTAGCAAGTGTCAACAAGCATTTTTGGCGCCGTTGCCGGAGAGACGGTTGCTGAGTTGACTACGAACTAGCTTAATCATTTTCTAAAAAAATATAAAAAATATATATACTTTTCCTTTTATCTTTTGCCTTATCTCTGCTATTCTTTCTTCTTATCTAATCCTTGATCTCTGGTCTATCATGAATTCAAACATGTCTATCTATGAATTTCATAGACCTACGGGCACACATATCGAACCACTAAAATCTTTAAAGCCTATCATAGCATCTAGTTTTGAGACAGACCCCAAATGCATAGAATTTGTTCAAAAACAACCTTTCTCAGGAGAAGGTGAGGAAAATCCATACACACACCTAAGAGAGTTTTATCGAGTCTGTGACCTCCTTCACATTGAAGGCATGTCTGATGAGACCCTTAAATGGAAGCTCTTTCCATTCTCTTTAATAGGAAAAGCTAGACATTGGTATAAACTCAAAGTAGGGAGTGTTCATGGAGATTGGAAGGAGTTACATAATAGTTTTCTTTTAAAATATTTTTCAATCTCTAAAGTGGTGGAACTTTAGCGTGAGATTATTTCTTTTAGATAACTAGAAGAAGAATCTCTTAGCAAATCATGGGACCGCTTTATTAACCTTACTCTTACTGGCCAAAAGCTTTCTCTTCCATAAGAAGTTCTTCTAATTCACTTTTTTGAGGGCCTTAGTAGGGAAAATAAGCAAACCGTAAATACAGCCTCTAGAGGATCCTTCTATCACCTAGCTGCTAGTGAAGCTAGGGATTTAATTGATTCATTGAGTGGAAAGTTTCCTAGCATTTATATCCCTGAGAAAGAGAAAGAACCAGTTCCTAGACAAGAAGAAGAAGTTTCGATAGCCAGATCACAACCACTTCAATCCCAAACTTTAGCTATCGATCCTAAACCATCAATACCCCAAAATTCTTCAAGGGAGGAAGGAATTCCGACCTTAAATCTTTCAGATACTGATTGTTTAGACTTTTGGTTCCATAAGAAACCTTCAAGCAGGGATAATCCAAGTCCTTGCAATAATGGTTCTCTTAGAAAATGTCCTGGTTCCTGTTATGAAGAAGTCGAGGATGACATATCAAGTGAAGGAGAGCTAAGCCATATAGAAAATTCTAACACCCCCCCTTTCCTGATCACAAGTTCTAAATGGCTAGAATGTGTAGAATGGATGGATAAGGAAGAAGCCTTAATGGATTCTGACTTTGGCTCAATTTCAAATGGTGAGTTCATGACTCCCTTTGAAAATGGGATTCATCCAACTATAGAAGAGCACATAAGTGAGACCAATCCAGGAGAAACTCCGAACATTCAGATTGGAGATGAAGATAATTAATGAGCATGGAATTTATTTCATAGCCACTTCATTTACTCCATGCTCATATGCAACATCTTCCCAATCTATTGGTCTCTCCAACATTACCACATTTGAGATCTCCAACCCCCTCTTCCTTTCTATTTATAAAAACTTTAAAAGGGAGGTTGTCGATGCATATGTCTATAATAAATATTACAGATCTCGTTGAGTTGATCTTGATATAGGTCAGCGTTGGAAGGAAAACCACTTCGCCGATATAAATTGATGGTTTCCCAAGGACAAGCTTAGTGTCCTAAAATAAGCACTGATCAGATCGTAACATGAGCTTTTAATTATTTACAACATTGCCTTGTGTATTGAGCATATAAGGATAATTGTGAAAATATTCCTTCGGGTATTCTTGTCACTAACCTTTCTAGGATTGGAGCAAGAAGATCGGATGAATGACAAGCACAAGGTATGTCCAACCAATCATCACACAACATCGAATTAAATCCAAACTTGAATTTTGCAAAATTCAAGCTTGGGGGAGTAATTTACATAAAAACATTCTTTGCCATGTTGCTATGTTTGTTGTCCCTACCTTTAAGAGATGCTCAATTTGTTAAATACTAATCACACTACTTCATCTCCACTTGAGTAGATCTCTGTAAATGCTATCACGCTACCTTTGTTTATCCTAGTAAGTGTTAGTTTGGAAGTACTGCACATACTTCTATTGGCTTTTAAATTAAGCATGGTGCTTAGGTTAAATAGCCTTCCTTAATCTGATAAGACATGGAGTCTAGTTTGGTTACTGAACTAAAAACTGCTTGAGTAGATATTGGTATATTTTGTCGGACTAACCCCTGCAGGAAAACTTTCAATATCAACCTAGGAAGTCCTGAGATAATCTCACATTGGAGACAAGGAGAGGGACACATAAAGTTTAACAATTTACACAAGGAAGACATAGCTCATAAGAGATGATCCATGGAGGGTGCCACAAACACGATGCACAACCGCTAAGAAAGGAAAGCTTCCACAAGGTGATACTATACCATCACTCTTCAATTACGGTAACATCTTAAGATATCTCACTATCACTTTTATAAGCTTCTCCTTGGTTCTGGCGTTCACATAAATAAAGAGACAAACATGTATGATTTATAACTCCAAATTAACCAACCCAACTGATTCAGCATGTTTAGTCCTTTAATCTTTGTTCCTAGTACTACCTCCATGATCCCACACTCCTAATCATATGAGCTAAAATGTTGCACATTCAACCTTTAGCAAGATATAAAGAAAAAGACATATACATAGATAGATTATCTCTCCATAAGGTTGAGCGATCTGATCTGACAAATGTTATAAGTACTACACTCATGAACTTATCATCCATCAACTTTGTCTTGCTCACTATGCTTAAGGTAAGAGAAGAACAAATACACTTTTGGTTCTGTTGGTGTTTTTCACCAACAGGGCCCATGCACTTGATCTCTGCCTTATCTCTATGAGCAGGTACACTTGGAGGAAAACATGGTGGAGTTTTACAACTTCCAAATTCCACCAAGTGAAGGACCTGGATCTACGAGCATAAACACACTAAGCAAGATATTGCCAACGCCGCACTTCGAACTGCTGGGCAAATGAAGAACATGAGTGACACTGTATCAAGAGGTGCACATGTCAAGGTCCACACCTGAATCAAATGACGCACCTAAAGAATGAACACGGTGAGAAGTCTTGTTCAGAAGACTTAAAACATTGAACCCTCGCCAAAAGGTAAAATCGGTAGTTATCCATATTTATCCTTTATGCATTCCCTTTTCCCTTTAATTATTTACTTTCCTTAAATGGCTTGCTAGTTAATCATGCTATCTTGAAAAGAAAATAAAAATGTTAGTAAGCCCCATATGAGTATGCTCATGGCATAAAACCCATAAGTACATTCACTATGGTGGCGTAAAAATAAATATATTCCTGTCCTATAGAAATGAAAGTATAAAAATAAATTTATGATCCTACCAAAGAGAGTAATATTTATTAGAGGAAGCTCAACATGATAAAGGCTAAGAGATTTTATGCTAACACTTAACCAGTTCCACAAAGCTTTGTTGTCTATTTGAGCTCCACAGAATTCAAGGATCAAAGAAGACTAGCAAACGGAGGCCATCCTAATTGCTGTCAGGGTGCTGCCGACATTCAAATACACCTCCATCACCTGCTAGCTACATTAGAAGAAATTACGTCAAAATCCAGCTTGGGGGAGAGCACCCCCATTTATCCAGCTATGTGTTTCTACTCGCATTTATACTTTACACAAATAATAAAAAGATGCATAATCATAAAAACCCAAATAAAGATTTTATGCTTATATATATATATATATATCTATGCTTAGTTTGCTAAATAAATAAATAAATAAAGTTTGCTATGAACCCTCATGATAAGCTCTCACATAGGAATGATGAATAGTTGCTCTGCTATGACCAGTTCTCAAAATTGAAATCTCTCTCAAGTTTAGGCAGGACTATTATTAATTAAGATTTGCTCTAAACCTAAACTTGTGGGGAGAGTACTTGATCTAAAGTCTAAGTCGTTAATGGATATGATATGGGAAGGTTGAGCTACTGTTCATCTGTTCCTAGAGATGCTAGAACTCAGGAGAATTTTATCTTTTAAAATCTTTAAAATGTTGCATGATGAGTTCCTGTATGATGAGAGTTTAAAATCCTACCACAGCCACATATACATGCTTATGAGACTATGAACCATACATTTACTTTTTACTGCTTATGAGCATTGAGTGTGGTCAAGCTATGTAGACCCTTAGGAGCTTGTCATGCGGTTAAAATCACGATTCACTTGCACATCCACTCATACATGCTGCTTCTACTCCGGAAGTATGCATCCACATACATCCACTCATTTCCATCTCTAGATTCACCTAAAATTATTCTACTCCTATCCAGGAGAGAATAGCCAAAACCATTATCCTATCCCTGTTATTCCCTGTGAAATAAATGCTCTTGATATTTTGGTTACTACCACTTGCTACATTATTCTATGAGGGTGAGTGCTCTAAAAAAAGAGAAAAAAATACGAGGAAATAAAAGGGGCAAGTGCCTAGAACCTCAAAAAAAAAGAAAAAGTGAGACGAGAGGTAAAAATGGACAAGTGTCCGACAGTAGAATTAGGGGTACAAGATACCCACCTGAGAGGAAAGAAAAAGAAAATATAGAGCATCTCATTCTCCTCAAAAAGCTTCAAAGTGCAAGAAAGGTATGTATCCCCTTAAAAGAGCAAAAGTAGAATTAGACTTTCACCAATGTTTTCACCATCATCACCATACACCATTCATTCCCCACACATGCACATCTTGATTTGACTTATTGACTCGTTTCTCTGGATCCATGGTTTGACTATGCAATAAATGTCTTGTAAGTATGTATTAGCTGTCTCCCACCCATGAGCTCTAGATATCAAACCTTATTAGAGTAGGGTGAGAAAGAAGGCAATATCACTATGCCTCATACCATAAATACTACATACTTTGAGAGAAGGCGTATATTATCACTACCTTGGTAAGGATCCAGAAATACCACAAAAGAGAGACTAAAGAGAGTCATACAAGGAATCTCTGAGTTTTATTTGAAAATATGCAAAAACTCTAGAGCTATAGTTGATCAAAGAACAAGAGACATGGTGCTTGACTTGACTGTTCTATCTTTTAACTGCTCAAGACACAAGTGACGGTTGCAAGCCCCATGGTGGAAGGTAATATGAGTAAGTTTAAATCTTAAACAGTTACCCTAACCTAGAGATGAGATTTTGTTTAAATCCATGTGTACCTTTAAGGCATAAAACCACTGTAGAAACTCTTGAGTCCATCCTTGCTCAGGGACGAGCAAGAGGTAAGCTTGGGGGAGTTGTTGACGGTCCATAAGTACCAAATATAATCATCAAATAAATAAAGAAAAGGATCCAAATGCAACCAACACCCAGACTTAGGGTTTTATCTGACAGAATTCCATGAGTTTTGGCGTTTGTCTGTTTCTGCAGGGGGTTATCAGGAAATATGGAGGAAAGGCCCACACGTCGGGTTTACATAGAGATATTAACATGCCGCGCAATTTTCTATCATTCAGAAGACTTAGAAGCCACGAGAACGAACGGGAGGCCGAACGGGCCCGGGGGCAGGGCGCCCGCCCTCCCTCCTTGGGCGCCCGCCCTGGAGTTTCAACCAATCACGCTCAATCTCGCGGATTATGCTCCACCGACCTAAAGGATCAAGAATAACCGTTCAATCAATGTCGGTTTGATCCGACGGCCCAGGTTCACTTGAGGGGACTATATAACCAGACCCCATGGCCCCTGGAGGAGGCACCCCTTGATCATTATTCATTATTCATAGATAGAGCAAAAGCTAGGGTTTAGAGATGAGAGCTCTCCTCTCTTCTCTAAACTAGAGTAGATCTAGATAGTAGCAAGATGGAGAGCGAAGGAGGATTAGAGGAGAGGCCGGCCTGTCGGTTCTTCCTCCGGTTGTACTTCGTCATGATCAAGCTCTAATCAAGCTTGCTCTTGGGATGACTCTGGTAATCTACTTCTAATTCATTATGCAATTACTAATCATGTATGTTCTGGTTCACAACTATTGACGGTCCTTAATGCTCACATTTAACCATCAACTAATCATGGAAAAGGATCCAAATGCAAGTAACACCTAGACTTAGGGTTTTATCTGACAGAATTCCACGAGTTTTGGTGTTTGTCTATTTCTGCAGGGGGTTATCAGGAAATACGGAGGAAAGGCCCACACATCGGGTTTACATAGAGATATTAACGTGTCGCGCAATTTTCTATCATCTAGAAGACTCCAGAAGCCACGGGAAGGAAGCGGAGGCCGAACGGGGCCAGGGACTGGGCGCCCGCCCAGTTGCCCTGGGCGCCCGCCCTCAGCCAGAGTCCAATCAGGACTCTCTTTCGGGATATTACTCCACCGACCTAAAGGATCAAGGATAACCGTTCAATCAATGTCGGTTTGATCCAACGGCCCAGATTCACTTGAAGGGACTATAAAACCAGACCCCCCTGGCCCCTGGAGATCATACCTCTTCTACAGAATCAAAGCTAGGGTTTCAATTCTTCATCCAAGTAGAGAGGATCCCTCTAGTTCTTCTAGTTCTACCTCTAGTTCATCTAGATCTAGTTCTAGTTCATCTAGTTCTAGTTCTAGTTCCTCTAGTTCTAGTTCTAGTTAGTTCTAGTTGTAATCTAGAAAATAGGGAGAGAGAAGAGGAGAGCGGAGGAGGAGCCGGATCTGTCGGATCTTCCTCAACATTATACTTTTGCAGCATCTGGTTCGTTCTTCATCGTTCTCCAGGTTCTTCAATTCATAATTCCTGAGTTCTTTAATTACTTTTATTTACATTCAAGTTATTTATTGGATTCCCGCTTGCATCAAGTGCTCTAGTCTTTATAACGCTAGAGTAGTAATTAATAGATTAGACATGGTGTTTAGTCTTGCGATTACCTGAAATTGCACCCAATCCTGCGGATTGTTGTGGTAGCCTTAGGGTAGTGACAGCCCTAACGGTCGACGTATTCCACCATGTTCGGATTGGTGTTTGTAGGACCGTAGTCAGACCTTCCTAGCCCCCTTCTCATCTCTTTCTGTGGTTAGTGCTCTGATGTCCCGATATAGATAATCTTGAAGTAATTCTTGATTCTTAGATCAACTAGAGAACTCTCAGGAAACTTCCTCTCTTCCCACCAAAAATAATTACATAGTTATCCTTGGGTGATCTTGGATCTTAATTAGTACACTCACGTTCTCTGTGGAAAATCGATACTCTGGAATACTCCCGGGTGAAAGCTACATCGGTATCCGTGCGCTTGCGGATTTTTCTGTTTGCGTTTAAAATACCCAACAAGCTTTCTGGCGCCGTTGCCGGGGAACGGTAGCTGTGCTAGTTTCGAACCAAGTCGTCCGTGTATCCATGTTGTTATGTTGGTTGTCCCTACCTTTGAGACATGCTCAATTTGTTAAATACTAATCACACTACTTCATCTCCACTTGAGTAGAACTCTATAAATGCTCTCATGCTACCTTTATTTGCTTTAGTATATGTCTAGGTTTGGAGTAGTTTCATTTATCTCTTGATTAAGCATGGTGCTTAGTTTAGGAATGATGATCTTACTTCCAAGGGGTTTTAAATTAAGCATGGTGCTTAGGTTAAAATGCCCTCCTAAATCAATTTAGACATGGTGTCTAGGTTGATCTTTGAGCCGATAGTATGCTATAGTAGATACTGGATATTTGGTTGGACTAACCCCTGCAGGAAAACTTTCAATATCGACCTGGGAAGTCCTGATATACAAACTCATTAGAGATAAAGGAGACACATGAAGTTTAACAATTTACACAAGGAAGGCATAGCTCACAAGAGATGATCCATGGAGGGTGCCACAAACACGATGCACAACCGCTAAGAGAGGAAAGCTTCCACAAGGTGATACTGTACCATCACTCTTCAAGTAAGGTAACATCTTAAGGTACTTGACTATCACATCTATAAGCTTCTCCTTGGTTCTGGCATTCACATGAATAAAAGAGACAAACATGTATGATTTACAAATCTAGATTAACCAACCCAGTCGATTCAATATGTTTAGTCCTTCCACCTTTGTGATCCCACACTCCTAATCATATGAGCTAGAATGTTATATACTCAATCTTTGGAAGATATATATATATAAACATAAGTATAGATAGATTATCTTTCCATTAGGTTGAGTGATCTGATCTGACAATGTTTTAAATGCTACATTCATGATCTTATTATCCATCAACTTTGTCTTGCTCACTATGCTTAAGGTTAGAGAGAACGAATACACTTTTGGTTCTGTTGGTGTTTTCCACCAACAGGGCCCATGCACTTGATCTCTGCCTTGTCTCTATGAGCAGGTACACTTCGAGCAAAATATGACGGACTTTTACAACTCCCAGACTCCACCAAGTGAAGAACCTAGATCTACGAGCACAAACACACTAGAGATACTGGACACTCAGGCAATCACTGCCCTGAGATGCTTGAGGACGTAACTACTGGAGTAACCCCGTTGTGGAAGTAATTACTGACCTTTTGCCGATCAAGAGAGATGATCCAGGACGCCCCGTCATCCCGATCTCCATCGGCATGGTGAACTTCCCAGAAGCACTCTGCGACTTTGGCTCCAGCGTCAACATTATGACCAGGGTACTCTGAAAAAAATTCTTTACACATCCTTTATTAGAAACAGCCATGTGTTTGCAGCTTGCAGATCGTACGCTAAGTTTCCTAAAGGGAATATTGAAGAACCTCTGCGTCCGAGTTGGTACCTTGTACGCCTCAGTAGACTTATTGGTAATAGAGACTGGTACTTATGAGAGGGCACCCATCATCCTAGGGAGGTCATTCCTGAACACCTCGGGAGCTATCATCTACGCTAGTGCTGCCAAGATCAGTTTCTACATCGAGGGGAGGAAGGAGACGTTTTCCTTCAAGAACAAGACTACACAAATCTCAGAGCATTCCCGACATGAACCAAGGAAGAGGACCAACAAGAGGAACAGGAACAAACAAATGTAGACCGAGTCAGCTAAGATGGTCACTGCAGTTCAAGGAGGTCAAGACCGTCGACTTAAGTCACCGTTCGTGACCAAAAAGGACGACCCAGTCACCTATTAGCTCCTGTTCGGACCATGCCCTTAAAACCGACATACATTCAGCTCCAGATGGCAGATTCAGACATTCTGAAAGGTTGAAGGTTATTGACATGGGAGAAGACGAGTACAATCCACCCATCATCCTTGGAAGACCGTTCCTCAGCACTGTTAAAATAATCATCTACATTGGAACCGGAGAAGTCCACATGAACTTCCCCTCTGAGAAGGTACGCCTCTATTTTACTGACCCTAACTATATAGTTGAAGATTCTAAGCAGGTCAGGACAAGAAGAAGATGATGCAACCGCAAACAGAGGAGGCAAATTATCAAGGACGGATGGGCGGACTATGAAGGAGAAGTTGTAAGGTCAGAAGACATACAGCTTGAACAAAAATGTCCAGAGGAGACCGTAGTACCGAGTCAGGTGTGGAGAGAGAAGCTAGTTATACACAAAGAGGAGGCACCGCCAGAACCACCGACTACGCCATCCAGGGAATCCCAAGATGACTGAGAAAACGGAGAGCGCCGTTCGGAGGACTTAAAAAACACCGAACGCCTTGCCAAGAGGTAAACATGGTAGTTATCTTTTTCCTTTCAACTATTTAAAATAGTTTGCTTAGTTAATCAGGTTCATATCATCTTGAAAATAAAATAAAAATGTTAAAAATAGTAAGCCCCATGTGAGTATGCTCATGGCATAAAACCCATAAGTACATTCACTGTGGTGGCATAAAAATAAAATAAATATATTCCTGTCCTATAAAAATAAAATTATGAAAATAGATTTATGATCCTACCAAAGAGAGTAAAATTTATTGAGGAGGCTCAACATGATAAAGGCTAGGTATTTATGCCAACACTTAACTAGTTCCACAAAGCTTTGTTGTCTATTTGAGCTCCACAGAATTCAAGGATCAGAGAAGACTAGCAGACGGAGGACATCCTAATCACTGTCACGGTGCTGCCGACATTCAAATACACCTCCGCCACCTGCTAGCTACATCAGAAGAAATTGCATCAAATCCAGCTTGGGGGAGAGCACCCCCATTTATCCAGCTAAGTGCTCTACTCATGTTTATACTTTACTTAAATAATAAAAAAGATGCATAATCATAAAAACCCAAATAAAGATTTAGTGCTTATATATATATATATCTTTGCTTAGTTTGCTAAATAAATAAATAAATAAAATTTGCTATGAACCCTTGAGATAAGTTCTCATATGGAAATGATGAATAGTTGCTCTACCATGACTAGTTCTCAAAATTGAAATCTCTGTCAAGTTTAGGCATGACTGTTATTAATTAAGATTTGCTCTAAACCTGAACTTGTGGGAAAAGTACTTGATCTGAAGTCTAAGTCGTTAACGGATATGATATGGGAAGGTTGAGCTGTTGTTTATCTGTTCCTAGAGATGCTAGAATTCTGGAGAATTTTATCTTTGAAAATCTTTAAAATGTTGCATGATGAGTTCCAGTATGATGAGAGTTTAAAATCCTACCACAGCCACATATACATGCTTATTAGACTATGAACCATACATTTACTTTTTACTGCTTATGAGCATTGAGTGTGGTCAAGCTGTGTAGACCCTTAGGAGCTTGTCATGTGGTTAAATCAAGATTCACTTGCACGTTCACTCACACATGCTGCTTCTACTCTGGAAGTACGCATCCACATGTATCCACCCATTTCCATCTCCAGAATCACCCAAAAATATTCTACTCCTAATCAAGGAGAGAATAACCAAAAACATTTCTGTTTTCCCTTGTAAAATAAATGCTCAAGTTATCTTGTTACTACCACTTGCTATATTATCTCATGAGATGAGTGCTCTAGAAAAAAAGAAAAAAAAGAGAAAAGAAAAAAAAAAGAGATACGAGGAAATAAAAAGGGGCAAGTGCCCGGAACCTCGAAAGAAAAAAAAAGTGAGACGAGAGGTAAAAATGGACAAGTGTCCAACAGTAGAATTAGGGGTACAAGATACCCACCTGAGAGAAAAGAAAAAAAGAAAATATAGAGCATCTCATTCTCCTCAAAAAGTTTAAAAAGAGCAAGAAAGGTATGTATCCCCTCAAAAGAGCACAAGTAGAATTAGACTTTCACCATTATCACCATCATCACCATACACCATTCATTCGCCACACATGCACATCTTGATTTGACTTATTGACTTGTTCTTCTGGATCCATGGTTTGACTATGCAATAAATGTTTTGTAAGTATGTATTAGCTGTATCCCACCTATGAGCTCCAGATATCAAAGGCCTTATTAGAGTAGGGTGAGAGAGAAGGCAATGCCACTATGCCTGATACCACAAATACCACATACTTTGAGAGAAGGCATACATCATTAATACCTTGGTAAGGATCCAGAAATACCACAAAAGAGAGACTAGAGAGAGTCATACAAGGAATCTCTGAGTTTTATTTGAAAATATGCAAAAACTCCAGAGCTATAGTTAATCGAAGAACAAGAGACATGGTGCTTGACTAGACTGTTCTATCTTTTAACTACTCAAGACAGAAGTGACGGTTACAAGTCCCATTGTGAAAGGTAATGAGTAAGTTTTAAGTCTTAACAGTTTACTCTAACCCAGAGATGAGATCTTGTTTAAACGCATGTGTATCTTTAAGTTATGAAACCACTGCAGAAACTCTTGAGTTCATCTTTGCTCAGGGACGAGCAAAGGTTAAGCTTGGAGGAGCTTGTTGACGGTCCTTAATGCTCACATTTAACCATCAACTAATCATGGAAAAGGATCCAAATGCAAGTAACACCTAGACTTAGGGTTTTATCTGACAGAATTCCACGAGTTTTGGTGTTTGTCTATTTCTGCAGGGGGTTATCAGGAAATATGGAGGAAAGGCCCACACGTCGGGTTTACATAGAGATATTAACGTGTCGCACAATTTTCTATCATCTAGAAGACTCCAGAAGCCACGGGAAGGAAGCGGAGGCCGAACGGGGCCAGGGACTGGGCGCCCGCCCAGTTGCCCTGGGCGCCCGCCCTCAGCCAGAGTCCAATCAGGACTCTCTTTCGGGATATTACTCCACCGACCTAAAGGATCAAGGATAACCGTTCAATCAATGTCGGTTTGATCCAACGGCCCAGATTCACTTGAAGGGACTATAAAACCAGACCCCCCTGGCCCGTGGAGATCATACCTCTTCTACAGAATCAAAGCTAGGGTTTCAATTCTTCATCCAAGTAGAGAGGATCCCTCTAGTTCTTCTAGTTCTACCTCTAGTTCATCTAGATCTAGTTCTAGTTCATCTAGTTCTAGTTCTAGTTCCTCTAGTTCTAGTTCTAGTTAGTTCTAGTTGTAATCTAGAAAATAGGGAGAGAGAAGAGGAGAGCGGAGGAGGAGCCAGATCAGATCTTCCTCAACATTGTACTTTTGTAGCAACTGGTTCGTTCTTCATCGTTCTCCAGGTTCTTCAATTCATAACTCCTGAGTTCTCTAATTACTTTTATTTACATTCAAGTTATTTATTGGATTCCTGCTTGCATCAAGTGCTCTAATCTTTGAAACATTAGAGTAGTAATTAATAGATTAGACGTGGTGTTTAGTATTGCAATTACCTGGAATTGCACCCAATCCTGCGGATTGTTGTGGTAGCCTTAGGGTAGTGACAGCCCTAACGGTCGACGTATTCCACCACGTTCGGATTGGTGTTTGTAGGACCGTAGTCAGACCTTCCTAGCCCCCTTCTCATCTCTTTCTGTGGTTAGTGCTCTGATGTCCCGATATAGATAATCTTGAAGTAATTCTTGATTCTTAGATCAACTAGAGAACTCTCAGGAAACTTCCTCTCTTCCCACCAAAAATAATTATATAGTTATCCTTGGGCGATCTTGGATCTTAATTAGTACACTCACGTTCTCTGTGGAAAATCGATACTCTGGAATACTCCCGGGTGAAAGCTACATCGGTATCCGTGCGCTTGCGGATTTTTCTGTTTGCGTTTAAAATACCCAACAACAACTCTTTTGAGTACTTCTAATCTATAGGAACCTATAGGTTAGAGTTGAAGTATAGGTGTAAGCGTGGTGCTTAGACCTAGATTACTTGTGGATATCCCCTGTCTAGTTGGATCGTGTGGTAGGCCGCGTAGGTGACAGTTACGTTGGTCCTCTGTAGTCCACCTCTCGTTAGCAGGACGGGTAGGGTTTATCGGCCTAAGGATAAGCATCCTTTGTGGTGTATTCTTATCACGTGGTTCGTCCCAGACATAGACATACCCCTTTGAAGTAGAGAAACCATAGTTATCCTCTCTATTATGCTACCATCGCCCATATACTAGAATTGCTCTACTCTCTATTCTCATATTATCACTCACTGTTATCTTACCTTTAATATTTTTATTCAATTCTACCATCTTTCCTATTTACACTTATCTATTTATCTTGGTTAAGTTAGAGCGTAGTTGGTTCTCCCGTTTCCCTGTGGATACGATAAAACCTTTAACCAGGTAAAAAGCTTCAACGGTATCCGTGCGCTTGCGGATTATCTGTGTGCGTATAAATACCATAGTACACTCTAGTGCCACGCTGGGGATGACAACCTAGTATTCAAGTGGTGTTAGCAAGTGTGAACACTCGTGGCATAAAACCATAAGTACATTCACTGTGGTGGCGTAAAAATAAAATAAATATATTCCTGTCCTATAGAAATGAAAATATAAAAATAAATTTATGATCCTACCAAAGAGAGTAATATTTATTAGAGGAAGCTCAATATAATAAAGGCTAGATATTTATGCTAACACTTAACCAGTTCCACAAAGCTTTGTTGTCTATTTGAGCTCCACAGAATTCAAGGATCAAAGAAAACTAGCAGACGGAGGACATCCTAATCGCTGTCAGGGTACTGCTGACATTCAAATACACCTCCGCCACCTACTAGCTACATCAGAAGAAATTACGTCAAAATCCAGCTTGGGGGAGAGCACCCCCATTTATCCAGCTAAGTGTTTCTACGCATGTTTATACTTTACTCAAATAATAAAAAGATGCATAATCATAAAAAACCCAAATAAAGATTTTGTGCTTATATATATCTTTGCTTAGTTTGCAAAATAAATAAATAAATAAAGTTTGCTATGACTATGAACCCTCATGATAAGCTCTCACATGGAAATAATGAATAGTTGCTCTGCCATGACTAGTTCTCAAAATTTAAATCTCTCTCAAGTTTAGGTATGACTGTTATGAATTAAGATTTGCTCTAAACCTGAACTTGTGGGAAGAGTACTTGATCTAAAGTCTAAGTCGTTAACGGATATGATATGGGAATGTTGAGCTGTTGTTTATCTGTTCCTAGAGATGCTAGAATTCTAGAGAATTTTATCTTTGAAAATCTTTAAAATGTTGCATGATGAGTTCCTGTATGATGAGAGTTTAAAATCCTACCACAGCCATATATACATGCTTATTAGACTATGAACCATACATTTACTTTTTACTACTTATGAGCATTGAGTGTGGTCAAGCTGTGTAGACCCTTAGGAGCTTGTCATGTGGTTAAAATCAAGATTCACTTGCACATTCACTCATACATGTTGCTTCTACTCTGGAAGTACGCATCCACATACATCCACTCATTTCCATCTCCAAATTTACCCAAAATTATTCTACTCCTATCCATGAGAGAATAACCAAAAACATTATCCTATCCCTGTTATTCCCCGTGAAATAAGTGCTCGAGATATTTTGGTTACTACCACTTGCTACATTATTTCAGGAGGGTGAGTGCTTTAAAAAAAAGTGAAAACAAGGAAATAAAAAGGGGCAAGTGCCCGGAACCTTGAAAGAAAAGAAAAAATGAGACGAGAGGTAAAAATGGACAAGTGTCCGACAATAGAATTAGGGGTACAAGATACCCACCTGAGAGAAAAGAAAAAGAAAATATAGAGCATCTCATTCCCTTCAAAAAGCTTCAAAGCGCAAGAAAGGTATGTATCCCCTCAAAAGAGCAAAAGTAGAATTAGACTTTCACCAATGTTTTCACCATCATCACCATACACCATTTATTCACCACACATGCACATCTTGATTTGACTTATTTACTTGTTTCTCTGGATCCATGGTTTGACTATGTAATAAATGTCTTGTAAGTATGTATTAGCTGTCTCCCACCTATGAGCTCCAGATATCAAAACCTTATTAGAGTAGGGTGAGAGAGAAGACAATGTCACTATGCCTCATACCAAAAATACCACATACCTTAAGAGAAGGCATATATCATCACTGCCTTGGTAAGGATCCAGAAATACCACAAAAGAGAGACTAGAGAGAGTCATACAGGAATCTCTGAGTTTTATTTGAAAATCTGAAAAAAAAACTCTAGAGCTATAGTTGATCAAAGAATAAGAGACATGGTGCTTGACTTGACCGTTCTATCTTTTAACTGCTCAAGACATAAGTGACAGTTGCAAGCCCCATGGTGGAAGGTAATATGAGTAATTTTAAATCTTAACAGTTTACCGTAACCCAGAGATGAGATTTTGTTTGAACGCATGTGTACCTTTAAGGCCTAAAACCACTGAAGAAACTCTTGAGTCCATCCTTGCTCACGGACGAGCAAGAGGTAAGCTTGGGGGAGTTGTTGACGGTCCTTAATTATCAAATATAATCAGCAAATAAACAAAGAAAAGGATCCTGTTGACACCATTTTTGGGCACGTGTCCAGGATGGCAGGATAGGGTGGCAGTACAATGCGGGTTGCTGATGAGGATGGTTGCCGATGAGGGAGAGGTTGAATGTGACTAAGTCCACAGGCAGTAATATGGTGCCGATGGCTGGGTTAAAAGGTCTGCCGATGACTATGGTAAGGGGATTGCCGATGACGCGAAGGAGGAGTCCGGAAGCTGCCAGTCGTCATCTGGAGGAGTTTCGGTTTGTCACGAAGGATAGTTTTATTATTTCCTTAGTTATTTGTATCGTTTTGTATACGGATTCCGTGTAATTTGGAATTCGAATTCTAATCGTGTCTGATCGTAGCTCTTTGAGCAGGGTATAAATATAAACCCTAGGACCTTGTAATCAAAATATCAAGAAATCAATCAAACACACGTTTTTACTCATATTCCAGCATCTACTTTTCGACGATTTCGTCATACTTTTTTCCTTTTATTACGAGTTCTTAGGAATTCGTCGACTTAAGCTCGGCGTATTCTCGAGTTCCGCGTGAGTACCTCTTAGCCGTGACATCCGGGCGCATCGCTGTTGTCAGGACTAAAGTATTCGAGTTATCACCTTTGCCGATAGCAAGGTCAAATCGGCTGGCATGCCTTAACGTTTGAATCGGGTATTAGCCCTTTGTGTTTGCAGATCAGTTTGGCATCAACACATCTTTTGGCACGCCCAGTGGGACAGATTCAAGATCAAGATCAACATGTCGATCTCTGAACTCGATCAAGAGAACGTCATCCCCGTGACGGAAGCCAACCTCAAGGATGAGCAAAAGCAAGCTATTGCCCAAGCCATGGAAGAATTCAAGCAGCAATGCCTGAAGTCTTTCAGCATAAACAGGAGCGGCGAAGTGGTCCAGAAAGATGCACTGCCGGCACCACGGCAGGTCACCTTTGACGCCAATCCTGGCAAGCTTCAAGATATGGTCGACAATGCCATCAATCGAGCGTTGATTAACCAAGCTGGTGTACTGTCTAATACGGTTTTCAACGCCGTAGCAAGAACTTTCAAGGAAGGACAAATCCCGCCAGATTATGTGGGGCCCTCCCATCATCAGCCAACGGCACCAGAGGTCATGGCTCCATCGGCTGCCTTGACGAATGCAAGTGCACAGTCTGCCGTCCCTCCAAGTACATTGGGGACTACTGGCGCACTATCTATGCCGATGGCAACCAACCCACAAATTTCAGTTGGGCAGCATAAACTGACAACAGATATGTTGGCATCGGCAATGTCAGGGTTAAATCTTCCTCCCAACTAGTGGGGTTATGGTATGCCTCCAGAGTTGACGCCGGGAACATCACAAATAACTGACATGAGGGGCAAAACTCCTATGACATCGGCACCTCCCAATGCGCCGGTGAACCAGAGTCCTCGGTATACCACAACTACTACCGCACGGCCTTACACTGGAAATCCTCAAGATTCAATGTTCCAGATGCCCAATGCATCGGCAGAGTCAATGCTGATGCAACAGAGGTCTATGGCCCAGTTGGGGTATGTTAATTCAACGACGGTACCCAATTACCAATCATCGGCAGCACCTATGCCGATGAACGCTAATAATGGATGGCTTGGACAGCAAACCTTTCCACAATCGCCCCAGCAGGGTTATCAGACTACAGGGTTCCAGCAAGGACAGATCTATCCCAGGTTCCAAGGTCAGGGGATTCCCAACCAGCCAATAAATTTTGGGCAGCAACTCGGAGGACAGCCAATCGGTGGACAGCAGTTTGGTAGTCCGCAGATTGGAGGACAGGTGACCAATACAATGTTCCATGCAGGTCACGTCCCGAACAGACACGTGGAGGTTCGCCACCAAATGCCAGATCCGCAGCCGCCTCAGCGGCAAGATGCCGATGCGTATTGGGCCGATAAGATTGCCGAAGTAATGAGGGAACAATTTGGGATAAAACCCAAAGTCAACACTTATTCTTATCGAACACCGTATCCTCCAGCGTATGATTTGATCCCGCTTCCACATCGGTACAAAGTACCGGATTTTACAAAGTTTTCCGGACAGGACGACACGTCAACCATGGAGCATGTCAACAGGTTCATTATTCAATGTGGAGAGGCTGGTAACAGGGACGAATTGAGGGTTCGTCTATTTTCATCATCATTGTCTGGATCGGCCTTTACTTGGTTCATATCATTACCTCCCAACTCAGTAATTACTTGGGCCGATCTAGAGAAGCAATTCCACAGATACTTCTTCTCGGGGGTTCATGAGAAGAAGATCACCGACTTGGTCAAGTTGAGGCAACGTAATGATGAGTCGGTTGAAGGATTTGTGCAGAGGATACGAGAGGTCAAGAATAAATGCTATAGCCTGGTTCTGGATGATCGGCAGCTAGCCGATTTGGCTTTCCAGGGTTTGTTGCCACATATCAGGGATAAGTATGCCTCTCAGGAGTTCGAAAGTTTAAGTCACTTGGTGCAGAGGATATCTGATCAAGACATCAAGCCTTTCGAGCCTAAGAGGGCATGGAATAAGAAAGTCTCATTTGTTGATGAAGCAACAAGCTCAGATTCCGATGAAGAACCAGTAATCGGTTTGGCAGAGTGGGTAAAAAACAAGAAGCCGATGTCTTGTTCTTTTGGGCAGAAGGAACCAGAGAAGTTCGCCTTTGATACCGCCAAGGCCGATAGGATATTTGACTTTCTACTTCAGGAAGGTCAGATCAAACTGTCACCTAACCATGTGATTCCATCGGCAGAAGAGTTGAAGAGGATGAGATATTGCAAGTGGCATAATGCGACTTCACATGACACCAACGAGTGCAAAGTATTCAGACAGCAGCTGCAATCGGCTATAGAGTCAGGGAGAATCAAATTTGACAGTTCCAAAGCCCAGAAGCCGATGAAGATAGACCAACATCCTTTCCCGACAAACATGTTGGATGCTAAGGGGAAGGCTAAAGTCTTAACATCGGAGACAGCTGAGAAGAGTGCATCGGTAGATCCTCAGCATCAAGTTACTACTGCCGATGCAAGAAATAAGGGCTTGGTCCAGGAAGGAACTAGCTCAGGAAGGCCTCCTCGGTCTGGTATCGTCATAACTCATAGAAGGCCACGAGGAAATTGGCAACAACGGGAAGATCGGTATCAGCGCCAGCAGGAAGATTATCGACGGGAAGAAGAAAGACGCCGACAGGAGTGGAATCGGCACAGGGATCATTGGAATTGTCCATTCTTCATCCATTGTTGGGAGGAAAATATCAAGCTTCCTACTGTCAGAAACTGCCCTGAGTGCAACGGTTATGATCGGTACGGTAGAACCGATCGGCGTTATCATGGTGATGAACGGCGATTTAATGGGCCAATTAGAGGAAGGGCGTCAGTTCATGATCGGCTGGGGGGCAGGCTTAGCGTTCGCGATCGGCTCGGTGACCGTGTCCGGTATTTTCCCAGGAACCAAGAGGAGCTCGAAGGAATGGCTGATGCGCGGGTTCCCGATGAATTCATATTTTGCAGGGATGCTAACACGCATCGCATGGAGTCAAGAGAGAACCAACGCCCGACGGCAGGGCAAAGGCCACTTCCTCCATGGTGCCCTCAATGATTAACCAAGACACAGAAAAGGAGGTTGCAACGTGAAAGGCAGGAAGAGCTAAATAAAGGAGAGAACTCTGGAAGTCGGCAGCCGTCAGACACTAAGAGGGAAGGTCCATCGGCTGGCGTCAATATGGTCTTCATGTTGCCGATGGAGTTTCTTGCACCAGCCAGTGATGATGAGTTGGAATTTTTTGATCAGATAGCTCAGTTGACTCTGGATCCGATGACGGCTATCTTTGAGAAACCTGCCGATGACGAGAGGCAGCATCTTAAAGCTTTGTTCCTCAAAGGAAGGGTTGATGGGCAGCCAATGACTAAGATCCTAGTTGATGGTGGAGCTGCTATTAATATTATGCCGTATGCAGTATATCGGAAGCTTGGGAAAGGGGATCAAGATTTGACCAAGACCGATATGATGCTCAAAGACTTTGAGGGAAACGTGTCTCCAGTCAAGGGGGCGATATGTGCAGAGTTGACCATCGGCAGCAAAACCTTGCCGACAACCTTTTTCGTGATCAGCGGAAAAGGTGCCTACAATTTATTATTGGGGAGAGATTGGATTCATGCCAATTGTTGTGTCCCATCTACAATGCATCAGTGCTTGGTTCAGTGGGTAGGTGACAAGATTGAGATTGTCCCAGGGGATTCTTCTTATGTTATCGCATCGGCAGAAGCGGATACTTATGAAAGGACTAGGTGCATTTCAGGAGAAGTTTGGGAGAAAGATTTTCTCAAAGTTGCCGATTATGAGATTCCACCGATCCAAGCAGTCGGTTCTGACGACGGTTTTTATTGGATAGATTCGCCGATGATGGAAAATTAGGCCAGGGGTTCACATCGGCCGATGATTTGGTAGAAGTAGATATAGGTAGTGGTGATAAGCCTAGACCTACTTTTATTAGTGCTAAATTAGATCCTGAGTGTAAGCGACAACTGATTAGTTTGTTAAAGGAATATAAAGACTGCTTTGCTTGGGATTATACAGAGATGCCTGGTTTAGACCGATCAATTGTCGAACATCGGTTACCCATCAAGTCCGGATTTCGGCCACATCAGCAACCAGCCCGCAGATGTAATCCTAACATTCTACCTGATATTAAGGCCGAAATCACTAAACTTATTGAAGCTAAGTTTATTCGGCAGTGTCGGTATGCCGAATGGATTTCCAATGTTGTTCCGGTTTACAAGAAGAACGGGAAGCTTCGGGTGTGCATTGATTTCAGGAATCTCAATAAAGCTACGCCGATGGATGGATACCCAATGCCTGTCGCCGATCTACTGGTTGATGCTGCGGCTGGCCATCGGGTTATCAGCTTCATGGATGGTAATGCGGGTTATAATCAAATATTCATGGCAGAGGAGGATATTCCAAAAACCGCATTCAGGTGTCCTGGTCATGTTGGACTATTTGAATGGATAGTCATGACTTTTGGGTTAAAGAATGCTGGTGCTACTTATCAAAGGGCCATGAATTTTATATTTCACGAGTTCATCGGCAAGTTCGTAGAAATTTATATCGATGATGTGGTGGTTAAGTCTGGAGATTTCTCAAAGCATCTTGCCGATTTACGAAAAGTGTTGGAGTGCACAAGGAAGCATGGATTGAAGATGAATCCCAACAAGTGTGCATTTGGCGTATCGGCAGGGCAGTTTCTTGGTTTCATGGTACATCAGAGGGGTATTGAAATTAGTCGAAGATCTATTGATGCCATCAATAAAATAGTGGCCCCTACCAATAAAACTGAGCTCCAATCCTTGATCGGCAAGGTGAATTTTATCAAAAGATTTATATCGAATTTATCTGGGAGAATTTGTGCTTTCAGTCCTCTTCTTAAATTGAAAGCCGATCAGGAGTTTGTTTGGGGAGAAGAACAGCAGTTGGCTCTGGATGAAATCAAAAAGTATCTAGTAAATCCTCCAGTTTTAGTTCCACCTCAACAAGAGAAACCCTTCAAATTATATTTATCTACCGATGGATCGGTTATCGGTTCAGCTTTAGTTCAAGAATTTGAAGGGAAAGAGAGAGTAATTTATTATTTGAGTAGGAGGTTGATTGATGCTGAAACCAGGTATTCGGCCATTGAGAAACTGTGCTTATGCTTATATTTTTCATGTATCAAGCTGAGACATTACCTGTTGTCGGCTGAATGTGCTGTTGTTTGCAAAGATGATGTGGTCCGATACATGCTATCTATGCCGATTATGAGTGGTAGGATCGGTAAATGGATTTTAGCGCTGTCGGAGTTTGATTTGCGTTACGAATCGGCTAAGGCAGTCAAAGGGCAGATCATGGCCGATTTTGTGACTCAGCATTGCGGTCTAGTGGAAACCTTGGAAATTGCACCCTGGACGCTCTTCTTTGATGGATCTACCTGTGACCGGGGGGCAGGAATCGGCATTATATTGGTTTCTCCCAAGGGGAGGAAGTATGAGTTTTCCTTGCCGATTGTTGCTACATCCACAAATAATCAGGCTGAGTATCAAGCTCTGATCAAGGGGTTGGAGTTGTTAAGAGAAGTTCGTGCTGACGCTGTTGAAATATTTGGGGATTCCATGTTGGTTATAAATCAATTGGCCGGAAGCTATGAATGCCGAAGTGAGGTTCTCATAACCTATTTCGAGAGAAGTATGCAACTGTTAAAGGAATTCAAGAACTTCCGATTGGAGCATGTTCCCCGATTGCATAATGAAGACGCTAATCGGTTAGCCCAGCATGCCTCAGGATATCAGCCAATGATTAATGCGACATCGGCGGTCAGTGCCGGTGATTGGAGGAAAGAAATTATCGACTATCTAGAAGATCCATCCAAAAAAGTTGAAAGACGGGTTCGATTTCAAGCGACCAAGTATGTGCTCCTTGAAAATGAATTGTATTATCGAACTATCGACGGAATTCTTCTCCGATGCTTGGGTGATGATGAAGCCAGAAGTCTGATGGGGGAAATCCATGAAGGAGTGTGTGGAGCGCATCAGTCAGCTTTTAAGATGAAGTGGATGATTCGAAGGAATGGATATTTTTGGCCAACCATACTTGAAGATTGTTTTAAATATTTCAAGGGATGTCAAGGTTGTCAAAAGTTCGGTAATATCCAGAGAGCACCCGCATCGGCTATGAATCCTATAATAAAACCTTGGCCGTTCCGGGGGTGGGCCATCGATCTGATCGGCCAGATTTATCCACCATCTAGCAAAGGGCATAAGTTCATTCTAGTTGCCACTGACTATTTCACTAAGTGGGTCGAAGCTATTCCTTTGAAGAAAGTCACATCGGCCAATATGATTGATTTTGTGAAGGAGCATATTATTTACCGATTTGGGATTCCCCAAACGATTACTACCGATCAGGGCACCATGTTCACGTCGGGGGAGTTCGATGAATTCGCAATCGGTATGGAAATTAAAGTGTTGAATTCTTCTCCTTACTATGCTCAAGCCAACGGGCAGGCCGAAGCGTCTAACAAAGGAATTATCAAGCTTATTAAACGAAAGATTGAAGAAAATCCTAGGCGGTGGCATACATTGTTAAAAGAAGCACTGTGGTCTTATCGGATGGCTTGTCATGGATCAACCAAGGTGTCACCCTATCAATTGGTGTATGGACATGATGCAGTGTTGCCTTGGGAGATTAAGGCTGGATCTAGGCGATTATCTTTTCAAGATCAATTGGCTGCCGATGATTATGCCACTTTGATGACCGATGAGTTAGATGATTTAGCAGGGCATCGGTTAAAGGCTTTAATGAGTATAGAAGAAAATAAGAAGAGAGTTGCTAGATGGTATGATAAAAAAGTATAGGCTAAGGAGTTTGCCGATGGGGATTTGGTATGGAAGTTGATTTTGCCAGTCGGGACTAAAAGTTCGAAGTTTGGGAAGTGGTCTCCTAATTGGGAAGGTCCTTATCGGATAAGACACTCAGCTCCTGGTAATGCCTATATTCTAGAAACTCTCGAAGGAGTTGAGTTTCCCAGAGCATTAAATGGCAAATATTTAAAGAAGTACTACCCCAGCATATGGGTCGACGCATAAAAGTTTAAGTGCCGATAACACTCCTATCGGCTGGATTTAAATGTTCAGGGGCAGACTTAATGTTTCAAAAGATGCCGATAACAGTCTTATCGGCTAGACTAAAAGCTAAAAGCGGAAAAACAAAGGTGTGTTGCCGATGAAAGCTTCAGATGTTCAGCAGCGCTTGGATTGCTGATATGGCGCGCAGCCGAATCTGATTGGCTGTCTCTATCTCTTTGATATCATCATCGGCAGAACCTTCTATCGGCTTCAGCTTCCTCTTCAGCTGCAGCGCTTTGCGACCATGGACGTTTCGCTCTTGTTCAAGGTGCTTGATGGTCTCCGGCAGTTGACTCTCTTCTTGCTGGGCTTGGGACAGAGCGTCCTCTACTTGCTTGAGTTCGGCTAGTAGAGCTTCTCTTTTTGCCGATAGATCAGACACTTTCTGCTTCAGTGCATCACCTGAGGACTTTAAGGTGCCGATGTTCTTATGTTTCTCATCGGCTAAGAGTTTTTCTTTCATCATCTCCACAGAAAGCTGGATTTGAGCGGCTCTATCGGCAAGGCGTCGAGTGGCTCTCTGGTACTGTAGCTGGCGGCTTTCTAGGTGTGCAGCATGGAAGAGTGTTTCTTCAGCATCGGCAGGAATTTGGCCTCTAAGGGTCTTGAACAGGGCTTTGGCTGGGTCAGAATCATTGACCAGCTGAGTTGTGTCTTGATGAAGTATGGCCGATAGCTCTTCCAGCTTAGCTCTGGTTTCTGCTGATACAGTTCCAACTGCCCGAGAGGAGCTTGCTTCCTCGCCTTCTTCTTCGAAGATATCAATGGCGAAGGAGAATAAGCTGTTGGGAGAATCTTGTTCCTGAAAATGAAGATGAAATAAGTCAGTTTTATGGTCAAAACTTCGGCAGACGATACTGGTGGAAAATTGGATGACTTACTTGCTTCAAGGCGATTTCTTGCCTTTGACTCAAAGATGCCGATGGAGCTACAGGTTGATCGGCAAATGTTGCCGATGGAACGATATCGCCTGAAAGAAGACAGGAAGGATTATGAGACTAAATGAAAATAAGTTTATCGGCGGAAGTATTGTGGAGATATGTTACCCGGAGGAGAAACAACAGTCGCCTGAATCGGGGAAACCGCCGATGATATAACTGGACCTGCCGGGCCAGTTGTTTGTTCACCTGCGTCAGCTGATGTACCTTCCGTTTGAGGTTCTTCTTGCTGGGGTTCTTCCATCTGTGGTGCTTCCTGTATTGGTTGGGGAGATGGTACTTGCTGTGTCTGGACTTCTGGAGAAGAAGGGGAAGATTCCACCGGGATTGGAGACACCGGAGGAGGAGGAGGAGTTGCCACTTTCTGGCGCTTTGTTCCAGCCTTAGCACCTTGGATGCCCTTCCTCTTTGGCTGGCTAGACTGGGGGGCATCGGCACCTTGGCGTTTGGCTTTTGCCGATGCACCAGTTTGCTGCAACAACAAAAAGGAGTTTATGAGCACAGATAGCCGATACAAAGATAGTCAGCATAAATGAAAAAGGTTTTAACAGATTGCCTTGAAAGCTTGCGCCAGAGTGGAAGCAGTTACCGTTGGTGATGTCTGAGTTTTCCTGGTGGTAACTTTCTTGAGGCGCGCACCCCGGTGCACGATGGAAGCCAGAGTGGGAGCATTATGGCCGATTGAGGAGATCGGGCCTGATGGGAATAAGTCGATCGGCTTGCCACTCCTGCTAACCGATGGGGGGGTGTTGTCAATCTGCAAAAGGAATACAGGGGTAAGTTACCGATGGGAATAGTATTGGAAAATGAGACATCGGTTTAAAATACTTACAGTGTCATCAGGGACTTCGTATTCAGGGTCGATCATGCCGCGGTATGAGAGGGCCGATCTGCAGAATAGATTCTCTTTCCATTCTGCCCACCATAGCTTGTATGCCTGAGTGATAAAGGCAGCTGGAACCCATTCTGACAGATCTACATCTGTATCGGCATTTGGTGGTAGCTGGGCTACTCGAGTCCACTCGAGGAGGTTGGCCATGGGTTCTCTGGGCTTTATTACATCGGCATAAGGAAGTGCAATCGGCAATTGGCCGAAAGCTAGCTGGCGAGCTAATGCCGATGGATTATAAAATTCATAGGTTTGGGGGGAGGTTTTCGTGCTACCGAAGAAATTCACTGGTATGGCTCTGGGAGTCACGATTGCCATCATCACCTCATTGTCCCTGTCGAGAGCTTCATCAAATGGATTGAAGGTCAGAGGGAGCATGCTGTCTGGGTCGTCATAAGCCAGCCATGGTCGTTCATCTCTGGCCAGACCCTCATACAGAGTCTCGAAGAATCGGCCGATCTGATCCGGATTGTTCCCTGAACCGGGTAAGACTATAACGGCTTCACCAAAGTTCAAGGGGGCACGCGTTGCCGATTCCTCTTCACCTAACACATGATTCTCGGCTATATCTCTTGGGAAGTGCTGTGAGAACAAGTTGAAATCAAGGCGCTTATGCAGATGCAGATTGAGCCACATATTAATAAACCACCAGGGGCCTCCCAAGTTGCCGATGGATTGGCCAAGCAGGAGTTTCTGGGCTACCTGATGAAGAAGGTGGTAAACAGCGCCGAGCAAATATCGGCCGAGAGGAAATTGGCCGCCGCTAGCCAGTCTTTCTGCTGCCGATAGATAGACAGAAGTCGGTCCTGCCGATCGACCACAGAATACAAACTTGTCCAGCCACATGTTCAGAAAGGTGGTTTGCTCCTTTGTGGTGACGGGCCCTCTCCCGCGGTACTTCTGGATGTACCCTGACCAACCGCCGATAGCGCGAGTCTCCACTTTGGCACTGGGGGCGGTATCAAAAAAGTGGGTGCTATCGGCAGAAGATATATCTAGCCCGGTAAGCATGGCTACATCGGCAAGGGTAGGAGAAGCAGGGCCGTGGCCGAAAACAAAAGCATTGAGAGTGTCTGACCAAAAGTAGGATGCAGCTATCAGCAATGACTCGTTCCTGTGCATATCGGCAATGGATAGCCTAATGCATTGAGCTAGCTTCCTCTCACCCCATTGAACTTCATAAGAATTGCTGACCCTCAAGAACCAATCTTTCCACCCTATAGTAGGGCTGGGCCAAGAACGAAAGGTGTCTTTCCACAAATCTAAAGAAAAGTTTTCAGCTCTAAAGGGAATCCTGTTGGTTTCTGCATTGATAAGGTCGGTTGGATCAAGATCCCCTAGAGGGCCGAGGCACTGAAGGTGTGGTTGATCGGTAGGGATGACAATTTTGTTGGACAACTCCTAGTGTTTTGGGGAATAAAAATACAAAGAAAAAGGAAAAGGAAAATATTCGGTAAGATGAATCGCAGATGAACAGGAATGCGAGAAAAAGGTACAGCAGATGAGATGGAAGTCTGACCTCAGGGACGACGAAACCAATGGCCATCTTGTCGTGAAGAGGACGTTGGAGGGCACCGGAGTTGATGAAGAAGAGTGCTTGTCGGAGGTCTTGAGGGTTGTAGATGGCGCCGCCGCTGGAAAAGCAAAGTTGGATAGTAGAATGGTGTAATGGGGGAGGAGTACCCAAGAAGGAACTATTTATAGGACAAGATGGGCAAGGGCAAATCCGTCTTATCTCTTTGCCGCATCCGAGAAGCCTGAGGGTACTCAGGTGGATATGGTAACTGTTCGCACGGTAATCCAGGGATTGTGCAGGTGATTTGACAGGAAGCGGTCATTATCTAAAGATATTTTACTGTGCGCGATCTCCTGGTCGGTCCATCGGCGATATTCTATAACGGTCATCTTGCCGATGGGCGGATAGACGGGGGGTAACCGTTTTTTGCGAATATCCTGGTCAGAGCATCGGCAGATCTTTATAACGGAATTGTTGCCGATGTACGACCAAGAAAGATGCCCGTTTAGGAAGTTGGGGATTTCGAGGAATATGCGGAGGATTAGGATCAGAGTTGTCCAGATTGAGGTTGTCGGTTACCAGATTAGGAGCATTAATTGCGGAGAAGGCATCATTACTGCAGAGAATTTTGGAGCATTAATAGTTTTATACTCCGAAACTGGGGGGCATGTGTTGACACCGTTTTTGGGCACGTGTCCAGGATGGCAGGATAGGGTGGCAGTACAATGCGGGTTGCTGATGAGGATGGTTGCCGATGAGGGAGAGGTTGAATGTGACTAAGTCCACAGGCAGTAATATGGTGCCGATGGCTGGGTTAAAAGGTCTGCCGATGACTATGGCAAGGGGATTGCCGATGACGCGAAGGAGGAGTCCGGAAGCTGCCAGTTGTCATCTGGAGGAGTTTCGGTTTGTCACGAAGGATAGTTTTATTATTTCCTTAGTTATTTGTATCGTTTTGTATACGGATTCCGTGTAATTTGGAATTCGAATTCTAATCGTGTCTGATCGTAGCTCTTTGAGCAGGGTATAAATATAAACCCTAGGACCTTGTAATCAAAATATCAAGAAATCAATCAAACACACGTTTTTACTCATATTCCAGCATCTACTTTTCGACGATTTCGTCATACTTTTTTCCTTTTATTACGAGTTCTTAGGAATTCGTCGACTTAAGCTCGGCGTATTCTCGAGTTCCGCGTGAGTACCTCTTAGCCGTGACATCCGGGCGCATCGCTGTTGTCAGGACTAAAGTATTCGAGTTATCACCTTTGCCGATAGCAAGGTCAAATCGGCTGGCACGCCTTAACGTTTGAATCGGGTATTAGCCCTTTGTGTTTGCAGATCAGTTTTGCATCAACACATCCAAATGCAACCAACACCTAGACTTAGGGTTTTATGTGATAGAATTCCACGAGTTTTGGTGTTTGTCTATTTCTGCAGGGGGTTATCAGGAAATATGGAGGAAAGGCCCACATGTCGGGTTTACATAGAGATATGAACGTACCGCACAATTATCTTACATCTAGAAGACTCCAGAAGCCACGAGAAGGAAGCGGAGGCCAAACGGGGCCTAGCCCTGGGCGCCCGCCTAGGTGCCAGGGCGCCCGCCTAGGTGCCAGGGCGCCCGCCCCCCTTCTAAGTCCAATCAGGACTCTCTTTCGGGATCGATCTCCACCGACCTAAAGGATCAAGGATAACCGTTCAATCAATGTCGGTTTGATCCAACGGCCCATATTCACATGGAGGGACTATAAAACCAGACCCCCTGGCCCCTCGAGGAGGCACCCCTTGATAATTATTCATTATTCATAGATAGAGCAAAAGCTAGGGTTTAGAGATGAGAGCTCTCCTCTCTTCTCTAAACTAGAGTAGATCTAGATAGTAGTGAGATGGAGAGCGAGGGAGGATTGGAGGAGAGGCTGGCCTGTCGGTTCTACCTCCGGTTGTACTTCGTCATGATCAAGCTCTAATCAAGCTTGCTCATGGGATGACTCTGGTAATCTACTTCTAATTCATTATGCAATTACTAATCATGTATGTTCTGGTTCACAACTCTTTTGAGTACTTCTAATCTATAGGACCCTATAGGTTAGAGTTGCAGTATAGGTGTAAGTGTGGTGCTTAGACCTAGATTACTTGTGGATATCCCCTGTCTAGCTGGATCGTGTGGTAGGCCGCGTAGGTGTCAGTTACGTTGGTCCCCTGTAGTCCACCTCCTGTTAGCAGGACGGGTAGGGTTTATCGGCCTATGGATAAGCATCCTTTGTGGTGTATTCTTATCACGTGGTTCGTCCCAGACATAGACATACCCCTTTGAAGTAGAGAAACCATAGTTATTCTCTCTATTCTGCTACCATCTCCCATATACTAGATTGCTCTACTCTCTATTCCCATATTATCACCCATTGTTATCTTTCCTTTAATATTGTTCTTATTCAATTCTATCATCTTTCCTATTTACACTTATCTATCTATCTTGGTTAAGTTAGAGCATAGTTGGTTCTCCCGTTTCCCTGTGGATATGATAAAATCTTTAACCGGGTAAAAGCTACAACGGTATCCGTGCGCTTGCGGATTTATCTGTGTGCGTATAGATACCATAGTACACTCTAGTGCCATGCTGGGGATGACAACCTAGTATTCAAGTGGTGTTAGCAAGTGTCAACACCTGGTCATCCCTTGCTCTGTTGTCCTGAGGCGACTATTCAAACCCATCTTGCGGGTCAGTCTCGCTACCTCTGGACTATAAGAGGCCATGGCCTAGGGTTTCTTACCTTGGAAGGCGTCGTTGAGGTGCGGGGGGTCGGGTGCTCCTTTTGATGTGGCTCCCATTGGGAGTCGAAATGGCCGTGCCATTTTACCATGCCTGATGGGACGGTTCACTTGCCGAATTTAATGTGTGCGTGCGCACAGTTAGCATGGAAATCAGAGGGGTGGGCGCTTGGGTTACCGTGCGTGGTTAATGGAGCGGCTGACGGTTCACTTCTTTTTGCCCGTCTGCTCTGCAGCGGATGAGCTGTGGCCTGTCCCTCTATATAAGCTAGGGGAGGGGCGACTTAGTTTTTTCCCTTTCGCTCCTACCTCCAACCGCTCTTGCCTTCAAGTTCCCGCAGCTGCCTCCATTGTTGCCGTCAAGCTCCTGCCTATGCTCGCAAGTCCTTGCCTTAGCCATGGCTGCCTCTAGTGCATGGCCCGAGTGCAACGTCACTGAGGCTGCCCTCAAGGCCCGGTGACGGGCGGACTTCTTTGTCCTATCTTGGACGAGAGGACACTGGAATGGATCGTTACCCCGGTGGACGATAGGGAGTCGAACAAACCAGCGGGTTATGTGGTTTGCTTCGTTGCGTTCCATGACCGGGGGTTTGGGATTCCGGCCAGCCGGTTCATGCGCACTCTGGTGCATTACTATGGTGTGGAGCTCCATAACTTCAACCCCAACTCCATCGCGAAGGTGACAGTCTTCGGTGCCGTGTGCGAGGGATATCTAGGGACTTCGCCTCATTGGAATCTCTAGTTCCACCTGTTCAAAGTGGATATGTCATCCAAGAATGAAGGCAGGGTTAGGAAGCCCCTAAGCGTCAGAGGCTGCACACTCCAAGTGCGGCAATCACGCTCCCACCTCTACATCAGGAGCTCGATGCCATCGTCGAACCGGGGGTGTCAGAACAGATGGTTCTACCTCCAGAACGACTATGGCGGCCTCTCGGACTTCACGGGTATGGTGGTGATAGAGTGCCCCAAGAAGTGGTAGTGGGGGGCGCCCGCGGCAAAGCAGAAGAAGCTGGACCCACTACTCAATGGTTTGGCCATCCTGAGCAAGGAGCGTGTTATCACGGGCACGGTGGTGCCCACCATCCATAAGCGGTGCATCCTCCCTCTAGTGCAGCGAGTGCTGTTTCTATACCAGATGAAGCCTCAGGCGTCTCTGTTCGGTATGGAGATGTTGGAGGAGCCGGTGCCTGCCTCGGAGATCACCTAGCAGATCTCGCGGACGGTGGCGACGGATGTGGCGAAGGACTATCAATATATACCAATGCGCCCCGAAGAGGGCTACATTTCCATCATGAGTACTTCATTTTTGCCTCTATATTTGTTTTCGAGGCCTCCTTTGCAACCCTTTTTGTTTCCCCTGGCGTCTACTACAGAAGCTCGACTTCATCAAGAGCTCGATGCCCCCGATCCCGGATGACCGAGAGACTCGGGCCAAGAATCGTCAGAAGAATGAAGAGCAGAAGCGTCTGGCCGACAAGGCTAAGGCAAATAAGGCCAAGAAGGCTATGGAGGTGGAGGACCTAGCTAAGTGTCATCGCGAGGCCAAGAAGGCGGGGCTCCCTGAACCAAAGTCCCTTGAGGCCTCCATCTAAGAGGGGGGACTTGGAAGACCCCAACTGGCTCAACGAGCTCATGGAGGAGGAGTCTCTAGTCTAGGGGGGTCGGCGGCTCCTGGAGAGGGGCCATAGGCTCCTAAGGGCGCAGACGGTGCCCCATCTGAGAAGAGGGGGGAAGGCCCCAAGGAGGGCCCGGTAGCTCCAGGTCCTCAAGAAGAAGGAAAGTCGACTAGTGAGGCCCAGGTCACTAAGGGGGAGACTGGGGCACGGACTGAGGCCCAAGTCGAGCCCTAATCCGAGGCTACGGTGGAGGCAGAGCCCACGGCGACCCCTATGGTGGAGGATCCGAAGGTCAGGTCGATCGTGGGCGCCAGTGCAACCCCTATGGCCACCACGGGTCCACGCCTGGCTACCCCCGGGTCCTAGGAGGCGCCAAGTTCCCAGAAGGGGCCCCTGCCCTTGGCGAGGTAAGTACTTGTTTAAAACCTTCTCCTTTTTGTTTTTCTCTTTCTTCTTATTTTGTGTGTTTTATCACCAACCGGAAGCAAAAGGCCAGCCGGCCGGGTTAACGCCCCTTAAGGCAATCAAGAGGGGGATGTTGTCGACTCCTCGGTTAGCGAGGCCCAAGTCGCCGCCTCCCTTAGGCTATGTAGAGGAGTGTCGCCCGCAGGAAGAGGCGGAGAAAGGGGGCCAGGAGAAGACACTAGAGCCCTGGGCTGTCAGAGACGACGTCCCTAAGGCCTAGGGGCTAGAGGTCCATCCCTCCGAAGGGATAGTCCTAGCCCTATAGGCCATTGACCTGAGAGGGGACATTGACCTAGGTGGCACAGAGAAGCCAACCCTGGTGGTAGTGGATCTCATTTATGAGTCCCCTGTGATGGTCATCTCGGAGAGGCCTCACAGGAAAGGGCGGGTGGAGTCGGAGGCCCATGACGTAGATGAGGGGACTGCCGGATCATGGGAGGAAACCCCAGTGATCTGGCCTAACCTGGAAGACTCGGAAGCCTCTAGAAGGGTCTATAAGAGACCGGGCATGCCAGCATGAAGGCCATCAACCAGGTGGCGGAGCTCGTGGGCTGGGACCTCTCCAACATCGCTAGGGTATGAGAACTTGATTCCTTTTGGAGTATACTTTTATTATTTCTACCTGCCCCTTTTACCAACTCCTCGTGCGACTTTGCCTTGCAGGAGCTCATGCTCACGTCCTGCGAAAAGTCAGAGTTTCTCCGGCATGAGCTGGATGTGTGGATGGCTCTGCGGGAGGAGAAGGCCGCTCGAGAATTGGCCGAGGCGAGGCTCGCCAAGAAGTGCGACGAGGCCGCCGACCTCCACCGTCGGTGCACCGACCTGGAGACCGAGGCTCGGGATGCCCGGGCAAGGGTCGCCCCTTTGGAGAAGAAGGTCAATGACCTTGGGGACGCCTGTTGACGGTCCTTAACTACTAAATTTAACCATCAACTAAACATGGAAAAGGATCAATATGCACCAAACATCTAGAATTAGGGTTTTATCTGACAGAATTTCACGAGCTTTGGTATTTATCTATTTCTGCAGGGGGTTATCAGAATTAGGGTGTGCCTCCTCCACTTGCTTCCTTGCTTTGATCTCACGCAGAATAATGTTGTGTTGGTGGTGGTTGGACGGTTTAAAGATGTCTGGTGAGTGGAAACATATTGGTGGACGAAATTATGTGATGGGATGTATGTGAGGTGAAGTGTATGACATGTGGGACCCAAGGAGTGTGGGTCATGCTTCTAGAAGGTTACTATAATTAAATATAATGTAGGAAAATCTATGAGAATTAAAACTTAGTGAAATGATAATGGAAAAATATTTTTGTGCCTCCACAATAATTAATAAATATGGGTTGTTACACACCATGAATATTATTTATATGGGGCTTTTGATTATTATAATAATGCTATGAATAAATGTGACTAATGCAAGATTTAATTATGCAAGACTTTAAATATGAGAAAATTAATAATGCGGATAAATACCGATTTACCTCCTGGTGAGGGTTTGGGATTTTTAGGTCCCCCAAGCTGGACCTCCAAATCTTTTAATCTTCTGAGTTACCTTCCTCTGGAGATGGTGTCTCCAGTGGTTCTTCATGAACTTCCTTCACTATAGAGTCTCTCTCTGGTCTGGGTTTGAATGTGAAGTGTTCTTCTTCTCCATTTATGTTGAACTTGATTTCTCCTTTCCCGACATCAATGTGGGCATTGGCAGTGCTCAGAAATGGCCTTCCAAGGATGATGGACACTTTTGAGTCATGACTCATGTCTAGTACTACGAAGTCTACTGGCACCAGGAAATCTCTGATCTTGACTGGAATGTTCTCGGCGATATCCAACGGATGTCGAACCGATTGATCCGCTAGTTGTAGGCACATTGATGTTGGTTCTAGGGTCGCATGCTCAAGCTTTTTGTAGACTGATGCTGGCATCACACTGACACTTGCTCCGAGATCACAAAGTGCATTGTTGAAGTGTTGGTTTCCGATCGAGCAATCAATAGTGGGACATCCGGGATCTTCCTTCTTCTTTGGTGGTTTATTGAGGATGGCCGCACTACATTCTTCTGTCAGCTTGATAACCTCAGTGGTGGGCAGTGGTCTCTTCTCGTTAAGAATATCTCTGATGTACTTTGCATATGTAGGTACCTATATGGCATCGAGCAGAGGTATGTTGACATATAATTTTTGAATGACCTCTACAAACTTACCAAACTGCTCATCCGACTGCAGTCCTCTGTTTCTTCTGGGAAATGGCAAATAGTTGGTGTTGTAAAAATCTTTCCTCATTTCTCTAGTTCTTGGTGGTTGCAGCAGATCTTCTGCTTCAACTGGGCTTTCTTCTTCTATCACTGCTGGTTGCACTGGTGCTGATGTTCTTTGTTTCTCTTTTGGGTATGGGGGATCTCTGGTGGCTTTGCCTCCTCTAGTAGTTATATTCTTTACCTGCTCAATGTTAGTAGCAACAGGCAGTGCAGCAATTATCTTTACTAATTTAAGCTCTACCCTTTTATTAAGAGTGTTTTGCTCATCAAAGGCAGTTAGTAGAAAATCCATTTTATTGTGTATATCTTTTAGAGATGATTCATTTGTATCTAGCCTCTGTTTAACTTCATCATTAAACAAAGGCTAGATACAAATGAGTCATCTCTAAAAGATATACACAATAAAATGGATTTTCTATTAACTGCCTTTGATGAGCAAAACACTCTTAATAAAAGGGTAGAGCTTAAATTAATAAAGCTAGCTGCTGCACTGCCTGTAGCTACTAACATTGAGCAGGTAAAGAACATAACTACTAGAGGAGGCAAAGCCACCAGGGATCCCCCATACCCAAAAGAGAAACAAAGAACATTAGCACCAGTGCAACCAGCAGTGATAGAAGAAGAAAGCCCAGTTGAAGCAGAAGATCTGCTACAACCACCAAGTACTGGAGAAATGAGGAAAGATTTTTGTGACACCAACTATTTGCCATTTCCCAGAAGAAACAGAGGACTACAGTCGGATGTGCAGTTTGGTAAGTTTGTAGATGTCATTTAGAAATTATATGTCAACATACCTCTGCTTGATGCCATACAGGTACCTACATATGCAAAGTACATCAGAAATATTCTTAACAAGAAGAGACCACTACCCACCACTAAGGTTATCAAGCTGACAGAAGAATGTAGTGCGACCATCGTCAATAAACCACCAAGGAAGAAGAAGGATCTCAGATGTCCCACTATTGATTGCTCGATCGGAAACCAACGCTTCAACAATGCAATTTGTGATCTTGGAGCAAGTGTCAGTGTGATGCCAGCATCAGTCTACAAGAAGCTTGAGCATGCGACCCTAGAACCAACATCAATGTACCTACAACTAGCAGATCAATCAGTTCGACACTAGTTGGGCATCGTTGAAAACATTCCAGTCAAGATCAGAGATTTCCTTGTGCCAGTAGACTTCGTGGTACTGGACTTGAGTCCTGACTCAAAAGTATCCATCATCCTTGGAAGGCCATTTCTGAGCACTGCCAATGCCCACATTGATGTGGGAAGGGAGTAATCAAATTCAACATAAATGGAAAAGAAGAACACTTCACATTCAAGCCTAGACCAGAGAGAGACTCTACAGTGAAGGAAGTTCATGAAGAAGAACCACTTTAGACACCATCTCCGGAGGAAGGTAATTCAGAAGATTAAAAGATTTGGAGGTCCAGCTTGGGGGACCTAAAAATCCCAAACCCTCACCGGGAGGTAAATCGGTATTTATCCGCATCATTAATTCTTGCATTAAGCATATTTATTCATAGCATTATTATAATAATAATAAGCCCCATACAAATAATATTTATGGTGTGTGACAACCCATATTTATTAATTATTGTGGAGGCACAAAATATTTTTCCATGATCATTTTTAATAAGTTTCAATTCTCATAGATTTTCCTGCATTATATTTAATTATAGCAACCTTCTAGAAGCATGACCCACACTCCTTGGGTCCCACATGTCATACGCCACACCTCACACACATCCCATCACATTATTTGATCCACCAACATATCTCTACTCACCAGCACTTTTCCACCGACCAACCACCACCATTGAATTATTTTTTGGCTTAAAGATTAAGCAAAGAAGGGAGTGGAGAAAAAGCAGCCAGGATGGGCACCAAAGGTGGGCGCCCACCCACCTATAGAGGGCGCCCGCCCTGTTCCCCCTTCCTCCTATAAATTGCCACCTCCTGCTTCCATCTCCATCACACAAGCCTACCAGAAAACCACACAAGTTTCAGTTTCCAGAGATGGAGCTCTTGTAGTGAAGTAAGAAGAGAGTAGAGAGGAAGAGAAGAGTGGGAAAGAATTTGATAGTTTCTAAGTGAGAGAGTAAGGTTCACCTAGTAAGTAGTGATCCCGCTATCCTGAGCGGAAGTAAAAGTTGTTTGACCACTAACATTTTCTCTCACATTTTCCACTAGTTGTGTGTGTGTCAACTTTTGTTTGCAAGATGTTCAAGAAGGTGAAGAATGCAGGGAAGGCCCTCAAGAACATGGGTACAAGGAGTTCATCCCGACACTCCTCGCACCCATCAGAGATGAGCGTCGACCCAACGCCCACACAAGCGCCGTCATCTTCATATGATCAGCAAGTCAAGGTCCTCCTCAAGATAGGAGATCTTGGACTAAAGACCCGAAGGGAAAAGGAAGTTTACCAGCAGCTAAAGAACAAAGATTTCATTCACACCCCTACTCTTGATCCAATCTTGCTACAAGAAACAGGTATGGATACTGAATTCAACTTAATTTTCCAGATGTTAGGTTGGACAAATTTTTGGAACATAACTGAGCTGGGATCCCGTCTTCTCACCCTTGAATTTCTTTGTACTTTACAATATTATGAGGGGGAATTGTTTTTTGGATGTTCAAACAGGAGATTATGTTGTCTTGGAGAGAATTGAGTGACCATCTCGGTTTCTCTTCAAGATGCATCCTGAACATTGACTCTGACTTACCTAACTTTGAGAGACACCAGTTCTGGAGAGAGATATATAGAGATAATTTTTATAGTCAAGCCCGAACCAGTGACATGGAACACCCCACTCTTAGGATGTTCCACAAATGGCTTGGGTACAATCTTTTCCATCGTGATGACATTAGAAAAGTAAGAGTAGGAGATTTACAACTTCTATATGCTGCTATAAATAAAGTACCCACTTGTTACACTTTTGGTTTCTCATTGGCTTAGTATACCTAGTCTTCAGGGACCTGTAGGATGTACTTCACTTATCACTCGTCTAGCCTCTAGTCTTCATTTACTAGAAAACTCATCATTGGAATTCATAGATGAGTTACGAATTTATCATGGCTATAACACATTTAGACAAGCTCGGATGTTAAAGAAATAGGGGAACATAATGTATATGCTATATGACAATAAAGGCAAGATTCGGTTACCTAACCCGAACCTTGGCCTCTATGTTGTTCAAAATTTTTTGATTGAGATTGCAGTGACACCAGTAAGAAGCATCTGAAAGGATGACCACCCATCAAGAACGCACCTGGTGTGGAGCTGATCCTGGGCCAGAAGAAGCAGCGCACCTGTATTATTGCGACTATAACCCCCGAGTACTTTGAGACTCATGGGTTCGCCATGCGCAACCATAAGAACCAACACAGGAGACATGGCCGGAGAGCCAAGATCACCAGTGGACAAACCCGCCTTTCCATACAGGAACGTACTCCACTGATCCATATGGAGCTTCAGGATCCAGACCTCCGCCCCAATTTGATGCAGGACGATACTCCGACGCCTCTTATGCTTTCATGAACGACTACTACCAAGAAGCCGGCGTTTTCTTCACCCGTACCGACAACACTCTTCTCGACATCCAGAATACGCAAGCAGAACATGGACGACTCCTGGAACAGCAGCAAAAATGGAACCAGGACCACGCCACTGCAGTACAAGAACTGAGACAAGACACCACGACAATGAACGACAACATCACCACCATGATGCGATTCGGGAATATTGGGTAAGACCGATAACCACATCCAGCTTGGCGGAGTTCATCTCTGTTTTGTCAAGTAAGTTTTCATTTGCTTGTATTATTTATTCTTTTCTATTTTAGTATTTTATCTTAAAGAGAAAAACTTAGAAAACCCAATAAATATTTTCTTGCTTTAAATTACTGCATTTTATAAACATGAAAACAAAATAAAAAGAGTGTGTAGATAAGTGTGCTTTATTTTTCCTGCTAAGTTTAATCTCTAGAAATATAAAAGACCAAAAAAGGCATGATGGAAATGATGAACAGTTGCTCTGTTTGCTTACTTTCAAGTACCTAGCTTTTATATTAGAGTTCTTCCAGGAATTACCAAAACTGAAATTACTATCTATGGGAAGCATAAAACTAAAGTCTAAGTAAGAGAAAGGCATGATATAAAGTTTGAGCTACTGTTTATCTTGTTCCTACTACACTAAGTTCTGGAGATTCATTTTAAAAACTTACAAATCACATGATGAGTTCCTAGCATAACAAACTTCCTACCACAGCCATACTTGCTATAACATCTTTTACTATATTCACATTGAGTTTGATCGAGGTATGTAGACCCTTAGGAGCTTTTCATGTGGTTAAATTAGGATATTCACTTGCACACATCCACTACACCATTCACCACCATACATCAAAATTGCTAAAAATAATATTATCTCTCACTGTCTCAAGTATTGTTATTCTCTTTCTCTAAAAAGATTCAATGAAGAAGAGACATGGGTTATGCAAAAATATGCGAGGAAATAAAAAGGGGCAAGTGCCCGGAACCTCGAAAAAGAAAGAAAAAGAGTGAGACGAGAGGTAAAAATGGACAAGTGTCCAGAGTAGAATTAGGGGTACAAAGATGCCCACTTGAGTGGAAAAAATGGACAAGTGTCCGACAGTAGAATTAGGGGTATCTACTACCCACCTGAAAAAGAAAAGAAAAGAAAAGAGAGATAGCCCATGTTCTCTCAAAGCAAAGATTAAAGAAGAGGAGAGATAGCAATATGAGGAGCAATGAGAAGTAAGTTTTATCATCACTTATACATCAGTATCATTTACTCCAAACATGCACATCTTGATTTAGTTATATGCTGAGTTCCTTTGGATCCATGGCTCGATTAGACAACATATGTATGAGCTGTTTTTCACTCCTATGAGCTCCATTTAAATATTCCATTAGCTATAGGTAAGTGATATTTTGGTAAGGATCCACAAATACCACATATAGAGAGACTTGAGAGAATCATTGCTGGGAACTCTGAGTTTTATTTTGAAAACTTATGAAAAACTCTAGAACAAAGGTGAAGTATAGATAGGAGAATTAGTGCTTGACTTAACTATTTTGTCTTTCGATTACTTAAGACTTAAGTGCAGGTACTAAGCTCCATAACACTTCACTCTAATCTGGAAGAATTTTATATGAAAGCATGTGTGCCTGTTAGAAAAGAAAACATCAAAGCAACTCCTAATCTATCTGAGTTTAGCTGTTTGCTCAGGGACGAGCAAAGGGTAAGCTTGGGGGAGTTTGTTGACGGTCCTTAAGTACTAAATTTAACCATCAACTAAACATGGAAAAGGATCAATATGCACCAAACATCTAGAATTAGGGTTTTATCTGACAGAATTCTACGAGCTTTGGTGTTTATCTATTTCTGCTGGGGGTTATCAGAAAATATGGAGAGAAGGCCCACATGTCATGTTTACAACGAGATAATTACGTGCCGCACAATTTTCCTTAATCTAGAAGAGTCCAGAAGCCACGGGAACGAACGGGAGACCGAACGGGCTCGGGGGCAGGGCGCCCGCCCTCCCCCTTGGGCGCCCGCCCTGGCCTCGGGGCCAATCAGAACCAAACTCTTGGATCGTGTTCCACTGACATAAAGGATCAAGGAAAACCGTGCGATCAATGTCGTTTTGATCTAACGGCCCAAATTCACTTTAAAGGACTATATAATTAAGTCCTCTCCACCCCTGGGGGAGAGAAGAGAAGAGAAGAAATCATTATTCAGAGGTAGCCATCAAAGTTAGGGTTTAGACTTCTCTCCCATAGAGAATTAGAATTAGCTACTCCCTAATCCTTCAAGTTTAAAGGATTGATTAGATAGGAATTAGAGAAGTAGAGCGCTACGCTCTGGATTCGGATCTTCGGTAATAAAGATTGGTATTATTTCATATCTTTCTCTAATACTTTGTTCTAATTGCATTATGTCTCTATTTATTATGCTCTTAGTTTGCTCTAGTTCTATATTTGATATAGTTATGATTGATAATGAGTTTATGTATAAGTTTGCAAAGCGCTTAGCTCTTGACACGTGGGAGTTAAGTGGTAGATCACATGTGGGCGTGGTGCTTAGATGTTATTTACCTGCAAATGTATCCTATTGGCCGGGTTGTGCGGTAGTTCGCGATAGTGACAGCTTTGTTGATTCTTATATAGTACACCCTCCGTTGATAGGACTGGCAAAATTTGTATTGCGGAGTAAGTCTTGTGATGCTCTGATTTACTTTAGCAATGTTCCTTATACATGAATGAAGAGTCTTTTATGCTATATATGATCTTGTAGATAACTAGAGTAGATTGTGACTTAGTAGATAGTAGATAACTTAGAATCCATTCTCTAGCTAATCCGACGTCACCTTACATATATGAGGAGTAGTCTATTTTCTAATCGCTGTGTTATTTACCCATGAACTTATAATTCATTATCATTATCTTTATGGTTTACCCCCTGCCAAAGTAAGTGACTGTGTGACGAGTTTCTCATTAGTAATCATGTTCTTGTAAGTTTATCTCTAGTCTATGCCTTGATAGGTTTATCCTTATCTTCATTTAATCCTTTTTCTCCTAAGCAAAATTATAAATACCTGGAATACTTACCTGGTGAAATGCTACAATGAGGTGTTTTATCTTTGCCCTTGCGGATAGAATAGATTATTTTCTAGAGAGCCTCCATATTTATAAATACCTTTGTACACTCTGGCACTATGCTGGGGATGACAACCTAGTATACAAGTGGTGTTAGTCAGTGTCAACAACGCCCTTGTCCGGGAGGCCCAAGAGCGGAGTACCGTCACCGACCGATACTAGTGGGAGTTGGTCCGGGTCGAGACCCTGCTGACTTAGTGGGATCTTGCGTTGGACGACATGAGGAGAGACCTCACCGAGGCCTGGGAACATACCTCCTAGTGGCACAGCTAGGCGGAGACCCACGCGAAAGAAAAAAAAGGTAATGGTTGTGGCCTTACCTTTGTTGCCCGTATGTGGGTTAGAGCTTTGCTTCTTACGCTTCTCTTTTTCGCAGATTTGGAGGGGAAAATGTCTGAGGCAGCTTCGACGACCGAGGCCCTGCGAAAGGCCCTGGATGCCGAGGCCACCGAGCATTTTGCACTACGAGCTGTCGTGGCCTCGGTTTGTGATGGGCTCGGGGTCCAGGTGGGTCAGCCAGGGAGCTCCCTCTGTGAGCGCATCAGGGCTCCGTACTCCTGGGTGGGTGAGAGGCTAAGGGATGCTCTCCACACCAGGGTGAAGAGGGCCTTAGCGGTGGTGAGCTCTCACTACCTCAGCATCGACCTGCCGGTGGTTAGCGAAGGCCACATCATCGGCGATGATGAGGACGAGGCCCGAGAGGAGGTCTAGAAGCTTGCCGATGTCGTGGAGGTCCCTAGAGATGCCTTGGCTAGATTCTTCGATGCAGAAGTCGCGCTCCCCCTTAATCTGTTAGAGCCTAAAAGGATTGGGCCGTTGAGCTCCTGTAATAGCTTAGTTTATTTTCATACACTTTGGTTGCCAGTGAGGCCTTCTTGATACGTATGCGTGTATTTATAAGTGTTTTTTCTAAGTCTTGCATTTTCTTTTCTCCTTAGAATCGTTCTAGCCTTGGCAACACGAGGCAAGTTCTGATCTTTGGTCGGAGCATTCCAAGCCCAAGTCCTTTCCCTTTTCCTTAGTGTTTTAGACCCTCTGTGGGACTTGCCTAAAAACCAAACAAGATCATCCCCCTGGTGCTAAGGGGGTGAGTAGAAAAGGTTTTAGCCCATGAGCGTGGACAATTTCTAGCTCGTCCGACCTTAAGTTCAGTGGGACGACTTGCAATTTTTAGTTTTTTAGGAACAGGTAGGATAGCTTGGGTCGGAAGGCTCTAACTTAAGAAAAATTTTGCGATGGAATGGGGAGGGGGTTCCCCTCATGTAGCCCCCGAGGGAGGCTCGGGCTCTGCTCAAGCTGAGCTGAGGCTCACTCTTGAGGCAAAAAAAGAAATCTCATTTTGTATAGAGTTTATTCCTTTATTGCTTTCTTAAGGCAAGGAACAAGTGCAAAGCTCTTTTTACAAAACTAAGGGTAGAAGCGACGTAGCTGCTCTATGTTCCAGGCATTGGCATAGACTTCTCCCTCTTCATTGGCGAGCTTGTAAGTGCTAGGTCGGAGCACTTCGGTGATGACGAAGGGTCCTTCCTAGGGAGGAGTGAGCTTGTGCTGGCCCCTGTTGCTTTGTTAGAGCCTCAGCACCAAGTCGCCGACCCTGAAGCATAGGCTTCGGACTCGTCGAGCGTGGTAGCATTAGAGAGCTTGTTGGTACTTAGCCGAGTGCAGAAGGGCCACGTCTTTAGCCTCATCCAACTGGTCTAGGGCATCTTCCTAGAAGGTTTTGTAGCTATTCTCATCGTATGCTTGTATCCTTGGAGATCCATACTCTAGGTCTCTTGGGAGGATGGCCTCGGAGCCATAGACCATGAAGAACGGAGTGTACCCCGTGGCTCGGCTCCGGGAGGTCCTCAGACTCCACACAACGACAGGGAGCTCCTTGAGCCACTTCTTTTCGAACTTATTCAACCGGTTGAAGATCCTAGGCTTCAGCCCTTGGAGGATCATGCCATTGTGTTGAGTCACTGCTGCCCCGTCCACCCATATGTGGTGTCTGTCATAGAAGTCTAGAAACTTTCTCCCACTGAATTGCGTGCCGTTATCCGTGATAATGGAGTTAGGCACCCCAAATCGATGGATAATATCTGTGAAGAACAGCACGGCTTATTCAGACTTTATTGTGGTGATGGGGTGGACTTTGATCCACTTAGACAATTTGTAGATAGCAACTAGTAAGTGGGTGAAGCCCCTCGGCGCCTTCTGCAGAGGACCGACGAGGTCGAGGCCCCAGACAGCGAAGGGCTAGGTGATGGGGATTATCTGTAGAGCCTGAGCCAGGAGATGGGTCTGCCATGCGTTGAACTGGCAACCCTCACACGTCCGGACAATTTCTGTGGTGTCTGCCATGACGGTTGGCCAGTAGAAACCCTATCGAAAGACATTTCCTTCCAGCGTCCGAGGCGCTGTGTGATAGCCACAAGCCCCCAAGTGAATCTTCCAAAGGAGATCCGTGCCCTCCTTGTGGGTGATGCACCACATGAGGACGCCCGAGGCGCTGCGTTTGTACATCTCACCGTTGATAAGGACAAAAGTCTTGGCGCGGCAAGCCAGCCGCCGTGCCTTGGCTAGATCCGAGGGGAGGGTCCCATAGACAAGGTGTTGTAGGTACGAGAAGCGCTGGTTCGGTAAGTCATCGGGCACAGTCCCTCCTCCTCAATGTCCATAGCCTCAGGCTCGGGAGTCATAGAGGCTTTAGAGCCAGAGGCGGAGTCAGTAAGGGAGTGACCCGTACCAATGTTTTCTTTGTAGTCGACAGAGGGCTTGTAGAGGTCACTAGCAAAGATGTCTGAGGGGACAAGGCCCACTTGGATTCCATCTTTGCAAGTGCGTTGGTGGCCTCATTGTATTTTCTCTTCACATGGTTGAGCTCGAGTCGTCGAACTTTTCTTCCAGGCGTTGGACTGCCTTGCAGTATGCCTCCATCTTGGGGTCGTGGCAACTCGACTCTTTCATAACCTGGTTAATGACGAGTCTTGAGTCACCACGAACGTCGAGTCGTTTGATTAGAGCTCGACCGTGAGGCCATTGACAAGAGCTACGTATTCCGCCACGTTGCTCAAGGCTAGGAAGTGGAGTCGGATGGCGTATCGCATCCTTACCCCGAGGGGCAAGATGAAGATAAGGCCTGCGCTAGCGCCAGTCTTCATCAGATACCCGTCAAAGTAAAAGTTCCAGCACTCTAACTAGATCTAGGGTGGAGGGGGCTGAGTTCCTATCCACTTAGCCATGAAATTGGCCAAGATTTGAGACTTTATGTCCTTCCAAGGCTCATAGGTGATCCCATCACCCATGAGCTCCACAGCCTATTTTGCAATTCTTCCATTGGCCTCTCGGTTTTGGATCACCTCTCCCAAAGGGAAAGATGAGACCATAGAGACCGGGTGAGACTCGGAGTAATGGTGAAGCTTGTGTCAGGCTAGGACTACTGCATAGAGCAGCTTTTGGATTTGCGGGTACTGGGTCTTAGTGTCGGAGAGTACCTCGCTAACAAAGTACACTAGCCTCTAGACCGGTAGGGCATGCCCTTCTTCCTTTCTCTCGACCATGATAGCCGCGCTGGCCACCTGGTCGGTGGTTGCAACGTAAAGAAGCAATGGCTCCTCCTCGGCAGGGGATACTAGGATGGGGGGGTTGGTGAGCAAAGCCTTGAGCTTGTCAAGCGCCTCTTGGGCCTGAGGGGTACAGGAGAAGTGCTTAGATTTTTTAAGTAGCCTGTACAGAGGTAGACCCTTCTCTCTGAGGCGAGAGATTAATCGGCTGAGGGACGCAAGGCACCCCATGACCCTCTGTACCCACTTTAGGTTGCGGATTGGGCCCATGTTTGTGATGGCCGAGACCTTTTCAGGGTTGGCCTCAATCCCTCGCTCGGAGATGATGAAACTGAGGAGCATGCCTTTGGGAACTCTGAAAACACATTTCTCAGGGTTCAGCTTGATTCCCTTGGCCTTAAGGCATTGGAATGCTCCGTCTAGGTTGGCTACAAGGTTGCTAGCTTTCCTAGACTTGACTACGATGTTATTTATGTATGCCTATATGGTTCTACCTATGAGGTCCCTAAAGACCTAGAGCATACATCGCTGGTATGTAGCCCCCACGTTTTTAAGTCCGAACAGCATGGTTACGTAGCAAAACATTCCGAAGGGAGTTATGAAAGAGGTCGCGAGATTCTTTTATCTTAATTTGGTGATAGCCGGAGTATGCATCAAGAAATGACAAGGTCTCACATCCCGCAGTAGAGTCAACTATTTGATCAATACGAGGTAATGGAAAAGGGTTCTTAGGACATGCTTTATTCAAACTAGTATAGTCTACACACATCCTCCATTTTCCTTTTTTTTTCTTGACTAGTACAGGGTTAGCTAACCACTCAGGATGGAATACCTCCTTGATAAACCCAGCCACCAGCAGCTTCTGGATCGCCTGCTCGATGGCCCAGTGCTTCTCCTCATCGAATCGGTGCAGGCGTTGCTTCACGGGCTTGGAGCCAGCTCGGATGACCGAGTGCTCGGCGACTTCCCTCAGTATGCCCAGCATGTCCGAGGGACTCCAAGCAATGACGCTCAGCCGATACACATAGGGACAGGGGCTCGCACTATCCCAAAACGGTTCAGCCCCTCTAGCGCCCTTTCGGGTAACCGCTAACAAGCTAAAAAAGGTCTTCATACTGAGCTAAAGTCAGAGCCATTATAGCCCTTATGGTTGCACTGTTATCCCGGTTATCACTTACAGACAAATCATCAAGTTGCTAAAAGTCATTTTTATCATTTATTACTCAATACTAATCTAGTCACAGGATCATGGTCACATAATATAAAATCCAAATGCTATACTTGCCTTGATCCAATTGCTTCTGCTAATCCTATTGATCCTGCTGGTCCTGTTGGTCGTCAAGGAACTGATCATGATCACTAAAGTACTACTCTTGACTAAACTCGATCATCGATCATCAACACACAATAATTGGAGACAACATACACGAAGCAAACAAGGCTACAATTAGAACAGTACATCAATCAATAAAAAATAAAAAGGTTTGAAAACTAATCTACACATCACTAAGAGGAGTGGCAAAACTGTAAATAACTGCATCTTCTTCCTGTAGAGTTCTTCCGGAACATGGCCTTGCACCCATGGAGCAGCTGCTGCTACATCCTGTAGGAGGGAAGAGGTTCGTGTAACAAAATTCACCAGACTATTTTTTTTAAACCCACGCAGCAGTAAACCAATTTTATCTGAGCACCTCGATTCATGTGCCTAACAAAGGAAAATTCATCACGGCAGCTGCAGCAGGTTCCGCTTCGTTCCACACGCGCAGCGACAATTCCAGTTGACGAGCACTGAAGATTGATTTCCTGACACCAGCAGCTGGCGCCTAGGAAGTCGGCGCCTAGGAAGAGACTTCTCGGCTTGACGCACGGCAGCAGGCTACGCAGCCACACCAGCCCGCTGCATAGAGATTAGATGGGAAACATCTGCATTCGATGACAATTTGGAAAGCGATTCCGTCTTCAACTCTGCGCTCTGCCTTGGACTCGATTGAATTGAGAGTCGCGGATTGGACATCACGGATCAAATCGCCGAGCGCAGAAAATTGACTTCGGCGGCTGCGCATGAAGAGAGATAAAACCCTATAAGAATTATTTCTATGCACGTTGGCCATTAAAAAGAGTTACTTTATTATTTTCAAAATTAAGTAATTTTATAGATAAAATAATTTCAGAAAAATTCAGAATTATTATTTAATCCACGAAAAATATTTCGAAAGCTCCGAAAATTCGAGAAAAATTCTCAGAGACATTATGGAACATGAGAAACCTAAATAAAGTATTTGGAGCTCATGATAAGATTGTTTGGAGCATCTAAAAATTAGATTGTGCTCACATAAAAAAATTATCGGGAAGTTTATAGAGATTGCTTGATGGACGAGAAACTGAAAGGAATGACTTAGGATTGAATGAAAAGATTCTAAGAGACTCTGAACGAAATCTTGAGCTGAGAGACAGAATTTGATGGTAGAAAAAGATAAATGTGTGCCGAAGAAGGAAGATCGACCTAATAAACGCATTTTTAAATTCTTTTCTCACTATCAACACACAACGAGAAACAAGCAAACATTGCATCAAATCTTATGCACCAGCATGTATACATAACAATGTTGCTAAACCCTATGATAAATTTTAATTTGATAAAAATTATTATTTTTTTTTATATTTTCATGAGCACAAAAATTCATAGTTAAATCATTTTAGCTCTAATTCCCAAAAATCAATTTTCAGGGTGTTACATTGCCACATTGCTATACTATCTTGGTTGTCCCTACTTTTAAGATATGCTCAGTTTGCTGAACAATAATTATGCTCTTTCATCACTGTTTGAGTAAATCTCTATAATGCTTTCATGTTACCTTTGTTTGCTATAGTAGCCTTAAGGTTTGGAGTATTTTCATACACCTTTTGAATTAGGCATGGTGCTTAGTTTAAACTGTTTTCTTGAGTCATAATTAGACGAGGTGTTTAGTTTGATTCTTGAACTAAGAGGTGTGTTGATTTTTACTTTCAAAGGCTTTTTGAACTAATCATGGTGCTTAGGTTAAAATATCTTCCTAAATCAAATTAGACGTGGTGTCTAGGTTGATTTTTGAACTAATAATATATTATGGTAGACATTGGATATTTTGTAGACTAACCCTCTAAGAAATTTTCAAAATTAATTTGGGTGAGTCATGAGATAAATTTGAATTAGAGATGAGACAAGGACATGCTGAACTTTGATAACTTTATAGAAGAAGACACAACTCATTCATCATGAATAAAAGAACTGTGAGTATTAATGATTCATTCACTTTACCTTCTACTATAAGTTACTTTACCTCAAGCCATGCCTGTATAAAACATGATCTATGCTAAAACAATATTAATATTATCTTTTTATTAGAGAAAAATAAAATACTAGACAAGCAACCTATGTTAAAAACTTGTATACTCCTTCGGGTATGTGTTATCCACTAATATGTTGCAGGCATAATAATGACTGGAGTGAAAAGAGTCAACAGATTAAAGAAGCAAAAGATGACAAAAGAATGAGTACAACAGAGGAGAAAAGATGTCTATGAACAACTCAAGATGCAAGAGGAAGGACCACCAGTCATTTACCCTTCATCAGTTAGTGCCATCATGCTCTAATAATAAAGGTAATATTTTAAGGTAAGTGGTCACTCTCTTCTCTTGATCTTGGTGTGCACATAAGTGAAGACACAAACATATTAGACTTACAACTTAAATTGATTAACTCAATATGCTTTGCTCTTTAAAATTATTCATGGCAGCATTCTCTTAATCTCAGTCTAAACCAAACAAGTTAAAACATTATATTCAATCTTGGGAAGATGATAGTCATACTTATTTTGAAAATTTATATAGAGATAGACAATCCTTCCATTGGTTAAGCAATTTCATTCTTTTCTGTCATATGAACTTAAATGCAACATTAAATGCTTAATCTTTTGATCTTACCATTCATAAATAAATAAATCATGTAACACAACTTTGTCTTGTTTAATGTGCCTAAGGATGAAGAAATATAAATAAAGAAATAGATTTGGTTTTGTTGGAGTTTTTCCACCAGCAGAACCCATGCACTTGATCTCTACCTTAGTTTTTCAAACAGGACAACACATCAAGTAAAGTTTATTAATTCTACAAGTGAAAGTTCTGCACACTGAGCAAGATGCTGCCAGCTATTATTAAAGCTCTACTTCAACCTGCTGACCAAATCAAAGAACAAAAGTGACATTACCATCACCAGAGGTATGCAATCATCAAGACCTCCATCTCTCAAGATGAAGAGATACACAAGAGTGGAAGAAGAAGACCTGTCGGTAAACTTTAAATTTTACATCATTGCCATAAGATTAGAATGGTAGTTATCTCTTTAAATGCATTTGTAATTTATTTAGTAGCATAATTTTGTTTACACACTGAAAGATATAAAAACAACAAAAATATTTACTGCATTACTCATGGCATCACAAGCCCCATGTGGATAACCTATGGTATTTTATAAAGGAGCATCCAATGTGGTGGCATAAAATAAAAATGAAAAATATAGCATTTAAATTTCTGCATCATAAATAGAAAATTCAAAAAATAAGAGAAAATTGAAATCCTGTTTAAATTAGACAACATTAAAGCTAGCTCTTATAGGTAATCAATCACTTACTGGCTGACCGCTAACCCATTATTAAATTCAAGCCTTGAGTTTTGGTTTTCTTTTTGGAGTGTAATTATACAGGAACAATATTATGACAAGGAGAGAGTCTATTAGTGGCACCCACCTCGAGCGCTACCGGTTAGCTCACTCTGAAGATCATCAACACCAACTATTGCAAACATCTAGCTTGGGAGAGGAGCATTCCCTAGTTATTAGGTAACTATACCTAAGCGATTACCGAGTCTATTTTATATAGTCATAAAATACCAAAAATATGTTAGCACATGAAGGTTCACAATAGTATCATAGGAAAATATAAAAAAATACCAAAAATATATGGGCACATGAAGGTCCATGTCTTTAGAGTCTCCTAAGTCCAATAGAAATGAATAAAAAACCAAACAAAATACGTATCTATATATTAAGGTGTGATCATAGAGTGTGTCTACACTCAGTCTAGTTTAGAGTCAAATAAAAATTAGAGAATATTAAAATTTTGTCTTGGAGATGATGAATAGTTTCTCTGCAGTAATTCCTTTCAAGTGCCTAGTTTTCAACCATGAATTCTCCTGAGTTTTAGACATGATCACTTTAAGAGTTTACTCTGAACCTAAAATTTATGGAGGCATATGTTTAAGCTGAGTCTAAGTAATTGATATTATACATGAAAGTCTAAGCTGTTATTTATCTTATTCCTAGCATTACTAAGTTCTGGAGATTAATTTTCAAAAAACCCAAAATCTTACATGATGGGCTCTTGTATGATAAAGTTTAAATTTCTACCAAAGCCATACATGATATATTTAGAGTTAGGAAAACCTTTGCGCATTCATGCTGCTTGCTTTACATTGAGTTTAGTCAACCTTTGGAGTATACCTTATGAGAGTCTTGTTATGCTTTTGAAATTAAGGTCACTTACGCACTCCACCCACATATGCATTACTCCTACTCTAGGATTGTGGGGGTATAAACCCCTATACCCTTACGACTGGACTTGGGCCAGGAGGCTTGGCCCATTACGAGACGAGTTCAAAGCTTGATCCGACAACCTGGAGTTCCGCGCAAGGAAACAAGATGTGGAGATCAAGCAGGATTTCTGGTCGGTTAGAATAGGAATTGATATCGAATTATCCATGGCAATTGTAACCAACTAGGATTAGTTTCTAGATCTGTAACCCTGCCCTCCAGACTATATAAGGAGGGGCAAGGGACCCCCTAGGACAGATTATCTCTCAACACAATCCAATACAACCAGACGCAGGACGTAGGTATTACGCCAACTCGGCGGCCGAACCTGGATAAAAAGCTTGTCCGTGTCTTGCGTCACCATCGAGTTCGTAGTTTGCGCACCGTCTACCGATAAACTACTACCGTGGGTATACCCCAAGGTAGACTGCCGACTAGCTTTCGTCGACAGTGGCGCGCCAGGTAGGGGGTGTGCGTACAACTTTTCCGGCGAACAAGATGGTCACGATCCCAGCTTCCGCGACCGTGCCCGAAGGCCTCACGTTCACCGTCGGCCAGATCACGTGGACGACGTGCAGCGGCGGCTTCGCGGCCACGATTCCGAAAGAGATCCAGATCCGATCTGAGATCACGCCGTCTCCGACCACACGCACGACGGCACCAAGCGCCCGACCACCGTTCCCACTCTACAAGGGAAAGGAGATCGACTGCTCGGACCTCCTCCAAGCGCTCGATCGCGCTGACTCCAAGCTACTCGAAGTCTCCCAACTAATAGATGGAGTTCTGTGCCGGCCCGACCAAGCTGCTCGAGCGGATTTTTCGAAATCCCGCCGGCCAACTCGTGTCGCCACACACGAACGGCTGGGAACGTCCCTGACGATAACCTCAACCCCCTCAGGACGATCCGTCGAGCTCAAGAAGGAAGACTATCCTTGCGGCCTGAACAACTCGGCCTCTGTTTACTCACAGCATGCCCAATCCGTTTTCAGCAAGGCGGGTTGGTCGCCGACAAGGAACAATTGTCACCATGTCAACATGGTGACAATCCGAGAGCTACGGGACGGCCAGGTTTCCAGCACCAACTCAAGCACCGGCTCCATCCCCACCGAGGTTATAAACACCGAAGACGAGGGCTACGACCTGGATTTTCCTTCACACCCTCCGGGTTTCGACCGATTCCCGATATTTCCCCCCCGGCAAGGGGATATTGTGTTCAATGTCAGCGCCGACGAACCGGCCGTTGACGGAGAAACAGATGACCAGAGGCAACTCCGCGAACAGCGTAACGCCGATCGCGCCCGACGACGTGCGGACGAGCAACAACAGATGCCACCAAATAACCTCAACGATGCCTTTGACATGGTCGGGGACCAGCCAGTCTACAAAACGCCAAGCGCCAACGTGGCTGTCGCCATGGCTAACCTGGATCGGCTTCCTGACACCCCCGAATGCCAGGGAGTCCGGACCAGCATCCGAGCACACCTGATCGCCGCAATGGGACGACAGCCACTCTGCTCAAGAGAGTCCAGGACATCTCTTATACGGAAGCCGCCTCCGACCAGACCAATCGTAGCCAGGTCTCACCCAGCAGGCGTCACCGCAGCCGCTCCCCCGACAACCGTCGAGGGGACTCGCGGCGCGACGATGGTGGTCGGGACGCCGATGGCCGCCGCAAGCAGAACCGCGTACGCGGCCAAGAAGAAGATCAACACAGGGATCTCCGCCACAACATCCCTTCCAAAGATGCCCGGGACCGCATCAACAGGCGCGCCGCAGAGAGGGCAGTCCACGAAAACCTGCGCCGCATCGAGTACGACGCAACCCACGGTCCTCCGGGCCTAAGACAGTTCTCCTCACACCTCCGCCAGGTCGTGTGGCCCCGCAATTTCAAGCTCGAAAAACTTAAAAAATACGACGGCAAGGAAAATCCAGAGAACTGGATCACCCTCTATGAAATCGCCGTCCGATCAGCGGCAGGAGATGAGCACGTCATGGCTAACTACTTCCCCGTAGTCCTCGACCAGGCTGGTCATCAGTGGCTTCTCGGCTTGCCCGAGGACTCCTTCGACTCTTGGGAAGAGCTACGCCAGGCTTTCATCGACAACTTCATCGCCACATGCGAGCAGCCCGGAAACAAGTATGACCTTGAAAGGATAAGGGACAGGAAGAATGAACCTCTGCGCGATTACATCCGACGATTCTCGGATATGCGCCTCAAAATCCCGAAGATTTCTCATGACGAGGCCATCTCAGCCTTCATCAAGGGCTTGCGTTTCCACGAAGCGCTGAGGAACAAGCTGTTGCGTAAGCGCCCATCAACGGTAGCAGAGCTCCTCGCCACGGCCAAAAATTACACCGATGCCAATGACGCAGAAAAACTAATCCGAGACGATGCGAGAGGCCCCGACCAGCCTCCCCGGCGAGATGACGGTCGTGGTCGCTACGACAACAGAAATCACCGCCGCTCCGACAACCGCGATCACCGAGAGGGTTGGGATCGGCGGCGCGACAGCCGCGACGACTTCAGAGGCAAGCGCCCTCGCGACTACGACCACGAAGTAAATACGGTCAAACGTCCCAATGGGCGACGGGACTACCAAGAAGACTACAACAAAACGTTGAAGGGACCATGCCAGCTACACCCAAAGTCCAATCATACCATGGAAGAGTGCCGCGTCCTCAAAAGTATCTATACACGGCGGGCCGCCCAAGAGGACTCCGCCAAGAAAAATAACAAGCGCGACGGGCACGACCATGAAGATGAGGATGAGGACCAAGATAGGGACCCCCGACACCAATACGTCAGCCCCACTGACGTGGTCCACTCCATTTTCGGGGGCAAGGTCTCCACTGAGTCCAAGCGAGAAAGAAAGCTGTTAAAGAGAGCCTGCCTCAACATAGACAGCACGGACGGGCTGGTCGCAGATCCGAAATTTTCCACGTGGTCCCACAGGGAGATCTCGTTCAGCAGGAAGGACCAGTGGGCCGCTATCCTAGAGCCGGGTCGTTTCCCACTGATTCTTGACCCCTGCATCAACAGCATCAGATTCGAGCGCGTGCTCGTGGACGGGGGAAGCTCCATCGACATCCTCTTCCGCAACAGCCTGCCCGCCCTCAAGATATCACCGGCACAACTAAAACCTTACGACGCCCAATTCTGGGGGGTTTTGCCAGGTCAAAGTTCAGTGCCCCTCGGACAGATAACATTGCCTGTCCAATTCGGCACACCCGACCACTTCCGGACGGAGTTCATCAACTTCGTAGTCGCGGATTTCGACGGGACCTATCACGCCATACTGGGCCGCCCATCGCTGACAAAGTTCATGGCAGTCCCGCACTACTCATACCTGGTCCTTAAGATGCCCACGGAGAAGGGCGTCCTAACCGTCAGAGGCAACGTCTACACTGCGTACACCTGCGAAGAAGAAAGCTTCAAGATCACCGAGGCAATCGACCTCTCAATCCGCATGGCGGAAACAGCAAACCAAGCCGCACAGCTACCTCCCGACCAGCTCCGATTACCCGAACAGGCGACAGCCAGGAAGAACTCAAAATCCAAGGAGTACAAAGAAGTGCAGCTGGTCGAAGGCAACCCCGAGAAGACAGCCCTCATCGGGGCCAACCTGGGTCCAAAATAGGAAGACGCGCTCGTCAGGTTTCTAAGGGACAACGTGAGCGTTTTCGCATGGAAACCCGCAGACATGCCCGGTGTTCCACGAAACCTGATCGAGCACTCCTTAAATGTCTCGAAGACCGCAAGACCAATCAAGCAAAAACTGCGACGGTTCGCTCGTGACAAAAAGGAGGCTATTAGGGCAGAAATAACACGGCTTCTAGCAGCCGGATTCATAAAAGAAGTGTATCACCCCGATTGGCTCGCCAATCCGGTTCTTGTACGCAAAAAGAATAATGAATGGAGAATGTGCGTTGATTACACTGATCTTAACAAACACTGTCCTAAAGATCCTTTTGGTCTCCCTCGCATCGACGAGGTGGTCGACTCAACGGCCGGATGCGAACTCCTCTCCTTTCTAGACTGCTACTCTGGTTATCACCAGATCTCGCTAAAGGAAGAAGATCAGATCAAAACATCCTTCATCACACCCTTCGGCGCATACTGCTACACGACCATGTCTTTCGGACTCAAAAACGCCGGGGCCACTTATCAAAGGGCCATCCAGCAATGCCTCCACGACGAGATTCGCGATGACCTCGTCGAGGCCTATGTGGACGACGTGGTCGTAAAAACAAGGGACGCGAGCACCCTAATCGACAACTTAGACCGAACCTTCAAGGCACTCAATAGGTACAAGTGGAAGCTCAACCCCAAGAAATGCATTTTCGGCGTTCCTTCCGGTCTACTACTCGGCAACGTCGTCAGTCGCGACGGCATACGACCAAACCCTTCAAAAGTCAAAGCCGTACTCGGCATGCGACCACCGAAGAACGTCAAGGACATTCAGAAGCTAACCGGATGCATGGCCGCCCTCAGTCGTTTCATCTCAAGGCTGGGAGAAAAAGGCCTCCCTTTCTTCAAACTATTGAAAGCGTCAGAAAAATTTTCTTGGACAGAGGAAGCCGACGCTGCGTTCACTCAGCTTAAGACCTTCCTCACTTCACCACCTGTCCTCACAGCGCCTCAACCCAATGAAGACCTACTTCTTTACATTGCTGCAACCGACAGGGTTGTTTCCACGGCAATAGTGGTCGAGCGAGATGAACCAGGTCACGCCTACAAGGTCCAGAGACCCGTTTACTTCATAAGTGAAGTCCTAAATGAGTCCAAGGCCAGGTATCCACAAATACAGAAGCTCATATACGCCATTCTGATAACGTCAAGAAAGCTGAAGCACTACTTCGACGGCCATCGAGTCCTGGTGACAACCAGTTTCCCTCTCGGGGACATCCTGCGCAATAAAGACGCCAATGGCAGAATCGTGAAATGGGCGATGGAATTGTGCCCATTTTCGCTGGAGTTCCAGAGCCGAACTACAGTCAAGTCTCAGGCCCTGGTCGATTTCATTGCTGAATGGACGGATCTCAATGAGCCTCCCATTCCCGATGTCTCAGACCACTGGTCAATGTTCTTTGATGGGTCCTTGAACATCAACGGTGCCGGCGCTGGGGTACTGTTCGTATCACCCAACAAGGACAAACTGTGTTACGTCCTTCGGATCCTTTTTCCGGCGTCAAACAACGTCGCCGAATACGAAGCATGCTTGCATGGCATAAGACTAGCCGTTGAATTGGGGGTCAAGCGCCTCTATGTCTATGGCGACTCCGCTTTGGTCATTAACCAGCTCAACAAGGAGTGGGACGCAACCCACGAGAAGATGGATCTCTACTGCAAAGAAATTCGCAAATGGGAAACCAACTTCTATGGCATAGAATACATCCACGTGGTCCGGGATAAGAACCAAGCAGCAGATGCGTTGTCAAAGTTAGGCTCATCTCGGGCCCAAATCCCGCGGGGTATTTTCATCCAGGACATCCATGAGCCGAGCGTAGGCTCCTCCCTGGTCGACAAGCAACCCACCGAGGCAATGCTCATAGACGACGCCACTCCGACAACCGGTGGGCGTGACTGGCGTACCCCGTTCATCAAATACATATCAGACGGGACAGGTTTTCAGGACAAAACAGAGAACGAGCGCCTCATCCGACGATCAAAGAACTACATACTGGTCGACGGAAAACTCATGCGGAAAAACGCAAGCTCCGAAGTACTGCTCAAGTGCATACCCCAAGATGATGGTATCAAGCTCTTAGAGGACATACATGCTGGATCCTGCGGCAATCACGCCGCATCTAGAACGTTGGTCGGAAAGGCTTTCCGAGCAGGCTTTTATTGGCCAACCGCGGTCGGCGACGCAGAAAAACTGGTTCGACATTGCGAAGGATGTCAGTTTTTCGCTAAGAGGACCCATGTACCTGCCCATGAAATTCAAACAATCCCGTCGTCTTGGCCCTTTGCTTGCTGGGGGCTTGACATGATCGGACCATTTAAACCAGCCCCGGGCAATTTCAAGTTTGTTTTCGTGTTAATCGACAAGTTCTCCAAGTGGATTGAATACATGCCAATGGTCAAGGCAACCTCCGAGAAGGCTGTCGAGTTCCTCAATCAAATCATACACAGATTCGGCATCCCGAACAGCATAATCACCGATCTGGGCACTCAGTTTACTAGCACTACTTTTTGGGACTTCTGCGATGACAGAGGCATAGTCATAAAATACGTATCAGTGGCACATCCACGTGCCAACGGTCAAGTTGAACGTGCTAACGGAATGATCGTTGACGCCCTAAAGAAAAGGTTGTACACCGAAAACGACAGAGCACCCGGTCGATGGATGAAAGAATTGCCGGCGGTGGTCTGGGGCCTCCGAACTCAGACCAGTCGAAACACAGGGGTGTCTCCCTACTTCATGGTGTATGGTGCAGAGGCGGTCCTGCCGTCCGACATACACTTCGGATCTCCTAGAATCGAACACTTCGACCAGGCGACCGCCGACAACGCCAGAGAACTCGAAATCAATTGCATGGAGGAAAAGCGTTTAGATTCTTGCCTCCGAACAGCAAAATATCTCGCGGCAGTCAGGCGATACTACAACAGGAACGTCAAAGACCGTTCCTTTGTGGTCGGCGATCTGGTACTTCGATGGAAAACAAGCCAGGAGGGAATGCACAAGCTATCCACTCCCTGGGAAGGACCTTTCGTGGTGACCGAGGTCACACGACCCACGTCCTACAGATTGGCATACCCAGACGGAACACGAGTGCCTAACTCTTGGCACATCGACAAACTGCGACGTTTCTATCCATAAAGTTTTGATAACTTTCCTTTGTAAGTATCTTATAATTTTTGATAATGAAATTCTCTATTTTTTGCCTATACCTTGTCACACACAGCACTCGGCAAAACTCCTGCAATGGATGCTCCTAGCGACTACCGAGACGAATACGGTGACACGTCACTCAGATATTCTTACAGCGCTCAAAACAACAGTCATGACAAAAAACAAACTTTATTACAAACATTACACATAAAGTTTACAATAAATACCCCGACGGGCAGACACTAGTCTATTTCTACAGACTACTTTATTGGCCTAGCTGCTCGGGCTGATCACCCGCCTGGCCCTGCTGCCCGGACGAAGGGGTCGGGGCCACCGGCGCCTGGCTGGTCGAGACCGCAGGCGTCGACCGCCCATCTCCCGCAACGGACGCGCCCGACAACTCCCTGGCCGACCTATCTGAACTCGGCTGGTCTGGAGGAGTGGCCGTTCCGCACAGATTGATGTCGCCGATCACCGTCGACGACAAGTCCAGCAGACTACCCCGAAGTTCGTCCGCTTCCTGAGGGCCGACTTCCTTCGGGTACCCCTTCTCCAGCCTGCTCAAGTCGACCAGGGGGTAGTGGGCGCGCACCATGCTGAGGACGTGCGCGCCGGCAAACTCCCCAGCGTCCTTCACAAACTGCTGGAGCCAGTCCCACGCCCATTGCGCCTTCTCGACCGGGGTCAACTGCGGCGCGCGGGGCTGGCTCTCCGGGAGCTCGGGACTGATCAGGTCTAGGACCGGGGACACTCCTTTCCAGATCCTGCAACAGTTGACCTTCCAGGAGTCCCGGTCCTTGATCAGATCATCCAGGTGCTTCTTGGCGTTCACCTTGAGCACTGCAAACGAATCCAGGTGTTATTTTCGGCATACTAAACAAACAAAGAGGCAACAAGCAGCAGCTAACAAGGCGGCACCCATTACCAGATAATTCCCGGTCCTTTCGGCCCAATTCCTCTCCTGCTCGCCGTCCGGACTCCAGCGCACCGGCGAGCTGTTGGCTGAGCTGCTCCTTCTCTTGTCGGAGGCGCGCCACCTCCTCCTCCAAGTCTGTGTGAACCATAAACTGGTCAGTAAAGCAAACTACACAAGTACGCAAAGCTGCTCGGAGCGTGTGACTAACCTTCTCGCTGCCGGTACTGGTCGCCCAAGCGACGAGTGAGGTCGAGACGACGCTCCTCCTGGACACTCATCTCGGCCACCTTCTCCCCGACCTCCGAACACAGCCGGTCTACCTCCACGGCAAGGGCCTTGTTCTCGGCCATGACGCCTTCTATCTGGTCAAATCACCGTTTCCGGTACTTTGCCGTTTTCATTGCGCCCTACAAAGCGAGCATATAACGACCATGCAAGACAAGGCATAGAATGTACAGCAGTATAAAAAGTCGCTTACCTTGACTTCATCGACGAGGCGTTTGGCCGCGCGCTCCACCCTGGCGGCCTCTTCGGTCTCGGCGAGCTCCTCATGCCCGATAAAGTGATCCCCGCGTTGGCGCCACACATACACGTGTTGGCGGCCATCACGGGGACGACCCTCAATCTCTTCCACCTCATCATCGGAGGCCGCCCGGGTTTCCTCCTCCTGTGCTGCGTCACCCCCGGTGGTGGTCCCAGGTATTACTGGTCCTCGGACCAGACCTGGGGAGCCCGCAGCCGAAGAGGCTCCTGCTCGGGGCGGCGTGGGGACTTCACTCCCCCCGGCAGGAGGAGCGGTCGGAGATCTTCCCTCCTCTGAGGAGCCAGTTGGGGGAGCCTCTCCAGCCCTGGTCGGGCTGCCTGCCGTAGTCGGTGCCGCGGTCGGGAGCCCCTCGGTGCTCCCAGGCGCGACTGCAGCTGTTGGCTGCTCTGTGGTCTGGGGGGCCGTATCCTCAGCAGCGTGGACTGGCTCGCCCGTCCCCTGGCTGGCAGCCTGGCCGGGGTCGACATCCGACGCCGCACTACAGGAACAAAAGTGTAATTTCAAAAAAAAAATTCAAAGAGGAGTCCAAAATACGTAAGTCGAACACTTATAGGTCTGATCGACGGTGGGTGGCGGTGAACTTCCTCCTCGCCCGGCCGGTCGGCACCTGCGCCCCCATCTCGACAACTTGCGGTGCATGGGCGTCGCTGGCCACTCGATCAGTAGCGGCCGGCGCAATATCTGGGCGGCCCCGGGGCCGTCGGACCAACGACGGCGCAGCCTCCTCATCGTCGTCGTCGTCGTCAACGATCCGCACGAGCCGACGACGCTTCGGTGCTTGGCTGCTCTCCGCCGGTAGATCTGCCGGCAGCTTCGGTGTCGGCAAAGGATCTGCCGGCAATGGCCTCTTCCCCGCTACCCTCTCCTCGGAGGTCGGGACAGGGCGGGCTTGGTCCTCTTCACTGCTGGTGTAATGAGTACACCGAGCAGCGTCCTCCTCTGGCGGGTCTTCTCCCGCAGGATTTTCCATCCCCGGTGCCAGTGATACATACACTGTGCACCGGTCGACATCGCCGATCTGCAAAAGCAACAGAGATGAGTCAGCTGCCGACGATATACGAATGCTAAAACAAAATAATCTGCTACATACCTTTGGTGCTGGTCGTCCTAACTTGAAGGCTTGCACCCGGTCACTGCCACGGATGAAGCCTCCGTCCGCGAAGTTAAACAGCTCGTTCAACAGCTGTTGTACCTCCGCTTTCTCCAAGATCTCTGGCCGCATCCTGGTCGGGTCCACGCTTCCGGCATACTCGTACACCGAGTGCACCCTCTTCTGGCAGGGCATCACCCGACGACAAATGAAGTTGCCGACCACGCCAAGCCCGTCCAGGCGCGACCAGTCGATCAGCTTCATGAGATCCACCACTGGACCGTCGAACTCCGGGCGGTCGGTCCAGCTCATCCTCTTCTCAGGAATGTATCCCACGTCGCAGAATGTGGAGCTGCCCGGTTCCTCCCTGATGTAGAACCACTTCCTGTACCATTCGGTCAAGGAAGTGTTCCATGGACAGTGCAGGTAGCGATTCTTCATTCCATCACGAAGGTTGAGGTATACTCCACCTGCAACCTTGGAGCCTCCAACTGCCCCCTTTTTCCTCAAGCAGAAAAGATACCGAAAAAGATCGAAGTGCGGCTCTATGCCAACATAGGCTTCGCACAGGTGGATAAAAGTGGAAATGAGGAGAATTGAGTTCGGGTGCAGATTGCAAATCCCGATCTCATAGTATAAAAGAAGACCTTGAAGAAAAGGATGAACAGGAACACCAAAGCCCCTCTTAATGAAATCTTCAAATACGACGATCTCACCGGCGCGAGGGTCGGGGTAGCTCTCCCCCTCCGGTGCCCTCCAGCCGCCGAGCTCCGGGCTGTGCAGAAGCCCCATATCGACGAGGTCACCAAGAGATTTCGTGGTGCTGCGAGACTTCTTCCACTCCCTGGCCATCAGTTCGGCCCTCTTCCTGGAGTCGCTCTTCGCCATTAGAGGTGCGAATGTGGGCTTGAGTTAGGAAGATGCAGGCGATTGAGGGAGATGAGAGCGGAAGCTTTGAAGGCAATGGCAGGGTAAGCAGTACAGGTGGAACTATCAGGCTCTTATAGCCCGCAACTCCACCTCTCCCACTTCCCGTATTCTCGGGAAGTGGGCAGGCCATGCGGCGTTTCGGTTTACAATGATTATAGACAATTAATGCGGCGGATTTTTCGTACCAATTGATGGTTTCCTTTTCTCAAACCATGCAAAGGGCGGCTGCACAGTTGCCAGGCGCAACTTTTCATGCATCCATCTGACACCCCGTCAGGAGGCCTCGTCACGTCAACTTTAACTGGAAAGATCTTTTCAAAAAACAAGAAGACACATACGCCAGAGAGTCAACAATCCGAGAACTGCGCCGACCACCGAGCATTCGACGCTCGGGGACTGGTCGCCCAGTCTATCAACTCGGAACTTCAAGGACTGCACCGACCACCGAGCACTCGACGCTCGGGGACTGGTCGCCCAGTCTATCAGCTCGGAACTTCAAGGACTGCACCGACCACCGAGCACTCGACGCTCGGGGACTGGTCGCCCAGTCTATCAGCTAGAAACTTTAAAGAACTGCACCGACCACCGAGCACTCGATGCTCGGGGACTGGTCGTACAGTACAGCAACTCAGAATTCTAAAAAGCACTTGGTGCTTGGTGACTGGTCGATTAGTCTATTCAATTGCATACGAGCATGATATGCTCGGGGACTGGTAGATTCAATTTTTTAGACCTTGCTACAAGGCTCATACTTCGCCTTCCAGCAAGCTCGGGGACTACATCGGTACGATGCATTTGGCGATGCATCTCAGTTTCAGAATTTCTTTGAGGACTTTTCTTTTGACCCTGGCACCACGTGCCTACGTCACCTACTACCAGGCTCGGGGACTAAGTGGGCACACTTCACCTTGCGGTGAATATGCTTGCTTTTTGAAAGACTATACTTTTCAGAAAAGTAAAGTGGGCACACTTCACCAGGAAAGAAATCTTTTTTAATTAAGAGCACCATGCATTCTTCGAACAACCTGCTTCTTCGATGTCAATGTTGATCAACTATCCTTTGAGTTGGTCAAAATACCGTTGCAACTGTTCGGGCAACTTTCCTGAAGACGTCAAGCCTCACTGATCGGAGAAGCTCAAGACGGCGTGTAACATCATAATACATGGTGCTCGGGGACTAGCTGTGGGGGTATAAACCCCTATACCCTTACGACTGGACTTGGGCCAGGAGGCTTGGCCCATTACGAGACGAGTTCAAAGCTTGATCCGACAACCTGGAGTTCCGCGCAAGGAAACAAGATGTGGAGATCAAGCAGGATTTCTGGTCGGTTAGAATAGGAATTGATATCGAATTATCCATGGCAATTGTAACCGACTAGGATTAGTTTCTAGATCTGTAACCCTGCCCTCCAGACTATATAAGGAGGGGCAAGGGACCCCCTAGGACAGATTATCTCTCAACACAATCCAATACAACCAGACGCAGGACGTAGGTATTACGCTAACTCGGCGGCCGAACCTGGATAAAAAGCTTGTCCGTGTCTTGCGTCACCATCGAGTTCGTAGTTTGCGCACCGTCTACCGATAAACTACTACCGTGGGTATACCCCAAGGTAGACTGCCGACTAGCTTTCGTCGACAAGGATGTAAGCACAGTCATTTTCACCTTCATCTAGATCCACCTTAAAAAAATGTTTTCTCCTACACTAGGAGTAAACACCCAAAAATATACCCTATAGGACAGCCCCCACTTAATTGCTCTAAGTTCTTATCATTATCTCTCCAATTATTTGTATTCAAAGGATGCATGTGGCTATGCAAAAGTATTAAAAAAAGAAGAAAAAGAAAAAAAGGGGGAGTAAAAGATGGACAAGTGTCCCAACAATTAAAACAATGGGTACATCGATACCCGTCTCCCACAGTAATGAAAAAAAAGAAAGAGAAAGAGAGAATAAAGATAGCCCATGTTTTTCTGTGAAAAGTTCTAAGGAGGGAGTAATTTTCAAAGAGCAAAAGTAGAAATAGGATTAGCCACTAAATACTATATATGCACCTATCCACCATATTTCATACACATACACATCTTGATTTGATTGGATGCCTCGATTCTCTATGGATCCATTGTTTGACTTTAGAATATAAGAATTGCAAGTATGCTCATCCTTGTTATTGCCACTCCTATAAGCTCTACTATATATATCCTTAGTTGTAGGAAGGCATAACCTCATTAATGCCTCAGTGAGATCCATAAATACTACATAATAAGAGACTTGAGGGTGTCATACAATTAAGCTCTGAGTTTTATTTCAAAAACTTGCTAAACTCCATAATATTGGTACTATGAAGAATTTGAGACATAGTGCTTGACTTGATTGTTCTATCTTTCGATTACTCAAGACTTATGCAAAAGTTGTAAAACTCCATGGTTAAAGGTAAAATGGGTAAGTTTGAAAGTTAGACCAGAGGACAATTTATGTTTAGAAGCAAGTGTACTTAAAAGAAATGAAAGCATTCTAGCAACTCCTGATCCAAGTTTATTAATTAGATCTAGGCTGTTTGCCAAGGGACTGGCAAAAGGTAAGCTTGGGGGAATTATTGACGGTCGAACTAATGAAAACACATTAGTCTAGGGTTTAATCTGACAATTTCCACAAGTTTTGCATATTCTATATTTTCCAGGGTTTATTTCACAGAGAGCTGAAAAGAGGGATTCTAGTGCATATTTACCACGAAACTCATCCGCGACCGGAAACATTACAAGAAGACTCGGGAAGGGTCTAGAAGACACCCGAAGGAACGAGAGCCGCGGAGGAGGAAAGGTGGGGCCAGCTGGACCCATCCTGGGGCCGGTCAGCGCCCTAGTTTGCCTGATGGTCGCGCCTTCTGGAGTCTTCCTCCCACGCCTCCTTGGAAGCCAAGCAAAGTATCCCTCCGTCGACTTTAAGTCGGTTTGATCCGACGGTGCACACAAGATGAAGACGCGGATCACTAACGTGGCGGTTCCTTGCCCCCTACTCCACCTCAGCCTATATAATGACGCCCAAGGCTCCCCCAAGAGGCATTCTACACCTCGGTGCTTCATATTCTCTACATAATTAGGGTTAGGGTCTCTCTAATTGATCTAGTTCTAGTTCATCTAGATGTAGCGATTAGGAGAGACTAGTTCTTCTAGATCTGGTCTTGTTTAGAGATTAGAGAGATTAAGTAGAGGAGTAGAGATTCTGGAGGAGTTCCGGCCTGTTGGTGCTTCTTTATGGCTGTATTCGTCTGGATTCAGTTCCCTCGCTCAGAGCTACGTTCTGAGGTACTTTTGTACTTACCCTTCTGATTTAAGTAAGCAACTTATTCTTATTCATTCTTTGGTTCACAACTCATATTGAGTGCTTTGATCTTGGTCATTACTTGGTTGAAGTAGTATTTCGTAGTGTAGGCGTGGTGCCTGTGCTAGGTCTACTTGTGGATATCCCCTGATCAGCCGGACAGTGGTAGTTCGCGTAGGTGACTTTATAGCTGCGTTGATTCCTCTGTAGTCCATGTCCCATTGATAGGACTCATAGGCTTATAGTTATCTGGTAGGAGATTACTCTGATTGTTCTCCTATTCGGGTTACTTGCCCGATAAGACGATATTATACAAAGTTTACCGGAGTCGGAACCTGAGTGCATTAGCTATTTCCTTTTTCTTGATATGATCTAGCCTAATTGTAGGGTTAAGTCTTTATACTTTGTCATCATCACAACTGTTCCCTGTGGATACGATATTTAAAACCTCCGGATAAAATGTGACACTGGTATGATATCTGTGCGCTTGTGGATAATCCTACTTAAACTTATTTAAATGGAGTGCAGTTAATTTATACCAACAGTGCTACAGTGTCGAAATCCAAAAATTTTTGCGAACTGAACAAGGCCTTAATCCAAATTCAACGATGCTATGCTTTTAGTGGTAGACGATGCTCTCGTCGATATATGTGTCCATGATAACTTCAAGAATCTTGAGATCTATCAACTTAGTCATGGACGAAGCTAGCGGTGGGGCTAGGGGGGGCTCTAGCCCCCCTACCGTTGCTGATTCATTGGAGCTTCTAGTGTTTTTACTTCTAATTTTAGACACAAATTTATAAGGTAGGGTGGGCTGAGACCTTTATTTTTAGATATATTTTGTGAATTAATATAAGACTACTTCAAGCTAATATATTTTTTTCTATTGTGAGGGGTAATAGTAAAGTTAAGTCGATGTAGCAATTTTGTTCACCTACAATTTTTTCTAGCTTCGTCCCTGTGGGGGTATAAACCCCTATACCCTTACGGCTAGACTTGGGCCAGGAGACTTGGCCCATTACGAGACAAGCTCAAAGCTTGATCCGACAGCTTGGAGTTTCGCGCAAGGGAACAAGCCGTGAAGATCAAGCAGGATTCTAGTCGGTTAGAATAGGAATTGATATCGAACTATCTATGGCAATTGTAACCGACTAGGATTAGTTTCCAGATCTGTAACCTTGCCCTCCGGACTATATAAGGAGGGGCAAGGGACCCCCCTAGGACACGATTATTCCCTCAACACAAATCAATACAATCAGACGCAGGACGTAGGTATTACGCCAACTCGGCGGCCGAACCTGGATAAAAAGCTCGCTCGTGTCTTGCGTCACCATCGAGTCCGTAGTTTGCGCACCGTCTACCGATAAACTACTACCGTGGGTATACCCCAAGGTAGACTGCCGACCAGCTTTCGTCGACAGTGGCACGCCAGGTAGGGGGTGTGCGTACAACTTCTCCGACGAACAAGATGGTCATAGTTCCAGCTTCCGCGGTCGTACGTGAAGGCCTCACGTTCACCGTCGGCCAGATCACGTGAACGACGCGCGGCGGTGCTCTCACGACCACGGTTTCGGAAGAAACCCAGATCCAATCTGGGATGACGTCGCCTCCGACCACTCGGATGACGGCACCGAGCGCCCGACCACCACTCCCACGCTACAAGGGGAAGGAGGTCGACTGCTCGGACCTTCTCCAAGCACTTGATCGCGCTGATTCCAAGCTACTCGAAGCTTCCCAACTAGTAGATGGGATCTCGCGGCAGCCTGGTCAAGCCGCTCTAACGGATTTTTTCAAATCCCACCGGCCAACTCGTGTCGTTACACACAAACGGCTGAGAACGTCTATGACAATAACCTCAACTCCCTCAGTACGATTCGTCAAGCGTGAGGCTAACCCGGAGGAGGATTACCCATGCGGTCTGAACAACTCGGCCTCCCTCTACTCACGGCACGTCCAATCCCTTTTCAACAAGGCGGGTTGGCTGCCAAAACGGAACGGTCGACTAGCTCGTCATTACGTCAACATGGTGACGATCCGAGAGCTACGGGACGGCCAGGCCTCCAGCACAAACTCGAGCACTGGTTCCGTCCCCACCGAGGTCATAAACTCCGACGACGAGGACTACGACCTGGATTTGCCTTCACATCCTCCGGGCTTCTCTCGTTTCCCGGTCTTCCCACCACGGCGAGGAGACATCGTTTTCAACGTCAGTGCCGACGAGCCGGTCGTCGATGGAGAAACAGACGAGCAGAGGCAGCTCCGCGAGCAACGTAACGCCGATCGCGCCCGACGACGCGCGGACGAGGAACGTCAAATCCCGCCGCATAATCTCAGCGACGCTTTCGACATGGTCGGGGATCAGCCAGTTTACAAAACGCCAAGTGCCAACGTGGCTGTGGCCATGGCCAATTTAGATCGGCTCCCTGACACTCCCGATTGCCAGGGCATCCGAACCAGCGTTCGAGCACATCTGATCGCCGCAATGGGACAGACAGCCACTCTGCTCAAAAGAGTCCAAGCCGTCTCCTATACGGAGGCCACCTCCGACCAGACTCACCGCAGCCGGACCTCACCGCACCGTTCCACCGACGGTCATCGAAAAAATTCACGGCGTGACGACGGCGGTCGGGATGCTGGCGGTCGCCGCGAGCAGAACCATGGGCGTGGTCAGGAAGTAAACCAGCACAGGGATCTTCGATACAACATCCCACCCAAAGACGCCCGAGACCGCATCAACAGGCGCGCCAGGGAGAGAGCAGTCCACGAAAACCTGCGTCGTATCGAATATGATGCAACTCACGGCCCCCCGGGCCTGAGGCAGTTCTCCTCACATCTCTGCCAGGTCGTGTGGCCCCGCAATTTCAAGCTCGAGAAACTCAAAAAGTACGACGGCAAGGAAAATCTGAAAAACGGGATCACTCTTTACGAGATCGCCGTCCGATCAGCAGCAAGAGATGAGCACGTCATGGCCAACTACTTCCCAGTAGTCCTCGACCAGGCTGGTCACCAGTGGCTTCTTGGCCTGCCCGAGGACTCCTTTGACTCTTGGGAAGAGCTGCGTCAGGCCTTCATCGATAATTTTATGGCCACATGCGAGCAGCCTGGAAACAAATACGACCTCGAAAGGATAAGGGACAGGAAAAACGAGCCTCTGCGCGATTACATCCGGCGATTCTCAGATATGCGCCTTAAGATCCCGAAGATTTCTCACGACGAGGCCATATCTGCTTTCATCAAGGGGCTGCGCTTCCATGAAGCACTAAGGAACAAGCTGTTGCGTAAAAGGCCAACAACGATGGCCGAGCTCCTCGCCACGGCTAAAAATTACGCCGACGCCGACGACGCAGAAAAACTCATCCGGGACGATGCGAGAGGTCCCGACCAGCCTCCCCGGCGAGATGATAGTCGCGGTCGTTTCGACAACAGCAACCACCGACGTCCCGACAATCGTGACCACAGAGAGGGTTGGGATAGGCGGCGCGACAACCGCGATGATTTCAGAGGAAAGCGCCCCCGCGACCATGACCACGAAGTAAATACGGTCAAACGCCCCAACGGACGGCGGGACTACCAAGAAGACTACAACAAAACGTTGAAGGGACCGTGCCAACTACATCCAAAGTCCAACCATACCATGGAAGAGTGCCGCGTCCTCAAAAACATTTACACACGACGGGCCGCCCAAGACGACTCTGCCAAGAAGAATGGGAAGCAAGACGGACGCGACCACGAAGACGAGGACGAGGACCAAGATAGGGACCCACGACACCAGTATGTCAGTCCCACCGACGTGGTCCACTCCATCTTCGGGGGCAAGGTCTCCATCGAATCTAAGCGAGAAAGAAAGCTCCTAAAAAGAGCCTGCCTCCACATAGACAGCTCGGACGACCTGATCGCAGACCCGAAATTCCCCCCGTGGTCACACAGAGAGATCTCCTTCAGCAGGAAGGATCAGTGGGCCGCTATCCCAGAGCCAGGCCATTTCCCTCTAATCTTGGACCCATGCATCAATAGCATCAGATTCGAGCGGGTACTCGTGGACGGAGGAAGCTCCATTGACATCCTTTTCCGTAACAGCCTGCCCGCTCTCAAGCTATCTCCGGCACAGCTAAAACCCTACGACACTTAGTTCTGGGGAGTCCTGCCCGGCCAGAGTTCAGTGCCCCTCGGACAAATAACGTTGCCTGTCCAATTCGGCACATCCGACCACTTCCGAACAGAGTTCGTCAACTTTGTGGTCGCTGACTTTGATGGGACTTACCATGCTATACTGGGCCGACCGTCGCTAACAAAGTTCATGGTAGTCCCACATTACTCATACCTGGTCCTTAAAATGCCCACGGAGAAAGGCGTCCTAACCGTCAGGGGCAATGTCTACACTGCATACACTTGCGAGGAGGAGAGCTTCAAGATCACCGAAGCAATCGATCTCTCAATCCGCATGGCAGAGACAGTAACCCAGGCTGCACAGCTACCTCCCGACCAGCTTCGACTACCCGAGCAGGAGACCGCCAGGAAGAACTCAAAGTCCAAGGAGCATAAGGAAGTACAGCTGGTCGAAGGCAGTCCCGAGAAGACGGCCCTCATCGGGGCCAACCTAGACCCTAAATAGGAAGACGCGCTCGTCAGGTTTCTAAGGGACAACGTAAGCTTTTTCACATGGAAACCTGCTGACATGCCCGGCGTCCCACGAAACCTGATCGAGCACTCCTTAAATGTCTCGAAGACCGCAAGACCCATCAAGCAAAAGCTACGACGGTTCGCTCGTGACAAAAAGGAGGCTATTAGGACAGAAATAACACGGCTTCTAGCAGCCGGATTCATAAAAGAAGTGTACCATCCCGATTGGCTTGCCAATCCGATTCTTGTACGCAAAAAGAATAAAGAATGGAGAATGTGCGTTGATTACACTGATCTCAATAAACACTATCCTAAATATCCTTTTGGTCTCCCTCGCATCGACAAGGTGGTCGATTCAACGGCCGGATGCGAACTCCTTTCTTTTCTAGATTGCTACTCTCGTTATCACCAGATCTCGCTAAAGGAAGACGATTAGATCAAAACATCTTTCATCACTCCTTTCGGCGCATATTGCTATACGACCATGTCCTTCGGACTCAAAAACGCCGGGGCAACCTACCAAAGGGCCATCCAGCAATGCCTCCACGACGAGATTCGTGACGACCTCGTCGAGGCTTATGTAGACGACGTCGTCGTCAAAACAAGGGACGCCAGCACCCTAATCGACAACTTAGACCGAACCTTCAAAGCACTAAACAAGTATAAGTGGAAACTCAATCCCAAAAAGTGCATCTTTGGGGTCCCCTCCGGTCTACTACTCAGCAACGTCGTCAGTCGGGACGGCATACGGCCAAACCCTTCAAAAGTAAAAGCAGTACTTGACATGCGACCACCTAAGAATGTCAAGGATATTCAGAAGCTCACCGGATGTATGGCCGCTCTCAGCCGCTTCATCTCAAGACTAGGAGAAAAAGGCCTCACCTTCTTCAAACTCCTGAAGGCGTCAGAAAAATTCTCCTGGACAGAAGAGGCTGACGCTGCGTTCACCCAGCTTAAGACCTTTCTCACTTCACCACCTGTCCTTACAGCGCCTCAGCCCAATAAAGACCTACTACTTTACATTGCTGCAACTGACAGGGTTGTTTCGACGGCAATAGTGGTCGAGCGAGACGAGCCAGGCAACGTCTACAAGGTCCAGAGACCCGTTTACTTCATAAGCGAAGTCCTAAACGAGTCTAAGGCCAGATATCTGCAAATACAGAAGCTCATATACGCCATCCTAATAACATCAAGAAAGCTAAAGCACTATTTCAACGGCCATCGAGTCTTGGTAACCACCAGTTTCCCTCTTGGGGATATCCTGCGCAATAAAGACGCCAACGGCAGAATTGTAAAATGGGCAATGGAATTATGCCCATTCTCCTTGGAGTTCCAGAGCCGCACCACAGTCAAGTCTCAGGCCCTGGTCGATTTCATCGCAGAATGGACGGATCTCAACGAGCCTCCTGTTCCCGACGTCTCCGACCACTGGTCGATGTTCTTCGACGGGTCCTTAAACATCAACGGCGCCGGCGCTGGGGTACTTTTCGTGTCGCCCAACAAGGACAAACTGTGTTACGTCCTTAGGATCCTTTTTCCGGCATCAAACAACGTCGCCGAGTACGAAGCATGCCTTCACGGCATACGATTAGCCGTTGAGTTGGGAGTCAAACACCTTTATGTCTATGGCGACTCCGCTTTAGTTATCAACCAGCTCAACAAGGAATGGGACGCAACCCATGAGAAGATGGATCTCTACTGCAAAGAAATTCGCAAATGGGAAACCAACTTCTATGGCATAGAGTACATCCACGTGGTCCGGGATAAGAACCAGGCAGCAGATGCGTTGTCAAAATTAGGGTCATCTCGAGCCCAGATCCCGCGAGGTGTTTTCGTCCAGGACATCCATGAGCCAAGTGTGGGCAAAGATCCGCCCGAAAAGCAACCTATTGAGGCAATGCTCATAGACGACGTTACTCCAACAACCAGTAACCGCGATTGGCGCACCCCATTCATCCGGTATATATCGGACGGGACAGGCTTTCAAGATAAAACAGAGAACGAGCGCCTCATTCGACGATCAAAGAATTACATACTGGTGGACGGCAAACTTATGCGAAAAAATGCAAGTTCTGAAGTGCTGCTCAAATGCATATCCCAAGATGATGGCATCAAGCTCCTAGACGACATACATGCTAGATCCTGCGGCAATCATGCTGCCTCGAGAACGCTGGTCGGGAAAGCCTTCCGAGCAGGTTTTTATTGGCCAACCGCGGTCAACGACGCAGAAAAACTGGTCCGGCACTGTGAGGGATGTCAGTTCTTCGCTAAACGGACCCACGTGCCTGCTCATGAGATTCAAACTATACCGTCGTCCTGGCCTTTCGCTTGCTGGGGGCTCGACATGATCGGGCCATTTAAACCGGCCCCTGGTAACTTCAAGTTCATCTTCGTATTAATCGACAAGTTTTCAAAGTGGATTGAATACATGCCACTGGTCAAGGCAACCTCCGAGAAGGCCGTGGAGTTCCTCAATCAAATCATACACAGATTCGGGATCCCAAACAGTATAATCACCGACCTGGGTACTCAGTTCACTGGCACCACATTTTGGGACTTCTGCGATGACAAAGGCATAGTCATAAAATACGTGTCAGTAGCTCACTCACGGGCAAATGGCCAAGTTGAACGTGCAAATGGAATGATCATCGACGCCCTAAAGAAAAGGTTGTACACCGAGAATGACAGAGCACCTGGTCGATGGATGAAAGAGTTACCGGCCGTGGTCTGGGGCCTCCGAACACAGGCTAGTCGGAACACCGGGGTGTCACCCTACTTCATGGTTTACGGCACCGAGGCAGTACTGCCATCTGACATAACCTTCGGATCTCCAAGGATTGAAAACTTCGACCAGTCAACAGCCGACAACACCAGGGAACTCGAAATCAACTGCATGGAAGAAAAGCGTCTAAATTCGTGCCTTCGAACAGCAAAGTATCTTGCGGCAATCAGACGATACCACAACAGGAACGTTAAGGACCGTTCCTTCGTGGTCGGCGATCTGGTACTCAGGTGGAAAACAAGCCAGGAAGGAATGCACAAGCTATCCACTCCCTGGGAAGGACCCTTTGTGGTCGCCGAGGTCACACGACCCACATCCTACAGATTGGCATATCCAGACGGAACACGCGTGCCTAACTCTTGGCACATAGACAAACTGCGCCGATTTTATCCATAAGTTCTAGTAACTTTTGCTTGTAAGTCTCTTATAGTTGGCAATAATAAAAGTTTTTTCTTTTTGGCTATACTTTGTTTACACGCAGAGCTTTCGGCAAAGAGCAACAATGTCCTCTGAGACGGAAATGAATCAAACACAGTGACACGTGACTCAGATAACTTCACAGCGCTCAAAATAACAGTCATGACAAAAGCAAACTTTATTACAAACTTTACATACAAAGTTTACAATAAATACCCTGACGGGCAGTCACTAGTCTACTCCTACAGACTACTCTACTGGCCTACTGCTCGGGCTGATCACCCGCTTGGCCTTGCTGCCCGGACGAAGGGGTCGGGGCCACCGGCGCCTGGCTGGTCGAGACCGCAGGCGTCGACCGCCCATCTCCGGCAATGGACGCCCCCGATAACTCCCTGGCCGACCTGTCTGAACCCGGCTGGTCGCGGGGAGTGGCCGTCCCGCACAGATTGATGTCGCCGATCACCGTCGACGACAAGTCTAGCAGTCCAGCCCTAAGCTCGTCCGCCTCCTGCGGGCCGACTTCTTTGGGGTACCCCTTCTCCAGCCTGGACAAGTCGACCAGGGGGTAGTGGGCGCGCACCATGCTGAGGATATGCGCGCCAGCAAACTCCCCGGCGTCCTTCACGAACTGCTGGAGCCAGTCCCACGCCCGTTGCGCCTTTTCCACTGGCGTCAGTCTTAGCGCGCGGGGCTGGCTCTCCGGAAGCTCGGGGCTGATCAAGTCCAGGACCGGGGATACTCCTTTCCAGATCCTACAACAATTAACCTTCCAGGAGTCCCGATCGTTGACCAGCTCGTCCAGGTGCTTCTTGGTGTTCGCTTTGAGCACTGATAATCAAGCAAGATGTTAGCTTCAACATATCGAAACGGGCGATAAGCGGCAAACAACGGGAGCGGCGCGTATTACCAGACAGCTCCCGGTCCCTCCGGTCCAGCTCCTCTCCTGCTCGGCGCCCGGCCTCCAGCACCCCGGCAAGCTCTTGGCTGAGCTGTTCTTTCTCTTGTCGGAGGCGAGCAACCTCTTCCTCCAAGCCTACAATAACACATTCCTGGTGAGCAGATCTAATCACACAGCTATATGCAGCTGTTCGGAGAATGCAACTGACCTGTCCTTTGCCGATACTGATCGGCTAGGCGCCGAGTAAGCTCGAGACGGCGCTCCTCCTGAGCACTCATCTCGGCCACCTTCTCACCAACTTCGGACCGCAGCCGGTCCACCTCCGAGGATAAGGCCTTATTCTCGGCCACTATGCCCTCGATCTGGTCGAAGCACCGTTTTCGGTACTTCGCCGTTTTCATCGCGCCCTGCAAGGAAACACATATGTTGAGCACAGGAGCGCTACATATACCTGCTGAACAATGCACAGACCACCTACCTTGACTTCATCCACGAGACGCTTGGCCGCGCGCTCTACCCTGTCGGCCTCCTCCGTCTCCGCGAGCTCTTCGTGCCCGATAAAGTGGTCCCCGCGTTGGCGCCACATGTACACATGCTGGCGGCCATCACGGGGGCGACCTTCTATCTCCTCCACCTCGTCGTCGGAGGCCGCCTGGGTTTCCTCGTTCGCCGCACCGCCACCAGTCGTGGTCGCAGGCATCACCGGCCCCTGGACCAGGCCCGGGGAGCCTGCGGACGAAGAGGCCCCCGCCCGATGTGGCGTTGGGACTCCCCTCTCTTCGGCAGGGGGAGGGGTCGGGGCTCTGTCTTCCCCTTCCGCGACGCTACTCGTAGGAGCGGTCCTTGCTGCCTCCCCATCCCTCAGCGGAGTGCTCGCCGCGACACTCGCCGGGGCAGACTCTCCCTCGGCGCCTGTAGCAGCAGCCGTCGCCGCAGGCTGATCTGTGGTCTGCGGCGTGGCGTCCTCAGCGGCACAAGCAGGCTCGGCCACCCTCTGGTCGGCGGCGTGGTCGGGGTTGACGTCCGACGCCGCGCTAAAGAACAAAGCAGCATTTTCAAAAAAAAAAACAAAAACAATCGCCAAAGTACGTAAGTTGAACACTCACAGGTCTGATCGACGATGGGCCGCGGTGAACCTCCTCCTAGCCCTGCCGGTCGGCACCTGCGCCCCCGTTTCCATAACATGCGGCGCAGGAGGGTCGCTGGCCACCCGATCAGTAGTGGTCGGTGCACTATCCGGGCGGCTACGAGGCCTTCGGACCAGAGACGGTGCGGCCTCCTCCTCCTCCTCCTCGTCGTCGTCGCTGATCCGGACGAGCCGACGACGCTTTGACGCTTGGTTGCTCTCTGCCGGCAGCGTCGGCGCAGGCGAAGGATCTGCTGCTAACGGCCTTTTCCCTGCCACTCTCTCCTCGGTGGTCGGGGCCGGACGGGCTTGCTCCTCTTCACTGCTGGTGTACCGATCACACCGAGCAGCGTCCTCCACCGGCGGATCCTCCCTTGCGAGATTCTCCATCCCAGGCGCCAGTGACACATACACTGTGCACCGGTCAACATCTCCGATCTACAAAAGTAACAAAGACAAGTCAGTAGCTGACAATAATAACTGCTAAGGAGAAATAACTGGTAAGATACCTTAGGTGCTGGTCGCCCCAACTTGAAGGCTTGCACCCGATCACTGCCACAGATGAAGCCCCCGTCCGCGAAGTTGAACAGCTCATTCAACAGCTGCTGCACCTCTGCCTTCTCCAAGACCTCAGACCGCATCCTGGTTGGGTCCAGGCTCCCGGCATACTCGTATGCCGAATGCACCCTCTTCTGGCAGGGCATCACCCGACGACATACAAAGTTGCCGACCACGCCTAGCCCGTCCAAGCGCGACCAGTCGATCAGCTTCATCAGGTCCGCCACTTGGCCGTCGAACTCTGGGCGGTCGGTCCAGCTTATCCTCTTCTCGGGTATGTACCCCACGTCACAGAACGTGGAGCTGCCCGGTTCTTCCCTGATGTAGAACCACTTCTTGTACCATTGGGTTAGGGAAGTGTTCCATGGGCAGTGCAGATAACGGTTCTTCATCCCGTCGCGAAGGTTGAGGTATACTCCACCTGCAACCTTGGAGCCTCCAACCGCTCCGTTTTTTCTTAAACAAAAAAGATAGCGAAAGAGATCGAAGTGCGGCTCTATGCCAACATAGGCCTCGCACAGATGGATAAAAGTGGAAATGAGAAGAATTGAGTTCGGGTGCAGATTGGAAATCCCGATCTCATAATACAAAAGAAGACCTTGAAGAAAAGGATGAACAGGCACCCCAAAACCCCTCTTAAGGAAATCCTCGAACACTACGATCTCACCGGCGCGGGGGTCGGGGTAGCTTTCCCCCTCAGGCGCTCTCCAGCCGCCGAGCTCCGGGCTGTGCAGCAGTCCCATATCGACGAGGTCACCGAGGGACTTTGCGGTGCTGCGGGATTTCTTCCATTCCTTGGCCATCAGCTCGGCCCTCTTCTTGGAGTCGCTCTTCGCCATTGGAGATGCGGGAGCGATTTCAAGCTAGGAGGGTGCAGGTCGTTGAAGAAGGCGAGAGCGGAAAGCTTGAAGGCAATGGCAGGGTAAGCAATGCGGGGTTAATGTTAGGATTTTATAAATCGCAACTCCACCCCTCCCACTTCCCGCATTCTGGGGAAGTGGGCGGGCCATACGGCGGACGCGGCGCTTCGGTTTTCAATGATTGTCAACAATTAATGCGGCGGAGTTTTCATACAAATTGATGGTTTCCTTTTCTCAAACCGTGCAAAGGGCGGCTGTACAGTTGCCAGGCGCAACTTTTCATGCTGCCATCTGACATCCCGTCAGGAGGTCTCGTCACGTCAACCTTTATGTGGTAAAATTTTTCAAGACAAGCAGACAGAACATCGTAGAGTGTCAACAATCCAAGGACTGAACCGACCACCGAGCACTTGATGCTCGGGGACTGGTCGTCCAGTCTATCAACTCGGAACTTCAAGGAACGCACCGACCACCGAGCACTTGATGCTCGGGGACTGGTCGTTAAATTTGTTGGGACTGCACCGACCACCGAGCGCTTGATGCTCGGGGACTGGTCGCCTAGTCTATTAGTTCGGGAATCAGCAGGCTGTATCGATCTCCGAGCATTGTACGCTCGGGGACTGGTCGACCAGCTCACCAATTTGAGAGTTTGGGGACTGCACCGACCACCGAGCACTATACGCTCGGGGACTGGTCGACCAGCCCACCAATTTGAGAATTCGGGGACTGTACCGACCACCGAGCGTTATAAGCTCGGGGACTGGTCGATTTGTCTATTCAATTGCAGATGAGCATGATATGATTGGGGACTGGTAAATTCAATTTTTTAGACCTTGCTACAAGGCTCATACTTCGCCTTCCAGTAAGCTCGGGGACTACATCGGTACGATGCATCTGGCGATGCATCTCAGTTTTAGAATTTCTATGATTTTCTTTTTAGACCCTGGCACCACGCGCCTACGTCACCTACTACCAGGCTCGGGGACTAAGTGGGCACACTTCACCTTGCGGTGAATATGCTTGCTTTTCTAAAGACTATACTTTTCAGAAAAGTAAAGTGGGCACACTTCACGAGGAATGAAATATTTTTTCTCAAGAGCACCATGCATTCTTCGAACAATTGGCTTCTTCGATGTCAATGTTGATCAAATATGTTTAGATTTGGTCAAAATACCGTCGTGACTGTCTGGGTGAATTTCATGCTGATTGAAGATGTCAAAATTTCATTGGTCGAAGAAGCTCAAGATGGCGTGTTACTTCACAATACATGGTGCTCTGGGACTAGCTGTGGGGGTATAAACCCCTATACCCTTACGGCTAGACTTGGGCGAGGAGACTTGGCCCATTACGAGACAAGCTCAAAGCTTAATCCGACAGCTTGGAGTTTCGCGCAAGGAAACAAGCCATGAAGATCAAGCAGGATTCTAGTCGGTTAGAATAGAAATTGATATCGAACTATCTATGGCAATTGTAACCGACTAGGATTAGTTTCCAGATCTGTAACCTTGCCCTCCAGACTATATAAGGAGGGGCAAGGGACCCCCCTAGGACACGATTATTCTCTCAACACAAATCAATACAATCAGACGCAGGACGTAGGTATTACGCCAACTCGGCGGCCGAACGTGGATAAAAAGCTCGCTCGTGTCTTGCGTCACCATCGAGTCCGTACTTTGCGCACCGTCTACCGATAAACTACTACCGTGGATATACACCAAGGTAGACTGTCGACCAGCTTTCGTCGACAGTCCCTAAACTTAGTCGTTTAAAGGTGCTCATAGGAGTAGGGTTTATGTATATATGTTTATAGGGGGTGAGTGTATACGTGTCATGGACATCTATGTTGTATACTATATAATTCTTGTAGATGTGAGTGTGTACGGATTGTATAGTATATATGTTTTTTAAAAAGACACATCATCCGTCAGCCTACGTAGTACATCACGTAAAAAAAAGTGTAATCCCTGAAATACTGCCAACCAAATTTATTTCAGTCATTAAATTTAATCTGTTTGCTATTACTCCACTCACCCGAACTAATGATACTATACTACAGTAGATTACATACGCTGGCAAAAGTGCGATAAACGAGTAGAGTACTCCAATGCTGTAGTATTAGCCTGACCGGTTGAGCTGGCTGTTGCTGCCAGCCGGCAACACAACACTAGCCCAAACACCTCAGTGATCACATCACATTTTTCTGGCGTTCTGCAGCTATGGTCTTGTTTAATTGCAAAAAATTTTATAAAATGAACAGTGTAGCATTTTTATTTATAATTGACAAATATTATTTAATTATGAACTAATTATAATCAAAAAATTCATCTCTCAAATTACAAGCAAACTGTCTAATTATTTTTTAACTTATATTTAATGCTCCATACATGTGCTGAAATATTTGATGTGATAGAAAATCTAAAAAATTTTGCAAATTTTTGTGAAAACTAAACAGGGCCTATCCATCAGCATTCAGCAGCAAACAGTCCGAGCGGAGCCGTATATTATGCAGTAGTCAGACCTGTTTAGATTGGAGATGAAAAAATTTTAGGTGTCACGTCGAATGTGTCGGAAGGATGTTTTTAGAAACTAATAAAAAAACAAATTACATAGCTCATCTGGAAACTACAAGACAAATCTATTAAGCATAATTAATCTATCATTAGCACATACGGGTTACTGTAGCGCTTAAAGCTAATCATGTACTAACTAGGATTAAAATATTCGTCTCGCGATTTTCAACAAAACTGTGTAATTAGTTTATTTTTTTATCTACATTTAATGTTTAATGCATGTGTTCAAAGATTCGATGGGATGGATGAAAAATTTTTAGGTCGGAAACTAAACAGGGCCTCACTATGTATAAATACACAAAATAATTCTCATTTTTAAAGAAGTCAATTAATCTAAACTTTAATTAAAATTATATAAAAATAATAACATTCATGATATAAAAAATAACACTAAATTTGTTATAAAATATATTTTATAATAAATTTATTTGGAGATATTATTACTATTATTATTATAAACTTAAATAAATGTAAGGTAGTTAGACTGACACGTATATTCTATAATTATTATGAACGGAGGTACATGTACTGGTAGTATTATCATTAGTATTAAATAAAAATGGAGGAAGAGCTGCTCTCCGCATCAGCGGAGCCGTAGTACGTACTAGTATAATTATTAAAAGTTAAAAAAAAGAAGAAAAAGAGGAGAGAGGAGGAGCTGCTCTGTGAATCAGCGGAGTGCTGCTCATCAGCCGCAAGATGCCACAACGATGTGCTGCAGTGCAGGCAAACAGGTGGGCCCCACTAGAACCCGCGTCTTCCTCCTGTCCGTCGCTTGGCCGTTTTCAAACGCCCCCCTTATAAATACCCAAACCTCAGACGACTCCACCCCGGACCGGAAGCTCCAAGACCGAGGACAGGGAGAGAGCTAGCCAAGGCAAGAAGAAACTCCCCCGTGGTCCGCGCGCCGGGCCTCTGATCCGGTCCGTTCCGGGCCCGATCGATGGAGCTCCGGAGCGGCGGCGCGCTGGCGTGGCAGCAGTACCGCGCGCTGCTCCGCAAGAACGCCACGCTCACCTGGCGCAACCGCCGCTCGGCGGCGCTCCAGCTCTTCTCCTCGCTCGTCTTCATCTTCCTCATCTTCTGCATCGACCGCGCCGTCCGCTCCAGGTTCTCCAGCACCACCGCCTACCGCAACGTGCCGGACCCGGAGCCGCTCGTCGCGCCGCCCATCCCACCCTGCGAGGACAAGTTCTTCATCAAGTCCCCCTGCTACGACTTCCTCTGGAGCGACGGCGGGAGCAACCGCATCAGGGGCATCGTCGACGCCATCAGGAAGAACAACCCCGGACGACCCATACCGCCCGAAAAGGTCCCGATTCCTTCCGACCCTCTCCCGGACCCTCAGTTGTCGCTCTGGATTCGGCGAGTACATTCTTGTGGGGAATTTGTTGGTGTGCGATTTTCGCCTGCGGATTTGCGGAATTGGGTTGACTTGTCTGGATGGCGACGAATGCCGTGCTCGCACGTTTCGCGTGAGGATTTTGGATTTTCTTTCCCATTTTCTTTTTTTTAGAGGAGGAATCCGGATTCCGGGTGGGGAATGCTTAGATTTCAGTTCAGAAGTGAAACTTTTTTTTTGTCCAAGAGAAAGAAAACCGCAGGATCTTTGACACACGGAATTTTGCTGAGTTTAGGATTGGTTGTTGGGAACGGTGGAAGCTATGCATTTTGTTTACTTGCAAAATATTTTGCAAAATGTGAATATTACCAATTTCGTTTGTATTTGACAAATATTGTCCAATCATGGACTAACTAGGCTCAAAAGATTCGTCTCGTCAATTCCGACCAAACTGTGTAATTAGTTTTTATTTTCGTCTATATTGAATACTTCATGCATATATCTAAAGATTCAATGTGACGGGGAATGACAAATTTTGCAAAATTTGTTGGGAACTAAACAAGGCTAGCATGCGCCTATTGGTTTTGGAATTAAAAAAAATAGTTCAACTTAACTGTACTAAATTCTTGTCCAATGTCACACGGAATTTTGGAGCTTAGTGGCTTGGACGTAGCTTCATGGTTAACTTGAATCGTCATAAGGCTTGATGCTCACGATTTTAGTATCTGACTTGGTTCCATCTTACTTTTTGATGCAAGCCGTGGGCACTCCCGTCAGAATTTAGGGGGTAGTGTTGCTTATTATGTGAGCTGGGAAACTCCCAGGTCTGCAAGGAACAGCTAATTCGGTTAATGTTGTTTCATGTCACTTTCATGCTCTGGTGTGTCCTCAGGCTTTTCCTTGGAAACAAAGATGGTGAGGATGCATCCGAGGGTGTTAACTTCTAGGGAAGAGTGTGGGGCTCTCGTAAATTAATTGATGGTATCAATAAATTGGTCCTAGGTTTCTGTAAATTGAGTAGTATAGTACTATTTGAGCGCTCAAAACTTATAGATCAGGAGCTTGAAAGGCATACAGAAAAAAGCTGCTCAGACTGGAGTCCACGCATTCATGAGTCCATTATGTAGTCATCTGAATAAGTTTACTTAAATCCAGCTGCTGACTTTTTTGTCTTTTTTTTATGCTAATCAGGTAAAAAATATCGCATTTAAGGCAAATATAGTTTGCCTTCTCATGATTCATTATCAGTTTGTTATTTGACATAAGCTTGAATTTGATGGTAAACTGAAAATTACAGTACACCCTCTGAGTCTACATGTAAATGTTTTGACATTTGCTTGTACTTCCCTAAAGTTGCTCATATGTTCCACCCGCTGCAGCTGCGGCTGCGGCTGCAGTTTCACACCTATTGAGCAGCACATGCTGTGCAGCCACAGGCGCAGAGGCTGTAAAGCTCGGCCGGTCAGGATGAAAATTTCTAGGAACTTTTATCTCTATTCCTGCTTTAGTTCCATTTCTAAATAAGTTACCCATCTTTCTCTATAAATGAAGGGCAACAAAGTCTTTGAGCCACTTTGTTAATACTCATGTGCTAGTCCAAAACAACTTATATTTCTGAGTTTAGGGATTATGTGCACTAGCCAAAACTTAATCAAGTTTTGCATCTGCAGCCCAGAAGTGACAATCATTCAACATGTCATCTGATTGGTTCTCAGTGATTCTTTCAGGTTTTAGGTTTTAGGACTCCAGATGATGTTGATGCTTGGTTGTTTCAAAACCCAATGCGCTGCCCTGGTGCTTTGCATTTTCAAGATATAAATCCCACTCAGATAAAGTATGGTATCCAGACAAACTCTACTCCGGTAGCACGGAGAGGAACATATGAAGACCCGACCTTCAAGTTCCAGATACCACTCCAAGTTGCAGCTGAGAGGGAAATGGCAAGGCTGCTTATTGGAGGTATTAATTCTTCCATGATTCTTTAAGGAAATTGTTGCTTATATGTATTCTCATCCTCAGAAACAATAATTCCTGCTAGTTTGTACTTTTTAAATACTATTTTTTTGTCCAGATTTTTTTTCAGACTATTTACTGTAAGCCTAAGCACATTTTTCATTAAGAGGGAGAGAAGAAAATTTAAAAGTTTTACAACCCCTCTTTACTGAAGGTGGAGTCCACAAATGTTTCTTTAGTGTGTGGTGCATAATTAAATGTTAGTTTTGTGTTTGGTTCTGATAGTTAATTGTTCATTGGGAATAAATGTTTTTTATGAATGTAACAGACCCAAATTTTAGCTGGACTGTCGGATTTAAGGAATTCGCTCACCCAGCCACAGAGACCTTCTCTACCATTGCTCAAGCAGGGCCAACTTTCTTTCTTGCCATTGCAATGTTTGGATTTGTTTTCCAAATCAGTGCCTTGGTGTCAGAGAAAGAACTAAAGCTTCGTCAGGTTCAAACTTCACTCACTGCTGTCTGCCAGCATATCTTTATGCTCAAAGTGAGCCAAAATTTTGATATATTTGCAGGCTATGTCTACCATGGGGCTCTATGAATCGGCATACTGGTTATCATGGTTTACCTGGGAGGCCCTTCTGACAACAATTTCAGCACTTTTTACCGTTCTCTTTGGGATGATGTTCCAGTTTGATTTCTTCCTTCATAATAATTTTGGAATCCTATTCCTCCTGTTCTTCCTGTTCCAGCTGAACATGGTAAGTTCAAAATATTGATCGATTTATTTGTTTTGGTTCTACCTGCTTGTAGTGCTCGATTTTGTTAACAACACATTTCATGGATGAACTTTGTATATTTTCTAATCTTATCATAGTTTGTGAACCATATGTTTCTTTTAAACATCCCCTTTACATAGACATCCATCATGTTTCCTGCAGCTTAGTTTTGCCTTCATGATATCAACGTTCGTAGCAAAGGCAGCATCAGCTACTACTGTTGGATTTGCAATATTCATTATTGGGTTCTTGACTCAGGTAATATTTTGTAAATCATCATCTTATGTATCCAGTATTTTATTTTTTCCCAGAAAATATGATAATCTTTGTTCTTCCTGTGCAGCTTGTTACCACCTTTGGGTTCCCTTATTCGGCTGACTACAAAAAGTTGTACCGGACATTGTGGTCTTTATTTCCTCCTGATTTATTTGCCAAAGCCCTCAACATTCTAGGCAAGGCAACAGCCACTCCTGAGGATAAAGGTATTAGCTGGAATCAGCGTGGGGAGTGCCCATCTTTTGAGACTGACTGCGTCATTACTATCGTACGTGCAAAACTTTGCTTATTAGATTTTATATGTCTTTAGTCACTAGATTTCAATCACTTATTGTTTGCAAAATATCTTACAGGATGATATCTATAAGTGGCTCATTTCCACATTTTTCTTGTGGTTTGTCCTGGCTATATACTTTGACAACATACTTCCAAATGTAAATGGCGTCCGGAAGTCAGTTTTCTACTTTCTTATGCCTTCATACTGGACGGGTAAAGGAGGCAAGATGGAAGGTCAGATATTGAAGTATTCGATAGCTACTCACATTGTTTATGCTGTCGTATCTTACACTGCCCATTAATCTTTGTTCCAGAGGGAGGCCTCTTTAGCTTTTTTGGTTCAAGCCGTCCTGCTGATGATGCTACCCCTACTGACGAAGATGTTCTCGCGGAGCAAAACCTAGTAAAGGAACAAGCTGCAAACAATGCGGTAGATCCTGGTGTTGCAGTTCAAATACATGGTCTACGGAAGACATATCCAGGAACTTTCAGCATTGGTTGTTGCAAATGCTCGAAATCTAAGCCATTTCATTCGGTTAAAGTAAGTTATCAATTAGTTTTTGACATTAAATACATGCAAGTATGCTTGTCATGATCTGATTATTCATTACCTAAAACTTTATTCAGGGCTTATGGGTGAACCTTGAGAAGGACCAGCTATTTTGTCTTCTTGGGCCTAATGGAGCTGGCAAAACAACTACAATCAGTTGTCTGACTGGAATCACACCAATTACAGGTGGTGATGGTAAGTATCTTTCATTGAATAAGCATTCAGGTTTCTTTGTCTCAAAACAACTGCCATGCTAATAATACATACCAAACATCTCACAGCATTCATTTATGGCCACTCTGTTCGAAGCACTGTGGGAATGTCAAACATCCGTAGGATGATCGGAGTCTGCCCACAGGTGGTACTTTAGACATTTTGATATTATTGATGCCAGTGGTGATATATTTGGAAAAAAAACATAAATATGTGTGTTCTGTTACTTTACAGTTTGATATCCTGTGGGATGCATTAACAGCTAAAGAGCACATGGAATTGTTTGCCAGCATCAAGGGATTGCCACCAGCAGCAATCACATCAGTATGTTAATAATATTTTGACTTGTTCTGTCTGAAACTCATATGCTCTTGCATTTTTTATATTTCTATCTATATATGGTTGATCACCTGACACAGGTAGCAGAGGAGTCATTAGCCAAAGTGAAGCTCAGCCAAGTAACTAATGCTAGAGCAGGCAGCTACAGTGGAGGAATGAAGCGCCGGCTAAGTGTCGCGATCGCACTGATTGGTGACCCAAAATTGGTTTTTCTTGATGAACCGGTGAGGAAACAGAAAATTTTCCATTGGTTTGTTCCTTAGACTCCCCTGTGCACATGTCAACCTAACTAAGTATATGCTATGTAGACTACTGGCATGGATCCAATAACAAGGAGGCATGTCTGGGACATCATAGAGGAGGCCAAGAAAGGAAGAGCTATTGTCTTGACCACTCATTCCATGGAGGAGGCTGATATTCTTGGTGACCGGATAGCTATAATGGCAAAGGGGAAACTGCGGTGCATTGGGACATCAATAAGGCTGAAGTCAAAATTTGGAACAGGATACATTGCTAACGTTAATTTCTCTGGAAATGGCCACATGCAGAGCCCCAACATCAACAGCATCACTGAGGCTCTGGCTAATCCGAACATAGAAGCTGTCAAATGGTTTTTCAAGGAAGTACGTGTTTCATGACTAAATAAGACATCTTAAGATTTTTTTCTCTTACCAACATGATATATAAATGCCTTTCTCTTTTGTGTTTAAACAGCGGCTTGATATTAATCCAAAAGAGGAGAGCAAGACATTCTTGACATTTGTCATCCCTCATCACAAAGAATCGCTTCTGACGGTAATACCTTGGCACGAGAGCTCTAATGTACTTCATGTTTTAAAGTAAACGATATATTAATACTTCCATAACAGAGATTCTTTGGAGAGCTGCAAGACAGGGAAGGGGAGTTTGGAATATCAGACATTCAACTTGGTCTGACGACACTTGAAGAGGTGTTCCTGAACATTGCAAAGCAGGCAGAGCTGGAGAGCTCTACTGCTGAAGGTACCTTGGTGACTCTCAACCTGACATCAGGAGCAACAATTCAGGTATGTACTCAATAAACCTAACAACACCACCACACTTCTAATCATAAATGGAGGAAAACATCTGAGATGCAGAAATACCTCCCATCAAGTAGGCTAGTTTGCTTATCTGGTTGTTTAGCAAATTAAAGAAAAAAATGCTAGGGATACATTTAGAAGACTGTGTTCTGTTCTTTGATTGTGTCTCTTTGACAATTCAGATTCCCAAGGGGGCTCGTTTTGTTGGTATTCCTGGAACTGAGACAGAAGAGCATCCAAGAGGCCTCATGGTTGAGGTTTACTGGGATCAGGATGAAAATGGATCGCTCTGCATTTCTGGGCACTCTGACGAGATGCCTGTGCCAGTCCATGCTGAGCCGAGGAGGCCTCCGTCACTTTCTCGTAGGGCCTCAATGGGCCGTGGAGGTCCAGTTGGGTATGTGATTGACCTGAACCAGGCCCCATGAAAAAAAGATGAGTCCAGGCGCAACGTTTAGATTGGTTTACATGTAGAGTATCTAGTACATATAGGAATCATCTATTCATGTCTTTGTTTGTATTAGAAGTGTAACTCTATATGCAGTAGTAATTGGTAAAGACGTGCTTTGCGTAAGATCCTATAGTGTAACACTTAGTTTTTCTGTTATTTGGCAAACAAAGGCTTGTTAAAAAATACAATAGAATTACACGGTCACTACTCCCTCCATTGCACTCTAGCTTTTTTAGATATATAGTTTTTATTATGCAATCTAAATATATATTGGGTCTGTTTGATTCCCCTTGCTAAATTTTAGTTAGCTTGCATCCCTTGAATAATATTTGACGCCCTAGCCAATCTAACTCCAAATCCTGCAAATGGTCAAATTCTCACCCGTAACCAAAGAAAAAAATAGCGGCGCTATAGCTGCTGGACCGGGTTGCCGCTAAGCTATTTATATTTTTTCCGCTATCACAACTTTCACCGTTATTACGCGTTATAGCGTCGCTAAGTTGCATTTGCTATGACAACTTTCTCCGCTATTACGCGCTATAGCGCCGCTATGACAAATTTTCTCAGTGTGACTCTCAAAACTCCATCTTAGACTAGTTAATCATTTATTATTGCAACTAATTTAGTACTTTAAACAATTAAGCTTTTATGAACCATGTTGTAATGCCATATTGGTATTTAATAAAGTTACCTAGACTTATGAAAACATATTTTTATTCATTGAAATTCATATTTATTATATTTTTTTTTCATCAATTACTCATGTTTTTATATATATTTTATAAAAACGCTATCTGTCATAGCGCCGCTATAGCACCGCTATAGTTGTATAGCTGCTAAAAAAATGTTGCTATTTTCAATAGCCCGCTATTTTAAACTTTGCCCATAACCCTAAAGCTCGGAGCCAAATCATAAAACATTATACTTCAGTACTCGCATACCGGAGATCGTAAATATTCACCAAATACTCATTCGAAAACCTTTAAACCCAAGCATGCAGTAGTAAATCTCATCCCACAATAATAATATAACAACATCTCCAAAAGTCTTTCTAAAAGTTATTCTAAGTTATTATTTGAAAAGTTATTTGAGTAAAAGTCATTTTCTATATCTTTGTAACATGAAACAATTTTTCTAATATCTTATGGTCACTATAGTGACTTAGTGAGCCATCATCGCTCTCTATCTTTGGCTAGTCAGAAATCCAGAATACATGATATATGTCTATATGAGATCCAATTAAAAAAGTTGTTATTCCTATAAATTAAGAAAGATATAAAGAGTCACTTGAAGTTGCTCTAGTTGTCTAGGGTAACGGTAAGTATCAATAATAACACGTAAAATATCATTGAGAGAATACAAATTGGTGATCCAAACTATTACGCTCTTACACAGTATTTCAAAAATCATATAATCAAGTAGTAACTGTTGAGTTCTGAGCTCTGTATATTGTAGCACCCGGTTTTAAGAACAAAACCAGATACACACCATATGTGAGCCCCAAGAAGTCAAATCTCACATATAGCCACAAATAAAGGGTAACATCAGTAGTCAATGCTTATATATAACGAACTTAGTATAAAAGATATAACCTTAGACAGCAAATAGCGGAAAGACACTCCGAACTTCAGGCGAAAGCTCCAATCCACAGGGACAACTGACTGGTTGAGCACAAGCCTAAACTCTTCTCCAAACTAGCAATCTGGTACCCATCCGAGATTTTTATCCAAATAAAATATAAAGGCAAGCGTAAGTACATCTCGTACTCAGCAAGAATAACATAGGGTTCATGAGGCTCAAGGGCTAGACACTGGTTGAACTGCATGTAGCTTTTAGTTGTCACAATTTTAGCATATGAGTAGCATCAAGTTGTCAAGTCCTATAGTAAACTCATGATCAAGTAAAGTGAATAAAGAATAGCATAAACAACATATTAACAATAATAAGATTAATGATTTGCCATTAGTGATTATTTATTCTGTATTGGTCCAAGACCGCTCGTGACCGTGAGCACGGCTGATATATTAGTTTTACACTCTGCAGAGGTTGTACACTTTCACTGTGAGTCGTGATTTACCCTTTCGCCCGAGGTAGCTAATCTCTTAACCCCCTTTCTAGGGAGGCCGGCAGGGTTCACTATGAAGCCTTTCAAAGGTTCGTCTAACAAGTTAGGGCCGCTTGGTTTCATTAGTCAGTCCATGTGATTCACCCGCAGGAATCCACGGTCTGTTATTCCCCATTTGCGCCACACGGGTAACCTCTAACAAGCTAGAAAAGATCCTCATACTGACCTAAAGCCAGAGCCATGTAGCCCTCACAGTTGTACTGTATGTCCCGGATGGTCATATACAGATAAGTCCTTATGGAGAGAAACTAGAGCACCATAAGATAGCCCAATGCTCCGGCCCTCTTTAACAAAGTTGCTAAAAAGTCCTCTTTTAATGTTTATTGCATATTCCATTAATCAAATTACAAGATCATGGTTTAGTGGAGCACTAGCATAAGCTACCCAATGCAAAACCATAGGTGACAAGTGAAAGGTCCTTGTTTGGTTTTGGTAATTGAGTGACAACTTAGGTGGACTAATAGTGTTTATGTGAGATACACAGGAGATTGGTCCACAGGTGAATGTGTGATAATAGAGGAGCTCATTGCATATGATACATGACATGGAGTCATGTGACCAAGGTGGAGAAGATCAAGATGAGGCTTGGCTCGATGGATTGGTTGCAAGTGTGAAGGGCAAGTCGGAGGCTTTGTAGCGAGGGACCGCGTGTGACGGTGAAGCTTGAGCAAGACTTGACGCCGATGGACCGACGCAACGGTGAAGAGCAAGTGATGTCAAGATCGATGAACCAATATGGTCACGTGAGGATATGAAGTGGATCATATCATTTGTGATTAATTGGTGCATGTGTTGCATCAATATCGAAGGAGATGGAACGGAATGCGCAAGGCAAAGGTATAACTTATAGGACATTTCATTTCACCGGTCTAAGTTGAGTAGAGAAGTGCTTAATCGGATTTAGGATAGATAACCGTACTATAAAGAGGAGAAATCTTTAATTGCAATGGTTATCTAGTGCCACTAAGCGTGAGTCTCATTTGCATTTACCTAGCGCTTAGTGACGTGGTGAGCTGCATGAGAAAGCCTAAAAATATTTGTGAAAAGCTAATTTAAATGTCCAATTTATTTTGGAATATTTTTGGTAAAATTAGCTACTTGAAAAGGTGCTGAAAATTCATAGAAGGTGAACTGCTGAAGAACTACAAGCTGCTGAAACGAGTTGGAAGCAGTCGGAATCAGTTAAAAGCATTGCACAGTTTTAACAGCAAGCAAGTAAAGGCTTTTGCAAGAAGCTGGAAGCAGTTGCGACCAGTTGGAACTAGTTAAAATCAGTACACAGCTCAACAGCAAGGAAGTGAAGGAAATTGCAAGAAGTTGGAAGCAGTCACAACCAGTCGCAACCAATTAAATCTAGTGTGCATCCCAACAGCAGGCAGGTGAAAGAGAGCTGAAAGCAGTTGCAGCTAGTTGGAACCAGTTGAAAGAGTTTACACCTGTTGTGCGCTGTCTGTCTCGTGCGTGAGAAGGAAAAGGCAGAGACCATGCTTGCATACGTTGGATGTGGTGGAGCTCTTGCCATAATAAATGAGAGAGAGAATGAGAAAGGTGATTTGCATGACTGCATGCAAATGTGAACACGTTTTGAGAAAAGGAGACAGCCATTGACCTATGCTAATTATAGCATGGGGTCCACTCAAGTATAAGGATGTACTTAATTATTTTGAGGTGCTGCTCGTCCATTCAAAATGGAGAATGGCAGGCTGCATGCGCGTGGACTGCTGGAGGTTGCAGCTCTTTGCCACTTGCTCATTTATTTGATGGGGCCCAGTGCTGAGAGAATGCAGAGGGTCACTCAGTGCCTGTGTTGCTGCCCGTTGTGGCAAACAACATTATTGTTGCCCGCTGGAGAGCTGGCTGGCCAAGTTAATTTAAGCTGAGCGCTCCCTTTTCTTTCTCCAACTCTCGGGAACACAGCAGAGAGGCTCTCCCATTATTTTTCAACAGAGAGCAAGCAAGTTGAGAGTTCCTCCTCTCCTCTCTCTCTCTCTCATGGATTTGAGCTGAAATTTTTAGAGAGATTTAGAACCCTTTGTGGGTGTGGATGAGAGGTTGAAGATCCACCATTTCCCTTTCTCTTCCTCTGATGCTTGGTGCTATTTCGAGTGAGGGAGTGAGAGGATTTGCATTTGGTGGCACTAGGAAATCTTTGTGATTGGGGATTTCTTGTTACTGTTGGTGATTGCCATCACCTAGACGGTTTGGTGGATTGTGACTCCGTTTGAAGCATGCGAGAAGATTGTGCTGTGCTCCGGAGGAGGATTTGTGAGGGGTACGGTGCTCACCCCGCGGGGATCGCGAAGAGCAACTCTATTGGATTGTGCATGTCATTGAGTTACCTCACTTGTGGGTAGGTTCTTGCGGTGTCCTAGTGAGGAAGAGGTTCGTGTAACACCTCTTAGCCGCCGAACCACCAAGTGTTGGTCGACACAACGGGGACGTAGCTTGGTGGCAACCAAGTGAACCTCGGAAGAAAATCATCGTGTCATCATTGTTCTTCCCGTTGCTTTGCAAGTCCCTGTTGATATTTGGGAACGCAATAAGGAATTGATCCGCAAGCGCACGGATATCGGTGAGCACTTCACCCGGGAAATTATCCAGAGTATCGTATTTATTTTTTTACCACTAGGAGAAAGAGTGCATCTGACTAACCAGTCTATTACTACTAACCCTTTAGGCAACAAAGAATGTTCTCGATGTGAGTGATAAATAGAGAAGACTACAACCGTAATCTCCTTCTAACCTTGGTAAGGATGATCTACTGTTCTATTGGGGAGGCTAACAGAATCTAGACACCACAAAAGATGTTCAACCCGCACCTATAAACCCTATCCTTCCTGCTAACGAGATATGGTCTGCAAAGGTAACTTGGAATTGTCACGTTCCTCGCTACTACCACGGTCTAGCTAGTCAGGGAATATCTATGAGTACCCTAGCTTAAACACCACGTTTACGCTAGCAATGATTACTCTAAACTCTACGCGAAGAGATGAAAGTAAACTCATAAACCAAAAGAACAATAAAACAAGAACTTACTAGAATTTAGAAGTCAAAATACTGAAGAATCCTAGGAGCAAGCCTCGGGTTAGGAGAACTTGATCCCGCAGGTACAAGCTCGGAGTAGACACCGACAGGCCGGCCTTCCTTCGATCCACACCTCCACTCTATCTCTCTCAATCTAGTAGAAACTAGAAGATCTATTTCTACTTACATTGGTTGCTAAGCCTAAAAAGAAATTTTATTTAGAGAAGAGGTTTTCCTTCGAGGGCACCCCTCAACTCTATGATAACTTCTTGTCTCCTCCAGGGGCCAGGGGGTCTCCTTATATAGTCCTCCTCCTTTATGCATTTTTGGGTCAGTAGGCGATGTGGTACTACGTTATCCTTGATCCATTAGGTCGGTGGAACATCGTGTGCGAAGAGAGTTCTGAATGGCTTCCAGAGGGGGGCGGACGCCCAGGTCCTCAGGGCGGGCGCCCTGGGCCTGGCCCCTTTCGGCCTCTGCTTTCTTCCCGTGGCTTCTGGAGTCTTCTAGATGGTAGAAAATTACGCGGTGCGTTGATATCTCTATGTAATCCTGACATGTGGGCCTTTCTTCCTTATTTCCTGATAACCCCCTGCAGAAACAGATAAACAACAAAACTTGTGGAATTCTGTCAGATCAAACCCTAATTCTAGGTGTTGGTTGCATATTGGTCCTTTCTCTTGTTTATTTGATAATTAAAATTGATACTTAAGAACTGTCAACAAATACCCCCATACTTAGGCTTTTACTCGTCCTCGAGAAAAGGATGGTTAAGAATAATATCTGGGGTAAAACATTTTAAAACATTCTTTATATTTGCAGGGTGTTAAAATCCACTGTGTACATGGAAGTATATGGTTAAGACTATATGGTTAAGAGTAAAGATCCTTTCTTCTCAATCCTGTCACTTGGAGTTTTTGTATATTTTCGAAAAGAAGTTTAGCATACCTTTATCCTCATAGGTTCTCTCAGATCACTCATTATCTTTTATATATCTCACTGAGGCTGTTTTAATTTGCAAAAATTCTCAAGCATACTTACTTTGCATTTATTGCCTGATCAAAACGGGATCCGAGGAGGGGAATGTCATACTCTTAGATCAAAGACTTTGGAAATTAAAATCTTTGTCAACTCTTGCTGGCATATTGCTTATTAGAGGGACCATGGGCTATCATTTTCTTCTTTTTTTTAAGTGGATACCGAGGTATCCCTAATTCTACTGCCGGACACTTGTCCATTTTTTCTGCGAGGTTATCGAGCACTTGCTCCTTTTTATTTCCTCGAAATATCTATATTTTTGCATAGCCCATGCCTCTAATGCAATAATACTTCGGAAGAGTTGAATCTTCCTGAATAATGTCTTGATCTTAGGAGCATGATAAATCTCTCAACAAGGGTCTAACTCATTTTGAACAAACTCAATACAGAGTAGATAGCTTTTATAATCATAATTAATATTTTTAGTTTTATCAGGCATATAAAACACTGAGGATGGTAGCTAGAATTTTGAAGATTTTTGAAATAAATTCTCCAAGAAACAATGATATCAAGAATAAGAAACTCATACTCTACCATCTCACATTCCATATTGGCTTAAGTAACACAGGGTTTTAAAATGATTTTTCAATAATTGCAAGTTTCAGGAAATATCACAAAGTGAGATTAATCATGATTAGAAACATTTTAAGCTTTATCATGTCGGAAACATTATTCTGCATAATCTAAGATATATATGAGTATGTGTAAAGTAAAGTGCAGAGTGTGTACCTGAATCGTGGAGTGGTATAGTCGAAGTGTGTTTGGCATGTCGAGGGATCTCCCCCATACTTGTTTTCTGCTTTCTTGCACAAAAATAAAGTAGAGACACACAAGACATAATAATAATAATAATAACACTCTTTATTAATCTTGAGGCATTTATTACAAAAGACTAGTAGCAAACTGACGACAATAGTAACAAACTGATGATAATAGTAAACCTAAACCGAATTTAAAGATAAATGACTAAGATGCATTGCCTCAAGGTCTAATCTAGATAACTTAGCGGCGCTCTAATTCCTTAATCTTCTTATTGGCACTAGCAAGGTCATGCCTAAGGCCTAGTATAACGGTGTTGTGGTTAGAGAGCTGCCTAGTGAGGGAATTAATCGAGGACTGGAGGTCTATGACAACTCTGTCTAGCCTGCGAACGTCCTCATCAATATCTACTATAGTCTTGCGACGCTTGGGAGGTGTCTCAAAAGCATTGAGAGAGTGCTTTAGGGCTGCCTTTCGAGGGATGAAACGGACTTTGGCTACTCTAATCCCTTCAAAGTAAGGCCTTTCCTCCTCCGTAGTGTAACGAATGCTGCTGATCTCGCCGCTCCGGTTGGTCTTGACTCCAACGACCCTCTCATTGGGTCCAGGTGGAAGGATCCTTGTGCCGGTTGGCACCTTGATGGTGGTCTTCGTCTTGGATGATGATCCCTTGAGGAGTAGGGGTTGTGGTGGTGCGGTGAGAACTGGTTGAGCATGATAGGATTGAGCAGAGCTGCGTTGGCGTAATGGCATGGCTTCTAGCTGTCGCTCTGTGTTGGCCGGGACGAGAGCACGGGCGTCAGGGTCTTCCACAGGCTCCATGTTGAGGTTGAAGGGGACGACTTCCCAATCATCGTGGAACTTCTCGGCCATTGGAGCAGCAAGGAACTAATCAAGCTCTAATTGAAGAAGAGAAGGCTTGGTGGCTTGGTGTTTGAAAACTGAGGTCAGGGGTCTGTTTATATAGGGGTCAAAAAGTGCCTCTAGGGGTTGTTCGGGTTGCTCCCGTCGATGTGCGTGCGAAACTTTCCATCTGAGGGATTATTCGGATTTCCATAAGTGCATTTTCCATAACAGAGAAAATCGGGACCGAGGGGGAACAGGAGCTGGGCGCCCGCCCTCTCTCTGGCCCCTCTGTGGGTCCACTTTCTCGAGCGCGTTTCTAGATGCAAAACTATTTAGGAAAATATATGTATGACCCGAAAACGTCAGACTAAAGTGTCGGGCTCTAATTCTCCATGGGAAGGTAAAAAATGGACTACGTCTATTTCTTCTAATTCTTTATTGGGCTCTAAAAATAATTTAAGGCGTTGACCATTTACCTTGAATAACGTACCTTCGTCATTTTGAAGTGTGATAGCTCCGTGGGATGATGAATTAATTACCTTGAATGGTCCTTCCCATTTGCTCTGGAGTTTTCCATGCCCGAAAAGCTTCACCCTAGAATTAAAAAGTAATACCTTATCTCCGGGTGTGAACTCCTTCTTGATTCTCTTGTCATGCCACCTTTTGACTCTTTCTTTGTAGATCTTTGAATTGTGATATGCTTTCTCTCGCCATTCTTCCAATTCTGATAGTTGCATTCTTCTATGATCTCCAGCAACATCTCGGTCCATATTCCATCTCTTTATGGCCCAGTGTGCTTTGAACTCTAATTCAACAGGTAGATGGCAAGTCTTCCCGTACACCAATTGGTATGGAGACATTCCAATTGGGGTCTTATATGCTGTCCGGTATGCCCAGAGTGCATCGGGTAACTTGTCTTTCCACGCCGTTCCCATTTCATTTACTATCTTCTGAAGAATATTCTTGATTTGTTTGTTGGAAGTCTCTGCTTGGCCACTTGTCTGAGGATGATAGGGGGTAGCGACGTTGTGACGGATTCCATGTTTTGATAGATATTGCTTGAAGCGTTTGTTGATGAAGTGTGCTCCTCCATCACTTATCACTACTCTGGGGACTCCAAATCTTGGAAATATAATTTCTTCAAACATCCTCTTTGAACTGATGTTGTCAGCATGCTTGCAAGGTAATGCCTCTACCCACTTGAAGACATAGTCAACTGCCACCAAGATGTACTCACACTTCTTTGATGGAGGAAATGGACCCATATAGTCTATTCCCCAGACATCAAAGAGCTCAATCTGAAGGTTGTTGGTGAGTGGCATTGCATCCCTTGTATTTATGTTTCCGTGCCTTTGACATGGCCCACATCTTCTGATATATTGCTTCGTGTCTTCATACATTGTAGGCCAGTAGAATCCACACTGCCAGATCTTTGAATGTGTACGGAATGCTCCATAGTGATCTCCATATGGTGATGAATGACATCTGTCGATGATCTTCCATCCTTCCTCAGTGGTCACACATCTCCTGAGTAAGCCATCAGAGCATACTCGGAAGAGGTATGGCTCATCCCATATATGTGAACGACTTTCTTGAATAAGCTTCTTCTTGTTTGCTCCTGGTGGTACATACCCTAAAACATAAAATTAACAATATCTGCATACCAGGGGTCAGACCTGTTAATCCCGTAGAGCATGTCGTCCCGGAGTGAATCATTGATGGGGGTTTCCTGTGGACTCTTAAAATACATTCTAGACAAGTGATCTGCAACAGAATTTTCTACTCCCTTTTTATCTTTTATTTCTAAGTCAAATTCTTGGAGTAATAAGATCCATCTAATCAGGCGAGGTTTAGCATATTTTTTAGTGAGCAAATATTTTAGTGCAGCATGATCAGTGTAAACAATTATTTTAGCTCCAACTAAATAAGATCTAAATTTATCAATGGCAAAGACAACAGCCAGAAGCTCTTTTTCAGTGGTTGCATAGTTAAGTTGAGCTCCTGTCAAAGTTTTACTGGCATAAGCAATTGCATGATGCTTCTTATTTTTAGTTTGTCCCAATACTGCCCCCACAGCATAATCACTAGCATCACACATAATTTCAAAAGGCAACGACCAATCAGGGGGTTGAATGATTGGTGCAGAGATGAGTGCTTTCTTTAATAAATTAAAAGATGTTAGACATGCATCATCAAATTCGAAAGGAGTATCCTTGGCTAGCAAAACAGTAAGTGGTCTAGCAATAAATGAAAAATCTTTTATGAATCTACGATAAAAACCAGCATGGCCAAGAAAGCTTCGAATTCCTTTTATGTTCACAGGTGGAGGTAGTTGTTCAATTACTTCAATTTTAGCTTTGTCTACCTCAATACCTCTTTCAGACACTAGGTGTCCCAGCACTATTCCTTCCCTAACCATAAAATGACATTTTTCCCAATTAGGGACTAAGTGCTTTTCTTCACATCTTTGCAAAACCTTGTCTAAGTTTTCAAGACAACTATCAAAAGTTTTTCCATAAACAGAGAAATCATCCATGAAAACTTCCATAATCTCTTCAATCATATCAGAAAATATAGACATCATGCATCTTTGAAAAGAAGCTGGTGCATTACATAACCCAAAAGACATTCTACGGTAAGCATAAGTTCCATATGGGCATGTAAAAGTGGTTTTGCTTTGATCATCGGGATGGATCGGGATTTGGTGATACCCTGAATATCCATCTAAGAAACAGAAGAACGAATGGTTCGCTAATCGCTCTAGCATCTCATCTATAAAAGGTAAAGGAAAGTGATCCTTTCTCATGGCTTTGTTTAGTTTTCTATAGTCTATGCACATCCGCCATCCTGTGACGGTGCGTTGCGGAATTAGCTCGTTCTTTTCATTCATAATAACAGTCATGCCTCCCTTTTTAGGCACAACTTGAACTGGGCTTACCCACTCACTATGCGGCACATGATATATAATCTCTACATGCAGCAACTTTATAACTTCCTTTTTAACTACCTCTCTCATAGTATTGTTAAGTCTACGTTGGGGTTCTCGAGAAGGTGAAACAGAAGGATCTGTTGGAATACAATGGGTACAAATCATAGGACTGATTCCTGTAAGATCTTGGAGTGAGTAGCCAAAAACTGAGTGATGTTTCTCAAGAATGGTCATTAATCGTAGAGTTTGCTCCTGAGTGAGTTTATCACTAATGATCACAGGAAACTCTGGATTATTGTTTAGGAAAGCATAGGTAAGACCGGGCGGTAAAGTTTTAAGCTCTATGGGGGGTCTAGGTATTTCTGCAAACTCATCTAAGGGTTCAGGTTCAGAAGGTTCGGCTTCTTCTTCTATGAAGAAAGGAGTTTCTTCTTCTAAGTCTGATTCTTCTAAAAGCCTAAGAGATGCAGCCTTTACCTCCTCCATAGGATCAGGCAAAAGATATGACTCGGCCTTATTGTTTAAGGAGTGTGAAATTGTTATTGGGAATTTAAAGGTTTTTCCAAAAGAAATGTGTAGCTTTCTAGTATGACCTTCGTAAAGGAGTCTTCTAAAAGGTTGTCCTATCAACAGGTCGAAGTCCCATGTATCAAAGATATAGAAGTTCAAATGAACCATGGAGCCTTCTACCGTAAGAGGTAGGACATTAATAATTCCAAGACTGGGGACTAATCGTCCCGAAGATTCCTTTATGACCTTTGTTGTGGGGGTTAAGACAAGATTTTTAAATAGTTTAAGTGCAAAAGATTCAAACATGATGTTGATCCCCACAACAGGATTATAGAGAGCATTAAATCGATCAGAATTATAAGCACAACGTATAGTTATAGAGGGTGTGTCCAAACGGATCACATCAGAGGAAAGCTCCGATTCCTCCAACCACTCGCTACTCATGACTGAGATAAGCTCTCTCAATTGATATTCACTTGGCAAATAAATGCTAAACTGGCTGTTTTGGGGTTTGTCAATAGAATGGTAGTTTGAAATGTTTCCAAAATCGGCAAAAAGATCGGATTTTATATCCAGCATGAAGTCCGGTGGTGGAATTTCTTCCTTTTGTGGCTCAGAACTTGGGATAGCTAAAGTAGATGAAGAATTTGGCAGAGTGTCTACTTCGGCTTCGTAGGGTTCATCATGAAGGGTATTATCCATCTCAGCTTCTAGGATTCTATCTAGGATCACTCTAGCTTCATCAGTAGGGATGCGAAAGAAAGAACCTCTAGACATTGTGTGTAGCATTTGTTTGTGATTTTTCTGAAGACCTCGAAAAAAGTGAAATAAAAGAACAGGGTCTTCAAGATTAAGGTTTGGACCAGATTCTAAAAGATCAGAAAAACGTTTCCAGGATTTTCCCAAAGTTTCATTATCTTTTTGTTTAAAAGATAGGACTTCGAGTCTAAGGTCGCCGATACGGTCGAGGGAATAAAAATCTAGACAAAAGTTGGCTCGTAAAACTCCCCATTCACCTCGTTGTTGACTTACCTTCTGACTGTACCATTGTCTAGCTTCTCCCCTTAAGGAAAAAGGAAAAAGCTTCCAACGTAAAGTTTTATCAGAAATGCCTTCAATGCGAAGACAATCACATGTTTGCTCAAAATCTATAATATGAAGGTAAGGGTTTTCGTCTTCCTTTCCCGAAAAAGATAGGTTTTGAATCATGGCAATCAACCTAGAACTTAACTTATACTGGGATGTTTGGATAGGCTGTGATGACTCCCATGGTAAATGGTCAGTTACTGAAGGGATTGCAGACTCATGGATCGATTTAGAATTTTGGTTTTCCATAAGGTAAGAGTAAAGAAAATAAATACAGAATACAAAAGATAAGAAAAGATAAAAGTATAGATACAAGCTAGTAGTAAGACTCAAGGTTATCTCAGCAAACTGTCTTTCTCCCCGGCAACGGCGCCAGAAATGCTTGTTGATATTTGGGAACGCAATAAGGAATTGATCCGCAAGCGCACGGATATCGGTGAGCACTTCACCCGGGAAATTATCCAGAGTATCGTATTTATTTTTTTACCACTAGGAGAAAGAGTGCATCTGACTAACCGGTCTATTATACTAACCCTTTAGGCAACAAAGAATGTTCTCGATGTGAGTGATAAATAGAGAAGACTACAACCGTAATCTCCTTCTAACCTTGGTAAGGATGATCTACTGTTCTATTGGGGAGGCTAATGGAATCTAGACACCACAAAGGATGTTCAACCCGCACCTATAAACCCTATCCTTCCTGCTAACGAGATATGGTCTGCAAAGGTAACTTGGAATTGTCACGTTCCTCGCTACTACCACGGTCTAGCTAGTCAGGGAATATCTATGAGTACCCTAGCTTAAACACCACGTTTACGCTAGCAATGATTACTCTAAACTCTACGCGAAGAGATGAAAGTAAACTCATAAACCAAAAGAACAATAAAACAAGAACTTACTAGAATTTAGAAGTCAAAATACTGAAGAATCCTAGGAGCAAGCCTCGGGTTAGGAGAACATGATCCCGCAGGTACAAGCTCGGAGTAGACACCGACAGGCCGGCCTTCCTTCGATCCACACCTCCACTCTATCTCTCTCAATCTAGTAGAAACTAGAAGATCTATTTCTACTTACATTGGTTGCTAATCCTAAAAAGAAATTTTATTTAGAGAAGAGGTTTTCCTTCGAGGGCACCCCTCAACTCTATGATAACTTCTTGTCTCCTCCAGGGGCCAGGGGGTCTCCTTATATAGTCCTCCTCCTCTATGCATTTTTGGGTCGGTAGGCGATGTGGTACTACGTTATCCTTGATCCATTAGGTCGGTGGAACATCGTGTGCGAAGAGAGTCCTGAATGGCTTCCAGAGGGGGGCGGGCGCCCAGGTCCTCAGGGCGGGCGCCCTGGGCTTAGCCCCTTTCGGCCTCTGCTTTCTTCCCGTGGCTTCTGGAGTGTTCTAGATGGTAGAAAATTGTGCGGTGCGTTGATATCTCTATGTAATCCCGACATGTGGGCCTTTCTTCCTTATTTCCTGATAACCCCCTACAGAAACAGATAAACAACAAAACTTGTGGAATTCTGTCAGATCAAACCCTAATTCTAGGTGTTGGTTACATATTGGTCCTTTCTCTTGTTTATTTGATAATTAAAATTGATACTTAAGAACCGTCAACTGTCCCTAACCCAAGATTGTATTTACTTCATATACTTGCGCTTGTGTAGTTGCTCTTGTAATTAGTTAGCTTGTGTAGCTTGCTAGTTACCTTCTTGCTTGTGTAGCTAGAAGTAGTTCCTCTTGCGTGACTAATTTGGTTTGTGTAACCTTGTTAGTCACATTGCTTAGTTTGTGTAGCTAAGTAATTTGTGCTCTCTAATTTGGCATTGGTTGCCTTGTTATTGAGCATTGCTAGTGAGCTTAGGGGCTTTGTGCTTTTGCTTACTAGTTGTGTAGGAGCTCCCCGTTTTATAAAGTACTAGTGGCATAGGTTTGTGTGACCTTGCTTCTAGAATTAATTAGGTGAGCCCTTGCTAAGGTAGCACCTTGTTTGCTTGTTTAGGATCTTTTACAAGGTGCTAAAGAACTTAGATAGAGGGGTGAAGTCTTGGCTAGACCGTTAGTTTTATTTCCGCACTTATTTTGGTTAGCCGGTGCGTTAAGTTTTAGAAAGGACTATTCACCCCCTCTCTAGTCCGTCATCTCGACCCTACAAGTGGTATCAAAGCTAGGTCTCTTATTTGTGGTATTTACCGACCCGAGAGGATGGCGGCTTATGGGCTAGATGTTGAGTGTCCACACATTTTTGATGGCACACACTTTGCACGGTGGAGAAATTGGATGCAATGCAATTTTAAGTTTCTTTCTCCTCAAATGTGGTGGATTGTAGATGTGGGCTTTTCTTGTGCAATTGATAAAAAGGTTGCAACTCAAGCGCAAAAGAAATGCCTACATCTCGATTGCCAAGCTACTAACATCTTCTATTCATCCATGAAAGATAATATATTTGGTGAGATCATGGATATGAAGTCCGCCCATGAGATTTGGGTATTTCTTAATGAGAAATATGGGGCGGTATCCAAAGAAGATGATGTGCCAAAGGTGGACGCAAATGAGGATGTTGAGCATGACCACAACATGGTGGTTGTGGAGGATTGCTCCACCTCATGGTCAAGTGATGGTGATGATGATGCTACCACAAGATCACTTGACAAGGACAATGATGATGCCACAAGTGATGCAACCGAAGATGCTACTCCATGCACACTTGATGGTGAAGATGATGGTTATGAGAGTGATGCTTCCACAAGCTCATCTACTACATCACCACATTGCTTCATGTCACATGGTGACACTAAGGTATCTATTGGTGATGTGATTATTGATTGTGATGGTCCAAATTTTGAGCTCGTATGCAAACTCTCAAAAGCTTTAAGAAATGAGTTAGCAAAAACAAATAAATTGAAAAATGAAAACTCATTTCTAAAGACCGCATGTGAACAACAAAAACATCTACTTTATGTTACTACTTGTTCACATGAGGAGCTAAAATTGGCTCTTGAAGAACTTAGTGTTGCTCATGATAACTTGGTACAAGATCATGCTTTACTCACTAAAAGGCTTCCTAATGAAGAAACTAAAACGAGTGAGAGCTCATCATTTGGGTCAAATGATCAATCATATGATATTACTAACCCTTGTGATGTAGGCAAGAAGCATGTATCCACCTCTTGTGATGATTTATTATTTATGCCATGTTCTTCACATACAAATGCTTGTTCTACTTCTATGTCTTGTGAGATTAACCTTTTGAAGGAGAACAATGAGCTCAAAAATGAAGTGAAGAATTTGAGCAACAAGTTAGAGAGGTGCTACCACTCAAAAGTCACCTTCGAGCATATATTGAAGACTCAAAGAAATTATGATGACAAATGTGGCCTTGGCTTCAACAAGAAGATGACAAAGGGTGAAAGAAAGCAAGAAAAGAGGATGAAGAAGCTACTTCAAAAGAAGCTTTCTCACACCATGTGCTATCGGTGCCATGAAGCGGGACACCTTGCCAATGGTTGCCCAAACATTGAGAAGCTCAAGAAGATGAAGGAAGAAGAGAGGCTAAAGCATGTCAAGTGCTTCAAGTGCCGCACTTGGGGTCACCTCACCTCAATGTGCCCAACCAAACAATTGGTGAAGCAACAAGTAAAGCCTCAACCAAAGCCACAAGTTGAGCAAGAGAAGCCCCAAGCTCAAGTCAAGTTCAACCATCATGGTGATAACTTGAAGAAGAAGAAGAAGAAAACAAGAAGGGGTGGAAGAGCAAGGCATCCAATGCAAATCCAAGATGCCAAGATGATGAGCAAGGATGATGGACACTTTGCCTCGAGGTGTCCTACCAAGCTTGAGAAAAAGGCTCAAGCAACTCTCAAGAGGCAAGGCAATGAGAAGCAACACATGAGCAAGGAAGAAAAGGCTCAATCCAAAAGAAGTTGCTACTTATGTCGGAAAAGGGGACACATGGCTCATTCATTTCCCCTAGGTAATACTTCTAAGCCAATTTCAATTGATGATAAAAATGTGCTTAGAAAGGATGGTGATGGTACCTCTATGGTTGCTATTGCAAAATATCCCACAACTCATACTAAGGCATTGCCTAAGTATGTTGCTCCTAACTTCAGAGGACCCAAATTAGTTTGGGTACCATCAAAAAGTGATTGAATGTATGTAGGTACCATTGGTATTGGAGTCTTGATTAAATTGATCTTATATTATTCATCATATGATTGAGTCAATTATTGAAGCTCAGTGCATATCGTATCCAAATGCCAAGTCAAATAAGTGAAGTCCAAGTGCTATAACATACAAGTGCAAATATTTAAGTTGTGGTGATTTATTGGATTATTTGATGGCTTGTAAATACATGAGTTGAAGCTTGCAAAAAAAATTAGATGATCATGAGCTAACCAAGGTATATATTTGTTGATCACATTCATTTGGGTGCATATGAGTTGATTGAATTGGATATACATATATGCAATGATGCTTGCTATAAGATGATTGAATGGATTAAATGATTAGTAATCAAGTTTGAATTGATTTGAGTTGGATAAGTTCATAAGATGAATTTTAGTAAGTGTATTGAATTGATATATGTCTTGTGAAAGTATTCAAACAAGTCTTTTTTAAGTTTGATTCAAGTTGAAGAAGTATAGCTCAATTGCTTGAAATCTGTCCAATATTGAAAATCTGAGCTAGCTGAGATCAAGTCTGAGTTCGAGTGATCAAATCTTATTGGAATGGCTTGAAATTTGGAATGCATGCTGTACACTTATCACAGAAGATGCTGTAGAAATTTCATGAGAATTAGATAAGGGATACGTCAGTTTTAGAGTGGATCTTATCAGCAATAGTACAACAGTTTTCAGCATGTAGCAGTGGTGGAAGAATTAAAATCTGGTAGCAATCTAGAAGTCAAATGAAGCTCAAATTTTTACAGCTGCTAGATAACTCAGTGAAGCACATATCCACCAAATTTCGTGGTATTTGGATCTGTACATTGAGAGATATAGGTTATTATTTAGAAGGTACAGAATCTGCCAGAAAAGTGACAATTATTGGATTGATCTAGAGTCACTTCAATTGAAAGGTCCTCAAGTTGGAAACATGTTTACAAGTGTTTGAGGCACCTAAGTTTGGTTTTGAATTAATCTATAAGCATGAGAAATATTGAGTACAAGGCTATTTGATTGTGGAATGTACTTGGTGTACACATTTAGTACTCAAATTGAAGATCAAGATCAAACTCAAGAAGAATATGAAGTTTAAGTTCTAGTGACTATTGGAAATCATTTGGTAGAAAGAAAAGGACTTAAAGAAGGATTCATGGTTACTCATCACATTAAGTCCATCACTTGAATCAATCAAATCAAAGCAATTCAAGTGAGTGTCAAGAATGGTTCTTTAGAGAGAGGTCACTTCTCCCTATGTGAAGGGCTTGCCGCCCGAGGAGTGGGTTAACCAAGTGTGGTACTTGGAAGGCTAACATGGAAGTGGTGATCTAAAGGACATTTGAGAAGCTTAGTTGAAACAATCAAAAGGATTGATCAAAGAGCAAGCAACACCCAAAAGAGAGCTAGTCATGATATTTCAAGTGATATTCATTGCAGATATCTCATGCAAGCAAAGATTAAGAAAAGATGAAGCAAGCCAACCACAACAAAAGATAGTGCACTTGATCATAAGTGGTTCTTAATTCATATGGGTGAAGATTTGATCTATCAATTGGTATCTATGTTTGGTCTTCACCAAGCTTATAAATTGGACTTCACATTGCTATTGGAGAAATGAATTGGAATCTATGTAACTATCCTCTTCTCCAACATAGCGAAGGTATCATTGTAATGTGCATGATCATTTCATCCCTTACTAGTATTCAGTTAGTGCATATAGTACATGCTTATTAGGATCATGCATTACAAATGAAATGTTTTAAATTCATAAGCCTACCACTATTGCTTGAATGATTAATTGATCTAGTGGTATGTATATGAGTTTGTTCATGAGCTAGTGAACCCAAGTACTTGATCTATTTTGGATTGTTAACAAGTCACAAGTACAACATTGGCAAGATAACCCTTAATTAGAGGTGTGAAAAAGCTTGTCATTGGTTCAAACCGGACTTGGAAGCTTAAGCAAATCAATATAGTTCAAGTCAACAATTAGAAGCTCATGATATTTAGAGTACAAGAGCAAGACAACTATGCAAATGGATATCTAGACTCTAATATTTCTTCAAGTGATATCCAACAAATGATACTCATGATAATGATAGCAAATGTTCAAGATAGCAAACAAGTGGTTCCATACTAGAAGACCTTCAATTGGTAGAAGATTTCCATATGGTATCGGACAAGATCTTTCAATGATATCACATCTCTACATGTGGTATCTATCATACATGAAGGTGGTTCAACAAGAAATCCCTCAACTTTAAGTGATCATCAAGCAAAGAAAGTTCCCTCACCAACAAGATTGATAAGTGAATGACCCATGCTATGACATAGGGGGACGCGCCCCATCAAAAGATATCAAGGTCAAAGATCCTATGTGGTATCTCAAGAGCAATACAAATGATGCCATTCCAACACATATGGTTATGTCCATCAAAAATGCAAAGATTCAGCCTCAACCATCTACCCCACGTGCAATCCTTTGTCACAATGAGTTGCACACTTTTTCAATTAGTATCAAGTGACTTTAATTGATATCACATACCTTTTATGGAAATTGATGACAAAGGGGGAGAGATTTGTACAAAAGATATGAAATATGGGAATTTGGTGGTTTGGACATGGACATGGACACGGACAAAGAGGGAGCAACATTGAAGAAAAAGATGGATCAAAATTCTTGAACATGAGAAGCACACAAGTAGGGGGAGCAAGCTCATGAACCTTGTTTGTTTGCATTTGATATGTGCATATTCATGTGCTTGCTTGCATTGCATAAGTTTTTAAATTCAATATGCATGCTTGTGTGGTGTATACTTGTTATAGAACTTGATTGATGATATGATTACTAGCATGCATAGGTTGGTAGCTAGACTTGTGTTTATCAAGCAAAGACTAGACCCTTGCTTATAATGTTGATCTCACGGAGTTTCTAGTGTTTTTGTTGTCTAGCTGCTCATGGTGCTAAGGATGGTGTACATTGTCTACTTCAAATGATATAAAAAATGGTATCGAGCTACAAAGGTTTATTCTATACACCTTAGCACTAAGTCAGGTTTTATGGTGCTTATCCAAATCTTGACATTGAGCTTAAATGTTGGATAAGTAGCAAAAAATCCAAAATCAAGTTAGCAATTTACACTTGTGTGAAGTGCTAGCTAGAAAAAGCTTTAATTTCCATATCTTTGTAGAGTTGTCATCATTTACCAAAAAGGGGGAGATTGAAAGGTCCTTGTTTGGTTTTGGTAATTGAGTGACAACTTAGGTGGACTAATAGTGTTTATGTGAGATACACAGGAGATTAGTCCACAGGTGAATGTGTGATAATAGAGGAGCTCATTGCATATGATACATGACATGGAGTCATGTGACCAAGGTGGAGAAGATCAAGATGAAGCTTGGCTCGATGGATTGGTTGCAAGTGTGAAGAGCAAGTCGGAGGCTTTGTAGCGAGGGACCGCGTGTGACGGTGAAGCTTGAGCAAGACTTGACGCTGATGGACCGACGCAACGGTGAAGAGCAAGTGATGTCAAGATCGATGAACCAATATGGTCACGTGAGGTTATGAAGTGGATCATATCATTTTTGATTAATTGGTGCATGTGTTGCATCAATATCGAAGGAGATGGAATGGAATGCGCAAGGCAAAGGTATAACTTATAGGGAATTTCATTTCACCGGTCTAAGTTGAGTAGAGAAGTGCTTTACCGGATTTTAGGATAGATAACCGTACTATACAGAGGGGAAATTTTTAATTGCAATGGTTATCTAGTGCCACTAAGTGTGAGTCTCATTTGCATTTACCTAGCGCTTAGTGACGTGGTGAGCTGCATGAGAAAGCCTAAAAATATTTGTGAAAAGCTAATTTAAATGTCCAATTTATTTTGGAATATTTTTGGTAAAATTAGCTACTTGAAAAGGTGCTGAAAATTCATAGAAGGTGAACTGCTGAAGAACTACAAGCTGCTGAAACGAGTTGGAAGCAGTCGGAATCAGTTAAAAGCAGTACACAGTTTTAATAGCAAGCAAGTAAAGGCTTTTGCAAGAAGCTGGAAGCAGTTGCGACCAGTTGGAACTAGTTAAAATCAGTGCACTGCTCAACAACAAGGAAGTGAAGGAAATTGCAAGATGCTGGAAGCAGTCACAACCAGTCGCAACCAGTTAAATCTAGTGTGCATCCCAACAGCAGGCAGGTGAAAGAGAGCTGAAAGCAGTTGCAGCTAGTTGGAACCAGTTGAAAGAGTTTACAGCTGTTGTGCGCTGTCTGTCTCGTGCGTGAGAAGGAAAAGGCAGGGACCATGCTTGCATACCTTGGATGTGGTGGAGCTCTTGCCATAATAAATGAGAGAGAGAATGAGAAAGGTGATTTGTATGGCTGCATGCAAATGTGAACACGCTTTGAGAAAAGGAGGCAGCCATTGACCTATGCTAATTATAGCATGGGGTCCACTCAAGTACAAGGATGTACTTAATTATTTTGAGGTGTTGCTCGTCCATTCAAAATGGAGAATGGCAGGCGTGCATGCGCGTGGACTGCTGGAGGTTGCAGCTCTTTGCCACTTGCTCATTTATTTGATGGAGCCCAGTGCTGAGAGAATGCAGAGGGTCACTCAGTGCCTGTGCTGCTGCCCATTGTGGCAAACGGTATTATTGTTGCCCGTTGGAGAGCTGGCTGGCCAAGTTAATTTAAGCTGAGCGCTCCCTTTTCTTTCTCCAACTCTCGAGAACACAGGCTCTCCCATTATTTTTCAACAGAGAGCAAGCAAGTCGAGAGTTCCTTCTCTCCTCTCTCTCTCTCTCATGGATTCGAGCTGAAATTTCTTAGAGAGATTTAGAACCCTTTGTGGGTGTGGATGAGAGGTTGAAGATCCACCATTTCCCTTTCTCTTCCTCTGATGCTTGGTGTTATTTCGAGTGAGGGACTGAGAGCCTAGTGTGTGCATTCGGGATTTGCATTTGGTAGCACTAGGAAATCTTTGTGATTGGGGATTTCTTGTTACTCTTGGTGATTGCCATCACCTAGACGGTTTGGTGGATTGTGACTCCATTTGAAGCACGCGAGAAGATTGTGCGGTGCTCCGGAGGAGGATTTGTGAGGGGTACGGTGCTCACCCCGCGGGGATCGCGAAGAGCAACTCTATTGGATTGTGGATGTCATTGATTTGCCTCATTTGTGGGTAGGTTCTTGCGGTGTCCTAGTGAGGACGAGGTTCGTGTAACACCTCTTAGCCGCCGAACCACCAAGTGTTGGTCGACACAACGGAGACGTAGCTTGGTGGCAACCAAGTGAACCTCGGAAGAAAATCATCGTGTCAACATTGTTCTTCCCGTTGCTTTGCAAGTCCCTAACCCAAGCTTGTATTTACTTCATATACTTGCGCTTGTGTAGTTGCTCTTGTAATTAGTTAGCTTGGGTAGCTTGCTAGTTACCTTCTTGCTTGTGTAGCTAGAAGTAGTTCCTCTTGCGTGACTAATTTGGTTTGTGTAACCTTGTTAGTCACATTGCTTAGTTTGTGTAGCTAAGTAATTTGCGCTCTCTAATTTGGCATTGGTTGTCTTGTTATTGAGCATTGCTAGTGAGCTTAGGAGCTTTGTGCTTTTGCTTACTAGTTGTGTAGGAGCTCCCCGTTTTACAAAGTACTAGTGGCATAGGTTTGTGTGACCTTGCTTCTAGAATTAATTAGGTGAGCCCTTGCTAAGGTAGCATCTTGTTTGCTTGTTTAGGATCTTTTACAAAGTGCTAAAGAACTTAGATAGAGGGGTGAAATCTTGCCTAGACCGATAGTTTTATTTTCGCACTTATTTCGGTTAGCCGGCGCGTTAAGTTTTAGAAAGGACTATTCACCCCCCCTCTAGTCCGCCATCTCGACCCTACAATAAGGTATAAGATCAATACTAGGAAATCCTTAGCAAGAAGACACATGCAATATGAATTGTGTGATTAAAGTTGTTAGAAAACAAGAATGATCCCATGCTATACTTGCCTTGAAACTCAGATCCTTCTTTTAGTTCCAAACCTTCCACAAACTGCTTCTTGATCACCACGTAAAAGCTCACCAACTAAACTCAGTCATCACATCAACAGCAATCATCCAGAGGCAATCATACAAAGCAACAAACCTATAATTAGAACAATACACCAACAGTAGCAAATAAAGATAAAAAGTTTATAAAACAAATCTACATCGCACTACGATCACACAGACGTAAAGATCACGAAAATCGGAGCTATAACGAAGAAGATATGAATTTTCCAAGATTTTCTTTAGAAAAAAAATTAATTAAATAGAGTCACGAAAATAAAAAGTTGTAAACTTGTAAAACAGTGAGACTAACATGTAGATCTTGTGATTACGAATCTAAATCAATTTGAATGGATCAAATCGGAGTTAAAACCAATATTTTATGAGCAATATAAAACTAGTCCCAATTTTGTAAATACAGAAAACGTATTTTTAATCCAACCATCCGGATTTACGTTTTCAAAGTCAGAAAGCGTAACCAGAGAAAACGCTTTGGATCGCGGGTTATATATTTAAAAAGGGCAGGGTTTCTTTAGCAAAAACTACCCCGAAGGGTAAGTTCTAATCTGAGCCGTTGATCAAAATTTGGACGGTCCAGAACAGATCGGGGAGGGGGAGAGGAGAGTGGCCCGCCGGATTTGGGAGGGTCACGGCGGCGCCATGGCCGGACCTCGCCGGAGTTCGGCGTTTGGTCGATTCTAGCCACGATTCAAAGAACCAAAGGCTGGGAAAGCAAGAGGGGATCAAGAAGAACTCACCTACGGACTTTTCGCGATCGAAGGATGCTCAGAGGAGGCGGGCAGCGTGGGATGGCGGACGGATAGGCTCCTGCAAGGTTCGGCATCGCAAAGTGAGCATACAAAAGCGAAAAATAGGAGGGGGAAAGGTCTAGCGGCTTCGAGAGATCATAACGAAGCTCGGCGTTGAGCTTACGGGGACAGAGACTCGACAAAACAGAAGATCGATCTCGACGGCGATCTCGGCGGCTGCTGCGGCTTGGCTAGGGTAGAGAGTTGCGCTAAGATTGGGGGTAGGAAGGCATGGGGGTCGCGACTGTTATATAAAGAGCTCCCGACGTGCGCTTCAAGACAAGCGCGAGGAGTCTGGGGCGGATTTCCTCGGACAGAGTCCGGTTTCCCCACGGCCAGAGGTAGGGGACGCGGCTGACCAGGGGGTCCCACCTGGCGGTGACTTACGGTCGCGGGGCCCACTCGTCATTAGGAGAAGAGAGGGGAGGGCGCTGGCGCTGGCGTGGGAGCTAGCTAGGCCTGCACGCATTGGGCCGAGAAGGGAGCAGGCCAAAGGAAAGGGGGAGGGAAAGATCTGGGTCTTCGGGCCGAAAATAGAGAGGGAGAGTTCTTTTTTTATTCTTTTATTTCAAAGCCTATTTAAAAACCAATTTGAAAACCATTTTGAGACCAGTTTGAATTATTTTAAATTTTGATCAAATTCACACAATACAATAAAATATATGCACCATCATGCATGCACAATCATGTTGCTAGGCCCAAAAAATGTATAATTAATTATTTTTTCTCTATTTCCAAAAGAGCAAAATTTAGGGTGTTACATATATCATTTCTTCTCTGTTTAAAATTAGAACCATTGATTTTGGTACAGTGTAGTATTACTCCCCATGGAATTTTTCGAATACTAAATAAGATCTTTACTTCTGCGATAAAGTAACAAAATGCTGACGAGCCACTAAGTCAAGTTGAACTTTCACGTCGCCGGGTCAATGCGCCATGGTCGAGCTCACGCTCATGCCGATGTGACAGAGTTTGACGAGTTCCTACACCCCCACTTGGCTGTTCCGTCCAATGTCATCAAGCTCATGTGGACCGCGACGATTAGGGATGCGCACACGGCAAGCATCGTCTATGCGACGAGGATAGAGAGGAGAGAAACTGAGGCCTTGTTAAGTTCGTGGGAGAAAAGTTGTTAGTATAATATTGCATGTTTTATGGTATGTCCGAAGGGATGTTTAGATACTAATTAAAAAATACATGTGTACTGTCACAGTTGGGTTAATCATGGACTAATTATGCTTAGTTTCGTCTTGTGGTTTTTCATGCAAACTGTGTAATTAATTATTTTTTATCTATATTTAATGGTCCATACATGTGTTAAAATGTTCGAACGGACGAGGTGAAAAGTTTTTGAATGGGAACTGGCCTTGTTTAGTTCTATTTTTTTATTTGACAATTATTGTCCAATTATAGACTAACTAAGTTCAAAAGATTCATCTCGCAATTTACAGACAAATTGTGCAAGTCTATATTTAATGTGACACAAGATTCGATGTGACAGAGAATCTTGAAATTTTTTTAATTTTTTATGAACTAAACAAGGCCTAAACAGACCTGAGCAAAAGATGAGGATTGGGTGTTGCCCTAGGGTTGGGCTGAGGGGACTTTCGAAAAACCTACCAGTGGATGTGTTCCACAAAACAGGGAGACTATTGATTTTCTTTTTCTTCTTCATGTGGGTATTGGTTATAAAATATCTAAACACAATTATTTTTTAGAGACGACAAGTTGGACGACTGGTTAGTTTTCTAAAAGTTAGAGAAGCTTTTCGTAAAATTTGCAAAGACAAGCGTTTTTTTAGGGAAACAGGATGGACTCTGCCCTTACTGGGATTTTATTAATAAGCGTTGAACCACCAATGCTGTCTTACGAGCAGGAGGCAGTAGGTTTTAATAAACCTAATACATAGTTCGTTGCGTGTTCAAGAGAAAAAACATACTGTTCAGAATTCTTCAAAGAACAAAATAATATGAATCTTGAGTTTTTTTTTTTTGAACAAACCAAGCCGGTAAAGCTTTATTCATCAAGAATTGTTACATCATTTGATAGGAGATCCACAATAAAGCTAGGGGATCATTGTCCCAAATACAACAATTTTTCGAAGACAATAACCCATGCAAGTTCATAAGCCACTTGGTTTGATTCCCTTCTACAGTGCTCTATAGAAATCTCCTGAAATCTTAACCAGATAACTTGACATTCATCATATATGGCCGCTCCTGTCCTCGTCATGTATGGTAATAGTGTTTCTTTGACAGCAATATAGCCAGATTGCTTTGGAATGTGTCGCACACATCATCTTCAGGTTTCAGCCCCTTAGAGATATGACCCATTTGTTTGGCGCTGGCTATTGAGTTTCGATACATCGACTGGGGACAAGTAATAGTTGGTATAGCATCATTGTGCTGGGCTCTATGGTTGTGCAAAAATGATGGGGGTTTTAATAAATTGAATACTAACTCTTTCCTCCAGGTCATTTTAAGATGGACATATTGGATCAGACACTGCTCTTAGTTATCGAGGGTTCGCTTAAGCTTATCAGCCAAATCTACTAGCCATTCAGCAATATTTTTTTCTCATAACAAATCAAAGATTTGAGTCTAAGGGATACCAGCAAAGATTTGAGTCTAAGTATCCTTGTGTTTGTATTGCATGTCTATACTCATTGGTACTTGCGAATGGAGTAGGCCGGAAATTTTTTCCTTAATCTAAAAAAATAGTTGCAAGACTGTCGGTGTTTTCCCCACGGGGGTCACACCAACGAGTAAATTAGTATGCGTGCTCCCTTTCCCAGATGGTGATGCAAGAAGACACTGGGATTTATCCTGGTTCAGGCAAGAGAAGGCCCTACGTCCAGCGGGGGAGGGAAGTCTGTATTATCTTGCACCTAAGTGCTTGTACAGGGGTGAATACAAGCGTGGTATGGAGTGTGTGAGTTCTACTGCGTATGGGTGTCGTGTCCGTTCTATTCCTGAGTCCCTCCTTTTATAGCTCCAAGGAGAGACCTAGGGTACATGCATAGGTGTCAGAGTAGGGGTCGATAGCAGCATGGAGCGCTGACCTACTCGAGGCTTCCGTACCGGCATGGCTTCGAGCCGTCCCGTCTTGATAGCCTGGTGATGATTACGCGTGCCCCTGCATTCTGCTCTGTGCGTCGTCTTGCGCTGGTTCAACGGTCGCACGCTTGTACGGTACGGCGGCAAATCCGGCGGGGTGGTTGTGGTGTTGTCAGTCGACACCCAACTCGTCCCTAGGAAGGAACCCTGTTCGGTCGAGGGTCGGACGCCGTGTAATGTGCTGATATCCGGAGCGCTGACCTTGAATGTCTCGAGGGGGTCGCGATTAGACGTTCCATCCTTGTTTCCTGCGTCCTGACACGCCCTGGGTCGTTTGGTGGGAAGGCTGCAAAAAGAACGATGGGACGGATGCCTGTTCCCTATCACGCCTCCCGTGACCTGTGTTAGGTGGGGAAGCGTCAGGCGCATTTAATGCCCCGGCTCGCGTGCGCGCGTCAGGCGGCGGGCGGCGTCCTTGCGCTCGACGTCTCTCGGTTCGTGTGAGCCTGTTTCCGTATTCGACGGTAGCTAGCGCTCGACCCCTGATCGATTCGCTCGACGCTATTTCCGTCTTCGAGGTTACGGCCGCCGCCGACAGCGCGCATGTATGACCAGAGCGTCGAATTGAGAGCCTCGACCTGCGTACGGGTAATCTCGTAATGCGCATCGGTGAGGGTACCCCTTACTGATACCCTCGACAGTAGCCCCCGAGCCTCCATTTGAGCGCTGGCACTCGAGTGGAGGCTTTGTTTTGCGGTCGAATTTCCGTGGGGGCGCGCGAGCGACCCCGCGGGGGTAGCCCCCGAGCCCTCGGAGGAGTTTTTGACTCCTTCGTGGGTTATATTGTCTAATTCGCAGAAACGCTATCGACACCAGTGGTGGAAGGTTCTGATTGGCTCATTTTGCCCAGGGGTTTCGACGTACTCTCGATAGAGCGAGCGTCTTCCCCCCCAGATTGAGTTCCTAGCGGGTAGTCCAAGTGAGAACCTATGCCCCTTTTGAGGGGGTCAGCTGTAGCCCGGAGGCGTTCTCATAAAGCAGGGTCGACGTGGTCGGGGATACCGGTCTCATTCGATAGAGTCCGGCGGCTCGATGCCTCCCGTCGGGGGGATTCCTCTCGACTGTCTCGACCCTACCTTGGACATCGCCAGCGAGTCTTCGAGGCGGGCCTCGATCTTCGACCGTTCGTTGGGGATCCCTGACTCCGGTGCTCGAGATCGGCTGTCGAACCCTTTCGGCGGGCCAGCCTGCGACCTCTCAAGGCTTTCGCGGGTACGCCCCTTGGCTTACAGGGGAAGGAAGTGGACGTGGCGGTTCACCTTTTTGCCCGTTGGGCGCGCCTTTTCAGGCGGGTGACGTTACGACACCGCGTCGGCGTGGAATTCGGAGCGCCCCGCCTGTGAGGTGAAAGAGATGGTTAGGTGGCGCATTTATGGGGGGAGTTACCTAATTTCTCGGATCTGTCCGTTGGTGGACTGCTGCCTATAAATACGCTGCGGCGCCGCCGCCGTTCTTTCTTCTTCCTTCCGCCTTCTCGCCTTCATCCTCTCGTTGCCTTTGCTCTCTCGCTGCCTTACGCGCGCGTGCACCCCCTCGAGCAGTAGCGGATCCATCGTCCTTCCAACCAAGATGCCTGTGACACTCGTCGCCGCCGACGACTGGCGCCCGTCGTCGATGACGGAGCACCGGTTGCTAAAGCTTGAGAGTGAGGGACTCTTGCGCCGCCGCACCTCGCTGTCGTCGCCAGAGTGGATCGCGCCGCCGGCGAGTCACAGGGAGCCCCAGCCGCCCGAGGGCTACGTGGTGTCGTTCGCCAAGTTCCACCGCCATGGCCTGGGCGCTCCCCCGAGCCGCTTCATGCGTGCTCTCTGCTTCCACTATGGGGTGGAGCTCCAGCATTTCTCCCCGAACGCCATCACCGTCACGGCGGTCTTCGCCGCGGTGTGTGAGGGCTATCTGGGGATGATGCCCCACTGGGATCTGTGGCTCCACCTCTATAGTGGCGAGCTTTTCAACGCCCCTACCGGAACCACCGGCGTGAGGAAGCACGTGCGGGCCGGGTGCCTCAACCTGGTGCTGAAGACGAAGAAGACGGAGAGGCCGCGCGAGTATATCCCGGTGGGGCTGTCGTCGAACCACGCTGGGTGGGACTCCCAGTGGTTCTACTTGAGGAACGACGACGGTCTCTTCCCCGCTTACACGGGCCGTCTGATTACAGAGCGCCCGGACAACTGGACGTACGGCGTCGTCCAAGAGCACCAGTCGCGGCTCGACCCCCTCCTCGACGCCATGAAGAAGCTGCGCCTGGAGGGCCTGTCCGCCGCTCTCGTCCTCTCGGCCGTCCATCGTCGAAGGGTCCTCCCCTTGATGTCTCGGCCGCTGAGGATGGACGAGATGGGGCCGGGCGTCTCGTCCCGGGATCTCGAGGCTTGCCGGATGTCCAACGTGGCTCTGGCGGACGACGAGATCGCTGCCCGTGTTAGGGCGGCCATCGCCGGCGACTTTAAGTCGAAGCACGTCAACGGCTTCCCTATGAGGCCCGACGAAGGGTCGATCGACCTGGTATGTTCTTTTCTCACACATGGCTCCGATTCTCACCGGTAGCAAGACTTGAAGCAATCCGTATCCTACTTGCATATGCATCAAGTCATGATATCAAATTATTTCAAATGGATGTGAAAAGTGCCTTTTTAAATGGTTATATTAATGAGCTTGTCTATGTTGAGCAACCCCCCGGTTTTGAAGACCCTAGGTACCCCAAGCATGTCTACCGGTTGTCTAAGGCACTCTATGGTCTCAAGCAAGCTCCTAGAGCTTGGTATGAGAGGCTTAGGGACTTCCTCATTGAAAAGGGCTTCAAGATTGGGAAAGTTGACACAACACTCTTCACCAAGAAAATGAATGGGGAAATCTTCATTTGTCAAGTTTATGTTGATGATATTATTTTTGGCTCTACTAATGAAGATTTTTGCAAGGAATTTGGTGATTTGATGTCCAAGGAGTTTGAGATGTCCATGATTGGCGAGCTATCCTTCTTCCTAGGATTTCAAGTCAAGCAAATGAAGGAAGGGGTCTTCATCTCTCAAGAGAAGTACACTCAAGATCTTCTCAAGAGGTTCAAGATGATGGATTGCAAGCCAATCAAGACTCCCATGGCATCAAATGGGCATCTCGACTTGGATGAGGGAGGTAACCCTATTGACAAGACTCTCTATCGCTCCATGATAGGAAGTCTACTCTACCTCACCGCATCTAGGCCCGATATAATGTTTAGTGTGTGTATGTGTGCAAGATATCAAGCAATGCCTATGGAATCTCACTTAATTGCGGTTAAGAGAATTGTTAGGTATCTAAAATACACACCTTGCCTAGGCTTATGGTATCCCAAAGGTGCAAGATTCCAACTTGTAGGCTATTCCGATTCGGATTATGCCGGGTGCCTGATTGATAGAAAAAGCACATCCGGAGGGTGCCACTTCCTAGGTAGATCACTTGTCTCTTGGATGTCAAAGAAACAAAATAGTGTTGCTTTGTCAACGGCCGAGGCGGAATACATTGCCGCCGGTGCTTGTTGTGCACAAATACTCTACATGAAACAAACTTTGCTAGACTATGAAGTAGTACTAGACAAAGTACCTTTGTTGTGTGACAACGAAAGTGCCGTAAAACTTGCAAACAACCCGGTTCAACACACCCGCACAAAACATATTGACATCCGTCACCACTTCCTTAGGGACCATGTTGCTAAAGGTGACATATCTCTAGAGAATGTGGGAACGGAAAATCAATTGGCGGATATCTTCACAAAACCCCTAGATGAAGCTAGGTTTTGTATGTTGAGAAATGAACTTAATGTGCTTGACTTGTCAAACTTCACTAAAAGATAAAAGTTGTGTGTTGAATCTTGTAAATAACTTTTGCTTTGCTTTTCATGCATACTAAATCTAAAATCCAACTTGCATGTAGGGCTTGTCTAACATGGTTAAGATAACCCCCTTGAGTGTGTGAAAAAGCTTAACCTTGGATCAAACTTGACAAGTTTAGTTTACTTTCAAGTATTGCATTACAACTCATTTCATATGCATGCTTGTTAGTTGACCGTTTCTTTTCGGTTACTTGTTGAGCATCCACTGTGTTCGTCCATAGATAGGGGGAGCATTCAAAGCTCATATTGATTCAAACCCCTAGCTTTATGGCCATACGATGCTCCTTGGTGATTTTCTCGAACTATTTTCATAAAAACTACTAAGCCTATGGCTAAATATTTGTGAAAATTTGAGGGTTTGAGAGAAGTCACTCATACCAGTTCCATGTTGTGTTTTTTTTGTGTGCTTTGGAAATAGAACTTGGTTGGGTCAAAGTCGGACGTGGTGCTTAGTTGGAAAAGTGCTCAGAGGAGCACCGGACGATGCACCGGACGCTGCCTCTGAGCGTCCGGTGCGGTGAGTGTGCCAGACTGCACTCACCGGACGCAGGAACAGTATCCCTGTAGTGTCTGGTGCTTTGCGTCCGGTGCTCACCTGGCGTGACCTGAAGCACCGAACGCTAAAGCCAGCGTCCGGTGCCCATCGTCCGGTGCAAAGCCAAAATGCAAACCTCTCTGCGCATGAGTCCGGTGGTCACCGGACGCGTCCGGTGGTCACCGGACGCGTCCGGTGCCACATTAAGAGCGTCCGGTGACCCCGCGGCGGGCGCATAAAGCCCGCACCCAGGTGCATCGCGCGGCCGTTTTCTCTCTTTTCTTTCTTCGATCTCGCCGAGCCGCGCCTGTGTCTTGCCCTAAATCTTCGAGCCGCTGCCGCCGCCAAGGTGCAGGATCCCGGGGTCCTTGGATTCCTCCCGGCTCTCAGATCTGCGCTCGAGACCTCTTCTTCCTTCTCCTTGTGCTAAGCTCTATTACCTGCCAAGGGTTAGGGTTTGGGTGAGTTTCAATTCCCCTGCCCTTAAGGTGTTTGAGTTTTTGTCTCAACAGATTAGAAAAGGGTTTTTGACTCCGATCTTCTTCGTTAACCCTGTGCAGCACCTTAAAGAGGAGTTCCGCGTTCTCCGGAAGTTCCCGATCGAGATACCTCCTCCGGAACGCATCCCGTCTTGGATCGTAAGCCGTTCGCGCCCGTCTCTTATCTTTTCTTGCGATCCATAGGTTTATCTCATCTCTAGTCGATATGTTTGCTTATATAGACCCTACATTGTCTATTCTCTTCAGCGCGTTAATCTTCGCTGTTTGTCGGACGGTTGGTCAGTCATTAGTTCTTGCAATGGCACGTTGCAAGAACGTTAGTGGTCCGACAGCTGGCTCAGGTGGTTCCCCAGGAGGCGATGGTGGAGGTGATCCTCCTCGTCGCCTATCAGCGGCAGAGAAAGGCAAGGGAAAGAAGCTGGCCACCAAGAAGCGCAAGGCCAGTGACAGAGATGCAGAGGTCGCAGAGGCAGTGGCAGCAGCAGCAGAGGCCGCAGAGAGAGGTGGCAGAGCAGGTGCCTTGAGGATTGGGGATGATCTTACGCCACGTCAGAGGCGTGCAGTGCTTGAGGCAGAGGCATTTCACGGATCCCCTCCAGGCACCGTGATGATTGGAGGACAGAGGGTCAGGCTCGTGGTAAGGGATCCAGCTCAGGAGGGTCCCGACACTGAGACAGAGACCCAGGCAGAGGGTCCAGCAGAGGGACAGGAGCAGGAGCAGCCACTGCGGAGGTCGACTCGTGCTCGTACTCAGGTCACTCCACGGACTGGTACGCAGGGTCAGTCCACCTCCACAGCTCGTGCCACTCCGGCTAGAGGCACTCCAGCTTCCTGCCAGAGGCCAGTCAGGATCCACCGGGATCTTACCCTTGTGTCAGCCAAAGAGATCCAGCAGCTGCGGTTCGTTCCGTTTCCGACGTGATTTCCAGCTGCCAGGGATCCCAGAGCCGGTGCCCGCTTCTACGCAGTCGTCCAGGAGGACATCTACGAGGCACTAGTTCGCTCTCAGGCTCAGTTCAGGGAGCACAGAGTGATTGACCTAGAGATTCTCGGGAACGTGGTTGGGGCAGATATTCGACAGTATTTCACTTACCTCCACGGACTCTCAGAGCTGGTAGCGCTCCCCGGTACTTATTGTGAGCAGTGGGTCAGAGAGTTCTATGCGTCAGTGTGGATTTCTCCAGATCACAGTTATATCCACTATGCACTGGCAGGGACCGACTACAGAGTGACAGCACAGTTGGCCAGATAGGTGCTTGGTCTACGAGCCTCTCCCACCAGGATTCACCAGCTGTGCTACGGGAACGTGGATCCCCCTCGTCGTCCTCACGGTGGTGAGATACCACCGGTTGACTTCGTGGCTCCATGCTTCCGTGCACCTTTTGGGGAGGGCTCCAGCAGGACAGTGGGAGATTTGACACGCCCAGCCAGGATCCTTGACTTCGTGTTGAGGAAGACCCTTCTCCCCAGGACAGGCTACAGAGACGGTTTCACTCGTATGCAGCAGTGGCTCGTCGCTCACCTTATCTCTCAGACCGAGTTTGATTTGTGGGATTTGATCATCTCCGAGATTGAGGACACCATTTCAGAGAGCTTCAGGGGACGGCGTCAGTTGCCGTATGCACATTGGATCACTTTGCTTATACTTCGTGCTAGGCCACTGCCCCTGCCAGCTCACATTCAGAGGGAGTTGACTGAGTCTGACACCGTCTTCCCCCACTACGACCCCCGACAGATGTTGAGAGCACACCACGACCTTCGCGGTGCACCTCCTCCTCGTGCTCCACGTGGACTGGTGCCCCCACCTTCTCCTAGGGGCACCCGCAGTACAGCAGCCGTTGCAGAGACAGAGGAGCAGCAAGATATCGCTATTGGGGCGTTCGCTGATGCAGACGCAGAGGGCAAGTTTGACTTCGCTTCAGACAGTTCAGACGACGACTATCAGCCGCCAGTGACTGACCTTCCTCCCAGAGCTCACGACCACGAGGCAGGCGGTTCGTCGAGTGCTTCAGACCCCGCCCTGCTTGCTATCCTAGAGGGAATGAGGGCAGATCAGCGCCGTGCAGCTGAGGAGCAGGCGAGGCGCGACAGGTATCAGGCTGCCATCAATGCAGCCATGCAGGCCAGGCAGGATGAGCTCCAGCGTCAGCTTCTCACCTTTCAGGAGCAGCAGCTTGCTTTCCAGGCCCAGCAGACAGCGATGATGGCCGCTCTCATGGCCGCCTCCGGGATTCAGCTACCGCAGATAAAGCTTCCAGGCACATCGTCCGTCAGGCCTCCTACTCCTGTGCCCCAGACTCAGAGCCCGTCTCAGCAGCCGCTCCAGCTACCCGCTCAGAGTTAGCCGTTTTCGACGCCCCAGCACCAGGTCTCTCAGGGTGCTATCTCTTCAGGCTTTGAGCAGGTACCGCAGTTTACCCCTCTCCGCTCAGGCTTCACCCCTCAGTCAGCTTCAGCGTCGCAGCTTGTGTGGGACTCGCAGACAGATCCGCACCTCAGCTTCACCTACAGTGCTCTGACTGGTGACCCTACGCCTCCTCCTCTGCAGGCTCCTGCAGTCTTTACGGCGCCAGTTACCACTACAGAGCTTCTGTCATCGTCCGTAGCGTCGTCCGAGCAGCTTGCACCGTCTACTACCGTACCAGAGACGACAGCTACAGCGACCGAGTCCGTGCCAGCTTCGTCAGCCGGACTTGAGCAGCCAGCACAACCTGTGACAGCGCCAGAGCAGACCCGGACCGCTTCTCCAGCACCTGCAGCTTCAGAGGGTCACTCCACCTCCTCCGCCTCGACGGCCGACAGTTCAGATGATGCAGCTCGTTTCGTGGCCGCGCCGAGGGACTCTACTGCTCCGCCTCCTCCACCGACTTCTTAGGTTTTTGGTGCTTGATGCCAAAGGGGGAGAGAGTGCGTATGAGAGAGTTAGGGAGTTAGGGGGAGCTAGCTAGAGAGAGGGATTTTATTCGAGTTCATTCTTTTGAGATATGCTCTATGTGTGCTACTTCATCATGCATCATGTTTACTTTAATGCATTGCACTGGTGTGAGATACTATGGTTATGAGACATGTTTTGTGCTTTATATGATATCTTAATGTCATGTGTTTTGGCTCATATTCTCTTTGCTTCCGCGTTTCTACTCCGATGTACTTATGAGCCTAGTGTTTATATCCTGTCGTATATCACTCACATATTTGGATGCAGGGTATTGGATTTGGTTGATATAAGCATGACTAATCCTTTGTTCTTATTGTAATATGCTTATTGAAACCAAGTCACTTTAAAAACCTCAACTCTCTTTATACATGAGGTTGTCATCAATCACCAAAAAGGGGGAGATTGAAAGAGCATCTAGGCCCCTAGTGGTTTCGGTGATTAATGACATTGTTGATTACTATGACTAATGTGTGTTTTTGCAGAGGCAAAGTCATAGGTAAGGTCATGGTATATAGATACTCGATGGACAGTGACGTACATGCCTACTTAATAGTGGAAATCGTTTCGGTTTTCAAAGGATGGATGGACATCGTCAAGACTAAACTAGGTCTAAGTGCCATATGGTGAAGAAGGGCACTTAGAGTAGTTTAGGACTTTGTTTTCCTTTGATCGTACTATTAAGAGGGGCTTTAATCTAGTAGCTTGACTTAGGCAAGGCTTTAGGTTTAGGTGTGGTGCACACTTGGTAAACCTCGCACTAGGCAGCTCAGAGGTAGTCCTTAGATCGAGAGGAACAAACTTCGTATTGGAGCGATCGCGTTTCGACGAAGTTTGGGTGCCCAAAGGGGCACCGGACGCTGCACCGGACGCTCTGTGAAGTGCGTCCGGTGAGGTCCTTAGCCGTTAGAAAAGCTTGGTGCTTAGGGTTAGGCACCGGACGCACCGGGCAGCGTCCGGTCCCTTACCCAGGGAGCTTGCAAAGTTCCCCTGAGCACCGGACGCTAGCACCGGACGCACCGGGTAGCGTCCGGTCCCATGCGCAGGGAGCATGTAAGGTCTTCCCGAGCACCGGACGGTGCACCGGACGCTAAGAGTTAGCGTCCGGTGACCTGTCAGAGAAAAGAGCAGGTAGCCGTTATGAAGCACCGGACGCTCGGTGCAGTGCGTCCGGTGCAACATAATGTGCGTCCAGTGACCCCGTTTTCTGTGGAAAACGGTTGGCCGACCTTTGGACTTGGTGGATAGTATTTATACTCCTCCACCTCGTCCATGAGACGTCTCTTGCCCACTTGAACATCAGAGAAACTTGTCTGTGGAGCAAGAGAGTTGCCAGAGCCTAGAGAGGATTGAGGTTTGAGTGATTTCTTGAGAGAATCCTTCTCTAGTAAGTTCCAAGAGTCAAGTGTGCATCCACCACTCTCTAGAGCCTTGTTGGGGTCAAGTGAGAGTTCTTTGCTTGTTACTCTTGGTGATCGCCATCACCTAGACGGTTCGGTGGTGATTGGAGGCACGAAGACCGCCCGGGAGTTCTTGTGGGTGGCTCGTGTCAAGCTTGTGAGCGGTTTTGGGCGATTCACCGCGACGGAGTGTCGAAGAATCAGCCCGTAGAGAGCACTTGGTCCTTGCGCGGACCAAGGGGGAGCAAGACCCTTGCGCGGGTGCTCCAACGAGGACTAGTGGAGAGTGGCGACTCTCCGATACCTCGGCAAAACATCACCGAGCACTTTCTTCCACTACTCCTTTACTTTCTAGCATTTGCTTTGTGCTTTTACTTTCTTAGAATTGCCATGCTAGAATAGGATTGGAACTAGGTTGCAAAACTTTTATCCGGTAGCTCTCTAAGTCACACTAGGCACAAGGGGTTGAATTGGAGCTTATAGGTTGCTTAAATTTTTAGAGAAGCCCAATTCACCCCCCCTCTTGGGCATCTTGATCCTTTCAACGTCTTGACCGGATCCTCGAGGGCCCGTCTTGAGGTGACGTCAACGTCGCCTGGACGGAGACTCCGAAGGAGGGCCCGAGCGGATCCCACCGCCCTCGGGCCGACACGCCTCCTGCGCCCTCGACTGGCCAGGTCGCGCCGCGCCCTCCCCCCGCGCCCAGGGGGGTGGCCCTGCTAGGCCCCAGGCGACGGGGCCGCTGACTCGCGGTCGCGCCGCGGCCTCCGAGAAAGGAGAGGCCGGCCGCAGGAGCGCCAGTCTCGGTGCCCGCCAAGCGGGAATTGCTGTGCCAGGGCCGGTGCCTGCACTCGAGGCGCCCGGAGCCTTGACGCGGGGAGGCTCGAGGCCCACCGGTCGGGGTACCGGTAGGCGAGCTGTTCTTCCCGTAGGGTAAGCTTTTTGAAGTTGTGACTTTTGTTTACCCATTCCCTCGCGTTTCCTTGTATTCTGGTCTTTTCATGCTCATTCCCTCCTTTTTAGGCTGAAGCGGACACTTGAGCAGGCCCAGCCCTCAATGGCGAAGAGGCTCAAGGCAGGAGCAGCCTCCAAGGAGCCAGGTTTGTAGTTTGTTTCTGGGTCTTGTGACGTTCTTGTGTCGGTTATTACAGTGACCGACCTTTATTCTTTACTTCGCAGGCTCCTCCGACTCTCAACCTCCGGCCGACGCTGGTAGTGCTCTGTCTCGTCCTGAGCCTACTCCAATGCCGTCGACGCGTGACGAGGCGCCCCAAACTCACGGGCAGGAAGGAGACCCCGAGCCTCCCCGATTGGGGGTCGAGGCAGACCCCATCACCATTAGCGACACGTCTGGTGGTAACGAGGCGTCTGCGGACGCCCAACCTATGGAGGAGGAGGCGTCGACCTCTCTCATCTCGGGACGGACTCCCTGGCCTGCTGGCCTTCGAGCCCTCGAGGAGCAGAAGGAGAAAGAGAAGGAGGGGGAGGAGCGGGAGCGCGAGGCGACACGGCCGCCACAGGAGCAGCAGCAGCAGCAGCAACATCTGTAGGAGGAACAGCAGCAGCTGCAGGAGCAGCAAATGCCCGAGGGGCAGCAACAGCAGCAACAGCAGGGGGAACAGCAGCTGCAGCAGGAGCAGGGGGGCCAAGAGGAAAGGCCGCTCGAGCCCCTGCCTCAAGGTCTGGCCCAACCGGTACCACCGGCACCGCAAGAGCCCGGCGTTCAGGAGGAAGATTTGCTGGTGTACGGCCCTCCCACCCCAGCGTGGCTCCTCCCGGGGGCGCCTGCCGCGATCCGAGCAGAGTCGGGGCGAGCGGATGGAGTGGTGGCGCTCGCCTGTATGATGCGCACCCCCACCGACCCCGAGTCCGAGATCAAGAGGACGATCTACGGCATGGACGGGATCGCCCCAGGGTTCCTCCAGGAGCGTCGGGCGTGGGAGGACCGCTTTCCCTCTGAGGAGGATGAGATCGGGACGTCGGGAAGCAAGGACGGTACCTAGAAGACGGTGGACGACGACGGGCGGTTCCCATGCCTCGTCGACCTGTTCTTGCGCCACGGGGGCTCCCTTGAGACCGTCGAGAACCTTATCCGCGGTGTCAAGGCGCGGGCTGATCGAGAGATGGAGAACTGGTGCCCCGATCAGATTCGTATCCGGGCTTCCACCGATCCGTCCGAGCCCAACATCTTCCTCGACGACAAGAAGGAGGCCGAGAAGTGGGAACATGTCGAGGAGCTCCGCCTTTGGATGAAGCACGTGGTGGGGCTCCTGTCCGACATCATCAACAACGGGCTCGGGCCGGCTTATTTTGTAAGTGTTTTTTCGATCTTTGATCTTCATGGAACCTTTTGGTTTTGTGTTCTAGCTGTTCGACCGCCGGCTCGCAGGACATGAAAGAGACCTCCTGCATCAAGTCGAGCTTCATTCACGCCACAAGAGGCGGCTGGGAGCAACTCCCCGTCCTCAAGGACCAACTCCTCGAGTCGCAGGAGAAACTCCTCAAGGCTTATAAAGACCTTATAGCGCTCGAGGAGGAGAAGAATGCGAGGGAGGCTGCTTTGGCCGAGGCTCGAGAAGCCTCAAGAAAGGCGGAGGAGGAGACGACGCTGCTGCGGGAGCGGGCTCTGACGGTCGAGGAGGCCGCGTCCAGAGCCCGGGAGGAGGCCCTGTCCTACAAGAGCGTCATTGTGTACCTGGACAAGGAGAAGGGCCTTCTCAAGACCGACCTGGACTCCCTCCGAGAGTCCTTCCAAAAGATGAAGGTGGAGCATGTGAACGGCGAGATCGCCAGGAGCGCCGCGGAGGAAGCCAAGAAGAAGGCCCTCGAAGATCTCGAGGCGGAGCGGGCTCAATCCCGCAGGCTCTCTGACGACGTCGAACGTCTGAAGGGAGAACTGTTGGAGAAGAGTGGGGCCATTGCTCAGGCTGGCAAGGTGATCAAAGATCTCCGCGTTGCCAACACCGAGCTGTCCCGTTCCAACAGAGAGATCGAGAGGGCCAACACCAAATTAGTCGGCGAGAACACGGCCCTGGAGGAGAGCGTCCGAGGTACGTTTCCTCTGCCGAATTTTTTCTTTCGAGGTGTGCTTGGTTTTTCCTAAGGCTTCTTTTATTAGCATTTTCAGGGCTTAAGGACGAACTCCTAGCCGCCCAAGTTGAGGCCCGTAATGCTAAGGCTCAGCTCGAGGCTGAGGTTGCTTTGAACGGTCGAGTGCGGACGGCGATAAGCGACCTCTCGACCTCTTGGGAGGTCGAGCCTATGGACGAGTCGAGGGAGGGAGCTCGAGGCGACGCACTGGTCGACCAGCTGTTCTACTTAGGCGCGACGCTGAGAGACCGAGTGCGGGACGCCCTCCACATCAGGGTGAAGCGGGCGATGGCAGTTGTCTGCTCGGGCTTCTCCTATGACATGGAGGTGGTGTCCCACGGCTTCGTCACTGACATCTCCAAGACCGACGCGGAGAACGAAGAGAGGCTCCACGCCTTGATCGACGACGCGGAGGTTCCTGGGGAAAGGCTGGCTAAGCTTTTTGAGCCTGAGGTGCTTCCTCCTGAGACTGGCTCGGGCGCAGGCGGGGGTGGTGAGGATCGTGCCATGGACTGAGGCCTGCGAGCCTGCTCAGGGCGCCTAGGGCCCCTTGTATAATACTTCGTCAACATGCTATTTAAGTGATGTAGTGTCTTTAAATATTTGTTAAATGTTTATCTATCTTTCCGCTCGAGGCTTTTTGTTTCTTTTTGCGCCTACGTTTGTATTCCTTATTCGATCTTTCATCAAAAACAACCTCGATCACCTCAAGGGTAAGGGAGTGAGTAGAGTTTCCGTAGCCCGGGGGCGTAGGAGTTCTCAGGCTCATTGTCCCTCGGCCTTTGAGGGGCTCGAGGCGCCTTAGCTACTCGAATCGTGCAAGGTTTACTAAGTAAGCAAAGAAAATTTCTTGGCTTTTTTGACGCCTGGGGGGGGGGGTCGTCCCCCTGGTAGACCCCGAGAGGGTGTTGACTATGATGGGTCATAGTCGGCGCCCTCTTCTAGCATCGGGATTATGACTTGTAACTCCTTGGTACAAAAAGAAGTTGCTCGAGGGAAAGACTTCATTTATTCATACATTCGTTTACAAAGTCTTGGTACAAAATGTACGTAAGAACATAAGTTTTGAACTTCTAGGGGTAGAATCGACGTAGCTGTTCGATGTTCCATGCGTTGGTGAAGACCGCCCCCTTCTCGTCCGCTAACTTGTATGTTCCTGGCTTCAAGACCTCGGCCACCACGTACGGGCCTTCCCATGGTGGGGTCAGCTTGTGGCGTCCTTGGTTGCTCTGCCGTCGTCGTAGGACAAGGTCGCCCACATTTAAGTCCCTCTTTCGTACGTGTTTGTCGTGGTAGCGTCGAAGCTTCTGCTGGTATCTGGCAGAGTTGAGGAGGGCCATGCCTCGAGCCTCCTCAAGCTGGTCGACAGCATTCTCTTGAGCTTCCTTATTTGACTGCTCGTTGTATGCCTTGAGTCGAGGAGATCCATACTCGAGGTCTGTTGGGAGCACGGCCTCAGAGCCATAGACCATGAAGAACGGAGTGTATTTGGTGGCCCGGCTTGGCGTCGTCCTCAAACTCCATAAGACCGAGGAAAGCTCCTCAACCCACTTCTTGCCGAATTTCTTCAGGCGATTGTAGATCCTTGGTTTGAGCCCCTGCAAGATCATGCCGTTGGCACGCTCAACCTGGCCGTTAGTTCGAGGGTGAGCCACCACGGACCAGTTCACACGGATGTGATGCTGATCACAGAAGTCCAAGAACTTTTTGCCGGTGAACTGGGTGCCGTTGTCGGTGATGATCACGTTAGGGATTCCGAATCGGTGTATGATGTCGGTGAAGAAGAGGACGGCTTATTCGGAGCGGATGTTGGTGATGGGTCGAGCCTCGATCCATTTGGAGAATTTGTCGAGAGCCACCAGCAAGTGGGTGTAACCCCCTTTCGCCTTTTGTAGAGGCCCTACTAAATCGAGCCCCCACACCGCAAATGGCCAGGTGATGGGGATCATCTGAAGAGCGTGGGCGGGCAGATGCGTCTGTTTGGCGTAGAACTGGCACCCATGACATGAGCGTACAAGCTCGATGGCATCTGCCACGGCCGTCGGCCAGTAGAAACCTTGTCGAAAGGCGTTCCCCACGAGGGTCCGTGGAGCAGCATGGTGGCCGCAAGCCCCCAAGTGTATGTCCTCGAGGAGTTTTCGGCGCTGTAAGACCCCTGTCGGGCTTCGTCGATATAGCTCATTGCCTTCGCCATAGATCGCGTATGACTTGGCCCGTCGAGCGATACGGCGGGCCTCAGATCGATCTTCTGGCAGCTCGCAGCGGATTAAGCAGTCGAGGAACGGTGTGCGCCAGTCGAACGGTCGACCGGGTCGCTGTTCTACCTCCATCACTTCTGCTGCCATTAGCAGTGCATCGACGGTGTCGGCTGGTTGGGCGGGAGCGGCATCGATACCTGCCCCCGAGCCCAAGTCGACGGACGGTTTGTGAAGATCTCTTGAGAACGCGTCGGGTGGCACCGTGCCCCGGGTCGACGCGATTTTGGCGAGTTCGTCAGCTGCTTCGTTGTAGCGTCGGGCGATGTGGACGAGCTCGAGGCCGTGGAACTTGTCTTCGAGTCGACGGACTTCCTTGCAGTACGCCTCCATTTTTGGGTCGTGGCAGCTTGAAGTCTTCATCACTTGGTCGATGACGAGTTGGGAGTCACCTCGGACGTCGAGGCGTCGGCCTCCTAGCTCGATGGCGATCTTGAGACCGTTGACGAGGGCCTCGTATTCTGCGACATTGTTGGATGCGGCAAAATGAATCCTGATGACGTACCTCACATGGACGCCCAGGGGCGAGACAAACAGCAGGCCAGCCCCGGCCCCCGTCTTCATGAGTGACACATCGAAATACATCGTCCACAGCTCCGACTGGACCTGAGTTGGGGGGAGCTGGGAGTCTGTCCATTCCGCGATGAAATCCACCAGGGCTTGCGATTTGATGGCCTTGCGAGGCGCGTAAGTGAGAGTCTCACTCATGAGCTCGACCGACCATTTGGCTATTCTTCCCGTGGCCTCCTTGCTCTGGATTATCTCACCCAAGGGGAAAGACGAGACCACCGTGATGGGGTGGCCGAGAAAGTAGTGCTGCAGCTTGCGGCGGGCGAGGATTACGGCGTAGATCAGCTTCTGGATTTGGGGGTAACGTACCTTGGTCTCCGAAAGCACCTCGCTGACGAAATAGACTAGCCTCTGGACTGGCAGCGCATGTCCCTCCTCCTGCCTCTCGACCACCACCGCTGCACTGACGACCTGGGTCGTCGACGCAATGTAAAGGAGCAGTGGTTCTGCAGGTTGAGGTGGGACTAGGACTGATGCTGAGGTCAATGTTTTCTTCAGCTTCTCGAGAGCTTCCTCGGCCTCAGGGGTCCAAGAAAAACGCTCGACCTTCTTCAGAAGTCGGTACAGGGGTAACGCCTTTTCTCCTAGTCTCGAGATGAAACGGCTCAGAGCCGCCAGGCATCCCGTGACTCTTTGTACACCCTTGATGTCTCAGATCGGCCCCATTCTTGTGATGGCCGAGACTTTCTCGGGGTTGGCCTCGATGCCGCGCTGGGAAACAATGTAACCCAAGAGCATGCCTCGAGGCACGCCGAAGACGCATTTCTCGGGATTGAGCTTGATCTGGTTGGTGCGTAAGCAGCTAAAAGTGATCTCGAGGTCCTGGATCAGGTCCCCTCGCCGTTTCGATTTGACAACAATGTCGTCGACATAGGCCTCGACCGTCGACCCTATGTGTTCGCCAAATACATGGAGCATGCAGCGTTGGTACATGGCTCCCGCGTTTCGAAGCCCAAACGGCATGGTTACATAGCAATACATCCCAAAAGGTGTGATGAAAGAGGTCGCGAGCTGGTCGGACTCCTTCATATTTATTTGATGGTAACCAAAATATGCATCAAGGAAAGAAAGGGTTTCACATCCCGCAGTAGAATCGACAATCTGATCAATACGTGGTAATGGAAAAGGAACTTTCGGACATGCTTTATTTAGACTTGTATAATCGACACACATCCTCATTTTCCCATTCTTTTTCTTAACTAATACAGGGTTTGCTAACCAGTCGAGATGATGAACCTCCTTGATGAATCCGGCCGTCAAAAGCTTGTGGACCTCCTCGCCAATGATCTTGCGCTTCTCCTCGTCGAATCGGCGCAACCGTTGCTTCACTGGCTTGGAACCGGCTCCAATCTCCAAGGAGTGCTCGGCGACTTCCCTCGGTATGCCTGGCATGTCCGAGGGACTCCATGCAAACATGTCGGCGTTCGCACGGAGAAAGTCGACGAGCACAGCTTCCTATTTGGGGTCGAGATCGGAGCTGATCGTCAGTGTCTTGCCATCGGAGTCGTTGGGGTCGAGCGGGATCTTCTTGGTTCCCTCCGCTGGCTCGAAGTTGCCCGCGTGGCGCTTGGGCTCTGGAGCCTCAGCGGCCAGGGCCTCGAGCTTTGCGACGAGCTCGGTAGAGTTCTCGACCGCTTCCCCATACTCGACGCACTCGACGTCGCACTCGTAAGCGTGCTCGAAGGAGGAGCTGACGGTGATGACGCCTTTGGGTCCGGGCACCTTCAGCTTCAAGTAGGTGTAGTTAGGTATGGCCATGAACTTGGCGTAGCCCGGGCGCCCGATGATGGCGTGGTACGTGCCACGGAACCCGACCACCTCAAAGGTGAGGGTCTCCTTCCTGAAGTTGGCCGCCGTGCCGAAGCAGACCGGTAGGTCGATTCGACCTACTGGCAGCGCCTTTTTTCCTGGCACGACACCATGGAAACCGCCGGCACTTGGCTGGAGCCGTCCCCTATCGATGCCAAGGAGGTCGAGGGTCTCGAGGTAGATGATGTTGAGGCTGCTGCCTCCGTCCATTAGCACCTTGGAGAGCCGGGTGTTGATGATGATAGGGTCGACGATGAGCGGGTAGACGCCTGGGGCGACTACCTTGTCGGGGTGGTCCTCTCGGTCGAAGGTGATGGGGGTGCTCGACCAGCTGAGGTACTGGGGCACCGCCATTCTCGCCGCGAAGACCTCACGGCGCTCTCTTTTGCGCTGCCTCGTGGTCAACTGTGTCGAAGGCCCACCATAGATCATGTAGCAGTCGTGGACGGCAGGGAAGCCGTCGTCGTCCTTGTTGCCCTCTTTGTCACCGCCCTTCTCCTTCTTCGAGTCGTCACGCTCATCCCTTTTGAACCCTAGACCGTCGAAATGCCTTTTCAGCATACGACAGTCCTTGAGCTTGTGGTTGGCGCCTCCCTTATGGTAAGGGCATGGCTCTTCGAGCATCTTGTCGAAAATACCTCCATCTGGGGGGCCTCGAGGCTTCTTCCGCTCCATGGCAGCGACGAGATCGTCGTCGAAGTTCTCCTGCTTGTACTGCCGCACTTTCTACTTCTTCTTGTTCTTCTTGAGCCCTCGACTGGGGGTTCCATCTTCATCGACGGGCTGCTTTCCTTTCCCGCCTTCACAGCTAAAGAAGGCGCCGACTGCTTCCTCCACTGCTGCGTAGTTCGCCACTACGTCCATCAGCTCATCGACGGTCTGAGGGCGATTTCGGCCCAGTTCCCGCACTAAGTCTCGACTGGTGGTACCAGAGACAAAAGCCAGGATGACGTCATGGTCAGGGATGTGTGGCAGCTCAGTGCGTTGCTTCGAGAAGCGTCGAGCATACTCTCGAAGAGTTTCTCCTGACTTCTGCTTGCATTTGCTGAGGTCCCACGAGTTCCCGAGCCGTATGTAGGTTCCTTTGAAATTACCCTCGAAAACTTTAACCAAATCGACCCAGTCGTGAATCTGATTTGCTGGAAGTTCCTCGAGCCATCGACGGGCGGTGTCAGAGAGGAAGAGCGGTAGCTGTCTGATGATGGCTCGATCATCTCCTCGAGCGCCACCTAGCTGACAGGCCAACCTAAAATCGGCCAGCCATAGTTCTGGTTTGGTCTCTCCATTGTATTTTGCGATGCTGGTCGGGGGTCGGAATGGACTGGGCAGGGGCGTGCTGCGGATCGCCCTGCTGAACACCCATGGGCCCGGTGGCTCGGGGGCCACCCGGTCCTCGTCGCTGTCGTACCTCCCACCGCGATGTGCGCTGTAACCGCGCTCTTCCGCGTCTCCGTGCCGGCGGCGTCGATTCTCTTCGATGTCATGCCGTGCGTCGTGTCGACGCTGATTGTCGATGGGGAGAACGAGAGCAGTCTTTCTGCCTCGAGGAGGAGGCTGTTGATGGACTGACACCTCCTTTTCGTTTTGAGGCGGCTCGTCGCGCTTTTCAGTGGCAGCTCCTCGTCGTCGAGAAGCTGAGCTTTCGGCTTGTTGAACTGCCGCCACCTGGAGCAGGGTCTGTACCTCGTCTCGAATGCGCTGAGCCTGGGAGTTCGATGGTTCTGGCATGTTGCGCAGCAGCATCGTCGCCGCCACTACATTTTGGCCCGCTCGAGGGAAACGGCTGACGGGCTGCTCTGGCTCTGCGTCTCCGACGATTTGTCGATGTACCTCTCAAGCACGTCTGCGGACACTTCTGCCCGGCGGGTAGGGCAGGTCTTGCTCAAGGATTTGCTCAAGCAGGACGAGGCGCTCTCGGTCTTCGTCGAGCTTCATCTTGAGCTCTCGTAGCTGTGCAAGCTGCGCAGCCTTGTCTTCCTGTGGAGGGGGGTCGACCTGTCCGTCGTTCCCAGGCGTCCTGGGGTCTTCCCGTGCTGCAGGGGCTCGACCACCCGCTGCAGCATCCTGCGTCTCGTCGGTAGTTTCTACTGCCCCGTCGATGTGATAGCATTCCCTCGTGGGGTCGTAGCTATCAGTCTCGGAGTCGGAGTCCGGCTCGGCGGCGTAGAAGCATCCACGTCCCTCCTCCAGCAGCCGTTGCCTGAGTGAGGTGATCGTGTATCGCCCAGGGCCTAGGCGGCGGAGGCCTCGCACCTGGGAGAAATCCGGCAGTTCGGGCGTCGGCCGTAGTGCCTCAGAGTCACGTGGGAGGACCATTGGTCTCTCTACGTACGTCTAGGCGTTTGGGCATATTGCTCTGGCGAGCGATGCCGCGGCGTTGTCCAATCCAAATGTCAGTGCCCTTCTTGGAGTGAACAACCCGTGTGGAAGTAGCTTAGTGGCGGTGGGGGAGGGCGCGCGAGACGCGTCCCCTCCCGTCGTCGTGCGATGTCGAGCCGTCGTGCCCGCGGTTCCGGCACATGGTGTTGCCGGCTCGCGGTCCACCTCCTGCCTCGCACGAGTTGCCGGTCGTGACGAGGCAGAGGGGCGGCGGTGGTGCTGTCCGCGCCTCTTCTTGGACGGGGAGGCATGGTGGCGAGGGCGTCTCGGGCCCTCAACCGAGCTGGTGCAACGCGGGCTCCTCCCGGTCCTTTGACTGAGAGCAAGATCATGTCGTAGCCGGAGCCCGTGGACATGAACTCGAGACTCCCAAACCAAATCACCGTGGGGCGCGGAATCGGCGAGGCAAGAGCTGCCATCTGGAAAGGAGTGGGAAACCGATGAAAAACACGCAGGACCCCTACCTGGCGCGCCAACTGTCGGTGTTTTCCCCACGGGGGGTCACACCAACGAGTAAATTAGTATGCGTGCTCCCTTTCCCAGATGGTGATGCAAGAAGACACTGGGATTTATCCTGGTTCAGGCAAGAGAAGGCCCTACGTCCAGCGGGGGAGGGAAGTCTGTATTATCTTGCACCTAAGTGCTTGTACAGGGGTGAATACAAGCGTGGTATGGAGTGTGTGAGTTCTACTGCGTATGGGTGTCGTGTCCGTTCTATTCCTGAGTCCCTCCTTTTATAGCTCCAAGGAGAGACCTAGGGTACATGCGTAGGTGTCAGAGTAGGGGTCAATAGCAGCATGGAGCGCTGACCTACTCGAGGCTTCCGTACCGGCATAGCTTCGAGCCGTCCCGTCTTGATAGCCTGGTGATGATTACGCGTGCCCCTGCATTCTGCTCTGTGCGTCGTCTTGCGCTGGTTCAACGGTCGCACGCTTGTACGGTACGGCGGCAAATCCGGCGGGGTGGTTGTGGTGTTGTCAGTCGACGCCCAACTCGTCCCTAGGAAGGAACCCTGTTCGGTCGAGGGTCGGACGCCGTGTAATGTGCTGATATCCGGAGCGCTGACCTTGAATGTCTCGAGGGGGTCGCGATTAGACGTTCCATCCTTGTTTCCTGCGTCCTGACACGCCCTGGGTCGTTTGGTGGGAAGGCTGCAAAAAGAACGATGGGACGGATGCCTGTTCCCTATCACGCCTCCCGTGACCTGTGTGTTAGGTGGGGAAGCGTCAGGCGCATTTAATGCCCCGGCTCGCGTGCGCGCGTCAGGCGACGGGCGGCGTCCTTGCGCTCGACGTCTCCCGGTTCGTGTGAGCCTGTTTCCGTATTCGGCGGTAGCTAGCGCTCGACCCTTGATCGATTCGCTCGACGCTATTTCCGTCTTCGAGGTTGCGGCCGCCGACGACAGCGCGCATGTATGACCAGAGCGTCGAATTGAGGGTCTCGACCTGCGTACGGGTAATCTCGTAATGCGCATCGGTGAGGGTACCCCTTACTGATACCCTCGACAAAGACAAAAACAAGTCTTAATCTATCCCTAATACTAAATTACAAAAATTTCAGTCCGCCCCTTCAATCTGTCCACCACCCGCTGTGTGCGCCTCAAGTCAAGTACGTCCGGAACTGGTGGTCCACCAAACAAGATAAAATTTTTCCTAGATTCCCAATACAAAATCTTCTATACACATCAAAACACATTGAGAATAAAGAAAGTACAGGGGCCTAGATACAAAGTGTTTATTCTCTTAGTTTACTTTTTTTTATTCTTTAAATTGGTTGAAAATTGATAAATGCGTAGTAATTCATAGAAAAATCTAAAAATTATAAAACAAATTTTGCTCAGCTCCACATATGTAGATCCATGCAGTAAACAAAAAATATCACATATTTTAATACATTTTTTTGCTAGAGATGTTTGTCTATGATTTTTAGTGTAAAAATTGACCAGTTGAAAATTGATAAATGCGTAGTAATTCATAGAAAATTCTAAAAATTACAAAACAAATTTTGTTCAGCTCCACATATGTAGATCCATGCAGTAAACAAAAATATCACAAATTTTAGTATATTTTTTTGCTGAAGATGTTTGCCTATGCTTTTTAGTATAAAATTGAAATTGTAGTTATCTACTCCAATTATTATGAAAATTTAAAATATCACAAATTTTAGTATATTTTTTTTGCTGGAGATGTTTGCCTATGCTTTTTAGTGTAAAATTGAAATTGTAGTTATCTGCTCCAATTATTATAAAAATTTTACGATAGTCTATTTAATGTGATGCTTGATTTGTGGTAAAAGTTTTAGCACCATTCCTGCATATCTCACTGATTTACTGATCTACCTAAATTTGTGCTTGAGGATGCTTCTACTACCTTTGCACGATGTGTTGTTATGTCATATGAACATTTCATAAGCCTATGTGTTCATAATCTATATACATTTAACTGATATATCATATTTTATAGGAATCTTAATCTAAATAAAAAATAAAGCTAGCAACAAACTTCTCATGTTTTAATATAATACTAAGATATATTAGGAGGTAATATTAGAGTAAGATAAGGTTTGACTAATTTCTTTTTTATTATTAAATAAATATGTTTCCGATCTATATATATATTATTGTAAATATTAACTATCTAATACTATAGATGTCATGATTATCAATAAAATAAATTATAGACTTTAAATTTTCTAAAAAGAATAAATATAAATAAATATGTAACATCCATTTGGTATTTTTCTCCCGTTGCAACGCACAGGCATATTTGCTAGTCAATAATAGTAAAGATAAAACCAGGATCAGCCCTCATTAGATGCGGTGTGTGTGGAGCAGTGGAAGTATATTCCCTAATAGGATTACAATTTTCCTGTGGTTCCTTTGACATAATATCATCTGTGCTGTGGTTAGTTTTAAAAGACAGTGTCCAGAGGATGTGTGAAGTTACACTGCATCCCAAGCTATCGTCATGTAATTAAATATGCCTTGAGCTTTTAGCCTTTATTCAGTTTCCATTTCTCGTCACACAAACAAGAATCAGCTCTTGATTGCACCAAGTCTCGTGATAATCTCTCTGTCATCGTCATTGCCAAACTTCTCTATCTCCTTCAGCAGGATGCTCCATTTCTGCATAAAAAATATCAAGCGGTGTACCACGACATCAGGGTGGGGCAATGATTTTATTGCTAAAACATAGTCATTAAAGGTTAACCAAAGACTCCAAGTTATACAAGCTAACAGATCGAAAGATCAACCTGGATTTGAGAACATCCCCTTTGTTACTACTAAGCTCAAAGAACTGGTTCAGTTTGTTGGAAGAGCTACACGGCCTGGTACTCCTGAGGCTATGCATAAACAAATGTAATAGTTCTCAAATATAAAAAGAGTAAGGGCTTGTTTGGATATGCATGTATTTCTCTCGATCCACATGTGTTGAAGTGAATTGGAGTGGATTTAAACTATGTTCCACTCCAACACTTATGGTTTGACGTAGATACATGTGCATCCAAAACATACGAGGATAGCTACAAGACCCAAAGTGAACGAATTGTTCTTATAACCAGTTCCACTTGAACAAGCACCTCCTAGTCAGGGGCTCAAATTGTTACCTACTAAAGAAGTTGGCCATGGCATGAAGTAGGGATGAGCATGACCATCAGCTTTTACATAAAAGAGCTTTTCCAGCTTCCTTGTTTCCAGGCAGAAGGATAGGTACCAGCAAGGCAATGTAGCATCTCTAAATGTCTCAAATGTCGTCATGTACACAATGCCGTCCCGAATTGCAAACACTTTCAGCTGTTCAAGTTCATCCAATGAGCCCTCGGTGGCCTCAAGAACCTCTTCCTCCAACTGCAACACATTTTGAAGCACCCACTTGTCAACACCATCAGCATCTGGTGTCCGGAACCAGACGAATAGCGTGAAATCGATCGCGGCCACGATGCAGAGCTTCCCATCCTTGGTATCCCCAGTCCTGTAGAGGTGGCCTTGCCCACTCAAGCCATCCGGCAGATCGATGAAGGAGAATTGCAGCGTCGCCGTGTCCAGCAACACCTTGTAGGCATTCTTATGGTGTGACCAGCACAGGAACCCATTCACCTGCTTCCCCGAGAGAAGCCAATACTTGCCGCTCGCCGGCTGTGTCGGCACAGGCTCCGACCAGGGGAGAATCTGCCACTTCCTGGTGGCCGATGAGAAGACGGCGATGCGCACCCGAGACTTGTCGTGGCAGGAGGCGATCACCCGGAACGAACGCCTATCGGGAGCCTCGTCGTCGGGGACGACCAGGAAGAAATCACCGGAGATGAACTTGCCGCGGTGTCCTTTGGAGATCTCGTCGGGGAGCTTGGGGACGAGATCCAAGGCGCCCGTGAGGGGGTTGTAGGCGGCGAGCTGCTTGGTTTTCCAGTTGAGGAGGAGAAGGCAGCCCCCGCGGCACTCCATTACCTGCCATCCGGGGAAGACGTCGTCGTCGTCCTGGTGCGGGACGCGGGTGAGGAAGACGTCGAGGCCGCGGACGGCGGCCGCGTGGTCCCGATCGGAGCCGCGGCGGATGGGCGTGAAGGTGGGGTTTTCGTTGCCGTCGGGGTCGAAGAAGAAGCCGAGGAGAGGGGGCGAGTGCAGCGCTCGGAAGCGGAGGCGGAAGGCGGGGGAGGAGCGGACGGCGGCCAGGAAGGCGCGGCAGGTGAGGGCGGCGCGGACGAGCGAAGGGAGGGACGGGAGGCGGAGGAGGATCTCGCGCAGGAGGTCGTCGGAGAGGTCACGTATGGTGGTGGGGGCGGGCGGTTCCGCCGGTGACGGCGGGTGCTCGGAATGGGCGGTCATGGGGAGTGGACGACGCAGAGGAAGAGAACGGGGGCTTTTTCCTTTTTCAGGAGGAAGGCAGGAGAGAGAGGAGGCCGGTTTGAAATGGGCTTCAGTTGTTGGATGGGCTGGGCTTGCCGTCTGGTAGGCGGACAATTTGATTTTTCTATTTATTTGATTTGATTTTCTGCTCAAAAAAAAATATTTGATTTGATTTGGAAGGAATGGGCTCAAGATGACGTTGATTTTGTATGATTTTCAAGACAAATTAAACCTCATAGAGAAATCTCGGCTACCCGTCACTAAAGCTATATGGGCAAACATCTAATTGGTGTAGATAAGGATTAATCTCGGCTACCCGGCTTCAATGTTTGAGGACTTTGTATGGCAGATAAACCTGAGCTTCCTTAGCCTCAACTACTTTTCTACAGAATTTATCCACTCATCAACTACCCTTGCACTCTTGCACTAAATCCATATCCCTCTCTTCCATCCTATATATACCCTTGCTTTCCTTTTGAGTAGTGAGTTCTCCTGCCTATCCTCTTCCCAAACAAATATGCAAACAAAATAAGGCAGAGAAGAAATTAGCAGAGCTGTTAAGTGAAAAAAAAAGTGTGCAAGAGAGTTAGGGAAACCAGCTATTTGCTTGAGAATGGGTGGCAACAGGAGGAGTTCTACAGCTTCGGAAAATTCTTCATCCTCCAACTCACACCGTAGTGTACTGCAACAGTTCTTGCTGCAGAACAAGTTCTTGTGCAAGAATCATGGTGCAATTTAGTTGCTAGCTGTCCTTCCATTCTTGTGAATGAATGAAAAAGTATATACAGAGCATGCAAGAAAAGAAACTCTAATGGAGTATGTGGGTTTTACATGAAGATAAGTCGATGAACCGTGGCATAGATTAAATTGCATCTTGGGATACAGGTTCACATGTTGTTTTATTTGAACATCAAACACCAGCAACAGGGCCAGCAGAACTGATACAAGAAAAAACTAATGTAATTTGGTATATGTTAATGGTGCAACTAAGTGTTCAGATAAAGACTTAGGCGCCGTTTGGATATGAAAAGTATTTTTGGAGTACGTATTGGATAAATGTTATGTTTAGTTTTCAAAAGTTGTTGGATGTTTGGATACAATAAAATTTGCTCTAAAACCATGATTTTGTCAAACTCAGTCTTTTTGAAGTTTTAGAAACTCAGTTACAATCTCTTTGTTCTTAACCACTGTTACGGCTTATCATGTGCATGTCACTCCTCCAAAGTCCGAATCATGGATTTATTGCTTGCTTCTTCCCCCTTTCTTTTCGCCTCACTCAATTTCTCCTGAGCGTGTCATTTGTGAGAGGATGGTGGCAGCGAGTTCATGTCGCGGCTATAATGTTTAAGGCATTTTGTATGACAAATAAATCTGAGCTTCCGTAGTCTTAACTACTTTCTCTACACAGATTTTACCCCCTCATCAACTACCCTTGCACTAAATACAATCCCTCTCTTCCATCCTATTTATATCCTTTGCTTGTTTGGAGTGAGTTCTCTTGCTCTCCTGTCCTCTTCCCAAACAAATATGCAAACAGATAACAAGGCAGAGAAGAGATTAGCAGAGCTGTTAGTGAAAAATGGTGTGCAAGGGAAACTAGCTATTGCTTGAGAATGGGTGGCAACAGGAACAAATGGAGTGCTAGAGCTTTGGAATTCATGCTCCAACTCACACTACTATATTGTACTGCAGTAGTGTAATCGGCTGCAGATTGTTTGCCCTGCTCAGAGTTCTTGTCTAAAACGACATCATCAGGCTCATACTGGGATGCTTTTGATGCTTAGCAAAGGTCAGGAATGATAGTTCGCATACATTTATATGCCTGAGGATGGATGACATTGGGAAAATATTCATTACTATTTCCTTAGGCTAAGAGCTGGATGTGCTGCTAGTATCACCAATTCTCCATCCATCATCTGGAATTGAAACACTTAGTTCATTCTACAGTCAGTTTTTTTTTAAAAAAAAAGAGTTCATTCTACAATCACAGAACATCAACAGAAAATCGATGAATTCAAAAGCCAAAACATGGGGGTTGGAGGGGATTGAGTGAAAAATTAGTCCATTTTCTCCTGCAATCCTCTCCGGTCCCCCATGGGTGACAATTAGTCTTAGGTCACTGAGTGCCAGACTTCTTATAGCTTTTGTTTAGGCTGTGTGGTTTTATGAAGAGGTTGGAGTGAATTCATGAATTATTGTATCAACTCGATATAATGATTGTGAATTAATAAAATCCTTTCTTTATCAAAAAAAAAAAAGAAAGAACGACCATATCCAAAGTAGCCCTAATAGTCGTTCTCTTTGGGTCTTGCACATTTTTTGCTGTGCAAAAGCAAATTGAATTTTGAGCAATTGTGACATTCATGATGCTTTTATTTATGGAGTTCAAAAACGTTCATGTGTTGTGGAAGCAAACTGGGAGATGTGTTTATAATAAACAGCCATTACCATGTACTCCCTCCATTTCAAATTATAAGTCATTCCAAAAATCTTGAAGAGTCAAAACATCTTAAAATTTGACTAAATTTATATGGTAGGATAATAACATTTATGATATCGTTATTAGGTTCTTCATTAATTATATTTTTATAGTATATCTATTTGATGTCATAAATCTTTACAATTTTTTCTATAATTTTGATCAAACTTAAGATGCTTTGATTCTCCAAAATCCTTGGAATGACTTATAATTTGAGATGGAAGGAGTATTAGCTTTTACTCAAGTTGGTTACCAAAATATAACATGTTCACAAAAAGGAAAGATAATTCAAATTAGTCACCTAATTGGTTCAACAATAACTATCAATTCTAGGGCAAAAAATCTAGGGAAAATTGGCTACCGGACATGCAAAGTGGTGACCATTGCTGGAAGACACTTTTTCATGTAACACTCACCACCAAAACAATTGCCATTTGTAAACCATAAGGCCAACGGCTATGAAATTTTAACAGCAACAAGATACGATAGTTATCTACAAATCATCTAATACTCACTTCCATAGAAAATCTCGTTAAGGACACGGAATCATGTCCACCAGCAAATCATGGCTGTTAAGGTTGCTGGTGGACATGATTTCATGTCCTTAACGAGATTTTCTATGGAAGTGAGTATTAGATGATTTGTAGATAACTATCATATCTTGTTGCTGTTAAATTTTCATAGCCATTGGCCTTATGGTTTACAAATGGCAACTGTTTTGGTGGTGAGTGTTACATGAAAAAGTGTCTTCCAACAAATGCGCGCCACTTTGCATGTCCGGTAGCCAATTGTCCCAAAAATCTATGAAGATATAGGTAAAACCGTAAAAGAGATATATTAGCACCAGCCAGCAATGGCCAATGGCAATCCAAATCATATTTTTCTTGTCTAAGCACAACATAGCTATTTCACAGTATTATAAATAGCACAAGAGATTCTGGGAATTAACATGATTTATTATAGTTATCACAGGATGAGAAATGTTTTCCACAAACGTAAACAGAACAAAATTGGCCACCATTTCAGACATTCATTCTTCTGAACAAGTGACGATGTGGTACTTATTACAGGTTTGCAAACTAACGACCATCACATAATTATAACAACAAAATGTTCCGTATAGTCAGTTTTATCGATAATTCAGCATCAACCCCAAATACTCACCTTTGATCATATTCATTACTATTCAAATTATCTGCAACCAAATACATATAAATGTTATGATAAATTACTGTTTTTATGATAAATCAGCTTTTTCTTAAGAAAAATACACCTATACATATGTGGTCAAAGCGAAGGCATACATGAAAAGAGGATCACAGGAATATCCGAAAGCACAGAATCAATTCAATACTCCATGCTTACAGAGATTGTTTGCACTTTAACATACAGATGGAAAATTTATGGAAGGGGACAGACAGGAAAATGTAAAAGTGGATGCAAAACTAGACAAATGGATATTACTATTTTAGGAAGTTTTCTCCATAAGTTGTATTGGTGCCAAGATGTTCTGTTTACTTGTCTCTACAATGCAACCGTTCATCACCATCTCTTCCAACATGAAGTGCACTTTCTCTAGATGGAACATGATATCAAGCTCGCACTGGGGAGAAAAGAAACAAAAAAAAAAAGCCGCATCAGCCCTTGTCACATGAATATCTTTACAATGCTAATAGCTGAGAGAAAAAATAAAACACTTGAGATTACACAAGCTTACCACATTGCCAAAGTGACGATCCATAGTTTCCACCAAAAGATGTATGAATTCAAGGATAGCTAACTCATTCTGCAAAATGGAATGAAATGGATGCCTTGTTATTTTTTTTGCATCAGAGAGGAAATACCTAAAACAAGATTTGCAGGTCAAGGAATGGAAGATGGATCTACTATCTAGTAGTGCTGTTAAATTGCAACAGAAGTTACAAAACCAGAGACTATCATTTAAATTTGTGAGAAGGTGCATCTAGTAATGCTGGACAACTTGAAAAAACAATGGAATGCAGTCAAATTGCAACAAACATTACAAATCCTGTAGCACTGATTTGCATATGCAAGTTGCAGTAAGACATGTATAGAGAAAGATCTTGGTAAACAATGAAACTTTACAACAACAAAAAACTACTAGCCCAAAAAAATCACAAATCACAAAAAGGGATATTGGAAATTACAACTCTATTCACTCTATGAAAGGCACTTAAAAAGTAAAAACAAGGCAAGCAGCAGAAACAAGACATAGATTGATATGCAGTGCAGTAGGCCGGTCACGATGGTGTTTCATCAGAGTTTCATGGACATTAAATATGCTGAGGTGGCACCGTATTAATGAAAAGAGAGATGATAAGAGTTTCATGGGAGTAGAGAGAGTTTCATGGAGATGAAACTCTTCTACACTGTTTCCAAAATATGGATGTATTGGAAATTGTGTCATGAAACCCATACTGAGGATGGCCTAATTTCACAGTGTAATAAGTTTCCAAAGGGCCAGTCAAAATGTCACGAAATATTATCAAACAAAAGTCCATTCAGTGAACTAACAAAAATGCATCCCTAGTAAATGCTGCCATCGAAAGATAACTCAGTAGAAACCTTATCTGATGATTTCGTTGAGATCTCCATACCTACTGGGCAATGGCAGGTCAATCCCAACTAAATCCCATTGCATGCTAATTTTCTTTCATTGAACAAATATATACTCACTCCATCCTAGAGAAGTCTCCTAAACTAAATTTGACTTATTTGCAATAGTGTCAATTGCTACAGAACTGATAATTAATATCAATTTAACAATCCTTTTATAATAAAAATATATTCAAGTATTCATGCAACTCTAGTATTCTACGCTAATAAATAATTCAGACAACTGTTGCTCAAAAATTGCAAAGCTTTTTTTTTAAAATGAGAACGCATCTTTAATTGACAGATGGAATATTGCTTGATCAGCCAGAAATAATTCAAAATTTTATAAAGAAAGGATTATAAGAGTACATCCACTAAATTAGGGCTTGCATAACTATAAAGTACCATAGATGGTTCCCGGTGACTATTAGGAAAAAAAGAGTATGGTGAGTTTGTGAAAACTACTCATGGACATTAGTTTGGTAGGACTAGTACCCTTGAGCAAATATTCCCTTGACTAACCTTATGCACAATGACAAAAAAGAGCAGCCTTAACAAATGGTTACATCAAGGACAAATTAGACATAATCATAAAGCTATGAAAATCCCACGAAAGGTTATTCCCTTGAGATCTCTGTAGCAACTGTCATCCCTACTAAATCCAATTGTGTAGTAACTAACAATTCCTTACACGAAAATAATTATTAATTATATATGAACAGGAGCTAAATGCATTGCATCAAGCAAAAACTATTTTTTCCTGTTCTGTGCGACAAATCACAAATAATTCGAATTCATTAATAGAGGATGATAACAGTAGAGTGAACGGAATTCAGACTAGCACAAGGATAACAATACCATAGACGACAAGGTGTAAGTTAAATAGATCATTGCTTTGCTCTGAGTGAGGTCTATGTAACCTTTGTAGTTCACAGGTTCTGTGTAATACTGTTTCCTGCCAAACCATTTTCGTCACAACCATGGCTGAGCTGAGCACAGATAAATGGTAGCAGCTAAACCCACGCTATACTATAGCAATGAGGATCGACTTCATCCACAGTTTTCAATCACAGACAAATTGGCATGACAGAGACCTGAATTCATTCCCAAGGGAGGAGGAGAGGAGAGATTGAGGAGAAGAAGGTGCAGGGGGGAATGACACCTCATCATTGTCGACGCCGACGAGGAAGAAAAGGGAGGCGTAGCGCCTGTACACGACCTTGTAGTTCCGGTGCTCCACGAACGAACACTGCATCAAGACAAAAAACCAGCGGGAGTCTCAGAAAATCCCCCTTATTCCGATCCAGATCCAAGACGATCCAACACAAGACCGGCAGGTTCGTGGATCCGGAAAGGAGGGCGATGATTGATCCGAGCGGATAGGGGGGGGGGGGGGCGAAGCAGCGGAAGGGACGTGGGGAAGAAGGCCGGCCCGGGGTGAGGAGGAGGAGGAGGAGGCGGTGAGAGGAACGGACGGACCTGCTGGTCGGTGCGGGCGAGGCACTTGCGGACGATCTCGCCCTCGAGGGCGCGCCGCTCGTCGAGGGAGAGGTGCTCGTAGTACTGCGCCAGCCGCGTCTGGCCCTGCTTGTTCACGAACAGCACGAACCGGATCGTCATCTCGCCCTGCCCGCTCTGCTGCTCCTGGCCGTCGTCTTCTACCTCTCGATTTCTGCTCGCCTGAAGACTTCAGAGAGGGACTCCACCGAGGGCCGTTCCTCGGCCATCCGACGGCCAGCACCCTAATCGGAAACAAGGCCCATCTAATCAAATCTAAAATAATAATACTAGTAGGTAGGTATAGATTTCCATGAAGCATGAAGCCCGAGAGCCCGGCACGATGAACGAGAATTTGGCCCGGCCCAAACACAGCCTGGCCCGTAGGCCATAGGGGTCGGGCTGGCACGGCACGCCATTACAGGCCATGCTGGAGCCACCAGGCGAGCCTGCGGGCAAGCACGGCCTGACACAGGGAAATGGGGAGGCCCGCTACCTGTGGGGGTATAAACCTCTATACATTTACGGTTAGATTTAGGTCAGGAGGCTTGACCCATCACGAGACATTTCGAGTTTTGATCCAACTACTCGGAGTTTCGCCCAAGGAAACAAGACGTGGAGATCAAGCCAGATTCTCTTCGGTTAGAATAAGAATTGATATCGTATTATCTATGGCAATTGTGACCGACTAGGATTAGTTTCCAGATCTGTAACCTTGCCCTCTGGACTATATAAGGAGAGGCAAGGGACCCCTAGACAACTCATCTCAACTCAACACAATCCAATACAATCAGACGCATGACGTAGGTATTACGCCCACACGGCGGCCGAACCTGGATAAAAACCTTGTCTGTGTCTTGCGTCACCATCAAGTTCGTAGCTTGCGCACCTGTCTGCCGATAAACTACTACCGTAGGTATACCCCAAGGTAGACTGCCGACTAACTTTCGTCGACGGTAGTGCGCCAGGTAGGGGTTGTGCGTACAGCTTCCCAGACGAACAAGATGGTCATCATCCCGGCTTCCGCGGCCGTGGCTGAAGGTCTCACGTTCACCGTCGGGCAGATCACTTGGACAACTCGCGGCGGCGGCCTTACGACCACGACTCTAGAAGAAACTCAAATTCAATCTGGCACAACAGAGGCGTCGACCCTGATCACGCCGACTCCGAGGGCTCGACCTCCGCTCCCTCGCTACAAGGCAAAGCGAGTCGGCAACTCGGATCTTCTTCAAGCCCTCGATCGCACCGACCACAAACTTCTCCAAGCCTCCAACCTGGTGGATTCGATTTCACGCAAGCCCGATCAGGCGGCAACATCAAATTTTTTCGACTCCCGTCGACCAACTCGTGTCCCCACGCATGAACGACTGGAGACGTCCCTGACGATAACATCGACCACCGCGGGACGGACTGTCAAGCTCAGGACAGCCTCGCCAGACCAGAACTTCCCTCATGGTCTGAGCAACGCGGCTGATCAGTTTTCGCGGCATACCGATTCTCTATTCGGGAAGATGGGATTGTCGCCGGGGCAAACCAGTGGGTCAGCTCGTCACTTTGTCAACATGGTATCCATCCGAACTCTACCAGACGACAAGGCCACCAGCACAAACTCTAGCACAGGATCTGTCCCTACCGAGGTTTTACACCCCGAGAACGAAGACTACGACTTGGATCTACCACCTTACCCCCCCGGTTTTTTCCGCTTTCCAGTCTTTCCACCTCGACGAGGAGATCTGATTTTCAACGTCAGCAATGACGAACCAGTTGTCGATGGCGAAACCGACGAACAAAGACAACAGCGCGAATAGCGCAACGCCGATCGTGCTCAGCGGCGAGCAGATGAGGAGCGACAATTAATCCCAAACAACCTCAATGATGCTTTTACATGGTTGGAAATCAGCAAGTGTTCAAAACACAAAGTGCCAACATGGAGGTCGCCATGGCAAATCTTGATCAACTTCCGGATACTCTAGAATATCAGGGCGTTCGTACCAACATACGGGTGCATCTGATCGCGGCCATGGGACAGACCGCTAATCTGCTCAAAAGGGTCCAAGCCGTCTCTTATACGGAGGTCACCTCTGACCAGACTCATCGCAGCCGCACCTCACCGCGACCCGGTGGGCACCGTCGTAGCCGTTCACCTATCAATAATCGAAGGAAGGACACCCATCGCGACAATCGTGGTCGGGACGCTAGCAGTTACCATGAACAAAGACGCGGACGTGGTCAGGAGGTGAACCAAGACCGAGATCTACGACACAACATCCCTCCTAAGGATGTCCGCGAGCGCATCAACAGGCGCATTACGGAACGAGCAGTACACAAAAATGTGCGACGCATCGAGTACAATGTAGCACATGGCTCCCCCCCGGCCTAAGGCAGTTCTCCTCGCACCTTCGGCAAGTCGTATGGCCCCGCAATTTCAAGCTTGAGAAGCTTAAAAGTATGATGGCTAGGAGAATCCCGAAAACTGGATCACTCTTTATGAAATCGCAGTCCGATCAGCAGCAGGAGACGAGCACATCATGGCAAACTATTTCCCAGTCGTCCTTGACCAAGCCGGCCACCAATGGCTCCTCGGTCTACCGAGGACTCTTTTGATTCTTGGGAAGAATTACGCCAAGCGTTCATTGATAACTTCATTGCTACCTACGAGCAGCCTGGAAATAAATACGATCTTGAGAGGATAAGGGACAGGAAGAATGAGCCCCTGCGCGACTACATCCGACGCTTCTCGGATATGCGCCTCAAGATTCCGAAGATTTCCCACGACGAGGCCATATCAGCCTTCATCAAAGGCCTACGCTTCCATGAAGCATTAAGAAGCAAACTACTGCACAAAAGGCCGACCACTGTTGCCGAGCTCCTCGCCACAGCCAAGAACTACGCCGATGCCAACGACGTAGAAAAGCTCATCCGAGAAGACGTACGAGGAGCCGAGCAGCCTCCCCGATGAGATGACAGACGTGGGCGTTTCGACAACCGGAATCCCCGCCGCGGCGACAACCGCGACCACCGAGAAGGGTGGGACAGGCGTCACGATAATCGTGATGATTTCAGAGGCAAGCGACCTTGCGGCAACGATCACGAGGTAAACACAGTCAAGTGTCCCAATGAGGGGCGAGACTACCAGGAAGACTACAATAAGACTTTGAAAGGACCATGCCAACTACATCCCAAGTCCAACCACACGATGGAAGAATGTCGTGTCCTCAAAAGTATCTACACACAGCGGGCCGCTGAGGGAGATGTCGCCAAGAAAAACGGGAAACAGGACAGACGCAGCCAGGAAGACGAGGACGACGACCAGGATAGGGACCCACAGCACCAATACGTCAGTTCCACCGACGTGGTACACTCCATTTTTGGAGGAAAAGTCTCTATTGAGTCAAAACGAGAAAGAAAGCTTTTGAAAAGGGCTTGTCTCAATGTGGACTGCGCCGATGGTTTGATCGCCGACCCTAAATTCCCTCCCTGGTCGCACCGAGAAATTTCTTTCAACAGACAGGACCAGTGGGCTACCATCCCAAAACCAGGGCGTTTCCCGTTGATCCTGGACCCGTGCATCAACAGCGTCAGGTTCGAGCGTGTGCTCGTCGATGGGGGTAGCTCCATCGACATCCTGTTTCGCAACAGCCTCCCTGCTCTCAAGCTAACTCCGGTGCAGCTGAAACCATATGATGCTCAGTTCTGGGGCGTCTTGCCGGGTCAAAGTTCAGTACCCCTCGGCCAGATAACGCTGCTCGTCCAGTTCGGAATGCCAGACCACTTCCGCACAGAGTTTGTCAACTTCGTGGTCGCCGACTTCGATGGGACCTACCACGCAATTCTAGGCCATCCCTCGCTTACCAAGTTCATGGCAATTCCGCACTACTCATACCTGGTCCTCAAGATGCCGATCGAGAAGGGTGTCCTGACCGTCAAAGGCAACGTCTACACGGCGTACACCTGCGAAGAAGAAAGCTTCAAAATGGTCGAGGCAATCGACCTCTCAATTCACATGGCAGAAACGGTAGCACAAGCAACACAAATGTCACCTGACCAGCTCAAACTACCTGAGCAGGAGACTCCAAGGAAAAGCACCAAGACCAAGGAGCACAAGGAAGTCCAACTGGTCGACAGCAGCCCAGACAAGACGGCCCTCATCGGGGCTAATCTGGACGCCAAATAGGAAGATGCGCTCGTCAGGTTTCTAACTGACAACGTAAGCGTTTTCACGTGGAAACCCGCGGACATGCCCGGCGTCCCACGAAACCTGATCGAGCACTCCTTAAACGTCTCGAAGACCGCAAGACCTATCAAGCAGAAGCTATGACGGTTCACTCGTGACAAAAAGGAGGCTATTAAGACAGAGATTACACGGTTTTTAGCAGCCGGGTTTATTAAAGAAGTGTATCACCCCGATTGGCTTGCCAATCCGGTTCTTGTAAGAAAAAAGAATAATGAATGGAAAATGTGCGTTAATTACACCGATCTCAATAAACACTGTCCTAAAGATCCTTTTGGTCTTCCCCATATAGATGAGGTGGTCGACTCGACGGCCGGATGCGAACTACTATCTTTTCTCGATTGCTACTCTGGTTATCACCAAATCTCGTTAAAAGAAGACGACCAGATTAAAACCTCCTTCATCACTCCCTTCGGTACATATTGCTACACCACTATGTCCTTCGGACTAAAAAACGCTGGAGCCACCTATCAACGAGCCATCTAGTAGTGTCTCCACGACGAGATACGAGACGACCTTGTCGAGGCTTACGTCGACGATGTTGTCGTCAAAATAGGGACGCCAACACCCTGATTGACAACTTAGACCGTACATTTAAAGCGCTAAACAAGTACAAGTGCAAGCTTAACCCCAAAAAATGCATCTTCGGGTTCCCCTCTGGCATACTGCTCGGCAACATCGTCAGCTGCGATGGCATACGACCAAACCCTTCAAAAGTCAAAGCGGTACTCGATATGCGACCACCCAGGAATGTCAAAGACGTTCAAAAGCTCACAGGATGCATGGCCGCTCTCAGCCGGTTTATTTCTAGGCTAGGAGAAAAAGGGCTTCCTTTCTTTAAGCTGCTAAAGGCATCCGAGAAATTCTCCTGGACAGAAGAGGCCAATGCCGCATTCGCCCAGCTCAAAACTTTCCTCATCTTACCACCCGTCCTCACTGTGCCTCAAACTAATGAGGACCTGCTCCTCTACATAGCAGCAACTGATCGGGTCGTTTCTACGGTGCCCGTAGTAGAGCGGGATGAGCCAGGCCATGTCTACAAAGTTCAGAGACCAGTATACTTCATAAGCGAAGTCCTAAATGAATCCAAGACCAGGTATCCCCAGATACAAAAATTAATCTACGCCATCTTAATCACCTCAAGGAAGCTGAAGCACTACTTCGATGGCCATTGCGTTTTAGTTACTACGAGTTTTCCGTTGGGGGACATCTTGTGCAACAAGGACACCAACGGTAGAATTATGAAGTGGGCCATGGAATTATGCCTATTTTCTTTGGATTTCCAAAGTCGCACAACCGTCAAGTCTCAAGCCCTAGTCGACTTTGTCGCGGAATGGACGGATCTCAATGCACCACCCTCTCCAGATGTCTTCGATCACTGGTCAATCTTCTTCGACGGGTCCTTAAACATCAATGGAGCTGGCGCTGGAATCCTTTTCATTTCACCAAACAAGGACAAACTACGCTACGTCCTTAGGATCCTCTTCCCAGCATCCAACAACATCGCCGAATACGAAGCATGCCTGCACGGCATCCGATTGGCCGTCGAATTAGGAGTCAAGCGCCTTTATGTCTACGGTGACTCTGCCCTGGTCATCAGCCAACTAAATAAGGAGTGGGACACGACTCATGAGAATATGGATGTTGACACTAGCTAACACCACTTGAATACTAGGTTGTCATCCCCAGCATGGTGCCAGAGTGTACAAAGGTATTTATGAATGTAAAGGCTCTCTAGAAAATAATCTATTCTATCCGCAAGCGCACAGATAAAATACCTCATTGTAGCATTTCACCAGGAAAGTATTCCACGTATCGTTATTTATAATTTTGCTTAAGTGAAAGGTGGAAATGAAGATAAGGATAAAATCTATCAAGGCATAGACTAGAGATAAACTTGCAAGAACATGATTACTAATGAGGAACTCGTCACACAGTCACTTACTTTTACAGGGGGTAAGCCATAATAATAATGATAATGAAATATAAGCTCATGGGTAAATAACACAGCGATTAGAAAATAGACTACTTCTCATATATGTAAGGTGACGTCAGATTAGCTAGAGAATGGATTCTAAGTTATCTACTATCTACTAAGTCACAATCTACTCTAGTTATCTACAAGATCATGTATAGCATAAAAGACTCTTCATTCATGTATAAGGAACATTGCTAAAGTAAATCAGAACATCGCAAGACTTACTCTGCAATACAAATTCTGCCTGTCCTATCAACGGAGGGTGGACTATATAAGAATCAACGAAGCTGTCACCATCGCGAACAACCACACGACCCGATCAATAGGATACATTTGTAGGTAAATAACATCTAAGCACCACGCCCACATGTGATCTACCACTTAACTCCCGCACGTCAAGAGCTAAGCGCTTTGCAAACTTATACATAAACTCATTATCAATCGTAACTATATCAAATATAGAACTAGAGCAAACTAAGATCATAATAAATAGAGACATAATGCAATTAGAATAAAGTAGTAGAGAAAGATATGAAATAATACCAATCTTTATTGATGAAGGTCCGAATCCAGAGCATTAGGCTCTACTTCTCTAATTCTATCTAATCAATCCTATAGAACTTGAAGGATTAGGGAGTAGATAAGTCTAATTCTCTGTGAGAGAGAAGTTCTAAAACCCTAACTTTGATGGCTTCCTCTGATAATGATTTCTCCTCTCTCCCCCTGGGGTGGAGAGGCCTTGCTTATATAGTCCCCTCAAGTGAATTTGGACCGTCGGATCAAACCGACATTGATCGCACGGTTTTCCTTGATCCTTTAGGTCGGTGGAGCATAATCCGTGAGGTTGGATGTGATTGGCCCCGAGGCTAGGGTGGGAGCCCAAGGGGGGAGGGCGGGCGCCCTGCCCCCGAGCCCGTCCGGTCTCCCGTTCGTTCCCGTGGCTTCTGGACTCTTGTAGATTAAGGAAAATTGTGCGGCACGTAATTATCTCGTTGTAAACTTGACATGTGGGCCTTCTCTCCATATTTTCTGATAACCCCCTGCAGAAATAGACAAACACCAAAGCTCGTGGAATTCTGTCAGATAAAACCCTAATTCTAGGTGTTTGGTGCATATTGATCCTTTTCCATGTTTAGTTGATGGTTAAATTTAGTACTTAAGGACCGTCGACAAACTCCCCCAAGCTTACCCTTTGCTCGTCTCTGAGCAAACAGCTAAACTCAGATGGATCAGGAGTTGCTTCGATATTTTCTTTCCTGACAGGCACACATGCTTTCACATAAAAATTCTTCCAGATTAGAGTGAAGTGTCATGAAGCTTAGTACCTGCACTTGAGTCTTAAGTAATCGAAAGACAAAATAATTAAGTCAAGCACTATTCCTCTTGTCTATACTTCACCTTTGTTCCAGAGTTTTGCATAAGTTTTCAAAAATAAAGCTCAGAGTTCCCAGCTATGATTCTCTCAAGTCTCTCTATATGTGGTATTTGTGGATCCTTACAAAGATGTCACCTACCTATAGCTAATGGAATATTTAAGTGGAGCTCATAGGAGTGAAAAACAGCTCATACATATGTTGTCTAATCGAGCCATGGATCCAAAGGAACTCAGCATATAATTAAATCAAGATGTGCATGTGTGGTGGAGTAAATGATAGTAATGGTGGAAATATAATTAATGATAAAACTTACTTCTCATTGCTCCTCATATTGCTATCTCTCCTCTTCTTTGATCTTTGCTTTGGGAGAACATGGGCTATCTTTTTCTTTCTTCTCTTTTTTTCTAGGTGGGTAGTAAATACCCCTAATTCTACTGTCAGACACTTGTCCATTTTTTCCGCTCAGGTGGGCATCTTTGTGCCCCTAATTCTACTCCGGACACTTTTCCATTTTTACCTCTCGTCTCACTCTTTTCTTTCTTTTTCGAGGTTCCGAGCACTTGCCCCTTTTTATTTCCTTGCATATTTTTTTCATAACCCATGTCTCTTCTGCATTGAATCTTTTTGGAGAGAGAGAATAACAACACTTGGGACAGTGAGTGATAATATTTTTGACAATTTTAATAAATGGTGGTGGATGGTGTAGTAGATGTGTCCAAGTGAATATCTTAATTTAACCACATGAAAAGCTCCTAAGGGTCTACACAGCTCGATCAAACTCAATGTGAATATAAGTAGCAAAAGATGTAGAAATTATAACATATGGCTGTGGTAAGAATTTTGTCATGCTAGGAACTCATCATGTGATTTGCAAGTTTTTAAAATAAATCTCCAGAACTAGTGTAGTATGAACAAGATAAATAGTAGCTCAAACTTTATATCATGCCTTTCTCTTACTTAGACTTTAGTTTTAGGTTCATGCTTCCCACAGATAGTAAATTTCAGTTTTAGAAATTTCTGGAAGAACTCTAATATAAAAGCTAGGTACTTGAAAGTAAGCAAACAGAGCAACTGTTCATCATTTCCATCATGTATCTTTTTGGTCTTTTTTTTCTAGAGATTAACACTTAGCAGATAAATAAAGCACATTTATCTACACACTCTTTTTATTTTTTTTTATGTTTATAGAATACAGTAAATTAAAGTAAGAAAATATTTATTGGGTTTTCTAGGTTTTTTTCTCTTTAAGATAAATAAAACACTAAAACAAAAAATAATAAATAAGAAGAGCAAATAAAAACTTACTTGATAAAATGGGGAGAAACTCCCCCAAGCTGGATGTGGTTGTCGGTCTTACCCAATGTTCCAAAATCGCATCATGGTGGTGATGTTGTCGTTCATCGTCGTGGTGTCTTGTCTCAGTTCTTGTACTGCAGTGGCGTGGTCCTGGTTCCACTTTTGTTGTTGTTCCAGGAGTCGTCCATGTTCTGCTTGCGTATTTTGGATGTCGAGGAGGGTGTTGTCGGTACAGGTGAAGAAAGCGCCGGCCTCTTGGTAGTAGTCGTTCGTGAAAGCATAAGAGGCGTCGGAGTACCGTCCTGCATCCAATTGGGGCTGGGATCTAGACCCTGAAGCTCCATATGGATCAGTGGAGTGTCTGCCTGTATGGAAAGGTGGGTTTGTCCACTGGTGATCTTGGCCCTCCGGCCATGTCTCCTGTGTTGGCTCTTGTGGTTGAGCATGTCGAACCCATGGGTCCCGAAGGACTCGGGGGTTGTAGTCACAATAATGCAGGTGCGCTGCTTCTTCTGGCCCGGGATCAGCTCCATACCAGGTGCGTTCTTGATGGGTGGTCATCCTTTCAGATGCCACTCGTTGTGGAGCTCTCTGGTTTACCGGTGTCACTGCAATCTCAATCAAATAATTTTGAATAACATAGAGGCCAAGGTTCGGGTTAGGTAACCAAATCTTGCCTTTATTATCATATAGCATATATATTATGTTTCCCTCTTTCTTCAACATCCGAGCTTGCCTAAATGTGTCATATCTATGATATATTTGTAACTCGTCTATGAATTCCAATGATGAGTTTTCTAACAATTTTAGATTAGAGGCTAGACGAGTGATGAGTGAAGTACAACCGACAGGTCCCTGAAAACTAGGTATACTAAGCCAATGAGAAACCAAAAGAGTAACAAGTGAAGTGGGTAATTTATTTATAGCAGCATATAGAAGTTGCAAATCTCCTATTCTTACTTTTCTAATATCATCACGATGGAAAAGATTGTATCCGAGCCATTTGTGAAACATCCTAAGAGTGGGGTGTTCCATGTCGCTGGTTCGGGCTTGATTATAAAACTCATCCCTAGATATCTCTCTCTAGAACTGGTGTCTCTCAAAATTGGGTAAGTCGGAGTCAATGTCCAAGATGCATCTTGAAGAGAAACCGAGATGGTCGCTCAGTTCTCTCCAAGACAACATAATGTCCTGTTTGAATATCCTAAAAGCGATTCCCCCTCATAATATTGTAAAGTGCAAAGAAAATCAAGGGTGAGAAGATGGGAACCTAGCTCAGTTATGTTCCAAAAATTTGTCCATCCCACCATCTGGAAAATCAAGTCAAATTCAGTATCCATACCTGTTTCTTGTAGCAGGATAGGATCAAGAGTGGGGGTGTGAATGAAATCCTTATTCTTTAGCTGCTGGAAAACTTCCTTCTCCCTGCGGGTCTTTAGCCCAAGGTCTCCTGTCTTGAGGAGGACTTTGACTCGTGTATCTGATGAAGATGATGGAGCTTGCGGGGGCATCAGGTCAATGCTCATCTCTGACTGGTGCGAGGTGTGTCAGGATGAACTCCTCGTACCTATGTTCTTGAGGACCTTCCCTGCGTTCTTGACCTTCTTGAACATCCTGCAGACAAAAGTTGACACACACAAAACTAGTGGAAAATGTGAGAGAAAAAAATGTTAGTGGTGAGCTGTGTGAAATGTCAGTAGTCCAAGGGTTAGTCGTCAAGACAAGTTTTTATTTTGGCAGCACCTCCCCCTAAACAACTTTTACTTCCGCTCTGGATAGCGAGATCACTATTTACTAGGTGAACCTTACTCTCTTACTCAAAGACTACCAACCTCTCTTCCAATCTTCTCTTTCTCTCCTCTCTCCTTCTCACTTCACTACAAGAGCTCCTTCTCTGGAAACTAAAACTTGCGTGGTTTTCTGGAATGCTTGTGTGAAGAAGTTGGAGGCAAGAGGTGGCCTTTTATAGGCTGAAGGAAGGGCAGGGCGGGCGCCCTCTGTAGGTGGGTGGGCGCCCACCTTTGTTGCCCATCCTGGCTGCAACTTTTCTATTCCCTCCTCTGCTTAGCTCTTACGCAGAATAATAATTCATGGGTGGTGGTTGGTCGGTGGAAAAGTGCTGGTGAGTGGAGATATGTTGGTGGATCAAATAATGTGGTGTATGACATGTGGGACCCAAGGAGTGTGGGTCATGCTTCTAGAAGGTTGCTATAATTAAATATAATGCAGGAAAATCTATGCGAATTGAAACTTATTGAAATGAACATGGAAAAAATATTTTTTGTGCCTCCACAATAATTAATAAATATGGGTTGTTACACACCATCAATATTATTTATATGGGGCTTTTCATTATTATAATAATGCTATGAATCAATATGACTAATGCAAGAATTGAATAGGCAGGAATTCAAATGATGTGGATAAATACTGATTTACCTCCCGACGAGGGTTTGGGATTTTTAGGTCCCCAAGCTGGACCTCCAAATCTTTTAATCTTCTGAATTACCTTCCTCCAGAGATGGTGTCTCTAGTGGTTCTTCTTCATGAACTTCCTTCATTGTAGAGTCTCTCTCTGGTCTGGGCTTGAATGTGAAGTGTTCTTCTTGTCCGTTTATGTTGAACTTGATTTCTTCTTTCCCGACATCAATGTGGGCATTGGCAGTGCTCAGAAATGGCCTTCCAAGGATGATGGACACTTTTGAGTCGGGACTCATGTCCAGTACCACGAAGTCTACTGGCACAAGGAAATCTCTTATCTTGACTGGGATGTTTTCAGCGATGCCCAACGGGTGTCGAACTGATTGATCTGCTAGTTGTAGGCACATTGATGTTGGTTCTAGGGTCGTATGCTCAAGCTTCTTGTAGACTGATGCTGGCATCACACTGACACTTGCTCCGAGATCACAAAGTGCAGTATTGAAGTGTTGGTTTCCGATCGAGCAATCAATAGTGGGGCATCCTGGATCCTTCTTCTTCCTTAGTGGTTTATTGAGGATGGTCGCACTACATTCTTCTGTCAACTTGATAACCTCAGTGGTGGGCAGTGGTCTCTTTTTGTTAAGGATATCTCTAATGTACTTTGCATATGTGGGTACCTGTATGGCATCAAGCAGAGGTATGTTGACATATAATTTTTGAATGGCCTCTACAAACTTACCAAACTGCTCATCTAACTGCAGTCCTCTGTTTCTTCTGGGAAATGGCAAATAGTTGGTGTCGTAAAAATCTTTCCTCATTTCTCCATCTCTTGGTGGTTGTAGCAGATCTTCTGCTTCATCTGGGCTTTCTTCTTCTATCACTGCTGGTTGCACTGGTGCTGATGTTCTCTGTTTCTCTTTTGGGTATGGGGGATCCCTGGTGGCTTTGCCTCCTCTAGTAGTTATGTTCTTTACCTGCTCAATGTTAGTGGCAACAAGCAATGCAGGAGCTAGCTTTATTAATTTAAGCTCTACCCTTTTATTGAGAGTGTTTTGCTCATCAAAGGTAGTTAATAGAAAATCCATTTTATTGTGTATATCTTTTAGAGATGATTCATTTATATCTAGCCTTTGTTTAACTTCATCATTAGTTTTGGTTTGTTGAGCAATTATCTCTTTTAATGAAAGTTGCTTTAAAGTGTTACCTGAATTCATACCTTTGCTATTGGGTTGACTCGAAGTAGGTTGATATTTGTATGCTGTCTCAGTGGCCCTTTGATCTTCTTTGAACTTGGCCCTCTGGTCAATCCAATGGAGCAAATTTTCCATCTTGGTTGACAGTACATTTACTTCTTCTGGTATTTCTTCAGCTTGATGACAATGCTGAGCTTTATCTTGGAACCAGCTTTGATTTTCTACTATCTTATCCAAAAGTATCTCTGTTTTTCCAATTGTAAGCTCCAAAAATGATCCTTTAGCAGATGCATCTAGGCACTCACGAGCCTTCTGGGTTAATCCATGGTAGAAGGTCTACATAAGTAACCATCTGACCATTCCATGGTGAGGAAAATCTGATATGTATCCTTGAAAATGCTCCCATACTTCTAAAATGGTTTCTGTCTTCTGCTATTGGAAACTGATAATATTTCCTCTTAAGGCAGCTGTTTTGCCTATAGGGAAAAACTTTGATAGAAAGGCATCTGACAAGTTCATCTAGTTGTTGATGTTATCTTGATGAGTGTAGAACCACTTCCTTGCTTTCCCTTCTATTGAGAATGGAATGAGGCGAAGCAGTATGACGTCTTTGTCGACTCCGTTGATGCGGATTGTGCTTCCAATCTCTAAGAAATTCTGCAAGTGTGTACTAACATCTTCATGTGCCTTTCCACTGAATTGTGTAGCTTGCACCAAATTGATGAGGCTTGACTTGAGCTTGAACTCAGGTGTTCCTTCTTCTACTGCAAATCTTGGACCAGTTGGAATGTTCTCAAGACTTGGAGCAGAGAATTCTTGCAAGGTCTTTTGTGCCATAGCTTCAGCAATTGGTAGGTAGCTTCTTCTTTCTTTCTTGATTGCTTTGGTTCTGATGATGAAGAATTGAATGTACCAAAGTCAATCCTGATATACCCTGTATAAAAATATAAACATAGAAAAACAACAGGGTGAACCTGCCAAATTAGAGGTGCCTTGTTATGATTTCTCACTTAGTAGCTGTTTTATGCAATTATTTCTCCATAGTCTAGTCTAATATTTTATGTGAATAACCTTGATTGACTTCCCGACTTTCCTTACCGTTCCTATGTGTTCCCCTTTTGTGTTCCCCGGCAACGGCGCCAGAAATGCTTGTTGACACTAGCTAACACCACTTGAATACTAGGTTGTCATCCCCAACATGGTGCCAGAGTGTACAAAGGTATTTATGAATGTAAATGCTCTCTAGAAAATAATCTATTCTATCCGCAAGCACACAGATAAAATACCTCATTGTAGCATTTCACCAGGAAAGTATTCCACATATCGTTATTTATAATTTTGCTTAAGAGAAAGGTGGAAATGAAGATAAGGATAAAATCTATCAAGGCATATACTAGAGATAAACTTGCAAGAACATTATTACTAATGAGGAACTCGTCACACAGTCACTTACTTTGGTAGGAGGTAAGCCATAATAATAATGATAATGAAATATAAGCTCATGGGTAAATAACACAGCGATTAGAAAATAGACTACTCCTCATATATGTAAGGTGACGTCGGATTAGCTAGAGAATGGATTCTAAGTTATCTACTATCTACTAAGTCACAATCTACTCTAGTTATCTACAAGATCATGTATAACATAAAAGCTCTTCATTCATGTATAAGGAACATTGCTAAAGTAAATCAGAACATCGCAACAAGACTTACTCTGCAATACAAATTCTGCCTGTCCTATCAACGGAGGGTGGACTATATAAGAATCAACAAAGCTGTCACCATCACGAACTACCACATGACCCGGCCAATAGGATACATTTGCAGGTAAATAACATCTAAGCACCACGCCCACATGTGATCTACCACTTAACTCCCGCGCGTCAAGAGCTAAGCGCTTTGCAAACTTATACATAAACTCATTATCAATCATAACTATATCAAATATAGAACTAGAGCAAACTAAGATCATAATAAATAGAGACATAATGCAATTAGAATAAAGTAGTAGAGAAAGATATGAAATAATACCAATCTTTATTGATGAAGATCCGAATCCAGAGCACTAGGCTCTACTTCTCTAATTCTATCTAATCAATCCTATAGAACTTGAAGGATTAGGGAGTAGCTAATTCTAATTCTCTGTGGGAGAGAAGTTCTAAAACCCTAACTTTGATGGCTTCCTCTGATAATGATTTCTCCTCTCTCCCCCTGGGGTGGAGAGGCCTTGCTTATATAGTCCCCTCAAGTGAATTTGGGCCGTCGGATCAAACCGACATTGATCGCACGGTTTTCCTTGATCCTTAGGTCGGTGGAGTATAATCCGCGATGTTGGACGTGATTGGCCCCGAGGCCAGGGCGGGCGCCCAAGGGGGGAGGGCGGGCGCCCTGCCCTTGAGCCCGTCCGGTCTCCCGTTCGTTCCCGTGGCGTCTGGACTCTTCTAGATTAAGGAAAATTGCGCGGCACACAATTATCTCGTTGTAAACCTGACATGTGGGCCTTCTCTCCATATTTTCTGATAACCCCCTGCAGAAATAGACAAACACCAAAGCTCGTGGAATTCTGTCACATAAAACCCTAATTCTAGGTGTTTGGTGCATATTGATCCTTTTCCATGTTTAGTTGATGGTTAAATTTAGTACTTAAGGACCATCAACAATGGACCTGTACTACAAAGAAATCCGGAGGTGGGAATCAAATTTTTATGGCATAGAATACATACACGTGGTCCGGGACAAGAATCAAGCAGCAGATGCGCTGTCAAAGATAGGATCATCCCGGGCCAAGATTCTGCAAGGTGTTTTTATTCAGGACATTCACACGCCAAGCGTCGGAACGGACCTGGTCGACAAGCCACCCAACGAGACACTGCTCATAGGGGACGCCACTCCGACAGCCAGTGGCCATGACTAGCGCACTCCTTTCCTTAAGTACCTCTTGGATGGTTCGGGCCTTCAAGACAAAACGGAGAACGAACGTCTCATCCGGCGCTCCAAAAATTATATACTGGTCGACGGTAGACTTATGTGCAAGAACGCAAACTCAGAAGTCTTGTTGAAATGCATAACCCAAGACGATGGCATCAAGCTACTAGATGACATACATGCTAGATCCTGTGGCAACCATGCCGCCTCTAGAACACTGGTCGGAAAGGCCTTCCGAGCAGGTTTTTACTGGCCAACCACAGTCGCCGACGCCGAGAAACTGGTCCGGCATTGCGAAGGGTGCCAGTTCTTCGCCAAACAGACCCATGTACCCGCTCATGAGATCCAGACGATTCCGTCGTCTTGGCCATTCGTCTGTTGGGGTCTCGACATGATCGGGCCATTCAAACCAGCCCTCGGCAATTTCAAATTCGTGTTCGTGCTAATCGACAAATTCTCCAAGTGGATCGAGTACATGCCACTGGTTAAAGCAACTTCCGAGAAGGCTGTAAACTTCCTTAATCAAATCATACATAGATTTGGGGTTCCCAATAGTATAATCACCGACCTGGGCACTCAATTCACCGGCACTACATTCTGGGACTTCTGTGATGACAGAGGCATAGTCATAAAATACGTGTCGGTAGCCCATACTCGGGCCAACGGTCAAGTCGAGCGAGCCAATGGAATGATTATTGATGCTCTAAAGAAAAGGCTATACACGGAAAATGACAGGGCACCGGGGCGGTGGATGAAAGAGTTACCGACAGTGGTCTGGGGTCTCCGAACACAGCCTAGTCGGAACACGGGTGTATCCCCCTATTTTATGGTTTATGGGGCTGAGGCAGTGCTCCCCTCCGACGTAGCCTTTGGATCCCCAAGAGTCGAGCATTTTGATCAGTCTTCAGCAAACCTCACTAGAGAACTTGAAATCAACTGCACAGAAGAGAGACATCTGGCGTCTTGCCTTCGAACAGCAAAGTATCTCGAGACCATAAGACGATACCACAACAAGGATGTCAAAGACCGCTCCTTCATGGTCAGTGATCTGGTACTCATTTTGGAGACTCTCGAAGGAGTTGAATTTCCCAGAGCATTGAATGGAAAATATCTGAAGAGGTATTACCCAAGCATCTGGGTCGATGCATAAAACTTTAAGTGCCAATAACACTCCTATCGCCTGGATAAAATGTATCTGGGGCTGTGCATAATGTTTTAAAAGGTGCCGATAACAGTCCTATCGGCTAGACTGGAATGATGAGAAGTCTCTAAGGGCAGAACGGAACAAGTCGCCGATGAGGAACTTACGGATTCAGCAAAGCTTGAATGGCCGATATGGTGCGTAGGCGAATCTGGTTAGCTTCTTCTATTTCTCGGATGTCTTCATCGGCAGAACCCTCTACTGGCTTCCGCTTCTTCTTCATCTGCAACGCCTTGCGGGCATGGATGTTCCGTTCTTGTTGGAGAGTTTTGATCATCTCAGGCAGCTGGCTTTCTTCTTGCTGGGCATGAGTTAAGGCCTCTTCCACTTGTTTGAGCTCGGCCAGCAGAGTTTCCCTTCTTGCCGATATATAAGAGATCTTCTGTTTCAGTGTCTCCTCTGAAGACTGTAGAATGCCAATGATCTTGTGTTTCTCATCGGCAAGGTGCTTTACTTGCATTACTTCTTCTGTGAATTGGACGTGAGCAGCTCTATCGGCAAGACGCTGGGTGGCCTTCTGATACTGGAGCTGGCGGCTTTCCAAGTGTGCAGCTTGAAACAAGATTTCTTCTACATTGGCTGGGATCTGGCCCCAAAGGGTTTTAAACAGAGCTTTGGCTGGATCGAAGTCATCAACTAATTGAGCAATATCTTGATGCAGCAGGGCCAACAGGTCTTCCAGCTTGGCTTTGATTTCTGCCGATGAGACCCTTACTGCTTGGGAGGAGCTCGCTTCTTCACCTTCATCATCAGAGATATCAATAGCAAAGGAGAATAAACTATCTGGAGAATCTTGTTCCTGAAAAAGGAGCAGGAATAAGTTATCTGGTAATCAAATATTGAAAATAAGGAGTGGGAATCAGAAATTTACTTGCTTCAAAGCCATTTCATGCCTCTGGCTAGTTGATGCCGTTGGGATTATAGGTTGATCGGCTGGAGTTGCCGATGGAACAATATCAAGTGAGAAATAACAAGAGTAATTATAATTTGAGAAAAAATAAATCCATCGGTGATAATTTTATGGTCGGTACTTTACCTTGAGGGGGTACAGTGCTTATTTGTTCTTGGGGAGCAACCGATGATATGATCAGATCCGCTGGATCGGCAGTCTGTTCAAGAACATCGGTTGGTGCTTCTTGCGGTTGAGGTGTTGGTTGAGGAGGAGACGGTGCTTGCTGTGTCTAGATTTCTGGTGAAGAGGGGGACGATTCCACATGAATCGGCGACACTGATGTGAAGGAGAAGATGGTGCTGTCTTCTGACGCTTTGGTTGTGATTTGGTGCTCTTGGGACCTTTCCTCTTGACTTGGCTAGACTAGGGGGCATCGGCGCTTGTTTGAGCACTTCTGGTTTTTGCCGATTTACCAGTCTGCTGTTACAACAACAAAAAATTTCATGAGTACAAATATGACAGAATATTGGGGAAATCTTATTGAATAGTAAAAGTTACCGATGAAGTTCCCATAGCAGCCGATGTATCCTGAAAAGATAATATGAGTATGGAACATAATCGGTATAAGCAAAGAAAAATCAAGAGTTTACCTTGAAAGCCTGTGCCAAGGTAGCAGCGACAACCGTTGGAGATATCTTTGATTGCTTGGTGGTTATCTTCTTGAAACATACATTCCGATGCATTAGAGCTGCCAAACTCGGTGCATCATTACCGATCAGAGAGATTGGACCTGATGGCAGGAGTTCGATCGGTCTTCCGCTTCTGCTGATTGTAAGTGGTAGGTTATCGACTTGTTTAGAAAAGAGAGGATAAGATTACCGATAAAGTTAGAAGTAATGAAAGAACTGAGATATCGGTTGAAGACTTACAGTGTTGTCGGGAACTTTGTACTTGGAGTCGATCATACCACGGTATTTCAAAGCTGATGTGCAGAACAAGTGTTCTTCCACTCTTCCCACCACTGCTTGTACATCTGAGTGATAAAGAGGGCTGGGATCCATGTTGATAAATCAATATCTGACGTATCGGCATTCGGCTGAAGCTGAGCTATTCTTATCCACTCAAGCCCACTGGTTATAGTCTCCCTTGGCTTCACCACATCGGCATAGCAGAGTCCAATCGGCAGCTGTCCAAAAGCCAGTTGACGAGCCAGTGCCGATGGATTGTAGAATTCATAGGTGGGGTTGGAAGTCTTCCCGCTGCCAAGAAAATTCACTGGTATGGTTCTTGGCGTAATAATTGCCATCATCAGGTCATGGTCCTTATTGAGGGCGTCATCAAAAGGGTGGAAAGTGAGCAGGAATCTAGTTTCTGGGTCCTCATAAGGCATCCATGCCCGCTGATCTTTGGCAAGACCCTCATAGAGAGTTTGGAAGAATCGGCTGACTTGATCTTCGTTGCCACCAGTACCAGGTAAGACTATGGCAGCCTCACCATAGTTCAAAGGTGGGCGAGTTGCCGATTCTTCAATAGCCAGTTCATGATCTTCGGTGATATCTCTAGGAAAACGCTGTGCGAAGAGGTCAAATCCAAGGCGTTTGTGCATGTGAACACTGAGCCACATATTGATAAACCACCAAGGTCCTCCTAAGTTGCCGATGGGTTGGCCTAACAAAAGCTTCTCGGCTACTTGATGAAGGAGATGATAAACAGAGCCTAACAAGTATCGGCCAAGGGGAAAACGACCACCGTTGGCTAGTTTCTCTGCTGCCAATAGATAAACAGAAGTTGGTCCTGCCGATCGGCCGCAAAATACAAATTTATCTAGCCACATATTCAGAAAGATGGCGTGTTCCCTTTGCCCAACTGGTCCTGTTTTTCGGTACTTCTAAATGTACCCTGAGCAGCCGCCGATGCTACGAGTTTCCACCTTACGTTCAGGCTTACTATCGAGCAGGTGGCTATCATCGGTAGTTGCTATTTCCAGACCAGTGAGCATAAGTACATCGGCAAGGGTAGGAGAAGCAGGGCCATGACCGAATACGAAAGCATTAAGGGTGTCTGACCAGAAGTACGAAGCTGCTATCAATAGTGATTCGTTTCTTTCCATATCGGCAATGGATAGCCTAATGCACTGGTCCAGTTTGCGCTCACCCCATTGAACCTCGTTCGAGTTGCCGATTCTCAGGAACCAATCTTTCCACCCCTTGGTAGAACTGGGCCAGTAACGAAAGGTGTCTTTCCACAGATCTAAAGAGAAGTTCTCATCTCTAAAAGGCATCCTATTTGTCTCCGCATTTATCAAATCAGTAGGATCTGGGTTTTCCAATGGACCAAGGCATTGGAAGTGGGGTTGATCGGTGGGAATAACAATTTTCTCGGCCAACTCCTAAAGGTTTAAAGGTTGAAAAGATAGGGAAAAGAAAGAAAAGACCAAGTAAATAACTATGCGAAAGATCAAGAATACGGTAAAAAGAAGAAAGGGGATGCTGAGTTGACCTCAGGGACGACGAAGTTGATGGCCATTTCTTCCCGAGAGGAGGAAGGAATCGAAGACTCGAAAGATTCTTGGGGGAGATCCTTGCCGAAGTTCTTGAAGTTCTCGAATAGTGCCGCCGCCAGGAAGGTGGGTTTGAGGCTGTAGAATGATAAGATGGAGGAAGAGTACCGGAGAAGGAAGTATTTATAGGACAAAGAGGGCAGGGGCAAATCTGACTTATCTCTTCGCCGTATCCGTAAAATCCGAGGGTGTTCAGGTGGATATGGTAACTGTTTGCACGGTAATCAAGGGATTGCGCAGGTGATTTGACAGCAAGCGGTCATGATTTTGGAGATATCTTACTGTGCAAGATCTCCTGGTCGGTTCATCGGCAGTCTTATCTAACAGAAATGTTGCCGATGAACGTATGTTTGGGAGATTCGGTTCGAGAAGTTGAGAGATTCAAGGAGCATGTTGGAGAACCGGGCTAAGGTTGTTTGGATTTGGTAATTAATTACTGACAGAAAGGAGTAATTGCGGAAAGGCATCATTACTAAGGAGAATTTCGAAGCATTAATGATTTTATACTCCAAAATTAGGGGGCATGTGTTGACACCGTTTTTGGACACGTATCTTTGGACGCATATCTGGAGTTAATGAGGTATAGATCGGCAGGCAGAAAAGTGGTAACTAGTTCACAGGAGAATTGCCGATGAAGGTTGATGCCGATGAGAAAACGACGGAATATGGCCAAGTCTAGGAGTGGTGATGGATTCATGCCTATGATTGGTGCTGATGGTTGCCGATGGCTATGAGAGGTGGTTTGCCGATGGTCATGAAGAAGGGTGCAGGAGTTGTCGATCGACTCATGGGGGTATGCCGATCGGTTGTGGAAGATAACTTAATGCTTTCCATAGTTATTAGAGTTTGCTTTGTATACGGATCCTGTTTAATTTGGAATTCGAGTCCTAGTCATGTCTGATTGTAACCTTTTGGGCAGGGTATAAATATAAGACCCCGTAGCGATGTAAGATATACACGATCAATCAAATACAAGTTTTTACACATATTCTAGCATCTACTTTTCGACGACTTGGTCACCCTGCATATTTTTCCTTTTACTTACGAGTTCTTAGGGATTCTTCGAGTCAATCTCGACGAGTTCTTGAGTTCCGTGTGAACACCTCTTGGCCGTGACATCCGGGCGCATCGCTGTTGTCGGGACCAAAGTGTTCGAATTACCACCTTTGTCGCTTCTAAGGTCAAATCGACTGGCACGCCTTAACGTTGAAATCGGGTATTAGCCATTTGTGTTTGCAGATCAACTTTTGCACCAACAGTAATTATAGGACATAACCTACCAATGGTCAAACAAAAAATATCAAAAAGCGCTCATATAATAATTTAAATAAATAAACATTACTCTCATATCATACTCGTCGTACCACATCCCTATTGTTGAATGTCACATGCCTCTTGCTTACTAGCGGCACGTCCAAGACTATGTTGCATAAAAGCTCGCATCTTCATCTATGACCAATCAGACACATGGTAGCTAATTCGTTCAATCGTCTGCAAAGAAAGGAGCACGACATCAATCTGGGCGTCTACCTTGGTCAGCGACCATGGTCCAGGAACCGCGATGTCCCGCGCACCTCAATATTGTTCCTAATGGGTATCTCGAAGGCGAGATTGCAATTTCATATATCGTCTCCTTCATCATTCTCGACCTCACATGTCATGTTCGCGAAGATGTCGCACATCCTGAGCACCCGTAATGCTGATTCTAGACACCTACCGGTTTTATAGTCTGTGACATATGCAACAATCGTATATGAATGAATGTATATATGCAAAAATTATGTTAGCACGTAAAACTTAAAATATACATACTATTGATGGGTATGGAGAATACGAGACGGCCTACACCGGCAATGGCGCAAATGGAAGATCGCCAGGGTGGAAACCTGATTCATGTGGCTAGGGAAGTCCACCGCCATTCATCATAACTAAAATTAATGAAAAAATATCCCAATAAATATAGAACCCCCATGTAAATATTACACTTAACAATACTCCATATATAAGTGAAACATATAAATAATAAATCATCAAGAAATAATATTGCTAACAAAGTTCTAGAACTCAATAAATGTTTAACAAAGGTTATGTAGAAATGATTTATAAATAAAAATAATATGCTAACTAAGATCAAGATATAATGTTGCTAATAAAGATGCAGAAAATATAATTTTTGTTACTAATAACAAAGGCTACGTAGAACTCATGTATAAATAAAAATAAAAGCGACCATTATTAGAAAAACACTATATTTTTAGCAATGAAGATTAGAATAAGAAGTTGGTAACTTTTAGAAGATTGAAGATGAAGTTGGCGGCCGAGAGTGTTGGCTTGCTCGGTTGCTCCCACAAGCAAGAACAGGTGAACAAGCAAAACCAGTGTGTCTCGGACTGGGGAATAATGGATGAGACGACGTGTATATATATAGGTGAGGATGGTGCTAGAGTACTTTTAGGCTAATCACCATCGGTTTTCTGCCTGTTCTTGGCTTGAGCCGGTAGTGATAGTTAGACGACCAGTTATTGCCAGTTAGAGACACAAACCGGTAGTGGTTGTTTTCATCACGGCCGGTTGTCCTAATTCCGACAGTGAAGCTGCCGGCACTGATGAATCTATAGTAGTGTAATAAGTTGTGTCCCATATTAGAATAAAGAAACAACCGTGCCCCATGTTCCTTTTGCCCTTCTTTTTTTTTATTGTGCTTTCTTTATCTTCACTTCACCACCCATCGTTGCCTCCTCCATCCCTTTTGTTGTGTGTGGTGCCCAGATACCCGCTCCTCTAATTCCTGTAGTCAGCTAGATGTGGCATCCATGTCTTTGCTCCTAGCCATCTCCTCTCTGACGTATTCTCCATATATATGTAAGTAGGCCAAATCTCACCATCATTCCCGCACCTCATATCGCCTACGCGCAGCTCCACCTCGAAGAGGATGAATACTTGCAGAGCACATAAAGGATGAGGGAGTCCAAGGAGGGGGACGCCCGCAGCAGCAACTGAGTGGAGGGGCAACCGCGATTGTTGGTGCTAGGAGGAGCAAAGGCGTCAGTGGTAGGAAGTAGGAACCAAGAAAAATAATCTGTTTCTTACTAATATATGCATATTAGCATATGAGTATCTTTTGCTATGAACTAGTCCATAATAGTTGACTACATTTTACCTCTGACCAATATATATATAAGAAAATATTAATATTTTTATCATAATTAGTATCATTAGTTAGATCATTCACTATATTTTTATTATAGATTTCTTTAGATATACAAATGTTTATAATATTTTCTATAAATTTAACCAAACTTATAAAAGTTTAAGTTTGATCAGCATAAATCTCATATTAACTTTTTTTATGGAACGGAGGGTCTAGAGTCTAGACTCTCAAAATACTTAGGACGTCCCAATTAACATACCTGATCCATGAGCAGGAATGCAGCATAGAGGTAGTCTGGCATGCCTTCTCACTCGGAACACGGTGCCACACCAACTCATCGACCTAAGTTTTCCAGATAAACATGTGGAACTGAGATCTTAAGTATGAGATATGCCATTCACCTTCCTAACATGAAATTTTTGTCCCCTCTAGAAAAGCCCTTGATGCTTTTTATGGCTCGCGTTGATACTGAAAGGTGATAGATGCTGCATGCCTGTATGTATGCATCAAGTGTTGTGTAATGGATGCACGAGGACATGAGGTGGAGTTGGTCCATCAAACCGTCGGCAACCACCTTCTCATGTGTCCCCTCTGTTCGGTCCTCACCTATAAACTATAATAATATTAACTATATTTAATTTCCATCCATGCATTTCGCATTTGCTTGGACCGTACCAAAATAAGCCATGATGCCTTAATTTATTAACTGATGTGTTGGAGGAAGCCGCGCATATATTTATGAAATTTAACTGCTATAGCAGGTTCCAAACTATATTGCCTGCAAGGAAGATTTGAATAACATTAATTCTTGGAATCGAACACTTTTTTTTAAAAAAAGAAAGGGTGTGTGTCTCTGACCATCAATCACCTCCGTCAAGCCGTTTTCCTTCACCTCGTCACCCCCCGCCTATTTTGCTGGCGGTCATGTCCTCCTCCTCCTCATCATCATCATCATCCTCACTCTCACCCTCGCTACTGTGCTAGGGTTTAGCCGAAGCTCAATGGCTATCACCACGGCCACGAAGCTTCGGCAAAACTCTAATGCACTGCAGTGGTCGTCTTTTTCTCTCACTCCTTCCGCAATGAGCTCCAACCAAACTCCCCTGTCCTGCCTTGGCCTAGCCGACTCTACAACCGCCATGGCCCCTAAACCACCCTACCGTCATCCCCACCGTCTGGGCGACCTTCTTCTCTTACCTCTTCTCTTCTAAGCCCGCCAGAGTTGGAAAAGAAGGTCGTCCTTATCTCTTCTCTTCTAAGCCCACCGGAGTTGAAAAAAAAGGTCGTGGGGCGAGACGAGAGCGAACATCGCAATAGGCCAGATGAATAGGGCTTTGGGTGTGGATGTGGGCATGGTTACCGTGTGGTACATGATGGTTACGCAGATTATAAGTCACCTGCAGAGTAGTAAAACTGTTAAAAAAAACACCAAATTTTCACAAAGCAAGTTGATGTGTCAAGCATCAACATATCGTTGTAACGCATAAATCAAGAAAGGCAACACGTAACTTAAGATGAACGATAATTTCCATGGGAAAATAAAAATATAGGAATTTCATTTGTTAGGTGAGCTGGCGTAGGGTTTGTCGGTTAAGTTGGCAAATAAAACCCGGAGTGTTTTTGCACCCAACCAAAGCAAACACGCGCTTAAACTTGCTCCATCACCGATCTGCAAACAGACGAGATACGGGGAGCATCGCAGACGTAGCATGGCGGCAACGGCAACGGCAACGGCAACGGCAACGGCGCGCCGCTTCCGCGACTCCTCCAACTCCAGTGATCCGGCAGCCGCCACCACCTCGCCGCCGCTGCCGCCCCCACTCCCCGACCTCGGTGTGGCCCTGTCCGCCGCCGACCTCCGCGCCACCGCCTACGAGCTGCTCGTGGCCGCCTCCCGGGCCTCGGGTGCCAGGCCCCTCACCTACATTCCTCAGCCCGCGACGGCGGCTGGCAAGCTCAAGGGCACCTTCGGTCCCGAGTCCTTGCCGCCGTCCAAGGTCGGGAGGCCGGCGGTTCTGCAGCTGGTGCGGGTGCGGATGGGGGTCACGGAGCAGGCCGACGCCAGGATCCGCCGGGTGCTGCTCCGCGTCGCCGCCCGGCAGGTTAGGAACCCCAGCTTCTTGAAAGGGACAATACAGCTTAATTTCTTCATCAGGGATGGCCTTTTTTTTAAAAAAAAAAATCCTTGGGGTTGTTGCGTTGTCGGCTGGTTCGGGTTAGTTTCGTGCGGTTGGTAGTACGTCAGTAATAAACTCTTTGCTTTGATTCTTGATTGTTCGGACTTCGGTTTGTGATTGAGGTTGCAGGCTCAATTGCGGCAAATGGCTTGTTATCATGCATGTTCTGTCCTTTCTGTACTTTGGCCACATCTGATTCAGTAATGATGAGAGTACTTATGTTTCTGTCCTTCCACATAAGGGTGTTTCACGTGTGTGATTGAGTAATGAAGGACTACGTTAGCAAACAATTGCAATTGCAATCAGGGGTTTCTATACATTCTTTTCTCTTGGTGATCAACTGCAGCTAAATGTGTAAATTCGATTATTATGTTACTTTAAGCGAGATGTCCAACTATTTCGTATTATGGTGCCCAAGTAGTCTTTTGGATGGTATTCTTGGTTAAATTACGAGGCATTCTTACAATAGTTGTTGCTTGCTATGCACTTCTTGGATTGTTAGGTGACGTTGTATGATGATTTTTTGTTAATGTGTGTGTGCACTAGTTGGCTGACGTCCTAAAAGCCATGAGCTCTATTCCCTTTAGGTTCTCTGAGCTTTCTCTGCTAACCTGAGTTTATTTTTGGTTATGGATTTTAGTACTATACATGATAAATTTGAATTATGGTTTTCCGTTTCGACATGCCAAATCTGAACTGTATGCTCATTTTTCCTTTTTTCTCATTTTTTATGATTGAAGTTCCTAGAAATCACCAAGCTTCAGCAGGCATTCTATTTAGGAATGTAAATTACTTGAGAGTACTGTTGACAGGGGTTGTTCAGTCACTGTTGGTTTCATAGTCCATCATTTACCTGCAATTTTACAGAACCATTTCTGCTGCGTATATACATAGAGGTTTAACTTACGTTTATTTTCTCCCTTGAAACAGCTTGGCACACATGCAGAATCTTTGGTTTTGCCCTTAGAGTTCCTGCAGAAGTGTAAAGCATCAGATTTCCCTGACCCTTTAGAGTACGAGGCTTGGCAGACTAGGAATTTCAAGCTTCTCGAGGCTGGTGTGCTGGTCCACCCACTTATTCCTTTAAAGAAGTCAGACATTTCTGCGAAGAGAATGCGGCAAATAATACATGAAGCATACGCTGGGCAAGTTGAAACTGGGAGGAATTCAGAGTCCATGCAAAGACTGCACAGCGCTGTCATGTCCCTTGCGTGTAGATCCCTTTGTGAAACTTCCGATGAGTGTCATTGGGCAGATGGTTTTCCCTTTAATCTCCATATCTACAAAATGTTGATAGAAGCTTGCTTTGATGTTGAGGAAGGCACTGTAGTAGATGAGATTGATGAAATTATGGAGCTGTTGAAGAAGACTTGGCCTGTTTTTGGAATCACTCAAATGCTCCACAACATTTACTTTACCTGGGCATTGTTCAACCATTTCATCATGTTGGGTCAAGCAGATAATGGGTTGCTTTCTGCTATGGAGAATCTATTAGTTGAAGTTGCAGAAGATGCTAAAATAACAAAAGATCCAGATTATTGTGATGTATTGAGCTCCACTTTAAACTCAATAATGGGTTGGGAAGAGAAAAGGCTGTGTGCCTACCATGAAACTTTCAATACTAGTAATATTTATTCCATGCAATATATTATTTCAATAGGAATCTCAGCTGCAAAGATTCTTCTTGAAGATGTATCTTATGAATACCATAGTGGAACAAACAGAGATATTGATGTTGTGCGCACCAGGATTGAAACATATATAAAATCATCACTCTGCAAAGCATTTGCTCAAGTAAGTTCCAAACAAGATGACTCTTTTTGCTAAGTTATTTCACTATTTAAGTTGGGTAATTCAAAGTTCATTTTTTTTTCTTTTTAATGATTGTATGTCCTATTATCACCAAATGTGCTAGATTCTGTAAGGCATGGCTGAAACCTTAGACACTGAGTACCGCTGATAACTGTCTGAACATTGCTTCTTTCAACTCACATGAGCCTCTTAATCTAAGAGGTTGAAATTTCAACACTTGTACCAGTGCTTATCTTTTGTGTAGTTGAATCATGCAGAAAATGGAAGAGGCAGATTCAAATCGATCATCCATAAACTGTACACCTGTTCTGTCAATTCTTGCAAAGGAAACAACTGAGCTCGCTATTAAGGAGAAAAATGTATACAGTCCAATACTGAAGAAATGGCACCCCTTTGCTGCAGGTGTTGCTGTTGCAACCCTTCATGGTTGCTTTGGAAATGAGCTGAAAAAATTTATAGTTGGTCTTACAGTGCTCACACCAGATACAGTTCAAGTGCTTAAGGCGGCTGACAAGTTAGAAAAGAATCTAGTTCATATTGCTCTTGAAGATTCTATGGACGTTGATGACAGAGGCAAGTCAGTGGTAAGACAAATGCCGCCTTATGAAACTGGAACTGTACTGGCTAATCTGGTGAAAGCATGGGGAAGAGAACAACTAGACAAGCTTAAGATTTGGACTGACCAGAACCTACAACAAGAGGTGATCTTGTTTTCTTTTCATTCTGACCTACAATATAAGGTTTGGGCAAAAGAATAAATTTGTCGAAACTAAAATAGTTTGGTTTAGAACAAACTCGAAAGTCCTTGTATTTTGAATTGGAGGGAGTAATATCTGTGCAACATTCTAGGATGCAATGAATTGATATAATATGGCATTAATTTTGTAATTGCTATGCAGACTTGGAACCCAAAGGATAATAACAGGGACAGTTTTGCTCCCTCTTCTGTGGAGATGCTGCACATAATTGAGGAAACTTTGGATGCATTGTTCCGTTTGTCTGTACCAATCAACTCTACTCTGTTTTCTGATCTTACAGCTGGACTCGATAAATGTCTACATTATTATATCTCTAAAGTGAAAACAGGCTGTGGTAAGTATATTGCTAATACAGTTCTTGCGCAAAATGATCTTGGTGAATTCATTTTGTATTAATTTACAGGAACTCGGAGCACTCTTTTTCCTCAGCTACCTCATCTGACAAGGTGTGACGTTGGATCCAAGTTATTCAAGAAAAACGAAAAACCACAGTTTCTTATGAGGCGAGGATCACAAGTTGGATCAACAACTGGGAATGAAGCCTCGAGCCTTCGTGGACTATGTTTACGAATAAATACCATTTACTACATCCAAACTGAGCTAGGAAACCTACATGTGAAGATGAAAGAACGCCTGCAGCAGAATGTTGAGTTGGCTCAGCCTGATATTGCTGATGGTCTGAACATAAACTTTGGGTTATCCCAGGTAGCTTGCCAAGAAGGAATTCGACAGCTGTGTGAGACAACTGCATATATGGTGATGTTCAATGATCTGAGTCACTTTCTCCTGGATACTCTCTATGTTGGGGGCCCTGCATCAAACAGGATACTGCCTTTGTTAAAAGAGCTTGGTCCTATCCTTAGGATTATTTCTGCCACAGTGCACAATAAAGTGCAAAATCGTCTCATAACTGCACTGATGAAAGCCTCTTTTGATGGCTTTTTGTTGGTGCTTCTTGCTGGTGGACCGACGCGTGCTTTCAGCTGTCAGGACTATCAGGTAATAGAGGATGATTTCCGAGCCCTAAGAGGCTTATATTTATCGTATTGTGATGGGCTACCTGAGGAATTAGTTGGCAAGGCGTCCTCAGAGGTGAAGAACATTCTGCCACTCCTACGGACAGACACCGAAACCCTCATTGAACGGTTCAAGCAGCTAATTTCTGGATCTTATGAACCTACAGCCAATTCTAGGTTCCCGATGCCTCCTGTACCTGCTCGTTGGAGTCCAGATAACCCCAACACAATATTGCGGGTATTATGTTATCGAAATGATGAGACGGCTACAAAGTTCCTCAAGAAAACATATGATCTGCCAAAGACGCTTTGATTTCTGCAACAAAATAACTTGCAGACTATTGTGTATTTTTGCAGCTTTCAAAATATGTGGTAATTGGTAAATTGGATTGTACTGCCTACTTGTGAAGGATAACACAGCATGAACATGCAAGTAGAGAACTATGAAGTATGAATGCGGCAGATTTCAAGAATGGAAACAGGAGATTTGGCTCTGTGAGTTTTGCAGCTTCATTCGATTATTAATGAGCTCTGCTGGCCCTGGCATTTGTGTGCTTGTGATATGCTCATCTTTGAAGAGGAGCCATATACAACAGAATGTAAAGTACCTGAATAGATGCAAATGTTTACTTGGCTATTATGATTGCCATTGATTATACAGAGGAAAACATGGCAGATCTGTTTCCGTGGGATACTTCACTTGACTGCCTTCTTGTTCAATGTTTCGAAATAAACCGAATTGTCTGTGATTGAAATGTACTTGTATTTAACTTAGTCCTTCCACAGAGTTAGATTGCTTTCAACTTCTTTTCTATCTTCTTTTTTCCTAAAGCAACTAGTGGTAAAGTTTAGAAATTCAAATTATTCGTTGTTAAATATAAAGCCTTGTTTAGTTCGAAAATTTTTTGGTTTTTGGCTACTGTAGCACTTTCGTTTTTATTTGACAAACATTGTCCAATCACGGAGTAACTAGGCTCAAAAGATTCATCTCACAAATTACAGATAAACTGTGCAATTAGTTTTTATTTTCGTCTATATTTAATGCTTCATGCATGCGACAAAGATTCGATGTAACGGAGAATCTTGAAAATTTTTACGAACTAAACAAGGCCTAAGTTTATAACCAACAAAGGAAAAAAAGAGTTGGAGATGGGCTGGCGATTAGAGCCCACAACTTGGCCCTGGCCCATGAAAGATGTAATAAATACAACTTGACTAGGAGTAGAGTAATCAAACCCTTGTTGGCTAGGTGACATTTACCTCACTAGTCCAATCATCTCAAAGAGATTCTCAAGAAACAAGATCTCAAGAACATTCTTTGACTCTCGAGATACAAAAGATGTTACATTCCACAAATAAACTATAAATGAAAAATTTGTATGTTTTCAATTTTTCAATACTTGGTGTTGTGAACCATACAACTCTAATATATGTCAAACCCTAGTCAACCTCACGTAGAAAGTTTATTATTTTTAAGGTTATGTATGCATTATTTAATTGAAGATTAGTAATTATATTACTCATCTCATATCTATTTACTCCATGTTTTTGTTGTGTTTGAATTGCTTCTTATGTTCTATGCTTGAATCACTATTCTGATAAATTTGAATCTATAGCTCAATGTTTGTGATGGCATTGCCTTTATTAGAGTTTGAGATGAATCATGCATAAATAATGAGAATGATCAATCATTTTGGAAAAGTGGAGCCTTCGAGCTTCACTCCAAACCTAACCAACATAATGTGAAGTTTTAGAATGTGTTTGAGGCAACTAGTCATAAGTTACAAAAAACATCAAGTTCATTACAATAAAGCTACCCTTGTCCAAATCCATCAATTGAAGTTACTAAGTCCTCAACTGACAAGACATTCAGAATCCCAAGAGTATTGTTGTAATCACTATCACCATAACAAAGCAATTCATCTTTGTTCTCATTGTCACCGTCATCTTTGAAGCATGCACCCTCATCGGTCTTCATAAATCTGATGAAGTTGTTTCTTTTTCTTCTCCTTCACCTACATCCATGCAAATGTATCAAGTTATGTTGCATATCATAGTTCACAGATTATTAATCTAAACATCAATGTTGTATCACTTGCTAGGAATTCTAGGCAAGTCAGCGATGAGAGCCGTCATGATCTCCATATAGGCCTTCCACACTCTATGATGCAACTATGAAGACTATATGGTTGTGATCTTGACTAAGTAATTTGAACTACTCTAACTTGTCAGTGTTTACCAGAAACACAAGATTGCTTTGGCTTTGTTGGGTATGGTTATACTTCTGCATTGGTGTGTGCTATATCACAACCATGTGTGCCACTTTTAGTAGGAGGGCATCCATATTTGGTTCTTATTGAAACCTCACAGCTACTAACTTGTTAGGGAAGCTCTAAAAAACCCTTTTATAGTAAAATCCTTGACTCACATTGTAAGTGAGTACAGAGGTTGGCTGCCTCGTGAAAATAGGGTTCATAACTCATGGACAAAGTTATATGACTTTTGCAGAGTATTTATTTTAAACTTGTATTGCAAACATGTTCTTGGTTATGAGAGGGGCATGATCCTTTTTTATTAGATAATCATCATGGATGGTTTGGGCTAGCTGTTTAATCTTGATGTTAATTATTTCTATTGACATAGGAGTTCTAAGCATAATCTAGCGGCCTAGGCTTAATAAATAAAATATGACCAACTAAAAATACTTAATACAGTGTACCCGTATCAAGCCTTTTTAAACTTTTATATAAACTCGTGCCATATTTGTTTCCAATATTCAACAAAAATCCTAGAGTGGATAGATGGAGGATTTAAAGGAGTCTCATGAGTGGCATGTGCTCCCCTATCAAATGGTCCTTGTGGAAAATAGAGAACCAAAGCAAAAACTAAGGACCATTTCCGTCGTGTGGCTTTTAAAATATAGAAAATGGGAGACAAGATAGGCAGGAGGGTTTTGTTTTGGGTCATTTCTTTTTTGTCTATTGGCTGCTGAGTTTGATCAACTAGTTAAAGGGTTTAGCTAAAAAACAGCTGATCTATTAATCATCTTATTAATATTGTTAATTTTAAACCTTTTTATATAAAAAACACTTAAAAGAGTGTTTAGAACCATAATTTTTAGCCGTGGATCAAACGGGACCTTATTCGCGTCGTAATGTTTAACACAGTAAAATTAGGTGAAAAAAATCAGCATGACTGATTTATACACTGCCACGCTACCCGATCGGAAACGTCCCTTTTATTTATTTATTTTATTTTTTTGAACGAGGTGTTGATGATGCAAGAGGTCGTGGCCTCTCGCCAGCCAACCACGCAGCCGCCTACTTCACCCATCTCATCAGATCCTTGGCGGGCCCACAGCTCAGTGACCGCACGCGCGCGCGCGCGAGTCCTGAACGGCCCGCTGAAGGAACCCCATCTTCCCCGGCGGAGACCACCGGAGAGAGAGAACCCGAGGAGAGCAGGCGGCATCCACCACGCTCATCACTCGCCTCCTCCAGACCTCCACCCACCACCGCCGCTTCAACTCTCTCTCTCTCTCTCTTCTCTAAACCCTAACCCCAGTCAGCGATGCTCTCGACGGCTTCGGCGCCGTCCACCTCGCTCGCCGCGGCCTTCCGCTCGTACCGCGCGCGCCGCCGGCGCCGCGCCCTCTGGCTGCGCCCCGTCGCGTCCGCCGCCTCGGCGTCCGGGGTCGGGGACGACGGAGGGGCGGAGCGGTTCGCCACCAGCAGCTCCATCACCGACTACCTCCGCTACCGACGCCCCGAGCTTGGCGGTGCCGGAGGAGGAGCGGGAGGCGGAGGTGGAGGTGGGGTGCCAGGCGGGGAGCTGCAGACGGCGGTGGTGCGCTTCAAGAAGCGCTTCCCGTGGACGCTCATCCACCCCTTCCTCAACGTGAGTCTGCTGGCTCTTTTGTGCGTGTGTCGCTCGCCTGTTCCCATGGACACGGGAATCCGATGTGCTAGCGTCAAAATGCACAAAATGCTGTTATCCAAATAAGAAATAGACAAAATGAATGTTGGTCAACCAATGATTAATAGCTCGTGCCACAACATTTCCATTTTCCAACATTAATTGGTTCAACTTGTTGATCGCCTGTGAACTTCTCTGCAGAATGAGTAGGAATTTCCTGCGTTATCCTTTAACAATAAATAGGGAGATTAGCTTAAATCTTGTTTCCACTACAATGCCTCGATTTTGTGGGCTTCCATCAGGAATGCCACTTTGGAAGTTTCAGCATGCTGAAATTTTGTCTCAACTCTGAAGACTTAGCTTAGCTTGCATTTACATTATCTTTGTTTACCCAAAACTTGATCCGACTGCCTTTTTCACCATGCTCTGGTGAATTGCAGTGGTATGGAATGAAAGTGTGCATCTTTGGTATAGCATTTCCATAAGTTTGTTGATTGCCACTTAGCTGATAGAAGAATCCAATAGGTGCAAAACAGTGTCGAGTTGAGTCAATGTCCTAGAACCTTTTTTTTATGAAATTTCTCTAGTTTCTAATCAATTGTCAACTCCTGTTATGCTGCAGGTTGATTTGGTTTCTACAGTCCACATTGCAGACAAAGAGTATGTGCTTTTTCCCCTGTTTCATATTAAAGTATTATTTTCTCGCACTAAGTTTTGCTGTCATGTTGATGTACCCTCCCGGTGCATTACATCGTTCACTTATTCAAACATCCTGCCATTCGTCAGTGTTTATAGCTACTATTACTATGGTGTATTGGCTGAGATTTCCAATTTTTCTTCAGATATTTTGATAGACTGCAGCAAGAGCTTGAAGATTATGACTGTGTCCTGTATGAAATGGTTACGAGTCGTGAGAATTTGAACAATCCGAAAGGTCCAATGGCTGCTAAGAAGATGAAATCTTCACGTAGAGGATTTAGTATTCTTGGTTTCATACAGAAGCAAATGGCTCGGGTTCTTTCATTGGATTATCAGTTAGACTGTCTTGATTATGGCAATGAGAAATGGCAACATGCTGACCTTGACTATGAAACATTCAAGCAGCTTCAGGTAATTATTTTATTTAGTCATGTCATTTCTTTTGCTTTTTGAAATGTTTGGTCACCACATTAGTTACAAAAACTAGGTGTCACATGGTAACAGCTGTTTTGCCTATCATACATGAACCAGTTAGCATTCATGTTTATTAACATGATATACATGTGTTAGACTATACATATCTCTAATAATGTTCCCTGATTGTATTACCCTGGCCATTTTTACTAGAGTATATTTTAACTGCAGTGCCTTTTTTTCATCCAGAGTGAAAGAGGTGAAAGTATTCTCACGTTTGCCGTAGACATGACACTGAAATCAACCAAAGCCTTGGTGCAGCCAAGTAACATGCCGGATGGTCTTGACTTTTGGAGATCCAAGTTACTATGGGCCTCACGTGTGCTACCAATGCCGCTCGTTGGGCTACTCGTCATCACTGGGCTGTGTCTGCCAGTGGAAAACCAAGATGGATTTCCTGAGCTGGAGGCATTGTCTAGGCTAGATTTTGGAGCTGCACTGAAGATTTTCTTGGCAAAGCAACTGACATCTGAGTGAGTAATCTGAAACCAATCAGGCAAATAAGTTTTTTAAGTAAATTTTGGCTGATTTTATTTTCCTTTTTTTTGTTTTATTAAAGGTTCACAGCTGTGCCTACACCCGTTGAGGAGAAATCAGTTATCATTGGTGAGAGGAACAGAGTTGCTACTGAGAAGATTAAGGAAGCAATAAACTGTGGGTACAAGAGAATAGCAGTCCTGTATGGCGGCGGACACATGCCAGACCTGGGAAGACGTCTTCGAGAAGAGCTCAATATGGTCCCAGCCGACGTGCAGTGGGTCACCGCATGGTCAATAAGAAGCCGGGAGATAGACAACAAATCCCTTCCGTTCTTGAAGACATTGGCTGAAGCTTCAGGCTGGCCTTTGAATAGATACGAGACGCTTGCTCTGCTCATCTTCTCTTCAGTTCTCGCGGTGGATCTTTGGTTCTGGGAACTCTTCTTTGGTACTGCAGTGAGTTGGGCATCTCTAGCTGGTTCCTGGATTGACCAGGTTAGCAGTTCATTTTGACCAGCAACCATGAAGGGGAGACAAACAGAAACCTAGTGGCACACTACTATACAGATGGCAGTATAAAGAAAATAGAACAATCCACTTTAGTTTTGATTCGTCCAGCTATTGCTGGAGTACTGCAGCGAACCATTGTAGATAAAACATTGTATTCCCATCAAATTCAAATGAGATTGGTGGTAAAGCTGATGTGCTTTCTCTAGTCTTCTGATTGGGTTCTGCTGAATGATGTTTGACTCGGCAGATATAGTTTACTACTACTGTAAACTTGGCCTTATATTTATTTATTTCTTCTTATCATGTCATACAGGATGATCAAGGGTAGGGGTAGATATAAGTAAACCTTGATGTTACAAGGCGATAGCATGATTGGAACTTTTGACAGACCATGTCCTTAGTCCTTAACATATGCTGTGTACCTTTCTGCTCTAGTTAGATGATGTCCACTGGGGCTATGTTGTCCACAGGCTCCTTGAGCTGGTTCTGCTGCCCGAGGGCAGCAGCGCAGGCACCCACAAATGCGGCGTTGATGTACGTTGCTGGCTCGGAGTGCGTGGAGTCCTCCCTGTTGTCACTGAACTGGTCGTTCCCGTCAGGTCCGCCGACGATGGCGCCGACATGGTTGTTAGGGTTGGCGTTGCTGGTCGGGAACCATGACGAGAAGCCCTCGTTGCAGGTGACCTTCCTGGGGAGAACCTTGATGGACGGGATGGAGGAGCCGCGGTGGTGAATCCGCCTTGGGAACTTGGAGCTGAAGCCCACCATGTACGACATGCCCTTTGGATTGTCTCCCAGGATGTAATCCACCTGAAAAAAAAACCCAAGGATGTGATCCACCTGAAAAACCAAGAAATTAGTAGGAGGTAGTGTGTGTGTTCCTTATTACCTGTGACGTTGCGAATGAACTGATCTGATCTGGAGAGAAACTTGCGGCGCTGCACTGGACTACTTGGTCGCCTACAGAAGTCAGGGTCTTTGAGTAGATTGACAGCAGCAGGGCTGCAGTGGTTGTGTACTGCAGATTGACTGAATCGCGGGTAAAGAGAAGCCCTCCTGCAGTGTGTGAGAGAGGCAGATGAGAAAAAAAAAAAATCTTGTCAAGCATACCATATACTACGTTCGTCTAGTGATCATCTGCATGCCCAGATCATTTGAAGTTGATTCATAATAATGATCAGACACATACCAGGGGTGGTGTGGATCTGCGTGTTGCCGCTGTTGGGCATGACAGCGCAGACGAAAGAGTCCAGGCCCCTCTTGTAGCCCTCCAGCTCTGTCCTTCCACCCAAGTACTCCTGAAGGAGATGGTTGATCAAGTTAGTTACTGATGAATAATGACCAGTTGGGAGTTGGGAGGATGTGCATGCAAGATGAGTGACAGAGTAACCTGTGTTGCAAGCAGCTGAGCTCCGGGATACTTGTTGTCCCAGCTGAACTCGGTTCCGCTGCCGCCCTGGTTGTTCTGCAGGAAGTCGAGGTATTTGCTGTCCTTGGTTGCCCGGTACAGCCATGCCGACGCCCACTGGAGCTCGTCCTGGTACAGGCAGGCAGTCAGGGCGTCGAGCAGAGGCCAAATCACTACTAGTAAATAACCAGTAATAAAAGTAATACAATTTGTACGGATCGGATGTTCTTGTATATCAAGTGTGTTGACACTACTAAAGATGCATGATGAATTGTGATTCATTCGACGGTTAATATATATAAATAATCCACCTGGTAGCCTGAGTAGGAGCAGTAGAATGGGCAGGACAACTGGTAGGATCCTCTGTAATTGTTGGCGAAGTCGAAGAGCTGATATAAATCATATATGTTGGTCACTATGGAGTAAAAAATTAAACACTTACTACTATTCAGAAAACAGCGCATGCATATTTTTATTCAATTCAAAGAAAGTTGGTCTTGTTATTAATCTGTGAATCTTTGTCTTGAAAACGGTATGAAAGTTTTAGATTGTTTTTGAAACATCAAAGTTTTAGATTTTTCAAGAACGAAAGAGACGAAGTTTAGCAGTGTAATATGCCCAAGATTCAAAAAGAAGTTACATTACAGGATTATTAGTTGCAGGTTAACTGGGGTTCGTCGAAGGTCTGGAGGATTTTTTTCATGTGGTGAGCGAGAGGTTCTTGGGTCATTTACATGAGCAATTCACGCACGCAATACCAATACATACGATGCTGCTTGCTCGTGGAAAGCTTTGTTCACTTTGGTGGTGACTGGTGCTCGATGCATGTACTATCAGAATTAGAGGAAACAACAACAATTCATGCAACGGAAATCCAGATGCTCCGATACTCTCTCTGACGGCCGGATAGGGTGCGTGCATGCATGGAGGAGGACAAAGAAAATTAAGAAAATATGAGGCGTAATAACGTGACGACGCACGGATCTGGAGGCGGCCAGGAGCTGCGTGGCCAAGGACTTGTCCCGGTCGTCCCTGAACACCAGGTATGCGGCGGCGAGCGCCGCGGCTGCCTCGCCGGCGGCCTCGGACCCCGGCGAGCTCTGGGTGATCTTGTACAGCGTCCTCGGCGTGTCCATGTCCTCTGGCCGCTCCCAGCACTGGTGGTCGGCGTTGCCGTCGCCGACCTAGTAGAAAAGCATCAGCATCAGCATCAGCAGCAGCAGCAAATCTTATGCATGCAACTGACAAATCCTGTACCTGAGTGTAGAGGGTGGTCGGCGAGGTGTGTGCACGGAGGAGGAAGTCGGCGCCCCACTGGATGGCGGACCGGAGGTACCGGAGCTGGCCCGCCGCCGCCACCTCGTCGCGATACTCGACGGCGCTCCAGCTCAGGAGGGTGACGCTGAACGCCATCGGGAAACCGAACTTCACGTTGTCTCCGGCGTCGTAGTACCCGCCCGTCAAGTTCACCTATGTACATACATATATGCATATGGATTATGGAGCAGCGACGACGACGACGACGAGCTTATATTAGCTTCAGTTCTTTTGGGAAATTCTAGCAGGTTCATCATCGTCAGAGCGTAGATCATGCATGCATGCGACCTTGTGCAAATTAATTCAGAAATATGGCGATCGATGCTAATTAAAAGAAAGAGTAGTAAGCAGTGCACGTTTTCGGGTTGGCCGTCGGTGAGCGCCGAGTCCCCGCGCCACTTGACCCTCTGGTTCGCCGGCAGCCGCCCCGACCGCTGCCCCTCGAAGAACAGGATGGCCTTTGCCAGAGCGCCATGGTAGTTGGGCGAGCTCAGACGACAGCGGCTAAGGCTGCCGGCGCCATCCCTACTGCTGCCGTCGTCAGCTCCAAGCCCTACTACTACTACTACACCGATGAACATCAGTGCCACGACGAACACCCACACCTTCACCGCCATGCTTGGCGTTGCTAGCTCGATATGATCCTTCCTAGCTATACCGCAAACTGTATGTATGGATGTGTCTGTGTGTGTTCTCTCTCTGAATTCTTCGTGTAGATCGTGATGCGAATTGCCATGGCTAGGGCAGCGTATTTATAGTGTGAAGAAGAGATACAAAGCTAGCTGATCGATCAATGAACAGCTGACCCTCACACACACAGTTATTAATTTAGGCCCATACACCTGCACCGATCTACCTACGCAAGGTAGGCCAAGCAATGGATCTTTTTGATACTCATTCACGCTACAAGTTTTATATATTCAGGTTTAATTTAACTGCTTGTGTAATGTAAGAAATTAAAAAGATAAAAAAGATGGTTGCCATCAGATTATTAATTAGTTACTACGTCGTCACTGCTCACTCCCCTCATCACTCCCTGGCGTTGCTGGGCAAGCTTGATCGTCACTGATCATCCCTATGCATGTGAAGCAAGCAAGCATCTTTGGCTTTGCTCATGCAAAATCTGCTTCGCTCTATGGTATCCTTTATTGCGGAACATGGGTATCATTGGCTCGACGTAGCAAGAGATGAACTTGCGGTTTTCTGGGAGGGCCATCCAATATAATGGCGTATTGGGTGCGGCCTGTGTGTCGTCGTCTCTAATGATTGACGATCGGGATAACAAACTGTGACAGCATTGGCTTCTATATATATCGGTGAGCAAGAATTTAAAACTTTACGCGAAACTACTGATAGTTTATTTTAATAGTTAAACATCATCCAGTTTCTTATAAAGAAATGAAGAAAACACTACTACAAAAATGATTTTCAACAATGAGAATTTTTTTTATAGAGGTACACTGTCTCTACAAATCAGTCAAAACCAAGCTACCTCCAAAATTGCATTTAGAGACTGCTATTGTTTTTAACTGCCTCTACAAATACCTATATTTTATATTTTCATCCATCTTTAATAATTGATTTTAAAGATAGCACAACCGCCTCTAAAAGTAGGAGTTGCATAGTGAAATTTAAAATTTTCAAGCAGTCTTGGATGGAAAAATGGCCAAAACTAAAGTTGTAGATTGTGAAAAGTTTGTAATTGACAACTTCTTTATTTAAATTTAACTAGGGTCTTATATACTAATTTTAAAATCAGATAAAGATAAAATAAGGAGAAAGAATACTCACCAAACATGCCGATGCCTCTGCAATGCTCCCTCCTTAATTAGCTAGTTAATCATTCAATTAGCAAGGTAATAATGCTAAGCTATTATACCTATTAATAAAGAGGCAAAAATTTTAGCTATTTTTTGGTCCATCTATTTTTTTTGTCTATTTTCCTCTAACTACTAGATAAAAAAAAGAAGGTTTCTTTCATCTAGACTTCAATATATGATATAACTCGTGTTCATATGAGTTCCGATAGCTCTTGTCTAGTGCAATAGGAAGTCGGATTTCAAAATGTATTGGGTCGCCTTCCAACCCTGCGTCCGTAAAGATATATTTTTTTTTGAATCAACGTCCCGTAAAGATATATTAATGATACACAACGTTTCATTCCTCTTCCAAATCCAGATCAGATATTAGAATTATCAGGTTTATCTCTAGAAGGAAATGCACGTCGTCATCATGTTGGTTTCCCACGCATGCATGTTCGAGATTGCCAGTTACCGCCATAATATTTGCGTCTCTTTATTTTCGTGTCCAGTTACGAGTCACGTATGCTTTTTTTTTTCTTTTGGCGTGTGGAACTTTTGTTCCGTGTCAGAGATCGTCGAGTCAAACAGATATTTTCCAATACGAACATTGCATGACGCAAACCACTATCTGTTTATATCTAACCAATGAAATAAACACCCAACCAAAAAAAACATATCGTGTATCATATCAAAAAAAACATAGAAACAAATCACGAAGAGAAGCATGTACTACTCGCCCAGTTAACAAGGGCAGCTCCACCATCCATATGGAAGCTCCAAACAACACGCAGTGCGCCTCAGTCTCGACAGTGGAGCGCTGGGCATCGGCACACGAGATGAGTGCCCTCCAGGCTCCAGTCCAAGCACCCATGCGCTTTTCCACCTTTCGCGAGCCTGGTCATGCCCTGGTGAGCACACAAAACAACTCTGTCTTTAGGAGACTCATTTGAAACCTAAATCTAAAATGAGTCAGCTATAGCCTCCAACAGAGTAGTCATACAGAAGATCTATTTTGGATATTAGGAGAGGCATAACTCAAATTTGGGTATCCTCTCTCCTCAAAACCCATTTGCAGAGAGTGTTGTCTTTGGTCTTGTTATTGGAGAAGACTAAAAATAGGTATGAAACTTTTTACCTGTAGGGCTACCCAAAGGACAAATGGGTCTTGTATTTTGGGTAACGATTGTTGGAGATAGTCTAAAGTTGCCGAAGATGCTGGCTGTTGACATAGTTATGATTAGAAAAAAATATTATCATATTATTATAAATATGAACTTATATTATGAACTCCATGGTCATCATAAAATAAATTAGTTTTAAATTAAAAAATAAAACAAACTAAATAAATATATAATATCTTTATCGTTGTTTGTCATGTGTTGCCAATTTTTTTCTTATTGCAACGCATGGACATATTTGGTAGTTAGTACTTTAGTTGCTTATTTTTCTTCCGTAAGAATAGGATTAGTGTTTCTTTTGCCTTTTTATTTCTTTTATTTTTCATTACCTTTTTATTTCTTTTATTTTTCCTATACGATACAATTCAATAGCAAGTTTACAATTATAGTAAGTGTTTTGCTTGTTTGTTCTTTCTTCATGTATCTCCAGCTACATCTATATTATTTAGGACTAGTCTTTATGTTCTCTTTCTTATCTCCTTTATTTCTATTATTATCGACATATTTTTCTGAAGTGAGAGACCTGGTGCTAATTAAATTTTGTTCGCTTTTTCTTTGTAATATATATTCACTAAATTTTTAACTTTATGTATACTATAAAATAAATTTTATTTAGATACTATCTATACTATTGCATTGTATGTATTTCTGTTGGCACCGTTTTTGGACACGTACCCAGGATCGGTAGAGTGTGGATCGGCAAGAAAAGGCAATAGTGATTGGTCTGCAGGAAAGTTGCCGATAAGGGTGGTTGCCGGTGAGGAGGCAGCTGGATGTGGTTGAGTCCATAGGTGGTGATGTGTTTATGCCGATGGCCAGTATTGATCGTTGCCGATGGGGAGTCTGCCGATGACGTGGAAGGAAGACTTGGAGGTTGCCAATTGGTCCATGGTGGTGTTCTAGCTTATCGCGGCAGGATAGTTTTATGTTTTCCTTAGTTATTTAAGTCGTTTTGTACACAGATTCTGTTTAAATTTGGAATTCGAATTCTAGTCGTGTCTGGTTGTAGCTCTTTGAGCAGGGTATAAATGTAGACCCTAGGGCGTTGTAAAGATATCTATCAATCAATCAAACACAAGTTTCTACTCATATTCTAGCATCTACTTTTTCGACGACTTCGTCATATTTTCTCCTTTTATTACGAGTTCTTAGGAGTTCGTCGAATTAAGCTCGGCGTACTCTCAAGTTCCGTGTGAATACCTCTTGGCCGTGGCATCCGGGCGCATCGCTGTTGTCGGGACCAAAGTATTCGAGTTATCACCTTTGCCGATAGTAAGATCAAATCGGCTGGCACACCCTAACGTTTAAATCGGGTATTAGCCCTTTGTGTTTGCAGATTAGCTTTTGCATCAACACATCTTTTGGCACGCCCAGTGGGACCAGATTCAAATCAACATGTCGACTACTGAGTGAAGGGTCGGGATGGCGGACTAGAGGGGGGGTGAATAGTCCTTTCTAAAAATTATTACGCCGGCTAACCGAAACAAATGCGGAATTAAAACTATCGGTCTAGCCAAGACTACACCCCTCTAACTAAGTTCTCTAGCACCTTGAAAAGATCCTAAACAAGAAAGCAAGGTGCTACCTTAGCAAGAGCTCATCTAATCAAATCTAGGAGCAAGGTCACACAAACCTATGCAACTAGTACTTTGCAAACCGAGGGAGCTCCTACACAAACTAGTGAGGCAAAGCGCACAAAGCCTAAGCTCACTAGCAAGCTCAATAACAAGGCAACTAATGCCAAATTAGAGAGCGCAACTACTTAGCTACACAAACTAAGCAATGTGACTAACAAGGTTACACAAACCAAATTAGTCACGCAAGGGGAACTACTTCTAGCTACACAAGCAAGAAGGTAACTAGCAAGCTACACAAGCTAACTAATTACAAGAGCAACTACACAAGCACAAGTATATGAATGTAAGAACAAGCTTGTGTTAGGGACATGCAAACCAACGGGAAGAACAATGTTGACACGATGATTTTCTCCCGAGGTTCACTTGGTTGCCACCAAGCTACGTCCCCGTTGAGACAAGCTCCAAGGTTGTCGCCGGTCCTCTTGCTAGTGGTGACCCGCAAGTCACACTCTCCCACGTGGAGTGCTTACCACAAGCTCTAGCACTTGACCCGGCCGGACCACTTGTCGCTCTTCACGTCTCGCTCAACTAGAGTTGCTCTTCGCGATCCCCGCGGGGTGAGCACCGTACCCCTCACAATCTCTTCTCCGGAGCACCGCACAATCTCCTTGCATGCTTCGACGGAGTCACAAGCCACCAAGCCGTCTAGGAGGTGGCAACCTCCACGAGTAACAAGCACCACCGGCTTGCAACACGAACACCTAGTGCCACTCGATGCAATCTCTCAATGCAACGCACTAGAATCGCTCACTCACACAATCGGATGATCACTATCAAACATATGTGAGTTAGAGGCTTTACTAGCACTCCCCAAGCATGGACACTAAGTCCCAAGGGTGCTCAGCACCAGCCAAGGCCGGCCACCACTTCTATTTATAGCCCCAAGGGCTAAACTAGTCGTTGCCCCTTCACTGGGCAAAACACGTAGGCACCGGACGCTCACAGGGAACCACCGGACGCTCCACACCTAGCGTCCGGTGCTCAGCTGACCGCCACGTGTCACTAGCCGTTTGAACTCGACCGTTGCCGCCAACGGCTACTGCGCACGCGCGCCTGCACAGCACCACCGGACGCTCTGCAAGTCCACACCGGATGGTCCGGTGCACACCGGACTCGTGCACAGAGAGCTCCGCAAACTCGCATGGTCACCGGACGCAAGCCACCGGACTCATGCGCAGAGAGGGTCGCCAAACTGCCCGCACACCGGACGCTGAGCACCGGACTCTCTCCGGTGCGTCCGGTGCACTCTGCTGCACCAGACAGCACACCGGACGCTAAAGACCAGCATCCGGTGCCTCCGCACAGAGCGTCCGGTGAGTGTTTTCTACTGAGAAACACTCCCGTGACTTCTCCAAAAATTCCTACCGGCGCAATAGAAAATATACACTTAATTTTCTCAAAAGCGCCAAGCTCGGCGGGAGGGAGAGAGGAACCCACACCCCTCTCAACCCTAGGAACACCACCTCCTTTGTAAATGTGCCAACACCACCAAGTGTGCACCACCATGTGCAAGTGTGTTAGCATTTTCACAAACATTTTACCAAAGGAGTTAGCCTCTCAACTTGCCACGCCACTCGATCCTAACACGTATGCAAAGTTAGATCGCTCAAGTGGCACTAGATGACCGATATGCAAACAAGTTTGCTCCTCTTGATAGTACGGCCATCTATCCTAAATCCGGTCGTAAACTTCTCTACACACCTATGACCGGTGAAATGGAAAAGCCCTAGGTTATACCTTTGCCTTGCGCTTTCCATTCCATCTCCTCCTATGTTGATGCAACACATGCACCAACCAATCACCAAATGATATGATCCACTTCATATCATCACGTGACCGTATTGGTTCATCGATCTTGACCTCACTTGCTCTTCACCGTTGCCTCGGTCCATCGGCGCCAAGTCTTGCTCAAGCTTCACCGTCACACGCGGTCCCTCGCTTCAAAGCCTCCGACTTGCCCTTCACTCTTGCAACCGGTCCATCAAGCCAAGCCTCATCTTGATCTTCTCCACCTTGGTCACATGACTCCATGTCATGTCTCATATGCAATGAGCTCCTTCATCATCACATCATCACCTGTGGACTAATCTCCTGTGTATCTCACATAAACACTATTAGTCCACCTAAGTTGTCACTCAATTACCAAAACCAAACAAGGACCTTTCACTGAGTTTGATCAGGAGAACGTCATCCCCGTGACGGAAGCCAATCTCAAGGATGAGCAAAAGCAAGCTATTGCTAAAGCCATGGAGGATTACAAGCAGCAATGCCTGAGGTCCTTCAGCATGAACAGGAGCGGCGAAGTGATCCAGAAGGATGCGCTGCCAATGCCTCAGCAGGTTACTTTCGATGCCAATCCTGATAAACTTCAAGAGATGGTCGATAGTGCTATCAACCGTGCCCTGATCAACCAAGCTGGTGTGCTGTCCAATACGATTTTCAATGCCGTGGCTAGAACTTTCAAGGAAGGACAATTGCCACCAGATTATATGGCCCCCTCTCATCATCAGCCAGGATCACCGGTGGTCACAGCTCCATCGGCTGCTACAGCCGCTGCGGGTACACAGACTACCGTCCCTCCAAGCACGTTGGAAGTCACTAATGCACAATCTACGCCGATGACAACTAATCCACCAACTTCAGATGAGCAGATTAAGCTCTCTACAGATCTATTGGCGTCGGCAATGTCAGGACCAGTCCCTCCTCCTAACTGGTGGGGTTTTGGTATGCCCCCGGAATACTTGAAGACACCTGGCACATCTCAGGCAACCGATATGAGAGGCAAGGCTCCTATGGCATCGGCACCCCCAAATATGCCGATGAATCAGAGTTCCCAATATACTACAACCACCACTGCGAGACCTTACACTGGGAACTCTCAAGCTCCAACTTTTCAGATGCCCAACGTATCGGCAGACTCGATGCTGATGCAACAGAGGCTTATGACTCAGCCAGGGTATGTCAATTCAATGATGATGCCCAATTATCAGTCATCGGCAGGGCCTATGTCGATGAATGCTAATAGTGGATGGCTTGGACAACAAGTCTTTCCACAAACGCCCCAACAGAATCATCAGGCTACAGGGTTCCAGCAAGGCTAGATCTACCCCGGGTTCCATAATCAGGGACCACCCAACCAGCCAATGAATCTTGGGCAGCAAATCGGCGGACAGCAGATCGGTGCACAGCAGTTTGGTGGTCAGCAGGTGGGTGGCCAAATGATTAACCCAATGTTCCATGCAGATCGTGTGCCACACAGACACGTGGAAGCTTACCAGCAGGTGCCAGATCCGCAACCGCCTCATCGGCAAGATGTCGATGCTTATTGGGCCGATAAGATTGCTGAAGTGATGAGAGACCAATTTGGGATAAAACCCAAAGTCAACACTTACTCTTATCGGACACCGTATCCTCCCACATATGATTTGATCCCGCTTCCAAATCGGTACAAGGTATCAGATTTTACTAAGTTTTCTAGGCAGGATGACACATCAACAATGGAGCACGTCAACAGGTTCATCATCCAGTGCGGAGAAGCTGCTAATAGGGACGAGTTAAGGGTTCGCTTATTCTCGTCGTCATTATCTAGATAGGCTTTTACTTGGTTTATATCATTACCTCCCAACTCAGTGGTTACTTGGGCCGATCTGGAGAAGCAATTCCACAAATACTTCTTTTCTGGTGTCCATGAGAAGAAGATCACCGATTTGGTCAAATTAAGGCAACGCAATGATGAATCGGTTGAAAGTTTTGTGCAGAGGATCCGAGAGGTCAAGAACAAATGCTATAGCCTGGTTCTGGATGATCGGCAGCTAGCCGATCTGGCTTTCTAGGGTTTATTGCCGCACATAAGGGACAAGTATGCATCTCAGGAGTTTGAAAGCTCAAGTCATTTGGTGCAAAGAATTTCTGATCAAGATATCAAGCCTTTCGAGCCCAAGAGAGCATGGAATAAAAAGGTATCATTTGTGGATGAAGCTGCAAGTATCGGCTTGGCAGAATGGGTGAAAAATAAAAAGCTGATGTCTTGTCCTTTTGGACATATAGAGCCAGAGAAATTCATGTTTGACATCACTAAGGCCGATAGAATATTTGACTTTCTACTTCAAGAGGGTCAAATCAAATTGTCACCCAATCATGTGATCCTGTCGGCTGAGGAATTGAAAAGGATGAAATATTGTAAGTGGCATAATGCAACTTCTCACGACACTAATGAGTGTAAAGTTTTTAGACAGCAGCTGCAATCGGCTATAGAATCTGGGAGGATCAAATTTGACAGCTCCAAAACTCAGAAGCCGATGAAGATTGATCAACATCCTTTCCCAACAAACATGCTGGATGCTAAGGGAAAGGCCAAAGTCTTGACGTCGGAAGCAGCTGAAAGAAGTGCATCGGTAGATCCCCAGCATCAGGTCACTACTGTCGATGCAAAAGGAAAAGGCTTAATCCAGGAGGGGACTAATTCAGGAAGGCCTCCCCGATCTGGTATCGTGATAACTCACAGAAGGCCTCGGGAAACTTGGCAACAATGTGAGGATCGGTATCGGCGCCAGCAGGAAGATTATCGTCGGGAAGAAGAAAGACGCCGACAGGAGTGGAATCGGCATAGGGATCACTGGAATTGTCCGTTCTTCGTCCATTGCTGGGAGGAAAATATCAAGCTTCCTACTGTCAGAGATTGTCCTGAGTGCAATGGTTATGATCGGTATGACAGATCTGATCGGCGCTATCGTGACGACGATCGGCGGTTTAATGGGCCGATTAGGGGGAGAGCATCCGTTCACGATCGGCTGGAGGGCAGGCTCAGTGTGCATGACAGGCTCGGCGATCGTGTTCAATATTTTCCCAGGAACCAGGAAGAACTTGAAGAGATGGCTAATGCACGGGTTCCCGATGAGTTCATTCTCTGCAGGGACGCCAATACTTATCGGATGGAGTCAAGAGAATATCATCGCCCATCGGTAAGGCAACAACAACTCCCTCCATGGTGTCCAGAGGGGTTGACCAGGACACAGAAGAGAAGACTGCAGCGCGAAAGGCGAGAGGAGTTAAGCAAGGGCGAGAACTCTGGTCAATCTGGGGATCAGCAGTCAGATCCTAAGGGGAAAGGGCCATCAGCAGACGTCAACATGGTATTTATGTTGCCGATGGAATTCCTGGCGCCGTCTAGTGATGATGAGCTGGAGTTTTCCGACCAAATAGCTCAGTTGGCTCTGGATCCAATGACAGCCATATTTGAAAAGCCTGCCGATGATGAAAGGCAGTATCTCAAGGCTCTGTTTATCAAAGGAAGGGTTGATGGTCAGCCAATGACCAAGATTTTAATTGATGGTGGAGCTGCTATCAATATCATGTCGGGTTGTTTGAATGGATAGTCATGACCTTCGGCTTGAAAAATGCTGGTGCTACTTATCAGAGGGCTATGAATTTTATCTTTCATGAATTCATCGGCAAGCTGGTGGAGATTTATATTGATGATGTGGTGGTTAAGTCTGGAGATTTCACAAAGCATCTTGCCGATCTACGAAAGGTGTTAGAATGCACAAGGAAGCATGGTTTGAAAATGAATCCCAATAAGTGTGCATTTGGTGTATCAGCAGGACAGATTCTTGGTTTCATGGTGCATCAAAGGGGGATTGAAATTAGTCGAAGATCTATTGATGCCATTAACAAAATAGTGGCCCCTACCAACAAGACCGAGCTCCAGTCCTTGATCGGCAAGGTAAATTTTATCAAAAGATTTATATCTAATTTGTGTGGCAAAATTCGGGCTTTCAGGCCTCTTCTTAAGATAAAGGCCGATCAAGAATTTGTTTGGGGGAGAGAACAACAGTTGGCTCTGGATGAAATCAAGAATTATTTAGTGAATCCTCCAGTCCTGATCCCACCTCAGCAAGGGAAGCCCTTCAGATTGTATTTGTCTACCGATGGGATGGTTATCGGTTCGGCTTTAATTCAAGAGTTTGAAGGGAAAGAGCGTGTAATTTATTACTTAAGCAGAAGGTTGATTGATGCTGAGACCAGGTATTCGGCCGTTGAGAAATTATTCTTGTGCTTGTATTTCTCTTGTATCAAGTTAAGGCACTACTTGCTATCGGCCGAATGCACTGTCATTTGCAAGGATGATGTGGTCCGGTACATGCTGTCTATGCCGATCATGAGTGGCAGGATCGGTAAATGGATTTTGGCGCTGTCGGAATTCGATCTGCGTTACGAATCGGCCAAGGCAGTTAAGGGACAGATTATGGCCGACTTTGTAACTCAACATTGCGGTGCAGTGGAGGCTTTGGAAATTGTACCTTGGACGCTCTTCTTTGATGGATCCACATGTGACCGGGGGGCAGGAATCGGCATAGTATTAATTTCCCCTCGGGGAAGGAAGTATGAGTTTTCCTTGCCGATTGTTGCCACATCGACGAATAATCAGGCTGAGTATCAAGCTTTGGTAAAGGGATTGGAGTTATTAAGAGAAGTTTATGCTGATGCTGTTGAGGTCTTCGGGGATTCTATGCTAGTTATAAATCAATTGGCTGGGAACTATGAATGCCGAAGTGAAGTTCTCATAACTTATTACGAAAGGAGTATGCAACTGTTAAAGGAATTCAAAGATTTCTGATTAGAGCATGTTCCTCGATTGCATAATGAAGAGGCCAATCGGTTGGCTCAGCATGCCTCGGGATATCAGCCTATGATTAATGCAGTATCGGCAATTGGTGCCGATGATTGGAGAAAGGAAATTGTTGATTATTTAAAGGATCCGTCTAAGAAAGTTGAAAGACGTGTTCGGTTTCAAGCTACCAAGTATGTGCTCCTCGAAGATGAACTATATTATCGTACTATTGATGGGGTTCTTCTCAAATGCTTAGGTGATGATGAGTCTAAGAGTTTGATGGGGGAGATCCATGAGGGGGTGTGTGGAGCACATCAGTCGGCATTTAAGATGAAGTGGATGATTAGAAGAAATGGGTATTATTGGCCAACTATACTTGAGGATTGCTTTAAGTATTTCAAGGGGTGTCAAGGATGTCAGAAGTTTGGCAATGTTCAAAGGGCGCCCGCATCGGCCATGAATCCAATCATCAAACCTTGGCCGTTTCGAGGATGGGCTATTGACTTGATCGGCCAAATTTATCCACCATCCAGCAAGGGGCATAAGTTCATCTTGGTTGCCACCGATTATTTTACTAAGTGGGTTGAAGCTATTCCCTTGAAGAAAGTTACATCGGCCAATATGATTGATTTTATGAAAGAGCACATCATTTACCGATTTGGAATTCCTCAGACAATTACTACCGATCAGGGCACTATGTTCACATCGGGGGAGTTTGATGAATTTGCAATCGGTATGAGAATTAAAGTATTAAATTCTTCTCCTTACTATGCTCAAGCTAACGGGCAGGCCGAGGCATCTAACAAAGGGATTATCAAGCTTATTAAACGAAAGATTGAAGAAAATCCTAGGAGGTGGCATACATTGTTAAGCGAAGCTCTATGGTCATATCGGATGGCTTGTCATGGATCGACCAAGGTTTCGCCTTATCAATTGGTGTATGGGCATGATGCAGTGCTACCTTGGGAAATTAAGGCTGGATCTAGGCGACTATCTTTTCAAGATCAATTGGCGGCCGATGATTATGCTACCTTGATGACAGACGAGTTAGATGATCTAGGAGGACATCGGCTGAAGGCCTTGATGAGCATAGAAGAGAATAAGAAGAGGGTTGCCAGATGGTATGATAAAAGGGTAAAGGCTAAGGAGTTTGCCGATGGAGACTTAGTATGGAAGTTGATCTTACCGATCGGGACTAAAAGTTCAAAATTTGGGAAGTGGTCTCCCAATTGGGAGGGTCCCAATCGGATAAGTCGATCGGCTCCTGGTAATGCCTATATTTTAGAAACTCTCGAAGGAGTTGAATTTCCCAGAGCATTAAATGGCAAATATCTAAAGAAGTACTACCCAAGTATATGGGTCGATGCATAAAAGTTTAAATGCCGATAACACTCCTATCGGCTGGATCAAAATGTGTCTGGGGCCGGACTTAATGTTTTAAAAGATGCCGATAATAGTCCTATCGGCTAGACTAAATGTCAGGAAATTTGGAAAGCCGAAAGAAGCAAGTATATTGCCGATGAAGGGTTCACATGTTCAGCAATGCTTGGATCGCTGATATAGCACGCATGCGGATCTGGTTGGCTGCTTCTATCTCTTTGATGTCTTCATCGGCAGAGCCTTCCACTGGTTTCAATTTCTTCTTCAACTGCAGCGCTTTGCGGCCATGGACGTTTCGCTCTTGCTCAAGGAGTTTGATTGCCTCGGGCAGCTGGTTTTCCTCTTGTTGAGCTTGGGACAGAGCTTCTTCCACTTGCTTAAGTTCTGCCAACAGGGCTTCTCTTTTTGCTGACAGATCAGAGATCTTGTGCTTTAGTGCATCTCCCAAAGACTTCAAGGTGCCGATGTTCTTATGCTTTTCATCGGTAAGAAGCTTTTCTTTCATCATCTCCTCAGAAAGCTAAGTCTGAGCGGCTCTGTCGGCAAGGCGCTGGGCAGCCCTCTGGTACTGCAGTTGACGGCTCTCCAAATGTGCTGCTTGGAAGAGAACTTCTTCGGCATCGGTGGGGATTTGGTCTCTCAGGGTCTTGAATAGAGCCTTAGCCGGATCAGAATCATCGACTAGTTGGGCTGTGTCTTGGTGGAGGAGAGCTGATAGTTCTTCCAGCTTTGCCCTGACCTCTGCCGATGTGATCCCAACTGTCGGAGAAGAGCTTGCTTCTTCGCCTTCATCTTCAGAAATGTCAATGGCGAAAGAGAACAAACTATCAGGAGAGTCCTGCTCCTAAAAAGGAAAGAAAAAGAGTTATTCTACGGTCAAGTATTGATAAAAGATATAGACAAGGATTGGATAACTTACTTGTTTCAGGGCGATTTCTTGCCTCTGACTGGAAGATGCCAATGGAATCACAGGTTGATCGGCTAGAGGTGCCGATGGAACTATGTCAGCTGAAAGAATAACGGAAATAATTATGAGACGGAAGAAATGAGTTTATCGGTAATGATTTCATAGGAAGTGTGTTACCTTGAGGAGGTACAGTGCTTGTCTGGATCGAGGAAACTACCGATGATATGATTGATCCTACTGGATCGGTAGTCTGCTCGCCCATATCAGCCGATATGTCTTCTGGCTGAGGTGCTTCTGGTTGGGGCTCTTCTGGTCGGGGTTCTTCCATTTGAGGTGCTTCTTGCAGCTGAGGGGAAGATGGTACTTGTTGTGTCTGTGTTTCTGGAGAAGAGGGAGAAGACTCTACTGGAATTGGAGATACCGGGGGAGGAGGAGCTGTTGCTACTTTTTGGCGCTTTGCTTGTGCTCTGGTACTCTTGGCACCTTTTCTCTTCGGCTGACTAGACTGGGGGGCATCGGCACTTTTGCTTCTGGTCCTTGCCGATGCGCTGGTGTGCTGATACAGAAAGGAAGAATTGTGAGTACAAGTGCAACAGATATAAGAGTGAGATCGGTATAAAAAGTTTGAAGATGTACCTTGAACGCCTGTGCCAAGGTAGAGGCAACTACCGATGGAGATATCTGAGTTCTCCTGGTGGTGACTTTTTTGAGGCGTACACCTCGATGCATGATGGCGGCCAGAGTAGGAGCGTTGTTGCCGATTGAAGAGATCGGACCTGATGGGAACAGATCAATCGGCTTGCCACTCCTGCTGACCGATGGAGGAGTGTCATCAACCTGCAACATAACACAGAAAGTGAGTTACTGATGAAAATGAGAATAAAAAGATTAGAACATTGGTTTAGAGATACTTACGGTGTCATCGGGGACCTTGTATTGGGGATCAATCATCCCACGGTATGTAAGGGCCGATCTGCAGAACAAATGCTCCTTCCATTCTTCCCACCACTGCTTGTACGCCTGAGTAATGAAGAGGGCCGTAATCCACTCTGATAAATCTGCATCTGTATCGGCACTTGATGGCAGTTGGGCTACTCGAATCCACTCGAGGAGGTTAGTAATGGCTTCCCTGGGTTTTATCACATCGGCATAACAGAGCGCAATCGGTAGCTGGCCGAAAGCTAATTGGCGAGCCAATGCCGATGGGTTATAAAACTCATAGGTTTGATTGGATGTTTTTCCACTGCCAAAGAAGTTTACTGGTATGGCTCTTGGAGTGATCAGTGCCATCATCACTTCGTGATCCTTGTTGAGAGCATCGTTGAACGGATGAAAGACCAAAGGAAACATGGTGTCTAGATCATCATAGGGCAACCATGCTCGCTGTTCTCTGGTCAGACCTTCATATAAGGTTTGGAAAAATCGGCTGACCTGGTCTGCATTGCCCCCTGTACCGGGCAGAACTATGATAGCCTCGCCAAAGTTTAGGGGAGGGCGAGTTGCCGATTCTTCTTCATCCAGTTCATAATCCTCAGTTATGTCCCTAGGGAAATGCTGTGCGAAGAGATCAAACTCGAGACGCTTGTGCATGTGGAGACTGAGCCACATATTAATGAACCACCAGGGACCCCCCAAGTTGCCGATGGGCTGACCAAGCAGGAGTTTCCTGGTTACTTGGTGGAGGAGGTGATAGGCTGCGCCAAGCAGGTATCGACCGAGGGGAAATCGGCCACCATCGGCTCATCTTTCTGCTGCTGCTAGATAGACAGAAGTTGGTCCTGCCGATCGACCACAAAATACAAACTTGTCCAACCACATGTTCAAGAAGCTAGTCTGTTCCTTTATGTTAACATGACCTGTTCGTTTGTATTTTTGGATGTATCCTGACCAACCGCCGATGGAGCGAGTTTCTACCTTAGCACTAGGTTTGGCATCAAAAAAGTGGGTGCTATCGGCAGAAGATACATCTAAACCAGTGAGCATAACTACATCGGCAAGTGTGGGGGAAGCAGGGCCGTGACCAAAGACAAAGGCATTGATGGTGTCCGACCAGAAGTAAGATGCAGCTATCAGCAAGGACTCATTCCTATGTATATCGGCAATGGACAGCCTGATGCATTGATCTAGTTTTCTCTCACCCCATTGGACTTCATTTGAGTGGCTAACTCTCAAAAACCAATCCTTCCATCCCACGGTAGGACTGGGCCAGGAACGGAAAGTGTCTTTCCACAGATCTAGAGAAAAGTTCTCAGCTCTGAAAGGGATTCTGTTTGTTTCCGCGTTAATAAGATTGGTGGGATCTGGATCCCCTAATGGACCAAGACATTAGAGGTGTGGCTGATCGGTAGGGATGACAATTTTATTGGACAGGTCCTAATGGTTTTGAAGGTAAAAGAAGAACAAAGAAAGAAAAGGAAAATATTCAGTAAAATAAATTACGGATGAACAGGGATACGGAAGAAGCACAAAAGGTGGCATGAAGAACTAACCTCAGGGACAGTGAAGTTGATGACCATCTCTTCACAAAAAGGTTGATCGAAGGCTTCGAGGTTGGTGATGAAGAGGCTTTGTTGGAGTTCTTGGAGATCCCGAACAGCGCCGCCGCTAGAAAGGTAGAGTTGGGACGGTGGAATGATGCGATGGGGAAGGAGTACCCGAGAAGGAACTATTTATAGGACCAAATGGGCAAGGGTAAATCTGACTTATCACTTCGCCGTATCCGTGAAATCCGAGGATGCCTAGGAAGATATGGTAACTGTTCGCACGGTAATCAAGGGATTGTGCAGGTGATTTGATAGGAAGCGGTCGTAATCTGGAGATATTTTACTATGCGGGATTTCCTGGTTGGTCCATCGGCAGCACCTTGCAACGGCAATATTGCCGATGAGCGGATAGAGTGGGAATATCCATTTGGGAGGATAAGATGCTTCATTGAACAGGACGTCCTGGTCAGTCCATCGGTACGTTTCTGTAACGGTAACATTGCTGACGAGCGATTAAAGTGGAGATGTCTGTTTGGGAAGTTGAGGATTTCGAGGAATCTGCGGAGGAATCAAACCAAGGTTGATTCAGATTAAGGTTGTCGGTTACCAAATTGGGAGAATTAATTGCGGAAAGGCATCGTTACTGCAGAGAATTTCGAAGCATTAATGATTTCATACTCTGAAATTGGGGGGCATGTGTTGGCACCGTTTTTGGACACGTACCCAGGATCGGTAGAGTGTGGATCGGCAAGAAAAGGCAATAGTGATTGGTCTGCAGGAAAGTTGCCGATAAGGGTGGTTGCCGGTGAGGAGGCAGCTGGATGTGGTTGAGTCCATAGGTGGTGATGTGTTTATGCCGATGGCCAGTATTGATCGTTGCCGATGGGGAGTCTGCCGATGACGTGGAAGGAAGACTTGGAGGTTGCCAATTGGTCCATGGTGGTGTTCTAGCTTATCGCGGCAGGATAGTTTTATGTTTTTCTTAGTTATTTAAGTCGTTTTGTACACGGATTCTGTTTAAATTTGGAATTCGAATTCTAGTCGTGTCTTGTTGTAGCTCTTTGAGCAGGATATAAATGTAGACCCTAGGGCGTTGTAATAGACATCTATCAATCAATCAAACACAAGTTTCTACTCATATTCTAGCATCTACTTTTTCGACGACTTCGTCATATTTTCCCCTTTTATTACGAGTTCTTAGGAGTTCGTCGACTTAAGCTCGGCGTACTCTCAAGTTTCGTGTGAATACCTCTTGGCCGTGGCATCCGGGCGCATCGCTGTTGTCGGGACTAAAGTATTCGAGTTATCACCTTTGCCGATAGTAAGATCAAATCGGCTGGCACGCCCTAACGTTTAAATCGGGTATTAGCTCTTTTGTTTGCAGATTAACTTTTGTATCAACAATTTCATCATCTATAGTTGGCTTAAATGGCCCCTTGTATTCAAATCCTGGCTCCACCCCCGCACCCAGTAGTAAAACAGCTCCGCCGGCCCGTGCCGTCGTTGATTCTTCGTCACATCGAATCTTGCGGCACATGCATGGACCATTAAATATAGATAAAATAAAAACTAATTACCGAGTTTGTCTGTAAATTACAAGAGAATCTGTCACATCGAATCTTGCGGCACATGCATGAACCATTAAATATAGATAAAATAAAAACTAATTACACAGTTTGTCTGTAAATTACAAGAGAATCTTTTAAGTCTAGTTACTCCATGATTGGACAATGTTTGTCAAATAAAAACGAAAGTGCTACAGTATTATTTTCCCAAAATTTTTGAAACTAAACAAGGCCTTTGATTTTTGGAACTAAACAAGGCCTTTGAGGAGCGCGAGCTGCTTCTGCAACCGGAGCCTGTTGTACCCTGTAGCATGCAACTACATGAAGTTGATGCTCGTTGGCGTGGACAGTTTGGCAGCCGGCGATGGCTACTCGGACAAGAACTTAACACACGGGCGAGAGGGACAAATGAATATATAGGAGAAACACATGAGGCAAAAATGTTTAAATGGATTAGAAATTTTCTCGTGGAATTACCTAGTTAGCCTATATTTTTTAAAAAAAAACAAAAATATCAACAAAAGGTAGTTCTTCCCTACATAGTTTAGTACTTCTCCCTCTCGAAATCTCCTATTTTTAGTTTTTTTTATAGCATTCTATTTTTTTAGCGGAAATGTGGATTTCTATTACTCAGAGAGAGCTTAATCTTTAGAAATTGAATGTTCCATATTTTTCTGACCACAGTGAATCTAAAAAAACTTTGAAATTAATTTTTGCTTGCCCAGATCCCAAGAAAACTGAATACACAAAAAGTACTTCTCTGATTTCTTGTGTTGAGACAAAATGTGTACTGGACAGGTCGAACTAACAAACCAGAACAAGACTCACAGTGTCACACCATCCGACATGTGTTCTCTTCTCTACAGATGTATCCAAAAAACATGTGTGAGCTAAAAAAGAAAAGACTGGCAATCTGTAATCAAATCAATGAGTAATGCAAACAATGCTTCTATCCTGACATTTCCTCCCTGTAAAAGACCATCACTGTGCTTGATATGACAATAGAGGGAAAAGAAACGGGAGGTGAGCATGCAGAGGTGTCGCACCATCCTTATTATCCTCTTGACATTTATTTATTTTTTATTTTCCGCAGAAACTAGCGCGATGTTTTAGTAGTTCAGTTTTTCTGTGCTTGCTTCCTTAATTAATTTGATGGTGACCTTTGTTTCTTTTCCTTCCATTGTCAATATCAGGTAATGGCTACTAATGGAGGACTAATGGTGACGATGAAAATCTAGAACTAGCGATGCATGGTCTTCTACAAGGAGGAAATGTCAGGCTGGAAGGATCCTTTACATGGCTCATTGATTTGATTACAGAGATTATCAGTCTTTTTTTTAGCCCACTCATGTTCTCTGGATGCATCTGTACAGAACACATGTCGATCTATTAGTTTGTCTTGCGTACACATGGTTGACGTGGATCGCACTATTGCTCTTCTTCAGAGAATGTGCATGCTATGCTAAGTTGAACATGAAAGGGAGCATGCATGCATGTCTGTTGATGATGCGCTTTGTTTGTTGCTACATGCATATGGTGGAGTTATATATATCTTTGTAACACATGCAGATCATAAATCCTAATGAAGTCTTATTACTCAAGGTCTCAAGTCCATGCAGGCATACATGAGTGTAACTGGAAAGGTAGCCTGCCCAACATGCTGAAACTGAAGATGCAGAGGACACACAATTGAATTACAGGACTGAATGCAGATCTATCCCTGTATGTACACAGGCATATTGCGCGGCGCTTTAATTTGCATCCATTTATAAACTTTGAAAATTTATAACAGTTACAGAAACTACTTTGAGACATGATATTTGCTTGTGCAAATAGACCAAACGGCGACAGTTTTTTCTCATTCTGTCTCTTGAAGCCTGAAGGAGTTACACTGTGATCATTCTGTACTTTGGTTTTCTCCCCCCCCCCCCCCCCCCCCAACACACCCCCACCCCCAAATACCTATCCAGTATAAGGGCCAAGGCTCTTCATGTTCCTTAAAAAAAAAGGAGTCAGATCAAACTACTGTTCTCTTTTCCTCGTCTCTGAAAACAAATCCAATTAGTTTCATTACACAAATCGCTGGAGCTGGGAAGCAATAATAAACAAGATGATGAGAGGAAGTGCTGCGCAAGCTACCATGTTTGAAAGCTGAACACGAGAAAACGAAAGCTTGACGAAGAAGAAGATATGGGCAGAGGGCATGCACGGTCGCTGGCTGCAGTGCTGCACTGTACCCAAGTCATCTAACTGTGTATGGCTTTCCAAAATTTTTCAAGATTTCCCGTCACATCGAATCTTGCGGCACATGTATGAAGCATTAAATATACACGAAAATAAAAACTAATTACGCAGTTTACCTGTAAATCGCGAGACGAATCTTTTGATCCTAGTTAGTCTATGATTGGATAATATTTGCCACAAACAAACGAAAGTGGTACAGTAGCGAAATCCAAAATTTTTCCCAAACTAAACAAGGCCTATGCTTCTCCGTTGGCAAATGAGGATTGCTGGATTTGTAGATAGGTACATTGCAAGCGAAACAAACAGGAGGCAAGGAATTCGCGTTGGTAGTATATACGATTCCGATGGCTGTGTTTCCACAGTATGCACGTGATGACCCTTTTGGGTGGGTTTTGTGTAGTCATGTTCATCATACGGCTCTTCATAAATTGCAGTATGACCATAATTTTCGGAAGAAAAAAAACAGCACACGCAATCCTGGATATACGAATTAGTGGTTATATATATCGTCTATTCATATATACCAGGTCAAGTGGAGGAGCATGAAAATGATCAAACGGCTTTTGAAAAAAAATCAGATAGAAGAACAGCATAGACATAATGATATTTTTTTAAAAAAGTAAAAGAATCAGACGGAAGAACAGCACAGATATAATGATAACTAATTAATTAACTAATTAAATTAAAAGTAAAAGAAAGTAAAAGTGAACGACTGAAAATAATAATAAAAAGAAAACGCCGTTGCCGGGGATCGAACCCGGGTCACCCGCGTGACAGGCGGGAATACTCACCACTATACTACAACGACTTCGATGGTGATCCTGACAAATGTACCTTAATATTCGTTTCCGTTGTTGGTTACTGTTATATACGAATGACAAATGTTTACAAATTTTCTATTGAAACTACGCAACACCATCTATCAAACATATAGACTTTGTTTGTGCTCAGGGTTTTAATTTTTTTATTCCGTTGTACTATCTTTGTCTGGGAAAAGGGAGCCCAGGGTTTCACAACAAAGCTCCATTCGCAAATACTGCAGTACACAGATTCCACTACCAGTCATATCCATAATACTCAGTTCGGAACTTTGGATGCAAAGCAAGATGCTCTAGGGCAAGTTCAGTTAGGGTAAATTCTGCTAGGAATAGTTCTTGGTGAGGACTATAGATGCGTTCCTGGCAGGAACAGTTCCAAAACCTCATTCCCCAACGGCCTTACTCATAGCGGTCAAACACCGGCACAAAGCATTCCAGCATTCCAGTTCTCAAAAGATACGTATAATCAACAATCTCATTTTATCTCCATTTGTTGTCAAGGCCTCGAGGGTAGGAATCCATTTTTACATACTGAGATCTTTACATGCCCAAGGAGGAAAAGGAAGGTAATTTCTGAATCAACTACTATCATCATCGCATTATCAACGAATGGAACAAATAGCTTAGCCTTCGGATGCGGGATCACTCCCAGAACAAAAAAGGGGACCAATAGTCCGGTACTGTACAGTGTACACTTTGATTGCAATCATCTTAGAGGTGGTCTTGAGAACGGATTCGGCGCAGACGAGTATGATGATGACGATGATGATGATGCTAGCGGAACTGTTGAGAATTCAGAGTCTGTACTACCCAAGAGATGTGGCCTTGTGGATGGGCCTGGTGCCAGGTTTGCAGGGTGCTGCGATGGTTGCTGGATGCTCGACGATGTACTTGGACCCGTGGCGGTATGACTCTCTTCCTGTGATTGCCTTGCAGCTTCTGAGGCTTCCCGTTTCTCCCTTTCTTCCGTCTCCTTGAGCAGGAAGTCCACCCATAGGTCTGCAAATGACTGCACATGATGGCATGAGGACACAAATATCAACCATCAGGGTGTAACATAATGCAAAGTACAGCCTAGTGCTTCTCATTGTCAGATGAACTTTAGAGGTAAGAGGAAAGGATCATTAAAAACAGGTATCAGGTATATAGATCCCACCTGGCTATCCTGAGACGCTTGAGTAGATTTGCCAGATGAACCTCCACCAACAATTCCTCCAACTAGGCGTCCCGGGAGACCCAAAACACCACGGACAACACCCTTACCAGCATTATTTTGTGCAAAGCCAATCCTTTGCTTGTCTTCCTCAGAGAAACCAAGCATACGGACCATGAGATCCAGAACCTGCCGGTACCCCAACATCAGCAAATTATTGGATAACAAAACTAATTTTGGAAGTATGACACTAAATGATTTGGAATAGCCACACACCTCTTTGCTGTGATTTCGTTGGAAGTAGGTGACTAGCAGTTTGATCACAATTCGCCTGCAAGCACAAGTTTGATTCTTTTATATGTTGCATATATCATATAGCATCTACTGATTTGTCAGATGAGGTGATGAAAGTACAGAAATAAAAGAAAAATCTATTACACAAGATATATCATGTGAAACAGAGAACTTTGGCATAGAACAGGATGATAAAATTTAGAAATGTTAAGCTGCAGATGGCATGGTAACCATAGATTAACCAGCAGTTAAGCTTTGGTCATCAATTCTTATTTCAAAGTTAAAGAAGAAAAGGTGAAAACAAGAGGAATAGAGAACACAATTGGCCTAGTTTTATTTTATCATACACACAGGACTTTATATTAAGAAGACAAAAAAGGGGCAAAAGAGCCCAATCAAAAGAAAATAAACCCACACACACCAAGACTCAGTCACTCATGCATAAGGGGATGGCAAGCTACAATTACACCATTTACAAAAGAACAAAACAACCACAAAAATGGCCGAGGGTGAGCTAAACACAACAAGAAGCAGAGCAATCAATAAAGTGATGCCTTTAGCTCCAGCCAAATACCAAAGTCTCATTTCCTCAATGGTCAAAGCCAAATCATTTCGCACAACAGGTGCAGCCCCATTGAAGAGACATTGAGTGCAATTATTCTTAAGGGACCAAGCTCCAAGATTCCACTTCTGGTGTATTATTCTAATACAAAGGTTTGGGAATGAATGTTTGTCCATGGTCTCATTTATATGAGTATATTTAATTCTTACTGTTATATCATGTATTGGACAAAAATTGCCTTCACCAAATAATACATAGCTATCTCTATCATCCGTACCATGGTTTCTGAGGCGTTGTGGCATCCTGCGGTGCTAGGGGTACACAAACCTGGATGCCTTCTAGGCAAAATGTCTAAGAAATATGGTGTAAACTAAAACCTTGTGGTGTCATGTGGCGCCTGGGATATGCCTGCACACCTAGGTGACAAGTTGGTACAATGGTTTTTGAGGCATTGTGGCATCCTATGGTGGTAGGAGTACGCCTGAAGACCTAGACGCATTCTAGGTGATGCCCAGGCGATATGGTGTGACTAAAATCTTTGTGGTGCCCCGTGGCGCCTGGGGTATGCTTTGCAACATGCTATGTGATGCCTCAAGAACCATGATTGGTACATAATTATATATATAACAGGTGTCCTCCATAGATGCATTCACTAAATCGCTACAGAAGAAAAAGTAACCATTACCAACCTGTCAACGGAGTTATCTGAATCTAGTGACATCCTATTCACAGTTGTCATGCTTTGTTCTAGTGCTCTCCGCAATCTTGAATTGTCATCCTCAAGCTTCTGCATGGATCGCTTCCCATCTGCTAACATCCTCTCTGCTTGTGAAAGTTTGGTAGCTATATCTTCCTTCTCCCTTCTTGAAATCTCAATAGTTTGATTTGCCACCTGCATAAAAAGGACATGCCTTAGTAATGTAACTAGGCAATAACAAAGACTAAAGTATGTGGGCACACCATAAATTTAGGCCTTCATGAATCCAATGAAAATAAGAGGTACAATCACAAGTACTGAAGTTGGTCAGTGCTTGCTCAAGCATCTAAAAGGTATGCTCTGTTTTTACCTTTAATGACTCTGCCAATTTAGACAGTTCTTCCCTAGCAACAGCTAAATCACCTCCAAGTCGTTCCTACATACAAATTATAGACCATAATCAATCTGACAATTTTTAAATTAGTAAGCTTCAAACAAAGAATAGCCCAAGAATTCAATCACCTTGGCTTCACTCTCAGCATAGTACTGTCCAAGGGCAGTCTGAAGATTTAGCAGCTCCACGTTTTTTGATTCAAGTGCACTCATACAGCTTGCAAGTTTGTACTTCAAATCTTCTATTTGTTCATTTGACCTCTGGTGCTCTTCACTTATGATCTTTTTGTTCTCCTCCTGCTTTGCCATCTCAACCTTTAAAGCCCTCTCTAACTGCATTATATGAGCCCTTTGCTGCTCACAGACTACCCGCAATTCTTCAATGAGTTTACTATCTTCATCCATCTTTTCTTGGTCTTCAAGATCCTAATGAAAGTGAATTGTTAGTTTGCACATCATATCTTAGAGTAAACAGGTTGTCCATTAAACATAAAGGTGTTGCAGATAGCTTGTGCGTAGGTAGTACAAATAAAGCAAGGGACCACATAATACTTTGCCTTGTCTCACGAGTACTACAAAAAAAATGCAAGAAAAATACAAATACCAATATATGGTTACCTTATCTAACAAATGCTGCTTCAGCCGAGCCAAATCCTGCACTGCTTTGTCTCTCTCACGGGAAGCATCCTGTAATGCTCTTTTCAAAGAATCCATCTCTTCCTTAACCTTCACAGTGGAACTACAAGCACATCAGTACTTTTATTCGCTTTGCCATTAGGTGGTATCGCCAGTAATATATACTACTACAAATCCTTGTTTTGTTGGCCCATAACTCTTAGGTAACAAGTCATCCATAGTGACATTTACAAACTCTATGATCTTGGCAATTTTTAGATGACTTAATAGCAAAAACTGTGGAAAATTCATTTCAGCACATTAAGCAACATATAATGCATTGAAATTTTGGTTTAACATCGAATCCATAGTGAAATGTACAAACTCTATGATCTTGGCAATTTTCAGATGACTCTTACTAGCAAAAACTGTGGAAAACTCATTCAGCACATTAAGCAACATATAATGCATTGAGATCTTGATTTAATATCGAAGTTTTGAATAAACAAATACAAGGTTTCAGAAGGTGCTAGGGGCTAGGCAGGCGCTACGCCACCGATTAGTGGCTAGGGCGCCTAAACATAGAGATTTAGTTGCATAAATATGAAAGAATAATAAATAGAAAAGGAAGAGCAATGCCATAACAGCCCACTAGCCCATCTGAACACCATAACACCAAACAATGCCCTACCACCACCTATTCCCAGTAGGCAATCCTTGTGAAGCCACACCACCTCTCCACCTGTGTGCCCCAGTCCGTCACTCTACATCTCCATGGTGCACCACCTCTTCTCCTCCTGCACTCACCAGTCTGCGCCTCCATGCGCCCCACCTCTACTCTGCCCATGTGCAGCACATCCTCCCCCTGCATGGCACCCCTGCTTTGGTTGCGCTCATGACCCTTTGGAGAAATCAAGCAGAAGGGGCTACATCGAACATGAGCATAATCGAACTGACTTGGACACCAAGAGGTAGGCATAGTGGCATAGATTGAATCACGATACAACAAACAATTTTGCCATCCAAAACCTCTTCTCTTCTCTTCCTTTCTTCACCATCCATGGGTTGTGACAGTTCATACAGTGTTTAATTGGACGCCTATGGACTAGGAGCCATGATAGGTCTCTGCCTAGCACCTAAGCGAGCGTTTAACAACATATTTTGAACACTGAATAATAACAAGTAGTGTTTGTCATTGAACAAAAAAAGTCAACCCCATGCATCTTCCATAGCCATTGATCACCATTGAAATTATATATATGAAGCACAGCTTAAGAGCAAGATCATACCTTTTCCGAGTCAGAAATCTTGTTATTAGTATCTAATGCACTGTCAACAGTTTTTTGTGAGGTACTCTTCATACTCTTGAGATCTGCCTCAAGCTTGACTTTCTCTATCTGCAGAAGCAAATATTGTGTTGTCAAAATCTGTTGCAAAGTTTCCATATGTTCATTGTATTAGCACTACATTATAGCAGATGCACGATCTATTCAGACCTTTAGGCTAGAGTTCTCCTTCTGTAGAGCCATCAACATATTTCTTAGGCTCTGGAGCGATCCGTCCGACACATGCTCCTTATCCCTTCTGCTTACCTCATCTTGAACACGTCTCAACTCCGATTTCTTCTCACTCAGTTCCTTGTGTAGCCCTTCCATGCTAGTTGATATCTGCAGAAGAACATAAGAAAATAATCTTCATGCCATTGGAGTCAAATCCATTATCTTAAACATACTGTTGACAGTGGATCAAGATACATAGGCATCTCTTCCATAGGGAAAAAAAAACTTACCTTCTCTTTGTTCATCTTGAGTTCATTTAGTTGCTGCTGAAGAAATTCATTCCGCTTGGTTTCATCTAAAATGTGGAAACAGAAGATTTAGAAAACAAAATATCACTAAATTTAATATAGACTGCTAACTGTTTCAGATGTAACAGTTTGGACTACATCAAGCATACCTTCTAGCCTCCTTTTAGCTTCAGTTTCTTTCTCGGAATTATTGCTGAGCTGCTGTTTCAATTGTTTGATTTCATTTTCGAGACTAGCTTGCTTGGCAATCAAGGATGATCTCTCTTCCTCCAATGCACTTCCCTGTAGCATGATTAAAATTTAATGAAGAGTATTGATTATTTTAACTAAGTACACAATTTCTTTGCATGCAACAAATAAAGATATCAAAGCTGTTGTTTTTAACGCTTCACCACAGGATAAAAAAAATCACATCGACAGCTTTTAAGTAGGACGGGGGTGGGAAGGGAATACAAACTAGGAATATATAATATAAGCAATGTAATGAAACTCATTATAAGTAATAACTACCTTCTGATACCCTGTCACTGGATGCAGACCATTTGCCTGAGCACCGTGAAAAGAACCACCGCCATATCCATTCTGCTTGGTGAGATTCAACGGATTTTCCTGAACTGCATTCCTTTGTGCTCTGGGTGATCTTTCCAAAGTACCCTGTGAGATCTTATGTTAATAGTTTACCATAGTGGCATGTTGCATAACTCTATTAAAGTGAATAAAACATAAAATTACATTAGAATTGGCTGAAACTGCCTTACAGCTCTCCATGCTTCTTTTAAGAGATCCATTTTCTTCACGAAGTTTTCCAAGTTGTTCCTACAAGAATATACAGACCACATGTAAGAAAGATTGTAAGCCTGCCACGTAAAATCAGTAAAGTTGTACATAAATATTAAGCATGACACCTTATTATGATGTGGAAACTAGCTAAAAATGATTCCCGCATCCAAAAAAATATGTATCAAGTAAAAATGATCTGGCAAGCAGATACGCATAAAAGGGAGAAACAGGGACCTTTAAAGAAGGCATACCTCTTTTTCCTTCAACATTGCAGCATAATTGAAAGATAATGCCTTTATTTCAGCCTCGGAAGCTTGAAGCTTTTGGATGTCAACCCTCAGTTTAGAAATCTGCAAAGGAAAATGAAATTACATAAATTCATACTTACTGCACTGCTTTCACAATTTGTCATGTGGGAATTGAACCAGTAGGATCTGTTCTTAGAACTAGTAGAACCTCGTGCAACCTAACAAATAATAGTTCACTTCACAGTTCAATATTAAGAGAGATTGACAGACAATCAACAAGTTCCATATAGTCCACCAGTCCCCAAGGATAGCTTCTGTGCAATATGTCCTGTCTAAGATCACAAGTAACCAACCGCATTTTCTGCCACATGATATGCTAGGAAAGAATTTACTTCTCACTGCATTTAACCATCTATTAGAACAAACGCTTGACGTAATACACAACATTTCTGTGGAAGCAGCATTTGAAACACTAATATATCAGCATTCTACCAACTTAGATGAATTTATGCACCATAACTTGAAGCCACATTAATCACGGGATCAATTAATCAGAGGCAAAAGCTATATTAACCTACTGATCCCTTACCGACCTTGCTATCAACACCCCCTTAAACTCGGATATAAACACTCTATACACTCCTTTTTCTTCCAACAACAACAGACTGCTCGTCAATGCAAAATTTCCCCTAGTACATTGTCTCTGCGTGCTGGTTGACTGATTGAAATCAATCATACTATCTAAAAGGCAGTTGACTAGCAAAGGTAGCATCGAATCCCGATAACATAACAGACACAGGAACCTCTACTCGAAGCCAATTCACCTGATGAATTTGCCGCGGGGGATGGGGGTTTTACCTCGTCGGGCTCGGCGGCTTCGGGGCCGGGGCCAGGGCGGGAGTACCGTCGGCGCCTCCCCGACGACGGCGGCGTGGCGGAGAGGTCCCCGCCCCTAGCTGCCGGGGCCAGCGGCGGCGCGGGGACCTCGTCGGCCGCGGCGTCGTCGACCTCGCCGGCGAGCCGGGAGAGGCTCTCCCGGTAGGTCGCGATGGAGCTCCGCATCGCCGCGGCGGGCGCCACCGCTACTCCTCGTGGCGCGGGGCCGGGTCTGGCCCGATCCAACGAGGCTGAGGGGTAGGGTTTGGAGGGGGCGGTGGCGACGCGAGGCGGGGAGGGGTGGGGAGATCTGAGAGAGGTGGGAGGAGTGGGATGACAGTAACGGAAGGAGGCCACACGACGCTAACGCGGGGTTAGAGACGAAGACAATTTTTCCTTTTTTTTCCCCCGTTTTATTTTATTGCTTCATTTAAAGTTGTCCGGTTTTTTCGCCGGCTTGACTAGCGCGAGCTGCATTTGTACAGCGTGGCCGTGGTGGATGCGGATCTCGAGCATGGACGCTGACTCGCCGTGCACTCCATTTGTGTGTTGCCTCGGTGCAAAAAAAAATTGCATGTCAAACAATTCTAATTCTAAATTTAACTAAGAGCAACTCTAAAAGTTTGGCTAAAATTAATAACTATATTTTATTATTTAGCCATTTTATAAAATAGAAAACTTCTTAAAAAAGAATAAGTCAACAATAGTCTTGCTATTTACGAAATTAGATGCCAGCGTCAGTGGTTGGCTATATATAACCACCAAAATTCAAGAGATAGCTAACTTTCTATTTTATAAAACCAGATAACACATTATATTTTTAATATACAAATTCTAAAATAGCCTCCATAACAAAAATAGTCAAGCTCTTGGAGTTGCTCTAAAAACCTATTTATTTGTGTGAAAAGTTATGACTGAAAGTAATGTTCGCTGATTTGTTATGAGAGAAAAAACACTATAGCAGATTCGTCAAGCGTGATTTGTTATGAGAGAAAGATTGGTCAAGCGCACAGGACCCGATCTATACCTATTAGGCTAATCGGTTGTGCTTATTTTGGTTGTGCTTTTGCTGACTTCTATTACAATGACTGATGATTGTTTCTACTATATAGAAGACAATATTATTATTATATTATAAACGAGCATCCTGCTAATCTTTATTTTATTTTTAAAAAAATCTCTAGTGCTCTTCCTTGGGCTCACCATGCATCATGTAACACAATAATAGTTTAGTGTTAGCATAATATAGAGGACGTGCTCTATGTACTTGTCGTAGGTTCGTAACCATGGTAAATATCGTGTTGTTCAAGGTGGGTCGATGTGTAGATCTTCGGTGGCTTAAACAGTCAAATACTCTAGGACACGAACGATATATCCTGGTTTGGGCCCCTGAGCCCTATGTTTAGCAATTTGGTGCTCGTCGTATTAGGAATGCTCAAACGAGAGAGCTCACTCAAAACACATAGGGTCACGAACGATTATCCTCATTTGGACCTCTGAGTCATTTGTCCAGCAGTTTGGTGTTCTTTGTATTAAGAATATTCAAACGAGAAAGTTCTTACAATGGAGCAATCATGACAAAAGAGTAGGGGAAGCGTTATGTTGGCCTAAGGTTTCAGCCTGTTCAGTTGATTGATCTGTTGATCTCCTAATGTTCTACTATATATGTTCAATCTTTCGGTCTTTTCCTAGTCCCTTCTAGAGGAGCTCATGCCTCCCCTTACATATTGAGGAGGGCATGGGGGTACATTAGAGGGTTTTGTTTAGGGTTTCTCGCCCTTATGCTTTTAGTTCCTTTATCTTGGCGTCACTAGGTCCTTCTTTGTCTTGTAGCTAGGGGTGAACACAACCTCAACTACTCCCCAACATCTCTGTTGCAAGCTAGTGCTTTACCATCAGACGTTGTGCTTTTGCATTGTCGTAGTGGAACCTTTCCTTGGTGAGCCTTCTCCTAGCTTCTTGGGCACATCAGGCCTCTTCCTCTACCCGGAGGGGCTACCAGGTGGGGCTCGAGTCCCCTGCCATGGGCTTCAAGGACTTCTTGTCTTGACGCATCACGCTCTAGGCATGACACTACCGAGGGAGTGGCCAACAACGCCTCGTGGCTCTGAATGGGGTGTAGTGCTTATGCACCTGTTAGGATATGAGCACCTAACATATTTTGGAGCTAGCTTCTAGCTTTGCCCAAGACGAGTGTTCACATTGGCCAAAGGTTGCGATGGCTATGGAAGCAATAGTTCAACTAGGGCTCCCCTTTGGTTCAAGAACTCGCATCTTAGGTGAAGCCCCTGAGCCCCCAGTGAAGGCGACTCTGCCTTCTTAGGCTCAACCTCTAATATCAAGTACTCCTTTGTGGGAGGGGTGCCTATGGGCTACCGAGCCATCTGAAAGGTCCTTGTTTGGTTTTGGTAATTGAGTGACAACTTAGGTGGACTAATAGTGTTTATATGAGATACACAGGAGATTAGTCCATAGGTGATGATGTGATGATGGAGGAGCTCATTGCACATGAGACATGACATGGAGTCATGTGACCAAGGTGGAGAAGATCAAGATGAGGCTTGGCTTGATGGACCGGTTGCAAGAGTGAAGGGCAAGTCGGAGGCTTTGAAGCGAGGGACCGCGTGTGACGGTGAAGCTTGAGCAAGACTTGGCGCCGATGGACCGAGGCAACGATGAAGAGCAAGTGAGGTCAAGATCGATGAACCAATACGGTCACGTGATGATATGAAGTGGATCATATCATTTGGTAATTGGTTGGTGCATGTGTTGCATCAACATTGGAGGAGATGGAATGGAAAGCGCAAGGCAAAGGTATAACCTAGGGCTTTTCCATTTCACCGGTCATAGGTGTGTAGAGAAGTTTATGACCGGATTTAGGATAGATGGCCGTACTATCAAGAGGGGCAAACTTGCTTGCATATCGGTCATCTAGTGCCACTTGAGCGATCTAACTTTGCATATGTGTTAGGCTCGAGTGGCGTGGCAAGTTGAGAGGCTAACTCCTTTGGGAAATTGTTTGTGAAAATGCTAACACACTTGCACATGGTGGTGTACACTTGGTGGTGTTGGCACACTTTGCAAAGGAGGTTCCTAGGGTTGAGAGGGGTTTGGGTTCCTCTGGTGCGTCCGGTGCACTCTGCTACACCCGACCGTACACCGGACGCTAAGGGCCAGCTTTTTGAGAAAATGAAGTGCTTATTTTCTATTGCGCCGGTGGGATTTTTGGAGAAGTCGCGGGAGTGTTTTTCAGTAAGAAACACTCACAGGACGCTCTGCACGGAGGCACCGGACGCTGGCCCTTAGCGTCCGGTGTACTGTCGGGTGTAGCAGAGTGCACCGGACGCACTAGAGTGAGTCTGGTGCTCAGCGTTCGGTGTGCATGCGGTTTGGCGACCCTCTCTGCGCATGAGTCCGGTGAGCACTGGACGCTCAGGGTGCGTCCGGTGGCGCGTCCGGTGACCCTACGAGTTTGTGGAGCTCTCTGCGCACGGGTTCGGTGTGCACCGTACACGTCTGGTGTGACGCAGTAGAGCGTCCGGTGGTGTTGTGCAGGCGCGCGTGCGTAGTAGCCGTTGGCGGCAACGGTCGAGTTCAAATGGCTAGTGACACGTGGCTGACGCCTGAGCACCGGACGCTGGGGGTTGAGCATCCGGTGGCTCCCTATGAGCGTCCGGTGCCCACGTGTTTTGCCCAGTGAAGGGGCAACGGCTACTTTAGCCCTTAGGGCTATAAATAGAAGTGGTGGCCAGCCTTGGCCGGTGCTGAGCACCCTTGGAACTTAGTATCCATGCTTGGGGAGTGCTAGGAAAGCCTTTAACTCACTTGTGCTTGCAAAAATGCGAATCAATAGCGAGTGAGTGATTCTAGTGCGTTGCATTGAGAGATTGTTTCGAGTGGCACTAGGTGTTCGTGTTGCAAGCCGGTGGTGCTTGTTACTCTTGGAGGTTGCCACCTCCTAGAAGGCTTGGTGGCTTGTGACTCCGTCGAAGCACGCAAGGAGATTGTGCGGTGCTCCGAAGAAGAGATTGTGAGGGGTACGGTGCTCACCCCGTGGGGATCGCGAAGAGCAACTCTAGTTGAGCGAGACGTGAAGAGCGACAAGTGGTCCGGCCGGGTCAAGTGCTAGAGCTTGTGGTAAGCACTCCACGTGGGAGAGTGTGACTTGCGGGTCACCACTAGCAAGAGGACCGGCGGCAACCTTGGAGCTTGTCTCAACAGGGACGTAGCTTGGTGGCAACCAAGTGAACCTCGGGAGAAAATCATCGTGTCAACATTGTTCTTCCCGTTGGTTTGCAAGTCCCTAACACAAGCCTGTTCTTACATTCATATACTTGTGCTTGTGTAGTTGCTCTTGTAATTAGTTAGCTTGTGTAGCTTGCTAGTTACCTTCTTGCTTGTGTAGCTAGAAGTAGTTCCCCTTGCGTGACTAGTTTGGTTTGTGTAACCTTGTTAGTCACTTTGCTTAGTTTGTGTAGCTAAGTAAGTTGCGCTCTCTAATTTGGCATTAGTTGTCTTGTTATTGAGTTTACTAGTGAGCTTAGGCTTTGTGCGCTTTGCCTCACTAGTTTGTGTAGGAGCTCCCCCAGTTTGCAAAGTACTAGTGGCATAGGTTTGTGTGACCTTGCTCCTAGAATTGGTTAGGTGAACTCTTGCTAAGGTAGCACCTTGCTTCGTTGTTTAGGATCTTTTCAAGGTGCTAGAGAACTTAGATAGAGGGGTGTAGTCTTGGGTAGACCGATAGTTTTAATTCCGCATTTGTTTCGGTTAGCCGGCGCGATAAGTTTTAGAAAGGACTATTCACCCCCCTCTAGTCCGCCATCTCAACCCTTCACCATCCCTTGTTTTGCTAGTGGGTGCACATGAGTGCACCTAATAGGTGTAGCCCCCGAGCCATCGGCTGATTGATAGGTCGAGATGGGGGAATAGAGAAGGTGAATAATCCTTTCTAAAACTAAATACACCGGATAACCAAAACAAATACGGAACTAAAACTATCTGATCTAGCCAAGATAACACTCATCTTTCTAAATTCACAAGCACCTTACAAAGAGATCTTAATTGAGCAACTAAGGTGTTGGGCTATGTAAAGCTCACTTATACAACTCTATTTGGCAAGGTCTAGAGCTCTTACACATACTAGTGGTGCAAAAGCGCACAAAGCCTAAATACTTCTCTACTAGTAAGTCTACACGAGCCAAACTAGAGAGCTCAACAACTACTTAGCTACATAAACTAAGCAAGACAACTTAGTTACACAAGCTAAAAGAGCAACTAGCTAGCTACACGAGCAAACTAGCTATACAAGAGCAACAACATAAGCACAAGTAATAACAAGTAAATACAAGCTTATGTATGGAGATTGCAAACCAACAAGCATATGATGACACGATGACTTATAGGAATTGTTACTTCTTTAATATGATGACATGATGACTTATAGGAATTGTGCTCTTCTTTTTAATGAATAAGTGAGATACAGAATTAAAGGCAAATTCTACTTACTCTAATTTAATGACAGAATTTAAATACTGAAAAGTAAATACTAAAATAAATACTAAAGATAAATGATAGAATATATACCAAGGTGAAAAGGTGTTCACCTTGTGGGGGTTCTCCCCCAAGCTGCATGTTGCTGAGCTTAATAATGTGGTGGAGGTGGTGGTGGGAACCCCATGCTATCTATCAGGTACTCCAACCCGGTCTGCATGTGCTGCTGTCCATAGTGTAGCTGTGTGAACTGCTGGTCCGCCTGGTGCTGCTGTTGGAACCTATCATCAATATGATGTTGCCACTGCTCGTGTCGGTGCAAGGTGTCGTTCATCGTTTGTTGTCAAATGCATGGATATGGCAGGGTAATCATTAATGGGAGTCTCGGAATGTTGTTTAGGTGGCGACATGTAGTCATTTGCCGGCGGTGCATGGAACGGATACGGTCCACCAGTAGTGCGATCTGTATTTCTACGCACAGAAAATGATGCACGATCTCTCTGAAAATTCTGTCCAGTGTTATCTGGCTCCTATGTGGGGAATGTTCCCCATTCTATTGATGTAGAAGACTCTCCTTGCTGATATGTGGTTTGGTCCTCGCATCCTGAGTGGGTGGACCACGGCTGATGTGGCTCATGTGAAGCACCTGGATCATCAAAGTTAGTGTCATAAAAATGAGCTGGACTCGATGGTGCTGGGTCAGTGCCAATATATACAACCCTGGACACTCTGCTGATACATGCTGATAGACACCTGCCAATGTTAGTACTTTCCGGAAAAATAAAACTATTAACAGAATAAATTCTCAGTTCCCGGTCAGACAGCTCGTACTCATTTCGGTATTTTTTATAAATCATGATTACTTTATTATCACGTCATTTCAGCATATGAGCATAAAAAAAATCATATCCAATAATTCTACGGTCATCAGGAATAAATGTGAATGTAGCTTTTGACAGTAAATCTAAGCTCACAGCTAAACGTGTGATCCAAGATATGAAAGAAATATTGCACTTTCTCATGGGAGGTATGGTTTTCTAGTAGCTCAACATTAATTTCACAGGTGATGCTTTTCTCTTCTTAATCATGATGTACAATAAATGCAGCTCATCCTGTCTGATGGTATTCAATTCCTCTCTAGGAAAGAAAGTAAAAGCTAGCCATTTAAACATAAACCTCAGTGTATGATGGTGGACTTCCTCAGTGGTATATTTTTATTTATATTCGGGTTGCTTAGCAGTGATGTTCTCCCAAAAATCATCTTTATTAAAATCTCCAAGAACATCAGCTATATTCACTATACACTGATCCGAAAATCCTAATGCTATACTGACGGTTTTCCATGTAAGAGTGAAAGGTTTGTTGAACATCCTAAAGTGAACATTATCATCATCAAAGTCTAGGGAGCTAATAAATTCTATAGTGAGTAATTTGCTACCCTGTTCAGTGATTTCCCATGCATCTTCCCATCCAATCATTGTAAAAATAAGCTCAAACTCATAATCCATTTCGGTTTCATGGAGCAAAGCATTATCAAATATTAGGGTATGAGTAAACTCTTTTGTCTTTACCACATTTAATATCTCAACTTAAGGCCTTAGTAGTAATGAAATTTGATTAAGGTTCATTAATTCATACCTCTCTTCCCGTTGGGAAGAGGATGATGGGGTGTGATACTCGGGAGGTGATGGAGGATCAACGTCCATTCCAGAATTGGTACGTGAAGGTACTTGAGATGATGAACGGCTTCGGGTGCTGTGGAAGGAGAGTGTTCTTCTGATGCTCTTGAGTGCACCTCTAACTTTTCGATTCATCCTACCTGAAGAACACGACAAGAACAACAAGAACTCGAAAATGATTAGGATTAGCAAACCAAAGAGAAAAGGGGATCCTTGTGAAGAACTTGCAAATCTTTTCTTTCCTCTTTTCCTTGCTAATTAATGGGGATTTCGAAGAATGGAGTTTCATAGTTGCAACTAGCCGTGGGGCAGAGCTCTATGGACTTAAGAATGGAAGAGGAGAGAATGAGTGAAGAGAGAGGCAGAAGGGGAATAGTAGGGCGCTGGCCGGCATGGTGGTGGGGCCGGCTGTTGATATTTGGGAACGCAATAAGGAATTGATCCGCAAGCGCACGGATATCGGTGAGCACTTCACCCGGGAAATTATCCAGAGTATCGTATTTATTTTTCTACCACTAGGAGAAAGAGTGCATCTGACTAACCGGTCTATTACTACTAACCCTTTAGGCACAAAGAATGTCTTTCGATGTGAGTGATAAATAGAGAAGACTACAACCGTAGTCTCCTTCTAACCTTGGTAAGGATGATCTACTGTTCTAATGGGGAGGCTAACGGAATCTAGACACCACAAAGGATGTTCAACCCGCACCTATAAACCCTATCCTTTCTGCTAACGAGATATGGTCTGCAAAGGTAACTCGGAATTGTCACGTTCCTCACTACTACCACGGTCCAGCTAGTCAGGGAATATCTATGAGTACCCCAGCCTAAACACCACGTTTACGCCAGCAATGATTACTCTAAACTCTACGCGAAGAGATTAAAGTAAACTCATAAACCAGAAGAACAATAAAACAAGAACTTACTAGAATTTAGAGGTCGAAATACTGAAGAATCCTTGGAGCAAGCTTCGGGTTAGGAGAACTTGATCCCGCAGGTACAAACTTGGAGTAGACACCGACAGGCCGGGCTTCCTCCAATCTACACCTCCACTCTATCTCTCTCAATCTAGTAGAAACTAGAAGATCTATTTCTACTTTACATTGGTTGCTAAGCCTAAAAAGAAATATTAATTAGAGAAGAGGTTTTCCTTCGAGGGCACCCCTCAATCTCTATGATAATTTCTTCATGTCTTCTCCAGGGGCCAGGGGGGTCTCCTTATATAGTCCTCCTCCTCTATGCGTTTTTGGGTCGGTAGGCGAGGTGGTACTATGTTTTTCTTGATCCAATAGGTCGGTGGAATATCCCGTGCGAAGAGAGTCCTGATTAGCATCCAACAGGGGGCGGGCGCCCAGGTCACCAGGGCGGGCGCCCTAGGCCTGGCCCCTTTCGGTCTCCGTCTTCTTCCCGTGGCTTCTGGAGTCTTCTAGATGGTAGAAAATCGCGCGGTGCATTGATATCTCTATGTAATCCCGACATGTGGGCCTTTCTTTCTTATTTCCTGATAACCCCCTGCAGAAACAGATAAACAACAAAACTCGTGAAATTCTATCAGATCAAACCCTAATTCTAGGTGTTGGTTGTATATTGGTCCTTTCCCTTGTTTATTTGATAATTAAAATTTATACTTAAGAACCGTCAACACCGGCCGGCCCACACCTTGGCTGCTTACTTTCTCCTTTCTCTGGTGTCGACAATGGCATGCAAGTGATTAGAAGGCTACCTCCTAGGGTGCTCTTTCGGTGGCAGATAGTAGTGGAGGTGGTACAAGCATGCATGTGAGTGATAATTTGAGTTTTTGGATGGTGGTGAATGATGGTAGGTGTGATGTGATGTGAGGTGACTTGATGTGATATGTGTGGGTCTCATATGTCTCCCGTATTTCTACCATATAATGACACAAGGATGAAAAACTAAATTACTTTTATGAATCTATGAAAAATTAGAATTCTAATGATAGTATTTTTATAATTTTCTACCACCATAATAAATTTTACTGACAGAGATTTTACGCTCCGTTAGTTTCATGGGGCTTAGGTTTTATAAATGGTATGCTTATGTTTAATTTTCTTTAATAATGCAATTGGTAGAAAAATAAATATGCTATTTAATGTGAGAATTTAAATTACTGATAACTACCGAGTTACCTCCCGACGAAGGTTCGGGGTTTTTAAGTCCACTGACTTGGACTTCTCTAGTTGAATTATTCTCCATGATTGATCTCTGCTATCGGAGATGTTGATGCATCTTGTTCTTCTTGATCCTTCGGAGTCTTGCATTGCTCGGGTCTTGGCCTGAATGTGAATCACTCTTCTTGCCCATTAATGGTGAATATTATTTCTCCAGCTCCAGTGTTGATGGTTGCATTTGCAGTGTTTAGGAATGGTCGCTCAAGGATAAGAGGTATCTTCCTCTCTTCCTGCATGTCAAGTACCACAAAATCTACAGGAACAAAAAAGTCACAGATTTTTACCGTATATTTTCTGCTATCCCTGCAGGATAGCAGACTGATTGGTCAGCTAGTTGCAAGCACATTGTTGTTGGAGTGAGTGTGGAATAGTCGAGTTTGTCAAAGACCGTCTTAGGCATAACGCTGAAGCTTGTTCCAAGATCACATAAGGCATTCTCGAACATCTGGTTGCCTATAGAGCAATCTATAGTGGGACATCCTAGGTCCTTCTTGATGGGAGAAGAATGTAGGATTGCCTCACTACATGCCTGTGTTAGCTTGATGACTTCAGTCGAGGGGAATGGTCCCTTGTTGTTGACGATGGCCCGAAGGTACTTTGCGTATATAGGTACCTGCATAGCATCTAATAATAAACTATTGATAATAATTTCTGAATGACATCTACAAACTTACTGAACCGCTCGTCAGTGGTGGTACTCCTCCTCCTTTGTGGGAAAGGTAGGAGAGTAGTATCATGGAAGTCTTGCGTTAATTCGGGCTCTTGTGGATCAACCGTTGGTGAAGGTGCTTCAACTTCTTTTTCTTTATTATTCTTTCCAGCTTCTTTGTCTACCTGCACTGGATGTGAAGGTCTACATGCCCCTTCTGGGTAGGGTGGATCACGTGTAATCTTACCTCCTCTAATAGATATTCCTTTAATCTGTTCATGGTTAGTGGCAGACAAAATAGAGGCTAGATGTGTAATCTGTGATTCTATTTTTTTATTGAAAATTATTTGCTCTTTGACTGTTGGAGAGAAATTTTCCAATTTTGAATTAATTCCTTCTAACATTTCATCTTTAAAAGCAAGCTTCTTATAATACTCTCATTAATTTTAGCTTGTTCTAATATTAATTCTCTCAAGGGTGGTTGTCTTTGATTTGAATTGTAATTACTTTGATACTTACCTTGGCTTGTTGCCTGAGGTTGACTCCATCCTTGCTTCTTTATGATTGCACTGATATCTTCTTCATATTGATCTTGAGAATTGAATGCATCTTGAATGGCTTGATGATTTATTTTATATTTATCCCTCTGCTCTAGCCAGCTCAATAATACATCCATCTTGGTTGATAGTGCACACAACTCCTCTGGAACTTCTTCACTTCATGGCATGTCTGAGTGTTGAATGTCCAATTCTGATTTTCTGCCATCTTTTCCATAATAGCGTCAGCTTTTCCAGGGGTGACTGACATAAATAATCATTCAGAAGTGGCATCCAATTGCTCACATGACCTTTGGGTTAGTCCATGATAGAATGTTTGCATGAGCAACCACTTCTCCATTCCATGATGCGGGCAGTCTGATATGTATCATTGAAAACGCTCCGATGCTTCTAGAATAGGTTCACCTTTCTGCTGATGAAATTCTAAAATCTTCCCTCGCAAGATATTCGTTTGGCCTATTGGGAAAAACTTCTCTAGGAAAGCTTTTGAACATTCTCTCCATGTCTTGATTTGATCTTTACTCTGATAAAACCACTGGTTCACTCTTCCCTCTAATGAGAAAGGAAACAAGCGAAGTAGCACGACATCTTGAGGAATGCCTTGAATGTCAATGGTGTTGCCAATCTCCAGAAAATTCTGGAAATGGGCAATGACATCTTCATCCTTCTTTCCACTAAATATGATAACCTGCACCATTTTGATGAGGCTTGGCTTGATCTCATAATCATATTCTCTAAGGTCAAAAGTTGGACCCACACGAATTTTCTCGGTGCTTGGAGCAGAGAATTCACGCAGAGTCTTCTCAGCCATCACTTCTCAAAATGATGTAAGACCCTTCTTTCTATGGTTGTTCCTGATAAGAGTTAAAATACTACAACCAATCCTGCTCTTAGCCTATAAAAAATTGCTACATAAAACCTGGATAAGTTTGCTAAAGCAAAAGGCTATGTCCAAGATATATTTAAATGCTTGATTTCCTATAGATGGTTCTATGAAAGATTTACTTGCATGAAATTCTAGAAAGTATATAAGTCCTAGTTAATCAATAAATCCCTTTAAAGTTATCCTAATAAATAAAATTGCTATCCCCGGCAACAGCGCCAGAAATGCTTGTTGGTATTTTTAACATCACTTCATATTAAGTTGTCATCCCTAACATGATGCCAAAAACTAACGATAAAAATAATCTACACGCAATGACTCTAAATAGAATATATCCGCAAGCGCACAGATAATTCACCCGTTATAACATTTCACCTAGGAAGTATTTCGAGTATCGTTGATTTATTTTATGCCAAAAGGACAAAGCAGCATTGTATTCATTAGGCTTTGGTAATCTTATAAAGATTAAAGAAATTATGTAAATCTATCATAACCAATTGCACTAATGCTTTAGTGATAACTAGTCAACAATATGATAAATGATAAATGATAATTGAGTAAATGAAGTAGATGGTATTCTAGAGATAGAAAATAGAGACTCACTAATATAGTAAAGCAATCTCGGGATTCAGTTAGAATAAAAGAAACCTATGTAATTACTAATATAAAGTCTACAGCCTATGCCATGCTACACATCTTCATCTATAGCGTGAATAACTCAGAAAACATCATAAGGAGCATCAACTAATAAGGATATTAAGACACAAGGGTCACCTCCTTCGCGACCGTGCTCGGCTAGTCCTACGTAAGGGGGGGGGGGGGTGGACTACAGAGGAACTAATGCAGCTGTCACCTGCGTAGACTACCACACGACCCGGTACATCAGAGTGCCTTCGTAGGTACATAATATATCTAGACACTACGTCTATATAATGTGCACCACCTAACTCACTCGAGTATTGAATTAGGCGCTTTATGATCATAATATAATGATAATCATCATAAATCACATATATATCAAATATGCAACTAGAATAAACTAAGAACTGAATAAATAGTAATATATTAAAATAGAGCAAAGTCATAATGAAATACAAGATAATATTACCAATTTCTAGATGACAGATCTGGAATCCCGAGTGGAGCGCCCGATCTCTACTTGAATCTTGCTAGACGCCTATACTAAGAACTTGAAGAACTAGAGCTCTACTTCTAAACTCTAGAAATCCTAACTTCTGACTACTCTTGACAAATGAAGCAGGAGGAATGAATTGATTCTAGGGTGCCCTTTGGACGGGGGCCTGCCCTTTATTTATAGTCTTGTGGGATGCGCGTGCGCCGTAGGATCAAACTGACTTAACCAAGGGCCGAGATGCATTAGGAGAGGCGGTGGAGGAAGCTTCCGAAAGGGGGAGGCAAACCCTAGCCATAGGGGGCCGACCGGCACAGGAGTGGGGCTAGCTGGCCCCACCTGGTGGCCTCTGCTGGTCCTGCTACTTCGGGTGTCTTCTGGAGCCTTCCTGACCCGTTGGCGGTGTTGTTGCGTCGCGGATAAGTTTTGTGTTTATTTTGCACTTGAATCTCTCTTTTCAACTCTGTCTAAAATGAACCCTGGAAAATACAGAATATGCAAAACTCATGGATATGGAAATTGTCAGTTAAAACCCTAGACTAGTGTGTTTTCATGTTTTCTTCTGGGTTTAAAGTTCTAATAAAAGTTGACGTTAACCACCGTCAACAGAGCATTGTGAGGATCAATCCTGACAAAATCATACACATAAAAAACTAGGGAGAGTTAGGACCAAACTAACTCCATTTTTTGCTACATGTTTGGCCTCCATCCAATGTCTTGCAACATAACACACATGATTTCAAATTTGGAACCGTAAACACCATCAACATGCCACAAAACCCTAACTGCACATCGCTAGTACAAAAATGATTTTTGCAAGAGAGTGTATTTTTATTAATGGAGGCGGTCACAAAATCTAACCTGCGATTAATGGAGACGGGTAATTTTTATTTACCGAGGTGGGTACTTTTAGCTGCCTCCTAAAATCGATTTACGAAGATGGGTGTCTTAAGACAACCGCCTCCAAAAATATTCTATTTTGGAAGGCGGTTGCCTTAGGGAGCCCGTCTTGGTAAATCAATTTCTAGAGGCGGGCACACTATAAGGCCCACCTCCAAAAATAGTGGCCCAACTACCAGCCTAGGCAAAAGCCCATCTCTATTCTCTTATCGGGTTCGTGTATAAACTAGACTTAGGATTTCTCTTAGTATCTCTCCCTCACTCACTCCCGAGCCCCCTCCCTCTATCTTGACTCCATCTATGTATGATGCTGCTCTCACAGCGTCCCTCCCTCTCTCCTAACTCTCTCTACGGTGCCCCTCTCTCAGCCCACCACATCCCTCCCTCCGAGCGGGCAGCTCCTCCCCCGGCGGCCGATGCGCTCCTCCTCTCACGGCGAGCTCCTTCCTCGTATCCTCTCCCGGTGGTTGGCACACTCCTCTTCTCCCTCCCGGTGGTGAGCTTCTCTTCTAGAAGCCAGTGCGAGCTCCTCCCCCTAGCACCGTCTCTAGTGACCATAGTGGCCGGATCCATCACTGCTAGCCAGATCCACGATCGTGTTGGCCAGATCCGTCGCCAAGGGCTAGACTTGTGACTGTGGTGGTGAAGTGGAGGGCAATGGCCTAATCTAGTAGAGGTGTGGTGGTACAAGGTGGAGGTGTGGCAGCCCCTGCTCCAGCGGAGGTGTGGCGGCCAGATCCGACGGTCGAGCAACCTCGGTTGTGGCACTCACGGGGTGAGGCCTACTCCCCCGACGGAAGTACATAGGGGTGGCGGTGCGAGGCCCAAGTCTAGGCCCGTTAGGTCTAGGTTGTGGGGTTTTTTATTATTTTTTTGTTTTTTCGTACTGATTAACCAAGGCGGGCAAAGTGCCTGTCTCCATGGTCGGTCATTAACGGTGACCTTTGATTAGAGGCGGTTGTAATACCCGCCTCCAATAAGATTTATGTACTAGTGCAATATCACAACCACATATGCTGCACTTAGATCTAACCTTGGAGGGCGTTGTGTTGTGCTACGACTTGCCGCTGCTGTCTCCATGCTCCAGTTAGCTATGGCCACCTCCCCCAATCCTCATCTTCCGCCACCGTTAGGAATGAAAGAGTGAGAGCGAGAGTGGGCAAACATGGGCAGACGGACGCACGGTAAGGCTATCCTCAATGGGGGTTTCATAATGCAGTTTCCAACACATCTATATTTTGGAAACAGTGCAGAAGAGTTTCACGGAGATAAAACTCTCTCTGCTCCCATGAAATTCTTATCATCTCTCTCTTCATTAATATAGTGATATATCAACATATTTAATGTGTATGAAACTCTAATGAAACTCCATTGAGACTAGCCGGGAAACAACAGGGGCTTTTTTGCGTGTGTCTATGTGTTTGAGGTAAGGCAAGTTCCACGTTGGCGAGGTGAACTGGTGTGCCACGTCAGTGAAAATGACAAAAACTTAAAGTACCTACTATTGTTAGTGACAATTTTGTATTTGTCCTTCTAAAATCGAAAGAGGTAGCCTCCGTATGAGTGTCAAATAGTTAAATATCCTCGGCAACCATACTATTAACGGAAAGATGACATGTGGTTGGTCTGCGTGGATCTGCGTTATTAATCCAAATGGATAATATTTACACACGAGAGATGTCTAGGTTTCTAACTAACTTCCGTGATAACATGCACGAAACTTTACCAAATTTTTACCATAGCATCCACATGTGTTCCAAAGACGTGTCGCTAAGTTATGTAATTTTTCGACTTCATTTGCATTTTATATAATTTAATAGCACTTCACGCGCAACTTGGTCGCCGTGTTCCGTGCGCGAGATGTTCGATATTTCATGCGTGCTCCTGGATATGGCCTTAACATACGCTATGTAAAGCGAATATCAATTTTTGAACCGTCGAATTCGGAGATTCGATACACCTGCAGTTCAAACCCGCGTTTATCGTAGAAATTCAATTAAACCAAATTAACTAAAGATATATAATAAAAAGATTTTAAAAACTACCAAAACCTTAACATATACATTAAATAATGTGTAATGCAAAACAAAAAAGTTTGGAAGCAAAAAGTAAAAAAAAAAATTCTTTGCCGAGCGCCAAAAGTCAGCGCTAGGCAAAGAGAGCCTTTGCCGAGCGCAAAAATTCAGCGCTAGGCAAAGAGATGCCTTTGCCGAGCGCCAAACGTCAGCGCTAGGCAAAGAGATGTCTTTGCCAAGCGCCTAACGGAGGGCGCTCGGCAAAGGGTGACGGCAGGTACCCCATGTTACATGTGTTATCTCTTTGCCGAGTGCAAGCCGTTGCCGAGCGCTTGGCGCTTGGGAAAGATGTCCTTTGCCAAGAGCGGGCCTTTGCCGAGCGTCTGGTGCTTGGCAAAGACGTTCTTTGCCGAGCGTCTCCGTTTGCCGAGGGCACTACCCTCGGCAAAGAAATCTTTGCCGAGCGCTGTCTTTGCCGAGAGTCCTGCGCTAGGCAAAGGTGGCCTTTGCCGAGCGCCCGATTTATAGCGCTCGGCAAATAACCATACGCTAGGCAAAGGCGCTGTCTGCCGTAGTGAATGGATGCTAACCTATATCTTGTTGGGCAAAAATTAGAGCCTAATAATTAGAGTGAAGCGCCAGAGAATTCGGTGACCACAGAGATTATCTAGGACTACTAGCCACTTATTGACGAGGCATATTGTGCGGCTACAAACGTATTTGCCCACTTTAAGGATTACTCCAGTATATATATGAAATTGGTACACAAACCAACCAAGCAATCGTGAAATTCTGAGCATCGATCGAGAGCTAGTGTCCCCAATGCAAGGCATGGCACACCATCGTCGTCTTCACCGCCAGCTCCAACTCGTGTGCCTCGTCGCCGTCGTGCTGACGGCCGCCCCAGCTGCCCATGCCATCTTCCATTTCGACTTCCGTTTGGACAGCGACAGCCCGTTCTTCGGCCGCTCGGCGGCTGCCAGGCATGACAATTGGCGCCGCGCCGCCCTCGAGAGCAACGCCCGGCAGGCGAGGAGGCTCGCCAAGGCCCTCGACAAGCTCAGCGGGGCCGCCCCCGGCGCCCCCGCCGCCGCCGCCACCGACATCGCGGCGGCCGACGTGACCATCTCCCCGTACGCCCACCAGGGCCACAGCCTGACCGTGGGCGTGGGCACGCCGCCGCAGCCCAGCAAGGTGATCCTGGACCTGGGCAGCGACCTCCTCTGGACGCAGTGCAGCCTGGTTGGCCCCACGGCGAAGCAGCTGGAGCCCGTGTTCGACGCCGCCAGGTCGTCTTCCTTCTCCGTCCTGCCCTGCGACAGCAAGCTGTGCGAGGCCGGCACGTTCACCAACAAGACCTGCACGGACCGCAAGTGCGCGTACGAGAATGACTACGGCATCATGACGGCCACCGGCGTGCTCGCCACTGAGACGTTCACCTTCGGGGCGCACCACGGCGTCTCCGCCAACCTCACCTTCGGCTGCGGCAAGCTCGCCAATGGCACCATAGCCGAGGCGTCCGGCATCCTGGGCCTGTCTCCGGGCCCTCTGTCCATGCTGAAGCAGCTGGCAATCACCAAGTTCTCCTACTGCCTCACCCCCTTCGCCGACCGCAAGACGAGCCCGGTGATGTTCGGCGCCATGGCCGACCTGGGCAAGTACAAGACGACGGGGAAGGTGCAGACGATCCCGCTGCTGAAGAACCCGGTGGAGGACATCTACTACTACGTGCCCATGGTGGGGATGTCGGTCGGGAGCAAGCGGCTGGACGTGCCGCAGGAGACCCTGGCGATAAAGCCCGACGGCACCGGCGGCACGGTGCTGGACTCGGCGACCACGCTGGCGTACCTGGTGGAGCCGGCGTTCACGGAGCTGAAGAAGGCAGTGATGGAAGGCATCAAGCTGCCGGTGGCGAACCGGAGCGTCGACGACTACCCGGTGTGCTTCGAGCTGCCGCGGGGCATGTCCATGGAAGGGGTGCAGGTGCCGCCGCTGGTGCTGCACTTCGACGGCGACGCGGAGATGTCGCTGCCGCGGGACAACTACTTCCAGGAGCCGAGCCCCGGGATGATGTGCCTGGCGGTGATGCAGGCGCCGTTTGAAGGCGCCCCCAATGTCATCGGCAACGTGCAGCAGCAGAACATGCATGTGCTCTACGACGTGGGCAACCGCAAGTTCTCCTATGCGCCCACCAAATGTGACAGCATCTAGCTCAGCTGCTACTTATGCTTTGCAGCTAGTACTATATATACAAAGATAATTTAATTTGTTTTTTTTGTGTATCTTCAAAATTCAGAGGCCAAGATAATTTCTCTCTCTATATATAGGCATTAATCATCTCATCATGAAACCTTTTTGTAGGGTAGACATTCGTGCTTGCATTCTGTAATAGCCAAGGGATAAAAACAAAAGAGATGAAAAGAAAAGAAATCATGACCTTTGATGCTTGACGCCATGACCTTTGATGCTGTGGTTGCCATAGAGTCCATATTGATATAGTGAATATTACTTTCGATAGTTAGTATGGCATTCTAAGCCATTGGCGGATTCAAGGGGGGGCTGGGGGGCTGCAGCCCCCCTCTTGGACTCAAAAATCTTTTAATAGATTTTTTTTTGCAAAAGATTTTATATATTTGGTATTTTTTCTATGTTTATTCTATGAATCTTTGTCTTTGAAAACTTTAAATTAATATTAAATTATCAGTCTTAGCTATATCTATTAGTGCACTGCATTGAGCAAGAAAAAAAATTAGCTTATGTTATTTAGCCCCCCTCTTGATCCGTTTCTGGATCCGCCACTGTTCTAAGCCCATGTATACGCAGAAAAAGGTTTTGAAATGTAAATCTTATTATCGACCAGATGTTGACTGAAGCACCAAAAACTGCTCAAGAACTGACGATCACACACTACTACAAAAAAAATCATTTACGAGGTGTTTTCAAATAAGGCTTCGAGGTGAGCAGCATATTCAAATGGGCAATCATTTTTTTATTAACTGAAGCTGCTGCCAAAAATCGTCTTGCAAAATCGATTAACTGAAGCGGACAAATTAAAATACCCACCTCCATTAATAACGATTAATTAAGGTGGTCATCCTAATACTACCACCTCGGTAAATCATTAACCGAAACAAATATTCTAAAGCAACCGTGTCTCGGTAGATAAGCCCAGCTCACTAGGCCCACTTGAGCCTAGTGAAACCTTTTTGTAGGGTAGACATGCATGCTTGCATTTTGTAATAGCCAAGGTGCATGTTATTACCAAGAAAAAGTGAACAAATAGAGATGAAGAGAAAAGAAATCATGAATAGCCAATGGCCTATTATTACAAGAAAAAAGCTCTGGGTGTCAGAAGACATTACTGATGATCAAACGTTTCAGCAAAGCTTTGACTACTCACAGTTCATAATTCAGCATTGTTTTTACCAGAGGAATATTTTAAAAATAACTTGTGGTAGCAAATTTGGAGATACTATCTTTGCAGACATGTAAAATTTAGAAAACAAATATGCGGCATACATTAATATTGTTTCGCTCTTAACGTATCATACAAATACAAATAGGCACTTGTAATAGCTGGCGAGGAGTATCGCAAGGTGACTTTTAGAAGTGTGCAAAAAAAAAAAAATCAAATTCGAAACTAAATCTGATCACAACATAATATGTTCTTCAAATTCAAATTCAAATCTGACCACCACATATATACATATATTCATCCACAAATACATAAGCATAATATAAACCACAACAAGCCATACTTCACAAGTTGAAAAGTCTAATTCACAAAAACCATCATTACGACATTACATAAAAGCCATAAACTCATCAAGATCTACATTTGTTATTTTGATCAACTTTTCATTCGCCAAAATTTGAGCAATTCAAATTTTGAATTTCATAAAATGACACCTGCAAACATTAGACACATACATAAATATAGTCTCACACACGTACATAAATATAGTTCGACAGACATACATAAACATAGTTTCACACACATACATAAATATAGTTCGATAGACATACATAAACATAGTCTCACATACATACATAAATATAGTTCGACAAACATACATAAATATAGTCTCACACACATACATAAATGTTGTCTCACACACACACTTACACAAACTAGCTAGGCCCCACCGTAACAACTTTTCCCTTGCCACCTTTTTGTTCCCATAGCAGTATGTCTTTGGGTAGGTGCCTTTCTACTGCACTGATCTTGCTACTAAAGTCAGTGAATCTCATCATAGTCATTGTAAGCTCCAACATCATCCAGACCATCGACTCCGATGTTGTTTCTCGGAGGCCACCACATGCTTAGTCCTCTTCTTTGGGGGGAGGTTACTTAGTGGGTCGTACATATAAAAAACTTGTGCAACACGTGAAGCGAGCACCCAAGGGTCATCATGGTAGCCTACATTCTGGAGGTCCACGACTCTCAACCCAATCTCATTGACTTCATGTTGCTTGATCTAGCGGCATCGAAACAGGGCCATCTTTAGATTTCTTTCATTGTTAAGCTCCCATATATCTTCAATTATGCCAAAAAATTGGACCTTTCACCCCAGTCCATCGAGAGCCTCTACTCCAACGTCGCTATTTTGGTTTACACTTTTACTATCCTTTTTGTGGGTATAGTATGTGTACCCATTGATGTCAGCATTCCAAGATGTTACTTGTCTCGATGGCTCCTTTACCAATCTACTGATGGTAATAGAATCTTCACTTTCTCAGGGTGGTATGTTCTGGTCCCTCAACCATTGAGTTAGGCATCGCCTATGCTGTTTCATGACCCAATCATGTGAATGGCCATTCCTCTCCTCTATAATGAGAGCCATGTGTTCATCAATGTACCGTTGTATGAGTTTTGTGCTCTGCAAAACACAACAATGCACCTAACTTACTTCTTTGTATTCATAGTTGATGAATGTTTTTCTACCACTAGTGCCCTTTCCAGCCAGCCTACCCTTGTGATGAGAATCGAGATTGTCAATCCCTCTCTATACTTTCAAGTACTCTTGACAACACTTGATGACTTCTTCAGTACTATAAACCTCTATCATGGAGTCCTCTAGGTATGCTCGATTATGCATGTATCAGCTTAGGACTGACATGAACCGCTCATAGGACCACATTTCATGCAAGTAGCAAGGGCCCAATGCCTCTATCTGATGAACCATGTGAATCATGAGATGTACCATTATATATAAAAAAGCGGGAGGTAAACACATCTCAAGTTGGTTTTGGGTCTCCACCATGAAATCATATAGGTCTCTCAGCTCTATCCTACGAAACGTCTTCTGTGAGATCTTTGAAAAAAAGTAGCACATGCGGGTGATGGCCATCTTCAAGAACTCTGGCTTTATAGTCCTGATGACAATTGGTAGGTACATGGTCAACATCATATGACAATCCTAAGCCTTGCAATACTGAAATGAGAGGTCCTTCATCGACACTAGCTTCTTTGGGTTAGCCAAAAACCCAGTTGGGACTTTGATCCCCCTCATGGATGTGAGTAAAGCTCTCTTATATTTTATGTCAAGGTTGTAGGTAGCCACTGGCAGAGTGTATTTTCCATTATCTTGAAGTACCGAGTGAAGCTCTGGCATCACCTTTAGTTGCTCCATGTCCCTTCGTGCTTTCAGACCATCCTTTGACTTGGCTGTGTCCATCAAGGTACCGATGAGACTCTCAAAGACATTCTTCTACACATGCATAGCATCAATGGCATGGGTGACAACCAATTCTAGCTAATAAGGTAGATACTGAAAGAAGATCAATTGTTTCTTAAAAGGTACGCCTTTGATAGGAGGTCTGCTTCTATCTTTGATTGTTCCATCCAGATTCTTCTTTCCATATATGATGCTAATGGTTTTCACCATTTTGTACACATGTTGTCCATTATGATGTCTCTCTGGAGGGGGTTCAGCCTCCTAGATGTTGCCATAGTATCTTAAGTATAATTTTCTGTGGTACTTGTGACCTATCTTTAAGAAGCGACGGTTCCTTAGGTAAACAACCTTCTTGGATCCATCTAGGTACACCCATTTAGTATCATCTAAACAAACTAAGCATCCCATCTTGCCTTTGATCTGTCCAGACATGGCAAACAACATAGGGTGATTGTTGATAGTCACAAATATTATTGCTCTTAATGTGAAGTCCTCCTGTCGGAATGCATCATACATTGGCTTCCCAAACCTCCATAGTCTCTTGAATTCTTGCATGACATGCTTGAGGAACACGTTTATATCAATGCCTGGTTGTTTAGGGCCAGAAACAAGAACGGTGAGGAAAAGGTACTTTCTCTTCTAACACAAGTACGTTGGGATGTTGTACATGGTCAGGATCACTAGCCAAGTGGTGTGGTCAGTCATCCTCTCATTGAAGGGATTCATTCCATCGGTGCACAAGGCGAACCGTACATTCCTTGGGTCTAAATTGAATAGTTTGTTATTCTTATCAAAGTCTTACCGCTGACTACCATTGGCCGGGTGTGCAATCACATCATCATCGACCTTGCGCTCATCGTCCCACCATGTCATGAGCGCGGCTTCCTTAGGGTTCAAGAAAATACGCCTAAAGCGGTCAATCACTAGCACGTACCACATTACCAAGGCTAGAACTTTTCTCTTATTTATATCGTTGCCTAATGGAGTGTCCTCTAGTGGTTGAGATTCTTGTACCGTCTTTTTTGCAGCCTTCTTATTCCTCTTGTTCCCCGTGGAGGCTTCTTCACCACTGTAAAGGTCATTTTCCTTGTATTGACTGGCCCCACACTGAGGACATTTGTCCAGACCTTTGAATGTATCACCATGAAAAAGGATACAATGGTTGGGGCATGCATGAATTTTTCAACACCCATTGTGAGTGGACTTATAACCTTCTTCGCATAGTATGTATTGGCAGGAACTAAGTTTGGCTGTGGCAGCACCCATGATAGGAGACACAACAGATCATGAAAACTGTAGTCAGATCAACCGTACTTAGCCTTAAAGATGTGTAACTCAAGCACAAAATGGAACAATGTCTAGTGTGTCAGACAACCCTTCTCAACACCATACACAGTATCCTTCGACGTTGTTTTCACCCTCTCTAGATTTTCTAGACCTTTATTTTGTAGTAATATTTCTGGTCCAATGGCCTGTAGCATGTCCTATAAATTATCACTGTCATCTTCATCCCCCTCACGTGTTCCACCATCTATGCCGGCACCACCAGCAACATTAGCACCTTGTTTATTGCCAAAGTCACCACCTTGTTTATTGCCAAAATTATAGCCCATGTCTTAGTTCGGCGTCAAGTTCTTGATCATTGTTGTCGTCATCAACAACCATTGTCTCACCATGATGAATCCATACTGTGTAGTCCAGAACAAATCCTCGCATAACTAGGTGTGATATTATGGTATTCATATCTACAAATGCCATATGATTCTTGCAATCTTTGCAGGGACAAATAATTGTATTCCTATTATATGTCAATGTTGATGCATGCTTCTCAGCGGCTACAATAAATTTATCCACCTCTTCACGAAAACCGTCATCGATCCTTGACCAACCATACATCCAAGAGTTTCTGTATTCCATCTTTTAAAAAACAAAACAATAAAATAAAATACATGAAATGAATCGAATCATTAATTAATTAATTAATTAATTACCTATTAATGCATAAAAATATTCAAAATCATATATTAAATGGTTAAATTATAAAATTTGATAGACACAAATTAGCAACAATTATTATTTTACCCACTACCTTTTGTGCCAACCCCATTCCAATTTCATGAAACATAAATTAAAAAATAAAAAACAAACCCTATATCTAGAACTAGATGAAACATATATGAAACTAGGTGTAATCTCCACTAAAATCAAGCAAGATCGACTAATAATGGGAGCAAGCTCATTTCTCTATGTAATGTAAACTAACGATTCAAAACAAGGGTCTAATTTGCTTCATACAAAGCTCAACCACCATGGAAGAGAGAGAAAAGCAAAACTCAAATTACACACTAACCAACCATTAGAACTTCAATTAAAGGCTTGAAATAGTATTTTCTTACCTTCTATAAGCTTTCCACCAAAGGATTTGAGACCAAAACCTCCCCCCTTCCTAGAGCAATTTTTGGGAGGAGCCCAAGGCCTCCCAACCTTTTTTCCTCGGGTTGGAGCTAGTGACCTGAGGAGAAAGAAGGTGTTGGAGCAAGCAACACCCTGCAATAGCTTGACCGCGCTGGCAATGTCACCAGTGGTGACCACGGCGAGATACAGATTGAAAGTATGAGACTAGGGTTTGTTCACTGCGGAACGTCACAGCCTTTTTGGTTCTTCTTCTTGCTATTTATAGAGATACAAGACGAGATCATGGAACATGCCTCCGTGTATCTCCACGCCACGCTACACACCGTGTGCCATGCCGTTCTTGTGCGACGCACACCACGTGCTGCAGCGCGCATCATGGCGCAAACCAACTGACTGGACCAGACCATGTCATGGGTTGAGCACGCCTCCAACTATGCACAATCTTCTAACCTGACTCTAGATCATAACTGAACAAAGATTTGCTAACTAACCTACGCAACAATTTAGCAGCTAACAATACTGCCCCTAAACTTGTTGCAGCTTCACCATGCCAATTGCTCCCCTCAGGTCGATGAACCTGGCATGCCCTAGAGCTTTAGTAAAGATGTCGACCAACTGCTCCTTAGTGCCTACATGATCCACCTCCACCTTGCCCTTCTCAATGCGCTCACGTATGTAGTGATACCGTGTATCTATATGCTTACTCCTATCATGGTGCACAAGATTCTTGCTCAGGGCTATTGTAGACTTATTGTCCATGAGCAACTTTACTAGCATCTCCTTTGTTCCCAACAGATCTCCCAAGAGTCGGCTCAACCATACCCCTTGACAAGCTACTGCTGCTGCCACATATTTAGCTTCACATGAAGAGAGAGCAACAATCTTCTGCTTCTGTGAAGACCAAGTAACCATATTACTGCTAAGGAAATAGACTACACCAGATGTGCTCTTCCTATCCTCAATATCTCCAGCAAAATCACTATCACTGTACCCAAGCAAGAAGGATTTCAGTTCTGTGCCTTTGCCATACTTGCAGCCATAGTCCATAGTGCCTTTTAGGTACCTCAAAATTTGCTTCACTGCACCCCAATGTGCCTGACTTGGAGCTTCCATGAACCTACTCACAACTCCAATAGAGTATGCTAAATCTGGCCTGGTGTTCACAATATATCTTAGGCTACCTATGATGCTCCTATATTCTAAAGGTCTGACAACCTCATTCTCTGATCTCTTGCAGAGCTTGAGCCTAGCCTCCATTGGAGTTTCTACAGGATTGCAATTTGCCATCCCAGCAACTTCCAAAATCTTCTTAGCATATGCTGACTGGCTCAGTGTGATCCCATCTTCAACCTACTTTACTTCAATGCCTAAATAATAGCTCAGAAGTCCAAGATCACTCATGTTGAATTTTTTCTTCATCTCCACCTTAAACTATTGTATCTCCCTAATACTAGGTCCAGAGATGACCAGATCATCAACATACACTCCCACAAGTAGAAAAGAGTTCTTGTTGCCTCTCCTATACACAACATGCTCCAATTTGCTTCTCACAAAGCCTAGAGCAAGTAATTCTTTATCAAGTTTGAAGTTCTAGGCCCTGGGAGCCTGCCTCAAACCATAAAGTGCTTTGTGTAGCTTTAGAACTTTATCACCTTTGCCCACAATGAAACCAGGAGGCTACTTGACAAACACTGATTCACTTAAGTCACCATTTAGGAAAGTAGATTTAACATCCATATAATGCACTTCCCAACCTCCTTGAACTACTAATGCCAGCAAAACTCTGACTGTTTCAATTCTAGCAACAGGCGCAAACACCTCTTCAAAGTACACACCTTGCACTTGAGCATAGCCTTTAGCTACTAGCCTAGCTTCATGCTTAACAACCTTGCCATCAGCATCCTTTTTTAGCTTGAAAACCCACTTGAGGCTAATTGCTTTCTGCCTTTTAGGCAGATCACTCACAGACCAAGTTTTGTCGTCTTCAATTGCCTTCATCTCGACTTTCATAGCAAGTTCTGCTGTCTTCAATTGCCTTCATCTCGACTTTCACAGCTTCCCCCCAACTATCATGATTCAGAGCTTCTTCTACTAAGCTTGGTTCTTCTGTAGCAACGAGGCAAACAACACTGTACTCTATATCATCGACCACATTAGTAGAATCCAGCAAATCAGCCACTGTCCTATACCTCAAGAGCACACCTTCTGAATCTTCTAAACCACCAGTAGGGGGGTCGCCCATTAAATCTATGAACCAGGTGCTGATGCAACTGATCCAGTGGGCGCTGGTGTGTGTGGTGGTGAATCTGCTTCACCTAGATCTCCAAGGCCACCATGGGATGGAATTTATGGCTGTGGGGAAGCCTGATCGCCGCCTGCGCCAGTCACATCAGCAACCGGTACTGCATCATGGTCTGTTGTCAGACCATGAACAGTATCCTCATACTGTATTTCAAATGCCCAGGGCACCACGGCTTGTGTGCTTCCTGTCTTCCCATCATTTTTCTCCCCCCAATTACATGCCTTCTTTTCATCGAACACCACATCTCGTGACACCATCATCCAACTTTTCACTAGATCATAAATTCTGTACCCCTTTGTCCCTGGCTCATAACCGAGGAACACACTAGGGATCACTCTGTCAGCTAACTTGGTTATGGCTGGACCAAGATTTTTCGCGTACGCTGTACAACCAAAGACACGCAAGTGTTTTACTCCAGGCCTTCTCCCAAACCAAGCCTCAAAGGGCGTTTTGCCATCTAGGCTCTTAGTAGGAGCCCGACTTCTGTCTGAACTCCTTCACCCCAGAATTTTCCGGGGACGCTCATCGACTTCAAGAGACACCTCACCATCTGAACCACGCTCTGGTTGCATCTTTCCACGACACCATTTTGCTGTGGCATATACGGTGTGGTGGTGTTATGCTTGATGCCTTGCTCTCTGCAGAACGTCACAAACATCCCAGAGTTGAACTCACCTCCACAATCAGTTCTGAATGCCTTGAGTTTGCATCCTAACTCTAGTTCTGCAGCAGCTTTTATCTTCTTGAAGTACATGAAAGCTTCATCTTTCGTTTTTAGCAGTTCAAGTCACATATAGCAGCTATAATCATCCGCAACCAGCAAGAAATACAATCTTCCTCCAGGAGTGGGTGGTGTTATCTGTCCACAGAGATCTGCATGCACAAGCTCAAACAAGTTGTCTACTCGATATGCTATGGCCCGAGGAAATGGTGCATGGTGCCGCTTCCCCAAAGCACACCCATCACACACCTGTTCAACCCCACGGATTCGGGTAATTCCCTCCACCATCTCTTTCCTTCCAAGATCTTGCAACGATCTAAAGTTAAGATGGCCATACCTCGCATGCTAGAGCCATGATGCTTCCTATAGCCTAGATATCAGACAGACTGGGGACACGACCTTCACGTTCATCACATAGAGCCGATTGCACCTCTCTGCCTGGATCAGAACTCCACGCTGCCGGTTCGTAGCTTGTCAGCGCTCAAACACCTTCAGTATTCCAGCCTCAACGTCGACACAGCACCCTGCCTCCTCGAGTTGTCCAAGACTCACAATATTACATTTGAGCAAGGGAATGTAATATACCTCAGTGAGAACACGATGTTCATCATTCCTCCCAGCAAGCGCCACTGACTCGATGCCTCGAATCTCCACCGTTGAGCCATCACCGAAGCGCACCGCACCTCGCACCGACTCGTCAAGGCTTGCCAAAGCCTCGCATCGGCCGGTCATGTGGTTTGTAGCTCCTATGTCCAAGATCCAAGCCCCTTCACCATAGGTTGATGGAAGCACTCGTTCTTGATTCAGGAACACACCCTGTGCAGCTCGGGGCGAAGCTTTCATCACCATGCACACCTGTGCCACTAGGAGTGCACCGGTCTCAACATCACCCACCACATGGTGAGCAGCGTCTTGTTTCTCTTCCTTTCCCATGGTCTTGCATTCTCGTGCAAAGTGCCAATACATTTTGCACTTGTTGCACCTCCCCTTGTGCCTCGGTGTTCCCATTGACGTGAGCCTTCCTCCGGAGTCACGCATGTCACCGCCGCCACGTGTCCCAGACTTGTCCTTGCAGACATACCGCCCACCGTCCTTCTTATGGCTTCCCGACGATGATGGTAAGTCCGTGATCAATCGACCCTTGTTCTTCTCATTCCACTCCTCCATCATCATGAGCTCGGCTGTCTTCTGCGTGATCTTCTCAACTGAGGGTTCATATCAATCCTCAACCACTCGTAAACGCCCAATCAACTCCTCCACGGTGAGTGTGTCTAGATCGCAAAACATCTCAATTGACACAACCACTTAATTATACATCACGGGCAGGACTCTAAGGAATTTTCTGACGACACGCTTGTCATTAATGCTCTTCTCACCAAGTCCTTCTAGATCGGTTTTGATCTTGGTGATCCACATGGCAAAGTCCTCGACTGCTTCTCCTTGCTTGAAGGCAATAGACTCAAACTCCGCTAGCAGCTTTTGAGCGTTGACCGCCTTCACGCGATCTGCTCACAGGCGCATGGATGTTATGGCTTCCCAGGCCTCCTTCATGGACTTCTTGTTTAAGAGCATAACGTGCATCTCGGTCGACACACCGCGGAGCATGGCCCCAAGAGCCAGTTTGTCCCGGCGTCGCTCGACCTTATCTTCGCTCACTGCATCCCATAAGAACATCGTCACCAGATTGCACTAGACATGAGATGCCCACTCCTGGTAGTTTGAGCGCGTCAGCATCGGCCAGAGAAGGTTTCCTGTGGCTTGGTTGAAGGCCTTCTCCATTGCCTCCTTCTCTCCGCTACCTTCTCCCATCTATGGCGAATGCGGCAACCTCCCTCCTTCTCCGATGGATTGAACCACCTAACAACTTCCTCTGACTCTACACACTAACACTAGCGCCCTAGATCAACGATCAAGGCTCCGATACCAGTTGTTGGAGCAAGCAATGCCCTGCAATAGCTTGAACGCGTTGGCAATGTCACTGTTGGTGACCACGGCGAGATACAGATTGAAAGTATGAGACTAGGGTTTGATCGCTGCGGAACGTCATAACCTTTTCAGTTCTTCTTCTTGCTATTTATAGAGATACAAGACGAGATCACGGAACATGCCTCTGCGTATCTCCATGCCACGCTACACACCGTGTGCCACGCCGTTCTTGTGCGACGCACACCACGCGCTGCAGTGTGCACCGTGGCGCAAACCAACCGACTGGACCAGACCATGTCACGGGTTGAGCACGCTCCAACCGTGCACAATCTTCTAACCTGACTCTAGATCATAATTGAACAAGATTTGCTAACTAACCTACGCAACAATTTAGCAACTAACATAAGGTGGTGGCTACCACTTATACAACCGTCATTTGTAGGAGCGACTGATGATCCAGCCACCTCTACAAATGCTTTAGTAAGAGCGACTGGTGATCCAGCCACCCCTACAAATGGATCGATTTATAGGGGCGGCTGGTAACACCAGCCGCCCTTACTGAAGCATTTGTAGGGGCGGCTGGTTTATTGGTACCGGGAAGCAGTGGCGGAGCTCGTGCATTTTGATGCCTAGGGTCAGAGTTAACTGACGAGCTGCATTACTGACTATCAAAGCACATATACTGCCCGTATAGAGCTAAAATACCACCCGTACCGGGACTAATATCGATAAATAACAAAACAAAGCTCATAGATGCATAAGTTTAAATGATATCTTGATTTTGTATTTAAATCCATAATAAAATTGACAAAACATGATAGTGGTTAAAAGAAATACCTAACTAGTTATGGTATTCTTCAGCATCGCCTCTCATATCTTCATCAAGAGCTTCATATGGACCTAAGCCTACATATGGATGTGGTGTTTAAGAACATTAGCAATACAGTCCATAAACAGTGCCCATTTATAAATATAATTGATCACTTGGCAAAAATGATAGTAATATATCAGAGCAAGTAAGCAACATACCACTTGCTCCAGTTTGAGACATTGGAGGTAACTTGTTCACCCGAGACTTTAGTTCTTGAAAATGATATAAAATGTCATCATCCTTGATGTTTGCAAAGACATATCGCTCAATATAACAAACCATCCTATGATTCAACCATTCACCTCCCATCTTATTTCTCAACTCATTCTTCACAAATTTCATAACTGAGAAGGCTCTCTCAACTGTGGCGGTAGCAACTGGCAAAGTCAAGACTAACACAATGAGACGATAAACCAATTTAAAAATGGTGTCTCTCTCAGTTTAAACCATCTTAAAAGCAAGATCTCCAAGGTCGTGACAATCAGCAAAGGTAGAATCATTTCTCACTTCACCAATGAATAAGTCAATTTGATCTCTAAGGTGTAAAATTTCATATGGGGAGAAGTCATCTTTATAATCCCAGCTAGCTCCAGTATTTTGGATGTGTCATAGTGGGCAAAAGAATTCCTTGGATCTAGACAAGCATTGCATCTCAATAGGTTAGTAGATCTTTCAGCAAAGTGATTATTCATTTCCACAATAATCTGATCATACACCACATTGAATATTTCATACTTGAAATGGTGATAGTAAGTCACCAATTGCCCTCCTCGTCCCCTTGCACGACTCCTAACAGTTAGGGTTTCCTCCATATTTGGTATTGTGATATGATGTCACACACAAAAGGCCTTTACCTCCTCAAATAGTTCTTCCCAACCATTCTTTCGTACCTCTCTAACTTGTTCTAGTGTTGTCCCAATCAATCCTATAGCCCGAATAATGTTCTGATCTTTCTTTTGCAAGCATTGTGACAAATCATTAGTTTTTCCTAATAATCGGATCATGAGAAACATAACAAGCACAAATTCAAAGGTCTCCATTTGTTTCAACAAACTTGAAGCCATGTATCTCTTGTCCCCATTAGTGGTATCCTCAGCAATGTTCTCTAGTACCTCTAGAATAGCATTCCACATGAGATTGTAACACCCTAAAATTTGCATCTTTTGAAATAGGGGTAAAATGATTTAATTATGTATTTTTGTCCTCATGAAAATATAGGAAAATAATATTTTCTTTAAAATAAAATTTATCATAAGGCTTAGCAACTTGTTGTGCATTCATGCTTGTGCATTAATTTTGTTGACATGAGTGGTTTGACTAAAGTTCAAAAATATTTCAAATAGATTTTAAAATGGTTTTGGAATAGCTTTTGAATTAAAGAAAAAAACAAAAGAAAAAACGAAAACTCTCCCTCCACTGCTTTTGGCTGAAGGCCCTCTCCTCACTCCCCTATTCTTCTCCCTCGGACCAGCCCAGCAGGACGGCCTAGGGCCCAGGTCGCATGCGCTCTCCCCTCTCCTCCTTTCCTCTGACTGACAGTCCGGTCCCGCGCCACCGGTCAATGGCTGATGGGACCCAATCGTCAGCGTTTTCCTCCCTCCTTTCCTTCGTCCTCTCAACGGGCTCATGCAGGACTCGAGCTGGTTGGAACCAACCCCGAGATCTTTGGGATTTTTCTTGCCCAACGCGTAATCCGAGCATTTCTGTGAGTTTTGGAAGCTGCCCCGTGTTTCTTTTTCCCATATACGCGGTCTAGCCAAGCCCTAGATGCCCTATCATGAGTACTCGGATTTTGGCGAGCCCAGGACCAAACCGCTACGGTGAACCTCGAAATTCATCGCGGTTTGTGCTTTGGTGAGTGGTTGCCGAGGTTTGTGATGTCATTGCGAAACCGAAAGACCGCTCCCTACGTTTTCTAGTGCTCCCACTGTCTCTCTAATCGACGCTGAATCTGTACAGGAAGGGCCGTCTGCAGTTTTGCGTCGCGCGCCTCCCTCGAGACCGCCCGAGCATCGGTAACCCGCTAGGTGAGTTCCCCTTGCTCTCCTCTTGCTCCCTGTGCAATTAGTTCCTCAAAACGTGCCCTAAATCGCCAATTCGCTGAACTTCGGCGAGTCTGTGGTGATGGCGTCGCCGTCGAGCCACTGTTGACCCCCGGCGCCCTCTTTCCCCCAGGTCCCGATCTAATCTGTGCCATACATCGCAGTTCCAACGGCCCATGGTGGCCGATACCCTTTCGGCCTACAATCTTGCTAAAGAGCCCCTACAGATTCTGGCTATAGAACCCGCAGTCCCTGGCGCCTTTGAGACAATACGCTTTGCTGTTTTGAAAACGTAAACAGCCACGGTTTGATTCAAAATACGTTTTCTATAATTACAAAATTGCCACTGAATTTGTTTTGGCCATAAAATATTCATCTTAACTCTGTTTTGACCCGTTCAAATTGCGTTAGATTCATCTTTGAAAGATCTACATGATAGTAATATTATTTACTCAGTTTGAAAAATTTTATTTTTGTGACCCTAATTAATTAATTACTTTTCTATAGAAAATCTTAGAAAATTCATAACTTCTACGTTTTAATTCTGATTTTTGTGAACTTTACATCCATGTGATCATAGCGATGCGTAGAATCCTTTTATAAAATTTTTCATACTGTTTTATATGATTGGTGTACTGTTCTAATTGTAGCATTGTTTGCTTCGTGTATGTTGTCTCCGATTGTTTGTGTGTTGATGATCGATGTTTAGACGGAGAGCAGTTTTTGGTGATCAAGATCAGAGCTTTGGCAACAAGTAAGGCCAGCAGAACTAAAAGGATCAACAAGAGCAATTGGATCAAGGCAAGTATACCATTTGGATTTTATTTCTATGACCATGATCCTGTGACTAGATTAATGTTAAGTAATAAACGGTAAAAATGACTTTATAGCAACTTGATGATTTATCTATACGTGATCACCCGGGACAACAGTGCAACCATGAGGGCTATAATGGCTCTGGCTTCAATTAAGTATGAGTAATTTTTCTAGCTCGTTAGCGGTTACCCGTGTGGTGCAATTAGGGAATAGCAGACCGTGGATTCTTGCGGGTGGATCACATGGACTGACTAATGAAACCAAGCGGTCCTAACTTGTTAGACGAACCTTTGAAAGACTTCATAGTGATCTCTGCCGACCTTCCTTGGTAGTGGGTTAAGAGGCTGACCACCTCGGGTGAAAGGGTAAATCATGACTCATGGGTAAAGATGTACAACCTCTCCAGAGTGTTAAAACTGGTATACTAGCTGAGCTCACGGTCAGGAGTGGCCTTGGGGACATCTACATTAAGGGTGATGATTCTTGTGTGTTAATATGCTCATTACTTACTGTTTAATGCTTTACATTATTTATGTCACATTGATCATGAGATTGTGGGATCTATACAATCTAGTTGGTATACTTGTGGAGTTCGACATGGACTCACTCTTACTATTTCCCCCAAACTTCAAGAGATATTTTAGGCTTGTGATCAACTAGTCAGTTGGATCCTATAGAGTGAAGATAATACCCAAAGTTTGGAGTTGTCTATCTGCTATTTGCTATCAAAGGTTATCTCTTTTATACTAAGTATGTTATATATTTATGCATTATCTTTTGATATTACCCCTTATTTGTAGCTATATGTGAGATTTGACTAATTCTAAGACTCGCATATGGTGCATATCTGGTTTTGTCCTTAAAATTGGGTATGATAAAGTGGTATCAAAGCAATGCTGATTGTAGAACACAAGCCTAGTTAGAACCAGACATTTTAGCATGCTTCGATCTTGGCTTACTTCTTGCTTTCATCTTAACCTTGATAATTGCTAAAAGTTATGCTTACTTCTTGCCCAGTTCTATTATAAAACTTTCTCTCCATTCTAAATCCTCCCTTATTGTCTCTTTAGATGGATCATAACGAGGAGACCTTTTGGCAAGAAGGAACAAAAGCACCTAGATATGCCAACCGTAAAAGCATTCGACAAGGAGAAACTTCTAGCCATGCAAACACAAGTAGTGGAAGGAATAACTCAGAATAAGAACTCTCAACAACGCAACTCAGGACCAGTGAAGAGACAAGTAGCAGAAGCTTGGAAAAATATGAGAACACATGGAAGTATTGGTAGTACTACATCAGGATATCAGGATCAATGCAACTGTTGTGAGCATTATGGTCTTCCTTGTCTTCGGAAAAGGTCATCTAAAAAGGAAGTTAAGACCTAACCAAATTGTGTGACTAATGAGGATAAGAAAAGGAAGGCAAAATCACTAGAGTCAACATTGGGAAGTGATCAACATTCAAATCCTAAGTTGTCACATTTAGCTCCGAATTCTTGTCAGGAAAATCCAAACCATGGAGATGAACAAACTTCCCAAGCTAACCCCACCGCTCATGAGGTATGCATAGATGGGTGGACAATCACTTATAAAGAGTTTCAACCTCAAAGGATCAACCAAGGTAGGAAGAAAGCTAACCAGCCAAAGATAAACCCTCAGAGTCAGCGAGTTGATAACCAACCGAGCAACACTTTCGTGGAAAATGACATCACAAAGATTCCAGCTAAGAGAAGGTGTTATCACTGCCAGTAAGAAGGACATTATATAAGCTCTTGTCCACAAAAGAATCAACAGATGCATCATGAAAGTAGCCACACCGAGTCTAAGATTTAGGAGTTTGTGTCCCTGTCGACGAAAGCTAGTCGGCAGTCTACCTTGGGGTATACCCTCGGTAGTAGTTTATCGGTAGACGGTGCGCAAACTACGAACTCGATGGTGACGCAAGACACGGACAAGCTTTTTATCCAGGTTCGGCCGCCGAGTTGGCGTAATACCTACGTCCTGCGTCTGGTTGTATTGATTTGTGCTGAGAGAATATGATGTCCTAGGGGGGTCCCTCGCCCCTCCTTATATAGTCTGGAGGGCGGGGTTACAGATCTGGAAACTAATCCTAGTCGGTTACAATTGCCATGGATAATTCGATGTCAATTCCTATTCTAACCGACTAGAATCCTGCTTGATCTCCACATCTTGTTTCCTTGCGCGAAACTCCAGGTTGTCGGATCAAGCCTTGAACTCGTCTCGTAATGGACCAAGCCTCCTGGCCGAAATCTAGCCGTAAGGGTATAGGGGTTTATACCCCCACAGCTAGTCCCCGAGCACCATGTATTGTGATGTAACACGCCGTCTTGAGCTTCTTCGATCAGTGTGGCTTGACGTCTTCAATAAGCAGGAAAGTCGTCCGAACAGTTGCAACGGTATTTTGACCAACTCAAAAGACAGTTGATCAACATTGACATCGAAGAAGCAGGTTGTTCGAAGAATGCATGGTGCTCTTAAAAAAATTTCTTTCCTGATGAAGTGTGCCCACTTTACCTTTTTGAAAGGTATAAACATCAAAAAAGCAAGCAAATTCACCGCTAGGTGAAGTGTGCCCACTTAGTCCCCGAGCCTGGTAGTAGGTGACGTAGGCACGTGGTGCCAGGGTCAAAAGAAAATTCCCCAAAGTAGTTTTGAGACTGAGATGCATCGCTAGATGCATCGTACCGATGTAGTCCCCGAGCTTGCTGGAAGGCGAAGTATGAGCCTTGTAGCAAGGTCAAAAGTGAATTTACCAGTCCCCGAGCATGTCATGCTCGTCTGCAAATGAAAAGACCAATCGACCAGTCCCCAAGCACTAAGTGTGCTCCTTGGAATTATATGTTGCTATACCGTACGACCAGTCCCCGAGCGTCGAGTGCTCGGTGGTCGGTGCATGCTTTAAAGCTTTGAGCTGATAGACTGGGCGACCAGTCCCCAAGCGTCGAGTGCTCGGTGGGCGGTGCAGTCCTTGAAGTTCCGAGCTGATAGACTGGGCGACCAGTCCCCGAGCGTCGAGTGCTCGGTGGTCGGTGCAGTCCTTGAAGTTCCGAGCTGATAGACTGGGCGACCAGTCCCCGAGCGTCGAGTGCTCGGTGGTCGGTGCAGTCCCCGGATTGTTGACTCACTGGCGTATGTGTCTTCTTATTTTTGAAAAGATCTTTCCAGTTAAAGTTGACGTGACGAGGCCTCCTGACGGGGTGTCAGACGGATGCATGAAAAGTTGCACCTGACAACTGTACAGCCGCCCTTTGCATGGTTTGAGAAAAGGAAACCATCGATTGGTACGAAAACTCCGCCGCATTAATTGTCTATAATCATTGTAAACCGAAACGCCGCGTCCGCCGCATGGCCTGCCCACTTCCCGAGAATACAGGAAGTGGGAGAGGTGGAGTTGCGGGCTTATAAGAGCCTAATAGGTCCGCCTGTACCGCTTTCCCTGCCATTGCCTTCAAACCTTCCGCTCTCATCTTCTCCAATCTCCTGCATCTTCCTAACTCAATCCCACATTCGCACCTCTAATGGCGAAGAGCGACTCCAGGAAGAGGGCCGAACTGATGGCCAAGGAGTGGAAGAAGTCTCGCAGCACCACAAAATCTCTTGGTGACCTCGTCGATATGGGGCTTCTGCACGGCCCGGAGCTCGGCGGCTGGAGGGCACCGGAGGGGGAGAGCTACCCCGACCCTCGCGCCGGTGAGATCGTCGTATTTGAAGATTTCATTAAGAGGGGTTTTGGTGTTCCTGTTCATCCTTTTCTTCAAGGTCTTCTTTTGTATTATGAGATCGGGATTTGCAATCTGCACCCGAACTCAATTCTCCTCATTTCCACCTTTATCCACCTGTGCGAGGCCTATGTTGGCATAGAGCCGCACTTCGATCTTTTTCGGTATCTTTTCTGCTTGAGGAAGAAGGGAGCAGTTGGAGGCTCCAAGGTTGCAGGTGGAGTATACCTCAACCTTCGTGATGGAATGAAGAATCACTACCTGCACTGCCCATGGAACACTTCCTTGACCGAATGGTACAGGAAGTGGTTCTACATCAGGGAGGAACCGGGCAGCTCCACGTTCTGCGACGTGGGATACATTCCTGAGAAGAGGACGAGCTGGACCGACCGCCCGGAGTTCGACGGTCCAGTGGCGGATCTCATGAAGCTGATCGACTGGTCGCGCCTGGACGGGCTTGGCGTGGTCGGCAACTTCATTTGCCGCCGGGTGATGCCCTGCCAGAAGAGGGTGCACTCGGCGTACGAGTATGCCGGAAGCGCAGACCCGACCAGGATGCGGTCGGAGATCTTGGAGAAAGCGGAGGTACAACAGCTGTTGAACGAGCTGTTTAACTTCGCGGATGGGGGCTTCATCCGTGGCAGTGATCGGGTGCAAGCCTTCAAGTTAGGAGGACCAACACCAAAGGTATGTAGCAGATTCTGTTTTAGCATTCGTATATCGTCTGCAGTTGACTCATCTCTGTTGCTTTTGCAGATCGGCGATGTCGACCGGTGCACAGTGTATATATCACTGGCACCGGGGATGGAAAATCCTGCGGGAGAGGTCCCGCCAGAGGAGGACGCTGCTCGGTGTACTCATTACACCAGCAGTGAGGAAGACCAAGCCCGCCTCGTCCCGACCTCCGAGGAGAGGGTAGCGGGGAAAAGGCCATTGCCGGCAGATCCCTTGCCGACACCGGAGCTGCCGGCAGATCTACCGGCGGAGAGCAGCCAAGCACCGAAGCGTCGTCGGCTCGTGCGGATCGTCGACGACGACGACGACGAGGAGGCTGTGCCGTCGTTGGTCCGACGGCCTCGGAGCCGCCCAGACAATGCGCTGGTCGCCACTGATCAAGTGGCCAGCGGCGCCGCTGCCCCGCAAGCTGTCGAGATGGGGGCACAGGTGCCGACCAGCCGGGCGAGGAGGAGGTTCACCGCGACCCACCGTCGGTCAGACCTGTAAGTGTTCGACTTACGTATTTTTTTTTTTGAAATTTAACTGTTGTTCCTGTAGTGCGGCATCGGATGTCGACCCCGGCCAAACTGCCAGCCAGGGAACGGGCGAGCCTGCCCGCGGTTCTGGGGATGCGGCCCCCCAGACCACAGAGCAGCCAACAGCTGCAGTCGCGCCTGGGAGCACCGAGGGGCTCCCGAGCGCGGCACCGACTACGACAAGCAGCCCGACCAGGGCTGGAGAGGCTCCCCCAACTGACTCCTCAGAGAAGGGAAGATCTCCGACCGCTCCTCCTGCCGGGGGGAGTGAAGTCCCCACGCCGCCCCGAGCAGGAGCCTCTTCGGCTGCGGGCTCCCCAGGTCTGGTCCAAGGGCCAGTAATACCTGGGACCACCACCGGGGGTGACGCAGCACAGGAGGAGGAAACCCGGGCGGCCTCCGATGATGAGGTGGAAGAGATTGAGGGTCGTCCCCGTGATGGCCGCCAACACGTGTATGTGTGGCGCCAACGCGGGGATCACTTTATCGGGCATGAGGAGCTCGCCGAGACCGAAGAGGCCGCCAGGGTGGAGCGCGCGGCCAAGCGCCTCGTCGACGAAGTCAAGGTAAGCGGCTTTTTGTACTGCTGTACATTCTTTTGCCTTGTCTTGCATGGTCGTTATATGCTTGCTTTGTAGGGCGCAATGAAAACGGCGAAGTACCGGAAACGGTGCTTTGACCAGATAGAAGGCGTCATGGCCGAGAACAAAGCCCTTGCCGCGGAGGTAGACCGGTTGCGGTCGGAGGTCGGGGAGAAGGTGGTCGAGATGAGTGCCGAAAAGGAGCGTCGTCTCGACCTCGCTCGTCGTTTGGCCGACCAGTACCGACTGCAAGAAGGTTAGTCACACGCTTCAAGCAGCTTCGCGTACTTGTATAGTTTGCTTTGCTGACCAGTTTAGGATTCACACAGACTTGGAGGAGGAGGTGGCGAGCCTCCGACAAGAGAAGGAGCAGCTCAGCCAACAGCTCGCCGGTGCGCTGGAGTCCGGGCGGCGAGCAGGAGAGGAATTGGGTCGAAAAGACCGGGAGCTATCTGGTAATGGGTGCCGCCTTGTTGGTTGCTGCCTGCCCCTTTGTTATGCCGAAAATAACGCTTCGTTTCGTTTGCAGCGCTCAAGGTGAACGCCAAAAAGCACCTGGATGATCTGATCAAGGACCGGGACTCCTGGAAGGTCAACTGTTGCAGGATCTGGAAAGGAGTGTCCCCGGTCCTAGACCTGATCAGTCCCGAGCTCCCGGAGAGCCAGCCCCGCGCGCCGCAGTTGACCCCGGTCGAGAAGGCGCAACGGGCGTGGGACTGGCTCCAGCAGTTTGTGAAGGACGCCGGGGAGTTTGCCGGCGCGCACGTCCTCAGCATGGTGCGCGCCCACTACCCCCTGGTCGACTTGAGCAGGCTGGAGAAGGGGTACCCGAAGGAAGTAGGCCCGCAGGACGCGGACGAGCTTCGGGGTAGTCTGCTGGACTTGTCGTCGACAGTGATCGGCGACATCAATCTGTGCGGAACGGCCACTCCTCCAGACCAGCCGAGTGCAGATAGGTCGGCCAGGGAGTTGTTGGGCGCGTCCGTTGCGGGAGATGGGCGGTCGACGCCTGCGGTCTCGACCAGCCAGGCGCCGGTGGCCCCGACCCCTTCGTCCGGGCAGCAGGGCCAGGCGGGTGATCATCCCGAGCAGCTAGGCCAATAAAGTAGTCTGTAGGAATAGACTAGTGTCTGCCCGTCAGGGTATTTATTGTAAACTTTGTATGTAAAGTTTGTAATAAAGTTTACTTTTTGTCATGACTGTTGTTTTGAGCGCTGTAAGAATATCTGAGTGACGTGTCACCGTATTTGTCTTGGTTGTCGCTAAGAGCATCCATTGCAGGAGTTTTGCCGAGTGCTGTGTGTGACAAGGTATAGGCAAAAAATAGAGAATTTCATTATCAAAAATTATAAGATACTTACAAAAGAAAGTCATTAAAACTTTATGGATAGAAACGTCGCAGTTTGTCGATGTGCCAAGAGTTAGGCACTCGTGTTCCATCTGGGTATGCCAATCTGTAGGACGTAGGTCGTGTGACCTCGGTCACCACGAAGGGTCCTTCCCAGGGAGTGGATAGCTTGTGCATTCCCTCCTGGCTTGTTTTCCATCGAAGCACCAGATCGCCGACCACGAAGGAACGGTCCTTGACGTTCCTGTTGTAGTATCGCCTGACTGCCGCGAGATATTTTGCTGTTCGGAGACATGAAACTAAACGCTTTTCCTCCATGCAATTGATTTCGAGTTCTCTGGCGTTGTCGGCGGTCGCCTGGTCGAAGTGCTCGATTCTAGGAGATCCGAAGTGTATGTCAGACGGCAGGACCGCCTCTGCACCGTACACCATGAAGTAGGGAGACACCCCTGTGTTTCGACTGGTCTGGGTTCGGAGGCCCCAGACCACTGCCGGCAATTCTTTCATCCATCGACCGGGTGCTCTGTCGTTTTCGGTGTACAGCCTTTTCTTTAGGGCGTCAACGATCATTCCGTTAGCACGTTCGACTTGACCGTTGGCACGTGGATGTGCCACTGACACATATTTTATGACTATGCCTCTGTCATCGCAGAAATCCCAAAAAGTGGTGCCAGTAAACTGAGTGCCCAGGTCGGTGATTATGCTGTTCGGGATGCCGAATCTGTGTATGATTTGATTGAGGAACTCCACAGCCTTCTCGGAGGTTGCCTTGACCAGGGGCATGTATTCAATCCACTTGGAGAACTTGTCGATTAACACGAAGACAAACTTGAAATTGCCCGGGGCTGGTTTAAATGGTCCGATCATGTCAAGCCCCCAGCAAGCAAAGGGCCAAGACGACGGGATGGTTTGAATTTCATGGGCAGGTACGTGGGTCCTCTTAGCGAAAAACTGACATCCTTCGCAATGCCGAACCAGTTTTTCTGCGTCGCCGACCGCGGTTGGCCAATAAAAACCTGCTCGGAAAGCCTTTCCGACCAGCGTTCTAGATGCGGCGTGATTGCCGCAGGATCCAGCGTGTATGTCCTCCAAGAGCTTGATACCATCATCTTGGGGTATGCACTTGAGCAGTACTTCGGAGCTTGCGTTTTTCCGCATGAGTTTTCCGTCGACCAGGATGTAGTTCTTTGATCGTCGGATGAGGCGCTCGTTCTCTGTTTTGTCCTGAAAGCCTGTCCCGTCTGATATGTATTTGATGAACGGGGTACGCCAGTCACGTCCACCGGTTTTCGGAGTGGCGTCATCTATGAGCATTGCCTCGGTGGGTTGCTTGTCGACCAGGGGGGAGCTTACGCTCGGCTCATGGATGTCCTGGACGAAAATACCCCGTGGGATTTGGGCCCGAGATGAGCCTAACTTTGACAACGCATCTGCTGCTTGGTTCTTATCCCGGACCACGTGGATGTACTCTATGCCATAGAAGTTAGTTTCCCATTTGCGAATTTCTTTGCAGTAGAGATCCATATTCTCGTGGGTTGCGTCCCACTCCTTGTTGAGCTGGTTGATGACCAAAGCGGAGTCGCCGTAGACATAGAGGCGCTTGACCCCCAGTTCAACGGCTAGTCGTATGCCATGCAAGCATGCTTCGTATTCGGCGACGTTGTTTGACGCCGGAAAAAGGATCCGAAGGACGTAACGGAGTTTGTCCTTGTTGGGTGATACGAACAATATCCCAGCGCCTGCACCGTTGATGTTCAAGGACCCGTCAAAGAACATTGACCAGTGGTCTGAGACATCGGGAACGGAAGGCTCGTTGAGATCCGTCCATTCGGCAATGAAATCGACCAGGGCTTGAGACTTGACAGTGGTGCGACTCTGGAACTCCAGGGAAAATGGACATAATTCCATTGCCCATTTCACGATTCTGCCATTGGCGTCTTTATTGCGCAGGATGTCCCCGAGAGGAAAGCTGGTTGTCACCAGGACTCGATGGCCGTCGAAGTAGTGCTTCAGCTTTCTTGACGTTATCAGGATGGCGTATATAAGCTTCTGTATTTGTGGGTACCTGGCCTTGGACTCGTTTAAGACTTCGCTTATGAAGTAAACGGGTCTCTGGACCTTGAAGACGTGACCTGGTTCATCTCGCTCGACCACTATTGCCGTGGAAACAACCCTGTCGGTTGCAGCAATGTAAAGGAGTAGGTCTTCATTGGGCTGAGGCGCTGTGAGGACAGGTGGTGAAGTGAGGAAGGTCTTAAGCTGAGTGAACGCAGCGTCGGCTTCCTCTGTCCAAGAAAATTTTTCTGACGCTTTCAATAGTTTGAAGAAAGGGAGGCCTTTTTCTCCCAGCCTTGAGATGAAACGACTGAGGGCGGCCATGCATCCGGTTAGCTTCTGAATATCCTTGACGTTTTTCGGTGGTCGCATGTCGAGTACGGCTTTGACTTTTGAAGGGTTTGGTCGTATGCCGTCGCGACTGACGACGTTGCCGAGCAGTAGACCGGAAGGAACGCCGAAAATGCATTTCCTGGGGTTGAGCTTCCACTTGTACCTATTGAGTGCCTTGAAGGTTCGGTCTAAGTTGTCGATTAGGGTGCTCGCGTCCCTTGTTTTTACGACCACGTCGTCCACATAGGCCTCGACGAGGTCATCGCGAATCTCGTCGTGGAGGCATTGCTGGATGGCCCTTTGATAAGTGGCCCCGGCGTTTTTAAGTCCGAAAGACATGGTAGTGTAGCAGTATGCGCCGAAGGGTGTGATGAAGGATGTTTTGATCTGATCTTCTTCCTTTAGTGAGATCTGGGAATAACCAGAGTAGCAATCTAGAAAGGAGAGGAGTTCGCATCCGGCCGTTGAGTCGACCACCTCGTCGATGCGAGGAAGACCAAAAGGATCTTTAGGACAGTGTTTGTTGAGATCGGTGTAATCAACGCACATTCTCCATTCATTATTCTTTTTGCGTACAAGAACCGGATTGGCGAGCCAATCGGGGTGATACACTTCTTTTATGAATCCGGCTGCTAGAAGCCGTGTTATTTCTGTCCTAATAGCCTCCTTTTTGTCACGAGCGAACCGTCGCAGTTTTTGCTTGATTGGTCTTGCGGTCTTCGAGACATTTAAGGAGTGCTCGATCAGGTTTCGTGGGACACCGGGCATGTCTGCGGGTTTCCATGCGAAAACGCTCACGTTGTCCCTTAGAAACCTGACGAGCGCGTCTTCCTATTTTGGATCCAGGTTAGCCCCGATGAGGGCTGTCTTCTCGGAGTTGCCTTCGACCAGCTGCACTTCTTTGTACTCCTTGGATTTCGAGTTCTTTCTGGCTGTCTCCTGCTCAGGTAATCGGAGCTGGTCGGGAGGCAGCTGTGCGGCTTGGTTTGCTGTTTCCGCCATGCGGATTGAGAGGTCGATTGCCTCGGTGATCTTGAAGCTTTCTTCTTCGCAGGTGTACGCGGTGTAGACGTTGCCTCTGACGGTTAGGACACCCTTCTCCGTGGGCATCTTAAGGACTAGGTATGAGTAGTGCGGGACTGCCATGAACTTTGTCAGCGATGGGCGGCCCAGTATGGCGTGATAGGTCCCGTCGAAATCCGCGACTACGAAGTTGATGAACTCCGTCCGGAAGTGATCGGGTGTGCCGAACTGGACAGGCAATGTTATCTGTCCGAGGGGCACCGAACTTTGACCTGGCAAAACCCCCCAGAATTGGGCGTCGTAAGGTTTTAGTTGTGCCGGTGATATCTTGAGGGCGGGCAGGCTGTTGCGGAAGAGGATGTCGATGGAGCTTCCCCCGTCCACGAGCACGCGCTCGAATCTGATGCTATTGATGCAGGGATCAAGAATCAGTGGGAAACGACCCGGCTCTGGGATAGCGGCCCACTGGTCCTTCCTGCTGAAAGAGATCTCCCTGTGGGACCACGCGGGAAATTTCGGATCTGCGATCAGCCCGTCCGTGCTGTCTATGTTGAGGCAGGCTCTCTTTAACAGCTTTCTTTCTCGCTTGGACTCAGTGGAGACCTTGCCCCCGAAAATGGAGTGGACCACGTCGGTGGGGCTGACGTATTGGTGTCGGGGGTCCCTGTCTTGGTCCTCATCCTCATCTTCGTGGTCGTGCCCGTCGCGCTTGTTATTTTTCTTGGCGGAGTCCTCTTGGGCGGCCCGCCGTGTATAGATACTTTTGAGGACGCGACACTCTTCCATGCTATGGTTAGACTTTGGGTGTAGCTGGCACGGTCCCTTCAACGTTTTGTTGTAGTCGTCTTGGTAGTCCCGTCGTCCATTGGGATGTTTGACCGTATTTACTTCGTGGTCGTATTCGCGAGGGCGCTTTCCTCTGAAGTCGTCGCGGCTGTCGCGCCGCCGATCCCAACCCTCTCGGTGATCGCGGTTGTCGGAGCGGCGGTGATTTCTGTTGTCGTAGCGATCACGACCGTCATCTCGCCGGGAAGGCTGGTCGGGGCCTCTCGCATCGTCTCGGATTAGTTTTTCTGCGTCATCAGCATCGGCGTAATTTTTAGCCGTGGCGAGGAGCTCTGCTACCGTTGATGGGCGCTTACGCAACAGCTTGTTCCTCAGCGCTTCATGGAAACGCAAGCCCTTGATAAAGGCTGATATGGCCTCGTCATGAGAAATCTTCGGGATTTTGAGGCGCATATCCGAGAATCGTCGGATGTAATCGCGCAGAGGTTCATTCTTCCTGTCTCTTATCCTTTCAAGGTCATACTTGTTTCCGGGCTGCTCGCATGTGGCGATGAAGTTGTCGATGAAAGCCTGGCGTAGCCCTTCCCAAGAGTCGAAGGAGTCCTCGGGCAAGCCGAGAAGCCACTGATGACCAGCCTGGTCGAGGACTACGGGGAAGTAGTTAGCCATGACGTGCTCATCTCCTGCCGCTGATCGGACGGCGATTTCATAGAGAGTGATCCAGTTCTCTGGATTTTCCTTGCCGTCGTATTTTTTAAGTTTTTCGAGCTTGAAATTGCGGGGCCACACGACCTGGCGGAGGTGTGAGAACTGTCTTAGGCCCGGAGGACCGTGGGTCGCATCGTACTCGATGCGGCGCAGGTTTTCGTGGACTGCTCTCTCTGCGGCGCGCCTGTTGATGCGGTCCCGGGCATCTTTGGGAGGGATGTTGTGGCGGAGATCCCTGTGTTGATCTTCTTCTTGGCCGCGTACGCCATGAATTTGCTTGCGGCGGCCATCGGCGTCCCGACCACCATCGTCGCGCCGCGAGTCCCGTCGACGGTTGTCGGGGGAGCGGCTGCGGTGACGCCTGCTGGGTGAGACCTGGCTACGATTAGTCTGGTCGGAGGTGGCTTCCGTATAAGAGACGTCCTGGACTCTCTTGAGCAGAGTGGCTGTCTGTCCCATTGCGGCGATCAGGTGTGCTCGGATGCTGGTCCGGACTCCCTGGCATTCGGGGGTGTCAGGAAGCCGATCCAGGTTGGCCATGGCGACAGCCACGTTGGCGCTTGGCGTTTTGTAGACCGGCTGGTCCCCGACCATGTCAAAGGCATCGTTGAGGTTACTTGGTGGCATCTGTTGTTGCTCGTCCGCACGCCGTCGGGAGCGATCGGCGTTACGCTGTTCGCGGAGTTGCCTCTGGTCATCTGTTTCTCCGTCAACAGCCGGTTCGTCGGCGCTGACATTGAACACAATATCCCCTCGCCGGGGGGGGGAATATCGGGAATCGGTCGAAACTCGGAGGGTGTGAAGGAAAATCCAGGTCGTAGCCCTCGTCTTCGGTGTTTATAACCTCGGTGGGGACGGAGCCGGTGCTTGAGTTGGTGCTGGAAACCTGGCCGTCCCGTAGCTCTCGGATTGTCACCATGTTGACATGGTGACGATTGTTCCTTGTCGGCGACCAACCCGCCTTGCTGAAAACGGATTGGACATGCTGTGAGTAAACAGAGGCCGAGTTGTTCAGGCCGCAAGGATAGTCTTCCTTTTTGAGCTCGACGGATCGTCCTGAGGGGGTTGAGGTTATCGTCAGGGACGTTCCCAGCCGTTCGTGTGTGGCGACACGAGTTGGCCGGCGGGATTTCGAAAAATCCGCTCGAGCAGCTTGGTCGGGCCGGCGCAGAACTCCATCTATTAGTTGGGAGACTTCAAGTAGCTTGGAGTCAGTGCGATCGAGCGCTTGGAGGAGGTCCGAGCAGTCGATCTCCTTTCCCTTGTAGAGTGGGAACGGTGGTCGGGAGCTTGGTGCCGTCATGCGTGTGGTCGGAGACGGCGTGATCTCAGATTGGATCTGGATCTCTTTCGGAACCGTGGTCGCGAAGCCGCCGCTGCACGTCGTCCACGTGATCTGGCCGACGGTGAACGTGAGGCCTCCGGGCACGGTCGCGGAAGCTGGGATCGTGACCATCTTGTTCGCCGGAAAAGTTGCACGCACACCCCCTACCTGGCGCGCCACTGTCGACGAAAGCTAGTCGGCAGTCTACCTTGGGGTATACCCTCGGTAGTAGTTTATCGGTAGACGGTGCGCAAACTACGAACTCGATGGTGACGCAAGACACGGACAAGCTTTTTATCCAGGTTCGGCCGCCGAGTTGGCGTAATACCTACGTCCTGCGTCTGGTTGTATTGATTTGTGCTGAGAGAATATGATGTCCTAGGGGGGTCCCTCGCCCCTCCTTATATAGTCTGGAGGGCGGGGTTACAGATCTGGAAACTAATCCTAGTCGGTTACAATTGCCATGGATAATTCGATGTCAATTCCTATTCTAACCGACTAGAATCCTGCTTGATCTCCACATCTTGTTTCCTTGCGCGAAACTCCAGGTTGTCGGATCAAGCCTTGAACTCGTCTCGTAATGGACCAAGCCTCCTGGCCGAAATCTAGCCGTAAGGGTATAGGGGTTTATACCCCCACACCTTCGGAGTAAGGATGCGATATGCAATTCGACTCCACTTCCCTACCTCAAACAATGTGGCGGAGTATGAGGCCCTTGTCAATGGTCTCCACATCGCAGTCGAGCTTGGGATCAAGCGACTTGATATCCGAGGCGACTCTAGGCTCATCATTGACGCGTATTGCAAGGTAGTCCTACGCCTAGAGGAAAAGTTCGACGGCCTCGAGCTCAACCACGTGTTAAGAAAATACAATGATGACGCCGATGCACTTGCAAAAATGGCATCTGAGCGGGCTACGGTTCCCTCAGACGTCTTTGTCAGTGACCTCTACAAGCCCTCCATCAACTACAAAGAAGACAGGGGCTCGGATCTTCCCCCTACTGACCTAGGTCTCAATCTCGAGCCCCCCGCGGCTCCCGAACCAGAGGCCATGGACATTGAGTCCGAGGCCCCCGCACCCGATGACTTGCCAGATTGGCGTTATCCACTCCTCCAGTGCCTCGTCAACGGCACTTTGCCCCTAGATCAAGCCGAGGCGTGGCGAGTAGCTCGTCGTGCCAAAGCCTTTGTACTTCTCGATGGAGAGATGTACAAGCGTAGCCCCTCGGGCATTCTCATGCGCTGCATCACCCGTCAGAAGGGAATCAAGCTCCTTCAGGAGATACACTTAGGGGCTTGCAGCCATCATGCAGCGCCTCGGACGCTAGTAGGAAACGCCTTCCGACAAGGTTTCTACTGGCCCACCGCTGTGGCCGACGCCACGCAGATCATCCGGACCTGTGAGGGATGCCAGTTCTATGCTCGGGAGATCCACCTCCTAGCTTAGGCTCTACAGACGATCCCCATCACTTGGCCTTTTGTTGTTTGGGGCCTCGACCTCGTCGGGCCTCTACAAAAATCGCCCGGGGGCTTCACCCACTTGCTTGTCGCAATCAACAAGTTCTCCAAGTGGATTGAGGTCCGACCCATCACAAGGATCAAGGCTGAACAAGCAGTGCTGTTCTTCACAGACATTATCCATTGATTTGGAGTGCCCAACTCAATCATTATGGATAATGGCATGCAGTTCACCTGGCGAAAGTTCCTGGAATTCTGCGACAGACACCAATACGTGTGGACTGGGCATCAGTGGCTCACCCAAAGACTAATGGTCAGGTAGAACATGCTAGTGGCATGATCCTCCAAGGTCGAAAGCCCAGGATTTTTAACAGGTTGGACAAGTTTGGAAAGAAGTGGCTCAAAGAGCTACCGGCCGTGATCTGGAGTCTAAGGACTTCCCGAAGCCGAGCCACAGGCTTCACCCCGTTCTTCATGGTCTACGGGTCCGAGGCTGTCCTCCCCACGGATCTACAGTACGGGTCTCCAAGGGTACAAGCTTATGACGAAAATAGCTACAAGATGTTCCAAGAAGATGTGCTGGACCAGCTGGACGAGGCCAGGGATGTAGCTCTCCTACATTCCGCCAAGTACCAGCAGGCCCTCCGACGCTACCACGCTCGATGAATCCGAGGCCGAGCCTTTCAAGTCGGTGACTTGGTGCTGAGGCTCAGGCAAAGCAACAAGGGCCGTCACAAGCTCACGCCTCCCTGTGAAGGACCCTTCGTCATCATCGAAGTCCTCAGACCTAGTACATACAAGCTCGCCAACAAAGCAGGAGAGGTCTACAACAACGCATGGAACATAGAACAGCTACGTCGCTTCTATCCTTAAAATTCTGTAAATAAAATTACTTGTACTTTGCCTTGTAAAAATAATAATAATATGAGTCAGATGACTGTTTCTCTTTAGAGAGTGAGCCTCGGCTCTGCTCTGCAGAGTCCGAGCCTCCCTCGGGGGCTACACGGGGGGAACCCCCTATGATAACTCCAAATTTTTTTGCACCAGTTAGGAACGCCCCGACCCAAGGTCTTCTCTTCTTTTCTTAAAAGAAACTAAAAAACCACAGATTCATCACCCAAATCTTAAGAAGGTGTGAGCCTAAGGGAAGATCCACCCCCATGGGCTAAGACACCCTCTACTCACCCCCTAGATTCATCACTAAGGAAGGAAAGGAGACTCAGGCTCCGGACGCTCTAACTAATAAGTCAGACCCTTGGTGGTGCACCCGACCTCGTGCTACCAAGGCCGGGTCGACCCCAGGGTAAGATAGCAAAAAGCACAAAGAATTTCTAGAAAGAAAACACTCATATTAACATTAAGTTTACAAAAGACAAGGCCCATTGGCCTTTGATGTTCATAAACATAAACTAAATAGATATAAGGGCTTCACTTCCTTGACTGCCCAGGATCCTGCATGCCGAGGGGGGAGCTCCACCTTGGCATCAAAGAAAGTGGCCAAGGCATCTCCTGGAGAATACGTAGCGTCGCCGAGCTTCTGCAACTCCTCCTGGGCCTCCGCCTTGTCGTCGGGAAGGACGTACCCCTCACTGACCCTCGGCAAGTCGATGCTGACGTAGTGAGAGCTCACCATGGCTAGAGCTTTCTTCACCCCAGCGTGGAGAGCCTCCCTCAGTCTCTCCCCAGCCCGGGAGTACAAAGCACCAACGCGGCTCTGCAGAGATGACACCGATGCGCTCGCCTCAACCCCAAGTCGCTCACACACCGAGGCGACCACGGCCTCTAGCGCCGAGCGTTCTGAGACCTCAGCGTCAAGAGACTTCCTTAGGGCGTCGGCGGCAGAGGTTGCCTCAGCCACCTTCTTCTCCAGCTCTGCCAACAAATAGAAGGGAGGGGCGAAATTTAGGAGAAGAATCCGCATACCAAAAAACAAAGGTGAGAACATAACTCTTACCTTCAACTCGCGTCCGATTCTCCTCCGCACGCCTATGCCAGAGGGCAACCTCACCCTGAGCCCCAGAGAGGTTGGCTTGGGCTTGGTTAAGGGCAAGGTCCCTCTGGGCAAGCAAAGACTCCACCCGGGTGACCTCACCCTTGTACCTCTCAACGGCGGCGGTCTGCTCCTAGGATTCCAGGATGAGGTCGCTGACCCTCTTCTCCAAGGGGGCGACCTTTTCCTGGGCTTCCCGAGCCTCAGTCGCAAGATCGGAGCACTTCTGCCGAAGCTCGGCGGATATCTCGCACTCCCGCGCGAGTTCTCCCTCGGCCGCTTCCCGGGCAGCCTTCTCGTTCTCACAGACCGCCCAGGCGTCCCGCTCCCTGCGGAGGAAAACTGATTTCTCCAGGGACGTAGCTTTGAGCGCCTGTGAGATTGAATGTTGCACAGGGAATCGAAACCAAGATGCAAATAAAAGACACTTTATAGGGGAAGGTGATCTTACCTGGGCGAGCTTGTACATGTCCTGGCTCACGAGCTCGGATGCTCGGTTGATCGCCTCAACGCTGGCACGCTCGCACTCCTTGAGGCCTCGCCAGAGATAGGCCTCTGACGAGTCGTCCAGCACGAACCTGGCCCTCCCCTCTGGGTCATCCAGGTCGGGCCAGATCATGGGGCTTTTGCCCCAGGGCGCGCTGCCTCCTCCTTCCCCTGTGGGGGCCTCGGGTTGGGCCAGGCCCTTTCCGTGGGGCCTTTCTAAGGGCCCCGCACTGAGGGCCACCTCAGCCTGACCCAGCTCAGCCTGCCCGTGCCGAGCCGCACCCCCAGATCGGCGTCCCCCGAAGGGGGAATGGCCCCGAGAACTAGGACTGTTTCCTTTGGCTCATGGGGCCTCGGCGCCTCCACCTCCCTCGCTGAGGGGTCCGGCGTCTTCTCCCCCGTCTCTTGCCTCCTTTCCTCGTGGAGGCGTTCTCCTTCTTCATGGCCCAAAGGGGGCGGCGACCTGGGTCTTGCCGACCCAGGGGTCGATAGCGCCCCCTCTTGACGGCCTTCAGGGGCACCAGCCCCACCGAGGCCACCTTGTGCTTCCGGCTGGCAGAAGAATGATACAGATAAGAAGAAAGAGAAAAAAAAAGAAAAATCAAGGTTTGGCACTTACCTCGGGGTGCAGCGCTCTTTTGGGAGTTCGGAGCTCCCTGGGCGCCAAGGGTCGTCGGGTGAACGCCCGTCTCTACTCCAGGGGTCGCAGGGGCTCCGACGCTCCGACTGTTGTTTCAACCCTCGGCGCCTCCACCGAATCCTCTGCCTCTGCCGCAGTTGCTAGGCGATGCTCGGTTGGGCCTTCTGGCACCTCCGTGCCCTCGGGCACTTCAAACCCTCCACCCGGCACCATCTCCCCCTCTTGGGGATCCAGGGGAATTAAGCCCCCTTGGGGGGCTACATCCTCCTCGTCATCAACAATGATGTAGGGGGTGACCCTCGTGCCCCCTAGAACCTGAGACCCCTCGAGGGCCTCCGACCCCCTAGGGCCTCCGTCCCCCTGCTAGCAGGGGATCTCTTCGTCCTCCTCCTCGTCAGCAAGCTTGTTCAGCCAGTGCGGGTCCTCCCCGCCCTCTATCTTCGAGACCGAAGTCTCGGAAGATTCGAGCTCGGGGAGCCCCGCCTTCTTGGCTTCATGACGGCGTTTGGCAGAGGCCTCACGACACCTAGCCTTTCTCGCCTTCTTTGCTTTCTTCTCCTCCTTGGTCTGTTTCTGCTCCTCGTTCCTAGCCCGGTTTTTGGCCCAGAGCTCCTTGTCTTCCGGGACTGGGGGCAGGGCGTACCTGATGACACCCATCCCCTGCAAACAAACGGTAATTAAGACCAGAACGAATGAAGGGGGTAACGAGGCAGAAACAAAGACAGAGATGACGTCTTACCAAAGAAATATAGTCCCTATCAGGACGCATCGGCACCACCCGATAATTCTTCAGATCCGAGGATATTATCCTCGAAATCCGGGTGCTGATCTTCCTCGCGAACAATGGATCCTCCAGCATCCGTGTACCGACCTAGGGGGTGTCACGGGTCATGTCCCACATGGGCACCGCCCGTTGCGCCAACGGCAGGAGGCTCTGCTTGTGGAAGGCGACCGCCACCGTGGCCGCGTTGACGTCAGTGTGACGGAGCTTCACGAGGCCCGTGAGGAGGACGTCCAGCCTCTTCTGCTCTTCTGCAGGGGCGCCCCACCCCCACTTCGCGGGGCATTCGACCACCATCCTCCCAGTGTACTCCAAGAGAAGCCCGCCGTCGTTCCAGAGGTAGAACCATCCGTTCTGCCATCCTCGGTTCGACGAGGGCATGACGCTCTAGATGTACAGATGAGAGCGCGACTGCCAGAGCTGGATCGTGCAGCCACCAGCCCTGAGGGGCCTCTTCTCCCCTCCCTCATTGCAGGAGGACATCTCTGCCTTGAAGAGGTGGAGCCAGAGGTACCAATGGGGAGGAATCCCCAGGTATCCCTCGCACACCGTGGCGAAGACGGCGGCTTGCATGATGGAGTTGGGGTTGAGGTTGTGCAGCTCCACCTCGTAGTAGTGGAGGAGGACCCGGATGAGTCGGTCGGCGGGCGTTCCGAACCCCCTATCTAGGAACGACAGGAAATAGACCTGTTGACACCGTTTTTGGACACGTATCTAGGAGTTAATGAGGCATAGATCGGCAAGCGAACAAATGGTGACTTGACAGAAGAGTTGCCAATGAGGGTTGATACCGATGAAGAAACGACAGAATGTTGCCAAGTCCAAGAGTGGTGATGGATCTATGCCGATGACTGATACTGATGGTTGCCGATGACTATGAAAGGTGATTTGCCAATGGTCACGAAGGGAGGCGTAGGAATTGTCGATCGGATGGTGATGGTGTGCCGATCGATTGTGGTAGATAAATTAGTGTTTTCTATAGTTATTAGAGTTTGTTTTGTATACGGATTCTGTTCAATTTGGAATTCGAGTCCTAGTCGTGTCTGATTGTAACTCTTTTGGGCAGGGTATAAATGTAGACCCCATAGCGATGTAAGAATACACAATCAATAAAACACAAGTCTTTACATCTATTACCACGAAGTCTGCTGGGGCGTACAAGGTACCAACTCGGACGCAAAGGTTCTTCAATATTCCCTTTGGGAAACTTAACGTCTGATCTACAAACTGCAAACACATGGTTGTTTCTAATAAAGGATATGTAAAGAATTTTTCATAGAGTACCCTGGGCATAATGTTGACACTAGAGCCAAAGTCGCAGAGTGCTTCTGTGAAGTCCACCATGCCGATGGAGATCGGGATGACGGGGCGTCCTGGATTGCCTCTCTTGACCGGTAGAAGGTCAATAGTGACTTCAGTGACGGGGTTAGTCCAGTAGTTACCTACATCAAACATGTCTACAAGATTTGCAGATTCTAATCCTTCCGGTTGTGATGGTATACTGGGGTTAGTAGCAGGAACAGCAGCAGCTATTTGATTTAATTGAGATTCAATCATTTTATTAAAGCTAATTTAATTCTTGATGGCAGTAGAGAAATTATCCATTCTATTATTTATATTTTCTAGCATTTTATCATTAGATGCCAATTTCTTAGATAAGTTATCCATTAGCTTTCCTTGATTAGACACTAACTCTCTCAGAGGTGGAAAATTATTATTATTATTGTAAGAATTGTTACCTTGATAATTACCTGAGTAGTTAGGCCTTTGTTGATTCCAACCTTGATTTTGCTGAGGACGGTTGTAGTTGTTGTTGTTGTTGCTGATGTAGCTCACATCCTCAAGGATCTCAGTGCAGTGATTGCCTGAGTGTCCAGTATCTCCACACTCCTCACAAGTCATGTGAGAGTCGTAGATGTGCATAACTTCCTTCTTATCTCCAGCTCTATCATCGAGCTTCTTCATGAGCAGGTCTAGCTTAGCAGACAGCATGTCTACTTCCTTGAGCTGATGCATACATCCACCTCTCTTGCGTGTCTGGGTCCTTTCTTCATTCCAGCCTTGGTTGGACGCCATCTTCTCCACAAGAGCTGTGGCTTGTGATATGGTGAGTGATAGGAATGCTCCTCCAGCTGCAGCATCCATGGTCTCTCGGGCACTATTGCCGAGCCCATGATAAAATGTCTACATTAGTAGCCAACTCTCCATTCCATGATGGGGACATTCTAGGATGTAGTCTTGGAAGCGCTCCCATGCTTCTGGAACGGATTCATCATGTTGTTGCTGAAAACTTGTAATTTTCCCACGGAGAGCATTGGTCTTGCCCATGGGAAAGAACTTAGCCAGAAAGTTCATGGAGCAGAGTGCCCACGTAGTATTCTTCTCCTTTGTAGCGTAGAACCACTGCTTCGCTCTCCCCAACAGTGAGAATGGAAAAAGGCGAAGTAGTATAGCATCTCTGGGGACTCCTGATATGGTGAATGTGCTGCAAATCTCTAGGAAGTGTTGGAGATGTGCACTAGCATCTTCGTGTGCCTTCCCACAGAACTGGTTGGATTGCACCATGTTGATAAGTCCAGGTTTAAGCTCAAAGTTGCCGTCGATCTCTACAGCAGGTCCAGTGCAGATGTTGTCGGTAGTGGGAGCTAAGAACTCACGGATTGATTTGTTCGCCATGACTTCGAACTCTGAAGACAAGTTCCGAGTGAAACTTCGGTGATCTTCTTGATTGGATGAAGCTTCGTGCTGAAGTGTTGATGATCTCTTCTTGAGCTTGGCTCTTGTTTTTCTAAATAATGCTTCGGGATTGTCAACAAAATTTCCTAGAAGATGTCTTCTATTCATACATTACCCTGCATAAGATAAAATAGAAAAATATCATGGTAAAACTGTATGAGAGAATTGATAATCTTAATCATATTAGTGATGTGAATGATGACTCAAAATTCCATATTCATTCCTGATTAGTAATCAACCTTCCCCGGCAACGGTGCCAAAAATGCTTGTTGGGCATTCTTAACGTCACTACCAAAAGTAGACTTAGTTTTCTAATTTTGATAACGGCGCCAAAAATGCCGAACCTATCCCTCATGCCACTTAAGCCAAGTTGTCATCCCCAGCATGACATAAGAGACACGGTATTGAAATATGCAATTGCTCTTCTAAATAAATAATAAATGAGATCTGCAAGCGCACAGATTAATACCGATGTAGCATTTTAACCGGGAAGTATTCCAAGTATCGTTATTTATATTTTTACCACTGGGAAGGGATTGCTAAACATCAATGTTGATTATGGAATGGAATATAAGATTGAGTATCTATCATTGCATGTATAATTGAGAGCATTTATCTATCTCTTTCATACAGGGATAAATGTCACATAAAAGATATATAAAGTATGAATGGTGACAAAGATAATTAATCTGATCAGCATAACTTACCCACATATAAATATGATAAGCACCTCAATAGATATTCTAGCAAGTCATTAGCATGGAATTAGGACGAACTACAAGAATATTTCCTAAGTTATTCATAACTATACAGTCTAGCATATCATAGTTAGTGCAATTATACTTGGCAAACATTGCGAGACAGGACTACGCCCATGCATATTGATATTATCAAGGAATATGAGAAACATCACAATCACTCCCCTGTAATAATGTTGCTCTGCTAGCCCAATACACGAGAGGGGGACTATATAAGAATCAATGGAGCTGTCACTACCACGAACTACCCCGCGATCTGACATATAGGGTACAATCGCAGATAAATACGGTATAGGCACCACGCCTACACAATACTTACCATTTACCCACTGTACACATGGATAAACGCTATACGATCCTAAACATGTATATAATTCTAATCTAACTAAGCCAAGCATATAACTATGACAAACTAAGAACAATATAATTACGAATATAAACAAGTAGAGCAAAGTCATAATCAATATATTGATGTAGAACAAAGTCATATTCATAATATTGAAGAACAAAGATGAACAATTGAAGAACAATAGAGAATTACCAAGAATCCTCTTGACAGATCCGAAAATCAATCGAAGATTGACTCCTTATAGTTCTAATCCTATGTAGCTATGCTAAACTAGAGATCTAATTGATGTGGTGGCTCTAGGGCTTGATCAGAGGCTTCTTCTCCCAAGATGAATAATGAATTAGGGGTCTGAGGTCCTCTCCTCTAGGGGCCAGGGGGTCTGCTTATATAGTCCTTCCAAGTGAATATGGGCCGTTGGATCAAACCGACATTAATTGCACGGTTTTCCTTGATCCTTTAGGTCGGTGGAGCATGATCCGTGAAGTTGGCTGTGATTGGCTCCGAGGCCAGGGCGGGCGCCCAAGGGGGGAGGGAGGGCGCCCTGCCCCCGAGACCGTCCGGACTCCCGTTCGTTCTCGTGGCTTCTGGACTCTTCTAGATGTAAGACAATTGTGTGGCATGTTAATATCTCTATGTAAACCCGACGTGTGGGCCTTTCTTCCATAATTCCTGATAATCCCCTGTAGAAATAGACAAACACCAAAACTCATGGAATTCTGTCAGATAAAACCCTAAGTCTGGATGTCGGTTGCATTTGGATCCTTTTCTTTGTTTATTTGATAATTAAATTTGATACTTAAAGACCGTCAACACATACTCCAGCAGAATATAAGGCTACTCACCTTAACTTCATCAACGAGCCGCTTAGCAGCGCGCTCTACCCTCACCGCCTCCTCTGTCTCGGCGATCTCCTCGTGGCCGGCCCATGTTGGCGACCATCGTGGGGACGCCCCTGGATCTCCTCCACTTCATCATCGGAGGCCACCTGGGCCTCCTCGCCCTCCGCGCTACCCCTAGCCACGGTAACGGGTATCATAGGACCCTTACCCCAGCTAGGGGAGCCCTCCACCGTAGAAGCCTTTGTTGGGGTCAGAGTCTGGGCCCTCTCTTCTTTAGCCGGAGCAGGGGATGGAACCTTGTCTGCCTCCTCTGCTGCACTGCTTGGGGCAGGAGTCCCCATGGTCTCATTGCCCCTTGTCGGGATGCTTGCCCCGGCCTTGTCTTGGGTCGGGTCCTCCTCGGCAACCTCTGCCATAGCCGCAACTGCGGGCTGCTCCACGAGCTGCTCGCGGACGGTCTGCTCGGTGGCATTGTCATCGGCAACTGCCGGCTCAGTTGTCCTCAAACTGGCAACGTTGTCCGGATCAACATCAGAGGCAGCACTACAAATAAGAGTTAATGCAAGTTACCATACCGACGTCAAACCTCGTAAAAAAAGAAAAGAGAGCGCAGAGACACTTTTTCGAACTTACAGGTTGGAGCTTTGATGCGCCGCTGTAAAGAACCTTCTCCTGGTCCGACCAGCTGCCGCTGCTGCTTCTGTTCCTCCAGGACGTATTGGCTCGACGTGCGCCGTAGGCGGGTCCATGATTACCCGACCAGCGTCGCTCGGCGCGACGTCAGGGCGGCTGCGTGGTCTCCGGACCAAGGACAGGGTCGTCTCGTCCTCTTCATCATCGTCGTCGACAATCCTCACAAGCCAACGACGCTTGGGGGCATGGCTGGTCGAACCTTTGCCCATCGAAGGGTCTGCAGCCGTCCCCGCTGGAATTGCTTCCGTAGAGGATGGCTCCACAGCCATTGGCCTCTTCCTAGCCACTCTATCATCCGTGGTCGGTGTTGGACGGCTCTGGTCCTCCTCGTTGCTGGTGTATTGGAAACAACGACCAACATCGTCCGCCAGTGGGTCTACCCTAGCAGGTTGGTCCATACCGGGTGCCAGCGACACATAGACCGTGCACCGTGTTGACACTTGCTAACACCACTTGAATACTAGGTTGTCATCCCCAGCATGGCACTAGAGTGTACTATGGTATTTATATGCACACAGACAATCCGCAAGCGCACGGATACCGTTGAAGCTTTTACCCGGTTAAAGGTTTATCGTATCCACAGGGAAACGGGAGAAATAACTACGCTCTAACTTAACCAAGATAGATAGATAAGTGTAAATAGGAAAGATGGTAGAATTGAATAAGAACAATATTAAAGGTAAGATAACAATGGGTAAATATAGAGTAGAGAGTAGAGCAATCTAGTATATGGGCGATGGTAGCAGAATAGAGAGGATAACTATGGTTTCTCTACTTCAAAGGGGTATGTCTATGTCTGGGACGAACCACGTGATAAGATTACACCACAAAGGATGCTTATCCTTAGGCCGATAAACCCTACCCGTCCTGCTAACGAGAGGTGGACTACAGAGGACCAACGTAACTGTCACCTACGCGGCCTACCACACGATCCAGCTAGACAGGGGATATCCACAAGTAATCTAGGTCTAAGCACCACGCTTACACCTATACTACAACTCTAACCTATAGCGTCCTATAGATTAGAAGTACTCAAAAGAGTTGTGAACCAGAACATACATGATTAGTAATTGCATAATGAATTAGAAGTAGATTACCAGAGTCATCCCATGAGCAAGCTTGATTAGAGCTTGATCATGACGAAGTACAACTGGAGGAAGAACCGACAGGCCGGCGCCTCTCCTCTAATCCTCCTTCGCTCTCCATCTTGCTACTATCTAGATCTACTCTAGTTTAGAGAAGAGAGGAGAGCTCTCATCTCCAAACCCTAGCTTTTGCTCTGTCTATGAATAATGAATAATGATCAAGGGGTGCCTCCTCCAGGGGCCAGGGGGTCTGGTTTTATAGTCCCCTCAAGTGAATATGGGCTGTTGGATCAAACTGACATAGATTGAACGGTTATCCTTGATCCATTAGGTCGGTGGAGATCTCCCGAGAAACAGAGTCCTGTTTGGACTCCAACAGAGGGCGGGCGCCCAGGGAAACAGGGCGGGCGCCCTGCCTCTGGCCCCTTTCGGCCTCCGCTTCCTTCCTGTGGCTTCTGGAGTCTTCTAGATGTAAGATAATTGCGCGGCAAGTTAATATCTCTATGTAATCCCGACGTGTGGGCCTTTCCTCTGTATTTCCTGATAACCCCCTGCAGAAATAGACAAACACCAAAACTCGTGGAATTCTATCAGATAAAACCCTAAGTCTAGATGTTGATTTCATTTGGATCCTTTTCTTTGTTTATTTGATAATTAAATTTGATACTTAAGGACCGTCAACACACCGGTCAATATTTCCTATCTACGATACAAAGCTTAACTCTTGCTCGTCCGTGAGCAAGGATAGACTCAGCAATGGATCATAAGTTGTTGCAATATCTTAAAAATTTGACGGTACACATGCTTTTAAATAAGATCTCATCTCTGAGTTAGAGTAAACTTGTCAAGAAATAAAACTTACTTACTTTACCTTTCACCATGGGATTTGTGACCGTCACTTCTGTCTTGAGTAGTTAAAAGATAGAACAGTCTAGCCAAGTGCCATGTCTCTTATTCTTGATCAGCTATAGCTCTGGAGTTTTTTTTGCAGATTTTCAAATAAAACTCAGAGATTCCTTGTATGACTCTCTAAATCTCTCTTTTGTGGTATTTCTGGATCCTTACCAAGGCAGTGATGGTATATGCCTTCTCTCAAGATATGTGGTATTTGTGGTATAAGGCATAGTGACATTGCCTTCTCTCTCACCCTACTCTAATAAGGCTTTAATATCTGGAGCTCATAGGTGGGAGATAAAGTATACATACTTACAAGACATTTATTGTATAGTCAAACCATGGATCCAAAGAAACAAATCAATAAGCCAAATCAAGATGTGCATGTGTGGCGAATGAATGGTGTATGGTGATGATGGTGATAACAATGGTGTAAGTCTAATTCTACTTTTGCTCTTTTGAGGGGATACATACCTTCCTTGCTTTTTGAAACTTTATGAGGAGAATGAGATGTTCTTCTTTTTCTTTCCTCTCAGGTGGGTATCTTGTACCCCTAATTCTACTGTCGGTCACTTGTCCATTTTTACCTCTCGTCTCACTTTTTCTTTCTTTCGAGGTTCCGGGCACTTGCCCCTTTTTATTTCCTCGTTTATATATTTATTTTCTTTTCTTCTCTTTTCTCTTTTTTTTTTCAGAGCACTCATCTCTTGAGATAATATAGCAAGCGATAGTAGCAAGATAACTTGAGCATTTATTTCACAAGGGAAAACAGAAATATTTTTGGCTATTCTCTCCCGGATTAGGAGTAAAATATTTTTGGGTGGTTCTGGAGATGGACATGGATGGATATATGTGGATGGTACTTCCGGAGTAGAAGTAGCATATATGAGTGAACGTGCAAGTGAATCTTGATTTAACCACATGACAAGCTCCTAAGGGTCTACACAGCTTGACCACACTCAATGCTTATAAGCAGTAAATAGTAAATGTGTGGCTCAAAGTCTAGCAAGCATGTATATATGGCTGTGGTAGGAATTTAAACTTTCATCATACAGGAACTCATCATGCAATATTTTAAAGATTTTTTCAAAGATAAAATTCTCCAGAATTCTAGCATCTCTAGGAACAGATAAACAGCAGCTCAACCTTCCCATATCATATCCGTTAACAACTTAGATTTCATATCAAGTTTTCATCCCATAAGTTTAGATCTAGAGCAAGCTTTAAATTATAACAGTTATGTCTAAACTTGAGAGAGAACTTCAAATTTGCAAATTAGGCAGAGCAACTATTCATCATATCCATGCTACAGTTTTATTATTAAGATTCAGATTAGCATAGCCACTTTATTTATTTATTAAACACACTAAGCAAAAGATATATATATATATAAACACAAAATCTTTATTTGGTTTTTCATAGTTTATGTATTTTAATATTCTAACATAATATAAGTATACAGATAGGTAGAAATACTTAGCGAGATAAATGGGGGTGCTCTCCCCCAAGCTGAATTTTGACGTAATTTCTCTTGATGTAGCTAGCAGGTGGCAGAGGTGTATTTGAAAGTCAGCAGCATTCTGACAGCGATTAGAATGTCCTCCGTCTGCTAGTCTTCTTGATTCTTAAATTCTGTGGAGCTCAAATAGACAACAAAGCTTGTGGAACTAATTAAGTGTTAGCATAAATATCTAGCCTTCATCATGTTGAGCTTCCTCAATAAATATTACTCCCTGTTTTTATATTTTTATTTTATAAAGCAGAAAATAAATATTTATTTTATTTTTATGCCACCACAGTGAAGGTACTTATGGGTTTTATACCACTCGTATACTCACATGGGGCTTAGTATTTTTTAACATTTTTATTTTCTTTTCAAGATAGCATGATTAACTAATAATCTATTTAAGGAAAGTAAATAATTAAAGGGAAAAGGGAAAGCAGAAAGGATAAATATGGATAACTACCGATCTTACCTTTCGGCGAGGGTTCAATGTTTTAAGTCTTCTTAACAAGACTTCTCACCGTGTTCATTCTTCAGGTGCGTCATTTGATTCAGGTGCGGACCTTGATGTCTGCACCTCTTCGTTTGCCCAGCAGTTCAAAGTGCGGCGTTGGCAGTATCCTGCTTAGTGTGTTTGTGCTCGTAGTGTACCTGCTCACAGAGACAAGGCAGAGAGGTGCATGGGCCCTGTTGGTGGAAAACACCAACAGAACCAAAAGTGTATTTGTTCTTCTCTAACCTTAAGCATGGTGAGCAAGACAAAGTTGATGAATGATAAGTTCATGAGTGTAGCACTTATAACATTTGTCAGATCAGATCGCTTCAACCTTATGGAAAGATAATCTATCTATGTATATGTCTTTTTCTTTATATCTTCCCAAAGATTAAATGCGCAACATTTTAGCTCATATGACTAGGAGTGTGGGATCACAAAAGTGGAAGGACTAAACATGCTGAATCAGTTGGGTTGGTTAATTTGGAGTTATAAATCATACATGTTTGTCTCTTTATTTATGTGAACGCTAGAACCAAGGAGAAGCTTATAAAAGTGATAGTCACATATCTTAAGATGTTACCTTAATTGAAGAGTGATGGTACCATCTCACCTTGTGGAAGCTTCCCATTCACAGTGGTTGTGTATCTTGTTTGTGGCACCTTCCATGGATCATCTCTTATGAGCTATGTCTTCCTTGTGTAAATTGTTAAACTTCATGTGTCACTCTCTTCATCTCTGATGTGAGTTTATCTGAGGACTTCCCAGGTTGATAGTGAAAGTTTTCCTGTAGGGGTTAGTCCGACAACATATACCAATATCTACTCAAGCAGTTTTTAGTTCAGTAACCAAACTAGACTCCATGTCTAATCAGATTAAAGAAGGCTATTTAACCTAAGCACCATGCTTAATTTAAATGCCAATGGAAGTATGGCGAGTACTTCCAAACCAACACTTGCTAGTAAATAGACAAAGGTAGCATGACAGCATTTATAGAGATCTACTCAAGTGGAGATGAAGTAGTGTGATTAGTATTTAACAAATTGAGCATGTCTCAAAGGTAGGGACAACCAGCATAGCAACATGGCAAAGGACGTTTTTATGTAAAGTACTCCCCCAAGCTTGAATTTTGCAGAATTCAAGTTTGGATGAATTCAATGTTGTATGATGATTGGTTGGACATACCTTGTACTTGTCATTCATCCGACCTTCTTGCTCCAATCCTGTAAAGGTTAGTGACAAGAATACCCGAAGGAATATTTTTACAATTATCCTTATATGCTCAATACACAAGGTAATGTTGCAAATAATTCAAAACTCATGTTATGATCTGATCAGTGCTTATTTTAGGACACCAAGCTTGTCCTTGGGAAACCATCAATTTATGTCGGTGAAGTGGTTTCCCTTCCAACGCTGACCTATATCAAGATCAACTCAACGAGATCTGCAATATTTATTATAGACATATGCATCGACAACCGCCCTTTTAAAGTTTTTGTAAATAGAAAGGAAGAGGGGGTTGGAGATCTCAAATGTGGTAATGTTGGAGAGACCAATAGATTGGGAAGATGTTTCATATGAGCATGGAGTAAATGAAGTGGTTATGAAATAAATTCTATGCTCATTAATGTTATCTTCGTCTCCAATCTGAATGTTCGGAGTTTCTCTTGGATTGGTCTCGCTTATGTCCTCTTCTATAGTTGGATGAATCCCATCTTCAAAGGGAGTCAAGAGCTCACCATTTGAAATTGAGCCAAAGTCAGAATCCATTAAGGCTTCTTCCTTATCCATCCATTCTACACATTCTAACCATTTAGAACTTGTGATCAAGAAAGGGGAGGTATTAGAATTTTCTATATGGCTTAGCTCTCCTTCACTTGATATGTCATCCTCGACTTCTTCATAATAGGAACCAGGACATTCTCTGAGAGAAACATTATTGCAAGGATTTGAATTATCCCTCCTTGAAGGTCTCTTATGGAACCAGAGGTCTAAACCATCAGTACCTGAAAGATTTAAGGTCGGAATTCCTTCCTTCCTTGAAGAATTTTGGGGTATTGATGGTTTAGGATCGATAGCTCAAGTTTGGAATTGAAATGGTTGTGATCTGGCTATCGAAACTTCTTCTTCTTCTTCTTGTCTAGGAACTGGTTCTGTCTCTTTCTCAGGGATATAAAAGCTAGGAGACTTTCCACTTAATAAATCAATCAAATTCCAAGCTTCACTAGCAGGTAGGTGATAGAAGGATCCTCTAGAGGCTGTATTCAAGGTTTGCTTATTTTCCCCACTAAGGCCCTCAAAAAAATGAATTAGAAGAACTTCTTCTGGAATAGAAAGCTTTGGGCCACTGAGAGTAAGGTTAATAAAGCGGTCCCATGATTTGCCAAGAGATTCTTCTTCCAGTTGTCTAAAAGAAATAATCTCACGCCGAAGTTCCGCCACTTTGGAGATTGGAAAATATTTAAAAAGAAAACTATTATATAACTCCTTCCAATCTCCATGAACACTCCCTACTTTGAGTTTGTACCAATGTCTAGCTTTTCCCATTAAAGAGAACGGAAAGAGCTTCCATTGAAGGGTCTCATCGGACATGCCTTCTATGCGAAGGAGGTCACAGACTCGATAGAACTCTCTTAGGTGTGTGTATGGGTTTTCCTCACCTTCTCCTGAGAAAGGTTGTTTTTGAACAAATTCTATGTATTCGGGGTCTATCTCAAAACTAGATGCTATGATAGGCTTTGAAGATTTTGGTGGTTCTTATTTTTTTATTATTTTTTTAGAAAATGATTAAGCTAGTTCGTAGTCAAGTCAGCAACCGTCTCCCCGGCAACGGCGCCAAAAATGCTTGTTGACACTTGCTAATACCACTTGAATACTAGGTTGTCATCCCCAGCATGGCACTAGAGTGTACTATGGTATTTATACGCACACAGACAATCCGCAAGCGCACGGATACCATTGAAGCTTTTACCCGGTTAAAGGTTTTATCGTATCCACAGAGAAACGGGAGAACTAACTACGCTCTAACTTAACCAAGATAGATAGATAAGTGTAAATAGGAAAGATGGTAGAATTGAATAAGAACAATATTAAAGGTAAGATAACAATGGGTAAATATAGAGTAGAGAGTAGAGCAATCTAGTATATGAGCGATGGTAGCAGAATAGAGAGGATAACTATGGTTTCTCTACTTCAAAGGGGTATGTCTATGTCTGGGACGAACCACGTGATAAGATTACACCACAAAGGATGCTTATCCTTAGGCCGATAAACCCTACCCGTCCTGCTAACGAGAGGTGGACTACAGAGGACCAACGTAACTGTCACCTACGCGGCCTACCACACGATCCAGCTAGACAGGGGATATCCACAAGTAATCTAGGTCTAAGCACCACGCTTACACCTATACTACAACTCTAACCTATACCGTCCTATAGATTAGAAGTACTCAAAAGAGTTGTGAACCAGAACATACATGATTAGTAATTGCATAATGAATTAGAAGTAGATTACCAGAGTCATCCCATGAGCAAGCTTGATTAGAGCTTGATCATGACGAAGTACAACCAGAGGAAGAACTGACAGGCCGGCCTCTCCTCTAATCCTCCTTCGCTCTCCATCTTGCTACTATCTAGATCTACTCTAGTTTAGAGAAGAGAGGAGAGCTCTCATCTCCAAACCCTAGCTTTTGCTCTGTCTATGAATAATGAATAATGATCAAGGGGTGCCTCCTCCAGGGGCCAGGGGGTCTGGTTTTATAGTCCCCTCAAGTGAATATGGGCCGTTGGATCAAACCGACATAGATTGAACGGTTATCCTTGATCCTTTAGGTCGGTGGAGATCTCCCGAGAAATAGAGTCCTGTTTGGACTCCAACAGAGGGTGGGCGCCTAGGGAAACAGGGCGGGCGCCCTGCCTCTGGCCCCTCTCGGCCTCCGCTTCCTTCCCGTGGCTTCTGGAGTCTTCTAGATGTAAGATAATTGCGCGGCACGTTAATATCTCTATGTAATCCCGACGTGTGGGCCTTTCTTCCGTATTTCCTGATAACCCCCTGCAGAAATAGACAAACACCAAAACTCGTGGAATTCTGTCAGATAAAACCCTAAGTCTAGATGTTGATTTCATTTGGATCCTTTTCTTTGTTTATTTGATAATTAAATTTGATACTTAAGGACCGTCAACACACCGGTCAATATTTCCTATCTACGATACAAAGGCGACAAGTCATCAGCCAAAGGTTACAGTATTCAATAGCATTACAAATAAACAAAGGTATTCATTTACCTTAGGGGCTGGTTGCCCTAGCTTGAAGGCGTGCATCCAGTCATCACTTCGAACGAAGCTATTGTCAGCTAGGTTGAATAGCTCGTTCATCCTCCGCTAGATCTCTGATTTTTCCAAGTTATCCCGGTGCATCCTGGTCGGGTCTTGGCTTCCTGCGTACTCATACACCGAGTGCACTCTCCTCTGGCAAGGCATCACTCGGCGAGCAAGGAAGTTCCTGACCACCCCTGGTCCATCCAGGCGAGACCAGTCGATCAGACCCATCAACTCCGACACGTGACCAATGTACTCGGGCTGATCTGTCCAGCTGACCCTCTTCTCGGGAATGTAGCCGACATCACAAAAAGTGGCACTGCCCGGCTCCTCCCTAATGTAAAACCACCTCTTGTACCACTCGGTGAGGGAGGTGTTCCATGGGCAACTAAGGTAACGGTTTTTCATCCCATCACGAAGATTGAGGTATACTCCACCTGCAATCTTGGAGCCTGCAACCGCCCCCTTCTTCCTCAAACAGAACAAGTAGCGGAAAAGATCAAAGTGCGGCTCTATCCTGACATAGGCCTCGCACAAATGAATGAAAGTGGAAACAAGAAGAATGGAGTTCGGGTGCAAGTTGCAGATCCCGATCTCATAGTAAAGAAGAAGGCCTTGAAGCAAAAGGATGAACTGGAATCCCAAATCCCCTCTTGAAATAATCTTCAAAAACTACAATCTCACCAGCGCGAGGGTCTGGGTAACTCTCCCCTTCCGATGCTCTCCAGCCGCCGAGCTCCTGATTGTGGAGGAGTCCCATCTCGACGAGGTCGTTGAGGGACCTCGTGTTGCTCCGAGACTTTTTCCACTCCTTGGTCATCATCTCGGCCCTCTTCTTTGCGTCGCTCTTTGCCATTTTCTTCCTGCGGAAAGCTTTGAACTCGAAGTTGAGGGATTGAAGGTGCTGAGGAAGACGAAGGCTGGATACTAGTACACGACTACTGGGTACAGGACAAGGGGGTGTTGGGTATTTTAAACGCAAACAGAAAAAATCCACAAGCGCACGGATACCGATGTAGCTTTCACCCGGGAGTTTTCCAGAGTATCGATTTTCCACAGAGAACGTGAGTGTACTAATTAAGATCCAAGATCGCCCAAGGATAACTATATAATTATTTTTTGGTGGGAAGAGAGGAAGTTTCCTGAGAGTTCTCTAGTTGATCTAAGAATCAAGAATTACTTCAAGATTATCTATATCGGGACATCAGAGCACTAACCACAGAAAGAGATGAGAAGGGGGCTAGGAAGGTCTGACTACGGTCCTACAAACACCGATCCGAATGTGGTGGAATACGTCGACCGTTAGGGCTGTCACTACCCTAAGGCTACCACAACAATCCGCAGGATTGGGTGCAACTCCAGGTAATCGCAAGACTAAACACCACGTCTAATCTATTAATTACTACTCTAGCGTTATAAAGACTAGAGCACTTGATGCAAGTGGGAATCCAATAAATAACTTGAATGTAAATAAAAGTAATTAAAGAACTCAGGAATTATGAATTGAAGAACCTGGAGAACGATGAAGAATGAACCAGTTGCTGCAAAAGTATAATGTTCAGGAAGATCCGACAGATCCGGCTCCTCCTCCTTCGCTCTCCTCTTCTCTCTCCCTATTTTCTAGATTACAACTAGAACTAACTAGAACTAGAACTAGAGGAACTAGAACTAGAACTAGATGAACTAGAACTAGACTAGATGAACTAGAGGTAGAACTAGAAGAACTAGAGGGATCCTCTCTACTTGGATGAAGAATTGAAACCCTAACTTTGATTCTGTAGAAGAGGTATGATCTCCAGGGGCCAGGGGGCTTGCTTATATAGTCTTTTCAGATGAATCTGGGCCGTCGGATCAAACCGACATTAATCGCACGGTTTTCCTTGGTCCTTTAGGTCGGTGGAGCACGGTCCGCGAAGTTGAAGCTGATTGGTTACTGTAGCTGGGCGGGCACCCAAGGGACTTGGGCGGGCGCCCTGCCCCCGGGCCCGATCGGCCTCCCGTTCGTTCCCGTGGCTTCTGGAGTCTTCTAGATGGTAGAAAATTGCGCGACACGTTAATATCTCTATGTAAACCCGATGTGTGGGCCTTTCTTCCTTATTTCCTGATAACCCCCTGCAGAAATAGACAAACACCAAAACTCGTGGAATTCTGTCAGATAAAACCCTAAGTCTAGGTGTTGGTTCCAGTTAGATCCTTTTCCATGATTAGTTGATGGTTAAATGTGAGCATTAAGGACCGTCAACAAGCTCCCCCAAGCTTAACCTTTGCTCGTCCCTGAGCAAAGATGGACTCAAGAGTTTCTGCAGTGGTTTTATGCCTTAAAAATACACATTCGTTCAAACAAGATCTCATCTCTGGGTTAGGGTAAACTATCAAGACTTAAAACTTACTTACTTTACCTTTCACCATGGGACTTGTAACCGTCACTTCTGTCTTGAGTAGTTAAAAGATAGAACAATCTAGTCAAGTGCCATGTCTCTTATTCTTGATCAGCTATAGCTCTGGGGTTTTTGCAGATTTTCAAATAAAACTCAGAGATTCCTTGTACGACTCTCTCAAATCTCTCTTTTGTGGTATTTCTGGAGCCTTACCAAGGCAGTGATGGTATACGCCTTCTCTCAAAATCTGTAGTATTTATGGTATAAAGCATAGTGGCATTGCCTTCTCTCTCACCCTACTCTAATAAGGCTTTAATATCTGGAGTTCATAGGTGGGAGATAAAGTATACATACTTACAAGACATGTATTGTATAGTCAAACCATGGATCCAAAGAAACAAATCAATAAGTCAAATCAAGATGTGCATGTGTGGCGAATGAATGGTGTATGGTGATGATGGTGATAACAATGGTGAAAGTCTAATTCTACTTGTGCTCTTTTGAGGGGATACATACCTTTCTTGCTCTTTTGAAACTTTCAGGGAGAATGAGATGCTCTATATTTTCTTTTTTTTTCTTTTCTCTCAGGTGGGTATCTTGTACCCCTAATTCTACTACCGGACACTTGTCCATTTTTACCTCTCGTCTCACTTTTTCTTTTCTTTCGAGGTTCCGGGCACTTGCCCCTTTTTATTTCCTCGTATTCTTTCTCTTTTTTTTCTCTCTTTTTTTTAGAGCACTCATCTCTTGAAATAATGTAGCAAAGTGGTAGTAACCGAGATAACTTGAGCATTTATTTCACAGGGAAAAACAGAAATGTTTTTGGCTATTCTCTCCCGGATTAGGAGTAGAATATTTTTAGGTGATTCTGGAGATGGAAATGGGTGGATATATGTGGATGCATACTTCCGGAGTAGAAGCAGCATGTATGAGTGAACGTGCAAGTGAATCTTGATTTAACCACATGACAAGCTCCTAAGGGTATACACAGCTTGACCACACTCAATGCTCATAAGCAGTAAAAAGTAAATGTGTGGCTCAAAGTCTAGCAAGCATGTATATATGGCTGTGGTAGGAATTTAAACTCTCATCATACAGGAACTCATCATGCAACAATTTAAAGATTTTCAAAGATAAAATTCTCCAGAATTCTAGCATCTCTAGGAACGGATAAACAGCAGCTCAACCTTCCCATACAATATCCATTAACGACTTAGACTTCAGATCAAGTACTCTTCCCACAAGTTCAGGTTTAGAGCAAATCTTAATTAATAACAGTCATGCCTAAACTTAAGAGAGATTTCAATTTTAAGAACTAGTCATGGTAGAGCAACTATTCATCATTTCTATTTGAGAGCTTATCATGAGGGTTCATAGCAAACTTTATTTATTTATTTATTTAGCAAACTACGCAAAGATATATATAAGCACAAAATCTTTATTTGGGTTTTTATGATCATGCATCTTTTTATTATTTGAGTAAAATATAAACGTGAGTAGAACACTTAGCTGGATAAATGGGGGTGCTCTCCCCCAAGCTGGATTTTGACGTAATTTCTTCTGATGTAGCTAGCAGCTGGCGGAGGTGTATTTGAATGTCAGTAGCACTCTGTCAGCGATTAGGATGTTCTCCGTCTGCTAGTCTTCTTTGATCCTTGAATTCTGTGGAGTTCAAATAGACAACAAAGCTTTGTGGAACTGGTTAAGGGTTAGCGTAAATACCTAGCCTTTATCATGTTGAGCCTCCTCAATAAATGTTACTCTCTGTAGTAGGATCATAAATTTATTTTTATATTTTCATTTTTATAGGACATGAATATATTTATTTTATTTTTATGCCACCACAGTGAATGTACTTATGGGTTTTATGCCATGAGCATACTCACATGGGGCTTACTATTTTTAACATTTTTATTTACTTTTTAAGATGATATAAACCTGATTAACTAAGCAAACTATTTTAAATAATTGAAAGGAAAAAGATAACTACCAAGTTTACCTCTTGGCAAGGCGTTCGGTGTTTTTAAGTCCTCCGAACGGGACTCTCCGTTTTTCGTCGTGGGATTCGCTGGATGGCGTAGTCGGTGGTCCCGGCAACGCCTCCTCTTCGTGTATAACTATCTTCTCTCTCTGACTTGATGCTACGTTCTGTTCAAGTTGTATGTCTTTAGACAATACCACTTCTTCTTCGTAGTCTGCCCATCCGTCCTTTATGATTTTCCTCCTCTGGTTACGGTTGCGTCGTCTTCTTCTTGTCCTGACTTGCTTAGAGTCTTCAACTATATAGTTAGGGTCAGTAAAATAGTAGCGTACCTTCTCAGAGGGGAAGTGCATGTGGACTTCTCCGGTTCCAATGTAGATGATTGCTTTAACAGTGCTGAGGAACGGTCTTCCAAGGATGATGGGTGGATCATACTTGTCTTCTCCCATGTCAATAACCTTAAAATCATCTGGAGCTGAATGTATGTTGGTTGTAGGGGCATGGTTCCATGCAGGAGCTGATAAGTGATTGCGGCCATTATGTTGACGTCAGATCCGGTGTCATAGAGTGTCTTCTGAAAAGAATATCTGTTGATTGTGCACTCGATTCTTGGAACACCAGGGTCGTCCTTCTTGATCAAGAAAGGTGACTTGAGTTGACGATCTTGACCTCCTTGAGCTGTAGTGACCATCTTAGCTGACTCGGTACACATTTGCTTGTTCCTGTTCCTCCTGTTGGTCCTCTTCCTTGGTTCATGTCGGGATTGCTCTGGGATTTGTGTAGTCTTGTTCTTGAAGGAAAACGTCTCCTTCTTCCCCTTGATGTAGAAACTGATCTTGGCAGCACTAGAGTAGATGACAGCTCCTGAGGTGTTTAGGAATGGCCTCCCTAGGATGATGGGTGCCCTCTCATTAGTACCAGTCTCTATCACCACGAAGTCTGCTGAGGCATACAAGGTACCAACTCGGACGTAGAGGTTCTTCAATATTCCCTTTGGGAAACTTAGCGTACGATCTGCAAGCTGCAGACACATGGCTGTTTCTAATAAAGAATGTGTAAAGAATTTTTCATAGAGTACCCTGGGCATAATGTTGACGCTGAAGCCAAGGTCGCAGAGTGCTTCTAGGAAGTCCACCATGCTGATAGAGACCGGGTGACGGGGCGTCCTGGATTGTCTCCCGAGCGAAGAGAGTCCTGAATCGAATCCAGCAGGGGGCGGGCGCCCAGGTCACCAGGGCGGGCGCCCTGGGCCTGGCCCCTTTCGGCCTCCGTCTTCTTCCCGTGGCTTCTGGAGTCTTCTAGATGGTGTAAAATCGCGCGGTGCGTTGATATCTCTATGTAATCCCGACATGTGGGCCTTTCTTCCTTATTTCCTGATAACCCCCTGCAGAAACAGATAAACAACAAAACTCGTAGAATTCTGTCAGATCAAACCCTAATTCTAGGTGTTGGTTGCATATTGGTCCTTTCTTATGTTTATTTGATAATTAAAATTGATACTTAAGAACCGTCAACAAATACCCCCATACTTAGGCTTTTACTCGTCCTCGAGAAAAGGATGGTTAAGAACAATATCTGGGGTAAACATTTAAAACATTCTCTTTATAATTGCAGGGTGTTAAAAATCCAGGGAAGTTTATGATCAAGAGTAAAGATCCTTTCTTCTCAATCCTATCACTTGGAGTTTTTGTATATTTTTGAAAGAAAATTAGCATACCTTTTTATCCTCATAGGTTCTTCTCAGATCACTCATTATCTTTTATATATATCTCACTGAGGTTGTTTTATTTTGCAAAAATTCTCAAACATGCTTACTTTGCATTTATTGCCTGATCAAAACGGGATCCGAGGAGGGGAATGTCATACTCTTAGATCAAAGACTTTGGAAATTAAAATCTTTGTCAACTCTTGCTGGCATATTGCTTATTAGAGGGACCATGGGCTATCATTTTTTCCTCTTTTCTCCTTTTTTTAAGTGGATACCGAGGTACCCCTAATTCTACTGCTGGACACTTGTCCATTTTTCTGCGAGGTTGTCGAGCACTTGCTCCTTTTTATTTCCTCGAAATATCTCTATTTTTGCATAGCCCATGCCTCTAATGCAATAATACTTCGGAAGAGTGAATTTTTCTGAAATAATGTCTTGATCTTGGGAGCATGATAAATCTCTCAACAAGGGTCTAACTCATTTTGAACAAACTCAATACAGAGTAGATAGCTTTTATAATCATAATTAATATTTTCAGTTTTATCAGGCATAATAAACACTGAGGATGGTAGCTAGAATTTTGAATATTTTGAAATAAATTCTCCAAGCAACAATGATATCAAGAATAAGAAACTCATACTCTACCATCACATATTCCATATTGACTTAAGTAACACAGGGTTTTAAAATGATTTTATAATAATTGCAAATTTTCAGGAAATATCATAGATTGAGATTAATCATGATTAGAAATATTTTAATCTTTTTATTTTATCATGTCGGAAACAATATTCTGCATAATCCAAAAAATATATATGTATGTGTAAAGTGTGCAGAGTGTGTACCTGAATCGTGGAGTGGTGTAGTTGGAGTGTGTTTGGCATGTTGGGGGATCTCCCCCATACTTGTTTTCTGCTTTCTTGCACAAAAATAAAGTAGAGACACACAAGACATAATAATAATAATAATAATAATAATAATAATAATAATAATAATAATAATAATAATAATAATAATAATAATAATAATAATAATAATAATAATAATAATAGTAATAGTAATAATAATAATAATAATAATAATAATAATAATAATACTCTTTATTGATCTTGAGGCATTTATTACAAAAGACTGATAGCAAACTGATGATAATAATAAGCTGATGATAATAGCAAACCTAAACCGAATTTTAAAGATAAATGACTAAGATGCATTGCCTCAAGGTCTAATCTAGATAACTTAGCGGCGCTCTAATTTCTTGATCTTCTTGTTGGCACTGGCAAGATCTTGCCTAAGGCCTAGTATGATGGTGTTGTGGTTAGAGAGCTGCCTAGTGAGGGAGTTAATCGAGGACTGGAGGTCTATGATAATTCTGTCTAGCCTACGAACTTCCTCATCAATATCCATTATAGTCTTGCGACGCTTGGGAGGTGTCTCAAAAGCATTGAGAGAGTGCTTCGGGGCTACCTTTGGAGGGATGAAACGGACTTTGGATGCTCTAATCCCTTCAAAGTAAGGCCTTTCCTCCTCCGTAGTGTAGCGAATACTGCTGATCTCGCCGCTTCGGTTGGTCTTGACTCCAACGACCCTCTCATTGGGTCTAGGTGGAAGGATCCTTGTGCCGATTGGCACCTTGATAGTGGTCTTTGTCTTGGATGATGATCCTTTGAGGAGTAGGGATTGTGGCGGTGCGGTGAGAACTGGTTGAGCATGGTAAGATTGGGCGGAGCTGCGTTGGCGTAATGGCATGGCTTCTAGCTATCGCTCTGTGTTGGCCGGGACGAGAGCACGGGCATCGGGGTCTTCCACAGGCTCCATGTTGAGGTTGAAGGGGAGGACTTCCCAATCATCGTGGTACTTCTCGGCCATTGGAGCAGCAAGGAACTAATCAAACTTTAATTGAAGGAGAGCTAATCAAGCTCTAATTGAAGGAGAGCTAATCAAGCTCTAATTGAAGGAGAGAGGGCTTGGTGGCTTGGTGTTTGAAAACTGAGGTCAGGGGTCTGTTTATATAGGGGTCAAAAGGGTGCCTCTATGGGTTGTTTGGGTTGCTCCCGTCGACGTGCGTGCGAAACTTTCCATCCGAGGGATTATTCGGATCACCCTAAGTGCATTTTCCATAACAGAGAAAGTCGGGACCGAGGGGGAATAGGGGCTGGGCGCCCGCCCACTTGATCTGGGCGCCCGCCCTCTCTCTGGCCCCTCTGTGGGCCCACTTCTCCGAGCGCGTTTCTAGATGCGGAATTATTTAGAAAAATATATATATGACCCAAAACCATCAGACCAAAAGTGTCGGGCTCTAATTCTCCATGGGAAGGTAAAAATGGACTACGTCTATTTCTTCAAATTCCTCATTGGGCTCTAAAAATAATTTAAGACGTTGACCATTTACCTTGAATAACGTACCTTCGCTATTTTGAAGTGTGATAGCTCCGTGGGATGATGAATTGATTACCTTGAATGGTCCTTCCCATTTGCTCCGAAGTTTTCCATGCCCGAAAAGCTTCACCCTGGAATTAAAAAGTAATACTTTATCTCCGGGTGTGAACTCCTTCTTGATTCTCTTGTCATGCCACCTTTTGACTCTTTCTTTGTAGATCTTTGAATTGTGATATGCCTTCTCTCGCCATTCTTCCAATTCTGATAGTTGCATTCTTCTATAATCTCCAGCAACATCTAGGTCCATATTCCATCTCTTTATGGCCCAGTGTGCTTTGAACTCTAGTTCAACAGGCAGATGGCAAGTCTTCCCGTACACCAATTGGTATGGAGACATCCCAATTGGGGTCTTGTATGCTGTCCGGTATGCCCAGAGTGCATCGGGTAACTTGTCTTTCCACGCCGTTCCCATTTCATTTACTGTCTTCTGAAGAATATTCTTGATTTGTTTGTTGGAAGTCTCTGCTTGGCCACTTATCTGAGGATGATAGGGGGTAGCGACGTTGTGACGGATTCCATGTCTTGATAGATATTGCTTGAAGCGTTTGTCGATGAAGTGTGCTCCTCCATCACTTATCACTACTCTGGGGACTCCAAATCTTGGAAATATAATTTCTTCAAACATCCTCTTTGAACTGACGTTGTCGGCATGCTTGCAAGGTAATGCCTCTACCCACTTGGAGACATAGTCAACCGCCACCAAGATGTACTCGCACTTCTTTGATGGAGGAAATGGACCCATGTAGTCTATTCCCCAGACATCAAAGAGCTCAATCTGAAGGTTGTTGGTGAGTGGCATTGCATCCCTTGTATTTATGTTTCCGTGCCTTTGACATGGCCCACATCTTCTGATATATTACCTTGTGTCTTCATACATTGTAGGCCAATAGAATCCACACTGCCAGATCTTTGAATGTGTACGGAATGCTCCATAGTGACCTCCATATGGTGACGAATGACATCTGTCGATGATCTTCCATCCTTCCTCAGTGGTCACACATCTCCTGAGTAAGCCATCGGAGCATACTCGGAAGAGGTATGGCTCATCCCATATATGTGAACGACTTTCTTGAGTAAGCTTCTTCTTGTTTGCTCCTGGTGGTACATACCCTGAAACCATAAAATTAACAATATCTGCATACCAGGGGTCAGACCTGTTAATCCCGTAGAGCATGTCGTCCCGGAGTGAATCATTGATGGGGGTTTCCTGTGGACTCTTAAAATACATTCTAGACAAGTGATCAGCAACAGAATTTTCTACTCCTTTTTTATCTTTTATTTCTAAGTCAAATTCTTGGAGTAATAAAATCCATCTAATCAGGCGAGGTTTAGCATCTTTTTTAGTGAGCAAATATTTTAGTGCAGCATGATCAGTGTAAACAATTATTTTAGTTCCAACTAAATAAGATCTAAATTTATCTATGGCAAAGACAACAACCAGAAGCTCTTTTTGAGTGGTTGCATAATTAAGTTGAGCTCCTGTCAAAGTTTTACTGGCATAAGCAATTGCATGATGCTTCTTATCTTTAGTTTGTCCCAATACTGCCCCAACAGCATAATCACTAGCATCACACATAATTTCAAAAGGCAACGACCAATCAGGGGGTTGAATGATTGGTGCAGAGATGAGTGCTTTCTTTAATAAATTGAAAGATGTTAGACATGCATCATCAAATTCGAAAGGAGCATCCTTGGCTAGCAAAAGAGTAAGTGGTCTAGCAATAAATGAAATATCTTTTATGAATCTACGATAAAAACCAGCGTGGCCAAGAAAGCTTCGAATTCCTTTTATGTTCACAGCTGGAGGTAGTTGTTCAATTACTTCAATTTTAGCTTTGTCTACCTCAATCCCTCTTTCAGACACTAAGTGTCCTAGCACTATTCCTTCCCTAACCATAAAATGACATTTTTCCCAATTAAGGATTAAGTGCTTTTCTTCACATCTTTGCAAATCCTTATCTAAGTTTTCAAGATAACTATCAAAAGTTTTTCCATAAACAGAGAAATCATCCATGAAAACTTCCATAATCTCTTCAATCATATCAGAAAATATAGACATCATGCATCTTTGAAAAGAAGCTGGTGCATTACATAACCCAAAAGACATTCTACGATAAGCATAAGTTCCATATGGGCATGTAAAAGTGGTTTTGCTTTGATCATCAGGATGGATCGGGATTTGATGATACCCTGAATATCCATCTAAGAAACAAAAGAATGAATGGTTTGCTAACCGCTCTAGCATCTCATCTATAAAAGGTAAAGGAAAGTGATCCTTTCTCGTGGCTTTGTTTAGTTTTCTATAGTCTATGCACATCCGCCATCCTGTGACGGTGCGTTGCGGAATTAGCTCGTTCTTTTCATTCATAATAACAGTCATGCCTCCCTTTTTGGGCACAACTTGTACTGGGCTTACCCACTCACTGTGCGGCACGGGATATATAATCCCTGCATGCAGCAACTTTATAACTTCCTTTTTAACTACCTCTCTCATAGTGTTATTAAGTCTACGTTGGGGTTCTCGAGAGGGTGAAACAGAAGGATCTGTTGGAATACGATGGGTACAAATCATAGGACTGATTCCTGTAAGATCTTGAAGTGAGTAGCCGAATACTGAGTGATGTTTCTCAAGAATGGTCATTAATCGCAGAGTTTGATCCTGAGTGAGTTTATCGCTAATGATCATAGGAAACTCTAGATTATTGTTTAGGAAAGCATATGTAAGACCGGGTGTGGGGGTATAAACCCCTATACCCTCATGGGCCTATCTGGGCCGCACCATCAGAGGTGGCTCGGCCCACAGGATGAAGACGGCGCGCGGCTGGTCGGCGTGCACCGCAAGGCTACAAGATATTGTACCAAATAGGATACTTTGCTTGTAACTCTGTCCCTTCACGATATATAAGGAGGGGCAGGGGTCCCCTAGGGGACATATCACATACGATTCTCTCAACACAAATCAATACAACCAGACGCAGGACGTAGGTATTACGCCAACTCGGCGGCCGAACCTGGATAAAAAGCTTGTCCGAGTCTTGCGTCACCATCGAGTTCGTAGTTTGCGCACCGTCTACCGATAAACTACTACCGTGGGTATACCCCAAGGTAGACTGCCGACCAGCTTTCGTCGACAGTGGCGCGCCAGGTAGGGGGTGTGCGTACAGCTTCCAGGCGAACTAGATGGGAATTTTATTCATCAACGTCAACCACGGTGACTCGCTTCCGGAGGCAAGCATCTTTGGACAGCACGTTATAGCGTGAAGATCTTGATTGACGTGTCATTGAGCCTGGCGGCAGCGTACCAAGAAGCAACTCGACCCTTGCTGACCGGATCCGATCCCTTCATGCCTAGCTAGCTTGTCTATAACACGATCCAATCTGGTTCATGATCGACGACATCCAACCAACTAAGGAACCTCGCATCGACGCAGCATCGAGCCACAAGATCCAATCTATATGCAAGACTAAGCAGCATCCAGCATGCACGACAACGAGGCGCACCACACGTGTGAGATTGGGCCTGTATAGCCGAGTTTGACTCCAACCTGAGCTGATGCAGACTCTGAGTTTGACTCCGACATCAAATAGATCACAAGAGGCATGTTCGGCTCTGCAAGCCAACGATCTACAACATAGGCATATACGCCAAACAAGTGGTCGGCAAGGATTCCGTCACGATGAGCAGCGGACCGTTGTCACGGTCACGAATATATACATATATACATATCAGCATGCCTGCACGGAGATCACAAGCGCAAATACGATCGTCGGCCTGTTGACAATGGCAATCGTCTACGACTTTGATACATATTCATCCAAGCTGTCAACAAGCTGCTCGGCCTACTTAATCAGACTACTGCCACGTCGCAATGGTGATCGCCGCGGAGAACGGCGCTACGACAACCGCGACCACCGTCATGACAACAAGTCAAAAAGCTCGAGGGCCAGACAATTTTGTCACCACCGACCAGATTTTCGTCCAAAGATAAGTACACTTCTAATATTTTATTTATTTTTGGCATAATATTTTTAATATTATTATTCTTTAAAACAAATTCTTAGCCGACTAGTTTTTTCTCCTACACGAGCTTTCCAGAGCCGGTACTGTCTCCGACTCCTCCCTACACGTGCACGAGATCCGCCCTCTGCGTTCCGGGTGGTCGGCAGTAGCTCTCTGACGTGGCTGACAATCCTACGCGTGCCTAGGTTCCGCACCTCATGCTGATTGTTGGCTAGACCAGAGCTGGTACAAGCTCTAGGATGAATTAACTACTCGTGCTAATTTTATAACAAAAAATCTAAAACTTATCTTAGTACTGATTTTTTATCTAAAGGTTATTTATACATCATGTACTACCAATTCTTTATATTTATTTTTCAGGAGTTTGGCCCAGTCGACAAGCTACGCTTGGAGACTCGTCGACTATTCCCTACGCTGTGCCCGGGGACTGCTCCGACCACCGAGCACGTTAACGTTCCCAACCACACTCGGGGACTTGTCGACTACTCTCTATGCTGTGCTCGAAGACTGTGCCGACCACCGAGCACGTTTACGTTCCCAACCACGCTCGGGGACTTGTCCACTGGTCCCTACGCCGTGCTCGGGGACTGTGCCGACCACCGAGCACTATACGCTCGGGGACTGTTCGACCAGCTTACCAATTTGAGAATTCAGGGACTGTACCGACCACCGAGCACTATACGCTCGGGGACTGGTCGACCAGCCCACCAATTTGAGAATTCGGGGACTGTACCGACCACCGAGCGTTATATGCTCGGGGACTGGTCGATTAGTCTATTCAATTGCAGACGGACTGGTAAATTCAACTTTTTAGACCTTGCTACAAGGCTCATACTTCGCCTTCCAGCAAGCTCGGGGACTACATCGGTACGATGCATCTGGCGATGCATCTCAGTTTCAGAATTTCTTTAAGAACTTTTCTTTTGACTCTGGCACCACGTGTCTACGTCACCTACTACCAGGCTCGGGGACTAAGTTGGCACACTTCACCTTGTGGTGAATATGCTTGCTTTTTGAAAGACTATACTTTTCAGAAAAGTAAAGTGGGCACACTTCACCAGGAAAGAAATCTTTTTTAATTAAGAGCACCATGCATTCTTCGAACAACCTGCTTCTTCGATGTCAATGTTGATCAACTGTCTTTTGAGTTGGTCAAAATACCGTTGCAACTGTTTGGGCGACTTTCCTGCTTATTGAAGACGTCAAGCCTCACTGATCGAAGAAGCTCAAGACGGCGTGTTACATCACAATACATGGTGCTCGGGGACTAGCTGTGGGGGTATAAACCCCTATACCCTCATGGGCCTATATGGGCCGCACCATCAGAGGTGGCTCGGCCCACAGGATGAAGACGGCGCGCGGCTGGTCGGCGTGCACCGCAAGGCTACAAGATATTGTACCAAATAGGATACTTTGCTTGTAACTCTGTCCCTTCACGATATATAAGGAGGGGCAGGGGTCCCCTAGGGGACATATCACATACGATTCTCTCAACACAAATCAATACAACCAGACGCAGGACGTAGGTATTACGCCAACTCGGCGGCCGAACCTGGATAAAAAGCTTGTCCGAGTCTTGCGTCACCATCGAGTTTGTAGTTTGCGCACCGTCTACCGATAAACTACTACCGTGGGTATACCCCAAGGTAGACTGCCGACCAGCTTTCGTCGACACCGGGTCGTAAAGTTTTAAGCTCTATGGGGGGTCTAGGTGTTTCTGCAAACTCATCTAAGGGTTCAGGCTCGGAAGGTTCGTCTTCTTCTTCTGTGAAGAAAGGAGTTTCATCTTCTAAGTCTGGTTCATCTAAAAGCTGAAGAGATGCAGCCTTTACTTCCTCCAGAGGATCAGGCAAAAGATATGACTCGGTCTTATTGTTTAAGGAGTGTGAAATTATTATTGGGAATTTAAAAGTTTTTCCAAAAGAAATGTGTAGCTTTCCAGTATGACCTTCATAAAGGAGTCTTCTAAAAGGTTGTCCTATCAACAGGTCGAAGTCCCATGTATCAAAGATATAGAAGTTCAAATGAACCATGGAGCCTTCTACCGTAAGAGGTAGGACATTAATAATTCCAAGACTGGGGACTAATCGTCCCGAAGATTCCTTCATGACCTTTGTTGTGGGGGTTAAGACAAGATTTTTAAATAGTTTAAGTGCAAAAGATTCAGACATGATGTTGATCCCCACAACAAGATTATAAAGAGCATTAAATCGATCAGAATTATAAGCACAGCGTATAGTTATAGAGGGTGTGTCCAAACGGATCACATCAGAGGAAAGCTCTGATTCCTCCAACCATTCGCTACTCATTACTGAGATAAGCTCTCTCAATTGATATTCACTTGGTAAATAAATGCTAAACTGGTCGTTTTGGGGTTTGTCAATAGAATGGTAGTTTGAAATATTTCCAAAATCGGCAAAAAGATCGGATTCTATATCCAGCATGAAGTCCGGTAGTGGAATTTCTTCCTCTTGTGGCTCAGAACTTGGGATAGCTAAAGTAGATGAAGAATTTGGCAGAGTGTCTACTTCGGCTTCGTAGGTTTCATCATGAAGGGTATTATCCATCTCAGCTTCTAGGATTCTATCTAGGATCACTCTAGCTTCATCAGCAGGGATGCGAAAGAAAGAACCTCTAGACATTGTGTGAAGCATTTGTTTGTGATTTTTCTAAAGACCTCGAAAAAAGTGAAATAAGAGAACAGGGTCTTCAAGATTAAGGTTTGGGTCAGATTCTAAAAGATCAGAAAAACGTTTCCAGGATTTTCCCAAAGTTTCATTATCTTTTTGTTTAAAAGATAGGACTTCGAGTCTAAGGTCGGCTATACGGTCAAGGGAATAGAAATCTAGACAAAAGTTGGCTTGTAAAACTCCCCATTCACCTTGTTGTTGACTTACCTTCTAACTGTACCATTGTCTAGCTTCTCCTCTTAGAGAAAAAGGAAAAAGCTTCCAACGTAAAGTCTTATCAGAAATGCCTTCAATGCGAAGACAATCACATGTTTGCTCAAAATCTCTAATGTGAAGGTAAGAGTTTTCGTCTTCCTTTCCCAAAAAAGATAGGTTTTGAATCATGGCAATCAACCTAGAACTTAACTTATACTGGGATGTTTGGATAGGCTGTGATGATTCCCATGGTAAAAGGTCAGTTGCTAAAGGGATTGCAGACTCATGGATCGATTTAGAATTTTGGTTTTCCATAAGGTAAGAATAAAGAAAATAAATAAAGAATGTAAAAGATAAGAAAAGATAAAAGTATAGATACAAGCTAATAGTAAGACTCAGGTTATCTGTCACACCCTGGCTTTTAAAAGAAAACCAGAGTCGTCATATGTGTGCCTAGGAAGTCCACACATATAACAAAAGAATAGAAATATCAGAAACAATGTTATATATAGCGGAAAACATATTTATAACAACACTTACAAACATCAAAGTACGCGGAAACAGTAGCTAAAACTTCTTAGGCTCCATTCTTCTCAGGGACGGTTGACTGGGGGCTCCGTACGCCAAGCACTTTTCATATACTTCTAGAAAACTTCATGACATCTTTATCCTTCTTCTGAGCAGCACTTTACTACACACTGGGGTGTGGGGGAAAGTAGCAAGGGTGAGTTCATGTCGAACTCAGCAAGCACAGACGGAAAAATAATGACATGCAAGACTTAAAACAAGGTAAAGCTGACTTGGTTTGACTGCGGTAGCATTTTAGTTGATCACTTTTAATTAAGACTATTATTAGAACAACCTATTACTAAGTATGAGTAGCATAAACCCAACCCTTAATTAGTGTAAGTAATAATTAGCATCTTTTAAGAGACTATTCTAATAATTGTAGTAGTCCAGGGATTAACCCCAATTATTAACACAGGATAGCAATCCTACCAATACGGAATAGCCATTCCGCCAAAACACGAGGTAGCAACCTCGCCAAGTTCCATCTCCAAGTATCCAATGAATCCAATTTGCTCATCAAGTGAGGGTCTGGGCCGCTCGTGACCGTGAGCACGGCTGATATATCAGTTTTACACTCTGCAGAGGTGTGCACGTTCACTCCAAGTCGTGATTCCCGTTTGCCCGGGGTCGCGACTCCCCAAAACACTACCAAGGTGAGCAGGCAGGGTCTCACTACGAGACCTTTCACAGGGTCCAACTAATAGGATGCCACTCGCGAGTTTTTGCCGGGGCGCTCGGCAGTCGATACCCATAGCCATGGCGTACCGATCAACCGACAACTTAATATTCATTACCCAAGTTACTTCCTCATGCCTACCCGGAAAGTAACACCCTACTAGTGGAGGTCCTGCTAATTAGTCAAGCCAGAGCCATATAGCTTGGAGCTGCACTGTAAGTCCCAGGGGGCCGCTCCCTGACTAAGTCCTTACGGAGAGCAGAGACGGGTACGCCCGGCAAACCGGACCACCAACAGTACCCGCTCCCCCTGTCCTCAACCAAAACACGATGCTCGCAAGCACCGCAACATCTCCATCACCGAAGTGACCATTGTTCACCATTTAATCATTAATCATCATTGAAGAATTCAGTAGGCAAGATTATTTACTTTCATTTATTATATGGAATAGATGAGCAAAGCAGCTAAGCATATCTATTGTTCACTATACTACCCATGTATAAAACCCAGGAGTACAAGGAATATAGTAGAAGACTAGTCAGGTCCTTATGGTTTGCAGTATTAAGACACATGCAATGGAAAGTAAATGTATTTAAAGTTCATAGGTACAATATGATCAAAGGGTGCACTTGCCTTTATTCCCAGTGTATAACTGCTCAGAATTCTTTGGCTTCTATCCTCTGATATCTATCTTCTGCTTCGACTGTCGGTCCTCAGCTCCTGATCTTCACTGTTGACGAACCACGCTTCTTCTACTCGTAGCAACCAAGCAACACAAACAGACAAACAGCAATCACGACTAAGAATAAACGACAATCAAAGAAAAGCTTAGAAAGAGCGCACTAAACGACACGACTTGTTGCTACGATCGAGACAACGCAAGAACGATTGAGAACGGGGCTATCGTTAAACGGACACGACTTTCGAGGTTCGAAGAGTAACGGAGAAGACGACTATACGCTGGTCGTATTTTATTTAATAAAAGAAGGTGATAGACTTTTCAAAGAAATAACTCAAAGTTGAATTGACCAAATTATAAAGAATTATAAGAGTTGAGGTTAAACTTTAGTCATATTCTAATTATAAACAATTATATACCATTTAAGCCATATAAATATTTATAGTTTTCAAAAAATATAGAACATGTGAGAGCGACTAATCGAATCATTATATGCATTGAAGTTGATCTAACGAGGTCATTATTGAAAAGATATTAATGTTGACATTAATCATATTATAATTAATTTATGAAAGACCGGTATATAAACCTTTATTGCTTTTAATTTCAAAGAACAATAGTTAAATATTAAACAAATTAATTACATGGTTCATTTTTAACTAAATAAACTATAATTAAGAAACATTTAAGTTAATATTAATCAAGTTAATATTTGATTATAAAAAGATTGGAGTGTAAACCCTAAATGTTTTTAATTAATTAAAAAGGGCTCTTAATAAAAATTAAACAAATTAAGCATATTCAAAAAGACATAGAAAACAGCGTCTCTAATATGTAGTTTACACCGACATGATCGCAATACAACAAGAACCAAATTGCAACTCTAGGTGGCTTTTAATTAGAATGTTATTAAATAAATATTAAACAAATTGTATTTAAATTAATAAATCTATAATTGAGTGACATGATAAGGGTTAGCACTACTCCATAGAATACCATGTTACAAAACTAACGCAACTGAATGAGGGTGAAACAGACTTAAAACGTGCAAAATATAACTAAACTCGTTGGATGGCAAAACTGTAAATAAGTGCATCTTGTACCTTGGGTCATCTGCATCCTCTCGAACGTGTTCTGGCCATGGAGAAAAATTTGTTGCAGCTGCAGCTCGCACGCAGGGGAGGGGCCTCGGACAGGAGCCTGAGCGGCTCGGCCGGATAGCAAGGGCGCGGCGCGGTCCCACGCGTGGGGCCGGGGTGAGGTGCTCAGCTCCCCAAAAGTGGTCGTCGGCCATGGCAAAAATGCCGGCGGCGCTACTGCCCATGCTGCAGGCGCACACTAAGGGGAGGCCGAGGAAGGGCGCTGGGCGAGGTGAGATCGTGTGGGTGGGCACCGCGGGCCTGGAGGAGAAAGGACAGCGAGGTTGGCCGGAAGAAGAAAAAAGAAAGTTCAGCCATGGTGGAACCTCGCCGGAGATAAAGAAGATGAGATGGGAAACACGTCAAACGGTAATGGATTTGTATAAACAAGTATACCTCGGCAAAGAGAACGACGAGGGGCTACCTCTTGGTGGTACTAGTTGATACCGGAACGCGATGGTTTTGCCAGAAAAGCTCATCGAAGAGTTCGCCGGAAACCTAGCTTTTGCGAACTTCGGCGAGGGATGGAGGGAGCTACAGGTGGCGGCTCGGGATGACGTTTTTAGATCTGCGATCAGCGTGACGAGAGGAACACCGGCATATATATAGGTCTAGGGTTTGGAGACTTTTCGAAATTTCTTAATTTCGGGATTTTATAAAGTCATTTTCAGTTTAAAAAAATAATTCCAGAAAAAGTTGAAATCATTTTAAATCTCTGAAAAATATTTTTAAAATTCCAAAAAATCCAAGAAAAATTTGTAGCGATAGATTGGGAGATTTTGAATCCAAATAAAGTTTTTGGAGCCCATGAAAAAGTATTTTAGAGCGTCTAAAAATTAGATTTTGCTCTAGGAAAAATGAGAAAAAGCCCGAAAAAGTCTAGAAAATTTCTCGGAAGGATCTCTCAACGTCTAAACGCATTTTTGAAACTTAGCACATACAAAAACAACTAACTCAAGCAACAAGCAAGCTTCACATCAACTAAAGCTCGTCTAATTAATTCCACAATATTTGAAAAGCATCATTTTTCTTTGATAACCATATATCTAAACTATTATTGGAAAATTTTTATCAATATATTTAAAACCTTCATTTTATTTATTGTTTTCTATTAACAACCCGAAATAGAAATTTTAGGGTGTTATATTATCTCAGCAACCGTCTTTCTCCCCGGCAACGGCGCCAGAAATGCTTGTTGATATTTGGAAACGCAATAATGAATTGATCCGCAAGCGCACGGATATCGGTGAGCACTTCACCCGGGAAATTATCCAGAGTATCGTATTTATTTTTTTACCACTAGGAGAAAGAGTGCATCTGACTAACCGGTCTATTACTAATAACCTTTAGGCACAAAGAATGTCTTTCGATGTGAGTGATAAATAGAGAACACTGCAACCGTAGTCTCCTTCTAACCTTGGTAAGGATGATCTACTGTTCTAATGGGGAGGCTAACGGAATCTAGACACCACAAAGGATGTTCAACCCGCACCTATAAACCCTATCCTTCCTGCTAACGAGATGTGATCTACAAAGGTAACTCGGAATTGTCACGTTCCTCACTACTACCACGGTCCAGCTAGTCAGGGAATATCTATGAGTACCCCAGCCTAAACACCACGTTTACGCCAGCAATGATTACTGAGATTAAAGTAAACTCATAAACCATAAGAACAATAAAACAAGAACTTACTAGAATTTAGAAGTCGAAATACTGAAGAATCCTAGGAGCAAGCTTCGGGTTAGGAGAACTTGATCCCGCAGGTACAAGCTTGGAGTAGACACCGACAGGCCGGGCTTCCTCCAATCTACACCTCCACTCTATCTCTCTCAATCTAGTAGAAACTAGAAGATCTATTTCTACCTTACATTGGTTGCTAAGCCTAAAAAGAAATATTAATTAGAGAAGAGGTTTTCCTTCGAGGGCACCCCTCAGTCTCTATGATAATTTCTTCATGTCCTCTCCAGGGGCCAGGAGGGTCTCCTTATATAGTCCCCCCCTTCTATGCGTTTTTGGGTCGATAGGCGAGGTGGTACTATGTTTTCCTTGATCCAATAGGTCGGTGGAACATCCCGAGCGAAGAGAGTCCTGAATCGAATCCAGCAGGAGGCGGGCGCCCAGATCACCAGGGTGGGCGCCCTGGGCCTGGCCCCTTTCGGCCTCCGTCTTCTTCCCGTGGCTTCTGGAGTCTTCTAGATGGTGTAAAATCGCACGGTGCGTTGATATCTCTATGTAATCCCGACATGTGGGCCTTTCTTCCTTATTTCCTGATAACCCCCTGTAGAAACAGATAAACAACAAAACTCGTGGAATTCTGTGAGATCAAACCCTAATTCTAGGTGTTGGTTGCATATTGGTCCTTTCTTATGTTTATTTGATAATTAAAATTGATACTTAAGAACCGTCAACAGGCTGCCAAAAGCTCTACGAAACACCAACCCGAATGTGGTGGATTACAAAGACAGGGTTGTCACCCCTGGGGCTACCACAACTATCTGTGGGATTGGGTGCAAACTCAGGTAAACTATAGCCTAGACACCACGTCTACACTAGCATTTACTACTCTAGTTACATTGAATAACAAGAGCACTCAATATGAGCGGAGATCCCATACCAAGATATAACAACTACACTAATCATAAATAGGCATAAAGTAAATAGAGAAGATAATATATTAAAGCATAAGTCTTACAAAGAAGAGATATGAAAACATACCAAAACGCTAAAGACTTCTGCAGAACCGAAGCATAACTCCGCTCTCCCTAACTCCCGACTAGAACTACTCTACTATATTGGAATGTCTAGCCCTAATTCTCTAGAGAAGAGAGGTCATCCATTCGAGGGGCGCCTCTACAACTCATAATGATTCTCCTCCAGGGGGTTAGGCTTGTATTTATAGGGGCATCTGACCCCTCCTCTTCCTTGAACTAGTGATGTGGTACTAATCTTTCCACCCCCTAGGAGGAACCATAGCCCTTGGATCAAACCGACTTAAACGTGTGCTTAAGGTTAATCCTCAAAGTCGGTGGAGGCAGGATCCACAAGGTGGAAGCTGATTGGCTTCTACCCCTAGGCGGTCACCCCTGTCCCCCTAGGCGCCCGCCCTTGCCCTATGGCAGGTGGGCCCTAGCTTTCAGGGCATGTCTTCCTGAGTCTTCTAGATTGTTCTAGAGTTGACGTTCAGGTCTTCTCTCTATGTAAATCTGACAGGTGGACCTGCTTTTGTTATTATTCCGATAACCCCTGCAGAAATAGATAATCACCAAAACTTATGGAATTCCATTAGTAATAACCCCTATAGCTAGATGGTATTCTAATTTTAGTCCTTTCTCATGCTATGTTGATGGTTAAAAAGAGTACTTATCTACCATCAACAATAGGGGACTTTTACGATAAACCTAAGCCCAAGCACCAAACCTACACTTAAGATTAATACTCCACTCCCTCTAGTTGCTAGAATAAATCACTCAAAAGGGTCACAAACAATTGAACAATATAAACAAAGTAAACTTAGATCAAAAGTTGATTACTAGAGAAATCTCAAAGACAAGCTCATGTAGAACTTGGATCCGCCGAAGTACAAGCTGTAGAGATAGTAGTGACATGCAGACACCTCCTCCAAACTCTTCACTCACTCTCTATCTCTCTATTTCTATTCATAAGACTAGATCCTATGGATATCTAATCTTCTCTTGATGCCTAGCTCTAGGAGGTAGATCCATTCATAGGACCCCCTCTCTTGATCCTAACAAAGGAATATGAATTAGGTTTTGGGATTGCTCCATGAAGGAGGCAAAGAGTTTGATTATATAGCCTTGGGGGATCAATGTTCATTCACTTTACTTTTGCTGCAAGTTACTATTTACCTTGAGCCATGCATGTATAGAACATGATAAATAAAATCTATTCTAAAATAATCTCAACACCATCTTTTCATTAGCATAGAAGGAATACAATAAAGCTCTGGACAAACAACATGTGTTTCAAAATCTTTATTGACTTGGTGAGGATCCATAAATACATTAGTAGGAAGAGAAAAGGCATAACATCTTTATTGGCTTGGCGAGGATCCATAAATACCACAAATATTAAGAGCCTTGAGAGTGTCATACAATAGAACCTCCAAGTTTTATTTTTAAAAACTTACAAAAACTCTGGAACAATGGTGAAACAAAGAGCTTGAGACATAGTGCTAACTTGATTATTCTATCTTTCACTTGCTCAAGACCCAAGTGAAGGCTAAGAAGCCCCATAGTTAAACGTAATATGGGTAAGTTTGAAGGTTAGATCAATTTATTCTAATCTAGAGGAGAATTTTGTTTGGAAGCATGTGTAATTTTGAGGAGTTGCTACAATGTTTTCAAAGGTCTTAAAACTCCTGATCCATTGCTAAAGTTAAGTTTTGCTAAAAGACTAGCAAAGGTTAAGCTTGGAGGAGCTTGCTGGTGGTAGTTAACGTCAACATTTTATAGTTAAATAAACATGCATAGGGACATATTTGAGATCACCAATAAATATTTAGGGTTTAAACTAATAAATTGCAAGAGTTTTGGTAAATCTATGATATCTACAAGATTTATCCAGGAAACCACCAAGAGGGATCTAATTGTCAAAGAAATGACAAAATTCCAGTAGGAAAATTATGTGGGAAGGCTCTAGAAGGCACTAGAAGGCAAACTAGCAAAGATGGGCCCATTTGGCCACGAAAGTGGGCTAGCCAACCTAGGCCTATAGCTGGCTGGCCTACCACTAAGCCGCCTCACCTCCTACTTCTAGAAGCTTCCTTCATCACCTTCTTAGATTGCATCTACGCCGTCCTTCAAGTTGGTTTGAGCCAAGGGCTCACGTTCATCCCACCAAGCTATATAAGGAGACCCCTGCCCCCCTCCACTCTATAGTTGTCCCAAAACCCTAACTTCTGCTAGGATCAAGAGAGGGGTCCCATGAATGGATCTACCTACTAGAGCTAGCCATCAAGAGAAGATTAGATCTCCATAAGATCAAGTCTTACGAATAGAAATAGAGAGATAGAGAGTGAGGGAAGAGTTTGAAGGAGGTGTCGGCCTATCGGTACTCCCTCTACGGCTTGTACTTTAGCGGATCCAAGTTCTACTTGAGCTTGTCTTCGAGATTTCTCTGGTAATCAAGTTTTGATAAAAGTTACTTTGCTTATATTGTTCAATTATTTGTGACTCTTTTGAGTGCTTTATTCTTGCACTGGAGGGAGTAGAGAATTAATCTTAAGTGTAGGCATGGTGCTTGGGCTTAGGTTAATCATAAAATTACCCTATTTTTTGAATTTTGGTGGTAGATCGTGGGTGCGACAGACCTATTGAGTCCTCTATAGCCCACCATCTAATTAATACAATTTGATAGGTTTATTAGTGCATGTAGAGGAGAAATTCCATTTGTTCTTTATAAGACATCCGCTGAAGTTGGACAATAGAAAGCATAGTTTACCCAAGTTGGAAGTAGAGGACCCATAGTTATCCTCTCTATGCTCCTATTTATCCTAATCTTGTTGCTATTCTTAGTTATCATCCACCTCCATCTAGTTATCACTCCTTTTGTTGAGTTAGATCATAGTTAGTTTTACATGGTTCCCTGTGGATATGATATTTAAAACCTCTGAGTGAAAGCTATAATGGTATCCATATGCTTGTGGATCATTCTCTATGATTATTCTATGTGTATTACAAATACCAACAGTGGCAGTGCTTGGAGGTTTTATCATTTCATTCCTAAGCTCACCCATAGCATAGATCACTTGGTGGAAGACTCTACTCACTGTCTCAATGGACCTTCTAAATGACTAGTGGACCACCCTGAACCTCTGATTGTGACCAACAACATGCAGAAACATTGCAACTTGTTCCTCAATAGGGCAGCCACTTGTTTTTTTAATTAGGGCTCTATCTCTAAAGTGCTTGCACAGTGCAAGAAAAGGAGCTTTGGTCATACGCAACATAGCTGAACACTCAGCATCATTGTTGTTATAGATCATTTGGAGGGTAGATTGCATATGTTATTGTGCTAAAGACCTAGGACCATAAGGGACATGCTCAAGTCCAATCATCACAAAGGAAAGCATAACCACAACCAAGGAAGTTGCTTGCCTGGCTATCATTTCTCAGTTCCTAGAAGGTTCCATCTACATGCATTCCACATTCAAAGACAACACTCAGACTAAGTAGACCCTAGCTGGCCTCTACATATAGTGCAGACATTCAGTTAAAAAGGAGCATGGTTGCATAAACAAAATGCATCCAGTGCAATGGACAGAATCAGCATCGACCATTTAAGCAACAATATTGCATCATAAAGTGGACATTTTCATCATTGACCATCAAATAGTGAACAATTCAGCAAAAAGATAGAAAAAATCATCAGGCAACATAATAACAAAATAATATTATGATCACTACAAGCATCATGTACCCTAACAAGTAACCTGACACATCAAATCCTAAAGCAGAACGACCAAACAGTAAACCCTATAATCAAATCAGAGGGGATTTGGGGGGATTTCACCTCGAGGGAGTCGACGAAGTCACAAACAAGCAGTAGTAGGTCAAGTCCATGCGACACAGATCCACCACACCGATAGCATTCACACCAACGAAGGAGGAAGAAGATGAAGGGGGAAGATGACCGCTTGTATGGAGCCCGGCAAGAGTACCACCAGCTTCGTCGCCAACCGGATCTGGTCCTCGCTAATTGAGAAGAAGCTCAGAGATGAAGCCCACCACGTCACACCACCACCGCACCAACTCCTCCGGTCACTCAACGTGCACAGTGGAAAAGACGGGGAACAAGGAAGTAGAAGAAGGCAGCAAGGGAGGAGGGCGCCATATATAGGCAATGGGTTTTGCTGAGGTGGAGCGCAGGAGGAAGTTTTAGGGTCTGGCATGAGGATGGAGAAAGCCTGGCTCCCAAAAAATGAACCCTAGGAGCATTCCCTAGGAGATAGGAGAGGGAGTGTGTTTTGCAGCTACGAAGCTAGGCCGCAAACTGGGCCAAAAAATCAAACAGGCCCAGTTGCAGTTGGGGAGCTTAGGCCACCCATTTTACCCTATATCAAATGCACCCTAAAATACATTGTCTCCTATATACTATATATGCATGCCTCATTTGTTTTCCTGCTCACAGTTTGTTGACCTCTATGGTGGTATTAAAGAACTTAGAAAGGCGTGGGCTCGGCATAGTAAATTGTTTCCTCACAACACTGGGAACATTTCACAGCATTATTCTAGTATGGGGAATATCCTTCAAGAGACTAAAAAGAGATAAAAACAGAACCTATGATGGTTGCTCATGATCATTCCTTAGAAGATACAATCAAACTAAAATAGCCACCAAAAACTAATGATTTTTCTCTTACAGTTCATAAAGAGAGTGAACCACAAGTGGGCAATGACATTGTGGATTCATGAAAAGGAAATAGGAATGTAGAGTGAACATATATTGGACCAAAATGGAATGCATAAGCAATTGAATGAAGGATTATGAAGACGCTATGCTTGCCAGGAAACAAAAATTTTGACCTTATAAAATAGGATCAACTGCTAGTTATAGATCACGGGAATACCACTAGACGCGTAAGTGCAGCGGAAGCGACTTGATGTAGTCGTGCGCATAGTAGCAGTGTCGTGCAGTTGTCTGGTCGTCCACCACATCAATCCCTCTCGTGCAGTTCGTCCTTGTGCTCTAGATGCAACACCTCCGAGGTATCTCCCACATGCGGGGAAGAAGCATCGCACCTCCAGACTGCTAGGTCCGCGAGGAGCAATAGGCGTGAGCGTGGGTGAGCGGCGGCAGCTGCCTAATGGCATGAGTTAACCCTGATCGGGCCCCCTCCCTCTCTTATATAGGCGTCCCCTAATCAGTCCTGAGCTGGAGGCCCAATTAGAAAACCCTAAGCCTTGTCTAATTCGGGTCCAACCTGAATTAGGCTTCTGGCCCCTTAAGCCTGCGACCCTATGGGCTCACGTACATATAGACATGGGCTGAGTACTCCTTCTCGTCCAATAGTTGACAGTGGCCTCTAGCAAGGCGTGATAACTCTTATACACGCGCAAAGATCATATCAGACGAACCCCTACAAACACATGCATGTTATTCCCTTGCCACACGATATTTTGTTCAACTCGTGGATTAACACTTAACCCAAGCACGACCATACATTTGTTGATCCAATCACTTGAGTGATCTGGTGATATCTCTCTCACATAGAGAGGGGTAGGTTTCATCTTGATTATCTATGTCTCACAGCATGTTTCTTGACAAACTCAAAGACCACCTTTATAACTACCATGTTACGGACTAGCGTTTAATAGTTCCTAAGTAGGTCGTTTCACATCTTGAGAACATACGACAATCTCAGGTCTAAGGACTGTCACACCCATATTTTAAGAACAAAATAGGATGCATAAAAGACTCATATGTGCCCCATAAACAGTCGCACACATAAATAGACAAATCTCAAATGTACCATTGCAGTGTTTATTACATAGCGGAACAATAACAAATCACATAGTCTCATACAAAAATGATAGCATAAAGTAAACAACGCTCTCGACGGAAGCTCCACACAGGGACAAACATTGACTGGTTGACTTCAAACCTAATACTCATAGCGATAGTCCTCATTCCAATCATCATCATTAGCATAACCTGGGGTGTTGGGAGATTGCAAGAGTGAGCACATATCATACTCAACAAGTATAACCAGGGGTTCATGAGGATCAAAAAGTTGACATTGGTTTGACTGCATTTAGCTTTTAATAGTGGATAGCATGTTCTTAATTATATAGCAAATATCAAGGTAGCATAAATAATCCGATAATCACATGATCAAATGTAAGCATAATTAAATCTTAGCATAAACGATAATCAAATGAACATAATAACATAACAAGCTCATCATCTTAATGTAGATGTCCCCAAGGCCGCTCCTGACCGTGAGCTCGGCTAGTATACTAGTTTTTAACACTCTGCAGAGGTTGTACATCTTTACCCATGAGTCATGATTTACCCTTTCGCCCGAGGTAGCTAATCTCTTAACCCCCTTCCAAGAGAGGTCGGCAGGGATCACTATGAAGCCTTTCAAAGGTTTCGTCTAACAAGTTAGGGCCATTAGATTCACTCGGCAGGCACATATAGAGCCCCCCTTCCATGGCACATAACCCGCAGCCTATACACACGGACAGAGGCCACACTATACCCAACGTGTCTAGCCATTCTTACGCCATTTAAGGTAACTGCTAACAAGCTAGAAAAAGGTTCTCATACTGAGCTAAAGCCAGAGCCATATAGCCCTCATGGTTGAACTGTTGTCCCGGGTGATCACGTACAGACAAGATATCATATAGTTATTTGTCATCCTTTTACGTTCATTGCATAGCTATTAATCATCTTACAAGATCATGGATTACTTCAAGCACTAGCATAACTACTTCAAATGCATATCAAGTAGGTAACAAGAAATTCAGGATAACAATCATCTATGATTTTGCTAAGGTCATCAAGGTGGACACATGCATATGATAAATGTTATACTGATTGTGTATAGGTAACAAGGATAGTCCCAAGTTATACTTGCCTTGATCAAAGCTCTCCTGAGCCTGCTGCTGGTCGTCAAAAGCCTGGGTCTTGGTCACCAACGTACGGCTCACCGTCTATTCCCAAACATCAATCAACAACACGCAATCCAATGTAGACAATCATACACAAAGCAAACAAGCTATAATTAGAACATTACACCAACCAGTGGTAAATCAAATATAAAAGTTTATAAAAATATTCTACGCAGCGCTACGATCACACAAACGTAAAGTTCACGAAAATCGGAATTAAAACGTGGAAGTTATGAATTTTCTAAGATTTCCTATAGATAAATAATTAATTAAATGCTACTGCGAAAATAAAAAGTTTCAAAACAGAAAAATAATTCCTCTAACATATAGAGCTTGAAAATACGAACCTAACGCAATTTGAATGGACCAAATCGGATTTAAAATGAATATTTTATGAGCATTATAAAATCAGTGGCAAACTTGTAAATAGTAGAAAGCGTATTCCAATTCAAACCGATGAAGAATACGTTTTCCAAAATAAAAGGCGTAAAATCGGGAAAGCGCTTTGAACGGCGGGTTCTAATATGGAATTGCCTAGGGGCTCTTTAGCAAAAGTTACCCCGAAGGGGTATCTTCTAATCCAAGCGCTTGATTTCACGATCTACGGCTGAGACTCGCTCAGGGGAGGAAGCGGCCGGCCGGTGGCGAGCTCCACGGCGGACGCCTTGGATGCCACCCCGGAGCTCGCCGGAGTTAGCGGATCTTGCGACTTCAAGCGCTAGGGGACAAAGAGAAAGCACCAGGCGGAGGAGGAGCTCACCGCGATCCCGTTTATGCGCTTGGTTGGGTCCGAGAGACAGCGGAGATGGCGTGCGAGGTGGCGGCTCGATTTTGGAGTTCGGCGAGATCTGAGAAACCGCGTCGGGACGGCTAGGGCTTGGCTAGACCGTGCAGATGGGAAAAAGGGGTTTACAAGGGTGAGCACAGGGCTTAAAAGGACTCGGTTAACGCTCAGGTGAAAGAAATCCTGGAAATCGGGGTGGGCGTTCTTGCCTTCGACGGTGTCCGGTTTGATATCGACGCGAGGAAGACGGAGGAGGGCGCCGACACGTGGGACCCCGGTGCCAGAGACTAAAAGGGGGAGGAGGGAGCTGCGCACGGTTTGGGCCTTGGCCCGGTGGCTGGAAGCAGGCTGGGCTGCGGGGAGCACTGGGCCACACCGTGGGCCTTTGCGCGATGCGGGGGAAAAGAAAAACTGGCCAGGGGAGGGGAAAGCACTGGCTGCGGGGGGAAAAAGGGACTGGGCTGGCTGGGCTTCTTCCCCCTTTTCTTTTTATTTTCTTTTTCAATTCTTTTTCCAAAGGAGTTTTAAAACAAAAACAATTAAAATAAAAACAGAGCAAGAGTACAAAAATAACTATGCTCCACCATGAATGTAAAATCATGTTTCTAAACTTATGATGAATTTTAATTTTCACCAAATTATTTATTTGCTAGATTCAAATGCTCACAAAAATACTTAAATAAATCAAATTAATTCCTATTAATTGAAATCAAAATTTTGGGTGTTACAAACTCTACCCCCCTTAAAAGAATCTCGTCCTCGAGATTGAGCAGTGCTTACTCAAACAAATATGAGTATGATTTCCTCAGATCATCCTCTCTTTCCCAAGTTGCCTCAGCTTCTGAATACCGATTCCACTACACTTTGCACATTCTGATGACCCGACTTCTGGTGACTCTCTCAGCTGTCTCCAACCGGATACTCTTCATAAGTGAGATCACCTTTAACAGAAAGCTCTTCCAATGGTATTTGCTCCTCAGGTACACGCAAACACTTCTTAAGTTGTGACACATGGAACACATCATGCACCCCAGATAAACTTTCAGGCGATTCTAACTGATATGCTACTTCTCCATGCCTTTGCAAAACATTAAACGGACCCACATACCTTGGAGCTAGCTTTCCCTTCATATAAACCTCTTCACACTCCTCATTGGTGATACTTTCAAGTAGACATAATCACCCACTTCAAAAACCAGTTCTCTCCTACGTGTATCTGCATAGCTTTTATGACGAGACTGAGCAACTCTCAGGTTATCCCGAATAGTCCGCACTTGTTGTTCCACATGTCTAAGCACATCTGTACCAAACACCTGAGTTTCTCCTGTCTGATTCCAAAACAAAGGTGTCCTGCACTTACGACCATACAGTGCCTCGAACGGTGCCATCTTAAGACTTTGTTGATAGCTGTTGTTGTAGGAGAATTCTGCATATGGCAAACTCTTGTCCCAACTAGTCCCATACTGCAAAGCACAAGCTCTCAACATGTCCTCCAGTATCTGATTGATCCTCTCAGTCTGTCCATCTGTCTGTGGATGATACGTTGTACTAAAATTCAACTTTGTTCCCAAGGATTCATGCACTGCTTTCCAAAAGTGAGATGTGAACTGAGTACCCCTATCTGACACAATCTTCTTAGGTACCCCATGCAAACAAACAATTCTCTCCATATACAGCTCAGCTAGACGTTCTCCGGTGTACTTAGTTTTAACAGGTATGAAGTGACTTTAGTCAAACGATCTACTATCACCCATATTGAGTCATACCCTCTCTGTGTACGTGGTAAACCCACTATAAAATCCATACCGACTTCTTCCCACTTCCAGTTCGGAATCTTCATTGGTTGCAACAGTCTAGCTGGCCTCTGATGTTCAGCTTTCACTCGCTGGCAAGTATAACATATAGCAACATATTCAGCCATATCTCTCTTTAAGCCATACCACCAGTACTTCTGTTTCAGATCTAGATACATCTTAGTGCTACCAGGATGAATGGAATATGCTGACTCATGAGCCTCTCTCAGAATCATATCACGAATAGCCTTTACTTCAGGAACACATATCCTTTTTCCAAACCATAGTACACCATTGTCATCTATTCTAAATCCTGGTGCTTTGCCTAGTACCACGTTCTGTGCTATCTCCTTTAGTTTCTCATCTTTCAACTGTCCTTTCAATATCTCTTCCTCTAGAGTAGGAGTGACCTCAATTTCCATAGCATTTACTACAATCCCCAAGTTCAAATATGCAAATTCAGCACACAACTCCTCAGATTCAGGTGTCGCCCGAAGCTCATTAGCATATTTCTTTCTGCTAAGTGCATCAACTATGACGCTCGCCTTTCCAGGATGATAATGCACCTCCAAATCATAATCCTTTATCAGTTCCAACCATCTTCGTTGCCTCAAGTTCAGATCTGTCTGGGTGAAGATATACTTCAAACTCTTATGATCAGTATATATGTCACTCCTATGCCCAATCAAATAGTGACTCCAAATCTTCAGTGCATGGACCACAGCTGCTAATTCTAGATCATGAGTGGGATAATTCCGTTCATGTTTTCTCAACTGTCTAGATGCATATGTCATAACTCTTCCTTCTTGCATAAGAACACAACCCAATCTCAGACGAGAGGCATCATAATAAATAGAGAAACTCTTACTCAGATCTGGCAATACCAACACAGGTGCAGTAGTCAATCTCTTCTTGAATTCCTCAAAACTAGCCTGACACTTCTCAGACCATACAAACTTAGCATTCTTCTCTAACAGAACAGTCATAGGCTTTGCAAGTTTTGAGAATCCTTCAATGAATCTACGATAGTAACCAGCTAGACCAAGGAAACTGCGAATTTCACTTACATCTGTAGGTGGTTTCCACTTCAGCACATCTTTCACCTTACTAGGGTCCACTGCAATACCACCATTAGAGACAACATGACCAAGAAAAGAAACTTCTTCCAACCAAAACTCACATTTACTACGCTTAGCATACAACTTATGCTCTCTGAGTTTCTGTAAGACCAATCTCAGATGTTCAGCATGTTCTTCCTTTGTTTTAGAAAATACAAGTATATCACCAATAAATACCACCACAAACTTATCAAGATACTCCATAAACACTTTATTCATCATGTACATGAAGTAAGCTGGTGCATTGGTCAAACCAAAAGACATAACTGTATACTCGTACAAACCATACCTTGTTGTGAAAGCTGTCTTTGGTATATCTGAATTGCGGATCTTCAACTGATGATAACCAGATCACAGATCAATCTTAGAGAACACACATGCACCTCTTAACTGATCAAATAAGTCATCAATCCTAGGCAATGGATATTTATTCTTGATAGTAACATCATTAAGTGACCGATAATCAACACACATTCTCTGACTACCATCCTTCTTATCAACGAAGATAACTGGTGCACCCCATGGTGAAGAACTAGGACGAATGAACCCTTTATCTTGCAATTCCTTTATTTGTTTCTTAAGTTCTTCTAGTTCATTAACCCCCATTCTATATGGTCTTTTAGCTATAGATGCAGTACCAGGTAGTAATTCAATTACAAACTCGATGTCACGGTCAGGTGGCATACCCGGCAACTCATCTGGAAATACATCTGGGTATTCATTCACAACACGATCCTGAGGATTAGCATCATCATCCAACTGGTTCACTATGGCTGTCCTTTGTTCCTGCACTTCAACCTTGAGTCGGTCCCCGGTTGGTGATGTTAGTTCCATTACCTTCCCTTCACACTTAACCTTTGCATCCTGTTGCATCATCCAATCTATACCCAGTATGAGATCAAATCCAGCTGTCCTCAGCACTATGGGGCTCACTTTAAAGTCTACCCCCTTAGAGTCAAATTAATTGGAAAGCAACAATGTGAAGCTAGTATAGTTCCTTCTGGTGAATTTATAGTTATAGTGTTTTTCATGGCACGAGCAGGTATATTATGTGTCCTAATGAAAGCTTGTGAAATGAATGTATGCGAAGCTCCAAAATCAAAAAGAACGGTACCAGGAGTGGAATGGACATCAAATATACCAATCATAACTTTAGGTTCCTCCATAGTTGTCCCTGCAGACACATGATTCACTCTTCCAGTGTTGGGTGCTTGGTTGTTCTCCTGGTTGCTATTTTGCCCTTGGGAGTTCTGTGGGTTGAAGTTCTCTGGACAATCATAAGACATATGTCCCTCTTTTCCACAGCGAAAACACCTGTCAGGAGTGTTGGGAGCACTGTTCTTCCTAGGGGTGACATTAAGATTCCTTGATTGAGATGACTGTCGACCATCTTGCTACTGATAAGAGTTACGCTGCTGAAAATGAAAGCGTTGATTCCCACTCTGCTGTTGATTATGGAATTGCTGAGGATACTAATCATGGTCCCACTGACTAATTGGTCCCTGATAGCTCTGATGGAAAACTTGTTGAGAGCCGAAACGCTGGCGGTTATTACTACCCGGACGTTGTCCTTGCATTCTCCTTTTCCGATCTTGACTCTTGCGCATATCATCCAGCACAATGGCACGGTTTACCAGAGCTTGGAAAGTAGGGTAAGTGTTTCCAGCCAACTACAATCTGAGATCATAATAAAGGCCTTTCATAAATAGACGCTGCTTATCAAGATCTTCCTTGACCTCATTCGGAGCATAGCGTGCCAGCTGCTCAAAGGAATCATGATACTCTGCAACGGTCATAGAGCCCATTCTGAGTGATCTAAACTCTTCTTGCTTTATCTCTATCATCCCTTCATTGATGTGACGTGCCTTAAAATCTCTACAAAATTCTTGCCAAGTGACGGCGGGAGCATTATCAGGACGAGCAGCTTGGTATGATTCCCACCAAGTTTGAGCTGCTCCCTGTAGCTGTCCAGAAGCATATAGCACCTTCTCTAGATCATTGCACTGAGCTATGTTTAACTGTCCTTCCACAGCACGCAACCAATCATCTGCTTCCATAGGATCAGCAGAATGAATGAACACTGGAGGTCGTCCCTTCATAAACTCGTCACGCTTATCCATCACATAGGCAGGTGGTGGTGGTGGTGGAGCTATAGGCTGTTGCTGAAGATGTTGTAGGAATGCATGCATCATCTCGTTCTGTGTATGCATTAGTTCCTCCACAGAGATTGGGGCATTAGCACCCCTTCCATGACCTCTACCTCTGCCTCTACCTCTTGCTGCCATCTGCATTCTAAGATACAGAAATAGATCTCAGTAATATCCAACATGACAAATACAAGAGATAATTGAATCTGAATTTTTTTCTGGGCGATGACCAACAGCAGCAGCTCGGAAAACCAGTCTTATCTCGAGTTCCAGAACTCGAAAGGAGACATACTGTATACCGTTGGAAAGCTAAAGAAATTATCTACAACTTTCATTTAGACCATATTAACAGATTCTGTGGTTAAATTAGTCGAAACTGGGCATAACCAAACTGTTCCAGAATCCCAGACTGCGTAGAAACCTCAACTTTGAACAGTCATATCTCACAACTCATAACAGATTCTAAGGTCATTCTTGCGGCATTGGAAAGATATGAAAGTCTACTTGTCACCAGAAAAATTTGATGGACTTTGCACGAACAGAATTTGAGATGTACCAGATTTATTGCAGACTACTCTAGAAAACAGCAGATGACAGAAACAGGATTTTAACCAACCCCAACTATTTAGTTCATTAATCCTTATGCCTTAAGCCTATAACTAAATGAAATTGTAGAGAAATTCCACAAGATCATTACATTCAATACAAAGATCCAAATCAAGCATAGGCATAACAACAAACCAAACCAAGCATCAAAGGTTCACACTTCAAGCATTGACTCAACTTGCGGTACTATCGTCCTCTTCCTATTAAAGGCAAAGATCCTAAGATTCTCTTTCAACTATGTAAGCAGGTGGTAAGAGAAGGTTCCAAAAGCATAACAAATCAAGGAGTGAAGATGAGAACAAGTACTTTTAAGATAAGCAACAAGGTGAAGATGAATAGCAATGAAAAGGATATAGTATAGGAGAAAATATCAAGGTTTATAGAACAAAGATTTTATAGCAATTTCAAAACCTTAAGATGGCCAATTTCTAACTAGGCTTGCATCCGACAGTCAACAAAGCTTTGATACCAATTTGTCACACCCATATTTTAAGAACAAAATAGGATGCATAAAAGACTCATATGTGCCTCAGAAACAGTCGCACACATAAGTAGATAAATCTCAAATGTACCATTGCAGTGTTTATTACATAGCGGAACAATAACAAACCATATAGTCTCATACAAAAATGATAGCATAAAGTAAACAACGCTCTCGACGGAAGCTCCACACAGGGACAAACATTGACTGGTTGACTTCAAACCTAATACTCATAGCGATAGTCCTCATTCCAATCATCATCATTAGCATAACCTGGGGTGTTGGGAGATTGCAAGAGTGAGCACATATCAAACTCAACAAGTATAACCAGGGGTTCATGAGGCTCAAAAAGCTGACATTGGTTTGACTGCATTTAGCTTTTAATAGTGGATAGCATGTTCTTAATTATATAGCAAATATCAAGGTAGCATAAATAATCCGATAATCACATGATCAAATGTAAGCATAATTAAATCTTAGCATAAACGATAATCAAATGAACATAATAACATAACAAGCTCATCATCTTAATGTAGATGTCCCCAAGGCCGCTCCTGACCGTGAGCTCGGCTAGTATACTAGTTTTTAACACTCTGCAGAGGTTGTACATCTTTACCCATGAGTCATGATTTACCCTTTCGCCCGAGGTAGCTAATCTCTTAACCCCCTTCCAAGAGAGGTCGGCAGGGATCACTATGAAGCCTTTCAAAGGTTTCGTCTAACAAGTTAGGGCCATTAGATTCACTCGGCAGGCAGATATAGAGCCCCCCTTCCATGGCACATAACCCGCAGCCTATACACACGGACAGTGGCCACACTGTCGCACGCAGTTTTGAGAACAAAACCAAGTACTCAAATATGTGCGCCCAGGATGTCCAAACACACATATTATCACAAATTGTAAATATATCAAAGTAAAATACTTTATTACATCGCATGTTCAACTTAAACATCTCACATAGTCTTGCTCATTGGCAACATTATTACATAAAGCGGAAAGCTAAGCCCTTGTTGCCACAGGGACACCAACTGGTGAACACCAGCTCTCTAGTAGTCCTGGACATCTTCGAGGAACTCCTCAGTACACACATCTGTTACCCATCCGGGATTTTCATTGAAATATAAACAAGTGTAAGCGCACCATGCTTAGCAAGTATAACATAGGGGTATATGAAGGCTCAAAGGCTTGACTCGGTTTAACAGCGATTAGCATTTTAGTTGGTCATATTTTATTATCCAAGACTTGCTACTTTTAATGAGAGACCAACCCTGGTTACATAAGTATTAATCAAAGTTATCACATTTCCCAAGTATAGCCAAGTAACCGCTAACCAAGAAGGATCCAGGCCGCTCATGACCGAGAGCTCGGCTGTTATAACAGGTTTTAGATTTCTGCAGAAATTGTACAACTTTACCCCCGAGCCGTGGTTCCCTAGTGTCGGGGTTTGCAAGGCCCACACCACTTCTATCGAGGAAGTGTGACCGGGTTCCACTACTTAACCTTTCACTAGTCACCCTAACAAAATAGTAGCCGCGAGGTTTCAGTGGCAAGTGTGCATAGACGACCTCCTTCAAGAGGCACATGTGGTCGCGGCACTGTACACACCAAGGTAGGAGTGACATCTATACACCACGAGGCATCCCCCTCTAGCGCCTTTCGGTAACTATTAATTTGCTAGAGACGTACTAGTTATATGATAAGGTCAGAGCCATGTGACTCTCGAGATTGTACGTGACCTCCTGGGTGGCCGCTTCAGGATTAAGTCCTTATGGAAAGGAATCTAGAGCTTTCATAATCCAAGCTCTAGCCCCCTGACCAAGTTACTAGAACATATTTTATCACATTGCATATACCAATTAATCAGATTAATTTATAATCTTGGGTTTTAAGCGTAGCAGCAACTACCTAAATAAATGCACACCCCTTCCCATGGGTATCAAGGATTTGTGGTACAAAATTATCTAGGTAAAATCCTTATAGGTATTTCAATTTAGACACATGCATATGTATGAATTAAATAATGTTCATAGGTACAAGGAAGCCTATATTACACTTGCCTTCCTCAAAAGTTTCTTCGTGGTAGAGCTCCACAAACTTATCCTCAACCACCCCAACCTGATCACCTTCTATTCGTGATCCAAACACCAATCAAGCATCCAGTCCAATCATCACATGCATACAAATAGAGTTCTATTAGAACAGTACACCAAACAGTAAAAACAGTTACTGAAAAGTATATAAATCTACTCTATGCATTTCTACGAACACATGAGCGAAAGAATCACTCTAATCGGACTTAAAACGTGAAAGTTATGCATAAAACAAAATGGATGGCATTTCTGTGAATAAACTGAATTAAAAACGAATTTAAAAGAATTAAAACTGAATTTCTAACGGGTCTGGACCGCGCGCACTATTATATACAAGTACAGGGTTTAAAACAGAAGAAAACAGGATTAAAAAGAAATACTTTTGAACTAGGTTGGACCGCGGGTTGATTTGTTTGAAACAGGGGGGTTAAAGTGCAAAATCTCCAGCGGTCCGCGGCTGACCGCGTCGCTGGCCGACAGGTGGGCCACGTGGCTGTTGACACTTGCTAACACCACTTGAATACTAGGTTGTCATCCCCAGCATGGCACTAGAGTGTACTATGGTATTTATACGCACATAGATAATCCGCAAGCGCACGGATACCGTTGAAGCTTTTACCCGGTTAAAGGTTTTATCGTATCCATAGGGAAACGGGAGAACCAACTACGCTCTAACTTAACCAAGGTAAATAGATAGGTGTAAATAGGAAAGATGGTAGAATCGAATAAGAACAATATTAAAGGCAAGATAACAGTGAGTGATAATATGGGAATAGAGAGTAGAGCAATCTAGTATATGGGCGATGGTAGCAGAATAGAGAGAATAACTATGGCTTCTCTACTTCAAAGGGGTATGTCTATGTCTGGGATGAACCACGTGATAAGATTACACCACAAAGGATGCTTATCCATAGGCCGATAAACCCTACCCGTCCTGCCAACGAGAGGTGGACTACAGAGGACCAACGTAACTGTCACCTACGCGGCCTACCACACGATCCAGCTAGACAGGGGATATCCACAAGTAATCTAGGTCTAAGCACCACGCTTACACCTATACTACAACTCTAACCTATAGCGTCCTATAGATTAGAAGTACTCAAAAGAGTTGTGAACCAGAACATACATAATTAGTAATTGCATAATGAATTAGAAGTAGATTACCAGAGTCATCCCATGAGCAAGCTTGATGTAACACCCAAAATTTGATTTTCAAATAAAAGGATTTAATTCGATTTATTTGAGTATTTTTTTGTGAGCATTTAAATTTAGCACTTAAATACTTTTTGTTGAGAATAAAATTCATCATAGGTTTAATAACTTTGATTGTGCATTCATGCTGGAGCGTCTTCATTTAATTGTGCTGCTGGCTTTTGTTGGGGTTTATTTGCTCTCAAATTTCTATTTAAAAAGTCTTTAGAAAAATGTTTTGGAAAAGAATTGAAAAAAAAACAAAAGGGGAGGAGCCCCTGGAAACCAGCCCCCACACCGCAGCCCAGCATCCCCTCCTCCTCACTGCGGCCCAGAGCGCAGACCGGCCCAGCAGACCAGCCCAGCGCGCGCCTCCCTCCTTCTCCCTTCCCTCTCTGGCAGCCGGGCCCCCTCCCCTTCTCTCTCTGCCATACGGCCCCACTGCGCAGCGCCCCTTCTCCTTTCCCTGTTCGAAGCCGAGCAGGACTCCCGGGAGGAGATCAATCCCGTGATCTTCTTGCCATCTAGCGTGCCAAGCCCCTATAAGTACCCAACGTTTCCCCCTCGCAATTCCTTTTCTCATCTACGTCGTGCCGAGGTCGCCCTAGCTGCCGAGTCGCAAGTTGGGGATCTCGCCGAGGTACAGAAACCAGCCGCCGCCACCCTTCTCCGATGGCATTGCTTCCAGGCTGTTGTAATCTTACGCCGAGCTTCGCTCTGCGTTTGCGAAGCCACCGAGCGTTCTCTCTCGCAATTTCATGCTCTATTTCACCTGCCTCAGGTCGCCGAAGTTCCCGGAAGCCTCGCGTCCGCCAAATCCCGAAGCCGGCCGTCCTCGGGGGTTTCTCTACCTCCGAAATTGCCTCTGGAGAGTTCGCCAGGTTCTGCTCCACCTCCCTGTGCTTTTATATTTGATTTTGGTGCACGGATTCACTGGGTTGGGCTTCGCCGGTGAACTGCACAGCGGCGGTAATGGAGCTCCACCGCGGGCGCGCCTAATTCCGGCCGCCGGCCGCCCCACTCACCCAGACGCGATCTGAGCCGTCCGCGCCTAATCCAACGTATCAGATCGCCTCGTACCCCTTCGCCTGTGAATCTTGCTAAAGAGCCCCTGCTCTTTTTAAGAATAAACCCGCAATCCAAAGCGGAGTTCAAAAATACGCTTTCTCTTTTAGAAAACGGAAAAGCACCAGATTGACTTCGAAAATACGTTTTGTGAATTTACAAGTTTGCCACTGAGTTTCTATAGGCCATAAAATATTCATTTTAATTTCATTTTTGTCCATCCAAATTTTGTTAGATTCGTTTCAACGAGCTCTACAAGTTAGAATTATTAGTTTACTGTTTTGAAACTTTTAATTCTGCAGTAGCATTTAATTAATTATTTCTCTATAGGAAATCTTAGAAAATTCTTATCTTTCACGTTTTAATTCCGATTTTCGTGAACTTTACGTTTGTGTGATCGTAGCGCTGCGTAGAATATTTTGATAAACTTTTATCTTTGTTTTACCACTGTTTGGTGTAATGTTCTAATTATATCTTGTTTGCTTTGTGTATGATTGTCTCCATTGGATTGCGTGTTGTTGATTGATGTTTGGAATTAGACGGTGAGCCGTACGTTGGTGCTCAAGATCAAGCATTTGAAGACCAGCAGGCTCAGGAGAGCTTTGATCAAGGAAAGTATAACTTGGGATTATCCTTGTTACCTATACACAATTAATATAACATTTATCATATGCATGCTATCACCTTGATGACCTTAGCAAAATCATAGATGATTGTTATCCTGAATTCCTTGTTACCTATTTGGATATCCATTTGGGTAGTTCTTGCTAATGCTTGATTATTAATCCATGATCTTGTAACATGAATATTTGAATATACAATAAACAATAAAATAAGCTTTCTAGCAACTTGAATATAAAGGGTGGAAAGAACTCTGGCTTTTGCTGGATTGATCTTGACCCTCCATAAGGACTTATCCCTTGGCAAAAGCTGGGACAACTCGTACAACCATGAGAGCTATATGGCTCTGGCTTTAGTCAAGTATGAGTAAGCTTTTCTAGCTTGTTAGAGGTTACCCGAAAGGGCGGAGGGGCTGAACCGTTTTGGGTATAGTGCGAGCCCCTGTCCCTATGTGTATAGGCTGCGCGTCATTGTGCCATTCGGAAGGGGCGTATCTATATCTGCGCGCAAAGGAAACCTTGTGGCCCTAACATGTTAGACGAACCTTTGAAAGACTTCATAGTGATCCCTGCCGACCTTCCTTTGTAGTGGGTTAAGAGGCTGATCACCTCGGGCGAAAGGGTAAATCACGACTCATGGGTAAAGATGTACAACCTCTGCAGAGTGTTAAATCTGGTATACTAGCCGTGCCCACGGATACGGGCGGCCCGGAAAACTGACGGAATAGATGGACTCTGACGAACATGATTAATGATGATAAATGATGGTTTATTATATTGTTTATATGTGTTATTCTTAATTCTTGTATACATTGATCATGTGGTTATGGAATTTATTATGCTACCTTGACATTTGCTATTCAATAATTAAACATGCTATCAACTATTAAAAGCTAAATGCAGTCAAACCAGTGTCAGCTATTTGAGCCTCATGAGCCCCTAGTTATACTTGTTGAGTACGATATGTGCTCACTCTTGCAATTTCCCAACACCTCAGGATATGATAATGAAGATGACTGGAATGAGGACTATCGTTATGAGTACTAGGTTTGGAGTCAACCAGGCAATGCTGTCCCTGTGTGAAGCTTCCGTCGAGAGCGTTGTTTACTCTATGCTATCATCTTTGTATGAGACTATGTGATTTATTATTGTTCCGCTATGTAATAAACACTGCAATGGTACATTTGAGATTTGTCTACTTATGTGTGCGACTATTCCTGGGGCACATATGAGTCTTTTATGCATCCTATTTTGTTCTTAAAATATGGGTGACACTTGATTAGAGCATGATCATGACGAAGTACAACCGGAGGAAGAACCGACAGGCCGGCCTCTCCTCTAATCCTCCTTCGCTCTCCATCTTGCTACTATCTAGATCTACTCTAGTGTAGAGAAGAGAGGAGAGCTCTCATCTCTAAACCCTAGCTTTTGCTCTATCTATGAAAAATGAATAATGATCAAGGGGTGCCTCCTCCAGGGGTCAGGGGGTCTAGTTTTATAGTCCCCTCAAATGAATATGGGCCGTTGGATTAAACCGACATAGATTGAACGGTTATCCTTGATCCTTTAGGTCGGTGGAGTTCTCCCGAGAGAAAGAGTCCCGATTGGGCTCCAGAGGTGGGCGGGCGCCCTGCCTCTGGCCCCTCTCGGCCTCCGCTTCCTTCCCGTGGCTTCTAGAGTCTTCTAGATGTAAGATAATTGCGCGACACGTTAATATCTCTATGTAATCCCGACGTGTGGGCCTTTCTTCCGTATTTCCTGATAACCCCCTGCAGAAATAGACAAACACCAAAACTCGTGGAATTCTGTCAGATAAAACCCTAAGTCTAGATGTTGATTTCATTTGGATCCTTTTCTTTGTTTATTTGTTAATTAAATTTGATACTTAAGGTCCGTCAACAAACTCCCCCAAGCTTACCTCTTGCTCGTCCCTGAGCAAGGATAGACTCAGCAATGGATCAGAAGTTGTTGCAATATCTTAAAAATTTGACGGTACACATGCTTTTAAATAAGATCTCATCTCTGAGTTAGAGTAAACTGTCAAGAACTAAAACTTACTTACTTTACCTTTCACCATGGGACTTGTAACCGTCACTTCTGTCTTGAGTAGTTAAAAGATAGAACAGTCTAGCCAAGTGCCATGTCTCTTATTCTTGATCAGCTATAGCTCTGGAGTTTTTGCAGATTTTCAAATAAAACTCAGAGATTCCTTGTATGACTCTCTAAATCTCTCTTCTGTGGTATTTCTGGATCCTTACCAAGGCAGTGATGGTATATGCCTTCTCTCAAGATATGTGGTATTTGTGGTATAAGGCATAGTGACATCGCCTTCTCTCTCACCCTACTCTAATAAGGCTTTAATATCTGGAGCTCATAGGTGGGAGATAAAGTATACATACTTACAAGATATTTATTGTATAGTCAAACCATGGATCCAAAGAAACAAATCAATAAGCCAAATCAAGATGTGCATGTGTGGCGAATGAATGGTGTATGGTGATGATGGTGATAACAATGGTGAAAGTCTAATTCTACTTTTGCTCTTTTGAGGGGATACATACCTTCCTTGCTTTTTAAAACTTTATGAGGAGAATGAGATGCTCTTCTTTTTCTTTCCTCTCACGTGGGTATCTTGTACCCCTAATTCTACTGTCGGACACTTGTCCATTTTTACCTCTCGTCTCACTTTTTCTTTCTTTCGAGGTTCCGGGCACTTGCCCCTTTTTATTTCCTCGTTTATTTTTTTTCTTTTCTTTTCTTTTTCTTTCAGAGCACTCATCTCTTGAGATAATGTAGCAAGTGGTAGTAGCAAGATAACTTGAGCATTTATTTCACAAGGGAAAACAGAAATATTTTTAGCTATTCTCTCCCGGATTAGGAGTAGAATATTTTTGGGTGGTTCTGGAGATGGACAAGGATGGATATATGTGGATGGTACTTCCGGAGTAGAAGTAGCATATATGAGTGAACGTGCAAGTGAATCTTGATTTAACCACATGACAAGCTCCTAAGGGTCTACACAGCTTGACCACACTCAATGCTCATAAGCAGTAAATAGTAAATGTGTGGCTCAAAGTCTAGCAAGCATGTATATATGGCTGTGGTAGGAATTTAAACTCTCATCATACAGGAACTCATCATGCAATATTTTAAAGATTTTTCAAAGATAAAATTCTAGCATCTCTAGGAACAGATAAACAGCAGCTCAACCTTCCCATATCATATCCGTTAACAACTTAGACTTCAGATCAAGTTTTTATCCCACAAGTTTAGATCTAGAGCAAGCTTTAAATTATAACAGTTATGTCTAAACTTGAGAGAGAACTTCAAATTTGCAAATTAGGCAGAGCAACTATTCATCATATCCATGCTAGAGTTTTATTATTAAGATTCAGATTAGCATAGCCACTTTATTTATTTATTAAACACACTAAGCAAAAGATATATATATATATAAGCACAAAATATTTATTTGGTTTTTCATAGTTTATGTATTTTAATATTCTAACATAATATAAGTATAAAGATAGGTAAAAATACTTAGCGAGATAAATGGGGGTGCTCTCCCCCAAGCTGAATTTTGACGTAATTTGTCTTGATGTAGCTAGCAGGTGGCAGAGGTGTATTTGAAAGTCAGCAGCATTCTGACCGCGATTAGAATGTCCTCCGTCTGCTAGTCTTCTTGATTCTTAAATCCTCTGGAGCTCAAATAGACAACAAAGCTTGTGGAACTGATTAAGTGTTAGCATAAATATCTAGCCTTTATCATGTTGAGCTCCCTCAATAAATATTACTCCCTATTTTTATATTTTTATTTTATAAAGGAGAAAAGAAATATTTATTTTATTTTTATGCCACCACAGTGAAGGTACTTATGGGTTTTATGCCACTCGTATACTCACATGGGGCTTAGTATTTTTTAACATTTTTATTTTCTTTTCAAGATAGCATGATTAACTAATAATCTATTTAAGGAAAGTAATTAATTAAAGGGAAAAGGGAATGCAGAAAGGATAAATATGGATAACTACCGATCTTACCTTTCGGCGAGGGTTCAATGTTTTAAGTCTTCTAAACAAGACTTCTCACTGTGTTCATTCTTTAGGTGCGTCATTTGATTCAGGTGCGGACCTTTACATCTGCACCTTTTCGTTTGCCCAGCAGTTTGAAGTGCGGCGTTGGCAGTGTCTTGCTCAGTGTGTTTGTGCTCGTAGATCCAGGTCCTTCACTTGGTAGAGTCTGAGAGTTATAAAACTCCTCCGTGTTTTGCTCGAAGTGTACCTACTCATAGAGACAAGGCAGAGATCAAGTGCATGGGTCCTGTTGGTGGAAAACACCAACAGAACCTAAAGTGTATTTGTTCTTCTCTAACCCTAAGCATAGTGAGCAAGACAAAGTTGATGGATGAAAAGTTCATGAGTGCAGCACTTATAACATTTGTCAGATCAGATCACTCAACCTTATGGAAAGATAATCTATATATGTATATGTCTTTTTCTTTATATCTCTCAAAGATTGAATGTGTAACATTTTAGCTCATATGATTAGGAGTGTGGGATCATGGAGGTAGTACTAAGAACAAGGATTAAAGGACTAAACATGTTGAATCAGTTGGGTTGGTTAATCTAGAGTTGTAAATCATACATGTTTGTCTCTTTTATTTATATGAACGCCAAAACCAAGGAGAAGCTTATAAAAGTGATAGTCAAGTACCTTAAGATGTTACCTTGCTTGAAGAGTGATGGTACAGTATCACCTTGTGGAAGCTTTCCTTTCTTAGCGGTTGTGCATCGTGTTTGTGGCACCCTCCATGGATCATCTCTCTATGATGAATGAGATATGTCCTTCTTGTGCAAATTGTTAAACTTCATGTGTCACTCTCTTCGTCTCTGATGTGAGTTTATCTCAGGACTTCCCAAATCGATATTGAAAGTTTCTCTGCAGGGGTTAGTCCGACAAAAATATACCAATGTCTACACAAGTAGTTTTTAGTTCAATAACCGAACTAGACTCCATGTCTAATCAGATTAAGGAAGGTTGTTTAACCTAAGCACCATGCTTAATTTAAAAGCCAATAGAAGTATGTGCAGTACTTCCAAACTAACACTTACTAGTAAATAGACAAAGGTAGCATGACAGCATTTATAGAGATCTACTTAAGTGGAGATGAAGTAGTGTGATTAGTATTTAACAAACTGAGCATGTCTTAAAGGTAGGGAGAACCAACATAGCAACAAGGCAAAGGATGTTTTTATGTAAAGTACTCCCCCAAGCTTGAATTTTGCAGAATTCAAGTTTGGATGAATTTAATTCGGTGTTGCATGATGATTGGTTGGACATACCTTGTACTTGCTTGTCATTCATCTGATCTTCTTGTTCCAATCCTGGAAAGGTTAGTGACAAGAATACCCGAAGGAATATTTTTACAATTATCCTTATATGCTCAATACACAAGGTAATGTTGCAAATAATTAAAAACTCATGTTATGATCTGATCAGTGCTTATTTTAGGACACCAAGCTTGTCCTTGGGAAACCATCAATTTATGTCGGCGAAGTGGTTTCCCTTCCAACGCTGACCTAAATCAAGATCAACTCAACGAGATCTGCAATATTTATTATAAACATATGCATCGACAACCGCCCTTTTAAAGTTTTTATAAATAGAAAGGAAGAGGGGGTTGGAGATCTCAAATGTGGTGAAGTTGGAGAGACCAATAGATTGGGAAGATGTTGCATATGAGCATGGAGTGAATGAAGTGGCTATGAAATAAATTCCATGCTCATTAATGTTATCTTCGTCTCCAATCTGAATATTTGGAGTTTCTCCTGGATTGGTCTCACCTATGTCCTCTTCTGTAGTTGGATGAATCTCATCTTCAAAGGGAGTCAAGAACTCATCATTTGAAATTGAGCCAAAGTCAGAATTCATTAAGGCTTCTTCCTTATCCATCCATTCTACACATTCTAGCCATTTAGAACTTGTGATCAGGAAAGGGGAGGTGTTAGAATTTTCAATATGGCTTACTCTCCTTCACTTGATATGTCATCCTCGACTTCTTCATAACAGGAACCAGGACATTCTCTAAGAGAACCATTATTGCGAGGATTTGAATTATCCCTGCTTGAAGGTCTCTTATGGAACCAGAAGTCTAAACCATCAGCATCTGAAAGATTTAAGGTCGGAATTCCTTCCTCCCTTGGAGAATTTTGGGGTATTGATGGTTTAGGATCGATAGCTAAAGTTTGGAATTGAAGTGGTTGTGATCTGGCTATCAAAACTTCTTCTTCTTGTCTAGGAACTGGTTCTGTCTCTTTCTCAGGGATATAAAAGCTAGGAGACTTTCCGCTCATTAAATCAATCAAATTCCAAGCTTCACTAGCGGATAGGTGGTGGAAAGATCCTCCAGAGGCTGCATGAAGGGTTTGCTTATTTTCCCCACTAAGGCCCTCAAAAAAGTGAATTAGAAGAACTTCTTTTGGAATAGAAAGCTTTGGGCCAGTGAGAGTAAGGTTAATAAAGTGGTCCCATGATTTGCCAAGAGATTCTTCTTCGAGTTGTCAAAAAGAAAGAATCTCACGCCGAAGTTCCACCACTTTGGAGATTGGAAAATATTTAGAAAGAAAACTACTATGTAACTCCTTCCAATCTCCATGAACACTCCCTACTTTGAGTTTATACCAATGTCTAGCTTTTCCCATTAAAGAGAACGGAAAGAGCTTCCATTTAAGGGTCTCATCGGACATGCCTTCTATGCGAAGGAGGTCACAGACTCTATAAAACTCTCTTAGGTGTGTATATGGGTTTTCCTCACCTTCTCCTGAGAAAGGTTGTTTTTGAACAAATTCTATGTATTCAGGGTCTATCTCAAAACTAGATGCTATGATAGGCTTTGAAGATTTTGGTGGTTCGAGATGTGTGCAAGTAGGTCTATGAAATTCATAGATAGACATGTTTGAATTCATGATAGACCAGAGATCAAGGATTAGATAAGACGAAAGAATAGCAGAGATGAGGCAAAGGATAAAAATAAAATATTTTTTTATTTTTTTTTAGAAAATGATTAAGCTAGTTCGTAGTCAACTCAGCAACCGTTTCCCCGGCAACGGCGCCAAAAATGCTTGTTGACACTTGCTAACACCACTTGAATACTATGTTGTCATCCCCAGCATGGCACAAGAGTGTACTATGGTATTTATACGCACATAGATAATCCGCAAGCGCACGGATACCGTTGAAGCTTTTACCCGGTTAAAGGTTTTGTCGTATCCACAGGGAAACGGGAGAACCAACTACGCTCTAACTTAACCAAGGTAAATAGATAGGTGTAAATAGGAAAGATGGTAGAATCGAATAAGAACAATATTAAAGGCAAGATAACAGTGAGTGATAATATGGGAATAGAGAGTAGAGCAATCTAGTATATGGGTGATGGTAGCAGAATAGAGAGAATAACTATGGCTTCTCTACTTCAAAGGGGTATGTCTATGTCTGGGACGAACCACGTGATAAGATTACACCACAAAGGATGCTTATCCATAGGCCGATAAACCCTACCTGTCCTGCTAACGAGAGGTGGACTACAGAGGACCACCGTAACTGTCACCTACGCGGCCTACCACACGATCCAGCTAGACAGGGGATATCCACAAGTAATCTAGGTCTAAGCACCACGCTTACACCTATACTACAACTCTAACCTATAGCGTCCTATAGATTAGAAGTACTCAAAAGAGTTGTGAACCAGAACATACATAATTAGTAATTGCATAATGAATTAGAAGTAGATTACCAGAGTCATCCCATGAGCAAGCTTGATTAGAGCTTGATCATGACGAAGTACAACCGGAGGAAGAACCGACAGGCCGACCTCTCCTCTAATCCTCCTTCGCTCTGCATCTTGCTACTATCTAGATCTACTCTAGTGTAGAGAAGAGAGGAGAGCTCTCATCTCTAAACCCTAGCTTTTGCTCTGTCTATGAATAATGAATAATGATCAAGGGGTGCCTCCTCCAGGGGTCAGGGGATCTGGTTTTATAGTCCCCTCAAGTGAATATGGGTCGTTGGATCAAACCGACATAGATTGAACGGTTATCCTTGATCCTTTAGGTCGGTGGAGTTCTCCCGAGAGAAAGAGTCCCGATTGGGCTCCAGAGGTGGGCGGGCGCCCAGGGAAACAGGGCGGGCGCCCTGCCTCTAGCCCCTCTCGGCCTCCGCTTCCTTCCCGTGGCTTGTGGAGTCTTCTAGATTTAAGATAATTGCACGGCACGTTAATTTCTCTATGTAATCCCGACGTGTGGGCCTTTCTTTCGTATTTTCTGATAACCCCCTGCAGAAATAGACAAACACCAAAACTCGTGGAATTCTGTCAGATAAAACCCTAAGTCTAGATGTTGATTTCATTTGGATCCTTTTCTTTGTTTATTTGATAATTAAATTTGATACTTAAGGACCGTCAATAGTGGCGTGCTGGGGTTGGCTCGGTCCACCACTGTGCGCGTGGACCGGCCGACCGAGCACCCGTGGACCGCGTCCATGGTCCACGGTGGACCGGTTACATAACCCCGAAGGGGTATGTAATCTAGGCCGTTGGAATCTGATCAGACGGCTCAGGAAGAAGGGCAGCGGGGCGCTCGCCTGAGCCGAGGCCGACCACGGCGGCGCCATTGTCGCCGACGAGGTGAGCTCCTCGGAGCTCGCCGGAATCTCGTTCCCGGCCACTCTAAACAAAAATAACGCTACCACAACGACCAGCGCGACGAGGCGAACACGATAGGGCACAAAGAAAGGGCGGGGAGCACGTCGAGACGACGGCCCCACGGTGGCGCCATTGCCGCGCCCTCGGAAGGCTCGGGTTCGGTGTTAGAGCGCTCTAAACTTGCGATTAAAGGCACGGGGAGCATCGAGGGGATACCGAGGTTCCGTTCGAGGCGTTCGCGGCGTCCGGAAAAGCTCCGAGCGGCTTGACCACGGTCGGGGCGGACTGGAGAGAGAAGAAAACATCGGTGAGATCAAATTCATGGCATACAAGATCAAAACAAAGGTGAGATAGGTGCCTACGGTCGCGGCGAGTCCCAACCAAGCTCCCAGGGCACTCTCCGGGCTTTGGGTCGCTCGAGCAAGGGGAAACCGAGGTGGGGGAGAGAAACCGTGCTCCGGTGGTGGCTAGGGGCAGCAAAGGGGCCTCGGCCTGGGGTTTTATAGGGCGAGCAGGGGCGTCGAGGGGGCGCGCATGCGGGCGTTCTCCCAGCGTCAAGAGGCTTGATGGAGCCCCGATTGATGGCCTCCATCAATCGGCGTTTGAAGAAGGGGATGAATGCCCATTGCAATGTTCCCGGCTCGGTGGAGAAGAAGGGGGAAGACGCTGACGTGCGGGCCCCACGGTGCAGCGAGAGAGAGAGAGGGGGAAAAGAGCGCCGACAGGCGGGCCCTACTGCACAGTGAGAGGGGGAAAGGGGAGGCGCGCGGGCTGTCCACGCGGAGCAGGCCGCGCCACTAGGCCGCCAACGGCCCAAGGCCAGGGGTGAGCGCGGGGTGTGTTGGGCCAGGGTTTGGGGCTGGGCCAGATTCGATGAAGGGAATAAAATAAAAGAAAAACTCTTTTATATTTTTCAGAGCTGTAAATTTGTATAAATTTCTATCAAATTGATTTTTAAAACAAACAACCTAGTCTTACAAACAATCAAAATATTATGCACCAGCATGAATGCAGCATTTCATGTTTCTAGACCTTATAGTTTATTTTAAATAATTCCAAAAATTGTTATTTTGCCTAAACAATTCTCAAATAATTCCTATAATTATGCCAAATTAAATACTAATTTGAAAATTAATTTTTAGGGTGTTACAAACCTACCCCCCTTAGGATGAATCTCGTCCTCGAGATTCGGATGGCTCAAAAAGATAAGGGTACTCAGATCTCAAATCATCCTCTCTTTCCCATGTTGCTTCATCTTTAGAATGCCTGTTCCACTGTACTTTGCACATTCTTATGACTTTGCTCCTGGTGATTCTTTCTGTTGTCTCCAAAATTCTTACAGGATATTCTTTATAGGAAAGATCTTTTTGAACATCAAGCTCTTCTAGAGGTAACTGTTCTTCGGGTATTCTCAGACATTTCTTAAGCTGTGACACATGGAAGACATTGTGAACACTAGAGAGTTGTTCAGGTAACTCCAGTTGATAGGCTACTTCTCCTCTCCTAGCAATGATCTTAAAGGGACCTACATACCTAGGAGACAACTTCCCCTTGGTATGAAATCTCTTGACTCCTCTCATAGGTGAGACCTTGAGATACACATAATCTCCTATCTGAATTTCCAAATCCCTTCTCCTTGTGTCTGCATAACTTTTCTGTCGAGATTGTGCTATTTTCAAGTTCTGTCTTACTGTGTGCACCTGTTTCTCTGCTTCTTGCAAAATCTCTGGCCCAAAAACTTGACTTTCCCCAGTTTGACTCCAAAACAGTGGTGTCCTGCATTTCCTGCCATATAATACCTCAAAAGGTGCCATTTTGAGACTCTTCTGATAGCTATTATTATAGGAGAACTCAGCATAAGGAAAACTTTTGTCTCAACTTGTCCCGTACTGCAGGGCACAAGCTCTCAACATATCTTCTAGTATCTGATTTGTTCTTTCTGACTGCCCATCTGTTTGAGGATGGTAGGCCGAACTAAAATTCAATTTTGTATCCATGGACTCGTGTAGTTTCTGCCAAAAGTGTGATGTAAACTGTGTCCCTCTATCAGAAACAATTTTCTTTGGCACCCCATGTAAACACACAATCCTTTCCATGTACAATTCTGCCAACTTTGCCCCGGAATAGGTAGTCTTGACAGGAATGAAGTGAGCTACCTTGGTTAATCGATCTACAATAACCTAGATAGAATTGTATCCTTTCTGTGTTCGAGGTAGTCCCACTATGAAATCCATTCCAACTTCTTCCCACTTCCACTCAGGTATTTTCATGGGTTGAAGTAATCCTGCTGGTCTCTGGTGTTCTGCTTTTACTCTTTGGCACGTATCACATATAGCCACATATTCTGCTACATCTCTTTTCAAGCCATACCACCAATATCTTTCTTTAAGGTCGAGGTACATTTTAGTGCTACCCGGGTGTATAGAATAGGCTGAGTCATGAGCTTCTCTCAGAATAGTCTCTCTAATAGACTTTATCTAGGGTACACAAATCCTCTTACCGAACCATACTATTCCCTGGTCATCCATGTGAAAACCTGGTGCCTTACCGATCACTATCCGTTCAGCAATATCTTTAATTTTCTCATCTTCCAGTTGTCCTTTACGGATATCTTGTTCTAGTGTGGGTTCCACCTCCAATCCCATAGTGTTAGCTACTATACTCAAGTTCAGCTGTTCAAACTCTTCACACAACTCCCTAGGTAACTGAGTCACATAAGCCATATTAACATAGCTCTTTCTACTCAGGGCATCTGCCACTACATTAGCTTTACCCGGATGATAGTGTACTTCCAGGTCATAATCCTTAATCAGTTCCAACCACCTTCGTTGCCTTAAGTTCAAATCAGACTAGGTGAAGATATATTTCAAACTCTTATGATCTTTATAAATCTCACATTTATGACCAATTAGATAGTGCCTCCATATTTTCAGAGCGTGCACCACGGCCGCTAACTCCAAATCATGGGTCGGGTAGTTTAACTCGTGTTTCCTCAACTGTCTAGAGGCATAGGCCACAACTCTGCCTTCCTGCATCAGCACATAACCAAGACCTTGCCGAGAGGCATCACAGTAGATAGAGAAACTCTTAGTGATGTCAGGTAAAATGAGTACAGGGGCAGAAGTCAGTCTCTTTTTTAACTCTTCGAAACTAGCCTGGCACTCTTTAGACCATATAAATTTAGCATTTTTTTCTAACAGAGCAGTCATTGGTTTGGCTAACTTAGAGAAACCCTCAATGAATCTTCTATAGTACCCAGCCATTCCAAGGAAACTCCTAATTTCACTCACATCTTTAGGTGGCTTCCAGCTTAGCACATCCTGAACCATTTTCGGGTCCACTGCTACCCCTCCGTTAGAGATGATGTGCCCAAGGAAAGATACCTCTTTTAACCAAAATTCACACTTACTAAGCTTAGCATAAAGTTGATGTTCTCTAAGCTTTTGCAGCACCAATCTCAAGTGTTTCTCATGTTCTATCTCATTCTTAGAGAAAACAAGTATGTCATCAATGAACACAACCACAAACTTATCAAGGTATTCCATGAATACTTTGTTCATCAAATACATAAAGTAGGCAGGTGCATTTGTCAAACCAAAGGACATGACTGTAAACTCATATAGTCCGTATCGAGTCACAAAAGCAGTTTTAAGGATATCAGATCGTCTTATCCTTAACTGATGATAACCAGACCGAAGGTCTATCTTAGAAAACACACAAGCTCCTTTCAACTGGTCAAACAGGTCATCGATTCTAGGGAGTGGATACTTGTTCTTAATTGTAACCTCATTAAGCGATCTGTAATCTATACACATTCTTTGTGTCCCATCTTTCTTTTCTACGAATAACACTGGTGCTCCCCAAGGTGAGGAACTTGGTTGAACATAACCCTTATCTAGCAATTCTCTTAATTGCTTCTTAAGTTTTGCTAATTCATTCACTCCCATTCTATATGGTCTTTTAGCCATGGTTGCAGTTCCAGGTAAAAGTTCAATTATAAACTCAATGTCACGGTCAGGTGGCATACCTGGCAGTTCCTCAGGGAATACGTCCGGATACTCATTCACTATCCATATGTCTTCTATTGATGTCCCCTTCAGTTGATTAACTGTGTAGTATTGTTTAGCTGACATACTAACCTCTATCTCAATTTGCTGTCCTGAAGGTGTCATTAACTGAACTGTTTTGCTATCACATTGTATAACTGCCTTTCTCTGTTTCAACCATTCCATACCCAAGATAACATCAATACCAGAAGTTTTCAAAACCACTGGGCTAACTGTAAACTCTACCCCCCGTAAGGTGATGTTTACTAGAGGGCATCTAAGGGTAGCTTGCATTTCTGCTCCAGGTGAGCTAACTATCATGGAATTTTTCATAGCAATCATGGGTATATCATATTTCTTGACAAATGACTGAGCAATAAAGGAATGTGATGCACCGGAATCGAATAAAACTGTAGCAGGGCTTGAGTTAACTGGAAACATACCGAGCATCACGTCCGGTGCCTCTTGTGCCGCCTCGGCTGTCACATGATTTACCCTGCCTCTGATATTGTTTTGGGCCATCTTCTTGGGGCACCTATTGGAGTAATGTCCCGGCTCACCACAGCTATAACATTTGTTATCATTGTTGGCATTTGGTGCTTTTGGTGCACCATTCTTTGGTGGAGCATTGGGAACATTTGTCTTCACGGGAGCATTATTGACTGGCTGCTGACGTTGGTTAGGAGCTTTGTACTGCTGCTGCTGCTGTGCACGCTGTGGCTACTGGTTACGATTGACCAGGGTTGACTGTCCCTGATAGCATTGTTGTGGATAAGCTTGCTGAGGATTGGTACTGTTGGGTATTCTTAACATCATTACCAAAAGTAGACTAAGTTCTCTAAATCTAGTAACGGTGCCAAAAATGCCAAACCTATCCCTCACACCACTTAAGCCAAGTTGTCATCCCCAGCATGATATAAGAGACGCGGTATTGAAATATGCAATTGCTCTTCTAAATAAATAATGAATGGGGTCTGCAAGCGCACAGATTAATACCGATGCAGCATTTTAACCGGGAAGTATTCCAGGTATCGTTATTTATATTTTTACCACTGGGAAGGGATTAGCAATCATCAATATTGATTACAGAATAGAATATGAGATTGAGCATCTATCATTGCATGTATAATTGAGAACATTATATCTAACTCTTCATACAGGGATAAGTGTCACATAAAGGATATATGAGATAATAATAGTGACAAGGATAATTAATCTGATCTAGCCACATAATAAATATGATAAGCACCTCAATTAGATACTCTAGAAAGTCTTTAGCATGGTATTAGAACGAACTACAAGAATATTCCCTAAGTTATTCTCAACTATATAGTCTAGCATTATCATAATTAGTGCAAGCATACTTAGCAATCATTGTGAGACAAGACTACGCCCATGCATAGTGATATTAGCAAGGAATATGAGAAACATAGCAATCACTCCCCTGTAATAATGTTGCTCTGCCAGCCCAATACACGAGAGGGGGACTATATAAGAATCAATGAAGCTGTCACTATCACGAACCACCCCACGATCTGGCATATTGGGTACAATCGCAGATAAATACGGTATAAGCACCACGCCTACACAATATCTATCATTTACCCATGGATCCGATGGATAAACGCTATACGATCCTAAGCATGTATATAGATCCAATCTAACTAAGCCAAGTACATAACTATGATAAACTAAGAACAATATAATCTTGAATATAAGCAAGTAGAGCAAAGTCATAAGCAATATATTGAAGTAGAACAAAGTCATATTCATAATATTGAAGAACAAAGATAATTAGAAAGCAATTAGAAGCACAATTAGAGAATTACCAAGAATCCTCCTGACAGATCCGGAAACCAATCGAAGATTGACTCCTTCTAGTTCTAATCCTATGTAGCTATGCTAATCTAGATATCTAATTGATGTGGTGGCTCTAATCTTGATCAGAGGCTTCTTCTCCCTTGATGGAACAATGAATTAGGGTTGAGAGGCTCTCTCCTCCAGGGGCCAGGGGGTCTGGTTTTATAGTCCCTTCAAGTGAATACGGGCCGTTGGATCAAACTGACATAGATTGTATGGTTTAGATTCATCCTTTAGGTCGGTGGAAACCTCCCGCAAAGCAGAGTCCTGATTGGACTCAGGGGCAGGGCGGGCGCCCTGACCAACTGGGCGGCCACCCAGGGTCAGGCCCCGTTTCGCCTCCGCTTCGGTCTCGTGGCTTCTGGAGTCTTCTAGATGTAAGATAATTGCGCGGCACGTTAATATCTTTACGTAATCCCGACGTGTGGGCCTTTCTTCCGTATTTCCTGATAACCCCCTACAGAAATAGACAAACACCAAAACTCGTGGAATTCTGTCAGATAAAACCCTAAGTCTAGATGTTGATTTCATTTGGATCCTTTTCTTTATTTATTTGATAATTAAATTTGATACTTAAGGACCGTCAACAAACTCCCCCAAGCTTACCTCTTGCTCGTCCCTGAGCAAGGATAGACTCAGCTATGGATCATAAGTTGTTGCAATATCTTTAAAAATTGACGGTACACATGCTTTTAAATAAGATCTCATCTCTGAGTTAGAGTAAACTGTCAAGACTTAAAACTTACTTACTTTACCTTCACCATGGGACTTGTAACTGTCACTTCTGTCTTGAGTAGTTAAAAGATAGAACAGTCTAGCCAAGTGCCATGTCTCTTATTCTTGATCAGCTATAGCTCTGGGGTTTTTTGCAGATTTTCAAATAAAACTCAGAGATTCCTTGTATGATTCTCTCAGATCTCTCTTTTGTGGTATTTCTGGATCCTTACCAAGGCAGTGATGGTATATGCCTTCTCTCAAGATATGTGGTATTTGTGGTATAAGGCATAGTGACATTGCCTTCTCTCTCACCCTACACTAATAAGGCTTTAATATCTGGAGCTCATAGGTGGGAGATAAAGTATACATACTTACAAGACATTTATTGCATAGTCAAACCATGGATCCAAAGAAACAAATCAATAAGCCAAATCAAGATGTGCATGTGTGGCGAATGAATGATGTATGGTGATGATGGTGATAACAATGGTGAAAACAATGGTGGTGGAAGTCTAATTCTACTTTGCTCTTTGAGGGGATACATACCTTCCTTGCTTTAGAAACTTTATGAGGAGAATGAGATGCTCTTCTTTTTTTTCTCTCAGGTGGGCATCTTGTACCCCTAATTCTACTGTCGGACACTTGTCTATTTTTACCTCTCGTCTCACTTTTTCTTTTCCTTCGAGGTTCCGAGCACTTGCTCCTTTTTATTTCCTCGTATTTTTTTTCTTCTTTCTTCTTTTTTTTCTTTTTTTTCTAGAACACTCATCTCTTGAGATAAGATAGCAAGTGGTAGTAACAAGATAACTTGAGCATTTATTTCACAAGGGAAAAACAGAAATATTTTTGGTTATTCTCTCCCGGATTAGGAGTAGAATATTTTTAGGTGGTTCTGGAGATGGAAATGGATGGATATATATGGATGGTACTTCTGGAGTAGAAGTAGCATATATGAGTGAACGTGCAAGTGAATCTTGATTTAACCACATGATAAGCTCCTAAGGGTCTACACAGCTTGACCACACTCAATGCTCATAAGCAGTAAATAGTAAATGTGTGGCTCAAAGTCTAATAAGCATGTATATATGGCTGTGGTAGGAATTTAAACTCTCATCATACAGGAACATATCATGCAACATTTTAAAGATTTTCAAAGATAAAATTCTCCAGAATTCTAGCATCTCTAGGAACAGATAAACAGCAGCTCAACCTTCCTATATCGTATCCGTTAACAACTTAGACTTTAGATCAAGTTTTCATCCCACAGGTTTAGGTCTAGAGCAAGCTTTAAATTATAACAGTTATATCTAAACTTGAGAGAGAACTTAAAATTTGCATATTAGGCAGAGCAACTATTCATCATATCCATGCTTAAGTTTTATTTAGATACAGATTAGCATAGTCACTTTATTTATTTATTAAACACACTAAGCAAAAGATATAAGCACAAAATCTTTATTTGTTTTTTTTCATATTTATGTATATTTATATTCTAAAATAATATGAATGTAAAGATAGATAGAAATACTTATCGAGATAAATGGGAGTGCTCTCCCCCAAGCTGAATTTTGACGTAATTTCTCTTGATGTAGCTAGCAGGTGGCAGAGGTGTATTTGAAAGTCAGCAGCATTCTGCCAGCGATTAGAATGTCCTCCGTCTGCTAGTCTTCTTGATTCTTAAATTCTGTGGAGCTCAAATAGACAACAAAGCTTGTGGAACTGATTAAGTGTTAGCATAAATATCTAGCCTTTATCATGTTGAGACTCCTTAGTAAATGTTACTCCCTATTTTTTGTATTTTCATTTTTATAAAGCAGAAAAGAAATATTTATTTTATTTTTATGCCACCACAGTGAATGTACTTATGGGTTTTATGCCACCCGTATACTCACATGGGGCTTACTGGTTTTTCATATTTTTATTTTCTTTTTAGGATAGTACGAACATGATTAACTAAATAAACTATTTGAAATAACTGAAAGGGAAAGGATAACTACCAAGTTTACCTCTTGGCAAGGCGTTCGGTGTTTTTAAGTCCTCCGAACGGGACTCTCCAATTTCTTAATCGTCCTGAGGTTCGTTGGGTGGCGTAGTCGGTACTTCCGGCAGCGCCTCCTCTTCTTGTATAGTTATCTTCATTTTCCATACCTGACTCGGTGTTTCAATTTCCTCTGGATAATTCTGTTTAAACTCAACGTCTTCTGACCTTACAACTTCTCCTTCATAGTCTGCCCATCCGTCCTTGATGATCTGCCTCCTCTGGTTGTGGTTGCGTCTCTTTCTGACCTGCTTAGATTCTTCAACGATATAGTTAGGGTCAGTAAAATAACGGCGTACCTTCTCTGAGGGGAAGTGCATATGGACTTCTCCGGTTCCAATGTAGATAATTGCTTTAACGGTGCTGAGGAACGGTCTTCCAAGGATGATGGGTGGATCGTATTCGTCTTCTCCCATGTCAACAACTTGAAAGTCTGTGTAGATAAAGTGATCGTCTATTTTGACTGGGACATCAGTTATTGTTCCTTTAACTTCTCGAAATGTCTGATCTGCCATCTGGAGCTGAATGTATGTTGGTCTTAGTGGCATGGTCCCGAAAAAGAGCCGATAGGTGACTGCGGCCATTATGTTGACGCCCGATCCGGTGTCGCAAATTGTCTTGTAGAAGCTATATCCATGTATGGAGCAGTAGATGCTTGGCATTCCTGGGTCGTCCTTCTTGGTCAAAAACGGTGACTTAAGTTGATGATCTTGACCTCTATGAACTACAGTGACCATCTTCGCTGACTCGGTCCACACTTGCTTGTTCCTGTTCCTCCTGTTGGTCCTCTTCCTTGATTCACGTCTGGATTGATTTGGAATTTGTGTAGTCTTGTTCTTGAAGAAAAATGTCTCCTTCCTCCCTTTGACATAGAAACTGATCTTGGCAGCACTAGCGTAGATGATAGCTCCCGTGGTGTTCAAGAATGGCCTCCCTAAGATGATAGGTGCTCTCTCATTATTTCCGGTCTCTACCACTACGAAGTCTGCTGGGGCATACAAGGTACCAACTCAGACACAAAGGTTCTTCACTATTCCTTTCAGAAAAGTTATCGTCTGATCTGCAAACTGCAAACACATGGTTGTCTCTAATAAAGGATATGTAAAGAATTTTTCATAGAGTACCCTGGGTATAATGTTGACGCTGGAGCCAAAGTCACAGAGTGCTTCTGGGAAGTCCACCATGCCGATGGAGATCGGGATGACGGGGCGTCCTGGATCGCCTCTCTTGACCGGCAGACGGTCAGTAGAAAATTCAGTGATGGGGTTACTCCAATTACCTGCATCAAACATGTCTACAAGATTTGCAGATTCTAATCCTTCCGGTTGTGATGGTATACCAGGGTTAGTAGTAGGAACAGCAGCAGCTATTTGATTTAACTGGGATTCAATCATTTTATTAAAGCTAATTTGATTCTTGATGGCAGTAGAGAAATTATCCATTCTATTATTTATATTTTCTAGCATTTTATCATTAGATGCCAACTTCTTAGATAGATTATCCATTAGCTTGCCTTGATTAGACACTAACTCTCTCAAAGGTGGAAAATTATTATTATTGTTATAAGAATTGTTACCTTGATAATTACCTGAGTAGTTAGGCCTCTGTTGATTCCAACCTTGATTTTGTTGAGGACGGTTGTAGTAGTTGTTGTTGTTGTTGTTGATGTAGTTCACATCCTCAAGTATCTCAGGGCAGTGGTTGCCTGAGTGTCTAGTGTCTCCACACTCCTCACAAGTCATGTGAGAGTCGTAGATGTGCATAACTTCTTTCTTGTCTCCAGCTCTATCGTCGAGCTTCTTCATGAGCAGGTCTAGCTTTGCAGACAGCATGTCTACCTCCTTCAGCTGATGCATACCTCCACCTCTCTTGCGTGTCTGGGTCCTCTCTTCATTCCAACTTTGATTGGACGCCATCTTCTCCACAAGAGCTGTGGCTTGTGGTATAGTAAGTGATAAGAATGCTCCTCCAGCTGCAGCATCCATGGTTTCTCGGGCACTATTGCCAAGCCCATGATAAAACGTCTGCATCAATAGCCAACTCTCCATTCCATGATGGGGACATTCTAGGATGTAGTCTTGAAAGCGCTCCCATGCTTCTGGAACAGATTCATCATTTTGTTGCTGAAAACTTGTAATCTTCCCACGAAGAGCATTGGTCTTGCCCATGGGAAAGAACTTTGCCAGGAAGTTTGTTGAGCAGAGTGCCCACGTAGTATTCTTCTCCTTTGTAGCGTAGAACCACTGCTTCGCTCTTCCTAACAGTGAGAATGGGAAGAGGCGAAGTAGTATAGCATCTTTGGAAACTTCTGATATGGTGAATGTGTTGCAAATCTCCAGGAAGTGTTGTAAATGAGCACTAGCATCTTCGTGTGCCTTCCCACAGAACTGATTGGATTGCACCATGTTGATAAGTCCAGGCTTGAGCTCAAAGTTGCCATCGATCTCTGCAGCAGGTCCAGTGCGGATGTTGTCCGTAGTGGGAGCTGAGAACTCGCGGATTGATTTGTTCGCCATGTCCTCGAACTCTGAAGACAAGTTCCGGTGATCTTCTTGATTGGATGAAGCTTCTTGCTGAAGTGTTGATGATTTCTTCTTGAGCTTTGCTCTCGTCTTCTTGAATAATGCTTCGGGATTGTCAACAAAATTTCCTAGAAGATGTCTTCTATTCATACATTCCCCTGCATAAGATAAAATAGAAAAATATCGGGGTAAAACTGTATGAGAGAATAGATAAGCTCAATCATATTAGTGATGCGAATGATAACTCAAAATCCTTTATTCCATTCCTGATTAGTAATCAACCTTCCCCGGCAACGGCGCCAAAAATGCTTGTTGGGTATTCTTAACATCATTACCAAAAGTAGACTAAGTTCTCTAAATCTAGTAACGGTGCCAAAAATGCCAAACCTATCCCTCACACCACTTAAGCCAAGTTGTCATCCCCAGCATGATATAAGAGACACGGTATTGAAATATGCAATTGCTCTTCTAAATAAATAATGAATGGGGTCTGCAAGCGCACAGATTAATACCGATGCAGCATTTTAACCGGGAAGTATTCCAGGTATCGTTATTTATATTTTTACCACTGGGAAGGGATTAGCAATCATCAATATTGATTACAGAATAGAATATGAGATTGAGCATCTATCATTGCATGTATAATTGAGAACATTATATCTAACTCTTCATACAGGGATAAGTGTCACATAAAGGATATATGAGATAATAATAGTGACAAGGATAATTAATCTGATCTAGCCACATAATAAATATTATAAGCACCTCAATTATATACTCTAGAAAGTCATTAGCATGGTATTAGAACGAACAACAAGAATATTCCCTAAGTTATTCTCAACTATATAGTCTAGCATTATCATAATTAGTGCAAGCATACTTAGCAATCATTGTGAGACAAGACTACGCCCATGCATAGTGATATTAGCAAGGAATATGAGAAACATAGCAATCACTCCCCTGTAATAATGTTGCTCTGCCAGCCCAATACACGAGAGGGGGACTATATAAGAATCAATGAAGCTGTCACTATCACGAACCACCCCACGATCTGGCATATTGGGTACAATCGCAGATAAATACGGTATAAGCACCACGCCTACACAATATCTATCATTTACCCATGGATCCGATGGATAAACGCTATACGATCCTAAGCATGTATATAGATCCAATCTAACTAAGCCAAGTACATAACTATGATAAACTAAGAACAATATAATCTTGAATATAAGCAAGTAGAGCAAAGTCATAAGCAATATATTGAAGTAGAACAAAGTCATATTCATAATATTAAAGAACAAAGATAATTAGAAAGCAATTAGAAGCACAATTAGAGAATTACCAAGAATCCTCCTGACAGATCCGGAAACCAATCGAAGATTGACTCCTTCTAGTTCTAATCCTATGTAGCTATGCTAATCTAGATATCTAATTGATGTGGTGGCTCTAATCTTGATCAGAGGCTTCTTCTCCCTTGATGGAACAATGAATTAGGGTTGAGAGGCTCTCTCCTCCAGGGGCCAGGGGGTCTGGTTTTATAGTCCCTTCAAGTGAATACGGTCCGTTGGATCAAACCGACATAGATTGTATGCTTTAGATTCATCCTTTAGGTCGGTGGAAACCTCCCGCAAAGCAGAGTCCTGATTGGACTTAGGGGCAGGGCGGGCGCCCTGACCAACTGGGCGGGCGCCCAGGGTCAGGCCCCGTTTCGCCTCCGCTTCGGTCTCGTGGCTTCTGGAGTCTTCTAGATGTAAGATAATTGCGCGGCACGTTAATATCTTTACGTAATCCCGACGTGTGGGCCTTTCTTCCATATTTCCTGATAACCCCCTGCAGAAATAGACAAACACCAAAACTCGTGGAATTCTGTCAGATAAAACCCTAAGTCTAGATGTTGATTTCATTTGGATCCTTTTCTTTATTTATTTGATAATTAAATTTGATACTTAAGGACCGTCAACAGGTACGAGTACGCGTGTTGTTTCCTGACTGTTGTCCCTGGAACTTCCTTTTCTTATCTTCCATGTGACGGTGTTTGTTTTCAATCACCAGAGCCTTGTCCACCAGATACTGAAAGCTTGCAAAAGTGTGGGATAGCAGTTGGTACTGGAGCCCATCATTCAACCCTTCCATGAATAGTTCCTGCCTCTTTTCATCGTTCTCCACTTCAGTGGGACCATATCGTGACAATTGTATGAACTTGTCACGATATTCAGCAACAGACATACCTTCTTGCTTGAGGGAGAGAAATTCTTTCTTTTTCAGTTTCATTAGTCCGGCAGGGACATGATGAGAGCGGAAAGCATTATGAAACTCCATCCAGGTTATGGGGTCAGCATCTGTACGGCCAAAACGGAAAGAATCCCACCAATCAAGGGCAGCTCCTTGCAGTTGCCCCGCTGCATACAACACTTTCTCTCTGTCATCACACTGTGCAATCTCTAGTTGTCTTTCAATAGCACGAAGCCAGTCATCAGCTTCGAGAGGGTCGGTGGAGTGTTTGAAAACAGGTGGATGTCCCTTCAAGAATTCTCCTCTCTTGTCCCTAACGTGAGGAGGTGCGTTTCCATTTCCATTTCCATTGTTCTGCATATTTTGAGCCAGCTGCTGCAGCAGTTGTGTTTGCATCATCATCAGCTGCTCCATAGTAGGAGGTGGTGGTGGTGGTGGCAAGTCCTCACCCCTCCTCTTCCTCCTGGTGTTGGCCATCTGTACCAGATACATAATATGAGTCTCATATGTCTATGATACTTAATTTTCAAGAGATATAACATGCTGAAATTTATACCATCTGATCAAGTACGGAATTACATATGTTGTGAGTACAAGGTAGTATGCATTCTGCATTTTTCTGCTGTCCTCACTAAAGTTACAGTGGAGTAAAACAAGCATCTCTCTGTTTAACGTCTCACTGCGAAATTTAACTTTCTGAAAAGCTCGGAAATTTTCCTACAACTTTCATTCAGATCACTTCCTCAATTTCTGGCGTTTACATAGGTAAAAACAAGTGACAACTTTTACTGTTCTGGAATTTCTGACTGCGCAGAGAGGTCACATTGTAACAATTTTATCTCTCAAACGGTAACAGATATTGAGGTGGTTCCAGAGCCAGATGAAAGATATAGAAGTCTATTTTATTCCAAAATTTTTTTGTATTTTTAGACCATCCAGAACTCGGAATGTTCAGATATTAAGGCAGACTGCTCAGAGGGAAAAACATGGGTGGACAGCAAGATATAAGTAAAACCCAACTATTTATTCATATTATCCTTAGACCTTAGCCCTAACCTAAATGACTGTGGACAGGCCCACAATCATTGAAATCATGACAAAAATCCAACTCACCCATTAAGCATTATTACAAGCATGCATTCACGTAGTAGCAATTGTTCAATCAGTAGAAAATAAAAACACACTCTCGCATCTCTATGCGTACATATTACAAATGGGGAAAATCCTCCTAAGGGTCAAGGTTGGTGCCGGTGTTGGGGTCCTCATGGTTCCTTGGGGGTGACTCTGCGAGGATGAGTGGTACTTCTTCAACATGACTCCCCTGCTGTTGCTTCAACATGGCGTTCTCAACAGCTAACTCGAGGTAGGCCTTCCTCAGAGCATCTAGCTCATATGAGACTCGATCTAAGTCAGTGTTGGTTTGAGCCAAACATGCCAAGGTGGGTCGAATTCTGGGGTTCCCTACCCCAAGTGGTGCAGCGATGTTGCAGGATGTCTGACCACTCCGCCGGCGAGGTAGATAGCGATCTTCTTCCCATGCAATATCAGCAAAGTGGCGGTCGCGGTTCACCACCGAGGCCTGCCGGGCAGCGTCCCGGATAGCTGCTGCGTGGGTGGTCCTGGCGGTGATCGCACGGTGGATGTAGCACACCCGACTTCCTTCTCGGATGTAAGCTTCAGTCTCCCAAAAGCCGATGTAGTCGGGGTGGGTCCAATGCTCGGTGCGGTACTGTACGGTACACCGGGCGTGATAACGACGTGCGAGAGTAAGGAGCTTCCGGTGGTAGTAGGTGTCACCATGCAAGTCAAAATGCATCACCACTGTCCATCCCTTTGCCAGAAGCGCAGCATGGTGATCTTGGATATCTCCATCACTGTCACCATTATCACCACAATTGTCATGGTCGTCCGAGTCAGAGCTGTCAGAACTATCTCCATCATCTGGATCACCAGCACCCTCTTGTTTATCTTGCTCCATGGGCTCCTCTTCGGTGTCCTCATCTTCAACAGGTTCCTCTATCATGACTTCCTCCTCAGCATCCTCATCCATGGGTACATCCATGGTTTGTTCCTCTTGTGGATCCTCCTCCATGTCTCTCAGTGCTTCAACCAGATGCGGGGGAACACGCTTGCCTAGAGTGAACCTTGTCCTCTTGTTGGGCATGATGACACGTTTGCGAGCTGTCCACTTGGTACGGGCCATCTATAAGAAAAGATATGAGGATTAGAACAAAATAATTTTCTCAATAGATATTAGGCAGATTGTAAGCAATAATTTTATAAGAAAATAATTAATAAAATAAGTGCTCAAGACCCTAAGATCGTCCAATTCTAACTAGGTTGTTCGTCCTACAGTCAGGCTAAGCTTTGATACCAATTTGTCGCACCCAGTTTTGATAACAAAACCAAGTACTCAAATATGTGCGCCCAGGATGTCCAAACACATATATTATCACAAATTGTAAATATATCAAAGTAAAGTACTTTATTACATCGCATGTTCAACTTAAACATCTCACATAGTCTTGCTCATTGGCAACATTATTACATAAAGCGGAAAGCTAAGCCCTTGTTGCCACAGGGACACCAACTGGTGAACACCAGCTCTCTAGTAGTCATGGACATCTTCGGGGAACTCCTCAGTACACACATCTGTTACCCATCCGGAATTTTCATTGAAATATAAACAAGTGTAAGTGCACCATGCTTAGCAAGTATAACATAGGGGTATATGAAGGCTCAAAGGCTTGACTCGGTTTAACAGCGATTAGCATTTTAGTTGGTCATATTTTATTATCCAAGACTTGCTACTTTTAATGAGAGACCAACCCTGGTTACATAAGTATTAATCAAAGTTATCACATTTCCCAAGTATAGCCAAGTAACCGCTAACCAAGAAGGATCCAGGCCGCTCATGACCGAGAGCTCGGCTGTTATAACAGGTTTTAGATTTCTGCAGAAATTGTACAACTTTACCCCCGAGCCGTGGTTCCCTAGTGTCGGGGTTTGCAAGGCCCACACCACTTCTACCGAGGAAGTGTGACAGGGTTCCACTACTTAACCTTTCACTAGTCACCTTAACAAAATAGTAGCCGCGAGGTTTCAGTGGCAAGTGTGCATAGACGACCTCCTTCAAGAGGCACATGTGGTCGCGGCACTGTACACACCAAGGTAGGAGTGACATCTATACACCACGAGGCACCCCCTCTAGCGCCTTTCGGTAACTACTAATTTGCTAGAGACATACTAGTTATATGATTAAAGTCAGAGCCATGTGACTCTCGGGATTGTACGTGACCTCCTGGGTGGCCGCTTCAGGATTAAGTCCTTATGGAGAGGAATCTAGAGCTTTCATAATCCAAGCTCTAGCCCCCTGACCAAGTTACTAGAACATATTTTATCACATTGCATATACCAATTAATCAGATTAATTTATAATCTTGGGTTTTAAACGTAGCAGCAACTACCTAAATAAATGCACACCTTCCCATGGGTATCAAGGATTTGTGGTACAAAATTATCTAGGTAAAATCCTTATAGGTATTTCAATTTAGACACATGCATATGTATGAATTAAATAATGTTCATAGGTACAAGGAAGCCTATATTACACTTGCCTTCCTCAAAAGTTTCTTCCTAGTAGAGCTCCACAAACTGTTCCTCAACCACCCCAACCTGATCACCTTCTATTCGTGATCCAAACACCAATCAAGCATCCAGTCCAATCATCACATGCATACAAATAGAGTTCTATTAGAATAGTACACCAAACAGTAAAAACAGTGACTGAAAAGTATATAAATCTACTCTATGCATTTCTACGAACACATGAGCGAAAGAATCACTCTAATCAGACTTAAAACGTGAAAGTTATGCATAAAACAAAATGGATGGCATTTCTGTGAATAAACTGAATTAAAAACGAATTTAAAAGAATTAAAACTGAATTTCTAACGGGTCTGGACCGCGCGCACTATTATATACAAGTACAGGGTTTAAAACGGAAGAAAACAGGATTAAAAGAAATACTTTTGAACTAGGTTGGACCGCGGGTTGATTTGTTTGAAACAGGGGGGTTAAAGTGCAAAATCTCCAGCGGTTCGCGGCTGACCGCGTCGCTGGCCGACAGGGGGGCCACGTGGCGTGCTGGGGTTCGCTCGGTCCACCACTGTGCGCGTGGACCGGCCGGCCGAGCGCCCGTGGACCGCGTCCATGGTCCACGGTGGCCCGGTTACATAACCCCGAAGGGGTATGTAATCTGGGCCGTTGGAATCCGATCGGACGGCTCAGGAAGAAGGGCGGCGGGGCGCTCGCCTGAGCCGAGGCCGACCACGGCGGCGCCATTGTCGCCGACCAGGTGAGCTCCTCGGAGCTCGCCGGAATCTCGTTCCCGGCCACTCCAAACAAAAATAACGCTACCACAACGACCAGCGCTGTTGATGCAAAACTGGTCTGCAAACACAAAGGGCTAATACCCGATTCAAACGTTAAGGCGTGCCAGCCGATTTGACCTTGCTATCGGCAAAGGTGATAACTCGAATACTTCAGTCCTGACAACAGCGATGCGCCCGGATGTCACGGCTAAGAGGTACTCACGCGGAACTTGAGAACACGCCGAGCTTAAGTCGACGAATTCCTAAGAACTCGTAACAAAAGGAAAAAGTATGACTAAGTCGTCGAAAAGTAAATGCTGGAATATGAGTAAAAACGTGTGTTTGATTTCTTGATTGATTATTACAAGGCCCTAGGGTCTATATTTATACCCTGCTCAAAGAGCTACAACCAGACACGATTAGAATTCGAATTCCAAATTACACGGAATCCGTATACAAAACGATGCAAATAATTAAGGAAATAACAAAACTATCCCTCGTGACAAACCGAAACTCCTCCACATAACGACCGGCAGCTTCCAGACTCCTCCTTTGCATCATCGGCAGATCCTTTGCCATAGTCATCGGCAGACTTTCTTATCTAGCCATCGGCACCATATTACTGCCTGTCACATTCAACTTCTCCCTCATCAGCAACCATCCTCATCGGCAACCCGCTTTGTAAACATCGTACTGCCACCTTATCCTGCCATCCTAGACACGTGCCCAAAAACGGTGTCAACAAGCGCGACGAGGCAAACACGATAGGGCACAAAGAAAGGGCGGGGAGCACGTCGGGACGACGGCCCCGTGGTGGCGCCATTGTCGCGCCCTCGGAAGGCTCGGGTTCGGCGTTAGAGCACTCTAAACTTGAGATTAAAGGCACGGGGAGCATCGAGGGAATACCGAGGTTCCGTTGGAGGCGTTCGCGGCGTCCGGAAAAGCTCTGAGCGGCTTGACCACGGTCGGGGCGGACTGGAGAGAGAAGAAAACGTCGGTGAGCTCGAATTCATGGCATACAAGATCAAAACAGAGGTGAGATAGGTGCCTACGGTCGCGGCGAGTCCCAACCAAGCTCCCGGGGCGCTCTCCGGGCTCTGGGTCGCTCGAGCAAGGGGAAACCGAGGTGGGGGAGAGAAACCGTGCTCCGGTGGTGGCTAGGGGCAGCAAAGGGGGCTCGGCCTGGGGTTTTATAGGGCGAGCAGGGGCGTCGAGGGGGCGCGCATGCGGGCGTTAACTCCCGGCGTCAAGAGGCTTGATGGAGCCCCGATTGATGGTCTCCATCAATCGGCGTTTGAAGAAGGGGATGAATGCCCATTGCAGCGTTCCCGGCTCGGTGGAGAAGAAGGGGGAAGACGCTGACGTGCGGGCCCCACGGTGCAGCGAGAGAGAGAGAGGGAAAAGAGCGCCGACAGGCGGGCCCTACTGCGCAGTGAGAGGGGGAAAGGGGAGGCGCACGGGCTGTCCGCGCGGAGCGGGCCGCGCCACTGGGCCGCGTGCGCGTCGCGAGCGAGGGCAGGGAGCTGGGCCGCCAACGGCCCAAGGCCAGGGGTGAGCGCGGGGGTGTGTTGGGCCAGGGTTTGGGGCTGGGCCAGAGGTGAAGGAAACAAAATAAAAGAAAAACTCTTTTATATTTTTTAGAGCTGTAAATTTGTATAAATTTCTATCAAATTGATTTTTAAACCAAACAACCTAGTCTTACAAACAATCAAAATATTATGCACCAGCATGAATGCAGCATTTCATGTTTCTAGACCTTATAGTTTATTTTAAATAATTCCAAAAATTGTTATTTTGCCTAAACAATTCTCAAATAATTCATATAATTATGCCAAATTAAATACTAATTTGAAAATTAATTTTTAGGGTGTTACACACACTATACCCAACGTGTCTAGCCATTCTTACGCCATTTAAGGTAACCGCTAACAAGCTAGAAAAAGGTCCTCATACTGAGCTAAAGCCAGAGCCATATAGCCCTCATGGTTGCACAGTTGTCCCGGGTAATCACGTACAGACAAGATCTCATATAGTTATTTGTCATCCTTTTACGTTCATTGCATAGCTATTAATCATCTTACAAGATCATGGATTACTTCAAGCACTAGCATAACTACTTCAAATGCATATCAAGTAGGTAACAAGAAATTCAGGATAACAATCATCTATGATTTTGCTAAGGTCATCAAGGTGGACACATGCATATGATAAATGTTGTACTGATTGTGTATAGGTAACAAGGATAGTGCCAAGTTATACTTGCCTTGATCAAAGCTCTCCTGAGCCTGCTGCTGGTCGTCAAAAGCCTGGGTCTTGGTCACCGACGTACGGCTCACCGTCTATTCCCAAACATCAATCAACAACACGCAATCCAATGAGGCAATCATACACAAAGCAAACAAGCTATAATTAGAACATTACACCAACCAGTGGTAAATCAAATATAGAAGTTTATAAAAATATTCTACGCAGCGCTACGATCACACAAACGTAAAGTTCACGAAAATCGGAATTAAAACGTGGAAGTTACGAATTTTCTAAGATTTTCTATAGATAAATAACTAATTAAATGCTACTGCGAAAATAAAAAGTTTCAAAACAGAAAAATAATTCCTCTAACCTATAGAGCTTGAAAATACGAACCTAACGCAATTTGAATAGACCAAATCGGATTTAAAATGAATATTTTATGAGCCTTATAAAATCAGTGACAAACTTGTAAATAGCAGAAAGCGTATTCTAGTTCAAACCGATGAAGAATACGTTTTTCAAAATAAAAGGCGTAAAATCGGGAAAGCGCTTTGGACGGCGGGTTCTAATATGGAATTGCCCAGGGCCTCTTTAGCAAAGTTACCCCGAAAGGGTATCTTCTAATCCAAGCGCTTGATTTCACGATCTACGGCCGAGACTCGCTCAGGGGAGGAAGCGGCCGGCCGGCGGCGAGCTCCACGACGGACGCCATGGATGCCACCCCGGAGCTCGCCGGAGTTAGCGGATCTTGCGACTCCGAGCGCTAGGGGACAAAGAGAAAGCACCAGGCGGAGGAGGAGCTCACCGCGATCCCGTTTATGCGCTTGGTTGGGTCCGAGAGACAGCGGAGATGGCGTGCGAGGTGGCGGCTCGATTTTGGAGTTCGGCGAGATCTGAGAGGTGAGCACAGGGCTTAAAAGGACTCGGTTAACGCTTGGGTGAAAGAAATCCCGAAAATCGGGGTGGGCGTTCTTGCCTTCGACGGTGTCCGGTTTGATATCGACGCGAGGAGGACGGAGGAGGGCGCCGACACGTGGGACCCCGGTGCCAGAGACTGAAAGGGAGAGGAGGGAGCTGCGCACGGTTTGAGCCTTGGCCCGGTGGCTGGAAGCAGGCTGGGCCGCGGGGAGCACTGGGCCACGCCCTGGGCCTTTGCGCGATGCGGGGGAAAAGGAAAACTGGCCAGGGGAGGGGGAAAGCGCTGGCTGCGGGGGGGGGGGAAAGGGGATTGGGCTGGCTGGGCTTCTTCCCCCTTTTCTTTTTATTTTCTTTTTCAATTCTTTTTCCAAAGGAGTTTTAAAACAAAAACAATTAAAATAAAAACAAAGCAACAGTACAAAAATAACTATGCTCCACCATGAATGCAAAATCACGTTTCTAAACTTATGATGAATTTTAATTTTCACCAAATTATTTATTTGCTAGATTCAAATGCTCACAAAAATACTTAAATAAATCAAATTAATTCCTATTAATTGAAATCAAAATTTTGGGTGTTACAAGGACATAACATACATGATGCATAAAGAGATAATAAGAACATCTCACGTTGGGTCAGTCCAGCCATATGTCATACACGTGCCCACATTATTAGTTTGACATCTCTATATCTATGACTTGTGAAATATAGTCATCAACTAATACATGTGCTAATCTAATATTTATGTGTGTCCTCACATGCACTCTAATTACGAGTAACTTTAGAATAACCATACAAGTAAAAGAGTTTCATAAACAAATTCACATAATTGTCAATCGATACAAGTTTGTCTATAATAGATATTCATTGAACTCATAATATATGTCACGGATACCGTAATATCATTATCTCTATGATTACCTCTAGAGCATATTCTCAACAATGAATTCACATGCCAAAGAAGAGACTAATCAAGATCTAATTTTGCGCGAACAAAATGACGAGAAAACAAATTCTCGTGAGACGGAGGCTATAGCTGAGTCGGGTGATTGTGATTCTCCTAATTATGTTCCTAGAGAACACAGAAATCAGTGGGAGCAAAGTTCAAGGGACTGTGTTTCTACTATTATAACTATTTCACTACGTTAAGATTTGATGAATGTGTTCCTAGAGAAGTATTCCTAGAGAATACAAAAATTAGTGGGAGCTAGTGGGAGTTCACAAAGGAGGAAGATAACATCTTGGAGAGTTACGGACTAAGTTTTCTGTATCAATGACTCGAGAAGAGATAAATATCTCAGTTTGTGCCATAAACCATTAGTATACCTCTATTTAAATTACTAAAATTTATATTATGGATTTTCAAGAGTCAATTAGTGTGCCACGATAGATATATGTAGCAATCATTAGTGGATAATTAGGCACATAAGTAAACCTCTATTGTGATTAAACTGCTTGTGGTCCATGATGACCACATCAGAAGAGGAATTTTGTTATTCTAAACCTAGCAATTTTCATGATCTTAGGTCCATAAGTATATATAAGTGTGGGTGCTAATAAGTTTTGTGATGAAGTCAAACCACTAGACTACAAAAGGGTCTATAATTCTAAGCACGAGTTCAAAGGGAGTTTTTAAAAAATTTAAATTAAAAACCTAGTCCACTATGGTTTAGAATTTTACTAAGCGGACCAATTATGCTTATAAAAAAAAAGGGTGAAAATTTTTATTGTCCTAATACTCTACGTGGGTGAAGTTGAGTTACATGGCAATAGGAATGTGACTTAATTACAAGATTAATTGAGCGTTAAATTTTTCGTCCAACCACTCATCATTTATTTCCAACTAAATAAAAATTGTCGTGATCGACGGTAGCCCCTAGAGTTCCAAGGGTTCGGCCCACTGACCCACAACGCCATTATAAATAAGAGAGGCGCCCCTGGCGTCACATGGACTCTAATTTTTGTGACTCTTCACATAACTGGTCAATTAGGCGTTGCAGGGTTTAGGAAGGCCGTTTACCTACGTCCATCCAGGTAATGCAAGATCTTCATCGCATTCTTTACCAACTAGGAGCATCAAGTCCATCTGGTGAAGACTAAGATCTACTTCATCTACATCGATTCTTCTATCGGAGGACTCTGGTTAGTATCAGATTAATTTCCGCATAAGTTTTAGTTAGTGATCATATTTAGACTAAGATAAGATCCTGTTAATCTAAGTTTTAATTCAACAAATATCTCCGGAGCTGGAGGAAAGGCAACATGTGGAGGTTCAGGTACTCAGAGCATGATTTGTCTGTCAGTACTGCAAACCTAGAGAGGTCTTTTGATTGTCCAAATCCAACTGAATGTGACAAGGAAATCTCTGCCACTGGTCTATATTCAATCTTCGCAGTCTCATGAACTCTCAGCCTGTGCAAAACCTTCGAGCTTGGACTTAGCGAAAACAAAATCGGACCATGTCGGTTTTCAAGCTCCAATTCGACACCAGTTGCGGAATGCTCAAACACATAAATCTAATAACCTTTCACAAAACATGCAGCAGCAAGAGCTTACAATGTCTCAGAATGTTCAAATCAATTATTTGCACAGTCGAATCATGGAAACCAACAGTATCTCCAAATGATGCAAGGGTATGCATCACAAATGGGGCAATATTGTCAGCAACAACTGTATTACCTGCATGCTCAACACAATCAGAGTCTGGAACAGCAACAGCTCCCAACTGAGCATCTTCAGCAAAATTTTATGCAGCAAGTACAACAGCTGAACCAGCAAATGGTACTTTGGCAGCAACAAGCAGCACAAAGTTTCATCGCAATATCACAGAAGTGTATGTTGCACTATCGAGCAATAAGAATCTGAATTCAGAAAAAACCATGTTCGATACGGCCGCAGCTGAAGAACTATAGACGACAGAAGTAAATCCATAACCCTTTGGTTCCTTCCCAAGATCATTGTGTGCACTACTCAACAGGTAAGATGACGACGAATCAGCTACAAAACTTTCACCACGTCGTGAACTTGATTAGACGAACGGGTTGTTATCCTCGTCGTCAGGCTCGGTGCGGATCCCATCATCCTCGTTTGTCTTCACGCCAATGCGGCTCTTTACAGTACTCCACAGCTCGACTGCTCTGTCCTTCATTGCAGGCAGATCCCGGATGTCTCCGGGAAGGAGGGTCTCCGCGAGCTTCTTGAGGAGATCTTTGATCCTGGATACCAAAACAGAACGTCAGGCAGAGTAGCAAGAGAAGCATTGCTCAACAATCGCAGCAAATCATTTTGATACCAAAACATAGTGTCAGATGCAGTAGCAAGAGATTCTAACATTGCTCAACAATCGCAGCAAATCATTTGATCAAAACGGCCAGGTCAACGATACAAGTCAGATGACTTGTTCAGCCAGTTTAGTCTAAGGCACAAACTGGATGTCTAATTGGTGTTTATTGACAATTTGATGACAATGTTCCATGTGGTAAAATGTGTAATATTGCAGGTGCACCGAGTATACATCCATAACCAGAAAAGCATCATATCAAAAGCCTTATACAGTAAGAATAAAATTGGTGGTGAATCTGATTTAGAAATAACAATTGGTGGTGAATCTAACTTTTCTTTAGATGGAAGGGTAAATGAGTTATGAAAGATAGTGGCACATTGGAAATACAGCCATTTCAGTGACTATCTAGAGCATCTATAAATATCTTGACTGAAACTAGCACATACTGTGTCATCTAACTTGCAAAAATAGCTGACCATTTTAAAATGTTAACAGTTGGCCAAGATACCATAACAAACCAATTTTATGCCTAATAAACAGTAAAAGTTACTGGCACATAAGGATCGCACACCAGTCTAGATATGCAGCTGTTGAAGATATCGAAAGTATGAATAAAATATACACCCATCAAATCCTTAAATGAACTCCCTATGACCCTATCCTAAACATGAAATTCAATCTTTCTAGACCCCTAAACAGGGGATCAGTCATGATCCCAGTCCTCCAATTGGTGGTATCGGCATCCACAATAGTACGATCAGAAGCTGGTACCTAGTACGTTGAACAGGAGCACGCATATGTAACAACAAACCGCCGCCGCGCGACCGCGCGCTGCACCCTGCAGCCCGCGGCCACCGCCCCACACGCCGCACGAGCCCGCGCCACCGCCACCCCACGCCCATGCATGGCCGCCGCCCCCGCTCGCGAGCCCCTTAGTCGTGCAGACGAACAGCAAACAAGCAGCATTCGTTTCGATTACCCACCACCGTACCCTAAACAACCGACGAGCGCCGACGACAACGGGTCGCTAAGCACACGCCTCACCTTTCAAATCAAACTGCGCCGGTGCCGGTGGTGTCGCACCAGCCACCGGAGCCCGTGCTCGGACAAGCCGGTACCGAACTCGGCGAGCGGCGACGCTCCCCGAGTTCGCTACTCCTCGTCGGAGCACGGGTTCGGGGCGTGTTGCGACGGCAATACGGCCGCATCCCCTCCCTCGCTTTCAACATATGCGCCAGTGCGTGCAGCAAGAAATCCCAACCACGTGCATTCTCGTCTCGATTTCCCACAAGCAGAATTCCGGCGACCGTACCGGCGCGGCGACTACGACGGATCGATACCCAACCACGCGGCCTCTCCTCTCAAACTATCTGATGGTGTCGCACCACGCGCCGGATCTCGTGGTCCGAGTAGCGGGTAGCGAACCCGGCGAGCGGCGACGCTCCCCGTGTTGGCTACGCGCTCGTCGGAGCACGGTTCGGGTGCGTGCTACGGCAACACCGGGAGGTTTGAGAGGAGGACCAGACGAGAACTAGCTAGAGGAGAGGATGATGAGGAGGGGGTTGGGAGGAATACCTCGAAGGAGCCGGACGAGGAAAACGGGAGTACCACCCCATGGCCGCCGGGCGTGCGACGGTCCCTCGTTCGTCGGAGAAGAGAGCGCCCTCCGCTGCACTGCTACTATTTGTTCTGCTCTTCTGTTTTCTCTGGAGCGCTTCTGCTTTTTGGCGCTGCGAGCCGCTTGCCCCCTCTTATATCCGATCGACCCGAGAGGCCGCCGAACCCGGCTGGCTGGCTAACCCATGCGCCTCGCACAAGAGCGGTGGGGCCGCGGACCGCCAGCTGGCACATGAGCGCCTAACTGCCCTCTCTTCTCTAGTACTACTTCTACGTGGTGCAGTTTTTTTCTTTTTGTTTTTTTTTTCCAAAACGATGCCTGTTTTTCTTTTTTTAAAAGATGTCGGCTATCTTTTTTTAAGAGTCAAAACATGTCAAGTTTGATTGTATTATGACATATCTAGCTTAGGATTTGCAATTCAACCGTTAAATGAAGTTACATATTATGCTTAAATCTAGCAAAAATTACTATCAAGGAACATATATTATTATATTGTGAAACACCATGCTTCCTAAAAGAGTGGTACTTAGATATGGTCTAACATTCGTACTTGATCGACCTTTATGGTGTTTAGAATATCTGTGTAGTCTGTTCACTTCTCTTTTCAGTCATACTTTTTTCTGTCAGTCAATAGTGTTTTTCTCTCACAATAAATCAGCCAACAGTAATTTCAGTCATGACTTTTCAGACCAACGATGCCTAGAAGATGTAAAAATACAGACTGATTTATTGTGAGAGAAAAACACTGTTGGCTGACAGAAAAAGTACGGCTGAAAAGAGAAGTGAACAGGCTGGCTACACAGAGCCAGATATAATGACAGTTCCTCTCCTCTAGTGCAACATTCTAATTTTAGGTTAAAAGCATTTCTTTGGCACTTCTACTAGCAAACTAAAAGCAAAAAATGTCCATAGAATACTCAAATAGTATTGATTCTGACACGATAAGATCGAGCATGATTTTAAGAAAACTATGAAATTAGCTTCGTAGTTTTTAGGTCAAAACAAATTTTCAATAGATTTTTAAGATTAAACCAGATTTTAGAACTTTTTGTAGTGCAAAATTTTCCAGGAAGAAATTATTCAAAAGAAATAGTTGTTGTCTAATTTTACATCCTTAAATGTCAAACAAGTTTGATTTATCCTCTTCAATAGCTAACTTGACATGACAAAACCGTTTAAGATGTAAAAATAAATGGTTTTAAAAGTTGAGAGGGTTAAGAATCCAGTTTTATAAAGTAAGGATAAACAATTGAACTACCACAAAAGTTTAAGTGTCAAAAAAAGAATCTTCTTCACTTCTCAAATATCTCTACAAAAGAGAGCGTTGGTTACAAAGCCACTTGTAAAAGGCGTACTTGTCGCCTTGCCGCTTCAGGTGGAACTGAAACCCCTGTAGGCCAGTGCCAGTACTACCATTTCCACGGATCCGAGTCAACCGGATAGGATTTGTCTCCCTCCACCGCCCCTATCCGCTTCCGCCATGGCTGCGGGCTGCGACCGGCGGCCGCCGCGTTCCCGTCGGCGTGCGCCGCTGGTTCCCTTCCTCGTGCACCCTCCCTGACCTCTGGGCCTCTTCTCCTCCCCGTTCGCTCTCCCCCGCGCGCAGCAGCCTCGTTGGCGTAGGCGCCAGCAGCACCCGCCGCGCGCCAACCCTTCGACGGAACGCCTCCGCGGAGACGGTGGTTGCGGCCTGCGGGGCTCCGGCAAGTACATAGCGCCGGACTACCTCGTGGTACGCAGCACGGTTCACTCGATCGCAAATCTTTGTGCACCTCGGCACTCGGCAGTCGGTGGGTTCGAGTCTGAGCGCTGCTTTGCATTTATTCGTGGTTGCAGAGGAAGGTGTCGGCCGAGGAGGTGCAGGAGCTGGTGAGGGGGCACACGAAGGTGCCGCTCATCGTTGAATTCTACGCGACCTGGTGCGGGCCCTGTGTTCAGATGGCGCAGGACATCGAGATGGTGAGGCACGCTCCCTGCCAGTTTCCCATCCTTTGGTTCTGTTTGTTGCTCTGTGACTGTTGTTATCTTGGCCAACACAATGCCTGTCTGTGAAGTTGCAACCAATGAGACCATGGTATAAACGAGTTCTATGTGCCCAGTGCCCTTCAGGGGACCTTCAGTGGAAACTATGCGGTGAAATGGAAAGGAATGTGGTAAAGCTTCTGGCTACATTTAGATACCTGCATTGGACAATTTAGTCTAGATTAATATCAGACTGTATATTATTTGAGAGGAATTTAGACAGCTTGGTAGCTGGTGTACTCTGGTATAGGACAAGTCGACAAGGCCTGGGAGAGGAATTTAGAATTTAGACAGTTTATAATTTCCATCTGAAATGAACTAAAAAATATATATGCATCTGAAAATAATAAAAGACTTCCCCTAACAAATATCAGTATTCTTAGCAACTAGTGATTCGTCTTTTGTTTCTTTGGAAAATAATGTGGAAAGATGACCAAGAAGGAAAAGTCTTGATGAAAACCACTTTTGGATTTCTAGCTTCTATTAAAGCATAATCAATCACTTGGGGATTCTGTTTAATTATTGCTGGTATCTTTAATCTTGAAGCTGTTTGCACTTATGTGTGCTCCTTTTTTTAGGGCAAGAAGATTATCTAATTGCTCTGCCTATGTTGAGGACGGGCGAGAGCGAGGAGCCAGCAAGGAGTGCCGGCACGCAGCTGGGAGAGGGGGCAACAGTGAGCCGCGGAGTGGGGGCACGTGGCGTCCGAATGGCACCACAACATTTCCGATATTCTAAGTTAGGTTGAAAGCATTTCTTCGGCACCTGCGCCTGTTCAGTTTCCCATTACAATATGTGTATTCATGATTTTCAAAATTCATCGAATGGTCTCTAGAGGGGCCAGGTCCTAAGTTTCTGTCTCAGCAAGAGCAATGTCTACGTAGCCTCGAACATATGTGTGATGTTTCCAGTGCAGTGCTTAGGTTTGTAAACATTTTTTCTTCTTATGTGTTGGATAGTACCGTGAGAATGGAAATGCTGTAGCTGAGAATGAGAACCTGATCTTCTCTCTTTCTTGGACTTATAAATGGGGATGATCAGTTCGTAGCTCTAAGGAAAAAGCGCTTAATTCACAACTGTGATATGTGGCATGTTTGTTGGTACTTTTAACAACAGATCATTGGCTACTTTAATTGTTTGCCTGTCTTTTCATGTGCGCTTTGAATTGAATAGTTGGACAGGTAAGGAGGTTGTCTTACAACAACAGTTTGGCTGTTTAGAAGTTCAATGTTCCTAAACATAATTGGTATAGTAGTGTGAGGTGTGAACAGGTGAAGCTTGGGGGCTAACGACTCTACATAAAATTCAATTGGTTTGTTTTGACTTGGGAAGGTGATATTTGTCTGTGACTCAAAAGTGTGAGGTCCAAGGGTGCATGAAATTTGCAACTTAGAATTTACACAATTTTGTAAACAAAGCCACACTTAGTTCATTCTTTGCTTACTGAAGGACAAGTAGTATTTAATTTTGAGATCTGCGCTTTGCATATAGATGAATTGCGTTTATACTTTTATGTGCCTGTGGGATTGCACGGGCAGACTCCTAGTATACACTAAACGCATAGCAAAAGCCAAAACACCCTATAATTTGGAATGGAGGGAATTCTTGTGCAAAACAGAAAAATGTTTAGACCGATTCAAACTGGACCTCTACAAGAAGCACCACTATAATTCAGAGTTGCTTTGCTCTCTAAACAGCATACCATTATTATAATAATACTCATAAGAATAATATATGTAATAACAAAGTTATTAAGTAATTTTAGGGAATGATTTGGCTTTGATGTCATTTGGCAAATGGAAAAAGTCTATATAACCCCCAAACTATCTAGGGTGGAATACTTCATCCCCCAAACTATAAAACCGGATATTCTACCCCCTAAACTTTCAAAACCAGTCAAATAACTCTCTGGAGTGGTTTTAGAGGGTGGTTTTGTCTTTTTCTTTTTTATTTATTTTCCCTAAATCTTTGAAAAAATCATAATAAATCACAGAAAAAACATAAAATAAAAAATTTAATTTTGTTGGACTCCTGATGAGTAGATCTACACAACAAAAATATAATAAGGTATATTTTGGTACAAAGTTTTTGTTGTAGTTTTAAATCTATGTTTTTCTATAATTAATAAGAATAATTCATATATGTAGTTCATATGGATTAATTGTGGTAAAATTTTTATGGTGGGCTCGTTATTGTATGCTTGAACTATGATAAAAGTTTCGTACCCATTGGATCACGTATAACTTAGTTCTAGAATTATTTAGCTTTATTCTTGTTAAATATATGCTTTATCTATAACTAATTTATACATGATCCAATGAGTATGAAATTTTTACCATAGTTCAAGCATACAATAATGAGCCCACCATAAAAATTTTACCACAATTGGACCATAGGAACTACATGTATGAATTATTCAAATTAATTATAGAAAAATATAGATTTAAAGCTACAGCAAAAACTTTGTACTAGAGTATACCATATTATATATTCATTGTGTAGATCTACTCATCGGAGTCTAACAAATTAAATTTTTTATTTTATGATTTTTCTACAATTTATTATGATTTTTTAAGGATTCAGCCGAAATAAATAAAAAAAGAAAATGACAAAACCACTCTAGGGGGTTATTTGACTAGTTTTAAAAGATTAGGGGGTAGAATATCTGATTTTACAGTTTGAGGGATGAAATATCCACCCTAAATAGTTTGGGGGTTATGTAGAATTTTTCCTTTGGCAAATACTTCAAGTATCCTTGGGACAAAGATTAGATGTCCCATGATCTTTTGACCTACACATAATTAAGGGCAAAATAAATAAATACTTAAAAGATATTAGGTGAATGAACAGAATAGAAGGTGACATAATTTTACATTCACAATCCTCAAAACATAAAACATCAATCGCAAGCATGTAAAGGCTCTTGACGAGTGTTACCGAAGAAGAAATAACAGAGCACCGATAGATGATGCAATCTAGTGTACGAGCATGACACAAACTCTCACTGGCACAAGAATTAATCTATGCAGAGATTATTATATTTGCAAATTCCTTTTTCAAAAACCACAATCGCTAGATTGCATTATTGTAAACATTATCGATAGTTACTAAAAATTCAATTATGAGCAATATGTTCAATTGGCATAAACGAAACTCATTTTCTGCATTGGTACACAGGTAATTAAGTTCTAAATGATTAAGTGCACTGGTGATTGGTGAATGTATCCTTGAGGTAAAGATGTACTTGCACCAACAAATCAGCATTGTCATAAAAATTAAAAAAGATCAGCATTTTTTGAAGCAAACTTATGGGAGCACCCAGTAATATAGACATGCAAAATGCAAAAAATATATCCTATTATTTTGTTTAGGACAAAAAGCAAACGACTATGGGTGTGTTTAGATCCAAAATCTTTTTGAATTTTGATACTGTAGCACTTTCGTTTGTATTTGACAAATATTATCCAATCATAGACTAACTAGGCCTAAAAGATTTGTCTCATGATTTACAGGTAAATTGCGTAATTTATTATTTATTATTTATATTTAATATTTCATACAAGTGCTATAAGATTCGATGTAACGGATAATCTTATAATTGTTTGTAATATATATATTGGGCGAGGGGGAGTTATGGCAACGGATCTAGTGCAAACTCATCTCTCATGCAAACTGTGTAAACTATAATCTGAACCGCAGGATGTTGATCCAAGGGGGCGCATGAGAGAGGTGGAAGGAGGGATTTGTAAAAGTATGATTAAGAGCAGGCGGTTAAGTGCAAAATTATCTTATGTCTGTGCCCCTTGGATCAACATCCTAGGATCCAAATTAGTGTTTGCACAGTTTGCACGAGAGATGAGTTTGCACTATATCCGTCGTTGCCGAGTTAAAAAGGGTCAGATTTTGTTTTCTCGGCGACACCAACTCAGGCATCTTTTTGCGCCTCAGGCCTGCTCACAAGGCCACATCGAATATGCATGCTCTCACGCATGCTCGCAAGTCCGTCGATAGATGCACAAATATAGGCGCATTGTATTGTACTTTTGCCTCAAAAAAATGTATTGTACTTTTATAAACACAGAACAGAATGGATGGATCTGAACCAATGTATGCATGCGCATATTTTTTTTTTTTATGAACCGTGCAACCAAAAGACGCCTAGACCCAACAAGGGCCTGTAGTTTCAGTAGGGTCTACTAAAACGAAAACTCCTCCCATTTTATCACACAAGATTAAAAGGTGAACGAATCAACTAACTGCCATATTTACAACAACATCGATCGTTTCAGGTAGCAGTAATCTCATGGTTTCTGCATGAAAGATGAAACCCAGAGTATTGGTTTTTTTCGCAGATGTGGCTTAATTAAATATAAATCACTGCCTTTAATTTGTTTGTTGTAAATAAAAATAATGAAAAAAATTATTAGATAGAGACATGTACAGATCTCTGGGCTGGGATTACTGCTCATTAGATTTATCGATGTGCATTTTATATAATATAACTATAAAGTTAGTCAACCGATCGACACGGATTTTAGAAATTGATTCGTTCTTGGACAGACGGAGGGAGTACATTCATACTAATAAATATTCCATTCTAAAACATGTTATCCAAAATCAACATCGTAGTAAACAAATAGATAATTCAACTTCAAGGAACAATAGCAAGCAAAACGAAGAGAAATTAGCTACAAAACAGCTCTTGCTTTTCACCTGTACTATACTACTCGACGGTGCCGGCGCTGGCTGTGGCTGGGTCCTCATGAACCACGGCGGTCGCTGCCGCTGGGATACTGATACGCCTGATGGGTACCAGCGCTGGCAAGCCGTCCTTCATTCGCCACTCGCGGCCGGACACAATGAGCCGGCCGTGCCACGATTCAGCTGCCAGATAGGCGCCAGCAAGACCCGTAAAAAAGGTGGCGCCGAACAAGGCGGACAAGGCGGCGGCGGAGGCGCCCCGGTGCACGTTCAGTAGGCCATAGGAAGCTGTGCCGGCAAGGATGGAGTTCCAGTGATCCTCCCTCTGGCGCGCGAGGGAGACGGCACTCTCCAAGGCGCAGATCACGGCCATGGCGGCTCCGAGGCTCCCGGATACGCGAGGCGTGTTGGCGCAGACAGCACGGACGGCGGCCGCCAGGCGTCCACCTCCACCTTTGGCCGGCGAGCTGCGGAACCCCTTGACGAAGTGGAAGGTAGAGCCGCAACCGGCGCCGACCACAAAGGCGTCGCCGACGAAGTTGATGAAGCGATAGCGATGGTCCGGGATGTCGTTGTACATCGCCATTATTATCTCGATCTCGACCTAGGCAGGGTCAACTAGCCCGGGTTGGTTTGATTATATATAATAATTATATAAAGAGGCGATGCCTTTGATGTCTATATATATATATACATACATACATACATGACTTGGGCCGGACGTCGATTCGGTAGAAAGAGTTGGAGATCGCCAAGAAACCGAGTCGTACGTGTACACGGAATAGGCCGGATGAGCGAGCGCATACTGTTTCTTTCATCATCGAGAAATAACCAGCAAATTAATATGAACCGAGTCCCTTGTAAGAACACGTGAATTTTGAGGATGTAACGCCATAAATCTTTTGTGTTCGACTGAACTTGGGTAAATCTCCGACTTCCTTTAGGAACACGGCAGGCAGCGGACCCAGGGCCCACCCGATACGGGAGGGATCTCTGGTGAGGAGATTGCCCACCCGAAGCCTCGTTTTTACGAGTGGTGTACTCACGTGTTCTTTGGCGACGCCCCTGGGCATGGCAGGAGAAGATCGAGCGATGGCGGGAGACACGGCAAGGTTGCAGCTGATGCTACCAAGGAACAGATGGGAGGTGACGCATCACCTGACGGCAGAGGCGGCAACAATGCAGTGGTAGGGGTAGCAGCGGCGACAGAGGAAGTCCCCGGGCGGGGAATCCCTGGAACTGATGAAGCAGCAACAGCCCCTGGCGGGAGCTGCGGAGACGGAGGATGATGATGAATTCAATCCGGAGGCAGTGGCTGGGGGATCGACAAGAGGAAGTGGCTTTGCGATGGCGTGTTTCTACTCCAGTAATTAAGCCATACACAATGTCAAGGTTCTTTTCTCTGACATGAGCAGAGCTTGGGGCATCAAGGAAACAATGGAGGCACGGCCGCTCACGGAGCATCGTTTTGTGCTGAAGTCTGTCCATGGAGGCACAAGGGCGACGCTCCCATCGTCATGCCGTACGACGGCCTCCGGCGTCCATCAGAGATTGCCGTGGACAGGATTGGATTATGAGTGCAATTTCATGATGTGCCTGAAGTTTTGATGAATGAAGCTTTCACTTCACTCTGGAGCTAGCAAAAGAGTTGAGCAAAGACGTCTGTGGATGACTTTCTGAGAGCTATAGATTGATGTTTCCCCTTTGCAAATCCACTGCAGAATTTCGTTCAAGGGAAAAAGGCTTGATGGCTTTCCGAGTCAAGTAAGAGAACGTACCAAATTTCTGCTTTCTCTGCAGCAGGATTGGCCATAACGAGGATGAGTGCCCTGATGAGGAACATGTCAACCGTCAGCACAAGCCTTTTATGAGTGCAGCAGGATTGGCCATAACGTGGATGAGTTCGCTGATGAGGAACATGTCAATACGTCCTTCCCCCATCAGAAAGGACGCGGGCAACTTCTAGTAGTAGAGTGAACAGAGCCTTAAACTTTCCAGGCTTGCAGAGGGATAATAGTTGCCAAAAAAATTCAAAATTCTCCATCACATCAAATATTGCGGCACATGTATAGAGTATTAAATATAGACATAAACTAATTATACAGTTTACCTGTAATTTATGATATAGATCTTTTTAGCCTAGTTAATCCATGATTGGATAATAATTACCAAATACAGACGAAAGTGCTACATTACCCAAAATCTAAAAATTTTGCCAACTGAACCATGCCTAAAGCGTTGGCGCTTGCAGGTGCTAGTTCAGCGAAGTGAAGCTATTGAGCGAGGAGCCGGACACTCAACTTCGCCTAGGACTCTAACCTGACCAAGATGGCAACACAACTTTGATACGAGATACGCAGGCTATTGAAGAATCAGTTAGCAAGCTGAATAAAAATCTGACCGAAGAATTAGCCAAAGGAGTCCACGACATGGCAGTGGATGGGACCCACGTCAAGGTTACAGATAACCCACTTTTCAACATGGGTGAGATAGCCACTGGCGTTTCGGCAGGCACTGCACTGGAGGGCCACAAGAGAAAGAGAGGGTGTCTGGCCTAGACTCCTTTCCAGGGTCGACAGAGAATTCTAATGCTGCTAGCTCTGCCCGGGATGATGTTGGCCTCAACGCCAAAGGACTATGGCAGAAAAATTGCAGCGTGCAAAGGCCATGGTGGACTACAAGTGGATAGCAAAGGAGGCGCCAAGCCTGGAGACAAGTCTGGAAAGAAGAAGATGTCGCCGGCAAAGATTGCGGGGACCCTGAAGATTGTGCATAACAAAGGAGGTGATAAACCTATTGATGGGGAAGGATGGCAGAGTTAGCGTGGGTCAAGCGAAGGTGGGCGCCAACACTGGCGGCTCCAAGAAGGCAAGAACACGACTCGGGTCGTTGATCGGTTGTCAGAGTTGGAGATGGCCAAGAAACCGAGTCATATTAGAACACGTACGCGTACATGGAATAGGCCAGATGAGCGAGTGCATACTGTTTCTTTCATCATCGAGAAATAACCAGCAAATGTGAACCGAGTCTCTTGGTAGAACACGTGAATTTTGAGGATGTAATGCCATAAATCTTTTGTGTTCGGCTGAACGTGGATAGTCTCAATATAACCCTGGAGGCTTTGATATTCTTGATAAGCTTGTTCTCATAATGGGAGGTGAAATTGGTCCAGCTTGTTGTTTGTCAAAAAATGTGAAACTAAGATCTTTTTGTTCCTTGCAATAGAGAAAAGTCTTGGATACTCGATTTGCATTACATTGTCATTCCATACGTCAGACCAGAATAGGACAGTAGATCCATCGAATGTTGCAGTTTGGAATATCTTTGAAGAGATCACAAAGATTTAAATATCACTCCACCAGAAAGAACATTTTTCGGTTGTAGCATGAGGGAATTGCCTTTAGAATAATGTGCATGCCAGATTAATTTCACCCAGGGAACCTCCTTGTTATAAAATTTATCTAAGTGTTTAAGCAAGAGAGCAGAGTTTTGAGTTTTGGGGTTAATGATACCCAGACCACCTTTTCTTTTTAGTTTAGAGCATTTTTTCCAAGCTAACAGGAGTTTCATCTTCCGAGTTGGAAGTGCAATTTATCCTTCACAGGCTCACAGCTGCCTCCAAGTTTCGTCGTCCCCAAAGGCTATGACCATTATTTATTCTATTCCAGCTCTCCGGTACAGGTTCTGGTAACACATTCAGGGCCTATAGTTGGAAGCCTGAAGAACTTGTGTGGTAAAGAGTGATGCTTCGGAGTTACCTGAAAAGTTAATGGTTTTTGCCTGGCGAGGCTTCTAGCATGAAGAAAAGCCAATTTGGTTGGAGGCCTGTGCATTAGAACGTTAATAAGAGGAGATATTCATGTATCATTGTGTTAACTAATGTTTGTGGTATATAATTAGTATATAGATTTTGCAATTTTACTAAGTAAATATATTTGTATAAATATTTTCTGAATTAAATAAATAGAGAATTATTTATAAATATAAAAAATTATCTATTAATTATGTTTACTTAAAGAGAGGAAAAACAATCTAGTATGGTTTATTGAATGAACAGCTATGTTATATGAGTGGCAGATTAGTTTCGAGAAAACTAATAGAAAAACAATAATAGCATGTCTCTCTTTTTTTGGATGAAAAGCATGTCTCTCATTTAATTTAATAGAGTATTAGAGTGTATCAATAAACAATAAACAATGCATCAACTGTAGTTATGCCAGGCAAAGAAACGGAAGCCAGGCATCCAATTTTAAAAATATATTAAAGTTTTCTCCGTAAAATGAAATTGAGAAAATGTTTCTAATCAAACATCTTTAACTATATTTAATAAATAATTAAACTTGTTTAAGGCCATGTTTGGTTGCGAATGTTTAGACACATGTACAGAGTAATAAATATAGATTATTTACGAAATTAATAACACAGCTAGAGAATAATTTGCGAGACGAATCTTTTAAGCTTAATTAGTTCAAATAAAACGAAAATACTACAGCTTTAACACCTCCAACCAAACACTTCTTTAATAAAATAGTAAAATAGAAATAAAATATTTATTCCTATTAAATTAAGTCAATAATGGTACACGTTTGCCTTAATAAAATAGCTAATTTACGTTTGCCTTAATTAAGTACTAGCTAATGCACGGTAGTTAAGACCCTGTTTAGATTGTAGATGAAAAATTTTTGAATGTCACATAGGATGTGTCAAGGATGTTGGAGGGGTTTTTAAAAACTAATAAAAAAATAAATTACATAGCTCGTCTGAAAACTGCAAGACAAATCTATTAAGCATAATTAATCTGTCATTAGCACATGTAGGTTACTGTAGCACTTAAGGCTAATCATGGACTAACTAAGCTTAAAAGATTCGTCTCACGATTTTCAACCAAACTGTGTAATTAGTTTATTTTTTTATCTATATTTAATGTTACATGCATGTGTCTAAAGATTCGACGGGATGGATGAAAATTTTTTGAGTGGGAAACTAAACAGGGCCTAAATAGCTAAAGCAATCAAATCAGACATTCGACGAGTAGTACCGGTCCAGGCAAAGCAGCAGCAGGAGCCAAACGCCTTGTTTAGTTCCAAAAAATTTTAGGAGCATTTTCGTTTGTATTTGATAAATATTGTCTAATCATAGACTAACTAAGCTCAAAATATTCGTCTCGTCAATTCTGACCAAACTGTGTAATTAGTTTTTATTTTCGTTTATATTTAATACTTTATGCATGCGTCTAAAGATTCAATGTGATGGGAAATCTAAAAAATTTTGCAAAATTTTTAAGCGTCCGTTTTTCTACTGGAGTCCGGGCTAAGATTGGCAGGCAACCCACCAGTCTGCAACAAAACAAGGTGCAGTCAGCTTCCAGGCAAGCTACATGCTGATGCGAGACATTCTTCTGAGGCCGGGCCTTTTAGTTCCCCAAAAATTTTGTAAAATTTTTCAGATTTTGCGTCACATCGAATCTTTAGACTTATGTATAGAGTATTAAATATATATGAAAATAAAAACTAATTGTATAATTTGGTCGGAATTGACGAGACGAATCTTTTGAGCCTAGTTAATCCATATTTGACAATATTTGTCAAATACAAACGAAAGTGCTACTATTCCTATTTTGCAAATTTTTTTGGAAGTAAACAAGGCCTAAAAAATTTTGCAAAATAGGAATAGTAGTATTTTCGTTTGTATTTGACAAATATTGTTCAATTATGGACTAACTAGACTCAAAAGATTCGTCTCGTCAATTCCGACCAAACTGTACAATTAGTTTTTATTTTCATCTATATTTAATACTCCATACATACGTCTAAAGATTCGATGTGACGAAGAATCTGAAAAATTTTGCAAAATTTTTAGGGAACTAAACAAGGCCTGAGCATGTTTGCCCTCGGCGCCTCGCTGGTGACTTGCTTAGGTCTTATTTATTTATTTATTTGTGAAATTTTTTTGAATTTTAATATTATAGCATTTTTGTTTTTATTTGACAAATATTATCCAATCATAGAGTAATTAGGCTTAAAAGATTCATCTTATAATTTATAGATAAACTTTGCAATTAGTTTTTATTTTTATTTATATTTAAACTCCATATATATGCCGTAAGATTCGATGTGACGAGAAATCTTAAAAAAATTTTGGTTTTTGTGGGAACTAAACAAGGCCTTACCAAACTTGCCATGCACACCAAAGTTTGAGGTGGCTCCGTGAGCCATCAGAGCCTCATTCGAGCCTATTTGTTTGAGGTGGCTTGGTTACCAACACACAACAGTACCAGCCTCATTCAGTTGGGCTAAGGCTCTGTTTAGATTTATAGGCTCTGTTTATAGTCCATGTTTGAGGTAGGCATTGTTTAGTTGCAATTTATAGGCTCTGTTTATTTATAGGCTCTGTTTATTTGGGAGAAACCACAACGATTTACCTCAAACATGGACTATAAACAGAGTCCATGTTTGAGGTAGGCATTATAGCCCTTTACCTCGAACATGCCTACTTTGAGGTAGGCATTATAGGCCCTTTACCTCAAACATAGACTATAAACAGAGCCTATAAACAGATTTATAGGCTCTGTTTATTTGAGAGAAACCACAACGATTTACCTCAAACATGGACTATAAACAGAGTCCATGTTTGAGGTAGGCATTATAGGCCCTTTACCTCGAACAGTACCTCTTTCTACTGTGATGAGGATAACCGTCGTTGAGATTCAGACATGGACACAGGGTAATCGACGACGTTCTTTCTACTGTGATGGGGATAACCGTCGTTGAGATTCAGGGGCTGTTTGGTTGCTAGCCACAGTTTGCCACACTTTACCTTAGATAAGTTTGACCAAGTTGGCAAGTGTTTGGTTGACAATTAAGTTTAGGCATGATTCTTTTGGGTTCCACATGTCATAGAGTTAAAAAGTGTGGCAAGATTCCTTTAGGCATGGCAAAGTGTGGCAACCAATTTGCTAGCCACACTTTTTGTGGCTTGCCACACTTGCCTAAAGTTAGTCGTGGTAGATTATGGCTAGCAACCAAACATCCCCTCAGACATGGACCCAGGGTAATCGACACCACCAACCCCTTTGTGGCTCCGTTCAACAACAGTATTTTTCTCTTACAAAAAATACTCTCAGCTATGTGTTTTCAAACAAACAAGCTCAATTCATTATGAGAAAATGGCTATTATAGGACTCCAATCGTTGTGGTTTCTCCCAAATAGGACTATAAATATTTGTTTCTCCCAAATAGTACTCCAAATATTATTTGTAAGCTCTAATGACATTTTAATATAATTAACCATGTTTTAAGTCCTAAATACATGTATTTGGCTATGGCAATAATGCTTTTGCCCCTGGCTGCCTGTTTTAAGTAGACAACAGTGATCTTGCATGGGCAACGACATCTATTTGCAGGGATTGGTCCACCTGGACATCGGGTACTTGGCCATCTCCACCTTGGTCGTCTTCACCAGCAGCGTCACTGCCTACCCTGAGAACGCCTAGAACTTCCAGTGTGGGCTGGGCACAGAACAAGACATCAATATCATGTACAAGACGAAAAACGAGGCACACCAGCAGCAGAAGCCCCACCGTGGTCATGTGCGCGAACGCGTTGTTCCTGGTGTCATCTAGTCTCCTGCCCGGCGAGGCAAGCCCTAGGTCACTTGCCGTCTGGCCTCCTGCCAGCGTGATGAGGCTGCAAGATGGGGCTTCGACGGTCGTTGGAGGGAGCAGATCGCCTGCCGCCGCCGGGGGCTCGCCGGGCAACGGTGGATCGCCGGGGAGAGGTGGCACCATGGTGGGGCGGCGGCGGAGTCGAATAGGATGGGCGACGGAAGACTCATGGTGGAAACGTCGATTTTTTTTAGAGAGAAACTGCAACGTTGCAATCTGTGTAAAGGCTGAAGGCAATACAGTCATTAACTGAAAATACATGTATTTTGAATTACCAAAATTAATTAAAAAGAGCCAAAATATCATTAGAGCTTATAAACAACGTTTAGAGTCCTGTTTGGGAGAAACCAACGTTACGAGTCCTATTTAGAAGAAGCCACAACGATTGGAGTCCTATAATAGCCGTTTTCTCATTCATTATTGATTCCGCCAATTAGAGAGATCCCCGTGGGCTTTTACAATAAGAAAATTCTCGTAGAGAGTTGCCAAATTTTTAGGCACTTCTATCACATGAGCGGGTCACGATGGCATCTGCGATCAGAGATCCACAAATACAAAAATTACGGAACCATTGAAATTTTTCCAAGCCACCTCGTGCAATGCAATGGCACTTATGTCACATAGGCTCGCTGCAAACGCTTCTTTAACCAATATAACTTTGTTGAACAGCGATCGTGCACGCACATATAGATCTTACCGACAACATAAACTTGTTGCAAACTTAAACCTAAGCCAGCAACAAGATGCTCTTTCATCAACCGAACATGGTCTAGAGAAAGCATCGACATGAGACTAGGATCTGCAAAATTTCTTCTGTAGTTTCTAGGGTATTATTGATCTGCACTAACACCTTCAATTACAGGACCTACCTAATAAGTTAACCAAAGCAGCTTCAGGTCACTCAAAGCATAAGCTTAGACGATGGTCCAAAACCTGCCAGACGAAACTGGAGCCTGCTCCATGGCAAAACTGATGTCATCCTCGACCGAAATGGACATTGTCCATGAAAAATCCTGTTTAGTCTTGACTGCTGAGCACTCTGATCTTCCAAGTTACACCTAGCCATGCCCGTCCGAAGGTCAGAGTAACCAGGCCTACTTTGGGAAACCACGGACAGTGTTGTTTTTACAAAGTGAATGGACTCCCATCTTATCAACAAAACTGGGTCATGAGGTGTTCCTTTGATGAAGAGCGTACTTGACAACCTCGTAGAAGGAAATGACAATACCAACTGATGGACCAGCGCGTGCAACACGTGGGCCAACGCCAGTGAACAGCCCTTTCATGCCTCCAGACCTGCCAGAGAACAATATAAGCAAGCAGCAAATCAATTACGAGTATATGATAGATGCCCCTTACTAAACCAACTACTAAACTATAATAACTAAGAGAGAAATATGGAAGCAGGGAGGTCCGCATCTCTCATTTTGCCCATAACATTTGAAGTCTGGCAAAACTATAACTAAGGAAGATCGTCTGGGGAAACTAATTACATCAAATGTCTGCAACCTGCTACAATTTCTCAGGAATATCAAAACTAAACATGCAAGTCGCTAAAACATTCTTCCTTAATACTATTCCAAAATGCAGGAAACTACATGAAAGATGGCAGATTATTTTCTGCAGCAATGTGCAGGTTCAACAAAGTTCTTTCAGAAATCTTGGTGAAAGTTCAAAGCTAAAAAAGTGCAGGCTCAACATCAGCGAATTTCACCCCAGCACGATTTATATACACAAGGGGGAAAGGAGTGCAGCATGTTGACAAACCATGATTTTGTAGGAATGAATAGGTCATGAATCAAACAAGCAAATGCACAAACAGCATGGGTGGGCTGCAAGTGGTTCAGCAGCGGCAGCTAAAAGACCATGAGCCTCAGCGTTGACTTGTGTTGGTGCTCAGTTTGGCACCAATGTAGTAGATCCAGTGTTCTACAAAAACACAACTAAACGCTCGCCTAGGCATGCTTAAGCACGGAACAGAGCCCTGGGGCCTCACCTAGGCCATAGGCATCCAATTAAACACCGGCCAACGTGTAAGTGGCGTAGAATCAGAGGAAATCAGGAGGATGGCAAGCTAGCATGTGTAGAGATGAGCAGCAGTAGCATGCACGAGTGCGGTGGGAAGCAGCACGTGAAGAAACACAAACTTGCACCGTAGTGGCAGCCACCAACTCCTCAAGTAGCCGCCGGTGCAGCACATACCTGCCACCCCAGCACACTTTCCCTAGTGATCCCAGACCTTGCGGTTTGTGACGTGCGGCTGGATGTGTGGGCAGAGACCTTGCAGTCTGTGAAATGCGACTACCTGGCCGGGCCTGTGCCCCTTAACATCTTCTGGACCAAGGGAAATACTACTGCTGATCTGCTGGGCCTGTTGTTGTCTAGACTGAATCTGTGATGCAGTGATGCACTTAAACACACCGGCAACAAAACAAAGAAGAAAAAAGCACAAATGTTTCGTTGGATTTAATCTCCCCTTAGGCATCCTAGGCACCAATCAGTGGCCTAGCACCTTTTAGAACCTTGGGTAGATCAGTCTCACATAAAAAATGACAAACAAATCGTTCTAACCGCAAAAAAACTAGATCCACTAACCTAAATGATGTCAAGACTTGTTTCTGGAATATTATGACAAGCAGGATTCACCTACTGGATTTCAGCTTATGACCCAGCTCCAAACCTTTAGGTATGAGACAGAAGAGCGGTCCTGACATTACAAGTTTTTAATAAACAGTTTCACCTTCCATGTGCATGGTGGTCAATCTCATTGGATTATATAGTTAACCCCCCCCCCCCCCCCAACCCCTCCCACCCAAAAAAAGATCCATGAACCCAAGCAGCGAAAAAAATGCTGGTTTCTGGCTTATTATGAAATGAACACCCAAGGCATATCAGATTTCCACTGACAAGCCATCGAAACTCCGATCAACTTCATTAATGCTCATGTGAAACCAAAATCAAATATTTTGTATCATATATTCTATTAGCTTCAGAATATTTGTATTTTGCTATTTTTTTAGTTTTCTATGTTTCACGCATAAATGTTCAGAAGATGCAACTCTCAAGAGCAAATTCAAGCAAAACCTACAAACGAGTCAATCAGTAAGCATACTCATTGATCATATTGATCCTACGATCCTATTTGTTTAATTGGAGTAGATCAATTTAGAAAATTATTATTTGTGTATTATGCATAATAATTGCTACAATAATGTACTTAAGTTTAACAAATACAATCAGAATGATTGAGGGGTTGACTTAGCTTGATCTAGTTTTCTAAGGTCTTGCTCTCGCTAGCTTTTGAGACATACTACTATGTCAGCCTATCAATTCAATCTAACACAGAGAAACAACAATTAAAAGCAAATGATCTAAAACTAGACAGCGAGTCCTGATTTTTTATGTATTTAGGATAGAAATCAACTGGAGTTTAAATTATGGAAGATCTCCAAAAGGTTATTTCTTGTAATGATGATTAAAACAGTCAGGGTATATATTTCAAAAAGAAGCTTCTGATTGTTTTATAAATAGTCAAATAGGTCACAATATTGAAGTGTTGGTCAGTCTGTCAGGTGCATTGGCTCAATGGCTAACCATAGACCCCGCTTACATTCATGGAATATTTTACACACAAATTTGACTAGCCAGATTTCTTATATTTAATTACTGTATGGAAACTGCAAATGAGAATGCCATACAGTCAGGGATGAGTTTTAAAAGAATTCTAGTCTCAGGTCAACCTATATGTCATATACCTGGGGTTCGCAAACTGGGATGTATAAAGAACTAATTTAGGATGGCATATACCTAGGGTTCGCAAACTGGGATGTATGAAGAACTAATTTAGGATGGCATATACCTAGGGTTTGCAAACTGGGCTGTAAAAAGAAATCAATTATGTGAACACAGCTTGCTACTGAATAGAGGCAATTGGAACTTAGCGACTCTATCAGGGTACAGCAGGACAACATGGTAAAAGCATAATTCATATGCCCAATGAATGAGCCATATGTAGGGTTCAAAACTGAAAACCAACACAACCACAATAGCAAAATGTACAGCCCATCAAACATGCTACTTTATATTTTGGGAATGAGGTATTTCATTACCTCCATATCTCAGTTAATGTTTGCCTTGTAGTCATCCTCATTGCCTTCTCAGTATCCTTCTGAAATTTAGAAAGAAAGGAATAAGAAACTGAAACAGGAACAAGAAATGGCAATATGCAGCAATAAAGTCACACGAGTATGCACGCATAAGAAACAAGTAGCAGGTGAAAAATAATGGAACGTGAATTATAATAAAGAGTACCAAATAATACACAAACCTCTATCTGTCTCCTTGTTTTTGCAACATCCAGAGGGCATGTGGCACCAGCAGCAAGACTGCCCGCTACAAAACCAGCAGCAAAATTTGCTCCCAATACACTAGCTGCATTGCCTTCTTCTCCAACAAGACCAAGCAGTTTTCTTCGCATCTGAACATGGTGTTAGCAAAGTGAGATTCATGTCATGAAAGTGAGCCATAAATTTAACAAATATGAGTTTCCATGACCAAGAAGGCAGAAACTTACGGGCTCAAGAGTTGACCAGCATATAGCAGAGAAAGGAACATCTCGAGCAAGTTGTGCACCCACCCCAGTCCACAGAACACGGTAGTTTTGTACTGTTTCGCCAATCAAAGCAATAAGCTGTTAGAATCAAGACAAGAACACAAGAAGTTGACAGGTGCCAAAATGGTAAAGATGGTGCTGACATGTCATCCAATTAAAAAGAATATGCAGAATCAACTAGTTACAGAAACAGTTAAAACCAACATACCATTCTGACTTGAACTTGCAAGTGGTGAGATGACACCAACCAAGGTTTTCCACATTCCAGGAGGCTTCACTCCAGGCCGAAACTCTTTATATGCCTGTTACCATAGACTAGTGACTACTTGATATTTTGATTTTAAATGGATGGAAAAAGAGTTACATAAGACTAACTTTTGTGCAGAAACAATGATCTGAGATGAATGCATTATAAGACATAACTAAACTATAAACTATACATATGGCATGAGCCCGTATATAGAAGAACTTCACATGGAGGTGTACCTGCATACGCGTCCTTGCCAACTCAATTGGAGAACAAGCAATACATGCTAACGAACGTGCAACAGATCCTGCTACTAGCGGGGCATATGGTGTCAAGCCAGGAGCATTGCTTCTTGTGAAATCCTCAATCCAGTTGCGGAATATATCATAACAAGGCAAGTATATCCCAACCTGTTTGTGATCAAAGAAATTAGTAACAGGTGCAATTGATTTGAACATACAAAGTAATATAGATTCAGAATATTACGTTGTACAAACTACAATAAAGAAACAGAGATAGCAAGTTATACAGGATGCTGAGTGATATGGCTAAAAACTCAACACAAACTATGATACTACGTGCATCAGTTAGACAGGTGGAAATTAGTCCAAGAGGTTAACCCCATAAAGCTTCTTCTACAAAAAATGAAATAAACATATCACATCATACAAAGGACAAAAAAAAAGCTGAATTTGCTTTCAAAGCTAAGTGAAAACTATACGAATAATTCAAATAGGACAGATTGAAACTACTAAACAGATGTTCAGCAGGCAACAGAGCAGCATAGAACATTTAAAAACAAGATAATGACCACAAAAATGGAATGTAGCAGAGAACTTACAGTGGGTACAGCTAATGCTAAGCCTGCATTTGTTCCTCTCCATAGTCTAACGAACCCCTCCTAAAACAACCAATTAAGCAATGTTATGAGCTCATCTGTCCATCATATATTGCTACTTGCTTAAAAGAGAAAATATAACAAAGAAGGAACACTTGTTACCTGTCTAACCACTTTCAAGAATACATCAAGTGTTCCCTTGTACTGAAAGCAATCAGGAGGACAAACCGGCTCACTTCCTAATACAAGACCACGTGTGCATGAAGGAGAGCATCTGAATTCAGATAGGATCTGGAAAACGCTGAAACACATCAGCAACAATCCTCAAGTCTAATACACTGGTTTGAGGATCAAATCCATGAGAATGAAATCAGACTGTTGACAAAAGACAGTACCACCAACAGTATTTTAAGAAATGAAATTTTGTTTTACAACATAAAAAGCATTGCAGTTTTCCAATAAAAGTGCGGTCATCAAAGACGATAGCTTTAACTAAGAAATCAGCACCATCTATATATCAACTAAAAAATGGGTTGTCTACACACACACGTCCTAAAATTGGTTGCATACCTCATCCTAACAATCAGCACTACAATTTAGTACCCCCAGTGGTCTTACAGAAAGGTAAATAACATAATCAGTACATCTACCAAAAAGTAACAAAATGCAGCCAAATGCCACATTGTGCAATAGCTGAACACCCCTGACGAACTATCCAAGTATCAATACCTGCTTGTTGAACAAGCAGTTGAGGGAAATGAACTCGGAAGAATCTATGCAATGCACCCAGTTCAGGTTGGTAGAATAGCCAGCTGATCACTAGCGCAAACACAAACCAATCTGTCATTTCTTACCTGCCTTCCTGGACAAGCATGAAAATAACAAAAACCATGACCTGAAATGTGCATGCCTTTGGCCCAACCGCAAAACAGCAATAGCTGGCAGATGAACATAGCTACAAACATTTGCATCACACCAGTGACCTGGCCAATCCCACAGGGACCATGCCAGCAGCCCAGTACTACCCATAGACATCTATAAACACAAGCTCCATTTTGGATTCCTCCCTAACCTAGTCACCGAAAATACAAAACCTACACGTAGGCACTCGAAGCCGAGATCAGTAACTGAGTTAGCCACTGCCAAATCCAAACGACACACAGCGCAGAACAGAATGAATCGGATTCCTCACCGCATCCGGGCCAAGCGCCGCCATCTGGGCAGGCTGGTGGTACAGCACCCCTGCCGCCTGGGCCTGCAACCTCGTCTGCATCGAGACACAGGAAACGCGTTAGACGCCGAAGAGGACGCACACAAACACTCTCTCTCCGGGAGGAGAGACCTGCGTGAGCGAGGGAGTGAGTGCCCCCGGGGAACCGACCTTGGCGACATCGAGAGGGTTGACGATGATAGCCGAGACGAAGGCGGCACCGGCGGCGGAGAGCGCGCGCTCGAACATCCCGAGCTCCTGGTCCGCCCCCGCGGACGGAGCGGGACCCGAGGAGGAGGGGGACGGAGAGGACGACCCCTGGTGCGAAGGTGTTACGCCGCCCGAGAGGTCGACCCGCGCGGCGGCGGCGGTCATCCAGGTGGGGAGGGAGCCCCTGGAGCAGCCCACCATAGCGCCCGACTGGCTCGGAAACCCTAGGCCACGTCGGCTCCGGTCTCGATCGGGGGATTCGGGCGGCGTGGTTGGCGGTGCGGCCACGGCTATGGTCCCTCCCTCTCTCTCTCTCTAGAAGAGGAGGCTCCTGGAAGAGAGGAGGCGCAGGGAGGAGGGAGGCGCAGGGTTGGGGTTGGTCAGTTGGTGTCGCTTTCTAGAGAGTCCTGTGAGGGCGTTAGGTTTTCTTTTTCTCGTGTGGAGACATCGTGTAGTCGTGTCTCGATTTTCATCCCTTTGAATTCCGGCGACTGTTTTTTCTTTTTTCCAAAAATTTTGTAGGCTAGGTCAGAGTGTGATCTCAGCACTTACGAAGAGGATGGTATTGATTGCAAGATATATTTCTTTTGATATTATTATTCCTATTGTGCTGTTTTGATTAAAAAAAGACTCATTGATAAGCAATAACTTTTACCTAAAAATACTACTTGCCAAAAAATATCTTGATAGTGTATCATTCATATTGTGCCATTTTGATATAAAAACTCATTAATAAGAAATAACTTCTACCCAAAAAATACTATCTTGTCAAAAATATCAAAATAGAAATTCTTTGCTGAGTACAAATTCCTTTTCTTTTCTTTTTTTTTAGCAAGAGTTCAATTTTCACTAAACATGCTGTCTAGATTAGTTGCCTCATGGCACCTCCATTTTTACGAGCCAAAACCAGATGTGATACATGAACGTTAAGTAGAGTGAGTTTGAGCCTTCCATACATTGTTGTCTCTCTTTAAAATTTGAAATCTCGTAAATTACCTATGAAGAATCCAAAAACAACCTTTTTAACCAGATATCCCATTTTCATTCTCACATCCTGCCAAAAAAGACTTATAACCATGGCATTGGCAACATGCGCTATTTTACATAGTTCATTTTTTCCAGACAAGTAAGCATAGAAATTTTTATGCATGTGGAGTATGATGGAAGCATGTAAATGTAAACCATAAAGATTTGCTTGGCACGGTGACTGTACTAGCAACTTCCGTGGAGAAACCTATTGTCTCTACCAGCAACTTCCGTGGAGAAACCTATTATCTTTTGCTTGTTTGATTTGTATTAGGAAACATCTGTGGCGTTTGCATAGGTAATATTATACTCATATTGAATACTTTAGAATCTTTTAGCTAATAGTAAAGGACGAGTGGTTTTATATCTAGAGCTCCAATTTATGTTCTTTACGAGCATTTGAGGAGAAGTCACGCCAAACAAAACATAATTTTTCTCATGATCATCAATCACCATTGTACAATGGTACTCCATCGTTCTAAATTATAAGTCATTCTCATTGTTGTACAATGATATTTTCTCTATTCTAAATTATAAGTCATTATGGCTTTTCTAGTTACAGAGCTTTTGTTATGAATCTAGACATAGCATATATCTAAGTGTATAGCAAAACCAATATTCCTAAAAAACCAAAATGACTTATAATTTGAAATAGAGGGAGTATATGTATAGAGAGACTGAAATTAATATAGGGACTGTTTAGAACTCTTTTCACTCCATGTTTTTAGTCCGCGTTATATTTTTTTAGCAAACAAGTGCAGCTCAAACTCAGCTCTAGTAAAAAAAGATGAAGTTAGATAACAAAAAGTCTATTTTTTTTATGGAGTTACTCTATGGTAGAGTTGACGGTATGTGAAACAGAGTTGGCCATCTTTCTATTTCTTGTCACTATTTTTTTTATTAGGCTCTATTTGGTTTTTCCATCCTAAACTTTAGTCACTAGGTGTTTGGTTTGGGTGCCTAAAAGATATTATAAGAGACCTTTTAGTCATTTTTAGTTAGGGTGTTTGGCTCCAAAGTAACTAAAAGGTAATGTTTAGTCTCTTCTAGCAATAATTTAGTGTCTAATCGGCTAAAGCTTATTTACTTATAAATAAGATTAGATTTAGATTACTAAATTTTAGGAGGAGCTAACCAAGCAGGAAGCTTCAACATGAATCAAACGCCCTCTTGAGTGGCCTCCAGAGCGACGTTTTACCGACTGGCACTTTTTTACCGTTTAGCGTCGGTTCAGTTAGTTTGGTCTGAATATTTCTATTCCTTGCTATTATTTTTTTATTTTAGTTTCTCAAGTTGCGGCTGCAGTGATTTTTGTTCATTTAGAAAACCAGAGAATTGACTGATGTCTGATGGGGACCAAAATGAAAGACCAGAAAGCTTTCTTGCCTAACAAACCACAAATAGAGCCTCACTCGTCTACGCCTTTTAGTTCGTCCAAAAGCAAAAAAAAAAAATCAAGATTCTTTGTTATATCGAATCTTGCGACACATGGATGACTTGTACAATTTGTCTGTAATTTGGAGACGAATCTTTTGAACCCAAATAGAAACGAAAATGCTACAGCACCTAAAACTTTTCACCTCTTCAACTAAACAAGGCCTCATTGTTTGATGCCATTGCAACTGTCAGCCGCAGGAACACTAGGCCTTGTTTAGTTATAGAAAACTTTACAAAATGGCTACTGTAGCATTTTTATTTGTATTTAACAATTATTGTCCAATCATAGACTAACTAGGCTCAAAAAATCTGTCTTGTAAATTACATGTAAATTATGCAACTAGTTATTTTTTATCTATATTTAATGGCTCTAGACATATGCCGCAAAATTCGATGGGACGAAAAATTTTAATTTTTTTTAAGAACTAAGCAGCCCGTCGGCCAACCAAAAACGCCAATATACTCTTCCGAGTTTCTCTTCCGAGTTTTCAGCCAAAACCTCTATAATTTATCCTTTTGAGTTTCCAGATCTTCGTCACATGTCAGGTTCAGAATTATAGGATTCTGCGAAACTCTACAAGAATTAGTTCTATTTCCACTAGTTTGGGGGATAACTCCCGGTTTGAGCAGGATCTTTGAACTATTCCACTTCTTGTTAAACGTGCTTCAGAAATCAGAAATAAGAAAAGCCAGTGATGAGAAATTTTTTTCTCGTTATAAAAAGAAATGATGATAACTTTTTGGTTGTCATGCATTTAAGATAGACTGTCTCCAACAACACCACCTAAATATAGACTGATTTAAGATTTGGTTAGTGCAACAGACAAAAGTTTAATACTTATTTTTAATCTTCTGCAACAACATAATAACTCCAAAATAACCCTTTTACAAAATAAGTTCTCAAGAGAGATGATGCTCATATTCGAATCATGTCTCTCATGCCACTTAAAATTAGTCTCCTATATAGATACTCCATTAGAGGTGAGGTTATAGATACTGTTAGATGCTCATTTTGGACGTTCACTTATATTTTAATCATGACTTTTCAGACCAACAAACATGCTATTGCAATAGATCTCGAGAAAGTCTAAGACTTCCATGCGATACCATCTAGTGCAATAATGATCTGCATGGGCTATAGGACTTTTTTCTGTACGTTAAAAACAACCAGAGAATGTACATGGCAGATTCTTGACTTCAAAAAGGTGATGTATGTGTCAAAAAATCACAACCATGTCAACAGGTCTTAAGACACGCATACATGTATTCTGGAGCAAAATAATTTCCTGAATTGCTATTGATTTCTGTCACTCCAACAATGGCAGTGTCTGTCAGAAAAAAAAAGAATGGTAAGGGTGGGGCATCTACAAATGGCACGCGGAACAGGATAAAATCTGCAGACGGCTTTTCGTTAGAACTCTGATGATTCTAGTGTAGTAGCCTTGCAAAGAAAATATGCAAGGCCTTTCCTTCGGAAAAGAAAAACAAGATATCTGATTTCAGTATGAACTGGCTCGCACAAGCTTCCTCCAAAGGACGCTACAGAAGATGGCTGAAGAAAACAAAATTTTCTCAATACCGATTCAACCTCATTCTCTGCATATTGTATGCATTATCCACCAGGCACGGTGTTTGCAAAACTCTTCCTCAGCACAAGCATTGTTGATCGTTATAGCGCTGAACACATCGCACCTACAAAATTATCTTAGTGGTTAGCCCTGCAAAATTATCTGGGAATTTGTGATGAAAATGACAACCAATCCAACAACCCAGTACATGAATAATACACAAGCAAAAATGTGTTCATTTCTAAAATCTCAGAAGTTCAATGTTCACTGCCTTTGGTTATACCATTTATCCACCAATCTTTCAGATTAAATAAATGTGGTAAGCCATATATAATAGATTGAGCGACAGATTTAGAACCTCAACAGGACCCTTGATCCAGGGTCCCAGGGACCAGTTCAGGGCACGTTTGGATGCCACCTATGTAGGACATGCCAAATCTTGGCCGCTGGCCAAACTTTGGCAGCTGATTCAGCCGCCCCAAATCAGCCGGGCAGGGACATCAAATTGAACTGGAGATTAGCAGAGCAGATGGCCAACCCAAAAAACAGCACACATCCAAACGTGGCAGAGCCTACTCGGTCAACGGCCGAAATTTGGCCTGGACAGCAAGGGGTAACCATCCAAACAGCCCCTCAGTGCACATGCAGCATGAAAATAACCGACTGCTTTTGTACAAAACAAGCTAATTTGCGACCATTCTATTTACTGCGAAACCATGAAACCATTGCCTTCTGTCCAAAACCTAAGCAAACCATAACTTGGGAAGCCTGCTATGGTTTGTAGTCCAAGATCCAAGGAAACTTGAAACTAAATTTTGGGTTAACTTGTTACAAACAAGACATCCGCTGGTCATAAACTGCTAACTCTAGCAGGTCCATCATTGAAATTCGAAATCCAGAATAAATGCTGAAGAATATGCTTTAGCTTTAGTACTCATAGGACATTTGCAGTTATAACAACTGCAGGGTAAGTTGAATATAGATATGCTCCCTAGCTCTATCCCCCATTTTACTTCCACACTGAAAAAGGAAATTATGCTTTTTTTTTTGTTCATATGTATCTGTTACTTCTCGTGTCCTCAAAGTTTCAGTACTCATAACATAATGATTGTCCAAATACAGGATATAAAAATCAGGAGACTGAAAAATCTGAGAAAGTATGCAAACAAAAGGACATAATCGCATGGAAGCAATCATCAAGAGTCAGATTTCACCAGTAAGAAAAATAGATCATTAGAACAACGTAAACATATATCAAACAGAAAGGAATCAAGGTCAAGGTCAAAAGATGCCAACCAACCTGAGGGCCATGATGAACAACACAGTTTTGCTTCATTTACATGCTTCACAGCAAGGCCAATCATCCATGATCCTACACTAACATCATCATGGGCATATGTCCGGAGAACAGACCTATCACAAAAAATAAATATATATATACATAAATATAATTAATGGACATTTCTTTTCAGCTCCTTGTGAGAGAAGGATATAGAATTTGTGCACAAGGTTGCATACTTGTTTATAGAAATGAACTGAGCTATGGCCCTTGATATGACAAACATTTCACCAGAAGCGTGTCGGAAGTACCTATTGTTTGACAAAAAGGAAGTAGATGAGCCACAACAGCAATTGATTTGAATGTTAAATCTAGTACAAACAATAAATGCAATAGAAGCTAAAATTGCTTAGGCAAGCATACTTACGATTTCCCATCACCAAATTTCCACCAGTCTGGTTCATACCACTTATGGGTTCTGTTTTCAGTGGAGCTCTAGTTTAGTTTGTCAAAAGAAGAAGCACCCAAACAGGGAAAAGAAAACTATCAAGTTCCTAAAATGAATTATTGTGAACACTCACGAGTCAGAAAAAACCTCGCCCGATTTCATGCAGCCTATATAGACACGGGGCTTGTCCCAGTGAGTTTCGAGCATTGCACTCAAAGTATCTGCAGAAAAACAATGTTGTTCCATGTGAAGTACAGTTCCCGTTAATATTTCAAAACAACATCTACGCAAGATTACAAACAATTGTTGACAGAGGCAATCCAGTATTCCAGAACATGCAGAATGAGCATTTTAACAAGTCAGCAGAGTTCAAAATATTAATAGTCATTACTTTTTCATGTAGAGGCATCATAGGTTATGTAAAACGTAAACCACTCATAGAGCCCCTCAAAGTTAACAGATGGCACATACCAACGTTTATGTATATATCATCATTGACCTTAGCATAAAATGCAGCATCAAATGTATCTGCTGCATTCGCAAAGAAACTTTTTGTCTTCTTAGGATGCTCTTCATCTGACTCTATATGATCATCCTGCAATGCCACTTAATGGTCAAGTTCCAAAACTAAATCAACAGCATGAGCTAAATTAGGAGTAAGCTTTTATTAATGGCAACATTCATCTTAACACCTTTTTTTTTAGTTATATCAAACTTTGATGCTAAAAAATCCAAAGGACTGTACTATAAAATTACTAATGCATATATAATAAAGTTAAACAAAAGCAAGAACCACCAAAGTATATGAATCTTTAATCAACATTAAGCAAAGAGCACAGAAAGTACATAAACAAGGTTATCGTTGAATCCATCAACATAGAGTAGTACTACAGAATCAATTGTTCAATCAGGCTTACCAAGATCAAGAAATCCCTGGTGCTCCTATTTTCTTCATCAATCTCCCTATCAAAAGTATCTCCTCGATTTGCACTACATATGAGAGAACTATCAGATATCTAAACCTCATATGTTTATTCCAGCTGGGTAATGGATATCAGGTACCTTCTTCCAACAACAAAACGTACTACAATGCCTTTTTCTTCTTCTAGTTTCTTCAGCATTGAACCTGCGCAGACAAGTACAATTAAACAACACAGATAAGTAGGATATTATACACAACACTAGGTTAAGAGAATAATAAAATAAGAATTGTATTTTTTTCAATTTATAAACAGAAAACAAATTTAAAACATTAATTTAAAGATAAGGGTACTGTATCCATAGTAATCAAAACTGGGTCATTTGTTTCAAAACACAATCAACAACATACAAGATGATAAATGACTAGGATCAAATGGTACCTGTCGGAAGCCATGATTTCCTGACAGCATCACGGTAGTTTTTCCTCCCAAAGCTAGTCATTATTCCAATAACAATCAGTGGCTTTTTCCCAGAATGAGTTCCATTTGTCTCAGGATTGTATTTGCCAACAAAACCTTCATGCTTTGCTGCAGCCAGCTCCATCTCAAGCGATGCCAACCGCTTCCCTTGCTGCCTAAAAAATGGAAGATGTTTACACAGAAGCAATTATTACAGCTCCAAACTCCCATACTACAACAAATTCTGCATGTTTGGAGCACTAGTTCCAATCAGACAGCAAATACAAAAATTCATACTTTCAAACGCATTAAGGAAATTGTCAGGTTGTGCATTGAAAGGCAATTTTGGCATATAACCTGAAAGGTTAGAAACTTAGAATTACCTGCATGCAACAACCTTCAAGGTATCATCCACAGATATTGCTGATTGCCCCTGAATCACATGCACAAGAGAGTTAATGGGGCACTTAAATAAGCAGCACAGGTGGATAGTTCCGCTAGAGAACAAAAGAGCCACATCTCTGGTGCCTACCTGGCCTGTTCGTCTGTCGAGCTCCTTAATGAGATAAACTCTGTTCTGAGCATCCTGCCACAATCTGAAATTCAGGAAGTCAACAATTTTTCCTCTACAAACAGCAAAAGGCCAAAAACACAAACGATTTCTAAAGAGGGACAGGTTTTTCCGTTACTATGATAATCCAGATCAAGTTAAAAGGTAAGGTGCCTGACAACTAAGATTGGTCTTCATCAATACTAGCAGAAAAAGGGAATACTCCACTCATGAACAGTGACACTGCAAAATCAGAGTGCTGCGGAAACAAGTACTAACATCGCAACAAAATGTGAGCCTCGCACTGGATTCCGTTTGAGAGATCAAAACTTCACCCGCTGACCGCTGTTCTAAAATGCACCACCGGCTGGCGGCTGGATCAAAACTTCCCTATAGCAAGGAAGCCATGGTAGCGAACATACAGGGATCTAGACTCCACCCACGGGTGATCGGTATATACCATGAGCTGCTCCCGCCAGAGAAATACAGGGATCTAGACTCCACCCACGGTTGATCGGTAGCACACGCATCCCAAACGATCAAACACAAGAACCCAAGCAGGCGAGCATTCTCAGGAAGAAACTAATGACGGAAACCGGCGGGCGGGCGGAGACTCACCGTCCGGCGACGTAGAAGGAGGCCATGGTAGCGAACATGGCGAGCATCATGGCGGACATCGGCGACCGCAGCGCCCCCACGGCGGACGGCGCCTGCCGCCGCGCGGGGCCCTCCCGGATCTGCATCGGGATCTCGAGCTCGGAGACCTTCACCTGCTCCCCGCCCGCGCACTCAGCACGGGCCCGCCATGGCCACCGACGACGAGATCTCTGAAGCCGCTTTCAGAAAAACTCGGGCGCCCAGGGGTTGTTTGGTTCCGGGAGCTTCCTCTTGAAGCCGCCACGGGGGAGCGGTGGCGGTGGCGGTGGCGCAGCGCAGGCAAGGGGTGAGAGACTGAGAACCCTATGGAGTGGCCACGGGCTGCCGGACGGTTGGTGCTTGGTGCGTTACGAACAGTTTTGGTGGTTTCTCGGGGCAACGATTTGGAGTTTGGAGAACCCTATGAGGCGCAAGGAAGGAGACGACGGTTGATTGTGTGCTATTTGTCGGCCTGGCAAAAAGAGGAACAAATATACTGCTGCAACTACAAGAAACGCATGACTCTAAAATGATTATTAGAGGTTTAGAAGTATAGAAAGTAATAATAAAGCAATAATCCTTCCTCTCACTTATTTATGTACTACTAAAATTTGTTGTAGTTTACTGCATACGACGAAGTTGTATTGACAGGTGTCAAGAGCTTACTTATACATACCACAACATAGCTAAATATACATTTCATAGATAAAGAAAATAATAATAACTTGTGGAATTAGATTTATGGTATTAAATACCTTTCTGATGTATATTTTTACTGTTATTATTAGTTAAGAAAAAAATGTAATTGTTTTCTTATAAATTTTTAGGCCTCCTTTGAAACGCAAAAATAGAAAAAAAAAAGGATTAGAGTCAGCACGAAACTTGCAACCAGGAAAGAGAGGTAGATACAAAGGAAAATTTCTATGAGGTCCAACCACATGTTAATTTTCCTAAAAAAATTCCTATGCTTTTTATGAATCCTATGGCAATCCTAAGAAAATTCGTAGGGTTTAATCCTTTGTTCCAAACAGATCTATAGGAAAGTTTCCTATTGGATTGAATCCTTTAAATTTCTAAGTTTTTTCTTTTGTTCCAGAGGAGGCCTATATATTGTGTATTCTCAATTGCAAGAAGAAGATAAGAGGTGAATAAATTTGGGCAATGATAAGTAATTTTATTTTTTACGAAGAATCAACGGCGTTTTCAACAAAGTTACAAAAGTCACTCCCACTTAATGCTTGGGTATAAGGTAATGCATTATTCAAATAATTTATTTGACATGTATGTACATTTGCGTTGTATCTATACACCAATTGTTATGGCCTAACTTTATACTGTACATACATGTTCTTTTAAGTTGAGAGAAAAATTGTTCGTCGAAGATGTACAAACATCTTAACTTTAAAAATGATTAGAACTAGTCTTAGTTTATGGCTTTAAGGCTAATATGTGAGCTACTTTAGCTATATACTCTTGAGGAGGAAAAAAAATATGTCACTCTAGTTTTATTATAATTTAAATTGTTCTAAATCTAATCAAGTTTATAAAGAAGATCATCAAATTATGTGAGGAACATTTGGAAAATATGCCATGATGAATCCCATAATATTTGTATGGCAATATAATGTCGATATTTTATAAACTCAAATAAATTTAAGATAGCTTGATTTGTAACAAAATTAGAATTTTATTTTTCTCCAAAAACAGTACATAAAAAGCTCAAAAAAGGGTACCCATAGATGGAACGAGAGCTAGCAAAGGTGAACCTTTCATGTCAAACATATTAACCAAACTAAAAGTGTGTTTGGTGCATATGGTTAGTTAATTCATAACCACTATTTGTAGCCTTAGTCTGTCTATACATGGGTCTAATAGGTGCGACTAGTCTTGTAGCGAAGCCTGTTGCTAGCCAACTAACTTACCATTATCAGCTAATTTGGATGAATTTTTAATCCTAACTAATATTTAGCTCTAGTTAATCAAACATGCTTTAATATGTTGTTTTTTTTGTGGAAATAGTTTGTTTGCATTTGTTTTGCCTAAATAGTTAAATACACTTAGATTTGTAAAAACATCTCTGAGATGACGTGCTACCATGCATACTATCACCTTCCCTCTCGTCATCTCAAAAAAACATGTGTCCACAAGTCTCTCTCTACATTGCTATTGGCACACTATCACTAGGGCCTTGTTTAGTTCCCAAAAAAATTTATAAAAATTTTCAGATTTCCCGTCACATTAAATCTTTAGACGTATGCATGAAGTATTAAATATAGACGAAAATAAAAACTAATTACACAGTTTGGTCGGAATTGACGAGACGAATCTTTTGAGCCTAATTAGTCCACGATTGGACAATATTTGTCAAATACAAATGAAATTGGTACTATTTATATTTTACAAAATATTTTGCAAGTAAACAAAGCCTAGGCTGAGGCATACCAAATGTAGTTGCCGTTCTCAGCTAGCTATTATGTCCTTCCTATGTGTAGTTGTGGCTAGCCCACTATCGAGAGCTCTCCGTCATGGCGCTAGTTCTCATTGAGCTTATTAGGTGTCCTGCACTTGTTTAAATTCTCGATCCTATTCCTAACTTCTAACCTTCCTAGATTCCAAACTTTTGCATACCTATGTGGTAGCGTTATGTTAAATATTTATATTTATTGTGAGTGGGAGAATATGAAAGCGAGTTTGGGATGATAATATTGTTGGTTTTAGGATGGGGAAGATGGGGGAAATGAGGTTGAGATTGTTTTTGTTGTTGATTTGTTGCAGAGAAGTGCTTCTCCTTGCTCCGCGTTGCTAGCTTGTCACTGTTTATAGTATAGGTGTTTGATGAGATTCCTAGGTGAGTTATAACCTATAAAAAAGTGATGAACAAAAATTAACCAGCATTTTTATCCTTCCTTGACTCCTTGCTTGAAGTATTCTCCCTCTGAAAAGAAAATCAAGAGGAAATTGGTTTCTTGAGGGCACCAATAGACTTCAAAAAAGATATACATGTAGGTATAAAATTCATATCATGACAAGCATGTGATTTAATTCACATAGTTTAAATTAAAGGTGTTGGAAAAATCATTACATTATAGTTACATGAATAAAAAATGGAGGTTAAACTTAGCTAGTATGCTGAGGTGCTTAGTTATATAAATAGGGAATATTTAATTAAATAGTGATATGGAACATATAATTTGAAGTGTTTCCTGGAGATAAGTGTGTATGATGGAGATAAGAGAAGTTGCCATCTATCTTTAACCAAAGCAATAATATCTACCAATTTATATCTATATCTCTTATAAAACTAATCTTCACCACATGTCTATCTTAACATGCAATCTATCCACATCATTCTTCACTAATAATAGAGAAGCACGGTGGCAGTGATAGGCGCCATGCACGGGGGAGCAGCTTGGAGAGGGCTGAGATCCACGAGGATAAGCTGTGGTGGATAGTGCACATGATATGTTTTTTTTTATTGTGCACATGTGGTCTAGCAAACCAAAGCTCGAAGCCAAAAACCAAACAAATAATAAGGATAGCATCTGATTTCTGAATCCCTTACCTACCAAACATAGTCTAACATTAATCCTTTTCCATTTCAAAACGGTATCCAAATGTCATCTCAATGTAAATTATCTACATGATCTCCGCTTAATTTTCATTTCCAATTCTTGTAATCTTCGCAACAACACGCAAACGTATCTCCTAGTTACCAAGTGATGGCATATAGTATTGGAAAAAAATCAAGGTAATTATGTTAATTTTAGAGTCATTAAAGGAACTTACATAATATTACTGTTGTAGAATAAGTATCATTTTGTTTTTGTCTATAATAAACAGAAAGCTATACTGCATCTATCCTTTTTAAATATGATCTAGATTTCGTGCATATAAAGTTTTTAAAATTTTACTAGTTTATATAAAATATTAGTAATATTCTATATTTCTAAATAAGTGTATTATAAAATATATTTAATGATTAATCTAACAAATATTTTTGCCAAGGTACGGTCGTACGGAGGGAGGAAGACGCGAGCAGCCTTGCCAACGGCTCGGTGTACAGGCAGTCCAACCGGATCCACACGGCACACGGCGCACGCACTCGGCCTGCCGTCTCACTCCCTTCCGGCCTGCAGGCGCACTTGTCTCTCCCGCTCTCCCGCCGCCGCCGGCTCGTCGACCCCCTGCGGCGGAGCGAGATCCATACATCCCTAGGAGTGGCTTCTTCTTCTTCTTCTTCTTCTTCTTCTTCTTCTTCTTCTTCTACTGGTAAGGAATCCCTAGCCTAGCTGTCTAAGTCTCGCTTGGATGGGCTGTTCATGCTGTCCTCTAATAATCAGGATCTTCCTCTGTGGGATTGGGATAGTCGCTCTCGCTCCAACATCCGAACCCATAATCACGGTGTTCCTTTTTGGGATTGGGATAGCTGCTTCAACATCCGAACCCATCCAGCTTGTTTGGGATTCATGTGCCGCGAGGGGTTTGTTGCAACTGAAGCCCCATCGCCACCGCCGCAGTGTTGCTAGGAGCCATGTAGTGGGCTGTGCCCCTGTAGGAGGTAGGATAGTGGTGACGGTTAGCACCAGGTCCAGGTGACCTTCATATGATATCTTTCTTGCTTCCTGCAAGTCGTTCCTGTACCTTTCAGTTAGGCTAGATGTGATCCGTCTCACACCCAAGTGGGATTTCCTGACCGGACTGTCCCTGAACGTGTATTTATGCTCCCTTCACTCGTATTCAAGGACACCTCACTGAGTGTACTATTTAACTGAACAAAGGCACAAAGCATTGTTTCCGCTGTACCATTAAATCTCAACCCAACAGAGCGTAGTTTCAGTCGATTTTGCAACATGAAGTTTTTCAGGAGACACATTGGGGAAAAAGAAAATACTAGGTATAGAACCATGTCAGGAAGCAAAAATTCCTTGTCAGATCATTGATGCATTGAGAAGTAATTTGACTGGCTAATTACTGGGCCATCATTGTGAAGGAAGATGAAAACTATCTTCAGATGCACCACGTTTTCATTTTTTTTCCTTGTTTAGGCTAAGTGTGGTTGTAACTGTTTGGAATGTTATTTGCATCCTGTAAATCTGTTGCTATCATTAGTATTTTTTATTATCAGCAAGAGGCCTTAGTATGACCCTTCACTACTGTTTTTTAACTGAAGTCTTTTGCTCATATATCAACCACGTTATTGTGATGAATTCTTCCAATTCCCACTTCATCCACTTGAAGTTGTTGATATTTTGTGGTTATTCTCCAACCTTTCAATCCTCAATACTGTGAATGCTTGCTCACCCTTCATGTAATTAGTTAGGTCGGTCTGAGCCTGCACTCATTCATTTTGGAAAACTATTCATTTCAGTGCTCAGTACTTTTTTGTTCTCTTCATGAAAAGAATGGTATCGTCAGCATATACTGACGATCCTTGGTGTAATACACAATATTTTAAACAAGGATCACATATACCTGCTTCATACTAATGCATCATTAATAACATCATCCATCATCTTAGCTATGATGTTACCTACCTTGCGATAGTCCTTGCTGACCCACCACTTCTCCCTCTCCGATTTAGCGTTGATAGCAATATCTTCTCAAAAGTTGACATGATCAACTTAGGGGATTATAGTCTAGCATTAGTCTCTTTGACTGTTTTCCTTGCTATGCTTCATAGTATGTTATATCTGTGATTCAGTGGACTTTATGGAAATACTATTTCATTGTGCTGTGTGCTGACATTGGCATGTTTTGTTACTCTTCTGCTATTCTTCACCATGGATGTTACATCAGCTTTCTTCATTACTAAGTCCATACCAATTTTTTACTCTCTCTCTGCAATTAATCCTTCTGGCCTTGTTCTTAATGATCTTTTTTTTTTCAGCACAGCATATTTTGTGTGTGGCTGCAAAGTTCTTAATTCTAGAGGAGCAAGATGGAGGTTATTGTCATCATCTCAGTTGTCATTCTTTTGGCACTAGGAGCTCTCTTTGTGATCCCGAAGTCACAAAATAAAGGTACAAGTTGCATTATTTATTGTAGTAGCTCGACCTAGTTTTATCTGAGCAACTCTTGAATTGCAGGTAAATCAAAGGGAACTGATTCAGGAGCTGGAATGGTAAACTTCTCAATTCTAGTTGGCTAGTTTTCTTAAGCCTACAAATGCATGCTACAAGACAATTTTTCTCAGATTTGCACCATAATACTTATAATATTTTAGACAGCTTGAAGAGATACATACCTTTTTTTTGTCTTTCTACATTCAGACATCTAGGAGCTTTACGAAGGAAGAGATATCTAAACATAACACAAGGAAGGATTGTTGGATAATCATCAAGGACAAGGTTGTATAAATGCATTGGCCACCTCTGTTTGTCCCTATTCAATGCCCCAAGACTTCAAAATAAGGAAATTCAAATATTTTGGTCTTTTAAATTTGTCTTTGGTGGTTGAACCAGGTCTATGATGTCACTCCTTATGTGGAGGAGCATCCAGGTGGAGATGCCATTCTAAATAATGCTGGTGGTGATTCCACGGAGGGTTTTTTTGGGTTTGTAACTTCTTATATTGCTTCTTGTACCTCATAGCATTCTGTCATTGGTTCAGCACTTCAGTGCCTTTCATGGAATTGTTTCTTCAGAAATTAGAAATTAGCACTTGAGGGTGACACTGATTTTAACTATTCGTCATCTTAAAATTATGGTGATCTAATGGAATAGACTAGTGAAGATTTAGCAACATTATTTTAGCTTTGTTCCTACTGCAAACAATATTCCATGAAGACTTGGCACCGCTTCAGATATTCTGTAAGAAAACATTCAAAAGGAAATAATAAAAAGGACAATGGCAGTATTGCCATAATGATAGGCAAAAATGGTCAGTTTTTTTGTTTCTTATGCTGCCTATCCAGGTATTGCTACTGCTAACGTTTTCTACAGAAATACTATACACAAACAATGTTCCATGAAGACTTAGCACCATTTTAGATATTCTGTAAGAAAACCATTCAAAAGGGAATGAAAAGAAAGACAATGACAGTATTGACGTAATGATAGGCAAAAATGGTCAGTTTTTTTTATTTCCCATGCTGCCTATCCAGGTATTGCTACTGCTAATGTTTTCTACAGAAATACTATACAGAATCAATAGTTCCATAATGGCCCTGTTTGGTTCCCAGGAATTGAGAAGAATTGAAAAATAATTTTTGTAGATATTAGTTTCAATTCATGGGATAAAGTTGTTAGATGCTATTGCAAAGCTTGTCTTATTATTGTTGGTTTTGTTTGCTCTAGAGTAGAATTCATGTTAAATTACACTAGACTGATAGATCAGCTCAAACCTGTTTCCATTTTCAGCTGAGATCCCAATGTGTCCAAATTAAATTGTTTTGCATTGGCTTCTGCAAATGAGATCCTTATTATTTAGCTCACTTTGTTATCTGCACACCTAGCACCACTAATTCCAAGATAGCTATGTGATGAAATGATGATATTGATGGAGCATGTCTTTCTTACCTTTCCTTTTTTCCTGAACTGGCATACGTCATAATACGCCTATGCTAGTGTCGTTTTCATGCTTCTGCTTGAATGGATTCAATCTCTGGTTAGTTTCTGTTTTCCTTCCTCAGCTCTATGACATTCTTCTATCTGGATGCACAGGCCACAGCACGGCACTAGGGTCTTTGATATCATTGAGGATTTCTGCATCGGTCAGTTGAAGGCTTCATGATCATGACATAGGGTAGCTTGTATTGAATTCATGGTATTTTTCGGATATCAAGTTTTGAGAAGCTATATACTATCCATCATTTTAAGCATTGCAACCGTCAAGCATTTGCAATGTCAGTGTAATTGTTCTGCAATTGTTATCTGGGCTGCCCTGAGCTGTGATATAGCAGTTATTTTTTTTTATTGTGCTGAGGCAATGTGAGCACCAGTTCAACCACAACTTGTGTTTGTACATTTCTGTTGTTGGACAAGACTCTGAAACGCTTGTGATTGTTTTGGTTAAATCAGAAACCGTTTCTCATAATCAGATTGTTTTTTGTTAAATCAAAAACCATTTCTCATGATCGCTTCTGAAGTGATGATATGCTGAAGATGTTGCAAGTTTGATTTTTAACCTGGTTGTTGAATCACTGAATGGGTTTTTAAGATTTGTCGTGCTCTGCTTCTAAGGTATTGGTGGTGTACAAACATGAAAGTGAAACAATATCAAGATCAAGAGGAGATAATTTCTGAGATCGAGCTGATCGCTCCGTAAGTAAATTTTAACTTTTCTCTTGCTGACTGAAACCAACAAAACCCAACCCAGCAAGTTGAGAACTGACCCCCAAAAATAAAGGGAAAAGAAAGAGGAAAAATAAAACAAAATGAAACAGCTTTGCTGCCTCCTGCCACTGCACAGTTTTGGCTTCTTCTACTGCACAGTTCTTAGGGAGAGGCTCCTCTGCTCCTCCCTCCCTGTCATGGAGACGACGACAGGGCTGCTGCCGATCAGTTGCTCTTCTCCTCATGGATAGTAGAGGCTTGGCATTGCGGTGTCAATGTCGAAGTTGTGGTCGAATGCAAAGCACTCGAGGGACATGAATTCGTCGTCGAGCACCGGCAGGGGCGCAGCCGACGAGACGGCGGCGAACGCCGATGACACCACCTCCTGGAGGTCGCCCTCCGGGGCCCAGTCCCCGTAGCCGGGCACGGGACACGGCGAGACGCCCTGGTGCTGCAGGCAGCCGTTGGAGTCGGAGCCGACGGGCGACCACGGGGACGAGGCGCCCCGCACGGGGCAGCTCTCGGGCGTCATTGGCGGGAGCGCCGCGGCGGCGGCGGCGGCGGCGGCGGCCGTGGTGGTGGCCACCGTGAGGCGCGCGGCGAGGCCCTGCAGCGCTGCCTGCGCGTGCGGGTTGTGCTGCTGCTGCTGCGCCCTCTTGGCGCCGCCGGAGCCGCCAGCTGCGGCGGGCGGCCTGCAGGTGTGCTCGCCGTGGTAGACGACGTCGAAGAGCGCGGGGTGGTCGTCGGCGCGCTGCACCTGCTTGGTGGCCGGGCAGTTCTGCGAGTTGCGGTGCGTGCAGCGGTAGTAGGCCCGCGGGTGCTTGGCGCCCAGGATGTCCTTCTGGCCGTACTTGCGCCAGCTGTGGCCGTCGTCGGCGGGGCCCTCGGCGCCGCCGCCCGCGGCGCTGACGCGCACCTGCTGGCTGGTCCAGCGCGCCGTGGCCTTGCGCTTCTTGGGGCTGGCGCCGGCGGCGCGGAAGGGGTGGTGGTGGTGGTGGTCGGAGGTGGCGTCGCCGCCGCTGATCGGGCTCCCGGTGGCGGACAGCGGCGGGGAGGGAGCGAGGTCCGCCGGGGACGCGCGGAGCATGCCGATGGAGTGGTCGGTGAGCGCGACGATCTGGTGGACGAGGCGGCGGCAGAGGTCGACGGAGGCGGCGTCCGCGGGCGCGCGCAGCTGCTGCTCGAGCTGGCGCACCAGGTCCTGCACGCGGCCCAGCTCCGAGACCAGGAGCGCCCGCCCGCCGCTCTCCACGGCATCAGCCATTGCTGCTTCGACGAGGATCGATCGAGGGAGGCTTCGGCGGGAGCCGGAGCAGGGGAGGCCGGTCCGGTCCGGTCGGTCGTTGCAGCTCGAGGCTTGTGCTGCGTGAGGTGGCGAGCGATCGGCGTCAAGTGGCTTGGCTTGACGTGGAGGAGGAGGACTGGTGGGTGGCGGGGATGGCGAGCGGGGGTTTTATAGCGAGGGGAGGGAGGCCGGAGGGGGAAGCGCGTCCGCGTTGGGGAATTTCAAGTGAAGTGAGGCGACCAGAGGAAGGGAAGCCGATCATTTGTTTGTTTGACCAGCCCAGATCGGGGAGACCGCACTGCGATTGGCTGCCGCCTTGCCGGGTCGGGTCTCGGCTTCTCTTCTCCTACTACTATGCTCTGTTTTGCAAACCGTTATTTGATCAACCTCACCCCGCTCATATTTGAGTTTAAAGCATTGGCACGTGGCTGAGCAAGCACAAGTTTCCCCAGATGAAATGGTACTAGACGTCATCTAATGTTGGATGAGCTGAAAAAATAGTTAGACTATCCGCTTGAACTTATTTGCCGAATATGTCAGTCATTTAGTAATGTTTTTTCTTTTACGACAAATCAGCGAATGGTATTTTCAGTCATGGCTTTTATGCCGAGCGAATGGGCTAATCTTTGACCTAAGTTTGACCCGACAAACTGCTAAATTATGTCAAGCTATTTCTTGGATTTTCTACTTTAAGTCGATTTTTTAGGTTAATCAGACCAGGTCGAAAATAATGATCCAAACTTGATCTAGCACACTAGTAGGTTGAGTTGGATCATTTTTTTTGAATAAATCGGATGGATGTGGCCCATGAACAGGTCTAGACGGTACCAGTGCACGGATGTGTGTGTTGATTCGTCGTTCATATTTGTTTTGTGATCAGCAAAGAAGAGGACACAGTGTATGTTTGTAACATTTAGTGAGTGAACAACAATCAAAAGCATAGACAATTCCCTTAGAAAAGATAATATTGTTATATCAGTTGCGTTGGACCAAATTGTTGCTTGGAGTCTCCACGAGCAGAACAATCAGGTCTTGTGTTGCTCTGCGTAGAGAATGTGTCATCGTGGGATCAAATAGCTTTGAAAAACTGTGCGCCACTCTTATGATGCCAAGGGTTTATTTGGCTCTTTAGTCCCTCTTTTCTTGTTTCTTATACTTTGTGTTCTTGATCGGTTGGTGAGTTTTTCTTTATTATTTTCTTTAATTCGTAATGATATTTTTTATTCTCAATTTAGATGTGTTTTGAAAGTTAAAAAAAGAAAGAAGAGGAAGAGAAGTTCTTAGACATGGTGGTACTGCAAGTCTACAATGTTTTAGCAATGAGAATGTGGTGATACATGTCTTAACATTAAAATTGCTCTGCTTTATTTGTTATTTCAAAGGTGCAATTTGACGTCTATGGTCCCTTCGTGAATGTATTGTCACTATATTTAGTTAAAATAGAGGATGTACTTATATGCTTCGGGTGCATTCTAACGTAACTAGTCAGTTAAACACGTGTCCCGTATTTTGGATATAAATTTTGAAAGGCTCTCTCAGAAAAGAAGGAAAATCATACTCTACGTGGCAGGTTGTCTTGTATTGGAAATTTCTTGGAGAGAAAAAAAAAATCAAAGCCTAGAGTCTGCACGTCCAACGTAATCAAGATAAGATCCTAGATAAGCTTAACATAGCATTATATTTATTAGTTATATTACATCGTTGGAATGATCGAGTCCTTGTTCTATTTGTAAGCAAAAAGGGAGATGAGCTGTGGTCACCTCAATTTGTTATCAACGATTCGTGTACTCTTCTAGTAGATACTAGATCGATTATAGATAGAAGAAGAAGCCGTCCTTGTTGATGGAGGAAACGACTTGTCATGCGCTGAGACGAGCGGAGGAGCTATGGCTTTTGCTGAAAAAAAGAAAACCCCATCGTCTTTTTGGTCGCTAATAATAATCACGGGCCCATCCAATCCTTCACTTTGGCGGTTTGACTCGAGTTGGTTTTCCGTTGTTTGACCGTTGAACCGCGTGTCGGGTCGGGCTTTGGCGGCCGTGGATCCGCTAACAACGGAGGGAGGAGGGAATCTTGGACCGGTTCCACGGTCTTTGCTAATCCTATCCCATTCCCCCTTTCTGTGTCCATGCAGCAGCAAGGAGAGGGAGAGGGAGAGGGAGAGGGAGAGGGGAGGTGGCCCAGGCATGGCAGACACACAGACACAATACACAAGGACAATGGGCTCTGCATTGCAGCTGCAATCCAAGCGAAGGTTCAAAGTCAAATTCCTGACCGGTTCAAACCTCTCCAACTTGTCATAAATGCACTTTTCCTTCTCTCTTCTTTTCTCTTGCATCTCCCCCGCTGTCAGAAACCACCAGCATACGGAGTACAGTATAAGGCCTTAGTTAGTTCCAATTTTTTTTTTTTTTTTTTTTTGCAAAATCGATAATGTAACATTTTCATTTATATTTGACAAATATTATCTAATCATAGACTAACTAGATTCAAAAGATTTATCTCGTAAATTATAGGCAAATTGTGCATTTAGCAATTAGTTATGATTTTTATCTATATTTAATGTTTCATGCATGCGCCGCAAGATTTGATGTGACGGAGAATCTGAAACCTTTTGCAAAATTTATTTGGAACTAAGACCTTGTTTAGAACCGAAAAGTTTTTAGATTTTGACAATGCAGTACTTTCGTTTTTATTTGATAAACTTTATCCAATTATGGAGTAGGTAAATTGTGCAATTAGTTTTTGTTTTTATCTATATTTAATGCTCCATACATACACCATAAGATTCGATGTGACAGAAAATCTTGAAAAGTTTTTGGTTTCTGGACGAACTAAACAAGACGTAAACAAGGCCTAAACTTGGATGGATTTCTCGTCTTTTCTTTTTGCTGCGGCTGCAACACTGGCAGGCAGGCACGTCAGGGTACAAATCTTGGCCGCAGCTGCAGCTGCAGCTCCGAGTTTGGTTGGTGAGCCACACACACCGAGAGAGTGACCTACTACCAGCGGTCGTCTAAACTCTGCTCCAATTTGTTTGTGACCTCAGTTGTTTCTTCTGCTGGAGACTAAATTTGTCACTTTTTGGGTCTTCTATAGCTTGACCTCGTTTCGTTTTTTTTTTCTTTTTGTTCGTGCATTTTGGCACAGGCTGTATACGTATGCTCGGCTCGTTCAAATGGGATTCCATTCCTAGCATGTCATCTACTACTGCTACCAGCGCGTTTGGTTTTTCTTTCGCATGTGTTGTGGAATTTAAGATTTCATGACATGAATATTGTCCTACGATTTTTTTTGGGAAAAAAATGAACCTAGCAGGATAGCATACATGAGTAAAGAAGAATGTTTAAACTTCGATCTAGGTATCTAAACATATGAACTAAAAAGTAAACTGATTTAATTTCTGGTGCACTTGAACTTCATCCACCAAAGGTTTTTGTTTTTAATTTACTTCTATTTTATGTATCCAAGCAGCATCGGACTAAACTTTATAGTCCAACTACACTTTAGTTTCAGATGATCCAAATATGACCTAAAACAATTACGAATTAAGCATGGGTCATCTAGTGGGGTTCCTTATAGTGAAACCTGCTCTTTTACCTTCAAGTCGGACTTGATGTGAGTGCTATTGTAATTCAGGGAAAAACAAATAATGACTAAAATAACTCAGGAAACGATAGGCTTGATAACAACACCGTAGAATCACTTTCAGATTGTTGCAGGCAGCTTCAACTTGTGACATTTCGCACTACAGTATCATGTGATTATATCTTACCTTATACTGGCCTTAGTTCGTGAAGAGAAAAATTTCGCGACACTGTAGCACTTTTCGTTTGTTTATGATAATTATTGTCCAACCATGAACTAACTAGTCTCAAAAGATTTGTCTCATCAATTTCGACTAAACTGTGCAATTAGTTTTTTTATTTTTATCTACATTTAATACTCCATGCATGCGTCTAAAGATTTGATGTGACGAGAAATCTTGAAAAATTTTAAGGTTTTGGGTGGAAGTAAACAATGCCCTAGTAAAGCACACGGAATGAAGAAAGTGTAACAAAAAACTCATCTTTGTTTGACCAATGCACGCGATGCTTATATAGATAAATCGATATATATTATATAGTAGGGCATGAGACTGATGGTGAGAGTGAGATGTTTTTTTATTGTTAATTAAAAATAGAGTGAAGTGGCGAGGGAAGGGATGGATGAGTGAAGTGATGGTCAGAGTTTTGTTTTGGTTGGGTGTGGAGAAATCAGACGAGCTTGACCGGCGACCGGCCGACGTGTACACTGGGAATCTTCAACCCTCTTTGCGCGTCGCTGGAATAAACAAAACCACAAGGTGCCTCCCCTGTCTCCTGATGACGTCAGAGGCGAGAGATCAGCACTAAGCCTGATGACGAGAGAGAGAGAGAGAAAGAGATATGCTCATCACTTTTGTTTCCTTGCCAATTAACTGACATCCAAAAGTGCCTTTTGTTACCTTCCCATGTGTCCAAAGAAAAAAAATGTTTCGTACGTGCACCGTGTATGTATTATTAGCTCTTTAGCAGCTTCATTCATTAGTTTTCAATGTTGTTTGGTTTAGTTCCCAAAATTTATCAAGATTCTTAATCCCATCAAATTTTGCGGTATATGTATAGAGCACTAAATATAAACTAAAAAAATAACTAATTGCACAGTTTATCTATAATTTGCTAGACGAATCTTCTGAGTGTAGTTAGTCCATAGTTGGACAATAATTACCAAACAAATAAAAATGCTACAGTAGCCAAAACAAAAAAATTAACCAACTAAACAAGGCCTTAGGTAGTTTGTTGTAAAAAATGTTTTACGTAGTTGGCTTTCTTTTTTACCCTTTTTTCTTTTTGTTATTTTGCTTAGGCTTTAACTCTTCTTCTAATATTAATATTTAAATTTGGTAAACCTCCTGCCAGTTTTACATAATTAGTTTCCATATAAGTTATTACAAGCACGTGCGACATTGCATTATCTTTTTATCTTCATGCTATGTGATATTCTATTCTTTGTAGGTACTTCTTCTATTCCAAATTATAAGTCACTTTGATTTTTTTACATCCATGTTACTATGCATCTAGATATAATTGTTAAGCTGATTTTCACTGAGTTGACCTAACAACCAACTTGGGCTTTTGATCCGAGCCCTGAATTATGGTTGGTGGGCCTCCATCGCGCAATGCTATAAAGAGGAAGGTGAGGGCCAAGGCGCTCAGTACGAGGTTCACCACAACTGCCATAAACTCCACCTACATTCCTAACCCTAATCCGATAGGGTAGCGCTAAAGCGACGGGAAGCTCTACCACCACGCTGTAGGGACACCGTAGCCACGAGAGTCGCGTTGCAGATGTGCACCGTAGCCCTCTTCTACGCCCGTTGCTCCCATGTCAACCCTTAACCGACACCTGCCATCATCGACACCGTCGCCATGGCGAGCTCCTCCACCAAGCCCACCGAAGTTCAGCCCCATCTACCCCTCTCTCCCTCTCTTACTGACTCTCTAGTTCAAGTACCATGTCGATCTACAAGTTTATCCCGAATAGAAAAGAACACACACTAGATCTAAGCCTAGTTGACCTTGGTTTATACTAACGATAATAATATGTTTAGATACATAAGCAACTTAAATTTTGGAATGGAGTGAGTATACGTAATGTATGGCTTCTGTGTACGGCACCCTTGCATTGGGTTAGCAATTGCTGTTAGAATGTCCTTGTAATGGCAAATCACAATCAACAGGCGGCATGCACATGCTGAGATCTTCAATTAGCAGTTTAGCTCTTTTCTACATGAGTGAATGAGTGGTACAACATATTGTTTCAATTCAACTAGCTAGTACATGTACTCAAGCAACCTGTTCATCAAGCAAGTGGCGTGGCGAGTCGTTCCATCTCTATCTAGACTAGATCAGGATCTCAGTGCGTGGCTGTGACTTCAAGTTGCAAAAGGCTACCAATTGGACAGATGGTTCCTCCATAATTATATATATCGTTTACTTATCATTGCACCCTCCATTTCTTTTTTTTTATGAGGCGTATTAGGATTTGGAAGGGGGAAAAAGGCTTTAGGAGTGCACTTAGCTTTGCCAACTAGTTTCTTCTAAACTATTATTGCCATCAGTTGCAACAAAATAAAAGTTGTAGTGATTTGTTTTTGGAAAGATGGGAGTTGTATTGAAATGTTTGTCAAACACAAGTATATTTTTTATATGTGGGTACTTCATAATCCTCAACTTAATGATTTCTTAATACCAAGACATTATTATCTTGAACATAACAACATAGTACAGAACTAGGACTAGCCTTAAGTTACAAGTAGTTACTCTCTCACTCGTTTTAATTTAGTCCACATTCCTTTGTTTAGGAAAATTAGTCCAAATTAATGTTGTATATACTTAATTAACGCCTCCTTCTATCAGACGTTTTTAGCTTGGTTTAAAAATTCCCGGCACAACGTGTACTCCCTTCATACTTATTAAGAAAGACGTTTTGGACAAGGTTTGAGTTAAACATTGGGAAAATAAATCATAAATAACTTTTAAGTTATTGAGTTTGAAAATACGAAAACCATATGAATAGATTTGTCTTGAAAAATACTTTTATAAAAATATACATATATCTTTTTTAATAAATATTTTTATAAAAATAAAGAGTTAAAATTATATTTTAAAGATTATGTCACTGTCTTAAACGACTTTCTTTATAGGCGTAGAAGGAGTAGCATATTATCATCTGATGCTACGACGTGTGTACCTCTGCAAGTGGACAAGGGCAGGGCCGAGTTGTGTTGGTCCGGTGGGCGCGTCCATGCAATGCAGGTAGTCCAGCACAACACAACACACGTGCGTGTGCATGCTTGTTGCTGACCAGCCTGCATATTTCCTTCGATTTTAGAATGATGATATCAGAACTCAGAAGCTTCTGTTGAACGATCCCATCCCGATCCGCCGGTCGTGTGGAAACAGAGGAAGTATCCTGGTTTCCGTCCGTACCATGGGATGGCACAGCTGCTTTCGTCACACAAGTTGGACGAGTTGGGCCGTGTTTAGTTTATGAAGGAAAAAAGTTTCACGACACTGTAGCATTTTCGTTTGTTTGTAGTAATTATTATTCAACCATAGACTAACTAGGGCTCAAAAGATTTGTCTCGTAAATTTCGACCAAACTGTACAATTAGTTTTTATTTTCGTCTATGTTTAATACTCTATGTATGCATCAAAGATTCGATGTGACGAGGAATCTTGAAAAATTTTGAGTTTTAGGTGGAAGTAAACAAGGCCTTGGTCGCTCTTGAACTCCACAGATTTAATTTGGCTTAAATTTTAAACGACAAAAGTTTCTCCAAGTATCCGGGTTACATAGACGAAGAAAGAAAAAGAAAAAAGGAAAAAAAAGGAAAAAAAGAACAAAATTGCCTGTAAATTAAACGTTGTTGTTTGTGACATGAGGAGACAAAACCCTTTCAGTTTCAGGATTTGACCTAATTATTAATCAAACATTGTTTTATCTCCCTATGGATGGGATTAAATCTACTAGCCTAATAGTATAATTTGTCCTCTTGCTACTGATCTCGATCACCAGTTGACAAATTAAACCTTAGAGAATGTGAAGCTGAAACAGCAGCTGCTCGAAACCTATAGCTGGGAGATAAGGCTGGAGATGCGTGTTAGCAACATTAACTTTCGACGAAATAAAAAAAAAAGAAAAAGTCAACCGTTGCATGCAAGCAAGCATGCGAAACGGCGTCGTTAGCACGTACGGTACGGACGTGTCAATTGTCAACGAGCTCAGCAACGGACACGGTATGTGTTTGACGGACACGGTATGTGTTTGACATCCTGCGTGTGAGGTTTTCAAAGGCATCACGGCTTGGTGTGGTGTGGCATTCTATAAGAGCAACTGATTAGGTACAAACAGCTAGTACGACCATGCCGCATTTGATTCGGATCCCGGAAAATTAGTCGGAATTTGACTGGAAATTCAACAGTAACGCACGCAACATTTCTAGTAGTCCAAATAAGTTGAGTACACTAGTACCTGCCATCTCTGCCTCCATGCTACAGATGATAAGACTGTAGATAACAGGGCTTGCTCGGATCTGGAGAGCGCTTTGCAATTTACCTGTTGGACCTTTTAAACTTGTATAAGTCAATTTTTTTTTGGATTGGTTCATATTTGGAAATTTCTGAGGTCACACAAAGATTATAATAAAGATTTTTTTTAAAAAAATAATAAGAGGACACAAGTAGAAATGCATGCAGTGTGACTCTGTAGTACTATACGCCTAGTAAACCGCATCTCCCGCAAACTCTAGCCCACTAATGGGCAATGCCATACTGCATACTGAAGGGCATTAAGAAAACATTGGCATACATTACATTACCCGAGCCCAAAGGCATCTAACATGCACCCTGTCAATCTTAAGCACAGTACACTTAGTACATGCCAAAACGACCTTAAGCAAACACACAAGAATGTCATAGTTTCATAAACAATAACAAACAAAATCATTCGATATTTCGATCCAAAGCTAACATAATAGAGTACTTTTAATGAAACAACAATAAAATACAGCAACACCACTACAACCCATGCTATCGTCTCAGTCAGACCATTTGAAGGTAGCAATTACAAGTTCCATTGTTCACACAATCACGACTAGTCTCGAAACGAAAAGGTTCCATACTAGGGAAGCGCTTCCTAGTCTGCCTTACGGTTCCCATTCGTGGTGGGTGATCTGGACCGGTCTCCACGCCTTCTGTCATGGGGTGAACTGCCCCTGCGGTCTCTTGAGCGTGAGCGCTCCCTTCTGCGGTCCCTTGAACGGGACCGGTCCCTCCGGCGGTCCCTTGAGCGAGACCGCTCCCTCCGGTCCCTTGAGCGGGACCGCTCCCTCCGGCGTTCCCTTGAGCGAGACCGTTCCCTTCGATCCCTTGAACGGGACCGCTCCCTTCTGCGTTCCCTTGAGCGGGATCGCTCCCTTCTGCGAGGGCGGTAAGGTGATGGGCTCCTTTGAGATCCTCCTGCATTTTTAAGAAAAAATATTAAAAATATAGCTGCAATTCAAAATGCAAAAGGAAAAAAAAGGAACCGTCACAAACCCATGTTTTTCCTTACTAATAATGTTTTAAGCACATGTGGATCACAAGCCTATAAAAGATATATGCAACCAATTTTGCACATACTGTCACACAAGTTTCCCATGGCTATGCTTGTGATTTTCACTACTTCGAAAGTGTGATTTTAATCAAGGAAAACAATGGCCTAAACGACTGATGTGTACTCAAAGCTTTGATATTGTGGAATTATGCCAGTTAAAAATATAGAACACCACCTAGATCACAGATGTCTACTCGGAGCTTAGATAGTGTGGAATTATGCCAGCTAAAAATAGGGAACACCATAGAAGCTACAATTATAATCACAGGTTGTAGGAAACATAACACCCACCCCACTGAGGTCAGTCATTAGAATATTTAAAAGATCACTTGACAAAACAAGTAAACAACAAGCAAACAAATATCACATGAGTGACACAAAATGTTTAGAGACTGAGTTCATGTTTACGTATTAATAAAACAGCATAGCACATCTGACAACTGCAAACAAATAAAGTGATATCCATTCAACTACAATGTATGCAAGCTGAACAACACTTACAGAAGCAAGACAAATGATGCTTAATACAGAAAGCATTGCGGTCATATCATGTGGAGGTGCAAAATTGGTCAACTTTGGTTCATACCTCTTCGACCACAGTATTTTCCAGGAGTTGGGGTCCTTTCGCGAGTTCTTTTAGCCTGAAATGAAATCATGAACAAATGTATTAGTTGGTACGCAATGGAACAAGCAATGAGCTTCAAGTACACCAAATAAAGGAGGAGCCCAATTCAATCTTAAATTTGAACAGGGTGGTTAATAGAATTGATAAAGAAACTAAGCTTTGCCCTTTTGCTGAAAAAAAATAGTCATGGACCATTAAGCTTGTTAATTCTTGATCAAAATTCTTGTGATACAAGTAGATTAATAACTTTACGTTGCATGCCAGCTCAACCAAAGATGGCTTTTGTGCACTTGTTCTGTGGTCGGTGTAGCCATGGTCCAAGGGAGCGCCAGATTATGCCTCTTGTGATGTTCGTCAAATCAAGATACTGGTCGATGAAGTTCGCATCAGACTCGGTTGTCGGTGTTGTGACATGGCAGCAGCATGCACCATGTAAGCTTAGTCGAAGCAGACATATCGTAGAGCCTGTTGGATCATGAGCATGGTGTTGACGATGGCAGTAGTGGTAGAGGTGGCGGTGGCGGTGGTGGTGACGGTGACGCAACGCACAACAAGACTCCACGATCGCTCTACGGCGACAGCCCTCGTGTTGATGTAGCATGTATGCATTGTCGGCGAGGGAGGTGTAGACGGCAAGTGGTGATGAGCTCTGAGGGTGTGGTGATAAGCACCATCACTTCAGCTGCACATCCTTTGGAGACAACCATGGTTGAAGACTGCACAGCCTGGACCAACCAGGTTGACGTAGAGGCAGCCCAGCACCATGTTAAACTGGAAGGTCAGGAAGTCAGCACGAGACGAGAGTTAAGACCCCAGTTGAAGAGCCACAGAAGTTTTCCCCATTCACCACACTAGGATTGCATCAGAACACATCAGAAATGATTCCCTTTCAATTTACTCTGGCCCAATTCACCTGAGTGGAACTTCCAGGCTTGGCTGTTCCAGAATATACTCTTCCATCACTGGGAAAGAGCATATTTGTAATCTTCTACCCATAACATACCTCATCTCAAGGACCCTTCACCAAAGTTTTAAACTGAACAGAGCATAGCATCATTGAAGTTTTAATGTAATGGAATATACTTTCCATGGTGCAAGAGATTAATATATTTATGTTACTAAGACATCAGTGGTTTTCATTCAAGACTAAAGTGGAGGGGGGAGGGGCAAACACAAGACCAAAAAAAGACAGCTTGACAGTATAGTAGCCTTATATTTTTAATTGTACTGCTAGTATTAGACTACTTGAAATTACTATATAAATATAACATGACAAAACTAGCACTATTCAACAAACATGCAATAGAAAAATGCATAATGGAATGAATCAGTACAGTTAGTATCTAACCTTCTCTACAGTGACCAGGCGACCTTCAAGTACAGTGCGGTGCAGATACTTGATGCAGCGTCTTGCATCTTCAAGAGTATCCATAGTCACGAAGGCAAAACCACGGGATTCTTTTGTCCTAGGATCAAGAACAACATGACAGTTTTTAACCTGCATTGAAAGATGGAACTGATTAATTGGATACCATAACGTTAGACAAGATTAATACACAAACACTTAGAAATAAAATAGAGACCATAATAATTTTCTCAGACAACACAGAACAGCATGTCATTTCATATGCAGGAGAGACAGGAATACTCCTAGTACAAAGGGAGAGAGACTCCCAAACCCAAGACTCACAGCACAATACACTAACCCAGCACTCATATCTATGCGCTTAGCTGAAGAAACATCTCCTTAAGAGTGAGGCTCCAGCCGTGAACCAAAGAACACCCGAATAGAACATCATAATAAGAATGCGTGAACTAATAATTTGACATTATACCTTTCCTTCTTTACTAAAGAACTTCTGAAGATCTTCTTCAGTTACACGAGTAGACAACCCAGTCACATAAAGGTTAGTCCCTGGATTTCTATCATCTGGGCTCCTGTGCATGATAAAGAACTGAACATCAGTACTGCCCCAGTCCCATATTTGTGTAGAATTGCAAAACTGGAGCTAAAAACAAATCATTCACTCATTGGAAACAATAATATTTGATAAACTATCAGTTACAAGTGATATACTTGCCTGGACCGACTTCTATCCCTTGACCTTGATCTACCACGTCTCCTAGGAGGAGACCTTGAAGTGCTGCGTCTCTTTGGACTCCTTGGACGTGGGGACCGTGAAGCACTCTTTGGTGGAGGTGACCTTGAAGGGCTGCGTCTCTTTGGAGGAGGCGAGCTTGAGGTGCCATTTCTATCAGCAGGAGGTGTAATAGACCGTGCAGTGTACCTAAAAGCAATATCACCAGATTATGAGAATTTGGTCTGAGTCAGAGAACAAGAGAATTATAACAAGTCACCATGCAGGGATACTAACCTCACTTCCCTGGCTTGTGACATCTAATAAGAAAACACAACAGAGTGTAGTGTCAGATAAACAGCCAATAAATTACAGACTGCAATATAAATACTTATCATAGGAAGAAAACAAACTTCACAATTAATTAATCCTAAAACTTGAAATGTGAATAAAAACATGTGACAACATTAGGGCTTATCAGTCTATGGAAATAGGGAAGAATGCAAAATGGAATATTTTGCCTTATAACTGGTATACACACTTAAGCAATGTGACATGGAAAGATACACTATTTTAATAGAAGGTAGTAGAAAATTGGTAGCTCAAAGACCAAAATGAGGCAAGATAGCAAAAAAAAAAGAAGCTTGATAATCCATCTTCAGCTCGTAATTATTCTACCTTAATAACTTGAAACAAAGTGTAGTTGTCCAATAGGTCTACACTTCTTGGTTCACCTTTCCAAATTCTTATTCTAATTTTTAGTTTTACTAAATTATTCATATTATTATAGCAAAATCAGTGGGTGGTTCCATGAAACTTCAATCACATATGAGGAACTGCAGTGATGGGACACACCATGAACTTGACAAAATGTAACTGTGGAACACATGGTAGAAATCCAAGCAGTATTTATCAAATTCCATTCTAATTACTCACATACACCAAACCATAAATTATTACAAAATGATAATTTAATTATGCACCACACTGCTGAAGCATCCACAAACTAATAAAATGCAAAATAAAACTAAATAATAAATGATGATATGCCAGAACATACATAACAACAGAATTGCATGATCCAGCGACCCCATCTCAAGTGTTTACCAAAGCAAAACATCAACCAAACAATGATCAAATTCAAGGAGAACCTAGCTTCTGAAGCCTAAATCAACAAGTAAACATAGTGTTTCATAGAATGTGAGGTTTCTTGGGATTGTTGGGCATCTCCCCAGTAGGTTAGATTTTCAAACAGGAGATTTCCTAGCCTAGACCCTTATACGACTGAAGAGACCATATACCATAATACTTGGCAGTGATGTGATCTGATTACCTTAAAAATGAAGCTGCAAACTGAAGCACCAGGTGAAGACTCGAGGAACCAACTAAAGGTGGTCTACCTGGAAGAAGGAAAGAGTAAATGAGCATAAATCAGTAAACAAACCATCAGGAATCAGAAAGTGCAAAGTACACATCTGTGGCTTCCAACCATTTAAGTTCAGCAGTTCAGGTTCGTGGACTGTTCTAGGCGCCCCGATTAGGTGTTGTTTAGAGTTTTTAACAGTTGCCCATGACGACTGTAGTGGCAGATTTGTTGATTTATTATAGTTCAATTATTAAGAGAACCAGGAAAAATAGCATAGTACCCCAAAACTATAAGCTAGCAATAATAATAAATGAAGATTTTCCAAATCTGTCTCCACTTTCCGGTATATATGCTCATGGGTCTTGAGACTATCCTTAAACCGAAGAAATATATAAAAAAAACATGCAAACAAATCGGAATCAAGCAATAAGTCATCCACGGTAGCAGCATGACCAGATCTGGCTCGAGGCCGGCAACAAGAGTCAGCCACGACCGCAACACGTGGAGGAAAAATCCAGAACATGCAGCCACACGAACCCCTATTAATAATAACTCGAATCGAACAGAATTTAGCTCAGTTTGTGCGCTGCGTTTTCCTATCCAGATCTGGCGCCGTAAGCCCCCCCGGCGGCAGCGCGCAGCCGCGGACTAGCTCGGCAGCTGCTTCGGACAGCGACTAGCCCAACCAGATCTACCGCCCGATCTGAGCCGTGGATTCGCGAGGAAAATGTCAGATCCACAGGAACGCGTGAAGAGCTACGAGCAAGAGGAAGGGGAACGGCGGAGGTAGAAGCCAGAGGAAGGGGAGCGGAACGGCGGAGGTAGAAGGCAGCACCTGCGGGCTCGGGGAAGCAGCCACCGTCGCCGCCGGCCGATGGCGAGAAGGCGAGGAGGCGGCTCCTGGCGCCGTCTGCGAGGAGGCGCAACGCACGGGTCAGGGTCAGGTCAGGGACAGGGCTACCCGCTGCGAGAAAAAACAGCTCGCACATGACGCTTGCTTGTCGTGCCGTGCCGCCGTTGAATGGGCCCATATGGGCTGCAATTCGCCTAAGCCCGGCCTGATCAAAGTGCGTTATTATTGTAACTAGTACATTGCCCGTGCTAACGCCACGGCTTCATTTTAGAGATACGTATAGACAAATTCTTTTTACATAGAAAGTTTCACACGATCCTATAGAGCCATGTATATAATCTTTTTTTCTACAACAAGAACTATGTGTATAATCCGGAAAACACTCATGCATAACTGCTCTGCGAGTTTGTTGTCCCGTGACATGTTTCTATCTGCTAATCACGAACCTTAGTGTTCTGTCTTTTACCACAAAATGATGAGTACCTCATATGGATCATTGGCATATTTAACATTAAATAAGACAGACAGACATATATGACGAACATAGACATATTTGCCACAAGGTAAACTTTCATAATGAATTTTAGATGAAGTTCAAGCTATCCGCTGAACTACAGCTCTTGAAAAGTATCTCTCTCTGTACAATTATCTCCTAGATAAATCTTCAGACAAGTGGTCGAAAAGAAATCATCTTCAGGCAGCAGAATTGAAGAAATTTCATAAAATTTACTACAGGTCTTCAGCTCTGGAATGTCTGATGCTTAATACTATGTGTCTTGTGCTTGTCAAATCTAATCTATATGCCTGCAACAGCAAACATGTAGAAATCATAAAAATGGGTCAAGTATGTATGACTCACCTATGGCAACTTGAACAATTAACCATAAATAACCTTTTTATATATAAAAAGTGGTCCATCTGAACATCCCACTATATGAGCTGTTGCATAAAAGAAAAAATGTAAGTTAATTGAACTTTTTTGTTGCAGTATCCAATTATCTGTGCTTAATACAATCCAACTTTACACAAATTAGATTAAGATATCTTACACTTAGCACAATGTGAAGAACACATTAAATGCATTAACTTTAGCAGCATTTGTCGATGGATAGCAAGGTATCTGATCTAACATTTGCAATACAACTAAGAAAGGAAATGACTACTAATGTTCTTATACCTAGCATAGAAAAACAAATGTTTATACCTGGTACTGGTGCACAGATCATAGGAAGTGGGCAAAATTGCCCAGCCATAGGAACTGATGAGCAGGTCATTGAGTCCAACATCAGCAAAATTCAGTTCAGTGCAAATTGGCAATAGCCTCTCCGCCAATCCTACAGAGCAAAAGCACCGAGTCAGTGAATCTATATGAACTGTTAACTTGTGAATATGTGAGTTAATCTCTGATATTTGATACAGTGCAAGTCAATCTTTCTGGTCGTTGTTAGCACATGGGCCATAGACATAAGAAATCACAAACATTGAGCTCACCTAAAGCCTTGGCCAATAAGACTGAGTCCTAGCTCACATGAACTTTGTGCCACTGGTTGAAGATGGAGGCGAGTCACGCTATTAAAAACTGATACACAGTATATATGCCACACAACTAAGAATCAGAGTTGAACTAAATTGTGTTAAAAAGGACGATTTTAACTGCATTCACAAAAAAAATCAAAAATAAAAGAAAGACCTTGCCACTGTTGAGAGTGTAGGATCTACTCAACCTCTTCTTCCTCTAGTTGGAAGAGGAACTCCAGGACCTAGATTTTCCATGTCGTCGACAATAGAACATTTTTAGTAGACACAAGTTTCTGTATTTGCAAAAACATCCAGATAGGTGGAAAGAAAAAAATCATGATTGATGGTTAAAAAATATAAGCAAGCAGCTTTTAATATTTTTTATCTTCCCTATATTAAAATTCTGTTTCATTGTTGTGCCAGCATTATACAGAAATAGCACATTCCTAACGTAGGGAAAAACATCCAGATTTCAGACAGGAGGAAAGAAAATAAAGAGTACTGTCAAGACAAATGCAACAATCTGTTAAGGCACAGTAGTAAGGGCACATCAAAAGTTTTGTAGCATGCCCCCTGCAAACACTATATACGTTATATTATGGCAAAGCACAGATGGCAAAGCACAGATGACTGAGAATTTAACACCCCCAACCCCTGCATAAGAAAGCCACATGCAACGTTATATTATAATTCTGATTAGCAAAGTTCACTTGAATATTAATTTCTTGTGTTTACTCTAAATACTAACCGAGCAAATCTCTATTATAATACATAGAAAAGTTGCATTGCATATTCTTGAATTAAACAATAATGAATAAAAATGCAATATCAACGGTGAAGATATGCAATCTGCAGCAGCAGATGTATTTCACCCTACTTTCATGTACATTTGCAGATGCTATCAGGTATTCTTCACAGTTTACAAGAGCCTGACGCAAGTTAACTGATTTAACGTAAACTAATGTCTGCCCAAAAAAGATATATGGGTCTTTAAATAAGCCTGAAGGGCAGTAGTACCATGAAACAAACCACGCTATCAGCTTGTTGTTGACGCTACAAGTTTTTACAAAAGATCAAAGATTAACAAGTAATGAAATAACTGGAGGAAGTTTCTTACTGAAATACTGAATCAACTGTCATGTACTAACATTTGTCCTCCACATCAGAAACTTACGTACTAAGTCAGTTGCACAAAAAGCTACATAGGAAAATCGTCAATCCACATTAATATAAAGTAAAACATGTTCAAAAAAAAACATTAATAAAGTAAAAATGTATAGTTAAGAAAAAGAGAAGGGGCAGACCCGGTGCACGACTTCTCTCCTGCAACTCCTCCGAGGGGCCGCCCTCGACGGTGGCAGTGGTGGCGGCGTCCTCGGCAGCGTCAGCCTCGTCAACGATGGAGGACGGGATGGAGCCCCAATCGACGACGCAGCGGATGGAGGTGGGGCGCACGTGGAGCAGCATGACGGCATCCCTGGCGGCAGAGATAGTTCTGCAGATCCCATTTCACAACGATGAGACTGGCGGCGATGGCAATGCGGCCGTACGGGGAGGCCGGGTTGGTCCCAGGCTCCCAGCCATCAAGGAGAAGAAGCGCGGGGAGGAATTAAGGCTGGATCATGACCGCCTGTGTCGCTGCCGAGATCCGCACAAACGTCACCCTGTGCAACCCTAGCCCCCGGCCAGGTGCCGTAGCCGACCCTCGCTCACCGAGAACCGTATCAACGTCGTTGGGGGTCTGGGCGAGGGCCGGCAGGAGATCGATCTACTGGTTGGCGGCGTTCGAGCAGCAGTTTTTTTTGTTTCTTTTTTTTTTGCATTGACGGAGTAGGTGGCTGGGCGCTTTTTTTTTTGTTTTTTTTCGCGTACAACAGGTTTCGGTCGCTGATGTTGCCCGTTGAAGCAGCATCTTAATCTCAGACGAGTTGGAAGCGGCTTCTAACATCTTAATCTCAGACGTTGGATTCCTAATTGGTGTGTTTTGAGCCGTTGATCTTGAAGGAAGGAGGTGACTTGAAGAAGATTTCAATTATAGTATAGATTGTAAAGCAAAAAGTCATTTCTTCTAAAAAGGTCTTTTGTTTCTCAAAAAAAAAACTAAAAAGGATTTTTGTTTCTAATTCTAAAAAAAAATCTAGAACTTCCCATTTCCTCCCTCCCCTGTCTACAAAAGTCGTTTTTGTTTGACTTCTTACCTTTTAAAACTCTTTATTTTTACATATTGAATGGTTTTATTGTCATTTTGTTGGTGTAGCATCACATTAGTCGATCTAAGTGACGTTATGTCCGCCAGAATGGATAGAGGGATGCCACCTAGCATTCAATAGTACTTCTCATTAGAGATTAGTGTTTAGGGGATAAACAAAACGTCTTATAATTTGGAACGTATAGGGTATTATACTTAGTCAATGTTGATCGTCTAGACTATGAGCATATTTGCTTGTCTAAAAAGTCATAGCTGAAACTAAGTGTTGATTGAGCTAGGTGAAGTCCACACTAAGAGCTGAGCTAGATGGCACCATGGAGGAGATAGAGAAGGCCACAAGTTGATCAAATGTTCAACATTAGAGAGAAGAATAAAGGAGCAAGCCTGGAGGCAAAGTTGAGCCAGTTTTTATAGTTACTCGTCACCCGTTAGATACATTAATTTGAAGGCCTGGAGCAAAACTGATGGCTTAAAATTTCAAGTTAAAAGTTGTGCATAGGTACTATTTGCAAAGAGAGAGACCTGTTATGGAGTTCTAATAACGAAAGGGAATAATTACTCAGTTTTGTATATTGCTAACACAAATATTGTATAATATTTTTTTGTGAACTACACACTTAGTAAACAAACAGTAAACTTTAACTCAATTTTCACAATCCATAGCAAAGTACGAGTATATGTTAGAATGAAGTCACATAAAATATCTATAAAAGAATGTAAATCGAGGCAAAAAGGGTATATCCATGTTATACAAGGTACTAATAAGAGTTGTAGGTAGAGAGGTAAAAAGATATATGTAGATCAAATATCAAGATGTTTTTTAGAAAAAAAGCAAATAAAGATATTGAAGGCAATGGGGTGCCACTAGGGATCCAAAGCGATGAGTGGATATAAGGACCAAGCTTAGCTTGGTTGGCTAGGTTGCCAAGTGTGCCAGCGGCCGCGCGTGAGTTCGATTCCTGGATCGACACTCACATGTCTCACTAGGGGTTTTCTCCAACAATAAATTTGCAGGTCCTGGTATCTATAGCCTCACACATGGATGCGCCACAATGATCAAAGTGACATGCCCGTCACGTGCGAAGTATGGTAGACTTCGAATACCTCTCAATCCTCTTCGTGTAGGTGTAGGTCTAACTTGCGCACTAAGGTGTATGTGAGTTTGTGTGGGTGCATGTGGTGGTATGAGTTGGTGCGTGAGTTCAGATACTATAATTTGTACTCAAAGAGTTTAGGCATCAAAAAAAGCTATGAGTGGATGTTAAAGATGAAGTAATTAATCATCATTTAAATGGCTAGATGATATAGGGCATACACTCATCTTCAAAATAGATGTCGTTTTAGAGTTGAATACGATGATTAAGATGGTAGTAGATGAAATACCTAAAATGCATGGTTCTTTAAGTGCATGAAAGAAAATTGAGAAATGTATGAGAAAAAGGAGAGATGGAATTAAGAGGGACAATAGGAAAATATTAGGCTAATAGCATTTGTAGAACCATATTGTATTCAGAGATAGTATACTAGCTAAAAGCAACATTTATTTTGAGTCGCTCATCTTGTATCATATCCTCCACTGGGAAATTTACCCTCTACATGGAAGGAGTCACTTTGATCCAATGTCATTGTATATTTTCACTATAATGGTACATGGTAAAATCATGTTTTGTACATAGAAATACAACAGTATTGTTGTATCTTATTTTAGAAATTATGTGTGTATTAATAAAATACAGTTTTAAATCCTATTGATATACAAAACTATAGTTTAGTAAAAGAGGTCTAGAACCATAATTTTAGCAAAACAATGCTTTTCAAAACTACAAAATTTGTTACATCTAAACACCTCCAAAACCAAAGTATTTGAAAAATCAATGTTGTTTATAGATATTCTAAAGTAATGTTTTTCATCTAATAAGGTCTAAGCTTTCTAGACAAATAGAAGAAATTTGGATCTTATTCTTATGGGAGAGTTCATTGCCTAAGGTGAGGGGTCTACCATTTACGACTATATATGTGATGCACAATACTTCTTATATATATATATTCAAAACTATATATTCCACTAACTTCACAAAACATAAAGAGGAGTGATAAAAAACCTTGGGCACCTCCGTGAAAAGTGTGGAAATTCACCATGAATCATGAATATTTGGTAAATTCAGTCTACAAAGCATAATTCTTGGGCTCCACTAAAACCAACCTTAGCATCCCATAAATATATTTTCTTCGGTTGATTGATGGTGTGGTACCTCTCGCAGATAGCGAATATGATTATGGGAAGAGGACAACCAGTTGGCCACACCATGTTTGTTGCCCTCTATACCATGGAATAAAAAAATAACCATCATCTTTCCATCGAATGTAGAATCACTAGATGTATTTAGAAGGATGTTGCACAATAGGTAAAACAAACTAAGACGTTCTTCCTAGCCAACGGGAAGTATCCACTTCCATCCACAACTGGTGGATGGCTATGATGGATATAACAATGCATTGCTAGAGATGTCCAACGGGCTATGCCGGGCTGGCCCGTAGTGTCGTGCCGCAGATCGCTAGGCCGCTACGGGCCATCGTGCCTAGCGGGCCATGCCTCTACGAACTTTGTGCCTAGCCTTCAGCCCAAGGCACGGCCCACGAGCTGGTTTTCGTGTCGTGCCGACCCATCAAGCATGTCGTGTCGTGTCGTTCCATGGCCCATCAAACCGACAACAAGATCTTGATGCAGTCACATAGAGTAGGCTTCCAATCATAGACCAATACAACTTTTGATCCACCATATTTCCACTTGTATCACTACCTAGGCTTCCATTTGTTCCCATTGGAGTGCTAATTGCCTTTGCATCATCCATTCCAAACTTCTTGAGCATGTCTTTTATGTACTTGCCTTGACTCACAAATGTGTCATTTTTCAATTGCTTGATTTGAAGACCAAGGAAGTAACTAAGCTCTCCAATAATTGACATCTCAAACTCATTAGCCATCATGTTTCCAAACTCCTCACAAAATTCTTGATTGGTTGATCCAAATATGATATCATCAACATAGATTTGCAGCACAAACAAGTCTTTGCCAATCTTCTTAGTGAATAGAGTGGTGTCAACCTTGCCCATCTTGAAACCTTTAGAGAGTAAGAAGTCTCTCAATCTCTTATACCATGCTCTTGGTACTTGCTTCAAACTATACAATGCCTTTCTTAGCTTGTAAACATGGTTGGGTTTCTTGTCATCTTCAAAACTAAGAGGTTGCTCAACATAAAATTCTTCATTGATATAGCCATTGAGAAATGCACTTTTCACATCTATTTGATATAACTTGATGTTATGTGCACAAGCATAGGCCAACAAGATCCTAATTGCTTCCAATCTTGCAACCTGGGCATATGTTTCACCAAAGTCAAGACCTTCAACTTGAGTATAGACTTGTGCTACTAATCTTGCTTTGTTCCTTACAACTATCCCATCTTGATCTTGTTTGTTGTGAAAGACCCATCTAGTACCAATGACATTATGATCACTAGGCCTCTCAACTAATTCCCATACTTGATTTCTCTTGAAGTTGTTAAGCTCTTCATGCATAACATTAACCCAATCAACATCTCTCAAAGCTTCATCTATTTTCTTTGGCTCAATGTGAGACACAAATGAGAAATGCTCACAAAATGATGTTAGTCTCGATCTAGTTTGCACTCCTCTTTGAATGTCACCTATGATATGATCCAATGGATGATCTCTTGCAATATTTGTTGGTTGGAGTATTTGCACTTGATTGCTTGCGTTTGGTTGATCATGAGATAATATACTAGCTTGTTGATCTTGCACTTGAGTACCACTTGTACTAGCTTGATTTTGATCATGAGAACTACTAGCTTGCACATTAGAGGTAGGAAGCACTTGATCTTTGTCATCTTCAACATCAATCACCTCTCTAGGCCTTAAATCACCAATGTTCATGTTCTTCATTGCATCGGCCAATTGAGTGCCTCTCACATCATCTAGATTTTTATCTTCTTGAGAGCCATTGGTTTCATCAAACTCAACATCATGCACCTCTTCAAGAGTACCACTAGGCAAATTCCAAACTCTATAAGCTTTGCTAGTAGTGGAGTAACCAAGCAAGAAACCTTCATCATATTTCTTTTCAAATTTGCTCAATCTAGTGCCTTTCTTCAATATGTAGCATTTGCAACCAAAAACCCAAAAGTATGCAATATCGGGCTTTCTACCATTCAAGAGCTCATAAGGTGTCTTCTCCATCATAGGATGACAATAGAGTCAGTTGCTATAGTAGCAAGCCATATTGATTGCTTTAGCACAAAAAGAATGACTCACATTGTACTCACTCAACATTGATCTTGCCATGTCAATCAAGGTTCTATTCTTCCTCTCAATAAGATCATTTGATTGTGGAGTGTACTTGGCCGAGAATTGATGCCTAATACCAAATTCATCACAAAGCTCATCAACTCTTGTGTTCTTGAATTCACTTCCATTGTCACTTCTCACTTTCTTGATGGTTGTTTCAAACTCATTGTGTATTCTCTTGACAAATGATTTGAAGGTTGCAAAAGCATAACTCTTGTCACTAAGAAAGAATACCCATGTGTATCTTGTGAAATCATCCACTATCACAAATCCATATTTATTTCCACCAATGCTTATGTATGTGGTTGGTCCAAATAAGTCCATGTGCAACAACTCAAATGCCTTGCATGTACTCATGATACTTTTCTTAGGATGAGTGTTGCAAACTTGCTTTCCGGCTTGACATGCACTACAAAGCTTGTCTTTCTCAAATGTGACATCTTTCAAGCCTCTAACAAGATCATGTTTGACTAACTTGTTTAATTGTTTCATTCAAACATGACCAAGCCTTCTATGCCATAACCAATCCATGCTAGATTTAGTGAGCAAGCATGTTAATAATTGAGCTTCACTAGCATTGAAATAGACTAAGTATAGATTCTCATATCTAAAGCCTTTGAATATCAAGTTAGAGCCATCTACACTTATGATCTCTACATCATCAACTCCAAATATGCATTTGAAACCAAGATCACAAATTTGAGCCACAGATAGCAAACTAAAGTTCAAGTTCTCTACTAGTAGCACATTGGAAATGCTCAAATAATTGGATATAGCAATTCTAAGCCCTTTCACCTTGCCTTTGCCATTGTCACCAAATGTGATACTATCAACACCATTATCATCATTTGTATTGATTGAATTGAATATTCTCGCATCACTAGTCATGTGTGAAGGGTCGAGATGGCAGACTAGTGATTATGTTGACACCGTTTTTGGACACCTATCTTTGGACGCATATTTGGAGTTAATGAGGTGTAGATCGGTAGGCAGAAAAGTGGTGACTAGTTCATAGAAGAGTTGCCGATGAGGGTTGTGTGGTGACTAGTTCACAGAAGAGTTGCCGATGAGGGTTGGTGCCGATGAGGAAACGACAGAATATGGACAAGTCCAGGAGTGGTAATGGATTTGTGTCGATGACTGGTGCTGATGGTTGCCGATGGCTATGAGATATGGTTTGCCGATGGTTATGGAGAAAGGCACAGGAGTTGTCGATCGACTCATGGTGGTGTACCGATCGGTTGTGGAAGATGATTTAATACTTTCCATAGTTATTAGAGTTTGCTTTATATACGGATTCCGTTTAATTTGGAATTCGAGTCCTAGTCGTGTCTGGTTGTAACCCTTTTGGGCAGGGTATAAATATAAGACCCTGTAGCGATGTAAGATATACACAATCAATCAAATACAAACTTTTACATCTATTCCAGCATCTACTTTTTCGACGACTTCGTCACCCTGCATATTTTTCTTTTTACCTACGAGTTCTTAGGGATTCATCGAGTCAATCTCGACGAGTTCTCGAGTTCCGCGTGAACACCTCTTGGCCGTGACATCCGGGTGCATCGCTGTTGTTGGGACTAAAGTGTTCGAGTTACCACCTTTGTCGATTGCAAGGTCAAATCGGCTGGCACGCCTTAACATTAAACCGGGTATTAGCCCTTTGTGTTTGTAGATCTACTTTTGCACCAACACATCTTTTGGCATGCCCAGTGGGACAGAGATTCAATATGAAGATCAATATGTCGAACACCGATTTCGACTTAGAGAACGGCATCCCTGTGACGGAAGCCAATCTCAGAGATGAACAGAAGCAAGCTATGGCAAAAGCTATGGAGGACTACAAGCAGCTATGCTTGAAATCCTTCAGTATCAATAGGAGTGGCGAGGTGATCCAAAAGGAAGCATTGTCGATGCCTCGGCAAATCACTTTTGAAGCCAATCCTGGTAAATCGCCATGTCGTTGATGGTGTTGTTGGGTATTTTAAACGCAAACAGAAAAATCCGCAAGCGCACGGATACCGATGTAGCTTTCACCCGGGAGTATTCCAGAGTATCGATTTTCCACAGAGAACGTGAGTGTACTAATTAAGATCCAAGATCGCCCAAGGATAACTATATAATTATTTTTGGTGGGAAGAGAGGAAGTTTCCTGAGAGTTCTCTAGTTGATCTAAGAATCAAGAATTACTTCAAGATTATCTATATCGGGACATCAGAGCACTAACCACAGAAAGAGATGAGAAGGGGGCTAGGAAGGTCTGACTACGGTCCTACAAACACCGATCCGAACGTGGTGGAATACGTCGACCGTTAGGGCTGTCACTACCCGAGGGCTACCACAACAATCCGTAGGATTGGGTGCAATTCCAGGTAATCGCAAGACTAAACACCACGTCTAATCTATTAATTACTACTCTAGCATTATAAAGACTAGAGCACTTGATGCAAGCGGGAATCCAATAAATAACTTGAATGTAAATAAAAGTAATTAAAGAACTCAGGATTATGAATTGAAGAACCTGGAGAACGATGAAGAACGAACCAGATGCTGCAAAAGTATAATGTTGAGGAAGATCCGACAGATCCGGCTCCTCCTCCGCTCTCCTCTTCTCTCTCCCTATTTTCTAGATTACAACTAGAACTAACTAGAACTAGAACTAGAGGAACTAGAACTAGAACTAGATGAACTAGAACTAGATCTAGATGAACTAGAGGTAGAACTAGAAGAACTAGAGGGATCCTCTCTACTTGGATGAAGAATTGAAACCCTAGCTTTGATTCTGTAGAAGTGGTATGATCTCCAGGGGCCAGGGGGGTCTGGTTTTATAGTCCCTTCAAGTGAATCTGGGCCGTCGGATCAAACCGACATTGATTGAACGGTTATTGTTGATCCTTTAGGTCGGTGGAGCAATATCCCGAAAGAGAGTCCTGATTGGACTCTGGCTGAGGGCGGGCGCCCAGGAAAGGAGGGCGGGCGCCCTGTCCCTGTGTCCTCTCGGCCTCCGCTTCGGTCCCGTGGCTTCTGGAGTCTTCTAGATGATAGAAAATTATGCGGCACGTTAATATCTCTATGTAAACCCGACGTGTGGGCCTTTCTTCCGTATTTCCTGATAACCCCCTGCAGAAATAGACAAACACCAAAACTTGTGGAATTCTGTCAGATAAAACCCTAAGTCTAGGTGTTGGTTGCATTTGGATCCTTTTCTATGATTAATTGATGGTTAAATATGAGCATTAAGGACCGTCAACAAGCTCCCCCAAGCTTAACCTTTGCTCGTCCCTGAGCAAAGATGGACTTAAGAGTTTCTGCAGTGGTTTCATGCCTTAAAGATACACATGTGTTTAAACAAGATCTTATCTCTGGTTAGAGTAAACTGTTAAGACTTAAAACTTACTCATTTACCTTTCACCATGGGACTTGTAACCGTCACTTCTGTCTTGAGTAGTTAAAAGATAGAACAGTCTAGTCAAGCACCATGTCTCTTGTTCTTCGATTAACTATAGCTCTGGAGTTTTTGCAGATTTTCAAATAAAACTCAGAGATTCCTTGTATGACTCTCTCTAGTCTCTCATTTGTGGTATTTCTGGATCCTTACCAAGGCAGTAATGGTATATGCCTTCTCTCAAAGTATGTGGTATTTGTGGTATAAGGCATAGTGACATTGCCTTCTCTCTCACCCTACTCTAATAAGGCTTTTGATATCTGGAGCTCATAGGTGGGAGACAGCTAATACATACTTACAAGACATTTATTGCATAGTCAAACCATGGATCCAGAAGAACAAGTCAATAAGTCAAATCAAGATGTTCATGTGTGGCGAATGAATGGTGTATGGTAATGATGGTGATAACAATGGTAAAAGTCTAATTCTACTTGTGCTCTTTTGAGGGGATACATACCTTTCTTGCTCTTTTGAAACTTTTTGAGGAGAATGAGATGCTCTATATTTTCTTTTTCTTTTCTCTCAGGTGGGTATCTTGTACCCCTAATTCTACTGTCGGACACTTGTCCATTTTTACCTCTCGTCTCACTTTTACTTTTCTTCGAGGTTCCGGGCACTTGCCCCTTTTTATTTCCTCGTATCTTTTTTTTCTCTTTTTTTTCTCTTTTTTTTATTAGAGCACTCATCTCATGAGATAATATAGCAAGTGGTAGTAACAAGATAACTTGAGCATTTATTTCATAGGGGAAAAATAGAAATATTTTTGGCTATTCTCTCCCGGATTAGGAGTAGAATATTTTTGGGTGGTTCTGGAGATGGAAATGGATGAATATATGTGGATGCATACTTCCGGAGTAGAAGCAGCATGTATGAGTGAACGTGCAAAGTGAATCTTGATTTAACCACATGACAAACTCCTAAGGGTCTACAAGCTTGACCACACTCAATGCTCATAAGCAGTAAAAAGTAAATGTGTGGCTCAAAGTCTAGCAAGCATGTATATATGGCTGTGGTAGGAATTTAAACTCTCATCATACAGGAACTCATCATGCAACATTTTAAAGATTTTCAAAGATAAAATTCTCCAGAATTCTAGCATCTCTAGGAACAGATAAACAGCAGCTCAACCTTCCCATATCGTATCCGTTAACGACTTAGACTTTAGATCAAGTACTCTTCCCACAAGTTCAGGTTTAGAGCAAATCTTAATTAATAACAGTCATGCCTAAACTTAAGAGAGATTTCAATTTTTAGAACTAATCATGGCAGAGCAACTATTCATCATTTCCATGTGAGAGCTTATCATGAGGGTTCATAGCAAACTTTATTTATTTATTTATTTAGCAAGCTAAGCAAAGATATATATATAAGCACAAAATCTTTATTTGGGTTTTTATGATTATGCATCTTTTTATTATTAGAGTAAAGTATAAACGTGAGTAGAATACTTAGCTAGATAAATGAGGGTGCTCTCCCCCAAGCTGGATTTTGACGTAATTTCGTCTGATGTAGCGAGCAGGGGACGGAGGTGTATTTGAATGTCGGCAGCACCCTGACAGCGATTAGGATGTCCTCTGTCTGCTAGTCTTCTTTGATCCTTGAATTCTGTGGAGCTCAAATAGACAACAAAACTTTGTGGAACTGGTTAAGTGTTAGCATAAATATCTAGCCTTTATCATGTTGAGCCTCCTCAATAAATGTTACTCTCTTTAGTAGGATCACAATCTTATTTATATAATTTTTTTATAGGACATGAATATATTTATTTTACTTTTATGCCACCACAATGAATGTACTTATGGGTTTTATGCCATGAGCATACTCACATGGGGCTTACTATTTTTAACATTTTTGTTTTCTTTTCAAGATGATATGAACCTGATTAACTAAGCAAACTATTTTTAAATAATTGAAAGGAAAAAGATAACTACCAAGTTTACCTCTTGGCAAGGCGTTCGGTGTTTTTAAGTCCTCCGAACGGGACTCTCGTGTATTCTCAGTCGTCCTGGGATTCGCTGGATGGCGTAGTCGGTGGTTCCGGCGGTGCTTCCTCTTCGTGTATAACTATCTTCTCTTTCCACACCTGACTCGGTGCTACGGTCTCCTCAGGACAGTTCTGTTCAAGTTGTATGTCTTCAGACCTTACAACTTCTCCTTCATAGTCTACCCATCCGTCCTTGATTATTTGCCTCCTCTGGTTGCGGTTGCGTCGTCGTCTTCTTGTCCTGACCTGCTTAGAGTCTTCAACTATATAGTTAGGGTCAGTAAAACAGTGGCGTACCTTCTCTGAGGGGAAGTGCATGTGGACTTCTCTGGTTCCAATGTATATGATTGCTTTAATGGTGCTAAAGAACGGTCTTCCAAGGATGATGGGTGGATCGTACTTGTCTTCTCCCATGTCAATAACCTTCAATCTTTCAGAATGTCTGATCTGCCATCTGGAGCTGAATGTATGTTGGTTGTAGGGACATAGTTCCATGCAGGAGCTGATAAGTGACTGCGGCCATTATGTTGACGTTAGATCCGGTATCGTAGAGTGTCTTCTGAAAAGAATATCCGTTGATTGTGCACTCGATGCTTGGGACACTAGGGTTGTCCTTCTTGATCAAGAAAGGTGACTTGAGTTGACGATCTTGACCTCGTTGAGCTGCAGTGACCATCTTAGCTGACTCGGTACACATTTACTTGTTCTTGTTCCTCCTGTTGGTCCTCTTCCTTGGTTCATGTCGGGATTGCTCTGGGATTTGTGTAGTCTCGTTCTTGAAGGTAAACGTCTCCTTCCTCCCCTTGATGTAGAAATGGATTTTAGCAGCACTAGCATGGATGACTGCTCCCGAGGTGTTCAGGAATGGCCTCCCTAGAATGATGGGTGCCCTCTCATCAGTACCAGTCTCTATCACCATGAAGTCTGCTGGAGCGTACAAGGTACCAACACAGACGCAGCGGTTCTTCAATATTCCCTTTGAAAAACTTAGCGTCCGATCTGCAAGCTGCAAACACATGGCTGTTTCTAATAAAGGATGTGTAAAGATTTTTTTTCAGAGTACCCTGGGCATAATGTTGACGCTGGAGCCAAAGTCGCAGAGTGCTTCTAGGAAGTTCACCATGCCGATGGAGATCGGGATGACGGTGCGTCTTGGATCGTCTCTCTTGACCGGCAGAAGGTTAGTAATTACTTCCACAACGGGGGTACTCCAGTAGTTATGTCCTCAAGCATTTCAGGGCAGTGATTGCCTGAGTGTCCAGTCTCTCCAGTGTGTTTGTGCTCGTAAATCTAGGTTCTTCACTAGGTGGAGTCTGGGAGTTGTAAAAGTCCTTCATATTCTACTCGAAGTGTACCTGCTCATAGAGACAAGGCAGAGATCAAGTGCATGGGCCCTGTTGGTGGAAAACACCAACAGAACCAAAAGTGTATTTATTCTTCTCTAACCTTAAGCATAGTGAGCAAGACAAAGTTGATGGATAATAAAATCATGAGTGTAGTATCTAACATTTGTCAGATTAGATTGCTCAACCTTATGGAAAGATAATCTATCTATATATATGTTTTGTTTATATCTTCCAAAGATTGAGTGTGCAACATTTTAGCTTATATGATTAGGAGTATGGGATCACAAAGGTGGAAGGACTAAACATGTTGAATCGATTAGGTTGGTTAATCTAGAGTTGTAAATCATACATGTTTGTCTCTTTTATTCATGCGAACGCCAGAACAAAGGAGAAGCTTATAGAAGTGATAGTCAAGTACCTTAAGATGTTACCTTACTTGAAGAGTGATGGTACAGTATCACCTTGTGGAAGCTTTCCTCTCTTAGCGGTTGTGCATCGTGTTTGTGGCACCTCCATGGATCATCTCTTGTGAGCTATGCCTTCCTTGTGTAAATTGTTAAACTTCATGTGTGTCTCTCTTTGTCTCCAATGTGAGTTTATCTCAGGACTTCCCAGGTCGATATTGAAAGTTTTCCTGCAGGGGTTAGTCCAACAAAATATACCAATGTCTACACAAGCAGTTTTTAGTTCAATAACCAAACTAGACTCCATGTCTAATTAGATTAAGGAAGGCTATTTAACCTAAGCACCATGCTTAATTTAAAAACCAATAGAAGTATGTACAGTACTTCCAAACTAACACTTACTAGGATAAACAATGGTAGCGTGATGGCTTTTATAGAGATCTACTCAAGTGGAGATGAAGTAGTGTGATTACTATTTAACAAATTGAGCATGTCTCAAAGGTAGGGACAACCAATATAGCAACATGGCAAATGATGTTTTTATATAAAGTACTCCCCCAAGCTTGAATTTTGCAAAATTCAAGTTTGGATGAATTTAATTCAATGTTGTATGATGATTGGTTGTACATACCTTGTGCTTGTCATTCATCCGATCTTCTTACTCCAATCCTAGAAAGGTTAGTGACAAGAATACCCGAAGGAATTTTTTTACAATTATCCTTATATGCTCAATACACAAGGTAGTGTTGCAAATAATTAAAAGCTTATGTTACGATCTGATCAGTGCTTGTTTTAGGACACTAAGCTTGTCCTTGGGAAACCATCAATTTATGTCGGCGAAGTGGTTTCCCCTCCAACGCTGACCTATATCAAGATCAACTCAACGAGATCTGCAATATTTAATATAGACATATGCATCGACAACTGCCCTTTTAAAGTTTTTATGAATAGAAAGGAAGAGGGGGTTGGAGATCTCGAATGTGGTGATGTTGGAGAGACCAATGGATTGTGAAGATGTTGCATATGAGTATGGAGTAAATGAAGTGGCTATGAAATAAATTCCATGCTCATTAATGCTTAAAGTGAAATCCATGTGGTATGGTGAAAGTGATAAGGTGAGTGTGGTAAAAAAGGAAAAGAAAAAGGATACACGGACGACTTGGTTCGAAACTAGCACAGCTACCATTCCCCGGCAACGGCGCCAGAAAGCTTGTTGGGTATTTTAAACGCAAACAGAAAAATCCGCAAGCGCACGAATACCGATGTAGCTTTCACCCGGGAGTATTCCAGAGTATCGATTTTCCACAGAGAACGTGAGTGTACTAATTAAGATCCAAGATCGCCCAAGGATAACTATATAATTATTTTTGGTGGGAAGATAGGAAGTTTCCTGAGAGTTCTCTAGTTGATCTAAGAATCAAGAATTACTTCAAGATTATCTATATCGGGACATCAGAGCACTAACCACAGAAAGAGATGAGAAGGGGGCTAGGAAGGTCTGACTACGGTCCTACAAACACCGATCCGAACGTGGTGGAATACGTCGACCGTTAGGGCTGTCACTACCCTAGGGTTACCACAACAATCCGTAGGATTGGGTGCAATTCCAGGTAATCGCAAGACTAAACACCACGTCTAATCTATTAATTACTACTCTAGCGTTATAAAGACTAGAGCACTTGATGCAAGCGGGAATCCAATAAATAACTTGAATGTAAATAAAAGTAATTAAAGAACTCAGGATTATGAATTGAAGAACCTGGAGAACGATGAAGAACGAACCAGATGCTGCAAAAGTATAATATTGAGGAAGATCCGACAGATCCGGCTCCTCCTCCGCTCTCCTCTTCTCTCTCCCTATTTTCTAGATTACAACTAGAACTAACTAGAACTAGAACTAGAGGAACTAGAACTAGAACTAGATGAACTAGAACTAGATCTAGATGAACTAGAGGTAGAACTAGAAGAACTAGAGGGATCCTCTCTACTTGGATGAAGAATTGAAACCCTAGCTTTGATTCTGTAGAAGAGGTATGATCTCCAGGGGCCAGGGGGTCTGGTTTTATAGTCCCTTCAAGTGAATCTGGGCCGTCGGATCAAACCGACATTGATTGAACGGTTATTGTTGATCCTTTAGGTCGGTGGAGCAATATCCCGAAAGAGAGTCCTTATTGGACTCTGGCTGAGGGCGGGCGCCCAGGAAAGGAGGGCGGGCGCCCTGTCCCTGTGTCCTCTCGGCCTCCGCTTCGGTCTCGTGGCTTCTGGAGTCTTCTAGATGATAGAAAATTGCGCGGCACGTTAATATCTCTATGTAAACCCGACGTGTGGGCCTTTCTTCCGTATTTCCTGATAACCCCCTGTAGAAATAGACAAACACCAAAACTTGTGGAATTCTGTTAGATAAAACCCTAAGTCTAGGTGTTGGTTGCATTTGGATCCTTTTCTATGATTAATTCATGGTTAAATATGAGCATTAAGGACCGTCAACAGGTGTCCAGATGATGCGCCAGCTCGAGCTTCTCCAGCTGCAGCTGATCCTCCCGCTGCCATGCGACGTCCCTCTGTGCAGTGACAGTGGCCGCCATCTTTATATATAGATCTTTAGTGTACTTGCTTTTGGTCAACTTGGCCTTCATTCTGGTCAGCTCGTGCATATGTGCGCTCCTAGCCTCCTCTTCCCGAGCAATAGCTGTATTTCGTTCTTCCACCATGCGGGATAGCGTCGCCTCGCAATTCTCGGTGGCTTGTTTTTGTTTTGTTAATTGAGCTTTGAGTTCACCAATCTCCATGACATTATACATTCTCTCCCTTGTTACTTCGGTCAACTCTGCTGACAACCTTTCCATCTCCTGCTGAGATGGGGAACAACTACTGCTAGCTTGATCGCTTCGCGGGGCCAACTGGTGTCGAGGCACCCCTTTAGGACCAGTTCTCTTGCGAGGGGTTTGCTTCCAATGACCCATCCTATAGAGGGTAAGTTTGGATTAGTAAGAGAGACCTTAAAGGTTAGCAAGAATGGGATTGATTCTATACAACCCAACCCGAATAAAGAGGAAGGAATTTAACTAAGTGACATATCATGATGCATGCACGTACTTACGATTCGTACTAGAAATTCATAACGATATCACTTTTTACAACATAGGGCGATACTTTATGTTGCTCCTCCACACGACCTCAAAAATTCTAGCAAAGCCTACAGACAAGGGTAAGGTAGGACTAAAGCATTTGGACTCAAAATAGGCAAGTTTATAGTATTGGATACAAATGGATTTGAAGTTTTTCAAAGGATACAACAGTCATCTTAGCAACGAATGCTCTGATACCAGCTGTGGCTGAACCTCCTAAGTGTTTGGGCCCACCGACACCTGTCATTGTCCTAAGGACCTCTGACGGTGATGCCGGGGATCCTCCCACTCTAGAAGTCCGATGAGCATCTCAGGACGCTCATTCCACCGCTACCTGTGGCGTATCACCCAAGCTCGTCCTGACCACTCGTGATGGTCACTTAACGAGAACTTCTTCTTCTCGCCCTTACAGGATTGCAAGTGGCCTCGTTAACACTAGGATCATTCGTTGCGAAGACATTGCAGTATCACAGACGACATATGACCAAAATAATATTTCAGAGTAAAACAGCAGAAGCATTACGTAACTTAATTTACAAAAGTAGTTCTTCCAAGTAGTAGAGTGTTATTACAAGCTAGGTCCAGCGGAGCAACTTAAACTTTATTACACAGATTACAAATTTACAGACCCTGCCCATGGGTCACGCTCACTCTTTCTCGTCGTCAACTTCGACGACGGTCACACAATAGGGTCCGAAACAAGTCGGCTCCTGAGCTTCACCTGCAACAGGGGTTATAGAACCCTGAGTACGGGAGTACTCAACAAGACTTACCCGGCACAAAAAGAGGAGAAATTAGGGATGCAGGCTTAGGGTAGACAAGGAGTGGCTGAGCAAGGAGCCAAATTGATTTGCCAAAAAGCTTACTAATAGTGCATCCTTACTTTCAAGTTTTACCCACGAATTCCTCTCCTTAAGAGGTCGAGGAGTTCGAGGACAGTCTATCTAGTTGCTTCTCACAGACAAGTCTGTAAGTTCCTAGTCCTTAATCAAAGTATTATCTATCTAACGACCATAGCTTTATGTCACTCTGAGTCCGGGAATTGGGATCCGAACCTCATGAGACATTTCCTCCTTTCTCATTTTTTCACTTAGTTGCATATTTAGCTACGATGAGGGTCAGTGGATTGAGTCTCCCAATCGGGGAGCAACGACGATTCAAACCGCTTAGCAATCCAGCTGGAGTTCCTATCCACCCGACATATATAGAACCAAATCTTGCATACGTCAACCCAAATCTAGCTCTCCCCAAATTTGACCGGGTTCGCGGCACCCGAGAGCACAGTACCCCACCATCCAGCCCATTTGCTAGGAGGGTACACGCTACTCTCGCCATCGCTCCATGCCCAGTGCGCGAGTAGCCGTTCGCGTCGAGGAATCACAAGACTAGGCTTACCGAGGGCAAGTGGGTAGTACTATAAATTCTCAACCCAGCAGGCCATCAACGGACCGGTAGGGCAAGTGGGTAGTACTATAAATTCTCAACCCAGCAGGCCATCAACGGACCGGTCCTTAATCGACACAGTTGGAGACACTACTTTAAGACTCCATTGTTAAAGCAAGTCCACGATCGGTCTCAAGTTGAAACATCATTGACCACAAGTGTATTCCACAACAACCCTTCAAACTTTCTTGTTTGAAAACCTATCTAGTAGCAGGGCTAAGCATTACTACGCGATTTTAAAATAAAACAGGTGCCAAGGACAAGATAACAAATATCAAGATAGTAAATGCAACAAGTAGGTTAACCCAATTCTCAACTACGGAATGCAGCATTTTCAATTCACAAGTGATAAAAGATTTAAAACATTCAAGGAGGGGTTAATGCATCCGGGGCTTGCCTTGGTTGCAGAGCTGAGAGGAACCCTCGGAGACTTCCCAAGTCTCGGATCCTATTTCCTCGAACGGAACACCGACCTCGGGGTTCGGTTCAACGGTCGCTCCTTCGGTCACGTGCACTATACGCAAAATGATGGATGCTCATGATATGCGTATGACAAATATTTAAGAAGGACCGAGTTGAGTACAACTCTCCTTCTCGGTGCAAGGACAGGTTAAACAGTAATTAAAGCTGTCTACCATTTTAGTGTTTTTACCCAAGAGGTTGCATCAGAGAATTAAGATTTCTCTTAATTCACAATTATTCTTAATTAATTCATAATAATTCTTAAATAACTAATTATTACTCCTTTTTACTTTAATTAATTCTTAATTAAGTATTAATGACAGTAATTAAGTATTAACATCAAACAATAATTAAGTGCCAAAGGTCATTAAGGTTAATGACCTTAGGTCATCATACAATCCCAAAATCACTCAAATTCTATTGTGAGAGATTAAGCTAATTATAACTTAATTATTTTTAAATTATTACTAAATTACTAATTAAGGATTTAATGACATTTTATTCAAACATTATCCAAATGCCACCAAATTTTGTGTGAAGCAAGGGAATAATATTCAGAGGATTCTCACAATGTTTGGTGATTTTTGGATATACCCATAAATTATTAAAATTCAAGGAAGTTCTATTTATTAATTAAAGGGAGCAATTTTTAGATACATGCAAACTACGAGAAAATAGAATCTAATATTTTTCCTGTGTTCTACTCATTTTACAGAACCTACACAAAGGGTTCATCATTTTTGGATCAATATACAATTTTCTACACAATTTCACATATCAAGCATTTTTAAACAAAAAGGAAAAAGAGAAAGCAACACTGTGCTACGCGGCCGGCCCGCTTGGTCACGGCCCAAGTTGGCCCGAGAGCCTTCCCGCGTCGTGCGCGGGCGCTGCCTGTTGGGTATTCTTAACACCACTACCAAAAGTAGACAGTTTTCTAATTCTAGTAACGGTGCCAAAAATGCCAAACCTATCCCTCATACCACTTAAGCCAAGTTGTCATCCCCAGCATGACATGAGAGACGCGGTATTGAAATATGCAATTGCTCTTCTAAATAAATAATGAATGGGATCTGCAAGCGCACAGATTAATACCGATGTAGCATTTTAACCGAGAAGTATTCCAGGTATTGTTATTTATATTTTTACCACTGGGAAGGGATTAACAATCATCACTATTGATTACAGAATAGAATATGAGATTGAGTATCTATCATTGCATGTATAATTGAGAACATTTATCTAACTCTTTCATACAGGGATAAGTGTCACATAAAAGATATATGAAATAATGAATAGTGACAAAGATAATTAATCTGATCATAACTTAGCCACATATAAATATGATAAGCATCTCAATTAGATACTCTAGAAAGTCATTAGCATGGAATTAGAACGAACTACAAGAATATTTCCTAAGTTATTCTCAACTATATAGTCTAGCATTATCATAGTTAGTGCAAGCATACTTAGCAATCATTGCGAGACAAGACTACGCCCATGCATAGTGATATTAGCAAGGTAAATGAGAAACATAGCAATCACTCCCCTGTAATAATATTACTCTGCCAGCCCAATACACGAGAGGGGGACTATATAAGAATCAATGAAGCTGTCACTATCACGAACTACCCCACGATCTGGCATATTGGGTACAATCGCAGATAAATACGGTATAAGCACCACGCCTACACAATATCTATCATTTACCCATGGATCCGATGGATAAACGCTATACGATCCTAAGCATGTATATAGATCCAATCTAACTAAGCCAAGTACATAACTATGATAAACTAAGAACAATATAATCTTGAATATAAACAAGTAGAGCAAAGTCATAAGCAATATATTGAAGTAGAACAAAGTCATATTCATAATATTGAAGAACAAAGATAATTAGAAAGCAATTAGAAGCACAATTAGAGAATTACCAAGAATCCTCTTGACAGATCCGGAAACCAATCGAAGATTGACTCCTTCTAGTTCTAATCCTATGTAGCTATGCTAATCTAGATATCTAATTGATGTGGTGGCTCTAATCTTGATCAGAGGCTTCTTCTCCCTTGAGGAACAATGAATTAGGGTTGAGAGGCTCTCTCCTCCAGGGGCCAGGGGGTCTGGTTTTATAGTCCCTTCAAGTGAATATGGGCCATTGGATCAAACCGACATTGATTGAACGGTTATCCTTGATCCTTTAGGTCGGTGGAGATCTCCCACGAAACAGAGTCCTGATTGTACTCCAAGTCAGGGCGGGTGCCTAGGGAAGGAGGGCGAGCGCCCTGCCTCTGGCCCCGTTCGGCCTCCGCTTTCTTCCCGTGGCTTCTGGAGTCTTCTAGATGTAAGATAATTGCGCGGCACGTTAATATCTCTATGTAATCCCGACGTCTGGGCCTTTCTTCCGTATTTCCTGATAACCCCCTGCAGAAATAGACAAACACCAAAACTCGTGGAATTCTGTCAGATAAAACCCTAAGTCTAGATGTTGATTTCATTTGGATCCTTTTCTTTGTTTATTTGATAATTAAATTTGATACTTAAGGACCGTCAACAAACTCCCCCAAGCTTACCTCTTGCTCGTCCCTGAGCAAGGATACTCTCAGTGATGAATTAGAAGTTGTTGTAATGCCTTTAAAAATTGATGGTACACATGCTTTTTAAATAAGATCTCATCTCTGAGTTAGAGTAAACTGTCAAGACTTAAAACTTACTTACTTTACCTTTCACCATGGGACTTGTAACCGTCACTTCTGTCTTGAGTATTTAAAAGATAGAATAGTCTAGTCAAGTACCATGTCTCTTATTCTTGATCAGCTATAGCTCTGGAGTTTTTGCAGATTTTTAAATAAAACTCAGAGATTCCTTGTATGATTCTCTCAAATCTCTCTTTTGTGGTATTTCTGGATCCTTACCAAGGCAGTGATGGTATATGCCTTCTCTCAATATATGTAGTATTTTTGGTATAAGGCATAGTGACATTACCTTCTCTCTCACCCTACTCTAATAAGGCTTTAATATCTGGAGCTCATAGGTGGGAGATAAAATATACATACTTACAAGACATTTATTGTATAGTCAAACCATGGATCCAAAGAAACAAATCAATAAGTCAAATCAAGATGTGCATGTGTGGCGAATGAATGACGTATGGTGATGATGGTGATAACAATGGTGGAAGTCTAATTCTACTTTTGCTCTTTGAGGGGATACATACCTTTCTTGCTTTCTGAAACTTTGTGAGGAGAATGAGATGCTCTTCTTTTTCTTTTCTCTCAGGTGGGTATCTTGTACCCCTAATTCTACTGTCGGACACTTGTCCATTTTTACCTCTCGTCTCACTTTTTCTTTTCTTTTAAGGTTCCGGGCACTTGCCCCTTTTTATTTCCTCGTATCTTTTTTTCTCTTTTTTTTAGAGCACTCATCTCTTGAGATAATATAGCAAGTGGTAGTAACAAGATAACTTGAGTATTTATTTTGCAAGGGAAAAATAGAAATATTTTTGGCTATTCTCTTCCGGATTAGGACTAGAATATTTTTGGGTGGTTGTGGTGATGGAAATGGGTGGTTATATGTGGATAGTACTTCCGGAGTAGAAGTAGCATATATGAGTGAACGTGCAAGTGAATCTTGATTTAGCCACATGACAAGCTCCTAAGGGTCTACACAGCTTGACCACACTCAATGCTCATAAGCAGTAAATAGTAAATATGTGGCTCAAAGTCTAGCAAGCATGTATATATGGCTGTGGTAGGAATTTAAAACTCTCATCATACAGGAACTCATCATGCAATATTTTAAAGATTTTCAAAGATAAAATTCTCTAAAATTCTAGCATCTCTAGGAACAGATAAACAGCAACTCAGCCCATATCATATCCGTTAACAACTTAGACTTCAAATCAAGTTTTCATCCCACACGCTTAGGTTTAGAGCAAGCTTTAAATTATAACAATTATGTCTAAATTTGAGAGAGAACTTTAAATTTTAAAATTAGGCAGAGCAACTATTCATCATATCCATGCTAGAGTTTTATTATTAAGATACAGATTAGCATAGCCACTTTATTTATTTATTAAACACACTAAGCAAAAGAGATATATATAAGCATAAAATCTTTATTTGGTTTTTCCTGGTTTATGTATATTTATATTCTAAAATAGTATAAGTATAAAGATAGATAGATAAAAATACTTAGCGGGATAAATGGGGGTGCTCTCCCCCAAGCTGAATTTTGACGTAATTTCTTTTGATGTAGCTAGCAGGTGGCAAAGGTGTATTTGAAAGTCAGCAGCATTCTGACAGCGATTAGAATGTCCTCCGTCTGCTAGTCTTCTTGATTCTTAAATTCTGTGGAGCTCAAATAGACAACAAAGCTTGTGGAACTGATTAAGTGTTAGCATAAATATCTAGCCTTTATCATGTTGAGACTCCTTAATAATTATTACTCCCTGTTTTTATATTTTTATTTTATAAAGCAGAAATGAAATATTTATTTTATTTTTTTATGCCACCACAGTGAATGTACTTATGGGTTTTATGCCACTCGTATACTCACATGAGGCTTACTGTTTTTCATATTTTTATTTTCTTTTTAGGATAGCATGAATATGATTAACTAAGTAGACTATTTTAAAATAATTGAAAGGGAAAGGATAACTACCAAATTTACCTCTTGGCAAGGCGTTCGGTGTTTTTAAGTCCTCCGAACGGGACTCTTTATTTTCTCAATTGTCCTGAGGTTCGTTGGGTGGCGTAGTCGGTACATCCGGCAGCGCCTCCTCTTCATGTATAGTTATCTTCTCTTTCCATACCTGACTCGGTGCTTCGGTCTCCTCTGGATAATTCTATTTAAACTCTACGTCTTCTGACCTTATCACTTCTCCTTCATAGTCTGCCCATCCGTCCATGATGATTTGCCTCCTCTGGTTGCGGTTGTGTCGTTTTCTGACCTGCTTAGATTCTTCAAAGATGTAGTTAGGGTCAGTAAAATAACGGCGTACCTTCTCTGAGGGGAAGTGCATATGGACTTCTCCAGTTCTAATGTAGATGATTGCTTTAACGGTGCTGAGGAACGGTCTTCCAAGGATGATGGGTGGATCGTACTCGTCTTCTCCCATGTCAATAACCTGAAAGTCTGTGTAGACAAAATGATCGTCTATTTTGACTGTGACATCAGTTACTGTTCCTTTAACCTCTCGAAATGTCTGATCTGCCATCTGGAGCTGTATGTTGGTTTTAAGGGCATGGTTCCGAACAAGAGCCGATAGGTGACTGCGGCCATTATGTTGACGCCCGATCTGGTGTCGCAAAACGTCTTGTAGAAGCTGTATCCATTTATGGAGCAATAGATGCTTGGCATTCCTGGGTCGTCCTTCTTGGTCAGAAATGGTGACTTAAGTTGATGATCTTGGCCTCCATGAACTGCAGTGACCATCTTAGCTGACTCGGTCGACACTTGCTTGTTCCTGTTCCTCCTGTTGGTCCTCTTCCTTGATTCACGTCTGGATTGATCTGGGATTTGTGTAGTCTTGTTCTTGAAGGAAAACGTCTCCTTCCTCCCTTTTATGTAGAAACTGATCTTGGCAGCACTAGCGTAGATGACAGCTCCCGAGGTGTTTAAGAATGGCCTCCCTAAGATGATGGGTGCCCTCTCATCATTACCGGTCTCTACCACTACAAAGTCTGCTGGGGCATACAAGGTACCAACTCGGACACAAAGGTTCTTCAATATTCCGTTTGGAAAACTTATCATCTGATCTGCAAACTGCAAAGACATGGTTGTTTCTAATAAAGGATATGTAAAGAATTTTTCATAGAGTACCCTGGGTATAATGTTGACGCTAGAGCCAAAGTCGCAGAGTGCTTCTGGGAAGTCCACCATGCCGATAGAGATCGAGATGACGGGGCGTCCTAGATCACCTCTCTTGACCGGCAGAAGGTCAGTAGTAAATTCAGTGACGGGGTTACTCCAATTACCTGCATCAAACATGTCTACAAGATTTGCAGATTCTAATCCTTCCAGTTGTGATGGTATACCGGGGTTAGTAGCAGGAACAGCAGCAGCTATTTGATTTAACTGAGATTCAATCATTTTATTAAAGCTAATTTGATTCTTGATGGCAGTAGAGAAATTATCCATTCTATTATTTATATTCTAGCATTTTATCATTTGATGCCAATCTCTTAGATAGGTTATCCATTAGCTTTCCTTGATTAGACACTAACTCTCTCAGAGGTGAAAAATTATTATTATTATTATTGTTGTTGTTGTAAGAATTGTTACCTTGATAATTACCTGAGTAGTTAGGCCTCTGTTGATTCCAACCTTGATTTTGTCGAGGATGGTTGTAGTAGTTGTTGTTGTTATTGTTGATGTAGTTCACATCCTCAAGCATCTCAGGGCAGTGATTGCCTGAGTGTCCAGTATCTCCACACTCCTCACAAGTCATGTGAGAGTCGTAGGTAATACCCGATTTTAAGGACAAAACCAGATATGCACCATATGCGAGTTTTAAAAGGCAAATCTCACATATAGCTACAAATAAGGGGTAATATCAAATGACAATGCATAAATATATAACGTACTTAGTATAAAAGAGATAACCTTCAGTATCAAACAGCGGATAGACAACTCCAAACTTCGGGTATTAACTCCTCTCCATAGGATCAAACTGACTGGTTGATCACAAGCCTAAACTTCTCCTAAGGTTTGGGGAAAATTGCAAGAGTGAGCACATATCGTACTCAACAAGTATAACCAGGGGTTCATTAGGCTCAAAAAGCTGACACTAATTTGACTGCATTTAGCTTTTAAAAGTGGATAGCTTGTTTAATCATTGGATAGCAAATATCAAGGTAGCATATTAAATCCTATAACCACATGATCAATGTATACAAGAATTAAGAATAACACATATAAACAACATAATAAACCATCATTTATCATCATTAATCATGTTCATCAGTGTCCATCTATTCCGTCAGTTTTCCGGGCCGCCCGTATCCGTGGGCACGGCTAGTATACCAGATTTAACACTCTGCAGAGGTTGTACATCTTTACCCACGAGTCATGATTTACCCTTTCGCCCGAGGTAGCTAGTCTCTTAACCCCCTTCCTAGGGAGGTCGGCAGGGATCACTATGAAGTCTTTCAAAGGTTCGTCTAACAAGTTAGGGCCGCTTGGTTTCATTAGTCAGTCCATGTGATTCATCCGCAGGAATCCACGGTCTGCTATTCCCCAATTGCGCCACAACGGGTAACCGCTAACGAGCTAGAAAAGTTTCTCATACTTGACTAAAGCCAGAGCCATATAGCCCTCATGGTTGTACGAGTTGTCCCAGCTTATGCCAAAGGATAAGTCCTTATGGAGGGTCAAGATCAATCCAGCAAAAGCCAGAGTTCTTTCCACCCTTTATGTTCCAGTTGCTAGAAAGCTTATTTTATTGTTTATTGTATATCCAAACATTCATGTTACAAGATCATGGATTATATTCAAGCACTAGCAAGAACTACCCAAATGCATATGCAAAATAGGTAACAAGGAATTCAGGATAACAATCATCTATGATTTTACTAAGGTCATCAAGGTGGACACATGCATATGATAAATGTTATATTAATTGTGTATAGGTAACAAGGATAATCCCAAGTTATACTTGCCTTAATCCAATTGCTCTTGCTTATCCTTTTGGTCCTGCTGGTCTCACTTGTCCAAGGCTCTGATCTTGATCACTAAAAACTGCTTTCCGACTAAACTCGATCATCGATCATCAACACACAAACAACCCGAGAAAACATACACGAAGCAAACAAGGCTATAATTAGAACAGTACACCAATCATATGAAAACAGTATGAAAAGTTTATAAAATGATTCTACGCATCACTACGATCTCACGGACGTAAAGATCACGAAAATCGGAGTTAAAACGAAAAAGATATGGTTTTTCTTAGATTTTATGTAGAAAAGAAATTAATTAATTAAAGTCATGAAAATAAAAAGTTTCAAACTGAGTAAACAATTTTACTAACACGTAGATCTTTCAAAGACGAAACCAACGCAATTTGAACGGGTCAAATCGAAATTAAAACGAAGAAGATATAACCTAAACAAACTAGTATATTTTTTTGTATTTCTAGATTTATTTTCCTAAAGGAAAACGGCAACCTAATTCATCTACGTCATCGCAATGTCATCAGGATGTCATGAAGCTAGCAATCAGCTGCTACGTGGATGTGTGAGTGTACGTATATGGGAAGACAGAGATCAACATGAAGAACTCACCAAGTAGTTTATGACAGCAGAAAACGGATGGAAACGGAGCGAGGCAATGCAAGGCTCTGCAACATCGGTGGCATCCTGTAAGCAACAGATAGCGAGAAATATATGGACAGTTCTGCAGGGGATGGTAGATCATAGACAGGATAGATCAACACGGCGGCGGCTCACAAGGAACTAGGGCACGATCGATATGTATAATTTTTTATGACGCAAAGAAAGGCAATGTCAAAAGGAGGCTTTACTAGCTTTATATACGCTGAAGAGCTGGGCCTTGGCGCATGTTATAGCACTTGACGTGGAGGACTTGGACTCTGGTGGATCAAGGCCTGAAACACATTAGCTTTTGTAGATCGGCTACTGAACGGCTCCAACTTGAACTCGAAGCCGGCAATGGCACACCATATCCTGATGGATTAAACTCCTCCTTGGACCGAGGCTGTCACATGATCGAGTCGCCGTTTCCGATGGCACAGAAGGATCCAACGGGCAGGCCAGCAGCGAATTGATATTGGTGGCGGCGTCAATTAAGGTCTTGTTTACTCCCTCCATACCTAGATTAGTTGACGTTTAGGACATGATTGTGCTTACCAAGGAGTCATTAAGGAGAGGATATTTTTCCCTATCTACCCCTATTAAATAGGTACCAGGTGCATTCCCTATGAGAAAACTACTCAGCTCAAACGGTTAGTGCAACGAGGCAGTAGGGTGTCGGGCAGTGTTCGACTCCTGGTGGCCACAATTTTTTGCTGGGGTTTTGGTTTTGCATGGTATTGTTTGCCTGCATGTGTTCGGCTGGGCATGGTGCGGGCTGAGCCGCATGCACTCATGGACGCTTGGACTGCTTCAACGCGAGCTTTGATTGGGTGGATTGCGCGGCGACCAAGCCAACCGGGCGATAGGCGAGCGCAACACGCAAGGGCAATATCGTCCTAAAAATAGCATGCAGGCGGCGACGTCAACTTTTGTAAAATTAGAGCTTGAGCCCAGGACGTCAACTATTCTGAATACGGAGGGAGTACTTCCCTAAAAATTTTGCAAAATTTTTCAGATTCCCCGTCACATCGAATCTTTAGACGTATGCATGTAGTATTAAATATAGACAAAAATATAAACTAATTATATAGTTTGGTCGGAATTGATGAGATGAAACTTTTGAGCCTAGTTAGTCCATGATTGGATAATATTTGTCACAAACAAACGAAAGTGCTACAGTACCTGTTTTGCAAAATTTTTTGGAACTAAACAAGGCCTAAGGATGGAACCCTGATATAGTTTATTATATTTTATTTTCTCAAATCTCGTGTCTAGCTCTTTAAGATTTATAAAAATTGTTTCAATGGACGTTGAACATTAAAAATAAATATCTTATTATTTTCGAAATTGATTATTTACATGAGCAAAATAATTCTAGAAAAATAGAGATTTATTATTTAAGCCGTGAAAAATACTCCAAAGGCTCCGAAAATTTATGGAAAAATCTTGGAGACATTATGGAACATGAGGAACTCAAATAAAGTATTTGGAGCCCATGATAAGATTATTTGGAGCATTTAAAATTAGATTATGCTTACAGAAAAGTGAGAACAGAAGATGGAAAAATTCTCGAAAAGTTTGTAGAGATTGCTTGATGGACGAGGAACTAAAAGAAGTGCTTTGAGTGATAAAGAAAAGATTTTAAGAAGCTCCTAATAAGAACTTAAGCTTAGAAATAAGGAATTTGGTTATAGATAAAGATAAAGACGTACTAGTCAAGGAAGATCGATCTACTAAACGTATTTTAAAAACTTTGCTCACTCAACACATAAAGGAGCAACAAGCAAACATCACATCAAAACATATACACCAGCATGTGTGTATAATAATATTGTTAAGACTTATGATAAATTTTAATTTAATGAGAAATATTTTTTTTCTATATTTTCATGAGCACAAAAATACAAAATTAAATAATTTTATCTATATTTCAAAAGGAGTAAATTTTAGGGTGTTACATAGATGTGCATAACTTCTTTCTTATCTCCAGCTCTATCATCGAGCTTCTTCATGAGCAGGTGTAGCTTTGCAGACAGCATGTCTACCTCCTTCAGCTGATGCATACCTCCACCTCTCTTGCGTGTTTGGGTCCTTTCTTCATTCCAACTTTGATTAGACGCCATCTTCCTCACAAGAGCTGTGGCTTGTGATATGGTGAGTGATAAGAATGCTCCTCCAGCTGCAGCATTCATGGTCTCTCGGGCACTGTTGCCGAGCCCATGATAAAACGTCTGCATCAATAGCCAACTCTCCGTTCCATGATGGGGACATTCTAGGATGTAGTCTTGAAAGCGCTCCCATGCTTCTGGAACAATTCATCATTTTGTTGCTGAAAACTTGTAATCTTCCCACGGAGAGCATTGGTCTTGCCCATGGGAAAGAACTTAGCCAGAAAATTTGTTGAGCAGAGTGCCTACGTAGTATTCTTCTCCTTTGTAGCGTAGAACCACTGCTTCGCTCTCCCTAATAGTGAGAATGGGAAGAGACGAAGTAGTATAGCATCTCTGGAAAGTCCTGATATGGTAAATGTGTTGCATATTTCCAGAAAGTGTTGGAGATGAGCACTAGCATCTTCGTGTGCCTTTCCACAGAACTGGTTGGATTGCACCATGTTGATAAGTCCAGGCTTGAGCTCAAAGTTGCCATCGATCTCCGCAGCAGGTCCTGTGCGGATGTTGTCCGTAGTGGGAGCTGAGAACTCGCGGATTGATTTGTTCGCCATGGCTTCGAACTCTGAAGACAAGTTCCGGTGATCTTCTTGATTGGATGAAGCTTCTTGCTGAAGTGTTGATGATCTCTTCTTGAGCTTGGCTCTAGTTCTTCTGAATAACGCTTCGGAATTGTCAACAAAATTTCCTGGAAGATGTCTTCTATTCATACATTCTCCTGCATAAGATAAAATAGAAAAATATCGGGGTAAAACTGTATGAGAGAATTAATAAGCTCAATCATATTAGTGATGCGAATGATAACTCGAAATTCTATATCCATTCCTGATTAGTAATCAACCTTCCCCGGCAACGGCGCCAAAAATGCTTGTTGGGTATTCTTAACATCACTACCAAAAGTAGACAGTTTTCTAATTCTAGTAACGGTGCCAAAAATGCCAAACCTATCCCTCATACCACTTAAGCCAAGTTGTCGTCCCCAGCATGACATGAGAGACGCGGTATTGAAATATGCAATTGCTCTTCTAAATAAATAATGAATGAGATCTGCAAGCGCACAGATTAATACCGATGTAGCATTTTAACCGGGAAGTATTCCAGGTATCGTTATTTATATTTTTACCACTGGGAAGGGATTAACAATCATCACTATTGATTACAGAATAGAATATGAGATTGAGTATCTATCATTGCATGTATAATTGAGAACATTTATCTAACTCTTTCATACAGGGATAAGTGTCACATAAAAGATATATGAAATAATGAATAGTGACAAAGATAATTAATCTGATCATAACTTAGCCACATATAAATATGATAAGCATCTCAATTAGATACTCTAGAAAGTCATTAGCATGGAATTAGAACGAACTACGAGAATATTTCCTAAGTTATTCTCAACTATATAGTCTAGCATTATCATAGTTAGTGCAAGCATACTTAGCAATCATTGCGAGACAAGACTACGCCCATGCATAGTGATATTAGCAAGGTAAATGAGAAACATAGCAATCACTCCCCTGTAATAATATTACTCTGCCAGCCCAATACACGAGAGGGGGACTATATAAGAATCAATGAAGCTGTCACTATCACGAACTACCCCACGATCTGGCATATTGGGTACAATCGCAGATAAATACGGTATAAGCATCACGCCTACACAATATCTATCATTTACCCATGGATCCGATGGATAAACGCTATACGATCCTAAGCATGTATATAGATCCAATCTAACTAAGCCAAGTACATAACTATGATAAACTAAGAACAATATAATCTTGAATATAAACAAGTAGAGCAAAGTCATAAGCAATATATTGAAGTAGAACAAAGTCATATTCATAATATTGAAGAACAAAGATAATTAGAAAGCAATTAGAAGCACAATTAGAGAATTACCAAGAATCCTCTTGACAGATCCGGAAACCAATCGAAGATTGACTCCTTCTAGTTCTAATCCTATGTAGCTATGCTAATCTAGATATCTAATTGATGTGGTGGCTCTAATCTTGATCAGAGGCTTCTTCTCCCTTGAGGAACAATGAATTAGGGTTGAGAGGCTCTCTCCTCCAGGGGCCAGGGGGTCTGGTTTTATAGTCCCTTCAAGTGAATATGGGCCATTGGATCAAACCGACATTGATTGAACGGTTATCCTTGATCCTTTAGGTCGGTGGAGATCTCCCACGAAACAGAGTCCTGATTGTACTCCAAGTCAGGGCGGGTGCCTAGGGAAGGAGGGCGAGCGCCCTGCCTCTGGCCCCGTTCGGCCTCCGCTTTCTTCCCGTGGCTTCTGGAGTCTTCTAGATGTAAGATAATTGCGCGGCACGTTAATATCTCTATGTAATCCCGACGTCTGGGCCTTTCTTCCGTATTTCCTGATAACCCCCTGCAGAAATAGACAAACACCAAAACTCGTGGAATTCTGTCAGATAAAACCCTAAGTCTAGATGTTGATTTCATTTGGATCCTTTTCTTTGTTTATTTGATAATTAAATTTGATACTTAAGGACCGTCAACACTGCCCCTCTCACGCGGCCACTGACAGGCGGGCCCCGCCCGTCAGAAGCTTCTCCTTCCTCCCGCCACCACTCCGGTGAGCAAGCTCATCGCCAATGAGCTCTCGGCCTCCGCGGTAGGGCGGGCTAGCTTCCCCAACTCCACGCGCACCCACTAAGGCGTTCAAAGGACGTGCTACTCCCTCCTACTCCCCTTGCCCGCGTCCATGGCGGACGGCGAGGCTAACGGCGCGGACACCGGCCACTGCAAGCAGATAGAACGCAAACCAAAGGGCGCATGAGCATCAGGGGCTCACCACAACTTCAATGGAGCAAGGAGAGGTGGCGGAGGGGCTTGGAGAGGAGCTGGCCACGGTGAAGCACTTGCGGCGGTGCTTCGGCCGGAGTCGGAGGGGAATGGCTCGGTGGAGGGCTACGGCGGGTTAGAGCTTGCGCTCGGGGGCACAATCGGTTGCTGAGTTCTTGGCGGAGCTGCTGGGGTTCTCTGGTGGCTTGGAAGGGAGCGAGGAGGGCGAATTTGGTGGGCGCAGTGAGCTTGTCGGCATCGGAGTTCAAAGGGAAAGGAAGTTGTTCCACGGCGGCTCGGGGTTTTATCCACGCGACGAAGTGCTTGCTGCGGATGAGGACGTCCGGGCGAGGCCCAGCAAGCAAGCAGCTGCGTGGCCAGGCGCATGGCAGCGCTGGACGCAGCAGCTCTGCCCTGGCGGCAGTGCATCCCCCCTGCTCGAGCAGTGTAGCAAGCCATATCCAATTTGTTGTTTTGCAAAATTCTCCCAAAAGTTGAACTGGAGCCAAACTTTCACCAAAATGAAAGTTGTGCAGAATTTTACAAGCTATAAAACATCTTTAAGTGCCCAAAACTAATTCTGAGTGGAAGAGAATGAATTTAGCAAAACAGTTTGAATTTCAAATCTCAAATTGGGGAAATTCCAATTTTGAATTGCGGCATATTAGAAATTCTAAAATTACTTTTGATTTTTCTCAATAACTTGAAAAATTCCCAAAATGAAAGTTGTTCCTTTTGTTGAGCTCTACAACTTTCATGTTGGTCACTTTTCAAGATTCCAAATAGATTTTGAATTGGGGATTCAAATTGGAAAGGGGGACACTTTTTGGAAATTTGTATTTTCAAAATTACTTTGAATTTTGTATTGAAACTTCAAAAACTCAAAACACCAAAGTTGTACATCTTGACAAGATCTACAACTTTTCTTTTGAACTCAACCTCAAATTTTTCTTGGTTTTTAAATTGCACAAAAAGGGGGCAAATCCAGGGTTCCCCCCCTATTTTCTCAGAAACCTTCCACCCTAGGAATTTCACAACCACACTAGCTTCAATACACCTTGCAAACACACTTTAATTCCCTAAGCACAAGCAATCAAAATAAACTTGTTTTAATTTGATGCATCAAGTGGTGCTTAATCAATATGTGATGCAATGCTCATGATGACATGATCCAGTTTTAGTAACCGTAACATCGGGGATGTTACACCTTTTACTAGGAATTCTCAAATGCCAATATTCCAGATGCCTAACGCATCTATAGATTCAATGTCGATGCAGCAAAGGTTTACAATACAGCCAGGGTATGTCAATTCAATGATGATACCCAATTATCAGTCATCGGCATGGCCTACGCTGATGAATGTCAATAATGGATGGACAGGGCAATTTGTCTTTCCACAAATACCTCAGCAGAACCATCAGGCTATGGGATTTCAACAGGGACCAGTGCAACCTGTATTTCAGAAGGGTTGATCAACCAGCCGACGAATCTTGGTCAGCAAGTTGGTGGTCGGCAGGCAATGGCTATTCCAATGTTCCCTAGAGATCGTGCACCATAGAGACACGTGGAAGCTTATCAGCAGGTGCTAGATCCACAGCCAGTTCATCGGCAAGATGCCGATGCTTATTGGGCCGATAAGATAGCTGAGGTGATGAGAGACCAATTTGGGATAAAACCCAAAGTCAACACTTTCTCTTATCGGACACCGTATCCTCCTGCATATGACTTCATTCCACTTCCAAATCGGTACAAGGTGCCGGATTTCACCAAGTATTCAGGATAGGATGATACATCAACCATGGAGCATGTCAATAGATTTATCATCTAGTGTGGGGAAGCTGCTAACAGAGATGAGTTAAGGGTTCGTTTATTCTCATCATCTTTATCTGGATTGGCCTTTACTTGGTTTATTTCATTACCTCCAAACTCAGTGATTACTTGGGCCGATCTAGAGAAGCAGTTCCATAAATACTTCTTTTCTAGAGTACATGAGAAGAAGACCACCGATTTAGTCAGGCTAAAGCAGCGCAATTCGGTTGAAAGTTTTGTGCAAAGGTTGCGAGGGGTTAAGAATAAATGCTATAGTCTGGTTCTAGATGATCGGCAGCTAGCCGATTTGGCTTTCTAGGGATTGTTGCCACATATCAAAGATAAGTATGCTTCTCAGGAGTTCGAAAGTCTAAGCCATTTAGTGCAGAGGATTTCTGACTAAGATATTAGAGCTTTTGAACCCAAGAGAGCATGAAACAAAAAGGTGTCATTTGTCGATGAGGTAACAAGCTCAGACTCTAATGAAGAACCAGTCATCGGCTTGGCAGAGTGGGTGAAGAATAAGAAGCCGATGTCTTGTCCTTTTGGGCATAAAGAACCAGAGAAGTTTGCATTTGATATTACCAAACCCGATAGGATATTTGACTTTCTGCTTCAGGAGGGGCAAATTAAGTTATCACCCAATCATGTGATTCCATCGGTAGAAGAATTAAAAAAGATTAAGTACTGCAAGTGGCATAATGCAACATCTCACAGTACAAATGAGTGCAAAGTTTTCAGGCAACAGCTGCAATCGGCTATAGAGTCAGGGAGAATTAAGTTCGATAGCTCCAATGCTCAAAAGTCGATGAAGATTGACCAACATTCTTTTCCTACAAATATGTTGGATGCTAAGGGAAATACTAAAGTCTTGACATCAGAGGCAGCTGAAAGAAGCGCATCGGTGGATCCTCAACACCAGATTACTGCCGATGATGCCAAAGGCAAGGGTTTGATCCAGGAAGGAACTAGCTCAGGAAGGCCTCCCCGATCTGGCATTGTGATTACTCATAGAAGACATCGGAAGACCTGGCAGCAACGTGAAGATCGGTATCGGCGCCAACAGGAAGATCATCGTCGAGAAGAAGAAAGACGCCGACAAGAGTGGAATCGTCATAAAGTTCACTGGAACTACCCGTTCTTCATCCACTGTTGGGAGCAAAACATCAAGTTACCAATTGTTAGAGACTGCCCTGAGTGCAATGGCTATAATCGGTATGATAGACCAAATTGGCAGTATCAGAACGATGATCGACGTTTTGATGGGCCGATTAGAGGAAAAGTCTCAGTTCATGATCGGCTAGGGGGCAGACTCAGTGTGCATGATAGACTTGGTGAGCGTGTCGGATATTTTCCCAGAAACCAAGAAGAGGTTGAAGAGATGGTGGATGCACGTGTTCCCGATGAGTTCATATTTTACAGAGATGCTAATACTTATCGAATGGAATCAAGGGATAATCGTCGCCAGTCGGTTAAACAACCACAACTTCCTCCATGGTGTCCAGAGGGATTAACTAGGACACAGAAAAGAAGGCTGCAGCGGGAGCGACGAGAAGAGTTGAGTAGAGGAGAGAATTCTGCTAAGTCTGGAGATCAGCACCAGCCGGATCCTAAAGGAAAAGTTCCATCAGCAGATGTTAATATGGTGTTTATGTTGCCGATGGAATTCCTTGCGCCTTTTAGTGATGATGAGGAGGCAGATTTTCCCAATCAGATAGCTCAGTTGGCTCTGGATCCGATGACGGCTATCTTTGAGAAGCCCGCTGATAATGAGAGACAACATCTTAAAGCTTTGTTTGTCAAAGGCAGGGTTGATGGGCAGCCGATGACCAAGATACTTGTTGATGGTGGGGCTGCTATAAATATTATGCCATATGCAGTCTATCGGAAGCTTGGCAAAGGAGATCAAGATTTGACCAAGACTGATATGATGTTAAAAGATTTTGAAGGAAATGTGTCTCCAGTCATGGGAGCCATATGTGTTGAGTTGACCATCGGCAGCAAAACCTTGCCGACAACTTTCTTCGTCATCAGTGGAAAGGGTGCTTATAATCTACTATTGGGGAGAGATTGGATTCATACCAATTGTTGCATCCCATCTACGATGCACCAATGTTTGGTTCAGTGGGTAGGTGACAAGATTGAAATTGTCCCAGGAGATTCTTCATATGTCATCGCATCGGTAGAGGCAGATACTTATGAAAGGACCAGATGCATTTTAGGGGAAATTTGGGAAAAGGATTTTCTCAAAGTCGCTGATTATGAAATTCCACCGATCCAAGCAGTCGGTTCTGATGACGAATCTTAATGGATAGGTTCGCCGATGATGGAAAATTAGGCCAGGGGTTTACATCGGCCGATGATTTAGTGGAAGTAGATATAGGTAATGGTGATAGGCCAAGGCCTACTTTTATAAGTGCTAAGTTAGATTCTGAGTGTAAGCAGCAGTTAACCAATTTGTTAAAGGAATATAAAGATTGCTTCGCTTGGGATTATACTGAGATGCCTGGTTTAGACCGATCAATTGTTGAACATCGGTTACCTATCAAATCTAGATTTCGGCCACATCAACAGCCAGCTCATCGATGCAATCCTAATATTCTTCCTGATATTAAGGCCAAAATAACTAAACTTATCAAAGCTAAATTTATTCGGCAATGTCGGTATGCCGAGTGGATTTCCAATGTTGTTCCAGTTTACAAGAAGAATGGGAAGCTTCGCGTCTGCATTGATTTCAGGAATCTCAACAAGGCTACGACGATGGATGGTTATCCAATGCCAGTTGCCGATTTGCTAGTTGATGCTGCAGTAGGACATCGGATCATTAGCTTTATGGATGGTAATGCAGGATATAATCAAATATTCATGGCTGAAGAAGATATTCCAAAAACTGCATTTAGATGTCCTGGTCATGTTGGGTTATTCGAATGGATAGTCATGACCTTTGGCTTGAAAAATGCTGGTGCTACTTATCAAAGGGCTATGAATATTATATTTCATGAGTTCATCGGCAAATTAGTTGAGATCTACAATGATGATGTGGTGGTTAAGTCTGGAGATTTCACAAAGCATCTTGCCGATCTACGAAAGGTGTTGGAGTGCACAAGGAAACATGGTTTAAAGATGAATCCTAATAAGTGTGCATTTGGTGTATCGGCAGGGCAATTTCTTGGTTTCATGGTGCATCAGAGGGGAATTCAAATTAGTAGGAGATCTATTGATGCCATCAACAAAATAGTTGCTCCCACCAACAAGACTGAACTCCAATATCTCATCGGCAAGGTAAATTTTATCAGGCGATTTATATCTAACTTGTCTGGTAAAATTCGTGCTTTTAGTTCTTTACTTAAGTTGAAAGCCGATCAAGAGTTTGTATGGGAAAGAGAGCAACAGTTAGCGTTGGACGAAATCAAAAATTATTTGATAAATCCTCCAGTTCTAATTCCACCTCAACAAGGAAAACCTTTCAGATTGTATTTGTCTACCGATGGAATGATCATCGGTTCGGCTTTAATTCAAGAATTTGAAGGGAAGGAGCGTGTGATTTATTATTTAAGTAGAAGACTGGTTGACGCTGAGACAAGGTATTCGGCAATAGAAAAATTATGTTTATGCTTATACTTTTCGTGCACCAAGTTGAGGCACTATTTGCTGGCGGCCGAATGCATTGTTATATGCAAGGATGATGTAGTCCGGTACATGCTGTCTATGCCGATTATGAGTGGTAGAATCGGCAAATGGATTTTGGTGCTATGGGAATTTGATCTGCGTTATGAGTCGGCTAAGGCAGTTAAGGGGCAGATTATGGCCGATTTGGTGACTCAGCATTGCGGAGTAATAGGGACCTTGGAGATCGTTCCTTGGACACTCTTCTTTGATGGATCCACATGTGACCGGGGGGCAGGAATCGGTATAGTGCTAATTTCCCCTCGGGGAAAGAAATATGAGTTTTCTTTGCCGATTGTTGCTACGTCAACAAATAATCAAGCTGAGTATCAAGCTTTGATCAAAGGGTTGGAATTGTTAAAAGAGGTTCATGCTGATGCTGTTGAAATCTTCGGTGATTCTATGCTTGTTATAAATCAATTGGCTAGAATTTATGAGTGCCGAAGTGATGTTTTAATAACTTATTATGAAAAGAGCATACAATTGTTGAGGGAATTCAAGGATTTCCAATTGGAGCATGTTCCTCGATTACATAATGAAGAAGCTAATCGGTTGGCTGAACATGCCTGGGGGTATCAACCTATCTTAAATATGTTATCGGCAATCAGTGCCGATGATTGGAGAAAAGAAATAATTGATTACTTAAAGTATCCATCTAAAAAGGTTGAGAGACGTGTCAGGTTTCAAGCTACTAAGTATGTACTCCTTGGAGAAGAGTTATATTATCGGACGATAGATGGAGCTCTACTCAAGTGCTTGGGTGATGATGAAGCTAACAACTTAATGGGTGAAATCCATGAAGGAGTATGTGGAGCACATCAGTCGGCTTTCAAAATGAAATGGATGATTAGGAGAAACGGGTATTATTGGCTGACTATACTTGAGGATAGTTTTAGATATTTCAAAGGTTGTCAATGATGTGAGAGGTTTGGTAATATTCAAAGGGCACCCGCATCGGCCATGAATCCTATTATTAATCCTTGGTCGTTCCGGGGGTAGGCTATTGATCTAATCGGCCAGATCTATCCGCCATCAAGCAAGGGGCATAAGTTCATCTTAGTTGCCACTGACTATTTTATTAAGTGGGTTGAAGCTATTCCTTTGAAGAAAGTAACATCGGCTAACATGTGAAAGAGCATATTGTTTACCGATTTGGTATTCCTCAAACAATCACTACCGATCAGGGTACTATGTTCACATCGGGAGAGTTTGATGAATTTGCAATCGATATGGGGATTAAAGTGTTGAATTCTTCTCCTTATTATGCTCAAACCAATGGACAAGCCAAAGCATCTAACAAAGGAATTATTAAGCTCATCAAACGAAAGATTGAAGAAAATCCTAGAAGGTGGCATACATTATTGAATGAGGCTTTGTGGTCATATCAAATGGCATGTCATGGATCGACCAAAGTTTCACCTTATTAGTTAGTATATGGGCACAATGCGGTGTTACCATGGGAAATTAAGATTGGATCTAGGCGGGTATTTTTTTCAAGATCAATTGGTTGCCGATGACTATGTCACTTTGATGAAAGATGAGTTAGATGACTTGGCAGGGCATCGGCTGAGAGCTTTGATAAGCATAGAACAAAATAAAAAGAGAGTTGCTAGGTGGTATGATAAAAAGGTAAAAGCTAAGGAGTTTGCCGATGGAGATTTGGTATGGAAGTTGATTCTACCGATTGGGACTAAAAGTTCAAAGTTTGGAAAATGGTCTCCTAATTGGGAGGGTCCTTATCGCATAAATCGGTCTGCTCCTGGTAATGCTTATATTTTGGAGACTCTCGAGGGAGTTGAATTTCCCAGAGCATTGAATGGAAAATATCTAAAGAAGTATTACCCAAGCATCTAGGTCGATGCATAAAACTTTAAGTGCCGATAACACTCCTATCGGCTGGATAAAATGTATCTGGGGCTGTGCATAATGTTTCAAAAGGTGTCGATAACAGTCCTATCGGCTAGACTGGAATGATTAGAGGTCTCTAAGGGCGGGACGAAACAAGCTGCCGATGAGGAGCTTACAGATTCAGCAAAGCTTGAATGGCCGATATGGCGCGTAGGCGAATCTGGTCAGCTTCTTCTATCTCCCGGATGTCTTCATCGGCAGAACCCTCAACCGGCTTCAGCTTCTTCTTCATCTGCAGCGCCTTACTGGCATGGATGTTACGTTCTTGTTGGAGGGATTTGATCATCTCAGGCAGCTGGCTTTCTTCTTGCTGAGCTTGAGTTAAGGCTTCCTCCACTTGTTTGAGCTCGGCTAGTAGAGTTTCCCTTCTTGCCGATAGATTAGAAATCTTTTGTTTCAGCGTCTCCTTTGAAGACTGCAGAATGCCGATGCTCTTATGTTTCTCATCGGCAAGGTGCTTTACTTGCATTACTTCCTCTGTGAGTTGGACATGAGCAGCTCTGTCAGCAAGACGCTGGGTGGCCTTCTTGTACTGAAGCTGGTGGCTTTCCAAGTGTGCAGCTTGAAACAAGATTTCTTCTGCATCGGCTGAGATCTGGCCTCTAAGGGTCTTGAACAGAGCTTTGGCCAGATCAGAGTCATTGACCAAATGGGCAGTATCTTGGTGCAGTAGGGCTAGCAAGTCTTCTAGCTTGGCTTTTATTTCTGCTGATGAGATTCCTACTGCTTGGGAGGAGCTTGCTTCTTAGCCTTTGTCATCAGAAATATCAATAGCAAAGGAAAATAAGCTATCTGGGGAGTCTTGTTCCTGAAAAGAAAATAAGATAAGTTATTTGATGATCAGATATTAGTGATATAAAGAATGGAAATCAGATAACTTACTTGCTTCAAAGCTATTTCACGCCTCTGGCTGGTTGATGCCGTTGGTACCACAGGTTGATCGGCTGGAGTTGCCGATGGAACAATGTCAACTGAGAAATAACAAGAGTGATTATAATTTGAGAAAAATAGATCCATCGGTGATAATATTGTGGTCGGTACTTTACCTTGAGGGGGTACGGTGCTTGTTTGTTCTTGAGGAGCAACCGATGATATGATCAGATGTTGACGGTGGATATACCATAGAAATCCACATACAAAACACCGTCAACATGCCTCGGTTGCAAGAGGAAACGACATGACATGAATATATTTTATCCATAACTAGTTCCACTTGTACTCTTAGCTTGTTTATGCAGGAACAACAAATTCAAGACATTATTTGACAAAGCCAACATCAGAATCATCAAGAGGAGATCGAGGGGACAACAGGTGACACCCTGGGCCCACAGGGAGGGGGTCGCCCGACCCCTCTTTGGTGGGACCCAGGTGTGCCACCTAGTCCACCGACATAAGGGACCCCTGTGGACACTGCTGGTGGGCCCAGAGGCCCAGAAGTGGGGTCGCCCGACCCCACATCAAAGGCGGTTCCAGGGTCGGTGGCCTCCCACCGACCTTCCCCACATGTCCCACATGTTGATTTGCCCCTGCCGTTGATCAAATGGCGGTTGTGAGGTCGGTTTGATCCAAGGGTGGAGAGAAGATGTCACGCGGATCGATGACGTGGCGATGGAGTAACCCCTACTCCATCTCCCTCTATAAAAGGCAGCCTCCATCCTTCATTTCAAGTGTGCAATTCCAAGGCCAAGTGCATTACAAGTTCCAAGCATACAAGTAGAGTAGTAGTTAGTCTAGAGTGGGAGTTAGAGTCGAGTCGAGCGAAGCTCGGGGTCTCCGGAGTCGTCTTCTGGAGAGTCTGGTATAGCTCTTGTACCTTTCTACTTTTGTAAGACTTTCCTTTTATTAATATATTATTCTTACTTTACTTTACTGAGTTCTTACTTAGTGCAAGTCTTTTAGTCTTGTTGTGCATTTACTTTAGTAATATAGTTGTCTTAGTGAAGTTAGTGACCTGTAACCACTCCTGTGTGTGCATCATCGTCCTATCTTGTATAGGAGCTCTAGCTAGCTGCAACTAGTTAGCGTTGTAGGATTAAGTGTGAGCGTGGTGCTCATACTTAAGATTACCTTTGATTACCGCTGGCTTGAACGGAAAGTAGGAGCGCACTCCCTAGTAGGTGACAGATCGTGGGCGGCATTAGGTTCTCCTCACGTACAGGCTAGTTCTTAAAAGGTAAGGCGTCCATAAGCCCAATAGTCGCTTTCGGTAAGGGGTTAGGTGAAAAACCTTCTAAGCGTCTTACCAGCTCGGCTATCCCTCGCACACAGTTAGTAAGGCTCTAGCGTAGTTAAGACAATTATCTATTAAAGTAAGTCACAGAAGTCAAGTTAGATACATAGGAGTCCTTTACTCACTCGTTGTCCTCCCACCTAGCTAACTCTACCATTTACCTTTAGCATAGGACCTTGGATTCACCACTACCCTTCCTATTCGTTATTTACCACCCTTATTCACTAGTTGATACTAGATAACTCAAGGAATCTCATTCCCCTTTTTGTTAAACACACTTAGCCGCTTTCCCTTGGGAAAATATAAATTACGATACCTTGGAATACTCCTTGGTGAAGTGCTACAGCGGTACATTCTGTGCGCTTGCGGAATTATCCAATAGTAAATAGAGTTACCCTACCAGGGCACTTCTGGCGCCGTCGCCGATATCCGGTGGTTGCGTTAAGAAGTGTCAACAAGCATTTCTGGCGCCGTTGCCGGGGAGAGCGTCTGTCTAAGAGTTTTAACAAAAAGAGAATCCAGAGTTTGCTAGTTATCAAGTAGTGATAGGGATAACCCATCACTTGTCTTGTCTTCCTTTATTGTGAAGCCTGACAGTGTATGAGCGGTTTCCAATTGCCGTCAAACTTCGTTGAAGATCCTGAGCAACTGTTGAGGAGAACTAGACGTCGTCAAGTTCCACCTCAAAGGTTCATCTCGAACCTGAATCCGTTAGAGGAAGGAGTATCTGCACCGGTTATCAAAGAAGCTATGGCCCAGAAGACCATCTCTGAGTACTCTGCGCCGTCGGCTGACAATGTCGCCACGGGTCCGCAGCTTAACTTGGGGGATGCGAATTTTGAGTTGAAGCCTGCGCTTATCAATATGGTGCAAGCTAATCCCTTCTGTGGAAAGCCACACGAGGATGCCAATGCCCATCTCCAACACTTCTTGGAGGTGTGCGGCACCTTCACCATCAAGAATGTCGCCGCAGACGCCATCCGTCTTCGCCTCTTCCCATTCTCGTTATTGGGGAAGGCGAAGCAATGGTTCTACGCCAACAAGGGTGAAGTGACCACGTGGGAGAGGTGCGCCAATGCATTTCTCAAGAAGTTCTTTCCGATGGGCAAGACCAGCGCCCTTCGTGGAAAGATTTCCAGCTTCCAACAGCAAGCAGATGAGACGATTCCCGAAGCATGGGAACGTCTGCAGGAGTACATTCGCGCCTGTCCTCATCATGGGATAGAGGAGTGGCTCCTAATCCAAGGTTTCTACCATGGCCTGACCGGTTTGGCCCGTAGTCACCTTGATGCTGCCGCTGGAGGAGCATTCTTGCAACACAATGTCAAGGATGCCAAGGACCTCATTGAAAAGATGGTTATAAACCAAGGATGGAATGAGGAACGCCTCCAACCCAAGAGAAGAGGTGTCCATGCCTTGAATGAGGTGGACATGCTCTCTGCTAAGATGGACCTCTTAATGAAGAAGATGGAAGAAAGTTCCAAGCAAGAGACCATTCAACCTTACGCCACTGCACGGGCCATTGAATCTGATTCATGGTGCGAAGTGTGCGGAGGAGATGATCATTCGGGAAACAATTGTCCCGAAACAAAGGAGGAAGTGAGCTTCATCAACAACAACAACAATGGGTACCGGCCCCAACAACAGCAATGGAACTCGCGCCCCTTCTACCAAGGTAATCAAGGTAATGGTTACAATCAAAATTTCAATAATTCTTTTGGTAACCAACCTTCTCTTAGAGATCTTGTCTTAGGCCAATCTAAAATCAATGATAGCATTAACAAGAAAATGATGGCTAATGATAAGATCCTTGAAAACTTAAGTGAAAAGTTGGATAGCTTTAACTCTGCTATGAAAAATCAGTTGAGCTTTAACAAAATGCTAGAAACACAATTAGCTCAATTAGCAGCAGCTGTCCCATCCTTCGAGCAAGGTAAGATCCCAGGGAAACCTGAGGACCCAATTGAAGGAGTTAAACTAGTTACTACGAGGTTCGGTAAGCCTCCGGTACAATCCAACTGGAGCTATCTTCTGGATTCGCCCTTCATCACCAAGAAGGACGACCCAGGCCTGCCGACCATCACCTGTGAGATCGGACCGCAAATCTTCCACAACGCCTTCTGTGACCTTGGATCGGGTGTCAACATCATGGCCAAGGTAACTTATGATAATTTGCTAGGGGGGCCTTTGCACCCCACATTTGTTCGTTTGCAGATGGCAGATCAGACGATCAGGTTCCCTGAGGGGTTGGCAAGGGACATACTGGTAAAGGTCCAAGACGACTACGTCCCTGCCGACTTCATCATTTTGGATATGGGATCCAATAATGATGTCTCGATCATCTTGGGAAGGCCATTCCTCAACACGGTCAATGCAGTCATCTATGTGGGGTCCGGCCAGATTCACCTCCAATTCCCAGGATGGAAGGTAAAATGTCCATTCAATGGTTATAAAGCTAACATGTAGGTGAAGGACAAAGAACCTCCGACTAAGCCTCGCCACATCCGACGCCGAAGGGACAAGAGAGGTAAGTCGGCCAAAAGGGCCGAAAAGAAAGAAGAGGAACCCGCTGAACCAAAAATCAATACCAAGCAAGTATGGCGGGAGAAAGAGGTGCAATCAAGGTCCACGTCTCCGGGACCATCTGATGCACCCGAAGGATGAACAAGATGGAGAGGTCCTGCTCTACGGACCTAAAACATGGAGCCCTTGCTGATAAGGTAAATCAGTAGTTATCCCATATTTATTTTCTGCATTTCAATTTCTACTATTCACTTTTCAATTGCATTCTTACTTTGAATTTTGCATATCTTATTTCGACAAAATGTTTAGCCATAATAAATAAAATCTTGAGAATAACTTGTCATAAAAATTTGAGCTGCTGGAGCTCCCAAAGGGGGGTCGCCCGACCCCACCTTGGGGCCCACTTCACCACATTTCAACCTTGCTAGTCATAGAGGTTCCAACCCAGCACTTGGATGCTCTGGGAGCTCCAATGTGGGGGTCGGCCGACCCCCATATTGGCCCCACTTGCCTCCTGCTGGCCACCATTTGAATCACAATGGAGTCCTATGCTTGTAACACTAGCTAAAGTTTGAAAAAGAGTGGTCCCTTGATCCTTTACTTTAGTCATAAGATGCTCCTTTCATCTTTGATTCTTTTGGGACCACTCCACTAGCTTAAATTCTGCAAAGTGGTCACCTAGGCATGCTTGAGTGCTCCCATGGTCCATAGGAATCACTTTAGACATGTCTCCACTTTTGCCATTCATCTTTTACCTTTCACAAAGCACTAAAACAGGGAATCTCAGAAACAATTTGAAAACTTTTGGTCCACACCTAGCCTTTACTTTTCCGGACAATCAATGACACAATGTTTAAGTGGAGGAGGGGCTAGGATGGGGGTCGGCCGACCCCCATTTTGGACCATCTCTGCAAAATCTTGAAAGCATGCAGAATGGTTCCCTGTATAAAGCTAAACTCAAATTCAAAGTGCTTCTAGGGGGGGTCGGCCGACCCCTATATTGTGGGTCCACTACTTGCCCTTCTCCCCCTATAAATACCACAGCATTGTGAGCTCAACTCCACACCCAAAACCACCAGAACCATTTCGAGCTCACAATCCTTTCTCTTCTCTCTTTGTTACAAGCCATTTCTCAAGTTTAGTTTAGAAATAGTCATCAAAACAAAAACCCAAAAAGATTCCCCTTGCATAGTAGTAGTAGGAGCTTGGTTTGCCTCACTTGTGTAGGAGGATGAAGAAGCATATCTTCGGCAAGTTCAAGAAAGCAAAGGGTGAGAGCTCTTCTCAAGGCTCTCACCATGCTCATGGAAGGGAGGAAGAAGAAGGTTACCATGGGATGGTACCCTACGAGCCTCCATCAAGGATGAGAGAGCCCGAGAGCGGCCTCATGTTAAGCCAAGAAGAGTTGCAAAGGTACTACATCATCCGAGAGGGTCTCTTCCTACACACTAGCATCATCGATCCGGACCTTTTGGCCCGCACAGGTATGGATGTTGAATTCGATAAGGTGTTTAGAGCAATTGGTTGGAGTAGTTTTTGGCAAGTGCCTGAATTTGGAAAAGAATTGCTTGCTAAGGAATTTCTATGCACCCTAAAACTCACAAATAATGGAATATCTTTTCGCATGTGTGAGCAAGAACATCAATTAAATTGGAGTTTGCTAAACACTGCTTTAGGGTGTGAAGATGAATGTGAACTTGATCTAGATCATGCCACTAGAATGTTCGATAAAATTAGATTCTGGAAAGCAATTTCTGGCTCTAATGATTGTTCAAATCCTACTCCCATTGAAATCCATAATCCAACCTTGCGCTTTCTTCACTTCTGGATCATGTGCACTCTATATCCTGGCATGGGAACTGATACTTTAATTGATGATGAACTTAAAATTCTCTATGCCATGGTTAGTAAAATCAAGGTCTCCCCTGTGAAACTGCTAGTGAACTATTGGCTTAACTCTATTGAGTATGGGAAGCCCATCTATTTCACATCCTTTATTACTCGAATAGCCGATACTTTTGGATTACTTGAATCACATTATTTTGAAGACATTGGCTATGTTAGAGGAGTGGTAGATGAGAACTTCTTTATCAATGCTAACATGCTCATAAGAGATCCAAATGGTGAACTTAAAATGATTTATCCGGGCTATACAACCGAAATTCCTCTCCCATGTGCGAGGCGCCGGTTGTATGGGGTCCGCACACTTACCATTAGACTAGCCCGAGTGGCAAGTCCAGATGTTGCAGGGACACGCAGGGTGACAAGAAGGATGATGCAAGCCGCCCAGATGGAGCAAGGAGGATCCTCGCACCATGACGTTGAAGAGGGCGATGAAGCGATGTCAGTGGATGCTTCAGACTCCATGGGTCTACCTCCACAACGCACTCCACGCCCAAGGGACAGGGCTAGGCGTCACCAGCCCACAGGTATGGACAGTCTCATTAATGATATGGGCGAATTGCAGATTGGGCAAGAAGCAACATTGCAACTGGCGTTACAAAACGGCCAACATATCCGACGTGTGCGAGAGGAAGACGCACAACGCTGGGCCGGATGGTACCAGAATTTCCCGCCACCACAGTGAGCGAAGATCTAGCTTGGGGGAGATCCTCTCCCCCACTAAGGTAAGTATTCTATCCTATTTATTTTCATGCATTCTATCATTCTTACTTAAAAAAAAATAAAATAAAATAAATAAATATTTATTAGCATTTCCCTTTAGCATATATGCTTCATGTATGTTTATATCCCTCATGGAAATTATGACTGGTTGCTTGTTAATGTTTCTCTAGTGCCTAGTATACAACTTAGTATTTCTCTAAGTATGGATCACTTAGCGCACTTAAACTGCCATGAACCTAAAAACTTTGTGGGTTGCAAGTGCTAGAACTAAGTCTAAGTTGTTGTGGGACATGAGATAGTAAGACAAGAGCTACTATAATATTTTTCTAAGCATGCATGATTATCAGAGATTTATTCTTAAAATGATCAAAACCTTAATTGTTCCTCAATGGTGATGAATTCCTACCACAGCCATATCTACTTTACATAATTGCAACCTTTCCACATAAGCTATTTGCTTTGTGTTGAGTGTCGTCAAGTCTTGTTGACCCTTGTTAAGAGACTTTTCATGCTCCTAAGATCAAGATCACGTACACACCACATATATATATGCTGCTTCTACACTGGAAGTACGCAACCACATGTATTTCGCATCCACTAAATAGGTTGCTCCATACTCTAAATGTTAGAACATCTCTCTAAGCATTATTTGGTAAATGAGACATCAAAAGGGCTAGGCAAAATGAAATAAAAAGATGGACATGTGCAAGTCCACAGAAAAAGAAAATTGAGCACATGAAAGCTCATATATAAAAAAAAAGAAGAAAAAAATGCTAGCCATGTCTCAATACATAGAGAGTCTATCAAATAAAGGAGCAACCTAGTCCACCATATATCACACTTGCACATCTTGATCTGGGAGTATGACACTTCTCTTCAAGGATCCGAGCTTTGACTTCGCAATACATGCAAAGTAAGTATGCTATCTCCTTTCATCCCTACCTTGAACTCCACATAAGCCTTTTAGAAATAGGATGAAATAGAGAAGGCAACTCTTACCATATGCCTTGGTGTGGAATCATACACCATTTGAGTGACATGAGAGAACCATAAGAGGAACATTTAAGCTTTCTTTTGAAAATATCACAAAACCTCTGATATGAAACTTGCTAAGAATGAGAAAGTTAGTGCTCAAGTCAAACTGTTCTGTCTCTCAACCACCTAAGACAAAGGAAAAGCCATAAGCCCCATAAGGGACTAAGGTAATAGGGGTAAGTTTACATAGCTAAATTTTTCATGCAAAGAGAAGAACTTTGTTGTACACATGGTACTCTTGAAATGTGAACATAGTAACAATACCTGATCCACCGAGGCTAAGTTTGATTGTTTGCTCGGGACGAGCAAAGGTTAAGCTTGGGGGATCTTGTTGACGGTGGATATACCATAGAAATCCACATACAAAACACCGTCAACATGCCTCGGTTGCAAGAGGAAACGACATGACATGAACATATTTTATCCATAACTAGTTCCACTTGTACTCTTAGCTTGTTTATGCAGGAACAACAAATTCAAGACATTATTTGACAAAGCCAACATCAGAATCATCAAGAGGAGATCGAGGGGACAACAGGTGACACCCTGGGCCCACAGGGAGGGGGTCGCCCGACCCCTCTTTGGTGGGACCCAGGTGTGCCACCTAGTCCACCGACATAAGGGACCCCTGTGGACACTGCTGGTGGGCCCAGAGGCCCAGAAGTGGGGTCGCCCGACCCCACATCAAAGGCGGTTCCAGGGTCGGTGGCCTCCCACCGACCTTCCCCACATGTCCCACATGTTGATTTGCCCCTGCCGTTGATCAAATGGCGGTTGTGAGGTCGGTTTGATCCAAGGGTGGAGAGAAGATGTCACGCGGATCGATGACGTGGCGATGGAGTAACCCCTACTCCATCTCCCTCTATAAAAGGCAGCCTCCATCCTTCATTTCAAGTGTGCAATTCCAAGGCCAAGTGCATTACAAGTTCCAAGCATACAAGTAGAGTAGTAGTTAGTCTAGAGTGGGAGTTAGAGTCGAGTCGAGCGAAGCTCGGGGTCTCCGGAGTCGTCTTCTGGAGAGTCTGGTATAGCTCTTGTACCTTTCTACTTTTGTAAGACTTTCCTTTTATTAATATATTATTCTTACTTTACTTTACTGAGTTCTTACTTAGTGCAAGTCTTTTAGTCTTGTTGTGCATTTACTTTAGTAATATAGTTGTCTTAGTGAAGTTAGTGACCTGTAACCACTCCTGTGTGTGCATCATCGTCCTATCTTGTATAGGAGCTCTAGCTAGCTGCAACTAGTTAGCGTTGTAGGATTAAGTGTGAGCGTGGTGCTCATACTTAAGATTACCTTTGATTACCGCTGGCTTGAACGGAAAGTAGGAGCGCACTCCCTAGTAGGTGACAGATCGTGGGCGGCATTAGGTTCTCCTCACGTACAGGCTAGTTCTTAAAAGGTAAGGCGTCCATAAGCCCAATAGTCGCTTTCGGTAAGGGGTTAGGTGAAAAACCTTCTAAGCGTCTTACCAGCTCGGCTATCCCTCGCACACAGTTAGTAAGGCTCTAGCGTAGTTAAGACAATTATCTATTAAAGTAAGTCACAGAAGTCAAGTTAGATACATAGGAGTCCTTTACTCACTCGTTGTCCTCCCACCTAGCTAACTCTACCATTTACCTTTAGCATAGGACCTTGGATTCACCACTACCCTTCCTATTCGTTATTTACCACCCTTATTCACTAGTTGATACTAGATAACTCAAGGAATCTCATTCCCCTTTTTGTTAAACACACTTAGCCGCTTTCCCTTGGGAAAATATAAATTACGATACCTTGGAATACTCCTTGGTGAAGTGCTACAGCGGTACATTCTGTGCGCTTGCGGAATTATCCAATAGTAAATAGAGTTACCCTACCAGGGCACTTCTGGCGCCGTCGCCGATATCCGGTGGTTGCGTTAAGAAGTGTCAACATCAGATCCGCTGGATCGACAGTCTGTTCAAGTACATCGGTCGGTGCTTCTTGCGGTTGAGGTGTTAGTTGAGGAGGAGACAATGCTTGTTGTGTCTGGATTTCTAGTGAAGAGGGGGATGATTCCACATGAATCGGTGACACTGGACATGGAGGAGAAGATGGTGCTGTCTTCTGATGCTTTGGTTGTGATTTGGTACTCTTGGGACCTTTCCTCTTGACTTGGCTAGACTGGGGGGCATCGGCACCTATTTGAGCACTTCTGGTTTTTGCCGATTTGCCAGTCTGCTGTTACAACAACAAAAATTTCATGAGTAAAAATATGATAGAATATTGGTGAAATCTTGTTGAACAATAAAAGTTACCGATGAAGTTCCCATAACAGCCGATGTATCCTGAAAAGATAATATGAGTATGGAACAGAATCGGCATAAGCAAAGGAAATCAAAAGTCTACCTTGAAAGCCCTGTGCAGGTAGCAGCGGCAACCATTGGAGATATCTTTGATCGCTTGGTGGTTATCTTTTTGAAATGTACATTCCGACGCATTAGAGCTGCCAGACTCGGTGCATCATTACCGATCAAAGAGATTGGACCTGACGGGAGGAGTTCGATCGGTCTTCCACTTCTGCTGACTATCGGTGGTAGGTTATCGACCTGTTTAGAAAAAAGAGAATAAGATTACCAATAAAGTTAGAAGTAATGAAAGAACTGAGATATCGGTTGAAGACTTACATTGTTATTGGGGACCTTGTACTTGGAGTCAATCATACCGTGGTATTTCAAAGCCGATGTGCAGAACAGGTGTTCTTTCCACTCTTCCCACCACGGCTTGTACATCTGAGTGATAAAGAGGGCTGGGATCCATGTTGATAAATCAATATTTGATGTATCGGCATTCGGCTGAAGCTGAGCTATTCTTATCCACTCAAGCCCGCTGGTTATAATCTCCCTTGGCTTCACTACATCAGCATAGAGGAGTCCAATCGGCAGTTGTCCAAAAGCTAGTTGACGAGCCAGTGCCGATGGGTTATAAAATTCATAAGTGGGGTTGGAATTCTTCCCACTGCCAAAGGTATTCACTGGTATGGCCCTTGGAGTGATAATTTCCATCATCAGGTCATGGTCCTTGTTGAGAGCGTCATCAAAAGGGTGAAAAAGAGTGGGAATCTGGTTTCTAGATCTTCATAAGGCATCCATGCCCACTGATCTTTAGAAAGGCCCTCATAAAGAGTTTGGAAGAATCGACTGACCTGGTCTTCATTGCCACCCATACCAGGTAGGACTATGGCAGCTTCATCATAGTTTAAGGGTGGGCGAGTTGCCGATTCTTCATCGGCCAATTTGTGATCTTCGGCAAAATCTCTGGGAAAGTGCTGTGCGAAAAGGTCAAATCCGAGGCGTTTGTGCATGTGAACACTGAGCCACATGTTAATGAACCACCAAGGACCTCCTAAGTTGCCGATGGGTTGGCCTAACAGAAGCTTCTCAGCTACTTGATGGAGAAGATGATAAGTAGAACCAAGCAAGTATCGACCAAGAGGAAATCGGCCGCCATCGGCCAGTCTTTCTGCTGCCGATAGATAGACAGAGGTTGGTCCTACTGATCGGCCACAAAAAACGAACTTGTCTAACCACATGTTCAAGAAAACAACATGCTCTCTCTGACCGACTGGCCCTGTTCTTCGGTACTTCTGAATGTATCCTGACCAACCGCCGATGTTACGGGTTCCTACTTTGCGCTCAGGTTTGCGATCATATAGATGGTTATCATCGGCAGTTGATATGTCTAAACCAGTGAGCATGAGCACATCGGCAGGAGTAGTGGAAGCAGGGCCATGACCAAATACAAAGGCGTTGAGGGTGTCTGACCAGAAGTATGAAGCAGCTATCAATAGCGATTCATTTCTTTCCATATCGGCAATGGACAGCCTAATGCACTGATCTAGTTTACGCTCACCCCATTGGACCTCATTCGAGTTGCCGATTCTCAAAAACCAATCTCTCCATCCCTTGGTAGAACTATGCCAGGATCGAAAGGTATCTTTCCACAGATATAGTGAGAAGTTCTCAGCCCTAAAGAGGATCCTATTTGTTTCTGCATTTATCAAATTGGTAGGATCTGGGTTTCCCAATGGACCGAGGCATTGGAAGTGGGGTTGATCGGTGGGAATAACAATTTTCTCGGCCAACTCCTAAAGGTTGAAGGTTGAAAAGACAGGGAAAAGAAAGAGAGAAAATACCAAGTAAATAATTGTGCGAAAGATCAAGAATATGGTAAAAAGAAGAAAGGGGATGTCGAGTTAACCTCAGGGACGACGAAGTTGATGGCCATTTCTTCCCAAGAGGAGGAAAGGATTGAAGACTCGGAAGATTGTTGGAGGAGACTCTTGTCGGAGTTCTTGAAGTTCTCGAACAGTGCCATCGCCAGGAAGGTGGGTTTGAGGCTGTAGAATGACAAGATGGAGGAAGAGTACCGGAGAAGGAAGTATTTGTAGAACAAAGAGGGCAGGGGCAAATCTGACTTATCTCTTCACCGTATCTAAGGGTGTTCAGGTGGATATGGTAACTGTTCGTACGGTAATCAAGGGATTGCGCATGTGATTTGACAGCAAGCGGTCATGATTTTGGAGATATCTTACTATGCAAGATCTCCTGGTCAGTTCATCGGTAGTCTTCTCTAACGGAAATGTTGCCGATGAACGTATGTTTAGGAGATTCGGTTCAAGAAGCTGAGAGATTCGAGGAGCATGTTGGAGAACCAGGCTAAGGTTGTTTGGATTTGGTAATTAATTACTGACAGAAAGGAGTAATTGTGGAAAGGCATCATTACTAAGGAGAATTTCAAAGCATTAATGATTTTATACTCCGAAATTGGGGGGCATGTGTTGACACCGTTTTTGGACACGTATCTTTGGACACGTATGTGGAGTTAATGAGGTGTAGATCGGTAGGCAGAAAAGTGGTGACTAGTTCACAGAAGAGTTGCCGATGAGGGTTGGTGCCGATGAGGAAACGACAGAATATGGACAAGTCCAGGAGTGGTGATGGATTTGTGCCGATGACTGGTGCTGATGGTTGCCGATGGCTATGAGATATGGTTTGCCGATGGTTATGGAGAATGGTGCAGGAGTTGTCGATCGACTCATGGTGGTGTACCGATCGGTTGTGGAAGATGATTTAATACTTTCCATAGTTATTGGAGTTTGCTTTGTATACGGATTCCATTTAATTTGTAATTGGAGTCCTAGTCGTGTCTGGTTGTAACCCATTTGGGCAGGGTATAAATATAAGACCCTGTAGCGATGTAAGATATACACAATGAATCAAATACAAACTTTTACATCTATTCCAGCATCTACTTTTTCGATGACTTCGTCACCCTGCATATTTTTCTTTTTACCTACGAGTTCTTAGGGATTCATCGAGTCAATGTCGACGAGTTCTCGAGTTCCGCGTGAACACCTCTTGGCCGTGACATCCGGGCGCATCGCTGTTGTTGGGACTAAAGTGTTCGAGTTACCACCTTTGTCGATTGCAAGGTCAAATTGGCTGGCACGCCTTAACATTAAACCAGGTATTAGCCCTTTGTGTTTGCAGATCTACTTTTGCACCAATAGATTATAACTATTGGTTTTAGAAGGGGGGGTGAATAGTCCATTCTAAAACTTATTGTGTCGGCTAACCGAAACAAATGCGGAATTAAAACTATCGGTCTAGCCAAGACTACACCCCTCTATCTAAGTTCTCTAGCACCTTGTAAAAGATCCTAAACAAGCAAACAATGTGCTACCTAGCAAGAGCTCACCTAACCAATTCTAGAAGCAAGGTCACACAAACCTATGCCACTAGTACTTTGCAAACTGGAGGAGCTCCTACACAACTAGTAAGCAAAAGCACAAAGCTTCTAGGCTCACTAGCAATGCTCAATAACAAGGCAACCAATGCCAAATTAGAGAGCACAAATTACTTAGCTACACCAACTAAGCAATGTGACTAACAAGGTTACACAAACCAAATTAGTCATGCAAGGGGAACTACTTCTAGCTACACAAGCAAGAAGGTAACTAGCAAGCTACACAAGCTAACTAATTACAAGAGCAACTACACAAGCACAAGTATATGAATGTAAGAACAAGCTTGTGTTAGGGACTTGCAAACCAACAGGAAGAACAATGTTGACATGAAGATTTTCTCCCATGGTTCACTTGGTTGCCACCAAACTACGTCCCCGTTGTGTCGACCAACACTTGGTGGTTCGGTGGCTAGAGGTGTTACATGAATCTTGTCCCCACTAGGACACCACAAGAACCTACGCACAAGTGAGGTAGCTCAATAACATGCACGATCCAATAGAGTTGCTCTTCGCGATCCCCGTGGGGTGAGCACCGTACCCCTCTGAAAGCCCTAGTTTGGTTTTGGATAATTGATGAAACCCTAGTACTAACCTCTATGCTAAGTGTGTGTGGACTTAATGAGGTTGGTACATGCCAAGTGATGGAGCAAGTGATGATCATGGTGATGATGGTGATGACCATAAGATGATCAAGTGCTCAACTTGGAAAAGAAGAAAGAGAAAAACAAAACCCTATGGAGATCAAGGCAAAGGTATTGCTTAGGGTTTTGGTTTTGATGATCAAGACACCATAGAGGGTGTGATCATATTTAGAATAAATAGCCGAACTATTAAGAGGAGTAATCTCGTTGTGAAAACGGTTGTCTAAGTGCCACTAGGTGATTGGATTCCTTGCATATGCATTAGGACCTAGTGAGCTGACTAAGTAACCCAACACACGTGCACAAGTGTGGAGACACTTTGGTGTTGGCACATGGAAGCAAGGGTAGAAGTTGAGAAACTTTTCGCGCAGTGCTTTCAGGCCGGACGCGTCCGGTATGAGGTCGGACGCGTCCGAGTTGAGGCACCAGACGCGGAAACAGTTTTCACGTAGAGTCCGGTGTGCCTCGTCCAGTGAGTTCGTTTCTCGGTGAAACTCTCTGAGTTTGCGTCCGGTGCACACCGGACGCGTCCGGTGTGAACTAGGACGCGTCCGAGTTAGCGTCTGGTGCAAACTCCTCCTGCAGAGCTCTCAGGGTGTGAGTCCGGTGCACACCGGATGCGTTCGGTGTGTGCGTCCGGTGTAGCAACCGGTGTTGGCTCAAGTTTTGCGACGCTCCCTGAGTTTGGGTCCGGTGCACACCGGACGCGTCCAGTATTTCAAAAGTGAGCATCCGGTGCCTTGTCAGTGTCAGAGGCAACGACTACTTTCTAACGGTCAAAAAGCACTGGACGCTGGTCTGGCTCATACCGGATGCGTCCAGTGTGAACTAGGACGCGTCCGGTGTGAACGCAGACAGTGAGTTTTCTTGCCAACGGCTAGTTGAAGCTTGGGACTTCTATTTATATGCCTTGGCATGGTTCATGCTCACTCTCTTGGTTCTCTAACTTGTTGATACACCTTGTGAGCATACTCCCACACTTCCCACTCACCTTGTTCAAGATTTGTTCATCCAAAGTGAGATTGGGAGAGATCCTAGTTGCATTTGCTTAGAGTTTGAGCATCTAGTGGCACTAGTGATCGTTGAGCAGCGGGTTTGCTTGTTACTCTTGGTGGTTGCCGCCACCTAGACGGCTTGGAGCTGCGGAGGAGCTTTGGCATGAGTTGGTGATTGTTCGTGGCCATCTCCCGGTGATTGTGAGAGGTTTGTGCCTACCTCGGTGGAGTGCCAAAGGCAACATTAGTGGATTGCTCGTGTCATTGAGCTACCTCACTTGTGGGTAGGTTCTTGTGGTGTTCTAGTGAGGACAAGGTTCGTGCTACACCTCTTAGCCACGGAACCACCAAGTGTTGGTCGACACAACGGGGACGTAGCGTGCCGGCAAGCACGTGAACCTCGGGAGAAAAATTGCTTGTCTCCATTGTGTTTGTTCATTGGATTTCTCTCGGTGATTCGACTTCATATTATTGATTGGTTCATCCCCTCTACGCGGTGGTATAAAGATCAAACCTTCTCTCTTACATTCCCGCAAACTAGAGTAGCTTATTTACTTATATAGAAACTTTAGGTAGCTCTCTAGTGTAAGTAGTGACATAGCTCTTGTGTGCCTAGTGATCTTAACAACTAGAATTGTTGGATAGGTGGCTTGCAAACACCCCTTTAGAGCTAGAGCAAAAAGCTTCGCTTTGTTATTTACTAACCTCTTGCTCTAGTGAGTTTGTAGAATTTTTAAATAGGCTATTCACCCCCCTCTAGCCATATTAGGACCTTTCACCCTCACAATCTCTTCTCCGGAGCACCGCACAATCTCCTTGCGTGCTTCGACAGTGTCACAAGCCACCAAGTCGTCTAGGAGGTGGCAACCTCCAAGAGTAACAAGCACCACCGGCTTGCAACACTTACACCTAGTGCCACTCGATGCAATCTCTCAATGCAACGCACTAGAATCGCTCACTCACATAATCGGATGATCACTATCAAGCATATGTGAGTTAGAGATTTCACTAGCACTCCTCAAACATGGACACTAAGTCCCAAGGGTGCTCAGCACTAGCCAAGGCCGGCCACCACTTCTATTTATAGCCCCAAGGGCTAAACAAGCCGTTGCCCCTTCACTGGGCAAAAGCCGGGGGCACCGGACTCATTGTAGGGAGCCACCGGATGCTGGAACAGTGCATCTGGTGCTCCAGAAACAGCCATGTGTCACTTGTCGATTGAACTCAACCGTTACCATCAACGGCTAACACACGCTCGCGCCTAACACAGCACCACCGGATGCTCTGCTGGTGCACACCGGACGCGTCCGGTGCACACCGGACCCATGCGCAGAGAGCTCTGAGAACTTACAGGGTCACCGGACACGAGCCACCGGATGCACCCTGAGCGTCCGGTGCTCTTCAGTTAGAAACACCTCGCGCGCACTTGCTGGCATCACCTCACACCGGACGCACAAATAGTAACCGCCTAGCATCCGATGCTAGCGTCCGGTGCATTCTGCGTGCCTAAGCTAGAAACACTCCCGCGACTTCTCCAAACTTCCCACTGGCGCAATAGAAAATATGTACTTAATTTTCTCAAAAGCGCCGAATCCCACCTTGCAAGCTCAGTTTGAGGGAGAGAGGAATCCAAACCCCTCTTTACCTCCTTTGCAAATGTGCTAACACCACCAAGTGTACACCACCATATGCAAGTGTGTTAGCATTTTCAGAAACATTTTACCAAAGGATTTAGCCTCTCAAACTTGCCATGCCACTCGATCTTAACATGTATGCAAAGTTAGATCACTCAAGTGGCACTAGATGATCGATATGCAAACAAGTTTGCCCCTCTTGATAGTACGGCCATCTATCCTAAATCTGGTCATAAACTTCTCTACACAGCTATGACCGATGAAATGGAAATGCCCTAGGTTATACCTTTGCCTTGCGCTTTCCATTCCATCTCCTCCAATGTTGATGCAACACATGCACCAACCAATCACCAAATGATATGATCCATTTCATATCATCACATGACCGTATTGGTTCATCGATCTTGACCTCACTTGCTCTTCACCGTTGCCTCGATCCATCGGCGCCAAGTCTTGCTCAAGCTTCACCGTCACACACGGTCCCTCACTTCAAAGCCTCTGACTTGCCCTTCACTCTTGCAACCGGTCCATCAAGCCAAGCCTCATCTTAATCTTCTCCACCTTGGTCACATGATTCCATGTCATGTCTCATATGCAATGAGCTCCTTCATCATCACATAATCACCTATGGACTAATCTCCTGTGTATCTCACATAAACACTATTAATCCACCTAAGTTGTCACTCAATTACCAAAACCAAACAAGGACCTTTCAATGTGCTGTGTGCACCCACTATCAAGCACCCAATGCCTCCCTTTGGCTTTATAGTTTACCTACAAAACAAATCAATGTTTCTTAGGTACCCATACTTGTTTGGGTCCTTGGAGGTTAGTGACTAAGCTTTTTGGTACCCAAATGGTCTTCTTCTTTGGACACACAATTGATGTACCAACAAACTTAGCATGCACACCCTTCTCACCCTTGGTAAGCACATAATAAGAATAAAAAAGAATGTAAGGTACATTAGCAATTTTCTTGTTCTTGTTCATTTTATTGCAATTAAGCTCTAGGTGCCTGTCGCACCCAATTTTGATAACAAAACCAAGTACTCAAATATGTGTGCCCAGGATGTCCAAACACACATATTATCACAAATTGTAAATATATCAAAGTAAAGTACTTAATTACATGGCATATTCATCATAAACATCTCAATAGTCTTGCTCACTGGCAACATTATTACATAAAGTGGAAAGCTAAGCCCTTGCTGCCACAGGGACACCAACTGGAACACCAGCACTCTAGAAGTCCTAGACATCTTCAGGGAACTCCTCAGTACACACATCTGTTACCCATCTGGGAATTTCATTGAAATATAAACAAGTGTAAGCGCACCATGCTTAGCAAGTATAACATAGGGGTATATGAAGTCTCAAAGGCTTGACTCAGTTTAACAGCGGTTAGCATTTTAGTTGGTCAAATTTTATTACCCAAGACTTTCAATTTTTAATGATGAACCAACCCTGGTTACATAAGTTTTAATCAAAGTTAATACCTTTCCCAAACAAGACCAAGTAACTGCTAACCAAGAAGGATCCAGGCCGCTCATGACCGAGAGCTCGGCTGTTATAATAGGTTTTAGATTTCTACAGAAATTATACAACTTTACCCCTGAGTCGTTGTTCCCTAGTGTCGGGGTTTGCAAGGCCCACACCACTTCTACCGAGGAAGTGTGACAGGGTTCCACTACTTAACCTTTCACTAGTCACCCTAACAAAATAGTAGCCGCGAGGTTTCAGTGGCAAGTGTGCATAGACGACCTCCTTCAAGAGGCACATGTGGTCGCGACACTGTACACACCAAGGTAGGAGAGACATCTATACACCACGAGGCACCCCCCTCTAGCGCCTTCTGGTAACTACTAATTTGCTAGAGACATACTAGTTATATGATTAAGGTTAGAGCCATTTGACTCTCTGGATTGTACGTGACCTCCTGGGTGGCCGCTTCAGGATTAAGTTCTTATGGAGAGGAATCTAGAGCATTCAAAACCCAAGCTCTAGCCCCCTGAACCAAGTTACTAGAACATATTTTATCATATTGCATATACCAATTAATCAGGTTAATTTATTAACTTGGGTTTAAGCGTAGCAGCAACTATCTAAATAAATACACACCTTTCCCCTGGGTATCAAGGATATATGGTACAAAATTATCTAGGTAAAGTCCTTATAGGCATTTCAATTTAGACACATGCATATGTATGAATTAAATAATATTCATAGGTACAAGGAAGCCTATATTACACTTGCCTTCCTCAAAAGTTTCCTCCTGGTAGAGCTCAACAAACTGCTCCTCAACCACCCCAACCTAATCTCCTTCTATTCGTGATCCAAACACCAATTAAGCATCCAATCCAATCATCACATGCATACAAATAGAGTTCTATTAGAATAGTACACCAAACAGTAAAAACAGTGACTAAAAAGTATATAAATCTACTCTACGCATTTCTACGAACACATGAGCGAAATAATCACTCTAATCGGGCTTAAAACGTGAAAGTTATGCATAGAACAGGTTGAATGGCATTTCTGTGAATAAACTAAATCAAAAACAAATTAAAAGAACTAAAACTGAATTTCTAACGGTTCTGGACTGCGCGCACTATTATAGAAAAGTACAGGTTTCAAAACGGAAGAAAACACGATTAAAAAGAAATATTTTTGAACTAGGTTGGACTGTGGGTTGATTTACTCGAAATAGGGGGGTTAAAGTGCAAAACCGCCCGGCGGTCCGCGGCTGACCGCGTCGCTGGCCGACAGGGGGGCCACGTGGCGCACTGGGATTGGCTCGGTCCACCACGGTGCGCGTGGACCGGTTGACCGAGCGCCCGTGGACCGCGCCCATGGTCCAGAGTGGACCGGTTACATAACCACGAAGGGGTATGTGATCTGAGCCGCTGAAATCAGATCGAACGGCCCTAGGAGAAAAGGAGGGGGGAAGCTCCCCTGAGCCGAGGCCGACCGCGGCGGCGCCATTGTCGCCGCCGAGGTGAGCTCCTTGGAGCTCGCCGAAATCGCGTTCCCGGCCACCCCAAACAACAATAAATATACCAGGGTGACGAGTGCGATGAGACGAACACGATAGGGCAAAAAGAAAGGGCGGGGAGCATGTCGGGACAACGGCCCCACGGCGGCACCATTGCCACGCCCTTGGAGAGCCTCGGATTCAGCGTTATAGCGCCCTAAACTCACGATTAAAGACATGGGGAGCATCGCGGGTATACCGTGGTTCTATTGAAGGTGTTCGCAATGTCTGGGAAGGCTTCGAGTGGCGTGGTCACGGGCGAGGTGGACTAAGAAGAGAGAGAAGGCGACGGTGAGCTTGGTTTCGACCAAATCGTGAAGCAAAGTAGGGGAAGAGTGCACGTACGGCCGCGATATCACCACGCGAACGCTCTGCGCACGTTCGCAGTGTCCACCGTGCTTTAGAGACGGAGAATTTGGGAATGGTTGTACTCGGTTCAAGAATGGAAGGGGGAAAAGGAGGGGCTTGGCAGTGAGCTTTATAGGATGAGCAGAGGCACTGAGGGGGCGGGCGCTCGGGCGATTAAGCCCGACATCAACGCGGCTTGATGGCCGATAGATGGCCTCCATCAATCGGAGCTTGAAGGCGAGGGGGAGAGTGATGGCGTTGAATGGCATCGTGCGCTCCCGGCTCAGCGAGGAAGAAAGGGGGGACGCTGACGAGCGGGCCCCACGGCTTAGTGAGAGAGGGAGGGGGTGAAGGAGTGCCGACAGGCGGGCCCTACCGCGTAGCGAGAGGGGAGAAGGGGGAAGGTGCGCCCGGGCTGACCGCGGTGGAGCGGGCCGCGCCACTAGGCCGCGTGCGTGCTGCGGGCGAGGGAGAGTGCAGGGGAGGGGAGTTAGGCCGCCAACGACCCAAGGCCAGGGGCGAGCGTGGGGAAAAACTAGGCCAGGGTTTGGGGCTGGTCCAGATTTGGTGTAGGGGTCAGCTTTTAATGACACATTCTCTGTAATCTATACACATTCTTTGTGTCCCATAATTCTTTTCTACGAATAACACTGGTGCTCCCCAAGGTGAGGAACTTGGTTGGACATAACCCTTATCTAGCAATTCTCTTAATTACTTCTTAAGTTCTGCTAATTCATTCACACCCATTCTGTATGGTCTTTTAGCTATGGGTGCAGTTCCAGGTAAAAGTTCAATTATAAATTCAATGTCACGGTCAGGTGGCATACCTGGCAGTTCCTTAGGGAAAACGTCTAGATATTCATTCACTATTCGTATGTCCTCTATTGATGTCCCCTTCAGTTGATTAACTGTATAGTATTATTTAGCTGACATACTAACCTCTACCTTAATTTGCTGGCCTCAAGGTGTCATTAGCTAAACTATTTTGCTATCACATTGTATAACTGCCTTTCTTTGTTTGAACCATTCGATACCCAAGATAACATCAATACCGGAGGTTTTCAAAACCACAGGGCTAACTGTAAACTCTACCCCCTTAAGATGATGTTCACTAGAGGGCATCTAGGGATAGCTTGCATTTCTGCTCCAGGTGAGCTAACTATCATGGAACTTTTCATAGCAATCATGGGTATATCATATTTATTGACAAATGACTCAGCAATAAAGGAATGTGATGCACCATAATCGAATAAAACTGTAGCGGGGCTTGAGTTAACTGGAAACATACCGAGCATCACGTCTGGTGCCTCCTGAGCCGCCTCGGCTGTCACATGATTTACCCATCCTCTGATATTGTTTTGTGCCATCTTCTTAGGGCACCTAATGGAATAATGTCCCGGCTCTCCACAACTATAGCATTTGTTATCATTGTTAGCATTTGGTGCACCATTCTTTGGTGGAGCATTGGGAACATTTGTCTTTACTGGAGCATTATTGACTGGCTGCTGACATTGGTTAGGAGCTCTATACTACTGCTGCTGCTGTGCACATTGTGGTTGCTGGTTACGATTGATCAGAATTGACTGACCTTGATAACATTGCTATGAATAAGCTTGCTGGGGATTGGTACGGGTACGTGTGTTGTTTCCTGACTGTTGTCCTTGGAACTTCCTTTTCTTATCTTCCATCTGCCGATGCTTGTTTTCAATTACTAAGGCCTTGTCCACCAGATACTGAAAACTTGCAAAAGTGTGGGATAGCAGTTGATACTGGAGCCCATCATTCGGACCTTCCATGAATAGCTCCGGCCTCTTTTCATCATCCTCCACTTCAGTGGGAGCATATCGTGACAATTGTATGAACTTGTCACAATATTCAGCAACAGACATACCTCCTTGCTTGAGGGAGAGAAATTCCTTCTTTTTCAGTTTAATTAGCCCAGTAGGGACATGATGAGAGCGGAAAGCATTACGGAATTCCAGCCAGGTTATGGGGTCAGCATCAGTACGACCAAAACGGAATGAATCCCACCAATCAAGAGCAACTCCTTGCAGTTGCCCCGCTGCATACAACAGTTTCTCTCTGTCATCACACTGTGCAATCTCCAGTTGTCTTTCAATAGCACGAAGCCAGTCATCAGCTTCGAGAGGGTCGGTGGAGTGCTTGAAAACAGGTGGGTGTCCCTTCAAGAATTTTGAAAGGTCCTTGTTTGGTTTTGGTAATTGAGTGACAACTTAGGTGGACTAATAGTGTTTATGTGAGATACATAGGAGATTAGTCCACAGGTGATTATGTGATGATGGAGGAGCTCATTGCATATGAGACATGACATGGAGTCATGTGACCAAGGTGGAGAAGATCAGGATGAGGCTTGGCTCGATGGACCGGTTGCAAGAGTGAAAGGCAAGTTGGAGGCTTCGAAGCGAGGGACCGCGTGTGACGGTGAAGCTTGAGCAAGACTTGGTGCCGATGGACCGAGGCAATGGTGAAGAGCAAGTGAGGTCAAGATCGATGAACCAATACGGTCACGTGATGATATGAAGTGGATCATATTATTTGGTGATTGGTTGGTGTATGTGTTGCATCAATATTGGAGGAGATGGAATGGAAAGCGCAAGGCAAAGGTATAACCTAGGGCTTTTCCATTTCACCGGTCATAGGTGTGTAGACAAGTTTATGACCGGATTTAGGATAGATGGCCGTACTATCAAGAGGGGCAAACTTGTTTGCATATCGGTCATCTAGTACCACTTGAGTGATCTAACTTTGCATACGTGTTAGGATCGAGTGGCGTGGCAAGTTGAGAGGCTAACTCCTTTGGGAAAATGTTTATGAAAATGCTAACACACTTGCACATGGTGGTGTACACTTGGTGGTGTTGGCACACTTTGCAAAGGAGGTGGAGTTCCTAGGGTTGAGAGGGGTGTGGGTTCCTCTCTCCCTCCCACTGTTGGGTATTTTAAACGCAAACAGAAAAATCCGCAAGCGCACGGATACCGATGTAGCTTTCACCCGGGAGTATTCCAGAGTATCGATTTTCCACAGAGAACGTGAGTGTACTAATTAAGATCCAAGATCGCCCAAGGATAACTATATAATTATTTTTGGTGGGAAGAGAGGAAGTTTCCTGAGAGTTCTCTAGTTTATCTAAGAATCAAGAATTACTTCAAGATTATCTATATCGGGACATCAGAGCACTAACCACAGAAAGAGATGAGAAGGGGGCTAGGAAGGTCTGACTACGGTCCTACAAACACCGATCCGAACGTGGTGGAATACGTCGACCGTTAGGGCTGTCACTACCCTAAGGCTACCACAACAATCCGCAGGATTGGGTGCAATTCCAGGTAATTGCAAGACTAAACACCACGTCTAATCTATTAATTACTACTCTAATGTTTCAAAGATTAGAGCACTTGATGCAAGCGGGAATCCAATAAATAACTTGAATGTAAATAAAAGTAATTAGAGAACTCAGGAGTTATGAGTTGAAGAACCTGGAGAACGATGATGAACGAACCAGATGCTGCAAAAGTACAATGTTGAGGAAGATCCGACAGATCCGGCTCCTCCTCCGCTCTCCTCTTCTCTCTCCCTATTTTCTAGATTACAACTAGAACTAACTAGAACTAGAACTAGAGGAACTAGAACTAGAACTAGATGAACTAGAACTAGATCTAGATGAAGTAGAGGTAGAACTAGAAGAACTAGAGGGATCCTCTCTACTTGGATGAAGAATTGAAACCCTAGCTTTGATTCTGTAGAAGAGGTATGATCTCCAGGGGCTAGGGGGGTCTGGTTTTATAGTCCCTTCAAGTGAATCTGGGCCGTCGGATCAAACCGACATTGATCGTGTGGTTTTCCTTGATCCTTTAGGTCGGTGGAGCAATATCCCGAAAGAGAGTCCTGATTGGACTCTGGCTGAGGGCGGGCGCCCTCAGGACTAGGGCGGGCGCCCTGTCCCTGAGGCCTCTCGTCTTCCGCTTTGTTCCCGTGGCTTCTGGAGTCTTCTAGATGATAGAAAATTGCGCGGCACGTTAATATCTCTATATAAACCCGACGTGTGGGCCTTTCTTCCTTATTTCCTGATAACCCCCTGCAGAAATAGACAAACACCAAAACTCGTGGAATTCTGTCAGATAAAACCCTAAGTCTAGGTGTTGGTTCCATTTAGATCCTTTTCCATGATTAGTTGATGGTTAAATGTGAGCATTAAGGACCGTCAACAAGCTCCCCCAAGCTTTACCTTTGCTCGTCCCTGAGCAAAGATAAACTCAAAAGTTTCTGCAGTGGTTTCATGCCTTAAAGAATACATGCATTCAAACAAGATCTCATCTCTAGGTTAGAGTAAACTGTTAAGACTTAAAACTTACTCATTTACCTTTCACCATGGGACTTGTAACCGTCACTTCTGTCTTGAGTAGTTAAAAGATAGAACAATCTAGTCAAGCACCATGTCTCTTATTCTTGATCAGCTATAGCTCTGGAGTTTTTGCAGATTTTCAAATAAAACTCAGAGATTCCTTGTATGACTCTCTCTATTCTCTCTTTTGTGGTATTTCTGGATCCTTACCAAGGCAGTAGTGGTGTATGCCTTCTCTCAAAGTATGTGGTATTTTTGGTATAAGGCATAATGACATTGCCTTCTCTCTCACCCTACTCTAATAAGGTTTTGATATCTGGAGCTCATAGGTGGGAGACAGCTAATACATACTTACAAGACATTTATTGCATAGTCAAACCATGGATCCAAAAGAACAAGTCAATAAGTCAAATCAAGATGTGCATGTGTGGCGAATGAATGGTGTATGGTAATGATAGTGATAACAATGGTGAAAGTCTAATTCTACTTGTGCTCTTTTGAAGGGATACATACCTTTCTTGCTCTTTTGAAACTTTTTGAGGAGAATGAGATGCTCTATATTTTCTTTTTCTTTTTCTCTCAGGTGGGTATCTTGTACCTCTAATTCTACTGTCGGACACTTGTCCATTTTTACCTCTCGTCTCACTTTTTCTTTTCTTTTCTTTCGAGGTTCCGGGCACTTGCCCCTTTTTATTTCCTCGTATCTCTTTTTTTTTCTCTCTCTTTTTTTAGAGCACTCATCTCTTGAAATAATATAGCAAGTGGTAGTAACAAGATAACTTGAGTATTTATTTCACAGGGGAAAAACAGAAATGTTTTTGGTTATTCTCTCCCGGATTAGGAGTAGAATATTTTTAGGTGATTCTGGAGATGGAAATGGGTGGATATATGTGGATGCGTACTTCCAGAGTAGAAGCAGCATGTATGAGTGAACGTGCAAGTGAATCTTGATTTAACCACATGACAAGCTCCTAAGGGTCTACACAGCTTGACCACACTCAATGCTCATAAGCAGTAAAAAGTAGATGTGTGGCTCAAAGTCTAGCAAGCATGTATATATGGCTGTGGTAGGAATTTAAACTCTCATCATAAAGGAACTCATCATGCAACATTTTAAAGATTTTCAAAGATAAAATTCTCCAAAATTCTAGCATCTCTAGGAACAGATAAAAAGCAGCTCAACCTTCCCATATCATATCCGTTAACAACTTAGACTTTAGATCAAGTACTCTCCCCACAAGTTCAGGTTTAGAGCAAATCTTAATTCATAACAGTTAGGCCTAAACTTGAGAGAGATTTCAATTTTGAGAACTAGTCATGACAGAGCAACTATTCATCATTTCCATGTAAGAGCTTATCATGAGGGTTCATAGCAAACTTTATTTATTTATTTATTTAGCAAACTAAGCAAAGATATATATAAGCACAAAATCTTTATTTGGGTTTTTATGATTATGCATTATTATTTGAGTAAAATATAAACATGAGTAGAACACTTAGCTGGATAAATGGGGGTGCTCTCCCCCAAGCTGGATTTTGACGTAATTCCTTTTGATGTAGCTAGCAGGTGGCGGAGGTGTATTTGAATGTCGGCAGCACTCTGATAGCGATTAGGATGTCCTCCGTCTGCTAGTCTTCTTTGATCCTTGAATTCTGTGGAGCTCAAATAGACAACAAAGCTTTGTGGAACTGGTTAAGTGTTAGCATAAATATCTAGCCTTTATCATGTTGAGCCTCCTCAATAAATGTTACTCATTAGTAGGATCATAATTTTATTTTTATAATTTTATTTTTATAGGACAGGAATATATTTATTTCATTTTTTATGCCACCACAGTGAATGTACTTATGGGTTTTATGCCATGAGCATACTCACATGGGGCTTACTATTTTTAACATTTTTATTTTCTTTTCAAGATGATATGAACCTGATTAACTAAGCAAACTATTTTAAATAATTGAAAGGGAAAAAAGGATAACTACCAAGTTTACCTCTTGGCAAGGCGTTCGGTGTTTTTAAGTCCTCCGAACGGGATTCTCTATTTTCTCAGTTGTCCTGGGATTCGCTGGATGGCGTAGTCGGTGGTTCCGGCGGCGTCTCCTCTTCATGTATAACTATCTTCTCTCTCCACACTTGACTCGGTGCTACGGTCTCCTCAGGACAGTTCTGTTCAAGTTGTATGTCGTCAGACATTACAACTTCTCCTTCATAGTCTACCCATCCGTCCTTGATGATTTGTCTCCTCTGGTTGCGGTCGCGTCCTCGTCTTCTTGTCCTGACCTGCTTAGAGTCTTTAACTATATAGTTAAGGTCAGTAAAATAGCAGCGTACCTTCTCAGAGGGGAAGTGCATGTGGACTTCTCCGGTTCCAATGTAGATGATTGCTTTAACAGTGCTGAGGAATGGTCTTCCAAGGATGATGGGTGGATCGTACTTGTCTTCTCCCATGTCAATAACCTTAAAATCATCTGGAGCTGAATGTATGTCGGTTTTAGGGGCATGGTTCCGAATAGGAGCTGATAGGTGACTGGCAGCCATTATGTTGACACCTGACCCAGTGTCGCAAAGCATCTTCTGGAAATTGTATCCATCAATGGAGCACTGGATGCTTGGCATACTTGGGTCATCCTTTTTGGTTAGGAACGGTGACTTAAGTCGACGATCTTGACCTCCTTGAACTGCAGTGACCATCTTTGCTGACTTGGTCCACATTTGCTTGTTCCTGTTCCTCCTGTTGGTCCTCTTCCTTGTTTCATGTCAGGATTGCTCTGAGATTTGTGTAGTCTTGTTCTTGAAGGAAAACGTCTCCGTCCTTCCCTTGATGTAGAAACTGATCTTGACAGCACTAGCGTAGATGACAGCTCCCGAGGTGTTCAGGAATGGCCTCCCTAGGATGATGGGTGCCCTCTCATCAGTATCAGTCTCTATCACCACGAAGTCTGCTGGAGCGTATAAGGTACCAACTCGGACATAGAGGTTCTTCAATATTCCCCTGGGCATAATGTTGACACTGGAGCCAAAGTCACAGAGTACTTCTGGGAAGTCCACCATGCCGATGGAGATCGGGATGACGGTGCGTCCTGGATCGCCTCTCTTGACCGGCAGAAGGTCAGTAATTACTTCCACGGGTTACTCCAGTAGTTATGTCCTCAAGCATCTCAGGGCAGTGATTGCCTGAGTGTCCAGTCTCTCCAGTGTGTTTGTGCTCGTAGATCTAGGTTCTTCACTTGGTGGAGTCTGGGAGTTATAAAAGTCCTTTATATTTTGCTCGAAGTGTACCTGCTCATAGAGACAAGGCAGAGATCAAGTGCATGGGCCCTGTTGGTGGAAAACACCAACAGAACCAAAAGTGTATTTGCTCTTCTCTAACCTTAAGCATAGTGAGCAAGACAAAGTTGATGGATAATAAGATCATGAGTGTAGCATTTAAAATATTTGTCAGATCAGATCACTCAACCTAATGGAAAGATAATCTATCTATACTTATGTTTTATATATATATATCTTCCAAAGATTGAGTGTGCAACATTTTAGTTCATATGATGGGGAGTGCGGGATCACAAAGATGAAAGGACTAAACATATTGAATCGATTGGGTTGGTTAATCTAGAGTTGTAAATCTTACATGTTTGTCTCTTTTACTCATGTGAATGCCAGAAATAAGGAGAAGCTTATAGAAGTGATAGTCAAGTACCTTAAGATGTTACCTTACTTGAAGAGTGATGGTACAGTATCACCTTATGGAAGCTTTCCTTTCTTAGTGGTTGTGCATCGTGTTTGTAGCACCCTCCATGGATCATCTCTTGTGAGCTATGCCTTCCTTGTGTAAATTGTTAAACTTTATGTGTGTCTCTCTTTGTCTCCAATGAGAGTTTATCTCAGGACTTCCCAGGTCGATATTGAAAGTTTTCCTGCAGGGGTTAGTCCAACAAAATATCCAATATCTACTATAGCATACTATCGGCTCAAAGATCAACCTAGACACCATGTCTAATTTGATTTAGGAGGGCATTTTAATCTAAGCATCATACTTAATTTAAACTCCCTTGGAAGTAAGATCATCATTCCTAAACTAAGCACCATGCTTAATTAAGAGATAAATGAAACTACTCCAAACCTAGACATATACTAAAGCAAATAAAGGTAGCATGAGAGCATTTATAGAGATCTACTCAAGTGGAACTAACTAGATTACAACTAGAACTAACTAGAACTAGAACTAGAGGAACTAGAACTAGAACTAGATGAACTAGAACTAGATCTAGATGAACTAGAGGTAAAACTAGAAGAACTAGAGGGATCCTCTCTACTTGGATGAAGAATTGAAACCCTAGCTTTGATTCTGTAGAAGAGGTATGATCTCCAGAGGCCAGGGGGTCTGGTTTTATAGTCCCTTCAAGTGAATCTGGGCCGTCGGATCAAACCGACATTGATCATGTGGTTTTCCTGGATCCTTTAGGTCGGTGGAGCAATATCCCGAAAGAGAGTCCTGATTGGACTCTGGCTGAGGGCGGCCGCCCTCAGGACTAGGGCGGGCGCCCTGTCCCTGAGGCCTCTCGTCTTCTGCTTTGTTCTCGTGGCTTCTGGAGTCTTCTAGATGATAGAAAATTGCGCGGCACGTTAATATCTCTATGTAAACCCGACATGTGGGCCTTTCTTCCTTATCTCCTGATAACCCCCTGCAGAAATAGACAAACACCAAAACTCGTGGAATTCTGTCAGATAAAACCCTAAGTCTAGGTGTAGGTTCCATTTAGATCCTTTTCCATGATTAGTTGATGGTTAAATGTGAGCATTAAGGACCGTCAACACCCACCGAGCTTGCGAGGCGGGATTCGGCGCTTTTGAGAAATTTAAGTGTATATTTTCTATTGCGCCGGTGAAAATTTTGGAGAAGTCGCGGTAGTGTTTCTTGCTGAGAAACACTCATCACACGCTGGTGTTGGCAACACCGGACGTTGGTCCAGAGCGTCCGGTGTGGTGTCAGTCTGTGGCGCAGGTGTGCAGAGTGCACCGGACGCACCGGAGTGAGTCCGGTGCTCAACGTCCGGTGTGTGGGCGGTTTGGCGACCCTCTCTGCGCATGAGTCCGGTGAGCACCAGACGCTCAAGGTGCGTCCGGTGGCTCACGTCCGGTGACCCTGCGAGTTTGCAGAGCTCTCTACGCACCGGACGCATCCGATGCTTCTGTGTGAGGCGCGCGCATGTGTTAGCCGTTGGCAGTAACGGTCGAGTTCAAACAGCTAGTGACACGTGGCAGACGCCTGAGCACTGGACGCTGTGAGTTGAGCGTCCGGTGGCTCCCTGTGAGCGTCCGGTGCCCTCGTGTTTTGCTTAGTGAAGGGGCAATAGCTAGTTTAGCCCTTGGGGCTATAAATAGAAGTGGTGGCCGGTCTTGGCTGGTGCTGAGCACCCTTAGGACTTAGTGTCCATGCTTGGGGAGTGCTAGCAAAGCCTCTAACTCACATATGCTTGATAGTGATCATCCGATTGTGTGAGTGAGCGATTCTAGTGCGTTGCATTGAGAGATTGCATCGAGTGGCACTAGGTGTTCGTGTTGCAAGCTGGTGGTGCTTGTTACTCTTGGAGGTTGCCACCTCCTAGACGGCTTGGTGGCTTGTGACTCCGTCGAAGCACGCAAGAAGATTGTGCGGTGCTCCGGAGAAGAGATTCTGAGAGGTACGGTGCTCACCCCGTGGGGATCGCGAAGAGCAACTCTATTGGATCGTGCGTGTCATTGAGCTACCTCACTTGTGGGTAGGTTCTTGCGGTGTCCTAGTGGGGACGAGGTTCGTGTAACACCAAGTGAACCTCGGGAGAAAATCATCGTGTCAACTTTGTTCTTCCCGTTGGTTTTCAAGTCCATAACACAAGCTTGTATTTACATTCTCTTGTTTGTGCTTGAGTAGTTGCTCTTGTAACTAGTTAGCTTGTGTAGCTTGCTAGTTACCTTCTTGCTTGTGTAGCTAGAAGTAGTTCCCTTGCGTGACTAATTTAGTTTATGTAACCTTGTTAGTCACATTGCTTAGTTTGTGTAGCTTGTAAGTTGTGCTCTCTAATTTGGCATTAGTTGCCTTGTTATTGAGCTTGCTAGTGAGCTTAGGCTTTGTGCGCTTTGCCTCACTAGTTTGTGTAGGAGCTCCCCCGGTTTGCAATGTACTAGTTGCATAGGTTTGTGTGACCTTGCTTCTAGATTTGGTTAGGTGAGCTCTTGCTAAGGTAGCACCTTGCTTGCTTGTTTAGGATCTTTTCAAGGTGCTAGAGAACTTAGATAGAGGGGTGTAGTCTTGGCTAGACCGATAGTTTTAATTCCGCATTTGTTTCGGTGAGCCGACGGAATAAGTTTTAGAAAGGACTATTCACCCCCCTCTAGTCCGCCATCTCGACCGTTCAAGTGGTATCAGAGCTAGGTCTCTCATTTGTGGTCTTCACCGACCCGAGAGGATGGCGGCTTATGGGCTAGATGTTGAGTGTCCACACATTTTTGATGGCACACACTTTGCACCGTGGAGAAATTGGATGACATGCAATTTTAACTTTATTTCTCCTCAAATGTGATGGATGGTAGATGTAGGCTTTTCTCTTGTGTTGGATGAAGAGAATCTAACTCAAGCACAAGAGAAATGTCTACATCTCGACTACCAAGCTACTAACATCTTCTATTCATCCATGAAATATAACATATTTGGTGAGATCATGGATATGAAGTCTGCTCATGAGATTTGGAGTTATCTCAATGAGAAATATGGGGCGATCACCAAAGAAGATGATGTGCCGAAGGTGGATGCATGTGAGGATGTTGAGCATGACCACAACATGGCGGTTGTGGAGGATTGCTCTACCTCATGGTCAAGTGAGGATGAAGATGATGGCTATGAGAGTGATGCTTCTACAAGCTCATCCACTTCATCACATTCCTCCATGTCTCATGGCGACGGCAAGGTATCTATTGGAGGTGTGATTGTTGATTGTGATGATCCAAATTTTGAGCTTGTATGTAGACTCACCAAAGCTTTAAGAAATGAGATGGCAAAAACAAGTAAATTGAAAAACAAAAACTCATTTCTAAAGACCACATGTGAACAACAAAAGCATCTACTTTATGTTACTACTTGTTCACATGAGGAGCTAAAATTGACTCATGAGGAACTTTGTGTTGCTCATGATAACTTAGTAAAAGATCATGCTTTTCTCACTAAGCGGCTTTCTAATGAAGAAACTAAAACTAGTGGGAGCTCATCATTTGGGTCAAATGATCAATCACATATTGTTACTAACCCTTGTGATGTAGGCAAGAAGCATGTATCCACCTCTTGTGATGATTTACTAGCTATACCATGTTCTTCACATACAAATGCTTGTTCTACTTCTTTGTCTTGTGAGACTAACCTTTTGAAGGAGAACAATGAGCTCAAAAGTGAAGTGAAGAATTTGAGCAACAAGTTAGAGAGGTGCTACTACTCAAAAGTCACCTTTGAGCATATATTGAAGACTCAAAGAAATTATGGTGACAAATGTGGCCTTGGCTTCAAGAAGAAGATGACAAAGGGCGAAAGAAAGCAAGAAAAGAGGATGAAGAAGCTACTTCAAAAGAAGCTTTGTCACACCATGTGCTATCGGTGCCATGAAGTGGGACACCTTGCAAATGGTTGCCCAAACATTGAGAAGCTCAAGAAGATGAAGGAAGAAGAGAGGCATGTCAAGTGCTTCAAGTGCCGCACTTGGGGTTATCTCACCTCAATGTGCCCAACAAAGCAATTGGTGAAGCAACAAGAAAACCTAAGCCACAAGTTGAGCAAGAAAAGAAGCCCCAAGCTCAAGTCAAGTTCAACCATCAAGGTGACATTTGATGATGAAGAAGAAGAAAACAAGAAGGGGTGGAAGAGCAAGGCATCCAATGCAAATCCAAGATGCCAAGACGATGAGCAAGGATGATGGACACTTTGCCTCGAAGTGTCCTACCAAGCTTGAGAAGAAGGCTCAAGCAACTTTCAAGAGGCAAGGCAATGAGAAGCAACACATGAGCAAGGAAGAAAAGGCTCAATCAAAGCGAAGTTGCTACTTATGCCGGGAAAAGGGACACATGGCTCATTCATGTCCGCTAGGTAATAGTTCTAAGTCTATTTCAATTGATAACCATAATATGCTTAGAAAGGATGGTGATGGTACCTCTATGGTTGCTATTGTAAAACATCTCGCTACTCATACTAAGGCTATGCCTAAGTATGTTGCTCCTAACTTGAGAGGACCCAAACTAGTTTGGGTACCATCAAAAAGTGGATGATTGTTTGTAGGTACCATCGGCATTGGAGACTTGATTCAATTGAGTCTATATTGTTCATCATATGTTTGAGTCAAGTATTGAAGCCTAGTGCACATCCAAACCCAATGCCATGACAAGATAGTGAAGTCCAAATGTGCTACAACATACAAGTGCCATATTCAAGTGGTGGTGATTTATTGGATTATTTGATGGCTTGCAATTACATGAGTTGAAGCTTGCAAACTAGATGATGATGAGCTAACCAAGGTATATCTTTGTTGATCACATTCATTTAGGTGCATATGAGTTGATTGAATTGGATATATATGCAATGTTGCTTGCTATAAGATGATTGAATGGATAAAATGCTTAGTAATCAAGTTTGGATTGATTTGAGTTGAATAAGTTCATGAGATGACTTTTAGTAAGTGAATTGAATGGATAGATGTCTTGTGAAAGTATTCAAACGAGTCTATTTCAAGTTTGATTCAATTTAAAGAAGCATAGCTCAATTGCTTGAAATCTGTCCAATATTGAAAAACTGAGCTAGCAGTGATCAAGTCTGAGTTTGAGTGATCAAATCTATTTGGAATGGCTTGAAATTTGGTATGAATTCTGTTCACTTATCATAGAAGATGCTGTAGAAATTTCATGAAGATTGGATAAGGGATACTCTAGTTTTGGAGTGGATCTTATCAGCTATAATGTAGCAATTTTCAGCATGTACACTGGTGGAAGAATTGAAATCTGGTAGCAATCTAGAATTCAAATGAATCTCAAATTTTTACAGCCGCTAGATGACTTAGTGAGTCACATCTCCACCAAATTTCGTGGTATTTGGATCTGTACATTGTGAGATATGGATATTTCTTTAAAGGGTACAGAATCTGCCAGAAAAGTGACAATTATTGGATTGATCTAGAGTCACTTCAATTGAAAGGTCCTCAAGTTGGAAACATGATCATAAGTGTTTGAGGCACCTAAGTTTGGTTTTGAATTGATCTAGAAGCATGACAAGTAATGAGTACAAGGTCATTTGATTGTGGAATGTACTTGGTGTACACATTTAGTACTCAAATTGAAGATCAAGATCAAACTTAAGATGAAAATATAGTTTAAGTTCTAGTGACTATTGGAGATCATTTAGTAGAAAGAAAAGAACTTAAACAAGTAGAAGAAAAGGACTTAAAGAAGGATTTATGGTTACTCATCACATTAAGTATGTTACTTGAATCAATCAATCAAAGCAATTCAAGTGAGTATCAAAATTAGTTCTTTGGAGAGAGGTCACTTCTCCCTATGTGAGGGGCGTGCCGCCCGAGGAGTGGGTAAACCAAGTGTGGTGCTTGGAAGGCTAACATGGAAGTGGTGATATAAAGGACATTTAAGATGCTTAGTTGAAGCAATCAAAAGGATTGATCAAGAAAGCAAGCAACACCCAAAAGAGAGCTAGTCATGCTATTTCAAGTGATATTCTTAGTAATTCTCTCATGCAAGAAATGGTCAAAAGAAGAAGCAAGCCAACCACAACAAGATAGTGCACTTCATCAATAAGTGGTTCTCCATTCATATGGGTGAAGATTTGATCTATCAATTGGCATTTATAATTGGTCTTCACCAAGCTTATTAATTGGACTTCACATTGCTATTGGAGAAATAAATTGGAATCTATGTGACTATCCTCTTCTCCAACAGAGCAAAGGTATCATTGTAATGTGCATGATCATTTCATCCTTTACTAGTATGCGGTTAGTGCATATAGTACATGCTCAATAGGATCATGCATGACAAATGAAAAGTTTTAAATTCATAACCTACCACTATTGCTTGAATGATTAGTTGATCTAGTGGTATGTGTATGAGTTTGTTCATGAGCTAGTGAACCCAAGAACTTGATCGATTTTGGATTGTTAACAAGTGACAAGTACAACATTGGCAAGATAACCCTTAATGTGAGGTGTGAAAAAGCTTGTCATTGGTTCAAACCGGACTTGGAAGCTTAGGCAAATCAACATAGTTCAAGTCAACAATTAGAAGCTCATGATGATTAGAGTACAAGAACAAGACAACAATGCAAATGGATATCTAGACTTAAAATGTTTCTTCAATTGATATCCTACGAATGGTACTCATGATGATAACAGATGTTCAAGATAGCAAACAAGTGGTTCCATATTAGAAGACCTTAATTGGTAGAAGAATCCCATATGGTATCGGACAAGACACTTCAAATGATATCACATTTATACATATGGTATCTATCATACAAGAAGGTGGTTCCACAAGTGATCCTCAACTTTAAGTGATCATCAAGAGAAGAAAAGTTCCCTCACCAACAAGATTGACAAGTGAATGACCCATGCTATGACATAGGGGGAGTGCCCCACCAAATGGTATCAAGGTCAAAGATCCTATGTGGTATCTCAAGAGCAATTCAAGTAATGTCATTCCAACACATATGGTGATGTCCATAAAAAATGCAAGATTCAAACCTCAACCATCTATCCCAATGCAATCCTTTCTCACAATGAGATTCACACTTTTTCGATTGGTATCAAGTGATCTAATTGGTATCACACACCCTTTATGGAATTTGATGACAAAGGGGGAGAAGTTGGAACAAAGATAAGATCATGGGATAAGTTGGACAACAAAAGATATGTTTCAAGAGGGAAAGATCAAAGATGGACATGGACAAGGGAGCAACATTAAAAGAAAAGATGATGGATCAAAATTCTTGGACAAAAGAAAAGCACACAAGTAGGGGGAGCAAGCTCATGAACATTGATTGATTGCATTTGATTTGTGCATATTCATGTGCTTGCTTGCATTGCATAAGTTTTTAAATTCAATATGCATGCTTGTGTGGTGTATGCTAGTTATAGAACTTGATTGATGATATGATAACTAGCATGCATAGGTTGGTAGCTAGACTTGTGTTCTTCAAGTAAAGACTAGACCCTTACTTTTAATGTTGATCTCACGGGGTTTCTAGTGTTTTTGTTGTCTAGCTACACATGGTGATAAGGATGGTGTACATTGAATGCTTCAAATGATATCGAATTTGGTATCAAGCTACAAAGGTTTATTCTATACACCTTAGCACTTAGTAGGGTTATGTGGTGCTTATCCAAATCTTGACATAGAGCTTAAATGTTGGATAAGTAGCATAAAATCCAAATCAAGTTAGCAATTTACACTTGTGTGAAGTGCTAGCTTGAAAAAGCTTAATTTCCATATCTTTGCACAGTTGTCATCAATTACCAAAAAGGGAGAGATTGAAAGGTCCTTGTTTGGTTTTAGTAATTGAGTGACAACTTAGGTGGACTAATAGTGTTTATGTGAGATACACAGGAGATTAGTCCACAGGTGATTATGTGATGATGGAGGAGCTCATTGCATATGAGACATGACATGGAGTCATGTGACCAAGGTGGAGAAGATCAGGATGAGGCTTGGCTTGATGAACCGGTTGCAAGAGTGAAGGGCAAGTTGGAGGCTTTGAAGCGAGGGACCGTGTGTGACGGTGAAGCTTGAGCAAGACTTGGCGCCGATGGACCGAGGCAACAGTGAAGAGCAAGTGAGGTCAAGATCGATGAAACAATACGGTCACATGATGATATGAAGTGGATCATATCATTTGGTGATTGGTTGGTGCATGTGTTGCATCAACATTGTAGGAGATGGAATGGAAAGCGCAAGGCAAAGGTATAACCTAGGGCTTTTCCATTTCACCAGTCATAGGTGTGTAGAGAAGTTTATGACCGGATTTAGGATAGATGGTCGTACTATCAAGAGGGGCAAACTTGTTTGCATATCGGTCATCTAGTGCCACTTGAGCGATCTAACTTTGCATACGTGTTGGGATCGAGTGGCGTGGCAAGTTGAGAGGCTAACTCCTTTGGGAAAATGTTTATGAAAATGCTAACACACTTGCACATGGTGGTGTACACTTGGTGGTGTTGGCACACTTTGCAAAGGAGGTGGAGTTCCTAGGGTTGAGAGGGGTGTGGGTTCCTCTCTCCCTCCCACCGAGCTTGCGAGGCGGGATTTGGCGCTTTTGAGAAAATTAAGTGTATATTTTCTATTGCGCCGGTGGAAATTTTGGAGAAGTCGCGGTGAGAAACACTCACCGGACGCTGGTGTTGGCAGCACCGGACGCTGGTCCAGAGCATCCGATGTGGTGTCAGTCTGTGGCGCAGGTGTGCAGAGTGCACCGGACGCACTGGAGTGAGTCCAGTGTTCAGCGTCCGGTGTGCGGGCGGTTTGGCGACCCTCTCTGCGCATGAGTCTGGTGAGCACCGGACGCTCAGGGTGCGTTCGGTGGCTCGCATCCGATGACCCTGCGAGTTTGCAGAGCTCTCTGCGCACGGGTCCGGTGTGCACCGGACGCATCCGATGTGACGCAGTAGAGCGTCCGGTGGTGCTGTGTCAGGCGCGCGCGTGTGTTAGCAGTTGGCGGTAACGGTCGAGTTCAAACGGCTAGTGACACGTGGCTGACGCCTGAGCACCGGACACTGTGAGTTGAGCGTCTGGTGCCCTTGTGTTTTGCCCAGTGAAGGGGCAACGACTAGTTTAGCCCTTAGGGCTATAAATAGAAGTGGTGGTCGGCCTTGGCTGGTGCTGAGCACCCTTGGGACTTAGTGTCCATGTTTCGGGAGTGCTAGTAAAGCATCTAACTCACATATGCTTGATAGTGATCATCCGATTGTGTGAGTGAGTGATTCTAGTGCGTTGCATTGAGAGATTGCATCGAGTGGCACTAGGTGTTCGTGTTGCAAGCCGGTGGTGCTTGTTACTCTTGGAGGTTGCCACCTCCTAGACGGCTTGGTGGCTTGTGACTCCGTCGAAGCACGCAAGGAGATTGTGCGGTGCTCCGGAGAAGAGATTGTGAGGGGTACGGTGCTCACCCCGCGGGGATCGCGAAGAGCAACTCTATTGGATCGTGCGTGTCATTGAGCTACCTCACTTGTGGGTAGGTTCTTGCGGTGTCCTAGTGGGGACGAGGTTCGTGTAACACCTCTTAGCCGCCGAACCACCAAGTGTTGGTCGACACAACGGGGACGTAGCTTGGTGGCAATCAAGTGAACCTCGGGAGAAAATCATCGTGTCAACTTTGTTCTTCCCGTTGGTTTGCAAGTCCCTAACACAAGCTTGTATTTACATTCTCTTGTTTGTGCTTGAGTAGTTGCTCTTGTAACTAGTTAGCTTGTGTAGCTAGAAGTAGTTCCCTTGCATGACTAATTTGGTTTATATAACCTTGTTAGTCTCATTGCTTAGTTTGTGTAGCTAAGTAAGTTACGCTCTCTAATTTGGTATTAGTTGTCTTGTTATTGAGCTTACTAGTGAGCTTAGGCTTTGCGCACTTTGCCTCACTAGTTTGTGTAGGAGCTCCCCCGGTTTGCAATGTACTAGTTGCATAGGTTTGTGTGACTTTGCTTCTAGATTTGGTTAGGTGAGCTCTTGCTATAGCAGCACCTTGCTTGCTTGTTTAGGATCTTTTCAAGGTGCTAGAGAACTTAGATAGAGGGGTGTAGTCTTGGCTAGATCGATAGTTTTAATTCCGCATTTGTTTCGGTGAGCCGGCGTAATAAGTTTTAGAAAGGACTATTCACCCCCCCTCTAGTCCGCCATCTCGACCCTTCAAATTCTCCTCTCTTGTTCCTAACATGTGGAGGTGCATTTTCATTTCCATTGTTCTACATATTCTAAGCCAGCTGCTACAGTAGCTGCGTTTGCATCATCATCAGCTGCTCCATGGTAGGAGGTGGTGGTGGTGGTGGCAAGTTCTCACCCCTCTTGTTCCTCCTAGTGTTGGTCATCTGTACCAGATACACAATATGAGTCTCATATGCCTAAGATACTTAATTTTTAGAGATATAGCATGCTGGAATTTATACCATCTGATCAAGTACGGGATTACATACGTTGTGAGTACAAGGTAGTATGCATTCTGTATTTTTCTGCTGTCCTCACTAAAACCACAGTGAAGTAAAACAAGCATATCTTTCTCTCTGTTTAACATCTGGCTGCGAAATTTAACTTTCTGGAAAGCTTGGAAAATTTCCTACAACTTTCATTCAGATCATTTTTCTCAATTTCTGGCGTTTACATAGGTGAAAACAAATGACAACCTTTACTGTTCTGGAATTTCTGACTGCGCAGAGATGTCATATTGTAACAATTTTATCTCTCGAACGGTAACAGATGTTGAGGTGGTTCTAGAGCCAAATGAAAGATATAGAAGTCTATTTTATTCCATAATTTTTTTGTATTTATAGACCGTCCGAAACTCGAGATATACAGATATTAAGATATTAAGGTAAACTGTTCAGAGGAAAAACGTGGCTGGACAGCAAGATATAAATAAACCCAACTATTTATTCATATTATCCTTAGACCTTAGCCCTAATCTAAATGATTGCGGACATGCCCACAATCATTAAAATCATGACAAAAATCCAACTCACCCATTAAGCATTATTACAAACATGCATTCACTTAATAGCAATTGTTCAGACATTGGGAAAACAAAAACACACTCTCGCATCTCTATGCGTACTTATTACAAGTGGAAAAATCCTGCTAAGGGTCAAGGTTGGTGCCGGTGTTGGGATCCTCATGGTTCCTTGGGGTGACTCTGTTAGGATGAGTGGTACTTCTTCAACATGACTCCCCTGCTGTTGCTTCAACATGGCGTTCTCAACAGCCAACTCGAGGTAGGCCTTCCTCATGACATCTAGCTCATCTGAGACCCGATCTAAGTCAGTGTTGATTTGTGCCAAGCATGCCAAGGTGGGTCGGATCCTAGGGTTCCCTACCCCAAGTGGTGCAGCGATGTTGCAGGATGTCTGACCACTCCGCCGGCGAGGTAGATAGCGATCTTCTTCCCATGCAATATCAGCAAAGCGGCGGTCGCGGTTAACCACCAAGGCTTGCAGGGCAGCGTCCCGGATAGCTGCTGCATGGGTAGTCCTGGCGGTAATCGCACGGTGGATGTAGCACACCCGACTTCCTTCTCGATGTATGCTTCCGTCTCCCAAAAACTGATGTAGTCGGGGTGGGTCCAATGCTCGGTGCGGTACTGTACGGTACATCTGGTGTGATAACGACGTGCGAGAGTAAGGAGCTTCGGGTGGTAGTAGGCGTCACCATGCAAGTCAAAATGGATCTCCACTGTCCATCCCTTCGCCAGAAGCACGACATGGTGATCACGGCTATCTCCATCACTGTCACCATTATCACCACTATTGCCATGGTTGTCCGAGTCAGAGCTGTCAGAACTGTCTCCATCATCTGGATCACCAACACCCTCTTGTTCATCTTGCTCCATGGGCTCCTCTTCGGTGTCCTCTTCTTCAGCAGGTTCCTCAAGCATAGCTTCCTCCTCAGCATCCTCATCCATGGGTACATCCATGGATTGTTCCTCTTGTGGCTCCTCCTTCATATCTCTCAGTGTCTCAACTAGATGTGGGGGCGCAACCTTGTCCTCTTGTTGGGCATGATGACACGTTTGCGGGCTGTCCACTTGGTACGTGCCATCTATAAGAAAAGATATGAGGATTAGAACAAAATAATTTTCTCAACCCTTCACCACCATTTAGCATCGCACTAAGACTACCCACTCAGCTTAAGATGGAGCCATCCGTTATCTTAGTTGATAATACTATGCTCAATAGGTTAATCCTAATGCTTCACCTCACTTCTTTTTCTTTCGACTTAGAGGGTGTTTGGTTGGAGGTACTAAAGTTTAATAGACACTATAACACATTTATAACTATAACAATTAGTATCAATCATGAAGTAGTTAGGTTTAAAAAATATTTCGCAAATTATTCTCTAGCAATCTTTTTAGTTTCGTAAATAGTCTATATTTAATATTTCATACATATATCTAAATATTTGATATGATAAAGACTAAAATTTATAATTCATTGTCCTATCTACCTGTATATTTATTCACACATATCCTTAATAGCGTCCCTTCGCCACCATTTAGTATCGCACTAAGACTATCCACTCAATATGTATTCTCTTGACTTTGCTATATCAAAGCCATGAGTGGTGTTCTCGGTCCTTACAGTTTCACCCAAACACTTACCACTATAACCAAACACAGATCCATTGCTTAGCAACATTTCGTTCAAATATGGCTACAACCTTACCAAAGAAAAAAACGGGTACACAAAAATTTATTTTCCAAAGTAAACATCATCAATCGTAATGTATTCACATGGCATTCTAAATGCACTAGTTTTATTGAAATATAGCAAGTTTGGAGGAAAATTTTCAATAAAGCACGTTATAGAAATATAAAAGATTGAGTTCATATAAATTCTCTAAATTGCTATGGACTTGCTTGCATAGAATCAAAAGGTTGAACCCTATAAAATATGTGTTTGTCCCTTTTTTTAATTGAAATTTCTGTGTTTTTTCTTTGCTCTATTTACAAACTTTTTGCAATTTTTTAAAATTTAGAAGAATTAGCACGATCTATCCCTATATTTTCCTATTATTATTTCATTATTATTTCATTATTATTATTATTATTATTATTATTATTATTATTATTATTATTTGTTCTGGAAATTAGATTTTTTTTGGAAGGAAAAAGATGAGTTTTGAGGAGAGGAGAATCGGTCAGACGCCGGTCGTTTCGGTGGTGGGGATGTACCATAGCATTTTTGTTTTATTTAATAATTAATGTTTAATTATAAATTAATTAAGTTTAAAAATTTGTCTAACAAATTACTCTCTATTATGTTTTTAATTTTATAAATAATCTATATTTAATACTACTTTATATATATATGTCTAAATATGTGATGTTACGTGAGTTATTAAACTTTAATCAAACGCGGCCTAAACTGAAGCGAAGACAGGCACAACGGTTTTGCTTTTACTCCTACTCCTGCAATCGGAGGTCTCAAAGTCGAAGAGGGTTAATCTAATCCCGCCGCGTTCCACCGTCGTCTAACCGCCAGCGGGATGGCGGCCGCCGCGACCGCAGCCACCGCCGAGATCGGGACCGCCGTGACCGCAACCAGCTCCGAGATGGAGGCCACCGCGACCGCCATCACCACCGCAGCCGCCGCCGGACCGCCTCCGGCCATCCCCGGTGAGCGCCCTCGCTTGAGACTTCGGTTCTCTCTCCCGCCGTTTCCTGTGTATCCGGGGTGGTTTTTGGAGGCATCGTCGCCTCGCGAGATAGGGCATAGGAGGAAGGCTTTTTGGTCGAGCACCTGGCGGCTGGCGCAGGGTGTCCACGCCACCAAAGCGTAGTGTCTCCGGTGGCCTCGTAGCTTCCAATAGAGAGAGCGATCGGCGATTACGTGCCGTAAGGCGTGCCCCACCTCTCGCGAAGGTGGTTAGGGCTTAGGGGAGGGGAATTAGAGCAACCGAATCGAGGTGTAGGGGGGATGCGGATGGAAGAAATGCGAGGTATAGCCGTGGGCAAGTTTGTCAGGGGGATTGGTCTTATGAAACCTCTGGATTGAATGAATCTAGTGAGCTTGTGGGAGCTCATCCTACGTTTAGGATCAGTACCAGTCTAGCTGGAGCTGGATTGCGTGGCAATTTTTTTTTATTGTTTTTTTCTGCTTTTAACGTACGATTCATCATGTTTCTCTTATTTTGTTAGTTCTGTGGCGGTTTGTGTTACCTATCCTTGCAGGGAATAACTTATGGTGTTCAATTGCGTGGTAATTTGTTGGTTGCTTTTCTGCTTGAAACGTACAATTCATCATGTTTCTCTTAATTTGTTAGTTTTGTGGCAGTTTGGTGGTTGGTATGTGCTTGTCTATGACTAGCAATTTTGCGTGACTTTTTGCTTTTCTTTTGTCAGTTGTGTCCTTTCAAGTTGTATAAGAAGGCAATCTGTCTCTATGTTATGATCTTAGTACTGTAATTTTTTTACGGGATAACATAGTTCCTCCTTCATCAAGTATTAGGGCACCCGTAGTGTGTGACCAAACTGAAGTATGGGAGTTTACCAGTATGACTGGTGATTCGATGACCATAGTGCTAAATATTGTCTGTTGGGTCCCACATAAAGAAACAAAATGACAAAAATGTGCATTTTCTCTTGTCCCACCGCCTTTCCGATGTGTCTCTTTTTTGCCACAGTGCACTTCCTCTCCTTCCGCAGCATAGATAATTTTTCGGTTCAACTTAGTTTGAACCATCTGCTGCAGCTGAATTTGCTTCAGGCATGTAGAGTTCCGCCGCTGCAATGTGGTCTGTTTGCTTATGCTAGCTGTGGTTCGATTTTGCAGAGCACTGGAGCTGCTCTTACTCCTTAAACTGATCTGGTGTAAGGCTGACAAATGATCACTGGCCTTTGTGCAGAAGGCCCATTCCCTCCAGGCCTCCACTTGCATGCACTGTTCCACTGCCTGATTGTATGATGCTGTCTCATCATCATTGTTTAGCTGTATCCATCCCAACTGGAATTGTACTTTTGACCTTTACTGAGTCAAGCTTGAGTCAGTAATGCATAGCAAAAGCTACGTATCTAGAAAAACCAAAACATCTTATAACTTGGAATGGAGGGAGTTACTTTTTAAATACTTCTAATAGTTGCAGCAGCCATAGTGTTACTGATGGCATGCACTGGATGGATGCCACATGTTATTCATAGGTTGTTGAGAAAGTTGGTGCACATGAGGATGGGTCAAGTCAAATATCATGGCTTGAAGGGGATTAAGGTATTAGAAGGTGGAGATGATAGAACTAGAGGGGTTGGGACATACTGCCTGCATTCCAAATTATAAGATGTTTTGGCTTTTCTAGATACAATAATTTTTGCTACGTACTTAGATGTACACTATTACTAGAACTCTAGATACATAATAAAAGTAATGCATCTAGAAAAACCAAAATGTCTTATAACATGGAATGGAGGGAGTAGCAAATATTATGAGAGATGTATTTCTTTGAATGAAACTTGTATACACAACCTGATTATAGAGTATAACAAGCTTCCTATGATATGATCTCTATCTCTTACACTTCTGTGAAAGATGTATTTCTTTGAATAAAACTTGCATCCACAGCCTAATTTTAAGTATAGCAAGCCTCATATGATATGGTCTCCATCTCTTACACTTTTGTAAATTTATCTCAAACTTATCATCATATCAGTTTTATTTTTACCGGAGTCAATCATGAACTCTTAACTTGTCTATTGTTCTTCCTCTTCTGATTGAACCCTCCTAAACTGTCGTGTAGGCTACTGTCTGTGTCCAACCCACCAACATCTTCCTCTGCTGCAATTTTTACCTATGCTCCAGGTGTGGTTTAGGAATCTGACTTGGGCTCTAGTACCTAATTTGGCTCGCAAATATTACTTGGTAAAAGTTTTTAGAACCAGGTGTCTGGATAACATGTAACACTGACTGGCGCTATGCGTCTCATCTGATCTTTTGGGCGAACCAATTTGATAACCAACTAGACATTTAGCAGCCTTTTGTTCCTCCTACCAAGTACCAACTCCACCTGCCCTCAACATGCAGCAGCAGAGTTTGATCTTTTTGGTTGTGAATTTGAAAAAAATGCATGCTTTTTTGAACTGTTTTTCTTTAATATGTTCTTGTTTATAGGAAGATCAAATGAAATACCTAGAATTAATGCATTTTTTAGTCTATATACATTGATCTTCAATATCTCAATATGCCTGTATAATTTCTACTGGTGTACTCTGATAATTCTATGAAGAATGAAATTGTCTTACTATTATTTGATTTTTTGAATGGTTGGTTTTGTGTTATACAGATAAATATATGCATAAAAACCGCTTGCAATCATTTGCTGAACGAACGTACAAGAAACCACCAGTCTACAAGGTTGAGTCTGAAGGCGCGTCTCATCAGCCTAAGTTCAGATGCACAGTGGAAGTGGGTGGTCAACAGTTCTCATCAGCTGGTAGTTTTGATCGCAAGAAGGAAGCAGAGCAGGATGCTGCTAGAATTGCTTATGAGATCTTGTCAGCAGTTGGAGAGGATGACATTAAAGAGGCATTTGGGCTTATTGATCAGGTATTCCTTTTCACTCTGCTCCCTGTTCTGGTCATTCAGCATCTTTTCACCTCATGAGCAATGATTCTTCATATATTTGATGTGTATTATGCTATACATAAATTTGATGGATAACATAATATCTCAGTGCATTTGACCATAATCAGGTATCATAAAAAAACATACACCTTCCAAATCTGTCATGAAGCGCATTCTGATAGATGCTGCAAAATTTTAACTGTTGAGTTGTAAATACTTTTCACCAATAGCGCCTTGAAGACAAATTCCCTTACAAAGATTGATGGCAATAACAGGCAAGGGTTCAGATAAGGAGGGTGATAGCCCCCCCTGGGTGCCAAATCTGATTTGTTTTCCAGCTCACTAAAATCTGTTAGGAATTTGCTTATCCAGGAACTGTATCATTGTAAGAAAGTGACATGAGTTTTTTCGATTAAACTTGCTGCACTTTTTTTTTCCTGTTTGCTTTGAGCACATCTTTGTAACTCTGTTTTTTCTTGCACACTAATAGCATGTTTGGCACCAATTTAGTAGTATGCATGCAGTTGTGCATTTTTCGGGTGGGAACACAGGTGCCAGTGCTCTGCGAGGGGTTGAATGCCTTTGTTAAGTTTCTAGCTTGTGTACTAGACACACAAGTGTACTTTTGTGTGGGCTGGTGTGGGTGTGGAGTTTGAATGTTTGCTGCTTTGTACCTCTCTCCTCTTATATACGCAAAAAGGAAAAGTAAATTTATGTTGTATGATATATTTTCGAGATGTTAATGTTGAGATAACAGTTTCATTAATATGGCATTACCATGTACCAATATTTTGTTGGTTGCAAGCTCTCATCTTTAAAATTTTATTTTATTTTTCTTTACCTTGTGCATATAATGTATACATTCTTTTTCTTCTGTTCAGGACGCGGTTTTCTGCAAATCAATTCTCAATGAATTTGCTGTCAAGACAAAAACCACTTGGCCCTCTTACTCTCTAGTTTATATAGAGAAGCCTTTGACGCTGTTTGCTGCAATTGTGGTGTTTGATGGGAATAGCTATACTGGTGAATCTGCACGCAACAAGAAGGATGCAGAGCAGAATGCAGCTCGTGCTGTGATCAAGTCGATTTTAGGTATTTTATTTTACCTTGATCATGATTTGAGACCTGGCAACATTGAACCTGTTTGCCTTGTTATCATATATATAACTAATAATTCAATATGATGTTGCAGCTAAGCATAACACTTGTATGGTGGGAATTGTTAGATCGAAGAAACAACTTATAACTGCCGTCAAATCTTCTGGAAGCAGCCCAGCTACTTTTACTCCTATACAGTTTACACGCCCTGTTTCACACGCAGCATTCGGTACATCTCTACTTTACGGCACAGGATATGTTTTTTTCTATAGTTATTACAGCATGTCTACTGTATTTGCAAGCACAAAATATCTTCTCAAGCTTGTAAGTGTTAAATGTTGGTTGCAGGCGGACCAGATCATGTAGCACCTATGTTGCAAAATGCATCTTCCTCGTTAGCTGTTCAAGGAGGCACCAATGCTGTACCTGCAGTTGGGACATCTGCCAACCCATCATCAGCAAATGTAGGCCACTCAAAGTCAAAGAAGCGCAAGGGCAGAGTTTAAGGATCAAGAGTCAATGAAACAAGGGTTGCCAAGGGGCTGGTATTAACTTCTCAGCCATCAACATCAGGGATAGGACAATATGGTCAACCTTTTAGCATTTTATTCGCCTTGGTATCTCTGCATGTCGTGTTGGTTGCTCAAAGCATTGCATTGCACATCGTTTTAGGTTGTTTCTTTTAACCTGAACTTTTGACACGTTAGGGATTTGTAACTGCATAACAATTTGGCTGCATGTGGAGCAATTCGTCCTTCCTAAATAGGGCCTAAATCTATATCTACATGTATATATATCTCTTATAAAGTAAAACCCTACTAGAAGCTTTAACTTGCACCACGGCGTTTTACGTCCTGTCTTCTCGCTGCATTAGGCATTGTTTAGTTTACCCCGAAAACTAAAAAATTTTCAAGATTCTTCGTCACATCAATTCTTGAAGCATATATATAAAGCATTAGATATAGATGAAAATAAAAACTAATTGCACAGTTTGCTTATAAATCACGAGATAAATCTTTTGAGCCTAGTTAATATATGATTGGATAATATTTGTCAAATAAAAACGAAAATGCTACAGTATCGAAATCCGAATTTTTTTTTAACTAAACAAGGCCTTAGTTTCGACCAAAGATATAACGAATGGTCACAATCTTGAAGAGCCGTGAGCAACTTTGCAGTCCCCCACAACTTCCACGCTCACTGCACATTCTTTGACGTTTGCTTTACCTCCCCTCTGAGTTCTTAGACCGTCTTCAATAGCCAACCGTCTTCAATAGCCAACGCATCACGGCATCTAAACCTAAAATGCCTACTTGATGTCATTTTATTGGAAGAAAACGTAAAGGACAGACCTATTAGTCTATATCTATACTTAATAATAAAATAACAAAAATTTAAGCTTTTTTCGTTCATCTATTTATTTGGTCGGATAATGAAGAGTTTCTTCCGCCCCGACTTATATATATAGCTCGTACTCATACGAGTTAGAATAGCTCTTGTCTAGCGCGATATGGAATCCGATTCCAAAACATATTAGGTCGTGTAGGTGATCCGGACTCATAAGCCTTCCTAAGCTTGCCGTACCCACAAATTCCATAGTTGAGAGGAAACTACCAAAATCAGTTTTTTTTTTCAAAAACTCAAACTTTTACTACTCAAATCGGAATTTCAAATTTAGCCATATCAATGCAATATCCCATAAATAGTTTTTTTCCAGCTTTCCCACATACGTGATCGTTTCTGATCTATGTTGTGCAACTATTTTTTCTTTTTAGCTATTTTCGATTTAGATGAAATAATAGTAATATAGACAATGTTTTCCTAAACATTAAACGGTAAACAATCAGTCACCTGCCGTTAGCCATTACTCGGGCTAAACAATCTATTAAATGGGCTAAATTGTCAATTAAACGGGCTAAATAAATGATTAAACGGAAATAGTGTACCACTGTGTAGCGTTTACATGACATTTAAACGGTGTAAACAGTCATTTAGATGAACAGTAAATATAGGTAAAATAGAAAAAAAAAAGGTATGATCTCACCTCTCCTTGATCACCATGCCATTGCCAACGCAGTGTCTTTAAGTCAAGTCCGATTCCATTACGATCATTGGAGTTTTCATTTTGATTTCTGTTTTTCTTTCCGAGAGTTCCAGAATTTCATATTTTGTTTTCAAGCCTGATATTACTAGCCATGCCCGAGTTTAGTGTCTAGGTGTTGTACCTGCAGTTCATGCATGTTTTGCTGGGTAACAAGACTAGGGCCTTGTTCAGTTGGCGAAATAAAAAATTTTCGGCCATTGTAGCACTTTTGTTTGTTTGTGACAAATATTATTCAATTATAGATTAACTAGGCTCAAAAAATTCATCTTGCGATTTACAGGCAAACTGTGTAATTATTTTTTGTTTTTTTTTGACTATTTTTAATGTTTCATGCATGTAGCGCAAGATTTAATGTGACGGAGAATCTTGAAAAGTTTTTGGTTTTTGGGGTGAACTAAACAAGGCCCTAGGTTGTATGTGTCCGTGTGTTTGTTAGCACGAAGTGAAAACATGGATGCTTCAATATTTATTGGATCGTGAGAAATTTGCATATGGGCACTAGTAAATTTAAGAGCAACTCCAAGAGCTTGGCTAAAATTGGTAGTTAAATTCTATTGTTTAGCCATCTTATAAAATAGAAAACTTCTTAAAAAAAGAAGAAGTCTACAACAGTCTTGCTATTTTATAAAATCAGATAGCTAGTGTAAGTGGTTGGCTATATAGGGCCACCGAAAATCAAGGGATGACCAACTTTCTATTTTACAAAATTAGATATCATATCTGTTAGAACCTACTTTTTGCTATGTAAATTCTAAAATAGTATCCACAACAAGAATAGCCAAGCTCTTGGAGTTGCTCTAAAATACCTACTTGATGTCATTTTATTGCAAGAAAACGAGGATTAACAGAAGACGTAAAGGACAGACCTATTTTGGGTGGGTTGCAATTGGGATCGCAAATATGGGTCGCACTGCATGCTGCTTCTGGCTCCACTCATGCCGCTCAAAACTGTTTTTGCCATGCTTTTGCGTTTGCTGTTGGAAAAGAGAACTTTTAGGTATGTGACCCTTCACGACAGGGTGATCCAAAACATCAAATGGGGCTCGATTTGTGCGGTTGGAGATAGTCTTACCCTCTGTATCTACGGAAAGATCGAACAAACGGTGTTGCCACCGGAAAGCACGACAAACGGCCCTGAACACACTCGAGGCAGATTGAAAACAAAAATTCCTAGTGAAGTTTGCTCTTTGATTGAGTTTGATTTCTATATTATAGGGATATATCACTTTCTATTAATAAGCAGGATACACTCCAATTTCTCAATATATGATAATGTTATTCGTTTCTCAATTTCATGTAAATGCATATTGTTACTTCTGAAAAGGGTTCACATATTCATTCATGAAAGGTCTGTTTAAAGCCTAAAAATGGAGATGCAAACTATAACGCTGTTTGTTTTACCGTTCCACCATCTTACTCCCTCCATACTTAAAAAACCTGACGTTTAGGACAGAATTGTGGTCACTAAAGAGTCATTAACTAAAGGTTAGTTTTCTATATCTACCTCTAATAAATAGAGCTACGTGGGCTCTTTATATGAGAAAGTAAACAATATCAACTAGCTTGTAAGTTCAGGTTTGAGTGGTGTGACCTGGGTTTGACTCCAGCGGCAACAATTTTTTTTTTGTTTCCCTCTTAATTTTGCATGGCACTTTTTCATGCATCGCCTCGTCGGAGTACGGCAGCACCTCGACGGGCTCCGCCAGTACCTTGACGTTCGGTGCCATCTCAGAGTCCGGCGCTCTCTCCGAGTCGAGCTCCATCGTCGAAGCTATGGGCCCTAAAACCTAGAAGCGGCGACGAGAAGATGAACAACTAGCTTGTGCTTTCGGCTGGAGGAGATGAACAACGCGTGTGTTCTGGTGGAGAAGAAGAACAACTAGCTAGCTTTGTGCGTCGATCCGGCTACCGAGTGACGGCGAGCGCCGCATGCGTGTACATATCTGACGAAGCGCGATTAATGCCCAGCGCATGGCGAGTGAAACGGGCCGGGAGCCAAAGCGAACCGAAGGGCAAACACGTCCAACTCCACAGCTGTGAACCCAGAACGTCTGATTTTGTGAAAACGTCCACCCTGCCTAGGACGTCAAGTTTTTGAAGTATGGAGGGAGTATAATTCAGTCTAATATCCTACTTAGTTTTTAGAGTAAATTGCACCACGAGTCCTCAAAGTTTTAGGAGATTCCCATCTAGATCCCGAACTAAAAATGTTACCATATGAGTCCTCAATCTATATGTTCCATGCACCAAAGGTCCAAAACACGCCACATGTGCACCAAGAGCTGATGTGGACAAGCCACCATGGAGACTTGACACGGCGCGTTGCCCACATTGCAAAAAAAAAAAAAAACCTGCTCCATTTCTCTATCTCGCAGAAAGGTCGGCATCGAACTCGAACCTGTCGTCTGAGTCCGCTCGTGTGCCTCTAGCTAGCGCCGAGGCGGCTGACGTGAGCACCTAGACGAGCGCCCTCACCAGAAGTCGGGCACCGTCGACCGTCCACGTCCACGTCCATGTGCCCTGCGCCATGCGCGGCGTCGCTGCTTTGGAAGGCAGCATATATGGCGAGGCCGGCCCCGATGGCCTGCAGGCGGAGACGGAAGCGAGGGACGACGCCAAGGAGGAGGAGGAGGCGAAGGCGAGGGACACGGCAAGGGATGGCGACGCCCGCACGCGGCCGAAGGAGCGGTTGCAGTGGGATGCGAGGAACGAGGCAAGACCGCCGCCGGCGCCCGCGGCTGCTGCGGTGGTGTCATCAATGAGGAGCAGTGGAGCACGGAGAGGTCGAAAGCGCCGGCCTTCCGCTCGTGCCGGAGCTGGCCCTCGTGAATCTGCTACCCCAGCAGCGCGTCTGGTCGACGCCGTCATGGTCGCACACCGCGTTGCAGACATCGAGCACCTTGACGGCGTGCTTGCCGAACTCCGCCACCATGGCCACTAGACGGAGTATATTGGATGCTGTTCTCTGTTGGCTGCAGCTGGACTTCCTCTCCGGCAACGATCAGGAGCTCCGGTAGTTCACAACTCACAAGAACAGAATTCTCGTTTGTGAACACCACAATGTCGTGCGTGCGTCGACACGAAGGAATCGTGCTAGTTAGTGAGCAAGAGAGTTGATTAGGGCACTCACAATGCAGACTCTATCATGAAGTCTAAAGTTATTTATTACCTCGAACAATGTGGACTTGGAGTCTAAATAAGACTTGGACTCTTATTTTTTCTACCTCTTTTTTCAATAAATATACTGTCACATCAGCAAAATATCATAAATAATATGTAATTAAGTGTCTTGGACTCTGTAATAGAGTCTTGCATTGTGAGTGCCCTTAGAGCAAGTATTATAGTGGGCTGTAAGCTGGCTAAATGCTGAGGTGGAGAAGAGAAGGGAAGAGAGAGAGGAGAAGCAGGCTGTAACCTTACAGCCAGTTTAGGCACAGGAATGTTTAGGCACAGGAATCAAGAAACTTTGTGAGAGAGACAAGTGGGCCATATATTTATAGTGAATAGCTTATTATTGTATGAGTGGGCTGTAAGAAGGCTGTAAGAAACCTTACAGCCAGCAAGTAGGCTGTATTATTAAACTTGCTCTTAGCGTGCGTGCGTGAGATCTCATCTCGTGGTTGCAGCATGCATGCCTACATCATACGTAGGGCGTGCGTTCACAGGCTTGCGGTGCGGCGGTGGGGCGGGTGATGTGGAGGAAGTCGAGGTTGGACCGTTGGAGCAGGATAGCACGGTAGCGGCAATGGTGTCGGTGTGTTGGCCGGGCTCGACGACGATCCACTCGAGCTGGGCGTCGACGACGGCGAGGCGGACGAGGTGCGCCAGAGATGCTATGATGGCACCTACTCCCTCCGTCCCAAAATAAATATCGTTTTCGCTTCCCGAGAAATAACTTTAATTAAATATATAGTAAAAAATATTAATATTTATAATACATAATTAATATTATTGGAAAGATCTTTTAAGTCTAGTTTTTTAACAAATTTATTTAGAGATATAAATATTGCACATATTTTCTACAAATCGAGTCAAATTTGTGGCACGAAAACCTAAAACGATATTTTTTTTTTTTTTGACTGAGGAGTAGAGCGCATAGGTGGTGGTTGGAAATGACGGGCCTCTGGGGTCCCATGCCGCGGTGCTTTGGTGCTGCGCTGCGTGTTCTAGCCGGCGGCGAGGATGCGGTGTGCCTTTAGGACCTGATCGTGGCGGTGGGCGTGGTCGTCGCGTTGGCTCGTGCAACATGACGACTGGCGAGGACACGAGCTAGCGAGACAAGGTGTTTTTTTTTTTTTTTGGCAAAATAGGCAACGAGCCCACATCCAGTCTCCATGGTGGCATGTCCACATCAGCTCCTGGCACACATGTGGCCTCTTTTGGACCTCTGGTGCATGGGATAGATAGATTCAGGACCCAGATGGTAACATTTTTAGTTTGAGGACCCAAACAGGAACCTACAAAAAGTTTAATGACTTATGGTGCAATTTACTCTAGTTTTTATTGGTTTCTTTCATTTGCTTGACTAATTTTGACCACACCCGATGCAAGGTCAACTCATACATACATTGTAGTTGTTACTAAGAAAGTCACCCATGCATATATCGGTTTTATTCCTAAGAAAGATCCGTAGCAACACGAGGGGCATGTACATCTTAGTAATAAAAACAAATAGTTAAGAAATCAGAGATGATTGCCTGGGGCTCCGTTTGCTTGTCTTATAAGTCATATTTTTTCTGCTAGTCAGCAACGTTTTTCTCTCATAATAAGGCATTGTTTGGTTCAACCCAAAATCCAAAAACTTTTCAAGATTTCCCGTCACATCGAATCTTGCGGCACATGCATGAAGCATTAAATATAGATAAAAAAATAACTAATTGCACAGTTTGCGTGTAATTTGGGAGACGAATCTTTTGAGCCTAGTTAGCCCATGGTTGAATAATAATTAACAAATACAAATGAAAAGTGCTACAGTACTCAAAAAATTTTCATCCAAGGAACTAAACAAGGCCTAAATCAGCGAATAATACTTTCAGCCATGACTTTTCAGACCAATGAACATGCTTAAAAGCTGTTTATTATATTCCATGTTAAAACCATATTATCTTGGAGTCTTGTCCTAGAGAAAATTCTGAAAATGGGAGATCTTGTTTACTTTATAATCGTATTTGAAAAAACAATGAATGTTTAGCCATTATTTGAGCTAAACAGCCACTAAATAGACAAATGAACGGCCGTTTAAACAATGTGTTTTTAAGAGAACAGTGCGAAAAAGTGATATCATATATGACCTTTTTTTTACCACTACAGTATTTTAAAATTTGATTTTCTAATTCCTGTCAAGAATGTATTAATTTTGATATTGTACAGTTATTAAATTGGGAATGTGGCGAGCTTCTGATTAACCAGGAATGGTTAATTCAGTCGTATTTCCCAGCTGTAATTTCATTTTGTCAGCCTCATCCACAAATTTATTACCACAACTTGAATGAAGTCGTTCACTCTAACAGGATTGAAATTATCCTCAACACTGACTAACTCCATGTCAAAGGAACAAAAGGATAATTCTGTGTACATAAAAATTGCTCAGCTACTGGTTAAAAATGTAGCTTAAGAAACTAAGCTGTAATCATTTCCTCTCACTCAGAAGAGCCTCTGTATGTGTCAATCTTGCTGGGTCCAGGACTAACAATTGCAAGAATAACAAGGCCGCTCAACAGCACCAACAGCATTCCCAGGGAGTTCATAAACATGGCTTCTGTGGAGAAGCGCTCAATCATTTTGGCGCTCTGCATAAAGATTGACTTCTCCAGGAGTCCAGTCACACTAGTGGCGATAGCAAGAACATAGATGAATATACCAAAGAAGACATGCCAGGGAAGCAAAAATGCACGGCCACTTCTTGATCCACCGGGGTACCAAAAGGTCCAAAATCCAGCAGCCCACTGCAGAGATTCAAACATAAGGACCAAAGAGGAGAAAATATGAAAAATATAAGAGAACTGAACAGAAGAGTTCATATTTCTTAGTCTACCTGCAAGCTGAAGAAGATGAAGCAAGTAAGGCCCAACCACGAGTGAAGTGTATACAAGTGGTCAATTTTTCTTTCATCATGGAACTTCCAGACAGCCCAGAGACCAATCAGACTCAAAAACATGGCAAGGAACTGCACGGCAAGGTGCACTAGCTTTTTCAGTTTCTTGGTTCCTGGCACAGTTTTATAGGCCAAAAGAGCTGCATGCAAAAAAATAACCAATCCACTAAACATCATGACCACACACACACAAAAAAAAACAGTAGCAAAAGAAAGTTAGTTTACATCTACTTCATAAATTCAAATGATTCAAATGGATTCTAATCATCGAGGTACTTGAAATTGGCACCAAAATGGTCTTTGGTAAATGCTAGGCATCAGCAGACACCGTTTTAATAGGAAAAATGGGGCTACCGAAAAAACATCAAAATATGCCATCCAAATAATTGGATTTGATGGAAGGGAACGTATCATGTGCAACTCAGCTTCGTGTACAACCTATGCAACCACCAATTAAGGCCACAGAATCTAGATCTAACGTCTAAGGTTTTTTTCACTTAAACCCTCCCATTTGCATACACATGGGTTTGATTTAAATCCACATGTGGAGGGGTTTAAGTGAAAAAAACCTCAGACGTTGGATCTAGATCCTGTGGTCTTAATTGGTGGTTGCATAGGTTGCACACGAAGCTAGGTTGTATATGATACGTTGCCTTGATGGAAACGACATGGAACCTGATTTGATTTGTAATGATTGGACCCAGATCAGGTTGTAGGTGCGGGGGTAAAGTAGGTATTTTCTGTTTCGCTTTTCAAGCTTTCTGTATGTTTACTTGATGATACCACCTAATTTCCTGTTGACTTCAGCAAGAAAAACATACATAGTATCTAGAGTAACTCCAATAGTTTGCTAAAAGTACTTGGCATTCTAGGATTTTTGCCAAAATCATAAAAACAGCCTCCAACAAGTTGGCAAAACTACTTGGCAATTTTGTGAGCTTGGCAAAATTCTCCCTTCACTTGGCAAATATGCCAAGTCCTCCATCGCTTGGCATCACGTGTATCCCAATTTGCCAACTAGTTTTGCCAACTTGTTGGAGGCTCAATTTTGTGATTTTGACAAAAATCCTAGGATGCCAAGTTCCTTTGCCAAGCCCAAATAGCAAACTGTTGGAGAAGGCCTCTTTTTTCACTTGGCATTTGGTTTTGAGACTTGGCAAAACTATAGATTTGCCAAGTGAGTTTTAGCAAACTGTTGGAGTTGCTCTGCCTTGTTTAGTTCACCCCAAAAACCAAAAACTTTTCAAGATTCTCCGTCACATCGAATTTTGCGGCACATGCATAGAGCATTAAATATAGATGAAAACAAAAACTAATTGCACAGTTTACTTATAAATCACGAGATGAATCTTTTAAGCCTAGGTACTCCATGATTGGACAATGTTTGTCAAATAAAAACGGAAGTGCTACAGTGTCAAAATCCAAAAAAATTTTGGATCTAAACAAGGCCTAAGTTTTCATATTAGCAAGTCAGTTCAATCGGTAATCACAAGTGCCAACATAACAAGAAATTGTTTATGCAAGATGTGATAATGCTAGACTCTTTGTCCCATCTTGGGAAATTAATTAGTTGGATAACATTTCTAAAATTCTGAAACAAAACTCTGCTAATATTGTAGTGAATGATAGTATCATGAAACAATATTCTGAAATATCAATATGCAACAATATTGTTCAGTTGTTCACAGCACAGGAGTAGCCATGTCCTGACCTTCACCATTCAAGGCCACCAAACCAATCAGCATCAACACCGGGTGAACCTGAAAGAGAGGAAGAAATTTTACTTGCTGAAATATCCTTTTAGCAAACTATAAGCATTTTTCCTAGTTTTACTCATTCCAACCATCAGGAGTCAGGATACACTAGTCACTAGCCTAGCACTGGATCATCCTTTTATCTTTCCTTCCTTTTTTTTGCAGCTAAACATTAGTGAAGGAACGAAACTACAATAACTTGTAGTACTCCACATACAGATCGACCAGTTAGACAATTCACAATGTACTAACACGGATGGAAGGGAAGAAAATAGACAGAAACATAAAAAGAACTAAAAAGAGAAATGCTATCCATATGTGGACATTACACTAAATCATCACCAACGCACGATAAGACTGCAGAAGAAAAAACAAGGAACTTTCTTCTATGAATTAGCAGATGTAACCAACGAACTCACCACTCCTCCGGCCAAAAATTCGTACCTATGCTAAAACCCTCCACTGATTTGGCGATTACCAAACCGTGGGCACAAAGATTCCTCTTAAACATCTACAAAGTTTGCAACTACTACCCATCACATAGCATATTCTAGTTGACCAGACAACCAAGAACTCTGCCGCACGGAAAACGCACGATCCGATTGTTGAAGAGTCAATCAAACGCTCCCACGCCATAGACACCAAGATCAGCACTTGATCCGCTGTTGCAGACGAGATAGCGGGAGAATAATCGGAAGGAGGAGAGGGAAGTTTTATTTTCTGGTGTCCCTTACGTTGAAGAGGGGCAGCTTGCTCTCCTCGTCGGTGGAGAGCGCCATGCCGCCGCGGTAGTGGACGGCCCAGAAGAGTATGCCCGCCGCGGCGGCCAAGCCCAGCAGCCGCACGAGCCCGAAGACCGGGAACCTTACCGCCGGCGCCGCCGCCATCGCCTCCGGTGGCGGGATCGGGAGATCGAACGATCGGGGATAGGAGCGGGGACTGGGTGCGGAGCACGCGAAGATGCTGAAGTCATTTCAGATCGGACTTGAACACGAACTGGTAAGAAGGCGTTTTCCTTCGGTAGAGACGGATACCTGTCTACCGCTGTCTGGTACGCTTTGCTGAGGTCGCACTGGCCAGAGGTAGAGCTGGTGGTGCTGGGTGTTTGGGACTGCTCTGCTCCACGTTTTTCAGCTCCGTTTCATGTTTTTTAGCTAAACGGTTTCAGCTCCACGCATTGAGTTCGAGAAAAAAGGGTGGAGTTGTGAGAGCACCTAAAGGGGTACTTCACAAACTCCAGTTTTTTGTGGAGCTGCTCCATAGTGGAGTTTGTGGAGCAGAGTTTATAGAGCAGTCCGAAACACCCCCATAGGAGCGGGTTATGGCACCGTATTTTGGCATGACGTACAGCACGGCATAAAATATTTTAGGCTGTGCCACCATGATATCAACACGAGGGTCGTGCCGTGTCTAGAATGTTGACACGGCGGGCTACATGGCCCAGCCAGTATTTTGAACCGTGCTTGGACTGACATGACATAAAAATAGTACATAGACATTTCTACAACTATACAATGCAATTTTCTAGCATTTACTATAGTATCTCTCATCTAGTTCTTTAATAGATTACGAAAATCATTAAAACTTTTATTAAAATAGTACAAAGATACTCCCTCCATCCCAAATTGTAAGTCATTCCAAGAATCTTGGAGATTCAAAGCATTTTCACGTTTGACTAAAATTATAGAGTGAAATACTAAGATTTGTAACATAAAGTGAGTATACTATGAAAATATAATTAAGAAAGAATCTAATGATATTTAGTTAGTATTATAATAATAATTATTTTATCATATAAATTTAGTCAAACTTTAAAAAGTTTGACTCTCCAAGATTCTTGGAATGACTTACAATTTGGGATGGAGGGAGTAATATATTTGATATCACAAGCGAAAAAAGAAAATTAGTAAAAATATTTTAAAGGCCATACTTAGGCTGGTACGACCCAAAGACATACCGACATGTCATGAACCATGCTTGGACCGAAGAAAAGATTTACCGTGTCATATTAGCATGGCCCGACGTACGTCCCATGTCTAAAGGGCATGATCCAAAATGGCACGAAGCACGAGAAAACCAGGCCATGCCAGCACGGCCCAAGTCGCTCTAGGCAAGGGCCAAGGGGCGTGGGCTATGGCTTGGGCAATTGTCCAAGAGTAGCAACAAGGACAGGGATATAATGATAAGAATCATCATTACTAACTATGGTACCCGTGCGTTGCTACGGGATAACAAAACTTCCGTACTAAAAATATATAGATCGCATGATAAGATAACATAGAGCCACTCGACATCACCAGAAACGGAGACGATAATTAGCTACACCGGCGCTACAGCTTAAAACCAGAACACCCTAACATCAGGATCACCAATTTAATTAGTGGAAGATCAGTTGATCACTCAGAACCTTGCCTATATTTTCAGCTTTGTTATTTCAATCCACATGAATCTGCACTAACTTCACCACATAAGTTCTCATGTTCGTGTTAATGCTAGGTAAAATAAATTGTCACGATCACATCTAGGGAGTAAAACACATTGTCACGGTCACATGTACTGTCATTAGTGTCATAATCTTAATGTAATAGGTAAATAGTAGTGCACTGAAACAGAAGAAAAAAAAATCACTGAAGCTAAGGCTTAAAATCATCTTGCCTCAACTCGGTCGCACACGATGTTCACATTTTACAAATTCTCATGACTTTGACAGAATGCTGCATTGTTTCCTCGCCGACTACAGCTGTGCAAATATTTAGCCTGTAACAAATGAAACAAGTCATCATTGCAACAGCTAAAACAAACATAATTATTTTCTCTCGGACACATCGTAACACTAATTAACTGGAAAAGAGGGATGTTTATTAGGTTGCATAATGGCAAGGATCACAACACCAGCCAGAAAAACCTTATAAGAAAAAAAATACTTAAAACTGAATAATTATACATGTATCTGCCTATCTCTCTGAAAGTTAGGGTCCTACCCGACAAAGGAAAAATTCAGTTACCGAAAAATAATTTAGAGATGTAATTATGTCAAATAATAGCTCTAGTCAATAATCAGGAGAAAAAGATAAAATAATGATTTCCATATATCTTTAAGAACAAGATCAAAATGAATAATCAGTGGGCGTGTACCAAAGTAGGCTTGCTTCAAAAAAACAGTCCTTTCATAGTGCACGTCCAAGAAATCCTTAGGAATAAAATAGTTGCAAATCAATCGTGATACACGATCAAGAATTTCTTAAACAGCAAAATCCTCAACTATTATACCTTTCGGCCGTAGCTCCAGAACCGATCAAAAGGTGCCATTGGAGTCTTGTGCTTCTCAGTAACCATTGAAATAGATTTCCGTGTAAATATGTGTAAGTCGTTGCTGAACTGATCAACACAAAAAGGATACTAACTCCTGAACTGGTTATTTAGAGTTGCATCTCGGAGAGCTAGTGTACCACTGCTAGGTGGTCATACCAAATCTGAGAAACATATACACAAATCTACTGATGGCTTTGATATGTACATTAATGCACTGTTCGTGAAATCATTTCACTGAATGAACTTGGCAATGAGCTCGACCTGAATGGACGAAGGCAGCCCAGGGGTGTAGCGGCATGTTTATTTTTTTCATCAGATCAAACTAACATGCTTATACTGGGATATTGAACAACATTTTTTCATAACATGGTCTCTCACCCAAGAAACAACACATAAATTGTATGAATTCTTAGAGGATGAAAAACTATCTACAACCTAGCATAAAGAACAAGTCAGCTTGGAACTCCTTGTTGCTTGCAAATAAATTGGCCACTTTATATGTGTGCACTAGTACTGATCTAATTTGTGGGAACAATAGCAGCGAAGGGAGAAAAAAGAAAAAAAAAATGGTAGAACGGAGAATTTGCTGCTCTAATATGTGTGGGAACAATAGTTACATACACAATTGGATAACCATAGCATGTAGAAGGCTTGATGAGGCTAGAGAAATAACAAATCACCACTACATCATTGCAGAGCCTGACACAATTCTTTTCGAGACATGGGAGGAAAACCGAACCATGCATGGGAGGAGAACATCGAACCATGAATACTGGGAGAAGCGAACTGTAACTGTGTGAGACGCAAAATCGGTTCTTGTAGACGCGCCGAACCAAGGGAGTAGAATAATATTTCTTGTGCCGATGCTGCCTCTACCACTTCCATGCACCCTGGTCACACGAGTGGACGGAAAGATGATTTTTCTGCGTATATGGGCCTCATAAACCGATATCCACGCTAGAGCTACCGAACCAAACTTCAACCGAACCATATGATTCAGTTGAACACTGGAGCTGTCCTATGCCTGACTGACACATATTCCATAGCATGTAGAAGGTTAATTTTTTTTTTTTTTGGAATACCGTGCACACCAGATTCCTTTGTTGTAGTAAGCGTTAACAATAAATTTAACAATTGTTAAACAACAATACCACAAGATGGCATATCGTTGTCCACTACTGATGTCCAACCATGTTCAAGTTACCAAATCACATTGCAATTATCTTGTTGGGTAGCAGTCAGAGGGATACATTAAACACTTTACTCATCCCAGGAAAACTAGAGGCCTTGTACGAAACTAAAAAAGGTGGCCTAATATCTTGGATCAAATATATTAGACTTAAAAAATTAGCAGCATTCAAGTCCTCCCTGTTATTGTCTATCTAAGTATTTGTATTGTCCGAGAGATCTTCCTCAACTTCAATAATTATTTTAGAGGATCTATAGGATTATTATCAACATTATTGTCAATTGCTTGCCCCTGGTCAGGTGTCAGATTATCAGATGACACTTGTGACTGTTTTGTAACAAACCTATCTATAGCTTCTTCTTGAGATTGGATTAATTCCTCTATTCTTTGTTTTTCTTGCGCTTTTGCCAACTCAATTCAAATTTTCTAGAACAATTTGCAGAATACATGGTTTCAATCTTTGAACGCTATTCTAGTAGGTGTCTAGATCAAAAGAACAAAATTTAGAGATCGACCCACTATTTATTATTGTTCACGGCTTGGTGCTGTGATTGTGAATGAATTAAAAAAATATATATGAATGATTAATATTACCTTCAGGGCCTTAGTGCCTCGCTATTGCCGTTAATTTAAGGTCGCGATACAGTGCTCGTGCCGGCGGCCGATAGGGTCTCAGGTGATGGCGGCGACGGTAAAAGAGGAGACGTATACTGCTTTGCGATCTTATTCAGTTTAGGGTCGGCAATTGCCAACTGAAAACGAATGACGATCTAGTCTAGCGGCCAGCCAACAAGATATTTTTTATTGGGCTATTGTTGTGCACACCGCTTTGCTAAAGATCCAAAGACCGAAGCAGTACATGCTTGTCTAGAATACATATATAGTATATATACTATACTCTGGCCACGCGCACGGGACATGGCGCTCTCGAAGACCGAGAATACAGCCAACCTGGCGCCGCCACTGCCGGCGACGCGAGGCAAGTTTGTGCGGACGGCGCCGATGCCGCCGGCGAGGCGTCCATCGTTGGGCGAATTCTTGAAGCCCCTGATGAAGTGGAAGGTGGAGCCCAGCGATCCGCCGACCAAGAAGCCGTCGTCCACGTAGTCCATGATGCCATAGCTGTAGTCCGGGATGTCTCCGTACATTGGCATCTCCGTTTCCGTTCCCATCGGATACCAACGATCAACACCACCGGTGTCAGGGTAGCTTGCACGTCTTGTTGGTTTGGCTGTAGAAAATATTGAACAAGGTTAGAAAGCAGGAGCAGGACTCGTGGAAGGCCGGTACATGCTTCATCCTCACAGCAACTCCAACCCAAGTCCAAGTCCCTAAATTAAGCCCTTAAATTTTTATTTACATACTCTGATAAAAAAAAAAGTAGGAGCTCAAATTAAGACCCAACTCCAACCCACCTCTTAAACAAGTAGGATAGGGGGTTCTAGATGTGAGGGGTTGAAACTATAATTTAGGAAGGCATGGAAAAGGAGAGCCCAAGTAGGAGGTGGGTTGGAGTTGATTTTTTTAAATCAAGTCCCTAGATTTAGAATAGGAACTTGTTTAAGAAGTGGGTTAGAGTTGCTACTCGTATAGGCCCAGGATCTCGCTGGCGCGCTACATGGTGCATCTTTTATCTCTGTTTTTTCGTGACCCTCTCTCCTTTTTTTTTGACTTGTAAGCAACTCCAGCCCACCTCCTAAACAAGCCCCTATTTCAAATCTAGGGACTTGATCTAAAAAATTAACTCCAGCCCACCTTCTATTTGAGCCCCTATTTTCCTTGCCCTCTTAAATTATAATATCAAGTCCCCAGATGTAGCAGCCCCCCATCCCCCCTCTCTCTCTCCCGTGATCCCCTCCGCACGCGCCGCCCCGCCGGCGGCCTCGCGGGCTCCCTCCTCCGCACGCGCCCCCTATCGCCGGCGAGACCAGAAGCCTTTTCCCCCCCCACCAGGCCAGCACCGGTGGATCGGAGCGGAGGGCGGAGCAACACAGGGCAGGGGGAGGGGGTGGGTTCCGTTTCCGTACGTACCTGAAGGAGAGAAGAAATCAGCCGGCGGCGGGGCGGGAGGGAGGCGTCCAGGAGTGGAGGAGGGAAGGGGAGGGGAGAAAATGTCGCCGGCGTCCAAGAAGACGACGCTTGATAGCGCTGGTTCAGGCTTTCGATTCGTCGGGAATCAACGGCAAGTCCGTCAAGAACATGTCGTTCGAAAACCTGGCAATCTCGATAGTCTCCTCCCGTTCTCCAGGCCACAAGAGCACTGCTCGATCGATTGGAGACGCGTTTCGTGATCTCTAGCTCCTCCGCGCGGATGGAAAACGTCGACCATCTGCTGAAACACCTCGCTGCTCGCCCAAGGAGGAAGAAGCCCGCCGCCACACCTCGACGTGCTCGTAGTCGTAGCGTAGCAGCAGCAGCAGTAGCTTGGGAACAACGACATCGATCGCCGGCGGCGGCAGTAGCCAAGACACCGGCCGTCACGGTCACCCACCAAAGTTCCCAAGAGAACCGATCGCCGAGGTACTCGCTGAGGGTCGTGCTCTGCGCCTACATGATCATGGCTCATCCAAGCGCCGTCTTGAGCGGGCAGCGCGGCGAGGGGGAGACGCAGCTCGTGGAGTCGGTGGCGCGCTTCGTCGAGGAGCTGCTGACGAAGACACTACTCGATGACGGACCTTCAGGGAGGTCATCTGCTGAGACGACCTTCAGGGAGGACACCTTGGGCAGCCGCCGGCGTGGATCGGGCGGCGTGTTCTTGGACGAGAGGAGAGGGAGAGGGACAGGAAGGTAGGCCTGTCTCTGTCTGAATGGAGGAGTCGTGGGAAGCAGAACAGAGAGAGCACCCCAAATACGGCTGGCTGGAGTTGAGCTTTTATTTAGGCTCTCAAATTTTGTAGACTTCCTCTCAAATAGAAATGTAGGGACCAGATTTAGGAGCCGTGGCTGGAGATGCTCTGACTCTCTCCTTGTGATGTGATAAAGTTGGACTCCATAATATTGTTATTATTAATAATGTTTGTTTTTTTCTGTGCATGCATCATCGTGTAACTCTTTTCCTCGCACGTGACGTGAAAAACAATGGTGTCATACATCAAAGTTTCAATTTTGAGAAGTGAATATTGAAAACTTAAAATACAATAATTCATTTTTAAAAAAAATCAAGCTTTAATTAATCAAGTTGCTGTCGGTTTTGATAAACTAGCAAATATGCACATGCGACACACGCATGTTTGTATTGGATGTTTCTTGATTTTATTTCCGCATCATGTTACAGTTGTTGTTCATTCACAATGTGGTACTACAAGTAATGCAAGACATATGCTAGTTTTTTGTTCCTTATGTATCATAACAAATAAAATCGTGTGTGTTCAAATTTTGTTATTTTAATTTTAATTGCTAATACATATGCCTGCACACATTCGTATTGATATGTCTTTGAATTATTCTACTTTTCTCAATTAGTTTATTTATCATAGTTTGGCCTTGTTTAGTTTCTAAAATTTTTCAAGATTCTTTATCACATCGAATCTTTAGACGCATATATGAAGCATTAAATATAAATAAAAAATAACTAATTGCACAGTTTACCTATAATTTGCGAGACGAACGAAAAGTGCTACAGTAGCTAAACACAAAAAAATCACGGAGGACTAGGTGGAATTTTTCTGTTTTTGGAGTCGAGGAGGAATTTTTCTCTTTTTAGAGTTGAGGAGGAATCTAGGAGGAATTTTCCGTTTTTGGGGTCGAAGAGGAATCTTAATTTAGGAGGAGTCTTATTACATCTTACATCATATAAGATCACGGGTGATGCAGGACTCATATAGCGCGGTGTTTTGATTGAACGGTTATTAGAGAGGGAGAGCTCCCTAAAACACTCGCTCTTTTATAGTGTGATAAACAATATTTGTATATAATTTTTCTATTTAATTTTTGTATGTGTTGCTTTCATGCTAATTGCATTGTTTCATTCTAGTAAAAATACATTATAAAATTTAATCACTCCTAGAGCTCCCATTGCCCCCCCAAAAAAGCTCCTCACCTTTCTCCAATGGATAACACCAACCCTCTCCACTGCACTATAGCTATTGCCAATTGATCTCCATTTTATTGCCTCACTGTTGACGGTAGATAAGTACTCTTTTTAACCGTCAACATAGCATGAGAAAGAACTAAAATCAGAATACTATCTAGCTATAGGGGTTATCACTAACAGAATTCCATAAGTTTTGGTGATTGTCTATTTCCGCAGGGGTTATCAGAATAAGAACAAAAAGAGGTCAACATATTAGATTTACATAGAGAGAATACGTGAAATGTCAACTCAGGAATGCTCTAGAAGACACAAGAAGGTGACCCTACGAAGTGGGGCCCCCTTGGCAGCTAGCCAGGGGCGGGCGCCCCTGACAGCTAGGGCGGCCGCCCGACCACCTCCACCAATTAGGTGCAACCTCGCAGATCCTGCCTCCACCGCCTTTGAGGAGTAATCTTAAGCGTACATTTAAGTCGGTTTGATCAGAGGGCTGTGGTGCTTCCTAGGGGGCTATAAATACAACCCTAACCCCCTTGGAGAGAGAGTTCAGAATTCTCTTGAGAAGATCAAGAGAAGAAGAATTAGACAGAGAGGGGTCCCTCGAATGGATCTGTCTCTATAGGGTTCTTAGCCACCATCTCAATTAGATCTCGATAGTTCTTTAGCATTGCTACATAGGAATAGATCTGGAAGGAGTCAAGTTAATCTTGGAGTCAGGATCTATCTTTGTTCTTGGTAAACTCTTATTCTTTTTTGTTATATTTATATTAGTTCTTGCTACTATGAATATAACTTTGATCTATTTGATTATATTAGAATTGATTTTATTCTATTTACTTATGTTTTTAATTATATTGTTATTAGTCTACTTTGATTATATGCTTAGCATAGTTAGATTAGAATTATGTTTATGCATAGGATCGTATAGCGCTTACTCATTAGGCCGATAGGTAAGTGATAGAAATTATGTAGGCGAGGTGCCTAGACCGTATTTATTTGCGATTACACCTTAAAGTCCGGAGCTTGAGGTAGATCGCGAGAGTGACAATCCTGTTGAGTCCTTTGTATTCATTCTCCCGATTATAAGGATTTTAGAGCACCATTATTACGGGAAAGTGATTGCTATGTTCATGATCTTTCTTGCTAATATCACTATGCATAGATATAACCTTTTCTAGCGATGATGTTAAGTGTACTTGCACTAATCATTGCATGCTTCAATAGTATAGTTAGAATACTTAGGATTTATTCTTGTAGATTGTCCTAGTACAATGCTAGGTGTTATAGACTTAGAGTAATCTAATTGAGATGATTATCATGTTTTTTATATGGCTATGAATTCTTATTTATCACCTGTCACTTATTATTCATGTTCATATATTTATCTTATGTGACACTTACCCTGCATGAGAGATAGATAAAGACTTGGTTAAGATCTCCATGACTACATGCAGTGCTCATTGCTCATTATCCGTTGCAAGTCCCTTCCTAGTGGTAAAAATATAAATAATATACCTAGATTACTCCTGGTTAAAATGCTACATGGTATTATCTGTGCTTGAGGATCCTTTATTTATTATTTATTCCTAGAAAAGCATATAGATTTATTACCAGCACTTCTACATCATGCTGGGGATGACAACCTGACTTAAGTGATGTAAAGTAATTTTGACGCCGTTGCTAGGGATAGGTTTAAAAGTCAATTTATAGTAATTGCGTTAAGAAGTGTCAACACTAAGCTCGTGCGTTGAGGCTCAGGAGGTCTAGAACTTTGGCTTCTGCACACCCTCTCAGAGCCACTGAGATTGTTGAGCAAGCAATTTTTTTGCATCAACAAGTAAGTTTAGAATTATGTTTATGCATAGGATCGTATAGCGCTTACTCATTGGGCCAATGGGTAAGTGGTAGATATTGTGTAGGCAAGGTGCCTAGACCGTATTTATCTGTGATTACCCTTTATAGTCTGGATCGTGAGGTAGATCGCGGGAGTAATAGTCCTGTTGAGTCCTTTGTAGTCCTCCACCCAAGTATAAGGACCGTAGAACACCACTATTATAGGGAAGTAATTGCTCTGTTCATGATCTTCCTTGGTAATATCACTATGCATAAGTATAACCTTTTCTTATGATGATGCTAGGTATAATTGCACTAATCATTGTATGGTTTGATATTATAGTTAGAATACTTAGGATTTATTCTTGTAGATCATCCTAATTCATGCTAGTGTTATAGAGTTAGAGTACTCTATTGAGATGATTATCATATTTATATGTGGCTATATGTACTATCATTTTTCTTTTATCACTTACTATTTATATTCATATTATTTATCTTATGTGACACTTACCCTGCATGAGAGATAGATAAAGGCATGGTAAAGTTCTCCATGGCTACATGTAGTGCTCATTGCTCAATGCAGTCCCTTCCCAGTGGTAAAAAATATAAATAACGATACCTGGATTACTCCTGGTAAAAATGCTACATCGGTATTATCTATGCGCTTGCAGATACTTTATTATTATCTAGAAAAGCATATACATCTAATACCAGCACTTCTACATCATGTTGGCGCTGACAACATAGCTTAAGTGATGTAAAGTAATTTTGGCGCCGTTGCTAGAGATAGGTTTAAAAATCTATTCATAGTAATTGTGTTAAGAAGCGTCAACAAGCATTTTTGGCGCCGTTGCCGGGGAAGGTTGAAAGCATTGAAGGATTATGAGCATCACTACATCCACTCATAGATTGAGCACCATCCACCCTTCTCACTCATGCAGACTTACCCTTGTCTTTTGTCTATGTTATACATCATATGCAGGGTAATGTATGAACAAGTTTAATCTCCTAGATAATTTTATTGATAATCCAGAAGCATTGATCAGGAAGAGGAAGGCCAAGTTGAGAAGGAACCAATTAACATCATCATCATCTTAGCTTACCAATCCTCCTGAGATAGAAGATCAACCTGTTATTCAAAGTTTTACACCAGAGCTTGACGTCATGGCCGACAAGTCATTTCATGAGTTCTCAGCTCCCACAACAGCCAACATCCGTACTGGACCAATTGTAGACATTAATGGGTCATTTGAGCTCAAGCCTACGTTGATCAACATGGTACAAGCAAGCTAGTTCTATGGGAAGGCCCTTGAAGATGCTAGTGCTCATCTCCAACACTTTCTGAAGATTTATTTGCAGCACTTTCATTATCAAGGATGTCCCAGAGATGCTATACTATTTCGCCTCTTCCCATTCTCACTCTTGGGGAGAGTGAAGCAATGCTTCTATGCCAACAAGGAGAAGAATACTATGTGGGCACTATGTTCCACCAATTTCCTAGTGAAGTTCTTTCCCACAGCCAAGACTAATGCTCTTCGTGGGAAGATATCAAGTTTTCGGCAACAACATGATGAGACAGTCCCAAAAGCCTAGGAGCGCTTTCAAGACTACATACTCGAGTGTCCTGATCATGGGATGGAGAATTGGCTGCTCATGCAGACATTCTATCATGGGCTTAGCAACAGCACTCGTGAAACCATGGATGCTGCTGCTGGAGGTGCATTCTTATCACTTACTATTACTCAAGCCACTACTCTTGTGGAAAAGATGTCCTCAAACCAAGGTTAGAGTGAAGAGAGAACTCAAACCCACAAGAGAGGTGGAGGAATGCACTAGCTCAAGGAGGTAGACATGCTAGCTACCAAGATGGACCTACTGATGAAAAGGCTCGATGAGATAGCTGTTGAGAAGAAGAAAGTCATGCACATTCATGTTTCTGGCATGACATGTGAAGAGTGTGGAGAGACTAGACATACAGGTACCAACTGCCTAGAGGTGACGAAAGACATAAACTACATCAACAAGAACAACAACAACTACTACCATCCTTAGTAGAACTAAGGCTAGAACCAGCAACATCGGCCTAACTCCTCAGTTGCAACAGCTTACACCCTTTGATGCTGCCAACGACCAAGGTAAAATTCCGGGACAACTCGAAGAATTAGAAACTGCAAACCTTGTAGACATCTTTAATGCAGGAAATTACTGGAGTGACCCTCTGAGAGGAGCATGGATTGACTCAACTTTGCCAATCAAGAAGGGCGATCCAGAGAGACCGGTTATTTCAATCTCCATTGGAAGTGCAAACTTCAAAGAGGCACTCTGTGACTTCTGTGCAAGCATTAACATCATGCCCAAGGTGATATATGAAAAACTATTCAATTATCCTTTATCATATACAACCCTATGTTTGCACCTTGTAGACTAGTCAGTTTGTTACCCCATGGGAATCCTGGAGAACATTGGTGTGCGAGTAGGCAACTCATATGTACCTACATACTTTATTGTAGTGAACACTAGTACTAATGAGAGGTCACCTATTATTCTGGGATGACCATTCTTGAACACCGCCGGAGCCATTATCTACTCTAGCACTGCCAAGATCATTTTCAATATTAAGGGAAAAAGAGAAGTCTTTTCTTTTATGATGGGTACCGATATGAATCGGCACGAGGGTGGCCCGATCTTCACGATAATAGATCAAAAGAATAAAGATAACTTGCTATGAACAACGGGTAACTAGCTTTATACCTGACCAAGGTTGGATGCGACCAAGGACGGGGAGAGAGGCACCAAAATCATGAAGACTTCGACTTGTTCTCCAAACGACTGCAGAACCATAATCCAGAACTAACCCACACAATACGGCACAGCTGAATGGAAGCCGTAGAGCATGAAGTAGAGGAATCCATAGGATTCACTTCACAAGTCCAAGAAGAACAAGGAAGAACAAAGGTTGAGTAAGGCACTCAACAGCATGGCTGCAATATCATATTTATACTAGGAACAACCCTTCTTGATAGGTATGAAAATGAAATGGAGTTTCTGAGGTAAGGCAATGTGAAAGGCTCCCTCAGAATGCATTTCGGAAATTTTTTTCGTGTGAATGTTGGCCTCCAGAGTAGTTTCCAATAAACTAACCATAACTACTTATTGGAAAGTCCAAATAATGAACCGTTTCTTGGGTGTCAAACTAGACTCAAAGAGCTTTCCAGTAATATATGCCATGCACCACGAAACATTGTAGATTAGTACAGTTTTGCTTGGCAAGTTGAACCAACATTCTGTCATGACAGACTGTTGACCTTCTGAGCAGTCTTGACTAATCCAAACATAACTCTTGATGGCAACATTCAAATGAGGTGGGGATGGAGGTATTGAAAATTGGACTTGATGAGCTTTTCAAAATGTCCTCATAGGCCTCCAAAGCTTCACAGAGTTGAGAGTTATGACTGCTTCTTTCTGGTGTCCGAACATTCATCCGAACATTCATGGGATCAGTTTCGGACGTGTGAACCTTCATATGTGTTACTTTTCTGATATTGCCATTCTATAGTAGTGTCTCTTCCTCCTCTTCAAATATATTCCTAGGTACTATATAACATTCTCAAAAGTATGAAAATTACAATCACTAAGAAAATAATTCACCTGCTCTTGTAGCTTCTTGGCATGACTTTTTGGAAGTGGACATTGATGTGTAATATTTGGACTTGAATGAGCGTGCATAGCTGAGATGTACTCATCATTTTAAGAATAGGGCATTGTCATTCCTTACACAGAAGGAAACTATCGGCGAGAGAAACAAGAGCAACACCCAGAATAAGGCTAAGACCAAGAACAAGGGCAAAAATAAGGACTAGAAGACAGAGACAACAAGGATGGTCACTGCAGTCCACAGGGAGTATGACCACCTACTCAAGTCTCCGCATCTAATCAACAAGGTTGATCTAGGTGTCTCGACTATTCTATGCTCCATCAATAGATGATACTTCTACAAAACTATCCGTGACACCGGATCGGGCATCAACATTATGGCTAAGGTAACTTATGAATTTCTATATGGTACTATACCTATAAACCCCACCTATGTGCAGCTGCAAATGGCAGACCAGTCCTTTCACTCTATGGAAGGGATAGTCAAAGACGTCCCTGTCCAAATCGACGACCACTACGTCCCCACTGACCTCCTAGTCATTGACATGAGTGAAGATGAGTGTGATCCACCCATCATCCTAGGAAGACCGTTTCTCAACACTACCAAAGCCATCATTTATATTGGAACATGGGAAATCCATTTCAAATTCCCCTCAGAAAAGGTATGCCATCATTTCAATAGTAATTATATAATTAATGATGAGCCCAAGAAGAATAGGTCAAGAAGAAGGCAGCGTACCCGTCATCAGAAGAAGAAGATTGCTGTAGACAGATGGGCTGACTATGAAGGAGGGGTTTCAAGATTCGAAGATCGATACCCCGATGAGGAAAACACCACCAACGAGGAGGTAGCAGCAGAAGAAGAGAAAGTGATTCCAGACACTCTCCTCCAAATCACCATCACCTACACGGCAGGTACGGAAACCAAAAGTAAACTCAGATTCAAATCCTGCACAGGACATAGCACCTATGGCGCCATCCGATGCGCCCCTCAATCATTGAGCAAACAAGAAGGTCCTGTTTGGAAGACTTAAAATCACCGAACGCCACGTCAAGAGGTAACTTGGTATGTATCTGCATTTTCCTTTAGCATATTTGCTTATCTTAATTGTATTAGTAGTTGCATCTTTACTTTATTATTTCTGCATTAGAAAAAGAAAATAAAAATATATTTTGCATTGCCTCTAGAAAAATTCTAAGCCCCATGTATTTAATGTGTGATACAACAGCTCACACACTCATCTATTGTGGTGGCATAAAAATAAGTTTTAGCATATTTATTTTTTTGTCTGCATACTATAAATATAAAAGCATAAAAATATATATTGATCCTGCTAAAAGATAAATGGGTATAAGAGATTTCTAGACTTCCAAAGCTTAGAGGTTTATCACCAACGCTTATTCAAGCTTTGTTGTCTATTTGAGTTTCATAGGCTTTAAAGGATTAAGAAGAACTAACAGGCAGAAGGACATTCTGTCCCCCGTCAGAGTGCTGTCCACATTAGTCAAGCGCTGTTTCAAACAAGTACCCATGACACTCTAGAAGAATCAGTACGCCTTCACTGCCTGTCAGCAACCTCAGTAGACTATATGAACATCCAGCTTGGGGGAGAGCAACCCCTGTATACCGAGCTAAGTATTCCTCACTTATCTATTTTTTCTTAGTGTGTTATGATAATATAAAACTAAAAACATGAATAACCTTAGAAACCCAATAAAAATTCCTTCATTTATCTTTTATAATAATCTTGCTAGCTAAGGAGAGCTCTTAATAAATCTGTTAAAATGAACCTCTAGAACACACTCTTATATGGAGATGAGAATAGTTGCTCTATCGTAATTCTTTGCAAGTATCTAGTTTTCAACCTTGTACTCTCTCGAGTTTTGGATACAACTATTTAGACTTAAGTGATGTAAAGTAATTTTGGCGCCATTGCTAGGGATAGGTTTAAATGTCTATTCATAGTAATTGCGTTAAGAAGTGTCAACAATGAGGTCCTCTAGGTTAGCCATCGAGTGTCAAGGGCGCATAGGTGGAGGTAGTCCTTCAGAGAGGAGATGACTCCTCCTGCTAATCTAGAAGGTGCCCACTTGGATCCCCTGGCCTCATGATCCTTCGGGGTCAGTGTTCCTCCATATCTGGTGCCTGGAACATAGAAAATCCTGGGGCGAAGTATTGGTGGTTGTTGTGAGCTCCTCCCTTCACCCGTTGTCCTGCTTCTTGTCATCCTACCACTCACAGATTGCGTGCCGGCTTCCTCTTGTGGAACAAGAGTGAAGGTGAGTGACTGGGAATTATAAAAATGAAGTTCCGGGTTAGGTAATCGGATTTTGTTCACATATCCCAGGAAGAAATGGACAACAACTTTTGCTTTATTATGTTTTAAATGGTGCCCTTGCAATAAGTATTGTAAATCAATAATAAGGCGATGAGTAGTAGAGATAAGGTATGTTTTGATCTTCCAATGCCCCGACACCATTTTCTATTCGAGTGATAAGAGATGTGTAGGAAATAGAGGTGGAAAAACTTGTGAAAAAACTATATAAATGTTTAACCATCTCTATAATTGGAGCAACTTTTATTTTTTTATCATGGCGTAAAGAAGTTCCATTTCAGTTATATGGACAAATCGGTTATCAAACCTAGGAAATAGAGTTACGGAAATCCAACGATGCATAAATCTCAAAGTAGGGTGGTGAATGTCTGCATTCCTAGGTGTGAGTTTACCAGCGATATGTTTTCCCAAAATATCTTCTCAAATTTTTTTGTAATTAAAACCTCTTAATACATAATCGAAGTGTAGAACTTCTTTTATGAAAGCCTATGTGCTAGGCAAGTTCTTTCCAAGTGCAAGTGTATTCTCACTACACCACAACCCTTAATCAGCGACTGACTTGAAGTTGCTATAAGGGGTGTATAGCGATAGAGGGTCCGTGGCTAAAAGTTATAGCGACGGACCTCAGCAGTTGCTGTTGAAGCCGTCGTTGTATGTATATAGCAACAGACTTCATCTTTAGCAACGGACCATCCATCGCCCCATCATTTAGCAACGGACAGTCTATTAGTAGTTTTTGCAACGGACAGTTCATCGCAATAACAACTTTTAGCAACTGACAGTCCATCGAGATCAATTAAATAAGTGAAAAAAATAATGCACATATATTTAAAACTGGACCACATTCACAACCAATATTATACTAAATGACATACACAAATAGACACATTAATCATACACTCAGTCACCCATATCAAATGAGTACATATATAATCATGTGACTAGCTTATTAAGCTTCTTGCCATCAAACCAACATACAAACATGCAAATAGTAGCTGAATACATAATCTAGCTAAGTCATCCAAAAGTGATCCAACATTATGACCATCGAGTCCACAAACTAAAACTTCCAGATTGTAGTCCAAAAGTATTCAAAGATAGTATCTAGTACACCATAAGATAGCATCTAGTCCAAAAGCATTCAAGTTTACTCCCAGCACCCTTCTTGCCAACAATCTAGCACTGCCTAGCGTCTCTAAGATGATCTTGCAGCACCTTGAGAAAATCTTTGAGAAGAACTAGCAACCCCCTGAGATCTTGTTTGCTGATTGCAGACCTTTAGCTGTTACAAGTATCATAGTTAGAAACTGTAGATCTTGCAGGCAGGCATGCATGGAACATCATGAAACATAATGTTGGAGGTCAGTTGTAACTTGTAAACCGATTACAAGTAGGAAGACCAATTCAGTTGATGGGTCTCAGTAATTATAGAAAACACAGGAGCACATATAGTAGTGAACAAAATAATCCTATCTTATGAGAGATTGAAGGTGAACAAAAACCTGAGCACTTACAGAGCACACACATGGATCTATTATAGAAGACATGTAAACATTGAATACTACTAACACTAGTACACTACTATTGCCATGTTTTCCAATGAAGTATTTGGTTACTACTAAAACTACTAATACAAAGTGGTATTCATTATGCGAAAACGTGTTAGAGGTAGGTCTACTATGTTCAAAACTATACTACTATACCACCAGAGCGATTGCTAACTTAAAAAGCGTTTGCGGATAGCCCAAAATGGATCTGAGAAGAATTTGGAGAGCTGAGTTAAAGGTTTACTCTGGTGAACTGAGATAATGGTATCAGATAACTTGTAACATATGTAAGTCAATAAAGGAACTATTAATTTTGGAACAGCACCGAACTTGTAGCATGTTTTGCTACCTTTTCAATTAGCCAATAACGATTGCAACAGGATTCCTAATCTTACTGCTGGCCTGCAGCAACACAATTGGCCCTTAATATGCATACAATGTACACTGCATGAAAGTCAAACACACCCTATCTTTGAGATACACTATGGCAGATCGAGAAGCAATCAAAAAGACTTTTGTTAGTATATATAAAACTAAAGTAAAGTTCTCCTAAAACGATCTAGGTTGACTTTCTTTAACACTGTTTAAGTGAAGTTCTTACTAAAAGCACAGCCAAATGCCACAACTATAATATATGCAGACTTAGTACTGGACAGTTCATATGCTTCAATTGTGATTAAAGAACCTCAATTGGGACATATGTATCTAAAGAAGCTTATCCGGCTGGGATTCTCCAGTAGACAAGGCAAGAATAATAGTAGTAGTACATAGTCCTGACTAAATCTTGAGAAGAATTACTATAACAATGTCTTGACCTTTTTATATCTTTTAATTCATAAAGGATATTATGGCAACCAAAATTATTTTTAGAACCTACAGACTAATATCTACAACTTTCATAAAGAAGACATATTTTTATCATGCCTTTAAGGTATCCTAATCCAGAGTTGAAGACAAACCTCATAATCTGCTCAAGAATTGGGACAACAAGGTTCACATTTTCATATACCCAAATCCTCAAGTCCAAAAATATGAAATTTAACCAAAGATCAGAGAATTCCATATCCTACAACTTTGGTATTACTAACCTTTGCAGAAAGAACCAATTAAATGGACCTGAGCAAGACCCAATATTAACTGAAAATTATGCTGAGGAAACAATACCTTGAGATATATATCTAGAGTTTCGCTTATCCAAACATCATGATTCCTACCAATCTGGAAAGCTATAGGAAAGTACTGCAAGTCTCTTATTCTTTGTGAAGTCCCACAATGCCTCTAAGGTTCCCAAAATACACCTATATCTAGTTCTATCAAAAATTTCGTCAGAACATGACAGCTAATTTAGAAAACTCATATCTCCCAAACCATTCGGGATAAAATCATGAAACTTCACGAGCTAATAGATCTGAAGCTCCTCTACAACTTTCCTATTATCAACATTCGAAGAAAAAGAGATTTAAGTCACGGAAACTACAGTAATAGGTATAGTACTCAAGAACCTACACATCTAGAGCACTCATAGCTTTTTACAGAGTTACAGACTAGATGAACTAAGCATGAAGAAACAAAAATAAGAGTACTCACGGTTAGATCAGAGGAGTTGTTGCTAGAGCCCAAATCCGCACACACAGCAGCACACATAGGCTTCTTGACCCTACCTGGGCACCATGGTTGTCGAGTTCAGCACCTCGGTGGTGCACGCCGCCGCCCGACCTGCACACAACACAGGGAAAGAAATCGAATGAGAAAGATAGCTAGAAAGCTGCTAGTGTCCTTAGATTCGATTCTGAGGGAGTAATAGAGGAGGAAATCAAACCATGGTTGCCGATTTACGGCATCTAGTTTGAACGCAGTGAAAGGGGGAAAGAGAGCAGAACTGGGATCTCAAATTAGAGGGTATTAAAAGGTCAGAATGGAGGGGAAATGGCAGGGGTAGCACCATTGTATTGGAGAGAATAGTATGGAGATAATTAGAGGTGAGATTTGCCATCCGGGGAGGTGGATTTGAGCAGCGGGGGCTGCTGCCATGTGCAACGTGAAGAACAGATAGGGGTAAGGAATGAAGCAGAGGGAGGAAGAGAGAGTTACGGTGCTGGTCCATTGACCTACGGCTGCCTGCTACCTAGGGTCTCAGTGTATTAGTAGTAGTAGTACTACTACTAGGAGGGCAACATATTTTTCTTCTGGGTCAGTCTTAGGGTCTACTGACGTGTAATAATAGACAAATGGATCAATCCATGAGTAGACAACGGAAGGAAAATATTAAGAATATTAATCAATCTAGTGACTAACTAATTCTGTTTTAACAAAGGAAGTAATAACTAAGAATATTACAGCGGGAAGGGCCCAAGTACCACGCGCGAATGGAAAATTTCTATAGCCACGGACCATCTGATGTTGTTCCTGATGTATAGCAACGGACTGTCCAACGCAAAAGAAAAAGATTATAGCGACGGACCGTCCATCACCCTATTCGGTTTTAGCAACTGACCGTCCTTCACTAACCTTTAGCGACTCACCATTCTATGCTAATAACAACTTTTAGCAACTGCAGTTAGTTGCAGATTAAGGGTTGTGGTGTAGTGTCTATTCCAAATAAACAGAAGGCGATCCCTTTATCTAATCTTTGCATCGTGCAAAAAAATTGTATGGTCAAAAGACAAGACCCTCGCTCCCAAAGTGGATCAACATCACCCCACCCGACAGCTTTCCAAATAGTGAAGAATTTGTCATTCATACCTATCATGGCTAGAATGTTGGGGTCATACATTGGTGTGAGCTCAAACTCACGGTCCTTGATGCATAAGTAGGCTTGTATTTCTCGATCGTCTCTCAAGTCCAGGAAGGCGACATTCGCTTGTTCGACGCCATGTGGTGCCAGTTCCTTGATGTGTTCTTCTTCTTTATCTTCATTTATCAGGCTTTCTTCACGCTTGGTGTAGTGTGAACTTGAGGTTGCATGGGAGCGCTTTGACCCTCCTCTAGCGGCTTTCTTGAGCGTGCTAGCGATCGTCTTCCCAAACCTACGCATGGTAGAACAATAGAACACAAGGCAAAAACTTGGGTTCGGGTTAGGAGTTAGCTCACAAGAACACTAGAACTAGCTTGAGCTCAAACACGTGGAGAGTTTTCTTGGACTAAAACTTGAGGGAGAGTGAGCGAGTGAGAGTGTGAGAGTGAGTGAGGAGCTACTGCTGGCTGCACTGGTATGTATAGAGATGGAGCACAACATGGAGAGGGAGGGGCAACGACCACCTGCACCCTGTCCAGAGGACAGACCCATTAGCGCCAAGCCTGGGTTGGTCGACCCACTGGTTCAGCGGGCCCCCAGGTAGGCCTGCTCTGCCTCCCCTTTGGAGGCTTGCTTCTAACGACTATTTGAAGTTCCAAACTATTGGCACGTTGGTCAGACCCCCAATGGTCTTTTTAATTTTAACTTTCCTCTTTTTATTATATTTTTAATTTTTTAAAATTTTGGAAAAATTATATTTGATGATATTATATTAGTCTTATACAGAATATAAAATTTTTATGATTTTTTGAAACTTTTATTTTGGATGGAATAATTCAAAAATTGTATAATTGAAGAAGATTTTCTTTCATAAAGAAGTTCTATAAATATTTATTTATTTGTATACATATATAAACTTACCATTTTACCTTTGGCGAAGGGTTGACATTTTTAGTCTGCCAGACAAGACTCTTCCTCGTTCATTGGTTTGTGGCTGCACTTGGGTTATTGCTAGATGATTCTGACTCATTGACAGGTATTGCAGCAGCAATTTGACCCAATTGAGTTTTTATCATCTTATTAAAGCTCAACTGATTTTATATGGAGGAATTAAAATTTTCTAATTTAGAATTTATATTTTCAATATTTTTATCATGATAGACAAGTTTCTTAGTAATATTTTCATTAATTTTAGCTTGCCCTAGCACTAAATCTTTCAAGGAAGGTTGATTCGAAGCATACTTAGAACTGGAATTGTAGGTCGAATTACCTTGGTAGGGTGGACGTTGTTGGTTGTTCCACCCACTATTACCTGGTTGGCGAAACCCGTTGTTGATGAATGCTACGTCTTCTCGGGTTTTGGGACAGTCATTCCCCAAATGGCTAATGTTGACGGTCCTTAAGTATCAAATTTAATTATCAAATAAATAAAGAAAAGGATCCAAATGAAATCAACATCTAGACTTAGGGTTTTATCTGATAGAATTCCACGAGTTTTGGTGTTTGTCTATTTCTGCAGGGGGTTATCAGGAAATACGGAAGAAAGGCCCACACGTCGGGATTACATAGAGATATCAACGTGCCACGCAATTATCTTACATCTAGAAGACTCCAGAAGCCACGAGACCGAAGCGGAGGCGAAACGGGGCCAGAGGCAGGGCGCCCACCCTCCTGCCCTGGGCGCCCGCCCCCTCTGGGAGTCCAATCAGGACTCTGCTTCGTGGGAGATCTCCACCGACCTAAAGGATGAATCTAAACCATACAATCTATATCGGTTTGATCCAATGGCCCATATTCACTTGAAGGGACTATAAAACCAGACCCCTGGCCCCTGGAGGAGAGAGCCTCTCAACCCTAATTCATTGTTCTTCAAGGGAGAAGAAGCCTCTGATCAAGATTAGAGCCACCACATCAATTAGATATCTAGATTAGCATAGCTACATAGGATTAGAACTAGAAGGAGTCAATCTTCGATTGGTTTCCGGATCTGTCAAGAGGATTCTTGGTAATTCTCTAATTGTGCTTCTAATTACTTTCTAATTATCTTTGTTCTTCAATATTATGAATATGACTTTGTTCTACTTCAATATATTGCTTATGACTTTGCTCTACTTGCTTATATTCAAGATTATATTGTTCTTAGTTTATCATAGTTATGTACTTGGCTTAGTTAGATTGGATTTATATACATGCATAGGATCGTATAGCGTTTATCCATCGGATCCATGGGTAAATGATAGATATTGTGTAGGCGTGGTGCTTATACCGTATTTATCTGCGATTGTACCCAATATGCCAGATCGTGGGGTAGTTCGTGATAGTGACAGCTTCATTGATTCTTATATAGTCCCCCTCTCGTGTATTGGGCTGGCAGAGCAACATTATTATAGGGGAGTGATTGCTATGTTTCTCATATTCCTTGCTAATATCACTATGCATGGGCGTAGTCTTGTCTCGCAATGATTGCTAAGTATGCTTGCACTAACTATGATAATGCTAGACTATATAGTTGAGAATAACTTAGGAAATATTCTTGTGGTTCGTTCTAATACCATGCTAATGACTTTCTAGAGTATCTAATTGAGGTGCTTATCATATTTATTATGTGGCTAGATCAGATTAGTTATCCTTGTCACTATTATTATTTCATATATCTTTTATGTGACACTTATCCCTGTATGAAGAGTTAGATATAATGTTCTCAATTATACATGCAATGATAGATGCTCAATCTCATATTCTATTCTGTAATCAATATTGATGATTGCTAATCCCTTCCCAGTGGTAAAAATATAAATAACGATACCTGGAATACTTCCCGGTTAAAATGCTGCATCGGTATTAATCTGTGTGCTTGCAGATCCAATTCATTATTTATTTAGAAGAGCAATTGCATATTTCAATACCGCGTCTCTCATATCATGCTGGGGATGACAACTTGGCTTAAGTGGTGTGAGGGATAGGTTTGGCATTTTTGGCACCGTTACTAGATTTAGAGAACTTAGTCTACTTTTGGTAATGATGTTAAGAATACCCAACAAGCATTTTTGGCGCCGTTGCCGGGGAAGGTTGATTACTAATCAGGAATGGAATAAAGGATTTTGAGTTATCATTCGCATCACTAATATGATTGAGCTTATCTATTCTCTCATACAGTTTTACCCTGATATTTTTCTATTTTATCTTATGCAGGGGAATGTATGAATAGAAGACATCTTCCAGGAAATTTTGTTGACAATCCTGAAGCATTATTCAAGAAGACGAGAGCCAAGCTCAAGAAGAGATCATGAACACTTCAGCAAGAAGCTTCATCCAATCAAGAAGATCACCGGAACTTGTCTTCAGAGTTCGAAGCCATGGCGAACAAATCAATCTGCGAGTTCTCAGCTCCCACTACGGACAACATCCGCACTGGACCTGCTGCAGAGATCGATGTCAACTTTGAGCTCAAGCCTGGACTTATCAACATGGTGCAATCTAACCAGTTTTGTGGGAAGGCACACGAAGATGCTAGTGCTCATTTACAACACTTCCTGGAGATTTGCAACACATTCACCATATCAGGAGTTTCCAAAGATGCTATACTACTTCGCCTCTTCCCATTCTCACTGTTAGGAAGAGCGAAGCAGTGGTTCTACGCTACAAAGGAGAAGAATACTATGTGGGCACTCTGCTCAACAAACTTCCTGGCAAAGTTCTTTCCCATGGGCAAGACCAATGCTCTCCGTGGGAAGATTACAAGTTTTCAGCAACAAAATGATGAATCTGTTCCAGAAGCATGGGAGCGCTTTGAAGACTACATCCTAGAATGTCCCCATCATGGAATGGAGAGTTGGCTACTAATGCAGACGTTTTATCATGGACTCGGCAACAGTGCCCGAGAGACCATGGATGCTGCAGCTGGAGGAGCATTCTTATCACTTACTATACCAGAAGCCACAGCTCTTGTGGAGAAGATGGCGTCCAATCAAAGCTGGAATGAAGAGAGGACCCAGACACGCAAGAGAGGTGGAGGTATGCATCAGCTGAAGGAGGTAGACATGTTGTTTGCAAAGCTAGACCTGCTCATGAAGAAGCTCGACGATAGAGCTGGAGACAAGAAAGAAGTTATGCACATATACGACTCTCACATGACTTGTGAGGAGTGTGGAGACACTGGACACTCAGGCAACCACTGCCCTGAGATGCTTGAGGATGTGAACTACATCAACAACAACAACAACAACTACTACTACAACCGTCCTCAACAAAATCAAGGTTGGAATCAACAGAGGCCTAACTACTCAGGTAATTATCAAGGTAACAATTCTTACAACAATACTAATAATTTTCCACCTCTGAGAGAGTTAGTCAAGGAAAGCTAATGGATAACCTATCTAAGAAATTGGCATCTAATGATAAAATGCTAGAAAATATAAATAATAGAATGGATAATTTTTCTACTGCCATCAAGAATCAAATTAGCTTTAATAAAATGATTGAATCCCAGTTAAATCAAATAGCTGCTGCTGTTCCCGTTACTAACCCCAGTATACCATCACAACCGGAAGGATTAGAATCTGCAAATCTTGTAGACATGTTTGATGCAGGTAATAATTAGAGTAACCCCGTCACTGAATTCTCTACTGACCTTCTGCCGGTCAAGAGAGGCGATCCAGGACGCCCCGTCATCCCGATCTCCATCGGCATGGTGGACATTCCAGAAGCACTCTGCGACTTTGGCTCCAGCATCAACATTATACCCAGGGTACTCTATGAGAAATTCTTTACATATCCTTTATTAGAGACAACCATGTGTTTGCAGTTTGCAGATCAGACGATAACTTTTCCAAAGGGAATATTGAAGAACCTTTGCGTCCGAGTTGGTACCTTATATGCTCTAGCCGACTTCGTAGTGGTAGAGACCGGAAATGATGAGAGAGCACCTATCATCTTAGGGAGGCCATTCTTGAACACCACGGGAGCTATCATCTACGCTAGTGCTGCCAAGATCAGTTTCTACGTCAAAGGGAGGAAGGAGACATTTTTCTTCAAGAACAAGACTACACAAATTCCAAATCAATCCAGACGTGAATCAAGGAAGAGGACCAACAGGAGGAACAGGAACAAGCAAGTGTGGACCGAGTCAGCTAAGATGGTCACTGTAGTTCATGGAGGCCAAGATCACCAACTTAAGTCACCGCTTTTGACCAAGAAGGACGACCCAGGAATGCCAAGCATCTACTGCTCCATAAATGGATACAACTTCTACAAGGCAACTTGTGACACCGGATCGGGCGTTAACATAATAGCCGCAGTCACCTATCGGCTCTTGTTCGGAACCATGCCACTAAGACCAACATACATTCAGCTCCAGATGGTAGATCAGACATTTCGAGAAGTTAAAGGAATAGTAACTGATGTCCCAGTCAAAATAGACGATCATTTTGTCTACACAGACTTTCAGGTTATTGACATGGGAGAAGATGAGTATGATCCACCCATCATCCTTGGAAGACCGTTCCTCAGCACCGTTAAAGCAATTATCTACATTGGAACCGGAGAAGTCCATATGCACTTCCCCTCAGAGAAGGTACGCCGTTATTTTACTGACCCTAACTATATCGTTGAAGAATCTAAGCAGGTCAGAAAGAGACGCAACCGCAACTAGAGGAGGCAGATCATCAAGGACGGATGGGCAGACTATGAAGGAGAAGTTGTAAGGTCAGAAGACGTAGAGTTTAAACAGAATTATCCAGAGGAGACCGTAGCACCGAGTCAGGTATGGAAAGAGAAGATAGTTATCCATGAAGAGGAGGCGCTGCCGGAAGTACCGACTCCGCCACCCAACGAACCTCAGGACAATTGAGAAAATGGAGAGTCCCGTTCGGAGGACTTAAAAACACCAAACGCCTTGCCAAGAGGTAAACTTGGTAGTTATCCTTTCTCTTTCAATCTTGTCAACTAGTTTACTTAGTTAATCATATTCATACTATCTTAAAAATAAAAGAAAATAAAAATATGAAAAACAGTAAGCCTCATGTGAGTAGACGAGTGGCATAAAACCCATAAGTACATTCACTGTGGTGGCATAAAAATAAAATAAAAATTTCTTTTCTGCTTTATAAAATGAAAATATAAAAATAGGGAGTAACATTTATTAAGGAGTCTCAACATGATAAAGGCTAGATATTTATGCTAACACTTAATCAGTTCCACAAGCTTTGTTGTCTATTTGAGCTCCACAGGATTTAAGAATCAAGAAGACTAGCAGACGGAGGACATTCTAATCGCTGTCAGAATGCTGCTGACTTTCAAATACACCTCTGCCACCTGCTAACTGCATCAAGAGAAATTACGTCAAAATTCAGCTTGGGGGAGAGCACCCCCATTTATCTCGATAAGTATTTCTACCTATCTTTATACTTATACTATATTAGAATATAAATATACATAACTATGGAAAAATCAAATAAGGATTTTATACTTATATATATATATATATATATCTTTTGCTTAGTGTGTTTAATAAATAAATAAAGTAGCTGTGTTAATCTGTATCTAAATAAAACTTAAGCATGGATGTGATGAATAGTTGCTCTGCCTAATTTGCACAATTTAAGTTCTCTCTCAAGTTTAGACATAACTGTTATAATTTAAAGCTTGCTCTAGACCTAAACTTGTGGGATGAAAACTTGATCTAAAGTCTGAGTTGTTAACGGATACGATATGGAAAGGTTGAGCTGCTGTTTATCTGTTCCTAGAGATGCTAGAATTCTAGAGAATTTTATCTTTGAAAATCTTTAAAATGTTGCATGATGAGTTCCTATATGATGAGAGTTTAAATTCCTACCACAGCCATATATACATGCTTGCTAGACTTTTTGCCACACATTTACTATTTACTGCTTATGAGCATTGAGTGTGGTCAAGCTGTGTAGACCCTTAGGAGCTTATCATGTGGTTAAATCAAGATTTCACTTGCACGTTCACTCATATATGCTACTTCTACTCCGGAAGTACCATCCACATATATCCATCCATCTCCAGAATCACCCAAAAATATTCTACTCCTAATCCGGGAGAGAATAGCCAAAAATATCTCTGTTTTTTTTCCTTGTGAAATAAATGCTCAAGTTATCTTGTTACTATCACTTGCTATATTATCTCAAGAGATGAGTGCTCTAAAAAAAAGAGAAAGATACGAGGAAATAAAAAGGAGCAAGTGCTCGGAACCTCGAAAGAAAAGAAAAAAATGAGACGAGAGGTAAAAATGGACAAGTGTCCGACAGTAGAATTAGGGGTACAAGATACCCACCTGAGAGAAAAGAAAAAAAGAAGAGCATCTCACTCTCCTCATAAAGTTTTAAAAAGCAAGGAAGGTATGTATCCCCTCAAAGAGAAAAAGTAGAATTAGACTTCCACCACCATTGTTTCCACCATTGTTATCACCATTATCACCATACATCATTCATTCGCCACACATGCACATCTTGATTTGACTTATTGATTTGTTTCTTTGGATCCATGGTTTGACTATACAATACATGTCTTGTAAGTATGTATACTTTATCTCCCACCTATGAGCTCCAGATATTAAAGCCTTATTAGAAGAAGGGTGAGAGAGAAGGCAATGTTACTATGCCTCATACCACAAATACTACATATCTTGAGAGAAGGCATATACCATCACTGCCTTGGTAAGGATCCAGAAATACCACAAAAGAGAGATCTGAGAGAATCATACAAGGAATGTCTGAGTTGTATTTGAAAATCTGCAAAAACTCTAGAGCTATAGCTGATCAAGAATAAGAGACATGGCACTTGGCTAGACTGTTCTATCTTTTAACCACTCAAGACGGAAGTGACGATTACAAGTCCCATGGTAAAGGTAAAGTAAGTAAGTTTTAAGTCTTGACAGTTTACTCTAACTCAGAGATGAGATCTTATTTAGAAAGCATGTGTACCGTCAATTTAAAGATATTGCAATAACTTATGATCCATAGCTGAGTCTATCCTTGCTCAGGGACGAGCAAGAGGTAAGCTTGGGGGAGTTTGTTGACGGTCCTTAAGTATCAAATTTAATTATCAAATAAATATAGAAAAGGATCCAAATGAAATCAACATCTAGACTTAGGGTTTTATCTGACAGAATTCCACGAGTTTTGGTGTTTGTCTATTTCTGCAGGGGGTTATCAGGAAATACGGAAGAAAGGCCCACACGTCGGGATTACATAGAGATATCAATGTGCCGCGCAATTATCTTACATCTAGAAGACTCCAGAAGCCACGAGACCGAAGCGGAGGCGAAACGGGGCCAGAGGCAGGGCGCCCGCCCTCCTGCCCTGGGCGCCCGCCCCGTATGGGAGTCCAATCAGGACTCTGCTTCGTGGGAGATCTCTACCGACCTAAAGGATGAATCTAAACCATACAATCTAAGTCGGTTTGATCCAATGGCCCATATTCACTTGAAGGGACTATAAAACCAGACCCCCTGGCCCCTGGAGGAGAGAGAGCCTCTCAACCCTAATTCATTGTTCTTCAAGGGAGAAGAAGCCTCTGATCAAGATTAGAGCCACCACATCAATTAGATATCTAGATTAGCATAGCTACATAGGATTAGAACTAGAAGGAGTCAATCTTCGATTGGTTTCCGGATCTGTCAAGAGGATTCTTGGTAATTCTCTAATTGTGCTTCTAATTACTTTCTAATTATCTTTATTCTTCAATATTATGAATATGACTTTGTTCTACTTCAAGATATTGCTGTTGGTGCAAAACTGATCTGCAAACACAAAGGGCTAATACCCGATTCAAACGTTAAGGCGTGCCAGCCGATTTAACCTTACTATCGGCAAAGGTGATAACTCGAATACTTTAGTCCTGACAACAGCGATGCGCCCGGATGTCACGGCTAAGAGGTATTCACGCGGAACTCGAGAACACGCCGAGCTTAAGTCGACGAATTCCTAAGAACTCGTAATAAAAGAAAAAAAAAGTATAACGAAGTCGTCGAAAAAGTAGATGCTGGAATATGAGTAAAAACGTGTGTTTGATTGATTGATAGATGTCTCATTACAAGGTTCTAGGGTCTATATTTATACCCTGCTCAAAGAGCCACAGCCAGACACGATTAGAATTCGAATTCCAATTTACACGGAATCCGTATACAAAACGATTTAAATAATTAAGGAAATAACAAAACTATCCCCCGTGACAAACTGAAACTCTGTCACAAACCATTGGCGGCTGCCGAACTCTTCCTTCGTATCATCGGCAGACTCCCTTGCCATAGTCATCGGCAGACTTTCTCATCATAGCAATCGGCACAGACACATCACCGCCTGTAGACTTAGTCACGTTCAACTTCTCCTTCATCGGCAACCACCTTCATCGGCAACTCATCCTGTAAACAAAACACTGCCGTCTTATCCTGCCAGCCTGGACACGTGCCCAAAAATGGTGTCAACACATGCCTCCCAATTTCGGAGTATGAAATCTTCAATGCTCCGAAATTCTCTGCAGTAATGATGCCTTTTCCCGCAATTAATGCTCTTAATCTGGTAACCGACAACCTCAATCTGAACAACTCTGATCCTATTCTTCTGCATATTCCTCGAAATCCTTAACTTCCTAAACGGGCATTTCCTTCTCAACCGTACATCGGCAATATTACCGTTACAAAGATCTGCCGATGAACTGATCAGGACGTTCGTACAAACGGCTATCTTCACTTTACTTGCCCATCGGCAATATGACCGTTACAGGACGCTGCCGATGGACCGACCAGGAGATCTCGCACAGTAAAATATCTCCAGATAATGACCGCTCCCCGTCAAATCACCTGTACAATCCCTCGATTATCGTGCGAACAGTTACCATATCTACCTGAACACCCTCAGATTTCTCGGATGCGGCAAGGAGATAAGTCAGATTTGCCCTTGCCCATTTTGTCTTATAAATAGTTCCTTCTTGGGTACTCCTTCTCCATCACATCATTCCACCATCCCAACTTTACTTTCCTAGCGGCGGCGCTGTTCAACGTCTCCAAGACCTCCGGCAAAAACTCTTCTTCGCCAACCCGAAGCCCCCAGGCATCCTCCTCGTCGCAAGATGGCTATTAGCTTCATCGTCCCTGAGGTTAGTCCTTCATTCCATCCCCTGTTCTTTTCTTCGCATCCCTGTTCATCCGCAATCCATTTTACTGAACATTTTCTTTTCCTTTTCTTTGTGTTCTTTTTCTTTATTCCAAAACCACCAGGAATTGTCTAACAAAATCGTCATTCCCACCGATCAACCACACCTCCAATGCCTCGACCCTCTAGGGGATCCAGATCCAACCGATCTCATTAACGCAGAAACCAATAGGATCCCTTTCAGAGCCGAAAATTTTTCTTTAGATCTGTGGAAAGACACCTTCCACTCTTGGCCCAACCCTACCGTAGGGTGGAAAGACTGGTTCTTGAGAGTCAGCAACTCCAATGAAGTCCAGTGGGGTGAGAGAAAACTAGATCAATGCATTAGGCTGTCCATTGCCGATATGCACAGGAATGAGTCACTGTTGATAGTTGCATCTTACTTTTGGTCAGACACCCTCAATGCTTTTGTCTTTGGCCACGGCCCTGCTTCTCCTACTCTTGCCGATGTAGCCATGCTCACCGGTCTAGATGTATCTTCTGCCGATAGCACTCACTTTTTTGACACAGCTCCTAGTGCCAAAGTAGAGACCCGCGCTATCGGCGGCTGGTCAGGGTACATTCAGAAGTATCATGGGAAGGGACCTGTCAGCATAAAGGAACAAACCACCCTTCTGAATATGTGGCTAGACAAGTTTGTGTTCTGTGGTCGATCGGCAGGACCGACTTCCGTCTATCTATCGGCAGCAGAGAGACTAGCTAACGGTGGCCGATTTCCTCTCGGTCGATACTTGCTTGGCGCCGTTTACCATCTTCTCCATCAGGTGGCCAAGAAACTCCTGCTCGACCAGTCCACCGGCGACTTAGGCGGCCCTTGGTGGTTCATTAACATGTGGCTTAATCTGCATCTGCACAAGCGCCTCAACTTTAACTTGTTCACACAGCGCTTCCCAAGAGATATAACTGAAAATCATGTGCTGGGTGAAGAGGAATCGGCAACACGCGCTCCCTTGAACTTTGGCGAAGCTGTCATAGTTCTACCTGGTTCAGGGGGTAATCCAAATCAGATCGGCCGATTCTTCCAGACTCTGTATGAGGGCTTGGCCAGAGATGAACGACCGTGGTTGTCCTATGATGACCCAGACAGTATGCTCCCCCTGGTTTTCAATCCATTTGATGACGCTCTTGACAGGGATAATGAGGTGATGATGGCAATTGTGACTCCTAGAGCCATACCAGTGAATTTCTTTGGTAGCACAAAAACCTCTGCCCAGACTTATGAATTTTACAACCCATCGGCATTAGCTCGTCAATTAGCTTTCGGCCAGTTGCCGATTGCGCTCTGTTATGCCGATGTGATAAAACCCAGAGAGCCCATCAGCAACTTTCTTGAGTGGATTCGAGTAGCCCAACTACCACCGAATGCCGATACAGATGCAGATTTGTCAGAGTGGGTTCCAGTCGCTTTCATCACTCAGGCGTACAAACTATGGTGGGCAGAATGGAAGGAGCATCTATTCTGCAAATCAGCCCTTTCGTATCGTGGCATGATCGATCCCGAGTATAAAGTCCCTGACGACACTGTAAGTATTCCAAACCGATGTTCCAATTTCTTTCAATTCTATTTCCATCGGTAACTCACCTTTGTATCCCTTTTGCAGGTTGACAACATCCCTCCATCGGTTAGCAGAAGTGGTAAGCCGATCGACCTGTTTCCACCAAGCCCAATTTCTTCAATCGGCCACAATGCTCCTACTCTGGCTACCATTGTGCATCGAGGTGTGCGCCTTAAGAAAGTCACTACCAAGAGAACTCAGACACCACCATCGGTAGCCGCTTCCACTCTGGCACAAGCTTTCAAGGCAATTTGTCAACCCTTTTTTATTTATACCGATTAACTTTACATCGGCTATATTTGTATTTATAAACTCCTTTTTATTGCTGCAGCAAACCGGTGCATCGGCAAAAGCCAAACGTCAAGGTGCCGATGCCCCCCAGTCCAGCCAACCAAAGAGGAAGGGCACCAAGGGTACCAGGGCTGGAACAAAGCGCCAGAAAGTGGCGACTCTTCCTCCTCCTCCTCCTCCTCCGGCATCTCCTATTCCGGTGGAATCTTCTCCCTCCCCTCCAGATGTAGAGATCCAGCAAGCACCATCTCCCCCTCATTCGCAGGAAGCACCAGAAGCAGACAAACCCCAGCAGGAAGAACCCCAAGTAGAAGGTACATTAGCTGACGTGGGTGGACAAACAACCGGCCCGGCAGGTCCAATTACATCATCGGCAGTTCCCCCAATTCAGACAAGCATTGTTCTTCCTCAGGGTAACATATTGTATTATATTGCCACCGATGAACTTATTCTCATTCAGCCTCATAACTCTTTCTGTCTTCCTTTCAGTCGATGTCGTCCCATCGGCAACCCTGGCCGATCAACCTGTGGCTCCACCGGCATCTTCCAGTCAACGGCAAGAAATAGCCTTGAAGCAAGTAAGTCGCTCAGCCTTCATTAGTAGTATTTGCCGATTCTCCGAGCATGAACTAACTCACTCTGTTTTTCTTTCTCAGGAACAAGATTCTCCCGATAGCCTTTTCTCCTTCGCCATCGACATCTCTGAAGAAGAAGGTGAAGAAGCAAGCTCTTCCCATACAGTTGGCATTACATCGGCAGAGATCAGGGCCAAGCTGAAAGAACTGTCGGCCCTCCTTCATCAGGACACGGCACAACTGGTCGATGACTCCGACCCAGCCAAGGTTCTGTTCAGGACTCTCAGCGGCCAGATCCCAACCGATTTTGAAGAAATCCTCTTCCAAGCCGCACATTTGGAGAGTCGTCAGCTGCAGTACCAGAGGGCTTCTCTGCGTCTTGCCGATAGAGCTGCTCAGACTCAACTCTCTGAAGAGATGAGGAAAGAGAAACTCCTGACCGATGAGAAGCACAAGAACATCGGCATCTTGAGATCTTCAGAAAACACGCTGAAGTAGAAGATATCTGACTTATCGGCAAAAAGGGAATCCCTATTGGCAGAACTCAAACAAGTGGAGGACGCCTTGTCCCAAGCCCAACAGGAAGAGAGTCAACTGCCAGAGACCATTAAGCTCCTTGAGCATGAGCGGAACGTCCACGGTCGCAAGGCGCTGCAGTTGAAGAAGAAGCTGAAGCCGATAGAAGGCTCTGCCGATGACGATATCAAGGAGATAGAAGCAGCCAACCAAATCCGGCTACGCGCCATATCGGCGATCCAGGCGCTGGTGAACACATGAAGCTCTCATCGGCAACACATCTGTGTTTTCCTATTTTTTTTTATATTTTAGTCTAGCCGATAGGACTGTTATCGGCATCTTTTGAAACATTAAGTCCTGCCCCCAAACATTTAAATCCAGCCGATAGGAGTGTTATCGGCACTTAAACTTTTATGCATCGATCCATATGCTGGGGTAGTACTTCTTTAAATATTTGCCATTTAATGCTCTGGGAAATTCAACTCCTTCGAGAGTTTATAGAATATAGGCATTTCCAGGAGCCGATCGACTTATCCGATAAGGACCTTCCCAATTAGGTGACCACTTTCCAAACTTCGAACTTTTAGTCCCGATCGGTAAAATTAATTTCCATACCAAGTCCCCATCGGCAAACTCCTTAGCTTTTACTTTCTTGTCATACCATCTAGCAACTCTCTTCTTATTTTCTTCTATACTCATTAAAGCCTTTAACCGATGTCCCGCTAGATCATCTAACTCATCGGTCATCAAAGTGGCATAATCATCGGCAGCTAATTGATCTTGAAAAGATAATCACCTAGATCCAGCCTTAATCTCCCAAGGTAACACTGCATCATGTCCATATACCAATTGATAGGGTGACACCTTGGTTGATCCATGACAAGCCATCCGATAGGACCACAACGCTTCATTTAATACTGTATGCCACCGCTTAGGATTTTCTTCAATCTTTCGTTTAATAAGCTTGATAATTCCTTTGTTAGACGCCTCGGCCTGCCCATTAGCTTGAGCATAATAAGGAGAAGAATTCAACACTTTGATCCCCATACCGATTGCAAATTCATCAAACTCCCCTGATGTAAACATAGTGCCCTGATCGGTAGTAATTGTTTGAGGAATTCCAAATCGGTAAATGATATGCTCCTTCACAAAATCAATCATATTGGCCGATGTGACTTTCTTTAAAGGAATAGCCTCAACCCACTTAGTGAAATAATCAGTGGCAACTAGAATAAACTTATGCCCTTTGCTAGATGGTGGATAAATCTGGCCGATCAGATCAATAGCCCATCCTCGGAACGGCCAAGGCTTTATGATAGGATTCATAGCCGATGCAGGTGCCCTTTGAATATTACCAAACTTCTGACACCCTTGACACCCTTTGAAATACTTAAAACAATCCTCAAGTATAGTCGGCCAATAATATCCATTTCTTCTAATCATCCACTTCATCTTAAAAGCCAACTGATGTGCCCCACATACTCCTTCATGAATTTCTCCCATCAAACTCCTAGCTTCATCATCACCTAAGCATCGGAGAAGAATTCCATCAATAGTTCGATAGTACAATTCATCTTCGAGGAGCACATACTTGGTTGCTTGAAACCGAACTCGTCTTTCAACTTTCTTGGATGGATCTTTCAAATAATCAATAATTTCCTTCCTCCAATCATCAGCATTGATTGCCGATACTGTATTAATTATAGGCGGATATCCTGAGGCATGCTGAGCTAACCAATTGGCCTCTTCATTATGCAATCGGGGAACATGTTCTAAACGGAAATCTTTGAATTCCTTTAACAGTTGCATACTCCTCTCGTAATAAGTTATGATAACTTCACTTCGGCATTCATAGTTCCCGGCCAATTGATTTATAACCAACATAGAATCCCCAAAGATTTCGACAGCGTCAGCACGAACTTCTCTTAACAACTCCAATCCCTTGATCAAAGCCTGATACTCAGCCTGATTATTTGTTGATGTAGCAACAATCGGCAAGGAAAATTCATACTTCCTCCATTTAGGGGAAACTAATACTACGCCGATCCCTGCCCCCCGGTCACATGTAGATCCATCAAAGAAAAGCGTCCAGGGCACAATTTCCAAAGCCTCCACTGCACCGCAATGTTGAGTCACAAAATCGGCCATAATCTGCCCTTTAACTGCCTTAGCCGATTCATAACGCAGATCGAATTCCGACAGCGCCAAAATCCATTTACCGATCCTGCCACTCATAATCGGCACAGACAACATGTACCGGATCACATCATCTTTGCAAACAACAGTGCACTCGGCCGATAACAAGTAATGCCTTAACTTGATACACGAAAAATATAAGCATAGGCATAGTTTTTCAATGGCCGAATACTTGGTCTCAGTATCAATCAACCTCCTGCTTAAGTAATAAATTACACGCTCTTTCCCTTCAAATTCTTGAATTAAAGCTGAACCGATAACCATCCCATCGGTAGACAAATACAATCTGAAGGGCTTTCCTTGCTGAGGTGGAACTAGAACTGGAGGATTCACTAGATACTTCTTAATTTCATCCAGAGCCAACTGTTGCTCTTTCCCCCAAATAAATTCTTGATCGGCTTTTAGCTTAAGAAGAGGACTGAAAGCACGAATTTTACCAGACAAATTAGATATAAATCTCCTGATAAAATTTACCTTGCCGATCAAGGACTGGAGCTCAGTTTTGTTGGTAGGGGCCACTATCTTATTGATGGCGTCAATAGATCTTCGACTAATTTCAATTCCCCTTTGATGCACCATGAAACCAAGAAACTGCCCCGCCGATACACCAAATGCACATTTATTGGGATTCATCTTCAATCCATGCTTCCTTGTGCACTCCAACACCTTTCGTAAATCGGCAAGATGCTTTGTGAAATCCCCAGACTTAACCACCACATCATCAATATAAATTTCCACCAGCTTGCCGATGAACTCATGAAATATAAAATTCATGGCCCTTTGATAAGTAGCACCAGCATTCTTAAGGCCAAAGGTCATGACTATCCACTCAAACAATCCAACATGACCAGGGCATCTGAACGCAGTCTTCGGAATATCTTCTTCAGCCATGAATATTTGATTGTATCCTGCATTGCCATCCATAAAGCTAATGATTCGATGCCCAGCCGCAGCGTCAACCAACAGATCGGCAACTGGCATTGGGTATCCATCCATCGGCGTAGCTTTATTAAGATTCCTGAAATCAATGCAGACCCGAAGTTTCCCATTTTTCTTGTAGACCGGAACAACATTGGAAATCCATTCGGCATACCGACACTGCCGAATAAACTTAGCTTCAATAAGTTTGGTTATTTCGGCCTTGATGTCTGGAAGAATATTAGGATTACATCGGCGAGCTGGCTGCTGATGTGGCCGAAATCCAGACTTAATAGGTAACCGATGTTCAACAATTGATCGGTCTAAACCAGGCATCTCGGTATAATCCCAAGCAAAGCAATCTTTATATTCCTTTAACAAATCGGTTAATTGCTGCTTACACTCAGAATTTAACTTAGAACTAATAAAGGTAGGTCTAGGCTTATCACCACTACCTATATCTACTTCTACCAACTCATCGGCCGATGTGAATCCTTGGCCTAACTTTCCATCATCGGCGAACCTATCCATTAAAAACCTTCGTCAGAACCGACTGCTTGGATCGGTGTAATCTCGTAATTGGCAACCTTGAGAAAATCTTTCTCCCAAACTTCTCCTGAAATGCACCTGGTCTTTTCATAGGTATCCGCCTCTGCCGACGCAATGACATAAGAAGAATCTCCTGGGACAATCTCAATTTTGTCACCTACCCACTGAACCAAGCACTGGTGCATTGTAGATGGGATGCAACAATTGGCATGAATCAAATCTCTTCCCAACAATAAGTTGTAAGCACCCTTTCCACTGATCACGAAGAAAGTTGTCGGCAAGGTTTTGCTGTCGATGGTCAATTCTACACATATTGCCCCTTTGACTGGAGACACGTTCCCTTCAAAGTCTTTAAGCATCATATCGGTCTTGGTCAAATCCTGATCTCCTTTCCCAAGCTTCCGATATACTGCATACGACATAATATTGATAGCAGCTCCACCATCAACTAGGATCTTGGTCATTGGCTGCCCATCAAACCTTCCTTTGACGAACAGAGCCTTAAGATGCTGTCTTTCGTCGTCGGCAGGTTTCTCAAAGATAGCTGTCATCGGATCCAGAGCCAGCTGAGCTATCTGATCAGAAAATTCCAACTCATCATCACTGGATGGTGCAAGAAACTCCATCGGCAACATAAAGACCATGTTAACTCCTGCCGATGGACCTTCCCTCTTAGTGTCTGGTTGCTGCTGACCTCCAGACTGACCAGAGTTCTTGCCCTTGCTTAGCTCCTCTTGCCTTTCGCGTTGCAATCTCCTTTTCTGTGTCTTGGTTAACCCTTCAGGACACCATGGAGGAAGTGGCTTCTGCCTTGCTGCTGGGCGTCGATTCTCTCTTGACTCCATCCGATACGTGTTAGCATCCCTACAGAATACGAACTCATCGGGAACTCGTGCATTAGCCATCTCCTCGAGCTCTTCCTGGTTCCTGGGAAAATATTGGACACGATCACCAAGCCTATCGTGTACGCTGAGCCTGCCCCCCAGCCGATCATGAACTGACGCTCTTCTTCTGATCGGCCCATTAAATCGCCGATTGTTATCATGATGACGCCGATCAATTCTATCGTACCAATCATAACCATTGCACTCAGGGCAGTCTCTGACAGTGGGAAGCTTAATATTCTCCTCCCAACAATGGATGAAGAACGAACAATTCCAATGATCTCTATGCCGATTCCACTCCTGTCGGCGTCTCTCTTCCTCCCGACGATAATCTTTTTGCTGGCACCGGTACCGATCTTCCCGTTGCTGCCAGTTCTCTCGAGGCCTTCTATGAGTTATAACGATGCCAGACCGAGGAGGCCTCCCTGAGCTGGTTCCTTCCTAGACCAAGCCCTTACCTCTTGCATCGGCAGTAGTAACTTGATGCTGAGGATCTACCGATGCACTTTTCTCGGCTGCTTCCGATGTTAAGACCTTGGCCTTCCCCTTGGCATCCAACATGTTTGTCGGAAAAGGATGTTGGTCTATCTTCATCGGCTTCTGGGTCTTGGAACTATCAAACTTGATTCTCCCAGACTCTATGGCCGATTGCAGCTGCTGTCTGAAAACTTTGCACTCATTGGTGTCATGAGAAGTGGCATTATGCCACTTGCAATATTTCATCCTCTTCAACTCCTCTGTCGATGGGATCATGTGATTAGGAGACAGCTTGATCTGACCTTCCTGAAGTAGAAAATCAAATATCTTATCGGCCTTAGCGGTGTCAAAAGCAAACTTCTCTGGTTCCTTCTGCCCAAAAGGGCAAGACATTGGGTTCTTGTTCTTTACCCACTCTGCCAAGCCGATGACTGGTTCTTCATCAGAATCTGAGCTTGTTGCCTCATCAACAAATGATACCTTCTTGTTCCATGCTCTTTTGGGCTCGAAAGGCTTGATGTCTTGATCAGAAATCCTCTGCACCAAATGACTTAAGCTTTCAAACTCTTGAGAGGCATACTTATCCCTGATGTGTGGCAATAAACCTTGGAAAGCCAAATCGGCTAGCTGCCGATCATCTAGAACCAGACTATAACATTTATTTTTGACTTCCCATATCCTCTGCACAATACCTTCAACCGATTCATCATTGCGTTGTCTCAATTTGACCAAATCGGTGATCTTTTTCTCATGAACCCCAGAAAAGAAGTATTTGTGGAATTGCTTCTCCAGATCGGCCCAAGTAATCACTGAGTTAGGAGGTAATGATATGAACCAAGTAAAGGCCGATCCAGACAATGATCATGAAAATAGACGAACCCTCAACTCATCCCTGTTACCGGCTTCTCCGCATTAAATGATGAACCTGTTGACATGCTCCATAGTTGACGTGTCGTCTTGCCCGGAAAACTTAGTAAAGTCTGGTACCTTGTACCGATGCGGAAGCGGGATCAAATCATATGCAGGAGGATACGGTGTCCGATACGAGTAAGTGTTGACTTTGGGTTTTATCCCGAATTGATCCCTCATTACTTCAGCGATCTTATCGGCCCAATACGCATCGGCATCCTGCCGATGAGGCGGCTGCGGATCCGGCACCTGGTGGTGAGCTTCCACGTGTCTGTTTGGGGCACGATCCGCACGGAACATTGGATTGATCATCTGGCCTCCGATCTGTGGACCACCAAACTGCTGTCCACCGATTTGCTGCCCCCCAAGTTGTTGTCCGAGATTTATTGGCTGGTTGGGGATCCCCTGATTCTGGAATCCGGGATAGATCTGTCCTTGCTGGAATCCTGTAGCCTGGTAACTCTGTTGGGGCGTTTGTGGAAAGACTTGCTGTCCAAGCCATCCATTATTAGCGTTCATCGGCATAGGCGCTGCCGATGATTGGTAATTGGGTACCATCATTGAATTGACATACCCCGACTGGGCTATAGACCTCTGTTGCATCAGCATTGAATCTGCCGATGCATTAGGCATCTGGAACATTGAATCTTGAGGATTCCCAGTGTGAGGCCTTGCCGTAGTAGTTGTAGTATACCGAGGACTCTGGTTCCATGGCGCATTGGGAGGCGCCGATGCCATAGGAGCCTTGCCCCTCATGTCGGTTATCTGCGATGTACCCGGTGTCAACTCTGGTGGCATACCGTAACCCCACCAGTTGGGAGGAGGAGTCAACCCGGACATTGCCGATGCCAACATATCTGTAGTCAGTTTGTTCTGCCCTCCTGAGGTCTGCGGGTTAGTTGTCATCGGCACAGATTGTGCATTAGTAACTCCCAATGTACCTGGAGGGACGGCAGATTGTGCACTCGTAGCGGCCATAGCAGCCGATGGAGCCGTGACCTCCGGTGATGTTGGCTGATGATGAGTGGGGCCCACATAATCTGGTGGAATTTGTCCTTCCTTGAAAGTTCTTGCCACGGCATTGAAAACCGTATTAGACAGTACGCCAGCTTGGTTGATCAAAGCTCGGTTGATAGCACTGTCAACCATATCTTGAAGCTTGCCAGGATTGGCTTCGAAAGTAACCTGCCGTGGTGCCGGCAGTGCATCTTTCTGGATCACTTCGCCGCTCCTGTTCATGCTGAAGGACTTCAGGCATTGCAGCTTGTATTCCTCCAAGGCTTGAGCAATAGCTTGCTTTTGCTCATCCTTGAGATTGGCTTCCGTCACGGGGATGACGTTCTCCTGATCAAAGTCAGAGATCGACATGCTGGTCTTGATCTTGAATCTGTCCCACCGGGCGTGCCAAAAGATGTGTTGGTGCAAAACTGATCTGCAAACACAAAGGGCTACTGCAAACACAAAGGGCTAATACCCGATTCAAACGTTAAGGTGTGCCAGCCGATTTAACCTTACTATCGGCAAAGGTGATAACTCGAATACTTTAGTCCTGACAACAGCGATGCGCCCGGATGTCACGGCTAAGAGGTATTCACGCGGAACTCGAGAACACGCCGAGCTTAAGTCGACGAATTCCTAAGAACTCGTAATAAAAGAAAAAAAAAGTATAACAAAGTCGTCGAAAAAGTAGATGCTGGAATATGAGTAAAAACGTGTGTTTGATTGATTGATAGATGTCTCATTACAAGGTTCTAGGGTCTATATTTATACCCTGCTCAAAGAGCCACAGCCAGACACGATTAGAATTCGAATTCCAATTTACACGGAATCTGTATACAAAACAATTTAAATAATTAAGGAAATAACAAAACTATCCCCCGTGACAAACTGAAACTCTGTCACAAACCATTGGCGGCTGCCGAACTCTTCCTTCGTATCATCGGCAGACTCCCTTGCCATAGTCATCGGCAGACTTTCTCATCATAGCAATCGGCACAGACACATCACCGCCTGTAGACTTAGTCACGTTCAACTTCTCCTTCATCGGCAACCACCTTCATCGGCAACTCATCCTGTAAACAAAACACTGCCGTCTTATCCTGCCAGCCTGGACACGTGCCCAAAAACGGTGTCAACAATTGCTTATGACTTTGCTCTACTTGCTTATATTCAAGATTATATTGTTCTTAGTTTATCATAGTTATGTACTTGGCTTAGTTAGATTGGATTTATATACATGCTTAGGATCGTATAGCGTTTATCCATCGGATCCATGGGTAAATGATAGATATTGTGTAGGCGTGGTGCTTATACCGTATTTATCTGCGATTGTACCCAATATGCCAGATCGTGGGGTAGTTCGTGATAGTGACAGCTTCATTGATTCTTATATAGTCCCCCTCTCGTGTATTGGGCTGGCAGAGCAACATTATTACAGGGAAGTGATTGCTATGTTTCTCATATTACTTGCTAATATCACTATGCATGGGCGTAGTCTTGTCTCGCAATGATTGCTAAGTATGCTTGCACTAACTATGATAATACTAGACTATATAGTTGAGAATAACTTAGGAAATATTCTTGTGGTTCGTTCTAATACCATGCTAATGACTTTCTAGAGTATCTAATTGAGGTGCTTATCATATTTATTATGTGGCTAGATCAGATTAGTTATCCTTGTCACTATTATTATTTCATATATCTTTTATGTGACACTTATCCCTGTATGAAGAGTTAGATATAATGTTCTCAATTATACATGCAATGATAGATGCTCAATCTCATATTCTATTCTGTAATCAATATTGATGATTGCTAATCCCTTCCTAGTGGTAAAAATATAAATAACGATACCTGGAATACTTCCCGGTTAAAATGCTGCATCGGTATTAATCTGTGCGCTTGCAGATCCCATTCATTATTTATTTAGAAGAGCAATTGCATATTTCAATACCGCGTCTCTCATATCATGCTGGGGATGACAACTTGGCTTAAGTGGTGTGAGGGATAGGTTTGGCATTTTTGGCACCGTTACTAGATTTAGAGAACTTAGTCTACTTTTGGTAATGATGTTAAGAATACCCAACAGCCAACATTTTCACAGACTTCACACATCATGTATGAGTCTCAACGGTACCCCTCATGGTGTCCTTCTCTTGGGCACAGTCGTCTAGCCTTTTCACTAGTAAATCTATTTTTGTGGAAAGCATGTTTGTTTCCTTAATGGTATGTATTCCTTTTTATGTTTTTCTTTCCTCCCCCAGCTTCGATTTGTCACCATTTTATTGATCAGGCAAGGAATGTTATTGAACATTTCTCCCACGTGGTGACAGCTTTCTTTTCCTTGTAGAACCACTGTTTCACTTTCCCCATGAGAGAAAAGGGAAATAGATGGAGCCTTATGATTGTAGGTGTGACATCCTTGATGACAATGGTGTCATAGAGCTTGGGGAAGTGTTGAAGATGCATGTTCATGTCCTCGCTTGGCAAACAATGGAACTGGTTTGCCTACAACATCATGGTGACACTACTAGGTATGTGCTCATTAATGACACTACTCTTTCGTCACTGAAGATACCAAAATCGTCACAGAGTTTCTTCCGTGACGAATTAGTGACGAAATAGTGTTTGTCATGGAATGAGCGTCATTGATTGCCAATGGTGACGAAATGACAATTTTCGTCATAGATGAGGACCCATTCTATAACGAAAATACCATCGTCACAAAAGAGATTTCATTCCATGACGAAATGTTTTCGTCATTGTTGTGCCCAACGTTTTGTCATAGCATGGCAATCTGTCAGGCTACCAAACGGTGTTTGCCACGCTGGCAGCTGACGTGGCCGCCACATGGCATGGTGACGTGGCCACCACGTGGCATGGTGACGTGGCCACCATGTGGCGTGCTGACGTGGCTGCCACGTTGCGTGCTGACTGACTGCCACGTGTCGTGTTACCATGGCTTCCACGTGGCATGCTGACGTGGCATCCTCTGGTTATTCCACGTGTCCAGGTCTGATTGCATATATTTTTCATTATAGATTAAAATATTAATTCGTCACTGATTGAATTATAATATCATCATAGAATAATTATTTCATCACAGTGGCAACTGCTGATTTTATTTCAAAATGCAAGAAATATTGAATTCACCAAAAGCATGCATAAAACTAAAGATCTAATACTCATAACTTAATTATCACTGCTACACTCGGTTCACTAGCAACATAAGTGCATAAAATTAGTTCACCACACACTTGGTTTAAATAGAACATTTGCAAACCACCAGAACACACACTACAAGAAATCTGGGCTTCTATGACGACTGCCAGATGACAAAGTATTTATCTGTCATAAACAGAGACTGTTTATGACGACCATTCACAAGATGACAACTGTTTATGACCAAGATGCGTCTTTGTCATAAATATCGTCATAGTACACTCTGCATAGGCTTTATGACCATAAATCATGACAAATAGCTAATGGTCATAAAATATAAAATTATTATAATTTGTTTAAAAATATTTTCTTATCCGACCTGGATGCCGGTCCACATATCATGTGTCCTAGGTGAATTCTTCACATCCACGTCAACTCATAGTCCCATATATGTTAGAATTGCATGAAAAAAACTGCAACAAAAAAAAGTGACGCATAAGTGATTTGAACCTGGGACCTCCGACTCCCAAAAACAAGTGGCCTAACAACTTGCACTATTGATATTAGAACGTTTTCATTTCTTTTCTTTTCTGGCATCTGGATGCAGGAGGCAAAATCATTGAAAAATTGGCTAAAAAAATGTGGCACAAAAGTGGTTTGATCTTCTAATATTTTAAAATTCAAATTTTGAACTAGTCAAACAAGTCGTATGGAAAAATAACCAAAACAAAATTTCTAGAAGTTCTACAACTTTGTTTCTGAGAACTTTTCTATTTAATATCATTTACTATCTAAAAACTCTATAATAATAATAATAATAATAATAATAATAATAATAATAATAATAATAATAATAATAATAATAATAATAATAATAATAGTAATAATAATAATAGTAATAATAATAATAATAATAATAATAGTAATAGTAATAGCAAAGAACTAAACAATCTCTACTCAGGCCTTGTTTAGTTCCAAAAAATTTTGGAGAATTGACACTATAACACTTTCGTTTGAATTTGACAAATATTGTCTAATCGTGGACTAACTAGGCTCAAAAGATTCGTCTCGTCAATTTCGACCAACCTGTGCAATTAGTTTTAATTTTCTTCTATATTTAATACTCCATGCATATGTCTAAAGATTTGATGTGATGGGGAATCTAAAAAATTTTGCAAAAATTTTTGAGAACTAAACAAGGCCTCAACCAAAGGCCCAAAGCCCAAGCCCTGTAGCAATTTCATCATCTATCGATCTCACCGTCCATCTTCTGCTATATAGAAATCCTTCCATCCATCAATTCCCACTCACAACCCTAGCTGGTTCCCACGCACACACCCTCCTCCATCTCCCCAACGCCGCCACTCTCCTTCCTGTCTCCCCACTCGAGCACGGCAGACCACAATTCCGTCTCCCACTCGAGCTCGAGCAGTGCTGCCAGCTCCTCTCGTCTCCTAGCCAAGCTTGCCATCCCGGCGGTCGGATCTCCAGCCATGGTCCGTCACCAGCCAGCAACCACCATCGTCATTCGTTCGGGATCTAGCCGCCATCGACAGTTTTGGCGTGGCCACCGCCGCAGCTCCGAGATCCGACCGTCGGGAGTTCGGGCATGGCCACCCCCATGGCTCTGAGATCTGGCCACCATCTGCTTCATGGGCGTTCGTGTAGGCGCTGCTCGATGCGTCGGGCGCCGTCTTCTTCATAGGCGTCGGTAAGTTGCGGCGGAGGTCGCGACGTGATGGTGCATTGCAGGTGGACATTGACGCCGAGGTGGAGGTCGCGGTCGCAGGGCAGCCCAAGAAGAGGACGTTCCGCAAGGACAGCTACCGCGGTGTGGACCTCAACGTGCTCCTCGACATGTCCACCAATGACCTCTCCAGCTCTTATCCGTCCGTGCCTGCAGAAGGTACGCGTTTGCTGCAGCAGAAAATGGTGTTGTTGGTGACAGAATTCCGTGCTGGAGGATAGAATGTTTGTCGTTGTTTTGATTATTTTTGTCTTTCTTGGTATGTTTTTGGATTTAAGTTCCATAGGGTCTGAAGAGGAAGCCGATGGTTCCATCAAGAGTCTGCGTACGATGGTTCCCATTGCGTTCTATAAGTTCAATACTGGGATGTTAGAATGTGTGATTTTTGCAGTCTAATGTTGAGTGCATATAGAAGCTAAGGAATTTAGATTCTATGGGTGTAGTTTCAGACGTGTTTTGTTCACAGGATAGATGGTAAGTAGAGCTTAAAATGGTTCTGTATTTTTCAGCTTTTATTATCCTCCATCAGAACCTGGTTCATACTTGCAGTAGTGATGGTTTACTTGAGGTGCATCAATAATTTTGTAGCAAACAGTGTTAGATTATTAGTAGGAAATGTAAGATTTTACTATAAGTGCAGTGTCTGCGTTATAGCAACTGTATGATCTGAATGTTAATTTTCAACTTACTGTTTGAAATAGAGTCATTATTTATTGATCTGAAGGTTGATTTTCGTTTAATGCAGTTGCTATAAGTACATACCAATTTATCAGATGTGAAATTCAAATGCATGGTATGGACTATCTACATCATGTCATCTATATCTCTAACTATGTTTTGTCTACATTAATTTGTTCCCTCCTAATTTTGTTTGAAGGTGCTTCTACTGCTGGTCTCTGCGTACATTGTCATGGTGACTGCTCTTCAATTGAGAAGACGTAGTCAGTGACCAGGATGGATTGTGGGATTCAAGCTTCTTGTATGTGCGTGCAGCGTGTACATGTTTAGCAAATAGAGGCTTTGCTCGACTGTCTTTTTCTCTATGGCTGTGGTTGTGTGTGTGGTGAGCTTGACAGTGGTTGCTGTGTAGCAGGAGCGCTGCAATTAGTAAAGCTGACCAGGCTGAGAACTTGCTTGTTCTGTTTTGACAGTTCATGAGTTTAATTGGGAATATATCATGTAATTGGCTTTGTAAATTATTATTTGTGATAATTATTTAAATGGGCTCGGTTCATAATATGAGATACAAGGCTAATTGAGCTGCTGGGCCAAAAAAAACCTTTACAAAACATGTTGGGCTAATAATAATTAACTATTAAAAAAACCATGATATATGGCCCAAACGGTAGTTGGCATGTCATCTGCCATGTTATTGTACACGTGGTGTTATTTTATTCAATTTGTTATGACGATTTAGTCATGTCATTGCATCAATGACAAAAAAACTATCATCACTGTATTAATGACAAAGTCCTATGGTGGTCATAGAAGCTGTTTAGTGACCCACCTTCTGTGACGACAGTCACTTCATCACTACAGGCAGACAGTGACAGGAAACTGGCTGTTATCGTCATAATCTAATTGTCATAGAAGCCCAGAATTCTTGTAGTGACAAGTCATTGCAAAATCAAAATCAGCAAGATGCCAAGCACCAGCAGCTACAGTTCCTAGTCAGTCCTACTACCAGCAGATGAGCAGCTCTCACGTCGAAGAAGCATTGTTGATGGACAAGATACGCTTGAGCAGCGCATTGTTCTCCTCCATTGCCTTGCTGTTCATCTCTGCCAACTTATTCATCTCCTTCATCTCCGTCTGTGTCCTCGCCAGCCGTTCCTTAGCTTCTTCACTTCTCTTGAGATCGTCGAGCTCACCTTGTACAGCAGCCTTAGCTTCAACTGCTAGTTGAGCTCACTTTCGTTTGATGCAGATGATTTGGAGGATGACACTGGTTTGATGCCAACACTCTTGAGGAAAACATTTGAGCTGTTTTTAGAGAGCACTTGGGACAAAACCTACACACTAGATACTTCTGTCTCACCTTCACCAACAGGTTCTGCTCTCAAAGCTTCCATATTGACCTGAAACACCAATTACCCATCGTTAGTTGTTAATTGTTGCATGAATCTGAGGAGGAAATAGTAGACAACATGTATTTTTAAAGAATATAATAATCAACAAGATATGTGCTAGAGAGAGGTAGAAGTAAAATCAACAGGCTATAGCAAATTACAATTACAGGAGTAGTGCAAATGTGGAAACAGTAAGTTTCAAAGCATAGATAACATATAAAAATTGCATTTCTTTGAAATATACCATGCACACAACCTGTAACCAACACAACTTTCCTCAAAAGAAAATAATTGACTTGGTAAAACTCTAAAGAAACAATAGCAGAAGACTAACAGTTAAGTCTTTATGTGATTCAGCAAGCTCTTTATGTGATTCTAGCTGATAAAATTACTATACGAGCATGAAAATGGTTTGAGTGCAGGTCACAAAAAAAGAATCTACTCTATAAAGTACACTAGAACTTTTTCCTGGTCAAAACTAAAAAGAACAGAAGAGACAATGGATCCAGTAGTATCTGAATATGCTTTTTTTCTGAAAAAAACTCTTGATTATTTCCTTTGTGTTGGATGTCTTTCTATTGTGAGGGTGCTACCAACCTTTTATGTGACTTGTCTATTTCCCAGGCATTGACATGATATGTGTGTGTGGCCATGAGTCACCTATAGGCAAGCTATACTTGTTTCCATTGATGTGGACATTAACAGTGACAAGTGATAAAGAAAACTACCAAGTCATAAAGGATTTGCAGTGAGAAAAAACAGCAAAGAGCTGTTGGTACTGCAAATCATGGTTCCACAATAAATTTGTAACTCATGGACATAATAATCCAAGCATGAAGCATGTAGCTACTGGTTCAATTTGCCAAAGGTTCTAAAGAAAAGCTACCAAGCTTGACTCCATACATTACAGAAAACACAATTGGATAGTTATGACTTATTCTTAATCCAAACATTTTCAAGCTTGCAATATTTAGTTGGGAGTCACAATGCAGCAAGGATTTGTAGTGAGAAAAAACAGTAAAGAGCTGTTGGTACTGCAATAGTTAGAAAAAAGTAAAATCTATAGTCTTCAGTTGCCAAGTTGTTAATCAGAATTCTGGGAGCTGATCACAGAAAGGAATTGTAGCAGCTGCTGATGCTTATTAGAGCGGAATAATATAACATCCTGATACTACTGCTACCAATAGACAGAAAAACAATCTGGCAAGAAAATATCAAAATTGATAACTAATTGTAATGAGCAATAGATTAATTAGTGGCTGAATACAAGTAGCTAATTTGAGAATAAATTGAAGTTTATTACTTGAACCACAGAAAGCACCACTGATAAGTATGATAGATATGTTGATGAGAAAAGCTACTATAAGGGCAAATGCATTTTAAATTGTATACAATCTATAGGCTTCCTGCAAGAGAGTGAATTATTAGCATGGGCAATCATCTGAAAAAGTAAGTTACTTAACATTATCACATATGTTACCTTGCAAACCATCAAATCAATAAACCTATATATGGACCTATGCAATGTTCTAGCAATCTACATGTGAACCTATGCTGCATATGTACAAAGTAGAGGCCGCTTCCATCAAAAGGAAAAAAATCTTGTTCATGCATGAATGTGTCGCCATGCTGGTATTGCAATATTTTATTTACTGTCAATGAAATACCTTTTTTTCAAAAAAAAAAAGTACCAAATTTGCCACAATACGAACGGTAAATGCTTCCCCCAGGCTGAAACCCCAAAACTGCGGCAGGACAGACTCTGGAGTCAACACAAGCAACCACCATGAACTGCACACAAGAACAAAAAACCAAAAGTAACCCCATAAGACTCATAATGCCAATATTATAATGATTTGCTATCAAAGTCATTCTCATGTACCTTTTTGGTGTTTGCTGCTGAGCAAGACTTTGGTAATTTGAAAGATTCTCCCTGTCCGTAGTTCTAGTTATAGCAGTGTCAACAAATAAAAAAACAACTGTGAAATATGAAGGTCAATGTTATGTTTTGTACTTCACTATCCACTTACACATAGTCCATGAATCTTGCTTTCCAATCCATGAATGGATCGTGTTCTGTATTTACCTCACTATCATATGATGTTGAAAATCCAGAAGTTGTCGGGTCAAGCTAGTGTGATCTCTCGAGGCCATTGTGACTCTGAATCAGTAGAATAAAGTCTTATTAAATTCTTTTCTACCCAAAATATTAAGAACTGGTGGACTGGAGGCCACAAGACAACAAATTACTAACAAAGATAAGCATGTTGACTGAACCAAACATCCTGCAGGAGCAAATTTCACAATAAATTGAGAGACAAGGATCCAGGGGGACGACCTGGGTCATGGCCGTCGTGGCACCAGACTTGCTGCAGCCCCTACTGCATAAAGAGTGTCTAATGCTACTGTTGGAGCCTCTGCTGCTGCGTGTGGTGGCTGCCCCGGCGCCGTTCATCTCCTCTGGCGAGGCAAGGACAGATTAGATCCCAGAGGAGGACCAAGGCCGCGCACGGATCGATCCATGGTCGACAGAGCATAAATAAGTTAGGGTTTGGGTGCTTGGTTTGACACAGCGGGAAGGGAAGGTCAAGGGGAGGACGTACCTGGTGACAGTGGTTTGCCGCCGCCGCCACCCCGCGAAACCCTAGCCCCGTGGCTGGGCGCCGTTGCAACGCGAGCCTCACTGGGGGCACCCACCATGCCCGACCACACCAGGAGGGAGGGAGATGTGCGCGCTGCAGGGGGAGGCCGCACCACCACATCGGCAGAGCGAGGGGAGGGAGAGAGGGTGAGACACACGAGTGGCTGGGGGAGAGGAGTCGTCCTGCGAGATCGGTTGTGTGGGAGAGGGGGCATCGGGGAGAGGGAGGGTCACACATGGGGTGTGTGCGGGATGACACAACAATTACCAAGGTACCCTTGATATGTTAGCAGATACAAGTGCAGCTATATGGGTAGTAGAGTCAATTGGCTCTCAGAAATATTTCATTAGCGGCTGTGGAGGGAATAGCGGCAGCACTTTTCAGTCCAAACAAAGGCCGCGGGAAAAGCCAAAACAGAGGCCACACTTTGGTTCCAGTTTCTGTTTCTAACATTCGTTGGCAAACATTTAGGCCTTGTTTAGTTCCCAAAAATTTTCAAGATTCCCCATCACATCGAATCTTGCGACACATTTATAAAGCATTAAAAATAGATAAAAAAGATAATTAATTGCACAGTTTAGACGTAATTTGCGAGATGAATCTTTTGAGTCTAGTTAGTCTATAATTAAATAATAGTTATCAAATAAAGTCGAAAGTGCTACAGTAGAGAAACCCAAAAAATTTCGTGAACTAAACAAGGCCTTAGAACCTTCTCGGTTCAAAAAAAAATATTTGAAACTAAGTTCAAATGCATATATAAATAATACAAAATGGTGGAACTTAATTAATTTATTGAACTCTTCTTTTTTTTCTTTCAACAACCTCTCTTAAGCCATGTCGTAATTAATAAATTCGTTTAATTAATTTGCTATAGGTTAAACTTTTTTTGGATCATAACAATAATAGAAGGTGAAACCTCTCTTAATACTAACTTTTTGGTATGTAACTATGAACTGATAGTATTAGAAAGGTACATGGTTATCACAATACTCTCAAAAAACAATTAGAAGTAATTAGGATTAATAATAGAACGTTGTGACTAGTGTTTTCTAACACTTTCTCAAAATACAAAAATGAGCTATGTATCAAATGTAGATCTTGATAAGTTCTAACACACTTGTATTCAAAAGTTTTTCATTTGAAGTCATTTAGTGCATCATTTGACCAAGTCACATCTTGGATTTTTAAAACATGTGACTAGAGTTTACTAAAACATTTTCAAATGGTAAACACGCACTGCTCTGCCCGCCTCACGCTTGCTACCACAGCAACTCCCACGCACGCCGCCACTGCACCGCCACGCTAGGTCGCTACATTGCCACGCTAGCTTGTACTCGACATAAATTTAGCCATTTAGGAAAAAATAGAAAAGGTAAAAGGTTCTTCCTATATACATGCATGTACAAAAGAAGAATACCAAGGGACGCACGTGAGGATTCAAGATGGGCCACACAACGTCGATCACCTAGGGACGCACGGCGATGATCAGTTGGGACGCACGTGACGATCACCTAGGACACACGTGGGGACACACGACGTCGACAACGATCACCTACTAGGGATGCACGGCGTCACGGCGTCGGCGGCGAGCACCTCGGGACCCTATACAAGCGTGTAGCCACCAGGAACGAACTCGCGCGAGGGTTCCTCTGCACCTCGCGCATATGTAGAAGTGTTCCACCAATGACGGATCATGGGTATGGGGCCCATCAAGTCAGACAGACTAAAAAAACAATCAGTATAAATAAACAAATATGTGTCATAGGAACATAAAAGCTTGATTGGTTTGGTGGTAAAGGTTGCTCCCTCTATACCAACAAGTCGTAGGTTCAAACCTTCCTTCAAAGGGTTTTTATAATTTTTTTGGGAAATAAAAAAGGAGTTGGATTTAATAACTAAACAAATAAAGCAACATACTAAAATACAACACAAACGACTACAAAGGATTTTTATAATTTTTTGGGAAATAAAAAAAGGAGTTGGGTTTAATAACTTAAATAAATAAAGCAACATACAAGATTACAACACAAATGATTGTGTGGTCTAGTGGTAACTCACTTGTGTATGTAGCAAAAGGTTGTGGGATCCAAACTCCCACGGAGCAAGTTTTTTTTGCCAAATAAAATAAAATCAGAGTGGGATCCTGTCGCCACATCAACAGGGTAGGATCTGGGACCACGATGCCACGTCATGACAGTGGGACCCGCCGGTAAGGACCCACTTCGTGGGACCATGATGTCACATCAACGACGTGGGACAAATAGGTGCCACCATGGTGCCATGTCATGCTCGTGGGACCCGTTGGTGGGACCATGCCCCACCTCATGATTGTGGGACCCACCGACGGGACCATGGCGCCACGTCACTAGGGTGGGACCCGCTGGTGGGACCATGGCACCTGTGTCACTGACGTGGGATACAAAGGTGGGTCAAGTCACCACGTCATGAACATGGGACCCATTGGTGGGACCATAGCTCTCCTCCTTGGGGTGGTACACTGGCCAGACAATCTATGACGATTTAGTTTCGATGATCACTGACGTTGTTTCCATTTTCGTCATTATTCTTCGTGCCAAAGCTCCGTCACTTGTCAACCATGACGAAGCTACCAATTTCGTCATCAAATGACCTAGTTCTGTGACGAAAATAGTAAGCGTCATTAGTGATTCGTCATTGATGAACACATTTCTAGTAGTGAGGCCAGTGTGAAGCTTGAAGTTTCTAGCCCTAGTGTTGATGGCGGGCCCAATGGGCACTTCAGCATCATTGGGAACAAAGTAGTCACAGAGTGTCTTGGCCATAGCGGTAGTAGCGGATGATGCGGGGTTGACTAGGTCATCTATCGGCAGAAGTGGAAGTGAGGCATGGGGAGAAACGGTACGAGACCGTTTCCTCCTTAGGATAGCTTCTAGATTATCAATGTAGTTTTCCGGTAGATGAAACCTAGTCATACACTATCCCTATTTTCATCCATAATAGGAGAAAACAAGCAAAGTTAGCCTGTATAAACAATGGCTACCTTACATGCATACTATCATGAACATATCATTTTCAATGTTAATCATTTATGCCTTCACCGACAACGGTGCCAGAAATGCTTGTTGGTATTTCTTAGCATCGCTAATATGATTAGGTAGAGGACCTATCCCTATCAACTGTCCTAGAAACATCCTTATGGTTCCTATGTAGCAACACTACTAGAATATAGCGATATCACTAGTATTGACCTTGATAGTTCCTTAACTTTTTAAATATTAATGCGCAAGTGCACTGAGCTTAGTTTGTAGAATTTCACCTAGTGAGTATTTGGGTATCATTATTTATATTTTCCCAAAGGAAGACATTGATTAAGATTCTGATATGATTCATAGGTAGTAATGCTATGCAAGTTTACCAATTGCTAATACAGGGGTAAGAAATGATAATAGAGAGAGCGGACACACACAAAGATCTTTCCTCGAATGATAAATAGAAAATAAACTAATAAAAGAATATTCCTAAATGACCAGACATTAATCTAGTATAGTCATATTATGATTAGTTAATGTTCATAAAAATTACATAATTAGTATTAGTACTAAGTGTGACATGGATCAGGAGAACATGCCCGTACTGGTCTGCCAGCAACCGTCATGCCACTTTAGACTCCTACATCCCAAATGAACAAGGGGAATGACAAGGACAGATAGGGCTTTCACCACCTGTCGTCATCCCCTCACTAAAGCAGGGGCCATGTAGACATCTGCCTCTCTATACCTAGGCACCATGCCTACATAAGACTACCCAACTCACGTTAGGACTCCAACCCACACATCGACAAGTTATGAATTGGGCACACCTTGTGGCACGATGAACCACCACATCCAAATTAGTTCTAATCTTCATTATATAAGTTATATGTTTTATTAGGCACTATGTTAATGATACTACTCTCATGACACATAAACTATACACTAGTTCATATATCAAGATTATAACATCACAACTATACTCTACTAAAATTGGATAATAAGAGAATGAACTTGGATAATAAGAGAATGAACTTGGAAGAACTCAATTCTATTCTCACTCAAAGTGGTCTTCTTCCAAGGAGTCAAGCTCTCCAAGGTAGCTTTGCCTCGCTCTACTAAGAAAGTAAAACTACAACTAAGAAGTGGAAGTGAGGATTGCACAAGATGTTGTGTTGTGTTTGTGTGTTTTTTGTGTTGTTGTAGGGGGGAGCTTGGCCTCCTATTTATACAAGGGAGTAAGGTGGTAAGTGTCCTAGAGTTGTGTGGGAGCTCACCAGGAACCACCTCTGCTTCTTGACATGCAGCCACTCGTGAAAGGTCGGTGGCGAGAGGAGCTAGGAGGGGGTCGGCCGACCCTTCACCACCTCTCGGTCACCACCTTTGCATGGTTGAGCATGGTGGGCTTATGGGTCAGACCTTCACATGTTGCACTTTGTTTAGATGGTGTCTTCTCGTTCATTTCGCTTTTATGAGTTGGGAAGCGCCTTTTGATGAATACTTCTCATGTATTTGTGTTCATGACCTGAAAAATACAATCCAAATACATGTGGAACTAGGTTAGAGGTAAATGCATATGTGATGTTGGTTAGCCAAATTCCCCTATCTTTCATACTAATTGATAGTTAGATTTCATCATTATTGACCATCAATAGTTTGGTAGCTTGTCGATCCATTTGGAACCATAGTCCTTTAATTCTTCAAAGAGCCGTAGTTTTAGTCCTACTAGTATTAGTCTATTGGCTCTTTCTACTTGTCCATTGGCTTGGGGATGTGCTATAATGTTGATTCCATAGTCTTGTGCTTAGGTTTAAATTCTATTGTAGTGAACATGGAGCCCAAGTCTATGAGAACTCGATTGGGCATGCCGAAGCGGTTCATGATATCTTGGATGAATCCAATTACTTTTGCTACTTTGTACTTTACTATAGGTTTGTATTCGATCCACTTAGTAAATTTGTTGATCACCATGAAGATGTACTTGAATCCTCTCTTGGCTCTTTTTAGGTGCCCAACATGATCTAAAGCCCAGCAAGAGAAAGGCTAGGCTGGTAGGATGCAAATAAGATCATGTGTTGGAATGTGTGCTTGTGTAGCAAACATTTGGCACCCTTTGCATCTTTGGATCAGTTCTTCTATGTCATTCAGAGCAGTTGGCCAGAAGAAGTCAGAGCTGAAAGCTTTTTCCAACCAACATTCTTGAAGCGGCATGGTTACCGCAACATCTGGAGTGGATTTCTTCTAAAATCTCTTTACCTTCTTTCATTGATATGCATTTGAGGAGTACTCTTGAGGATGTTGCTCGTTTTTAGAGCTTATCTTCTACCAAAACATAGCTTTTTCTTCTTTGGATGATTCGAGTTGCTTCTTCTTTATCTTCGGCTAGCTAATTTTCTTTGATGTAATCTATGAATCCTTGGATCCATGAAGAAGTAATTACTAATACTTGCTTGTTTGGAGCTAGAAGTTCAAGGGTGTTAACACTAGATTTCAGCACGCTTAAGGAGATGACAGATGGGCCAGTGCACGGTGGTTTCACGGAAAAGCCAGTGTTCTGAGTATTTCAGCAAATATCTATGTGGTCGACAAATTCCCAAGGATTCAGCAAGTGCCTATAGGTTCGGTTGTTCTGGGGAAAGGCAGTTTCCATTTGGGAAGCGACAAAAGCGGCAAGTAAGGACCGATCCGACGGGGAGATCATGATAATTAAGGCAATGGAGGTTACGAGGAAGATTGGAACTAAAGATGTCATGTTTTTAGGTTTCCTTTATTATGTAGTCATGATCTTTTAGGATTCGTGTTATGACCAGGGTATAAAATGTGAGCCCTTGGTTATTGTAAAATTGTTCACAACCAAATCAATTCAATCGGCCCCATGCCAACTTCGAGTCTTTGTCATGTCATCGAGTTCTTCGAGAGGAGCCATCGATCCGTCGATCTCCGTAAGTCCCGACAACCTTGTTATCATGTCTAGTATCATGCGGTGGATTTAGATGTTGATGCAAGTAGTCTTGCTTATCACAATGACCATGCGACGGGTATTTGCTTGATAATCAAGAAATCTTCGCTTATGCTTCGTTCATTGCGAGTAGATACCGTGCGGTAGGCGTTTGCTTGATATGCTTAGCAAAGTGAGATAGTTATCGGCTCTATTAGACTTGGCAAAATCTAATAGATACATCAAGTTATCATGTGTTGCATGTTTTAAATACTTTATGTATTTGTAACACCTTTTGCCCAATCTAGATTGGTAAGGTTCGGCTCTATATTTTTATAAATTTGTTTGCTCTAATGGTTTTGCTTTCATGCCGTCATTATGAATAGATTATATGCTTGTAATAGCCGAACTAAACTAATCTAGATTGTCACATGTTGCGGGTTCATGCATATTGAATACGTTTAAATTTGGATAAAGCTAGGTGTCGTGCGGCGGATACAAGTTTTTGATCAGTTCGACCGTGTTTACTTGCATGTTCTTTCTCCATGGATTCTAATTCAGCTAGATTGTCGGGCTTGGTTACATTTTAACTCATAATTAATTATAACTTGTTCAAACATATTTTCCCATGCACGTGCATTCGGCAATCAATATTTTATGCTCATTATGTTCATTTTAGAAGAATGATCTGCAAACCTGCTGGCAGACAACTTTTATAGATGTATGTCATTGTAAGTGGCTTCAGGGCCGTATATATAGAACTGTCTGGTCTCACCCGACACATTCTAGTTTTTGTGTCTAATAATTTTTTATCCCTTGTTAGTTGCAGGTCAAACTGACAGGCATGTTTCCAGATTTCAAAGCACCCGGGCACCCAATTGAAGCCACGCTTTCCGGCTTGCTGTGAGGCACAGTGCGCCACATTTTGTGTCAACACACTTTTTGGCACGCCCGGTGGGACAACATAGTTCAAAATGCCTGAATTCGACAACGCTCAAGTTCTAGATGTAACCATGGACGAACTGCCAGAAAACATGAAAGAGATGGTTCAGCAAGCATGTGATCAGTTTCAACACAAGTGCTTGATGTCCTTTTCCAAGAATAAAAGCAACAGTGTTTTCTAGAAACAGTCGTTACCAAGGCTTCTTCTTCCACACCAGACTGATTACACTGAAAAGGAAGACGCCCAGAGGATGGTTGAGTTAGTTTACGAGGCCATGCGAGACACTATAATAAATCATCATTCGGCTTTCATGAATACTTTTCATGCGATCATGGTTAACACTTTTGGTCCAACGGCTGACAAATATTTCGAGGAAGCTATTGGCCCAATGCAGGGACCAACGTTGTTCCACGTGCAAAAGCATCAAGAAAAGACTGCTGGGGGCAGTGGAGCACCTAGTGCAAACAAAGGTGGGCTGGAGCCTCATGAGAAACAGTAGCCTCCCATGACCTATGACTAGTTTGCATTCGGTACAACAGGAAATGTCCCGCAATCGGCTTTCAGAGTGTCTCCAGCGGCAAACAGGTTGCAAAAGAATATGTATGGAAACGGATATCAGGAATTTGCCGATTATAGTGTTGTTGATGTTGTTCCAAATCTAGGTTATAAAAATTCAGTAGGATTGCCTTTTGAAGGGCAAGCATGCGGGGTTCCAAATTCAAATATTGATCTTATCATGCAAAGGATGGTGGATATGATGCAAAATCAGTTTGGCTTGAAACCAAAGAATTAGTCTTATGCGTACAAGTCTCCTTATCTAGAGTGGTATAACCGAGTGGCACTTCCTCCAAGGGTGAAGCCTCCCACCGATTTGTCTAAGTTTTCTGGTCAGGATGACACTAGCACCATAGAGCATGTTAGTCGGTATTTGATGCAACTGGGGGAGGCATCTACAGATGAAGCTTGGAGGATTCGGTATTTTCCATTGTCCCTAACAGGACCAGCTTTCACATGGTTTACATCCTTGCCAGCAAATTCCATTAGAACATGGGTAGAGTTAGAACAAAAGTTTCATTCATACTTTTTCATGGGTACTAATGAGAAGAAGCTGGTTGATCTTATGAGCTTAAGGCAGAGGACTAATGAGACACCACAAGAATATCTTCGCAGGTTTAGAGAAACCAAGAACCTTTGCTACTCCTTGAATCTACCTGACGATCAGTTGCCAGGAATGGCTATAGCAGGCATGCAGCCTAATGTTAGAGAGAAGCTATTTGGCATGGACTTTGATGATCTCAGTCAACTTTCACAGCGATTGGCAATGATGAGTAATCAAGCTCAGGGGTTCAGAAGGGATAACCGCTTCCAGAAGGGTGATGTGGCTAGTGAGATGTATCAAAGTTTCCTAAAAGAAGCAACAGAATATGACGATGAAGATGAAATAGCTGCAGCCGAATTGGTCTAGGCGAAAGAGCCAACTCAGGTTAGTCAACGCTGGTTGAGGCAACAAAAAGGAACTTATGACTTTGATGTCTCCAAGTTAGATAAGTTGTTCAAATTGTTGGTCAGGGAAGGACGTATCAAATTGCCAGAAGGGCATCCCATGCTACGCCTTGAAGGAGTAAAAGACAAGAAATATTGCAGCTTCCATAACACCAATTCCCATTCTATCAATGATTGCCAAGTTTTTAGAGTACAAATTCAGAAGGCTATTCAGAGGAGCATTTGAAGTTCGACGACAAGATGAAGGTCGATGCTCAGCCTTTTTGCGGAGAACATGGTGTCTTTCTCTATGAACATGATTGTTGTAGATGATTCTAAAGGCAAAGGCAAGATGAAAGTATTGACCTCTGACAGAGCGAGAAAGGCTAGCGCTGTTGATCCCGATCGGCAAATTACAAATGAAGAGGTTCGGCAACACATTCGGTTCCAGAATAGCCGAAATGAGAAAAAGGAAGTTTCCAGACCCAGGGTTACAACATGAATTCTGTTAAACAAATGGCAACGAGAGCAAGAATGCCACCAGAGGCAGAAATACTATGAAGAACACCGGAGGTACGAAGAGGAGATGTACCAAAGAGAACAGGTATACATAAGGGAACAGGAGCAATCTCATTGGGTGTGCTCATTTTTCAAACATTGTTGGAATGAAGGCTTGAAACTGCCTGCTAGGAATAATTGCCCTGAATGTAGTGATCGATACTTAGGGTATAGGTAGTCTTGGGTCAACCGTCGTCCGGTCCATGAAAGACTTGCAACATAGTTTCCTGAGGACTATCGGCGTTTAAAAATAGGTAGCTCTGAGAATCGGCAAGGGAAGAGATTTGCCCATCAAGATTGGGTTCATTGCGAGGAGTACAAAGAGGAGAAAAGGCCCCATGAATATGTATGGCAGAGAGGACAGTGGTGCCCACCAGGACGAACAAGGAGCCACAAGAGAAGAGTGCAACATTTAAGGAACAAGGAGTTAGAACAAGTAGTTGCCGAAAAGAAATAAATATGGTGTCTTAAGAGGAAGTCCGATGAGCACGACCATTCGGCTGATGCATCTATGACTTTTTTCCTTCCATCAGAGTTTGTAGCTCCCGAAGGCCAAGATATCTAGGAGGAAGTGTACTCAGATTTTGATGAAAGGGAGTACCAGGGTTTAATGGCCCAACTTATCTTGACTCAAACGGCAATTTTTGATAAACCAGCCAAGCATCGACATTTGAAGCCACTTTATGTAAAGGGATATGTCAATGGCAAGCCTTTGACCAAGATGTTTGTTGATGGAGGGGCTTCTATCAATATCATGCCATACACTACCTTTAGGAAGCTTGGGATGACAAATGAGGAATTGTTAAAAACTGACATGGTGCTTAGGGACTTTGTTGGCAATCCTTCTAACACCCATGGAGCTATGCATGCTAAGTTGAGGATTGGATCAAAAACTTTGATTACTACCTTCTTTGTCATTGATGGTAAGGGGGCATATAGTCTGCTCTTAGGGAGAGATTGGATCCATGCTAATTGTTGCATTCCTTCAACTATGCACCAAGTCCTTATCCAGTGGATTGGAGATAATGTAGAAGTTGTTCATGCTGATGATTCGGTGAGTGTTGCCGCCACGGAACCTGCCTATTGGGAATATGATGGTGTTGACTGTTTCTCCGGTAGAGTGTGGGAAGAAGGTCCCGTGAATGTGTTCAACATGGATCAACAGCTGATCCAAGCAGTCGGCTCTCAAAGCAATTTTTGATGGGTAACCCAATCGATGGCAACAAAGGAAAGTTAGGGCATGGTTTTATGTCGGCTGATAAGTTAGGAGAAATAAATGTTGGTGATGCTGTTAAGCCAAGGCCGATGTACATCAGTGTAAATTTAAACCAAGGGTATAGATCAAAGTTGATAGACCTTCTTAAAGAGTTTAGAGATTGTTTTGCTTGGGATTACATGGAGATGCCTAGATTAGATCGTTCCATTATTGAACATCGGTTGCCTATCAAGCCTAGGTACCGTCCTTACAAACAACCCCCTCAGACGATTTTCAAAGAGGAGGTGCTGACTAATGTAAAAAAGGAAGTTGAGAGATTATTAGAAGCAAATTTTATTCAGCCATGCAGGTATGCAGAGTGGATTTCGAGAATAGTTCCAATATACAAGAAAAATGGAAAGATGAGGGTTTCCATTGACTTTAGAGATCTTAATAAAGCCACTCCAATGGATGGATACCCGATGCCGGTTGCCGATTTGCTAGTTGATGCAGCAGCTGGTTATGAAGTCATTAGTTTTATGGATGGTAATGCTGGTTATAACCAAATATTTATAGCAATAGAAGATATTTCAAAGACAGTTTTCAGATGCCCTGGTCATATTGGTTTGTTTGAATGAATCGTTATGGCATTTGGTTTGAAAAACACCGGTGCAACTTATCAGAGGGCCATGAATTACATTTTTCATGAATTGATCGACAAGATTGTGGAGATCTATATTGATTGATGAGGACGACTATAATTCAAGAAGGGGAGGATGATGAGGACATCGCCACGCTGGATACATTGACACCATCATCTTTTCCAAGTTGCAATTCATCTCCAACTCAGCTACCACGTCACTCTCGGATTCAACAAACATATCGTCAGTGTTTTGATCATAACTTCTTCATACGACATCGAAACGGGGTGATCTTGGACTTGTTAGAAAGGGAACAACGACGCCGTCGTTTTGGATCTGGTCCCAGCTCCAGATCTCTCGTGGATTAATCTTTATGTCCATGACAAGGTGCTGCGTCACCTATTTTGAGCCAACTTGATCATTTATCGAATTTGGGCCTTAAGCCCATGTTGTGGGCGCCTACCCTTGGTTGCCTCCAACCCTAGGTCGCTTCTCCTTTATATTCCACGCAGCCGCCGCTGCTTAGACTCGGGTTTTGTTTAGAGTTTAGTTTTCCATCGAGAAACTGAATCGTTCATTGTAACTGTGGTGACAAATCCTTTTACAGTGATCCAGGGCCCCCGTTCTTGATCTCCTCCACTGTGTCGATTAGTCCTTTGGAACCGAGTTCTTAAACCCTCATTTGAATATTCGCGTCATTCATATATGCAATTTCAGATTGCGTGTTCATACTTTCTTGCTTGAGTTCTTCGATTCGCTTGTAGAAACAACCTTCTTGGCGAGGTCAATTAGGTTGTGCTTGGTTGATAACCAACGGAGCAGTAGTGTAACGGTTGCAGGGTTCGAATCGTGCTGATTTGAAGCCGGATCGCCAACGTCGAGTTCTCCACAATCAAATTTACCAATTACCTCTTGGAAGATCGGGCCTGACCCTCATCATTGATGACGTAGTGGTTAAGTCTTGGAACCATGAAGGGCATTTAGCCAATTTGAGAAAAACTTTGGAGTGCTGTAAGACCCTAAATTTTGCTTCTTTGAAAATAGAGTTATAGTACTTTATTTTGTATTTCTGTGCTCATGAAAATATAGTAAAATAAAATTTTTCTTTAAATTAAAATTCATCATAGGGTTTAGCAACATTGTTGTGCATACATGATGGTACATATGTTTTACGTGATGTTTGTTTGTTGCTCCTTTGTCTGTTGAGACTAAGCAAAGTTTTTAAAATTGCGTTTAGTAGAACGATCTTCCTTGGTCAGTACATCTTTATCTTTATCTTTATCTTTATTTACAACCAAATTCCTTATTTCTAAGCTTAATTTTTTATTTGGAGCTTCCTAAAATCTTTTCTTTGTCACTCAAAGCACTTCTTTTAGTTCCTCGTCCATCAAGCAATCTCTACAAACTTTTCGAGAATTTTTTCATCTTCTGTTCTCACTTTTCTCTGAGCATGATCTAATTTTCTAATGCTCCAAACAATCTTATCATGAGCTCCAAAATCTTTATTCGGGTTTTCCATGTTCTATAATATTTCTGAGAATTTTTCCTGAATTTTCGGAGCTTTTGGAGTATTTTTCGTGGCTTAAATAATAATTCTGGACTTTTCTAGAATTATTTTATCCATAAAAATAATTAATTCCGAAAATAATAAATCTCTTACTATTTTCCAACGTTAAAGCCCATTTACAATAATCATAATAAATCCCAAGACTATGTATTTATTTACTAATGGGCTTAATAATTAATTAGGCCTCTTAGTAAAGATGGAGGCTTGAGGCTCCAACATCAATTAGCACCATATTGCTAATTGACATTGACGTAGGGAGCTTGATTCATCAAAACTACCGTAAAAAGAGCCCTAGTTTGGAAATCTCTTGTGTAGTAAATTAGAATTTTATTTTATCCTTCTTTCCACGTCACCGTCTGCCAACTCCAACGACACTTTCGGCATGTCTGCAGCTTGTGCGTGCTGCTCGGGTCTGCGTCGCCGGTACCTCCGCGGGCTGGTGTCCTGAGGCTTGCCCGGCCGCAGGTGTAGGCCCACACCGCACCATCGCTGGTCGAGCAGCTGAGCCGGACCCCTTCTCTACCCAGCGTGAGCAGCAGCAAGTTCCCCATGGCTGCATTCACGTACCTAGATGGATGAAGGCTGAAGATAATGGTAATTATGAATTTGCCACTAATCATTAACTATTTGTACTTGTTTTAACTCTGTTTTGATTCATTCAAATTGCGTTGGATTCGTAATCACAAGATTTACATGTTAGTAATATTTTTCACTCAGTTTGAAACTTTTTATTTTCGTGATATAATTTAATTAATTACATTTCTATATAAAATCTTAGAAAATTCATAACTTCTCTGTTTTAGCTCCGATTTTTGTGAGCTTTACGTCTATGAAATTATAGCGATGCGTAGTATCGTTTTATAAACTTTTCATACTGTTTTTATATGGTTGGTGTACTGTTCTAATTGTAGTCTTGTTTGCTTCGTGTATGTTTGTCTTCGATTGTTTGTGTGATCGATGAGCAAGTTTAGACGGAGAGCATTTTTTGGTGATCAAGATCAGAGCTTTGGCAACAAGTAAGACCAGCAGAACCAAAAGGATAAGCAAGAGCAGTTGGATCAAGGCAAGTATAACATTTGGATTTTATTTCTGTGACCATGATCCTATGGCTAGATTAATGTTAAGTAATAAACGATAAAATGTTTTTTTAGCAACTTGATAATTTATCTGTAGGTGATAACCGGGACAACAGTGTAACCATGGGGGCTAAAATGGCTCTGGCTTTAGCTCAGTATGAAGACCTTTTCTAGCTTGTTAGAGGTTACCCGAAAGGGCGCTAGAGGGGTCTAACCGTTTTGGGTATAGTGTGGCCTTTGTCTTTATGTGTATAGGCTACGAGTCATTGTGCCATTGGAAGGGGGGCTCTATATTTGTACGCCTGGAAAACCTTGCGGCCCTAACATGTTAGACGAACTTTTGAAAGGCTTCATAGTGATCCCTGCCGACCCTCCTTAGAAGTGGGTTAAGAGGCTGATCACCTCGAGCGAAAGGGTAAATCATGACTCATGGGTAAAAATGTACAACCTCTGCAGAGTGTCAAAAACTGGTATACTAGCCGAGCTCACGGTCAGGAGCGGCCTTGGGGATTCTTGCATTAAGGGTGATGATTCTTGTTGTGTTAAAATACTCATTATTTATTGTTTAATGATCTACATTACTTATGTCACATTGATCATGAGATTATGGGATCTATACAATCTAGTTGCTATACTTGTGGAGTTCGACATGGACTCACTCTTACTATTTTCCCCAAATATTAGGAGAAGTTAGGCTTGTGATCAACCAGTCAGTTGGATCATGTAGAGTGAAGTTAATACCCGAAGGTTGGAGTTGTCTATCCGCTGTTTGCTATCAAAGGTTATCTCTTTTATACTAAGTACGTTATATATTTACGCATTGTCTTTAGATATTACCCCTTATTTGTAGCTATATGTGAGATTTGACTTCTAAGACTCATATATGGTGTATATCTGGTTTTGTCCTTAAAATCGGGTATTACAAGTGCACTGGAAACATGGTTTGATGACGAACCCGAATAAGTGTGCTTTTGGGGTTTCGGCTGGTGAGTTTTTGGGGTTCCTGGTACATAAAGGAGGGATTGAAGTTGGAAATAAGAGTATGGAAGCAATAGACAAGGTTGCCCCTCCAACCAACTTAATAGAGTTGCAATCACTGCTCGACAAAATTAATGTTGTAAGAAGGTTTATATCCAACTTATTGTAACACCCCAGTGTTATGGTTGCATAAATCACATGCATAGCATAAGCATCATCCTCTACTCAAGCATGTCATGATCATCATCTACCTTGAGTCATACCATCCTATGCAAAAATGTGATTTAAATTGCTTAAATAGGCTCCCTAGGCTTATGTTTGAGTGAACCATGCTTGTGTTTAGGTGCTATGCCTTGTTAAATAGTTTATCTATGCTTAACTTGACCTTGGGAACAATGTTCATGTTGATCACTTCTCCAAAATAATCACTTAAGTCATATTTATGTAAATAGGCCCTAGAAACCTCTTTTGCTTAGGCTTTTAAAAAGTGTTTCATAAAATGTTTGCATGTCAAAACTTTCTACAGCAAAGTTGTAGCAAATTTTATAAGGAACAAAAGTTGTTTTATGGCCATCTCATGAAAATGATCACAAATAGCTCAAAATTGACCCACAAGGCAGATTTGGGGCTGTTTCCAACACTTAGAAAATTTTCTAAGTCTGGAATCACTGCAGTTTGCTCGAGGGGTATTGTTCATCCTCCAGTTTGAATTCTAGGCCGAATCAAACTATGATCTTGTAAGCAATGTTGGAGTACTCATGTAGCTCTCCAGCATAGAGCAATTAGCCAGCAAAATCATCAAGTGGTTTAGGAGATAATCATCGTGCAAAATCGAGTTTCAGTCGGGTTTGGGAACTGAATGAGGTCGCCGTCAGACAGGGGGAGCTCGCCGGTGACGCCGCGTGTGTGGACCCGTGGCGTCCGTACGTCGCTGTTGGTCCCGCTCGTCAGTCCTCAGCGTGTCCTTCAGCTCGCCATGGCGCCCCCGGTCGCGTGGACAGCGCCATTCCACTCCCGGCTCCCTCCCTCTCGCGTGCGTCGTTGTCTCCGCGTCGCCGCCGTTGCTTCGACGAGCTCACGCGCGCGTGTCTCCGTGTCTCCGGCCAAGCCACTCCGCCCAGCGCTCCGCCAGCCTCTCCTCTTCACCGTCGTCAAGTTGGCTGCGGCTGCCGAGCCTCGGTAAGCCCGCATTGCCTTCTCCGTCGCGAGCTTACCTCGCCGGAGCTCCGCCATGGCCACCGGCGTCGTGGCCAGGGCTCTGTAGTCCACAATTCTTCCTCATTCTTGTCCCAAAAGCTCCGCTAGGTCTTGCTGTTGCTCGTCCGCATTCTCTCCTGCTCTGTCTCCGGCCAGAGGCGCCGGCGGTCGGCCGTGCACCACCGCCGTGCCGCTATTCGCGAGGGCGAGGTACCTAGAGTCTAGTAGAGTTAGGGTTTCGGGTACCGCTCGATGCGGACTGATGTGGGGAGCACGATGGTGCCCTTGGTCGTCGCCGAGACCTCGCCGTCGACGAGATCTCCAGCGGTCAAGTCGCGCCTCTGCTCTCAGGTCGCTGGCATGTGGGGCCCGTTGACTCGCGGGTCCCCCTGTCAGTCTCTCTTTCTCCTTTGTTTAAATTAGGATTTGAGCTGTTTTTGCAAAAATCATAACTCTAGTTCTGGTGATCCAAAAATTTTGAAATTAATTTTGTGGTATTCCTTGGGATGGCTAGTTTTTAATAAAAATATAAAATGAACCATGTTTTCTGGGAAAATATTTATTAAGAATTTAATCTTGTTATTCATGAGTAAATTCATATCTCTTGTTATTCTGCTTAGTTTGCCATGAAAATTTTATGGTAGTCTCTGTGTGGTACTAGAGTGCTTTGATAAATATTTCATGATTTTTGGAGTACTGCAGCTTTGTTATGTAATTTATGTTTAGATTTGGCTTGTTTCTTTAATTAAATCATATAAAATAATTGGTGTTTATGCTGGTGCTGTACTTTGGTAGTAAACTTGTTTATAGTATTCTTAATAGGTAAATAATCTGAAATCTGTTGTTTGACACAATATAAGTCATGTTTCCCAATTTATGAAATAAACATGTTGTTACATGTTAAATGCATATCTTTAATTTGGTATGTGCAATTGCTCTGAAATTTTTATGGTGATGCTTTGATGCTATACTTGTGCCTCTGTAATTTTTGTAGATTTTTCTGAGCACTTTTACTAGTATCTTGTAATTATGCTCCTCTCTAGAATTAAATTAATAAATGCTTTGTTAATAAATACTTGGAGGTTATCATGTGATGTTCTGGTAACTTTATGTTGTGTTTGTGCTTATAAGTCATGTGGTTGGGGCTGTTTGTATTTTGGTCATGTCATCAAATAATTAATTCTAGGGTTAAAGGCTGTTCTGGACAGCAAGGGAGTAATATAGTCTTTACTTGTTGATAACTTGGTTTTCTGGGAAACTTGTCTAAATCAAAGTTGTTGTAAACTTATTGAACTAGCTGTGGTTTAAATTTGGGATTATTTGGTCCAGTAGTTTTGAAGTTATGATCTTTCCAAGTTAGGTTCCAGAAATAGGTGTTCTCTGTTTTTCTGGGACAGAACCTGAAACTTTGTTTAAATGACTTGTTTAATGTATGAATCTTGCTGTGATGTTCAAAGATGATTTGTAGAAAATTTCATAAGCTTTCCAAAATGTCCTCACTCATGTTTGTTGGATCTGCCTAGCATTAGTTATGACCTGTTTACTGAGCTAATCCTGTTATATGATGCTTGCTGTATAGGTTATCATGATAGGTTTTGGGCTTAGTTAACTTACTACCTTGTGTAAACTTGTTATAACTGTGTTACGCCGTAAATGAGTGTCCAGTGAGTCCCTTTATGTTATCAAGCATTCATCTTTTAGCATGTACACCTTCTTATTCCTCGAGCATGCAATAGGTGCATCGGACGCGACAGCCTCCTTCGAGCCGCAAGTGAACCCCGAAGGCCAGGAGGGCAACCCGGAGGTGGAGGTCCAGCAAGTCGGACTCGAGGAGCCCGAAGAAGAAGTTGAGTGCCCGAGTCACGAGCCAGCCTCGTTCGTGAAAGGCAAGCCCCGGAGCATTCTAAGCCTCCTTTACTTTCGAAAGTTTACTTAATATGTTATATCTATTGCTGCATTAAGTATAGGAGTTGTGATGACACCCTTGCTGCATTGTACTCCATCCTTGTCCAGATAACTCACCACACCTTGAGTATAGAGTTAGGATCGAGTAGCAGCTTAGCCATGCTTAATCGGTAGAAGTCGGGTGATTTCCTGTCACCTGCGCGATATAGGGTTGTGTCGGATCACGATGGTCTATATGTGCTATCGTGGATGGAACCTGTTTAAAAATGATTTAAGCCAGGCGGAGTTTTGCAAGGTTGTAGTAACTCCATCTGTGGTAGCTAAGGACCGACCGTTGTACGTCCTCTTTTCATGTTGAACGCATGCCTAACACTTAGTTGGCCGGATAACTCGTTCCGACCGCGAAGCCGAGTAATATGACTCAGGCCGAAAGGTCGATAAGTATAAAGTGCACACTACCGGAGGAAGTGCGGTGTGCGGGGGACCATTGGCGTAAGTCCAAAGGCAGGTGAGTTAAAATTCCTGACCTCCCTGGCAGAGTGGTAGCCCTGGGAGTGCGGCGCTTATTGGAACCGCGATTCCGGAGTTGTATCAAAGGTGACCCGTAGGCTCTCCGGCAAGGGAAGCTTGGGTGAGTGATAGGAATACCCCTCCAGCTGGATAGGAATTCGATTCGAATCGCCCTCTCTCCCGGTTAGTGAGAACTTGACAGAGCAGCGGCAAACGTAGTATTCACTAAAGAACTTTGGTTCATGATAATGATGATAGCCAGGAAAAGTACATGATGAACTGGATATGGTTATTATTGTTTGTAATAATCAAGTGAAGTGCTTTAGTATAGGTGCTAATCTAGCAGTAGGCTGATGATGAATAAATATGATGCTCTCACAATAATGTAGTTTTAATGCAAGCTTTTGGCAAATGTTGAGTCACCCAACTCTACTTGAAATTAGCCTTGCATGATCCTTGGTGTCTTTTATGTTTTACTAGACGGGTAAGTCTAGCTGAGTACAATCTCGTACTCAGGGTTTATTCCCACCTGTTGCAGATGACATCTTTTATGACGGCTTCTGCAAGACCTGTCTCCATCCCGCTGGGGATGAGGACTAACCGTTGGGCACGGTTCTCTAACAACCTCATACCTGTTGCTTTTGGAAGGATGATGTAGACTCTGGCAGTAACTCGAACTTATGAACTGAATTTGGAAAGTGTGTGTGTAACTATTTTGCTTCCGCTACTTCGAACAAGTGTTGTAATAACTTAATACTCCGATGTGGTGCCGCTTCGACGGCAATGAATGACTATGTAACATTCGCTGTGTTGTGCTGAATTATTACGATCTTGGTTTGTTGCAAGTTGGTTTGAAGTCCTTTGTGATTTCAATTGACTACCGGGATTATATGGGCTCAAGTTTGGAAACTTGATTGCTTGTCGATCGTTTCTACACTTGAACTCTTATAATTTGGTCGGTTCTGTGACACTTATCTTAAAGGGTTTTGCCTTTTTCTCCACTATTGAAGCTGAAAAAAGATCAAAAATTTATATGGAGTGACATACAACAAAAGGCTTTTGATTAGATCAAAGAATACATGAAGGCACCACCTGTGTTGGTACCTCCATGACTTGACAAGCCTTTTAAGTTGTATGTGGCGGCCGGTAGCCTGACGATAGGATCGGCCCTTATGCAGAAGTTTGAGGGAAAAGAAAGAATAATAGCATATCTTAGCTGAAAGATGTTAGACCCAGAGACAAGTTATTCGGCTATGGAAAAACTTTGCTTATGTGTGTACTATTCATGTACCAAGTTTCGGCACTATCTATTGAATGCCGAATGTGTGGTAATTTCTGAGTTTAATGTGATAAAACATATGTTATCAATGCCGATTTTGAACGGAAGGATCGGCAAGTGGATTTTAGCCTTGTCGGAATTTGATTTAAGGTACGAATCGGCAAAAGCAGTAAAAGGTCAAGTTATTGCCGATTTTATTACCCAATATCGTGATCTTTCTATTGAGATGATAAGCATTACACCTTGGGCTTTGTTCTTTGATGGTTCATCTTGTAGAAAAGGTGGTGGTGCTAGTATTCTCTTAGTTTCTCCACAAGGGGTAACCTTTAAATATGCTATTCCCATTGAGTATTATGTTACTAACAATCAAGCAGAATACGAGACATTACTTAGGAGGCTTCGGGTACAAAGCCCTCAAGTTTGTGGTTCTTGATGATCAGTTGTACTATAAATCCATAGATGGGGTACTGCTCAACTGTTTGAATCAAGAGGAGGCTAGAAAGATGATGTATGAGGTGCATGAAGGGTTGTGTGGTGCACATCAGTCATCTTACCGAATGAAGTGGATAATTAGGAGAATTGGTTATTATTGGCCAACCATGCTAGAGGATTGTTTTGAGTATTATAAGGGGTGTCAAAATTGTTAGAGATTCGGCAATATTCAAAGAGCTCCAGCGTCTGCTATGAACCCAATTATCAAACCTTGGCCGTTTAGAGGATGGGGTATAGATTTAATTGGTCAAATTCATCCTCCCTCTAGCAAAGGACATAAGTTCGTGCTGTTGGCCATGGATTATTTTACTAAATGGGTTGAGGCTATCCCTTTAAAAAAGGTTACATCAGGAAACATAGTTGATTTTGTTAAGGAGCATATAATTTACAGGTTCGGGATCCCTCAAACTATAACAACCGATCAAGGAACTTAGTTTACTTCATATGAATTTTGTGATTTTGCCAAAGAGATGGGAATCAAGTTGTACAATTCTTCCCCTTATTATGCACAAGCCAATGGCCAAGCCGAAGCATCAAATAAAATTATGATTAAGATTATTTAGAAGAAGATTGATGAAAAGCCAAAAAAGTGGCATTCGGTTCTTAATGAGGCCTTATGGGCTTACCGAATGGCGTGTCATGGGTCTACTCAAGCATCCCCCTACAAGTTGGTTTATGGGCATCATGTTGTGTTACTCATCGGGAGATAAGATACGATCAGCTATATCCTAATCGGAAGGTTAAAGATGATTGGTTGAGTTCCAGGCAATCAGATGTATTCTAATCAGGAACTTAGGAGTGATCAATTACGTTCTCAAACAAGCAGAGATATATAAAAGAAAAATGTAAAAGGGTCCAATAATTCAGGAATACAATGTATCATGCTCAGTCTATTACAGATCTAGTGTCTACTCGCTCAGAAGCTGATTGATTGCATCTATAGCTTCGGCCCTGATTCGGCTGACATTGTCCAACACCTTCTGGTCTTCATCTTCAGAACCTTGGATGTTGGCGAGCCTTTATTTGAGTTGCTAATTCTCTTTGATGACAGATGCTATCTTTGTTGTGGCTATTGCTATAGAATTTGGCAGATCAGCCATCTTGTCTTATGGGACTTAATTTTCGCATTCAATTGGGCTAATTGAGCTTCCAACCTAGACTTTTTCTCTTCCATGCTTTTCAACTCACGATCTAGGGTTGACAGAGAATGTTTGGCATTTTGAATTTGGGAATGCTACTCTTTAGCCACTTGCTTCTTTAAGGACCTGTCATTTTGTAGGGTGGCCTTGGAGGATATATTCTTGCTTACTTTCCTCACCATGGCAAAGTAATCATCAAGGTGAGCTACAGATTCTAGAGAAGCTTTAAGGACAGAAGGAATATCTTGGTCAATAAGCTCGAGAAGATCTCTTATCTGGTCTGCTTCTTGAACCATAGTGTTGATGTCCTTGTTTAGCAGAACAGATATGTCCTTCAACCGAGCTTGATTCCCCACTGACAGAGTTGTTTTGATGTGGCTTCTTCACCCTTCTCACTGATATAATCCTCAATAGTGAAGGAATAGCTAGTAGTCGGCTTGATGATATTCTTTTAAAAAAGAGAGAAAATGTGTGTTAGCCGATGGGATTAATTTGCCAAAAGGTGGTTTAGAGCAGGATGTTACCTGTTGTGTTGGGTGATCGACAGGTTGAGCTGTGTCTTGGTCCGGCTGAGGGCTTAATTGAATAACCGGAGATGGTGGACTTGGAGCTTGATCGAAAGAAGAATCTTCTGCCAGTTTGTCTAGAATTTCATCCGTTTCTAGTAATACAAATGATGTGATATGAGTACAATGGGTAGACACGCTGGAAAGAGACAACAATTATCTGAATGATATTACTGATGTGCTCACTGGTTTCATGGACTTCTGCCTCTTCGGTAGATACTTGAAGAAAAGTATCCACAGTTGTGTGGACATTGCTTGATCCGGGAAGCTCAACATGTAGCTACAGTGGAGGTGATGAAAAATGGAGAGAGTTAAAGTTATTACCGAATAAGGTTGTTACCGAATGAAAGATAGAAGATTCATACCTTTGGGGCCGGTTTGACTTTCTTGGACCTTTTCCTCCTAGCTACACTGATATCCTCAAGTACTTTTCTTTTACCTTCTCTCCCTAGAGGTGCTGTAGACAAGGTTGCAGGGATGTTCATGAAGACTGATAGGGTTGGAGCATTGAATCCCAGGACAGGTTTAGGCCTAGCTTTATAGTATTGGACCTCTTTAGAGGGAGGGGTAGGTTCGATGTCCTACAAATAACAGAGTGTGAAATGAGAAAATGAATTCGAGAACAAGAGGGTGATAGGTACAATGGAATTACCTCGCTGTCAGAAGAAAATTGATACTACAAATCTTGGCATATGGGGTGTACTGGTATGTTGAAGATATGGGCGTGCCATTCTTGCCACCAAGAAGAAAAAAAGGGATGAGCAGCTTCTATCAACCCAAATGGAGAGGGTTCATATATGGGTAGACTGCATCCAAGCTCAAAGACTTTATTGGCTTCTATCCCATCCCTGATTACCTCTCTGAATCTTATGATTGTTGAGAAGAAGAGCCTTGGGGGCAACTGACCACATCCTAGTTGTCTGGATGCTACATTTGGATTATAAAATTCATAGGTAGGCTGCACTAACCTCCCATGATGAAATTCTGATGGCAGAATACAAGGCTTGATGAAGGAATTGAAGATCTCTATGGACACCTTATCTGAACAGCCGAATTCATAGCTGAACATGCAGGGAAGGGTTAAATCTTCATTTTCTCTATAAGGGAGCCAAAGCACCTTATCAAAACCCTTGAAGAATAACTTGAAGAGATGACCGATGTCTATGTCAACTTGGATGGAAGATGTTACTTCCCCATATGTCTGACAGGCTTTGGTCTTTGCTGTACTGCCTTCAGCATAGTTGACTGAGGGAAAGCTTAGGTTATGAAGGTCCATAGAAATTATCTGATGCATATACAGTTGAAGCCACATCTGAACTAACCACCAAGGGCCACTCACACATGATATTTCTACTCCCTAGTGCATCTGGGCAGTGATCTGGTGCATCATATGATAGACAGATCCTAGGAGATATTTTCAGAGTGGGATCAAGGTACCTGCAGCTAAGTCTTCGGCCATCACTATGTGACTCAGGGTTGGTTCATTGGACTTTCCATAGAAAATGAATCTGCATAGCCACATGTTCATGAAGGCCTTGTATTCCTTGTCACAAACAGCACCAGATGGGGCCATGTAAGTTTGGATATATTTAGCCCATCCAACTCTAGATTTAATAGCTTTTTGGATACTATTGCCCTTGTACTTAAAGGGGTATACTAGTTTTGTCACATTCAAACTAGTCATTATAAACACATCAGCTAGAGTGAGAGTCATCATACCATGGCCGAACACAAAAGCGTTGATGGCGTTAGACCAGAAATGAACAGCTGCTATTAGAAGGGAGTCGTTTGTGGGCATTTCTGACAAAGATAGCTCTAAGTAGTGCTGAATATCCTGAGTTTCCCAATGACTACTGCTTTTTCTTGCATCCTCTGATACCAATTTTGTCATCCGGTGATCGATTGGAGGAAACGGCCAGTTCTTGAAAGTGTTTGGCCATTGGTTCGGCGGTGTAACTCCGGATTTGAAAGGAATTCTCATAGTTTCCTTCTCGATAAACTCAGTCGGGTCAGAATATCCCATTGGGACAAGAAGGTAGGAGTCAGGATTGGCGACATAGGGGATTAAAATCCCATTCTTGTATTCCTTCAAAGAATGATAAAATCAAGGAGCAAATCAGTTGGAGAAAAAAAGCAAGAAAATCAATTGGGAATTGCCGAATGTATAAAGGTGAGTGCAATTTACCTCTGGAATTTCATTTTGGGACGCCATCGAAGATTCGAAGTTGATTTGGGACTGTGTTGGGAGTTTGTATCTCTGAGCGGTGGCTACAGTTTTGAACAGTATTGACCTAAGAGGAAGGAGAAGCTTGTGGTCAATTTCAGAATAAAACGACTTTTATCCCAAAATTGAGGGGGCATGTGTCAATAGCATACTTAAGGAGATGACAGATGGGCTAGTGCACGGTGGTTTCATAGAGCCAGTGTTCTGAGTATTTTGGCAAATATCTATGCGGTCGGCTAATTCCCAAGGATTCGGAAAGCGCATATACGTTCGGTTGTTCTGGGAAAGGCAGTTTCCGTTTAGGAAGCGACAAAAGAGGCAAGTAAGGACCGATCCGATGGGGAGATCATGATAATTAAGGCAATGGAGGTTCGGAGGAAGATTGGAACTAAAGATGTCACATTTTTAGGTTTCCTTTATTGTGTAGTCGTGATCTTTTAGGATTCATGTTACGACCGGGGTATAAAATGTGAGCCCTTGGTTATTGTAAAATTATTCACAACCAAATCAATTCAATCGGCTCCGTGCCAACTTCGAGTCTTTGTCGTGTCGTCGAGTTCTTCGAGAGGAGCCATCGATCTATCGACCTCCATAAGTCATGACAACCTTGTTATCATGTTTAGTATCATGCGGTGGATTTAGACATTGATGCAAGTAGTCTTGCTTATCACAATGACCGTGCGGTGGGTCTTTGCTTGATAATCAAGAAATCTTCGCTTATGCTTTGTTCATTGCGAGTAGATACCGTGCGGCAGGCGTTTGCTTGATATGCTTAGCAAAGTGAGATATTTATCGGCTCTATTAGACTTGGCAAAATCTAATAGATTCATCAAGTTATCATGTGTTGCATGTTTTAAATACTTTATGAATTTGTAACACCTTTTGCCTAATCTAGATTGGTAAGGTTCGGCTCCATATTTTTATAAATCTGTTTATGCTCTAATGGTTTTGCTTTCATGCCATTATTATGAATAGATTATATGCTTGTAATAGCCGAACTAAACTAATCTAGGTTGTCACATGTTGCGGGTTCATGCATGTTGAATACGTTTAAATTTGGATAAAGCTAGGTGTCGTGCTGCGGATACAAGTTTTTGATCAGTTCGGCCGTGTTTACTTGCATGTTCCTTCTCCATGGATCCCGATTCGGCTAGATTGTCGGGCTTGATTTCATTTTAACTCATAATTAATTATAACTTGTTCAAACATATTTTCCAATGCACGTGCATTTAGCAATCAATATTTTACGCTCATTATGTTCATTTTAGCCGAATGATCTGCAAACCTACTGGCAGATAGCTTTTATAGTTGTATGTCGTTGTAAGTGGCTCCATGGCCATATATATGGAACTGTCTGGTCTCACCCGACACGTTCCATTTTTTGTATCTAATAAATTTTTATCCCTTGTAAGTTGCAGGTCAAACTGACTGGCACGTTTCCAAATTTCGAAGCACCCGAGCACGTGATTGAAGCCACGCTTTTCGGCTTGCTGTGTGTGAGGCACAGTGCGCCACATTTTGTGTCAACAAAGGATTATCTCTCTGGGTTGTTTGATAGAAGGGGAGGATAACTCTTCTACAAACACTCTAGGTGGGACCTTCGTCCTATCTGATCCAGGCTTGGCAACGACATCAGGGACAACATTGAAGTCTTGTAAGAAATGGCAAAATTCTAAACCTTGGAATTGCTTTTCTAGCTTCCTGATCTCAGTGCAGTAAGAATCCATGTTTTCCTTGATACAATCATAGTCTTTGTTGACTTGGTTGATGGCCACTGCTAAATCTCCATAGACAAGGAGTTGTTTGATTCCAAGAGACGTAGCTATCCAGAGCCCATGGATAAGAGCTTCATAATTTGCTTCATTCTTTGTTGCTTGGCATAGGATCTGTAGAACATATTTGAGATGTTTTCCTTTCAGGGATATGAGGAGGACACTAGCACCAGCTCCTCCAAACTTGAGTGACCCATAAAAGTACATTTTTCAATGGTTCAGGATTGCTTCCAGTTCTGGTTGTTGTAACTCTATCCATTCTGCTATGAAATCCATGAGTACTTGAGACTTGATAGCCTTGCAGGGAGAGAAGTCTATGTTGAGTGCTGCAAGCCTTGCATATTGTTTTCTTAGGATGTCTCCAAGTGGAAAATCAATCACGATTGTGATACTATGGCTATTAAAGTAGTGTTGAAGCTTGCAGGAGGTGATCAGGAGATCGTATGCATGGCTTTCTGGTTTTTGAATCTAATAGTGCCTCACTGATGTTGTAAACAGGTCGTTGTACTTTGTATATGTGTCGTTCTTCTTCCCCCTCTACGATGATTGCAGTGCTGATCACCATGCTTGTTGCTGCAATGTAAATCATCAAAGGTTCTTGCTTTCTTGTCAGAGTGAGAGTGGGTGAAGTGCTTAGTACTTTCTCAGCCTCTCGAAGGCATCCTCGGCTTCTTTTGTCCACTCAAACTTGCCTGCTTTCTTTAGAAGTTTGAAGAAGTGGAGTCCTTTCTCTTGAGGTGTGAGATGAAGCGATTGAGGCCTCCCATCCAACTCGTTAGATTTTGAACATCTTTGATGCATAGTGGGGGCCCCATATTTGTTATTGCTCTAATCTACTTAGTGTTGGCTTCTATTCCTCGATTGCTCACCAAGAAACTAAGTAGTTGCCCCAATAGTATGCCAAAAACATAATTGTTTAGATTTATTGTAACACTCTAAATCTTGCTTCTTTGAAAATAGAGCTAAAATAAGTTATTTTGTATTTCTGTGCTCATGAAAATATAGTAAAATAAAATTTTCTCTTAAATTAAAATTCATCATAGGGTTTAGCAACGTTGTTGTGCAGACATGCTGGTACATATGTTTTATGTGATGTTCGTTTGTTGCTCCTTTGTATGTCAAGACTAAGCAAAGTTTTTAAAATTTCGTTTAGTAGAACGATCTGCCTTGGTTAGTACATCTTTATCTTTATCTACAACCAAATTCCTTGTTTCTAACCTCAAATTTGTATTAGGAGCTTCCTAAAATCTTTTCTTTGTCACTCAAAGCATTATCATGAGCTCCAAAAACTTTATTCGGGTTCCCCATGTTCTATAATATCTCTGAGAATTTTTCCTGAATTTTCGGAGTTTTTGGAGTATTTTTCGTGGCTTAACTACTAATTCTGAACTTTTCTAAAATTATTTTATCCATGAAAATAATTAATTCTGAAAATAATAAACCTCTTTCTATTTTTTTCCAACGTCAAAGCCCATAATAAGTTCCAAAGACCATGTATTTACTAATGGGCTTTAATAATTAACTAGGCCTATTAGTAAAGATGAAGGTTGCAAATCAATTAGTACCATATCGCTAGTTGACGTGGAGGTGGGGAGTTTCTCTCCCTATATATATATACCAACCCCTTAGGCAAAGAACACCAAAGACTACCATATGAGAAGCCTCTAATTTGAGAATTGCTAAGGTAGTAAAATAAAATTATATTTTCTTCTCTATAACGTGACCGCCATCGTCTCGCCTATACACGGTCGGCTGCTCCGGCGTTGCTGTAGCTCCAAAAAAGCGTCGCTGCCGGTGAATCTGCTCCCTGTCCACCAATGTGAGCCCCAATCACTTTGACTTTCAGTTAGCTCGGTTTAGATTAAAAATACGTTTTCTATAAATATAAGTTTGCCACTGATTTTGTTTAGCTCATAAAATATTCATCTTAACTCCGTTTTGACTCATTCAAATTGTGTTGGATTCGTATTAATGAGCTCTAGTAACACTGTTTTCTCAGTTTGAAACTTTTTATTTTCGTTACCCTAATTAATCAATTATTTTTCTAAAAAAAATCTTAGAAAATTCATAACTTTTCCGTTTTAGCTCCGATTTTCGTGATCTTTACGTCTGTGAGATCGTAGCGATGCGTAGAATCATTTTATAAACTTTTCATACTGTTTTTATATGATTGGTGTACTGTTCTAATTATAGTCTTGTTTGCTTCGTGTATGCTTGTCTTCGATTGTTGTGTGTTGGTGATCGATGATCGAGTTTAGATGGAGAGCAGTTTTTGGTGATCAAGATCAGAGCTTTGGCAACAAGTAGGACCAGCAGAGTTAGTAAGAGCAGAAGGAAAGCTTTTATCAAGGCAAGTATAGCATTTGGATTTTATTTCTGTGACCATGATTGTGTGACTAGATTAATGCTAAGTAATAAACGATAAAAATGACTTTTTAGCCACTTGATGATTTATCTGTAAGTGATAACTGGGACAACAGTGCAACCATGAGGGCTATAATGGCTCTGGCTTTAGTTAAGTATGAGTAATTTTTCTAGCTTGTTAGCGGTTACCCGTTGTGGCGCAGTTGGGGAATAGTAGACCGTGGATTCCTGCGGGTGGATCACATGGACTGACTAATGAAACCAAGCGATCCTAACTTGTTAGACGAACCTTTGAAAGACTTTATAGTGATCCCTGCCGACCTCCCTAGGAAGGGGGTTAAGAGACTAGCTACCTCGGGCGAAAGGGTAAATCATGACTCATGGGTAAAGATGTACAACCTCTGCAGAGTGTTTAAAAACTATTATACTAGCCGAGCTCACGGTCAGGAGCAGCCTTGGAGATTCTTGCATTAAGGGTGATGATTCTTGTTGTGTTAAAATACTCATTATTTATTGTTTAATGCTCTACATTATTTATGTCACATTGATCATAAGATTGTGGGAGCTATACAATCTAGTTGCTATACTTGTGGAGTTCGACATAGACTCACTCTTGCTATTTCGCCACACCCCTCAGGAGAAGTTTTGGGCTTATGATCAACCAGTCAATTTGGATCCTGTAGAGTGGAGTTAATACCCAAAGTTTGGAGTTATCTTCCGTTGTTTGCTGCTTAAGGTTATCTCTTTTATACTAAGTACGTTATATATTTATACATTGTCTTATGATATTACCCTTATTTGTAGCTATATGTGAGATTTGGCTTTTAAAACTCACATATGGTGTATATCTGGTTTTGTCCTTAAAATCGGGTATTACATTTAGCTTCCATTTCCACTTTTTTAGGTTGTCAAAGGTTTGCTTCAAATCTTGAATCAGCAGGCCAAGATCTCTTGTCTTTACCACCACATCATCAACATAAGCTTCTGTGTTTTCACCAATTTGATCACCTAGGCAAGTTAGGATGGCTCTTTGATAGGTAATCTTATGTTCTTTAGCCCATGACATGGTTTTATAGCAGTAGGCACCAAAAGGTGTGATGAAGGATGTCTTTCTTTGATCTTCTTCTCTCAGCGCTATCTGGTGATATCTAGAGTAACAATCTAGAAAGGATAGAAATAGTGATCCTACTGTTGAGTCAATGATTTGGTCGTTGTGTGGAAGTCCAAAGGGATCTTTCGAGCAATGTTTGTTAAGATTTGTGTAGTCGACACACATACGCCACTCAGCCATGTTCTTCTTCTATACCAGGACCAGATTAGCTAGCTAATCAGGGAGAAGAATCCCTCTGATGAACCCAGCTGCCATTAACTTTGCGGTGTCTTTCTTGATTGTTGCCTTCTTGTCTAGCAAAAAATGCCATAATCTTTGCTTCATAGGTTTAGAACCTTTGTTTACATCAATTTTGTGCTCAGCCAACTCCCTCAGAACAACTGGCATGTCGGCTAGCTTCCAAGCAAAGATATCTTTCTTGTCCAAAAGGAAGTTGGTAAGTGTGAGTTCCTATTTTTCAGAGAGGTGGGCACTGATGGTCGCCGTCTTGGAAGGATCACCAGTACCTAGGTCGATCTGTTTGATGTTTGCTTCTTTGGGTGGTGCTAAGATGTCAGATCTTTAAGACGGGATCTCTAAGTCCTTAGGCTTCAAATTTTGGCTATCATGGTACTTCATCATTTTTCATGCTAGTTGCTTGAGGTTTGTCTACAATCTAGATAGCTTGTATATCGCATTCATACATGTGTCTTAGATCACATTAGAGAAAAAGAACACACTGAGGTCCTAGCATCTTAAGTAAAAGATATGGGTAATGTGGTATTTCCATGAGCTTGGCTATCATGGGTTACCCGAGGATGGCATGATAGGACGATTCAAAATCCACAGCTTTGAACTTGATGAACTCGGTATGGTAATTGGTAGGGTTTCCAAATGTAATGGGTAGGGTAATCTGTCCTAGAGGCATAGCCGCTTCACTAGGTACTATTCTATAGAACGAGACACCTATTGGAGTGATCACCTTTGGGAAATCTAACCCCATCTTAAATAGTGTGTCAGAGAATATGATGTTGAGCCTAGCTCCTCCATCGATTAAGACTTTGATGACTGTCATGTCAGTGATATTAGGATCTAGGACAAGTGGATAGAGCCCCGCATTGCTTATGCTTGTCCATTGGTCCTCTCTTTAGAATTGAATTGGATATTGTGACCAATTAAGGAATATAGGAGTAGTTAGTTTTGCCACAATGATGGACCTGAGGGCTAGCTTATCTTGATGCTTGCTCCTGGACACCGGTGATGATCACAACCACTGTGCCTTTAGACTTCTAAAACCCTTTGTCCTCTAGGTCTTCGACTTCTTTTTTCTAATTAACTTCTTTATTATCTCCATTATTTCTTGTGTATCTGTCCAAGAATATGTGACATTCCCTAGTTGGGTAATACCGTTGGAAAGCTTAGCAAATTGTCTACAACTTTTCTAAAGAACACTTTTCCAATTCTATAGTTACATTTGTCTAAAACAGTAGTCAGCCGAAACTGATCTAGATTCCTAACTACACAACTGTATCATCTTGTGATTTTCATAACTCCAATACCAAGATAGTTATGGGGGTGATTCTTGATGTCAGAGAAATATCTTGAAGCCTACTATCACCCAAAAGTTTCTTATGATTTTTTGTCATCCAAGAACAGAGACATAAACCGATAAGGATAGGGAACTCTAAAAAGGTAGGAATGAGGGAAAACCCAAAACCCAACTATTTGTTCATTAGTCCTTATATCTTAGACCTATAAAATAAATGAAATTGTGGAGAAACCCACAAGATCATTACACTCATTACAAAAATCTAACTCAAACATAAGCACTAAGACAAACAAACCAAACATTAAAGGTTCACAAAGCACACATACTTGACTAGACTCAACTTTTGCTACTAACGTTTATTACAACGGGGACTTCCTACTTCTTAAACACGGTTTAACTATAGTGGCATCCAGGGTAACATCTCTTGTGTGGAGCTGAGCAAGATATGTCCTCCACCTCATTGATCTTGGGTAGTCCAGCATGACTTTTCCACTCATCAATCTCATTAAGGGCTTCATCATAGTGTTGCCTTACTTCTACCAATTGCAGTTAACTGTCTTCCAACTTTTGATGCATAGCTTGGATAGTCAAGGCCATCTCCTTTAGTTGTTCATTCTGCTCCATACAAGGGTCAGCTATCACACATTGCAAAGTGCCTCGTAGATGATGAGGAAGATACTTTTGTTTGCCATTCTTCATCTCTTCATAGTGCTTTCCATGATATGCCAAAAGAGCTTGATGAGCAGCATCACATATGCTAGCTTGCTTACTGAAGCGGTCACTGAGAGACAAGTGAATGGATTCCACCACGCGTGAACCCGTAAACTCATTCCACCTTGTAATGTGTGCTTCTATGCTCAAGTGGCTCTCATACTTAGGATGAGTCCACTTAGTGCATTTATATTCTACATTGGCTTGTTGTTCAAGATAGTGGTCTTGTAGTATATGCACAATCCGAGGGTGGAAGAAATCTTTGCCACTAAAGGATGTGGTAAAGTACTCCTTCCGCCAACAAGTATGTCTTAATGTGATAGGACGAGCTTCTTCATACTCTTTCTGTTAAGCCATAGATACCCCATTGCCGCGAGCGATCTTTTCATTATGAACCATCTATAGAATTAGACCAAGAGGAAGTTAGAACAGAGGCAACAATTTTACAACAGAATTAGATGATAGAAACATAAGAATTTTAGCAAATATCAAGGGTGAGATAGTAAGCATGAATGTAGTGAAGTAAAGATGACTAAAACGACCATTACTATCTAGGCTCGCGTCCTACAGTCAGCATTGCTCTGATACCACTTTGTAGCACTCGGTTTTAAGAACAAAACCAGATACACACCATATATGAGCCCAAGAAGTCAAATCTCACATATAGCTACAAATAAGGGTAATACCAATAAACAATGCTTAATATATAACAAACTTAACATAAAAGATATAACCTTAGTTAGCAAACAGCAGAAAGGCACTCCGTTCTTCAAGCAAAAGCTCCAAATCCACACGGACAACTGACTAGTTGAGCACAAGCCTAAACTCTTCTCCAAACTAGCAATCTGGTACCAATCTGGGATTTTTCTCTTAATAAAATCTACAGGCAAGCGTAAGTACATCTCGTACTTAGTAAGAATAACATAGGGTTCATGAGGCTCAAAGGCTAGACACAGGTGTTGACGGTCCTTAAGTATCAAATATAATCAACAAATAAATAAAGAAAAGGATCCAAATGCAACCAACACCCAGACTTAGGGTTTTATCTGACAGAATTCCATGAGTTTTGGAGTTTGTCTATTTCTGTAGGGGGTTATCAGGAAATACACGTGCCGCGCAATTATCCTACATCTAGAAGAGTCCAGAAGCCACGGGAACGAATGGGAGACCGGACGGGCTCGGGGGCAGGGTGCCCGCCCTCCCCCCTTGGGCGCCCACCCTAGCCTCGAGGCCAATCAGAGCCAACTTCGCAGATCATGCTCCACCGACCTAAAGGATCAAGGAGAACCATTCAATCAATGTCTGTTTGATCCGACGGCCCATATTCACTTGGAAGGACTATATAAGTAGACCCCCTGGCCCCTGGAGGAGAGGACCTCAGACCCGTAATTCATTATTCATCTTAGGAGAAGAAGCCTCTGATCAAGCCCTAGAGCCACCACATCAATTAGATCTCTAGTTTAGCATAGCTACATAGGATTAGAACTAGAAGGAGTCAATCTTCGATTGGTTTCCGAATATGTCAAGAGGATTCTTGGTAATTCTCTATTGTTCTTCAATTGTTCATCTTTGTTCTTCAATATTATGAATATGACTTTGTTCTACTTCAATATATTGATTATGACTTTGCTCTACTTGTTTATATTCGCAATTATATTGTTCTTAGTTTAACATAGTTATATACTTGGCTTAGTTAGATTGGAATTATATACATGTTTAGGATCGTATAGCATTTATCCATGTGTACAGTGGGTAAATGATAAGTATTGTGTAGGCGTGGTGCCTATACCGTATTTATCTGCGATTGTACCCTATATGCCAGATCGCGGGGTAGTTCGTGGTAGTGTCCCCTCTCGTGTATAGAGCTGGCAGAGCAACATTATTACAGGGGAGTGATTGCTATGTTTCTCACATTTCTTGATAATATCACTATGCATGGGCGTAGTCCTGTCTCGCAATGATTGCCAGGTATAATTGCACTAACTATGATATTCTAGACTTTATAGTTAAGAATAACTTAGGAAATATTCTTATAGTTCGTCCTAATTCTATGCCAATGACTTGCTAGAATATCTATTGAGGTGCTTATCATATTTATATGTGGCTAAGTTATGCTGATCAGATTAATTATCTTTGTCACCATTCATACTTTATATATCTTTTATGTGACACTTATCCCTGTATGAAAGAGATATATAAATGCTATCAATTATACATGCAATGATAGATACTCAATTCTTTATTCCATTCTATAATCAACAATTGATGTTTAGCAATCCCTTCCCAGTGTTAAAAATATAAATAACGATACCTAGAATACTTTCCGGTTAAAATGCTACATCGGTATTAATCTGTTCGCTTGCAGATATTATTTATTATTTATTTAGAAGAGCAATTGCATATTTCAATACTGCATCTCTCATGTCCTGCTGGGGATGACAACTTGGCTTAAGTGGTATGAGGGATAGGTTCGGCATTTTTGGCGTCGTTATCAGAATTAGAAAACTAAGTCTACTTTTGGTAGTGACGTTAAGAATGCCTAAGCATTTTTGGCGCCGTTGCCGGGGAAGGTTGATTACTAATCAGGAATGAATATGGAATTTCGAGTCATCATTCACATCACTAATATGATTGAGATTATCAATTCTCTCATACAGTTTTACCCCGATATTTTTCTATTTTATTTTATGTAGGGTAATGTATGAATAGAAGTCATCTTCTAGGAAATTTTGTTGACAATCCCGAAGCATTATTCTAAAAAAATAAGAGCCATGCTCAAGAAGAGATCATCAACACTTCAGCACGAAGCTTCATCCAATCAAGAAGATCACCAAAGCTTCACCAGAAACTTGTCCTCAGAGTTCGAAGTCATGGCGAACAAATCGATCCGTGAGTTCTCAGCTCCCACTACGGACAACATCCGCACTAGACCTCCTGCAGAGATTGATGGCAACTTTGAGCTCAAGCCTGGACTTATCAACATGGTGCAATCCAACCAGTTCTGTGGGAAGGCACACGAAGATGCTAGTGCTAATCTCCAACATTTCCTAGAGATTTGCAGCACATTCACCATATCAGGAGTCCCCAGAGATGCTATACTACTTTGCCTTTTCCCATTCTCACTGTTGGGGAGAGCGAAGCAGTGGTTCTACGCTACAAAGGAGAAGAATACTACGTGGGTACTCTGCTCCACGAACTTTCTAGCTAAGTTCTTTCCCATGGGCAAGACCAATGCTCTCCGTGGGAAAATTACAAGTTTTCAACAACAACATGATGAATCCGTTCCAGAAGCATGGGAGCGCTTCCAAGACTACATCCTAGAATGTCTCCATCATGGAATAGAGAGCTGGCTACTAATGCAGACGTTTTATCATGGGCTCGGCAATAGTGCCTGTGAGACCATGGATGCTGCAGCTGGAGGAGTATTTCTATCACTCACCATATCACAAGCCACAGCTTTTGTGGAGAAGATGGCGTCCAACCAAGGCTGGAATGAAGAAAGAACCCAGACACGCAAGAGATGTGGAGGTATGCATCCGCTCAAGGAGGCAGACATGCTGTCTGCCAAGCTAGACCTGCTCATGAAGAAGCTCGATGATAAAGCTGGAGATAAGAAGGAAGTCATGCACATCTACAACTCTCACATGACTTGTGAGGAGTGTGGAGATACTAGACACTCAGGCAATCACTGCCCTGAGATGCTTGAGGATATGAACTACATCAACAATAACAACAACAACTACTACTACAACCGTCCTCAACAAAATCAAGGTTGGAATCAACAGAGGCCTAACTACTCAGGTAATTATCAAGGTAACAATTCTTATAATAATAATAAAAATAATTTTCCACCTCTGAGAGAGTTAGTGTCTAATCAAGGAAAGCTAATGGATAACCTATCTAAGAAATTGGCATCTAATGATAAAATGCTAGAAAATATAAATAATAGAATGGATAATTTCTCTACTGCCATCAAGAATCAAATTAGCTTTAATAAAATGATTGAATCTCAGTTAAATCAAATAGCTGTTGCTATTCCTGCTACTAACCCCGGTATACCATCACAACCGGAAGGATTAGAATCTGCAAATCTTGTAGACATGTTTAACACAGGTAACTACTGGAGTAACCCCGTCACTGAAGTTACTACTGACCTTCTACCGGTCAAGAGAGGCGATCCAGGACGCCCCGTCATCCCGATCTCCATCGGCATGGTGGACTTCCCAGAAACACTCTGCGACTCTGGCTCTAGTGTCAACATTATGCCCAGGGTACTCTATGAAAAATTCTTTACATATCCTTTATTAGAAAGAACCATATGTTTGCAGTTTGCAGATCAGGCGTTAAGTTTCCCAAAAGGAATATTGAAGAACCTTTGCGTCCGAGTTGGTACCTTATACGCCCCAGCAGATTTCGTGGTGATAGAGACCGGTAATGATGAGAGGGCACCCGTCATCTTAGGGAGGCCATTCCTGAACACCTCGGGAGCTGTCATCTACGCTAGTGCTGCCAAGATCAGTTTCTACATCAAGGGAAGGAAGGAAACGTTTTCCTTCAAGAACAAGACTACACAAATCCCAGAGCAATCTCGATATGAACCAAGGAAGAGGACCAACAGGAGGAACAGGAACAAGCAAGTGTGGACCAAGACAGCTAAGATGGTCACTGCAGTTCAAGGAGGTCAAGATCATCGACTTAAGTCACCGTTTCTGACCAAGAAGGACGACCTAGGTATGCCAAGCATCTATTGCTCCATTAATGGATACAACTTCTACAAGACACTTTGTGACACCGGATCGAGCGTCAACATAATGGCCGCAGTCACCTATCGGCTCCTGTTCGGAACCATGCCCTTAAAACCGACATACATTCAGCTCCAGATGGCAGATCAGACATTCCGAAAGGTTGAAGGTATAGTAACTGATGTCCCTGTCAAAATAGACGATCATTTTGTCCATACAGACTTTCAGGTTATTGACATGGGAGAAGACGAGTACGATCCACCCATCATCCTTGGAAGACCGTTCCTCAGCACCGTTAAAGCAATCATCTACATTGGAACAGGAGAAGTCCACATGCACTTCCCCTCAGAGAAGGTACGCCGTTATTATACTAACCCTAACTATATCGTTGAAGACTCTAAGCAGGTCAGGACAAGAAGAAGACGACGCAACCGTAACCAGAAGAGGCAAATCATCAAGGACGGATGGGCAGACTACGAAGGAGAAGTGGTAAGGTCTGAAGACATACAGCTTGAACAAAACTATCCTGAGGAGACCGTAGCACCGAGTCAGGTGTGGAGAGAGAAGATAACTATACATAAAGAAGAGGCGCCACCGGAAGCACCGACTACGCCACCCAACGAATCCCAGAACGACTAAGAAAACGGAGAGTCTCGTTCGGAAGACTTAAAAACACTGAACGCCTTGCCAAGAGGTAAACTTGGTAGTTATCCTTTTTTTCCTTTCAATTATTTAAACTAGTTTACTTAGTTAATCATGTTCATACGATCCTAAAAAGAGAAATAAAAATGTTAAAAAAGAGTAAGCCCCATGTGAGTATAGTGTAGTGGTATAAAACCCATAAGTACACTCACTGTGGTGGCATAAAAATAAAATAAATATTTTTCTGCTCTATAAAGGTGAAAATATAAAAATAAGATTGTGATCCTACCAAAGAAAGTAACATTTATTGAGGAGCCTCAACATGATAAAGGCTAGATATTTATGCTAACACTTAACTAGTTCCACAAAGCTTTGTTGTCTACTTGACCTCCACAGAATTCAAGGATCAAGAAGGCTAGCAGACGGAGGACATTCTAATCATTGTCAGGGCGCTGCCGACTTTCAAATACACCTCTGCCACCTGCTAGCTACATCAGAAAAAATTACGTCAAAATCCAGCTTGGGGGAGAGCATCCCCATTTATCCCGCTAAGTATTTCTATCTATCTATATACTTATACTATATTAAAATATAAATATACATAACCATGAAAAACCAAATAAAGATTTTTGTGCTTATATATATATATATATATATATATATATATATATATATATATATATATATATATATATATATATATATATATATATATATATATATATATATCTTTTGCTTAGTGTGCTTAATAAAAAAATAAAGTGGCTATGCTAAACTGAATCTTAATAATAAAACTCCAGCATGGATATGATGAATAGTTGCTCTGCCTAATTTTCAAATTTAAGTTCTCTCTAGTTTAGACATAACTGTTATAATTTAAAGCTTGCTCTAAACCTGAACTTATGGGAAGAGTACTTGATCTAAAGTCTAAGTTGTTAATGGATATGATATGGGAAGGTTGAGCTGCTGTTTATCTGTTCCTAGAGATGCTAGAAATCTGGAGAATTTTATCTTTGAAAATCTTTAAAATATCACATGATGAGTTCCTGTATGATGAGAGTTTAAATTCCTACCACAGCCATACATACATGCTTGCTAGACTTTGAGCCACACATTTACTTTTTTACTGCTTTTGAGCATTGAGTGTGGTCAAGCTGTGTAGACCCTTAGGAGCTTGTCATGTGGTTAAATCAAGATTCACTTGCACGTTCACTCACACATGCTGCTTCTACTCTAGAAGTACGCATCCATATATATCCACCCATTTCCATCTCCAAAGCCACCCAAAAATATTCTACTCCTAATCCGGGAGAGAACAGCCAAAAATATTTTCTATTTTCCCTGTGAAATAAATGCTCAAGTTATCTTGGTTACTGCAACTTGCTATATTATTTCAGGAGATGAGTGCTCTAAAAAAAGTTACGAGGAAATAAAAAGGGGAAGTGCCCGGAACCTCGAAAGAAAGAAAAAGTGAGACGAGAGGTAAAAATAGACAAGTGTCCGACAGAAAAATTAGGGGTACAAGATACCCACCTGAGAGGAAAGAAAAAGAAAATATAGAGCATCTCATTATTCTCAAAAGTTTTAAAGAGCAAGGAAGGTATGTATCCCCTCAAAAGAGCAAAAGTAGAATTAGACTTTCACCATTGTTATTACCATCATCACCATACACCATTCATCGCCACACATGCACATCTTGATTTGACTTATTGACTTGTTTCTCTGGATCCATAGTTTGACTATGCAATAAATGTCTTGTAAGTATGTATACTTTATCTCCCACCTATAAGCTCCAGAAATCAAAGCCTTATTAGAGTAGGGTGAGAGAGAAGGCAATATCACTATGCCTTATACCACAAATACCACATACTTTGAGAGAAGGCATATACCATCACTGCCTTGGTAAGGATCCAGAAATACCACAAAAGAGAGATCTGAGAGAGTCATACAAGGAAACGCTGAGTTTTATTTGAAAACTGCAAAAACTCCAGAGCTATAGCTGATCAAGAATAAGAGACATGGCACTTGACTAGACTGTTCTATCTTTTAACTGCTCAAGACAAAAGTGACGGTTACAAGTCCCATGGTGAAAGGTAAAATGAGTAAGTTTTAAGTCTTGACAGTTTACTCTAACTCAGAGATGAGACCTTATTTGAAAGCATGTGTACCGTCAACTTTTAAAGGCATTACAGCAACTTCTGATCCATCACTGAGGTTATCCTTGCTCAGGGACGAGCAAGAGGTAAGCTTGGGGGAGTTTTTTGACGGTCCTTAAGTATCAAATATAATCAACAAATAAATAAAGAAAAGGATCCAAATGCAACCAACACATAGACTTAGGGTTTTATCTGACATAATTCCACGAGTTTTGGTGTTTGTCTATTTCTGCAGGGGGTTATCAGGAAATACAGAAGAAAGGCCCACACATCGGGTTTACATAGAGATATTAACGTGCCGCGCAATTATCCTACATCTACAAGAGTCCAGAAGCCACAGGAACGAACGGGAGACCGTCGGGCTCGGGGGCAGGGCGCCCACCCTGGCCTCGGGGCCAATCAGAGCCAACTTCGCGGATCATGCTCCAACAACCTAAAGGATCAAGGAGAACCATTCAATCAATATCGGTTTGATCCGACGACCCATATTCACTTGGAAGGACTATATAAGCAGACCCCCTGGCCCCTAGAGGAGAGGACCTCAGACCCCTAATTCATTATTCATCTTGGGAGAAGAAGCCTCTGATCAAGCCCAAGAGCCACCACATCAATTAGATCTTTAGTTTAGCATAGCTACATAGGATTAGAACTAGAAGGAGTCAATCTTCGATTGGTTTCCGGATATGTCAAGAGGATTCTTGGTAATTCTCTATTGTTCTTCAATTGTTCATCTTTGTTCTTCAATATTATGAATATGACTTTGTTCTACTTCAATATATTGATTATGACTTTACTCTACTTGTTTATATTCGCAATTATATTGTTCTTAGTTTATCATAGTTATATACTTGGCTTAGTTAGATTGGAATTATATACATGTTTAGGATCGTATAGCATTTATCCATGTGTACAGTGGGTAAATGATAAGTATTGTGTAGGCGTGGTGCCTATACCATATTTATCTGCGATTGTACCCTATATGCCAGATCGCGGGGTAGTTCGTGGTAGTCATTGATTCTTATATAGTCCCCCTCTCGTGTATAGGACTAGCAGAGCAACATTATTACAGGGGAGTGACTGCTATGTTTCTCACATTCCTTGATAATATCACTATGCATGGGCATAGTCCTGTCTCGCAATGATTGCCAAGTATAATTGCACTAACTATGATATGCTAGACTTTATAGTTAAGAATAACTTAGGAAATATTCTTGTAGTTCGTCCTAATTCCATGCTAATGACTTGCTAGAATATCTATTGAGGTGCTTATCATATTTATATGTGGCTAAGTTATGCTGATCAAATTAATTATCTTTGTCACCGTTCATACTTTATATATCTTTTATGTGACACTTATCCATGTATGAAAGAGATAGATAAATGCTCTCAATTATACATGCAATGATAGATACTCAATTCTTTATTCCATTCTATAATCAATATTGATGTTTAGCAATCTCTTCCCAGTGGTAAAAATATAAATAACGATACCTGGAATACTTTCCGGTTAAAATGCTACATCGATATTAATCTGTGCGCTTGCAGATATTATTTATTATTTATTTAGAAGATCAATTGCATATTTCAATACCGCGTCTCTCATGTCATGCTGGGGATGACAACTTGGCTTAAGTGGTATGAGGGATAGGTTCGGTATTTTTGGCGCCGTTATCAGAATTAGAAAAGTAAGTCTACTTTTGGTAGTGACGTTAAGAATACCCAACAACGGGTTTAACTGCATGTAGCTTTTAGTTGTGACAATTTTAGCATATGAGTATCATCAAGTGGTCAAGTCCCAAAGTAAACGCATGATCAAGTAAAGTGAATAAAGAATAGGACCAACAACATATTAACATCAACATTATCACTGAGTTGCCATTATAGATCATTTATTCTGTAAGAGTTCCAAGGGCGCTCATGATTGTGAGCACGGCTGATATATTAGTTTTACACTTTGCAGAGGTTGTACACTATCATTGTGAGTCGTGATTTACCCTTTCGCCCGAGGCTCGTCGACCTCTTAGCCCATTACCAAGGAAGACCAGCAGGGTTCACTATGAAGCCTTTCAAAGGTTTGTCTAACAAATTAGGCCCGCTAGATTTCCAATTGGCAAACAGATATAGAGCCCCCCTTTCAAATGGCACAATAACATGTAGCCTATACACATAAGGACATAGGCCGCACTATACCCAATTTGGCAAGCCCCTATTGCGCCATAAGGGTAACCACTAACAAGCTAGAAAAGGTCCTCATACTAAGATAAAGGCAGAGCCATATAGCCCTCACAGTTGTATTGTATGTCTCGGATGATCACGTTACAGATAAGTCCTTATCGAGAGAAACTAGAGCACCATAAGATAGCTCAATGCTCTAGCCCCCTTTACCAAAGTTGCTAAAAAGTCCTCTTTTAATGTTTATTGCATATTCAATTAATCCAATTACATGATCATGGTTTAGTGAAGCATTAGCATAAGCTACCCAATGCAAGACCATAGATGACAAGGTATAGGATCAATACTAGAAAATCCTTAACAAAGTGACACATGTAGCATGAGTTATGTGTGATTAAAGTTATTAGGAAAACAAGGATAATCCCATGCTATACTTGCCTTAAAACTTAGATCCTTCTTTTAGTTCCAAACCTTCAATGATCTGCTTCTTGATCACAACGTAAAGCTCACCATCTATATTCAACCATCACATCAACAACAATCATCTAGAGACAATCATATAAAGCAAACAAATCTATAATTAGAACAGTATACCAACAATAGTAAATAAAAAATAAAAAGTTTGTGAAAATGTATCTAACTCAAATAATTAATTAGGGTCACGAAGTTAAAAAGTTTGAAACTGGTAAAATAGTGAGACTAACATGTAGATCTCATGAAAATGAATCTAACACAATTTGAACGGATCAAATCGGAGTTAAAACAAATATTTTATGAGCAATATAAAACCAGTGGCAAACTTGTAATTTTGTGAAAACGTATTTTGAATCTAAGTACTGAGTTTACGTTTTCAAAATTGGAAAGCGTATTTTCAAAACTATGTTTTGGATTGCGGGTTCTATTACTCAAAACCTAGGGGTCTCTTTAGCAAAATTTGCACCGAAGGGGTATCTTCTAATCCTAGGGCTTGATTGAATCTAAGTACTGAGTTTACGTTTTCAAAATTGGAAAGCGTATTTTCAAAACTATGTTTTGGATTGCGGGTTCTATTACTCAAAACCTAGGGGTCTCTTTAGCAAAATTTGCACCGAAGGGGTATCTTCTAATCCTAGGGCTTGATCTCGGATCCAACGGATGAGATGGATTAGGGAGAGTTTAGCCGCTGGAACAGTACTTCGGCCAGCGGTCCTCCATTGTCGGCTTTAGGAACTCGTCGGAGATCACGGGAAAACGCACTATAGACCACTAATCGATGCACCAAGAGCATGGGGAGATAGAGGGGAGGTCAACGAACTCACCTAGGCGCTTAATTCCGGCTAAGAGGTCTTGGGATGGGCGATTGGCCCAGCGGGGCGGAGCTCATTTTCCTGCATGGTTCAGCGAGGGTTAGCGATCAAACTAGAGCACAAGAGAAAGAATGAGAGGGCTTGGCGACCTCGCAGGAGCGTTGTGAAGCTCGGCCAAGGCTCAAATTCATCGGACCAACAGCGAGATGCGACTACCATGGCGGTGGGTGAGTTGAGCTCGATGGAGAGATCCAATCGGCAGCTAAGTGGCAGAGCTAGGGCAAAAAGGCAACGCGGAGGGGGTCCCGGTCCTTTATAGGGGCTCGGTAGTTGATTTACAGCAACAAATCCCATGAGAACCGGGATTGGGGCGCGGTCCTCTTCGGTGAAGAGTCCGGCCTAGCTAAGGCAAGAGGAAGTGGGAAGGTAGGGTGTCACTGATGCGTGGGTCCCTATCGTCAGTGAGAATAGAGATGGGGCCGACTCACTAGTGAGAAGGGGCGCGTGAGCAGGCTTCCCTGCTGGGCCGCGACGTGCTAGGAGAAAGGGGAGGGCTAGGATGACTGGGCCATCGGGCCGAAAACAGAGAGAGGGGAGGGAGTTGGGTCGCGGTTGGAAAGAAAAAATAAGGCAGGCCGAGAGGGGAAATGAGTTGGGCTTTTGGGCCAAAAGGAAGGAAGGGAAGGGATTTTTCCTTTTTATTTAAATTCCAAGCCATTTACAAATCCACTTTTAAATCAGTTTAAAATATTTTGAACTTTTGTCAAATCCACACATCTTAATAAATCAAATGTAAAGGCATGCATGCTCAAACACATTGCTAACTCCTATGATAATTTTTAATTTAATAAAAAAATTATTTTCCTATATTTCATGAGCACCGAAAATATAAAATAAAATCATTTTTCACCTATTTAAAAAGTTGCAAATTTTCGGTAGTGCTGGGACTTCTTGCCTGCTCCTGTTTTAGCTGGGTGGTTCAGCTTGGTTACTCATGCTATGCTCTGCTTGACTTCTTATGTTGCTACTTTTGGCTTGGCCTAGCCTTTCAAAGGCAGACTTTCATTGGTTTTGATCGTCTTACCTGTGCGAACCTGTTCTGCGAGTTAGTCCTGAGTGGGTCTTTTTGTCTTGTGTTTGTTGCCTTGATTCTAGGATGGCCTCCCTGAGGCGCACTTGTTCTTCGTTGGGGTGAGAGACTACCTCGAGCTCTTCTTGGAACTATCGTGTTCTTCCTCTTCCAATTGCATGCCTATCTTCGTCTTCATGTTCCGCCTTCTTCTTCTCATATTCTGCTAGGTCAAACTCGAATTTGGTCCATGCTTCTTTGCATTGCCTGGCTTGGTGTAGACGTCCTTGCCTCTTCTTGTTCTTTCTATCCCTGTTCTGCCTTTGGTCTTCAGTCTCGCTCTCGTGGCCTTGGACCTCAGGTGATATATTTGATTCTAATTCATCTAAAGATCTAACATCGGGCGCTGCAGGGAAGATTAGTGGAGAACAAGGCCGATGGATCATGATTACTTTTCAGGTGTGAGGGGCTTTAGTTTTGCTTTTTTTCCGAGTTGTTAGAGAATTTATGTGGCTTTTTCATAATCATAAAGCAGATCCCCCATTTGGAATGGCAGGACCATAGCTGTATTGACTAGTCAGGTATTGTTATCTTTGGTGATAGAACCAGGCCATTGGATGCTACAGTCCTGCGGTGTCACCACCAGCACGAGTCCTTGAGCTCCTGACAGTAGTATCCTACATACTGATCGTTTGATTCTTGAAGCGGTGTACGACAAGATGTGACTGTGTTGGAGAGCCCAAATGAAAAAAGTACTCAGCTGCCTGTGGGGATCGTCAAAAAGTCTCAAATTGAGTTCTTGGTATGTCAATGTCGTGTTCTGCAGTCCTAGTGGAACCCGGGATCATAAGCCATGAAAACTTCTCAGCGAATTGATTCATCGTAGTTGCCGAGACGTCAAGTTCTTCATCGGTTCCTGAATCTTCAAGGAGAGCTTGCCATCACTGTCGGCCTTGCAGACCCATGATCCAAAGATAAATTTTGATCATGTCGGGAAGATCATGTTGTCAAGGTCCATAGAGCTCTCGGATGCAAATCCACCGAAAGCCCCTACCTGGCGCACTAGCTGACGATGTTTTATGACCAATAGCCTACCACGGGGATACCCGGGATAGTTGTTCGGGCTTCAGCGTATACCGGAACTCGACAATGAACGCAACATATAGTCGATTTATCCTGGTTCAGACCCTCGAGTTCGATCTCGAGTAATAGTCTTTATGTCTAGTGGGCGTTAGCCTTTGCGTTGTATTGAGTGTATTATATTACTAGGAGCATTCCCCGCCCGTTGCCGCGGGTATGAAGAAAAAATATAAATATGATCTTACTGTAGTCTATCGAGTCATCTATATATAGTTTTAGTAGTCAATTTCTGAAGAGAAAGAGGGAAGGTCACGTGAGAGAATAATTGCTAGCAGTATGCATGTATGGTTATGTGTAGGTAGTTATATTCACTACTGAAACCATTTGTGAGTGGACACTTAATTGTATGCGGCAGCAGTAGAAGTGGATGATGACGTGGCACAATGAGATGCAAGAGAATTAGTTTAGTGGGGTTTGTCTTTATAGGTTATATAGATTCGTTGTTACAAGGGTCAGCCTCTCTTTATATCGGTACAGATGGCTGAAAGGCGGTCTGTTATCCTAGATGAATTTACAAATAGTGTTCCATTTCTAATACAGAGAGTATTTTTCATAAGAACCCGGTTAGTCTAGCCTTATTCTACTCAGAATAAGAGTCGCTTTTCGTTTCGCTCCCTTCCGGAATTATGGGCCAGGCTAGGGCCCACCTTCTTGTAACCTGCCGGTCCCGTTGAAATTGCGAAGCTATGAAGCAAAGCTTTAAGACAACAGTTGTCTAGCATGAGCTTGCATTATGAGCAAAGTATTATCAGCATAGTATATAATTGGGAAGTGATCAATATCTCTATTTGGAATTGGAAGATGAAAAAGGCCATGCTGGTAACTGATATTCATTGTCGTCTTTTTGTCACAAACTACGCTGACATTTGTCTCTACTTTTTTCTCAATATGTATCAGAATATTATACTTTCAAATAAGTGGTTTTACAAAAAAGCAATAATATAGACGTTCCAAGTTCATAAAATGTGCAGTTTACACTAGGAAATACAGTAAAAGATGTGTAAAATATAATAAATCTGAGAAGAGTAGTTTGTAAATTATCAGAAAATGTTGTTATATATATATATATATATATATATATATATATATATATATATATAGCATTTTTTATACTCCTAGGAGTAATTACTTCCATCTTTAACAAACCACATTACGTATGTATTCATACTTATTTATCGGTTTGAGTATGTTCATATACTCATATTAAGATACTTTAGATCTTACCACGCGAATTTTTTTCAAAAAATTCATATTTTTTAATATATTATTAAAATAGTATATATAATAAGTATAACCACATACTCTATGTATGCATGCATACTTAACATATATACTACCTTAGATAATTTAGTATGATTATATACTTCGTCTACATACACTCCATCGGGTCATATACGTCATGAATCTATAGATATACACTTTGGAGTAACTACTACCGGGAGTAAAAAGGAATTATCATATATATATATATATATATATATATATATATATATATATATATATATATATATATATATATATATATATATATATACACACACACACACACACGGTAGCACTGTTCTATTCTACACCGCAAGTCAAAACTGAGCAGAAAAAATACTGACTAGTACTGAACAACATTCAATATCACTCAGCCATACCCCTAGGACCACGAAATACTGAAACACGAGTACTGAACAATATTGAATTCTGTTTAGTATAATAGTTTGGTGTAGAATAATATTCTACACCTAGGTTATATATATACACACACACACAATTGTAATGCAATTCAAAGAAATTACCCTAAAAATCTAACCCTTTCTAGGAAAAAAACGAGGAAACGTACTGTTTTTGTAAATTCTGCCATCAAACGAAACGTCCAGCATTGAGCATTCCATTTCAGACAGCAAATAAGCTTCCGTCTCCAAAGTCCAAACTAGTCATGTACGTAATTATTGCATATATTTTTTTGAACGCCTAATGCCTAAACGGAAGGTTGCCAAAAACAATCAGAAAACCAACATAACCAGGTCTAAAGTCTTATGTGCTGGGAACAAAGCCGAATCGTCAGTAGTAATATAATATAATCAGCTGCAACGTGTTTTTGCTCTCAAAATGCAGGACAAATTAAATTACACAGGTAGTTCGTCGTGTATTGTAATGATTACAGCTGTCTATTTGAATGAACCAAAGCACCACAAAATTTGTTAGCAATGGAACTTCTCATCTTGCAGTACACCTATTTGCGCTGAATTACAGGGAGGTAGACACCCTCAGCTGCCAGCCAGAGGTTGTCTGGGTGTTTGTCACCCACACCGCATACCTGTGGAAGCAGGTAAAAAGAAAAATAGAACATACTGATTAGTAGCATGGATGGCAAGTAACACAAAACTATGTCAAACCCACCTCTTGCTGCCCACCAGCAATGCGCGTGTACTTCCTATCATGGCTGTGCAGATAACCACCAGTATCAACATGCCGCAACCTAATTATCTGGTCTTGCCGCCATGTTTTCCCACTGCCCTCAATCTCAAGCCTAATGATAAAATAGTGCAACAGTAGCAAACTCAGTGTTATCAAGTCAGTGGATACAGCAATAGCTCACCTAATTAAATTTGTAGCAGAAGTACAGACCTCCAGTAGTCTCCAGTATCTGACTCGTTCTCATCACCAAAGCAGCTAACCTGAAGGTACGTTTACATACATGTAACATGATGTCTTTAACAAACAAAGATGTGACACCTGACAGCAAGCCAATCGTATCCAAGGAAGGAAAATATCCATTTGACGAATGTTTCCATGAAATCTGTGTTCTAATTTCTAAATTCTCAATAGAGACAACAAGAAGGAAACAAAAATCATATTTAGTGCAAAGTTTCAAAAGAGGGAACAAACTTTTTTTCCAGATCTCAGAAACACCATTTGTGTGAATTACTCTGTTTCACGAGGGATGTTGAGGTTGTAGAATAACTCCAACTATTTTTCTAACCTGAAAACTATATTTAGCTAAAAACAATACTTCTGTAAAAGGTTATCTGTATATAAGATCTGCAAGCACTGCACGAAAGTAGATAAAAGATCAATTCGCTAACCTCCAGATTTCCAGTTATGGGGGAAGCATGCAGGTGGCTGTGTAGCCACTTTCTAGTTCTCATATGCTGAAGCCTTATAGTTGTTCCTTGTGTTATGGGATCACCTTGTTTTGCAGATGACTCTGGTTGAGGTCTCACTATCTGCATAACAAAATGTATCATAAAAGTAGATTGTCAAGAAAACTTGGAACCTTGGATTGGAACTTTAACCATGAGTTGCATCGGTACTCCCTCCATTCCAAATTGTAAGACATTTTTCTTTTTTTTTATACATAGTTTTTGTTATGCACTTAGATATACACTATGTGTAAATACATAGTAAAAGCAATGCATTTAGAACAGCCAAAACATCTTACAAGAGTAGAAAATTGATAAAAACATATGTCCTGCCATGAAGCAATTGAAGAAAAATAACAGCGCATCACAGACATCAAAATGCCCCGTACGCATCACAAATAAGTTAAAAATTAAGGTAAGACAAAGAAAATTCGATAATCTCCTTTCTGTATTGTTCAGACAATGTTTCCTTTTTAAGGCCCTGTTTGGTACAGCTCACAACAGCTTCATGAGCTGTTGTGAGCTGTTTTTTTTGCCAAACACTTATTTCTAAAATAGCTTCATGGGTGAAGCTGTTTTTCTTCTCCTCTCACAAAGACATGAGTTGGGATGAAACGGAAAAAAATAGCTTATTGCAGCTCTCTCCCTCATTTCTCTAAAAAAAAAAAAAATCTATGTATAAAGTAGTTGGTGAAGCTATTTTACCAGACACTTTTCCAAAACTGCTCAGCTTCATCTAGAAAGCTGCTCATGAAACTATTTTTTAAAAAAACAGCTTTACTAGTGAAGTTGAGCTGTGCCAAACAAGCCCTAAATTGCAGGACTCGAGGCACAGCAAATAAAAGAGTCCACACATGATTAAACAACAGGTTTCTTTGATTAACTGCAAAACTTAGCAATTAATTTAAGAATGATTTTGCTAATTCTTACAGGCCTGTTTACTTATTATAAGTAACTCAAGTACACAGATTTGTTGTTTTTTCAGTGGATATTAATAGGATGAAATAAGAAATGTAATTTGTGCTAAAGGGGAAAAGCTAGATGCCATAACAAATTAAGTGAACGGGCAGGGCTTCAGCTGCTAAGCAAATGATGATATTGATTTGACGAGTGAATCAGAGACATACATACCCAGTAGCTATTGGCGTCGTCGACGTTGGGGAAGCTGGTGACCGACTGCTGGCCGCTGCCAGATCCATAGGGCACGTCGTGAGAATGCAGCCGAAACTTGGTCCTCTCATGCATCAACTTGATCACTGACCCGTAGGTTATCTATCCACAAATAGGCGAAACAGTCATATCACTCGCCTAATCCACCAAGCACGACGGTGGTGAAGAAATCAGTAAAGCACCAAAAGTCCCCGTTCCCCAACCCCAATCCGAAACGCGCAACACTTATCCAAATACGACTCCAAATACAAACCCCGCGCGAACACAAAAACTAAAACGCAGATGAGGAGGTGCGAACGCGGCCAGGTCGCCCACCTCGACGACGGTACCCGGGTCGACGGCGTAGGACTGCGCCGGCGCAGCCTCGGGGAGGTCGAGGCCGAGGTAGAGCAGAAGCGCGAGCGCGAACGACGCGGCGGCCATCGCCAGCAGCAGCGCGAGGAACCAGGTCCTCTGCCAGAAGGGCAAGGCCTCCTGCTCCTCCGGGACCGCGCCGCGGCGCCTGATCCGCTCGCGCGCGAGGGCGCCGGCGAGGCTGGTGGTCGCTCCCGCCTCCGACGGATTCGGCTGTTGTTCGGCGAAGGCAGCGCGGCGGCGGGAGAGGCCCTGCAGCGGCTGGGTCGCCGACGGCGCCACCGCGGCAGCGGTAGTGGCCTCGAGGAGGGACACAGGAGATTCTGGAAGGCTCGCTTCAGTGCAGAGCTCTCCGCTTTGAGCACGCGAGGAGAAGGCGACTAGTATTCGTTCCACGTTTGAAAGGTTGCGCGTTGGGAGGAAGAATCACAGGTTACAGCGATGACCACGGTCCATCCAAAATCTAAAAACTTTTCCTATTATATCTTTGAAGCATGTATAAAATATAAAATATAGATAGAAATAAAAATTAATTATACATTTTAACTGTAATTTACGAGATGAATTTTTTGAGATTAATTAGTTCATAATTACACAATAACTATTAAATACAAATAAAATGCTACAGTAACCGAATTCAACAACTTTACAAGCCTTGTTTCGTTTCAAAATTTTTTGGTTTCTTCGTTTTTATTTGTTAATTGTTTAATTATGAACTAATTAGACTTAAAAGATTCATTTCATGTTTTAAAGGTAAATTGTGAATTAGTTTTAGTTTTCGACTATATTTAATGCTCCATACATGTGTCGCAAAATTCGATATGACGAAGAATTTTGAAAGGTTTTTAGATTTCAAATAAATTATAAACAAGGTCTAAACAAGGCCGCAATAAGGTTGGGCGTTGCGAGGAAGAATCACTGTTGTGAGCGGGGAGTGCTAATCGTACAAAGGAGAGGGTTTCGCGGCCACGTCACGTGTGGTGGTTTCCGGCCAATCAGCAAGCGACAGCGTGGCGGTGGTGGTGACCTGGCAGGATGTTACTGGTTGACAAGCTTGCGCCCTCGTGGCACTTTGACGGGCCTGAGCGGCTGAGCTGACCAGTTCGTTTTGCACAGTTTATGATGAGTTTCACTAGATCCGTTACTTATTTAGTTTCTCTTTTGTTCTAAAACATTTTGAATTTTGATTTAAGCAAAACATAAAGAGGATCAAGATGTAGTGGCATTTTGTATTTTAACTTTTGCATAATAAAACTAAATATCATATCATGTAAAAATTTTCATAAAAAAGTGATTATTCTACATTTTGGATTTTAGTCTTAAGGATATAAAAAACCCAAAAAGCCTCAAAAGGCCTTTATGAGGGCAATAAATTCTATATTTTAAATGAAATTAAACATAACTCTGAAAATTTTACTATTTTACATTTCATCATTCCAAAGTAGTTGTCATTATTGCCGAGGCCAAGGGCCTTACACATCTGTTGGGCGATTGGAGAATAGCCCAAGTAAAGAGAGAAGGAAATAGAGTTACCAATGCTCTGGCTGGTTATGCTCTGACTGGTTTAGTTAGACAATGTAAAAGTACTGAGGTTAGATGGTCAGAAGCACCTGCGTGTGCCTTAGATTTCCTTAGGAATGATTGTAACTTTATCTTGCCTAGTTAATAAAGTTTTTCTCTTTATCCGCAAAAAAAGTAGTTGCCATTTTATATTTTGCATTTGTTTGAAACTAAACACCCCCTTAATATTAATACTAGGGCCTTGTTTAGTTCGCGAAAATATTTGAGTTTGGCTATTGTAGTACTTAGGTCCTGTTTGGTTCTTCTTGCTAAATTGTAGCTAGCTAAGAGCAACTCCAACAGCTTTGCTATTCTTATTATGAAGGCTTTTTAGAACTTGTATAGCAGAAAAAATAGGCTCCAACAGATGTGCTATTTGGTTTTGTAAAATAGAAAGTTTGATATTCCTTAATTTTCGTTGGCTATATATAGCCAACCACTGACACTAGCTATCTAACACTAGCTATCTGATAGCAAGGCTATTGTGGATCTCTTCTTACAAAATGGCTAAACATTAGAATTTGGCTACTAATTTTAGCCAAGCTCTTGGAGATGTTCTAAACTTTAGTCATTTTAGTAGCTAAAGTTCCTAAAACATTGACTAAAAGGAGCTAAAATAGTTTAGTTTCATTAGTCACTCAAGAGTAGCTAAAATAATTTTAGCTAGCTAAAATTTAGCAAGGGGAACCAAACAGGCTCTTAGTAATTATTGTCTAAGAGCAACTCCAACACTACCCTAAACTTCACTTGGCAAATCTTGGATTTTGCCAAGTATAAAACTCAAATGCCAAGTGAAAAAAGAGGCTTCTCCAACAGCTAGCTAATATTTTGGTAAATTTAGACTATCTTGTGATTCCTAAAAAAATTAAAGGGACTTTTATGCAAAAGTTGCAATCTATTTAAGGCATGCGTGAGCGAGCGTGGTGCTAGAGCGTGCATGCTGAATATGTGGGCCCCACCGCGTAGGCAGGATGCCAAGCGCTCCCAACGCTCCCAAATTTGAGCCAGCTGGCCCTCTTTTTGCCAAGCATCCTATTTTGCTAAGTGCATATAGGGTAGTGTTGGAGGAGCTTTTTCTATATTTTGCCAAAAATTAGGATTTGCCAAGTGCATATAGGGTAGTCTTGGAGTTGCTCTAACCATGGATTAATTAGGCTTAAAAGATTTGTCTCGCAAATTACAGGTAAGTTGTGCAATTAGTAATTTTTTATTTATATTTAATGCTTCATATATGTGTCCAAAGATTTAATGTAACGGAAAATTTTGAAAAATTTTGGGAACTAAAAGACCTAGGATAGGATCTAGTGCTGGGTGGAAACTGAAAGTCGTTCAAAATACGTATGATATGTTTTAAGAAAACTAAAATTTGGCATACATATAAATATGTACTTATATGTAAAAGTTAAAATGCATATTCGTTTTAAAAAAATCATAAAAAAAGCAAATTTTAGGTGCATGTCTCTAAAAGGCAAAATCTCTCGGATTTTGTTTTCTAGTGATGCATTTTAAATTTGTCAATTTTTATGAAATTTTGTAGTTTGAGTTTGCATCCCAACTATTTAATGTGAGTATATATTTGTATGCAACAGTGGATATACCAAATTTAAATTTTAGTGCCGAATGAAAATTACACTTTGGTGCAAACATGGAAACTAATTGAAAATACGTATTTTCATCATTTAAAAAAACTAAAATTTTGAATACATATAAATATATGTACTCATATGTAAAATTTGAGATGCATATTTGTTTTTTTAAAGTTCATACAGAAATAACAAATTTCATGTGCATGTCACTAAAAGACAAAATCTCTTAGATTTTGTTTTCTAGTGCACATGAATCTTAAATTTGGCATTTTTATATGAATTTTTGTAGTTTGAGTTTACATCCCAACTTTTACATGTGAGTAATTTGTATGCACTATGAATATAGAAAAAAATTAATTTTTCTAAACAACCAAAATATATTTTAAAAATTGGTTTTCATGTTTCCACCTAGTATATGGTTTCCACCACATATTTTACCTGTCTACACCGTGTATTCTGTGCCAAGGGCGGGATAACGGGTCACACGGTCACACCTCATCTAGTAGTTTAGTTCAGTTTGGTTTTTAGGCCCGGTTTAGTTTGCCTCGTGTCACATAGAATGTTTAGACACATATATAAAATATTAAATATAGACTATTTACTAAATTAAAAATATAGTTAGAGAGTAATTTGTGAAATGAATCTTTTGAGCCTAATTAGTTTATGATTGGATCACTAGTACAGAAAACGATTTCAGAGTCGGTCAAATGGGACTTTTAGGGCCGGTTTTTATAACCGCCACTGTGCCACCGTTGCTAAAATTCAAGTCTTTGTAGCAACGGTTTTTCAACCGGCACTGGAAACAGGACTTCGAAGGTGGTTGACTTAAGAAACCCGTCCCTGAAAAAAATCGTTTGTGGCGGTTGAGTTATGTAAACCGCCTATAAAGACCCGTTTACAGTGGCGGTTGCTGCAACCAACCGCCTCTGTAAACATATTATAGAATTTGTTGCTGCAATGCAACCGTTCCAAAAAGAACCGCCTCTAAAGGTTGATTTTGTACCTTTTGAATTCAAACATTCCTGTCATAATTATATCATACTTTTCCACCAAATTATATATCGTGCTTTCCAGCCATAATTAAATCGTGCTTTCTCACCAAATTTCATTGTAGATTTGAAATTAACTTCGTATCATACAATATATACACATGATGACACACCAAAGTATATTTATATTTACAGTATTATATATACATGGATTGTTTACTAGTTTTACAGTCCAAAAAAGAAAAAGAAGGGCCACCGACATTCACGTCGAAGAGTTTCAAACACATGATTCGTGGCATATTTCGATCCTGGATCAAAGAATCATCCCGAAGACACAAGAACCTCACTCAACAAGAAATTGCAGAAACTATCTTGAACGTCTTGAATATCCTTTTGCTCAATTCTTGCCGTTGGATTAAGGGTCTTATGCTGCTACACCAAAATAATGAGAAGGGGCAAAATTAGCTAGATTTAATTAAATTAATGGACATATGCTTATTATATAGTGCGACTTACTTCTTCAGGGTGATTGTAGTTCATTCGCATCCATTGGCATACATAGTATCCACAAAGAATAGTGCCGGTAGGCTACCTCGAACACTGCAAGTCGATGACACAGTCATCCACATGCCAAATTAGTAAAATAGTTTGATTTGGTTAGAAAATGATCATACCGATTGATGAAAAGAAATAGGCATCCTCTCCTTCTTGTCCGGTGCATAGTCTCCGCCTTTTCTAACGTAATACCTATATGCACTATTTAAAGGAAGAAACAACTAGTAACACTAAAACAATCATATATGCACAAATACAAAGAAAACTTATGTCTGTAGAAGGCTGGTGAATTTTTTATACTTTCAGTCTTCAGCTCTCAAAGAATCAAAGATGACACCCTAATTTCAAATTGATGGATGCTAAGATGAAGTGATCACTGCATTATGATAGAAACAGTGTAAAACAACATTTTAGTGTCTTAGTGAGCAAACATAAACCAAATGATATGGAAAAAGTTAAGATAGTAATGGATCTTACCAGGAATGGTACGAGGCATATACATATTAACAATTATGATAAGCTAGGAACGCATTCCCAATATATAGTGCAGCATTCTCCTTTGCTGTTTGGAGTGCAGCCTTCCTAACTTTGTCCCTAGCCTGCTTGCCCTTGACACCTATGAAAGCGGGATGATCATCTTTCCAAGATTCCGGGCCATCATGGGCTGCCTCGCATATGAGATGTGGATCAAGGTATCCATTATTCACGTCCAACTTGGCCGCATCCATCCACTCTTTTCTACATATATTGGTGATCAAAAAAGGCTGGTTAGCTACACATAACCAATTGTGAATGGATTAGTTTAGGGAAAGAACACTTACATGCATCACAAGGAAAGCTGAGTCACTTCAAGTTTCTTCTAGAGAAATAAAAATTACATGGACTCGAAAGGTATGGTCAAATAGGAGTGTTCTTTTGAGGTCCGTATATGTCTCTAGATGGGTACCGCACTACACTGAATCTAACCCTAGTTTCATCGCACGCAAGTACCACTTCTAGATGGCCCTTAGGTGTGACAATCTCTTGTTGTTTTCTAGGGCGAAATTAGGAAGGAATTCCTTTCCTGGCACATATTTAAAAGGGTACTCAGTTGTGTGTATCTCCATCATTTCTTTGACGAACTCAACACTTTGTAGGGTTCCAGTCATACGATGTTGGGCACCAAAAACAGTGCCACCTCCTTCGTTAGCCTTAGCCTTGCCCTTGGCATTTGGAGTAGACGAAGGCCCCCCAACATTGGTGTTCTTTTTCCAAGAGAACGAAACATCACAGATACATCGACGCCGACATTGGGCTTTGTGTTGCAACCCTTGTCGAATCCTCTCAATATCTTAGGAACCGGTCGTTCTTCCTCTCAATGCGATAGAGGTGGTGGCATATCCGTTTGTGCCTATTGTGCCACTAGAGGTTGCAAGGAAGACATTTCATTTGGGTGAGGCTGCGGTAGCGGTGGCATTGCCAGTGGAGCCATTTCTGGCTGAAGTGTTGGTGAAGGCCTTTTTGGTTGAGGTGGCGGCGGTGCAGGCAATGTCGTTTCTGGCTAAGGTGTAGGTGAAGGCATTTTTGGTTCAAGTTGCGGCGGTGACGGTGGCAGTGGAGCCCTTTGTGGCTGATCAGGTGGCGGTGAAGCCATTTGTAGCTGTGGTGGCGGCGGTGGTGGTAGTGAGGTCAATTGTTGGGTTGGTGATGGTAAGACCGACTCATGATGAGGCGGCGGTGATGGCGCAGTCAAGCTAGTTTCCCATACTGACCACCTGAATCCTTTCCATAAATTATATCTTCCATGACCAAATCTCTATAGGAGAAGTGGACACCTAGGTTTTCTGCTAGCAAGTACGGTTGGTCCAAGAATGATGCCACCTTCTGCATATATGTCGTTGACCACCCCTGACATCCGTCGACCATGTGGAATGTACCCTCTTGCACTACATCTACCTCAGCCAATTGATGATGAGAAGAAGTATGCTGCACATATGTCGGTGACCGCCACTAACATTCGTCGACCATGGGGGCATACCCTCTTGGACTAGCTCTACCTCATGCCGAGAAGAAGTACAAGGTGCACCCAACGACGGTGGTCTTAACAACTCAATGTCTCGTCGTTGCCAAGCAATGAAACTTCCTACAAGCTCACCCAAGAGTGTAGTGCCATCAGGATCAAGGATGTCAACTTCAAAATCTAGATGTTGCTGAGTAACCAACTTTACTTCAACCCTCACATAATCTTTTAGAAGTACACTATGGTGCAAAATGTGCCCTAGATAAGCAGTTCCACTGGCAACCTTTATGGTCTTTCCCTTCCTATTGTATGGAATGTGAAGAGCACACGGTGTTGGACTATCAATGGCATCCACAGGAAAAGTCTCATGTGTGGTTGATGCAACACTGCTAAGGGCTACAAGGGCTGATGGCTCCATAAAACCTTGATCTTGTGAAGCTTACAACCGTTGATTAAGCTTTTCTTCAATATATTGGTCGGCCTTCTTGCAAAGTTGTGCTAAAAGATCATCCTTGTAGTGTTGCCTTGTTTTATACATCGTCGACTGGTTTGGAAAACCAAGCTTCAGTCCATATTTGGAGGAAAAGCCCCACACACGGCCAGGGTGTTCCTTGTTGCCTAGGGCCAAACTAAGCTCATCCCACTCTCTTCTAGGTACAAATTCACCTTTCACTTTCTTCTGAGCAAGTTCCTGTATGGACTGAGCAACTGCTAGAGTACGTTGATCTGGGATTACTAGTTCCCCGGTTTCTTTGTCCTTAACTTCCCTTGCTTTTAACCAGAACATTGAACATTCATCCATGTCATCATATATAGTTGGAACACCAGCTGCCTTAGCATCCTCAATTTCTATCCTCCACTTCTCCACATTTGGGCCATACCCTTCAGGGCTGAGACGGTGAGGGTGGATGTTCTTCTTTGCTTGCTCACTATTATGTTGACTCAAGGCTATGGCCTCAGGTGTGCTCTTCTGTTCACAGAACCTTTCCCATTGATGCGGTTTGATCTTCCCAAATTCCTTGTACGGCGTGAGACCGTTCAACCAGTATTTGGTATTTAGTTCCCACCTCCAATGTCACAATCTTATCGCAGCTTGTTTCATTGTAAACTTCTTGACAAGTGCCAGTGAATCAGGAGGGAAACTAAATGCCCCTAAAATCTTCTCCCATAAATCTGTCTTTGGACCCTCACCTGCAAGTCTCCAATGTGGTATTCAGCAATAAAAAATGTCCCTCATCGCTGCTACTAACGCGCTTGAAAAGCGAGACTGTATGCCTCTAGGCTATGTGGACTGGCCAAAAAGGCTAACCTCTTCTACAACAATTTTCTCCCTTGTAGGGAACTTGGTCCTATTTTTACGCCCTCGCTTTCATTTTAGTGGTCTGTTTGCCTGAGGATTAGATGATGTAACTTGAATCTCTGTCTGTGCTTGCAATTGCATACTCTGGTCCTATAGGGATAAAGAAATAAAGGGAATGTTCAACAAACTTTTGTGCAAAGGAAATTGTTGTCAGCTACTAGCAAATATAGGCTTACATTTTGGCACAGATCAATATTAGGTCTTGAAGTTCTACCCTAAGAGCCCTGCAGTCAGGCCTAGGACTAGGATCTGAAGCTTCTTCTTCGCATGAGGCCGAACCCAAGGAGCCATTGTCGTCGGACGACCACTCTAAATTCAGCGTTTTGTATACCATCGATATGAGATATTTCTAAGACATAAAGCAAAGATATGTTTTATTAGAAATCCTTTTGGTATCGCCCACAATAAACAATTATAAATATATATATTGAAACTATGTTATTTCTAAATAGAAACATGCACAGATTACAATTTAAATAAATATGAGTTCATTGACTCTACCAAAACTAACATATGGCTTCATATGTTAAAGAAAGGTGCGTTAGAGCCTAGCATTGTCTTAGTCAATAATCTAACTTGATATCCTATATCTAATAAAAATTTCAAAAGAACTAATTTCTAAAAATGCTAGTGAAAGTAGAATAGGACGAAACCACCAAAGCAAGGTGTGTCAGAGCCAAGTCAGCCGGAGAGAGGAGAAAGAAGACAAGGACTTAACCGACGATGGCTAGGCCGAGATGGCGGCTGGGGACGAAGTTGACGACTTGAACGCCGAGGCACAGTGTCCTGGTGGTGAAGACCAAAAGGAATCCGCTCGGCGAGACGGCAGCTCGGGCCAAAAAGTTGAGGACGATGACATCGAGGCGCGCGCCGTGGAGGCCCTAGCTATGGATCTAGTGGCGCACGGTGGGTCTCGGCTGGGATGGCGGTCGGGGACGCTCGCCGACGAGGACGTGGAGGCACAGGGTTTCCAGATGCGGAGCTCAGCGCGGGGAATATTTTGGCAAAATTTAGAAACAGCTCGCGACTCAGTAAAATTTTCAACATTTATAGTGAAAACATTTTATGGGCAGTTTATTTAAGAAAACAGCCTCTGTATATAATATTATATAATATTTGGAGGTGGCTGACTGAATAGACCACCTCTAAATAAGGATATTCATAGGCGTCTGACATAAGAAACCACCTCCGAAATTGGGTTTCAAAGGCGAATGCAAGCAACTGTCCTGTCAGTTTCTTTTCTCATCCACAAGACAATCCACATGAACAAAATTAGAACATGCTTGGATAGATTCAAAAATAACTTACATTTATGAACTTGGATAGATTCAAAAATAATTTACATTTAGACGAGCATATGATTGTGCTCGTCCACGATTTTCCTAAACTATTACAATAAGATCTTGAAAACTACTTATTAAAATACAACATACTACTTATATTCTACTACTACTTCTATTCTTGATTCTTGATCCATGCCTATCGTCGTCGCCGCCGCTGCTGCCACCAGCGAGGATCATGCGTACCTCGCACGCTTGCGAGGAGGCACGACGACATAGGGATAGGTGTACTTGGGGCTGCTTCCATGGTCGTCGTCATCATCATTGTCGTCGTCGTCATCCTCCTCCTCCTCATCCTTCTTCCTCTTCTTCTCCTCCTTCAACTCCTTTGGATCCTCACCCTTGGAGGGCGTGGGGGACGCGTCATCATCGGAGGCGGGGGGGACTCTGGGTCCAGGGCCTCCTTCTTGATCGGGTAGTGGTACTCTCACTCGAAGTTGGAGTCCCGGTCGTCCTCAGACCAGTGGATTGAGTTGTTTGGGCTGTCCATGGCTGTGGTGGAGAATGTCGGTGGTGGAGAAGAAGGTCAGACTGGTGGTGGAGAATAAGGCCGGACTGGTGGTGTGGAGAAGAAGGCTGGACGTCGCATTTATTTATAGCCGGATAGTTGAACTGGTGTTCTTTGGATGAGAAAACTCCACTTCATCTGTCCGGCTGTTGCAATAATGGCCCCAATGGATAGTCCTGCGGTGCAGAGGCACTTGTTGGGCTTCAGGCGGTGATTTTATTATTATAGATTTGTCCGGCGCTTGGAAAAAAATTCCCAACAGATCGTCCTACTACTAAACCCTACATGACCTCAAATGGAAAATTTTTGAACACCAAGGTTTTAGAACTCACCAAGATCTACATTTTATATATAGTTCATTTTACCATTTGAGAAAGTTGTAGTAAACACTTGTCACAAAGTCTTGAATCTCACAGACTCCGTGAAACTATTTGTGAGAATTGTGGATTTTGAACTACACTTTCCTAAGACTTTGTGAAATGCAAAAATGGTCTACATATCAAATGTAGATCCTGATGACTGGAGCAATATTGGTATTCATAACTTTTCTAGTTGAGACGATCTAGGGTTTCAAAAACAAGCAAGTAGATGTGAAAATTCAAAATTCAAAATTTGAGAGTTCAAAACTTTGTCAAATGAAAAGTTGACCATTACACCAATTGTAGGACTTAAAGAGCTTTACAAACTTTGTATTCAAGACTTTTGCATTTCAGACCATCTATGGTTCGGTCAATGTGTCTATTCTTAGAATCAATGATTTGACTTTGGTCAAACTTGGTTAATTGAGACACTAAATGATCTCAGATGGAAAACATTTTAACACCAAGGTTTTAGAGCTCACCAATATCTACATTTTATATATAGTTTCCTTTACCATTTGAGAAAGTTGTAGTAAACACTTGTCATAAAGTCTTGAATCTCACATAGACTCTAACACTATGTGAGAATTGTTGATTTCGAACTACACTTTCCTAATACTTTATCGAATGTAAAAATGGTCTACATATCAAATGTAGATCTTGATGAGTGGAGCAATATTGGTATTATGACTTTTCTAGTTGAGACCATCTAGGGTTTCAAAAACAAGCAAGTAGATGTGAAAATTCAAAATTCAAAATTTGAGAGTTCGAAACTTTGTCGAATGAAAAGTTGACCATTACACTAATTGTAGGCCTTGAAGAGATTTAAAAACTTTGTATTCATGATTTTTGCATTTGAGACCATCTATGGTTCGGTCATGGTGTCTTTTCTTAAAATCAAAGATTTGACTTTGGTCAAACTTGGTCAAATGAGACACTAAATGACCTTAGGTGGAAAATTTTTGAACACCAAGGTTTTAGAGCTCACCAAGATCTACATGTTATATATAGTTCATTTTATCATTTGGAAGTTGTAGTAAAGACTTGTCACAAAGTCTTGAATCTCACATAGACTTTGTGAAACTATTTGTGAAATTGTGGATTTCGAACTACACTTTCCTAAGACTTTGTCAAATGCACCAATGGTCTATATATAAATTGTAAATCTTGATGAGTGGAGAAATCTTGGTATTCATGACTTTTCTAGTTGAGACCATCTAGGGTTTCAAAAACAAGCAAGTAGATGTAAAAATCTAAAATTCAAAATTTGAGAGTTTGAAACTTTATAAAATGGAACTTGACCACTACACCAATTGTAGGCCTTGAAGAGCTTTACAAACTTTGTATTCATGTCTTTTGCATTTGAGACCATCTATGGTTCGATCAAGGTGTCTTTTCTTAAATTTGACTTTGGTCAAACTTGGTAAAATGAGACAATAAATGACCTCTGATGAAAAATTGTTGAACACCAAGGTTTTAGAGCTCACAAAGATCTACATTTTATATATAGTTCATTTTACCATTTGAGAAAGTTATAGTAAACACTTGTCACAAAGCCTTCAATCTCGCATAGACTTCGAAGGGAAAGTTCTCGCCGGACAGAAGTCGATAGTCTGACATTGTTGTATATATCTTGGCCGGAAAGTCCGTCTCTTGCCCTAATCTCTCCTTGCTTGTCACTCGGTCCTCGTTGGTTGGCCTGCGTGCTCACCTTTCCCACGAATTATTAGTCACAAAGTACATGAAAGACAATTAAGCTCCCTCATGGTACGGTACAGGCGTACACAATAATTCAATGATAAAAAATGTGTACAACTCAATGGTACAGACTATTAGGTGGAATTTGTCTAAGTTGGTCATGTTGATCGGGTCATGCATCCGTGTGACCATCCAAAGCACCTTCTTTCGTCGGTGAAGGCACGTGAAGGTTGGTGAGGCTCTCTAACACACTAGCGTCGACACCCTCGTGAACCTTATGGCGCGTGTCACCTGGAGCACTTGCTGGTGGCAAAGAATTCATATTGTCAATGGCACTCTTTTGTAGTGCTCTCAGCTGAAGGAGAGCTTCCTGAGCCTCTGAGATCGTCTCATCTGGAGTAGCAAAAATATATTCACACATTGATGACATAAATGATAATATATGAATTATAAAGTCACACCTATTGTTGCTCCTGCCAACAAAGAAGGCATAGGACTTCCATTGATGTCCTTCTTGACAACATCAGTATCTAGTATATCTGTGGCTATCGAAGTCGTCGCCATAGTTAGAGGAGATTCTAGAGCCAAGGGATTTGGTATAGGAGCTGCACCAATTGGCCGTGATAGTAAACCAGTTTCAATGTGAGTAGTTGATGGAAAGGTCTACAATGGTATAGGCAGAAAACCACAAATCCTGTGGCTAGTAGGCAAAGTAGGCTAAGGGTCTCCCTGAGGTGGGGCAGCGACTTGCAAATTGGGGGAGTGAAAGTCCCGTGGCATTGTAGAGCTGACTAAAGCATCCACTAAACAGTGTGTACATATTAGCCAGCTGTGTCTACTGATTTGCCAAGGCTTGAGAAGTAACCTGTGACTGCTTCCTCATCTGCTCCTGTATCATGATCATCATTTCTCATTGCTGACGTGACTCGGTAGCATGTCTGTCAATAGACTTAGTCAACACTCTAAGTATCTGTGTAAGCTCAGATGGCTGCTGAATAGCTGCTGGAGTGACTGGAGGGGCAACTGTAGCATGTGGCTCAATGTCGTTCTCGTCAATGCTGAAACAGGAGGCTGTGTTGTCATGTGCAGCACCTAGTGACATAGAGATTAGGTAGTCGGTGTCGTTTGAGTCTGACTCTGTCTGTTGTTGGGCATTCTTAACGTCACTACCAAAAGTAGACTCGTCACTACCAAAAGTAGACTTAGTTTTCTAATTCTGATAACGGCGCCAAAAATGTCAAACCTATCCCTCATACCACTTAAGCCAAGTTGTCATCCCCAGCATGACATGAGAGACGTGGTATTGAAATATGCAATTGCTCTTCAATATAAATAATAAATAAGATCTACAAGTGCACAGATTAATACCGGTGTAGTATTTTAACCGGGAAGTATTCCAGGTATCGTTATTTATATTTTTACCACTGGGAATGGATTCCTAACATAAATGTTGATTATAGAATGGAATATAGAATTGAGTATCTATAATTGCATGTATAATTGAGAGCATTTATCTATCTCTTTCATACAGGGATAAGTGTCACATAAAAGATAGATAAAGTATAAATGGTGACAAAGATAATTAATCTGATCAGCATAACTTAGTCACATATAAATATGATAAGCACCTCAATAGATATTCTAGCAAGTCATTAGCATAGAATTAGGACGAACTACAAGAATATTTCCTAAGTTATTCTCAACTATACAGTCTAGCATATCATAGTTAGTGCAAGTATACTTGGCAATCATTGCGAGACAGGATTACGCCCATGCATAGTGATATTATCAAGGAATATGAGAAACATCACAATCACTCCCCTATAATAATGTTGCTCTGCCAGCCCTATACACGAGAGGGGGACTATATAAGAATTAATGGAGCTGTCACTACCACGAACTACCCCGCGATCTGGCATATAGGGTACAATCGCAGATAAATACTGTATAGGCACCACGCCCACACAATACTTATCATTTACCCACTGTACACATGGATAAATGCTATACGATCCTAAACATGTATATAATTCCAATCTAACTAAGCCAAGCATATAACTATGATAGACTAAGAACAATATAATTGCGAATATAAACAAGTAGAGCAAAGTCATAATTAATATATTGAAGTAGAACAAAGTCATATTCATAATATTGAAGAACAAAGATGAACAATTGAAGAACAATAGAGAATTACCAAGAATCCTCTTGACAGATCTGGAAACCAATCGAAGATTGACTCCTTCTAGTTCTAATCCTATGTAGCTATGCTAAACTAGAGATCTAATTGATGTGGTGGCTCTAGGGCTTGATCAGAGACTTCTTCTCCCAAGATGAATAATGAATTAGGGGTCTGAGGTCCTCTCCTCCAGGGGCCAGGGGGTCTGGTTATATAGTCCTTCCAAGTGAATATGGGTCGTTGGATCAAACCGACATTGATTGAACGGTTCTCCTTGATCCTTTAGGTCGGTGGAGCATGATCCACGAAGTTGGCTCTGATTGGCTCCGAGGCCAGGGCGGGCGCCCTGCCCCCGAGCCCGTCCGGTCTCCCGTTCGTTCTCGTGGCTTCTGTACTCTTCTAGATGTAGGATAATTGCGCAGTACGTTAATATCTCTATGTAAACCCGACGTGTGGGCCTTTCTTCCATATTTCCTAATAACCCCCTGCAGAAATAGATAAGCACCAAAACTCGTGTAATTCTGTCAGATAAAACCCTAAGTCTGGGTGTCGGTTGCATTTGGATTCTTTTCTTTGTTTATTTGATAATTAAATTTGATACTTAAGGACCGTCAACATCTGTTTATCTGCATCGGTGTGTACATCTTCTACATCCATCATCCCTCCTAGTCTAGCCTGATGTTGTGCCTGCTTTAGTTTGGCATCCTCTTCAGTCTGTCTCTCTATCTCCTCTATGGAGAACAGCTCCTGAACACCTCTGAGGGCACGTTGCCCATGACGACGATCATCTCTCGACGATGGATGGTAGGTCAAAATTGTGGGCTCGGCCGCCTTGTACTCCATCCTACACCATTGTGGATATTTCTCACTAAGAATATAAGAGATAATATGTGGGTACACCTACTGTCATCCAACACTAATTGCATCAACAATGACATCCTCAATCTCACACAACATAAAGTCCATGAAGTCAAACTAATCTCTGGTCCAAATGGAGAGGAGAAGCCACTGCCGCAAGCTAGTCAACGACTCCCGGTTGCCCCCACGAGGGAGGACTGTCTTCCTCAGAGCCATGTGTAGAACTTGCACTTCTGGTAGCAGTCAATCTGGTGTACATAGAGAGCCATCAGCGAAGGGTTGCCTGAATAGCAGACGTATCTGCTGGTCTGTAGGGAAGGTACCTCCAGCTCTCCCATGCCGCGGGGGATCCATATCCCCGTAAACAATCTCGTATAGCCTCCTATCTGATTCGGCAACTCCAAGAATGGTTTTCATGCAGCTCAGGTAAAATCATGTCATGTTACCTTTAATCATAAACTAAATAAACCTTCGATGAGGGTCTATCCACACTGTAGCATAGAACTGGCGTACCTAACTAACGACGACTCGATCAAGCTCGCTAAAAAGGTGAACGAAGCCATCAAACCTTTCAAACAGAGGGCAGATCGGTATGCCTATAGCTCTCTCAAGCTCATCCCACCCAAGTCATCTCTGGTCTCCTAGTGCAATGTTTCTGAGATGATAGCTCTTGTGGAAGCTCTCCTGAAGAACAGTCTATAAAGCCCTGCTCGCATGACGCTGTCTGATCTCAGGGAACCACAACTCAAGAGGGCCGAACCTCAAGTCCAATATCTTCTTTGAGCTCAATCTTGTAAAGTCACGGTATAAGCATTTCATCAAATAGCTAGCATCCATGGTGATCGGGAGTGAAGGCCTCACCTCTGCCAAGTGGATTAGCCGACCTAGTCGATTTGCGCAGCATAGGACGTGACAGTGGCGTGGTCTCCTGGCGAACCAGGATGACAGCGGCGAGTGGTAGCTGAAAGGTCCTAATATGGTTAGAGGGGGGTGAATAGCCTATTTAAAAATCTACAAAGCACTAGAGCAAAGGATTAATATAACAAAAGGTGTAAATCAATTTTGCTCTAGATCTATAAGAGTTGTAAGTCACCTATCCAATAATTCTAGTTGCTATGATTACTAGGCACAAGCAATGGCTATGTCACTACTCTCTACAACTAGTTACGACTAGCTAAAACTAGGTACTACTAGTTACAACTAGTTTGCAAGAAAGTAAATAGATGAGTGATAATTATACCGATGTGTAGAGGATGAACCAATCACAATATGTATCAATATATTCATCGGGAGAATACCAATCACAATATTGACACCAATATTTTTCTCCCGATGTTCACATGCTTGCCGGCACGCTAGTCCCCGTTGTGTCGACCAACACTTGGTGGTTTGACGGCTAATAAGTGTTTCACAAACCTAGCCCAACAAATGGGCACCACAAGAACCTACTCACAAGTGAGGTAGCTCAATGACACGAGCAATCCACTAAAGTGGCTTTTGGCACTCCACCGGGGAATAAGCCCAAGAACCCCTTACAAATATAACCTTGATTGGGGGCGGACACAATCACCAAATCCCCTCACCAATCAACAAATCCACAACCATCTAAGTGACGGTAATCACCAAGAGTAATAAGAAATCACAATAATAACCTAGTGCCACAAGAATATGCAGGTTCAAATGCACCTAGGGTTTCCCTCAATCCTCTCTCAGATGAGCACCAAGCTATGAGAGGAAGAGGAGAGGGAGGAGATGCTCACGAGCTCACTAGATCAATCATGCAGGCCTCTCAAAAATCTCTCGTAGGATTAGCACTTCGGAGAGATGGGAGAGAGGAGCTCGAGTTCTCTGTTCTCTAGAAAGAAAGAAGTGAAGCGTTCTGTGTTCGCAAGAGAGAGAGCCACCAAAGGAAATGGAGTGCTCGGCCTAAATTACTTAGCCAGCCAGCTCTCCCAAGAAGCAACTACAGTGTTGTTTGCCACAACAGGCAGCAGCACAGGCACTGAGTGGCTGTTGGCAACGCTTATTATATAAAAATAAATATCTTTTTATAAATAAAAATAAATAGAAAATAGGGCTTTGATCTAATCTTTCCATGAGTTTTGGTATATATGCTATTTTCAGGTATGACACGTGGAAAAGTGTAAAAGATACAAGAAATGTGCAATGCAAGAATTCGTATTTAGAAAAGATGCAAACCAACTCCAATAGAGAAAAGCCCACAAAAGATGAACTGGACCCATCCGTAACCACGAGGAGGATCAGGGCCCAGAGCACAACCGACCACGCGAAGGTGGTGGCCAGGGGGGCCCACCTAGGTTGCGGGTGCAACCAGGTGCGGGCGCAACCCTGGTGGCGGTTTCCCGAGCCCACCTTCTTCTGGCGGTTGCACGGCGGCATACATAGGACGGTTTCACCTACTACTATATTTAGATCCCGCAAACCGTCCTAGTTGAGCTATAAATAGATGGCTCCCCTCTCATTTGTAACACACACCATCATTTGGAGCAACACACCTCACATTCTACACTTGTTCTCTTTAGTTTAGTACTAGTAGTAGAGCAAGGCAAAGCTAGCAAGGAGAGCTTGTCTCCTTGGAGGATCAAGAGTGTCTTGGTATGAATACAATTATGCCTTCCTCCATGAGCAAGTTCTTATATTCTTTATACAGTTATGCTTTTGATCTAGAGTATAGTCTTGTTCATATCATGATCATAGTTTATGAGCTAGTTCGTATTTCTAGCTCTATGTTCTTGATATGTTCATCACAGTTCTTCATCGTTCATCAAGTTAATATGAATAGAGGAAGAACTAGGGATGAGATAATGGTTCTCTGGGCTGTAATGGTCACCCTTAGCCGAGCCTGTCAATCCGAAGGGTAGGGGTCCCGGGAGGCTAGGGGTGTTTCCAAGTACACGGGCATGGTGCTCGGGTATGCGGAGACCCGAGGATATGCGGGTATCCCATGGGCAGAGGGGTAGGTGTCAGGGTGGTGACAGCCCTGTCATCCTTCGTATTCCCCCACGTTCGGATATTCGGTAGGAGTCATGTAAAGTCTCTATTTGCTGCCAGACCAGCTATGGAGATCTCCCTAGTATCTCAGACTTAGCTCGAACTTGTTCTTATTAGCTAGATGACCTGCTAACAGATCTGTTGTACAACTTGTATACGACCATGCCTGCTCGCGTAGTTATTCTTTTATTCTTTGTTTTTCCTTTATTCCTTGAGGTTGCTCCGATGTGTGTCCGCTATCAATTCAACTACATGCTTACCCCTGTTTATACTATGTCTACCATGCATTTCAATAAGTAATCATGTTTATAACCAAAGCTAGATGCGTTCACAATGCCTTCCTACGGGAAATTATAAATACGACACCCCTGAATACTCACGGGTTGAAATGCTACAATGATAGTTCTGTGCGCTTGCAGAGTAATTTATTCCTATAACTGAGCTATCGATCGATTGGCGTACCTAAGTACCTTTACTTAAGATTGTAATCCTTGTGCACCCACACGGCGCCGGGCCACAGCTTTGCATATCGTAAGTAAGGATGGTTAGGAAGGTCAATCTGGCAATTCTAATCATCAGTACCAGACTGCACTGCCTAGGCCCGCGCCGTAAAGAGCCTTGGGTTATCATTCTGAAGTGAGGGTGGTTAGGATATGCCAAGAACGTTTCTAGTGTTATCATTAGGGATGGACTCAAACTCTATCTTTAGTGGTTTCGCTAAGAAACGCCAACAGTGGCCCTCTGCATTCTCTCAGCAATGGGCCCCATCAATTAAATGAGCAAGTGACAAAGAGCTGCAACCTCTAGCAGTCCACGCGCATGCACGTCTGCCACTCTCCATTCTGAATGGGATGAGCTACACCTCAAAATAATTAAGTACCTTCTTGTACTTGAGTAGACCCCATGCTATGAATAGTAAAGGTCAATGGCTGCCTCCTTTTCTCAAAGTGTGTTCACACATGCAAGCAAGCATGCAAAACACCTCTCTCTTTCTCTCTCTCATTTATTATGTGATAGGTTACTGATATGGATCGGTACGAGGGTGGCCCGATCTTCATGACAGTAGATCAAAATAATAAGGATAACTTGCTGCGAACAGCGGGTAACTAGCTTTATACCTGACAAAGGTTGGATGCGACCAAGCGACGGGGAGAGAGACACCGAAACCACGAAGACTTCGACTCGATCTCCGAACGACCGCAGAACCACAATCCGGAACTAATCCACACAATACGGCGCAGCCGAACGGAAGCCGTAGAGCACGAAGTAGGGGAACCCAGAGGATTCACTTCACAAGTCCATGAAGAACAAGGAAGAACAAAGGTTGAGTAAGGCACTCAGCAGTACGGCTGCAATATCATGTAGTTTATCAAATGATCAAAGGTTCCTAATAGCTTAGAGGTAGGGGATATTTATACTAGCAATAACCCTGCTAGATGGGTATGAGAACGAAATAGAATTTCTGAGGGAAGGCAATGTGAAAGGTCCCCACGGAATGGATTTCCGAACTGGCTTCGCGTGACTGTTGGCCTCCAGAGCAGTTTCCAATAAACTGACCATAACTTCTTATTGGGAAGTCCAAATAATGAACCGCTTCTTGGGTTTGAAACTAGACTCCAAGAGCTTTCCAGCAATGTATGCCATGCACCACGAAACATTGTAGATTGGTACAGTTTTGCATGGAAAGTTGTACCAACATTCTGTCACGACAAACTATTGACCTTCTAAGCAGTCTTGACTAATCCAAGCATAACTCTTGATTGCGATGTCCAAATGAGATGAGACTTGAGGCATTGGAAAGCAGACTCGACATGTTTTCCAACAAGTCCTCATGGGCCTTTATATCTTTTGTGAGTAAAATGTTATGAAGATTTCTTTGCACTGGTCCGTTCTTGACTTCCACTGGTCCTTTTTGACTCTCTGGTCCGTTTTGTAGTGTCTTCTAGGACTTTCACTGGTCCATTCTTCAGGGTTCGATTCATCCTTCTCTTCTTTTATATACCTGAGTACAATCAAGGTAGAACACTTAGGTAGTATATAATTCTCATTAATGTTAAAGTGAATCTCACAAAGTAGCGCGTGGACCTCTTGTTGTAGCTTCTTTGCACGACTACGTGTAACCGGTCCATCGATGACTTGGGCTGGTGTCGGTGTAGGTAAAACTTGAGTGGTTGTAGCTTGACTTGGAGCTTGTGACATCTTGCTTGCTGGCATGGTCATATCATTATGGCAAGAGCTCCACAACATGCAACGTTGCAAGCATGGTCCCTGTCTTTTTCCTTCTTACGCACGAGACAGGTAGCAAGCAGCAGCTGTAAATTCTTTCAACTGATTCCAACTAGCTGCAACTACTTCCAGCTTTCTTTCTCCTGCTTGCTTGTTGTTGGACTGCACACTAGTTTTAACTAGTTGCGACTGCTTCCAGTTTCCTGCAATCACATTTATTTGCTTGCTGTTGAGCTGTAAACTGATTTTAACGGGTTCCAACTGGTCGCAACTGCTTCCAACTTCTTGGAAAGGCTTTCACTTGCTTGTTGTTAAACTGTGCACTAGTTTTTAGCTGGTTCCGACTGCTTTCAACTTGTTTCAGCTACTTGCAAAAACTTTCAGTAGTAGCTTGTAGTTCCTTTACGCCTGGACAGCAGTTCGCCTTCTTTGAATTTTCAGCACCTTTTTAAGTAGCTAACTTTACCAAAATATTCCAAAATAAATTGGACATTTAAATTAGCTTTTCACGAATATTTTTATGCTTTCTCATGCAGCCCCCCACGTCACTAAGCGCTAGGTATATGCAAATAAGATTCATATTTAGTGGCACTAGATAACTATTGTAATTAAAGATTTTCCCTCTTTATAGTACGGTTATCTATCCTAAATCCACTCACACCAACTAGGTGTCTTGAGTGGTAAAACAAAATGGCCCTATTAAAAATACCTTTGCCTTGAGCCCATTTTGTTTTTCTCTTTCTTCTTTTTCAAGTTGGAGCACTTGAATATCATCTTTTGGTCACCTCCATCACCATGACCATCATCTAGCTCCATCACTTGGTGTGTACCAACCTATCTTTATATTTTCCTCATGACAAAGGTTAGTACACATAGGTTTCATCAATTATCCAAAACTAAACTAGGGCTTTCAATCTCCCCCTTTTTGGTAATTGATAACAACCTTTTCACAAAGATATTTAATAAAATCTTTTTAGGTTCATGTTGCTTGCCCAAGCATTTTACCATGTGTAAAGGATATGGACAAGTTTCATAAACCCAAATTGGTAGCATTGGCTCCCCCTACATATGTGCTAAGAGTTTGGATTTGAAAGCTTACACATATACTTAGATAGAAAATATAGGAGACAATGACTACCAAATGATGCTAAGATGTAAAGAATGGACCTTTGAAGCGTGATACCAATCGGAGTTGCCATTTGAACACCATCCTTAGCACCATGGTTAGTTAGATAGCACTTGCAAACATAAACACTAGATACCTTGTGAGATCAACATTATAAACAAGGCTCTAGTACCACATGCAAAAATAAAACATGCAAGGCACATCTAACTATCATCCTATGCATGCTAGTATTTTCTTTCAACAAACAATTTTACAACTAGCATACATCACACAAGCATGTATCGAAGAATAAATGTGTTATGCAAGCAAGCATATGTAATGCACATCTAAATGCAACATACAAGTTTATGAGCTTGCTCCCCCTACTTGTGTGCTTCAAAATAATTTGATCCCCTTCTTTTAGCAAAACCTATCTTTGTGAAATCTTTGTGAATTACTTCTCCCCCTTTGTCATCGATGACCACAAAAGGTGAGCTCAAATTTTAGATAGGTTGTGTGAAATCATGTTATGTGAGGATCATTTTCCCAAATTTGGTTCAATCTAGATTACTTGCCTAAGATATTTAACTCGATTTGATCCAATGACAAGCTTTTTCACACCTCATTTCAAGGGTTATCTTGACAATGTTGAGTTAAACACTTATAGCTCATTTTCTAGATCAAACACTAGGATTGCAAGCCCACAAACATGTCATATGCTACCACTAGATCATTTTAAATAAAGAAGCAATAGAGGTACCATACAAGCATCAAATTCATTTTATTTTCATAAATGAGCCTAGGACATGTGAGGAATGACTAGATGCGCTAAACAAGTCCTTAGCAAAGGATGGATGACATGTCAAACAATTTTACCTTGCTTTTCTCGAAGATGAGGCATGTCATATTGTGAGGGTGCATCAACACATATTTGAAAAGTCAAGTATGTTCAATTCATTCCTTAGCTTGCAAAACCTCTTCTCATCAAGTGGCTTGGTGAATATATTGGCAAGTTGATCTTCGGTGCTCACACTCTCAATACAAATGTCCCCTTTTTGTTGATGATCTCTTATGAAATGATGACAGACATCTATATGCTTTGTTCTTGAATGTTGAACTGGGTTGTTGGTGAGTTTCACTGCACTCTCATTGTCACATAGCAATGGCACTTGTTTGAACTTGATTCCAAAATCATTCAAAGTAGCCTTCATCCAAAGTAATTGAGCACAACAACTACTAGCTGAAATATATTCTGCTTCAGTGGTTGAAAGTGCTACACTATTTTTCTTCTTTGATGACCAAGACACAAGTGATCTTCCTAATAATTAACATGTGCCTGATGTGCTCTTTCTCTCAACTTTGCATCCCACATAATCAAAATCAGAATAACCAATCAACTCAAAACTTGCTCCTTTGGGATACCACAATCCAACATTTTGTGTATGCTTTAAGTACCTCAATCTTCTTTTTGTTGCCTTCAAATGACTTTCTCTTGGTGAGGTTTGAAATCTAGCACACATGCATACACTAAACATCACATCCGGCCTCGATGCAGTCACATAGAGTAGGCTTCCAATCATAGACCGATATAACTTTTGATCCACCATGTTGCCACTAGCATCACTATCCAAGTTTCCATTTGTCCCCATAGGTGTACTAATAGCTTTAGCATCATCCATTCTAAACTTTTTGAGCATATCTTTGATGTACTTACCTTGACTCACAAATGTACCATTCTTCATTTGCTTAATTTGAAGACCAAGGAAGTAACTAAGCTCTCCAATCATGGATATCTCAAACTCATTTGCCATCATATTTCCAAATTCTTTACAAAATTCTTGATTAGTTGAGTCAAATATAATATCATCAACATAAATTTGCAACACAAACAAGTCTTTGCCTATCTTTTTAGTGAAGAGAGTGGTGTCAACCTTACCCATAATAAATCCTTTAGAGAGTAGGAAATCCCTTAACCTCTCATACCATGCTCTAGGTGCTTGTTTCAAACCATACAAAGCTTTCTTCAACTTATAAACATGGTTGGGGTACTTGTCATCTTTAAAACTGGGAGATTGCTCAACATAAACCAACTCATTTATAAACTGGGAGGTTGTCATCTTCAAGAATGCACTCTTCACATCCATTTGATATAGCTTGATATTGTGAGCACAAGCATAGGCTAACAAGATCCTAATTGCTTCCAATCTAGCAACTGGGGCATATGTTTCTCCAAAGTCAAGACCTTCAATTTGTGTGTAACCTTGTGCTACCAATCTTGCTTTGTTCCTTATCACTATCCCATCTTGATCTTGCTTGTTTCGAAAGACCCATTTGGTTCCAATCACATTATGATCCTTAGGCCTCTCTACTAACTCCCATACTTGATTTCTAGTAAAATTGTTTAGTTCTTCATGCATAGCATTTACCCAATCAACATCCCTCAAAGCTTCTTCTATCTTCTTTGGTTCAATGGATGATACAATTGAGAAATGTTCACAAAATAATGCCAATCTTGATCTAGTTTGTACACCTCTTGATATATCACCAATAATATGATCCAATGGATGATCTCTTGCAATGTTGGTTGGTTGAAGTATTTGAACTTGATTGCTTGTACTTGGTTGGTCATTTGGTTGAGATGATGAACTAGCCACTTGTTGATCTTTCACTTGAGCACCACTTGTACTAGCTTGAGATATATCATGAGAACCACTAGATTGCACATTTGAGTTAGAGAGCACTTGATTTTTGTCATCTTCACCATCAATCACCTCTCTAGGCCTTATATCACCAACATCCATGTTTTTCATAGCATTGACCAATTGAGTACCTCTCACATCATCTAGATTCCCATCTTCATCTTGGGAACCATTTGTTTCATCAAATTCCACATCATGAACTTTCTCAAGAGTACCATTAGCCAAATTCCAAACTCTATAAGCTTTGCTAGTAGTGGAGTAACCAAGCAAGAAGCCTTCATCACGTTTCTTTTCAAACTTCAATCTAGTGCCTTTCTTCAATATATAGCATTTGCAACAAAAAAACTCGAAAGTATGCAATATTGGACTTTCTACCATTCAAGATCTATTCTTTCAAAAAAAAACCATTCAAAATCTCATATGGTGTCTTCTCCAACATAGGATGATAATATAGGCGGTTGCTATAGTACTGTGTGATAAATAATATTTTCTCTGTTTTAAATTATAAGATATTTTTTGACTTTATTTATAGCTTTTGCTATGCATCTAAATATAAATTATATCTAGATATATCTATCTAAAAATGCCAAAACATAGAACAGAAGAATTAAAAATTACGTATGTAGAAAAGAAAAAGAAAAAAAAGACTTACAACAAAGTCTAAACGACTCCAACGGAGGGAGTATTTGCGTCATGTCGACTAAATTACTTGACCGACCATGTTAGTATTTGAGGACCGACATGTTCAATTAGGACATTGATATATTATATCAAATAACAATTCAAATTACAAAAACCCAACAATTATTATCAGGACCTCACACCAGCAATACATCTTTAAGGCATGCATGGGCAGGAGCAAGCAGCCCTAACGAATAGGTTATAGTCAACACAGTAAGACACTATCATGTAAATAATAATGTAACCTACAACAGTTGATCTTTTCTTTTTGTACACACATGACATGGTGCATCGCACCTTGTACAGTACAAGAAACTGCAATATTCTAAGCTCCTGCCTTGTCCACAGGAAATATTAGCTCCTTGCTTCTATCTAGTTCGCCGAGAGGAAGTGCACTCGGGCGAGGGGATACTCCTTCCCAGATACCCACACACCAGTCTGTGACCACTGCACGTCCTCCCATTCTAGGTTATCTTGCAATACCTGCATCATTGACCGAGGTAGCAAGTGTCAATGTAAGAGTCGTGTTCTTGTCTACTCAAGGCTTCAAGTCTCATCCACTGACAAAGTAGAAAATACCTCTAGTTGGTCTGCTGGTAGTGGGATACCGATGGAGCGCATGGCACTTTCAGGCATGGCCTTCTTACAACGGGACCATCGGAACACATCCCGGAGTTCATGCTCCACATAGCATCTGTCACCATTCTGAGAATGGTGACTACCACTCTGGTGTTTCTCCGTTTCTGATTCAGATGCATTGGAGCTTGATCCAATAAGACGAGGCTTCTCTCCATTGAAGCAAAGTTCATACCTGTGTAAACGTGTAACAAAATTGAAATACTGAGTTCCATCGAAGTAAAACTTGGGAATCAATCAAAGAAGCAAAACCCCGTACCTATTAAAGTGTGTTTCTAAATATATGACTTCTCCTTTCTTCAGTCTAGCAGAAGTATACAGAGACTTTTTCAATCCCTTATCTGCCACAATGCTTATACTATATTTTAACCTGAAGAATCCAAAATGTCATATCATAAGCATCCTAAAACTAAACAAGAGAACTACAAGACTTCCAAAAAGTAGCAGAAAAGCCTATTGCATCAAGAGATAGTACAAATGGCAATACAGGTAACGGATAGGGGACAATCGTAGGGAACTACAAATGAGATCTTGGAATGCAGGTCAGGAAGGTACCATGGCTCATTGCACAGATTGTACTGTATAGTCACTTCACGAACAAATCTTTGTTGACGCAGTGCATTCTGTAATAAACCATGTTGGAAAATTCTTAGTTTAGAGTAGAGAAAAGTTTGCTGGTCACGAAACCTAAAACAGACTAAGAGAACCATTGATTCAATTGGGAATGAAACTGAGAGAAAAATAAAGGAAATCAAAAGAAAATTACAGAAGCTGCAGCTCTTGTCGTCATTGTACGCTCAACTGCAACTGGAGCGAGAGTAGGCTCCACAGCTGATGTGTGGCTAAGGCGTGGCTCAAGATCAATGGTTCCACCACCTTTCTGAAAAAGCATGTAAAAGATGCTAAGCAAACATTCCACGAAATAGGACCAGTAAAATGTTTCTAAAGGTAACCGCATCAAGAGTGTACCATAAAAACAGGAGGCATGGTAATTTTCTATACTGCCTGCATCCCTCATACCTTGACAATGCAGCAGCGTTCAATCCGAAAGCTACAACCAATCCCAGCACCCCAAGCACGTGAGCGCACATTGTTCCTCAGTGTTGAAGTATAACCTGGGACAAATATCAAGTTTTATGAGTAAGTAAAGTCCATTCCAACCAAGTTTGACTGAACTGTCACCAGATGCATGGAAACTTATTACTCTCTTGTGGTGGTAGAACTCGAACAGTTGCACGAAGCTCTTGAATGGCAGATGGTGGAGGGGAGGATGTAGGGGAGCAGTAACCAGTATGCATTAGCACTAAAAGAAACACACATTAGTACATAGGAAAATTTTTCTGAACTATTTAGAAGCTTGCAACAGTAAACAGGAATCTACCAGCCACAAGATCTGAATCGTTTGTATAAACGTCTGTTCCCCAAAGCTGAGCACCTTTTACCTGCACAACAGTGATATTGACAAATGAATAAAGGAGATAAACGAGTAGACAGTAGCAAGCTTGGAGGATAAAATTTCAAAAAAGTGCAAGATAAATGGAAACATGCTGGTATGCTAGGTGCAGCCGTGAGGTAAGTACCAAACATGTGTCCATAACTAATAACAACCAAGTGAAGCTCTACTAGTAGTAGTAGTACACATAACAGAATTACTGACAGAGCTTCAGTGTCAACATGGAGAACTGAGGTATCCAAAGTGACTAAAACAGAGATTGTCTGCCAAAACTGTACACTAACCTGACGATTAGTGGAAGTAACAAACTCCGCAGGTATTCGAATTTCAAGAGTAGGACCATGTTGTAGACTTTCAGCATTTGTAGCATCCTGAGTTACATCAAACTCTTTCCATGATTTCAGAAGCTCCTGCATGCACTCCCCGGCTTTATAAACAATGGCAGACACCTCAGACTTACCTGCAACGAAGAGAAGGCTGTAAAGTTCACAGAGGTACCACATAAACAATTTCTTTTTCTTGAACACGCAGGAGAGCTGTGTATCTTTTATATTAAGATCAGGAAGGAAAAAACGGGGTACGAGAAAACCCCAAAACAACAAAGATAACACCTCAACACACCCCAACACACACGGCCACAACAAGCCCACAAAAACTTTCAAACGGAAATTCCCAAACACACAGAGAAAACAAACCCACACACGCACTGACAAACTAGGGGTGAACGACCAACGAGCCAAGCAATTAGGCAACACCAAGTATCCGTTCAGTCAACAAGGCTATGCCCTTCGCACCCACTAGACTAGACCCATAACTTTGCTTCTTCGTGGACTGAAGCTAGGATACCCTGCACCCCATAAATAATTTCATGCACATTGCAACAGGAAACTCATCATTTATACAGTGGACCTGATATGGAAAGCATGCATGAATCAGTATTAGGAAGGATAGTAGCCTTGGCAAGGTTACTAGTATTAGGAGGAAAAACACTAAGATGGCAGGGCAAAGACCGCCCCACGGTATTGTATGAAAGAAGAAATCTCAGCCTTCAATCGATCAAGAAACTTCCCAAACCCTGACAGTGAAGATCCGATAGCACCACCTCCATACCCAAGGCCAGTGGCCACAGCCACCCACCTTGTTCAGCACCTTGCCACTACCATAGGCTAGCGCCCAGCCAATATTTTGTGTTGCCAGCAAGGGATGTTTTTTAGCTAGCCCTGAAATTCGCTCCCATGGAAAGTTGAACCCAGGTGCATGAGGTTGCTACTCAGGAGCCACAACCACAGGCTATGAACCCTTTCTCTACTAGGATTAGGAAGGCTATCAGTATTATGAAAGTTATCTTTATGAGCCCAAATTATCCTAGTGCTGTGGAGCTAGCTGTTGGCAGGTGGCAACAGGAAACATAGAAAGCCTGTCATATGGTTGCAGAAAGTAGTGGTTGGTTTTTGCGGCTGGTTTTAGTGGGGCAGTGGTGTTTGATGGCAATAAATTGATGCTGCAAGCAGCAGCATGGGAGGGCATGTGGCACACCGTTAAAAATGGAGGGCGAGTGCAGCTAAAGTACAGGAGGCCGGAGGGCAACTGCAGTGGCAGAGATCAGCTGCAGGGGAATCGGTAGCAGATGGACTTCAAGGGTAGGGGCAGCAGGCCAGCAGCAATGTGACAGTTGATGCAAGCACTTGATGCAGGTAACAAACAAAGCTGAGGCAGTGGGGCAGGACAACACGCAGAGGCATCATCCGATTTATTGGGATCAGGAGGGCACATTGTTGTTGCTGGTGGTGGGAATTTGAAGGCTTCTGGGCAAAGGCAGCAAATGAATAGCAGCTGCAGGGGTGGAGAAGTGAGAGCAGGCAATGAGTAACAGCAACAGACACAGTGAAAGGAGTGGCCCTGGAAACTTGCGACAGATGGGAAGCAATATACAATGTCACTCTAATGCCAAAGATTATGTAACCAGATGAATACAGTGACAGGGGGACTGACCCCTCTCTAGCCTTCAGGCTTCTCCTGTCAAAAAGATGCTCTGATAATAGCAGATTGTGGGGAAAGCCCTACAATATATTGACTCTTGATTCCTTCCTGTACATTGGATGCATGGCCTGTCTTTGTAGTTTTAGAATAGAAAGTGGAATACAGGAACCATCCTTAAACTTGTCCTGGGATGTCATCTAGATTCCTCGACTATTAATTTCAGGTCCTGAACTTGCCCAGTAGTTCCCAGAGGTTCCAACTTTCCTAATCAGTTATAATCTACATACTTGGCATCCCTTAACATTGTCTTCCACCCTGCTTTCTGTGTTCTCTCCATTTCATACCTTGCTATCGTCCACATCAACAGGTTTTGGACCTCGGGTGAACTAGTTAGTAAGTTCAAGAATATGCAACTGCAGATAATAGTTTGGGGACCCAAATGACATCCACAGATAAAATTGAGGTATCACTGCTGCATATTACTCTTTTCAGAAACTGGACAGCAGACCACATCCAACTTGGACTCCTATAAGCATAATAATAGCATATAACTTCCCTAATACTCAACAACCTTCCTAAAACTAGGACAGCATTCCTCATAATATTAACCTTTTATAATACTAATGTATGCATGGTTTCCATAGCAGTACCCATTTTTTCACAGCTGTGTTTAGCAAGCTAAAAAAATGGAAAAGCACACTAAAAAATGGTGTGTACAGTTTTTTTTTTTGTGCCTCTTCTAATAAAATCTCTACAGTGGGGGCCTCCCCTGCTGTATTTAATGTTCAAAAAAAACATGCATGCATTGTAAAATGCACTGCTTCCAACACAAAATGAAAAGAACTTGCATTTCTTCCAACATAAAAATGTAAGCAACTTCTAATATTGGGTGAAAGTTTGAGTTGCAAAGTCTTCTATAAAGGAAAGGGAAAATGAATATTTACGGAAGCAGATCTTTTGATTACTCCAGTTTCAAAAGGAAGCAGCAGTATACATTGTATTCAGCTATATGAAAGTAGATATCTGACTGACCTTGAGACCTGCAAGACGGAGGGAAAAAAATAAATAAGATATCAATGACTAACACTCATTAATAACCTCTAACAAAGTAAACATTAGGTCCCTATCTTTAGTTCTCAGTTAGTGAAGACTGAATTTCCAGAAACGGAAAACACCATGCAACTGCATTTACTTTATCATGCTATTGGAAAAACTGTGAAAGTGTAGCAAAATGCAGCAAGCAGCAGCAAGCTTACCCTTCACCATCACGCATTCTGGACCGAAATCTAGGTTCACGCTGAGATGCTTGACTACCTCCCCTCGGTCGCACCATCCTCCTGCGTTGGACACTTCCAAAAACTTCCTTATCTTTCTCCATATCTCCTTCAGTGCCATTGTCATCTGATTCCTTATCATTATATTTGCTTCTTTGCTCGATCCGGTCCCCTGCATCCCCATCCTTCTCTCTTTTCTTGTCCTTAGGATCCCTATCGTGAGCTTTCCATACATCATCCTTAGGTACCTTGGATTCTGTTGTATTCTCATGCTCAGCACTCTTAATGGCTCCATCAGATGAAGCTTTTTCTAGTATAGTGTTATCCTTTTCAATTACTACAGATGAATCCTTCCTAGCAGAATCTTTCTCCCTATCATTGCCTTCCTTATCTCTCACGGAATCTTTTCTTTCCCTGTCCCATTTCTCAGCATCCCTATCTTCCCTTTGCATTTCTCTTCGCTCAACACCACTACTACCAAGCTGTACACCAGTCCGACGATCATTTCTATCACCTTCTCTTGCACCAAAGTCCCTATGCTTCTCGTCCTTCTTTTTCCTGTCCTTGTCTCTGAACCTATCTTCACTTTTTGGTTCAGCTTTGTTATCACCAGCAGATTCATTTGCATCCTTGGAGTTACGCTCTTCCACAGAAATCAGACCTTTGGGAGCTTCATCAATACTTTGTAAACTAGGACGGGGCAAACGCCAATCCACAGTATCAGCTGGCTGTTCAAAATATCTTTTACTCCTATGCTCCTTGTTGTCCTTCCAGTTTATGTTTGCTGGAACAGTAGAATGATTATCCTTGTCAAATTTGATGTCACTTCTGTAATCAGGATGGCCCCTCCTGTCAGCCCTTATTTCGCTTTCATCTGCTCTATTGTCTACCTTTACATCACTCTCAATTTTATTGGCCTGAAATTCAATCCTTGAATCACTATGGACGTCCCTAGCATCAGCTTTTGTCTCGCGGTCATCTGCCTTATTGTCCCGTGCATCTTTATTTTGCTTTGATTCTAATCTGCTGTCAGAGGAGACGGGGTGGTCAGCAAAGTTGGTGGAGCCAACAGGCATCCGATATGGTACGGATGGCCTCTTATCATCACGAGGCTCCACACGTTGAATTTTGGCAAATCTACCATCATGTTCAAAAGAACCATGGAAATCACTGCCACTGGACTGAATAACTTTCCCAGGACTCGAATACAAGCTGCTGTCATCCAAAGGACGTTTTGTCGGTGTGGAGTGGCTACCCTCCTCGTGCAACCTCTTTGGGGCACTGCTCATTTTCCTCCAAAGCGCAAACTAATTCTCCAGTGTGAGCAAAAGATAAGTCAGATCCAAAAGGAAGAAGTTCAATATGATGTGATTTACTGCAAGAAAAAGATTGAATCAGGACAGGATACATCAGTTAGTACTTTTAATAAAATGTAGTCAAGAAATTTCAGAAAACCACATATCTGACAAGTAGTAATTATGGTGAAGCGATGAAACATAACCTAGGGTCAGTCAAGGGAATACAGCCCTGTACTAGAAGTAGTAATCCTTAGGCCTGAAACTCTAAATTGACCCAATTAGCCCTGGTAGGGTCACGAGTCGTTTTCTATTTTTCAGGTGATACTGTTTTCTTTCATAGTCTGAACCCCTCAGTTCTCCTAGAGAGAGAGAGAGGTTTCTGTAAGGGGGCATTTCTTCTTTCTCTCTTAATACAAAGATACGCAACTCTCCTACATACTCAAGAATATATTAAAACACACACACACTAGAGTTGGTAGACCAAAGAAAAACTATTCTGCATATGCAAATTTAAAAATAGAGCAATCTACATATATTGACCAGAACCCAGGGAATAAAATGGCATAGAAATTAGAAAGCATGTATTTGGTAAAATTGAAGGAAATCAGTCCACAGGGTTGTTTATGGCATTGAAATATGCACAAAGAACATGATTGTAACATCAACTTGTAGACACATAACAAAAATATGTATCACAGAGACATGCCCGCAGAAAAACGAAAAGAGGGTAAGCCTTTATGCATAGCATGTCTTAATAAACAACATATATTTAAAAATGGATGAAGTACAAAGTTTCACTGATCAGGTGAAAAACAATCCCTTCCTACAAAACAGACAACACTCAAAGAAAATATGGACATTCTGTGATAAAAGCTGGCCTTTTCTCTAAATGGATTGTGAAGCATATTTGACATAGATATGAAAATGTAGTAAGTGCATTCATTAAGATGTAAGCTCAAATGAGTAAAAATGGGACAGATTCAAACTAGACCCAAATTTGAACTGATTTAGGGTCAACTAAGGTTTTGAACTGAAATAATCCAGTAACTGACTAGTTACGAATTTTTTTGCGTCCATCTCATTGACCATTCTAGTTTGATAATGGAATGGAACATTCCAGCATGGCGTTTATGGCCTTCCTACAAGTACCACCTGCAGAGATCACAGTAGCAAACCATGGCAAAAGAAACCCTAGGTACCCAACCCAAGCTGAAAGCTTGAAAGGCATCCTCTACATACAAGCAAATCATCAAGCTTGGAAAGTTGTGTGTAATATTGGTGACCTCATCCATTTCTATTTCCTCCCCCAACTCGATTTCAGGCAGACCCAGTCAGGGACATGGCACACATGTACCCCCGATATCTTTTCAAGAAAAGAAAAAATCGAAGCTAGTAGTAGGCACAATACTCGCATACACTTGCAGTAAGATCAGATCCGATTGCATATAGCCAGATAGTTCAAGTTAGGGTTTGGGTGATCGGTTTCCAACAGCAGGAATGGAAGAGAGGGCGGGCATACCTGGTACGTGCTCCCCGGCTCGTCGCAGCGAAGAGCCCAACAAAGCACCCGGTGTAGGGAGGCGGAGCCGGCAGCGGCGACCTGATCGTCGCCGACCGCGAGAGAGAGAGAGAGAGAGAGCACGCCGTGAGCCCGGTGAGAATGGCGGCAGCAACCAATAGTGAGTAGGCTGTTCGGCCTTGGGGAGAGCACCAGCAGGGGGCCCTCCTGGATTGGGCCGTTTCTTTACCCAAAAAAAAATCTTTTTCTTATTTTTTTTTTCTAATTTTTCTTTTCATAGAACATAACCAACGTGGATGAGTTCCGTTCCATTTCCTATATCATGTATTTACGAAATTTAGGACAAGTTTTAGAAGTTTTGATTATTGTAGCAAGCTTTGAACATTATATCTCTATAACAAATATTAATTCAAATTTTAGAAAGTCCTTTGAGAGGTATAAATGTTTTTCACGATCGAGGTCTTGGATAATATTACCGTGGGTAACTATTGAGATGCAAGTATAGAGCAGTGTGAATTTTCAATAGAGATTATTGTGCCTATTTCATTCCAAATAACTATTTATAGTGTCGAAGTCATGTTTAATGGACCAAAATGCCCTTCACTCTATCATCAGCATACTTAGTGTGCCTTGGGACATTTTGGTCAAGCAAACAAGAATCCAAATTAGATTTGTTTTCCTAGGCAAATTGTAACTTCCTTTGTGTGCCTTTTGAAATATAGCTTCCTTGCGAATATAGTGAGGTTTGGGTGGCCTTCTCCTCCTTTCCTAAGGAATCGCCTCGCCTGAGTACTTCGTGTTCTCCTTTTTCGAGGACTTGGTGACGGCATATTCATGATGCTCTCTTCGGATCGCTTTCAAAGATAGCTTAGCATTTCCACATGTCCACCATTTTCGAAAGCCCCTTGGATTAAGCCAAGGTCATCCTCTAGGGCTTCTGCAAAAATGAACACTTGGCATGTGAGGTTATAAACATTTTTAATAGAAGGGGGCCTCATGTGTTGGATCGCTATAAAGCCTAGAGTGAGGGTGAATAGGCATGTTTAAAACAAACTCAAATGGATATCAAATTCCAGGTGCAGCACTGCCGATGTACAACAACGTTGTTGCTCAAAAGAGCAGCACTATTGCACCTACATACAATTCAAGATATAATTCAAAAACTATCGCATGAAATTTAGATCAGGTAAATTTCTTAGCTTTCTAAGGTTAAGTAGAGCCTAGATCATCCTCAAGATGTTGTCGTTGAAGCTCAAACAAGTAGATCGAGACCAAACCTAGATGCTTGGGTGATTACAAACATCCTGGAGTAGTCACACAAGGGTTGGAAGCTTCCGGGCGACTCCTAACCGGCTAGGAGCAAAGCTCCAAGAGTAACAAACATAATCCACCAGTTAAAACGTGAACCAAGTGCTTTGAAGTTGAGAATTAGTTGGGGCTACTCTCTAATCACTCCTACATGTTTAATCTCTTAGCGATTTGCAAGGAAATCAAGGGAGAAAGCTTTGAAGCATAGGAGCTTCAATGGGGAGTGAAGGTGAGAGTTGGTGGTGCACTGGATTCAGATTTGGTCGAGAATGGGCAAGGTGACCATTGGGAGAAGAAGAAAGGGTATAAATACCTTTGTCCCAATGGTCATAGTAAGTCACGGCAGTGCCACGCCTGCTAGGCAGCACAAAGGATAGAAAATTGTGTGCCTTCGCTTAAGACTTGAGGGTGCATTTGATAGAATAATTGAGCATTGTTGCACATTCAAGTTTATGCATTGTATAGTGGGGCATTTTCTATACTCAAAATTGAAATATGAAAAGAATTAGACGCCTTTGAGTTCATTGCTGCAATCTTTTGTAATTGGGGGCTCCACCATGTCATGTAACATCCTCCTTAACACATTTTTTGCTTGTCAACTTGATAAATATCATTAGCTCTCTAATTGAGTGGTCATTATCACTAAAACCCACAATAAAGCTTGATTGCACTTATAGCCCCAGACAATCAAGAAGCTCATGGGGCACTTTAATAAGGCTCATAACATATCAAATGGGTATACTAAGTCTTGTCACGATCTTAACTTATTTTTAATTTCCATTTGTATTTGTTCGTTTCCTATTACCCCAATATCTCATTTTTGTTCCATTGAAGACAATATTGGTTTCATTTCCATATTTGTGAAATTCAAAAATAGAAATGGTTGAAGGTTTTCCCACCTGTTTTCTAACAATTTTCATCACTCACTCCAATGTCTAATGGAAGATTGATTTAAATTAGTGGAATCATAATAATATTTGATGAAACATTTCAAATAAGTATATGGAACATCTTTTACTTTATTAAGGTGGAATATATTTTTTTCTTGTGAAGCTCGAAAATTCTCTCTTAAACTCAGAAACAATTTTCTTGAAGCTAGAGTATTTTTATAGAGAATCTAGAACAATTATTTTTTTTGGAGCTAGATGTTTTTTTTTCCTTTTGAACAATTTTCTCATGAATGTAGAACATCTTATCTAAGGCATTGTTTGGCATGTAGCGCATTGTAGCGTGATTGCGTGAAGCAAAAAGGTTCCGACTTCAACAAAATAAAATTGGTAAAGTGGAGGAGCCGGAGGAGCTAGTGTTTTGAGGCTCCACCGGCTCTGCTATAGAGCTAGCCAAACATGTCGTAAACATGGACCTATTATACCTACCTAAGATATTGTTCCACTCAATGAAAAACGTGTCAGATTCATTAAAAACTATTTTACTAAAACATAAAAATGGCTTTATTAGTTGATAGCTTTTCAATTAAAAATGTTTAGGTATCCAAAAGGTGGCTACAAAATCAAATCGTATATGAAATCTATAGACACATTTTGGACACCAAAATAGCTTCAAAATAGAATACTTTTTAAAATCAGAAGTTCTAGATAATTTGGTGCTATCTGAGATCATATGGAAAAGCCATGATTTTCTACAAGAATCAACTATGGAATTCTAAATTGTATCCTTTCAAAGGACGAAAATAGACATTTCCGTACCACTATCGAGGAAAAAGAAGTATTTTCTTTATTTCTCTGTACAAATAAAGTCATTGCAGCAGTGAGAAATTCTACATTGCCTATAGAATTAGCTCAATATTGTCCATACTCCAAACTGACAAAGCATATGACGTGAGAAGATAAATGAACAATAAGCAAATATCATGAATGTTTCTCGTCCAGCTGACCATTAGTGGTACAGCGGTGTCAGTTGTCTAGCTAAATTCTTGCAGTACCTACAGGTGATCGATTGCTGATACCTCAGACTGTTCATTTGTGTTACGGATATTTTATCTGGGATGATCTCATCTCCTCGGATCCTCTTACGGGAGATCTATCTTAACTACGACATCCTCCACGACCGCCTACGGGATATCACTCACGACTACGCACGTACCCGTGGAGACCGGTTCCACCTCCGTGATATCACTCACGACTCATCGTGGGCTCGAGTTTACTTGGGGCGAGAGTTTCCTCTCCCCCCAACTTGTATAAATACCCGTGATCAATGAATAAAGAAACACCGAGTTCATTCTATTCCTCTCTGTTCTCGTACTTTGGCATTCCACTCGTAACACGTTATCCGCACATCGCTCTCCCCTACCCCAGAGGGGAATAGCTCGGTTGGATAGAACATCGTCGAGGGATCGACCTTCGCCCAGGGCCTCACCCCAAGGTAGAATCATGCCTTTCCCTCGCCGTAATCCTGCCTCAATGGCTTCTCTCATCATTCAAATCGTCTGGATGGCGATGAACCGTGCCCGAACATTGGGCACACACTTCGGCAACAACCGCCTTCAGGCGGAACTACTGGAGGACATCCGGGAACTCCTTGGAGAGGCTCGCGGCTATCGCTTTCGGGGCGAACGCCGTGATCTCGACAGGAACCCCGGGCGTTTTCCTGTACGACGTCGTTTCGGGGGACACCGACATGCAAACGTCGCCCCTCCGTCACGACGTTCGGTGGTGTCATCCACGGCTTCGCCCGCGGCGCCACCGTCGAGGGCACCGACTCCACCGGCGCCTCCAGCGCCGGTCCTCGCCTTGCCGGCTCCACCCCGGCCTAGGTGCCCGCTTCACGACGACGGCCCGTGCCCACCACCGCCACCATCCATGGTGGCCAGCCAATGGCTGTCATTGGGCATAGAGCAGCTGTCGCCGATCCGGTACCCGACGCCGACGCCGTCTCCTGAGCGGGCTGCGCACAGCCCGCCTCCGCGTCGTCCATCTCCACCAACCATCACGGCGCGGATGTCGGCGCCGACTCGGCTGCCGGCGTACTACATCGACTCGGCGCTTGCTGCTCCACCACCGCCGCCACCAACTCCGCCCCCGCGTCTCCGCCGCACATGGATCAGCGTCCCCCACGGGCCTTTGGCTCGGGGACGCGCTCCTCCGGCTTGAGACCGCCACTGGGGGAAGGGGAGGGAGAGGAGGCACTGCTCGCAGGCTCGGTGAAGGGCGGTTTCCTCGGCGGAGGGCGGTTCCTCGCGCGGGTGGCCTCGGCGATGGCACCACTGCGCACGACGCGTGGGCCCGCGCGGCCACTCGCCATGGCTTCGCGGCTCGGCTGCGGACGCCCGCTCCTAGAGCGACGTGCCTCGCCGCAGCGGCTCGGCCGCCCTGAGCACGCGTGCCCTGGCCGCGGTGGCCCGACCACCGCCGCGCTGCCCGCGGCTGCCTGGCAGCAGCGTGCCGCACCGAAGCCTGCAACTCGCCTCGGCGACCTCCTCCGCGCGACACCTCCTACCCGCAGACGGCGGCGAGGCCTTGGCACGGCAACTTGGCGGCGCAGCTACCGCTCGCCCGCGCGCGTAGAGCGGCCGCGGCCACCTGCTCGCGCGGCTTCAGCCGCCCCCGACGCGTCGGCTCGATGCGCGTGCCGACCGGCACGGCCACGCTCGGCTGCGAGGCGCCCCGACCATGGCCTCCCCACTCCTCTACCGCGGCCCACGGACAAGGCGCGCCCTGTCCTGGCCTGTGGCGGCGGCGGCAGCTTGGAGTCGTCCAGGACCCCTGGCGGCGGCGGCTTGGGGGCTGGGGGTTAGGGTTTGCAAACCCTAGCCCCTGGCTTATATATGCCCCCCTCTTCCCCAATTGGGCCAAATTGGTGGCCCAGGCCTAGGTTGGGGCCTGCGAGCTTTCAGGGGGCAGTTATCATTGGCTTTTCATTTTTATGCATTAGCTAATTTTATTTATTTACATAGCATTTTTCATTCCCTAAAATTACATCAGCTTTTGAGTTTAATTTTCTTGTAAATTTAGACACTGATGTATATATTGCATTGTAAATATTTTTACATTCCGCAATCATATTATGAATGAAAAATTTATTACATGTCGAACGTGTTTTGTCTTTACAATTCCCTATCACATGTATATATGTAAATATTTTTATGGTCAATTTTTCTCCCTATTTGGAATATTATTTTTCGCTAGATGTCACCTTACTTTATTATTATTTTGGTGACCACAAGGTAGTACTCATACTACTGCGGGATTTATTCCTCAAAGTGCTCTCCCAAATTTAATAATAAGCATACAAGGACTACATCCCAAAGTGAAAATATAAGATGGTCTACACCTCCATGGTGACTACCTATGTTCCACAAAATGAGAAATCAAAATACCATAAAACATATGCAAGTTTACCTTGCTACACATAAACAAGTCTACCTTGTTATTTACATACGCAATTTTACATTGCTTTACATACGTAATTTTACATTGCTTTACATACGCAATTTTACATTGTCTTACATACGCAATTTTACATTGCTTTACATATGCAATTTTATATTGTTTTTATATACGCAATTTACATTGTTATATAAATATGCAATTACATTCTTGTTAATTTTACAACCCCGAAATTAATTAAATTTATGCAAATAAACATGTAGGCAATGGCCACCAAAGAGTCTGATGCCCAAGTTTCTTCTAAGAAGGAATTTGCCGAGCTAGCTCTTGATGGACACAACTTTCCTACATGGGCGATGGATCTCAAAGTGAGTCTATCGTTACGCGGAATGTATAGGGCAATTGACACTCCCAAACAGGGAGATGCTCCATTGTCTGAACCATCCAAGTACCATGCCTTATACATAATAAGGAACCACATCCATTCAGATCTCAAAGCTGAATATCTGATGGAAGAGGACCCATGGGCTCTCTGGCTTGCTTTGCAACAACGGTATGAGCAACAAAAGGCAGTTATTCTCCCGGAGGCCACTCATGAGTGGAACCACCTCCGCATTCAAGATTTCAAATCTGTGAATGAATATAACCATGCCATGCACAAACTTAGTTCCAAACTGAGGTTTTGTGAAAAGGAGCCATCTGATGCGGAGAAAATTGAAAAGACTTTGTCTACCATGCTTCCCGCTCAAATGATCCTCCAACAGCAATACCGTGAGAGGGGATTCACAGTCTATTCTGATCTCATTAAAACATTACTTTAGGCTGAGAGGCACAATGAGCTCCTCATATGGAACTCCAATCAAGGCCTTGTCGGTGCCAAGCCCTTGCCCGAAGTACATGCAAATGCTCAGAAACAGACACCAAAGGATGCCAACAAAAATGGCAATCCTAGATCCTCCAAAGGCAGTAACAAGCGCAAGGGACCCCGTAAGCCTCGAGGTGCTAAGGGCAAAGGCAACAACTCTAAGTCAAAGGACAAGTCCTCAACTTGTACAAAGTGTGGTTGCTACAACCACCCGACTAAGAAATGTCGCACCCCTAAGCACCTTGTGGAACTGTACTTGCATTCCGTGGGACGAGGACGCTCCAACCAAGGACGCTCCAACCAAGGTGGACAACCGTCTGAAGCACACTTCAACGATCTGGCAGCCCCAGGATGTTCCAACCCCGCCCCAGCGAGACCGAGCAACACAATGGCGCCTCTTCCACCTGTTGGTATGGCAAATGACTCCACCAACAACATGATCATCGAATACAATTCTGATGATCTGTTCTGCGACTACAACTAGATTGATAGTCATTTGAGATTTTAGTTTCATCATTCGCCTTCGGGATTGTAATAATTGACAATTTGTTTTTGCTGCACTCTGTTTGATGTTCATTGACTTTTGCACAATTCAACATCAATAAATATTTATATTTCATATATATTCATGTTGAGAATTTCATTCTCTTTTATATTCTCTATTTTCATAGATTGTACGGGTGTCAATCCGATGGATGAGGAAATGTGCCTAGTGGACAGTGGCACTGTAATAACCCTAACATTTACCTCACACAAAAATCCCAACTACAAAATTTTTTCTGAATTACCCCATGATTGATGAGTGGCATGTAGCAAGCCTCACCACATTGCATTCTTTTTTGTTATATTGTTCACCCTAGGTTTATCATGCATGCATATTTATTTTATTTCATTTTATCCCATGGCTGGTGATTGGAATTTATTTGGATTTTTGTATTGTTGCTCACTTCTTATCTAAGTGATTAATTAACAATTAAATAGTAATACCAATTACTTGCCATCACAAGTGGCTAAGTTCTAATCATAATTAACACCCAATTGTCAAACTTATCTAAAGACTAATTAAGTACAAAGGAATATAGATTAGGAAGGGCAAATAGGAATAATAACGAAAGAGTAATAATAAATGAATAATTGACAACTAACAAATAAATATTAAATCTGAAATGATTCCAAACTACACACCTAAAACCTAATTAGATAAGGAGTAAAAGAAATAGAAAAGAACAAAAATAAAATAGAAAAGATAAGGAGAAGAGAAAATAAAGGAGAAGGAAACCCCGGGCTGCAGCTCCAGCCCAACCGGCTGGCCTGTCTCTCCCCCTCCGTCTTCCTCAGCTCCCGCACGACCCGCTCAGCGCCGCGCTCTACTCAGCGCGCCTCGCGTGCTCCCGAGCTCCACCGCTCGCGCCCACGCATGCAGGACCGAGCTCCACCGCTCGCGCCCACGCCCTGCGTCTGCTGCTCCGCCCGCGACACATGCAAGACCGAGCTCCACCGCTCGCGCCCACGCATGGAAGACCGAGCTCCACCGCTCGCGCCCACGCATGCAAGACCGAGCTCCACCGCTCGCACGCACACCCTGCGTCCACCGCTCGCGCCCGCGACACATGCCTCCACCGCTCGCGCCCACGCATGCAAGACCGAGCTCCACCGCTCGCGCCCATGCATGCAGGACCGAGCTCCACCACTCGCGCCCACGCCATGCGTCCACCGCTCGCGCCCGCGACACATGCAAGACTGAGCTCCACCGCTCGCGCCCACGCCCTGCGAGGACCAAGCTCATCCACGGGAGAGCATCCTCGAGCTCCATAAGGAGCCCCCACCGAAGCCGCATCGCCGACCGCTCTACCACGCGCACCACGCCACTTCGCCTCCGCGCCGACCGCCGCTGCCGCGCCAAGCGCGCCGCCGAACGCCGCACCGTCGTCGCGATCCCCGTCGACGCGCCGCGCCACCTCGCCACAACACCGACGCCGCCGTTCCCTGCTGCCGTCGTCCCCGCGCCCCGCTCCGGACCTCGACGCCGCGCCCTGCACCGCTGGTAAGCCGCCGCGTTTCACCCCCTGATCCACACCGCCGCCGTCGCGCCGCGCACAGCCGCGCCACGCTGCGCTCGCCGCACGCCACGCGCGCCCCCGCGCGCGCCGAACACCGCCGTCGTCGCGCCGCGCACAGCCGTGACCTCTGCTCCCGTGCGCGCCACGAACGCCGCCGTCGCTCCTGCCTCGCTCGCACGCACGCTGGGACAAGGGGAGAAGCCGCATGGGCCTTGACCCCCCTTTCGGCCCACGAGGTCGCCCGCAGCGCTGGCCCGAGAGGAGGGCAACCAAGCAGGCCTTGCCTAGTTTTGGCCCACGCACGTAAGGAGAGAAAGAAAATGGTTTTTCTTTTAATAAATTGGAATAAACTTTGAGAATGCATAACCTTCTCGATTTAACTCCGATTTAGGCGATTCAACTTGCGTCGGGTTCGTCTCGACAGGATCTACACAATAGAGCTATAGTCCACCAGCTTTTCATTAATTAATTTTAAGGTTTTATTTAATACATTAGACAAATGCCAGATATCTCGATCATACGAACTCTGAATGTTACACAAACATCGAAATTTATATAAAATAAATTTCTACTTGATGATAAACTTCTTGTGTGCATTTGGATCTTTTCGCTGTTATTCGTTCTTTGTGCTCATCTATAGGGGTCGCTTCCGCGACCAATAATCCACGTGCAGAGTCGGAGGAGGATCAGACTGACGAGGACCATGAGTATCGGGAGGAGTTAGGCGACGACTACTCCGAAGGTGCCACATCCCACCCATTTTCGTAGATCCCATTACGCATTGCAAATATTAGCATTGCTAGTGCTTTATATTTCTGTTGATATAACTACTGCTATAAGGTTGCATAGTAGATTTACTATTCTTATACCCTACTTGTTTTACCTATCACCCTGCTCACCCGCTGATAGATTAGACACGCGCTTTCATTATATTTCTACCATATTTATATCCTTCGGCTTTATATCGATGATGTGACGCCGATGGAGAACCTGAGGGATGGGTTTGGCTTGGGAAGTCGAACCGGGAGATCGTGTTGGATCTGGGGCTTATGGTGAGGATATGTGGTGGTCTTGGCGTGTGTCTTGGGTGTGTGGAGGGTGAGGGTTGAGTCGACCAGGCTGGGATCTACGACGAGCCTGTGGGGCGAGTCACGCCGTGGAATGAACTGGACATTCCTGTTGGGTTTACCTGTGGCGGGTAATTATGCGGGGAGATGCATGTGAGGTGAACTCGGTATAAGCCTCCGGCGGGAGGAGCTTCGGGTGGGGGTGCTGTGGTGGCACGTTAAATGGAAACCCTGATGAAGATATTCCAGCTTGGTCAAACTTAAGGACTGACAGTGCTAGTAACCGGATCATAGGAATCCTTACTTTCCACTCGCTTCCCATGGGGGGGAGACGGCCGAACCACCAGGTAGGGTGATGCCACTACTACTAGGCGAGGATGTGTGTTGGGTATTTTAAACGCAAACAGAAAAATCCGCAAGCGCACGGATACCGATGTAGCCTTCACCCGGGAGTATTCCAGAGTATCGATTTTCCACAGAGAACGTGAGTGTACTAATTAAGACCCAAGATCGCCCAAGGATAACTATATAATTGTTTTTGGTGGGAAGAGAGGAAGTTTCCTGAGAGTTCTCTATTTGATCTAAGAATCAAGAATTACTTCAAGATTATCTATTTCGGGACATCAGAGCACTAACCACAGAAAGAGATGAGAAGGGGGCTAGGAAGGTCTGACTACGGTCCTACAAACACCGATCCGAACGTGGTGGAATACGTCGACCGTTAGGGCTGTCACTACCCTAAGGCTACCACAACAATCCGCAGGATTGGGTGCAATTCCAGGTAATTGCAAGACTAAACACCACGTCTAATCTGTTAATTACTACTCTAATGTTTCAAAGATTAGAGCACTTGATGCAAGCGGGAATCCAATAAATAACTTGAATGTAAATAAAAGTAATTAGAGAACTCAGGATTATGAATTGAAGAACCTGGAGAACGATGAAGAACGAACCAGATGCTGCAAAAGTACAATGTTGAGGAAGATCCGACAGATCCGGCTCCTCCTCCGCTCTCCTCTTCTCTCTCTCTATTTTCTAGATTACAACTAGAACTAACTAGAACTAGAACTAGAAGAACTAGAACTAGAACTAGATGAACTAGAACTAGATCTAGATGAACTAGAGGTAGAACTAGAAGAACTAGAGGGATCCTCTCTACTTGGATGAAGAATTGAAACCCTAGCTTTGATTCTGTAGAAGAGGTATGATCTCTAGGGGCCAGGGGGGGTCTGGTTTTATAGTCCCTTCAAGTGAATCTGGGCCGTCGGATCAAACCGACATTGATCGTGTGGTTTTCCTTGAAGTATTAGGTCGGTGGAGCATGATCCTCGAACTTCACCGTGATTGGTGGAAAGAGGTGGGCGGGCGCCCTCAGGACTAGGGCGGGCGCCCTGTCCCTGAGGCCTCTCGGCTTCTGCTTCGGTCCCGTGGCTTCTGGAGTCTTCTAGATGATAGAAAATTGCGCGGCACGTTAATATCTCTATGTAAACCCGACGTGTGGGCCTTTCTTCCATATTTCCTGATAACCCCTGCAGAAATAGACAAACACCAAAACTCGTGGAATTCTGTCAGATAAAACCCTAAGTCTAGGTGTTGGTTGCATTTGGATCCTTTTCCATGATTAGTTGATGGTTAAATGTGAGCATTAAGGACCGTCAACAAGCTCCCTCAAGCTTAACCTTTGCTCGTCCCTGAGCAAAGATGAACTCAAGCGTTTCTGCAGTGGTTTCATAACTTAAAGATACACATGCGTTTAAACAAGATCTCATCTCTGGTTAGAGTAAACTGTTAAGACTTAAAACTTACTCATTTACCTTTCACCATGGGACTTGTAACCGTCACTTCTGTCTTGAGTAGTTAAAAGATAGAACAGTCTAGTCAAGTGCCATGTCTCTTATTCTTGATCAGCTATAGCTCTAGGGTTTTTGTAGATTTTCAAATAAAACTCAGAGATTCCTTGTATGACTCTCTCTAGTCTCTCTTTTGTGGTATTTCTGGATCCTTACCAAGGTAGTAATGGTGTATGCCTTCTCTCAAAGTATGTGGTATTTTTGGTATGAGGCATAGTGGCATTGCCTTCTCTCTCACCCTACTCTAATAAGGCTTTTGATATCTGGAGCTCATAGGTGGGAGACAGCTAATACATACTTACAAGACATTTATTGCATAGTCAAACCATGGATCCAGAAGAACAAGTCAATAAGTCAAATCAAGATGTGCATGTGTGGCGAATGAATGGTGTATGATGGTGATAACAATGGTGAAAGTCTAATTCTACTTGTGCTCTTTTGAGGGGATACATACCTTTCTTGCTCTTTTGAAACTTTTTGAGGAGAATGAGATGCTCTATATTTTCTTTTTCTTTTCTCTCAGGTGGGTATCTTGTACCCCTAATTCTACTGTCAGACACTTGTCCATTTTTACCTCTCGTCTCACTTTTTCTTTTCTTTCGAGGTTCCGGGCACTTGCCCCTTTTTATTTCCTCGTATCTTTTTTTTTCTCTCTTTTTTTTCTTTTTTTAGAGCACTCATCTCCTGAAATAATATAACAAGTGGTAGTAACAAGATAACTTGAGCATTTATTTCACAGGGGAAAAACAGAAATATTTTTGGCTATTCTCTCCCGGATTAGGAGTAGAATATTTTTGGGTGGTTCTGGAGATGGAAATGGATGGATATATGTGGATGGTACTTCTGGAGTAGAAGTAGCATGTGTGAGTGAACGTGCAAGTGAATCTTGATTTAACCACATGACAAGCTCCTAAGGGTCTACACAGCTTGACCACACTCAATGCTCATAAGCAGTAAAAAGTAAATGTGTGGTTCATAGTCTAACAAGCATGTATATATGGCTGTGGTAGGAATTTAAACTCTCATCATACAGGAACTCATCATGCAACATTTTCAAGATTTTCAAAGATAAAATTCTCCAGAATTCTAGCATCTCTAGGAACAGATAAACAGCAGCTCAACCTTCCCATATCGTATCCGTTAACGACTTAGACTTTAGATCAAGTACTCTCCCCACAAGTTTAGGTTTAGAGCAAATCTTAATTAATACCAGTCATACCTAAACTTGAGAGTGATTTCAATTTTGAAAACTAGTTATGGCAGAGCAACTATTCATCATTTCCATGTGAGAGCTTATCATGAGGGTTCATAGCAAACTTTATTTATTTATTTATTTAGCAAACTAAGCAAAGATATATATGTAAGCACAGAATCGTTATTTGGGTTTATATGATTATGCATCTTTTTATTATTAGAGTAAAGTATAAACGTGAGTAGAATACTTAGCTGGATAAATGGGGGTGCTCTCCCCCAAGCTGGATTTTGACGTAATCTCTTCTGATGTAGCTAGCAGGTGGCGGAGTTGTATTTGAATGTCGGCAGCACCCTGACAATGATTAGGATGTCCTCTGTCTACTAGTCTTCTTTGATCCTTGAATTCTGTGGAGCTCAAATAGACAACAAAGCTTTGTGGAAGTAGTTAAGTGTTAGCATAAATATCTAGCCTTTATCATGTTGAGCCTCCTCAATAAATGTTACTCTCTTTAGTAGGATCATAAATTTATTTTTTTATAATTTTATTTGTATAGGATAGGAATATATTTATTTCATTTTTATGCCATCACAGTGAATGTACTTATGGGTTTTATGCCATGAGCATACTCACATGGGGCTTACTATTTTTAACATTTTTATTTTCTTTTCAAGATATCATAAACCTGATTAACTAAGCAAACAATTTTAAATAATTGAAAGGAAAAAGATAACTACCAAGTTTACCTCTTGGCAAGGCGTCCGGTGTTTTTAAGTCCTCCGAATGAGACTCTCCGTTTTTTCTGTTGTCCTGGGATTCGTTGGGTGGCGTAGTCGGTGATTCCGGCGGCGCCTCCTCTTCGTGTATAACTATCTTCTCTCTACACACCTGACTCGGTGCTACGGTCTCCTCAGGATAGTTCTGTTCAAGATGTATGTCTTCAGACCTTACCACTTCTCCTTCATAGTCTGCCCATCCATCCTTGATGATTTGCCTCCTCTGGTTGCGGTTGCATCGTCTTCTTTATACTGACCTGCTTAGAGTCTTCAACTATATAGTTAGGGTCAGTAAAACAGCGGCGTACCTTGTTAGAGGGCAAGTGCATGTGGACTTCTCTGGTTCCAATCTAGATGATTGCTTTAACAGTGCTGAGGAACGGTCTTCCAAGGATGATGGGTGGATCGTACTCGTCTTCTCCCATGTCAATAACCTTCAACCTTTCGGAATGTCTGATCTTCCATCTGAAGCTAAATGTATGTTGGTTTTAGGGGTATGGTTCCGAACAGGAGTTGATAGGTGACTGCAGCCATTATGTTGACGCTTGACCTGGTGTCGCAAAGCGTCTTCTAGAAGTTGTATCTATTAATGGAGCACTGGATGCTTGGGATACCAGAGTCATCCTTTTTGGTTAGGAACGGTGACTTAAGTCGACGATCTTGACCTCCTTGAACTGCAGTGACCATCTTTGCTGACTTGGTCCACATTTGCTTGTTCCTGTTCCTCCTGTTGGTCCTCTTCCTTGTTTCATGTCAGGATTGCTCTGAGATTTGTGTAGTCTTGTTCTTGAAGGAAAACGTCTCCGTCCTTCCCTTGATGTAGAAACTGATCTTGACAGCACTAGCGTAGATGACAGCTCCCGAGGTGTTCAGGAATGGCCTCCCTAGGATGATGGGTGCCCTCTCATCAGTATCAGTCTCTATCACCACGAAGTCTGCTGGAGCGTATAAGGTACCAACTCGGACGTAGAGGTTCTTCAATATTCCCTTTGGGAAACTTAGTGCCTGATCTGCAAGCTGCAAACACATGGTTGTTTCTAGGAAAGGATGTGTAAAGAATTTTTCATAGAGTACCCTGGGCATAATGTTGACGCTGGAGCCAAAGTCGCAGAGTGCTTCTGGGAAGTTCACCATGCCGATGGAGATCGGGATGACGGTACGTCCCGGATCGCCTCTCTTGACCGGCAGAAGGTCAGTAATTACTTCCACAACGGGGTTACTCCATCTCAGGGCATTGATTGCCTTAGTGTCTAGTCTCTCCAGTGTGTTTGTGCTCGTAGATCTAGGTTCTTCACTTGGTGGAGTCTGGGAGTTGTAAAAGTGCTTCATATTTCGCTCAAAATGTACCTGCTCATAGAGACAAGGCAGAGATCAAGTGCATGGGCCCTGTTGGTGGAAAACACCAACAGAACCAAAATGTGTATTTGCTCTTCTCTAACCTCAAGCATAGTGAGCAAGACAAAGTTGATGGATAATAAGATCATGACTGTAGCATTTAAAACATTCGTCAGATCAGATCACTCAACCTAATGGAAAGATAATCTATCTATACTTATGTTGTTTGTTTTTTTATATATATCTTCCAAAGATTGAGTGTGCAACATTTTAGCTTATATGATTAAGAGTGTGGGATCACAAAGGTAGAAGGACTAAACATATTGAATCGATTGGGTTGGTTAATCTAGAGTTGTAAATCTTACATGTTTGTCTCTTTTACTCATGTGAATGCCAGAAATAAGGAGAAGCTTATAGAAGTGATAGTCAAGTACCTTAAGATGTTACCTTACTTGAAGAGTGATGGTACAGTATCACCTTGTGGAAGCTTTCCTCTCTTAGCGGTTGTGCATCGTGTTGGTGGCACCCTCCATGGATCATCTCTTGTGAGCTATGTCTTCCTTGTGTAAATTGTTTAACTTCATGTGTGTCTCTCTTTGTCTCCAATGTGAGTTTGTCTCAGGACTTCCCAGGTCGATATTGAAAGTTTCCCTGTAGGGGTTAGTCCAACAAAATATCCAATATCTACTATAGCATACTATCGGCTCAAAAATCAACCTAGACACCATGTCTAATTTGATTTAAGAGGGCATTTTAACCTAAGCACCATGCTTAATTTAAAACCCCTTGGAAGTAAGAGCATCATTCCTAAGCTAAGCACCATGCTTAATTAAGAGATAAATGAAACTACTCCAAACCTAGACATATACTAAAGCAAATAAAGGTAGCATGAGAACATTTATAGAGATCTACTCAAGTGGAGATAAAGTAGTGTGATTAGTATTTAACAAATTGAGCATGTCTCAAAGGTAGGGACAACCAACATAGCAACATGACAAATGATGTTTTTATGTAAAGTACTCCCCCAAGCTTGAATTTTGCAAAATTCAAGTTTGGATGAATTTAATTCAATGTTGTATGATGATTGGTTGTACATACCTTGTGCTTGTCATTCATCCGATCTTCTTGCTCCAATCCTGGAAAGGTTAGTGACAAGAATACCCGAAGGAATATTTTTACAATTATCCTTATATGCTCAATACACAAGGTAATGTTGCAAATAATTAAAAGCTCATGTTATAATCTAATCAGTGCTTGTTTTAGGACACTAAGCTTGTCCTTGGGAAACCATCAATTTATGTCGGCGAAGTGGTTTCCCCTCCAACGCTGACCTATATCAAGATCAAGTCAACGAGATCTGCAAAATTTATTATAGACATATGCATCGACAACCGCCCTTTTAAAGTTTTTATAAATAGGAAGGAAGTGGGGGTTGGAGATCTCGAATGTGGTGATGTTGGAGAGACCAATGGATTGTGAAGATGTTGCATATGAGCATGGAGTAAATGAAGTGGCTATGAAATAAATTCCATGCTCATTAATGCTTAGAGTGAAATCCATGTGGTGTGGTGAAAATGGTAAGGTGAGTGTGATAAAATAGGAAAAGAAAAAGGATACACGGACGACTTGGTTCGAAACTAGCACAGCTACCGTTCCCCGGCAACGGCGCCAGAAAGCTTGTTGGGTATTTTAAACACAAACAGAAAAATCCGCAAGCGCACGGATACCGATGTAGCCTTCACCCGGGAGTGTTCCAGAGTATCGATTTTCCACAGAGAATGTGAGTGTACTAATTAAGACCCAAGATCGCCCAAGGATAACTATATAATTGTTTTTGGTGGGAAGAGAGGAAGTTTCCTGAGAGTTCTCTATTTGATCTAAGAATCAAGAATTACTTCAAGATTATCTATTTCGGGACATCAGAGCACTAACCACAGAAAGAGATGAGAAGGGGGCTAGGAAGGTCTGACTACGGTCCTACAAACACCGATCCGAACGTGGTGGAATACGTCGACCGTTAGGGCTGTCACTACCCTAAGGCTACCACAACAATCCGCGGGATTGGGTGCAATTCCAGGTAATTGCAAGACTAAACACCACGTCTAATCTATTAATTACTACTCTAATGTTTCAAAGATTAGAGCACTTCATGCAAGCGGGAATCCAATAAATAACTTGAATGTAAATAAAAGTAATTAGAGAACTTAGGATTATGAATTGAAGAACCTGGAGAACGATGAAGAACGAACCAGATGCTGCAAAAGTACAATGTTGAGGAAGATCCGACAGATCCGGCTCCTCCTCCGCTCTCCTCTTCTCTCTCCCTATTTTCTAGATTACAACTAGAACTAACTAGAACTAGAACTAGAACTAGAAGAACTAGAACTAGAACTAGATGAACTAGAACTAGATCTAGATGAACTAGAGGTAGAACTAGAAGAACTAGAGGGATCCTCTCTACTTGGATGAAGAATTGAAACCCTAGCTTTGATTCTGTAGAAGAGGTATGATCTCCAGGGGCCAGGGGGGTCTGGTTTTATTGTCCCTTCAAGTGAATCTGGGCCGTCGGATCAAACCGACATTGATCGTGTGGTTTTCCTTGAAGTATTAGGTCGGTGGAGCATGATCCTCGAACTTCACCCTGATTGGTGGAAAGAGGTGGGCGGGCGCCCTCAGGACTAGGGCGGGCGCCCTGTCCCTGAGGCCTCTCGGCTTCCGCTTCGGTCCCGTGGCTTCTGGAGTCTTCTAGATGATAGAAAATTGCGCGGCACGTTAATATCTCTATGTAAACCCAACGTGTGGGCCTTTCTTCCATATTTCCTGATAACCCCTGCAGAAATAGACAAACACCAAAACTCGTGGAATTCTGTCAGATAAAACCCTAAGTCTAGGTGTTGGTTGCATTTGGATCCTTTTCCATGATTAGTTGATGGTTAAATGTGAGCATTAAGGACCGTCAACAATGTGTTAGGGAGGTACGGGCAGGTTGGTCTCACACCCTCCCGAGACGATCATGGCTCCCTATTCGGGACAGGGGACATGACTTCACAGTTTCAGCCACTCCAGGTGGGGTGTTCCAGGGTTGAGAGGTAGAGTGGCATTGTCCTAGGCCGGCAGGCGCCCGGAATGAGCCTAGTTGGTGACGGCCAGCGATGAAGGAGGATCTTGTGGATTAGTAAAACCTTTGCAGAGTGTATGGTTGATCGATCGATACATATGCCATCCTCTCGGCTATGGACCCTTCCTGTGTTCTGTTTTCACTAGACTAGAGAGAGGAGTGTTCTACCTTCCCCGAGAGATACTTCCGGCCGCGAGCCATAGGTTGAGGGCTGTGGGCCGCTGAGACACGCCGAGTGGGAGTTGGCATGTCGACCTGAGTGTGGGTTATGTTGGTGTTGGTGATGGAGATGGATATGGGATGGTTTGGGATGGTATGGAATGGAGGGTGATGGATGGTGTATGGGTTTGGGTTGTGTTAAAACTTGACTATTACTATATTTAAAACTTGATTACTATTGCATAGGAAAACTAGAGCCCCATTTAGGCCTCTTCAATTTACCTTATTTGCATCCAATTCCACAAAGCAAGCGCATAGGGTGGGAGTGGCCAGTACAAATCGTACTGATACTTTGGCATACAGGTTCTTATGATTCCGAGGGATATAGCGACTAGGGGATTCGTGCCTTCGCTCAAGTCGATGGAGTTTCTACCTTCCGCATCTATCGAGCTGTTCCGGTTGATAATTTAGATTTTGTTTCTGCCATGTGGCAATGTAATAATGTAATACTCTCTATTCTTAATGCTTTTGTACGATGTATGGATGATGATTATCAACTGGAATTGGGTAATTTGATTTAAATGGTCATTTTACACTTCGACTATGTGGATTTTCCCCTTCGTGGAAAATCAGGTCGTTTCAGGCACCACTAACTCTATACTCAGGGAAATAAAATATTTTCAAACTCTCACCAAGAGCAAAGGAAATGTTTTAACAATCACTGGACGCGATGCCGTAATAGCAGGCTCTGGTAGGGCCATTATTACGCTCCCTATGGGTACAACGATTACAATCGAGGATGCACTTCTGTATCCTGATTCAACTCGTACCTTATTGAGTTATAGAGATACCCGCAAAAATGGGTATCATATCGAAACCCATCACCAAAATAATGAGGAGTTCCTCCTCATTACAAAGGATAACGGATATGGCAGAGATACTCTCGAAAGAATTCCCTCAACTTCGTCTGGATTGTACTATTTGTGGGGGTATAAACCCCTATACCCTTACGGCTAGACTTGGGCCAGGAGGCTTGGCTCATTACGAGACAAGCTCAAGGTTTGATCCGACAGCTCGAAGTTCCGCGCAAGGAAATAAGACGTGGAGATCAAACAGGATTCTAGTCGGTTAGAATAGGAATTGATATCGAACTATCTATGGCAATTGTAACCGACTAGGATTAGTTTCCAGATCTGTAACCCTGCCCTCCGGACTATATAAGGAGAGGCAAGGGACCCCCCTAGGACATCATATTCTCTTAACACAAATCAATACAATCAGACGCATGACGTAGGTATTACGCCAACTCGGCGGCCGAACCTGGATAAAAAGCTTGTTCGTGTCTTGCGTCACCATCGAGTTCGTAGTTTGCTCACCGTCTACCGATAAACTACTACCGTGGGTATACCCCAAGGTAGACTGCCGACCAGCTTTCGTCGACAGTGGCGCGCCAGGTAGGGGGTGTGCGTACAACTTCCCCGACGAACAAGATGGTCACAATTCCAGCTTCCGCGGCCGTTCCTGAAGGCCTCACGTTCACCGTCGGCCAGATCACGTGGACGACGCGCGGCGATGGTCTCACGACTACGGTTTCGGAAGGAACCCAGATCCAATCTAGGATCACGTCGGCTCCGACCACTCGGGTGACGACTCCGAGCACCCGACCACCATCCCCGCTCTACAAGGGAAGGAGGATCGACTGCTCAGAACTTCTCCGGGCACTTGACCGCGCCGACTCCAAGCTACTTGAAGCTTCCCAGCTTGTAGATGGAATCCTACGCCAGCCTGATCAAGCCGCCTCAACGGATTTTTTCAAATCCCACTGGCCAACTCGTGTCACTACGCACGAACGGCTGGGAACGTCCTTGGCGATAACCTCGACTCCCTCAGGACGATCTGTCAAGATCAAGGTCAACCCGGAGGAAGATTACCCTCGCGGTCTGAACAACTCGGCCTCTCTCTACTCGAGACACGTCCGATCCCTCTTTAACAAAGCTGGTTGGGTGCCAAAGGGGAGCGGTCGACTAGCTCGACATTACGTCAACATGGTAACGATCCAAGAGTTACGGGACGGCCAGGCTTCCAGCACAAATTCGAGCACTGGTTCCGTTCCCACTGAAGTCATAAACTCCGAGGATGAGGACTACGACTTGGATTTCCCGTCACACCCTCCGGGTTTCCCACGTTTCCCGGTCTTCCCACCCCGGCGAGGAGATATCGTTTTCAACGTCAGCGCCGACGAGCCGGTTGTTGACGGAGAAACAGACGAGCAGAGGCAGCTCCGCGAGCAGCGTAACGCCGATCGCGCCCGACGACGCGCGGACGAGGAACGACAAATTCCGCCACAAAACCTCAGCGACGCTTTCGATATGGTCGGGGACCAGCCAGTCCACAAAACACCAAGCGCCAACGTGGCTGTCGCCATGGCTAATTTGGATCGGCTCCCTGATACCCCTGAGTGCCAAGGGGTCCGAACTAGTGTCCGAGCACACCTGATCGCCGCGATGGGACAGACAGCCACTCTGCTCAAAAGAGTCCAGGCCGTCTCTTATACAGAGGCTGCCTCCGACCAGACTCACCGTAGCCGGACATCACCGCAGCCCAGCAGGCACCATCGCAGCCGTTCCCCCGACAACAATCGAACAGATTCACGGCGTAATGACGGCGGTCAACGCGAGCAGAATCGCAGGCGTGGCCAAGAAGTAAACCAGCACAGGGATCTTCGATATAACATCCCTCCCAAAGATGCCCGAGACCGCATCAACAGGCGCGCCACGGAGAGAGCAGTCCACGAAAACCTGCGCCGTATCGAGTATGATGCAACGCACGGCCCCCCGGGCCTGAGACAGTTCTCCTCGCACCTCCGCCAGGTCGTGTGGCCTCGCAATTTCAAGCTCGAGAAACTCAAAAAGTACGACGGCAAGGAAAACCCAGAGAACTGGATCACTCTCTACGAAATCGCCGTCCGATCAGCCGCAGGGGACGAACACGTCATGGCCAACTACTTCCCAGTAGTCCTCGACCAGGCTGGTCATCAATGGCTCCTTGGTCTGCCCGAGGACTCCTTCGACTCTTGGGAAGAGCTACGCCAGGCTTTCATCGACAACTTCATCGCTACATGCGAGCAGCCTGGAAACAAGTACGACCTCGAAAGGATAAGGGACAGAAAAAATGAACCTTTGCGCGATTACATCCGACGATTCTCGGATATGCGCCTTAAGATCCCGAAGATTTCCCACGACGAGGCCATCTCTGCCTTCATTAAAGGCCTGCGCTTCCATGAAGCACTGAGGAACAAGCTGCTGCGCAAAAGGCCAACAACGATGGCCGAACTCCTTGCCACGGCTAAAAACTACGCCGATGCTGACGACGCGGAAAAGCTAATCCGGGACGATGCGAGAGGTCCCGACCAGCCTCCCCGGCGAGACGACAGTCGCGGTCGTTTCGACAACAGGAACCACCGCCGCCCCGACAACCGTGATCACAGAGAAGCTTGGGATAGGCGGCGCGACAATCGCGACGATTTCAGAGGAAAGCGCCCCCGCGACCACGACCACGAAGTGAATACGGTCAAGCGTCCCAACGGGCGACGGGACTACCAAGAAGACTACAACAAAACGTTGAAGGGACCGTGCCTGCATCCAAAGTCTAATCACACCATGGAAGAGTGCCGCGTCCTCAAAAGCATCTATACACGCCGAGCCGCCCAAGACGACTCCGCCAAGAAAAATGGAAAACAGGACGGGCATGACCACGAAGACGAGGACGAGGACCAAGACAGGGATCCCCGACATCAATATGTCAGTCCCACCGACGTGGTCCACTCTATCTTCGGAGGCAAGGTCTCCATCGAATCTAAGCGGGAAAGAAAGCTACTAAAGAGAGCCTGTCTCAACATCGACAGCGCCGATGGTCTGATCGCAGACCCAAAGTTTCCCCCGTGGTCGCATAGGGAGATCTCCTTCAGCAGGAAGGATCAATGGGCTGCTATACCAGAGCCAGGTCGTTTCCCTCTAATCCTGGACCCTTGCATCAACAGCATCAGGTTCGAGCGCGTCCTCGTGGACGGAGGAAGCTCCATTGACATCCTCTTCCGCAACAGCCTGCCCGCTCTCAAGATATCTCCGGCACAACTAAAGCCCTATGATGCTCAATTCTGGGGAGTTTTGCCAGGTCAGAGTTTAGTGCCCCTCGGACAGATAACATTGCCTGTCCAATTCGGCACGCCCGACCACTTTCGGACAGAGTTCGTCAACTTTGTGGTCGCCGACTTCGATGGGACCTACCACGCCATACTGGGCCGACCATCGTTGACAAAATTCATGGCGGTTCCGCATTACTCATACCTGGTCCTCAAAATGCCTACGGAGAAGGGCGTCTTGACCGTCAGAGGCAATGTTTACACCGCATATACCTGCGAGGAAGAGAGCTTCAAGATCACCGAAGCAATTGACCTTTCTATCCGGATGGCAGAAACAGCGACTCAAGCCGCAGAGCTGCCTCCCGACCAACTCCGACTACCCGAGCAGGAGACCGCCAGGAAGAACTCAAAATCCAAGGAGCATAAAGAAGTTCAACTGGTCGACGGCAGCCCCGAGAAGACGGCCCTCATCGGGGTCGATTTGGATCCCAAATAGGAAGACGCGCTCGTCAGGTTTCTAAGGGACAACGTGAGCGTTTTCGCATGGAAACCCGCAGACATGCCCGGCGTCCCGCGAAACCTGATCGAGCACTCCTTAAATGTCTCGAAGACCGCAAGACCAATCAAGCAAAAGCTGCGACGGTTCGCTCGTGACAAAAAGGAGGCTATTAGGACAGAAATAACACGGCTTCTAGCGGCCGGATTCATAAAAGAAGTGTATCATCCCGATTGGCTCGCCAATCCGGTTCTTGTACGCAAAAAGAATAATGAATGGAGAATGTGCGTTGATTACACTGATCTCAATAAACACTGTCCTAAAGATCCTTTTGGTCTCCCTCGCATCGACGAGGTGGTCGACTCAACGGCCGGATGCGAACTCCTCTCTTTCTTAGACTGCTACTCTGGTTATCACCAGATTTCGCTAAAGGAAGACGATCAGATCAAAACATCTTTCATTACTCCTTTCGGCGCATATTGCTACACGACTATGTCATTCGGACTCAAAAATGCTGGAGCCACTTATCAACGGGCCATACAGCAATGCCTCCACGACGAGATTCGTGACGACCTCGTCGAGGCCTATGTAGATGACGTCGTCGTCAAAACGAGGGATGCAAGCACCCTAATCGACAACTTAGACCGAACTTTTAAGGCGCTTAATAGGTACAAGTGGAAGCTTAACCACAAAAAGTGCATCTTCGGTGTCCCTTCTGGTCTACTGCTCGGCAACGTTGTCAGTCGTGACGGCATACGGCCAAATCCTTCAAAAGTAAAAGTAGTACTCGACATGCGACCACCTAAAAACGTCAAGGATATTCAGAAGCTCACCGGATGTATGACCGCCCTCAGTCGCTTCATCTCAAGACTAGGAGAAAAAGGCCTCCCTTTCTTCAAACTCTTGAAAGCGTCGGAAAAATTTTCTTGGACAGAGGAAGCCAACACCGTGTTCACTCAGCTTAAGACCTTCCTCACTTCACCACCTGTTCTTACAACGCCTCAGCCCAATGAAGACCTACTCCTTTACATTGCTGCAACCGACAGGGTTGTTTCCACGGCAATAGTGGTCGAACGAGAAGAGCCAGGTCATGTCTACAAGGTCCAGAGACCCATTTACTTCATAAGCGAAGTCTTAAACGAGTCCAAGGCCAGGTACCCACAAATACAGAAGCTCATATACGCCATTCTAATAACGTCAAGAAAGCTGAAGCACTACTTCGACGGCCATCGGGTCTTGGTCACCACCAGTTTCCCTCTCGGGGACATCCTGCGTAATAAAGACGCCAACGGCAGAATCGTAAAATGGGCAATGGAATTATGCCCATTTTCCCTAGAGTTCCAGAGCCGCACCACAGTCAAGTCTCAGGCCCTGGTCGATTTCATTGCTGAATGGACGGATCTCAACGAGCCTCCCGTTCCTGATGTCTCCGACCACTGGTCAATGTTCTTTGACGGATCCTTGAACATCAACGGCGCCGGCGCTGGGATACTGTTCGTGTCGCCTAACAAGGACAAACTGCGTTACGTCCTTAGGATCCTCTTTCCGGCATCAAACAATGTCGCTGAATACGAAGCATGCCTGCACGGCATCAGGCTAGCCGTTGAGCTGGGAGTCAAACGACTCTATGTTTATGGCGACTCTGCTTTAGTTATCAACCAGCTCAACAAGGAGTGGGACGCAACCCACGAGAAGATGGATCTCTACTGCAAAGAAATTCGCAAATGGGAAACCAACTTCTACGGCATAGAGTACATCCACGTGGTCCGGGATAAGAACCAGGCAGCGGATGCGTTGTCGAAGTTAGGGTCATCTCGGGCCCAAATCCCGCGGGGTATTTTCGTCCAGGACATCCATGAGCCAAGTGTGGGCACAGGCCTGGTCGAAAAGCAACTCACTGAGGCACTGCTCATAGACGATGCCACTCCGACAACAAGTGACCGCGATTGGCGCACCCCGTTCATAAGATATATATCGGACGGGTCAGGCTTTCAGGACAAAACAGAGAATGAACGCCTCATTCGACGATCAAAGAACTACATACTGGTGGACGGCAAACTTATGTGAAAAAATGCAAGTTCCGAAGTACTGCTCAAATGCATATCCCAAGATGATGGCATCAAGCTCCTAGAGGACATACACACCGGATCCTGCGGCAATCACGCTGCATCCAGAACTCTGGTCGGGAAAGCCTTCCGAGCAGGTTTTTACTGGCCAACTGCGGTCAACGATGCAGAAAAAATGGTCCGACACTGCGAGGGATGTCAGTTCTTCGCTAAAAGGACCCACGTACCTGCTCATGAGATTCAAACCATCCCGTCATCCTGGCCCTTCGCCTGCTGGGGGCTCGACATGATCGGGCCATTTAAACCAGCCCCCGGTAACTTCAAGTTCGTTTTCGTGTTAATTGACAAGTTCTCCAAGTGGATTGAATACATGCCACTGGTCAAAGCAACCTCCGAGAAGGCTGTGGAGTTCCTTAATCAAATCATACACAGGTTCGGGATCCCAAACAGTATAATCACCGACCTGGGTACTCAGTTTACTGGCACCACATTTTGGGACTTCTACGATGACAGGGCATAGTCATAAAATATGTGTTAGTAGCTCACCCACGGGCCAATGGTCAAGTTGAGCGCGCAAACAGAATGATCATCGACGCCCTAAAGAAAAGGCTATACACCGAGAACGACAGAGCTCCCGGTCGATGGATGAAAGAGTTACCGGCCGTGGTCTGGGGCCTCCGAACTCAGACCAGTCGGAACACAGGAGTGTCACCCTACTTCATGGTTTACGGCACCGAGGCAGTCCTGCCGTCTGACATAACCTTCGGTTCTCCTAGGATTGAAAACTTCGACCAGTCAACAGCTGACAACGCCAGAGAGCTCGAAATCAACTGCATGGAGGAAAAGCGTTTGAATTCTTGTCTCCGAACAGCAAAGTATCTCGCGGCAGTCAGGCGGTACCACAATAGGAACGTCAAGGACCGTTCCTTCGTAGTCGGTGATCTGGTACTTAGGTGGAAAACAAGCCAAGAGGGAATGCACAAGTTATCCACTCCCTGGGAAGGACCCTTCGTGGTCGCCGAAGTCACACGACCCACGTCCTCCAGATTGGCATACCCAGACGGAACACGCGTGCCTAACTCTTGGCACATAGACAAATTGCGCCGATTTTATCCATAAGTTCTAATAACTTTCGCTTGTAAATATCTTATAGCTGTCAATAATAAAAGTTTCTCTTTTTTGCCTATACTTTGTGACACGCAGAACTTGGAAAGCCTTCTGCAACGGAAGCTCTTAGCGACTACAAAGTCAAATACAGTGGCACGTCACTCAGATAATTGTACATCGCTCAAAATAACAGTCATGACAAAAGCAAACTTTATTACAAACTTTACATACAAAGTTTACAATAAATACCCTGACGGGCAGACGCCTGGCCCTACTGCCCGGACGAAGGGGTCGGGGCCACCGGCGCCTGGCTGGTCGAGACCGCAGGCGTCGACCGCCCATCTCCCGCAATAGACGCGCCCGACAGCTCCCTGGCCGACCTGTCCGAACCCGGCTGGTCGGGGGGAGTGGCCGTTCCGCATAGATTGATGTCGCAGATCACCGTCGACGACAAGTCCAGCAGACCACCCCGAAGCTCGTCCGCCTCCTGCGGGCCGACCTCCTTGGGATACCCCTTCTCCAGCCTGGTCAAGTCGACCAGGGGGTAGTGGGCGCGCACCATGCTAAGGACATGCACGCCAGCAAACTCCCTGGCGTCCTTCACGAATTGTTGGAGCCAGTCCCACGCCCGTTGCGCCTTTTCCACTGGAGTCAATCTCGGTGCACGGGGCTGGCTCTCCGGGAGCTCGGGACTAATCAAATCCAGAACCGGGGCCACCCCTCTCCAAATCTTGCAGCAGTTGACCTTCCAGGAGTCCCGATCCCTGACCAGATCCTCCAGGTGCTTCTTGGTGTTTACCTTGACCACTGCAAATCAAGGAAGATGTTAGTCTCGGCGTGTCAAACAGAGCGATAAGAGGCAAACAACGGGAGCGGCGCGTGATACCAGACAACTCCCGGTCCCTCTGGCTTAGCTCCTCCGCTGCTCGGCGACTGGCCTCCAGCGCCCCGGCTAGCTCTTGACCGAGCTGCTCCTTCTCCTGTCGGAGGCGCGCCACCTCCTCCTCCAAGTCTACGTGAATCACAACCCGGTCAGAAAAGTAAACTACGCAGCTACACAAAGCTGCTCGGAGAACGTGACTGACCTGACCGCTGCCGGTACTGGTCGGCCAAGCGACGAGTGAGCTCGAGATGACGCTCCTCCTGGGCGTTCACCTCGGCCACCTTCTCCCCAACCTCCGACCGCAGCCGGTCTACCTCCGTGGACAAGGCCTTATTCTCGGCCAAAATTCCCTCAATCTGGTCGAAGCACCGTTTTCGGTACTTCGTCGTTTTCATCGCGCCCAGCAAGAAAGAACACATGTCGAACACAGGAATGTTGACAGTCCTTAAGTATCAAATTTAACTATCAAATAAACAAAGAAAAGGATCCAAATGAAATCAACATCAAGACTTAGGGTTTTATCTGACAGAATTCCACGAGTTTTGGAGTTTGTCTATTTCTGCAGGGGGTTATCAGGAAATAAGAAAGAAAGGCCCACACGTCGGGTTTACATAGAGATATTAACGTGCCGCGCAATTTTCTACCATCTAGAAGACTCCAGAAGCCACGGGAACGAACGGGAGGCCGATCGGGCCCAGGACCTGGGCGCCCACCCAAGTCCTTAGGGCGCCCGCCCTGCTACAGTGGCCAATCACGTTCAACCTCGCAGATTATGCTCCACCGACCTAAAGGATCAAGAATAACCGTTCAATCAATGTCGGTTTGATCCGACGGCCCAGGTTCACTTGAGGGGACTATAAAACCAGACCCCCTGGCCCCTGGAGGAGGCACCCCTTGATCATTATTCATTATTCATAGACAGAGCAAAAGCTAGGGTTTAGAGATGAGAGCTCTCCTCTCTTCTCTAAACTAGAGTAGATCTAGATAGTAGCGAGATGGAGAGCGAAGGAGGATTAGAGGAGAGGCCGGCCTGTCGGTTCTTCCTCCGGTTGTACTTCGCCATGATCAAGCTCTAATCAAGCTTGCTCATGGGATGACTCTGGTAATCTACTTCTAATTCATTATGCAATTACTAATCATGTATGTTCTGGTTCACAACTCTTTTGAGTACTTCTAATCTATAGGACCCTATAGGTTAGAGTTGTAGTATAGGTGTAAGCGTGGTGCTTAGACCTAGATTACTTGTGGATATCCCCTGACTAGCTGGATCGTGTGGTAGGCCGCGTAGGTGACAGTTACGTTGGTCCCCTGTAGTCCACCTCTCGTTAGCAGGACGGGTAGGGTTTATCGGCCTATGGATAAGCATCCTTTGTGGTGTACTCTTATCACGTGGTTCGTCCCAGACATAGACATACCCCTTTGAAGTAGAGAAACCATAGTTATCCTCTCTATTCTGCTACCATCGCCCATATACTAGAATTGCTCTATTCTCTATTCCCATATTATCACTCACTGTTATCTTACCTTTAATATTGTTCTTATTCGATTCTATCATCTTTCCTATTTACACCTATCTATCTATCTTGGTTAAGTTAGAGCATAGTTGGTTCTCCCGTTTCCCTGTGGATACGATAAAACCTTTAACCGGGTAAAAGCTTCAACGGTATCCGTGCGCTTGCGGATTATCTGTGTGCGTATAAATACCATAGTACACTCTAGTGCCATGCTGGGAATGACAACCTAGTATTCAAGTGGTGTTAGCAAGTGTCAACAAGCATTTTTGGCGCCGTTGCCGGGGAAACGGTTGCTGAGTTGACTACGAACTAGTTTAATCATTTTATAAAAAATAAATAAAATATATATATATATATATTTTCCTTTTATCCTTTGCCTCATCTCTGCTATTCTTTCTTCTTATCTAATCCTTGATCTCTGGTCTATTATGAATTCAAACATGTCTATCTATTAATTTCATAGACCTATGGGCACACATCTCGAACCACCAAAATCTTCAAAGCCTATCATAGCATCTAGTTTTGAGATAGACCCCGAATACATAGAATTTATTCAAAAACAACCTTTCTCAGGAGAAGGTGAGGAAAACCCATAGAAGGCATGTCCGATGAGACCCTTAAATGGAAGCTCTTTCCGTTCTCTTTAATGGGAAAAGCTAGACATTGGTATAAACTCAAAGTAGGGAGTGTTCATGGAGATTGGAAGGAGTTATATAGTAGTTTTCTTTCTAAATATTTTCCAATCTCCAAAGTGGTGGAACTTAGGCGTGAGATTCTTTCTTTTAGACAATTGGAAGAAGAATCTCTTGGCAAATCATGGAACCGCTTTATTAACCTTACTCTCACTGGCCCAAAACTTTCTATTCCAGAAGAAGTTCTTCTAATTCACTTTTTTGAGGGCCTTAGTAAGGAAGATAAGCAAACCCTTCATGCGGCCTCTGGAGGATCTTTCCACCACCTATCCGCTAGTGAAGCTTGGAATTTGATTGATTTAATGAGCGGAAAGTCTCCTAGCTTTTATATCCCTGAGAAAGAGAAAGAACCAGTTCCTAGACAAGAAGAAGAAGTTTCGATAGCCAGATTACAACCACTTCAATCCCAAACTTTAGCTATCGATCCTAAATCATCAATACCCCAAAATTCTCCAAGGGAGGAAGGAATTCCGACCTTAAATCTTTCAGATACTGATGGTTTAGACTTCTGGTTCCATAAGAGACCTTCAAGCAGGGATAATTCAAATCCTTGCAATAATGTTTCTCTTAGAGAATGTCCTGGTTCCTATTATGAAGAAGTCGAGGATGACATATCAAGTGAAGGAGAGCTAAGCCATATAGAAAATTCTAACACCTCCCCTTTCCTGATCACAAGTTCTAAATGGCTAGAATGTGTAGAATGGATGGATAAGGAAGAAGCCTTAATGGATTCTGACTTTGGCTCAATTTTAATTGGTGAGTTCTTGACTCCCTTTGAAGATGAGATTCATCCAACTATAGAAGAGGACATAGGTGAGACCAATCCAGGAGAAACTTCGAACATTCAGATTAGAGACGAAGATAACATTAATGAGCATGGAATTTATTTCATAGCCACTTTGTTTACTCCATGCTCATATGCAACATCTTCCCAATCTATTGGTCTCTCCGACATCACCACACTTGAGATCTCCAACCCCCTCTTCCTTTCTATTTATAAAAACTTTAAAAGGGCGGTTGTCGATGCATATGTCTATAATAAATATTGCAGATCTCGTTGAGTTAATCTAGATATAGGTTGGCGTCGGAGGGGAAACCACTTCGCCAACATAAACTGATGGTTTCCCAAGGACAAGCTTAGTGTCTTAAAATAAGCACTGATCAGATCGTAACATGAGCTTTTAATTATTTGCAACATTACCTTGTGTATTGAGCATATAAGAATAATTGTAAAAAAAATATTCCTTCGGGTATTCTTGTCACTAACCTTTCTAGGATTGGAGCAAGAAGATCGGATGAATGACAAGCACAAGGTATGTCCAACCAATCATCATACAACATTGAATTAAATTCATCCAAACTTGAATTTTGCAAAATTCAAGCTTGGGGGAGTACTTTACATAAAAACATCCTTTGCCATGTTGCTATGCTGGTTGTCCCTACCTTTGAGACATGCTCAATTTGTTAAATACTAATCACACTACTTCATCTCCATTTGAGTAGATCTCTATAAATGCTGTCATGCTACCTTTGTCTATTTACTAGCAAGTGTTGGTTTGGAGGTAGTCGCCATACTTCCATTGGCATTTAAATTAAGCATGGTGCTTAGGTTAAATAGCCTTCCTTAATCTGATTAGACATGGAGTCTAGTTTGGTTATTGAACTAAAAAAAACTGCTTGAGTAGATATTGGTATATTTTGTCGGACTAACCCCTGCAGAAAAACTTTCAATATCGATTTGGGAAGTCCTGAGATAAACTTACATCAGAGACGAAGAGAGTGACACATGAAGTTTAACAATTTGCACAAGAAGGACATAGCTCATTCATCATAGAGAGATGATCCATGGAGGGTGCCACGAACACGATGCACAACCGCTAAGAAAGAAAAGCTTCCACAAGGTGATACTGTACCATCACTTTTCAAGCAAGGTAACATCCTAAGGTACTTGACTATCACTTTTATAAGCTTCTCCTTAGTTCTGGCGTTCATATAAATAAAAGAGACAAACATGTATGATTTACAACTCTAGATTAACCAACCCAACTGATTCAACATGTTTAGTCCTTTAATCCTTGTTCTTAGTACTACCTCCATGATCCCACACTCCTAATCATATGAGCTAAAATGTTACACATTCAATCATTGAGAGATATAAAGAAAAAGACATATACATAGATAGATTACCTTTCCATAAGGTTGAGCGATCTGATTTGACAAATGTTATAAGTGCTACACTCATGAACTTTTCATCCATCAGCTTTGTCTTGCTCACTATGCTTAGGGTTAGAGAAGAACAAATACACTTTTGGTTCTGTTGGTGTTTTCCACCAACAGGGCCCATGCACTTGATCTCTGCCTTGTCTCTATGAGTAGGTACACTACGAGCACAAACACACTGAGCAGGATACTGCCAACGCCGCACTTTGAACTGCTGGGAAAACGAAGAGGTGCAGACGTCAAGGTCCGCACCTAAATCAAATGACGCACCTGAAGAATGAACATGGTGAGAAGTCTTGTTAAGAAGACTTAAAACATTGAACCCTCGTCGAAAGGTAAGATCGGTAGTTATCCATATTTATCCTTTCTGCATTCCCTTTTCCCTTTAATTATTTACTTTCCTTAAATAGATTATTAGTCAATCATGCTATTTTGAAAAGAAAATAAAAATGTTAAAAAATACTAAGCCCCATGTGAGTATACGAGTGGCATAAAACCCATAAGTACCTTCACTGTGGTGGCATAAAAATAAAATAAATATTTCTTTTTTACTTTATAAAATAAAAATATAAAAACAGGGAATAATATTTATTGAGGAAGCTCAACGTGATGAAGGCTAGATATTTATGCTAACACTTAATTAGTTCCACAAGCTTTGTTGTCTATTTGAGCTCCACAGAATTTAAGAATCAAGAAGACTAGCAAACGGAGGATATTCTAATCGCTGTCAGAATGCTGCTGACTTTCAAATACACCTCTGCCACCTGCTAGCTACATCAAGAGAAATTACGTCAAAATTCAGCTTGGGGGAGAGCACCCCTATTTATCTCGCTAAGTATTTCTACCTATCTTTATACTTATATTATATTAGAATATTGAAATACATAAACTATGAAAAACCAAATAAAGATTTTATGCTTATATATATATATCTTTTCTTAGTTTGCTAAATAAATAAATAAATAAATAAATAAAGTTTGCTATGAATCTTAATAATAAAACTCTAGCATGGATATGATGAATAGTTGCTCTGCCTAAATTGCAAATTTAAAGTTCTCTCTCAAGTTTAGACATAACTGTTATAATTTAAAGCTTGCTCTAGATCTAAACTTGTGGGATGAAAACTTGATCTGAAATCTAAGTTGTTAACGGATAAGATATGGGAAGGTTGAGCTGCTGTTTATCTGTTCCTAGAGATGCTAGAATTCTGGAGAATTTTATCTTTGAAAATCTTTAAAATGTTGCATGATGAGTTCCTGTATGATGAGAGTTTAAATTCCTACCACAGCCATATATACATGCTTGCTAGACTTTGAGCCACACATTTATTATTCACTGCTTATAAGCATTGAGTGTGGTCAAGCTGTGTAGACCCTTAGGAGCTTGTCATGTGGTTAAATCAAGATTCACTTGCACGTTCACTCATATATGCTACTTCTACTACGGAAGTACCATCCACATATATCCATCCATTTCCATCTCCAGTTTCACCCAAAATCATTCTACTCCTAATCCGGGAGAGAATAGCCAAAAATATTTTCCTATCCCTGTTATTCCCTGTGAAATAAATACTCCAATTATTTTGGTTACTACCACTTGCTACATTATTTCAGGAGATGAGTGCTCTGAAAAAAAAGAAAAGAGAAGAAAAGAAAAAAAAATAATAATAAACGAGGAAATAAAAAGGGGCAAGTGCCCGGAACCTCGAAAGAAAGAAAAAGTGAGACGAGAGGTAAAAATGGACAAGTGTCCGACAGTAGAATTAGGGGTACAAGATACCCACCTGAGAGGAAAGAAAAAGAAGAGCATCTCATTCTCCTCATAAAGTTTCAAAAAGCAAGGAAGGTATGTATCCCCTCAAAAGAGCAAAAGTAGAATTAGACTTTCACCATTGTTATCACCATCATCACCATACACTATTCATTCGCCACACATGCACATCTTGATTTGGCTTATTGATTTGTTTCTTTGGATCCATGGTTTGACTATACAATAAATGTCTTGTAAGTATGTATATTTTATCTCCCACCTATGAGCTCCAGATATTAAAGCCTTATTAGAGTAGGGTGAGAGAGAAGGCAATGTCACTATGCCTTATACAACAAATACCACATATTTTGAGAGAAGGCATATACCATCACTGCCTTGGTAAGGATCCAGAAATACCACAAAAGAGAGATTTAGAGAGTCATACAAGGAATCTCTGAGTTTTATTTGAAAATTTGCAAAAACTCCAGAGCTATAGCTGATCAAGAATAAGAGACATGGCACTTGGCTAGACTGTTCTATCTTTTAACCACTCAAGACAGAAGTGACGGTTACAAGTCCCATGGCGAAAGGTAAAGTAAGTAAGTTTTAGTTCTTGACAGTTTACTCTAACTCAGAGATGAGAACTTATTTAAAAAGCATGTGTACCGTTAAATTTTTAAGATACTGCAACAACTTCTGATCCATTGCTGAGTCTATCCTTGCTCAGGGACGAGCAAGAGGTAAGCTTGGGGGAGTTTGTTGACGGTCCTTAAGTATCAAATTTAACTATCAAATAAACAAAGAAAAGGATCCAAATGAAATCAACATCAAGACTTAGGGTTTTATCTCACAGAATTCCACGAGTTTTGGTGTTTGTCTATTTCTGCAGGGGGTTATCAGGAAATAAGAAAGAAAGGCCCACACGTCAGGTTTACATAGAGATATTAACGTGCCGCGCAATTTTCTACCATCTAGAAGACTCCAGAAGCCACGGGAACGAACAGGAGGCCGATCGGGCCCAGGACCTGGGCGCCCGCCCAAGTCCTTAGGGCGCCCTCCCTGCTACAGTGGCCAATCACGTTTAACCTCGCGGATTATGCTCCACAGACCTAAAGGATCAAGAATAACCGTTCAATCAATGTCGGTTTGATCTGGCGGCCCAGGTTCACTTGAGGGGACTATAAAACCAGACCCCCTGGCCCCTGGAGGAGGCACCCCTTGATCATTATTCATTATTAATAGACAGAGCAAAAGCTAGGGTTTAGAGATGAGAGCTCTCCTCTCTTCTCTAAACTAGAGTAGATCTAGATAGTAGCAAGATGGAGAGCGAAGGAGGATTAGAGGAGAGGCCGGCCTGTCGGTTCTTCCTCCGGTTGTACTTCGCCATGATCAAGCTCTAATCAAGCTTGCTCATGGGATGACTCTGGTAATCTACTTCTAATTCATTATGCAATTACTAATCATGTATGTTCTGGTTCACAACTCTTTTGAGTACTTCTAATCTATAGGACCCTATAGGTTAGAGTTGTAGTATAGGTGTAAGCGTGGTGCTTAGACCTAGATTACTTGTGGATATCCCTGACTAGCTGGATCGTGTGGTAGGCCGCGTAGGTGACAGTTACGTTGGTCCCCTGGAGTCCACCTCTCGTTAGCAGGACGGGTAGGGTTTATCGGCCTATGGATAAGCATCCTTTGTGGTGTACTCTTATCACGTGGTTCGTCCCAGACATAGACATACCCCTTTGAAGTAGAGAAACCATAGTTATCCTCTCTATTCTGCTACCATCGCCCATATACTAGAATTGCTCTATTCTCTATTCCCATATTATCACTCACTGTTATCTTACCTTTAATATTGTTCTTATTCGATTCTATCATCTTTCCTATTTACACCTATCTATCTATCTTGGTTAAGTTAGAGCGTAGTTGGTTCTCCTGTTTCCCTGTGGATACGATAAAACCTTTAACCGGGTAAAAGCTTCAACGGTATCTGTGCGCTTGCGGATTATCTGTGTGCGTATAAATACCATAGTACACTCTAGTGCCATGCTGGGAATGACAACCTAGTATTCAAGTGGTGTTAGCAAGTGTCAACAAGGAACACTGCACAAAAGTTATCCCAGCAGAACACAGGACCACCTACCTTAACCTCCTCCACGAGGCGCTTAGCCGCACGCTCCACTCTCGCGGCCTCCTCCGTCTCCGCGAGCTCCTCGTGGCCAATAAAGTGGTCCCCGCGTTGGCGCCACACATAGACGTGCTGGCGGCCATCACGGGGACGACCCTGGACCTCCTCCACGTCGTCGTCAGAGGCCTCCTAGGGCTCTTCGTTTGCCGCACTACCTCCGACTGCGGTCGAGGGCATCATTGGTCCCTGGCCTAGGCCAGAGGAGCCCACGCGCGAAGAAGCCCCTGCTCGGGGCGGCGTCAACACCCTCCCTTCTTCGGCTGGAGGAGTTGGGACTCTGCTCTCCTCCTCTACAATAGTATTCGGGGGAGAGACCCTTGCTGCCTCCTCACCCCTCGGCTGAGTGCTCGTCGCAGCACTCGCCGGGGCAGATTGGTCCTCGGCGCCCGCCGCCGCTGCAGGTTGCTCTGTGACCTGTGGTGCGGCGTCTTCAGCGGCGGCAACAGGAGCGGCCGTCCCTTGCTCCGCGGCCTGGTCAGGGTTGACATCCGATGCCGCGCTACATAACAGAGGGAAATTTTCAAGAACAAGTTAAAAAAAATCGCCAAAATACGTAAGTCGAACACTTACAGGTCCGAGCGACGGTGGGTCGCGGTGAACCTCCTCCTTGCCCGGCCGGTCGGCACCTGTGCCCCCGTCTCCGCAATAGGAGGGTCGCCGGCCACCCGATCAGCAGTGGTCGGCACGCTGTCCGGACGGCTATGTGGCCTCCGGACCAACGATGGTGCGGCCTCCTCCTCCTCTTCGTCGTTGTCGGTAATCCGAACGAACCGACGACGCTTTGGCGCTCGGCTGCTCTCTGCTGGCAGCGTCGGCGCCGGCGACGGATCCGCCGCCATTGGCCTTTTCCCCGCCACTCTATCCTCGGTGGTCGGGGCGGGGCGGGACTGGTCTTCCTCACTGCTGGTGTAACGAGTACACCGAGCAGCGTCTTCCTCCGGCGGATCTTCTCCCGCAGGATTCTCCATTCCAGGTGCCAGTGATACATACACTGTGCACCGGTCGACATCTCCGATCTGCAAAAGTAACAAAGATAAGTCAGCTGCAGACAACGTACGGATGCTAAAGCGAAGTAATCAATAACATACCTTAGGCGCTGGTCGCCCCAACTTGAAGGCTTGCACCCGATCACTGCCACGGATGAAGCCTCCGTCCGCGAAGTTGAACAGCTCGTTCAACAGCTGCTGTACCTCCACCTTCTCCAAGATCTCAGGTCGCATCCTGGTCGGGTCCACGCTTCCGGCATACTCGTACGTCGAGTGCACCCTCTTCTGGCAGGGCATCACCCGACGGCACACGAAGTTGCCGACCACGCCTAGCCCATCCAGACGCGACCAGTCGATCAGCTGCATCAGGTCTGCCACTTGACCGTCGTACTCTGGGTGCTCGGTCCAGCTCACCCTCTTCTCGGGGATGTATCCCACGTCACAGAACGTGGAGCTGCCCGGTTCCTCCCTGATGTAGAACCACTTCTTGTACCATTCAGTTAGGGAAGTGTTCCAGGGGCAGTGCAGATAGCGGTTCTTCATCCCATCGCGAAGGTTGAGGTACACTCCACCTGCAACCTTAGAGCCTCCGACTACCCCCTTCTTTCTCAAACAAAAAAGATAGCAAAAGAGATCGAAGTGCGGTTCTATGCCTACATAGGCTTCACACAAATGGATAAAAGTTGAAATAAGAAGGATTGAGTTCGGGTGCAAATTGCAAATCCCGATCTCATAATACAAAAGAAGACCCTAAAGAAATGGGTGAACAGGCACCCCAAAACCCCTCTTAACGAAATCCTCGAACACGACGATCTCACCGGCACGAGGGTCGGGGTAGCTCTCCCCCTCCGATGCCCTCCAGCCGCCGAGCTCCGGGCTGTGCAGTAGCCCCATATCGACGAGGTCACCGAGGGACTTGGTGGTGCTGCGGGATTTCTTCCATTCTTTGGCCATCAGCTCGGCCCTCTTCTTTGAATCGCTCTTCGCCATTGGAGGTGCGGAGGTGGATTCGAGTTTGGAAGGTGTAGATGATTGAAGGAGGCAAGAGTGGAAGGCTTGAAGGCAATGGCAGGGTAAGCAGTACAGGGGGAACTGTTGAACTCTTATAACTCACAACTTCACCCGTCCCACTTCCCGCATCCTCGGGAAGTGGACGGGCCATACGGCGGATGCGGCGTTTCGGTTTTCAATGATTGTCGACAATTAATGCGGCGGAGTTTTCGTACAAATTGATGGTTTCCTTTTCTCAAACTGCGCAAAGGGCGGCCGTACAGTTGCCAGGCGCAACTTTTCATGCATCCATCTGACATCCCGTCAGGAGGTCTCGTCACGTCAACTTTTTCTGGAAATTTTTTTTCAAAACAAGCAGACAAATATGGCAGAGAGTCAACAACCCGGGGACTGCACCGACCACCGAGCACTTGATGCTCGGGGACTGGTCGACCAGTCCATTAACTCGGAACTTCAACGACTGCACCGACCACCGAGCACTTGATGCTCGGGGACTGGTCGACGAGTCCATTAACTCGGAACTTCAACGACTGCACCGATCACCGAGCACTTGATGCTCGGGGATTGGTCGACTAGTCTATTAACTCAGAACTTCAAAGACCGCGCCGGCCACCGAGCACTCGATGCTCGGGGACTGGTCGTCAAATTTGTTGAAACTGCTCCAACCACCGAACGCTTGCTGCTCGGGAACTGATCGCTTAGTTTATTGGTATGGAAATCAGCAAGCTAAAGAGTTCGCCTACCATTGTACACCCGGGGATTGGTTGACCAGAGCGTCGAACCGCAAACTCCATGGTAAATGAGCATGGGATGCTTGGGGACTGGATAATTTTGGTTTTTTAAGACCTTGCTACAAGGTTCATACTTCGCCTTCCAGCAAGCTCGAGGACTACATCGGTACGATGCATCTAGCGATGCATCCCACATACAAAGCAGCTTTGGAGATTCTTCTTTAGACCCTGGCACCACGTGACTACGTCACCTGCTACCAGACTCGAGGACTAAGTGAGCACACTTCACCTTGCGGTGAATTTGCTTGTCTTGTTGATGGACTGTACTTTTAAGAAAAGTAAAGTGGGCACACTTCACCAAAAAACTGTTGTCGCAACTATTTGGGCAATTTTCATAATGATTGAAGATATTAAGTTTCATTGGTCAAAGAAGCTCAAGACGGCGTGTTACTTCACAATACATGGTGCTCGGGGACTAGCTGTGGGGGTATAAACCCCTATACCCTTACAGCTAGACTTGGGCCAGGAGGCTTGGCCCATTACGAGACAAGCTCAAGGTTTGATCCGACAGCTCGGAGTTCCGTGCAAGGAAATAAGACGTGGAGATCAAACAGGATTCTAGTCGGTTAGAATAGGAATTGATATCGAACTATCTATGGCAATTGTAACCGACTAGGATTAGTTTCCAGATCTGTAACCCTGCCCTCCGGACTATATAAGGAGAGGCAAGGGACCCCCCTAGGACATCATATTCTCTCAACACAAATCAATACAATCAGACGCAGGACGTAGGTATTACGCCAACTCGGCGGCCGAACCTGGATAAAAAGCTTGTTCGTGTCTTGCGTCACCATCGAGTTCGTAGTTTGCGCACCGTCTACCGATAAACTACTACCGTGGGTATACCCCAAGGTAGACTGCCGACCAGCTTTCATCGACACTATTTATACATAAAACCCGTACAAAATGTTACGTACAAAGTAATTTTTTAGAATGTCAATGCATTCCAAACTTGGCATGATCGCCTTGGTCACCCTGGCATAGGGATGATGAGAAAAATTACTAGCAGTTCTGTTGGTCACTCGCCAACCAATGCAAAATTTTCCCAATCCTCAGATTATACTTCCACCACATGTGCAACAGGGAAATTAATTTTGAGGCCCTCTTCCCTCAAAATCAAAGTTGAACCACTCAACTTCCTTGAACGCATTCAAGGGGACATATGTGGCCCGATAAATCCTTTATCGGGACCGTTCAGGTACTTCATGGTTCTAATAGACGCATCCACACGATGGTCTCATGTGTCTCTGCTATCGACACGAAACCATGCCTTTGCCAAAATAATTGTGCAAGTTATCAAACTCAAAGCGCAACATCCTGAACATCAAATAAAATCCATTAGGATGGATAACGCTGCTGAATTTTCCTCTCGTGCCTTCAATGACTATTGTATGGCCTTAGGAATACAAGTACATCATTCTGTCCCATATGTCCACACACAAAATGGGTTAGCCGAGTCTCTCATCAAGAGAATCAAGCTCATTGCTAGACCGCTATTGCAGAATTGCAATCTACCAACCTCATGTTGGGGTCTGCAGTCTTACACGCTGCTGAACTGATTCAATTGCGACCAACTGCATACCATGCAACGTCTCCATTGCAACTAGTACATGGAAATCCCCCAAGCATTTTCCATCTGCGAAAGTTCGGTTGCGCTACATACGTACCGATCTCACCACCGAAGCGTACAACAATGGGCCCCCATAGAAAATTGGGGATCTATGTGGGATACAAATCTCCGTCGATCATAAAGTATCTAGAGCCCACCACAGGGGACCTCTTTACAGCCCGGTACGCTGATTGTATCTTCAATGAAGATCATTTTCCGGCATTAGGGGGAGACTTACCACATCACAAACAGTGCCAGGAAATCAATTGGGATGCTCCAGACATACCCAACTCAGATCCATGTACTTCAGAATCTGAACTCCAAGTTCAGAAAATCATAAATTTGCAACACATTGCAAACAACGTGCCAGACGCATTTACCGATTATAAGGGTGTTACAAAATCCTATAATCTAGCGAGAAATGTACTGGAAAGAGTAGAGGTACCAAACAAAACTACTCAACTCCCTAGTAAAAGGGGGAGAAGTACGACTATCTTCACGGATACAGCTTCTAGCAAGCAAAGGTAACGGAAGACAAAATCTTCTGACCTAGTAAATGCAGCTCAACCTCATGTTGAGAAACACCCAGTGGAGGTTCAACCTTCACATCCCACATCAATAGTGCACTCAATTACTGATGCTGGGACATCGGAATACCCTGATGCGACCATCTTGGGAAATGATGATGCATCGGAAAGGGTCCATGAAATTTCCATCAACTATGCAGAAACTGGAGAGTCATTTGATAGAAAGACTACAATTGTCGACTCATATTTCTCCGCAATGATTGCCGAAATCCTTGAAAATGATCCAGATCCTAAGACCATGGCAGAGTGCAAAAACGCGCTCGGACTAGAACCAATGGAAGGATGCAATCCAAGCAGAAATATCCTCGCTCACGAAAAGACAGGTATTCTCACAAGTAATACCTACAGCTCCACAAGTATTCCCTGTGGGATTCAAGTGGGTTTTCGTCCGAAAGCAGAACGAGAACAATGAGGTGGTGAGATACAAAGCGAGGCATGTAGCACAAGGGTTCACGCAGAGACCCGGCGTTGACTTCAATGAAACATACTCTCCAGTCATGGGTGGAACAAATTCCAATACTTAATCTCTCTGGCTGTACAAAATCGTCTATCTATGCAGTTGATGGACGTAGTGACTGCATATCTCTATGGGTCACTCAATTCGGACATATACATGAAGGTTCCTGACGGAATCCCAATACCGAATCAAAACGCAAATCGCAACATATATTGTGTAAAGCTACAGAAATCACTCTATGGCTTAAAGCAGTCAGGAAGAATGTGGTATAACCGACTCAGCGAGTACCTTCTGCAGAAGGGCTACTCCAACAGTGATGATTGCCCATGTGTCTTCATCAAGAAATCCCAAACGGGATTCTGCATCATATCGGTGTATGTTGATGATTTAAATATCATCGGCCACAAACAAGATATTGATGAGGCATGCAAACATCTTAAGACGGAGTTCGAGTTGAAGGATTTGGGTAAAACCAAATTCTGCTTAGGCCTACAGCTTGAGCATCTTTCAACTGGAATCTATGTGCATCAATCTGCATATGTCCAAAAAGTATAGGAGAGATTCAATATGGACAAAGCATATCCTTCCAAAACCCCTATGGTTGTTCGGTCTTTGGGACTAAACACTGATCCATTCAGACCACAAGATGAGGGGGAGGAAATCCTAGGACCTCATGTCCCATACCTTAGTGCCGTTGGAGCACTGACGTACCTTGCCAATAGCACCAGGCCTGACATCGCTTTCGCAGTGAATTTGCTAGCAAGACACAGTGCTGCTCCTACCAAGAGACATTGGACAGGAGTAAAACAGATCCTCAGATATATTAATGGCACAAGGGATCTCAGATTATTCTTCCAAAGAGGAACAAATTCTGAGATGATAGGATACACCGATGCTGGATATCAATCAGACCCCCATAATGGCAGATCACAAACCGGTTTCGTATTCTTACAAAACGGAACCGCCATATCATGGACATCATCCAAGCAAACCTTGGCAACAACGTCCACGAATCATTCTGAAATAGTCGCACTATATGAGGCCTCACGTGAATGCGTTTGGCTTCGTAGAATGATCAACCACATACAGCAGTCGTGTGGTCTTAAAGCTATCACACCTCCAACCATTATCTATGAAGATAATGCGGCTTGTGTTACACAGATGGAGACAGGCTATATCAAGAGTAATATCAACAAACACATCTCTCCAAAGTTGTTCTATCCTCATGAATTACAACAAAAGGGAGAGATTGATATCTTGAAAACCAAATCATGCGACAATCTCGCTGATCTATTCACTAAGTCCCTACCAGCTTCCTCATTTGAAAAATGTGTCAAAGGAATTGGTATGCGACGACTTAGGAATTTGCAAAGTTCAGGGGGAGAAATCTCCTAGACATTGGCCTGTCTACACCATCATATTATACTCTTTTCTCTCTATGAGTTTTTCCTCACAAGGTTTCTCATAAGGAGTTTTTAATGAGATAATATTAACACAAGAGTGTCATATTCCTTATTTTCCCCACAGGGGTTTTTAAAGGAGTATCAAAGACACATATTGTCCTCTAAACTACAACATGAGTTTCTCCTGCAAAGGTTTTCTCATATTAGTTTACAATGAGGCAATCATTAAGTGCTATAACTTTCTCCTTCTTTTCCCAAGCGGTTTTAAGGAGTTTTACTATAGCGCATATACACACGTATTTTTCCTCGTTTTTATCCTACAGGAATTTTTGGAGGAGCAATACGATTCATTGATCTCAACAAGTGATTCGATCAAGGGGGAGTGTTACGGATATTTTATCCGAGGTGATCTCATCTCCTCGGATCCTCTTACGGGAGATCTATCCTACCTACGACGTCCCCCACGACCGCCTACGGGATATCACCCACGACTACGCACGTACCCGTGGAGACCAGTTCCACCTCCGTGATATCACCCACGACTCATCGTGGGCTCGAGTTTACTTGGGGCGAGAGTTTCCTCTCCCCCCCGACTTGTATAAATACCCATGATCAATGAATAAATAAACACCGAGTTCATTCTATTCCTCTCTGTTCTCGTACTTTGGCATTCCACTCGTAACAATTTGGATAGCATTGGCATGAAAACACTTGGAGGTGGCCACTTTAGATTAATGGAGGCAGGCGACTTTGAGAGTTGAATCCATATTTTATCCTTTTATATTAATATTTTTTATAATTTTATATTGGATATTTTAGTCACTAAATGAACTCAAATGAGAAAATTTGTAACTATAAAGTTTTAAATCTTGCCAAGTACTACAACTTTGGTACTGAATGTATCTACATTAAAGATAGTTTGAAAAATTCAAAAAAAACTAGTCTCAAAAGATTTAAATTTAAAACACATATTTGAGACTCAAGATGACTTTAAATAAAAAACTTATCAATATCAAACATGTAGATCAAGTCGGCCGCTAGAGTTTTGGTATTAGCTATATGAACATTCGAGATCGTTTAGAAATTCTAAATTTTAAATTTAAAAATATATAACTTTCGAAGACATATTTGGGACACTAATAAACATCTTCAACTTAGAAAGTTTTTAACTACAAAGTTATAGATTCTAGTGAGAACTGTAACTTTTGTATAGACCATGTCAATATCTGAGATTGTTTAATAATTTTAAATTTCAAAATCTGTGCACTTACAACTATATTTTGGGACCCTAAACAATTTCAATTAAAAAAAATCAATTACAAAGTTATAGATCTCGTCGAAGACTACAATTTTAGTTTGAAGTTTATCTTCATCAGAGTTCATATAAAAAAGTTATAAATTATTTTTTGGTGTAATAATTAACCGAGGCGGACATCTTAAGACGTCTGCCTCAGTTAATCAATTAACGGAGGTGATTGCCATAAGTACCCGCTTGGGTTAATAATAATTAACAGAGGCGGTTGGTTTAGGGCAACTGTCTCGGTTAATGAACGAGGCGGTTACATTATGTGGCCCGTCTCAATTAACCTATTAACTGACGTGGTTGCTAGGCCAGTAGCTCAGCCACGATTAACTAAGGTGGGCCATCGGCCCAACCGCCTCCCACTACTACAAAATATCTTTTGCGAGACGTTTTGGAATGGACCTCGGAGGTGGGCAATAATTTTAACCGTCTCGGTTAATACTTTGGATTAACCATGACAGTTTTTTGTTAACCTGGACGGTTAAAAAATCGCCTCACAAAATCCATTTACGGAGGCGGTTAAATAATAACTGCCTCCTGAAATCAATTAATTGAGGCGGGCTTTGTAAGTGGCCCGTCTCCTAAAATATCCTCATTTTAGGAGATGAGTTAGTTATAAGGCTCGTCTCGGTTAAAATTCTCAAAAGGTCCAGCAAGCCAATACGAGACTTGATAATTGTTCGTAGTCCAGTACCCCTAGTGCCCACTCCCGTACGGCCCCTCACTCCTTTCCCTCTCCTTCTGACCGACGCGCCGCCAGTGCCCACTCCCTCTCCTTTCCCACACCGACGACCCTCCTTCCCTCTTGTCTCCCCCACCTCACCATCTCCCACTCCGGCACCACTCCCTCTCCCTGTCCGAGCAGCGAGCACGCGGCGGGATCCATGGCGGCTACAGGATCCGCAAGATCCATGACGGTGTGGGGGCTCCACGGCCTCACCTCTGCGGCGACGCGAGATCCACGGCCTCACCTCGGCAACTGCTACCTCGACGGGGCACGAGGATCCCTCCTCAGCGGCGCTGGGCTCCCATCCATGGCGGTGCGGAGCTCTTTCCTCGACGGCCGTGGAATCCATGGCGGCGCGGGGCTCCCTCCATGGTGGCTGCAGGATCCACGGCCTCACCTTGCGGTGGCGTGGATCTAGCGGCCACGACGGATCCGATGAGCGGCAGTGCTTGGATGGGCTTTAGCGGGCCTCATCAATGGTTTCAGCTGCCCTATTGATGGGCTCACTAGTTTTTTTTATTTTTTATATTTTATTAACCGAGGCGGGTATGTAAAACGCCTCAAAAAAGGGTCCGATTTACTGTGACATTTGAACCGAGATATTTTGGATGCCTGCCTCAAAAAATCGTTTTTGCCTGCCTTCGGTAAGTATATTGTAGTAGTGTTGAGAGGGTTTTCAAAACGTGTCCTAAAAGTTTTTTCTTTAGTAGTGAAAGGTTCAGAATTGATAGGGACACACGATGCGACCATGGAAGGCCTGGCCAAAAACGCTGTCTGGGGTCACCCGTCAGTATGATTGCAAAACAGAATGGAAGTGGAGTGCCGGGGTCATGGACTTGTTTGGGCTGAGCTGAATCAAATAACCCTTAGATATAAAAATACAATTATACCCTTACAAATAATTTTGTAACTAGTTTCAATCTACTAATTTTCAGTTTCGGTCCACTAATTTTTACTTCCAGACCAACTTAAAGTTCCTTTTAATAGGTTCTTATTTTTTTTAACCATCGGATCTTGCTGAACGGATAGATGTTATTTTTTCTTAGCATCGCAAAATTAGTCTTTTATTTGGTGCATCCACAAACATTGATTGTATAGAGTATCTTCATCAGGGCAACTTTTACTATAATAAACTTGTCGGTGTTTTTCCCCCAGGGGTCACACCAACCAGTAAATTTGTATGCGTGCTCCCTTTTCCACATGGTGATGCAAAAAGATACAACGATTTATCCTGGTTCGAGCAAGAGAAGGCCCTACGTCCAGCGGGGGGGGGGGGGAGAGTTTGTATTATTCTGCACCTAAGTGCTTGTACAGGGGTGAATACAAGCGCGGTATGGATTGAGATGGAGTATGGAAGCAATACTAAGCGTGAGGGTGTTGGATGATGTTGTATCGCGTCCCCTGTATCCGCTCCCGGGCCTCCCCTTTTATAGTTCCAAGGAGAGACCTAGGGTACATGTATAGGCGTCAGAGTAGGGGTCGATAGAGGTATGGCGCGCTGACCTATTCGAGACCTCCGTACCGGCGTGGTTTCGAGCCATCTTGTCCTGGTAGCTTGATGATGATTACGCGTGTCCCGATATCCCGCTCTGCGCGCCGTCCTGGACTGATTTATCTGCTGTATGCTTGTACGTCGCGGCAGCGTCTGCGTCGGGGTGGTTGAGGTGCTGTCACTCGTCGCCCGACTCTTCTCCAGGAAGGAAATGTGCCTACTCGAGGGTCCGGCGCTGTATAATGCCTTGCCAGCCAGAGCGCTGACCTTAGGCGTCTCGAGGGGGGTCTTGATTAGACGTTCCGACCCACTCCCTACGTCCTGCCATGTTCTGGCTTGTTTGGTGGGGAAGGCTGCAAAAAGAACGACAGGACGGGTGCTTGTTTCCTATCACGCTTCCCGTGACCTGCGGGTTAGGTGAGAACGCGGCAGGCGCATTAAATACCCTGGTTCCGGTGCCCGTGTCAGGCGGTGGGCGGCGTCGTTGTGTTCGACGCCTTCTGATTCGCTCGAGCCTGTTTCCGTATTCGACGGTAGCCGGCGCTCGAGCCCTGAACGATTCGCACGCTTTTTCCGTGTTCGAGACTATGGCCGTGGAGGACTGTACGTATGACTGGGTAGAGCGTCGAATTGGAGGCCTCGACTTGCGTATGGGTATTCTCGTCATGCACATCAGTTAGGGTACCCCTTACTGATAACCTCGACAGTAGCCCCCGAGTCTCCATTTGAGCGCTGGCGCTCGAGTGAAGGCTATATTTTGTGGTCGAGTTTCCGTGGGGGTGCGCGAGCGACCCTGCGGGGGTGGCCCCCGAGTCCTTGGAGGAGTTTTTGACTCCTTTGAGGGCTATAATGCCTAATTTGTGGAAAAGCTCTCGATTATCCATCGTGGAAGGCTCTGATCGATTCGTTTTATGCGGGGGGGGGGGGGCTCGACGTACTCCCGGTGGAGCGAGCGTCGTTTACCCTAGATTGAGCTCCTAACGGGCAGTCCAAGTGAGAACCTGTGCCCCTTTCGAGGGGGTCAGCTGCAGCCCAGAGGCGTTCTCATAAAGCGGGGTCGGCGTGGTCGGGGTGACTTGCCTCGTTCGATAGAGTCCAGCAGCTCGATGCCTCCCTTCGGGGGGATTCCTCACGACCGTATCGACCCTACCTTGGACATCCCCAGCGAATTCTCGAGGTGGGCCTCGACTTTCGACCACTCACCGGGCATCCCTGACTCTGGTACTCGAGATCGGCTGTCGAACCCATTCGGTGGGCCAGCCTGTGACCTCTCGAGATTTTTGGTGCGACGAGTGCGTACCTTAGCTTACAAGGGAAGGAAGAGGCCGTGGCGGTTCGCCTTTCTGCCCGTTGGGCGCGTCTTTTCAGGCGGGAGCCGTTGCGACACTGTGTCGGCGCAGAATTCGTAGCATCCTGTCTGTGAGGAGGAAAAAAGACCGTTAGGCAGCGCATTTATGGTGGGAGTTACCGTGTTTATCGGATCTGTCCATTGGTGGATTGCCGTCTATAAATATCCTGTGGCCTTGCTGCTGTTTTCCCTTCCGCCTTCTGCCTCCATTCTTGCCTCAGCTCCCTTGCCATCTCACGCGCGCGCACCCTCGAGTAGTAGCGAGTTCGCCTTTCTCCCACCCAAAAATGCCTGTGAGACTCGTCGCCGCCGATGACTGGCGCCCATCGTCGATGACGGAGCGCCGGCTGCTGGAGCTCGAGAGGGAGGGGCTCCTGCGCCCCCGCACTTCGTCGTCACGGCCAGAGTGGATCGCGCCGGCGGCAGACCAGCGGGAGCCAAGGCCGCCCACGGGCTATGTGGTCTCCTTCGCCAAATTCCACCGCCACGGCCTGGGCGCTCCTCCAAGTCGCTTCATGCGGGCACTCTGCCACCACTACGGGGTGGAGCTCCAGCATTTCTCTCCCAACGCCATCACCGTCGCGATGGTTTTTGCCGCGGTGTGTGAGGGCTATCTGGGGATGATGCCCCACTGGGACCTGTGGCTCCATCTCTACCGGGGCGAGCTCTTCAACGCCCCCACTGGGACCACAAGCGTGAGGAAACCCGTGCGGGCCGGGTGCCTCAATCTGGTGTTGAAGACCGGCAAGACGGAGAGGCCGCGCGAGTACATCCCGGTGGGATTGACCTCGAACCACGCCGGATGGGACTCCCAGTGGTTCTACTTATGGAACGACGATGACCTCCTTCCTGTCTACACCGGCCGTTTGATCTCGGAGCGCCCGGCCCACTGGACGTACGGCGTCGTCCAAGTCCACCAATCGCGGCTTGACCCCCTCCTCGACGCCTTGAAGAGACTACGCGAGGAAGGCCTTACCGCCGCTCTCGTCCTCTTGGCCGTCCATCATTGGAGGGTTCTCCCGTTGATGTCTCGACCGTTGAGGATGGACGAGATGGGTCCCGACGTTTCGTCCCGGGATCTCGAGGCGTGCCGGATGTCCAACGAGGCTCCGACGGACGATGAGGTCGCGGTCCGGGTCAGGGCGGCTGTCGCCGGTGACTTCCAGCCGAAACATGTTAATGGCTTCCCTATGAGGCCTGATGAGGGATCGATCGACTTGGTGAGTTCCCCTTCCGCTTATGGCTTAGATTCTAGATTTTCTTCGATCCTTCTTAAAGTTTGTCTTTGGTTGCGCAGGGATCGATTGATGTTCGATCCTCGAGGCCTCCAGTGAAGGAGGATGAGGTCGACCGTGACAAGCGGTGAGAGTTCGCGGAAAAGCAGAAGTCCGCGATGGACTTAAAAAAGAAGAAGGAGAAGGAAAAGAATCTCGAGCGCCAAGCGCTGGAGGCACGTAGATCGAAGTCCAGGCAGAGGGGGGAGCCTGAGGAAGAATCCCCCGATGAGGATGATGGCGGCGATGGCGATGGCGACAGCGATGACTCCGAGGGGATGGCGTCTCGCCTCGACCGGATCCTCGAGGGTCCGCCTCGAGGTGACTGTTGATATTTGGGAACGCAATAAGGAATTGATCCGCAAGCGCACGGATATCGGTGAGCACTTCACCCGGGAAATTATCCAGAGTATCGTATTTTTTTTTACCACTAGGAGAAAGAGTGCATCTGACTAACCGGTCTATTACTACTAACCTTTAGGCACAAAGAATGTCTTTCGATGTGAGTGATAAATAGAGAAGACTGCAACCGTAGTCTCCTTCTAACCTTGGTAAGGATGATCTACTATTCTAATGGGGAGGCTAACGGAATCTAGACACCACAAAGGATGTTCAACCCGCACCTATAAACCCTATCCTTCCTGCTAACGAGATGTGATCTACAAAGGTAACTCGGAATTGTCACGTTCCTCACTACTACCACGGTCCAGCTAGTCAGGGAATATCTATGAGTACCCCAGCCTAAACACCACGTTTACGCCAGCAATGATTACTCTAAACTCTACGCGAAGAGATTAAAGTAAACTCATAAACCATAAGAACAATAAAACAAGAACTTACTAGAATTTAGAAGTCGAAATACTGAAGAATCCTAGGAGCAAGCTTCGGGTTAGGAGAACTTGATCCCGCAGGTACAAGCTTGGAGTAGACACCGACAAGCCGGGCTTCCTCCAATCAACACCTCCACTCTATCTCTCTCAATCTAGTAGAAACTAGAAGATCTATTTCTACCTTACATTGGTTGCTAAGCCTAAAAAGAAATATTAATTAGAGAAGAGGTTTTCCTTCGAGGGCACCCCTCAGTCTCTATGATAATTTCTTCATGTCTTCTCCAGGGGCCAGGGGGGTCTCCTTATATAGTCCTCCTCCTCTATGCGTTTTTGGGTCGGTAGGCGAGGTGGTACTATGTTTTTCTTGATCCAATAGGTCGGTGGAATATCCCGTGCGAAGAGAGTCCTGAACTGGATCCAACAGGGGGCGGGCGCCCAGGTCACCAGGGTGGGCGCCCTGGGCCTGGCCCCTTTCGGCCTCCGTCTTCTTCCCGTGGCTTCTGGAGTCTTCTAGATGGTAGAAAATCGTGCGGTGCGTTGATATCTCTATGTAATCCCGACATGTGGACCTTTCTTCCTTATTTCCTGATAACCCCCTGCAGAAACAGATAAACAACAAAACTCGTGGAATTCTGTCAGATCAAACCCTAATTCTAGGTGTTGGTTGCATATTGGTCCTTTCTCTTGTTTATTTGATAATTAAAATTGATACTTAAGGACCGTCAACAAATACCCCCATACTTAGGATTTTACTCGTCCTCGAGAAAAGGATGGTTAAGAACAATATCTGGGATAAACATTTAAAACATTCTCTTTATAATTGCAGGGTGTTAAAATTCCACTGTGTACCATAGTCAGGGATGTTTATGGTCAAAAGTAAAGATCCTTTCTTCTCAATCCTGTCACTTGGAGTTTTTTGTATATTTTTTTGAAAGAAAGTTAGCATACCTTTTGATCCTCATGGGTTCTCTCAGATCACTCATTATCTTTTATATATATCTCACTGAGGTTGTTTTATTTTGCAAAAATTCTCAAGCATACTTACTTTGCATTTATTGCATGATCAAAACGGGATCCGAGGAGGGGAATGTCATACTCTTAGATCAAAGACTTTGAAAATTAAAATCTTTGTCAACTCTTGCTGGCATATTGCTTATTAGAGGGACCATGGGCTATCATTTTTTTTCTTCTTTTCTTTTCTTTTTCTTTTTTTTAAGTGGATACCGAGGTACCCCTAATTCTACTGCCGGACACTTGTCCATTTTTTCTGCGAGGTTGTCGAGCACTTGCTCCTTTTTATTTCCTCAAAATATCTCTATTTTTGCATAGCCCATGCCTCTAATGCAATAATACTTCGGAAGAGTGAATCTTTCTGAATAAATGTCTTGATCTTAGGAGCATGATAAATCTCTCAACAAGGGTCTAACTCATTTTGAACAAACTCAATACAAAGGAGATAGCTTTTATAATCATAATTAATATTTTCAGTTCTATCAGGCATATAAAACACTGAGGATGGTAGCTAGAATTTTGAATATTTTGAAATAAATTCTCCAAGTAGCAATGATATCAAGAATAAGAAACTCATACTCTACCATCACATATTCCATATTGACTTAAGTAACACAGGGTTTTAAAATGATTTTCAATAATTGCAAGTTTTCATAAAATATCACAGATTGAGATTAATCATAATTAGAAATATTTTAATCCTTTTAATTTATCATGTCGGAAACAATATTCTGCATAATCAAGATATATGTATGTGTAAAGTAAAGTGTGCAGAGTGTGTACCTGAATCGTGGAGTGGTGTAGTCGGAGTGTGTTTGGCATGTTGAGGGATCTCCCCCATACTTGTTTTCTCCTTTCTTGCACAAAAATAAAGTAGAGACACACAAGACATAACAATAATAATACTCTTTATTAATCTTGAGGCATTTATTACAAAAGACTAGTAGCAAACTGATAGCAAACTAATGATAATAGTAAACTGATGATAATAGCAAACCTAAACCGAATTTTAAAGATAGATAACTAAGATGCATTGCCTCAAGGTCTAATCTAGATAACTTAGCGGCGCTCTAATTCCTTGATCTTCTTGTTGGTATTGGCAAGATCCTGCCTAAGGCCTAGTATAATGGTGTTGTGGTTAGAGAGCTTCCTAGTGAGGGAATTAATCGAGGACTGGAGGTCTATGATAATTCTATCTAGCCTGCGAACTTCCTCATCAATATCCATTATAGTCTTGCGACGCTTGGGAGGTGTCTCAAAAGCATTGAGAGCGTGCTTCGGTGCTTCCTTTGGAGGGATGAAACGGACTTTGGCTGCTCTAATCCCTTCAAAGTAAGGCCTTTCCTCCTCCGTAGTGTAGCGAATACTGCTGATCTCGCCGCTCCGGTTGGTCTTGACTCCAACGACCCTCTCATTGGGTCTAGGTGGAAGGATCCTTGTGCCGGTTGGCACCTTGATAGTGGTCTTCGTCTTGGATGATGATCCTTTGAGGAGTAGGGGTTGTGGCGGTGTGGTAAGAACTGGTTGAGCATGGTAGGATTGGGCGGAGCTGCGTTGGCGTAATGGCATGGCTTCTAGCTGTCGCTCTGTGTTGGCCGAGACGAGAGCACGGGCATCGGGGTCTTCTACAGGCTCCATGTTGAGGTTGAAGGGGACGACTTCCCAATCATCGTGGTACTTCTCGACCATTGGAACAGCAAGGAACTAATCAAGCTCTAATTGAAGGAGAGAAGGCTTGGTGGCTTGGTGTTTGAAAACTGAGGTCAGGGGTCTATTTATATAGGGGTCAAAAAGTTACTCTATGGGTTGTTTGGGTTGCTCCCGTCGATGTGCGTGCGAAACTTTCCATCCGAGGGATTATTCGAATTACCATAAGTGCATTTTCCATAACAGAGAAAATCGGGACCGAGGGGGAACAGGAGGTAGGCGCCCGCCCACCTGAGCTGGGCGCCCGCCCTCTCTCTGGCCCCTCTGTGGGCCCACTTTCTCGAGCGCGTTTCTAGATACGAAATTATTTAGAAAAATATATATATGACCCAAAAACATCAGATTAAAAAGGTCGGGCTCTAATTCTCCATGGGAAGGTAAAAGTGGACTACGTCTATTTCTTCTAATTCTTTATTGGGCTCTAAAATAATTTAAGACATTGACCATTTACCTTGAATAACGTACCTTCGCTATTTTGAAGTGTGATAGCTCCGTGGGATGATGAATTAATTACCTTGAATGGTCCTTCCCATTTGCTCCGGAGTTTTCCATGCCCGAAAAGCTTCACCCTGGAATTAAAAAGTAATACCTTATCTCCGGGTGTGAACTCCTTCTTGATTCTCTTGTCATGCCACCTCTTGACTCTTTCTTTGTAGATCTTTGAATTGTGATATGCTTTTTCTCGCCATTCTTCCAATTCTGATAGTTGCATTCTTCTATAATCTCCAGCAACATCTAGGTCCATATTCCATCTCTTCATGGCCCACTGTGCTTTGAACTCTAGTTCAACAGGTAGATGGCAAGTCTTCCCGTACACCAACTGGTATGGAGACATTCCAATTGGGGTCTTGTATGCTGTCCGGTATGCCCAGAGTGCATCGGGTAACTTGTCTTTCCACGCCGTTCCCATTTCATTTACTGTCTTCTGAAGAATATTCTTGATTTGTTTGTTGGAAGTCTCTGCTTGGCCACTTGTCTGAGGATGATAGGGGGTAGCGACGTTGTGACGGATTCCATGTCTTGATAGATATTGCTTAAAGCGTTTGTTGATGAAGTGTGCTCCTCCATCACTTATCACTACTCTGGGGACTCCAAATCTTGGGAATATAACTTCAAACATCCTCTTTGAACTGACGTTGTCAGCATGCTTGCAGGGTAATGCCTCTACCCACTTGGAGACATAGTCAACTGCCACCAAGATGTACTCGCACTTCTTCGATTGAGGAAATGGACCCATGTAGTCTATTCCCCAGACATCAAAGATCTCAATCTGAAGGTTGTTGGTGAGCGGCATTGCATCCCTTGTATTTATGTTTCCATGCCTTTGACATGGCCCACATCTTCTGATATATTGCCTCGTGTCTTCATACATTGTAGGCCAGTAGAATCCACACTGCCAGATCTTTGAATGTGTACGGAATGCTCCATAGTGACCTCCATATGGTGATGAATGACATCTGTCGATGATCTTCCATCCTTCCTCAGTGGTCACACATCTCCTGAGTAAGCCATCAGAGCATACTCGGAAGAGGTATGGCTCATCCCATATATGTGAACGACTTTCTTGAATAAGATTCTTCTTGTTTGCTCCTGGTGGTACATACCCTAAAACCATAAAATTAACAATATCTGCATACCAGGGGTCAGACCTGTTAATCCCGTAGAGCATGTCGTCCCGGAGTGAATCATTGATGGGGGTTTCCTGTGGACTCTTAAAATACATTCTAGACAAGTGATCAGCAACAAAATTTTCTACTCCCTTTTTATCTTTTATTTCTAAGTCAAATTCTTGGAGTAATAAGATCCATCTAATCAGGCGAGGTTTAGCATCTTTTTTAGTGAGCAAATATTTTAGTGCAGCATGATCAGTGTAAACAATTATTTTAGCTCCAACTAAATAAGATCTAAATTTATCAATGGCAAAGACAACAGCCAGAAGCTCTTTTTCAGTGGTTGCATAATTAAGTTGAGCTCCTGTTAAAGTTTTACTGGCATAAGCAATTGCATGATGCTTCTTATTTTTAGTTTGTCCTAATACTGCCCCCACAGCAAAATCACTAGCATCACACATAATTTCAAAAGGCAACGACCAATCACGGGGTTGAATGATTGGTGCAGAGATGAGTGCTTTCTTTAATAAATTGAAAGATGTTAGACATGCATCATCAAATTCGAAAGGAGCATCCTTGGCTAGCAAAAGAGTAAGTGGTCTAGCAATGAATGAAAAATCTTTTATGAATCTACGATAAAAACCAGCATGGCCAAGAAAGCTTCGAATTCCTTTTATGTTCACAGGTGGAGGTAGTTGTTCAATTACTTCAATTTTAGCTTTGTCTACCTCAATACCTCTTTCAGACACTAAGTGTCCCAGCACTATTCCTTCCCTAACCATAAAATGACATTTTTCCCAATTAAGGATTAAGTGCTTTTCTTCACATCTTTGCAAAACCTTGTCTAAGTTTTCAAGACAACTATCAAAGGTTTTTCCATAAATAGAGAAATCATCCATGAAAACTTCCATAATCTCTTCAATCATATCAGAAAATATAGACATCATGCATCTTTGAAAACAAGCTGGTGCATTACATAACCCAAAAGACATTCTACGGTAAGCATAAGTTCCATACGGGCATGTAAAAGTGGTTTTGCTTTGATCATCGGGATGGATCGGGATCTGATGATACCCTGAATATCTATCTAAGAAACAAAAGAACGAATGGTTTGCTAATCGCTCTAGCATCTCATCTATAAAAGGTAAAGGAAAGTGATCCTTTCTCGTGGCTTTGTTTAGTTTTCTATAGTCTATGCACATCCGCCATCCTGTGACGGTGCGTTGCGGAATTAGCTCGTTCTTTTCATTCATAATAACAGTCATGCCTCTGTTTTAGGCACAACTTGTACTGGGCTCACCCACTCACTGTGCGGCACAGGATATATAATCCCTGCATGCAGCAACTTTATAACTTCCTTTTTAACTACCTCTCTCATAGTGTTATTAAGTCTACGTTGGGGTTCTCGAGAGGGTGAAACAGAAGGATCTGTTGGAATACGATGGGTACAAATCATAGGACTGATTCCTGTAAGATCTTGAAGTGAGTAGCCGAAAACTGAGTGATGTTTCTCAAGAATGGTCATTAATCGCAGAGTTTGATCCTGAGTGAGTTTATCGCTAATGATTACAGGGAACTCTGGATTATTATTTAGGAAAGCATATGTAAGACCGGGTGGTAAAGTTTTAAGCTCTATGGGGGGTCTAGGTGTTTCTGCAAACTCATCTAAGGGTTCAGGCTCAGAAGGTTCATCTTCTTCTTCTGTGAAGAAAGGAGTTTCGTCTTCTAAGTCTGGTTCATCTAAAAGCTCTAGAGATGCAGCCTTTACCTCCTCCATAGGGTCAGGCAAAAGATATGACTCGGCCTTATTGTTTAAGGAGTGTGAAATTATTATTGGGAATTTAAAGGTTTTTCCAAAAGAAACGTGTAGCTTTCCAGTATGACCTTCATAAAGGAGTCTTCTAAAAGGTTGTCCTATTAACAGGTCGAAGTCCCATGTATCAAAGATATAGAAGTTCAAATGAACCATGGAGCCTTCTACCGTAAGAGGTAGGACATTAATAATTCCAAGACTGGGGACTAATCGTCCCGAAGATTCCTTTATGACCTTTGTTGTGGGGGTTAAGACAAGATTTTTAAATAGTTTAAGTGCAAAAGATTCAGACATGATGTTTATCCCCACAACAGGATTATAAAGAGCATTAAATCGATCAGAATTATAAGCACAGCGTATAGTTATAGAGGGTGTGTCCAAATGGATCACATCAGAGTAAAGCTCTGATTCCTCCAACCATTCGCTACTCATTACTGAGATAAGCTCTCTCAATTGATATTCACTTGGCAAATGAATGCTAAACTGGCCGTTTTGGGGTTTGTCAATAGAATGGTAGTTTGAAATATTTCCAAAATCGGCAAAAAGATCGGATTCTATATCCTGCATGAAGTCCGGTGGTGGAATTTCTTCCTCTTGTGGCTCAGAACTTGGGATAGCTAAAGTAGATGAAGAATTTGGCAGAGTGTCTACTTCGGCTTCGTAGGTTTCATCATGAAGAGTATTATCCATCTCAGCTTCTAGGATTCTATCTAGGATCACTCTAGCTTCATCAGTAGGGATGCGAAAGAAAGAACCTCTAGACATTGTGTGCAGCATTTGTTTATGATTTTTCTGAAGACCTCGAAAAAAGTGAAATAAAAGAACAGGGTCTTCAAGATTAAGATTTGGACCAGATTCTAAAAGATCAGAAAAACGTTTCCAGGATTTTCCCAAAGTTTCATTATCTTTTTGTTTAAAAGATAGGACTTCGAGTCTAAGGTCGGCTATACAGTCAAGGGAATAGAAATCTAGACAAAAGTTGGCTCGTAAAACTCCCCATTCACCTTGTTGTTAACTTACCTTCTGACTGTACCATTGTCTAGCTTCTCCCCTTAAAGAAAAAGGAAAAAGCTTCCAACATAAAGTTTTATCGGAAATGCCTTCAATGCGAAGACAATCACATGTTTGCTCAAAATCTCTAATATGAAGGTAAGGGTTTTCGTCTTCCTTTCCCGAAAAAGATAGGTTTTGAATCATGGCAATCAACCTAGAACTTAACTTATACTGGGATGTTTGGATAGGCTGTGATGATTCCCATGGTAAAAGGTCAGTTGCTGAAGGGATTGCAGACTCATGGATCGATTTAGAATTTTGGTTTTCCATAAGGTAAGAGTAAAGAAAATAAATAAAGAATATAAAAGATAAGAAAAGATAAAAGTATAGATACAAGCTAATAGTAAGACTCAGGTTATCTCAGCAACCGTCTTTCTCCCCGACAACGGCGCCAGAAATGCTTGTTGATATTTGGGAACGCAATAAGGAATTGATCCGCAAGCGCACGGATATCGGTGAGCACTTCACCCGGGAAATTATCCAGAGTATCGTATTTATTTTTTTACCACTAGGAGAAAGAGTGCATCTGACTAACCGGTCTATTACTACTAACCTTTAGGCACAAAGAATGTCTTTCGATGTGAGTGATAAATAGAGAAGACTGCAACCGTAGTCTCCTTCTAACCTTGGTAAGGATGATCTACTGTTCTAATGGGGAGGCTAACGGAATCTAGACAACACAAAGGATGTTCAACCCGCACCTATAAACCCTATCCTTCCTGCTAACGACATGTGACCTACAAAGGTAACTCGGAATTGTCACGTTCCTCACTACTACCACGGTCCAGCTAGTCAGGGAATATCTATGAGTACCCCAGCCTAAACACCAAGTTTACGCCAGCAATGATTACTCTAAACTCTACATGAAGAGATTAAAGTAAACTCATAAACCATAAGAACAATAAAACAAGAACTTACTAGAATTTAGAAGTCGAAATACTGAAGAATCCTAGGAGCAAGCTTCGGGTTAGGAGAACTTGATCCCGCAGGTACAAGCTTGGAGTAGACACCGACAGGCCGGGCTTTCTCCAATCAACACCTCCACTCTATCTCTCTCAATCTAGAAGAAACTAGAAGATCTATTTCTACCTTACATTGGTTGCTAAGCCTAAAAAGAAATATTAATTAGAGAAGAGGTTTTCCTTCGAGGGCACCCCTCAGTCTCTATGATAATTTCTTCATGTCTTCTCCAGGGGCCAGGGGGGTCTCCTTATATAGTCCTCCTCCTCTATGCGTTTTTGGGTCGGTAGGCGAGGTGGTACTATGTTTTTCTTGATCCAATAGGTCGGTGGAATATCCCGTGCGAAGAGAGTCCTGAACTGGATCCAACAGGGGGCGGGCGCCCTGGGCCTGGCCCCTTTCGGCCTCCGTCTTCTTCCCGTGGCTTCTGGAGTCTTCTAGATGGTAGAAAATCGTGCGGTGCGTTGATATCTCAATGTAATCCCGACATGTGGGCCTTTCTTCCTTATTTCCTGATAACCCCCTGCAGAAACAGATAAACAACAAAACTCGTGGAATTCTGTCAGATCAAACCCTAATTCTAGGTGTTGGTTGCATATTGGTCCTTTCTCTTGTTTATTTGATAATTAAAATTGATACTTAAGGACCGTCAACAGTGACGCCGACGCCCCGCGAACGGGGGCACCAAAGGAGGGGCCAAGCGGGTCTCCTGAGAGGCAACAGAGGGAGTCGTTCTCTCGCCGCTCCCGTGCTGATACCCCTCCTGCGCTTGCGCAAAGTCGGTCTGTCCCACGCCCCCAACCTCCCCTTGCGCCAAAGGCGGGCGACCGGGCTAAGCCCCAGGCGACGGGGCCGTTGACCCGTGGCCGTGTCGCGGCCTCCGGCAAGGGGGAAATAAGCCGCAGGAGCGCTAGCCCTGGCGCTCGCCCGGCGGAAGATGTTGTGCCGAGGCCTGCACCTGTTCGTGAGGGGCCTGGAGCCTCGACGCGGGGCGGTTCGAGGCCTGCCGGTCGAGGTACCGGCAGGCGGGCCGTTCTCCCTGTGGGGTAAGGTCTTCGACGCTATGATTCTCATCTTCCTATGTCTTTGTGTTTTCTCGTATAACGGCCTCTCTCATGCCCGTTCTTCTTTCTTCAGGTTGAAGCGGACGCTCGAGCAGGCCCAGCCCTCGATGGCCAAAAGGCTTAAAGTGGGAGCGGCCTCCAAAAATTTAGGTTAGCGGCTCATTCCCGTCGTTATGGGAGTCATGTTGTTCTTACGTCGATCATCGTGACGACTGACCTTTGCTTTTGTGTGCTTTATAGGCTCCTCCGACCCTCGATCACCGACTGGTGCCGAGAGCGCCCCGCCCCGTCCCCTAGTGGGTGAGTCCGCCCCACCGTCGCCGAGGCGGGTCGAGGCGCCTCACCCCCAAGAGCAGGAGGGAGCCCCCGAGCCTCCCCGATCTGGGGTCGAGGGGGATCCTATCACTATAAGTGATGGGTCTGGCGGCGACGGGTCTTCGAAGGACGCCCGTCCTATGGACGAGGAGGTCCAGACCTCTCATGTCACGAAGCGGACGCCGTGGCCTGCCGGGCTTCGCTCCGTCGAGGAGCAGAGGAAGAAGGAGGAAGAGGAGCGCGAGCAGGAGACGCAGCAACAGCCGCAGGAGGAGCAGCGGCTGTAGTAGAAAGAAGGAGAGGAAGGGCAGCCGCCAGCAGGTCCCCAGCTCGAGGAGCTGCTGGAGCAGGACCGTCAACGGGAGCTGCAGGAGCTCTAGGAGCAGCAGCAGCAGAGGGTCCAGCAGTTAGAGGAACTGCTGGAGCCTCCCTCTCACAGTCCGCCCCAACCAGTGCCACCAGTGCCGCAAGAGCCTAGAAACAGGGAGGAGAGTCTACCAGTTTACGGTCCTCCGACCCCGGCCTGGCTCCGTCCAGGGGCGCCCGCTTCGATCCCAGCAGAGTCGGGGCGGGCGGACGGCGTGGTGGCGCTCGCCTGTTTGATGCGCACCCCCGTTGACCCTCAGTCCGAGATCAGGGGCACGATCTACGGCATGGACGAAATTGCTCCGGTATTCCTCTGGTAGCGTCGATCGTGGGAGGACCGCGTCCCCGCCGAGGAAGACGAGATCGGGACGTCGGGCGGCGGTGGCGGCAGCGAGACTGGGACCTGGAAAACGGTGGACAATGATGGGCGGTTCCCCTCCCTCGTCGACTTCTTCCTGCACCACGGGGGGTCGCTCGAGACCATCGAGGAGCTCATCCGAGGCGTCAAGGCGCGCGCCGACCATGAGATGGAGAACTGGTGCCCCGACCGGATCCGCATCCGGGCTGAAAGAGCATCTAGGCCCCTAGTGATTTCGGTGATTAATGACATTGTTGATTACTATGACTAACGTGTGATTTGCAGAGGCAAAATCATAGGTAAGGTCATGGTAATAGGTACTCCATGGACAGAGACGTACATGCCTACTTAATAGTGGAAATCGTTTCGGTTTTCAAAGGATGGATGGACATCGTCAAGACTAGACTAGGTCTAAGTGCCATATGGTGAAGAAGGGCACTTAGAGTAGTTTAGGACTTTGTTTTCCTTTGACCGTACTATTAAGAGGGGCTTTGATCTAGTAGCTTGACTTAGGCAAGGCTTTAGGTTTAGGTGTGGTGCACACTTGGTAAACCTAGCACTAGGCAGCTTAGAGATAGTCCTTAGATCGAGAGGAACCAACTTCGTTTTGGAGCGATCGCGTTTCGACGAAGTTAGGGTGCCCAAGGAGGCACCGGACGCTGCACCGGACGCTCTGTGAGTGCGTCCGGTGAGGTCCCTAGCCGTTGGGAGTTCTCGGTGCTTAGGGTTAAGCACCGGGCGCTGGCACCGGACTCACTGGGCAGCGTCCGGTCCCATACCTAGGGAGGTTGTAAACCGGACGCTAGCACCGGACGCACCGGGTAGCGTCCAGTCCCATGCGCAGGGAGCATGTAAATCTTCCCAGAGCACCGGACACTGGAAGTTAGCGTCCGGTGACCTGTCAGAAGCAAGTACAGTTAGCCATTACGGAGCACCAGACGCTCGGTGCAGTGCGTCCGGTGCAACATAATGTGCGTCCGGTGACCCCGTTTTCAGTGGAAAACGGTTGGCTGACCTTTGGACTTCGTGGGTAGTATTTATACTACTCCACCTCGTCCATGAGAGGTCTCTTGCCCATTTGAACATCAGAGAAACTTGTTGTGAAGCAAGAGAGCAGCAAGAGCCTAGAGAGGATTGAGATTTGAGTGATTTCTTGTGAGAATCCTTCTCTAGTGAGTTCCAAGAGTCAAGTGTGCATCCACCACTCTCTAGAGCCTTGTTTGGGTCAAGTGAGAGTTCTTTGCTTGTTACTCTTGGTGATCGCCATCACCTAGACGGTTCGGTGGTGATTGGAGGCACGAACACCGCCCGGAGTTCTTGTGGGTGGCTCGTGTCAAGCTTGTGAGCGGTTTTGGGCGATTCACCGCGACGGAGTGTCGAAGAATCAGCCCGTAGAGAGCACTTGGTCCTTGCGCGGACCAAGGGGGAGCAAGACCCTTGCGCGGGTGCTCCAACGAGGACTAGTGGAGAGTGGCGACTCTCCGATACCTCGGCAAAACATCGCCGAGCACTTTCTTCCACTACTCCTTTATATTCTAGCATTTACTTTGTGTCTTTACATTCTTAGAATTGCCATGCTAGAATAGGATTGGAACTAGGTTGCAAAACTTTTATCCAGTAGCTCTCTAGGTCACACTAGGCACAAGGGGTTGAATTGGAGCTTATAGGTTGCTTAAATTTTTAGAGAAGCCCAATTCACCCCCCCTCTTGGGCATCTTGATCCTTTCAATTGGTATCAGAGCCTAGTGCTCATTATTTAGGCTTCACCGCCTAGAGAAAAGATGTCTAACGGGGATGGACCGCCACCCATGTTCGATGGGGATGACTTCCCGTATTGGAAAATACGGATGGAGTCATACCTTGAGGCATGCGATGTAAAGTGCCTAAAAGCCGCGACCGAAGGGTTTACCCCTCCGGCAAAAGACACCGCTCTTACTCCACAAGAGCAAGAAAACGAGAAGTGGAATGCGAAGGCCAAAAACCACATCTTTAGAGGCCTTTGCAAAGAGGTGTTCAACCACATTAGGAGCCACAAAACCGCCAATGCTCTTTGGAAGGAACTTTGTGCGCTCCATGAGGGATCAAAGAGTGAACGCGAGGAACGCTATCACTTAGTGATGAACAAGCTAAATACATTTGAGATGCTTCCCAAAAAAAATGCTAATGAAATGTATTCTCGCTTGAATGTCATTGTAGAGGAGCTAAATGGACTTGGGCTCACTCAAATGAGTGCGGTGGATGTAGCAAGGAAGATACTATGTGTGCTTCCCATTGAGAAATATGGGCACATAGTGACGGTGCTTCATCAAGGCGATCTTTCCACCGCTACACCAACCGCCATATTGGGGAAGATCAATGCTCATGAGATGTACATGCACATGAACCCCCAAGATGACTCCTCATCTGTCACAGAACCGACCAAATTATAAGAGTTCAAGTGCAGAAACGATCGCTACGCAATCAAGTTTCTAAACTTGAGCCCATATAATCCCGGTAGTCAATCGAAATCATGAAGGACTTCAAACCAACTCGCAACAAACCAAGATCGTAATAGTTCAACATAAACACAACGAATGTTACATAGTCATACATTGCCGTCGAAGCGGCACCACATCGGAGTATTTAGGTTATTACAACACTTGTTCGAAGTAGCGGAAGCAAAATAGTTACACACGCATTCCAAAGTTCAGTTCATAAGTTCGGTTACTGCCAGAGTCTATGCCATCCTTCCAAAAACATCAAAGACGAGGAGGTTAGAGAACCGTGCCCAACGGTTAGTCCTCGTCCCTAGCGGGATGGAGACAGGTCTTGCAGAATCCGTCATAGAAGATGTCATCTGCAACAGGTGGGAATAAACCCTGAGTACGAGGATGTACTCAGCTAGACTTACCCGTCTAGTAAAACATAAAAGACACCAAGGATCATGCAAGGCTAAATATCAAGTGGAGCTGGTTGACTCACCTTTTGCCAAAAGCTTAACTTACAACTAAATCATTTTAGGAGCATCATCATGATTTTATCATCAACCTACCACTAGATTAGCACCTGTACTACAACACCTCACTTGATTATTACAAACAATAATAACCATATCAAATTCATCATACGTTCTTCCTGCTATCATCATTGTCATGAACCATGTTCATTAGTGAATGCTACGCTTGCCGCTGCTCTGTCAAGTTCTCACTAACCGGGAGAGACGGCGATTCGAATCGAATTCCTATCCAGCTGGAGGATTATTCCTAGCACTCACCCAAGCATCCCCTGCCGGAGAGCCAACGGGTCACCTTTGGTACAACTCAGGAATCGCGGCTCCGATCAGCGCCGCACTCCCAGGGCTACCACTCTGCCAGGGAGGTCAGGCATTTTAACTCACCTGCCTTTGGACTTACGCCAATGGTCCCCCGCACACCGCACTTCCTCCGGTAGTGCGCACTTTATACTTGCCGGTCTTCCGACCTGAGTCGTACTACTCGGCTTCGCGGTCGGAACGAGTTATCCGGCCAACTAAGTGTTAGGCATGCGTTCAACATGACAAGAGGACGTACAACGATCGGTCCTTAGCTCCCACAGACGGAGTTACTACACACTTGCAAAACTCCGCCCGGCTTAAGTCAATTTAATCAGGTTCCATCCACGATAGCACATATAAACCATCGTGACCCGACACAACCCTATATCGCGCGGATGACAGGATATCACCCGACTTCTACCGATTAAAGCATGGCTAAGCTGCTACTCGACCCTAACTCTACAACCAGGGTAGGTAAGTTATCTGGTCAAGGATAGAGTAGAATGCAGCAACAGTTTCATCACAACTCCTATACGTAATGCATCAATAGATATAACGTATTAAGTAAACTTTTCAAAAATAAAGGGAGACTTAGAATGCTCCGGGGCTTGCCTTTCACGAACGATGCCGGCTCGTGGTTCGGGCACTCAACTTCTTCTTCGAGCTCCTCGAGTCCGACTTGCTGGACCCCCACCTCCTGGCTGCCTTCCTGGCCTTCGGGATTCGCTTGGAGCTCGAAGGAAACTGCCACGTCCGGTGCACCTATTGCATGCTCGAACAATAAGAAGATGCACATGCTAACGATGAATGCTTAATAACACAGCAACTCACTGGACACTCATTTACGGAGCAACAGTCATACAAGCTCACACAAGTAAACAAGTTAATGCAACCCAAAACTTATCATGCTACTAAAACAGCAAGCAACACAAAACAAGTATGCTCAGTAAATAAATCATAACTGAAGGTAGACAGATCCAATAAACATGAGTAAGGACATTCTGGAAAGCTTATGAAATTGCCTACAACTCACCTTTAGACATGACAGCAAGATTCATACTTAAAACTGGTCATTTAAACAAAGTTCCAGGTTCTGTCCCAGAAAAACAGAGAACACCCAATTCTGGAACCCAACTTGGACAGCCATAACTTTTAAACTATTTGGCCAAATGACCTCAAATTTAAACCCTAGTTATTTCAGCAAATTTAGAACAACTTTGCTTTAGACAAGGTTCACAGAAAGTCAAGTCATCATTAAATAATAACCAAATTTCTCCCTTGCTGTCCAGAACAGCATTTAACCCTATACTTAATTATTTAATGACATGACCAAAACACAAACCATGCCAACCACATGGCCTAAGAGCACAAACATTTTACAAAGTTACCAGATCATCAGATGAAAACCCCAAAACATTTATTAAACAAGACTTTTATTAATTAACTCTGGATAAGGGCATATTTACAAGATATTAGTGAAAGTGCTCAGAAAAATCTACAAAAATTACAGAGGCACAAGTATAACATCAGATCATCACCATAAAAATTTCAGGACCATTGCACATGCCAAATTAAAGATATGCATTTAACATGTATTAAGACATTTATTTCATAAATTCATAAACATGACTTATATGGTGTCAAACAACAGATTTCAGATTATTTACATCTTAGGAATACCATAAATAAGCTTACCACCAAAGTAGAACACCAGCATAAGCACCAATTATTTTATATGATTTAATTAAAGAAACAAGCCATATTTCAAACACAAATTACATATCACAACTGCAGTGCTCCAAAAATCAAGAAATAATTATCAGAGCACTCTAATGCCATGCAAAGACCACCATAAAATTTTCAGGATAAGCTAAGCAGTATAACCAGAGATATGCATTTATCCATAAATAACAAGATTAATTTCTTAATAAATAATTTCTCAGAAAACATGATTCATTTTATATTTTTATTAAATACTAGCCATCTCAAGAAACAACACAAAATTTGTTTCACAATTTTTGGATCTCAGAAACAGGAGATATGATTTTTGCAAGAAAGCCAAAAATCAGGATTTTGAATAAAAGAAAAGGAGGGAAAGAGAGAGTCGCTGACAGTGGGTCCCATCTGTCAGGCTCTTCTTCCTCACGGCCGAGGCGACTTTCGCCGGCGATTTCTCCGCGACGGCGAGGTCTCCGGCCAAACCAAGGGCATCAACGTGATCCCCAAACCCTAATGACTCGATTGACCCCATTTTTCCCACGGCGGAGCCACCGGAAAGGGCTCACCGTCGACAATGGCGGCTCGGCGGAGGTGCTCGGCGTTACGCCGGAGCCCTCAGGCCAGTAGAGCGTGACCTAAGGCCTTCTACAGCACCAGCGGACTACGGCGAAGCTTCCTAGGTGCGCGGCTTGGCCTGGATCCCCGTGGAACACGCTGGCCACGAGAGCACCCAACTCCGGCGGCAGCACGGCGGCGCTGCGCACCGTGTCCGGCGACGGAGAACCCGGTAGAGCGTCCACCAGGTGGCGCAAAAGCTCGCTAAGGACCTAAGCTACCTCTAGGACCTAACCAGAGATGATGAGAAGCTTCACAGCGCTCGGCATTGAGTTCGCCGGAGAAGAAGGTCACGGCGGACCGATTTGGGGGAAGAAGAGAATGTCGGCTCACCGGTGGGTTTCTCGGCGAGTTAGAGGGTGGAGCTTGGAGAGCGGCTCACGGCGGAGCTTTGGGTGGAGTTTGGTGGATGGAGGCGCAGAGAGGAGCGCACACGAGCTCGCCGGAGTGAGCTCGCGGCGGAGGGCTCGCTGCGGGAGCTTTTCTGGCGAGTGGAGGCGAGGAAGAGCGAAGTGGACGCGTCCACTCTGCGCGGGCGACGCCGTGGAGGTCATGCACGCGACGAGAGCTGACAGGCGGGGCCAGGAACGGCGTATGGGCTCCAATTGTCGCCGTTGTGCTGCCGCCGGTCGGCCACGTCGGCGAGCTCCAAGTCGATTCAGAGAAAGCAATGGCCGACTGACAGAGTGACTTTGCCGATGATTATCTCCCAAACCAGAGCGAATTAGGAGATGGCGTAGTTGACAAACTTGGAGTACTAAGCGAGATCTACAACTTTGTCAACTGGAGCAAGAGCTAGATCGGCCTGGATTGAGAGTTATGAAGTTTTCAAAATCAAACAAGCAAACTGGTTTCGATCCAGGACTTAGAAAATTTTCTAAGTGTTGGAAACAGCCCCAATTCTGCCTTGTGGACCACTTTTGAGCTATTTGTGTTCATTTTCATGAGATGGCCATAAAACAACTTTTGTTCCATATAAACTTTGCTACAACTTTGCTGTAGAAAGTTTTGACATGCAAATATTTTATGAAGCACTTTTTAAAATCCTAAGCAAAAGAGGTTTCTAGGGCCTATTTTCATAAGTATGACTTAAAAGCATATTTTGGAAAAGTGATCAACATGAACATTGTTCCCAAGATGAATTTGAGCATAGATAAACTAATTACCAAAGCATTAAGCACAAACACAAGCATTGTTCACTCAAACATAAGCATAGGAAGCCTATTTAAGCAATTTAAAACACATTTTTGCATAGAATGACATGGCTCAAGATAGATGATGATCATTATATGCTTTGAATGGATGATGATGCTCATGCTATGCACATGACTAATGTAACCATAACACTGGGGTGTTACAGCCCTCCCCCCTTACAAAAATCTCGTCCCGAGATTTGAAAGCTTACTGATTTTCGAAGAAGGTTTTGTAAACTTCTTTCAAATAATCCTCCGTCTCCCAAGTGGCATCTTCTTCTCCATGGTTACTCCACAACACCTTGTAGAGCTTAACCACACGATTACGCGTTTCCCGTTCCTTGCGATCCAGAATCGCTACGGGCTTCTCCTCATACACCAGGTCTGACTTCAACTTGATATCTCGAACTTCCACTCGTTCCTCCGGTACACGAAGGCATTTCTTCAACTGTGATACGTGGAAGACAGGGAAAATAGCTCGAAGCGCAACTGGGAGTTGAACTTTGTATGCCACATTCCCTTTCTTTTTGAGAATCCGATAGGCCCCACATAGCGAGGTGCAAGCTTTCGCTTGACTCCGAACCTTTGTACACCCTTCATTGGAGACACCTTGATGTACACATGGTCACCAACTGAAAACTCAATTGGCTTCCTTCTCTTGTCGGCATAACTTTTCTGACGAGCTTGAGCAGCTTCCAGATGTTGCTGGATAATACGAACTTTCTGCTCTACTTCGTTCACGAAATCGATGCCATAGTACCTTCGTTCTCCAGCTTCTACCCAATTCAACGGGGTTCGACACTTCCGACCGTACAAGGCTTCAAATGGAGCCATCTTGATACTCTCCTGATAACTATTGTTGTAGGAGAACTCTGCCAATGGCAACCACTTAACCCAAGAACCTTTTCATGAGAGAGCACATGCCCTCAACATATCTTCAAGGATCTGGTTAACTCGTTCAGTTTGCCCAGCCGTTTGGGGATGATAAGCAGAGCTGCGGACCAAATGAGTACCAATCTGCTCATGAAGACATTCCCAAAAACGAGCAGTGAACTGGGGTCCACGATCAGATATGATTGTTCGAGGCACACCATACTGACGAACAATGTGCTCGAAATACAACTCCGCATACTGATGGGGACGATAGTCAGTTCGGACTGGAATAAATCGAGCAACCTTGGTCAAACTATCTACAATCACCCAGATGGAGTCATAACCCTTAACAGAAATTGGGAGTCCACTGATGAAATCCATGCTGACTTCTTCCCATTTCCAACCAGGAATTGACAAGGGTTGAAGTAAACCAGCTTTCATGTGAACAGCCTTCACACGACAACAATTGTCACAACGAGCGACAAAAGCAGCTATCTCCTTTTTCATCTTTGTCCACCAAAACAAAGGTTTCAGATCCTGATACATCTTGCTACTACCAGGATGGATAGACAATTTGGATGAATGAGCTTCAGATAGGATTTGATTTCGCAGCTCGTGGTCTTTTGGGACCACAAGTCGATCCTTGAACCAAAGGATTCCGTTTGCATCAACCCGGAAATGCTTGGTTTCTTCTTCTTTCATCTTCCTCTTGATATGGTGGATGCCTACATCTGTTTGCTGCAATTCGATGACTCGATTGCGAATGGTACTTTCCAGAGAAATCTGGTTGAGTACAAGTGGATGCATAAGATGTGACAACAACGGATCTTCCACTTGGATTGAGTGGCAGTGCGCTTTCCGACTCAAGGCATCCGCCACCACGTTTGCCTTGCCCGGATGATAGTGCACTTGGAGATTATAATCTTTAATCAACTCAAGCCACCTTCGCTGCCTCATATTCAGTTCAGGTTGAGTGAAGATATACTTGAGGCTCTTATGATCGGTGTAAATATTACACAGATTACCCAGCAGATAATGCCTCCAGATTTTCAAAGCATGAACAACTGCTGCCAATTCTAAGTCATGAGTAGGGTAATTGACCTCATGCTTTCGAAGTTGGCGCGAGGCATACGCGATAACGCGACCTTCTTGCATCAACACACAGCCTAAACCAATGCCTGATGCGTCACAAAAGACATCGAAGGGCTTCTCGATATCAGGTTGAGCTAGGACAGGAGCTGATGTCAGCAATGTCCTCAACTTGTGGAATGCCTCTTCACACTCAGGTGTCCACACAAACTTTTCATCTTTCTGAAGTAGACGAGTCATAGGTTTGGATATTTTGGAGAACTCCGGAATGAATCGACGGTAATACCCAGCAAGACCAAGAAAACTCCGAACCTCGTGCACCGAAGTTGGAACTTTCCAATCCAGCACTTCTTGCACCTTAGCCGGATCCACTGATATGCCTTCTTCAGATAAGACGTGGCCCAAGAAAGGTACTTTCTTTAGCCAAAACTCGCATTTGCTAAACTTAGCATAGAGCTGATGTTCACGCAAACGCGACAACACTATACGCAGATGCTCTGCATGCTCCTCTTCATTGCAAGAATATACCAAGATATCATCAATGAAGACCACTACAAACTTGTCCAATTCGGGCATGAACACCGAATTCATAAGATACATGAAGTGAGCAGGTGCATTCGTAAGCCCGAAGGACATGACAAGGTACTCATACAACCCATACCTCGTCGAGGAAGCTGTCTTAGGCACATCCTCAGGACGGATCTTGATCTGATGGTACCCAGATCGCAAATCAATCTTGGAGAATACCTTAGCTTTGGACAACTGATCAAACAAAATATCAATGCGAGGAAGAGGGTATTTGTTCTTGATAGTCACCGCATTTAGGGGACGATAGTCCACACACATGCGCAAAGATTGATCCTTCTTCTTCACAAAGATAGCCGGACAACCCCAAGGAGAAGAACTAGGACGAATAAGACCCTTTTTCAACAACTCATTAAGTTGGGTCTTAAGCTCAGCTAACTCATTGGGTGGCATTCTATAAGGTCTCCTAGAGATAGGAGCGGTGCCTGGAATTAATTCAATCTTGAACTCCACATCCCGATCCGGAGGAAGCCCGGGCAAATCATCAGGAAACACGTCCGGAAACTCACACACCACCGGAATATCCTGAATAGCCTTAGATGTAACTGCATTCACAGTGCTACGGATTTGAATATCACGAGGGAGTTGCACTAGAAATGCCTCCTTGGTATTTGGGTCTCTCAACATCACTACACGAGTGGTGGTGTCGATAAGAACTCCATTACCACTCATCCACTTCATTCCCAGGATTACATCTATGCCCACACCGGGTAGAACAACCAGATCAGCAAGAAACTGACGGTCTCCTATTTCCAGAGTTGCCCCCAAAACCACTTGATTGGTGGAAATATCATTTCCCGCAGCACTAATGCAATAACTGCCCTTATCAAGTGTGATGGTCTTGATGCTATGCTTAGACACAAATTCAGAACTCACAAAAGAATGCGATGCTCCAGAATCAAAAAGCACGAGTGCATCATGTTGATTAACCAGAAACTTACCAGCCGTGACTACCTCACCAGCAGGGATTGATTCCACAGTTGTGTAATGAACACGCCCCGGACGGACGTTCCCTTGGTTACCCTTCTTCGGTGGGTACGGACAGTTGCTCTGCCAATGCCCAGTCTGATTGCAGTTCTAGCACGGACGGTTGGCAGGTGGAGTCTTGGCATAGCTGGGACCCGTGTTGCCCCTAGGAAGAGCAATAGAGTACCCCTTGCGAAAACCCGTCTTGGCCTGATTCTTCTTCACCGGAGGGCGGTATCGCTGGTTGGGGGTTGGAGCACGGAATGGGGGCTTAGCTGCCACTGGAGCCTTGGACTGAGATGACCCTGCCCCAGCCTCAAAAGCCCTCTTGCGAGTCTTGGTCACAGTGTACACAATGTTGTTGTTCTCTTGAGTAAGAGCATCACTGACAAACTCATTGAAAGTTGCACACTTAGTGCGGCCCATATTCTTCAGCAATTTGGGACTCAAACCCCGCTTGAAACTAGCGATCTTCTTCGTCTCCGTGTTCACAAACTCAGGAGCATACCTTGACAAGTGATTGAAAGCATGCAAATACTCCTTCAGAGTCTTGTTGCCCTGAGTCAACTGCATGAACTCGGTGTGCTTCATCTCCATAACACCAGGAGGAATGAAATGCCCTTTGAAAGCCTCACGGAAAAGATTCCAATCGATCACCGTATCAGCCGGAAGAGCTTCCCGGTACTGATTCCACCAGATGCCTGCCGGACCTTGCAGCTGGTGAGCTGCATACTCCGCCTTCAAACCTTCAGTCAACTGAAGTAGGTGAAACTTTTGTTCCACCGTATTCAGCCACTCTTCAGCTTGAAAGGGTTCTTCGGCTTCTCTGAAAGGTGGGGGCTTCGTATCCATGAAGTCCTTGAAGCTACTGTACTGGTTAGGAGCTGGCCCTCCCTGCGCATTACGACCACCCTGATTTGCCATCCGATTGATGGTCTCGGTGAGCATCCTCTGATTTTCCACCATCATTTGCATCAATTCAGCTGGATTTGGTGGTGGAGGAGGAGGGGGTGGATTCATGTTTGCACGCTGTTCCGCACCTCGGGTGCCACGAGACATCTGTAAAGACACAGTCAGTGAGCATTGATGATGACAAGATTTGCCGTAGAAGAACTTATATTCATGCCTGAAAGTATTCGAGAGAATAGCTTTACAGAAAGGCACAACAATTCAATTCCACAAAACAACATCACCAATCCAACACATGACATAGATATCCGCGATACGCACCACAACGGAAAACATCGGCATAACATAACGATCATATTAGATTGCACAAGGGGTCCATAAAGTTATTACACCATTACAGTACATGCCATGAGTCAAGGTCAAAGTTTCGGATTACAACATGGTTACAAAAGCACCACGGCCGACTGGCACACTACAAAAGATCCTGGCATCACACTACCCACTACTCCCTACACTCCAGGCTCGTCGTCCGAGTCAGCGTCGAAGATCGCCTCTCCATCCTCGTCGCTAACCGGCTCAAGCTCCTCGTCCTCCACATCCACGTGCAAAGGTGGTGCAGCCGCTGCTGGTCCATCGACCTCCATACCATCATCATCGGCCACAATCACTTGAGGTCCCACCTCTGGATACACTGGGATAGGGCGAGGAATAGGGTGTAGCAAGTTGTTGAGACGGTGAATCTCCACAAGACCAGCCTCAATCTGATCCTGCAGATAGTTCTCCCGCTCAAGCGACTGAACTCGGTGCATCTCCCATGCTTGGCGCCTGTTCTCCGACACGCGGAGTGCAGTATCCCTCTCACGGGTGAGCTGCACCAAGCGCTCCTGCAAGGTCTCCCTCTCTCTAGCTAACTGGCTCATCTGATCCTGCTTATGATCTCTCTCTAATGGCCTTCACCCACTGCTGCCTACGGTACTCCGCAATGTCTTCCCAGTCATTGCGGTCCTTCTGAGCTTGCTCCAGGAGTCTAGCTTGCTTGCGAAACTTGCGAGCACGCTTTTCAGCCTTCCGCTGCATCTCCTGGGCCTTGCGAACAGCCACCATCACCTGTGCATAGGTGCCCTCTCGCTGACTGATCAGCTTGAGCACAGCCATCATAGCACTCATAGCAGGACTAGAGCTCTCAGCTCTCTCTCCCCTGCCTCGAACCAAAGCACAACCATCAGCCTGTTTCCATTCCGCGGCTGCTGGGTCAGCACTAGGAATGGAGGCCGCTGGTCCTCCTGTCAGCTCGTCACCACACCTCTGACAGATATCGAGCAGGATAGTCTGGGCTGCAACCTGAGCTGCCTCCCAGGGAGTCTGCCCATCTGAGCTGCAAGTCCAGCCTATCCATGCAGGCTTGTCCCCATGTGGAGGAACAACTCCCTGCACAGCAAACCACTGGATCCCTCCTGTGCTCTCCATCTCCCACCAAGAATACTGAGGTGGCTCAGTATACCCAACAGTCCGTAACACTCTCCAGAGCAGGGTAGGAGTGCCAAACTCGTGCAAGAAAGTGTCACTGGGACGGGGTGAAGCGGGTGCGTCCATCTGTGGAAAGGAATGGGAATACCATGGGTAAAAGAGGATTAGTTGAAGCAACATTTATTTATTTAAAAGGGACGAAATTGTAAGGGAAGGAGTAGACAGAATGTATGTATGAATGCGACATGATGCATGCGCGAACCGTACGTCCTCACAAACTTAGAAAATTAATATTCTAACGGATATACGGTGGCATACATTCGTCTCTCGATACGATAACTATCGGTTTACACGTGCGCTGTTAGAGTACCTGCAGAAAACTTCATTTCAGCCCAACAGTTCCCAATATATCACTCAAGAAAGCAGTAAACTAAGTGCACATTGCTTGGACATGCCCAACATGCAAAAACAATGACACCACAGCTACCCGAGAATTTAAATGCTCCCCAATTAAGTTTCTTTCGTGGTTCCATGGTTTCGACATGTAACCACTCCAGAAAACCACCGCGAACACTCCCCTAGACCGTCGTTTGGACGATCATGCTCTCACAGCTCCCACTTACCTGGGCGTAGGTGCGACGTTGCATAATTTAAATCTAGCGACATATGTGGCTAATTCACATATGAAGGCTACCTCCACCATTAGACCACAGGGTAGCATAGTGCGGTCATCACACATCCATACCTGAGTACTGCCGGAGATGCATAAATAAAAACCCCCCAAGTCAGTACTTAGATAGCCACCTAGAGTCCTTATGTGGGCAAGGAGGATTCGACCACTGGCATAACTTAGTTAGTTGTTTTACACCATTTTGTTTTAAAAATCTTTTGTTTTAAATACACAAACACTGCATTTATAATGCTGAACTTGCTCCGATACCAGCTGTCACAGAACCGACCAAATTATAAGAGTTCAAGTGCAGAAACAATCGCTACGCAATCAAGTTTCTAAACTTGAGCCCATATAATCCCGGTAGTCAATCGAAATCACGAAGGACTTCAAACCAACTCGCAACAAACCAAGATCGTAATAGTTCAACATAAACACAACGAATGTTACATAGTCATACATTGCCGTCGAAGCGGCACCACATCGGAGTATTTAGGTTATTACAACACTTGTTCGAAGTAGCGGAAGCAAAATAGTTACACACGCATTCCAAAGTTCAGTTCATAAGTTTGGTTACTGCCAGAGTCTATGCCATCCTTCCAAAAACATCAAAGACAAGGAGGTTAGAGAACCGTGCCCAACGGTTAGTCCTCATCCCCAGCGGGATGGAGACAGGTCTTGCAGAATCCGTCATAGAAGATGTCATCTGCAACAGGTGGGAATAAACCCTGAGTACGAGGATGTACTCAGCTAGACTTACCCGTCTAGTAAAACATAAAAAACACCAAGGATCATGCAAGGCTAAATATCAAGTGGAGCTGGTTGACTCACCTTTTGCCAAAAGCTTAACTTACAACTAAATCATTTTAGGAGCATCATCATGATTTTATCATCAACCTACCACTAGATTAGCACCTGTACTACAACACCTCACTTGATTATTACCAACAATAATAACCATATCAAATTCATCATACGTTCTTCCTGCTATCATCATTGTCATGAACCATGTTCATTAGTGAATGCTACGCTTGCCGCTGCTCTGTCAAGTTCTCACTAACCGGGAGAGACGGCGATTCGAATCGAATTCCTATCCAGCTGGAGGATTATTCCTAGCACTCACCCAAGCATCCCCTGCCGGAGAGCCAACGGGTCACCTTTGGTACAACTCAGGAATCGCGGCTCCGATCAGCGCCGCACTCCCAGGGCTACCACTCTGCCAGGGAGGTTAGGAATTTTAACTCACCTGCCTTTGGACTTACGCCAATGGTCCCCCGCACACCGCACTTCCTCCGGTAGTGCGCACTTTATACTTGCCGGTCTTCCGGCCTGAGTCGTACTACTCGGCTTCGCGGTCGGAACGAGTTATCCGGCCAACTAAGTGTTAGGCATGCGTTCAACATGACAAGAGGACGTACAACGATCGGTCCTTAGCTGCCACAGACGGAGTTACTACACACTTGCAAAACTCCGTCCGGCTTAAGTCAATTTAATCAGGTTCCATCCACGATAGCACATATAGACCATCGTGACCCGACACAACCCTATATCGCGCGGATGACAGGATATCACCCGACTTCTACCGATTAAAGCATGGCTAAGCTGCTACTCGACCCTAACTCTACAACCAGGGTAGGTAAGTTATCTGGTCAAGGATAGAGTAGAATGCAGCAACAGTTTCATCACAACTCCTATACGTAATGCATCAATAGATATAACGTATTAAGTACACTTTTCGAAAATAAAGGGAGACTTAGAATGCTCCGGGGCTTGCCTTTCACGAACGATGCCGGCTCGTGGTTCGGGCACTCAACTTCTTCTTCGGGCTCCTCGAGTCCGACTTGCTGGACCCCCACCTCCTGGCTGCCTTCCTGGCCTTCGGGATTCGCTTGGAGCTCGAAGGAAACTGCCACGTTCGGTGCACCTATTGCATGCTCGAACAATAAGAAGATGCACATGCTAACGATGAATGCTTAATAACACAGCAACTCACTGGACACTCATTTACGGAGCAACAGTCATACAAGCTCACACAAGTAAACAAGTTAATGCAACCCAAAACTTATCATGCTACTAAAACAGCAAGCAACACAAAACAAGTATGCTCAGTAAATAAATCATAACTGAAGGTAGACAGATCCAATAAACATGAGTAAGGACATTCTGGAAAGCTTATGAAATTGCCTACAACTCACCTTTAGACATGACAGCAAGATTCATACTTAAAACTGGTCATTTAAACAAAGTTCCAGGTTCTGTCCCAGAAAAACAGAGAACACCCAATTCTGGAACCCAACTTGGACAGCCATAACTTTTAAACTATTTGGCCAAATGACCTCAAATTTAAACCCTAGTTAGTTCAGCAAATTTAGAACAACTTTGCTTTAGACAAGGTTCACAGAAAGTCAAGTCATCATTAAATAATAACCAAATTTCTCCCTTGCTGTCCAGAACAGCATTTAACCCTATACTTAATTATTTAATGACATGACCAAAACACAAACCATGCCAACCACATGGCCTAAGAGCACAAACATTTTACAAAGTTACCAGATCATCAGATGAAAACCCCAAAACATTTATTAAACAAGACTTTTATTAATTAACTCTGGATAAGGGCATATTTACAAGATATTAGTGAAAGTGCTCAGAAAAATCTACAAAAATTACAGAGGCACAAGTATAACATCAGATCATCACCATAAAAATTTCAGGACCATTGCACATGCCAAATTAAAGATATGCATTTAACATGTATTAAGACATTTATTTCATAAATTCATAAACATGACTTATATGGCGTCAAACAACAGATTTCAGATTATTTACATCTTAGGAATACCATAAATAAGCTTACCACCAAAGTAGAACACCAGCATAAGCACCAATTATTTTATATGATTTAATTAAAGAAACAAGCCATATTTCAAACACAAATTACATATCACAACTGCAGTGCTCCAAAAATCAAGAAATAATTATCAGAGCACTCTAATGCCATGCAAAGACCACCATAAAATTTTCAGGATAAGCTAAGCAGTATAACCAGAGATATGCATTTATCCATAAATAACAAGATTAATTCCTTAATAAATAATTTCTCAGAAAACATGATTCATTTTATATTTTTATTAAATACTAGCCATCTCACGAAACAACACAAAATTTGTTTCACAATTTTTGGATCTCAGAAACAGGAGATATGATTTTTGCAAGAAAGCCAAAAATCAGGATTTTGAATAAAAGAAAAGGAGGGAAAGAGAGAGTCGCTGACAGTGGGTCCCATCTGTCAGGCTCTTCTTCCTCACGGCCGAGGCGACTTTCGCCGGCGATTTCTCCGCGACGGCGAGGTCTCCGGCCAAACCAAGGGCATCAACGTGATCCCCAAACCCTAACGACTCGATTGACCCCATTTTTCCCACGGCGGAGCCACCGGAAAGGGCTCACCGTCGACAATGGCGGCTCGGCGGAGGTGCTCGGCGTTACGCCGGAGCCCTCAGGCCGGTAGAGCGTGACCTAAGGCCTTCTACAGCACCAGCGGACTACGGCGAAGCTTCCTAGGTGCGCGGCTTGGCCTGGATCCCCGTGGAACACGCTGGCCACGAGAGCACCCAACTCCGGCAGAAGCACGGCGGCGCTGCGCACCGTGTCCGGCGACGGAGAACCCGGTAGAGCGTCCACCAGGTGGCGCAAAAGCTCGCTAAGGACCTAAGCTACCTCTAGGACCTAACCAGAGATGATGAGAAGCTTCACCGTGCTCGGCATTGAGTTCGCCGGAGAAGAAGGTCACGGCGGACCGATTTGGGGGAAGAAGAGAATGTCGGCTCACCGGTGGGTTTCTCCGCGAGTTAGAGGGTGGAGCTTGGAGAGCGGCTCACGGCGGAGCTTTGGGTGGAGTTTGGTGGACAGAGGCGCAGAGAGGAGCGCACACGAGCTCGCCGGAGTGAGCTCGCGGCGGAGGGCTCGCTGCGGGAGCTTTTCTGGCGAGTGGAGGCGAGGAAGAGCGAAGTGGACGCGTCCACTCTGCGCGGGCGACGCCGTGGAGGTCATGCACGCGACGAGAGCTGACAGGCGGGGCCAGGAACGGCGTATGGGCACCAATTGTCGCCGTTGTGCTGCCGCCGGTCGGCCACGTCGGCGAGCTCCAAGTCGATTCAGAGAAAGCAATGGCCGACTGACAGAGTGACTTTGCTGATGATTATCTCCCAAACCATAGCGAATTAGGAGATGGCGTAGTTGACAAACTTGGAGTACTAAGCGAGATCTACAACTTTGTCAACTGGAGCAAGAGCTAGATCGGCCTGGATTGAGAGTTATGAAGTTTTCAAAATCAAACAAGCAAACTGGTTTCGATCCAGGACTTAGAAAATTTTCTAAGTGTTGGAAACAGCCCCAATTCTGCCTTGTGGACCACTTTTGAGCTATTTGTGATCATTTTCATGAGATGGCCATAAAACAACTTTTGTTCCATATAAAATTTGCTACAACTTTGCTGTAGAAAGGTTTGACATGCAAACATTTTATGAAGCACTTTTTAAAAGCCTAAGAAAAAGAGGTTTCTAGGGCCTATTTTCATAAGTATGACTTAAAAGCATATTTTGGAAAAGTGATCAACATGAACATTTTTCCCAAGATGAAGTTGAGCATAGATAAACTAATTACCAAAGCATTAAGCACAAACACAAGCATTGTTCACTCAAACATAAGCATAGGAAGCCTATTTAAGCAATTTAAAACACATTTTTGCATAGAATGACATGGCTCAAGATAGATGATGATCATTATATGCTTTGAATGGATGATGATGCTCATGCTATGCACATGACTAATGTAACCATAACACTGGGGTGTTACATCATCGGCCAAGAAGGAGAAGAAGGACTTGGCTCTCAAGGCTTCTCACAAGGGCAAGGCCAAGAAGATTGAAGTTGAGTCATCAACTTCAAGTGATGATGATGCATCTATTGCCCTCATGGTGAGAAGAACCACAAAGATGTTGAAGAAGCTCAACAAGAATGGAGTCAACTTTGACTCTAAGAAGAAGAAGTTCTTCACAAGTAGCAAGAGAAAGCCCATCTCCGAGATGGATTGCTACAACTGTTGTGAGCTTGGCCATCTTGCTCATCAATGTCCAAAGCCCAAGAAGGACAAATACAAGAAGAAGAACAAAGAGCAATATGATTCAAGTGATGATGACAAGAATGACAAGAAGCAATACAAGAAGAAAGGTGGCAAGAAGAAGGAGCACTACAAGAAGAAGAATGGCAAGGCCTACATTGTTGGTGATTGGCTCACCGACATTGAGAGCTCAAGTGGTGACTCCTCCGGCAATGAAAGTGATGATGATAAGGTGGCCGCCATTGCCATTGATGCTTCCTCACCATCATCTTCACCACCATCTACATCCTCTACACACCTATGCCTTATGGCTAAGGGTGACCGGAAGGTACTAAGTGAGGATGAGAGTAGTGAAAGTGAATACGAATCACCTTATTATGATGAACTTGTAAAATTCCTTAACAAGTACACAAAAGTCATAACAAAATCTAGAAGTGAAAATGAAAAGCTTGAACTTGAAAATGAATCACTTCTAGCAAAGCTTAAGTCTAGTGATGAGCTTAGAGACCAAAATGAGATCATGACCACTAAGCTCAAGGAGCTCAAATTCTCTTTAAAAGAGCTCAAAGTAAAACATGATAAACTTGAGAGTGTTCATGATGAGCTTATCACTAGATATAGAGCAATGAAAGAAGAGCTAACAACTCAAAAAGAAAACTATGACAACCTTGAAATTACCTATGAACTTGCAATTGATGAAACACATGTTGCTACTAACAATGTTGCTAAGCTTGATGTAGCCACATCTTGTGATGACTTACTTGTGGAGAGCACAAGCAAATGTGTTGATTGCAAGGGCAAGAAAGTGGTAGTGGCCGAGAGCTATGAGGACACTATCAAGCTCAAGGATGAGATTGTCATGCTCAAGAAAGAGTTGCAAGAACAAGCCAAGCACAAGACCATTGTGATTGAGTTACTTGATCAAGACAAGAAGCTTGCTTATGAGAACAAGTTACTCAAGGAAGAAAATCAATATCTCAAGCTTGGTTTGATGTATGACAAGCAAGAAGAGGATGAGACATTCATCATGGATGAGTTAGCTAGCAACAATGACCCAATCATCAAGAAGCTAACTCAAGAGAACAACAAGCTCAAGAAAGAGAAGGAACATCTAACCATGGGGTTAGCAAAGTTCACAAAGGGAAAGAACCTTCAAAGTGAGGTTTTCATGAACACCATCATGAAGATGGACAAGAGTGGAATTGGCTACAAGGCTTATCAAACAAAGCTCATCAAGTCTCTAACCACTCATGATCAACCAAGCAAGCCAAAGCCAAAGAGATGCTTTGAGTGTGGTCAAGAAGGACACTTTGCTCATGAGTGTAAGACACCACTACCACCACCCTTGCCCAAGCATGCAAGACCATTTGCCTTCAATGCTCACTACATTGTAAGGAAAGACAAGTGTGGCAAGGTCAAGGTTAGCTTCATGGGGCCGCCCAACAAGCAAAGGCTAAAGAAGATTTGGGTGCCAAAGCAACTAGTAGAGAAGGTCAAGGGCCCTAAGCAAATGTGGGTCCCTAAATCTCAAGCTTGATCTCTTGTGTGTAGGTGAACTACAAGACCGGTGGATCACATTGGGTAATTGATAGTGGTTGCACTCAACATATGACCGGAGATCCCCAGATGTTCACCTCTCTTGATGAAGATGTTGACAACCAAGAGAAGATCACATTTGGTGACAATTCAAAAGGCAAGGTCAAGGGACTTGGAAAGGTTGCTATATCAAATGACAATTCCATCACCAATGTGCTCTATGTGCAATCATTGAGTTTCAACTTGCTCTCGGTTGGACAACTTTGTGATCTTGGATTTGAATGCCTATTCAAGAAGAAGGAAGTGATTGTGACCAAGGAAGATGACAATGAAGTGATATTCAAAGGCTTCCGACACAACAACTTATATGTAGTTGATTTCTCATCCGATGAAGTTGATGTCAAGACTTGCTTATTCACCAAGACTTCACTTGGGTGGTTGTGGCATAGAAGGTTAGCACATGTTGGAATGGGCACACTCAAGAAGTTGATGAAGAAAGAATTGATTAGAGGCTTGAAGGATGTGACATTTGAGAAGGACAAGCTTTGTAGTGCATGTCAAGCCGGCAAGCAAGTTGCAAACACTCATCCAACCAAGGCCTATCTCTCTACTTCAAGAATGCTTGAGCTACTTCACATGGATTTATTTGGACCAACCACATATGCTAGTCTTGGGGGCAACAAATATTGCTTGGTCATAGTGGATGATTTCTCTCGGTACACTTGGACATTCTTCTTGCAAGACAAGGCCGAAGTTGCATCAATATTCAAGAAGTTTGCAAAGAATGCCCAAAATCAATTTGATGTGAAAATCAAGAAGATTAGAAGTGACAATGGCAAAGAGTTTGACAACACCAACATTGAAGAGTATTGTGATGAAGTGGGAATCAAGCATGAGTTCTCATCAACATACACACCACAACAAAATGGGGTTGTAGAAAGAAAGAACCGGACATTGATTACCTTGGCAAGAACAATGCTAGATGAATACAACACTTCGGAGAAGATGTGGGCCGAGGCAATCAACACCGCATGCTATGCTTCAAACCGGCTCTTTCCTCACAAGTTTCTAGAGAAGACACCATATGAGTTGCTCAATGGGAAGAAGCCCGATGTCTCATGCTACATCTATAAGAAGCGCCAACACTTGGGAAAGTTCCAAAGAAGATGTGACATTAGCTACTTGGTTGGCTATTCATCAAAGTCCAAGGCTTATAGGGTCTTTAACCATGCCACAAACGTGGTTGAAGAAACATTTGATGTTGAATTTGATGAAACTAATGGCTCCCAAGGAGCAAGTGATAACCTTGATGATGTAGGAGGTGAACCATTTAGCGATGCCATGAAGAACATGTCGGTGGGAGACATCAAGCCAAAAGAAGATGATGATGTGCAAGTCATTGAGCCACCATCCACCTCACATGATCCACAAGACGAAGACAAGGATGTGAGAGATGCTCATGAAGACACTCAAGTCACTCATGAGCAAGCGGTGGCACAAGCACAAGATGTTGATGCTCCCCAACCAATCCCTCAAGTGGCACCAAGAAGAACATCACATCTCCTCCAAGATCACTCTCAAGACCTCATCATCGGGAGTCCATCATGTGGTGTAACTACTTGTTCTATACATGCTTTATTTATTGAACATCACGCTTTTGTGTCTCTTGAAGATGAACCAAAGACCATAGAGGAAGCTCTTCGTGATGCGGATTGGATCATGGCCATGCAAGAGGAGTTGAACAACTTCTCTCGCAACCAAGTGTGGACACTTGAAGAGCGACCCAAAGATGCAAGAGTGATTGGAACAAAGTGGGTCTTCCGGAACAAGAAGGATGATCAAGGCAAAGTGGTGCGCAACAAGGCAAGGCTCGTGGCAAAAGGCTTTTCATAAGTGGAAGGTCTTGACTTCGGTGAAACCTTTGCACCGGTGGCAAGACTTGAAGCAATCCGTATCCTACTTGCATATGCATCTAGTCATGATATCAAGTTATTTCAAATGGATGTGAAAAGTGCTTTTTTGAATGGATATATTAATGAGCTTGTCTATGTTGAGCAACCCCCCGGTTTTGAAGACCCTAGGTACCCCAAGCATGTCTACCGGTTGTCCAAGGCTCTCTATGGTCTCAAGCAAGCTCCTAGAGCTTGGTATGAGAGGCTTAGGGACTTCCTCATTGAGAAGGGCTTCAAGATTGGGAAAGTTGACACAACACTCTTCACTAAGAAAATGAATGGGGAAATCTTCATTTGCCAAGTTTATGTTGATGATATTATTTTTGGCTCTACTAATGAAGATTTTTTCAAGGAATTTGGTGATTTGATGTCCAAGGAGTTTGAGATGTCAATGATTGGCGAGCTATCCTTCTTTCTAAGATTTCAAGTCAAGCAAATGAAGGAAGGAGTCTTCATCTCTCAAGAAAAGTACACTCAAGATCTTCTCAAGAGGTTCAAGATGATGGATTGCAAGCCAATCAAGACTCCCATGGCATCAAATGGGCATCTCGACTTGGATGAGGGAGGTAACCCAATTGACAAGACTCTCTATCACTCCATGATACGAAGTCTACTCTACCTCACTGCATCTAGGCCCGATATCTTGTTTAGTGTGTGTATGTGTGCTAGATATCAAGCAATGCCTATGGAATCTCACTTGATTGTGGTCAAGAGAATTCTTAGGTACTAAAATACACACCTTGCCTAGGTTTGTGGTATCCCAAAGGTGCAAGATTCCAACTTGTAGGCTATTCCGATTCGGATTGTGCCGGGTGCCGGATTGATAGAAAAAGCACATCCGGAGGGTGCCACTTCCTAGGTAGATCACTTGTCTCTTGGATGTCAAAGAAACAAAATAGTGTTGCCTTGTCAACGGCCGAGGCGGAATACATTGCCGCCGGTGCTTGTTGTGCACAAATACTTTACATGAAACAAACTTTGCTAGACTATGAAGTAGTTCTAGACAAAGTACCTTTGTTGTGTGACAACGAAAGTGCCGTAAAACTTGCAAACAACCCGGTTCAACACACCCGCACAAAACATATTGACATCCGCCACCACTTCCTTAGGGATCACGTTGCTAAAGGTGACATATCTCTAGAGAATGTGGGAACAGAAAATCAATTGGCGGATATCTTCACAAAACCCCTAGATGAAGCTAGGTTTTGTATGTTGAGAAATGAACTTAATGTGCTTGACCTCTCTAACTTCACTAAAAGATAAAAGTTGTGTCTTGAAACTTGTAAATAATTTTTGCTTTGCATTTCAAGCATACTAAAACTAAAATAAAAAACTTGCATGTAGGGCTTGTCTAACATGGTTAAGATAACCCCTTGTGTGTGAAAAAGCTTAACCTTGGATCAAACTTGACAAACATTAGTTTACTTTCAAGTATTGCATTTCACCTCATATCATATGCATGCTTGTTAATTGACCATTTTCTTTTCAGTTATCTTTTGAGCATCCGCTATGTTCGTCCATAGATAGGGGGAGCATTCAAAGCTCATTATGATTAAAACCCCTAGCTTTATGGCCATATGATGCTCCTTGGTGATTTCTTGAACTATTTTTATAAAAACTACTAAGCCTATGGCTAAATATTTGTGAAAATTTGAGGGTTTGAGACAGATCACTCATACCAGTTCCATTTGGTGTTTATTTGTGTGTCTTTGAAGATGGAACTTGGTTGGGTCAAAGTCGGACGAAGTGCTTAGTTGAAAAAGGACTCAGAGGAACACCGGACGATGCACCGGACGCTGTCTCGGTGCGTCCGGTGCGGTGAGTGTGCCAGACTGCAATCACCGGACGCAGGAACGTGTCCCTGCAGCGTCCGGTGACGTGCGTCCGGTGCTCACCTTGCGTGCCCTAGGGCACCGGACGCTAAAGCCAGCGTCCGGTGGCCATCGTCCGGTGCGATGCCGATTTGCAAACCTCTCTGCACATGAGTCCGGTGGTCACCGGACGCGTCCGGTGCCTCTTTAAGTGCGTCCGGTGACCCCGCGGCGGGCGCATAAAACCTGCGCCCAGGGGCGTCTTGCGGCCGGTTGTCTTTTCTTCTCTGAATCTCGCCGAGACTCCCCCGTGCCCTAAGCCTCAAAATCCGCCACCGCCGTCTGATCGTTGATTCCCGGCGTCCTCGGAGTTCTTCCCCGCGCAGGATCCCCACCGAGCCTCTCCCTCTCCCTCGTCTCTTCGCGTGGATCCAATCTCACGGAGTCTTTCAAGGGATTGGGTGCGTCTCTTGTTTCATGACCTTAAGGTGTTCGATTCTTTGTGTGAATGGATCTAATTGTTGTTTTTGATGACGATTCAATTCATTCTCCCCTTGTAGCACCTTGAGGAGTTGGCTCGTGTTCTCCGGCGGCCTGTGATCGCGACATCTCTTCTGGAACACGTCCCGTCTTCACATCCGCATTGATCTCCTTTGTCAGTTGGTTTTTGCCAGCAGTTTGTTCAGTCGTTTGTTCTTGCGATGGCTCGTTGCAAGAACATTAGTGGTCCGGCAGCTGGCACTGGAGGTTCCTCAGGAGGTAATGGTGGAGGCGATCCTCCCCGTCGCCTATCAGCGGTAGAAAAAGGCAAGGGCAAGAAGCTAGCCACCAAGAAGCGCAAGGCCAGTGACAAAGAGGCTGAGGTGGCAGAGGCAGTTGCAGCAGCGGCTGAGGCAGCTGAGAGAGGAGGACGCTCAGGTGCTCTGAGGATTGGGGATGACCTCACGCCATAGCAGCGGCGTGCAAATCTTCAGACAGAGGCACTACATGGATCCCCTCAAGGCACCGTTGTGATTGGAGGTCAGCGGGTCAGGCTTGTGGTCAGAGATCCAGCTCAGGAGGATCCAGATACAGAGACAGAGGCCCAGGCAGAGGATCCAGCAGAGGCACAGGAGCAGCCCCTCAGGAGGTCGACTTGTGCACGTACCCAGGCCACCCCTCGGACTGGTACGCCAGGCCAGTCTACCTCCACTGCTCGTGCCACACTAGCTAGAGGCACACTAGCTAGAGGCAGAGACCAGTCAGGATTCACAGGGATCTCACCCTTGTGTCAGCCAGAGAGATCTAGCAGCTGCGGTTTGTTCCCTTTCCCACTTGGTTTCCAGCTGCTAGGGATCCTCGAGCCGGTGCCAGGTTCTACACAGTCGTCCAGGAGGACATCTACGAGGCACTGGTTCACTCTCAGTCTCAGTTTAGGGAGCACAGAGTTATCGACCTTGAGATACTCGGGAACGTGGTTGGGGCAGATATTCGTCAGTTCTTCACATACCTCCACGGTCTTCCCGAGTTGCTAGCTCTCCCTGGCACTTACTATGAGCAGTGGGTTCGCGAGTTCTATGCGTCAGTGTGGGTTTCTCCAGATCATAGCTACATTCACTACGCACTGGCAGGCACAGATTACAGAGTGACAGCACAGAGGGCCCGAGAGGTACTTGGCTTGAGAGCCTACTCCACCAGGATTCACCAGCTCTGCTACGGGAACTTCGAGCCTCCCCGACGTCCACACGGTGGAGAGATACCACCCAGACTTTGTGGCTCCCTATTTCCGTCCACCTTTTGGAGAGGGCTCCAGCAGGACAGTGGGAGACTTAACACGCCCAACCAGGATCCTCGACTTTGTATTGAGGAAGACTCTTCTCCCCAGGACAGGATACAGAGATGGCTTCACTCGGATTCAGCAGTGGCTCATTGCTCACCTCATCTCGCAGACACCTTTTGACTTGTGGGATCTGATAGTTTCAGAGATCGAGGACACCATCTCAAAGAGTTTCAAGGGACGACGTCAGTTGCCGTATGCACATTGGATCACTCTTCTTATTCTTTGTGCTAGGCCCGTGCCCCTACCAGCTCACCTACAGAGGGAGTTGACCGACTCAGACACCGTCTTCCCCCACTACGACCCCAGGCAGATGTTGAGAGCACACCACGACCTCCGAGCTACTCCACCTCCTCGTGCACCACGTGGACCGATGCCCCCTCCTTCTCCTAGGGGCACTCGCAGTACAACAGCAGTTCCAGAGACTGAGGAGCAGCAGGACATAGCTATTAGAGCTTTTGCAAATGCTGAGGCTGAGGGAGAGTTTGACTTTGCTTCCGACAGCTCAGATGATGACTATCAGCCTCCTATGACAGACCTCCCCCCTAGAGCACACGACCACGAGGCAGGGGGCTCCTCGAGTGCTTCAGACCCCGCTTTGCTTGCTATCTTAGAGGGTATGAGGGCAGATCAGCGCCGAGCAGCTGAGGAGCAGGCGCGGAGAGACAGGGACCAGGCTGCCATCAATGCAGCCGTGCAGGCTAGGCAGGATGAGCTCCAGCGACAGTTTCTCACCTTTCAGGAGTAGCAGCTTGCGTTCCAGGCCCAGCAGACAGCGATGATGGCCGCTATCATGGCCGCCTCAGGGATTCAGATTCCGCAGATACAGCTCCCAGACACTTTGACTGTCAGGCCACCCACTCCAGTGCCTCAGACATAGAGCCAGTCACAGCAGCCTCTCCAGCTACCCGCTCAGAGTCAGCCGTTCTCGATGCCTCAGCACCAGGTCTCCTAGGGTGCTATCTCCTCTGGCTTTGAGCAGGTACCACAGTTTACGCCTCTCCGCTCTGGATTCACTCCACAGTCAGCGTCAGCGTCACAACAAGTGTTGGACTCGTCGACAGATCCGCACCTCAGCTTCTCTTACAGTGCTCTGACTGGTGACTCTACGCCTCCACCTCTACAGGCTCCTGTAGCCTTTATGGCGCCAGTCTCCACTACTGAGCGTCTGTCGTCGTCCGTAGCGTCGTCTGAGCAGCTAGCACCCTCGTCTACAGTGCCAGAGACCTCAGCTACAGCGACCGAGTCTGTGCCAGCTTCGTTAGTAGGACTCGACCAGCCCGCACAGCCGGTGACAACTTCAGCGCCTACAGAGCCGACCCAGACCGCTTTGCCAGCTCGTGCAGCTTCAGAGGGTCACTCCACCTCCTCCGCCTCGACGGCCGACGGTTCAGACGATGCAGCTCGCTTTGAGGCCGTGCCGAGGGACTCCACTGCTCCACCTCCACCGTCTTCTTAGGTTTTTGGTGCTTGATGCCAAAGGGGGAGAGAGTGTGAGTATGAGAGTTAGGAGTTAGGGGGAGCTAGAGCACGTTTATTTTTATGCATTGCATTTGTGTGAGATACACCATGGTTGTGAGACATGACTTGTGGTTATTGTGATATCCTAATGTCATGTGTTTGGCTCATATTACCTTTGCTTCCGCGTTTTACTCTGATGTACTTATGAGCCTTGTGTTATATCCTGCCGTATACCACTCACTTATTTGGATGCAGGATGTTGGACTTGGTTGATATAAGCATGTCTAATCCCTTTGCTCTTATTGTATCATGCTTATTGAAACCAAGTCATTTGAAAACCTCAACTCTTTTCATACTCGAGGTTATTGTCATCAATCACCAAAAAGGGGGAGATTGAAAGAGCATCTAGGCCCCTAGTGATTTCGGTGATTAATGACATTGTTGATTACTATGACTAACGTGTGTTTTGCAGAGGCAAAGTCATAGGTAAGGTCATGGTAATAGGTACTCGATGGATAGGGACGTACATGCCTACTTAATAGTGGAAATCGTTTCGGTTTTCAAAGGATGGATGGACATCGTTAAGACTAGACTAGGTCTAAGTGCCATATGGTGAAGAAGGGCACTTAGAGTAGTTTAGGACTTTGTTTTCCTTTGACCGTACTATTAAGAGGGGCTTTGATCTAGTAGCTTGGCTTAGGCAAGGCTTTAGGTTTAGGTGTGGTGCACACTTGGTAAACCTAGCACTAGGCAGCTCAGAGATAGTCCTTAGATCGAGAGGAACCAACTTTGTTTCGGAGCGATCGCGTTTCGACGAAGTTAGGGTGCCCAAGGAGGCACCGGACGCTCTGTGAGTGCGTCCAGTGAGGTCCTAGCCGTTGGGAGTTCTCGGTGCTTAGGGTTAAGCACCGAACGCTGGCACCGGACTCACCGGGCAGCGTCCGGTCCCATACCCAGGGAGGTTGTAAACCTTCCCCGAGCACCGGACGCTAGCACCGGACGCACCGGGCAACGTCCGGTCCCATGCGCAGGGAGCATGTAAATCTTCCTAGAGCACCGGACGCTGGAAGTTAGCGTCCGGTGACCTGTCAGAAGCAAGTACAGTTAGCCGTTATGGAGCACTAGACGCTCGGTGCAGTGCGTCCGGTGCAACATAATGTGCGTCCGGTGACCCTGTTTTCAGTGGAAAACGGTTGGCTGACCTTTGGACTTCGTGGGTAGTATTTATACTACTCCTCCTCGTCCATGAGAGGTCTCTTGCCCATTTGGACATCAGAGAAACTTGTTGTGGAGCAAGAGAGCAGCAAGAGCCTAGAGAGGATTGAGATTTGAGTGATTTCTTATGAGAATCCTTCTCTAGTGAGTTCCAAGAGTCAAGTGTGCATCCACCACTCTCTAGAGCCTTGTTTGGGTCAGTGAGAGTTCTTTGCTTGTTACTCTTGGTGATCGCCATCACCTAGACGGTTCGGTGGTGATTGGAGGCACGAACACCGCCCGGAGTTCTTGTGGGTGGCTCGTGTCAAGCTTGTGAGCGGTTTTGGGCAATTCACCGTGACGGAGTGTCGAAGAATCAGCCCGTAGAGAGCACTCGGTCCTTGCACGGACCAAGGGGGAGCAAGACCCTTGCGCGGGTGCTCCAACAAGGACTAGTGGAGAGTGGCGACTCTCCGATACCAGGGCAAAACATCGCCGAGCACTTTCTTCCACTACTCCTTTATATTCTAGCATTTACTTTGTGTCTTTACATTCTTAGAATTGCCATGCTAGAATAGGATTGGAACTAGGTTGCAAAACTTTTATCCGGTAGCTCTCTAGGTCACACTAGGCACAAGGGGTTGAATTGGAGCTTATAGGTTGCTTAAATTTTTAGAGAAGCCCAATTCACCCCCCCCCCTCTTGGGCATCTTGATCCTTTCACGGGCTTCCACCGATCCGTCCGAACCTAACATCTTCTTAGACGACCGGAAGGAGGCCGAAAAGTGGGAGCACGTCGAGGAGCTTCGCCTCTGGATGAAGCATACGGTGGGGCTCCTGTCCGATGTTGTTTACAACGGGCTCAGACCGGCCTACTTTGTAAGTGTTTTTCGGGCCTTAATCCTTATAGAACGCTTGGTTTTGTGTTCTAACTACCCAATCGCTGGCTCGCAGGACCTGAAAGAGACCTCCCGCATCAAATCGAGCTTCATCCACGCCACGAGAGGCGGCTGGGAGCAACTCCACATTCTCAAGGACCAACTCCTGGAGTCGCAGGAGAAGCTCCTCAAGGCCTACAAGGAGCTCTTGGCGCTTGAGGAGGAGAAGAAGGAGAGGGAGGCCGTTCTGTCAGAAGCTCGGGAGGCCTCGAGGAAGGCGGTGGAGGAGGCCGCGCTGTTGAGGGAGCGGGCCATGATGGTCGAGGAAGTCGCATCCAAGGCCCGGGAGAAGGCCTTGTCTTACAAGAACGCCATCGCTAACCTGGACAAGGAGAGGGGCCTCCTCAAGACTGACCTGGCCTCTGTCCGAGAATCCTTCCAAAGGATGAAGGTGGAGTGTGTGAATGGCGAGATCGCCAGGAGCGCCGTGGAGGAGGCCAAGAAGAAGGCTCTTGAGGATCTCGAGGTGGAGCAGACTCGATCTCGCAGCCTCTCTGACGACGTCGATCGTCTGAAGAGGGCGCTGCTGGAGAAGGAAGGAGCCATCACGCAGGCCGGTAAGGTGATTGAGGACCTGCGCGTCACCAATACTGAGCTGGTGCGCTCCAACAAGGAGATCGAGAGAGCCAACACTAAGTTGGTCGGCGAGAATACGGCTCTGGAGGAGAGTATTCGCGGTACATTTCTATTGTCGAGCTTCCTTTTCGAGGTGTGCTTTGTGTTATCTAATTTCTCCATGTCGGTCCTTGTAGGGCTTAAAGATGAGCTGCTTGCCACTCAAGTTGAGGCTCGTTCCGCCAAGGCCCAGCTCGAGGGGGGGGTCGCTTTGAACCATCGGCTGCGGACGGCGATAAGCGATCTCTCGACCTCTTGGGAGGTCGAGCCCATGGACAAGTCGAGGGAGGAGGCTCGAGGCGACGCACTGGTCGATCAGCTGTGCTACCTAGGTGCAACGCTGAGGGATCGAGTGCGAGACACCCTTCATGTCGGAGTGAAGCGGGCAATGGCGGTTGTCTGCTCAGGCTTTTCTTACGACATGGAGGTGGTGTCCCACGGCTTCGTCAGCGACATCTCCAAGACTGATGCGGAGAACGAGGAGAGGCTCCACGCCTTGATCAACGACACGGAGGTCCCTGGGAGAGGTTGGCCAAGCTGTTCGAGCCGTAAGTGCTTCCTCCTGAGACTAGCTCAGGCGCAGGCGAGGATGGTGAGGGCCGAGACGCAGACTGAGGCCTGCGAGCCTACTCTGGGTGCTGAGGCCCCTTCTATAGTACTTGCTAATCTGTCTTAAGTAATACTGTGTCTTTAAGTGGTTTGTAAGATTTCTAAATGTTTATCTGTCTTTCCGCTCGATGCTCCTTTGTTTCTTTTGCGCCTATGTTTGTATTCCTCGTTTGGTCTTTTGTTTAAGGCGATCTCGGTCGCCTCAAGGGTGAGGAAGCGAGTAGAGTTTCCGTAGCCCGGGGGCGTAGGAGTTCTCAGGCTCGTTGTCTCTCGGCCCTTAAGGGGCTCGAGGTGCCTCTACTACTCGACCGTGCGAGGTTTACTAAGTAGGGACAAAAAAATTGCTTGGTTTTTTCGGTGCTTGGGGGGGAATCCCCCTGCTAGCCCCCGAGGGGGTATCGACTATGATGTGTCATAGTTGGTACTCCCTTCTAACATCGAGATTTTGACTCGTGAAAAAGTAAATTACTCGAGGGAAAGATCTTATTCATTCATGCATTCATTCATAAGGCCTTGGTACAGAATGTAAATGGGAACACAAAGCTTTGAAATTCTAGGGGTAGAATCGACATCCTCAAGCTCCATAGGACCGAAGAAAGCTCCTCAACCCATTTCTTGCCAAATTTCTTCAAGCGGTTGTAGATCCTCGGTTTGAGCCCCTGCAAAATCATGCCGTTGGCACGCTCGACCTGGCCGTTAGTTCGAGGGTGGGCCACTGCAGACCAGTTCACACGGATGTGATGCCGATCGCAGAAGTCCAAGAACTTTTTGCCGGTGAACTGAGTGCTGTTGTCGGTGATGATGACATTGGGAATCCCGAACCGGTGGATGATGTCGGTGAAGAAAAGGACGGCTTGCTTGGAGCGGATGTTTGTGATGGGTCGAGCCTCGATCCATTTGGAGAATTTGTCGATGGCCACCAACAAATGGGTGTACCCCCCTGCTGCCTTCTGTAGAGGTCCTATTAAGTCGAGCCCCCACACCGCAAATGGCCACGTGATGGGGATCATCTGGAGAGCGCGGGCGGGCAGATGCGTCTGCTTGGCGTAGAATTGGCACCCATGGCACGAGCGCACGAGCTCGATGGCGTCAGCTACGGCCGTTGGCCAGTAGAAGCCTTGTCAGAAAGCGTTCCCTACGAGGGTCCGTGGAGCGGCATGGTGGCCACAAGCCCCCGAGTGTAGATCCTCGAGGAGTTTTTAGCCTTCTTCTATGGTGATGCAACGCTGCAAGATCCCCATCGGGCTTCGTCGGTACAGCTCGTTGCCTTCGCCGTAGATTACATATGATTTGGCCCGTCGAGCGATACGGCGGGCCTCAGATCGATCTTCTGGTAGCTCGCAGCGAATTAGGCAGTCGAGGAACGGCGTGCGCCAGTCGAACGGTCGACTGGGCCGCTGTTCCACCTCCATTACCTCGGCTGCCTTTAGCAGCGCTTCGACGGTGTCGGTCTGCTGGGTGGGGGTGGCTTCGACACCAGCCCCCGAGCCCAAGTCGACGGATGGCTCGTGTAGATCTCTTGTGAATGCGTCAGGTGGGAGCGTGCCTCGAGTCGACGCGATCTTAGCGAGTTCGTCGGCCGCCTCGTTGTAGCGTCGGGTGATGTGGACGAGCTCGAGGCCGTGGAACTTGTCCTTGAGTCGACGGACCTCCTGGCAGTACGCCTCCATTTTCGAGGCATGGCAGTTCGAGGTCTTCATCACCTGGTCGATGACGAGCTGGGAGTCACCTCGAACGTCGAGGCGTCGAACTCCTAGCTCGATGGCGATCTTCAGACCGTTGACAAGGGCCTCGTACTCCGTGACGTTGTTGGATGCGGCAAAATGTATCCTGATGACATACCTCATATGAACACCCAGGGGCGAGATGAATAGCAGGCCCGCTTCCGCTACCGTCTTCATGAGAGACCCGTCGAAATACATCGTCCACAGCTCTGCCTGAACTTGAGCTGGGGGGAGCTGGGAGTCTGTCCATTCCGCGACGAAATCCGCCAAAGCTTGAGATTTGATGGCTTTACGAGGCGCATAAGTGAGGGTCTCACTCATGAGTTCGATCGACCATTTGGCGATCCTTCCTGTGGCCTCCCGACTTTGGATGATTTCACCCAAGGGGAATGATGAGACCACCGTGATAGGGTGGCTGAGGAAGTAATGTTGTAGCTTGCGTCGGGCGAGGATCACGGCGTAGATTAGCTTCTGGATTTGCGGGTAACGCGCCTTGGTCTCCGAGAGCACCTCGCTGATGAAATAGACCGGTCTCTGAACTGGCAGCACATGCCCCTCTTCCTGCCTCTCGACCACCACAGCTGCACTGACGACCTGGGTCGTCGAGGCAACGTAAAAAGCAGAGGTTCTGCGGGTTGAGGCGGGACCAGGACTGGTGCAGAGGTCAGCATTTTCTTCAAGTTATCGAGGGCTTCCTCGGCCTCGGGGGTCCAAGAGAAACGCTCGACTTTCTTCAGGAGTCGATACAGCGGCAACGCATTTTCTCCCAACCTTGAGATAAAACGACTCAGCGCCGCTAAGCATCCCGTGACTCTTTGCACGCCTTTGACGTCTCGGATTAGCCCCATTCTCGTGATGGCCGAGACTTTCTCGGGGTTGGCCTCGATGCCGCGCTGGGAACGGTCTAAAGATCGCCATAGAAGCACTCCCTGGGAACGGTCTTGCGTCTCGTCCGTAGTTTCTACCACCCCGTCGATATGGAAGCACTCCCTAGTAGGGTCGCAGTTGTCGGACTCAGAGCCGGAGTCCGGCTCGTCGGCATAGAAGCATCCGCGTCCTTCCTCCAGCAGCCGCTGCCTGAGGGAGGTAATCGTGTACCGCCCAGGGCCTAGGCGGCGGAGGCCTCGTACCTGCGAGAAGTCTGGCAGCTCGGACGTCTGTGGCCGTGCTCCATTGTCGCGTGGGAGGACCATTGGTCTTTCCACATACGTCTGGGCGTTTGGACATATCGTCCTGGCGAGCGATGCTGCGGCGTTGTCCAGTCCGAACGGCAGCGCTCTTCTTGTGGTGAACAACCCGTGTGGGAGCAGCGTAGCGGTGGGGGAGAGCGCGCGGGGCGCGTCACCTCCTGTCGTCGTGCGATCCTCGTGGCGTTGAGCCGTCATACCCACGGTTTCGGCGCGCGGGGCTATCGGCTCCTGTGCCACCTCCTGCCTGGCACGAACTGTCGGTCGTGACGAGGCAGAAGGGCGATGGTGGTGCTGTCCACGCCTCTTCTTGGGCGGGGAGGCATGGTGGCGAGGACGTCTCGGGGCCCTCAACCGTGTTGGCGCAACGCGCGCTCCTCCCGATCCTTTGATCGAGAGCAGGATCATGTCATAGCCGGAGCCAGTAGACATGAACTCGAGACTCCCAAACCAAATCACCGTGGAGCGCGGGATCGGCGAAGTGAGAGTGGCCATCTGGAAAGGAATGGGAAATCGGTGAAAAACACGTAGGACCCCTACCTAGCGCGCCAAATGTCGGTGTTTTTCCCCAGGGGGGTCACACCAACTAGTAAATTTGTATGCGTGCTCCCTTTTCCAGATGGTGATGCAAAAAGACACAAAGATTTATCCTGGTTCGGGCAAGAGTAGGCCCTACGTCCAGCGGGGGGGGAGAGTTTGTATTATTCTGCACCTAAGTGCTTATACAGGGGTGAATACAAGCGCGGTATGGATGGAGATGGAGTATGGAAGCAATACTAAGCATGAGGGTGTTGGGTGATGTTGTATCGCGTCCCCTGTATCCGCTCCCGGGCCTCCCCTTTTATAGTTCCAAGGAGAGACCTAGGGTACATGTATAGGCGTCAGAGTAGGGGTCGATAGAGGTATGGCGCGCTGACCTACTCGAGGCCTCTGTACCGGCGTGGTTTCGAGCCATCTTGTCCTGGTAGCTTGATGATGATTACGCGTGTCCTGATATCCCGCTCTGCGCGCCGTCCTGGGCTGATTTATCTATTGTATGCTTGTAGGTCGCGGCAGCGTCTGCGTCGGGGTGGTTGATGTGCTGTCACTCGTCGCCCGACTCTTCTCCAGGAAGGAAATGTGCCTACTCGAGGGTCCGACGCTGTATAATGCCTTGCCAGCCAGAGCGCTGACCTTAGGCGTCTCGAGGGGGGTCTTGATTAGACGTTCCGACCCACTCCCAACGTCCTGCCATGTTCTGGCTTGTTTGGTGGGGAAGGCTGCAAAAAGAACGATAGGACGGGTGCCTGTTTCCTATCACGCTTCCCGTGACCTGCGGGTTAGGTGAGAACGCGGTAGGCGCATTAAATACCCTGGTTCCCGTGCCCGTGTCAGGCGGCAGGCGGCGTCCTTGCGCTCAATGCCTTCTGATTCGCTCGAGCCTGTTTCCGTATTCGACGGTAGCCGGCGCTCGAGCCCTGACCGATTCGCAGGACGCTTTTTCCGTGTTCGAGACTATGGCCGTCGAGGACTGTACGTATGACTGGGTAGAGCGTCGAATTGGAGGCCTCGACTTGCGTACGGGTATTCTCGTCATGCACATCAATTAGGGTACCCCTTACTGATAACCTCGACAAAACTAAACGCAAAATTTATTGTTAGACATACCAAGTGATGGCTCTTTGCTGGTGGACATCTATCTTCGATCGATTTCTGAACGACACTCTAGTTCTTGACAAATTGGTTACCTAATACTCCTAAAATACTTTTATAAAATAGATATAAAATCATATAAGTGCCCTAAAATTATACTATAAAATCTTCTAGACTCTACATGATGAGAACCACACAGTAAAATATTGTTTTGCATTGAAAATGACTATTTTGCCTCTCTTCATAAATACACAAAGTTAACCATGGTTAATTTGTTTATGTATTTGTAGGACACTAAAAATCTTAAAAAAATCATAGATTGCGTACATCACCAAATCATGACTATACTAAAAATATCAGCTCAAAATAATAAAGTTTGAAAAAAGTCTACATCACCCCCTGAACTATGGGGTGGTGTCTACTTTACCCCCGAACTATAAAACAGTTTAATTTACCCCCTGAACTATCCAAAACCGTTCAAATCACCCCCCGAGCGGTTTTTGATGGCGGGTTGCTACAGTAGCATGGTTTTGATTTTTTCTTTTTCCCTATTTGTTTTCATATAATTTTTGAAAAATCATAGTAAATCACAGAAAAATCATAAAATAAAAAATCTAATTTTGTTGGACTCCGCATGAGTAGATCTACGCAATGAATATATAATATGGTATACTTTAATACAAATTTTTTTGTAGCTTTAAATTAGTTAGAAAAAATCAAATTTTATCTGTAATTAATTTGGAATAATTCATAGCTGCAATTTGTGTGGTCCAATTATGGTGAAATTTTTATGGTGGACTAATTATTCTACGCTTGAACTATAGTAAATATTTCATACTCATCGGATCATGTATAACTTAGTTATATATTTAATTATATTTAACAAGCATAAATCTGAATAAACTCGAAAAAGTTAAAACCACGGTTACTGTAGCAAAACCGCCATCAAAAACCACTCGGGGGTGTGATTTGAACGGTTTTGTATAGTTCAGGAGGTAAATTAGACTGTTTCATAGTTCAGGGGATAAAGTAGACACCACTCCATAGTTCAGGGGTGATGTAGACTTTTTCCAATAAAGTTTCATATATCAATTAAACTTGACAGGAGATAAATCTATAACTCAGTTATGCTAAATGTACCATTATGAACTTTTATTGTTTTGAGATGATATTTTAGCATAATCAAGATTTGGTGATGTACGCAATTTATGATTTTTTCAAGATTTTTAGTGTCCTGGAAATACATGAACAAATTAACTATAGTTAACTTTGTTTATTTATGAAGAGGGGCAAAATAGTCATTTTTAGTGCAAAACAATATTTTACTATATGGTTCTCATCATGTAGATTATAGAAGATTTTATGATATAATTTCGGAGCACCTATATAATTTTATATCTATTTTATAAAAGTATTTTGTTAGACACGGTGTCTATCAACTAATTTATCAAGTGTCTTCCAAAAATGGCTCGAAAATAAATGTCTTGCTAGCAAAGAGCCATCCTCGCATGTCAAGCAGGGTATAGTACAAGTACGGTGGTACTGAGGTCATCCAAAAATTACACAGCAACATCGATGGATCTGATCTAGCTTGCGTGGCAACCGAATATCGTTGATAACTACGCCCCCCACGGCCCCAGTACGAGGAGTACGTAAAACCTTGTTCTCGACCATGGCAATTTTTTTTACCTCGATCACCTTGTACCATATAATAATCGATCACCTTGTCCCATGCTTGGTAAAAAGGAACAATGCAACCTAGGCCTTGTTTAGTTCCAAAAAAATTTTACAAAATTTTTCAGATTCCTTGTCACATCAAATCTTTAGACACATGTATGAAGTATTAAATATAGACAAAAATAAAAACTAACTGCACAGTTTGATCGGAATTGACGAGACGAATCTTTTGAGCCTAGTTAGTCCATGATTGGACAATATTTGTCAAATACAAACGAAAGAGCTATAGTGTCGATTTTGCAAAATATTTTGGAACTAAACAAGGCCCTATTAACTCGCCATTGAACAAATCAACCTCGCTCCCTGTGTCGCACTCGCACTCGCACTTGAGAGCGTACGAATTATACGTGCCGTAAATATGTCATGGAAGGAAGGGCGTCGTACGTCCTGACTTACGTCCATGATGATGGGCAAATTTCCGAGCACCTCGTCACTAATCTGCACCACTGTTTGGCTTATCTGTTGCCGGTTGCCGCCATATCATTACTTTTTTCTTTATCGATGATGGAAAAGATCGTTGCCGCCATCATACACGTCAAAGAAACTGCATGGTTTCCTTCGCGGCTGCTTTTGAATCTTTGTAGATATAAATATATTCGTCGCTTCAAACAATGTCATCCTCCAAATCACGATTTTTAATGTTGTAATCCGCACTCCCTCTGTCCCTCACTATATATACGCGTGCACTCTCATTTGTAGCAGCTACCATTCTCCCTTCCATCGAGCACGCACAACATATACATCCAAGGGAGGGTGAACACTGAACAAAGAGAGAGAGAGAGAGGGTAGCAATGGCGGCGACGGACTTCTTCTGCGTGAACGAGTGCAAGGGGCAGAAGACGATCGACGGCGAGCAGGTGCCCCTGGTGCTGGCTCCTTCCGGCGGCGGCGACGCCAAGAGCAACGGGTACGAGGCGCTGGTGGAGGCGGTGAAGGCGAACCGGGAGTGGGTGGAGGCCAAGGTGGTGGCCAACAGCGGCCTCCTGCTGCGCGGCTTCGACGTGCGCGACGCCGCCGAGTTCAACGCCGTCGTCGAGGCGCTGGGGTGGCCGGACATCCGCTACGTCGGCCCCGCCCCCCGCACGCACGTCCACGGCCGCGTCTGGACCGCCAACGAAGGCCCCCTCGAGGAGTTCATCTACTACCACCACGAGATGGTCCTGGTGCGTACGATCGATCGTCCACGTACAGGCAGCAATCATCAGCTATGCATTTGATCCATCCATCCATCGCCATTATATTGTTGCTAATGATGCATGGCGTGTTCTTCTTGTGATTGTGAATCGACCGATCAATCATTAGATCAAGGAGTTCCCAGGGAAGGTGATCTTGTTCTGCGAGGTGCCGCCGCCGTCGGGCGGGGAGACGCCGTTCGTGCCGAGCTTCCGCGTGACGGAGCGCGCGCTGGAGGAGTTCCCGGAGCTGGTGGAGAAGCTCGACGAACAGGGCCTCCGGTACACCTTCACGGCGCTGAGCAAGAACGACACCAAGTCGATGCGCGGGCGCGGGTGGGAGGACGCCTTCGCGACCTCCGACAGGGGCGAGGCCGAGAAGCGGGCGCGGGCGCTGGGCATGGACGTGGAGTGGCTCCCCGACGGCGGCGTGCGCACCATCCTCGGCCCGCGGAAGCTCACGCGTGTCTTCCCGGGGCGCAAGGGACGCCGCATGTGGTTCAACACGGTGGTGGGGATGCACGGCAAGGAGCTCAGCTCCGCCACGCTCGCCGACGGGTCAGAGATCCCCGCCGACTTCGTGCGCCGGTGCGGCGAGATCATCGAGGAGGAGAGCATCCAGTTCCGGTGGGAGAAGGGGGACATCCTCATCCTCGACAACCTCGCCACGCTCCATGGACGCCGCCCATCGCTGCCGCCGCGCAGGGTGCTCGTCGCCACCTGCAAGTGATCGAAAGATGCATATGCATGATGGACATGCATGGAGTCGATCTCCGTCGCCGTCGCCGGCCGGCGCAGATGCTGAGCTACACCCACACTCCTCGGTCGTCGTCCATGTTGTGTTGGTGTCAATTAGTCCGCTGCAATAATAAAGATATAAGATTCTTGTTACTATATTACGTATTAGGTTGTGTTGAGGAGCGTCGGCAATCTATCGATCGTCATGCTGTAGCTGTACACCCTGTTAAATGGCAATTGGCATGCCATGTGTGATGTTGTAAGCTATTCTACTATGGATTCTTCTTTTGAGTAAAGTGAGCATGCATATGAATGCAGCCATTATAAATTTATTTATACAATCTTATTTTATATTGTTATAAAGTAAAATCTTACTACCTATTTCTGACAACATGCAAGCTATCCATCCAACTAGGTTAATCCACTATTACACAATTAAAATCCACTAGCTCAGACAATTGTAATGTCCGTAAATCATCTATTTCTATGAACATATAAGTTGTCTAAATAGGTAATACACATTCTAACCTATTTATATTTTCTTTTCATACCTGCGGTAACGCGCAGGGTTAACACCTGAATTTAAAAAAAAAAGGATTCTTACGAGTTTGAAAAGAATTGATCCAGGATTGATTTGTTCAAACTCCAAACCGAGTGAACTTTTCACAACATGACACTTTAGTTCACATGCATTTAATTATATATGGCTATGCTTGGCTGTGCTTTTCTTGCTGTCGCAGCAGCTGGTCTGGTTTTTTTTTTTTTTTTTGAACTCTGCTGATCTGAGTCCTTGCTGCATGAGCACCAACTCTGGTTGAATGATGAAAATGGTGCTGCTTCGGTTTTTTTGGAGGGGGAAACTCGTCCCGTTCCTGGATGACATGGCGTATAGCGTGCTGAGTTGGCTTAACGCTTCAACACGAGCTACAATTTACAATCTGGGTGGAGATTTAGTTTTTGGATGTCATCTGTGTCCCTGTGTGTATCCCCAGCTCTGGTTTGTAAACTTGGATATTGCTTAATTGCTTTTAAAAAGTAGAGACGTTCTACTTTTTTTAAAAGAACTTCCTACCAACACTTTGTGCTATATGCCTATATAAAAAAAAAACCTCTTTGGGCTCTTGGATAGAACTCCACACCCCAAAACAAAAGAGAAGAAATATGCTGCATTGAACTTTCAGTTGAGTGACAGCAGTTTGGGTCACATCCAAATGGCTCGAATGGATGCCCCCAAGGCGCTCAGCATCAAGACAACAATGTAAAGCTGGCTTGCACACACCACTTTCCCTTCTCCGGAGTATTACAGAAAACACAAATAAGACACGGAACGACCGCCCAGGTCAGTCCCAGTGACGATACGCACCAAGAGCTCATTCAAATCAGTCACTATCACCATGGACAAATGTCACGTTAGGCTATTACAATGACAACAGAATATCTTTCAGCACGGCACATAATAAACCACGCCATGACACTTGTCAGGAATTCAGTATTCGACGACACAGTAAGGACATCATCAGTAACTAACGGCTTCGCATTATTAGCAACAAGGCAACTGCAATCACACTGGATTTACATTGTACAGGAAGCACGGAAACCTAAATCAGGATCTAACGGGTCACAAGCAGGCACACAGGCTCCTAGTAGATGCCAGCTAAAGTGCCCAGTCTTTTGCTTATACTGAGGCTACACAACAACAGTCTCTAACTGTCCACGCCAGGTCCACTTTGCGCCTGTGTCTGCAGCTGACCTGGCAGTTGGGATTGCAGCTGAGCTTGTGAGGGCTCCTGTGATTGCAGATGTACCTGAGGTTCGGGTTGGGAAGCTTGCTGGGCTGATGAATGCAACTGCACTTGTGGGGGCTGCTGCGGCTGAGGGTGGATCTGCACTTGGGGTTGCGAAGGCTGCGGGTGGACCTGCACTTGTGGGGGCTGCGGCGGATGAGGGTGCATCTGCACTTGGGTTTGCTGCTGCGGCTGAGGGTGCAGCTGCACTTGTGGCAGCTGTTGTGGCTGTGACTGAGGCTGCAGCTGCAGTTGAGGTTGGAGGGAATGCTGTGTTAGCGAATGCAACTGCAGTTGAGATTGCATGGGTTGCTGTGTTTGAGTATGCAGCTGAAGTTGGGGTTGTGCTTGTGGTTGCTGTGGCGGATCTTGTTCTGGCTCCTTTGGCTTGGGGGCTCCATTATTCATCCTTGCTCGAGCCTCAGCAAACATCCTTTGTTGCTCAGCAACAGCTTCTTCCTCTGTCATCTCAATCCCAGTGAACTTGCTGGCTTTTGGAGAATCCTGATCAAGAGACATATTGGTGTCAAGCATAGTACACAGACTAGGAGAGGGAATAATATGCAGAGCCCTGTGAGTAAGAAGTGATACAAACCAGAGTATCAAGTTTGTGCTGTTCATACGCAGCATAAACCTCCTCAATGTACTCTCTGAAGCCAAGATCCTGATTTAGGAAGAATTATGATAAGCTAAGGGAACTCACATGTTGACTAGCAATATTGACACCACAAATTTAAACAAATAAACACTACTCCCCTCATCCCAAAATAAATCAACTTCTACTCAAACTATCTTAAGTTTGACCAAATTTATGGGAAAGAGCACGGATATTTATGACACTAAATTTAGTATATAATTAGATAGAAAATAAAATATTTTTTCATAGCGTACTTATTTATTGCTCAGATATTTTCCTCATAAAGTTGGTCACACCTAAGGTAGTTTGACTTAGGACAACTAAATTGATTCATTCTGGGAGGGAGTATATACAAAGGTAGCAGTAGCACATATCAAATGCATCTCCCAGAAGGCCAGAACGTATTAACAGTCTCCCAAATATTCTGTTAACTCAAAATTTTGTTATGGTCTATTATACCAGATTAGATGAACTCAAATGTTCACCTTCTAGATTGTGCTAATCACTGATATGATTCTCTTAGACACTGTCCCCAAGTATATTATTATATTTACACAGAGTTTGCAGAAAATGGAATGATAAAGATGATGTGCTTCTATATATTAAACAAGCATCTACAAAAGCATGTTTACACAAAATTAAAGCCAAATAATGAAAGTTCACCAAGAACCCCCAAAACCATCAAGGATAACATCATACCTAATCCTGTGTTTACCTCAAATTATTCTTTGAGAAACAAAACATAAAAAAAATATGAAAGGAGAAATACTAACACTTAGAGCCTTAAGAACATGCTCAGGAGCAATCGTTTTCTTCTCTTCTCTGCTGCACACTTCATTGGATTCAGATGAAAGGAGATTGATGAACTCTGAAAATTGGTTTTACAAGTAGTTAGATTAGAAAATGAGACCCCAAACTCTATGCTTACAAAGATTTTTTTTTTTGTTGAAAGTAAGGCTGTGCGAGAGAGATCCATACAAGTGTAAACCATTTAAACAGAACAAGCTGTGTAGTTACTTCATTAATGAGTAATGAACAAAATATTGTAGGAGTATATTGGCTCTCATGAAGACAGCATATGAAATGATATAAACTTGCAAGTTTATCTATGTTATCCTACTAAAAAAACATATTCAATCTTTTATTATCTATTATCCTTCACAAGATGACCTGCAAGCTTGAAAGCTCCCAGACAAATCAAACAGATAACCATATATGTTAATACAGTCAGCATTGTGCAGTATATTTTTAATGCTGACACTTACGTTGTCTTCTGAACTACAACCAGAAAGCTCAGTGCTCCAAAATGATATTTCAAGGACAACAATTCATGTCAGGCTGTAATTTACAAGAAGATACATGTGCAGAGCCATGTTATTCAAACAGTGATTCTTGCATAGTTGAGCATACAAGTTATACCATATGATGGATGATACTATAGTGGTGTATACTGTACAGCACCCAAATGTCTTACCTACGCAGCATTCAACAAGAAGATCCTGTGCATCTCTTGCCACTCGTACATCAGGAGGAAGCATCTCCTTAATTATCTTAAACATTGTTGCTAAAACACAAAGCAGAAAGTTCAATTAGTACAAGATTTTAAACACTCTGTAAACAAAATGACGTCAATTGATGATCTGCTCCCACCCAGGTTCAAGGAACTTTATTCAAATCACATAGCACTAATTTGGAAAAAACATCATATTAGCATAGTTGTAACTCCATATAATTGTTCATTCACATTTCATGGTATGACATTAATTAAAAGATAACCCAATACATACTATTATATAATAATAGTCATCAAACATTCTAAGTATAATCCACAATATATGAAAAAACATACCAAATTATGAAACAAAGCCCTCTTTTCCTATGTTATCACAAACAGCCATACAATTTACAGAAGAGATTTCATATACCAAGCCACAACAAGAACCAAACCATTACATGATGCAACATTTCCAACAACTGGACTGTCATAGTTCAACTCGAAACCATCAAAATCAAAACTACACTAAGTTACTAGTCCATCCAGTCCTGTTTGTAAGGCACAGGGGCTCAAATTCCATATAACAAGGAGCACCAAGAGACCGAGGAATTGTATTAAACCAGCGCCAAATGCTAAGCTCCCATGGTCCCTTACATGCCATGTCGAAGCCTTGTATTGGATCCGTCCAGAGCACTCAAGCATACCCCCAATAAATGAACTATATAGTGCCACCTCATAGTAGTTTGCATGGTGCCAGGCAAAGAATAATTAAGCTCCCATGACGCATTAATACTCTGCCTAATACTCATCAGATTCCCCATCCACCCTACATAGTGGACTTCTTCCAAAACTCTCTCACACGCCTTATAAACCAGACTGAAGCGAGTAACTCCAAGCAAGATAGCCCAACGACATCTCCATTTAACACGACAGTTTAGGCGTTACATGACTATACACACGGACTTAAAAGCACCGCCCAATCTTTTAGCAATAAGAAAACATGAATCCCACTAGAAGACAAACAACAAACCAGGGGCAACAACATCAGCTATCAACTAGCACCACTATACTCCCTTCAATTAAAAAGGTCGACTAACCCCTGACTATCAACAGGGCTACCAGATTTAGCTATCCACGATCCACGAAATTCAAGACTTCGCCACAAGCCCCAGGACAACCATCCTACATACGGATTGGCGCAGAAATTGAATAGCACTTAGGACAAACCTAAACTTCCTCACAGCATCGCTTCAAAACCCCCCAGCTTCCTAGCGTAGCATCTGACAAGATTACGCAAACCAAACCCAGCTAACGAGATTATTCAGACCAAGAAGAGCACGCGTGCACACACACACACGACACCCACCCCTAATGGCGTCAAATTTCAACACGATAAAAGGCGCCAGAATACGGCTTCTACGAGGGTAGGGTAACACGAGGCCAGGGAGCTTACATTTGGGGAGGGAGACGTCCTCCTTGGACTTGCCCACGATGTCCATCGGGTCCATCTCCAGGCGCGGCACCGAATCCGCGCGACGGAAGGCGGGCGAGGTAGCGAGTGCCCCCCGCGAGCGAATTCGGGCGAGAATTCGGCTCGGGGCAGAGTGGAATCGAGGAGCTAGGGTTAGGGCGCGCGGTGAGCCGGGGACAATACGAGGGTGGAAGAAGGTGGGGTTGAAGTCCGGAGAGGAATAGAAAGGGTAAAAAAAAACGAAGCGCGTATTTTGCAGTTACACCCCTGGGTTGTTTCAGTATTTCTGTTACAGGCTTATGATGGAAATCGAGCGTGCGTTGCGCGTAGGGATGAAAACGGTACGGATATTTTCCGACCGTATTCGAGACCGAATTTGTTTAGAGGGTTTCAGATCTGTCTGTATCCGAGTCCGAAGAGTCAACATCCGATACCGTATCCGTATCCGAATACTTAAATCATGTATTTATAATGTCGACATCCAATCATATCTTATCCGACATGATTGATATTATCCGTATTCGAATCCGAATCCGACCAAAATTATGAAAACAAATATGATATCAGTGATATCCGTCCGTATCCGATCCGTTTTCATCCCTAGTTGCGCGTCACGATCAGAAAATAGAATATTTCATTATAGTCCCTGAAGTGCGTTTTTGCTTACGAGTAGTAGTTTCTTCAAATGTGGGACCCACGCTGAGCACGGACTCGCTGTAGTGATGACTGATGATGGACTAATCAAGTTTCCACCGTATGCAGTGCTCGAACAGCTCAGGCGGTGCTCCTGTAAGCATCGCGCTCAAAAAAATTTTTGTGTGTGTTTTTGAAAATTAAGCGAGTTTTACAATGGAAGCTCAAACAAAAAAAAAGACAGGGCAGATGACCACACGCTTTTGGCCATATTTGTTTTCACTTATAACCTGATTCAGGTGTGCCGAATGCTTAGATTATTTCTAATTCTTTTGATCATTGCTCCAGAACTTTAAACTAGCAAAATCGACAATCAAGAATCAAAAAAAATCTCCGCGGTGCGATGATTATATATGAAAATGATTATAAGCGGTTCCAAACAAGACCTTTTTTCTCTTGGGTGCTATCTCCTCAACACTATCTAATCATGATTCATCTCGTGATTTACAGGTAAACTGTATAATTAGTTTTTATTTTTGTCTATATTTAATACTCCATGCATGTACCGTAAGATTCGATATGACGGGGAATCTTGAAAAGATTTTGGTTTTTTGAGTGAACTAAACAATACCTTAGTTAACAATAGAAGCTTTGCCTTCAAATATACGACAATTACATCCTTCCAAATGTTTCAAGTCGTGTAAACAGAAAAGGCTACAATTATTCTTTTATTGTTGGGCATTTTAGTTCTACAACGACTATGCCCACCGATCTTGATGGTAAGGTCTCCTAACCACATTAATGTTCCATGCTCTTATGTACTCATAGAAGTAAAAGGGCAGTGCGGACAAAGGGAGTTGTTTCTGACTCTTGATCACACATACTACAAAGTGAAATGCCTTTCTATCAGGGCCGGCTCTACAATTTTAAGGGCCCTTGGGCAAGTAAGAAGACAAAAGCTCGTTCAACTAACTTTTATATCAAAATTATTGTATATAACACGAATAATAAAAAATACTTTACAATATATGTATAATTCATAAAATATAACAATACTTTGTTCTTCTTGTGTTTCTTTTCTTTTTTAAGTACCCAACAAATGCTTCTTAGGCAACATCTAATATATTCAGATAACTACATTGAATTATAAATTTATAATGCTAGGCCCTAGCACTATACGAGCATAGCGAATACACAAAACAAACAAGAAAAAAAATTGAAAATACTAATCCATCATGGCTGTTGGTGTCTTGCTTACTGTGATGGCATATATACTATCTGATGTCCCTACCGTTATGTAGAATAGGACTAGAAGGAAGAGTAATCTACGACTTTGACTAGTTTGTCTTGGATCTTCAAATGCTTATTATGCCAAATAGAAAATTATATGTGCTAATTACCTATATTGTCTTGGGCCCCCAAGCTTCATGGGCCCTCGGCGGTCGCACTACCTGCCCCTCCCTTAGAGCCGGCCCTGCTTTCTATAAGCGAACATAACATCAGAGGTTTTTGGTTCTATTTTTAAACAGGGTTTTTACTTATGGATTTGGATTTGAGAGTTGTGGGCACTCATAGATGGATGTATCAACCCACCTATATTATACTTTCTCTATCCTAAAATACAGTGCATTTCGACTTTCTAAAATATGTACTTAAAATATAAGGTATTCTATGTTGTTCTTATGCTCAGTTTCAATAAAACTTGTTAAAAAGAAAACTATAATTTAAGAAGAAACTCCTTACTTGGTTTAATCCATGGGTATATGTGTCATTTGAGTATTTATTTAAGTTGTCTTAATTTTTTTGAAATGTATTATATTACACAGATTTGATAAGTGACGCCTCAGTAGAAAAACCATAGGGGAATTTACAAAGTACCACTGTTTTTTACATTTTGTAAGAATGGCACTTGAATGGCACCTCACATGGCATTTTTATAATTTTCTAACTGAAAACTTGCAGTTACGGCTCTTCAGGGGTAAAAAATTTGCAATTATGCCTAAACCATGAAGTCAATTGGAAAACTATCAATGTAAGCATACTCTCTGTGTTGTAACAAATGCAAAAATATTCAATTAAATGTGTGATGTTAAATGCACTGGCACTATGAACCTACTCCCTCCATCTTGTAATATATTGCATTTTAGCATTCAAAATTTGTTCTTAAATATAATACATTCTAGAGGACAGAACCAGTTTTACATTAAATACTTTTCATTTATCAACCAATCATCACTAATCACACTGATATAAGCGCATGATTTGGAAATAAAATAAAAGTACATGCGTCTTTTATGTTTTCTCTTATTACATGATGACAGAGGAAGTATATGGCATTAGCATGGGACAACCGATCAATACCTTTGAACTTTCATTAATATTGAATTCCGCATGACACAAAACCTCATTAACAAGTGAACAAGCGAGAAGGATATGAGAGTTAGATGTATATAGCGCTTTACATCGACTTCGAGACAGATTCGAAGACAAGGAACTCTGATACCAAGCATGTTATCCTACAATTTTGTAGCTTGGGTTGACAAGGTTGTCCAAGCCTGAGACGACTTGGATTGATTCGATGACATCCCCAACTTTGACATCCGCCAAGTAATCCTCATTTTCAGTTACATATCCAAATACCGCGTACCGCCCATCCAATATATTGGCATTGCTTGGTGTTAGCTCACTCTCTTTCAAGAGCCAAAATATTTGACTAGAAGCAGAATTGTCATCAAATTCCTGTCATGCAATTCAGTTATCTCAGGTTAGAATACATTAGATACTATGCAGATCGTCTGCATATGCTGATATGTGCAATCTGCAAGTCTCTTACTTCTCTAGCCATAGCCATTGTTCCAAAGGCGTTAAAAGGAAGCTTTGTTTGAGCCTTGTAGCGGCCAAGTTCCTGCAAATCAACCCGTATGATGTAAGGGCTTATTCAAATATAGCTGAAGAAAATTAGAAGCACAGATGAAATGAAAGGATTAGGAGAAAAGACTGCTTCTGCTTACTTCAAGTGTTTCACCATACACAGGAGCCTTATCACCATCAACCATTATTTCAAGAGGTACTGTACGAATTTTGCCGGTGCTGGGATCGATAAAACCCTCAGCTGGCCCCTCTGGATCTCCAGTTTGAACAACAAAGCCATCAGCTGCATAAGAACCAATACAGTTCAGAGAAAGCTCACTGACCTCTAGGCACACTAGGTCATCTAAAACATTGAACATTTATAATGGTTAGATGAATTGTAATGTTCAAGAAATTTCCAGTAAATATCATCCTTGTGATGGCTAAGAATTTTTGTTTCAAAAAAAGTGATGACTCAGAATTGCAGAAATGTATATACTACTTCCCCAAATAAAACTCACATCTAATAAAACTTAATGGTTACCAAATTGAAACATGGTAACAAATGGTGGAGAGTGCAAGAAATAGACTGATTGTTAGGAAGGACCAAAATGTTGAATTACCTCTTTGGATTTCCATGCCATCATAGAATTTCCGTTCGACCAGATCTATGAAGTTCCCAGCGGTCACAGGAGCATTATATCCATCCAGAACTATCCGAAATACACAATCTTCTACGTTGGGATTGTCCTTAATTTTAACCTTCATATCCACGGTAGCTCTTCCTTTGAGAAGAGGCATGGTGCTGTATTCTTCTGGTATTTCATACGGAAAGCCATCAACCATGTCTTCTTCTACACTGCAGAAATGCAATGTCCCAGCAAGATCTCAGCTGCAGAGTCAATGACAAGGTATAAATGAGAAGAGCTGTTTCAGAACAGTTCTCACAGCTATTTAGAGGCAGATACAATTCTGTTCTCTAGCATTATAGAGTTATTTTTGTTTAACAAGAATTTTCCTCAGTGAACAAGAATATTATATTTATAGACACAACAACTTTCTGGCAAGAAATTTCACATGTGGTGTCCAGAAATAGGTTTCAGAACTATTGCTGCTTTGCACTACACTGGCATGAAAAAGAACATGGTAGTTTTGCTTCAAGGAGTAAGTTTACTCACGTTCCAACATACTGGAGAAGTTCTTTCTGCTTTGGAGCTACTGCATCCCTATTTCTGTCTTCCACAATTCTTTGAAGCTCCTCAAGTCCAACAGCCAACTTATTCAATAACTCTTCTCCATTTGCTCTTTTTGGTTCAGCAAGACCAGCAAGAATTAAGCTTCTCCCATTGTTCAGTGCTCTTGATGCTTGCTTGATATTCTAGAATTCAAAGGAAAATTCATAAGTTCCATAAAAGAGGTGTAAACCATATTGATGACACTTGGAATGGAATGGCAACTGCTTTCAGTAATCAAATGCAGTTTCCATCATCTGAAAAAAAACTTGACCTGCGGGGGGTAAGACGCCCCCCGGGCATTGTGCAATAGAGAAGAATTCTCACGCAAGTCAAGAAAACCTCCGAACCTCTGCCCCACCCATACCAGCGGTCCGTAGCCCATGTGAGACTGGCCCGGACTTCAGCTTGGCTTTGGACATGGGGCAGACGAGGGGATTTTTTTACCCCCAGCCTGAAATTCGCTCCCACGGGAATTCGAACTCAGGACCTGGGGGTGCCGCCGGAGATCACTAACTGCTTGGGCTAGTGTCCTTTGGCAGTTTCCATCATCTGATAAACCCTGGAGGCCTGGATCATGACTTACTCTTTCAACTGAATCCAAGGCTCTAACACCAGCAACCTTGAGGCTGTCGGTGATATCCTCCAGTGGCTTTTGAACTTCACGAATAGCTTTATTATCTATTGGTAAAGCATATCTCAATAAAGCACCTGGATCTTTAATGGGAGGTCCAGAGATCAGAACAGACACATCTGGAAGAACAGGTTCAAGAGGAGAAGCATACGCCGGTGACCCCAACGTTGGTGCACCGTTGATTAGTCCAACTGACAATGCAACAGAAACTGCACACTCTTTCCAGCTGAAGGAGTTTCTTTTCTGCAAGGTAGTAAGGAAAACTTGAGAGATGTGACATATTAGCGCATTCTAAAATGCAGTAGTAATCATAGTGCATGTCCTTGGCATAAAGCGTTGCCTCCCCAAAGCTTACATTGCTCAGAACATGCCAAGGAATTGCATGCTCACTTTAGACAGTTACTAATGTACGAGTAATGAATATAACTTTGGAATAATCTGCACAGCAGTAATCTTAAAAAGTTGAAGTGCATAAAAAACTACAGTAGTCTAGTTTAGAAAACCAATCTTTCAGCTTCAAATCTTTGAGCAAAAAACTCAAGGCTGATATTGTTTTCCTCTTATCACACACAGTACCGTTTCAATCATGAGAATTCTCAGGACTTGACACTAGACTAGTTCGCATTTCATGATTTTTTTCCCCACCCTACTATTTTCGTGATAGGTGACTGAAGTTAACATCAACTTTCCATTAATTACACACAACTTCACATCTTTTTCACAAATAGTTTCTAGAATTATGAATCACAACATTGAGCAACCTTGCACCCTTTATATCCTGATAAAAAAAAAATCTGAACCTTGTTACCCATATTCCCACAGGAAGAACAAAAGTCCTTTTTATCTGATCTTACCCAACCACTAACTAACGGACATAAACAATCGTCACCAGTTTACAGCTTCAACAAGAAACATTCTTTGCCAGTTGAGCTCACGATTTCAATCAACAGCCGGGATCAGCATGCCAGCATTGCTAGGCACCGCCATGGTTCACCTCCCTGGCCGAAGTTGCAATGCAGTACCAACGAGCCACATTGCCAAACAGCCATCGAAGCACATATCCCAGTTTCACACACCCCGACACAAGAAGAGAAATACTTAATACGAAATGCAGCTTGAGCCCAAGAACCCTGACCTCTCCTCCGGAGAGCGCGCAGCGGGCGACGGAGCGGCGGCCGCGGGTCGGTAGGGGCGGCAGCGACGGACGGCTGCAGCAGCAGCGGGAGGAGGCGAGCAACGCCGCCATGTGGTGGTGGTGGTGGTGGGGACGGGGGGTGGGTAGGGTTGGACTTTGTAAGGAGCAGGGGAGAGAGAGGGGAAGAGTCGAAGAGACGAGACGCCGGTGGTGGAGACGAGAACGAGATGGTTCGCGTCGTGCCGGTGGTGGGTCGGTGAGGTGGATAAGGCGGAGCGACGGAGGCGCGCTAGGATTGGTGGAATGCCCGCTGAGGTGGATAACGGCATGGATAAGGACGTCATTGGCTCGCCGGATGCAACAGTGTCACGCTGTTTGGTTGGCTGGCTGACGAGCCAAGCCTGGCTCAGCGGATGCAACAGTGTGACGCATGTTTTTTTTATATCAAATATACCTGCATAAAGTCATACAGGTACCTTCGAGAAGATAGAAGACAGCTGCGCCAATCATTTTACAAAGAGGTTCCTAAGCAATAAAAAAATACAAATGAAGTGCTAAATCTTCTGCTGGTCGAATCCTCCGGACTCGGCCGCCACCGGAGGTCCTTAAGCCACGAACCCCAAGTCCGAAGATTCCCCATCGCCACGAGGCTTTGGAAGTAGCTGCAGTATACACTCGCATCGAAGAGCGAGATGAAGCAAACGCTGAAACAACATCGGCCTGGGACGCACCCTGAACTCCCTTGACCATGGACAGGGACTTGCCATTGACGACAGAAGCCGCCACGGAAAACTCGAGCCTTGTCCGCTCTCAACCATCCACACAACCCAAAGCTGCCTCTTTATCCTCGAACCAAGATGTCAAAAGACGCACCTCAAGACGATGCGCTGCTAGTCGAAGACTCCTAAGCAAGGTCTCCACGACCTCTCTATTGATGCCAGAGCAAAGCATCACCGGGGCGAGGAAGAGGCCGAAAGAGCGTATTCCCTACGCCATCGCTGCCTCCACCTCACAGACGCCACTAGGAAAAGCAAGCTGCCAAGGGTTGACATCCCCATGGCAAAACCTAGCTCCACCAATAATAAACAACGGTGAACAAAACCTAGATCTAGATAGGTAACTTGCTAACCTATGTACATCCGCACACCGATTACCCGATCCATCTCCATCTCCGATGCCTAACTAGCTGGCGGAGAGGGAAGGGGCTTGCGGAATCATAGTCAGAAACTCTTGTCGCCTCCTTTTTGCCTTTTTCAACTGTAGCGATATTGGACCACACACCTATGGAGGACTAAGATGTGTGTCATGCATGTTTAGAACCGATGATTTCACAAACACTGTTTTGTGTAGCCAATCAAGAAATTAGACTTAAGGCCTCTTTGTATAGATTCAAGTGGCTCCGGTTCCTCTAGCATGACACTGTAGCGGGCACTATAGCTATATTGTTTACAAAATCCATTCTTCTCTCTTATCTCTTTCTCTCTCATTGACACCAATGCAGCAACTGGATCCTAAAAATTCAAGCTTCTCCAGCTTCGGCTCCCATATGCTACAGTAGCGCTGTAGTGAATCTGCTAGGAGCCTAGCCAAATGGCCTCTTAGATCCTTCACTTCTCCTACCTCGCTACTCGTGCTAGCAAGGTTTTTCTTGCTTCCTAGGGAGAGCCAAAAATGCTCGCCTCGGATGGCAAGCACCTCGTGGCTTGAGCCATCTTGGCATGGCGAGGTTGGGCAAACCAGTTAAAAGCATCCATTTCTCGTGAGCCAAATCTATGCTATATGCAGCTTGCGCATGTGTTGTAAAGTTTATAAGCGATGCCGCGTAGATAAACAAGTAATCAATCGTCTTCTCTTAGTAGTTGGGCCAGAAACAAACATGAAATCAGCATTCTCTCACATGCATTTAGCCTCCCTATGGCGGTCCAACTTCCAGAACTATCCAAGATGCACACATAGGTGAACCAATCATGCCCTAAGCCTTCTCTCTTAGGTTTCTATGGACACTATATCGACAAAATATGATCGACAGTCTACCTAGGGGTATACCCAAGGTAGTAGATTATTAGCAGGCAGGTGCGCAAGCTACGAACTAGATGGTGACACAAGACATAGACAAAGATTTTATCCAGGTTCGGCCGCCGTGAGGGCGTAATACCTACATCATGCGTCTGATTGTATTGATGATATAATGAGTTGAGTTGTCCTCTAGGGGACCCGTGCCCCTTCTTATATACTATGAAGGGACAGAGTTATAAGTAAAATATTCTATTTTTTATAATATCTTCTTGTAGCCTTGTGGTGCACGCCTAACCAGCATCGTGCACCGCACGTCTTCATCTTGTGGGTCGGGCCACCTCTGATGGTGCGGCCCATATGAGTCATGAGGGTATAGGGATTTATACCCCCACAACTAGTCCCCGAGCTCTATGTATTGTGATGCGACACACTATCTTGAGCTTCTTCGACCAGCGTGCACGACAGTCGACCACCGTTAACACCGAAGAAGCAGGTTGTCCGAATAATGTATGGTGCTCTTAAGAAAAAAATTTCTTTCCTCATGAAGTGTGCCCTACTTTTCATAAAAGTATAGGATTTGAAAAAGCAAGTATATTCAACGTAAGGTGAAGTGTGCCCACCTAGTCTCCGAGCCTGGTAGTAGGTGATATAGACACGTGGTGCCAGGGTGTAAAAAGAAAAGTCCACGTAGAAATTCTAATACTAGGATGCATCGCCAGGTGCATCGTACCAATGTAGTCCCCGAGCTTGTTGGAAGGCAAAGTATGAGCCTTATAGTAAGGTCTAAAAAATTAAATTGCCCCTCAGTTGTATATGAGTCTAATTCATATGTAATCGAGAAGAGCATTCCCCAAGCTGTGATTAGAGAGTGATCAGAGCAGTCCTTGAGCACAGCATAGGGAGTGATCGACGAATCCCTAAGCACGGTTGGGAACGTAAACATGCTCGGTGGTTCAGACAGTCCCCGAGCACAACATAGTGAATGGTCGACGAGTCTCCGAGCGTGGTTGGAAACGTAAACATACTCGGTGGTAGAAGCAGTCTTTGAGCACAGTGTAGGAAATGGTCAACGAGTCCCCGTGCATAGCTCATTGACTGAGCTAAGCTCCTGAAAAATAAATATAAAGAGAAAAATCAGCATTGACATAAGTTTTTAGCTTTTTTTATATTAAAATTAGCACGAGTAGTTAATTCATCCTAGAGCTTGCACCAACTCTGGTCTGACCAACAATCTAGAGCATGAGGCACAGAGCCTAAGTACGCGTAGGATTGTCAGCCTCGCTAGAGAGCTAGTGCCGACCACCCGGAACGTACAGGGCGGATCTCGTGTATGTGTGGGGAGGAGTCAGAGACAGTGCCGGCTCTAAAAAAACTCGTGTAGGAGAAAAAACTAATTAGCTAACTAAAAAAATATTTCGAAGGATAATCATGTCAAGGACATTATACAAAATATTATGCTAAAAATAATAAAATATTAGAAGTATACTTATCTGTGGACGGAAGTCTGTTCGATGGTGACAAAATTGTCTAGCCCATGAGCTTTTCGACGTGTTGTCATGACGGTGGTCGCAGTTGTCATAGCACCGTTCTTCGCGGCATCATTATTGTGACATGATAGGTGGTCAGAGCAAGTAGGCCAAGCAACTTGGTCGACAGCCCCGAGCAGGTCGATATTGTCGATCTGCCTCCCTTTGCCCTTTGTAGTAGGGATGCAGGCAACACGTTGTCCATGTGTGTCGGGTACCATAAATCGGGATACCCGAATTAGGAGGAAAAAATGGCAAAAGAAGGCCTTAAGGTTAACAGAACTCATCCCCTTTTGGCCCAGCGGGAACGCCCAGTCGAGTGGAGCGCGACCCGCGACTCGTCTAAGCCTTGGTCACGGACAAAATCCACGACTCCCCCGAGCCCCGGTCTCGGGCGCAACCAGCGCCTCGCCCGAGCCTCGCTCTCAAACGCAACCAGCGCCTCGCCCGAGCCCCGGTCTCGAGCGCAATTAACGCCTCACCCGAGCCCCGGTCTCGAGCGCAATCAACGCCTCGCCCGAGCCCCGGTCTTGGCGCCAGGCTTCCTACGCATGACGGTCGTACTTCGGACGCGACGTGGACCATGCCTTCACCCATGCTGCAGCAGAGAATGACCTCCACTATTCTAACAACTCTCGCCCCTGTTACGCCTTACTGTTGATATTTGGTAACGCAATCAGGAATTGATCCGCAAGCACACGGATATCGGTGAGCACTTCACCCGGGAGGTTATCCAGAGTATCGTATTTATATTTTACCACTAGGAGAAAGCATGCATCTGACTAACCAAATCTATTACTACTAACCTTTAGGCTACAACCACTATGATTTGATGTGAGCGATGTATAGAGAAGACTACGACAGCACCCTCGTTCTAACCTAGGTAAGGATGATCTACTGCTCTATTGGGGAGGCTTACGGAATCTAGACACCACAGAGGATGTTCAACCCGCACCTATAAACCCTACCGATCCTGCTAACAGGATTATGGGCTACAAAAGTAGCTACGGAAATGTCACGTTCCTCGCTACTACCACGATCCGGGATATCTATGAGTATTCTAGCCCAAACAACATGTTTACGCTAGCGATGATTACTCTAAACTCTACGTGAAGAGATCAAAGTAAACTCATAAACCAAAGAACAATAAAACAAAGAACTTACTTGAATTTAGAAGTCGAACTACTGAAGAATCCTAGGAGCAAGCCTCGGGTTAGGAGACTTGATCCCGTAGGTACAACCTCAGAGTAGACACCGACAGGCCGGGCTTCCTCCGATCTACACCTCCACTCTATCTCTCTCAATCTAGAAGAACTAATTCTAATCTCACATTGGATGCTAAGCCCTACGAGATTGGAACCCTAGAGGGACCTCTCTCTCTGAATCCTCTCTAGAAAATATGCTAATGAATAATGGGATTGCCCTCCTCCAGGGGCCAGGGGCCTTGCTTATATAACCCTTTCAAATGAACGTGGACCGTCGGATCAAACTGACCTTAATTGAACGGTTTTCCTTGATCCTCAGAGGTGGTGGAGCATAATCCGCGAGACTCATGCTGATTGGCCACCATAGGGGGGCAAGCGCCCTAGGGGGCAGGGCGGACGACCTGCTGCTGGGCCTGCTCGGCCTCCCACTCGTTCGTGTGGCTTCTAGACTCTTCTAGACCGAGGAAAATTGGTGCACACGTTAATATCTCTATGTAATCCCAACATGTGGGTCTTTCCTCCATATTTCCTGATAACTGAAAGCCCAAGTTTGGTTTTGGTAATTAATGACACTAAGTTGCTAATGCCTTGTATCTAAGTGATTTGAATTAGGCATAGCAACACATGTGATGAAGGTGCATGGTGGCATGGAAAGGTGGCCACATGATCACAAAGGGATGAAGCATGAAGTAAAGATCATGGTGATAGACGAGGAGCAAAGTGATCAAGGCAAAGGTATAAACATAGGGTTTTACTTTTGCCGTCTAAGATGAGTAGAGAAGTGATTGACCGGGTTTAGGATAGAAAGCCGACTATCAAGAGGGGAAATCATGGTTATCTCTCGATTCAAGTGCTACTAGGTCTACATCTTGAGCATATGCATTAGGATCTAGTAAAGTGCTAACTTAACTCCTTTTGGAAAATGTTTGTGAAAAGCTAACACACATGCACTTTGGTGGTGGACACTTGTTGGTGTTAGCACATTTGCAAATGAGGTGGAGTTCCTAGGGTTGAGAGGGGTTTGGGTTCCTCTCTCACTCCCGCCGAGCTTGCGAGGCGGGATTCGGCGCTTTTGAGAAAAATAAGTGTATATTTTCTATTGCGCCGGTGGGAAATTTGGAGAAGTCGCGGGAGTGTTTTCTCACTGAGAAACACTCACCGGACGCTGGCCTCAGAGTCCAGTGTGCTTGACCCTGCTAGGGTTGAGCACCGGACGCACTCTGAGAGCGTCCGGTGGTTAGCGTCCGGTGTGCGGGCGTTTTGCGACCCTCTCTGCGCATGGGTCCGGTGAGCACCGGACGCTACCGGTGCTTAGCGTCCGGTGACCCGCAGGTTTGCGGAACTCTCTGCGCATGAGTCCGATGTGCACCGGACGCGTCCGGTGTGGACCTGCAGAGTGTCCGGTGATCCGCAGGTGACCGTTAGGATCTGACACGCGAGATTTTGGATGGACATGTGGCCAACTCCAGTGCACCGGACGCAGGGAGTCGAGCGTCCGGTGCTCACTTAGTAGCGTTCGGTGCCTCCGTTTTCAGCTCAATGAAAGTGGCCAACGGCTAGTTTCTTTGAGGGGCTTATAAATAGTTGGTGGCTGGCTTTGGGAGGTTGACTCTTGCATTTTTGAATACTTGAGGCATACATTGAGCTAGAGAACACTCCCTCCACTCATCTCCTTGCTTGATTGCTCATCCTAGTGAGATTGAGTGAGATTCAAGTGCATTGCTTTGAGAGTTGCATTTAGTGGCACTTGATTCTTGAGTTTGCTGCGGATTTCTTGTTACTCTTGGGTGTTTCTCGACGCCCTAGACGGCTTGGAGCAGCGGTGGTGTTGAGCTCATGATTGGAGATTGTTTCGAGCCTCACCAAGTGACTTGTGAGGGGTTCTTGAGCCTTCCTCGCGGGAGATCGCAATTGGCTACTCTAGTGGATTGCTCGTGGCTTGGAGGATCCCCATCTTGTGAGTGGATGTGCGGCACCCGCTGAGGGTTTGGCTTTGGATTGCCAATTAGCTCGTGATCCATCAAGTGGATGTATCGCCACAACGAGGACTAGCTTGCCGGGAAGCAAGTGAACCTCGGTAAAAAATCTTGTGTCATCTCTTGCCAAGGATTCTCTTGTAATTGTGAGTGATTGGTTGGATATATCTCTACTCTACAACGTTGGTATAACAATCACTCTTCACTCCTTTACTTACTTGTTTACTTTGCTAGTTGTTTAGCTTGTTTAGTTTAGTCTTCTTGTTTAGGAGTGTAGCAAGCTTCTAGTTGTGCTTTCTTGTTGTAACTAGTGTTTAGCTTTCTTGCTAGACTTGTGTAGGTGGCTTGCATAGCTTAGTTGTGCTAGTGCTAGAATAGCTTCGCCTTTTATTTTACTATTGATGCAAAACTGATCTGCAAACACAAAGGGCTAATACCCGATTCAAACGTTAAGGCGTGCCAGCCGATTTGACCTTGCTATCGGCAAAGGTGATAACTCGAATACTTTAGTCCTGACAACAGCGATGCGCCCGGATGTCACGGCTAAGAGGTACTCACGCGGAACTTGAGAACACGCCGAGCTTAAGTCGACAAATTCCTAAGAACTCGTAACAAAAGGAAAAAGTATGACGAAATCGTCGAAAAGTAAATTCTGGAATATGAGTAAAAACGTGTGTTTGATTCATTGATTTTTTTTACAAGGCCCTAGGGTCTATATTTATACCCTGCTCAAAGAGCTACAACCAGACACGATTAGAATTCGAATTCCAAATTACACGGAATCCGTATACAAAACGATGCAAATAATTAAGGAAATAACAAAACTATCCCTCGTGACAAACCGAAACTCCTCCACATAACGACCGGCAGCTTCCGGACTCCCTCTTTGCATCATCGGCAGACCCTTTGCCATAGTCATCGGCAGACTTTCTTATCTAGCCATCGGCACCATATTACTGCCTGTGGACTTAGTCATGTTCAACTTCTCCCTCATCGGCAACCATCCTCATCGGCAACCCACTTTGTAAACATCGTACTGCCACCTTATCCTGCCATCCTAGACACGTGCCCAAAAACGGTGTCAACACATGCCCCCCAGTTTCGGAGTATAAAACTATTAATGCTCTGAAATTCTCTGCAGTAATGATGCCTTTTCCCGCAATTAATGCTCCTAATCTGGTAACCGACAACCTCAATCTGAACAACTCTGATCCTATTCCTCCGCAGATTTCTCGAAATCCCCAACTTCCTAAACGGGCATTTTTCTCAGCCGTACATCGGCAACAATACCGTTACAAAGATCTGCCGATGTTCTGACCAGGATATTCGCACAAACGGTTACTTCCCCTCTATCCGCCCATCGGCAATATGACCGTTATAGAATATTGCCGATGGACCGACCAGGAGATCTCGCACAGTAAAATATCTTCAGATAATGACCGCTTCCCGTCAAATCACCTGCACAATCCCTGGATTACCGTGCGAACAGTTACCATATCCACCTTAGTAACCTCGGATTTCTCGGATGCGGCAAAGAGATAAGTCGGATTTGCCCTTGCCCATTTTGTCCTATAAATAGTTCCTTCTTGGATACTCCTTTTGTCTTCTTTCAGTTGATATCGTTCCATCGGCAATCTCAGCCGATCAACCTGTAGCTCCATCGGCATCTTTGGCCGATCAGCCTGTAGCTCCGTCAGCACTTCTCAGTCAAAGACAAGAGATCGCCTTGAAGCAAGTAAGTCACCGTTTACCGTTAGCACTATTTGCCGATTCTCTGAGTATGAGCTAATTTTGCTTTCCCTCCCAGGAACAAGATTCTCCCGATAGCCTGTTCTCCTTCGCCATCGATCTCTCTGAAGAAGAAGGTGAAGAAGCAAGCTCTTCTCAGACGGTCGGCATCACATCGGCAGAGATCAGGGTCAGGCTGGAAGAATTGTCAGCTCTCCTTCACCAGGACACAGCGCAATTGGTTGATGATTCCGACCCTACCAAGACCCTGTTCAGAACTCTCAGAGGCCAAATCCCAGCCGATGTTGAAGAAATCCTGTTCCAAGCCGCACATCTGGAGAGTCGCCAGCTGCAGTACCAGAGAGCTTCTCGGCGTCTTGCCGATAGAGCCGCTCAGACTCAACTCTCCGATGAAATGAGGAAAGAGAAGCTTTTGACCGATGAGAAGCACAAGAACATCGGTATCCTGAGATCTTCTGGAGACGCGCTGAAGCAGAAGATATCCGATCTATCGGCAAGAAAAGAATCCCTGTTGGCGGAACTCAAGGAAGTAGAGAACGCTCTGTCCCAAGCCCAACAGGAAGAGAGCCAATTGCCAGAGACCATCAGGCTTCTTGAGCACAAGCGAAATGCTCATGGTCACAAGGCACTTCAACTGAAGAAGAAGCTGAAGCCGATAGAAGGTTCTGCCGATGATGACATCAAGGAGATAGAAGCAGCCAACCAAATTCGGCTACGCGCTATATCGGCAATCCAGACGCTGCTTAACACATAGAGTTTCCATCGGCATTATATCTGCGCTTTCCTGCTTCCTCAGCTTTTAGTCTAGCCGATAGGACTGTTATCGGCACCTAAACTTTTGAAACACCAAGTCTTGTCCCCAAGCATTTGGATCCAGCCGATAGGAGTGTTATCGGCACCTAAACTTCTATGCATCGACCCATATACTGGGGTAGTACTTCTTTAAATATTTGCCATTTAATGCTCTGGGAAATTCAATTCCTTCGAGGGTTTCTAGAATGTAGGCATTACCAGGAGCCGATCGACTTATCCGATAAGGACCCTCCCAATTAGGAGACCACTTTCCAAACTTCGAACTTTTGGTCCCAATTGGTAAAATTAATTTCCATACCAAATCCCCATCGACAAACTCTTTAGCCTTCACTTTCTTATCATACCATCTAGCAACTCTCTTCTTATTTTCTTCTATACTCATTAAAGCTTTTAACCGATGCCCTGCTAGATCGTCCAATTCATCGGTCATCAAAGTGGCATAACCATCGGAAGTTAATTGATCTTGAAAAGATAATCGCCTAGATCCAGCCTTAATTTCCCAAGGCAACACTGCATCATGTCCATACACCAATTGATAGGGTGATACTTTGGTCGATCCATGACAAGCCATCCGATAAGACCACAATGCTTCATTTAATAATGTATGCCACCGCTTAGGATTTTCTTCAACCTTTCGTTTAATAAGCTTGATAATTCCTTTGTTAGACGCTTCGGCCTGCCCATTGGCTTGAGCATAATAAGGAGAAGAATTCAACACTTTAATTCCCATACCGATTGCGAATTCATCGAACTCCCCCGATGTGAACATGGTGCCCTGATCGGTAGTAATCGTTTGGGGAATCCCAAATCGGTAAATAATATGCTCCTTCACAAAATCAATCATGTTGGCCGATGTGACTTTCTTCAAAGGAATAGCTTCAACCCACTTAGTGAAATAGTCAGTGGCAACTAGAATGAACTTATGCCCTTTGCTAGATGGTGGATAAATCTGGCCGATCAGATCGATGGCCCATCCCCGGAACGGCCAAGGCTTTATTATAGGATTCATAGCCGATGCGGGTGCTCTCTGGATATTACCAAACTTTTGACAACCTTGACATCCCTTGAAATATTTAAAACAATCTTCAAGTATGGTTGGCCAAAAATATCCATTCCTTCGAATCATCCACTTCATCTTAAAAGCTGATTGATGCGCTCCACACACTCCTTCATGGATTTCCCCATCAAACTTCTAGCTTCATCATCACCCAAGCATCGGAGAAGAATTCCGTCGATAGTTCGATAATACAATTCATTTTCAAGGAGCACATACTTGGTTGCTTGAAATCGAACCCGTCTTTCAACTTTTTTGGATGGATCTTTTAGATAATCAATAATTTCTTTCCTCCAATCACCGGCACCGACTGCCGATGTCGCATTAATCATTGGCTGATATCCCGAGGCATGCTGAGCTAACCGATTAGCGTCTTCATTATGCAATCGGGGAACATGCTCCAATTGGAAATCCTTGAATTCCTTTAACAAACTAGTCAATTGTTGCTTACTCTCAGGATCTAATTTAGCACTAATAAAAGTAGGCCTAGGCTTATCACCACTACCTATATCTACTTCTACCAAATCATCGGCCGATGTGAATCCCTGGCCTAATTTTCCATCATCGGCGAATCTATCCATTAAAAACCGTCGTCAGAACCGACTACTTGGATCAGTGGAATCTCATAATCGGCAACTTTGAGAAAATCTTTCTCCCAAACTTCTCCTAAAATGCACCTGGTCCTTTCGTAAGTATCCGCTTCTGCCGATGCGATAACATAAGAAGAATCTCCTGGGACAATCTCAATCTTGTCACCTACCCACTGAACCAAGCATTGATGCATTGTAGATGGGATACAACAATTGGCATGAATCCAATCTCTTCCCAATAATAAGTTGTAAGCACCTTTTCCGCTGATCACGAAAAAAGTTGTCGGCAAGGTTTTGCTGCCGATGGTCAACTCTGCACATATCGCCCCCTTGACTGGAGACATGTTTCCTTCAAAGTTTTTGAGCATCATATCGGTCTTGGTCAAATCTTGATCCCCTTTCCTAAGCTTCCGATATACTGCATACGGCATAATATTAATAGCAGCTCCACCATCAACTAGGATCTTGGTCATTGGCTGCCCATCAACCCTTCCTTTGAGGAACAGAGCTTTAAGATGCTGCCTCTCGTCATCGGCAGGTTTCTCAAAGATAGCCGTCATCGGATCCAGAGCCAACTGAGCTATCTGATTAGAAAATTCCAACTCATCATCACTGGCTGGTGCAAGAAACTCCATCGGCAACATGGGCTGGTGCAAGAAACTCCATCGGCAACATGAAGACCATGTTGACGCCTGCCGATGGACCTTCCCTCTTAGTGTCTGACGGCTGCCGACTTCCAGAGTTCTCTCCCTTGTTTAGCTCTTCTTGCCTTTCACGTTGCAATCTCCTTTTCTGTGTCTTGGTTAATCCTCCAGGGCACCATGGAGGAAGTGGCCTTTGCCTTGCCGTCGGGCGTCGGTTCTCCCTTGACTCCATACGATGCGTGTTATCATCCCTGCAAAATATGAATTCATCGGGAACCCGCGCATCAGCCATTTCCTCGAGCTCTTCTTGGTTCCTAGGAAAATACTGGACACGGTCACTAAGTCTGTCGTGCCCACTAAATCTGCCCCCCAGCCGGTCATGAACTGACACCCTTCCTCTGATCGGCCCATTAAATCGCCGTTCATCATCATGATAATGCCGATCGATCCTATCGTACCGATCATAACCGTTGCACTCAGGGCAGTCTCTGACAGTAGGAAGCTTGATATTTTCCTCAAAACAATGGATGAAGAATGGACAATTCCAATGATCCCTGTGCCGATTCCACTCCTGTCGGCGTCTTTCTTCTTCCTGTCGATAATCTTCCTGCTGGCGCCGATACCGATCTTCCCGTTGTTGCCAATTTTCTCGAGGCCTTCTATGAGTTATGACGATACCAGATCGAGGAGGCCTTCCTGAGCTAGTTCCTTCCTGGACCAAGCCCTTACTTCTTGCATCGGCAGTAGTAACTTGATGCTGAGGATCTACCGATGCACTCTTCTCAGCTGTCTCCGATGTTAAGACATTAGCCTTCCCCTTAGCATCCAACATGTTTGTCGGGAAAGGATGTTGGTTTATCTTCATCGGCTTCTGGGCTTTGGAACTGTCAAACTTGATTCTCCCTGACTCTATAGCCGATTGCAGCTGCTGTCTGAATACTTTGCACTCGTTGGTGTCATGGGAAGTTGCATTATGCCACTTGCAATATCTCATCCTCTTCAACTCTTCTGCCGATGGGATCACATGGTTAGGTGACAGTTTGATCTGACCTTCCTGAAGTAGAAAGTCAAATATCCTATCAGCCTTAGCGGTGTCAAAAGCAAACTTCTCTGGTTCCTTCTGCCCAAAAGGACAAGACATCGGCTTTTTGTTTTTTACCCACTCTGCCAAGCCGATTACTGGTTCTTCATCAGAATCTGAGCTTGTTGCTTCATCGACAAATGACACTTTCCTATTCCATGCTCTTTTAGGCTCGAAAGGCTTGATGTCTTGATCAGAAATCCTCTGCACCAAATGACTTAAACTTTCGAACTCCTGAGAGGCATACTTATCCCTGATATGTGGCAACAAACCCTGGAAAGCCAAATCGGCTAGCTGCCGATCATCCAGAACCAAGCTATAACATTTATTCTTGACCTCTCGTATCCTCTGCACAAAACCCTCAACCGACTCATCATTACGTTGCCTCAACTTGACCAAGTCGGTGATCTTCTTCTCATGAACCCCCGAGAAGAAGTATTTGTGGAATTGCTTCTCTAGATCGGCCCAAGTAATTACTGAGTTGGGAGGTAATGATATGAACCAAGTAAAGGCCGATCCAGACAATGATGATGAAAATAGACGAACCCTCAATTCGTCCCTGTTACCAGCCTCTCCACATTGAATGATGAACCTGTTGACATGCTCCATGGTTGACGTGTCGTCCTGCCCGGAAAACTTTGTAAAATCCGGTACCTTGTACCGATGTGGAAGCGGGATCAAATCATACGCGGGAGGATACGATGTCCGATAAGAGTAAGTGTTGACTTTGGGTTTTATCCCAAATTGTTCCCTCATTACTTCAGCAATCTTATCGGCCCAATATGCATCGGCATCTTGCCGATGAGGCGGCTGCGGATCTGGCACTTGGTGGCGAACCTCCACGTGTCTGTTCGGGACGTGATCTGCACGGAACATTGTATTGATCACCTGTCCTCCAATCTGCGGACCACCAAACTGCTGTCCACCGATTGGCTGTCCTCCAAGTTGCTGTCCAAAATTCATTGGCTGGTTGGGAATCCCCTGACCTTGGAACCCGGGATAGACCTGCCCTTGCTGGAACCCTATAGTCTGGTAACTCTGCTGGGGCGATTGTGGAAAGGCTTGCTGTCCAAGCCATCCATTATTAGCGTTCATCGGCATAGGTGCTGCCGATGATTGGTAATTGGGTACCGTCGTTGAATTGACATACCCCGACTGAGCCATAGACCTCTGTTGCATCAGCATTGACTCTGCCGATGCGTTGGGCATCTGGAACATTGAATCTTGAGGATTTCCAGTGTGAGGCCTTGTAGTAGTAGTAGTGGTATACCGAGGACTCTGGTTCACCGGCGCATTGGGAGGTGCCGATGTCATAGGAGTTTTGCCCCTCATGTCAGTTATTTGTGATGTTCCCGGTGTCAACTCTGGAGGCATACCGTAACCCCACCAGTTGGGAGGAAGAGTCAACCCTGACATTGCCGATGCCAACATATCTGTTGTCAGTTTATGCTGCCCAACTGAAATTTGTGGGTTGGTTGTCATCGGCATAGATAGTGCACCAGTAGTCCCCGATGTACTTGGAGGGACGGCAGATTGTGCACTTGCAGTCGTCAAGGCAGCCGATGGAGCCGTGACCTCTGGTGCCGTTGGCTGATGATGGGAGGGGCCCACATAATCTGGTGGGATTTGTCCTTCCTTGAAAGTTCTTGCCACGGTATTGAAAACCGTATTAGACAGTACACCAGCTTGGTTAATCAACGCTCGATTGATGGCATTGTCAACCATATCTTGAAGCTTGCCAGGATTGGCGTCAAAGGTAACCTGCCGTGGTGCCGGCAGTGCATCTTTCTGGACCACTTCGCCGCTCCTGTTTATGCTGAAAGACCTCAGGCATTGCTGCTTGAACTCTTCCATGGCTTGGGCAATAGCTTGCTTCTGCTCATCCTTGAGGTTGGCCTCCGTCACGGGGATGACGTTCTCTTGATCGAGGTCAGAGATCGACATGTTGATCTTGATCTTGAATCCTGTCCCACTGGGCGTGCCAAAAGATGTGTTGATGCAAAACTGATCTGCAAACACAAAGGGCTAATACCCGATTCAAACGTTAAGGCGTGCCAGCCGATTTGACCTTGCTATCGGCAAAGGTGATAACTCGAATACTTTAGTCCTGACAACAGCGATGCGCCCGGATGTCACGGCTAAGAGGTACTCACGCGGAACTTGAGAACACGCCGAGCTTAAGTCGATGAATTCCTAAGAACTCGTAACAAAAGGAAAAAGTATGACGAAGTCGTCGAAAAGTAAATGCTGGAATATGAGTAAAAACGTGTGTTTGATTCATTGATTTTTTTTTACAAGGCCCTAGGGTCTATATTTATACCCTGCTCAAAGAGCTACAACCAGACACGATTAGAATTCGAATTCCAAATTACACGGAATCCGTATACAAAACGATGCAAATAATTAAGGAAATAACAAAACTATCCCTCGTGACAAACCGAAACTCCACATAAGGACCGGCAGCTTCCGGACTCCCTCTTTGCATCATCGGCAGACCCTTTGCCATAGTCATCGGCAGACTTTCTTATCTAGCCATCGGCACCATATTACTGCCTGTGGACTTAGTCACGTTCAACTTCTCCCTCATCGGCAACCATCCTCATCGGCAACCCACTTTGTAAACATCGTACTGCCACCTTATCCTGCCATCCTAGACACGTGCCCAAAAACGGTGTCAACATTTACTAATCAACTTGTCTAGTTGAAGTTTGTAGAAATTTTAAATAGGCTATTCACCCCCCTCTAGCCATTTGGACCTTTCAATAACCCCCTGCAGAAATAGATAAATAGCAAAACTCGTGGAATTCTGTCAGATCAAACCCTAATTCTAGGTATTGCTTGCATATGGATCATTTTCCTTGTTTATTTGATGATTAAAATTAATACTTAAAGACCGTCAACACACTCCCCCATACTTAGGCTTTTACTCATCCTCGAGAAATGGATGGTTTAGAAAAACAATTGGGGTTAAAATATTGTAAAGCATTCTTTTTATACCTGCAGGGTGTTGTAAAATGTCCACTATGTACTATAGTCAGGGAATTATATGGTCGAAGTAGAGATCCTTTCTTCTTCTCAACCCTGTCACTTGGAGTGTTTGTATATTTTTGAAAAGAAAACTTAGCATACCTTTATCCTCATAGGCGCTCTCAGATCACTCATTTATCTTTCATATATCTCACTGAGGCTGTTTTAATTTGCAGAAATTATCAAGCTTACTTACCTTGCATTTATTGCCTGATCAAAACGGGATCCGAGGAGAGGAATGCTATACTCTTAGATCAAAGACTTTAAAAATTAAAAACTTGTCAACTCTTACTGGCATATTGCTTATTAGAGGAACCATGGGCTATCATTTTCTTTTTATCATATTTTAACATCTCATAATTTTTTTTCTTAGGTGGATACCGCGGTACCCTTAATTCTACTGCCGGACACTTGTCCATTTTTTCTACGAGGTTTCCGAGCACTTGCTCTTTTTTATTTCCATGAAATTCATATTTTTGCATAGCCCATGCCTCTAATGCAATAATACTTCGGAAGAGTGAATCTTTCTGAATAAAAATATCTTCATCTTAGGAGTATGATAAATCTCTCAACAAGGGTCTAACTCGTTTTGAACAAACTCAATACAAAGCAGATAGCTTAAATTATCATAATTAACATTTTCAGGTTTAGCAGGCATATAAAACACTGAGGATGGTAGCTATATTTTTAAAACTTTTTGAAAGAAATTCTCCAAGTGACAAAGATATCAAGAATAAGGTACTCATACTCTACCATCTCACATTCCACATTGACTTAAGTAACATAGAGTTTTAAAATGATTTTTCAATAATTGCAGGTTTTCAGGAGATATCATAGAGTGAGATCGATCATGATTAGAAATATTTTTATCTTTTTAATTTATCATGTTTAGAGACAATACTCTGCACGAACCAAGATGTATATGTATGTGTGTAGAGCGTGCAGAGTATGTACCTGAATCGTGGAGAGGTGCGGTTGAAGTTTATTCAGCATGTCGGGGGATCTCCCCCATACTTGTTTCCTGTTCTCTTGCATAAAAATAAAGTAGAGACACACGAGACATAATAATAATAACACAATCTTTATTTATTCTCTTGAGGCATTTATTACAATCAATCTAACTAATGAATAATGAAACAAATCTAATAACGAATCTAAGCCAAATCTAATCGAATCTAATAATGAATAACTAAGATACAAGCCTCAAGATCTAATCTGAACAGCTCAGCGTCGCTCTAGCTCCTTTATCTTATCAGTGGCCCTAGAAAGGTCGCGTCTAAGGTTGAGCACAGTAGTGTTCAAGTTAGAGACCTGCCTATTAAGGAAGTTAACCGAGGACTGGAGCTCCATCATTAGCTTGTCTGTCCCACGGATTTCCTTATCTAAGTCGGCTATAGTCTTACGATGCTTAGGAGGTGTCTCGAAGGAGTTGAGGGCATACTTTGGAGCTTCCTTCAGTGGGATGAAGTGAACCTTCACTGCTTTGTTTCCCTCGAAGTAGGGCCTCTCTTCCTCCGTGGTGTAGCGGACGCTGTGGATCTCGCCGCTCCTGTTGGTCTTGACGCCTACAACCCTCTCATTGGGCTTAGGCGGCAGGACCCTCGTGTCGGCTCGCACCTTGACGATCGCCTCCTGCTTAGCTGATGGCCCCTTAAGAAGAAGGGGCTGCGGCGGCACGGTGAGAACTAGTTGGGCGTAGTAGGATTGGGTGGAGCTGCGCTGGCATGATGGCATGGCTGCTAGCTGTCGCTCCGTGTTGGCTAGCACGAGCGCGTAGGCATCTGGATCTTCCTTGGGCTTCTTATTAAGGTCGTAGGGAATGATCTTCCAATGGGGGTTGAACTCGTCAGCCATTGGAGCAGTGAGAGACTAAGCAAGCTCTAATTGAGGAATGAATGAATGAATGAATTGGTGTTGAAAGCTGACGTCATGGGTTTTATATAGGGGTCAAAAGTGCCTCTAGAATATTCCACGGGATAAATCCCACCACCAAACTTGCGTAACAACCCATCCGTAGGGTTTTTTGGATAGAGATGGGCGAGATTATCGTAACAGAAAAATGGCGATGAGAGGGGCTAGGGGCAGGGCGCCCGCCCTAATGCCTAGGGCGCCTGCCTCCTCTGTCGGCCCGCTCGCTCGTGTTTGTTTCTAGAAGTATTATTATCTTGAAAAATATATACGTGGCCCAAAAATGTCAGATGAAAAAGGTCAGGCTCTAATTCTCCATTGGAATGTAAAAATGGATCATGTCTATTTCCTCTAATTCTTTATTGGGTTCTAAAAATAATTTAAGACGTTGACCGTTTACCTTGAATAACGTACCTTCGTCATTTTGAAGTGTGATAACTCCATGGGATGATGAATTGATTACCTTGTATGGTACTTCCCATTTACTCCAGAGTTTTCCATACCCGAAAAGCTTCACCCTGGAATTAAAAAGGAATACCTTATCTCCGGGTGAGAACTCCTTCTTCTTGATTCTCTTGTCATGCCATCTTTTGACTCTATCTTTGTAGATCTTCGAATTATGATATGCTTTCTCTTGCCATTCTTCCAATTCTGATAACTGCATTCTTCTATGATCTCCAGCAACATCTAGGTCCATATTCCATCTCCTTATGGCCCAGTGTGCTTTGAACTCTAGTTCAACAGATAGGTGGCAAGTCTTCCCGTACACCAATTGGTATGGAGAAATCCCAATTGGGGTGTTGTATGCTGTCCGGTATGCCTAGAGTGCATCAGGTAACTTGTCCTTCGATGCCGTTCCCATCTCATTTACTGTCTTCTGAAGAATGTTCTTGATTTGCTTGTTGGAAGTCTCTGCTTGACCACTTGTCTGAGGATGATAGGGGGTAGCGATGTTGTGACGGATTCCATGTCTTGATAGATAGTGCTCGAACCGTTTGTCGATGAAATATGATCCTCCATCACTTATCACTACTCTGGGGACTCCAAATCTTGGAAATATGATTTCTTCAAACATCCTCTTTGAACTTATGTTGTCGGCGTGCTTGCATGGTAGTGCTTCTACCCACTTGGAGACATAGTCAACCGCCACCAAGATGAACTCACATTTCTTTGATGAGGGAAATGGACCCATGTAGTATATTCCCCAGACATCAAAGAACTCTATCTGAAGGTTGTTGGTGAGTGGCATGACATCTCTTGTATTTATGTTTCCGTGTCTTTGACATGGCCCATATCTTCTAATATATTGCTTCGTGTCTTCATACATTGTTGGCTAGTAGAATCCACATTGCCAGATCTTTGAATGTGTACGAAATGCTCCATAATGACCTCCATATGGTGATGAATGGCATCTGTCGATGATATTCCATCCTTCCTCAGTGGTCACACATCTCGTGCGTAAGCCATCAGAGCATACTCGGAAGAGGTATGGCTCATCCCATATGTGTGAACGACTTTCTTGAATAAGCTTCTTCTTATTCGCTCCTGGTGGTACATACCCTAAAACCATAAAATCAACAATATCTGCATACCAAGGGTCAGACCTGTTGATTCCGTAGAGCATGTCGTCCTGAAGTGAATCATTGATGGGTGTTTCCTGTGGATTCTTAAAGTGCATTCTAGACAAGTGATAAGCAATAGAATTTTCTACTCCCTTTTTATCTTTTATTTCTAAGTCAAATTCTTGGAGTAATAAGATCCATCTAATTAAGCGAGGTTTAGCATCTTTTTTAGTGAGCAGATATTTCAATGCAGCATGATCAGTGTAAACAATTATTTTAGCTCCAAGTAAATAAGATCTAAATTTATCAATGGCAAAGACAACAGCCAAAAGCTCTTTTTGGTTTTGCATAATTAAGTTGAGCTCTTGTCAAAGTTTTACTGGCGTAAGCAATTACATGATGCTTCTTGTCTTTAGTTTGTCCCAAAACTGCCCCCACAACATAATCACTAGCATCACACATAATTTCAAAAGGCAACGACCAATCAGGGGGTTGAATGATTGGTGCAGAGATGAGTGCATTCTTTAATAATTCAAAAGCTGTTAGACATGCATCATCAAATTGGAAAGGAGCATCCTTGGCTAGCAAAAGAGTGAGTGGTCTAGCAATGAATGAAAAATCTTTTATGAATTTGCGATAAAAACCAGCATGGCCAAGAAAGCTTCAACCTTTTACATTTATAATATAGGTGGAGGTAGTTGTTCAATTACTTCAATTTTAGCTTTGTCTACCTTAATACCTCTTTCAGACACTAGGTGTCCTAGCACTATTCCTTCCCTAACCATAAAATGACATTTTTTTCAATTAAGGACTAAGTGCTTTTCTGCACATCTTTGCAAAACCTTGTCTAAGTTTGCAAAACCTTGATGACTGTCATGCCTCCCTTTTTAGGCACAACTTGCACTGGGCTCACCCACTCATTATGCGGCACATGATATATAATCCCTACATGTAGCAACTTTATAACTTCCCTTTTAACTACTTCCCTCATCGCGTTGTTAAGTCTATGTTGGGGCTCTCGAGAAGGTGAAACAGAAGGATCTGTCAGAATACGATGAGTACAAATCATTGTAAGATCTTGGAGTGCATAGCCAAAGACTGAGTGATGTTTTTCTAGAACAGTTATTAATCACAGAGTTTGCTCCTGAGTGAGTTTATCACTAATGATTATAGGGAACTCTGGATTATTATTCAGGAAAGCGTAGATAAGACCGGGTGGTAGAGGTTTAAGCTCTATGGGAAGGGTTCAGGTTTAGAAGGTTCAGCCTCCTCTTCTATGAAGAACAGGGCTTCTTCTTCAGAGGAAATAAATGACTTCAGAGGAAAGCTCTTATTCCTCCAACCATTCGCTAGGTATCCAAACAGATGACTTCAGAGGAAAGCTCTGATTCCTCCAACCATTCGCTACTCATGATTGAAATAAGCTCTCTAAATTGATATTCGTTTGGTAAACAAATGCTAGAATGGCCGCTTTGGGGTTTCTCTATAGAATGGTAATTTGAAATATTTCCAAAATAGGCAAAAAGATCAGATTTTATATCCAACATGAAATCAGGTGGTGGAATTTCTTCCTTTTGTGGCTCAGAACTTTGGATAGCTAAAGCAGATGAAGAATTTGGCAGAGTGTCTACTTTGGTTTCGTAGGTTTCATCATGTAGGGTATTATCTATCTAAGCTTCTAGGATTCTGTCTAAGATTGCCCTAGCTTCATTAGTTGGGATACGAAAGAAAGAACCACTAGACATTGTATGTAGCAATTGTTTATGATTTTTGTGAAGAACTCCAAAGAAATGTAGAAGAAGAATAGGGTCTTCAAGATTAAGCTTCGGACCAGATTCTAAAAGCTCAGAAAAACATTTCCAAGATTTACCCAAAGTTTCATTTTCTTTTTGTTTAAAAGATAGAACTTTGAGTCTAAGATCGACGATATGGTCGAGGGAATAAAAATCTAGACAAAAGTTGCCTCGTAAAACTCCCCATTCACCTCGTTGTTGACTTACCTTCTGTCTATACCATTGTCTAGCTTCTCCCCTTAAAGAAAAAGGAAAAAGCTTCCAACGTAAAGTTTTATCAGAAATGCCTTCAATGCAAAGACAATCGCATGTTTGCTCAAAATCTCTAATATGAAAGGGTTTTCGTCTTCCTTTCCCAAAAAAGATAGGTTCTCAATCATGGCAATTAACCTCGAACTTAACCTATACTGGGATGTTTAGATAGGCTGTGATGACTCCCATGGTAAAAGATCAGTTTCCGAAGGTGTTGCAAATTGATAAATCGATTTAGAATCTTGGTTTTCCATAAGGTAAGAATAAAGAAAATAGAGAATATAAAAAGATAAAAAAGATAAAAGTATAAATATAGGCTAGTATCAAGACTCAAGGTTATCTCAGCAAACCGTCTTTGTCCCCGACAACGGCGCCAGAAATGCTTGTTGATATTTGGTAACGCAATCAGGAATTGATCCGTAAGCGCACAGATATCGGTGAGCACTTCACCCGGGAGGTTATCTAAAGTATCGTATTTATATTTTACCACTAGGAGAAAGCATGCATCTAACTAACCAAATCTATTACTACTAACCTTTAGGCTACAACCACTATGATTTGATGTGAGCGATGTATAGAGAAGACTAAGATTGCACCCTAGTTCTATCCTTGGTAAGGATGATCTACTGCTCTATTGGGGAGGCTTACGGAATCTAGACACCACAAAGGATATTCAACCCGCACCTATAAACCCTACCGATCCTGCTAATGGGATTATAGACTACAAAGGTAGCTACAAAAATGTCACGTTCCTCGCTACTACCATGATCCGGCTAGACAGGAGATATCTATGAGTATCCTAGCCCAAACACCACATTTACGCTAGCGATGATTACTCTAAACTCTATGCGAAGAGATCAAAGTAAACTCATAAACCAAAGAACAATAAAACAAAGAACTTACTAGAATTTAGAAGTCGAAATACTGAAGAATCCTAGGAGCAAGCCTCGGGTTAGGAGACTTGATCCCGCACGTGTTGATATTTAGGAACGCAATAAGGAATTGATCCGCAAGCGCACGGATATCGGTGAGCACTTCATCCGGAAGGTTATCCAGAGTATCGTATTTATTTTTTTACCACTAGGAGAAAGAGTGCATCTGACTAACCCGGTCTATTACTACTAACCTTTAGGCTACAAAGAATGTTTATCGATGTGAGTGATATATAGAGAAGACTGCAACCGTAGTCTCTTTCTAACCTTGGTAAGGATGATCTACTGCTCTATTTGGGAAGCTTACGGAATCTAGACACCACAGAGGATGTTCAACCAGCACCTATAAACCCTGTCCTTCCTGCTAACGAGATATGGTTTGCAAAGGTAACTCGGAAATGTCACGTTCCTCGCTACTACCACGGTCCAGCTAGTCAGGGGATATCTATGAGTATCCTAGCCCAAACACCACATCTACGCTAGAGATGATTACTCTAAACTCTACGCAAATAGATTAAAGTAAACTCATAAACCAAAGAACAATAAAACAAGAACTTACTAGAATTTAGAAGTCGAAATACTGAAGAATCCTAGGAGCAAGCCTCGGGTTAGAAGACTTGATCCCACAGGTACAACCTCGGAGTAGACACCGACAGGCCGGGCTTCCTCCGATCTACACCTCCACTCTATCTGTCTCAATCTAGTAGAAACTAGAAGATCTAATTCTACTCACATTGGATGCTAAGCCTAAAAGAAATTTTATTTAGAGGAGAGGTATTCCTTCGAGGGCAACTCTCAACTCTATGATGAACTTGTCTCCTCCAGGGGCCAGGGGGTCTGGTTTTATAGTCCCCTCAAGTGAACGTGAGCCGTCGGATCAAACCGACATTGATTGAACGGTTATCCTTGATCCTTTAGGTCGGTGGAGCTTGGTCCGCGAAAAGAGTTCTGATTGGAGTCCAGAGGGGGGCGGGCGCCCTGGGCCAGGTCCCGTTCGGCCTCTGCTTTGTTCTCGTTGCTTCTGGAGTCTTCTAGATGGTAGAAAATTATGCGGTGCATTGATATCTCTATGTAATCCCGACATGTGGGCCTTTCTTCCTTATTTCCTGATAACCCCCTGCAGAAACAGATAAACAACAAAACTCATGGAATTCTGTCAGATCAAACCCTAATTCTAGGTGTTGTTTGCATATTGGTCCTTTCTCTTGTTTATTTGATAATTAAAATTGATACTTAAGAACCGTCAACAAATACCCCCATACTTAGGCTTTTACTCATCCTCGAGAAAAGGATGGTTAAGAAAAATATCTGGGGTAAAGCATTCTCTTCATACCTGCAGGGTGTTGTAAAAATTCACTGTATACTGTAGTCAGGGAAAATATATGATCAAGAGTAGAGATCCTTTCTTCCTTTCAATCTTGTTACTTGGAGTTTTTGTATATTTTTGAAAGAAATTTAGCATACCTTTTATCCTCGTAGGTTCTCTCAGGTCACTCATTATCTTTTATATATCTCACTGAGGCTGTTTTAATTTGCAAAAATTTTCAAGCATACTTACCTTTTATTTATTGCCTGATCAAAATGGGATCCGAGGATAAGAATGTCATACTCTTAGATCAAAGACTTTGAAAATTAAAAACGTGTCAACTCTTGCTGGCATATTGCTTATTAGAGCGACCATGGGCTATCATTTTCTTCTTTTCTCTTTTCTTTTTTTAAGTGGATACCGAGGTACCCCTAATTCTACTGTCGGACACTTGTCCATTTTTTTGCGAGGTTATCGAGCACTTGCTCCTTTTTATTTCCTCAAAATATCCTTATTTTTGCATAGCCCATGCCTCTAATGCAATAATACTTCGGAAGAGTGAATCTTTCTGAATAGATGTCTTGATCTTAGGAGCATGATAATTCTCTCAACAAGGGTCTAACTCATTTTGAACAAACTCAATATAGAGCAGATAGCTTTTCTAATTATCATAATTAATATTTTTAGTTTTATCAGGCATATAAAACACTGAGGATGGTAGCTAGAATTTTGAAGATTTTGAAATAAATTCTCCAAGCAACAATGATAAGAATAAGAAACTCATACTCTACCATCTCATATTCCATAATGACTTAAGTAACACAGGGTTTTAAAATGATTTTGCAAGTTACAGGAAATATCACACAGTGAGATTAATCATGATTAGAAACATTTTAATCTTTGTAATTTATCATGTCGGAGACAATATTCTGCATAATCCAAGATATGTATGTGTAAAGTGTAAAGTAAAGCGTGCAGAGTATGTACCTGAATCGTGGAGTGGTGTAGTCGAAGTGTGTTTGGCATGTCGAGGGATCTCCCCCATACTTGTTTTCTGCTTTCTTGCTTAAAAAATAAAGTAGAGACACACAAGACATAATAATAGTTATAATAATCTTTATTAATCTTGAGGCGTTTATTACAAATGACTAGTAGCAAACTGACGATAATAGTAAAATCTAAACCGAATTTAAAGATAAATAACTAAGATGCATTGCCTCAAGATCTAATCTAGATAACTTAGCGGCGCTCTAACTCCTTGATCTTCTTATTGGCACTAGCAAGATCATGCCTGAGGCCTACTATAACGGTGTTGTGGTTAGGGAGCTGCCTAGTGAGGGAGTTAACCGAGGACTAGAGGTCTATGATGACTCTGTCTAGCCTGCGAACGTCCTCATCAATATCTACTATAGTCTTGCGACGCTTAGGAGGTGTCTCGAAAGCATTGAGAGCATGCTTCGGGGCTGCCTTTGGAGGGATGAAACGGACTTTGGCTGCTCTAATGCCTTCAAAGTAAGGCCTCTCCTCCTCCGTAGTGTTGCGGATGCTGCTGATCTCGCCGCTCCGGTTAGTCTTGACTCCAACGACCCTCTCATTGGGTCTGGGTGGAAGGATCCTCGTGCCGGTTGGCACCTTGATGGTGGTCTCCTTCTTGGATGATGATCCTTGAGAAGTAGGGGTTGTGGTGGTGCGGTGAGAACTGGTTGAGCATGGTAGGATTGGGCGGAGCTGCGCTGGCGTAATGGCATAGCTTCGGGACGAGAGCACGGGCGTCGGGGTCTTCCATAGGCTTCATGTTGAGGTTGAAGGGGACGACTTCCCAATTGTCATGGAACTCTTCGGCCATTGGAGCAGCGAGGAACTAAACAAGCTCTAATTGAAGAAGAAGAGAAGGCTTGGGTGGATTGGTGTTTGAAAACTGACGTCAGGGGTCTGTTTATATTGGAGTCAAAAAGTGCCTCTAGGGGTTGTTCGGGTTGCTCCCGTCGATGGGCGTGCAAAACTTTGCATCTGAAGGATTATTCGGATTACCATAAGTGTGTTTTCCATAACAGAGGAAATCGGGACCGAGAGGAGTTAGGGGCTGGGCGCCCGTCCTCTTCATCAGGGCGCCCGCCCTGTGTCTGGCCCCTCTGTGGGCCCGCTTCCTTGAGCGTGTTTCTAGATGCAAAACTTTTTAGGAATATATATATATGACCCAAAAACGTCAGATTAAAAAGGTCAGGCTCTAATTCTCCATGGGAAGGTAAAAATGAATTACGTCTATTTCTTCTAATTCTTTATTGGGCTCTAAAAATAATTTAAGACGTTGACCATTTACCTTGAATAACGTACCTTCGTTATTTTGAAGTGTGATAGCTCCGTGGGATGATGAATTGATTACCTTGAATGGTCCTTCCCATTTACTCCGGAGTTTTCCATGCCCGAAAAGCTTCACCCTGGAATTAAAAAATGATACCTTATCTCTGGGTGTGAACTCCTTCTTCTTGATCCTCTTGTCATGCCACCTTTTGACTCTTTCTTTGTAGATCTTCGAATTGTGATATGCTTTCTCTCGCCATTCTTCCAATTCTGATAGTTGCATTCTTCTATGATCTCCAGCGACATCTAGGTCCATATTCCATCTCCTTATGGCCCACTATGCCTTGAACTCTAGTTCAACAGGTAGGTGGCAAGTCTTCCCGTACACCAATTGGTATGGAGACATTCCAATTGGGGTCTTGTATGCTGTCCGGTATGCCCAGAGTGCATCAGGTAACTTGTCTTTCCATGTCATTCCCATTTCATTTACTGTCTTCTGAAGAATATTCTTGATTTGCTTGTTGGAAGTTTCTGCTTGGCCACTTGTCTGAGGATGATAGGGAGTAGCGACGTTGTGACAGATTCCATGTTTTGATAGATATTGCTTGAAGTGTTTGTCGATGAAGTGTGCTCCTCCATCACTTATCACTACTCTGCGAACTCCAAATCTTGGAAATATAATTTCTTCAAACATCCTCTTTGAACTGATGTTGTCGGCATGTTTGCAAGGTAATGCCTCTACCCACTTGGAGACGTAGTCAACTGCCACCAAGATGTACTCACACTTCTTTGATGGGGGAAATGGACCCATGTAGTCTATTCCCCAGACGTCAAAGAGCTCAATCTGAAGGTTGTTAGTGAGTGGCATGGCATCTCTTGTGTTTATGTTTCCGTGCCTTTGACATGGCCCACATCTTCTGATATATTGCTTCGTGTCTTCATACATTATAGGCCAGTAGAATCCACACTGCCAGATCTTTGAATGTGTACGGAATGCTCCATAATGACCTCCATATGGTGATGAATGACATCTGTCGATGATCTTCCATCCTTCCTCAGTGGTCACACATCTCCTGAGTAAGCCATCTGAGCATACTCGGAAGAGGTATGGCTCATCCCATATATGTGAACGACTTTCTTGAATAAGCTTCTTCTTGTTTGCTCCTGGTGGTACATACCCTGAAACCATAAAATTAATAATATCTGCATACCAGGGGTCAGACCTGTTAATCCCGTAGAGCATGTCGTCCCTGAGTGAATCATTGATGGGGGTTTCCTGTGGACTCTTAAAATACATTCTAGACAAGTGATCGGCAACGGAATTTTCTACTCCCTTTTTATCTTTCATTTCTAAGTCAAATTTTAGGAGTAATAAAATCCATCTAATCAGGCGAGGTTTATCATCTTTTTTAGTGAGCAGATATTTTAGTGCAGCATAATCAGTGTAAACAGTTATTTTAGCTCTAACTAAATAAGATCTAAATTTATCAATGGCAAAGACAACAGCCAGAAGCTCTTTTTCAGTGGTTGCATAATTAAGTTGAGCTCCTGTCAAAGTTTTACTGGCATAAGCAATTGCATGATGCTTCTTATTTTTAGTTTGTCCCAAAACTGCCCCCACAGCATAATCACTAGCATCACACATAATTTCAAAAGGCAACGACCAATCAGGGGGTTGAATGATTGGTGCAGAGATGAGTGCTTTCTTTAATAAATTGAAAGATGTTAGACATGCATCATCAAATTCGAAAGGAGTATCCTTGGCTAGCAAAAGAGTAAGTGGTCTAGCAATAAATGAAAAATCTTTTATGAATCTGCGATAAAAACCAGCATGGCCAAGAAAGCTTCGAATTCCTTTTATATTCACAGGTGGTGGTAGTTGTTCAATTACTTCGATTTTAGCTTTGTCTACCTCAATTCCTTTTTCAGACACTAGGTGTCCCAGCACTATTCCTTCCCTAACCATAAAATGACATTTTTCCCAATTAAGGATTAAGTGCTTTTCTTCACATCTTTGCAAAACCTTGTCTAAGTTTTCAAGACAACTATCAAAAGGTATTCCATAAACAGAGAAATCATCCATGAAAACTTCCATAATCTCTTCAATCATATCAGAAAATATAGACATCATGCATCTTTGAAAAGAAGCTGGTGCATTACATAACCCAAAAGACATTCTACGGTAAGCATAAGTTCCATATGCGCATGTAAAAGTGGTTTTGCTTTGATCATCGGGATGGATCGGGATTTGATGATACCCTGAATATCCATCTAAGAAACAGAAGAACGAATGATTCGCTAATCGCTCTAGCATCTCATCTATGAAAGGTAAAGGAAAATGATCCTTTCTCGTGGCTTTGTTTAATTTTCTATAGTCGATGCACATCCGCCATCATGTGACGGTGCGTTGCAGAATTAGCTCGTTCTTTTCATTCATGATGACAGTCATGCCTCCCTTTTTAGGCACAACTTGCACTGGGCTCACCCACTCACTGTGCGGCACAGGATATATAATCCCTGCATGCAGCAACTTTAGAACTTCCTTTTTAACTACCTCTCTCATCATGTTGTTAAGTCTACGTTGGGGCTCTCGAGAAGGTGAAACAGAAGGATCTGTCGGAATACGATGGGTACAAATCATAGGACTAATTCCTGTAAGATCTTGGAGTGAGTAGCCGAAAACTGAGTGATGTTTCTCAAGAATGGTCATCAATCGCAGAGTTTGCTCCTGAGTGAGTTTATCACTAATGATCACAGGAAACTCTGGATTATTGTTTAAGAAAACATAGATAAGACCGGGTGGTAAAGTTTTAAGCTCTATGGGAGGTCTAGGTGTTTCTGCAAACTAATCTAAGGGTTCAGGTTCAGAAGGTTCAGCTTCTTCCTCTATGAAGAAAGGAGTTTCGTCTTCTAAGTCTGGTTCATCTAAAAGCTCTAGAGATGCAGCCTTTACCTCCTCCATAGGATCAGGCAAAAGATATGACTCGGCCTTATTATTCAAGGAGTGTGAAATTGTTATTGGAATTTTAAAGGTTTTTCCAAAAGAAATGTGTAGCTTTCCAGTATGACCTTCATAAAGGAGTCTTCTAAAGGGTTGTCCTATCAACAGGTCGAAGTCCCATGTATCAAAGATATAGAAGTTCAAATGAACCATGGAGCCTTCTACCGTAAGAGGTAGGACATTAATAATTCCAAGACTGGGGACTAAACGTCCCGAAGATTCCTTTATGACTTTTGTTGTGGGGGTTAAGACAAGATTTTTAAATAATTTAAGTGCAAAAGATTCAGACATGATGTTGATCCCCACAACAGGATTATAGAGAGCATCAAATTGATCAGAATCATAAGCACAGCGTATGTTATAGAGGGTGTGTCCAAACGGATCACATCAGAGGAAAGCTCTGACTCCTCCAACCATTCGCTACTCATGACTGAGATAAGTTCTCTTAATTGATATTCAGTTGATAAACAAACGCTAAACTGGCCATTTTGGGGTTTGTCAATAGAATGGTAGTTTGAAATGTTTCCAAAATCGGCAAAAAGATCAGATTCTATATCCAGCATGAAATCAGGTGGTGGAATTTCTTCCTTTTGTGGCTCAGAACTTGGGATAGCTAAAGTAGATGGAGAATTTAGCAGAGTGTCTACTTCAGCTTCGTGGGTTTCATCATTAAGGGTATTATCCATCTCAGCTTCTAGGATTCTATCTAGGATCACTCTAGCATCATCAGTAGGGATGCGAAAGAAAGAACCTCTAGACATTGTATGTAGCATTTGTTTATGATCTTTCTGAAGACCTCAAAAACAATGAAATAAAAGAACAAGGTCTTCAAGATTAAGGTTTGGACCAGATTCTAAAAGATCAGAAAAACGTTTCCAGGATTTTCCAAAAGTTTCATTATCTTTTTGTTTAAAAGATAGGACTTCGAGTCTAAGGTCGCCGATACGGTCGAGGGAATAAAAATCTAGACAAAAGTTAGCTCGTAAAACTCCCCATTCACCTCGTTGTTGACCTACCTGCTGATTATACCATTGTCTAGCTTCTCCCCTTAAAGAAAAAAGAAAAAGCTTCTAACGTAAAGTCTTATCAGAAATGCCTTCTATGCGAAGACAATCACATGTTTGCTCAAAATCTCTAATATGAAGGTAAGGGTTTTCGTCTTCCTTTCCTAAAAAAGGTAGGTTTTGAATCATGGCAATCAACCTAGAACTTAACCTATACTGGGATGTTTGGATAGGCTAGGATGACTCCCATGGTAAAAGGTCAGTTTCCGAAGGTGTTGCAAATTGATAGATTGATCTAGAATCTTGGTTTTCCATAAGGTAAGAGTGAAGAAAATAAATAAAGAATATAAAAGATAAGAAAAGATAGAAGTACAGATACAAGCTAGTAGTAAGACTCAAGGTTATCTCAGCAAACCGTCTTTCTCCCCGCCAACAGCGCCAGAAATGCTTGTTGATATTTGGGAACGTAATAAGGAATTGATCTGCAAGCGCACGGATATCAGTGAGCACTTCACCCGGGAGGTTATCCAGAGTATCGTATTTATTTTTTTACCACTAGGAGAAAGAGTGCATCTGACTAACCCGGTTTATTACTACTAACCTTTAGGCTACAAAGAATGTTTCTCGATGTGAGTGATATATAGAGAATACTGCAATCGTAGTCTCTTTCTAGCGTTGGTAAGGATGATCTACTACTCTATTGGGGAAGCTTACGGAAACTAGACACCACAGAGGATGTTCAACCCGCACCTATAAACCCTATCCTTCCTGCTAACGAGATATGGTTTACAAAGGTAACTCGGAAATGTCACGTTCCTCGCTACTACCACAGTCCAGCTAGTTAGGGGATATCTATGAGTATCCTAGCCCAAACACCACGTCTATGCTAGAGATGATTACTCTAAACTCTACGCGAAGAGATTAAAGTAAACTCATAAACCAAAGAACAATAAAACAAGAACTTACTAGAATTTAGAAGTCGAAATACTGAAGAATCCTAGGAGCAAGCCTCGGGTTAGAAGACTTGATCCCACAAGTACAACCTTGGAGTAGACACCGACAGGCCGGGCTTCCTCCGATCTACACCTCCACTCTATCTCTCTCAATCTAGTAGAAACTAGAAGATCTAATTCTACTCACATTGGATGCTAAGCCTAAAAGAAATTTTATTTAGAGGAGAGGTATTCCTTCGAGGGCACCTCTCAACTCTATGATGAACTTGTCTCCTCCAGGGGCCAGGGGGTCTGGTTTTAAAGTCCCCTCAAGTGAACGTGAGCCGTCGGATCAAACCGACATTGATTGAACGGTTATCCTTGATCCTTTAGGTCGGTGGAGCTTGGTCCGCGAAAAGAGTTCTAATTGGAGTTGAGAGGGGGGCGGGCGCCCTGGTCCCTACGGCGGGTGCCCTGGGCCAGGTCCCGTTCAGCCTCTGCTTTGTTCACGTGGCTTCTGGAGTCTTCTAGATGGTAGAAAATTGCGCGGTGCATTGATATCTCTATGTAATCCCGACATGTGGGCCTTTCTTCCTTATTTCCTGATAACCCCCAGCAGAAACAGATAAACAACAAAACTCATGGAATTCTGTCAGATCAAACCCTAATTCTTGGTGTTGTTTGCATATTGGTCCTTTCTCTTGTTTATTTGATAATTAAAATTGATACTTAAGAACCGTCAACAGCAGGTACAACCTCGGAGTAGACACTGACAAGTCGGGCTTCCTCCGATCTACACCTCCACTCTATCTCTCTCAATCTAGAAGAACTAATTCTAATCTCACATTGGATGCTAAGCCCTAGGAGATTGGAATCCAAGAGGGACCTCTCTCTCTGAATCGTCTCTAGAAAATATGCTAATGAATAATGGGATTGCCCTCCTCCAGGGGCCAGGGGCCTTGCTTATATAGCCCTTTCAAATGAACGTGGGCCGTCAGATCAAACTGACCTTAATTGAACGGTTTTCCTTGATCCTCAGAGGCGGTGGAGCATAATCCATGAGACTCGTGCTGATTGGCCACCATAGGGGGGCGGGCGCCCTAGAGGGCAGGGCGAGCACCCTGCTGTTGGGCCCGCTCGGCCTCCCGCTCGTTCGTGTGGCTTCTGGACTCTTCTAGACCGAGGAAAATTGGTGCACATGTTAATATCTCTATGTAAACCCGACGTGTGGGCCTTTCCTCCATATTTCCTGATAACCCCCTGTAGAAATAGATAAACAGCCAAACTCGTGGAATTCTATCAGATCAAACCCTAATTCTTGGTGTTGCTTGCATATGGATCCTTTTCCTTATTTATTTGATGATTAAAATTAATACTTAAGGACCGTCAACACTTACCTCCGCCACTGTGAGTATGGCCGGACAAAGGACGAGATGGGAGATGTTGAATCACGGCACTATTGTCATAACCCAACAGTCACCAATCCAATGTGCAAGACAAGGGACGAGGTACCGGGAAAGGCTGCCACGACCTAGAATAGAGCCCGGCAAGGCGTTACATGGCAGAACATGAAGATCCATAGTACGAAGGACGACCCCCATGATTAATAGGGACGACCATGCCGCTGCCATTACCCTAAAGATGTGATATCTAGTAACCACAATACTAACGTTGTAATCTCACTGTGCACTAGAGTAGGAACTTAGACTTACCTCTATAAAAACCTACCTCCCCTTGAGGCTATAAAAGGGGAGGCAGGGCACCGTCTAGGAGGAGGTCGAACACGATCAACACACTAGCCAACATACAAACCATAACACTCCAGAGAACTCACACGAGCACTCTGTCACCTACAAAGCCAAGACCTGGGACCGCCCCTCTCTCTCGCAATTAGCTTGTATCCCCTACTACAAGCACTTCAGGTGCAAGATAATACAGGATCCGACCCCCTCACTGGACTTAGGGCATCGTTGACCTAAACCAGTCTAAATTCCTTGTGTTCTTCTTGCATCACTGTTGGGTATTCTTAACGTCATTACCAAAAGTAGACTTAGTTTTCTAATTCTGATAACAGCGCCAAAAATGCCAAACCTATCCCTCATACCACTTAAGCCAAGTTGTCATCCCCAGCATGACATGAGAGACGCGGTATTGAAATATGCAATTGCTCATCTAGATAAATAATAAATGGGATCTGCAAGCACACAGATTAATACCGATGTAGCATTTTAACCGGGAAGTATTCCAGGTATCGTTCTTTATATTTTTACCACTGGGAAGGGATTAGTAATCATCAATGTTGATTATAGAATGGAATAGTGACAAAGATAATTAATCTGATCAGCATAAGTTAGCCATATATAAATATGATAAGCACCTCAATTAGATATTCTAGCAAGTCATTAGCATGGTATTAGGACGAACTACAAGAATATTTCCTAAGTTATTCTTAACTATACAGTCTAGCATATCATAGTTAGTGCAATTATACTTAGCAATCATTGTGAGACAGGACTACGCCCATGCATAGTGATATTAGCAAGGAATATGAGAAACATCGTAATCACTCCCCTGTAATAATGTTGCTCTGCCAGCCCAATACACGAGAGAGGGACTATATAAGAATCAATGGAGCAGTCACTACCACGAACTACCCCACGATCTGGCATATAGGGTACAATCGCAGATAAATATGGTATAGGCAACACGCCTACACAATATCTATCATTTACCCATGGATCCAATGGATAAAAGCTATACGATCCTAAACATGTATATAATTCTAATCTAACTAAGCCAAGTACATAACTATGATAAACTAAGAACAATATAATTGCAAATATAAACAAGTAGAGCAAAGTCATAATCAATATATGGAAGTAGAACAAAGTCATATTCATAATATCGAAGAACAAAAATGAACAATTGAAGAACAATAGAGAATTACCAAGAATCCTCCTGACAGATCCGGAAACCAATCGAAGATTGACTCCTTCTAGTTCTAATCCTATGTAGCTATGCTAATCTAGATGTCTAATTGATGTGGTGGCTCTAGGCTTGATCAGAGGCTTCTTCTCCCTTGATGAATAATGAATTAGGGTTGAGAGGTCCTCTCCTCCAGGGGCCAGGGGGTCTGGTTTTATAGTCCTTCCAAGTGAATATGGGCCGTTGGATCAAACCGACATTGATTGAACGGTTATCCTTGATCCTTTAGGTCGGTGGAGCTTGATCCCGAAAGAGAGTCCTGATTGGACTCCAGCAGGGGGCGGGCGCCCTGGTCCCTAGGGCGGGCGCCTTGGGCCAGGCTCCGTTCTGCCTCCGCTTCGTTCCCGTGGCTTCTGGAGTCTTCTACATGTAAGATAATTGCGCGGCACGTTGATATCTCTATGTAATTCCGACGTGTGGGCCTTTCTTCCGTATTTCCTGATAACCCCCTGCAGAAATAGACAAACACCAAAACTCGTGGAATTCTGTCAGATAAAACCCTAAGTCTGGATGTTGGTTGCATTTGGATCCTTTTCTTTATTTATTTGATAATTAAATTTTATACTTAAGGACCGTCAACAAACTCCCCCAAGCTTACCTCTTGCTCGTCCCTGAGCAAGGATAATCTCAGCGATGGATCAGAGTTGTTGTAATGCCTTTAGAAGTTGACGATACACATGCTTTTAAATAAGATCTCATCTCTGAGTTAGAGTAAACTGTCAAGACTTAAAACTTATTCATTTTACCTTTCACCATGGGACTTGTAACCGTCTCTTCTGTCTTGAGTAGTTAAAAGATAGAATAGTCTAATCAAGTGCCATGTCTCTTATTCTTGATCAGCTATAGCTCTGAAGTTTTTTTGCAGATTTTCAAACAAAACTCAGAGATTCCTTGTATGATTCTCTCAGATCTCTCTTTTGTGGTATTTTTGGATCCTTACCAAGGTAGTGATGGTATATGCCTTCTCTCAAGATATGTAGTATTTGTGGTATAAGGCATAGTGACATTGCCTTCTCTCTCGCCCTACTCTAATAAGACTTTTGATATCTGGAGCTCATAGGTGGGAGATAAAATATACATACTCACAAGACATTTATTGTATAGTCAAACCATGGATCCAAAGAAATAAGTCAATAAGTCAAATCAAGATGTGCATGTGTGGCGAATGGTGATGATGGTGATAACAATGGTGAAAGTCTAATTATACTTTTGCTCTTTGAGGAGATACATATCTTTCTTGCTCTTTGAAACTTTTGAGGAGAATGAGATGCTCTTCTTTTTCTTTCCTCTCAGGTGGGTATCTTGTACCCCTAATTCTACTGTCGGACACTTGTCCATTTTTACCTCTCGTCTCACTTTTTCTTTTCTTTCAAGGTTCCGGGCAATTGCCCCTTTTTATTTCCTCGTATCTTTTTTTAGAGCACTCATCTCATGAAATAATATAGCAAGTGGTAGTAACCAAGATAACTTGAGCATTTATTTCATAGGGAAAAACAGGAATGAGATAATGTTTTTGGCTATTCTCTCCCGGATTAGGAGTAGAATATTTTTGGGTGGTTCTGGAGATGGAAATGGGTGGATATATGTGGATGCGTACTTCTGGAGTAGAAGCAGCATGTGTGAGTGAACGTGCAAGTGAATCTTGATTTAACCACATGACAAGCTCCTAAGGGTCTACACAGCTTGACCACACTCAATGCTCATAAGCTGTAAATAGTAAATGTGTGGCTCAAAGTTTAGCAAGCATGTATATATGGCTGTGGTAGGAATTTAAACTCTCATCATATAGGAACTCATCATGCAATATTTTAAAGATTTTCAAAGATAAAATTCTCCAGAATTCTAGCATCTCTAGGAACAGATAAACAGCAGCTCAACCTTCCCATATCATATCCGTTAACAACTTTGACTTCAGATCAAGTTTTCTTCCCACAAGTTTAGATTCAGAGCAAGCTTTAAATTATAACAGTTATGTCTAAACTTGAGAGAAAACTTAAATTTGAAAATTAGACAGAGCAACTATTCATCACATCCATGCTAGAGTTTTATTATTAAGATTCAGTTTAGCATAGCTACTTTATTTATTTATTAAGCACACTAAGCAAAAGATATATATATATAAGCATAAAATCTTTATTTGGTTTTCCATAGTTATGTATATTTATATTTTAATATAGTGTAGATAGAAATACTTAGCGGGATAAATGGGGGTGCTCTCCCCCAAGCTGAATTTTGATGTAATTTCTTTTGATGTAGCTAGCAGGTGGTAGAGGTATATTTGAAAGTCGGCAGTATCCTGACAGCGATTAGAATGTCCTTCGTCTGCTAGTCTTCTTTGATCCTTAAATTCTGTGGAGCTCAAAGAGACAACAAAACTTTGTGGAACTGATTAGGTGTTAGCATAAATATCTAGCCTTTATCATGTTGAGCCTCCTCAATACATATTACTCTCTATTTTTATATTTTCATTTTATAAAGCAGAAAAGAAATATTTATTTTATTTTTATGCCACCACAGTGAGTGTACTTATGGGTTTCGTGCCACTCGTATATTCACATGGGGCTTACTATTTTTTTAACGTTTTTATTTTCTTTTTAGGATAGTATTAACATAATTAACTAAGTAAACTATTTAAAATAATTGAAAGGAAAAAGATAACTACCAAGTTTACCTCTTGGCAAGGCGTTCGGTGTTTTTAAGTCCTCCGAACGGGACTCTCCGTTTTCTAGTTGTCCTGGGATTCGTTGGGTGGCGTAGTCGGTGCTTCCGGCAGCGCCTCCTCTTCATGTATAGTTATCTTCTCCCGACTCAGTGCTACGGTCTCCTCTGGATAATTCTGTTTAAACTATATGTCTTCTGACCTTATCACTTCTCCTTCATAATCTGCCCATTCGTCCTCGATAATTTCCCTCCTCTGGTTGCGGTTGCGTCGTTTTCTACTTGTCCTGACCTGCTTAGAGTCTTCAACGATATAGTTGGGGTCAGTAAAATAGTGGCGTACCTTCTCTGAGGGGAAGTGCATATGGACTTCTCTAGTTCCAATGTAAATGATTGCTTTAACAGTGCTGAGGAACGGTCTTCCAAGGATGATGGGTGGATCGTATTCGTCTTCTCCCATGTTAATAACCTGAAAGTCTGTGTAGACAAAATGATCGTCTATTTTGGCAGGGACATCATTTACTATACCTTTAACCTCTCGAAATATCTGATCTACCATCTAGAGCTGAATGTATGTCGGTTTTAAGGGCATGGTTCCGAACAAGAGCCGATAGGTGACTGCGGCCATTATATTGACGCTCGATTCGGTGTCGCAAGTCATCTTGTAGAAGTTGTATCCATTAATGGAGAAATAGATGCTTGGTATTCCTGGGTCGTCCTTCTTGGTTAGAAACGGTGACTTAATTCGATGATCTTGACCTCCTTAAACTGCAGTGACCATCTTAGCTGACTCGGTCCACACTTGCTTGTTCCTGTTCCTCCTGTTGGTCCTCATCCTTGATTCACGTCTGGATTGCTCTGGAATTTGTGTAGTCTTGTTCTTGAAAGAAAATGTCTCCTTTCTCCCTTTGATGTAGAAACTGATCTTGGCAGCACTAGCGTAGATGACAGCTCCCGAGGTGTTTAAGAATGGCCTCCCTAAGATGATGGGTGCCCTCTCATCATTACCGGTCTCTATCACCACGAAGTCTGCTAGGGCGTACAAGGTACCAACTCAGACACAGAGGTTCTTCAATATTCCTTTTGGAAAACTTATCGTCTCATCTGCAAACTACAAACACATGGTTGTTTCTACTAAAGGATATGTAAAGATTTTTTCATAGAGTACCCTGGGCATAATGTTGACGCTAGAGCCAAAGTCGCAGAGTGCTTCTGGGAAGTCCACCATGCCGATGGAGATCGGGATGACAGGACATCCTGGATCGCCTATCTTGACCGGCAGAAGGTGTAGTAACTTCAGTGACGGGGTTACTCCAGTAGTTACCTGCATCAAACATGTCTACAAGATTTGCAGATTCTAATCCTTCCGGTTGTGATGGTATACCGGGGTTAGTAGTAGCAACAACAACAGCTATTTGATTTAACTGAGATTCAATCATTTTATTAAAGCTAATTTGATTCTTGATGGCAGTAGAGAAATTATCCATTCTATTATTTATATTTTCTAGCATTTTATCATTAGATGCCAATTTCTTAGATAGGTTATCCATTAGCTTTCCTTGATTAGACAGTAACTCTCTCAGAGGTGGAAAATTATTATTATTGTTGTAAGAATTATTACCTTGACAATTACCTAAGTAGTTAGGCCTCTGTTGGTTCCAACCTTGATTTTGCTGAGGACGGTTGTAGTAGTTGTTGTTGTTATTGTTGATGTAGTTCACATCCTCAAGCATCTCAGGGCAGTGATTGCCTGAGTGTCTAGTATCTCCACACTCTTCACAAGTCATGTGAGAGTCGTAGATGTGCATAACTTCTTTCTTGTCTCCAGCTCTATCTTCGAGCTTCTTCATGAGCAGGTCTAGTTTTGCAAACAGCATGTCTACCTCCTTGAGCTGATGCATACCTCCACCTTTCTTGCATGTCTGGGTCCTCTCTTCATTCCAGCTTTGGTTGGACGCCATCTTCTCCACAAGAGCTGTGGCTTGTGATATGGTAAGTGATAGGAATGCTCCTCCAGCTGCAGCATCCATGGTCTCTCGGGCACTGTTGCCGAGCCCATGATAAAACGTCTGCATCATTATCCAACTCTCCATTCCATGATGGGGACATTCTAGGATGTAGTCTTGGAAGCGCTCCCATGCTTCTGGAATAGATTCATCATGTTGTTGCTGAAAACTTGTAATCTTCCCACATAGAGCATTGGTCTTGCCCATGGGAAAGAACTTAGCCAGAAAGTTCATGGAGCAGAGTGCCCACATAGTATTCTTCTCCTTTGTAGCGTAGAACCACTGCTTCGCTCTTTCTAACAGTGAGAATGGGAAGAGGCGAAGTAGTATAGCATCTCTGGGGACTCCTGATATGGTAAATGTGCTGCATATCTCCAGAAAGTGTTGGATATGAGCACTAGCATCTTCGTGTGCCTTCCCACAGAATTGGTTGGATTGCACCATGTTGATAAGTCCAGGCTTGAGTTCAAAGTTGCCATCGATCTCTGCACCAGGTCCAGTGCGGATGTTGTCCGTAGTGGGAGGTGAGGACTCGCGGATCGATTTGTTCGCCATGGCTTCGAATTCTGAAGACAAGTTCTGGTGATCTTCTTGATTGAATGAAGCTTCATGCTGAAGTGTTGATGATCTCTTCTTGAGCTTGGCTCTAGTTTTTCTGAATAATGCTTTAGGATTGTCAACAAAATTTCCTGGAAGATGTCTTCTATTCATACATTACCCTGCATAAGATAAAATAGAAAAATATCGGGGTAAAACTGTATGAGAGAATTGATAAGCTCAATCATATTAGTGATGCGAATGATAACTCGAAATTCTATATTCATTCCTAATTAGTAATCAACCTTCCCTGGCAGCGACGCTAAAAATGCTTGTTGGGTATTCTTAACGTCATTACCAAAAGTAGACTTAGTTTTCTAATTCTGATAACAGCGCCAAAAATGCCAAACCTATCCCTCATACCACTTAAGCCAAGTTGTCATCCCCAGCATGACATGAGAGACGCGGTATTGAAATATGCAATTGCTCATCTAGATAAATAATAAATGGGATCTGCAAGCGCACAGATTAATACCGATGTAGCATTTTAACCGGAAAGTATTCCAGATATCGTTATTTATATTTTTACCACTGGGAAGGGATTAGTAATCATCAATGTTGATTATAGAATGGAATATAAGATTGAGTATCTATCATTGCATGTATAATTGAGAACATTTATCTAACTCTTTCATACAGGATAAGTGTCACATAAAATATATATATATAAGGTAATGAATAGTGACAAAGATAATTAATCTGATCACCATAACTTAGCCACATATAAATATGATAAGCACCTCAATTAGATATTCTAGCAAGTCATTAGCATGGTATTAGGATGAACTATAAGAATATTTTCTAAGTTATTCTTAACTATACAGTCTAGCATATCATAATTAGTGCAATTATACTTAGCAATCATTGTGAGACAGGACTACGCCCATGCATAGTGATATTAGCAAGGAATATGAGAAACATCGTAATCACTCCCCTGTAATAATGTTGCTCTGCCAGCCCAATACACGAGAGGGGGACTATATAATAATCTAGAGCTGCCACTACCACGAACTACCCCGTGATCTGGCATATAGGGTACAATCGCAGATAAATACGGTATAGGCACCACGCCTACACAATATCTATCATTTACCCATGGATCTAATGGATAAATGCTATACGATCCTAAACATGTATATAATTCCAATCTAACTAAGCCAAGTATATAACTATGATAAACTAAGAACAATATAATTACGAATATAAACAAGTAGAGCAAAGTCATAATCAATATATTGAAGTAGAACAAAGTCATATTCATAATATCGAAGAACAAAGATGAACAATTGAAGAACAACGGAGAATTACCAAGAATCCTCCTGACAGATCCGAAAACCAATCGAAGATTGACTCCTTCTAGTTCTAATCCTATGTAGCTATGCTAATCTAGATGTCTAATTGATGTGGTGGCTCTAGGCTTGATCAGAGGCTTCTTCTCCCTTGATGAATAATGAATTATGGTTGAGAGGTCCTCTCCTCCAGGGGCCAGGGGGTCTGGTTTTATAGTCCTTCCAAGTGAATATGGGCCGTTGGATCAAACCGACATTGATTGAACGGTTATCCTTGATACTTTAGGTCGGTGGAGCTTGATCCCGAAAGAGAGTCCTGATTGGACTCCAGTAGGGGGCGGGCGCCCTGGTCCCTAGGGCGGGCGCCCTGGGCCAGGCTCCGTTCTGCCTCCGCTTTATTTCCGTGGCTTCTGGAGTCTTCTAGATGTAAGATAATTGCGCGACACGTTGATATCTCTATGTAATCCCGACGTGTGGGCCTTTCTTCCGTATTTCCTGATAACCCCCTGCAGAAATAGACAAACACCAAAACTCGTGGAATTCTATCAGATAAAACCCTAAGTCTGGATGTTGGTTGCATTTGGATCCTTTTCTTTGTTTATTTGATAATTAAATTTGATACTTAAGGACCGTCAACAATCACCATCTAGGTTTAGGGACACACAGACTCGTTACTCATTAGTGTCTAGTTCACGTGTCCAGACTCCAACAGTGTGATTGCAGACGTTGCTGGAGTGGTCGGAGCCGTAGCCAGCATGATCAAAGCCGTAACTGATGTTGATGAAGAAGCGATCAACGCAGATTGGATCTGCACCTCCTCCATGGTCATGGCGGCAAAGTTGTCGAGGTCGGTGATCTAGGTGATCTGGCCGACGGTGAATGTGAGACCATCTGCCACGGCCACAAAGTCAGAAATGGTGACCATCTGGTTCGCCTGAGAAGCTGTACGCACACCTCCTACCTGACACGCCACTATCGACGAAATATGGTCGGCAGTCTACCTCGGGGTATGCCCAAGGTAGTAGATTGCTGGTAGATAGGTGTGCAAGCTACGAACTAGATGGTGACGCAAGACACAGACAATAATTTTATCCAAGTTTGGCCGTCGCGTAATACCTCTTTTTTGCATATGATTGTATTGATCATATGAGATGAGTTGAATTGTCCTCTAGGGAACCCCTGCCCCTCCTTGTATACTATAAAGGGACAGAGTTACAAGTAAAGTATCATATTTGGTATAATATCTTCTTGTAGCCTTGCGGTGCACGCCTAACCAGCGTCGTGCGCCACACGTCTTCATCTTGTGGGTCAGGCCACCTCCGATGGTGTGGCCCATGTCGAGCCATGAGGGTATAGGGGTTTATACCCCCACACATTAGCAATAAAAATACTAGGGTATCATGACATCTTCAAAGCACGTTAGAGGATCACTTTCTTTCCCCAGCTATGGCTTTGTACAAATAGATAAGCTTGATTTTTTTTTAAAAAATCTCTAGCTAGAGTTCAAATGATCTTACTTAGTTCTCCTTTGGTACCGCTCTGTTTTACTAGTGGAACATGCTATTTTTAGCTTCAACTCCTCAAGAAACTCTACTGATTGACCTGAAGTTGTTTTACACAAATATTTAGTAAATCAGCTTCTCAATTCTTGTAATAGGTCCGCAAGAGGAAGCTAGGAGAAGGTAGAATTCAGCTTCATCTGACTTCCACCCATGTGAGATCAGGTTCTAAGGAGTTTCTCTTGAGAATTTGTTCTATTTTTAACAAGTTCGATAAATAATAGCTCCAATTAATTCATGAAGTTGTAAGAGAAGCTATGAAAAATAGGCCCATAATAAACTATTTAAACATGGCTTATAAAAAACTATAATCTAACTTCTTCAGATTATAGAAAAGCTAAGGATCAGTTTAGCATAGCTTCTTAGAGTAGCTTCTAGGCTGAATCTAGGAGAAGCTCTGCCAAACAGATTTTGAGAAGTGATTCTTTGTTGACTCTGTGAAGTGATTCTCTAAAATGAACTAGGAGGCTGAGCTATAAAAAATAGCTTCTCCTAATTCACAACACATACATAATCACATGCATAGAGTTTATCTTAGACAATCAATTTCATTTAAAGAATCAGCTTCCACAAAGAATGTAGAGTATAAGGAGCTCTACAAAACAGACCTAGAAGAATCTAAACATGTCCTATAACATGTTGCACATCTATTATACATGGAATAATGAGTAAATTCATTATTTCTTTGGACTTTTTTTTAAAAACAATGCCCACCATCCTCATTTAGCCTCCAACAAAAGTATCAATGTCCCCTCGACAAAAGATAAACATGCGTAGAGGCAAGATATTATGTGTGAACCTCCAGAAGAAGTGGACATTGAAGTTTCCAAATTTTCTGCCAAATGTTGTTTGCGTGATCTGAGCTGCCTTCTTTTCAATAGCTCTTTCTTGTTGTTAAAACGTGATATGCAGACTTGACAGAAAAGTCTCCTTTTGGATCAAAATGCCAGGCCAAATTATCCTCCATTCCATTTTTCAACGGTATGGTAAGAATATTTTTTGCATCTACTTCCCAAAATTTTTCAGTTACCAGAGATTTATCCTAGTTGCCAAAGGTTGGGTCAATTAATTTAGAGACCTTCTTTAAAATTGTTTGCCCCCTAGGGATATAAGGTCTTCTAGTGATGCCCTGTGGAATCCAGGGGTCAGCCCAAATATTGATGTCGTCGCCAACCCTCCAAATCAAGCCATCTTTTAGAGCTTGTATGCTTCAAACCTGAGCACATAGAGAATTACTCCCTCTGTCCTGTAGTATAGTGCATTCTAGCATTTGAAACTTGTCCTCAAATATAATGCATTCTGGATGACAAAACTCAATTTTGTATCGAATACTTTTCATTTGTCAACCAATCACCATTAATTAAGTTGATGATAGCGTCTAATTAGAAAAATAAAATGAGGGTACATGCGTCTTTTATGTTCTCTCTTAATTTATGTTAAAATTCCTAGAATGCACTATATTACAGGACAGAGGGAGTAATTGAAAAGGTGCAAGTCTTTATAACCTAAGCCACCCCTTTACTTTCTGTAGCATAGAAATTCCTAGGATAACCAATGCATTTTTATTTTACTTATCTTCCTGAGCCCACCAAAATCTACTTATCATGCTACTAATTTCATCGCACAAAGGTTTTGTCAGATCAAAACATGACATTACAAAAACTTAGAATAGCTTGAGCAACAGCCTTAATAAGAACACCCTTGCCAGCCTTCAATAAGAGCTTCTCTTTCCACCATTGTATTCTTTTCCAAACTCTTCCCTTGAAGTATTCAAAAGTTCTTTTCTTTGATCGCCCTATATAAATTGAAAGTCCAAATACTTCTCATTTCGTGCTTCTGATGTATTGCCCAAGACTGACATCAAATGGTTTCTCTCTACACTTTTGGTATTCATACTGAACATGACTGAATATTTTTCTTTATTGATAGTTTGTCCTGGAGCAATCCTCGTACAACGAAAGAATATTTTACAGATGATATGCACTCTATTCATCAGTTTTCACGAGTAGTAGATAATCTTTTTTAGCATTTCAGCATTATTCTCTTTAGCTACATTTAGTCTGGTTGTTGTCGGACCAACCAAGCCTTACCTTGTGGTGCCAACATTGTTGGGGAACTAGCCGATCAATCCTTTATTTCCTATCTAAGACAACTCTTTTAAGATAGCTCAAAAATGATTTTTTTTACATATCCTCTGTTGTTTGTCTCATTTGGGAAAGCTTTTGCTCACCAAGTTGTTCCAGTTTTTAGGGACTCTTGAACATGTAGTATAGAATCGTTTCTCTCTTTTCAAAATAAACTGAAGCCTATTCGATTTAGAAAAGCTGATTTCACAACTGCATCCTCCGTTCGTAAACACACCTTTGCTGCTACATGACAACACAAGAAATCAATCTGATAAAAACGCACCAGCAAGACAGGGGAGTAAGAAGGCTCAAGCTCCTATATATAGTGGAAAGTCAAATCAGAAGGAGTCCCAGACTCAAGGAAATAAACAAGGGTTTCAAAGCTGATTCTTGCTCTAGTAGGAAATGCCTTACATGCAACCCAAACCCCCCTGATCTCTCGCATAGCATGATTCAAAAGATAGGTTCAAAGGTCTGCAAGATTGATGAAAATCTTTTGACTGAGAAGACTCTAAACCAGAAGAAAAAAAGGTCTGACAAAATAACCAACAACAAAAATAATATGAAAGAGAACATGGGGCCGGTTGATACCAATGTTGTTGCTCAGTGTGATCCACAAATCACAAGCTTGAAGGGGGTGAAGACTAGCAAGAATGCAAGAAAGCAGGTGAATGTCAAGATGTTGAAGCCTACAGCTGATATCCGTGACTTTCAAGATGAAGAAGGAGCAGATTCCTCTGCATTAGAGGAAATTTCTACCTAAAAAGGATAAGATATCACCTGTGTTAAAACATAAATAATCAGAATAAAAGATGCTGGAAAGTTTTGTGTTGGAATGTCAGAGGCATAAACTCGGATGAAAAATGGAACCCAATCAAGAACACACTGATTGAAGCTGGATGTGATATCTTTTGCTTCCAAGAAACAAAAAAAGAAACCTAGGACACCTTATTTCTTAGAAAATTTGCCCCTTCAGGTTTTTATTCCTTTGAATTCTTGCCTTCCATTGGGGCCTCGGGTGGATTAATCACGTTGGAAAAGCTCTTTCTTCACTGGTAAGTCGGTTTTTCGGAATAGTTATGATGCCATCACTATCAAACTCACTGCTAAACACAACAGTGATTCTTGGTTTCTAACAAATGTCTATGGTCCTTGCTCTCAAGAGGGAAAAAGAAATTTTACTCACTGGTTCAAGCATTACACAACACTCACTGATGAAAATTGGCTCATAGTTGGAGACTTTATGTTATGTGGCTGGTGGGGATCGTGGGAGATGGATTGGGATCGAAGGAGCAGCCGCTGATGGATTGAACAGTACCCGTGCTACAGTATCCACGGGTACTGTTCACAGGGAGAGAGGAGGCTAGGGTTTTGGGCGCTAGGAACGCCAGCCGCGGGGCTCTACCCACGGCCGGCAAGAGAGAAGTGATTTTCTTCTAATCTCTTACTTGATTAGATTGATATATCTCTCTTTATATAGAGAGGTTTACTTGACTTACAAGCAAGACTTACTTGACCTCAAAGAAAGCGACTAATTGACCCTAATGGGCTAAGGCCCAATAGGTCCTTGACTCTTCTAACACTACACCCCACCTAGACATGCAGCTCGTCCTCGAGCTGCAACTTAACGACGACAATAATAATGACTCCGCAAGACACAAACGTAACACCTAAAAACAAGCCTTTTACATCTCGGCTTATTTTATTATTCTGACTCGAAATGGAATACAAATCTTTATTGATGACTCCTGAAGATACGTCGGGCACCCTCCGCGTGATGAACATGTACGTGTGTGGCCACCTGGATCCCATGGGTGCCATCTGGACAAAAGGGAAGCACATGGACGGCCATCAAGAATTGGCCGCAACAACGACCAGTGGAGGCACCCTTGTGGCGGCCGACGACGGAAAACAATGACGCTTGGCAAAGCGCTCCCGCCAATGACAAGATAGACAGGGAGGGGAGTGCCTTCCAAACCGCCACCGTCGCAGAGGTTGAGTTCGCCACCTGCAGAGAAAACAGCTTGCCCGCCACCCATTGGAGGAACTGAATGCAGAAGATCCTTGGCGCAGCAAACGGGATTGAACTCATCCATGTGGCGAAGTCCAACTTGGAGGAGATGTGAAGGGGTGTCAGGTTGAATCAGCTGTAGATCGTGCATCTCCCACACCCGCCGACGTGCAAGGAGACCGCGCACAGCAGCCTGCAGCCGCACAACCGCCGATACCTGGCAGCTAAGCAGCTTGTCCATCGGCTGCTCAATTTGTTGTGGCTTCTCGCCCTCATCTTGGATCTGTTGGACGCCGGCGCCCCTATAGATGATCCCATCGGTGAATGGGTGTTGGAGGCTTGGCACACCAGGAACAACAACAGCGCTGGTGGTGGGCACTGGAGCGACCGTCGTCATTACCATCGCGGTGCTCGCCATCGTGTACACCAGCCCCATCATTGATGACATAGCATATGATGGGATCGACGAAGGAGAGGGCAACATCCATGGCTGATGCATGGAAACCGGAGCCATCAGCTGCATGCCCAAACTGACAAGGTAGGACTGAATCCCGGCCACCATCTTGCCGAGGTCGAGAACCGCCGCCGTCAGTTCTGCATTCGACATGACGGAACCGGCGGATGAGGATGCCCGCCTCCGGGGCTTCCTGGGCCTTGCTAGATACTACCAGAAATTTATCCTAGACTTCGGTTTGATCGTCGCACCGCTAACGCATCTCTTGCGGCGAGATGCATTTTAGTGGGATGACGACGCTTCAACGGCCTTCTAGGCGCTCAAGACTACTCTCACGATGGGTCCAGTCTTGTAGATGCCCGACTTCACGAAGGTCTTCGTCGTCGACTGCGACGCCTCAGGCGCGGGGTTTGGCGCCGTCCTCCACCAGGGCGTTGGCCCCCTCGCTTACTTCAACAGGCCCTTCGCTGCCCGCCACCTCAAGCTGGCGGCCTTTGAGCGTGAACTCATTGGGCTGGTTCAAGCCGTGCGGCATTGGCGCCCGTACTTGTGGGGACACCATTTTCTAGTTCATACTACTACAGTCTCAAATTTTTGCTTGACCAGCGGCTGTCGACTGTTCCCCAGCACTAGTGGATCAGTAAATTGTTTGGCTTCGACTTCGACGTGGAGTACCGCCCCGAGCGACTGAGCATTGCTGCAGACGCTCTGTCCCGCCGCGAGGACAACATGGACGGTGGCTCTCAGGGGACGGCTGTGTAGGGCGCTGTGCATGTCCTGTCTAGCCCCTCGTTCGCCTTCGTCGACGACATTCACCGCGCCATAGCTGTGGCGCCGGATGCCCAGCTCCTACTGCAACGTCTCTAGGCAGGACATCTGGGCGAGCCGTGGCGGTTGGAGGCCAGCCTCATCCTCCATGGCTCTCATCTCTTCATTTCGGACCATGGCGACCTTTGGCATCAAGCTCTTCTTCTAGCCCATTCGGCTGGTCATGAGGGCATTCAGAAGACACTCCACCGCCTCCGCGCTGATTTTTATATTCTAGGTGACAGCGCCTTGGTCCGGGATTGGGTGCGTTCATGCACCACGTGTCAGTGTAACAAGACGGAGACTTTGCAACCAGCCGGACTTCTGCAGCCCCTCGACGTGCCGTCCCAGGTCTGGGCGGACATCTCTGTAGGATCTCTGGCACTCTAGGATGGCCTAGAGGTGGGGTGAATAGGCCTGTCAACTCAAAAACTTCACTTACTATCAGATTCACAGGACAGTGCGGCACTGCCGGCCTACCAGGGCGGCACTGCCTGCCTCTTAACAGAAAGCTAAAGAAGTAAACAAGAAAGACTTTGGGAAACTTAGATCAGTTAAATTTCCCAGCTCCTTGCAAGTTAGTAAACACTAGAACCAACACAAAAACCTGCAGAAGATATGTTGCACAGTAGATCGAGCTCAAACCCTAGAACAACTCAACAACACAAGTAAATAAGAACATAAACAGCACAAAAAGATTTACCCCGTGGTTCAGCAGTCGCCACACAAGGCTACACTTACTCCACGTTGAGGTGCCCACACTAGGACCGACTCACCACAAAGGCTTGTCCTTCCCTCATTCTTCAACAAGAGTGTTACCTCTTGAGGAAGGGTGATTTCTTAGCTTCAAGTTGAGGCTACAGATTTCCCTTGGCTGCCACACAAGTTTGGCAAGCTCTAGGGCGACGCCTAGCCGGCTAGGAGCAAGCTCCAAGAGTAACAAACTCTAGGGATGCCGACCAAACGTGAACCAAATGCTCTTAGACTTTGGGAAACAGTGGATCTGCTCTCTAATCGAAGTTTGCAACCTTTTAACTCAAGAAATGATGGTTGGAATGATGGATTTGCTTGAGAGCTTGAGATGCAACAATGGAAGAGAGAGAGAGAGAAGTGAGCACTGGTGTTCTGTAACGGTTAGGACGAAGGAAGACGAAGTAAATGGCTCAGATAACCGTTGTGGTCAAGTAGGAGGGGTATATATACCCCTGTCTTCCAACGGCCAGAAGGAGGGCGGCACTGCCGCCCTAGTCAAACCAGTCAGGATAACATAGAGAGAGTGTAACTGATTTGACTGAGGGTTGAGGATGAAACAAAAGATTTGAGCATTTGGTTCGACATTTGATCAACAAACCTAGAGTCCCTCTTGATAGTACGGCCTTTCCTATACTCAGGGAATAAATAGAAACAAAGACAAAACTTCCATGAAACCTCTTTTGAAAAGCCTTTTCAATTTGGATTGGGGACCCATCAAACTGTTTAACATCCTCCGTTCTTAGTTGCCTACTTGTCATCTCACTAAAGATCATTAGTTCCCTAATTCGGTGGTGATCAACAGCAAAACCCACAATGGGCTTGATTGCACTTACAATCTCCCCCTTGTTGGTGATTGATGACAACCCAATTAGAGCTTACAAAAGATATAAGTAAAGCAGAGATAAACATTGCCATGATCATAGGACCTCCCCCTAAATGTATGAATAGAGTCTTGAATCCTCGTTCTTGGTTTGAAAGACCAAGTTTCATACTTTTAGCTTTGTTGGGATCCCTCCTATATCTATGGCTGCTGTGGGGTGCTGCAAATAGTGTCATAACAAGAACGTGTATGCATATGGCAGAAAAACACAACGCAGAAATAAAAACTGAGTCAGAGGGCGGCACTGTCGGCCTCAGAGGGCAGCACTGCCAGCCTCTGCACAAAGAGACAGCTAGAAGCAGCACAGACACAATCTTGTGAGATAAGCACATAACAAGTTTTAGTGCAAACAGCAAGTACATGTTCATGTCCGAAGCAACTTAAAGAAGTAGGAAGCAATTATTACATAAAATAGAGTTTTGAGCGACTCTCAAACTCTCAACTAACATCTACTCTCATCGGATCTGAAACAAAAACTAACTAATTTAATTGAATTGACCCCCCTCCAGCCTCTCTAATTTTCTCCCCTTTGGCATCAAGTACCAAAAAGAGAAAAGAAAAGAGAAGGAGAGAAAGACCAACTCACTCCTCCTCATCATCGGACTCAATAACAGCACGACCTCCACGGTGAGTAGTAGCTGTGAAGCGAGAACCACGAGTGGAACGACGAGGAGCAGCCTCTGAAGTGCTGGCCCACTGCTGTCTAGTCTCATCCCTGAACTGCCGATAGACACTACCTAGTGTCTCCTGAAGATCTGGATCATCATCATACCCCAGGTGCCTCTTATAGCTGCCATGTTCTTCTTCATCAGACTTTATGTCAGATAGGTGAGGAAGATCTGGAAACTGAGGAGGTGGAGCAACGGGTGGAAGAGGAGGTAGCCCTTGAACCTCTCTTGCTGCATTTATTGCATGCCTGCTCTCCATCCTATCATCATACTGATTTTGTGCCATGTAAGAGCAAGTGCCAAAAATAGCCTTCACCCATTCTGCCAACTACTAAAAGCGCTTCTTCTTCCTTCCACCTCTCCTCTGTGGCACACTGGGACCTCCCTCACTATGGTATGAGCTCTCTACTGTAGGAGGTGGGGCTGTTTTACCACCTTTAGTTTTCTTGATGTTGTACACAGTGTGGTAGCAATCCTTAGGATATCTGACTCCAGTCACCCTCTCAATCACAAACATCAGATAAGGAGCATAAGGAAGTGCCCGCCTCCCATCATCCATAGCATATGCCAGCTCTACCCATATGAACCTTGGGACATTAAACTTGTCCCCTTCTAGAAATTTGGACAACACATTAGTGATATGACCATTTAAATCAGTGGCATTGTCTTTTGGGTTGAGTGTCATTCTGATCAGATTGTTCATGACATAATAGAAACTCTTCAACCCAGTCCTCCTATTGTTCACTTGGGTTGGATCCTCCCACATAAAACTCACCTCATGTGGCTCAAACCTTCTCTCATTGTGAATTCAAGAGTAGGCTATATGGTTGTTTCCAAAACCCAATATCCTGCAGAAAGTGAGGAAATCAATCCTGTAATGTGTGCCATCTGTCATCCAATGCACCTCATCATCATCTCTATTCCAGAAGTAGGTAGCATGAAACTGGGCAAGTATCTCCCTATTCTAGTTATATTGAAAGGACATGAGAGTGGAAAGCTCAAACTTATCACATACTTTGATTGCAGCATCAAAATCAGGCTCCTTTTTTTCTTGCATAGCATCAAAGTCAATGAAATGCATCTCACAAATCTTACCCCTTCTAGCTGGTAGGATAGCAGTGGCATAGAAATTTGAATGAAAAACATTCCAGAAACGATAATCAACACCACTTATCTTCCTGTGAGCATAGGGATCCATCTCTCTAGCTTCCTCCACAGCTTTCCAGCTTGCTGCATAATTAACTAAGGGATGATCCACTATGTCATTTGGTGCCTTGAGTTCAAACTCATCAGTGTTGTCCCTCATGTAGCTGTCATCAAACTCAACAATGTGCAGGGCAGTGCTAGGACAACCTCTAGGAGAGATGGTGAACCCTGCCTGCTGCAACATCTCTTCTTGCTGAATATACTGCTGCCTTGCTGCTCTATCATCTCCAAAGAAGAGCTGCTGCCTCTCCCCTGCCTCTGCGAACTTGTTGCTTGGTGGATATTTTCCGCTTCCCTTGGTCCATCTATGCCAAAAGTTGAACCAAATGAGAAACTGTACAGATGGTAGATAGTAGGACACCTATAAAACAAGTTAGACAAGCAAGAAGAGTTAAACCACAATCTTCAGCTATTCCCTAACCAGTGCTGGTTAGGGTAGGGCAGCACTGCCGCCCTGCAGACTTCTACAGATTGTAATCTACTTCCTCTTGCTTGTTTAACTTATCTTACAACTATCCCACAATCCATCATACAATCTCTAAGACAGTTCATAAGCAGACTAGGTCTAGATGGGCATAAACTTAAAGAGGATGGACAAACAAACTAGAATAGATTTAATCTATGAACTTTAATCGATTCACCTTCCCTTCAACATATTGAAACTGCAGTGAGGCAGTTGCCAAGGCTGGCACTGTCGACCTTAAGCTCCGGCACTGCCGGAGGGCATCGTTCAATATATCAAGAGAAACCAAATCCATTCAAATCCATCCACTAAACCTCTTCCTACTTCATCATCCATCCACTAGAAACTGAAACCTTTGCCCAAAAAGAAGACATTGCATAGATCGGGATCGGATAGGGTTTCACCTTGCTTTGCTTCCTTGGATTGAGGGGAAGAGAGAAGAATGCCCCCCCCCCTTGGAGAGGGAGCAGCAGTCCTTCCTCCTTCCTCACGGCAGAGAGAGAGGCGATGGGAAGAGTTTCCCTAGAGCCGTGTGTGAGGGAAAGAGGCAGAGAGAGGGGCGGCACAATGAGGAAGAGAGGGGAGAGGGAGAGATCATGGGCCAGACTATAGGAAGGAAAGAGAAGTGGGCCCGAGAGTATCTGTCCAAGTGCGCCCAGCCAGAACCGCTTAGGGCAGCACTGCCGCCCTCCTTGATAGCAGAGAGATTATAGACTTTAACTTCTCCATATTGCTTTAGACATGAACACATACAACTCAAACACCATGACTAGACACAGAGAAACATTCAAACTATATTGATGATATTTGAGACAAATTTTTAAGAGCTTTTGAAAGACATAATTGAACTTTTCGCAAATTTTTACATATACATACTACGAAATCAAACAAGTTGTGTGCTGGAGTTCAAACCACGTTACGAGAATCAAGTATATTCAGCTCATTACACAAAGCACAAAACCTTGACTCATCAAGAGGCTTAGTGAAGATATCGGCTAGTTGCTTTTCGGTGGTCACATGGCTAATTTCGATATCTCCTTTGGCTTCATGGTCTCTCAAGAAGTGATGTCGGACCGCTATGTGTTTAGTTCTTGAATGACTTATGGGATTGTTTGCAAGTTTTATGGCACTTTTATTGTCACACAAGAGTGGGATTTTGGTAAAACGATATCCAAAGTCACAAAGGGTTTGCCTCATCCAAAGTAGTTGAGCACAACATGCACCGACTGCAACATACTCGGCCTCAGCTGTGGAAAGGGCTACACAATTTTGCTTTTTAGAACTCCAAGACACTAGGGATCGTCCAAGGAATTGACATGTTCCCGAAGTGCTTTTTCTATCTACCTTGCAACCGGCATAATCGGAGTCCGAATAGCCAAGTAGATTGAACTTGGAGCCCTTAGGATACCACAAGCCAAGGTTAGGAGTGTATACTAAATATCTCAAGATTCTCTTAACAGCCACTAAGTGACACTCTTTTGGGTTAGCTTGAAATCTAGCACACATGCACACACTAAGCATTATATCGGGCCTAGATGCACACAAATAAAGTAGGGAGCCAATCATAGAACGATATACCTTGATGTCGATGGCTTTTCCTTTCTCATCAAGATCGAGATGTCCATTTGTTGGCATGGGAGTTTTGATTGGTTTTGCTTTCTCCATGTCAAACTTCTTCAGCATGTCTAGGGTGTACTTGGTTTGACTAATGAAAGTTCCTTCCTTCAATTGCTTGATTTGAAATCGAAGGAAGAACTTTAGCACACCCATCATGGACATCTCAAACCTCTTTGTCATGATCCTACTAAACTCCTCACAAAAACTTTGGTTAGTACTACCAAATATTATGTCATCGACATATATTTGGCACACAAATATATCATTGCCAACTTTGCGAGTGAAAAGGGTAGAATCAGCTTTGCCTATTTCAAAGCCTTTCTTAAGCAAGAATTCCTTAAGGCATTCATACCATGCTCTTGGTGCTTGTTTAAGCCCATAGAGCGCCTTTTGGAGTTTGTAGACATGATTTGGAAACTTGGGATCTTCAAAGCCTGGTGGCTGCTCAACATACACTAATTCTTGTATGGGACCGTTACGAAATGCACTTTTGACATCCATTTGGTGCAGCTTGAAGTTATTGTGGGCAGCAAAGGCTAAAAGCATTCGTATAGCTTCAAGCCTTGCCACTGGTGTAAATTCTCATCAAAATCCAATCCTTCAACTTGTGTGTATCCTTGAGCCACCAATCTTGCCTTGTTTCTTGTCACCACACCATTTTCATCTTGCTTATTACGAAAGACCCATTTGGTACCAATGACATTTGTATTGGGTCTCTCAACAAGAGTCCATACTTGATTTCTCTCAAAGTTGTTGAGATCTTCTTGCATAGCCAAGACCCAATCCTCATCAACCAACGCCTTTTCTATCTTATCTGGTTCAATAGAAGAGACAAAAGAAAAATGTTGACAAAAAATTGCTAAATGAGATCTAGTCAACACTCCCTTTTGTAGACTTCCAAGAATGTTATCAACGGGATGATCTCTTTGAATTGTTTGACGTAGTCTTGGATGCTCCACCTCTTCTTGATCATCTTCTGCCTCCACATCTACTTCAGGTTCAAGAATAGGTGAGAGATCACGTCCTTGAACATGTGTTGCTTCTGTTGCTGTAGAGGGAGGGGCGGCACTGCCGCCCTGATGTGAGGCACCGCCGCCCTGCTGGTCGATAGTAGGTGTGGCCTACATATCTGCATCAAGAGTGTCAGCGGAAGACTTTGCAGCATCATCTTGGAGATCCTCCTTTCCAGTTTCCTTGTCTTCTTATGGCCTGATTTCTCTAGTGGCCAACTGCTTGATTGCATCACACGGTGGATCTTCCTTTCCTACAACACTTTTATCCAGATGCTCTACTTGAGAGCCACTAGATTCTTAAAATGACACGTCTACAGCAACTTCAACTCTACCGGAGGTTTTGTTGTAGATGCGGTAGGCATGTTCATTTGATCCATAGCCAAGGAGAATACCCTCATCAACTTTAGTTGCAAATTTAGAGGTTTTGGTTCTTTTGTTAAGTATGAAACACTTACACCAAACACTCTAAAATAAGACACCTTGGGCTTGTTACCAGTTAGTAGTTCATACGATGTCTTCTTGAGCTTCTTGTGTAGGTAGAGACGATTAATTGCATGGCAAGCGGTGTTGATAGCCTCACACCAAAATATGTCAGAGGTCTTGTATTCATCAAGCATTGTTCTTGCCATATCAATGAGCGTTCTATTCTTTCTCTCTACTACACCATTTTGCTACGGGGTGTATAGAGTTGAAAACTCATGTTTTATGCCTTCATCATCAAGAAACTCTTCTACTTGAGTATTCTTAAATTCGGTTCCATTGTCACTTCTCATTTTTTTGATAGGGAGACCGAATTCCTTTTGTGCTCTCCTCACAAAGATTTTCACCTTTTCTTGTACCTGTGACTTATCATACACAAAGAACACCCAAGTGAAACGTGAATAATCATCAACAATTACTAAGCCATACTTGTTACCCCTGAGACTTAGGTAAGCAACCGGTCCAAAGAGATCCAAGTGAATCAACTCCAAAGGTTGTGTAGTGGTCATGATACTCTTTGGTGGGTGTGGTACGCCTACTTGTTTTCCGGCTTGGCAAGCACTGCATATCCTGTCTTTTTTAAATTCAACATTGGTTAGTCCAAGAATGTGATTGTCTTTTAGAAGTTTGGCCAAGTTCCTCATCCCAACATGAGCTAGTCGGCGATGCCACAACCAGCCCTTGCTAGATTTTGCCACTAAACAAGTCTCAAGCTTTCCTTTACTTTTGTTGAAATTAACTAGGTAAAGTTTGCCCTTCAAACGACCTGTAAATACAATAGAGGAATCCTCCCTCCTAGAGACTTCCACACCCTTATCCGTAAAGAGACAATTGTAACCAGCTGCACACAATTGTGACACCGATAACAAATTGTATCCTAACGGATTTACATGTAAGACATTTGAGATTGAATGATCAAGTGTAGTAGCTACCTTACTAAGGCCAATCACTTCCCCCTTAAAATTGTCACCAAATATGATTGTCTCATTTGAATTTGTAGTTGGGGAATATGATGAGAACATACTCTTTTCTCCGGTCATGTGATTTGTACAGCCACTGTCAAGCACCCAACTTGACCCACCGGAGGAGTATGCCTTCAAAACGAATTTAGTTTCTTGGTTTACGTCCTCAAACATTCTTGGGGCCTTGCATGTTTGTTACAAGAAACTTAGGTACCCAAATTGAGGTATTAAGATAAATGTTTCTCTCACTGCCAATATATTTGGCAACCACTACTCCATTGCTGTTGTTCTTGAACACAAAACAGGAACTCAAACTTTGCCTTTGTGCTGATGCTCTTGGTTGATGAGAGAACTTGTTTGGTGTTCCCCAAATGGTTTTCTTTATATCCTAGGGTTTCTTCTTTGGCTGATACACCTTCTTATTTGGTTTTATCTATTCAGAGATAAAGTTGGTAGCCTTCCCTTTTCTGTGGGGGGCGGCACTGCCGCCTTTCACAGCGGCACTGCCGGCCTTGGCTGGCTGTGCTGCTCGAGGAGACTTGTGTGCCACCTTCTGTGCAGGCTGTTCTGTACCAACTTTACCTTTACTGATGAATTTGACACATTCATAGCCATTGATTATCTTTCTTCCATTGTACTTTCCACCTTTGATATGTCCTAGCCCATCTTTGATGTGTGGATGTCTACCATCCTTGTATGATGACTTCCTTGGTTGATTTTCCTTGCCACTTGCTGCACCTTCACACTTTGTCTTCAGCAGATCATTCAATCTAGTGATCTCTTTTCTCATAACTTCCATGTTTGCAAGGTTAGTGAAAGACATATTCAAATCAAGATTATAGCATTTACCACAACCTTTAATACTAGAGAAGTTAGAGATATTCTTTGCACTAGTGAGCTGTGAGTGGCTCTCTCGAAGAAGGTCATATTGCAACTCCTTTTCTTTGTGCTTTTTATCTAAGACACAATACTTTTCAAATAGAGCAATATTTTCCTTCTTTGTGAGAGCATGTCTTTCCTTTTCTTTTGATAAGGATTTCTTTAGGTCAGCCACCTCACTTCTCTCTACCACAAGTGCTTCTTTGCAAGACACATAGATCTTTTCTTGTGCATCAAGATCATTATCTCTAGCATCAAGCTCAGCATGAACACCATCTAATTCCTCTAATATCTTGGTGATAAAGAGTTTAGTCTTAGGATCCAGATTTTTTGTAATATTATCTATTTCTTCATCACTAGAGACATCATCATCACTAGACGAATCACTAAGATCACTACTTGAGACATTGTGAGGTAGTGATAGAAAGGTAGATTTTGATTTCACCTTCTTGTCTTTTGCCATGAGGCAAGTGGGAGAGGGATTATCATCATCATCGGTCATGTTGTTGAAGAGCCTTGGTGAAGAAGACATCTTGAGGACAACCATGGTAGCAATCTTCTCATCTTCATCACTTGAGGTCTCTTGAGCTGAATCCCACTCATGACCAATGTGTGCCTCTCCACTTCTCTTGTAGTTTTTCTTGCCTTCATATTTTCCTTCCTTCTTGATGTGTTTGTGAGTGCTCTCTTTATTTTCAAGTGGGCAAGCTGCAATGAGATGTTCGGTGCTGCCACATCCAAAGCACATTCTCTTTTTCTTGTTGGAGAACCTCCTTGGTACAACTTTATACCCTTGCTTTTTCAATCCCTTGTGGTACTTCCTCATGAAGAAAGCAACATCACTGATCTTCTCATATTCATCACCATCACTTTCATCTTCACTTGAGGAGGAAGAGGTTGGATCATTTTCTTGCACTTGCTTTGCTTTCTTGGGCTTGATTGTTGGTGATTGCTTGCTGTTTTTGGATTTGCTGCAGCTGCCTTGTTGATTTGATTTCTTTGCCTTGAGAGCTAGATCCTTGACTTTCATGCCTTCCAACTTGGCTTGTAGCTCCCCTAGCCTTCTTCTTTCATTTTCTTCTTATCTTTGCATGTCAAAGGTTAACAATCTACCAAGCACATCATTTGGTGTGAAGTGCTCAGACTTCTTCTTATCTCAAATTAATGTCACTACGGTCTCATTTCTTGGAGAGTATGCCTCTAGCATGACCTTCACTACCTTGTGATCATCTAGCTCATCACCACCGTAGCCTCTAATCTTTCCAACTAGTGCCATTAGCCTATCAAACATTTCTTGTGGCCCTTCATCATCAACTATCACAAATCTATTGAGCTTTGCCATCAACAAATCAATCTTTGCTCTTCTTTGTCAACACCTTCATGTGCAAGATGCAAAGTATCCCAAATCTGTTTTGCCACATCAACATTCATCACTCGGTTGTATTCATTTCCATCCAAGGCACTGAGAAGAATGCTTGTGGCTTGACCATTGAGATGGACAACAGCTAACTCATCATTGGTTGGACGCTCTGAGTCTTCGGGTGGCTGTAATCCACTTCACACAATCTCCCAAAGTTCGGGGTGAAGAGCAATAAGATAGGCCCTCATCAAGTGCTTCCACTTGGCAAAGTTAGTCCCATCGAAATGAGGTAACTTTCCTGTGGGCACATTGATGTAGGACTTCTGATCACGGTTAGTTAAATAAGAATAGTTAAAGGATACAGCTGAAAACTTCTTTTTGCCATTGTCCAAGTTCTTCTTGCTGCCCTTCTTGTCCTTCTTGGAGATGTTGTAAGAGGCATCATCATCACCATCATCTGAACTAGATGATAGTTCACTTGATGAAACATCATATGCCTTTTTCTCCTCTTTCTTTGTTCTTGCTGCTCTTCTCTTGGCTCTTTCTTCACGTATACGCCTTCTTTCTTCCTTTCTCTTCATCTTTTCATCGAGCTTTTGCTGTTCTTCTTTTGCTTTTCTTTTTGCTTCTCTTCTTACTCTTCTCTCTTTCTTTCTTTCTACATCAGTGGTCTTGTCATCCTTGAGGGTGGTGTTACTTGCTGTCGAAAGAGACATATCACTACTGCTGCTAGCATCTTCGACAAGCACACCACCACCTTTTGGCTCATGAGTAGCGGTGAAGCGTAACTGAAGTAACCTGCTTCGATACCACTTGTAGGATCTCTGGCAGTCTAGGATGGCCTAGAGGGGGGGTGAATAGGCCTGTCAACTCAACAACTTCACTTACTATCAGATTCACAAGATAGGGCGGCACTGCCGGCCTCTTAACAGAAAGCTAAAGAAGTAAACAAGAAAGACTTTGGGAAACTTAGATCAGTTAAATTTCCCACACAGTAGATCGAGCTCAAACCCTAGAATAACTCAACAACACAAGTAAATAAGAACATAAATAGCACAAAAAGTTTTACCCCGTGGTTCAGCGGTCACCACACAAGGCTACACTTACTCCACGTTGTTGAGGTGCCCACACTAGGACCGACTCACCACAAAGGCTTGTCCTTCCCTCATTCTTCAACAAGAGTGTTACCTCTTGAGGAAGGGGTGATTTCTTAGCTTCAGGTCGAGGTTACAGACTTCGCTTGGCTGCCACACAAGTTTGGCAAGCTCTAGGGCGATGCCTAGCCGGCTAGGAGCAAGCTCCAAGAGTAACAAACTCTACAGATGCCGACCAAAAGTGAACCAAATGCTCTTAGACTTTGGGAAACAGTGGATTGTTGACGATCCTTAAGTGCTAAATTTAACCATCAACTAAACATGGAAAAGGATCAATATGCACCAAACACCTAGAATTAGGGTTTTATCTGATAGAATTTCACGAGCTTTGGTGTTTGTCTCTTTCTGCAGGGGGTTGTTGGGTATTCTTAACATCATTACCAAAAGTAGACTTAGTTTTCTAAATCTGATAACGGTGCCAAAAATGCCAAACCTATCTCTCATACCACTTAAGCCAAGCTGGCATTCCCAGCATGACAAGAGAGACGCGGTATTGAAATATGCAATTGCTCTTCTAAATAAATAATGAATGAGATCTGCTAGCGCATAGATTAATACCGATGTAGCATTTTAACCGGGAAGTATTCCAGGTATCGTTATTTATATTTTTACCACTGGGAAGGGATTAACAATCATCAATATTGATTACAGAATAGAATATGAGATTGAGTATCTATCATTGCATGTATAATTGAGAATATTTATCTAACTCTTTCATACAGGGATAAGTGTCACATAAAAGATATATGAAGTAATGAATAGTGACAAAGATAATTAATCTGATCAGCATAACTTAGCCACATAATAAATATGATAAGCACCTCAATTAGATACTCTAGAAAGTCATTAGCATGGAATTAGAACGAACTACAAGAATATTTCCTATATTATTCTCAACTATATAGTCTAGCATTATCATAGTTAGTGCAAGCATACTTAGCAATCATTGTGAGACAAGACTACGCCCATGCATAGTGATATTAGCAAGGTAAATGAGAAACATAGCAATCACTCCCCTGTAATAATGTTGCTCTGCCAGCCCAATACATGAGAGGGGGACTATATAAGAATCAATGAAGCTGTCACTATCACGAACTACCCCGCGATGTGGCATATTGGGTACAATCGCAGATAAATACGGTATAAGCACCACGCCTGCACAATATCTATCATTTACCCATGGATCCGATGGATAAACGCTATACGATCCTAAACATGTATATAGATCCAATCTAACTAAGCCTAGTATATAACTATGGTAAACTAAGAACAATATAATCTTGAATATAAGCAAGTAGAGCAAAGTCATAAGCAATATATTGAAATAGAACAAAGTCATATTCATAATATTGAAGAACAAAGATAATTAGAAGAACAATTAGAAGCACAATTAGAGAATTACCAGGAATCCTCTTGACAGATCTGGAAACCAATCGAAGATTGACTCCTTCTAGTTCTAATCCTATGTAGCTATGCTAATCTATGTGTCTAATTGATGTGGTGGCTCTAATCTTGATCAGGGGCTTCTTCTCCCTTGAGGAATAATGAATTAGGGTTGAGAGGCTCTCTCCTCCAGGGGCCAGGTGGTCTGGTTTTATAGTCCCTTCAAGTGAATATGGGCCGTTGGATCAAACCGACATTGATTGAACGGTTATCCTTGATCCTTTAGGTCGGTGGAGATCTTTCCCGAAAGAGAGTCCTGTTTGGACTCCAACAGGGGGCGGGCGCCTAGGGCAACTGGGCGGGCGCCCAGTGCCTGGCCCCGTTCGGCATCCGCTTCCTTCCCGTGGCTTCTGGAGTCTTCTAGATGTAAGATAATTGCGCGGCACGTTAATATCTCTATGTAATCCCGACGTGTGGGCCTTTCTTCCTTATTTCCTGATAACCCCCTGCAGAAATAGACAAACACCAAAACTCGTGGAATTCTGTCAGATAAAACCCTAAGTCTAGATGTTGATTTCATTTGGATCCTTTTCTTTGTTTATTTGATAATTAAATTTGATACTTAAGGACCGTCAACAAACTCCCCCAAGCTTACCTCTTGCTCGTCCCTGAGCAAGGATAATCTCAGTGATGGATCAGAAGTTGTTGTAATGCCTTTAAAAATTGATGGTACACATGCTTTTAAATGAGGTCTCATCTCTGAGTTAGAGTAAAATTTCAAGACTTAAAACTTACTTACTTTACCTTTCACCATGGGACTCGTAACCGTCACTTCTGTCTTGAGTAGTTAAAAGATAGAACAGTTTAGTCAAGTGCCATGTCTCTTATTCTTGATCAGCAATAGCTCTGGAGTTTTTTTGTAGATTTTCAAATAAAACTCAGAGATTCCTTGTATGACTCTCTCAGATCTCTCTTTTGTGGTATTTCTAGATCCTTACCAAGGCAGTGATGGTATATGCCTTCTCTCAAAATATGTGGTATTTGTGGTATAAAGCATAGTGACATTGCCTTCTCTCTCACCCTACTCTAATAAGGCTTTAATATCTGGAGCTCATAGGTGGGAGATAAAGTATACATACTTACAAGACATTTATTGTATAGTCAAACCATGGATCCAAAGAAACAAGCCAATAAATCAAATCAAGATGTGCATGTGTGGCGAATGAAGGGTGTATGGTGATGATGATGATAACAATGGTGAAAGTCTAAATCTTTTGCTCTTTCGAGGGGATACATACCTTTCTTGCTTTTTGAAACTTTGTGAGGAGAATGAGATGCTCTTCTTTTCTTTTTCTCTCAGGTGGGTATCTTGTACCCCTAATTCTATTATCGGACACTTGTCCATTTTTACCTCTCGTCTCACTTTTTTTTTCTTTCGAGGTTCCGGGCACTTGCCCCTTTTTATTTCCTCGTATTATTTCTCTCTTTTTTTTAGAGCACTTATCTCTTGAGATAATATAGCAAGTGGTAGTAACAAGATAACTTGAGCATTTATTTCGTAGGGGAAAAATAGAAATGTTTTTTGGCTATTCTCTCTCGGATTAGGAGTAGAATATTTTTGGGTGATTCTGAAGATGGAAATGGGTGGATATATGTGGATGGTACTTCCGAAGTAGAAGTAGCATATGTGAGTGAACGTGCAAGTGAATCTTGATTTAACCACATGACAAGCTCCTAAGGGTCTACACAGCTTGACCACACTCAATGCTCATAAGCAGTAAAAAGTAAATGTGTGGCTCAAAGTCTAGCAAGCATGTATATATGGCTGTGGTAGGAATTTAAACTCTCATCATGCAGTAACTCATCATGCAATATTTTAAAGATTTTCAAAGATAAAATTCTCCAGAATTCTAGCATTTCTAGGAACAGATAAACAGCAGCTCAACCTTCCCATATCGTATCCGTTAACAACTTAGACTTCAGATCAAGTTTTCTTCCCACAAGTTTAGGTTTAGAGCAAGCTTTAAATTATAACAGTTATGTCTAAACTCAAGAGAGAACTGCAAATTTTTAAAATTAGGCAGAGCAACTATTCATCATATCCACGCTAGAGTTTTATTTAGATACAGTTTAGCATAACCACTTTATTTATTTATTAAGCACACTAAGCAAAAGATATATATATTTATATAGGCACAAAATCTTTATTTGGTTTTTTCTGGTTTATGTATATTTATATTCTAATATAATATAAGTGTAAAGATAGATAGAAATACTTATTGGGATAAATAGGGGTGCTCTCCCCCAAGCTGAATTTTGACGTAATTTCTCTTGATGTAGCTAGCAGGTGGCAGAGGTGTATTTGAAAGTCAGCAGCATTCTGACAACGATTACAATGTCCTCCATCTGCTAGTCTTCTTGATTCTTGATTTCTGTGGAGCTCAAATAGACAACAAAGCTTTGTGGAACTGATTAAGTGTTAGCATAAATATCTAGCCTTCATCGTGTTGAGACTCCTTAATAAATGTTATTCCCTATTTTTTATATTTTCATTTTATAAAGCAGAAAAGAAATATTTATTTTATTTTTATGCCACCACAGTGAATGTACTTTTGGGTTTCATGCCACTCGTATACTCACACGGGGCTTACTGTTTTAACATTTTTATTTTCTTTAGGTTATTATGAACATAATTAACTAAGTAAACTATTTTAAATAATTGAAAGAGAAAGGATAACTACCAAGTTTACCTCTTGGCAAGGCGTTCGGTGTTTTTAAGTCCTCCGAATGGGACTCTCCATTTTCTTCAATTGTCCTGGGATTCGTTGGGTGGCGGAGTCGGTACTTCCGGCGGTGCCTCCTCTTCGTGTATGGTTATCTTCTCTTTCCACACCTGACACGGTGCTACGGTCTCCTCAGGATAGTTCTGTTTAAATTATATGTCTTCTGACCTTACTACTTCTCCTTCATAGTCTGCCCATCCGTCCTTGATGATTTGCCTCCTCTGGTTGCGGTTGCTTCGTTTCCTGACCTGCTTAGAGTCTTCAACGATATAGTTAGGGTCAGTAAAATAGCGGCGTACCTTCTCTGAGGGGAAGTGCATATGGACTTCTCCAGTTCCAATGTAGATGATTGCTTTAACGGTGCTGAGGAACGGTCTTCCAAGGATGATGGGTGGATCGTACTCGTCTTCTCCCATATCAATAACCTGAAAGTCTGTGTAGACAAAATGATTGTCTATTTTGACTGGGACATCAGTTACTGTTCCTTTAACTTCTCGAAATGTCTGATCTGCCATTTGGAGCTGAATGTATGTTGGTTTTAAGGGCATGGTTCCGAACAAGAGCCGATTGGTGACTGCGGCCATTATGTTGACGCCCGATCTGGTGTCGCAAGTCGTCTTGTAGAAGTTGTATCCATTTATGGAGCAATAGATGCTTGGCATTCCTGGGTCATCCTTCTTGGTCAGAAATGGTGACTTAAGTTGATGATCTTGACCTCCTTGAACTGCAGTGACCATCTTAGCTGACTCTGTCCACACTTGCTTGTTCCTATTCCTCCTGTTGGTCCTCTTCCTTGGTTCATGTCGAGATTGCTCTGGGATTTGTGTAATCTTGTTCTTGAAGAAAAATGTCTCCTTTCTCCCTTTGATGTAAAAACTGATCTTGGCAGCACTAGCGTAGATGACAGCTCCCGAGGTGTTTAAGAATGGCCTCCCTAAGATGATGGGTGCTCTCTCATCATTACCGGTCTCAATCACCATGAAGTCTGCTGGGGCATATAAGGTACCAACTCGGACACAAAGGTTCTTCAATATTCCTTTTGGAAAACTTATCGTCTGATCTGCAAACTGCAAACACATGGTTGTTTCTAATAAAGGATATGTAAAGAATTTTTCATAGATTATCTTGGGCATAATGTTGACACTAGAGCCAAAGTCGCAGAGTGCTTCTGGGACATCCACCATGCTGATGGAGATCGGGATGATGGAGCATCCTAGATCACCTCTCTTGACAGGCAGAAGGTCAGTAGTAACTTCAGTGACGGGGTTACTCCAATTACCTGCATCAAATATGTCTACAGGATTTGCAGATTCTAATCCTTTCGGTTGCGATGGTATACCGGGGTTAGTAGCAGAAACAGCAGCAGCTATTTGATTTAACAGAGATTCAATCATTTTATTAAAGCTAATTTGGTTCTTGATGGCAGTAGAGAAATTATCCAATCTATTATTTATATTTTCTAGCATTTTATCATTTGATGCCAATTTCTTAGATAGGTTATCCATTAGCTTTCCTTGATTAGACACTAACTCTCTCAAAGGTGGAAAATTATTAGTATTGTTGTAAGAATTGTTACCTTGATAATTACCTGAGTAGTTAGGCCTCTGTTGATTCCAACCTTGATTTTGTTGAGGACGGTTGTAGTAGTTGTTGTTGTTATTGTTGATGTAGTTCACATCCTCAAGCATCTCAGGGCAGTGATTGCCTAAGTGTCCAGTGTCTCCACACTCCTCACAAGTCATGTGAGTCGTAGATGTGCATAACTTCTTTCTTATCTCCAGTTCTATCTTTGAGCTTCTTCATGAGCAGGTCTAGGTTTGCAGACAACATGTCTACCTCCTTGAGTTGATGCATACCTCCACCTTTCTTGCATGTCTGGGTCCTCTCTTCATTCCAGCTTTGGTTGGATGCCATCTTCTCCACAAGAGCTGTGGCTTGTGATATGGTAAGTGACGGGAATGCTCCTCCAGCTGCAGCATCCATGGTCTCTCGGGCACTATTGCTGAGCCCATGATAAAACGTCTGCATCAGTAGCCAACTCTCCATTCCATGATGGGGACATTCTAGGATGTAGTCTTGGAAGCGCTCCCATACTTCTGGAACAGATTCATCATTTTGTTGCTGAAAACTTGTAATCTTTCCACGGAGAGCATTGGTCTTGCCCATGGGAAAGAACTTAGCCAGGAAGTTTGTTGAGCAGAGTGCCCACGTAGTATTCTTCTCCTTTGTAGCGTAAAACCACTGCTTCGCTCTTCCTAACAGTGAGAATGGGAAGAGGCGAAGTAGTATAGCATCTCTGGGGACTCCTGATATGGTAAATGTGCTGCATATCTCCAGAAAGTGTTGGAGATGAGCACTAGCATCTTCGTGTGCCTTCCCACAGAACTGGTTGGATTGCACCATGTTGATAAGTCCAGGCTTGAGCTCAAAGTTGCCGTCGATCTCTGCAGCAGGTCTAGTGCGGATGTTGTCCGTAGTGGGAGCTGAGAACTCGCGGATCGATTTGTTCGCCATGGCTTTGAACTCTGAAGACAAGTTCCGGTGATCTTCTTGATTGGATGAAGCTTCTTGCTGATGTGTTCATGATCTCTTCTTGAGCTTGGCTCTAGTTTTTCTGAATAATGCTTCGGGATTGTCAATAAAATTTCCTGGAAGATGTCTTCTATTCATACATTCCCCTGCTTAAGATAAAAATAGAAAAATATCAGGATAAAACTGTATGAGAGAATAGATAAGCTCAATCACATTAGTGATGCAAATGGTAACTCAAAATCCTGTATTCATTCCTGATCAGTAATCAACCTTCCCCGACAACGGCACCAAAAATGCTTGTTGGGTATTCTTAACATCATTACCAAAAGTAGACTTAGTTTTCTAAATCTGATAATGGTGCCAAAAATGCCAAACCTATCTCTCATACCACTTAAGCCAAGTTGTCATCCCAGCATGACATGAGAGACGCGGTATTGAAATATGCAATTGCTCTTCTAAATAAATAATGAATGAGATCTGCAAGCGCACAGATTAATACTGATGTAGCATTTTAACTGGGAAGTATTCCAGGTATCGTTATTTATATTTTTACCACTGGGAAGGGATTAACAATCATCAATATTGATTACAGAATAGAATATGAGATTGAGTATCTATCATTGCATGTGTAATTGAGAATATTTATCTAACTCTTTCATACAGGGATAAGTGTCACATAAAAGATATATGAAGTAATGAATGGTGACAAAGATAATTAATCTGATCAGCATAACTTAGCCACATAATAAATATGGTAAGCACCTCAATTAGATACTCTAGAAAGTCATTAGCATGGAATTAGAATGAACTACAAGAATATTTCCTAAGTTATTCTCAACTATATAGTCTAGCATTATCATAGTTAGTGCAAGCATACTTAGCAATCATTGTGAGACAAGACTACGCCCATGCATAGTGATATTAGCAAGGTAAATGAGAAACATAGCAATCACTCCCCTGTAATAATGTTGCTCTGCCAGCCCAATACACGAGAGGGGGACTATATAAGAATCAATGAAGCTGTCACTATCACGAACTACCCCGCGATCTAGCATATTGGGTACAATCACAGATAAATACGGTATAAGCACCACGCCTACACAATATCTATCATTTACCCATGGATCCGATGGATAAACGCTATACGATCCTAAACATGTATATAGATTCAATCTAACTAAGCCAAGTATATGACTATGGTAAACTAAGAACAATATAATCTTGAATATAAGCAAGTAGAGCAAAGTCATAAGCAATATGTTGAAATAGAACAAAGTCATATTCATAATATTGAAGAACAAAGATAATTAGAAGAACAATTAGAAGCACAATTAGAGAATTACCAAGAATCCTCTTGACAGATCCGGAAACCAATCAAAGATTGACTCCTTCTAGTTCTAATCCTATGTAGCTATGCTAATCTAGATGTCTAATTGATGTGGCGGCTCTAATCTTGATCAGGGGCTTCTTCTCCCTTGAGGAATAATGAATTAGGGTTGAGAGGCTCTCTCCTCTAGGGGCTAGGGGGTCTGGTTTTATAGTCCCTTCAAGTGAATATGGGCCGTTGGATCAAACCGACATTGATTGAACGGTTATCCTTGATCCTTTAGGTCGGTGGAGATCTTTCCCGAAAGAGAGTCCTGTTTGGACTCCAACAGGGGGCGGGCGCCAAGTGCCTGGCCCCGTTCGGCCTCCGCTTCCATCCCGTGGCTTCTGGAGTCTTCTAGATGTAAGATAATTACGCGGCACGTTAATATCTCTATGTAATCCCGATGTGTGGGCCTTTCTTCCTTATTTCCAGATAACCCCTGCAGAAATAGACAAACACCAAAACTCGTGGAATTCTGTCAGATAAAACCCTAAGTCTAGATGTTGATTTCATTTGGATCCTTTTCTTTGTTTATTTGATAATTAAATTTGCTACTTAAGGACCGTCAATAGGGGTTATCAGAAAATATGGAGAGAAGGCCCACATGTCATGTTTACAATGAGATAATTACATGCCACGCAATTTTCCTTAATCTAGAAGAGTCCAGAAGCCACGGGAACGAACGGGAAACCGGACAGGCTCGGGGGCAGGGCGCCCGCCCTCCCCCCTTGGTCGCCCGCCCTGGCCTCGGGGCCAATCAGGTCCAACCTCGCGGATTATGCTCCACCGACCTAAAGGATCAAGGAAAACCGTGCGATCAATGTCGGTTTGATCCGACGGCCCAAATTCACTTGAGGGGACTATATAAGCAAGGCCTCTCCACCCTAGGAGGAGAGAGGAGAAATTGTTATCAGAGGTAGCCATCAAAGTTAGGGTTTTAGAACTTCTCTCCCATAGAGAATTAGAATTAGCTACTCCCTAATCCTTCAAGTTCTATAGGGTTGATTAGATAGAATTAGAGAAGTAGAGCCTAGCGCTCTGGATTCGGATCTTTGTTAACAAAGATTGGTATTATTTCATATCTTTCTCTACTACTTTATTCTAATTGCATTATGTCTCTATTTATTATCCACAGGCAGTAATATGGTGCCGATGGCTAGATAAGAAAGTATGCCGATGACTATGGCAAAGGATCTGCCGATGATGCAAAGAAGGAGTCTGGAAGCTGCCGGTCGTTATGTGGAGGAGTTTCGGTTTGTCACGAGGGATAGTTTTGTTATTTCCTTAATTATTTGCATCGTTTTGTATATGGATTCCGTGTAATTTGGAATTTGAATTCTAATCGTGTCTGGTTGTAGCTCTTTGAGCAGGGTATAAATATAGACCCTAGGGCCTTGTAATAATCATCAATCAAGAAATCAAACACACGTTTTTACTCATATTCCAGCATTTACTTTTCGACGACTTCGTCATACTTTTCCTTTTGTTACGAGTTCTTAGGAATTCGTCGACTTAAGCTCGGCGTGTTCTCAAGTTCCGCGTGAGTACCTCTTAGCCGTGACATCCGGGCGCATCGCTGTTGTCAGGACTAAAGTATTCGAGTTATCACCTTTGCCGATAGCAAGGTCAAATCGGCTGGCACGCCTTAACGTTTGAATCGGGTATTAGCCCTTTGTGTTTGCAGACCAGTTTTGCATCAACACATCTTTTGGCATGCCCAGTGGGACCAGATTCAAGATCAAGATCAACATGTCGATCTCTGACCTCGATCAAGAGAACGTCATCCCCGTGACGGAGGCCAACCTCAAGGATGAGCAGAAGCAAGCTATTGCCCAAGCCATGGAAGAGTTCAAGCAGCAATGCCTGAGGTCTTTCAGCATAAACAGGAGCGGCGAAGTGGTCCAGAAAGATGCACTGCCGGCACCACGGCAGGTTACCTTTGACGCCAATCCTGGCAAGCTTCAAGATATGGTTGACAATGCCATCAATCGAGCGTTGATTAACCAAGCTGGTGTACTGTCTAATACGGTTTTCAATGCCGTGGCAAGAACTTTCAAGGAAGGACAAATCCCACCAGATTATGTGGGCCCCTCCCATCATCAGCCAACGGCACCAGAGGTCACGGCTCCATCGGCTGCCTTGACGAATGCAAGTGCACAATCTGCCGTCCCTCCAAGTACATCGGGGACTACTGGTGCACTATCTATGCCGATGGCAACCAACCCACAAATTTCAGTTGGGCAGCATAAACTGACAACAGATATGTTGGCATCGGCAATGTCAGGGTTGACTCTTCCTCCCATCTGGTGGGGTTACGGTATGCCTCCAGAGTTGACGCCGGGAACATCACAAATAACTGACATGAGGGGCAAAACTCCTATGACATCGGCACCTCCCAATGCGCCGGTGAACCAGAGTCCTCGGTATACCACAACTACTACTGCAAGGCCTCACACTGGAAATCCTCAAGATTCAATGTTCCAGATGCCCAACGCATCGGCAGAGTCAATGCTGATGCAACAGAGGCCTATGGCCCAGTCGGGGTATGTCAATTCAACGACGGTACCCAATTACCAATCATCGGCAGCACCTATGCCGATGAACGCTAATAATGGATGGCTTGGACAGCAAGCCTTTCCACAATCGCCCCAGCAGAGTTACCAGACTACAGGGTTCCAGCAAGGGCAGGTCTATCCCGGGTTCCAAGGTCAGGGGATTCCCAACCAGCTAATGAATTTTGGACAGCAACTCGGAGGACAGCCAATCGGTGGACAGCAGTTTGGTGGTCCGCAGATTGGAGGACAGGTGATCAATACAATGTTCCGCGCAGATCACGTCCCCAACAGACACGTGGAGGTTCGCCACCAAGTACCAGATCCGCAGCCGCCTCATCGGCAAGATGCCGATGCATATTGGGCCGATAAGATTGCTGAAGTAATGAGGGAACAATTTGGGATAAAACCCAAAGTCAACACTTACTCTTATCGGACACCGTATCCTCCCGCGTATGATTTGATCCCGCTTCCACATCGGTACAAGGTACCGGATTTTACAAAGTTTTCCGGACAGGACGACACGTCAACCATGGAGCATGTCAACAGGTTCATTATTCAATGTGGAGAGGCTGGTAACAGGGACGAATTGAGGGTTCGTCTATTTTCATCATCATTGTCTGGATCGGCCTTTACTTGGTTCATATCATTACCTCCCAACTCAGTAATTACTTGGGCCGATCTAGAGAAGCAATTCCACAAATACTTCTTCTCGGGGGTTCATGAGAAGAAGATCACCGACTTGGTCAAGTTGAGGCAACGTAATGATGAGTCGGTTGAGGGATTTGTGCAGAGGATACGAGAGGTCAAGAATAAATGCTATAGCCTGGTTCTGGATGATCGGCAGCTAGCCGATTTGGCTTTCCAGGGTTTGTTGCCACATATCAGGGACAAGTATGCCTCTCAGGAGTTCGAAAGTTTAAGTCATTTGGTGCAGAGGATTTCTGATCAAGACATCAAGCCTTTCGAGCCTAAGAGGGCATGGAATAAGAAAGTGTCATTTGTTGATGAAGCAACAAGCTCAGATTCTGATGAAGAACCAGTAATCGGCTTGGCAGAGTGGGTAAAAAACAAGAAGCCGATGTCTTGTCCTTTTGGGCAGAAGGAACCAGAGAAGTTTGCTTTTGACACTGCTAAGGCTGATAGGATATTTGACTTTCTACTTCAGGAAGGTCAGATCAAACTGTCACCTAACCATGTGATCCCATCGGCAGAAGAGTTGAAGAGGATGAGATATTGCAAGTGGCATAATGCAACTTCCCATGACACCAACGAGTGCAAAGTATTCAGACAGCAGCTGCAATCGGCTATAGAGTCAGGGAGAATCAAGTTTGACAGTTCCAAAGCCCAGAAGCCGATGAAGATAGACCAACATCCTTTCCCGACAAACATGTTGGATGCTAAGGGGAAGGCTAAGGTCTTAACATCGGAGACAGCTGAGAAGAGTGCATCGGTAGATCCTTAGCATCAAGTTACTACTGCCGATGCAAGAAGTAAGGGCTTGGTCCAGGAAGGAACTAGCTCAGGAAGGCTTCCTCGATCTAGTATCGTCATAACTCATAGAAGGCCTCGAGAAAAATGGCAACAACGGGAAGATCGGTATCGGCGCCAGCAGGAAGATTATCGACGGGAAGAAGAAAGACGCCGACAGGAGTGGAATCAGCACATGGATCATTGGAATTGTCCATTCTTCATCCATTGTTGGGAGGAAAATATCAAGCTTCCTACTGTCAGAGACTGCCCTGAGTGCAACGGTTATGATCGGTACGATAGGATCGATCAGCATTATCATGATGATGAACGGCGATTTAATGGGCCGATCAGAGGAAGGGTGTCAGTTCATGACCGGCTGGGGAGCAGATTTAGTGGGCATGACAGACTTAGTGACCGTGTCCAGTATTTTCCCAGGAACCAAGAAGAGCTCGAGGGAATGGCTGATGCGTGGGTTCCCGATGAATTCATATTTTGCAGGGATGCTAACACGCATCGTATGGAGTCAAGGGAGAACCGACGCCCGACAGCAAGGCAAAGGCCACTTCCTCCATGGTGCCCTGGAGGATTAACCAAGACACAGAAAAGGAGATTGCAACGTGAAAGGCAAGAAGAGCTAAACAAGGGAGAGAACTCTGGAAGTCGGCAGCCGTCAGACACTAAGAGGGAAGGTCCATCGGTAGGCGTCAACATGGTCTTCATGTTGCCGATGAAGTTTCTTGCACCAGCCAGTGATGATGAGTTGGAATTTTCTGATCAGATAGCTCAGTTGGCTCTGGATCCGATGACGGCTATCTTTGAGAAACCTGCCGATGACGAGAGGCAGCATCTTAAAGCTCTGTTCCTCAAAGGAAGGGTTGATGGGCAGCCAATGACCAAGATCCTAGTTGATGGTGGAGCTGCTATTAATATTATGCCGTATGCAGTATATCGGAAGCTTGGGAAAGGGGATCAAGATTTGACCAAGACCGATATGATGCTCAAAGACTTTGAAGGAAACGTGTCTCCAGTCAAGGGGGCGATATGTGCAGAGTTGACCATTGGCAGCAAAACCTTGCCGACAACTTTTTTCGTGATCAGCGGAAAAGGTGCTTACAACTTATTATTGGGAAGAGATTGGATTCATGCCAATTGTTGTATCCCATCTACAATGCATCAATGCTTGGTTCAGTGGGTAGGTGACAAGATTGAGATTGTCCCAGGAGATTCTTCTTATGTTATCGCATCGGCAGAAGCGGATACTTACGAAAGGACCAGGTGCATTTCAGGAGAAGTGTGGGAGAAAGATTTTCTCAAAGTTGCCGATTATGAGATTCCACCGATCCAAGCAGTCGGTTCTGACGACGGTTTTTAATGGATAGATTCGCCGATGATGGAAAATTAGGCCAGGGATTCACATCGGCCGATGATTTGGTAGAAGTAGATATAGGTAGTGGTGATAAGCCTAGGCCTACTTTTATTAGTGCTAAATTAGATCCTGAGAGTAAGCAACAATTGACTAGTTTGTTAAAGGAATATAAAGATTGCTTTGCTTGGGATTATACTGAGATGCCTGGTTTAGACCGATCGATTGTTGAACATCGGTTACCCATCAAGTCTGGATTTCGGCCACATCAGCAACCAGCCCGCCGATGTAATCCTAACATTCTACTTGATATTAAGGCCGAAATCACCAAACTTATTGAAGCTAAGTTTATTCGGCAGTGTCGGTATGCCGAGTGGATTTCCAATGTTGTTCCAGTTTACAAGAAGAACGGGAAGCTTCGGGTGTGCATTGATTTCAGGAATCTCAATAAAGCTACGCCGATGGATGGATACCCAATGCCTGTCGCCGATCTACTGGTTGATGCTGCGGCTGGTCATCAGATCATCAGCTTCATGGATGGTAATGCAGGTTACAATCAAATATTCATGGCGGAGGAGGATATTCCAAAAACCGCATTCAGGTGTCCTGGTCATGTTGGGCTATTTGAGTGGATAGTCATGACTTTTGGGTTGAAGAATGCTGGTGCTACTTATCAAAGGGCTATGAATTTTATATTTCATGAGTTCATCGGCAAGCTCGTGGAGATTTATATTGATGATGTGGTGGTTAAGTCTGGAGATTTCTCAAAGCATCTTGCCGATTTACAAAAAGTGTTAGAGTGCACAAGGAAGCATGGATTGAAGATGAATCCCAACAAGTGTGCATTTGGTGTATCGGCAAGGCAGTTTCTTGGTTTCATGGTACATCAGAGGGGTATTGAAATTAGTCGAAGATCTATTGATGCCATCAATAAAATAGTGGCCCCTACCAACAAAACCGAGCTCCAATCCTTGATCGGCAAGGTGAATTTTATCAGGAGATTTATATCGAATTTATCTGGTAGGATTCGTGCTTTCAGTCCTCTTCTTAAATTGAAAGCCGATCAAGAGTTTATTTGGGGAGAAGAACAGCAGTTGGCTCTGGATGAAATCAAGAAGTATCTAGTAAATCCTCCAGTTCTAGTTCCACCTCAACAAGGGAAGCCCTTCAGATTGTATTTATCTACCGATGGATCGGTTATCGGTTCAGCTTTAGTTCAAGAATTTGAAGGGAAAGAAAGGGTAATTTATTATTTGAGTAGGAGGTTGATTGATGCTGAAACCAGGTATTCGGCCATTGAGAAACTATGCTTATGCTTATATTTTTCATGTATCAAGCTGAGACATTACCAGTTATCGGCCGAATGCACTGTTGTTTGCAAAGATGACGTGGTCCGATACATGCTATCTATGCCGATTATGAGTGGTAGGATCGGTAAATGGATTTTAGCGCTGTCGGAGTTCGATTTGCGTTACGAATCGGCTAAGGCAGTCAAAGGGCAGATTATGGCCGATTTTGTGACTCAGCATTGCGGTCTAGTGGAAACCTTGGAAATTGTACCCTGGACGCTCTTCTTTGATAGATCTACCTGTGACCGGGGGGCAGGAATCGACATTGTATTAGTTTCCCCTAAGGGGAGGAAGTATGAGTTTTCCTTGCCGATTGTTGCCACATCAACAAATAATCAGGCTGAGTATCAGGCTCTGATCAAGGGATTGGAGTTGTTAAGAGAAGTTCGTGCTGATGCTGTTGAAATATTCGGGGATTCTATGTTGGTTATAAATCAATTGGCCGGAAGCTATGAATGCCGAAGTGAAGTTCTCATAACTTATTTCGAGAGAAGTATGCAACTGTTAAAGGAATTCAAGGATTTCCGATTGGAGCATGTTCCCCGATTGCATAATGAAGACGCTAATCGGTTAGCTCAGCATGCCTCGGGATATCAGCCAATGATTAATGCGACATCGGTAGTCGGTGCCGGTGATTGGAGGAAAGAAATTATTGATTATCTAAAAGATCCATCCAAAAAAGTTGAAAGACGGGTTCGATTTCAAGCAACCAAGTATGTGTTCCTTGAAAATGAATTGTATTATCGAACTATCGACGGAATTCTTCTCCGATGCTTGGGCGACGATGAGGCTAGAAGTTTGATGGGGGAAATCCATGAAGGAGTGTGTGGAGCGCATCAGTCAGCTTTTAAGATGAAGTGGATGATTCGAAGGAATGGATATTTTTGGCCAACCATACTTGAAGATTGTTTTAAATATTTCAAGGGATGTCAAGGTTGTCAAAAGTTTGGTAATATCCAGAGAGCACCCGCATCGGCTATGAATCCTATAATAAAGCCTTGGCCGTTCCGGGGATGGGCCATCGATCTGATCGGCCAGATTTATCCACCATCTAGCAAAGGGCATAAGTTCATTCTAGTTGCCACTGACTATTTCACTAAGTGGGTTGAAGCTATTCCTTTGAAGAAAGTCACATCGGCCAATATGATTGATTTTGTGAAGGAGCATATTATTTACCGATTCGGAATTCCCCAAACGATTACTACCGATCAGGGCACCATGTTCACATCGGGGGAGTTCGATGAATTCGCAATCGGTATGGGAATTAAAGTGTTGAATTCTTCTCCTTATTATGCTCAAGCCAATGGGCAGGCCGAAGCGTCTAACAAAGGAATTATCAAGCTTATTAAACGAAAGATTGAAGAAAATCCTAAGCGGTGGCATACATTATTAAATGAAGCATTGTGGTCTTATCGGATGGCTTGTCATGGATCGACCAAGGTATCACCCTATCAATTGGTGTATGGACATGATGCAGTGTTGCCTTGGGAAATTAAGGCTGGATCTAGGCGATTATCTTTTCAAGATCAATTAACTTCCGATGGTTATGCCACTTTGATGACCGATGAATTGGACGATCTAGCAGGGCATCGGTTAAAAGCTTTAATGAGTATAGAAGAAAATAAGAAGAGAGTTGCTAGATGGTATGATAAGAAAGTGAAGACTAAAGAGTTTGCCGATGGGGATTTGGTATGGAAATTAATTTTACCAATTGGGACCAAAAGTTCGAAGTTTGGAAAGTGGTCTCCTAATTGGGAGGGTCCTTATCGGATAAGTCGATCGGCCCCTGGTAATGCCTACATTCTAGAAACCCTCGAAGGAATTGAATTTCCCAGAGCATTAAACGGCAAATATTTAAAGAAGTACTACCCCAGTATATGGGTCGATGCATAGAAGCTTAGGTGCCGATAACACTCCTATCGGCTGGATCCAAATGCTTGGGGACAAGACTTGGTGTGTCAAAAGTTTAGGCGCCGATAACAGTCCTATCGGCTAGACTAAAAGCTGAGGAAGCAAGAAAGCGTAGATACAATGCCGATGGAAACTCTATGTGTTAAGCAGCGTCTGGATTGCCGATATAGCACGTAGCCGAATTTGGTTGGCTGCTTCTATCTCCTTGATGTCATCATCGGCAGAACCTTCTATCGGCTTCAGCTTCTTCAGTTGGAGTGCTTTGCGACCATGAGCATTCCGCTCGCGCTCAAGAAGCCTGATGGTCTCTGGCAATTGGCTCTCTTCCTGTTGGGCTTGGGACAGAGCGTTCTCTACTTCCTTGAGCTCCGCCAACAGGGACTCTTTTCTTGCCGATAGATCGGATATCTTCTGCTTCAGCGCGTCTCCAGAAGATCTCAGGATACCGATGTTCTTGTGCTTCTCATCGGTCAAAAGCTTCTCTGTCCTCATTTCATCGGAGAGTTGAGTCTGAGCGGCTCTATCGGCAAGCCGCCGAGAAGCTCTTTGGTACTGCAGCTGGCGACTCTCCAGATGAGCGGCTTGGAACAGGATTTCTTCAACATCGGCTGGGATTTGGCCTCTGAGAGTTCTGAACAGGGTCTTGGTAGGGTCGGAATCATCAACCAATTGCGCTGTGTCCTGGTGAAGGAGAGCTGACAATTCTTCCAGCCTGACCCTGACCTCTGCCGATGTGATGCCGACCGTCTGAGAAGAGCTTGCTTCTTCACCTTCTTCTTCAGAGAGATCGATGGCAAAGGAGAACAGGCTATCGGGAGAATCTTGTTCCTGGGAGGGAAAGCAAAATTAGCTCATACTCAGAGAATCGGCAAATAATGCTAACGGTAAACGGTGACTTACTTGCTTCAAGGCGATCTCTTGTCTTTGACTGAGAAGTACTGACGGAGCTACAGGCTGATCGGCCAAAGATGCCGATGGAGCTACAGGTTGATCGGCTGAGATTGCCGATGGAACAATATCAACTGAAAGAAGACAAAAGGAGTTATGAGACTAAATAAGAATAAGTTCATCGGTAGCGATATTGTTAAAGTATGTTACCTGGAGGAGGGACAACGGTTGTCTGAACCGGGAGAACTGCCGATGGTATAACTGGACTCACCGGGCCAGTTGTTTGTTCACCCATGTCAACTGATGTATCTTCTGTTTGAGATCCTTCCTGTTGGGGTTCTTCTATCTGTGGTGCTTCCTGCATAGGTGGGGGAGATGGTGCTTGCTGTGGCTGGGCTTCTGGAGAAGAAGGAGAAGATTCCACCGGAATTGGAGATACCGGAGGAGGAGGGGGGATTGCTACCTTCTGGCGCTTTGTTCCAGTCTTAGCACCCGTGGTGCCCTTTCTCTTGGGTTGGCTAGACTGGGGGGCATCGGTACTCTCACGCCTGGCTTTCGCCGATGCGCCGGTTTGCTGCAATAATGAACAAGAGTTTATAAGCATAAATATAGCCGATATAAAGATAGTCAGCATAAGGGAAAAGATTTGACAAATTGCCTTGAAAGCCCGCGCGAGAGTGGGAGCAGCTACCGTTGGTGATGTCTGGGTTCTTCTGGTGGTGACTTTCCTGAGGCGTACACCCCGATGCACGATGGAAGCTAGAGTGGGAGCATTGTGGCCGATTGAGGAAATCGGGCCTGATGGAAACAAGTCGATCGGCCTGCCACTCCTGCTAACCTACGGAGGAATATTATCAACCTGCAAAAGGAATACCAGGGTAAGCTGCCGATGGAGGTAATATTGAGAAAATGGAAAGTTGGTTTGAGTTACTTACAGTGTCATCAGGAACTTCGTATTCGGAGTCAATCATGCCGCGGAATGAAAGTGCCGATCTACAGAACAGATGCTCTTTCCATTCTGCCCACCATAACTTGTATGCCTGAGTGATAAAAGCAGCCGGGACCCATTCTGACAGATCTACATCTATATCGGCGTTTGGTGGTAGTTGGGCTGCTCGAGTCCACTCAAGAAGGTTGTTGATAGTTTCTCTGGGTTTTATCACATCGGCATAAGGAAGTGCAATCGGCAACTGGCCGAAAGCTAGCTGGCGAGCTAATGCCGATGGATTGTAAAATTCGTAAGTTTGAGGGGAGGTTTTTGTGCTACCAAAGAAATTCACTGGAATGATTCTGGGAGTCACAATTGCCATCATCACCTCATTTTTCCTGTCGAGAGCTTCATCAAATGGATTGAAGGTCAGAGGGAGCATGCTATCTGGGTCATCATAAGCCAACCATGGTCGTTCGTCTCTGGTCAAACCCTCATACAGAGTCTGGAAGAATCGGCCGATCTGATCTGGATTACCCCCTGAACCAGGCAGAACTATGACAGCTTCGCCAAAGTTCAAGGGGGCGCGTGTTGCCGATTCCTCTTCACCCAATACATGGTTTTCAGCTATATCTCTTGGGAAACGCTGTGTGAACAGGTTGAAGTTGAGACGCTTGTGCAGATGCAGATTGAGCCACATGTTGACAAACCACCAGGGGCCTCCTAAGTTGCCAGTGGATTGGCCGAGCAGAAGTTTCTGGGCTACTTGATGGAGAAGGTGGTAAGCAGCGCCAAGCAAGTATCGGCCGAGAGGGAATCGGCCACCGTTAGCCAGTCTTTCTGCTGCCGATAGGTAGACAGAAGTCGGTCCTGCCGATCGACCACAGAATACAAACTTGTCCAGCCACATGTTCAGAAAGGTGGTTTGTTCCTTTATGGTGACAGATCCTTTTCCACGGTACTTCTGAATGTACCCCGACCAACCGCCGATAGCGCGAGTCTCCACTTTGGCACTAGGAGCAGTATCAAAAAAGTGGGTGCTATCGGCAGAAGATATATCTAGACCAGTAAGCATGGCTACATCGGCAAGAGTAGGAGAAGCAGGGCCGTGGCCAAAGGCAAAAGCATTGAGGGTGTCTGACCAAAAGTAGGATGCAGCTATCAGCAGTGACTCGTTTCTATGCATGTCGGCAATGGACAATCTGATGCATTGGGCTAGATTCCTTTCACCCCACTGAACTTCATTAGAGTTGCTGACCCTCAAGAACCAGTCTTTCCACCCTACAGTTGGGCTGGGCCAAGAGCGGAAGGTGTCCTTCCACAGATCTAAGGAAAAATTTTTGGCTCTGAAGGGGATCCTGTTGGTTTCTGCGTTGATAAGGTCAGTTGGATCTGGGTCCCCTAGAGGGCCGAGGCATTGAAGGTGTGGTTGATCGGTGGGGATGACAATTTTGTTGGACAATTCCTAGTGATTTTGGGCGTAAAAAGAAATACAAAGAGGAAAGAAAAGGAAGATGTTCAGTAAAATGGATTGCGAGTGAACAGGGATATGAAGAAAAATACAGAAGACGGGGTGGAGATTTGACCTCAGGGACGACGAACCCGACGGCCATCTTGCTGCGAAGGAAGCGTTTGAAGGCGCCGGAGTTGGTGAAGAGGGGTACTTGTCAGAGACCTTGGGAGTTTTCGGTGGCGCCGCCGCTGGAAAAATAAAGTTGGGTAGTAGAATGGTGTGATGGGGAAGGAGTACCCGAGAAGGAACTATTTATAGGACAAAATGGGCAAGGGCAAATCCGACTTATCTCTTTGCCGCATCCGAGAAATCCGTGGGTACTCAGGTGGATATGGTAACTATTCGCACGGTAATCCAGGGATTGTGCAGGTGATTTGACAGGAAGCGGTCATTATCTGAAGATATTTTACTGTGCGAGATCTCCTGGTCGGTCCATCGGCAATATTCTACAACGGTCATATTGCCGATGGGCGGATAGAGGGGAAGTAACCGTTTGTGCGAATATCCTGGTCAGAACATCGGCAGGTCTTTGTAACGGTATTGTTGCCGATGTACGACTGAGAAAAATGCCCGTTTAGGAAGTTGGGGATTTCGAGGAATCTGCGGAGGATTAGGATCAGAGTTGTCCAGATTGAGGTTGTCGGTTACCAGATTAGGAGCATTAATTGCGGGAGAAGGCATCATTACTGCAGAGAATTTCGGAGCATTAATAGTTTTATACTCCGAAACTGGGGGGCATGTGTTGACACCGTTTTTGGGCACGTGTCTAGGATGACAGGATAAGGTGGCAGTACGATGTTTACAAAGCGGGTTGCCGATGAGGATGGTTGCCGATGAGGGAGAAGTTGAATGTGACTAAGTCCACAGGCAGTAATATGGTGCCGATGGCTAGATAAGAAAGTATGCCGATGACTATGGCAAAGGATCTACCGATGATGCAAAGAAGGAGTCTGGAAGCTGCCGGTCGTTATGTGGAGGAGTTTCGGTTTGTCACGAGGGATAGTTTTGTTATTTCCTTAATTATTTGCATCGTTTTGTATACGGATTTCGTGTAATTTGGAATTCGAATTCTAATCGTGTCTGGTTGTAGCTCTTTGAGCAGGGTATAAATATAGACCCTAGGGCCTTGTAATAATCATCAATCAAGAAATCAAACACACGTTTTTACTCATATTCCAGCACTTACTTTTCGACGACTTTGTCATACTTTTCCTTTTGTTACGAGTTCTTAGGAATTCGTCGACTTAAGCTCGGCGTGTTCTCAAGTTCCGCGTGAGTACCTCTTAGCCGTGACATCCGGGCGCATCGCTGTTGTCAGGACTAAAGTATTCGAGTTATCACCTTTGCCGATAGCAAGGTCAAATCGGCTGGCACGCCTTAACGTTTGAATCGGGTATTAGCCCTTTGTGTTTGCAGACCAGTTTTGCATCAACAAGATCACATGTGGGCGTGGTGCTTAGATGTTATTTACCTACAAATGTATCCTATTGGCCGGGTCGTGTGGTAGTTCGCAATAGTGACAGCTTCGTTGATTCTTATATAGTCCACCCTCCGTTGATAGGACTGGCAGAATTTGTATTGCGGAGTAAGTCTTGCGATGCTCTAATTTACTTTAGCAATGTTCCTTATACATGAATGAAGAGTCTTTTATGCTATATATGATCTTGTAGATAACTAGAGTAGATTGTGACTTAGTAGATAGTAGATAACTTAGAATCCATTCTCTAGCTAATCCGACGTCACCTTACATATATGAGGAGTAGTCTATTTTCTAATCACTGTGTTATTTACCCATGAGCTTATATTTCATTATCATTATTATTATGGCTTACCCCCTGCTAAAGTAAGTGACTGTGTGACGAGTTCCTCATTAGTAATCATGTTCTTGCAAATTTATCTCTAGTCTATGCCTTGATAGATTTTATCCTTATCTTCATTTCCACTGTCCTCTTAAGCAAAATTATAAATAACGATACCTGTAATACTTTCCTGGTGAAATGCTACAATGAGGTATTTTATCTGTGCGCTTGCGGATAAAATAGATTATTTTCTAGAGAGCCTTTACATTCATAAATACCTTTGTACACTCTGGCACCATGCTGGGGATGACAACCTAGTATCTAAGTGGTGTTAGTAAGTGTCAACAAGCATTTCTGGCGCCGTTGTTGGGGACTAAAAGGGAAACACATAGGAACGGTAAGGAAAGTCAGGAAATCAGTCAAGGTTATTCACATAAAATATTAGACTAGACTATGGAGAAATAATTGCATAAAACAGCTACTAAGTGAGAAATAATAACAAGGCACCTCTGCTTTGGCAGTTTCACCCTGTTGTTTTTCTATGTTTATATTTTCATACAGGGTATATCAGGATTGACTTTGGTACATTCAACTCTTCATCATCAGAACCAAAGCAATCAAGAAAGAAAGAAGAAGCTAGGCACCAATTGTTGAAGCTATGGCACAGAAGACCCTACGAGAATTCTCTGCTCCTAGTCTTGAGAACATTCCAACTGGTCCAAGATTTGCAGTAGAAGAAGGAGCTCCCAAGTTCGAGCTCAAGTCTAGCCTCATCAATTTGGTGCAAGCTACACAATTCAGTGGAAAGGCACATGAAGATGCTAGTGCACACTTGCAGAATTTCTTAGAGATTGGAAGCACAATCCGCATCAACGGAGTCGACAAAGACGTCATACTGCTTCGCCTCTTTCCATTCTCACTAGAAGGGAAAATAAGGAAGTGGTTCTACACCCATCAAGATAACATCAACAACTGGACGAACTTATCAGATGCCTTTCTATCAAAGTTTTTCCCTATAGGCAAAACAGCTGCCTTAAGAGGAAATATTGTCAGTTTCCAACAGCAGAAGACAGAAACCATTTCAGAAGCAGGGGAGCATTTTCAAGGATACATATCAGATTGTCCTCACCATGGAATGGCCACATGGTTACTTATGCAGACCTTCTACCCTGGATTAACCCAGAAGGCTCGTGAGTGCCTAGATGCATCTGCTAAAGAATCATTCCTGGAGCTTACAATTGGAAAAACATAGATACTTTTGGATAAGATAGCAGAAAACCAAAGTTGGTTCCAAGATGAAGCTCAACAATGTCATCAAACTGAAGAAATACCAGAAGAAGTAAATACATTATCAACCAAGATGGAAAATTTGCTCCATTGGATTGACCAGAGGGCCAAGTTCAAAGAAGATCAAAGGGCCATTGAGACAGCATACAAATATCAACCTACTTCAAGTCAACCCAATAGCAAAGGTATGAATTCAGGTAATACTTTCAAGCAAGTTTCATTAAAAGAGATAATTGCTCAACAAACAAAAACTAATGATGAAGTTAAACAAAGGCTAGATACAAATGAATCATCTCTAAAAGATATACACAATAAAATGGATTTTCAATTAACTGCCTTTGATGAGCAAAACTCTCTCAATAAAAGGGTAGAGCTTAAATTAATAAACCTAGCTGCTGCATTGCCTATTGCCACTAACATTGAGCAGGCAAAGAACATAACTAATAGAGGAGGGAAAGCCACCAGGGATCCCCCATACCCAAAAGAGAAACAGAGAACATCAGCACCAGTGCAGCCAGCAGTGATAGAAGAAGAAAACCCAGTTGCAGCAGAAGATCTGCTACAACCACCAAGAACTAGAGAAATGAGGAAAGATTTTTACGACACCAACTATTTGCCTTTTCCCAGAAGAAACAGAGGACTGCAGTCAGATGAGTAGTTTGGTAAGTTTGTAGAGGTCATTCAGAAATTATATATCAACATACCTCTGCTTGATGCCATACAGGTACCCACATATGCAAAGTACATCAGAGATATTCTTAACAAGAAGAGACCACTGCCCACCACTGAGGTTATCAAGCTGACAGAAGAATGCAGTGCGGCCATCCTCAACAAACCACCAAGGAAGAAGAAGGATCCCGGATGTCCCACTATTGATTGCTCGATCAGAAACCAACACTTCAACAATGCACTTTGTGATCTCGGAGCAAGTGTCAGTGTGATGCCAGCATCAGTCTACAAAAAGCTTGAGCATACGACCCTAGAACCAACATTAATGTGCCTCTAACTAGCAGATCAATCGGTTCGACACTCGTTGGGTATCGCTGAGAACATTCCATTCAAGATCAGAGACTTCCTTGTGCCAGTAGACTTTGTGGTACTGGACATGAGTCCCGACTCAAAAGTGTCTATCATCCTTGGAAGGCCATTTCTGAGCACGGCCATGCCCACATCGATGTTGGAAAGGGAGAAATCAAGTTCAACATAAACGGACAAGAAGAACACTTCACATTCAAGCCCAGACCAGAGATAGACTCTACAGTGAAGGAAGTTCGTGAAGAAGAACCACTGGAGACACCATCTCCGGAGGAAGGTAATTCGGAAGATTAAAAAGATTTGGAGGTCCAGCTTGGGGGACCTAAAAATCCCAAACCCTCGCCGGGAGGTAAATCGGTATTTATCCGCATCATTAATTCTCTCATATTTAATTCCTGCATTTATCCATAGCATTATTATAATAATCAAAAGCCCCATATAAATAATATTTATGGTGTGTAACAACCCACATTTATTAATTATTGTGGAGGCACAAAAAATATTTTCAATTATCATTTCAATAAGTTTCAATTCTCATAAATTTTCCTGCATTATATTTAATTATAGCAACCTTCTAGAAGTATGACCCACACTCCTTGGGTCCCACATGTCATACACCACACCTCACATACTTCCCATGACATTATTTGATCCACCAACATAACTCCACTCACCAGCACTTTTCCACCGACCAACCACCACCCATGAACTATTATTCTGCGTAAGAGCCAAGCAAAGGAAGGAATAGAAAAGTTGCAGCCAGGATGGCCACCAAAGGTGGGTGCCCGCCCACCTACAGAGGGCGCCCGCCCTATCCCCCTTACTCCTATAAATTGCCACCTCCTGCCTCCATCTCCATCACACAAGCCTCCGAGAAAACCACGCAAGTTTCAGTTTCCAGAGAAGGAGTTCTTGTAGTGAAGTGAGAAGGAGAGTAGAGAGGAAGAGAAGAGTGGAAGAGAGGTTGGTAGTCTTTGAGTGAGAGAGTAAGGTTCACCTAGTAAGTAGTGATCCCGCTGTCCAGAGCGGAAGTAAAAGTTGTTTAGGGGGAGGTACTGCCAAAATAAAAACTTGTCTTGAACGACTAACCCCTGGACTACTGACATTTCAGACAGCTGACCACTAACATTTTTTTCTCTCACATTTTCCACTAGTTATGTTTGTATCAACTTTTGTTTGTAGGATGTTCAAAAAGGTAAAGAACGCGGGCAAGGCCTTCAAGAACATAGGTACGAGGAGCTCATCCCGACACTCCTCGCACCAGTCAGAGATGAGCATCGACCTGACGCCCCCGCAAGTTCTGCCATCTTCATCTGATCAGCAAGTCAAGATCCTCCTCAAGACAGGATGATGTGACCATACCAAGGCAATCAACATTCAAGCATACACTCAAGGTGAAAGCTAAACTTAATTCCAAATTATTTAGGTTTCCGCATACAAGGCTACTACTTGGTTTATATGATTATAGATTCAAACACCTTGCTATCATGGAACAAGAAGATTGCAATGTTATCACAACATTACAAACCAATGGCCTAGCACAACTCTTTGGATCAGAAGAGTTAAAGTCGAGGATGACTCCTTTTCAAGAGGGAGAGGATGATATGACCATGCCAGCAAGCAAGATGTCACAAGATCCAAGTCAAGCTACAACCACTCACGTTTTACCTACACCGACACCAGCCCAAGTCATCGATGGACCGGTTACACGTAGTCATGCAAAGAAGCTACAACAAGAGGTCCACGCGCTACTTTGTGAGGTTCACTTTAACATTAATGAGAACTATATACTACCTAAGTGTTCTACCTTAATTGTACTCAGGTATATAGAAGAAGAGAAGGATGAATCAGACCCTGAAGAATGGACCAGTGCAAGTCCTAGAAGACACTACAAAACGGACTAGAGAGTCAAAAACAGACCAGTAGAGTCAAGAATGGACCAGTGCAAAGAAATCTTCATAACCTTTTACTCACAAAAGCTATGAAGGCCTATGAGGACTTGTTGGAAAGCCTGTCGAGTCTGCTTTCCAGTGCCTCAAGTCTCATCTCATTTGGACATCGCAATCAAGAGTTATCAGAAGGTCAACATTCTGTCGTGACAGAATATTGGTACAACTTGCCGTGAAAAACTGTATCAATCTACAATGTTTCATGGTGCATGCCATACATTGCTGGAAAGCACTAGGAGTCTAGTTTCACACCCAAGAAACAGTTCATCATTTGGACTTCCCAATAAGAAGTTATGGTCAGTTTATTGGAAACTGCTCTGGAGGCCAACAGTCATGTGAAGCCAGTTCGGGAATCCATTCCGAGGGGTCCTTTCACATTGCCTTCCCCTAGAAACTCTATTTCATTTTCATCCCTATCTAGGAGGGTTGTTCCTAGTATAAATATCCCCTACCTCTAAGCTATCAGGAACCTTTGATTATTTGATAAACCACATGATATTGCAGCCGCGCTGCTGAGTGCCTTACTCAACCTTTGTTCTTCCTTGTTCTTCATGGACTTGTGAAGTGAATCCTCTGGGTTCCCCTACTTTGTGCTCTACGGCTTCCGTTCGGCTGTGCCATATTGTGTGGATTAGTTCTGGATTGTGGTTCTGCGGTCGTTCGGAGATCGAGTCGAAGTCTTCGCGGTTTCGGTGCCTCTCTCCCCGTCGCTTGGTCGCATCCAACCTTTGTCAGGTATAAAGCTAGTTATCTACTGTTCACAGCAAGTTATCCTTGTTCTTTTGATCTAATGTCATGAAGATCGGGCCACCCTCGTACCGATCCAAATTGGTAACCTATCACAGGAGACCTTGGGCTGAAGACCCACAGGGAAAAGGAAGTTTTCCAGCAGCTAAAGAATAAGGATTTTATTCACACCCCCACTCTTGATCCTATCTTGCTATAAGAAACAGGTATGGATACTGAATTTGATTTGATTTTCCAGATGGTGGGATGGACAATTTTTTGGAACATAAGTGAGCTGGGTTCCCATCTTCTCACCCTTGAATTTCTTTGCACTTTACAATATTATGAGGGGGGAATCGCTTTTCGGATGTTCAAACAGGACATTATGTTGTCTTGGAGAGAACTGAGCGACCATATCGGTTTCTCTTCAAGATGCATCTTGGATATTGACTCCGACTTACCCAATTTTGAGAGACATCAGTTCTGGAGAGAGATATCTAGAGATGAGTTTTATAGCTAAGCCCGAACCAGCGACATGGAACACCCCACTCTTAGGATGTTCCACAAATGGCTTGGGTACAATCTTTTCCATCGTGATGATATTAGAAAAGTAAGAGTAGGAGATTTGCAACTTCTATATGCTGCTATAAATAAAGTACCCACGTCACCTCTTACACTTTTGGTTTCTCATTGGCTTAGTATACCTAGTCTTCAGGGACCTGTCGGTTGTACTTCACTTATCACTCATCTAGCCTCTAATCTTCATTTACTAGAAAATTCATCATTGGAATTCATAGATGAGTTACAAATTTATCATGGCTATGACACATTTAGGCAAGCTCGGATGTTGAAAAAAAGAGGGGAACGTAATGTATATGTTATACGATAATAAAGGCAAGATTCGGTTACCTAACCCGAATCTTGGCCTCTATGTCGTTCAAAATTATTTGATTGAGATTGCAGTGACACCGATAAACCAGAGAGCTCCACAACGAGTGGCATCTGAAAGGATGACCACCCATCAAGAACGCACCTGGTATGGAGCTTATCCCGGGCCGGAAGAAGCAGCGCACCTGCATTATTGTGACTACAACCCCCGAGTCCTTCGGGACCCATGGGTTCGACAAGCTCAACCACAAGAGCCAACACAGGAGACATGGCCAGAGGGTCAAAATCACCAGTGGACAAACCCGCCTTTCCATACGGGCAGGTACTCCACTGATCCATATGGAGCTTCAGGGTCTAGATCCTAGCCCCAATTCGATGCAAGACGGTACTCCGACGCCTCTTATGCTTTCACGAACGACTACTACCAAGAGGCCAGCGCTTTCTTCACCCATACCGACAACACCCTCCTCGCCATCCAAGATACGCAAGCGGAACATGCCACTGCAGTACAAAAGTGGAACCAGGACCACGCCACTGCAGTACAAGAACTGAGGCAAGACACCACGACAAAGAACGACAACATCACCACCATGATGCGATTCTGAAACATTGGGTAAGACCCACAACCACATCCAGCTTGGGGGAGTTCCTCCCCATTTTATCAAGTAAGTTTTTATTTTACTCTTCTTATTTATTCTTTTCTGTTTTAGTGTTTTATTTATCTTAAAGAGAAAAACTTAGAAAACCCAATAAATATTTTCTTGCTTTAAATTACTGTATTTTATAAACATGAAAACAAAATAAAAAGAGTGTGTAGATAAGTGTGCTTTATTTTCCCTACTAAGTGTTAATCTCTAGAAAAAAAATAAAAGACCAAAAAGATGCATAATGGAAATGATGAACAGTTGCTCTGTTTGCTTACTTTCAAGTACCTAGCTTTTATATTAGAGTTCTTATAGGAATTACTAAAACTGAAATTTACTATCTATGGGAAGCATAAGCCTAAAACTAAAGTCTAGGTAAGAGAAAGGCATAATATAAAGTTTGAGCTATTGTTTATCTTGTTCCTACTACACTAAGTTCTGGAGATTTATTTTGAAAACTTGCAAAACACATGATGAGTTCCTAGCATGACAAAATTCCTACCACAGCCATACTTGCTATAACATCTTTTGCTACTTATATTCACATTGAGTTTGATCGAGCTGTGTAGACCCTTAGGAGCTTTTCATGTGGTTAAATTAAGATATTCACTGGCACACATCTACTACACCATCCACCATCATTCATTAAAATTGTCAAAAAATATTATCACTCACTGTCCCAAGTGTTGTTATTCTCTCTCTCCAAAAAGATTCAATGCAGAAGAGGCATGGGTTATGCAAAAATATGCGAGGAAATAAAAAGGAGCAAGTGCCCGGAACCTCGAAAAAGAAAGAAAAAGAGTGAGACGAGAGGTAAAAATGGACAAGTGTCCGGAGTAGAATTAGGGGTACAAAGATGCCCACTTGAGCGGAAAAAATGGACAAGTGTACGACAGTAGAATTAGGGGTATCTACTACCCACCTGAAAAAAAGAAGAAGAAAAAAGATAGCCCATGTTCTCCCAAAGCAAAGATCAAAGAAGAGGAGAGATAGCAATATGAGGAGCAGTGAGAAGTAAGTTTTATCATCACTTATACATTTTTACCATTACTATCATTTACTCCACCACACATGCACATCTTGATTTAATTACATGCTGAGTTCCTTTGGATCCATGGCTCGATTAGATAACACATGTATGAGCTGTTTTTCAAACCTATGAGCTTCACTTAAATATTCCATTAGCTATAGGTAGGTGACATCTTTGTAAGAATCCACAAATACCACATATAGAGAGACTTGAGATAATCATTGTTGGGAACTCTGAGTTTTGTTTTTCAAAACTTATGCAAAACTCCGGAACAAAGGTGAAGTATAGACAGGAGGAATAGTGCTTGACTTAATTATTTTGTCTTTCAATTACTTAAGACTTAAGTGCAGGTACTAAGCTCCATGACACTTCACTCTAATCTGGAAGAATTTTTATGTGAAAGCATGTGTGCCTGTCAGGAAAGAAAACATCGAAGCAACTCCTGATCCATCTGAGTTTAGCTGTTTGCTCAGGGACGAGAAACGGGTAAGCTTTGGGGAGTTTGTTGACGATCCTTAAGTGCTAAATTTAACCATCAACTAAACATGGAAAAGGATCAATATGCACCAAACACCTAGAATTAGGGTTTTATCTGACAGAATTCCACGAGCTTTGGTGTTTGTCTATTTCTGCAGGGGGTTTTCAGAAAATATGGAGAGAAGGCCCACATGTCATGTTTACAACGAGATAATTATGTGCCGCGCAATTTTCCTTAATCTAGAAGAGTCCAGAAGCCACGGGAACGAACGGGAGACCGGACGGGCTCGAGGGTAGGGCGCCCACCCTCCCCCCTTGGGTGCCCGCCCTGGCGTCGGGGCCAATCAGGTCCAACCTCGCGGATTATGCTCCACCGACCTAAAGGATCAAGGAAAACCGTGCGATCAATGTCGGTTTGATCCGACGGCCCAAATTCACTTGAGGGAACTATATAAGCAAGACCTCTCCACCCCAGGGGGAGAGAGGAGAAATCATTATCAGAGGTAGCCATCAAAGTTAGGGTTTTAGAACTTCTCTCCCACACAGAATTAGAATTAGCTACTCCCTAATCCTTCAAGTTCTATAGGGTTGATAAGATAGAATTAGAGAAGTAGAGCCTAGCGCTCTGGATTCGGATCTTCGTTAATAAAGATTGGTATTATTTCATATCTTTCTCTACTACTTTATTCTAACTGCATTATGTCTCTATTTATTATGATCTTAGTTTGCTCTAGTTCTATATTTGATATAGTTATGATTGATAATGAGTTTATGTATAAGTTTGCAAAGCGCTTAGCTCTTGACGCGCGGGAGTTAAGTGGTAGATCACATGTGGGCGTGGTGCTTAGATGTTATTTACCTGCAAATGTATCCTTTTGGTCGGGTCGTGTGGTAGTTCGCGATAGTGACAACTTCGTGGATTCTTATATAGTCCACCCTCCGTTGATAGGACTGGCAGAATTTGTATTGCGGAGTAAGTTTTGCGATGCTCTAATTTACTTTAGCAATGTTCGTTATACATGAATGAAGAGTCTTTTATGCTATATATGATCTTGTAGATAACTAGAGTAGTAGATAACTTAGAATCCATTCTCTAGCTAATCCGACGTCACCTTACATATATGAGGAGTAGTCTATTTTCTAATCGCTGTGTTATTTACCCATGAGCTTATATTTCATTATCATTATTATTATGGCTTACCCCCTGCTAAAGTAAGTGACTATGTGACGAGTTCCTCATTAGTAATCATGTTCTTTCAAATTTATCTCTAGTCTATGCCTTGATAGATTTTATCCTTATCTTCATTTCCACTGTTCTCTTAAGCAAAATTATAAATAACGATACCTATAATACTTTCCTGGTGAAATGCTACAATGAGGTATTTTATCTGTGCGCTTGCGGATAGAATAGATTATTTTCTAGAGAGCCTTTACATTCATAAATACCTTTGTACACTCTGGCACCATGCTGGGGATGACAACCTAGTATCTAAGTGGTGTTAGTAAGTGTCAACATGGATCTGCTCTCTAATCGAAGTTTGCAACCTTTTCTCTCAAGAAATGATGGTTGGAATGATGGATTTGCTTGAGAGCTTGAGATGCAATAATGGAAGAGAGAGAGAAGTGAGCACTGGTGTTCTGTAATGGTTAGGATGAAGGAAGACGAAGTAAATGACTCACATAACCGTTGTGGTCAAGTAGGAGGGGTATATATACCCCTGTCTTCCAACGGCCAGAAGGAGGGCGGCACTGCCGCCCTAGTCAAACCAGTCAGGATAACACAGAGAGCGTAACTGATTTGACTGAGGGTTGAGGATGAAATAGAAGATTTGAGCATTTGGTTTGACATTTGATCAACAAACCTGGAGTCCCTCTTGATAGTATGGCCTTTCCTATACTCAGGGAATAAATAGAAACAAAGACAAAACTTCCATGAAACCTCTTTTGAAAAGCCTTTTCAATTTGGATTGGGGACCCATCAAACTGTTTAACATCCTCCGTTCTTAGTTCCCTGCTTGTCATCTCACTAAAGATCATTAGTTCCCTAATTCGGTGGTCATCAACACCAAAACCCACAATGGGCTTGATTGCACTTACACATCTCGATGGATTTCATCGAGGGGCTGCCCAAGGTGGGCGGCAAGTCGGTCATCTTAACGGTGGTCGATCGCTTCTCCAAGTACGCCCACTTCATCGCGCTCGGCCACCCCAACACCGCTACTTCGGTCGCCCGCGCCTTCTTCGACGGCGTTGTCCGCCTGCATGGGTTTCCGTCGTCTATTGTCAGCGACCGGGATCCAAAGTTTACTGGTCATGTTTGGCGCGACCTTTTTAAGATGGCGGGCGTTACTCTTCATCTCAGCAGGCGTTCCACCCCTAGACGGACGGCCAGTCCGAGGTTGTTAACAAAGTTATTGCCATGTATTTGCGTGGTGTTACAGGTGATCGTCCGCGTGCGTGGGTGGACTGGCTGTCATGGGCGGAGTATTGTTACAATACCTCCTTTCACACGGCTCTTCGCGCCACACCATTTGAGGTGGTCTATGGCAGGGCACCCCCGCCCCTGCTGCCCTATCAGCCTGGGTCGGCCCGCACCGAGATGGCTGATGCTCTACTTCGTTCCCGTGACGAGGTTCTTGCTGAGGTTCGCCAGCATCTTCTACAGGCTCAGCAGCTGGCAAAGAAGTACTACGACGCCTCGCACCGTGATGTAGAGTTCACGATAGGAGATTGGGTGTGGGTGTGTCTCCTCAACCGCACCACCCAGTCCCTTGATCCGCGGGCTAAAGGGAAGCTCGGTCCTCGCTACGCTAGGCCCACAAGCCTGGTAGGATCCGAAATCCTATCACTTTAACCTCCTAAGAAAACCTGAAGACAGAAACAAACCTGGGGGAGATGTGAATAAGCTCCCTAGGTTTAGTTGAGTTGCCCTTGTATGGCAGAAAGTTTTCCTGGACAAATAAGCAACCCTCACCCCTTTTGAAAAGATTGGATTGGTTTTTCATTTCTAGTTCTTGGACTTCCTTAGTTATGCAGACATATGATCACTGTCCATGCAATATATCAATCTCAACAGCCATACCTAAAAATAAGGTGTTCAGATTTGAAAATCACTGGCTGCAACAACCATCGTTTATCCAAACTGCTCAGCAAGCATGGGAAGAAATTGGCATTCAGCAGGACAGAACAAAAACAATAACTGCAAAATTCAAGAACCTAAGAAAGGCTTTGAGAATTTGGCAGCAGAATCTCTCTAATCTCACAAAAACCATGGAAAACACCAAGACTGTCCTCTCCCTCATAGAAATCATTGAAGAATGCAGAGATCTGACAGTAATGGAATGGAATTTCAAAGAAACCCTCATTCAGAATCTAAATCTTCTCTTAGAGCAGCAAAGAGTATACTCGAAGCAAAGAAGCAAAATTAGATGGGTTAAAGAAGGGGATGCTGGGACTAAACGTTTTCATGCAAATGCAACCATTAGGCACAGAAATAACTTGATAGCTCAGCTTCAGAAAGAAAATTGTGATCTTGTTTAGAGTCATGCAGAAAAAGAAATAATCCTATGGGAAACCTTTAAGGAAAGATTGGGACATTCAGATTTCACATCAATGACTTTCAACCTTAGCTACCTTCTGGGAAGTAACTCAGAGTTAGCTTGGCTGGAAGAACCTTTCACTAGAGAAGAAATTGACAATGTTGTCAGAAATCTCCCCAATGATAAAGCCCCTAGGCCAGACGGCTTCAATAATGAATTCATTAAGAAGTGTTGGAATTTTATCAAAGATGACTTGTATGCCCTCTGTGATGCTTTTCAAGATGGATCAGTCAATCTTCAAAGCATAAATGATTCTTACATCACACTCATCCCAAAAATTGATGGTGCCCAAAAAGTTGGTGACTTCAGACCTATTTCCTTACTGAACTGCTCCATCAAGCTGATAACTAAACTTTTAGCAAATAGGTTACAACATGTGATCCTGCAATTAGTGCACAGTAACCAATATGGCTTTATCAAAACAACAACAATCCATGATTGTCTTGCATGGTCCTTTGAGTACCTCCATCTTTGCCATCATTAAAAGAAGGAAATTGTGGTCTTAAAACTAGATTTTGAAAAAGCTTTTGACAAGATTGAGCATAATGTCATCCTAGATGTTCTAACACACAAGGGTTTTGGATTGAAATGGATTTCTTGGGTTGAATCTATTCTCAAATCTGGTACCTCAGCAGTAATGTTAAATGGAATCCTAGGGAAAACTTTTCATTGCAGAAGAGGAGTGAGGCAGGGGGATCCTCTATCTCCTCTACCTTTTGTTTTGGCTGCAGATTTGCTACAGTCCATCCTCAATAGAGCAGTACAACTTGGTCTTCTTCAGCTGCCAATTCCAGCTCCCAGCCTAGATTTCCCTATCATACAATATGCTGATGATACCTTGATCATCATGGAAGCCTCTGCCACACAACTTTTTTTTCTCAAAGGGGTTTTGCAATCTTACAGTGACTAAACGGGTCTAAGGATCAACTTCTCTAAATCTATGATGGTACCCATTAATCTGAGTAACGAGAAGATTAACCACCTTGCTAGTACTTTTGGCCGTCAGACTGGTTCTTTTCCTTTCACCTACTTAGGTTTGTCTTTGGGGTTAACCAGGCCAAAAGTAGATGATTTCTTACCCCTCATGAGCAAGTGTGAAAGAAGACTAAACTACATCTCCCCTTTTCTCAGCCAAGCTGGCAGACTTGAACTCACCAACTTAGTGCTATCTGCTTTGCCAACATACACCATGTGTACTATTGCTTTGCCCAAGACCGTTATAAAGCAGATTGACAAGTACAGAAGACATTGCCTCTGAGAGGTGCAGAGACAAACACAAAAAAGGTGGCAAAGGTAGCTTGGCTTACAGTTTGTACCCCCAAAGAAGAAGGAGGCAAAGGTATTCTTAATCTTCAAACACACAATGAAGCCTTGTTGCTCAAACACCTTCACAAATTCTTCAATAGGGAAAATGCGCCATGGGTGGAACTAATTTGGAATAAACATTACACAAATGGAAAACTCCCAAACTCAAATAGGCCAAAAGGATCTTTCTGGTGGAGAGATGTTCTAAAATTACTCGATAAGTACAAAGGAATGTCAAGTGTTTTGATCCTTGATGGGCAGTCCAGTCTTCTCTAGAAGGATTTATGGAATGGTCAAGTGCGAGAGCTGCAGTTTCCACAGTTATTCTCTTTTGCAAAAAACAAGTTCATAAGCCTAAGAAAGGCACTTGACTCAGCTAACATTCATGATTTGTTCAATCTACCAGTCTCAGTTGAAGCCTATGACCAAATGCAAGAACTTCAGTTTGAGTTGTCAGAATTAGTGCTCTCTGATGAGAATGATAAATGGACTTATATTTGGGGCAACACGAAATTCTTCTCCTGAAAAGCCTATAGATCACTCACAGGTCACTCCCAGGTTCACCCAATTTACAACTGGCTGTGGAAAACTTCTTGCCAGGGAAAACACAAAAAAAAATTCTGGTTGGTCCTAAAAGATAAACTGAGCACCAGAAACATGATCAGAAGAAGGGGGATGCATTTAGATGACTATCAATGTGTTCTTTGTCAGCTCTCTACTGAACAAACAGTTATGCATCTATTATTCTATTGTCCCCTCGCCAAAAACTGTTGGAGTATAGTGAACTTTAGCTTTGCCAATGACCTTTCAGTTCAGCAAATATTCCAAGCCTGGAAATCTCTTCTACAGACTGAATTCTCGCTGGACATCTTCATCCTCTTCTGTTGGCGTATTTGGATGATGAGAAATGATGTCATCTTCAGAAATAAAGTACCTTCGGTGGAAGCTTGCAAATCTCACATCACTGTGAGGCCCTACTCTTACTGCACAGATGCAAAGCTACAACTCACCTCTTTTAGAATCATGGATCAACTCAAACTTGTAGTTCTTTGGATTTTCTACCTCTCTTTTTCTGTTCCCTAATTTTCTGAGCTGAGCGGATCAGCGGATCAGACCTGAGCAGAAGTTCCAATAGGGAGTCCGGTCTTTTCACTGTTTTTCTTTTACAAACTGGTGTCTGTAACGTTTGATCTTTTATTTTTTTTTCAGTAGGAGCCCCGGCTCCTCCTGTTTCCTCAAAAGAAGTTGTTAAGTGCCAAAGCACAATTAGAAATGATCTTGGCCTTATCTGTGTTGTCTAACTGAAAACAAAGAAAGCGGTCACATGTGTTGGATCATAGTGACAAAAACGACAACATGGTACTAACTCCTAGTATTTACTCTTGCTTTCCCACGTTTGTCAATCCTTGCAAAATGTGTAAAAACACTTGCTGTTAATTGGCGGTTTATTGTTTTTTTTACATATGAATATGAATATGTTCGAAGCACTTATCATTTTATGTTTTCATGTCTTTGACACCTCTTCCTCCATCCTCTCTTTTGTCTGAGAGTGGAAAGCTAGATACATTTTGACACAAGCGTTTATTTAACTGGTTAAACCTAAACCTTAGGGCATCCACAAAATGAGAAAATAAGGGAGTCTTAAGGATAAGAATGTCTCTAACAGAGCATGCAAAACGTGATCCAAACACACAATAGGTCATTCACAGTGTTTTGCCTACAAAAAACAACGCTCCAACAGAAGACCCAAACACCTCACCCATTTTGCATACCAGCCTTGCCGAAACACAAATTTACGTAGTCGAGAAAGACCGACACAAATCTCTGGCGTCGTAGTGGTGGGCCCGTAGGAGCAGGGTGTGGCGAGAAGTGGCCAGGCGGACCGCTGTGGGACGCCGCCGTGACGAGGATATGGCGTGGCGAGGTCCGCTTGGGGCATGACCGGTGGGTAGTGCGGCGAGGTAGGGAGCAGGCGCAACAAGGAGCCGCCGCGGTGAGGAGAAGCTGGCACAACGAGTTCTGCCTCGGGGCGCGGCTAGGCGGCTCGTCTGCGGGGAGTAGGGTGTGGCCATCGGGGAGCGAGGCTCATCCTCGCCCGCGGCTGCTGGATCCGGGGTCCTCCTCGCTGCCGTCGGCTGAATCCGGGAGGAACGGGTGCCGCCGCTAGCCGGATCTGGGAGGGAGGGTCGCCGTGCTCAACGAGGGAGGGGAAAGAGGGAGGGGCGGTGCCGGATAGAGAGGGAGAGAAGTACGGGCGGCGCCGAGGTAGTGAGAGAGTGGGACTGGAACGGACGACGTCAGAAGAGAGTGAGGAGAGAGGGACTGCCTTTTGGGTAGGTTGTTGGAGAATGTAATTTTTGGGTGCATAACTTTTTTACTGTGCGTGACCCAAATTATAGAATAGGTCTCCAATTTAGATCTGTCCATAGTCTTAGAGGAGCCTTAAGATCAGCCGTATACGTAGTAACACTAGTCTTTGGAGAGAAAAAATACCCACTCATTATAAGCAATAAACAAATGCAGGGTGGGCGGATTGTTGGGAGCCCATAAATAGGTTTAAATTTTATGGGTTTACAATGAACATACAAAAATTAACGTATTTATGGCTCACGGACAAACCTGCTTGCATCTCTAATAGCTATGGTAATACTATTACCTTGTGAATGCGCTGCTGGTATAGCTTGGTTGCACGTGGTTTCTAGAAAGAACCTTTTACCTTATCATGGATCCACATTAATTAAAGCTAAAACTTTGTCTGAAATACAATAAGGGTGGATCACACTATATGTGGGACTTTATACACTTCCAATAATGTTCTTACTCATGCATATTAGGATAGCTTGGATAGAGGTGAATCTAGCCTAGAACATTATCAGCTCATCAAAATTAACTACATTACATGGTAAGGATTTTCTACATTTATAAAAACACTTTACTAAAGGATTTGTATATATTACTGGGGTCGGTGGACCCTGATAAACATGCCTAAATTCACTCCTGAGCTTGGATGCTTTGCTACACTGTATAGTATATTGTCAAATGAGAGAAGTGTGTGTTTGACTGATGAGCAAGGCTTCCTCGACGCCTATATTAGTGAGATTTTTTGCTTGCTTCCACAACCAAGCCTCAACTTTCTTTAACCGGAAAGACAAGTTTGCTCAGCCCACGAAAGTGAGGTAGGGAGAGTGTTGACACCGTTTTTGGGCACGTGTCTAGGATGGCAGGATAAGGTGGCAAATATGCTGTTTACAGGATGAATTGCCGATGAGGATGGTTGCCGATGAAGGAGAGGTCGAATGTGACTAAGTCTACGGGCAGTGATGTGTTTATGCCGATGGCTATAATAGGGGAGTCTGCCGATGACCATGGCAAGGAGTCTGCCGATGATACGGAGGAGGAGTCCGGAAACTGCTGATCGGTTTATGGAAGAATTTTAGTTTGTCGCGGGAGATAACTTTGTTATTTCCTTATTTATTTAAGTCGTTTTGTATACGGATTCCGTGTAATTTGGAATTCGAATTCTAGTCGTGTTTAGTTGTAGTTCTTTGAGCAGGGTATAAATATGAACCCTAGGGCCTTGTAATGAGATATCTATCAATCAATCAAACACACGTTTTTACTCATATTCCAGTATCTACTTTTCGACGACTTCGTCATACTTTTTCCTTTTATTACGAGTTCTTAGGAATTCGTCGACTTAAGCTCGGCGTGTTCTCGAGTTCCGCGTGAGTACCTCTTAGCCGTGACATCCGGGCGCATCGCTGTTGTCAGGACTAAAGTATTCGAGTTATCACCTTTGCCGATAGTAAGGTTAAATCGGCTGGCACGCCTTAACGTTTGAATCGGGTATTAGCCCTTTGTGTTTGCAGATCAGTTTTGCATCAACACATCTTTTGGCACGCCTGGTGGGACAAGATTCAAGATCAAGATCAACATGTCGATCTCTGACTTCGATCAGGAGAACGTCATCCCCGTGACGGAGGCCAATCTCAAGGATGAGCAGAAGCAAGCCATTGCCCAAGCTATGGAGGAGTACAGGCTGCAATGTTTGAAGTCCTTCAGCATAAATAGGAGTGGCGAAGTAATCCAGAAAGATGCACTGCCGGCACCACGGCAGGTTACTTTCGAAGCCAATCCTGGCAAGCTTCAAGATATGGTTGACAGTGCTATCAACCGAGCTTTGATCAACCAAGCTGGCGTACTGTCTAATACGGTTTTCAATGCCGTGGCAAGAACTTTTAAGGAAGGACAGATCCCTCCAGACTATGTGGGCCCTACTCATCATCAACCAACAGCACCAGAGGTTACGGCTCCATCGGCTGCTTTGACGGCTGCAAGTGCACAATCTGCCGTCCCTCCAAGTACATCGGGAGCTACTGGTGCACTATCTGTGCCGATGACAACCAACCCACAGACTTCAGGTGGGCAGAGTAAACTGACAACAGATATGTTGGCATCGGCAATGTCAGGGCTGACTCTCCCTCCCAACTGGTGGGGTTATGGTATGCCCCCAGAGTTGACGCCGGGCACATCACAGATAACCGACATGAGGGGCAAAACTCCTATGAAGTCGGCGCCTCCCAATGCGCCGTTGAATCAGAGTCCTCGGTATACTACAACTACTACTGCAAGGCCTCATACTGGGAATCCTCAAGATTCAATGTTCCAGATGCCTAATGCATCGGCAGATTCAATGCTGATGCAACAGAGGTCTATAACCCAGTCGGGGTATGTCAATTCAATGATGGTGCCCAATTACCAATCATCGGCAGCGCCTATGCCGATGAACGCTAATAATGGATGGCTTGGACAGCAAGTCTTTCCACAAACACCCCAACAGAGTTACCAGGCTACAGGATTCCAGCAAGGACAGATCTATCCCGGATTCCAGAATCAGGGGATCCCCAACCAGCCAATGAATCTCGGACAGCAACTCGGGGGGCAGCAAATCGGTGGACAGCAGTTTGGTGGTCCACAAATTGGAGGCCAGATGATCAACCCAATGTTCCGTGCGGATCATGCCCCAAACAGACACGTGGAAGCTCATCACCAGGTGCCGGACCCGCAGCCGCCTCATCGGCAGGATGCCGATGCATATTGGGCCGATAAGATCGCTGAAGTAATGAGGGATCAATTTGGGATAAAACCCAAAGTCAACACTTACTTGTATCGGACACCGTATCCTCCTGCATATGATTTGATCCCGCTTCCACATCGGTACAAGGTACCAGATTTTACCAAATTCTCCGGGCAGGATGACACGTCAACCATGGAGCATGTCAACAGGTTCATCATTCAATGCGGAGAAGCTGGTAACAGGGACGAATTGAGGGTTCGTCTATTTTCGTCGTCATTATCTGGATCGGCCTTTACCTGGTTTATATCACTACCTCCTAACTCAGTGATTACTTGGGCTGATCTGGAGAAACAATTCCACAAATACTTCTTTTCGGGGGTTCATGAAAAGAAAATCACCGATTTGGTCAAATTGAGACAACACAATGATGAATCGGTTGAGAGTTTTGTGCAGAGGATACGGGAGGTAAAAAATAAATGCTATAGTCTGGTTCTCGATGATCGGCAGCTAGCCGATTTGGCTTTCCAGGGTTTACTGCCACACATCAGGGATAAGTATGCCTCTCAGGAGTTTGAAAGCTTAAGTCATTTAGTACAGAGGATTTCTGATCAAGACATCAAGCCTTTTGAGCCCAAAAGAGCATGGAACAAGAAGGTGTCGTTTGTTGATGAAGCAACAAGTTCAGATTCTGATGAGGAACCAGTAATCGGCTTGGCAGAGTGGGTGAAGAACAAGAAGCTGATGTCTTGTCCTTTTGGGCAAAAGGAACCAGAAAAGTTCGCTTTCGACACTGCTAAAGCCGATAAGATATTTGATTTTCTACTCCAGGAAGGTCAGATCAAGTTGTCTCCTAATCACGTGATCCCATCGGCAGAGGAGTTGAGGAGGATGAAATATTGCAAGTGGCATAATGCAACTTCTCATGACACCAATGACTGCAAAGTTTTCAGACAGCAGCTGCAATCGGCAATAGAGTCTGGGAGAATTAAATTTGACAGTTCCAAGACTCAGAAGCCGATGAAGATAGACCAGCATCCTTTCCCGACAAACATGTTGGATGCAAAGGGGAAGGCCAAGGTCTTAACGTCGGAAGCAGCTAAGAAAAGTGCATCGGTAGATCCTCAACATCAGATTACTGCTGCCGATGCAAAGTGTAAAGGCTTGGTCCAGGAAGGGACTAATTCGGGTAGGCCTCCTCGGTCCGGCATCGTTATAACTCATAGAAGGCCTCGAGAGAATTGGCAGCAACGGGAAGATCGATATCGGTGCCAACGAGAGGATTATCGACGAGAGGAAGAAAGGCGCCGACAGGAGTGGAATTGGCATAGAGATCATTGGAATTGTCCGTTCTTCATCCATTGTTGGGAGGAAAATATCAAGCTTCCCACTGTCAGAGACTGCCCTGAGTGCAACGGTTATGATCGGTACGACAGGACCGATCGGCGTTATCATGATGATGATCGGCGATTTAATGGGCCAATCAGAGGAAGGGCGTCAGTTCATGATCGGCTGGGGGGCAGGCTTAGCGTGCACGATAGGCTTGGTGATCGTGTCCAATATTTTCCCAGGAACCAGGAAGAGCTCGAGGAGATGGCTAATGCGCGAGTTCCCGATGAATTCATATTTTGCAGGGATGCTAACACGCATCGTATGGAGTCAAGGGAGAACCGACGCCCGGCAGCAAGGCAAAAGCCACTCCCTCCATGGTGTCCTGAAGGGTTAACCAAGACACAGAAAAGGAGATTGCAACGTGAAAGGCAAGAGGGGCTAAGCAAAGGCGAGAACTCTGGAAGTCAGCAGCCATCAGACACTAAGAGGGAAGGTCCATCGGCAGGAGTCAACATGGTCTTTATGTTGCCGATGGAGTTTCTTGCACCATCCAGTGATGATGAGTTAGAGTTTTCCGATCAGATAGCTCAGCTGGCTCTGGATCCTATGACAGCTATCTTTGAGAAACCTGCCGATGATGAAAGACAGCATCTCAAAGCTCTGTTCGTCAAAGGAAGGGTTGATTGGCAGCCAATGACCAAGATCCTAGTTGATGGTGGAGCTGCTATTAATATTATGCCGTATACAGTATATCGGAAGCTTGGGAAAGGGGATCAGGATTTGACCAAGACCGATATGATGCTCAAGGATTTTGAAGGAAACGTGTCTCCAGTCAAGGGGGCAATATGTGTGGAGTTGACCATCGGCAGCAAAACCTTGCCAACAACTTTCTTCGTGATCAGTGGAAAGGGTGCTTACAACTTATTGTTGGGAAGAGATTGGATTCATGCCAATTGTTGCATCCCGTCTACAATGCACCAATGCTTGGTTCAGTGGGTAGGTGACAAGATTGAGATTGTCCCAGGGGATTCTTCTTATGTTATTGCATCAGCAGAGGCGGATACCTATGAGAGGACTAGGTGCATTTCAGGGGAAGTTTGGGAGAAAGATTTTCTCAAAGTTGCCGATTACGAAATTCCACCGATCCAAGCAGTCGGTTCTGACGACGGTTTTTAATGGATAGATTCGCCGATGATGGAAAATTAGGCCAGGGATTCACATCGGCCGATGATTTGGTAGAAGTAGATATAGGTAGTGGTGATAAGCCTAGACCTACTTTTATTAGTGCTAAATTAGATCCTGAGTGTAAGCAACAATTAACTAATTTGTTAAAAGAATATAAAGATTGCTTTGCTTGGGATTATACCGAGATGCCTGGTTTAGACCGATCAATTGTTGAACATCGGTTACCCATCAAGTCTGGATTTCGGCCACATCAGCAACCAGCTCGCCGATGTAATCCTAACATTCTACCTGATATTAAGGCCGAAATCACCAAACTCATTGAAGCTAAGTTTATTCGGCAGTGTCGGTATGCCGAGTGGATTTCCAATGTCGTTCCGGTTTACAAGAAAAACGGGAAGCTTCGAGTATGCATTGATTTCAGGAATCTCAATAAAGCTACGCCGATGGATGGATACCCAATGCCTATTGCCGATCTGCTGGTTGACGCTGCGGCTGGTCATCGGATCATTAGCTTTATGGATGGTAATGCGGGATACAATCAAATATTCATGGCAGAGGAAGATATTCCAAAAACCGCATTCAGATGTCCTGGTCATGTTGGGTTATTTGAATGGATAGTCATGACCTTTGGGTTGAAGAATGCTGGTGCTACTTATCAAAGGGCCATGAATTTTATATTTCATGAGTTCATCGGCAAGCTCGTGGAGATCTATATTGATGATGTGGTGGTTAAGTCTGGGGATTTCTCAAAGCATCTTGCCGACTTACGAAAAGTGTTATAGTGCACAAGGAAGCATGGATTGAAGATGAATCCCAACAAGTGTGCATTTGGTGTATCGGCAGGGCAGTTTCTTGGTTTCATGGTACATCAAAGGGGTATTGAAATTAGTCGAAGATCTATTGATGCCATCAATAAGATAGTGGCCCCTACCAACAAGACTGAGCTCCAGTCCTTGATCGGCAAGGTAAATTTTATCAGGAGATTTATATCTAATCTGTCTGGTAAGATTCGTGCTTTCAGTCCTCTTCTTAAATTGAAGGCTGATCAAGAATTTATTTGGGGAGAAGAACAGCAGTTGGCTCTGGATGAAATCAAGAAGTATTTAATGAATCCTCCAGTTCTAGTTCCACCTCAACAAGGAAAGCCCTTCAGGTTGTATTTGTCTACCGATGGGACGGTTATCGGCTCGGCTTTGGTTCAAGAATTTGAAGGGAAAGAGAGGGTAATTTATTACTTGAGTAGGAGGTTGATTGATGCTGAAACCAGGTATTCGGCCATTGAGAAACTATGCCTATGCTTGTATTTTTCATGTATCAAACTGAGGCATTACCTGCTATCGGCCGAATGCACTGTTATTTGCAAAGATAACGTGGTCCGGTACATGCTATCCATGCCGATTATGAGTGGCAGGATCGGTAAATGGATTTTAGCGCTGTCGGAGTTCGATCTGCATTACGAATCGGCCAAGGCAGTCAAAGGGCAGATTATGGCCGATTTTGTGACTCAGCATTGCGGTGTAGTGGAAGCCTTGGGAATTGTACCCTGGACACTTTTCTTTGATGGGTCTACCTGTGACCGGGGGCAGGAATCGACATTGTATTAGTTTCCCCTAAGGGGAGGAAGTATGAATTTTCCTTGCCAATTGTTGCTACATCAACGAATAATCAGGCTGAGTATCAGGCTCTGATCAAGGGATTGGAGTTGTTAAGAGAAGTTCGTGCTGATGCTGTTGAAGTCTTCGGAGATTCTATGTTGGTTATAAATCAATTGACCGGGAGTTATGAATGCCGAAGTGAAGTTCTCATAACTTATTTCGAGAAAAGCATGCGACTGTTGAAGGAATTCAAAGATTTCCGATTAGAGCATATTCCTCGATTGCATAATGAAGAGGCCAATCGGTTAGCTCAGCATGCCTCGGGATATCAGCCTATGATTAATGCAATATCGGCAATCGGTGCCGATGATTGGAGGAAGGAAATTATTGATTATCTAAAAGATCCATCTAAGAAAGTTGAAAGACGAGTTTGGTTTCAAGCAACCAAATATGTGCTCCTCGAAGATGAATTGTATTATCGAACTATTGATGGAATTTTTCTCCAATGCTTAGGTGATGATGAAGCTAGAAGTTTGATGGGAGAAATCCATGAAGGAGTGTGTGGAGCACATCAGTCAGCTTTTAAGATGAAGTGGATAATTCGAAGGAATGGATATTTTTGGCCGACCATACTTGAGGATTGCTTTAAATATTTCAAGGGGTGTCAAAGTTGTCAAAAGTTTGGTAATATTCAAAGAGCACCCGCATCGGCTATGAATCCTATCATAAAGCCTTGGCCGTTCCGGGGATGGGCTATCGATCTGATCGGCCAGATTTATCCACCATCTAGTAAGGGGCATAAGTTTATTTTAGTTGCCACTGATTATTTCACTAAATGGGTTGAAGCTATTCCTTTGAAGAAGGTCACTTCGGCCAATATGATTGATTTTGTGAAGGAGCACATTATTTACCGATATGGGATTCCTCAGACAATTACTACCGATCAAGGCACTATGTTCACATCGGGGGAGTTTGATGAATTCGCAATCGGTATGGGGATTAAAGTGTTGAATTCTTCTCCTTATTATGCTCAAGCCAATGGGCAGGCCGAGGCGTCTAACAAAGGAATTATCAAGCTTATTAAACGAAAGATTGAAGAAAATCCTAAGCGGTGGCATAAATTATTAAATGAAGCGCTGTGGTCTTATCGAATGGCTTGTCATGGATCAACCAAGGTGTCACCCTATCAATTGGTGTATGGGCATGATGCAGTATTACCTTGGGAGATTAAGGCTGGATCTAGGCGATTATCTTTTCAAGATCAATTAGCTGCCGATGAGTATGCCACTTTGATGACCGATGAGTTAGATGATCTAGCAGGACATCGGTTAAAGGCTTTAATGAGTATAGAAGAAAATAAGAAAAGAGTTGCTAGATGGTATGATAAGAAAGTGAAGGCTAAGGAGTTCGCCGATGGGGATTTGGTATGGAAATTAATTTTGCTAGTCGGGACTAAAAGTTCGAAGTTTGGAAAGTGGTCTCCTAATTGGGAAGGTCCTTATCGGATAAGTCGATCGGCTCCCGGTAATGCCTATATTCTAGAAACTCTCGAAGGAGTTGAATTTCCCAGAGCATTAAATGGCAAATATTTAAAGAAGTACTACCCTAGCATATGGGTCGATGCATAAAAGTTTAAATACCGATAACACTCCTATCGGCTGGATTAAAGTGTATATGGGGATGGACTTAATGTTTCAAAAGATGCCGATAACAGTCCTATCGGCTAGACTAAGACATTAAGAAAGCTGAAATGCAGAAGAACAAAGGTGTGTTGCCGATGAGAGCTTCAGATGTTCAGCAGCGCTTGGATGGCCGATATGGCGCGCAGCCGGATCTGATTGGCTGTTTCTATCTCTTTGGTATCATCATCGGCAGAACCTTCTATCGGCTTCAGCTTCTTCTTCAACTGCAGCGCTTTGCGACCGTGGGCATTTCGTTCTTGCTCGAGGTGCTTGATGGTCTCCGGCAGTTGGCTCTCTTCTTGCTGGGCCTGAGACAGAGCATCCTCTACTTGCTTGAGTTCGGCCAGCAGGGCTTCTCTTTTTGCCGATAGATCAGAGACTTTCTGCTTCAGTACATCACCTGACGACTTTAAGGTGCCGATGTTCTTGTGCTTCTCATCGGCTAAGAGTTTTTCTTTCATCATCTCCTCAGAGAGCTGGGTTTGAGCAGCTCTATCGGCAAGGCGCCGAGTGGCTCTCTGGTAGTGCAGCTGGCGGCTTTCTAGGTGTGCAGCCTGGAAGAGGGTTTCTTCAGCATCGGCAGGAATTTGGCCTCTAAGGGTCTTGAACAGGGCCTTGGCTGGGTCGGAATCGTTGACCAGTTGAGCTGTGTCTTGATGAAGTATGGCCGATAGCTCTTCCAGCTTAGCCCTGGTTTCTGCCGATACAGTCCCAACTGCCCGAGAGGAGCTTGCTTCCTCACCTTCTTCTTCGGAGATATCAATGGCGAAGGAGAATAAGCTGTCGGGAGAATCTTGTTCCTGAAAGTGAGGATGAAATAAGTCATTTTTACGGTCAGAGCTTCGGCAGACAATACTAGTGGAAAGTTGGATGACTTACTTGCTTCAAGGCAATTTCTTGCCTTTGACTGAAAGATACCGATGGAGCTACAGGTTGATCGGCAAGTGTTGCCGATGGGACGATGTCAGCTGAAAGTTAACAGAAAAGGTTATAAGATCGAAGAGAGGAAACTCATTGACAGTAATTTTGAGGAGAGTACGTTACCTTGAGGAGGGATGATACTTGTCTGAAGTGAGGAAACGACCGATAGTATGATTGAACCTGCTGGATCGGTAGTTTGATCTCCTACATCGGCCGGCACATCTTCTGATTGGGGTGCTTCTAACTGAGGTTCTTCTTGCTGAAGTTCTTCCATCTGTGGTGCTTCCTACATTGGTTGGGGAGACGGTACTTGCTGTGTCTGGACTTCTGGAGAAGAAGGAGAAGACTCCACCGGAATTGGAGACACCGGAGGAGGAGGGGGAGTTGCCACTTTCTGGCGCTTTGTTCCAGCCTTAGCACCTTTGGTGCCCTTTCTCTTTGGCTGGCTAGACTGGGGGGCATCGGCACTTTGACGCTTGGCTTTTGTCGATGCACCGGTTTGCTGCAATAACGAAAAGGGGTTTATAAGCACATATATGGCCAATATAAAAATGGTCAGTATAAAAGAAAAAGGATTGACAAATTGCCTTGAAAGCCTGCACCAAAATGGAAGCAGCTACCGTTGGTGATGTCTGAGTTCTCTTCGTGGTGACTTTCCTGAGGCGTACACCCCGATGCACGACGGAAGCCAGAGTGGGAGCATTATGGCCAATTGAGGAGATCGGGCCTGATGGAGACAAGTCGATCGGCTTGCCACTCCTGCTAACCGACGAGGGAATGTTGTCAACCTGCAAAAGGAATACAAGGGTAAGCTACCGATGGAAATAGTATTAAAAAAAATGAAACATCAGTTTGAAATACTTACGGTGTCATCGGGGACTTCGTATTCGGGGTCGATCATGCCGCGGTATGAGAGGGCCGATCTGCAGAATAGATGCTCTTTCCATTCTGCCCACCATAGCTTGTATGCCTGAGTAATAAAGGCAGCTAGAACCCATTCTGACAGATCTACATCTGTATCGGCATTTGGTGGTAGTTGGGCTACTCGAATCCACTCAAGAAAGTTGGTGATGGGTTCTCTGGGTTTTATCACATCGGCAAAAGGAAGTGCAATCGGCAACTGGCCGAAAGCTAGCTGACGGGCTAATGCCGATGGATTGTAAAATTCATAGGTTTGGAGAGAGGTTTTTGTGCTACCAAAGAAATTCACTGGTATGATTCTGGGAGTCACAATTGCCATCATCACTTCATTATCCCTGTCAAGAGCTTCATCAAATGGATTGAAGGTTAGAGGGAGCATACTGTCTGGGTCATCATAAGCCAACCATGGTCGTTCATCTCTGGCCAAGCCCTCATACAGAGTCTGGAAGAATCGGCCGATCTGATCCGGATTACTCCCTGAACCAGGTAGCACTATGGCAGCTTCGCCAAAGTTCAAGGGGGCACGTGTTGCCGATTCCTCTTCACCCAACACATGATTTTCGGCTATATCTCTTGGGAAGTGCTGTGTGAACAAGTTGAAGTCAAGGCGCTTATGCAAATGCAGATTGAGCCACATATTAATAAACCACCAGGGGCCTCCCAAGTTGCCGATGGACTGGCCAAGCAGGAGTTTCTGGGCTACTTGATGGAGAAGATGGTAAGCAGCGCCAAGCAAGTATCGGCCGAGAGGAAATTGGCCACCGTTAGCCAGTCTCTCTGCTGCCGATAAATAGACAGAAGTCGGTCCTGCCGATCGACCACAGAATATAAACTTGTCCAGCCACATGTTCAGAAAGGTGGTTTGTTCCTTTATGGTGACAGGCCTCTTCCCACGATACTTCTGAATGTACCCTGACCAACCGCCGATAGTGCGAGTCTCCACTTTGGCACTAGGAGCGGTATCAAAGAAGTGGGTGCTATCGGCGGAAGACACGTCTAGACCAGTGAGCATAGCTACATCGGCAAGAGTGGGAGAAACAGGGCCGTGGCCAAAGACAAAAGCATTAAGGGTATCTGACCAAAAATGAGACGCAGCTATTAACAGCGACTCGTTCCTGTGCATATCGGCAATAGATAGCCTGATGCATTGGGCTAGCTTCCTTTCACCCCATTGGACTTCATTAGAATTGCTGACCCTCAAGAACCAGTCTTTCCACCCTACGGTAGGGCTGGGCCAAGAGCGGAAGGTGTCTTTCCACAGATCTAAAGAAAAGTTTTCAGCTCTAAAGGGGATCCTGTTGGTTTCTGCGTTGATAAGGTCGGTTGGATCTGGATCCCCTAGAGGGCCGAGGCATTGAAGGTGTGGTTGATCGGTGGGGATGACAATTTTGTTGGACAATTCCTAGTGATTTTGGGCGTAAAGGAAACACAAAAGAAAAAGGAAAAAGGAAAATATTCAGTAAAATGAATTGCGGATGAACAGGGATACGAGAAAAATATACAGGAGACGAGATGGAGATCTGACTCAGGGACGACGAAGCTAATGGCCATCTTGCTGCGAAGAGAGTGTTTGAAGGCACCGGAGTTGATGAGGAAGAGTGTTTGTCGGAGGTCTTGGGAGTTTCGAATGGCGCCGCCGCTGGAAAAGTAAAGTTGGGGTGGTGGAATGATGTGATGGGAAAGGAGTACCCGAGAAGGAACTATTTATAGGACAAAATGGGCAAGGGCAAATCTGACTTATCTCTTTGCCGCATCCGGGAAATCCGAGGGTACTCAGGTAGATATGGTAACTGTTCGCACGGTAATCAAGGGATTGTGCAGGTGATTTGACGGGAAGCGGTCATTATCCGAAGATATTTTACTGCGCGAGATTTCCTGGTCGGTCCATCGGCAGCGTTCTATAACGGTCATATTGCCGATGGGCGAATAAAGGGGAGGTAGCCGTTTGTACGAACGTCCTGGTCAGTACATCGGCAGATCTTTGTAACGGTGATATTGCCGATGTACGGTTGAGAGAGAAATGCCCGTTTAGGAAGTTGGGGATTTCGAGGAATCTGCGGAAGAATAGGATCAGAGTTGTTCAGATTGTGGTTGTTGGTTACCAGATTGGGAACATTAATTGCGGGAAAAGGCATCATTACTGCAGAGAATTTCGGAGCATTAATAGTTTTATACTTCGAAATTGGGGGGCATGTGTTGACACCGTTTTTGGGCACGTGTCCAGGATGGCAGGATAAGGTGGCAAATATGCTGTTTACAGGATGAATTGCCGATGAGGATGGTTGCCGATGAAGGAGAGGTCGAATGTGACTAAGTCTACGGGCAGTGATGTGTTTATGCCGATGGCTATAATAGGGGAGTCTGCCGATGACCATGGCAAGGAGTCTGCCGATGATACGGAGGAGGAGTCCGGAAACTGCTCATCGGTTTATGGAAGAATTTTAGTTTGTCACGGGAGATAACTTTGTTATTTCCTTATTTATTTAAGTCGTTTTGTATACGGATTCCGTGTAATTTGGAATTCGAATTCTAGTCGTGTTTAATTGTAGCTCTTTGAGCAGGGTATAAATATGAACCCTAGGGCCTTGTAATGAGACATCTATCAATCAATCAAACACACGTTTTTACTCATATTCCAGTATCTACTTTTCGACGACTTCGTCATACTTTTTCTTTTTATTACGAGTTCTTAGGAATTCGTCGACTTAAGCTCGGCGTGTTCTCGAGTTCCGCGTGAGTACCTCTTAGCCGTGACATCCGGGCGCATCGCTGTTGTCAGGACTAAAGTATTCGAGTTATCACCTTTGCCGATAGTAAGGTTAAATCGGCTGGCACGCCTTAACGTTTGAATCGGGTATTAGCCCTTTGTGTTTGCAGATCAGTTTTGCATCAACAGAGAGGCTACACTTTCTCAGGATCAGAAGATGCTCATAGTCGCACGATCCCATGAATCTTTCAAGTCATTATGCGCATATGTGAAAATGGTTGGGATAAATCCTGTTCCCTGGTATAAAATTGGTTTTGAGTGATGCTTGTGATTTTTCACTAATGACTCATAATTTAAAGGCAACAATAAAAATGAAATTTGTGGGCCCTAGTATCACAACCCAACGATCATTCCAACCAAAACGTTTTCAAACACACCCCTCATACTCCAAGGCTCTTACCGAACCCCTCCTTAATCCTTTGGCACAACCCCTTGAACCCTCTCATCACACACTTGGAACTCTGATCTTATCCATAAAGAGACACTAGACCATAGCCCTAGCTCAACCCTAGCCTTGAACATCCTTATCATGTCCTTACATGCCCTTGCTCCACTCTCTACTAGACAAAGACTCCAAATTCACTTATCAACTCTTTTGGTCCTCTCTAATCAAGCTAAATCAACTAGGGTCAATCCTAGTCAACTCTTTAGTTGACTCGATGAAGACTCTCTAAGATATCGCTCAAGAGGTACTCTCTGACTCTCCAAAGGTTTATACCAACTCCCAAGCTAAAGTTAAAGGTTCCAATGTTATCTCTCCTCTCCAAATCCAAATTCACCAATTTTAGTGATCTCTCGGACCATCGATGTTTTGGTGAACCATTTGCCAGATCAATTATTCAGCAGAATGAGTTATCCTTCTCTCTTTCATCTTGGTCCCACCTGTCAGCTTGAAGTAGAGACCAAGACGTGTTGAACTAGTTCACTCCCACTCACTCTCTCACCCACTCCACTCATTCTCCACTCTCTTTTCTCTCCTCGAATGAAAACAAGCATGAACTAGAGAGAGAAAGGAAGAAAGGAGAGTAGAAGGAAGAGAAAGAAAAGAAGAAAAAGAATATCAAGGAAGGTCAAGCATCATCATCTCAAGGAGAAAGTGGAGGTCCTGATCTCCATCTTCATTCTTGGGTGAGCTCAAGAAATCCCCTTTTAATTGTCCTTGAAATCCTCCCTCAAACCCTAACTATTGATTTCTCCATGCATGGATGCAAGGTCAAGGTTTCTGATGCTCCATGCCTCCATTATCTCAATGTTAGCTCGACGCTATGTCTGACCAAGTTACCTTAAGATAAACAAACAAACAACCTTCACCTTATGACAAACAATTCTATGTCTGACCAATGCAAAAGTTTGTAGAAAAGAGAATCTATTTACGATACCAAATTTACTTTGTTAATTAGATATATTTTCGTCGTTTAACCTTTTTTTAGTAAATGTTAATACATTTCTACAAATTTGATCAAACTTAAGATAAGTTGACTTAGAACAAACAAACACCCTTCACTTTTTTTCTATAAAGAATAATAAAGAAATAAAAAGATAGCCATTATAGGCTAACACTTAAGTTAAAGGTCAACTCTTGCAGCAAAGCACAATAATGACCTTTTTACAGGGTCGCTGATATGATGCTCTTGATCGTTCGGATAATCTATCTACTGCGGCTTTGGCATGACGTGAAGTGCAAAACGTACATTCCGAGTTGGATTATTTCGACCTCGCCTCACTGATGAATGAATGAAAACACACAGAAAGGAGGAGGAGGCCACATATTTGTTTCATAGCGATAAGCCGATAAGAGGGACCACACGGTGCTTAATTACTCTCCCGTGCTCATGTCTCTCAAATCTCAATCCTTGCAAAAATGAAACACGTGATTTTGCATCTTCTACCATTAATTAGCTGTTGTTTTTTCCCCCGCACAATTTCACCTCTGGACTGGACCGTAGAATTCGCCCCTTTTTGTTTTGTCCTCTGGCACCGGAACATCCGTGGACGAGAAGCAAAGGCACAGTTCCACTTCCACACACACACACAGTGATGGAGAAGGGACGAACCAACCGAAAAGGTAAAACATCCATTGACATGTCAGTGAGAAAAATTAAGCAAGCAAAGCTAGAGCGAGGAGAGGACCACGCTGTTCACAGCAACCAAACCATGCAGAATTGCAGATGCACGCAGGAATATTTCAGTGATCTGATCAGTGAAGCCCCCTCTCGTCACATGCTGGCATGCATGCTGCAAAACTTGCTACTACTTCGCATGTCTGAACCAGATGACAAACAAAGCAAGCACGCCCATAATTGCCACACCACGTTATGCATGCCAATCCACGCAGCGGATCCCTGCCTGCCTGCCTTATCTGAAAACCTGATGGTCCTCGAATGCTCAGCAGTCAGTAGTGTGTTTCCCTGAGGAGTTAGGAGGAGAGAATAAGGATCTTTGGTGCCATGCAAGGTACCAAGAGGAAGCAGCTACGGATTGGAGTTGGAGCCAAATAAAAACCATATATTTTGAATATGATCAGCAAGAGGCTTTTGCTAACCAATTAACCTCGCCCATCGGCACATGCATGGTGGCGTGCACGGCCTTCTGCTCTCTGAATGATTTGGCATGGAACCATACATGGATCTTCTGCTGCCAAGTGCAAGCTTGCAAGTGGTCGTTTTCGCGTTCGGTCGACGATAGGACGTCGTTGAAGCATCCACGATCAGTGCTGGGCCAGTTTGTGAAATGCAGAGGCCAGTTCTTGATCTGAAACACAAAGGCTGGTTTAAAATAAATACACTGCTGGTGTCTGAGAACTGAGGAGAAAGAGACACATTGTTCAAAGAACAAGAGCATGAATGGTCTTCTTTAAATTAAACTAGCTAGCATGAACTGAGGTCGATGTAGTACAGGAAGCATTGTCTGTGGAGAGGGTCTGATATAAACTCCAAAACTCCGCCAAAAGCTGCCTGGGATTTAGTATGTATTCCAAAGGATGAAGGAGGCCTTGGGGTCCTTAATCTTGAAAAGCAAAATAGGGCCCTTCTGTCCAAAAGCTTGCATAAATTCTTCAATATGCAGGACATCCCTTGGGTCAACCTTGTTTGGGAGAAATATTACAGAAATGGCAAACTTCCCAGCCATATTAAGAAAGGCTCTTTCTGGTGGAGGGACACTCTCAAGCTTCTGGACCTCTTCAAAAGTTTTGCCTCTCCTCAGATTAAAGATGGGAGGTCCTCCCTTTTCTGGCATGACACTTGGAATAACTTAGACCAGCCTCTTGCTCTCTCTGCTCCTGAGCTCCTATCCTTCGCAAAGAACAATAGAGCTTCAGTTCAGCAGGTTCTCAGGCAGGTTGATTTCTCAGATTGCTTTCAGCTCCCCTTGTCAACGGATGCTCATGCCCAGTTTGTGCACATTGAACAAGCCCTTCTCCCTAACCTGTTTGATGAGGAAGGTGACTCCTGGATGTATAGTTGGGGTTCAGGATCTTTTGCCTCGTCTAAAGTTTATAGACTGCTAGTTGGACACTCATCCATTAGCCCTGCCTTCAAGTGGTTATGGAAATGCTGCTGTCAACCCAAGCATAAGGTTTTTGGATGGCTTATGATCAAAGACAGGCTTAGCACCAGAAACTTGTTGAGAAGAAAGAATATGCAGCTTGATTCCTTCAACTGTGTTCTATGCAGCTTCATCACCGAAGAGTCAAGATCACACCTCTTCTTGGATTGCCCTTTCGCTGCTGCCTGTTGGTTTCAAATTGGCGTGGAGATTCCTTTGCAGAGCTCAGTCCCTGACATTTTTCAGCAGATCAAAGATCAATTGGCCCACCCCTTCTTTATGGAATCAATTTTGCTTATGTGCTGGGCCATTTGGAACACCAGAAATGATCTCATCTTCAAAGGGGTCCAGCCCAATCCAGAGGAATGTCATAGGCGTTTTCTTAAGGAATGCAGCCTGCTGAGGCATAGGGTGAAGCCTTCAATGGAGCAACGTTTTCTTTCATGGATACAAAATCTGGCATAACCCTCTTGCTGCTCCTGATTTTCTTTGTTTCCTTCTTTGTCTCCTGAATCTCTCTGTTGTAGCTGTAGCTGTAGCTCTAGTTTTTTTCTTTTGCTCCTTTTCTTTTTTGTATTTGTACCTTAAAACTTTCTTTGTGTGTTCTTTGTTCTCTTTAATGCATTTCCTGTAGGGGCCTCGGCCCCTCCAGTTCAGTCAAAAAAAGCAACCAAACTAAAGTTTGTCTGTTCCTGTGTTAATCTGAGAACAAAAATGAGCAGAAGAGATTGTGCTTTGCAACTTTTTCGGCCCAAGAAAAATCAGTGCCTAACCAGCCACCTTTCTGGACCATTGTTGAGTTGAGCCTCTTTATTTTATCAGTGACCATTAGAATCTGAAGGCCAGACGAGAGAGCAAACCAAACAAAAAGGGAGCTGAAAAGGAGGAGCAGGAGAAGGAAGAGGCAATAAAGCCAATTATAGCAAGCACTTGCCTGTGACCTTGCCACACAAAGGTCAGGTCTGGGAGACTGCCACCAGTCCACCAGCTAGGTATCCATCCTCTCATATCACACTTCGTCTTCTTCTTGCTAAAGCTAAACAAGAAGCGGTGCTTCATCCATCATGCATGTGCCTGCCTTTTCTTTACTTTCTGCGATCCATGGCCATTGAGGATGTCCTGTGCCTTTTGCAGTCAAGAGTCTCAGCAGAGTGGAGCTGCAACAAGCAGGAAATAAACATGGTCTTGCATTGCACCGAAACGACACCGTTGCTTTGTGTGTTTGTCTGAAACGGGGGGTCATTCAGGAATCAGGATGCCTCAAAATAGCAGAGCAGAGCTGGCTGGCAGTGAGCAAGTGGTTTGGACTTTTTCCAGCAATTTGGGAATCGCATTGGTAGGATCGCACAATCGTTTGTGAAGAAAATGCAGACTGCCGTTTAGACCACTACTCATCTTTTTATTGCGATCGATCGTGTGAACTGATTAACAACGACTCAGTGAGTATGAAGTGGGTACGCAAGATGCATGGTGCTATCTATGCATGGCTGTTGCACTATGACAGATAGGTTGAGAAAGCACTGAAGATTCGCACCATCTAGCATGACGTCAGCATGACCTGTGCTGACTTGGGCTAATCACCACAGTAACAGAGGGACAAATGAACTTTGCTGCTTCGCCGATTACCTCGCTCCTTGTTCTTTGATGGACAACTTTGCCTTGTTTGCAAACCAACTATGGAAACCCCAAAACAAACTTTTGTACTATTCGTTTCACTTTTGCAGGATTTGCTGGCAAGACTATTCAGTGGCAGAGAATATATGTGTATCCTTAAATAAATTAACGTGAGCCTACCATATGACTAGCCTAGCTAGTGGCTAGTGAATAGGGTTCATAATTTAAAGGCAAACACTTTGTATGAGCAATCGAGCATGCATGCATCTGCAATTACAAGATCTGTGGTGGTGGAAGCATCTTCCGGACTTTCACCAAACTGCATCATTGCAAAATCTGCTTCTGTCTTATTATCAAACTATCATTCTTATCAATGTGTGACTAACATCAGTTTCTGACAAAAGCTTCAGAAATGATACAAAAGTAAGATTGTTTTTACTCTAAGGTTGCAAATGTAAAACTTTTTTTTACTCATCAGGTCCATGAGCTTGTCAGTGAGATATGAAATTACAGGCTCCATTTTCAGAACAGATCCAAAGTGCAGTTCCTCCGAAAGAAAAAGTCAAAAAATCCTTGATGGAAGAATGATTTGCAATGTAAGGATCCACAACTAGTCTTTTGTTGCGAAGCAATGGACGAATCATTGCCATTTGTCATGCCACGGCTCCTGTTTCAGAAGCAGATGAAAAGATGTACAGGGTGTGATGGTGTGCCCACACTGGAGATTAGAATGGAGATACATGGTAGTAGTATTCAGACACTCAATCATCAGCACCAGGAACTCACAAACATTTTAAATTTCTATCATAAAGACGATCCCATTTCTTTTCAGTGGCAGGAAAATGATTCATGGCATCATGGCTAGTGAGCCTAAAAATTCTTTCAACAAACTTGCCTGCCACTCTCATCCTTTGGCTGGCCCATGCATGGCACCCCTTCTGGACAGTACACTCGCAGCAGCCCTAGTGTGAGCCAGGGAGCTGCCACCGCCACCACACACGCACACACAAACAAACAAAGAAAAAAATGAAGAGATTCTGCTATTGGAGGCACATTTGTGCTACACTTATGAGTGATGAGGAGACTTTTCATTAATTGGCAAATCACAGGGCTTCAAATTGGATCCGGCCCTGCCCGGCTGCCCCCATCTTGAGCTGAGCTCCTCTTCTTCTTGTTCATGTGATGCACGTAGGGCACTCTCTGGCCATTAACTCCAGCTGCCAGCTCTTTAACCTCGAAGATGCTCACCAGCCATGGCAGCAGCAGCAGTACAGTTCCCTTCCCAACGCGAAACGCATTGCCTGCCCCATAAAAGATGGCGTTGCATTGAGGAAAGTCACCACGGGGCCCTCCAGCCCAACTGCTCCATGAGGTCTGGGCATGCTCAGCTCAGCTGGGTGCCCCTGCACTGCAAAATCCCCCCCCCCCCCCCCCCCCACCACCACCACCAAGAATAGAGAGCACTAGATCATCCGAGGTGACATAATGGGACGAGATCTTCAGTGCTCCATGATTCCATCCAATCTTGCACTAAACAAAAAATAATTAATAGAGATTCTGCTCATTTTAGAAACACGCCGAATTGTTTTGTTTATCACCGCCGTCGTATCTCCATTCCAATGCCAATGGATGATCTTGATCAAGGAAGGAAGGAGCATGGAAGTGGAAGATGATGAGGATGTGAGAAATCTTTGCAGTTCAGGACTGCAGGTTCAGTATAAACAGGCGACAGGATACACCTGGTAGCTTCCTGATAGGCATGTCGTCGTTCAGAATCAGAGAGCAGGGAGTGTTGCACGGCACGGTCAATGGGCAGCAGCGGCACTGACTCTTGTAACCTGGACAACTAGTACAGTAATCTGAATACTATTATATAACGCCAGAATTAGGCTGCCCTCGTGATTGCAAGATCACAGAGCAGTACTCGTAGCCGTCACGGGAAGAGGGAGAGAGGCCCAGGCTCAGCCGTGCCTATAGCTCGTGAGCAGCAGCCAGCTGACAAAGCCACGGCCACCCACCCAGCAAGAGCAAGTTGCAGCAGCAGCTCGCAATCTGGACTGGCCGGCCAGACGCCAAAACCTTCCCGGATTAAACTACCACTCGGGCACTGAAGATGCACGCTCGCTAGGCAACAACGCAGTCGCCTCCAGGTCCAGGCTCTTGTTGTCATCCACGGCTGCCCTGTTATTACAACCAAGAGAACACGCATGAACATCCAATGCAGTGCAGTGCAGGGCTCAGGAATCAGGAGCCCAGAGCACTAGAACGTGTCCCCGAACCCGGTCACCTGTCACAACTCACAAAGAGGCAACGAATCACTCGGTTATAGTAGGCGTTTTGATCCTCAGGACTACCAACCCAAGGTGGTCGTCTTGTCGAGATTCTCGCCGAAAATGACATTGCAACATACTCCTCCTACAATGGTACCATGGTTGGTCGCGGACTTGCCATTTTCTTGAGCCACGCCAGTGGCAGGATCGAGTTCGGAATCAATTCCATTCCAATGCTGGAATTGACAGGCCATGAGAAACGAACTGTGTGGTGGTTCTTTCTCACACGGTTTCTAATTCCCCCTCCCCTTTGGACATTGGAACTTTGGAGCATGGTCCGTCCATGGTCCATGGTTACAAAAAGGCCGCCCACCCGTATCCGGATCATGAGCCGGTGACTTGGGTTACAAGCTGCTCGCTTTTCTTCTGAGATCAGATGAGATCATGGAAGCAACTATTTGCTTCTGTCCGAGATCTGCTACATATACACACTGAAAATGACACGACGTACTTGAACCAAACCACTTTAGCTCAAATTTGACCAAGCTTTTGTTTTGGAATTATAACTAATTCCTTTGTTTGCAGTTGCACCACCACCATTGACCATAAGCAGCAATTTGATCAAGACAATCACATCGCCAGCTATTCCATTCCATCCCCCACCCAAGATTTTTACAGTTTTACAGTTTTCATCATCACCAAACCTTTTTTTTCTCCTCCTGCACCAATCGCACAATTCTTACCACCTTCGTTCGTTATATAAGGTAGATCAAGAAAGGAGTGAAAATAAAAAAAAAATTAATTGCGAGAGAGAAAATAATTCTTCTTAGTAGTTCAGTCTTGTTGTGATCTTGCAAAGCCCGCTAGCAGCAGGGCAGGAGAACGAACGTCGTCACTCAATCCGCGACTGTCCACGTCATGTCGCCCTCGAAGATCCAGTGGCACACCTCCACCTCGCCGGGCTTCCCGCCCAGCGCCACGAACGCGCCGTGGGTCGGGCTCCAGTCCGACGTGTCCAGGTGGCAGATGGCCACCCCGTGGTTGATGATCTCCTTCTCGCCGGCGTCCGAGCCACCATCATCATCGGCGGCGGCGGCGGCGGCCATGATGTCGGCCTCGTACACCCGCACCTTGGGCACCGAGTGGCAGTAGTACACCAGGTACGGGAACAGGCTCTGGTGGCACGACACGGACCGCGTCACCTTCCCGCCGTCCACGCCCGTCACCGTCCCGAGCCGGACGTCGCCGCCGCTGCCCGCCGTCGACGCCGTGCTGCGCACCACGATGTCGTCGCCCAGCGTCTCCACCGCAAAGTCCACCACGTCCTCGGCCGACGTCGCGCACCGCTTCGTCTCGCCCTTGCTCGGCGCGCGCAAGCACTCCGCCACCGTCGACGACACGGCTTTCCCCAGCGCCGTGTCCAGGGGGAGACCGAACGCCTCCGACACGGCCTGGGGATCGAAGGGGATCCTCGCCGCGATGGCGCGGGGCAGGAACGCCCTGGGCGGCATCTTGTCCCTGATGTCCGGCATCGGCATTCGGTTCCCGGACACCAGCTCCTGCTCCCTGAAGAACTTCCCTGGCTCCGGCGACCACTTCAGGTGGTCGTGGTGCTGCATCGATGCCGCCGCCTCCGCCGACACCGTCAGCGCCGCAGTAGAGCTGGAGGTGTTGTGGTACTCCTTGAAGCTGACGCCGGTCTTGGCGTACCCCTTGAAGGTGTTGTTCTCGCCGGCGTACTCCTTGAACCCAATGTGGTGGTTGGGGTTGCTGCCCTCGCCGTAGCCCTTGAAGGTGGTGCTGCCCGGGTTCGCCGAGTTGCCGTAGCTCTGGAACTCCGCCGCGCCGCCGTTGGCGCCCTTGGCGTAGGAGGTGAACCTGTCGTCGCCGACATTGGCGTCGTCGCGGTACTTCTTGAAGGTGTCCACGCCGGCGTTCCCGCCGGCGCCGTAGTTCCGGAACGTGTTCTCGGGGACGTTCCCCTCCACGCCGTACCCCGTGAACGTGTCCGTGGCGCCGTTGGCGGACTGCCCGTAGTTGGCGAAGCCGGAGCCCAGCACGTTGGACTCGTTGCCGTAGGACGAGAACGTCTCCCGCACGCCGTTGCCGCTCTTGCCGTAGCCGGAGAAGCCGTTCTCCCCGTGGTTGGCCTCCTGGGAGTAGGACGCGAAGCTCCGGCCGCGGCCGTTGGCGCCGGCGTCGTAGTTGGTGAAGGTGGAGTCCGGGACGTTGGTCTCCGCGGCGTACGCGGCGAAGGAGCCCGACCCGCCCGTGGCGCCGCCGGCGTACGAGGTGAAGTTGGCGGTCACGACGTTGCCGTCGGACTCGTAGGAGGCGAAGCTGTCGGCGCGTCCCGACGAGTCCCGGCCGTAGCGGCGGAAGCTGTCGGCGGCGATGTTGAGGTCCGGGGAGTAGTTCCGGAACGAGTCGGCCCCCGCTACGCCGCCGGTGCCGTAGTTGGAGAAGTTGGCGTTGCTGTAGCCCTTGAACGGGCCCCCGCCTCTGGGGCCCGATGCCGCCAGCGATGCCGCGTCGGTGGTAGCCGGGCCGGGGCAGAGGAGCGCGGCCTTGGTGCAGAGCTCGGGGAGGCGGGCGCGGATGTCGGGCAGCGCGGTGGGGAAGGAGGCGGAGTCGGCGGCCGGGAGCGGGGAGAGCTTGGCGACGAAGAAGGCCGGGTGCGGGCGGTTGTTGGGCACCTTGCGGTTCCAGTACCGGATGAATGCCGCCTTCGCCGTGAACGGGTTCACCGCAGACGACGCGTCGGCTACGGCGGCGGCGGCGGCGGCATTGTGCGGGAGGAGGTACACGAGGAGGAGGAGCAGGGTGGCGGCGAGGACGGTGCGGATGGGCGGTGGGGGAGGGGAAGAAGCCATGGGAGATTTGGGGATGGGGATTGAGAGAGAAGAGGACGACGGGCTAATAAGCAAGAGTGTGGGGAGTGTGTGAGTGAGTGACAGGATGGCAAAAGACAGGTATTGTTTAGTTCAAAAAAAAAGGAAGACAGTTGTCGGAAAATTGGCAAATACTGTATTCCCCTCCCGCGCTCTTCCTCTGATTTATTTTATTTAGAAAAAAACTTTTTGCTTGGATTTTCGGTGAGAATAGAATTGGTGGAATTTGCATTGCATTAAGTTTTATAGACTAATTATATAAAATATATATGACTAACACCGCACGTGGATGGATATCGTGGTACTATTCTTACTCAAATATAGCCTCGTAGTCATAACAGGAGCGTTGCAGACGGTGAGACTAGAAAAAAAAAGTTGAAGACAATCGTGCAACAAGGGGATGTCAACATCGTTGCAGTCAAGGCTGTCAAAGATGACGACACAAGCCAGGGAGGGTTGATGTAATTCGAAGTTACCAGGTCGGGACCACGTCGTGGATGAAGGCACACACCAATGTTGCTAATACTGGACGTATGAGGTAGAGAGCCGCAAACATGCATCATCGACGGTTGTAGTGCACAGAATGACAAGGGTAGAAGGTGCCGATGCAACTCACGATTGTCAGATTAGACAAAATAGGTGGATAAGAGACCATGACACATAAGATGTGATCGTGCTAGACAAAGGAGAAGCTATGCGGAGGCAGATGTGTCTAGCTTGAAGGTGAGCAATCCGAGTTGACACGACTACTTAAAAGCCAGCGCTACAGACAGAAGGTATGACCATAATGTTAGAGCTCGATGTCAGTGATGGAGAACTGGAATATCCTATAAAGACCTTTTGCTCATGGATGACGTAGCAAAGATTACATAGCACAATCGTCGATGCATAGGGCACGACGATATAGAGCCTATTTGTTTGAGCTTATTTACTAAATCTGTTTGACATTTAGTAGTGTTTTTCTCTCACAATAAATTAGCGAACAATACTTTAAACTATGACTTTTCAGACAAACCAATAAACTTGTAGATGCAACAACAGGGGCAGACACATGGACGGCAATTTTGCAGCCCGACGAGGCCACCTAGGAGCAACTTGTTACTCGAAAAAAAGATACGCGTAGTACTTGGTGATGAACAACACGGGAGCTGACTTGTTGTCAAAAAGAAAAAAAAACACGGGAGCTGGCTTGGTAGCGCACAATGTGTTATTCCAACCAATTTTTTTTTTGTGATTTTCTTGTCTTTTATCATTCCGCACAATATTACTAGTATGCACTACTAGGTCGTTTGTTGTTAAACTTATTTTTCTTTATCAAGTACTAATTTGAATTCTCTTTGTGAATTATCTAACTAATAATACAATGAAATTTGTGTTTCCTCCCGGAATGAGAAAAGTCAATTAATTCTTATGTTAGGATAAAATTTAGTTAACATGAAAAGCAGCAAACGCGTTTGTTTATTTTCTTTTTCAAACACAAAAGTTACACGCGTCACTGCGTCGTCGAATTTGGTTCTCGTGAGTGAGTAGTACTGAGGACGCGTTTTCGGCTGTGGAGGCGCGTGCGCTGGATGGTATGTTTTGTTGCTGGGTTGGTCTGTCACGTGCTGACCTCCGGAGGCGGAGACCACTGTCTTTTTGCTCCATATATGAACAACGATTAAATTCATTAATTAATGTTTTGGTTGCCAACATTCATGTTGTTATTCTGGTGTGGTCTTCGACCAAGAATTCCAACTGGATTTGAAGAAGCTGTTGTCTGTTGACAATGATGACTATATACTAGTTAATGAGTGATTTCTTTTCCTATTATATTGGAATGATTCGGCAGTGCATTTGAGTTGTTGATGATAGGCTAGTCGTAATTGCTGTGATTCAGAGCATCAATGCCCACGGCCATCAAATAAGGGCAATAGTTAAGGTACTTGTTTTCATTTTTAAAAGGAAAATATTTCTGTTTCTCAAGCACCACCAGCTCATTTTTTTCGGTCCTTACTATTTCTAGGGTAAGCAAATTAGGTTAATTTTAAAATAATTGGGTTGTCCTACGGGACTTTTAATCCACAGTTATTGTAAGAATCAGCTAAAATAATCTAATTGTGATCAAACATGATAGATTTTGATATGTATTATCATAATTAAAACACCATATTACAATAATCCTATAATCCATTTTTGATTATTATGAGTATTTATCACTTGAACCAAGAATAATCCACAACAATAATCTACAAATCCAATTACTCTAACTATTATACTCCATAATCAAGATTATAAGAATCCTAGATGTGATCCAAAAATCCCCTTTATTATTTTCTTTTTTGAATCATAGTATAGATGCAGATGATCTGTATGTATGTACAATCATCCTCTACAAACGCATGCACACATATCATAACCCTATGAGCAACCTCAGGGAATCATCACATGTCTCGCTGTCGATGGGTATATCGTCTACCACTGAAAAAATAGCACCACTAAATTCTAAAATAATTCTAAACAAAATATAAGCACTTAAATTGAGTCGAGAATTTGAACATGGATGAATGGATTCCACCACACCCCCTTTATATCATTTTAAAATAAAAGTAGTATGAGTTTTGATCCCATATGGTTCATGTCTATTTCCTTTGTGTCGCACTTGAGCTTTTTCGCATCTTGAGACCAAAGGGCAAAGGCCATAAAATCCTAAACTCTAGGTTTAGTAACACTGAAGGCTAGACCAAGATAGTCAAAAGGCAAAAAATCCTTGGAGCAACAAAATGTGTATGAAAGAACATTCAATTTAACATTTGGGATATTGGTCGACACCATCATGGATTTAGCATAACTGACTTTTCATACTAGTGGATTCAATAAAAGAATTTAGCATTGCTTATAGGAAAAAAGTTGTCTAACACAACCTTGCGTCAAGTTCAGTGTGCGATCAACATGCTGAATAATTGGGAAGTCACTTGTATGCTATTGAAAGGGAAGGCAAGAAAGGATGACATGCACTTGGTCGCATTTAGCAGGTCCATAAGAAGTTAGTTGCAAGGACAAACAAAAGGGGCGAGAGGAGATAAATGCACTAGATCTCTCTCCAATCTCAAATTAATGCAATCTCAAGTAATCAAAGTGAATGGAGTGTGTTCTTGAGCTCTAAGCCTCTAACTATGTATGGATATATCAACCAAGGGTGCCAAGAGAGCTAAAATGACTGAACCCACCTCTGTTTTTAGATCCCCCTCAAGAAACTAGTTATTGGATTGGCACTTCCTCTAGTGCTCCCATGAAGGCATCACTATTGATACCCCTGCACTATGAGAAAAACATACAAGGAGAATAGCTCCTTGAACCTTTGCTCTGGTGCTCACCTAGAGACACAATTAGAGAAAAACTTTGGTTCTTTACCACTAAGTTTTTGATGGCCCTTTATGAAAACTCCCATGACTTAAAGGAATACACCACATGTACCCCATGGAGCCTAAGCTCCGATGGTACTGCCCTAGGGGCATAGGAGAAATTGGTGGCCCACCAATCGGTACACTAATCAATTAGTACAAGGGGCTAGGGTGCAAGCATAAGATTTGGTGCTCGAGGGCCAGGCACTAGACGAACTAGGTGACTTGCAAAACCCTCCAATCAGCCACTCTTTCAAAAACTCTTTTCAAAAGTGCGAACTCCCAAGTATGTTCCATTGAACACGACACCATTCAGTACCGAGTTAGATTTTCAATACATTTTCAACATGTTTTCACTTGTTTCTTCACCATGACACTAAGTTTAAAACATATGTGTTGACGGTCAATAAACGATGAAATCTGACTGTCAATTATTATCAAAGATAGGGAAATTCGGAAAACCAACATCACATATGCATTTACGTTTAACTTAGTTCCACATGTATTTGGAGGATTGCATTTTGCAGGTCATGAACATGAATACATGAGAATTATTCATCAAAATGCGCTTTTCAACTCGTACAAGTACAATAAACAAGAATACACCATCCAAACAAGGAGCAACATGTAAAGGCCTAAACCCGGAGCCCACCAGGATACACCATGCAAAAAGGTGGCCAGGGTGCGGGCAAAGGGTTCGCCTGACCCCCTACTTGCTCCTCCCGCCATCCACCTTCATAAGTAGTTGCATGTCACTGAGTAGAGGCGGTTCCCAACGTGCTCTAGTGCAACCGTAGGGGACTTACCGCCTTTCTCCCCTATATAAATAGGAGGCCAAGCTCCCCTCAACACACAAACACACAACACACAACACAATCATCTTGTGCAATCCTCACTTCCACTTCTTAGTTGTGGCTTTTACTTTCTTGTTAGTAGAAGAGTAAGGCAAAGCTACATTGGAGAGCTTGACTCCTTGGAAGAATACCACTTTGGGTGAGAATAGAATCATAAGTTCTTCCAAGTTCATTCTCTCATTATCCAATTATAGACATATCTATGAACTAGAGTATAGTTGTGATGTTATAATCTTGATATATGAACTAGTGTATAGTTTATGTGTCATGAGAGTATAATCATTAACATTGTGCTTAATAAAACATATAACTTATATAATGAATATTAGAACTTAGTTGGACGTGGTGGTTCATCATGCCATAAGGTGTGCCTAATTCATAACTTGTCGATCCGTAGGGTCGGAGTCCTGTGGTGAGTTGGGTAGTCTCTATATACGTAGGCATGGTGCCTGGGTATGGAGAGGCTAGTGTCTGCATGGCCCTTGCTTTAGTGAGGAGATGGCGGCAGGTGGTGACAACCTTGTGAGTCCTTGGCAATTTCTCTTGTTCGTTTGGGATGTAGGAGTCTAAATTGGCATGGCGGTTGCTAGCAGACTAGTACGTGCATGTTCTCTTGATCCATGTCATGCTTAGCATTAATTCTAATCATATAACTTGTATGAACATTAACTAATCATAATATGACTATACTAGATTAATACCTGCTCACTTAGGAATATTCTTTTATTAGTTTCTTTTCTATTTATCATTCGAGGAAAGCTCATGTGTGTGTCCATTATCTCTATTATTATTTCTTATCCCTGTATTAACAATTGATTAACTTGCACAACATCACTATTTATGATCATATTAGAATCTTAATCAATGCCTTCCTTTGGAAAAAATATAAATAATAATATCTGAATAACCACTGAGTGAAATGCTACAAACAAAAGCTCTGTGCGCTTGCAGATTAATATCTAAAAAGGTTAAGGAACTATGAAAGTCAATACTAGTGATATCGCTATACTCTAGCGGTATTACTACGTAGAAACTATACAAGGACGTTTCTAGCATAGGTTCTCTGCCTAATCCTAGTGACTATGGTAAGAAATACCAACAAGCATTTCTAGCACCGTTGCCGGGTAAGACATAAATGATTAAGATTCATAATGATATGTTCGTAATAGTATGCATGTAAGGTAGCCATTGTTTATGTAGGCTAACTTCGCTTGTTTTCTCCCATTGTAGATGAAAATAGGGATAGTGTATGACTTCATCGATAATCCAGATAACTTCATCCATAAACTGGAGGCTATCCTAAAGAGGAACCGGCCCCGTACCATCTCTCACTATACCTCACCTCCACCTCCACCGGTAGATGACCCAGTCGACCCTGCACCATCCCCTACTACCGTTATGGCCAAGTCACTCCATGACTACTCTATTCCCAATGTTGCCAACGTGCCCACGGGGCCCACTATCGATATTGGGGTCAGAAACTTTGACCTCCGCACTGGCCTCATCACGATGGTGTAGGCAAACCAATTCCATGGTTTGCCAAGTGTTGGTGTAAAAATTTGCTTCTTGCTCAACAGTCTCGGTGGCTCTTAGAGGGTGTGTAGAAGCTAGAGTTCTGGACCTCCTAAGCCTCAAAGCACGAGCTTAGCTAGGTGATTTTAAATCCGAGGCGTGCTAGTCAATTTGACCTAAAATTGACAAGAAAGAAAAACAAACGTTAAATTACGGAATCTACTAGTTATTGCTAGACAGTTCCAAAATATATGGCTCAAAGAAGCCGTTGACCAAAGAAAATTGACTAAAAAGTCAACTCCTAATAATGATAATGCATTATGACATTTATTGTTCTACTTTTAAATATTATTGAGCGGTTAAGTTATGAACAAAAAGTAACTGAATCGGCTATTTAGTCGATACGTTGTATGAATATAGGATATAGTTTACGCATGCTTATCATTTTATTTATTAAACAAACAATAACTTATTAAAACTGGTCTAAAGCCCTACGATCTTAATAAGTCACTTTCATAAATATGTTAAGTTTAAATTCACCTAGTCTAAAGGTCAGCGGGCTTCAATAAACTCAACACAAATTATTAATCTATTTAATGCTATAATTAGATTTACACACGTGTGCTATTCATTGAAGCTTAACCAGATCGGCTATTTAGCTGATACAGGGTCCATGAAGCATGAACAAGACCTATTTACTTTGTCATAATCAAATTTGGTTTTTAATTACCAGATTAATTATGATTAGATAAATATCTTGAACACATAACATGTAACAATCAAAATCAACAGATTAGCTATCTTAAATTTACTTGATAAATATTGTTTATTGGAATTTACCGCAAGAGTTCATATTTAAAGCTTAAACTAATCTGTCGAATCTTGATTGGGTAGAATATTGTTATAAGAAATAAAACATTAAACTCTAAACAATATTGATAACTTATTGAATCTATTAAATTGTCAATTTAACAGAGTCGATAAGTTACTAACTTAAATCTGTCTTTGCAAGAGATTAGAACAATGCAGCCTTTACAAATAAGATCTAAGTCGATAAATAGTTCAAATTAAGCTTAACACGAGTTCGAATGATGCAACCATGATAAACTAAACGTGAACCATGACAATACTTATAAGCAAACCGAAGGTCAAAATTAACCGATGCAGCTCGATTTGTCGAAGGTCTTGTCGAGATCTACTCTTACTCCTACTCCTAAGGTTGGTGGCCGGAGCCAAAACGGGTTTGTATAATGAAACCTGACACGTCTTCTCACGTCTTTCCTTGATTCAACATCCCTTGATCGACTATTTTCATCTGTGCTTCTGTTTAGTCGAATCTACTATCCAGCCATTCCTCCTTTCTATAAAGCAGGCCCACAGACAATTCTTTGTCTCCTAAAATTCTAGATTAACACCAAGTGAGGACACGAACACGCATCTCTAACACTTCCTCGAGCTTTGTGACACCATCATCATCAACGATGTCGCACTTGCAAGCATAAGGCTCCATTTGTTTCCCATTTCCCTCGCAGGGAAAGCAAAACAATGGTTCTACAAGGAAAAGGAAGTTGTCAATACATGGGACAAATGTTCCGTTGTGTTCCTCGCCAAGTTCTTCCCCATAGGCAAAACCAATGTCCTGAGAGGAAGAATTTCAAACTTCCAACAGAGTGCCATGGAATCAATTCCTGAGGCATGGGAATGACTCCAAGATTACATCCAAGCATGCCCACATCGTGACATTGAAAACTGGTTAGTGCTTTAGAACTTTTATGATGGGTTAACCCTGATGTCTAAGGGGGCACATTGACGCTACTACTGGAGGGGCCTTTCTCTTGGTCACTATTGATAGAGCCATGGCTCTGATCAATAAAATGGTGAAAAGGCTGAGGGGAGGAAACAAATTTAAAGCTAGGAGAGGAAAGAAAATCATAAAAAGGAATGCATACCGTGAAAGAAACGGACATGCTTTCCGTAAAAATAGACCTGCTGATGAAAAGGTTGGAAGATTGTGCCTAAGAGAAGGATGCTATGAGGGGCACCGTCTAGGCCATGGACTCACACATGATGTGTGAAGTCTATGGGAATGTTGGCCATTCGGGGAATGACTGCCCCAAAACCCGAGAAGACGTAGCGTTCATCAACAACAGGTTTCGCCAACCAGGTAATAATGGGTGGAACAACCAACAACATGTATCCTACCAAGGTAATTCGAACTAAAATTCCAATTCTATTTATACTTTGAATCAACCTTCTTTGAAAGATTTAGTGTTAGGGCAAGCTAAAATTAATGAAAATCTTACCAAGAAACTCACCTATCATGATAAAAATATTGAAAATATAAACTCTAAATTAGAAAATTTGACTTCCTTGCAAAACCAATTGAGCTTTAATAAAATGATATAAACTCAACTAGCTCAAATTGTCGCTGTAATCCCCACCAACAACCCATCCAAAACTTCTGAACAACCTATGGCCCCATTAGAATCTGCCAACCTAGTTACAATAAAGGATGAACAACTTTTATGCCATGATAATTTTAGTGATATCATACAATCACTTTTTATCCAAAAAAGGAAGACCCTAGGCGACCAACAATTCAATGCTCAATTGGCCCGCACAACTTTGATAATGCTCTATGTGATCTCGGGTTAAGCATTAACATTATGCCCAAGAAAATATATGATGCGCTATATGGTGGACCCTTGGTCCCTCTAAACTTCTTTATACAAATGGTAGATCAGACCTCTAGGTGCCCTGAAGGGATGGCAAAAGACACTATGGTCAGAATTCAAGACAAATGTGTCCCTGCTGACTTTGTCATCCTGGACATAGGTCGGCCTGAGGGGATCTCTCTACTTCTGGAGAGACCATTCCTTAACACTGCAAATGCTACAATTTATGTTGGTGCAGGGCATGTTAAATTTAGAATTGAAGGCAAAATTCTTAAGTGTCCTTTTACTGGTTATAATAAGAATAAAACAACTAAAAAGAACCAAACCAAAGGACTGCATACACAACACACAATTTTTTCAGCAGGCTGGACAACCGAGGAAGGAGCAATGTTCAATGATTCACATAAAGTATGGGCCTAATCCCCAGGGATTAAAGAAGGTGCGTATCGAACCTCACCTTGTGAACGACTTGGTGAAAAGGACAAAACCAATAGGAAAAAGTTGAAACAAAAGAAAGAGGCAACTTCTAAAGAATTTGTAGCCACACCCATCCCACTCAAGATGAACAAGAAGACTTGGCAGCCCAAAGAAAATGCTCCAAAACCTACTCCTGCATTGCCAAAGAAGACCAAAATGGTGTGGAGAAAGAGGTACTATCATCCACATTTGTTTCTCCCGGACTAGGTGCTTCATCATCAGGAACAAAATAAAAAGGAGAAGAGTCTTGTTCACCAGACACAAAAAGGTAAACCCTTGCCGAAGGTAAATCGATAGTTATCTTCTTAACAAAAATAATATCAGCACGATCTCCTATACAAAATCCTTTAGAAAATAATTCTTTCTGGCAGAAATATTGCTTTTGATCACTTAGCTAAGTATAGGATAAAAATGTTAATAAAAATTTGGGTTTTATTAAAAAAATCTCTTAATCATTCGTGATCTATGCCAAAACACTTAATTTAAAATATAATTTTTCATACACTATAGGCTCTTTAGTATAAGCATGAAGCTTAGTTTATTTAATCTACTCATCAATTGTTTAGTTTAACTTAAAGTGCCAAGCATGGAAATTGAATGATTACAAAAGGACTAACCATTACAAAAAGAAATAATAACGAAACAAATAACAAATGAATGAAACACATCTATAAAGTTTTGCTTCTAATAAGAAAGAGGGGCTATGAGCGAAGGACAAGCTTGGGGGAGGACCCTGTCAAGGTAAGTACCCTCCCCCCTCTTTCTTTTTAGTTTTTATTTACATTCAAAAAAGAGACAATAAAAAATATGCATCAATATATTTCTTAGCATCTAACATTAAAAAATATAAATATGATAAAATAACCCAAAAATATATTAATTCCACTCTCATATGTAACTAGGATGCTTAAGTTCTCCCTATGTTGAAATAATGAATAGTTTCTCTGTTTATAGTTCATCTTGTGCCTAGTTTGTAACTTAGTATTCTCCAATGTTTAAGTTTGTTGGCTAAAAATGTCTTAACCTAAGACTTGAGAAACTTGTGGGTTGGAAAGGCATAATCCTTTTTCTAAGTTGTTGCGAGTTATGATATGCTAAATGGATTATGCTATGACTTAGTTCTATGAAAAACTTGACACCCAGAGTTTTCTTTTTAAAAAAATGACATGTTCCTCAATGGTTATAAATTCCTACCACAACCATATGAAAATATTTAAATTCCAAACCTTAGTCATATGCTGCTTGTATTTACATTGAGCTTTGTCAAATTGATGTGACCCATATCGAGATACTTGCCATGCACCCATGATCAAGATTCACATACACCCAGAAATAAAAATGCTAACTCTCACACTAAGAGTTATGGAAAAACATACCATCCATCCACCAAAAATAATAAATACTCCATTCATGTGCCATGGTCTCTTTCAAAATTTATAAAAGGAATTTGGGCTATACAAAAATAGAAAAAGGGGTATGTAATATCCATGCCAAAGGGCATGAGAGAAAAAGGGGTACAAAGATACCCGCCAAAAAGAGAGATAAAAAAGCATAGCCCATCTTCTCCATATTTCCTAGAAAAGAATGAGATTCATGACAAAGGAGTTCAAAAAAATAGGATTAGAAAATAATCCACACACTTGCACATCTTGATCTAAGTGTGTGCCTTGCATCTCCTTAGATCTGGTTTTGACTTAGCAATATTATGTGATACAAGTAGGCACATTATTCATACCTACCTAGAACTCCACATATAAACCTTCCTAGAAGTAGGATGAAAAAAGGCATTATCAAAGGCCTATGGTAAGGATCATACACACTGAGCGATTGAGTGAATCATTTGAGGAACTTGTTTATTATTTTCAAAATTCATATAACCTCTAGATGAAAGGATGATCAAGGAACAAATGATTAGTAAATCTATTATGTCATTGTATCTTGCAACCACCCAAGGATTGGAAGTAGAAGCCCCATAGAATTCCAAGTTAAAGGAGTATATAAAAATGCCAACTTATTTAAATTGAGAAGGAGTACTTTGTTACAGCCATGGTGCTTATGAATTATATCGGCATAGTAGCAACTCCTGATCAACAATCCAAACAACTTAATGTTTGCTTGGGACGAGCAAAGGTTAAGCTTGGGGGATTTGTTGACAGTCACTAAATGATGAAATCTGATCGTCAATTATTATCAAAGATAGGGGAATTCAGCAAACCAACATCACATATGCATTTACTTTTAACTTAGTTCCACATGTATTTGGAGGATTGTATTTTGCATGTCATGAACACAAATACATGGGAATAATTCATCAAAAGGCACTTTCAACTCGTATAAGTGCAATAAACAAGAATACGCCATCCAAACAAGAAGCAACACGTAATGGCCCAAACTAGGAGCCCACCAGGATCCACCATGCAAAGGCGGTGGCCAAGACGTGGTGGCCCGGGTGCGACCGACCCTAGGGTTTGGTCGACCCCCTACTGGCTCCTCCTACCACCAACCTTCATGAGTGGTTACATGTCAGTGAGTAGAGGCGGTTCCCAGCGTGCTCCAGTGCAACCGCACGGGACTTACCGCCTTTCTCCCCTACATAAATAGGAGGCCACGCTCCCCTCGACACACAAACACACAACACACAACACAACCATCTTGTGCAATCCTCACTTTCACTTCTTAGTTGTAGCTTTTACTTTCTTGTTAGTAGAAGAGTAAGGCAAAGCTACCTTGGAGAGCTTGACTCCTTGGAAGAAGACCACTTTGGGTGAGAATAGAATCATGAGTTCTTCCAAGTTCATTCTCTCATTATCCAATTATAGTCATATCTATGAACTAGAGTATAGTTGTGATATTATAATCTTGATATATGAACTAGTATATAGTTTATGTGTCATGAGAGTATCATCATTAACATTGTGCTTAATAAAACATATAACTTATATAATGAAGATTACAACTAAGTTGGATGTGGTGGTTCATCATGTCGCAAGGTGTGCCCAATTCGTAACTTGTCGATCCGTAGGGTCAGAGTTCTGAGGTGAGTTGGTTAGTCTCTGTATACGTAGATATGGTGCCTGCATGACCCTTGCTTCAGTGAGGGGATGGTGGCAGGTGGTGACAACCCTATCCGTCCTTAGCATTCCCCCTATTTATTTGGGATGTAGGAGTCTAAATTGGCATAGCGGCTGCTGGCAGACGAGTACGCACATTTTCTCCTGATCCATATCATACTTAGCACTAATTGTAATTATGTAAATTGTATGAACATTAACTAATCATAATATGACTATACTAAATTAATACCTGCTCACTTAGGAATATTCTTTTATAGTTTCTTTTCTATTTATCATTCGATGAAAGCTCATGTGTGTGTCCATTATCTCTATTATTATTTCTTATCCCTGTATTAACAATTGATTAACTTGCACAACATCACTATTTATGATCATATCAGAATCTTAATCAATGCCTTCCATTGGGAAAAATATAAATAATGATACTTGAATACTCACCGGGTGAAATGCTACAAAAGGTAGCTCCATGCGCATGTGGATTAATATCTAAAAAGGTTAAGGAACTATCAAGGTCAATACTAGTGATATCGCTATACTCTAGTGGTATTACTACATAGAAACCATAAGAACATTCTAGCGTAGTTGTTGGGGATAGGTTTGCCTAATCCTAGTGACTACGTTAAGAAATGCCAACAATATGCATTGTTAGTTCTCACCTAGTGGCACTAGATAACCATAATTGCTTTAGAGTTCCTCTCTTAATAGTATGACTATCTATCCTAAACCCCACAATGCACTCTATTGCACCTCTGATGAAACAAAACCCCTATTGGTTATACCTTTGCCTTTGGGCTCTTTCCTTCCTTCTTCCTCTTCCTCTTTTCTCCATTTCAAGCATTTACACCATGATCATGATCATCTCCAACGTGCTCCTAGCCTTGCTCAATTCCATTTTGTGGACCCTACATCAGTCTTCTCTAATGAAGGAATTAGTTCACTAGTTGTCACTCAACTACCAAGACTAAACTAGGGCTATCATAGCCAAGCACAACCTAAGTACTTAGTGGTCAGGTGAGGGTGAAATGTGTACTTGGTTGGGTTTTGGTTTTGCCTATTCAATTAGTTTACTAGGGCCTTGTTTAGTTCCGAAAAGTGAAAAGTTTTCGGTACTGTAGCACTTTCGTTTGTCTGTGATAAATATTATCCAATCATGGACTAACTATGATCAAAAGATTTGTCTCGTGATTTATAGCTAAACTATGTAATTAGTTTTTGTTTTTGTCTATATTTAGTGTTTCATGCATGTGCTACAAGATTCGATGTAACGGGGAATCTTGAAAACTTTTTGGTTTTCAGGGTGAACTAAACTAGGCCTAGGTGGATAGAGGACTTATTGCTTTTTTGTGCACTTTGGACATACACATGGACTCAAGAATTTAGGAGCAATGATTAGCTAAAACTGTACACGCATATAACTTCTCCATCCTTTTTAAATTGCAAGTCATTTTGGCTTTTCTAGATAAATAAATTTTGCTATGCACCTAGACATACACTATATCTAGATATGTGGTAAAAACTATGTATCTAGAAAAGCCAAGCACTTTTGAATGGAGAGAGTACTACATACTAGTTGACTTGTTGGAAAAAGAGTTGGCTAATCCTAGGCGTACCTAGCCAACATGCTGGCTCTGCACTTGCTAGAGTTGAATATGAGTGACATCTAACTCAACTAATGTGTGCCAAAGCCCTTGAATTTGTGGATTTTCAACATGACCTCGTGTTCCACTTGATCAAAGGCCTTTTCAAATGAAGCTTAAGAAGAATGAGTTTGTTTCATGGAGTGATGGGACATATGCAAGTATTCTAAACACTAGGACAAGCAATCTTGCATAGCTCTTGCCTAAATGAAACTACAATGGTTTTTTTTGCACAAGAGACTGGATGAACATCTAGATCTAGTTGGCTAAAATCTTCATAAGGATTCTAACTAAATTATTGAGCAATGAGACTGGTCACAAATGAACAATTTGAGTTGATCCATCTTTCTAGGGCACTAGTGTAATATGTGGAAGACAACCTGTAATATGGGTGGTAGAGAGAAGGTGACGAGGACATCCCAGCTAGGCACACTCGTTCAAGTCCAAATGCTATAAATCAAGGTCCACTTACAAGAAGTCATGCCAAGAAGCTACAAGAGCAGGTGAATTCTTTCTTTACTGATTGTAATTTTCATACTTTTGAGAATATTATACTACCTAAGTGCTCTACTTTGGTTGTACTTAGGAATATATTTGAAGAGGAGGAAGAGACACTGCTAGAGAATGGCGACAACAGAAAAATAACATGCATGAATGTTCACACATCCAAAAGTGATCGCATGAATGTTTAGACATTTGAAAGTGATGTACAGACATCAGAAAGAACCAGTCATAACTCTCAACTCTGTGAAGCTTTGGAGGCCCATAAGGACATTTTGGAAAGCTCATCAAGTCCACTTTCCAATGCCTCAATCCCCACCTCATTTGGACATCACAATCAAGAGTTATGTTTGGATTAATCAGACTGCTTAGAAGGTCAACAGTCTATCATGACAGAATGTTGGTTCAACTTGCCATGCAAAACTATACCAATATACAATGTTTCGTGGTGCATGGCATACATTGCTAGAAAGCTCTTAGAGTCTAGTTTCACACCACACCTAAGAAACTATTTGTCATTTGGACTTTCCAATAAGGAGTTATGGTCAGTTTATTAGAAACTGCTCTAGAGGCCAACAGTCATGCGAAACCACTTCAAAAATCCATTTCAAGGGGACCTTTCACATTGCCTTCCTTTAGAAACTCTATTTCATTTTCATATCCATCTATGAGGGTTGTTCCTAGTATAAATATTCCCTGACTCTAAGCTATTAGGAACCTTTGATCATTTGATAAACTAAATGATATTATAGCCGCGCCACTAAGTGCCTTACTTAACCTTTTGTTCTTCCTTGTTCTTCTTGGACTTGTGAAGTGAATCCTCTGGGTTCCTCTAGTTTGTGCTCTGTAGACTGTTCGGCTACACCGTTTTGTGTGGATTTGCTTTAGATTATGGTTCTGTGGTTGTTCAAAGATCGAGTCAAAGTCTTTACGGTTTCGGTGCCTCTCTCCTTGTCGCTTGGTCGCATCCAACCTTTGTCAGGTATAAAGCTATATGTTTGTAGCAAGTTATCTTTGTTTTTTCGATCTACTATCATGAAGATCGAGCCACCCTCATGCCGATTCATATCGGTACCTACTAACTCATATCAGGTCACAGTAGGTCTCACAATCATCCACATATTTACCTTTAGTTTATCTATCGTTTATTATTAATTTGTTCATCATCTATAGTCCATTGAAAAAGCCACAAAAAATCCTATAGCCCTTTGATGATACTATTATCTTGTGTTTTTTGTGTTCATCAAGTTGCTAGTCACCATCTTTACATATATTGTGTCGTATTTCATTTGTTATCCACACCCCTATTAATGTAAAAAGAATCAAAGAAAAAAGTTTAGAGAAAAGAAGAGGAAAAGAAAGATCCAAAAGAGAAGTAAAAAAAGAGGAAAGGGGTTATATTGCGGTTTTCTTACTGAAAAATTTAGTTTACATATTTAGGTTCTTGGTGATTTATATACCAGCAACATTATATCTTTTGAGCACATCAAACCACTTGATTTTTAGTACTATAGCCTCCCTTGTTTAGCCACCTATAGCTCCACCAAAAATAAAAACAGAAACTAGGACATTTGACTCGCAATCCTTGTGACCTCAGAATCACTTCTGATTGAGCTACTACACTAGCATAATTCATTGTCGTTGAGAACAGGAAATAGCATTGGTAAGGTTAGGTTGTGTGATTCCATAAATTTACCCATTCCACTATATCTTGCATTAGTGCTAACATGTTAGGATCCAATTCAAGTATTCATAGTGGTCGTCATGGAGAAGAAGAACCCCTTGTTTCACGTGTTAAGTTGCGCCAAATGGCAGACTCACAGAGGATGCTTGATGCACGCACTTGCAGATGGGAGGAGGGCTCCTCGGCATCAATATGATGAATTTGGTAGTGAAAATTATGATACAAGACATGGTCATTTTAGAGATGGTCGTGGTGGTGGTAGGCAAGCTAGTCATTATGGCCAAGATGGAGGACGAGCTCATGGGTGTGGTCATGGCGATCATATGTGTTTTGATGATGAAGAATTTGATGACTTTGATGAAGAAGAGGGGTCTGATGAGAATTCTTTTGCAAATGATGGGCTGCATGGGTAGCACCATGATCATCGGTGGTGTGCTGATCATGGAGATAGAGAGCATCATTATGGTCATCGTAATAGGGAAGACCCAGATGACATTGCTCGTGTCAAGTTGAGTATCCCAAAATTCACTGGAAGAGAGGATGCATATGCATATCTTGAGTGGGCTAAGTAGCGTGATCAAATTTTAAATGCATAATCTCTCTGATTAGAGGTGTGTCAATCTTGCTTCAATGGAGTTCTCTTGTTATGCTCTGATTTAGTGGAATCAGATACAGGAGAATCAACTTGTGTTGGGCTATGAATATATTAACACATGGGAAGAGATGAAGCAAGTGATAAGAAGGCAATTTGTACCATCAAGCTATCAACGTGACCTTCACAATAGGTTGCAAATGTTGAAGCAAGGAAAAAGATCAGTTGATGAGTATTATAAGGAGATGGAGTTACTGTTAGTGTGGGCTAGAATTAGAGAGGATCCAGAGTAAAAAATAAAAAAAATTTTGGGTGGTCTCAATGAGGAAATTACTAGTTTTGTTGAGATGCTTCCATACCATACTTTGCAAGACTTTGTTGATCAAGCTATATGCACTAAAAGAAAAATTTAGCAAGCGACATGTGAAAAATCTTATGCAAGTCATTCTATTGCAGCCCTATGGCACAAGCAGCAGTCCGACACTTCTTTTGGTGGAGGTCGGTCCGAAGGTGCTATAGCTAGGCCCTCTTCATCTAATACTCCTTCGAAGATGGTGGTTTCTATAGCATCATCTCCTATAAATTAGCAGCAACCTGCTACAAGTGCAGTAGCCCCAACTGTTGCTTCTTCAGTTGCTACTTCCTCTGCACGTAGCAGAGAAATTCTATGCCATAAGTGCCATGGTCGTGGATATGTTGCTGCACAATGTCCTAGTAGGAGGACCATGATTGTGAATGAGAATGGTGAATGAGAATTTGAAAGTGATCATGAGGAAGAAGATCCAAGATATGATGAGGATCATGAAAGCAATGATAATGAGATCCAACCCAATGAAGATGATAACAACTGCCTTATTTCTCTTCATGTGCTTAGTGTTACTGCTGCAAAAGAAGAGAATGGGCAGCGGCACAATATTTCCACACTCGAGGCATGATCAAAGAAGAGTTGTGTAGAATTATTATTAACAATGGCAGCTGCAATAACATTGCTAGCCAAGAATTAGTTGATAGAATGGGGCTAAAACAGAGGCGTCATCCTAATCCATACAAGATGCAATGGTTGAATTATTGTGGTACGCTACATGTGAACCATGTTATGACAGCTCCTTACTCTATTGGGAGGTATAATGATCATGTGAAGTGCGATGTGGTGCCTATGCAACCCAACTGCTAGGAAGACCATGGTTATATGATCGTGATATTCAGATCTTTGGAAGACCAACAAGCTGACTTTCATGTACAAAGGAGAGCAAATTTATTTGCTCCCTTTGACATCGGAGGAAATTTTGAAGGATGCTCTAAAAAGAAAACAACGAGAGAATGAGAACCACTTGCGAGTGACCCACAAAAATAGTGAGGGAGTGTTTCCAAAGCCAAATAAAACCCCATGGCCACAAAGAACCTAGACAACAGAAAAAGAGGGATTAGTTATGATGGCTACGAAGGGGAATTTAAAAGAATTGAGTGAACCAATGCCACATTTTTTGTACTTCTATACAAGGAAATTTTCTTTCCACTAAGGACTTATCCTCTACTTTACCAAGTATTGTTTTTAATATGTTATAGGAATATGAGGATGTCTTTCTAGAGGAGGTACCACTGGGGCTGCCACCTAAGAGAGGAATCGAGCATCAAATTGACCTTGTTCCTAGTGCTTCACTTCCAAACCGAGCTGCATACCACACCAATCCAGAGGAAACAAAAGAAATTCAGCAACAAGTGGAAGAATTGATGAGAAAAGGGTATATGCAGGAAAGCCTTTCACCTTGTGTAGTCCCTGTTCTTTTAGTTCTGAAGAAAGATGGTTCATGGAGAATGTGTGTTGATTGTAGAGCTATTAATAGTGTTACAGTAAGGTATAGGCATCCCATTCCTAGACTTGATGATATGCTTGATAAACTTAGTAGTGCAATAATTTTCACTAAAATTGACTTGAGAAGTTGCTATCACCAAATAAGAATGAAAGAAGGAGATGAGTGAAAAACAACTTTTAAAACTAAGTTTGGGTTGTATGAATGGTTGATAATGCCTTTTGGATTGACTAATGCACCAAATACTTTTATGAGATTGATGAATCATGTGCTTAGATCTTTCATTGGCAAGTTTGTTGTGGTTTACTTGATGATATATTAATTTACAACAAGTCTCTTGATGAACATGTTGAGCATATCCAAAATATGCTTGCTATCCTATGTGAGCAAAAATTGTATGCTAACCTTGACAAGTGCACATTTGCACCGATAAGGTAGTCTTTCTTGGCTTTGTTGTTTTAGGTCAAGGTGTAGAGGTGGATGAGGAAAAGATCAAAGTTGTTCATGAGTGAGTGCCACCACAAAATGTGAGCCAAGTGCGTAGCTTCCTTGAACTCGCTGGTTTCTATCGGTGATTTATGAAAGATTTTAGCAAATTGTTGCTCGAGTCAATGAGTTGACAAAGAAAAAGTGTCTTTTAAATGGGGAGAAGCACAAGAGAAGTCATTTGAAGAACTAAAAATAAAATTGACAATAGTCCCACTTCTTCCACTTCTAGATTTTGGTAAGACATTTAAAATTAAATTTGAGGCAAGTCGTGTAGGAATTGGTGGCATGCTCATGCAAGAAATGAGGCTGATTTCATACTTCTGTGAAAAGCTAAGTGGCCCAACTCTGAATTACTCAGTTTATGATAAAGAATTATATATTCTTGTTAGGAGTTTGGAAACTTGGCAACACTACCTTTTGCCTTTGCCTATGTAGGAACATGTGAACTTTGATGCAAGCAAGTGAGCAAAATTTGTTAAGAAGCTTCATGATCGAGCTAAAGCAAACATTGAGAAGATAACCAATCTATATGAGAAGCGCACCAACAACAGTCGTAAGAAGATGTTATTTAAACCAAAAGACTTAGTTTGGCTACACTCGCGCAAGGATCATTTTCCTGAACAACGCAAGAGCAAGCTGCAACCCCGAGCCGATGGTCCATTCAAAGTGCTTCGCAAGATCAATGACAATGCATATGAAATTGATCTCTCAAGTACATATGGTGTGAGTACAAGCTTCAACGTCACTGATTTATCTCCTTTCTTTGGATTAGAAGAGTCAAGGATGAATCCTTTTCAAGATGGGGAGGATAATGAGGACATGCCAGCTATGCACGCTTGTTCAAGTCCAAATGCTACAAATCAAGGTCCACTTACAAGAAGTCATGCCAAGAAGTTACAAGAGCATGTGAATTCTTTCCTTACTGATTGCAATTTTCACACTTCTAAGAATGTTATACTACCTGAGTGTTGTACTTTGTTGTACTTAGAAGTATATTTGAAGAGGAGGAAGAGACACTACTACAGAATGGTGACATAAAAAAATAACTCGCATGAATGTTCGAACATCCGAAGTGATCGCATGAATGTTCGGACATCTGAAAGTGATGTTCAGAGATCAGAAAGAAGCAGTCATAACTCTTAACTCTGTGAAGCTTTGGAAGCCCATGAGGACATTTTGGAAATCACAACAAGTCCACTTCCCAATGCCTCAATTCCCACCTCATTTGGATGTTGAAATCAAGAGTATGTTTGGATTAGTCAAGACTGCTCAGAAGGTCAACAGTCTGTCATGATAGAATGTTGGTTCAACTTGCCATACAAAACGGTACCAATATACAATGTTTCGTGGTGCATGACATACTTTGATGGAAAGCTCTTGGTTTAATTTCATACCCAAGAAACAATTTGTCATTTGGACTTCCCAATAAGGAGTTATGGTCAGTTTACTAGAAACAACACTGGAGGCCAATAGTCACGCAAAACCACTTCAGGAATCCATTCCAAGGGGACCTTTTACATTGCCTTTCTTAGGAAACTCTGTTTTGTTTTTATACCCATCCAGGTGGGTTATTCCTAGTATAAATATTCTCTGCTCTAAGGCATTAGGAATCTTTGATCATTTGATAAACTAAATAATATTACAGCTGCACTGCTAAGTGCCTTACTCAAACTTTGTTCTTCCTTGTTCTTCTTGTACCTGTGAAGTGAATTCTCTGGGTTCTCCTAGTTCATGCTCTGTGGTTACCGTTTGGCTGCACCATTTTGTGTGGATTAGCTCTGGATTATGGTTCTATGGTCGTTCGAAGTTCAAGTCAAAGTCTTTGCGGTTTCAATGCCTCTCTCCCCCTCGCTTGGTCAGATCCAATCTTTGTCAGGTATAAAGCTAGTTACCCGCTATTCGTAGCAAATTATCTTTGTTCTTTCGATCTACTATCGTGAAGATTAGGCCACCCTCGTGCCGATTCATATCAGAACCTATAAGAAGGGAGGTGATGGGGTGGGACTATGGGAGGAAGAGAGAGAGAGATAGAGAAAAGTAATTTAAGGGTCTACTGTAGTCTATTTAAATATATGAATAGAGGAATTAGCTAAGGATCCCAAACTGGTAAGGGTTAACAACTAGCTAGCGATGAAGTTCTCAACCCATCTTCCACGTATGCCTACCAATGTGATCTCCCAATCCCTGATGTCATCGTCCTCCCCCACAACACCCACCTTGGTTCCACTCCTCTCTGCATTGCCAATGGTCGGAGGAGTTGGGACTAGATCTCTTCTCCTTCATAGTTTTAGGTTAGGTTATTTTATCCTTGACTTGGTTTCTAGTATCATCGATGATGTGGTGGTGTGGTGATGGTGATACTTTAGACTAAGGTCTTTCCAACCTCTCCCTACCTTGACGACGTTCGATCTGGTGTCGGTGAAGGGCTAGTGAGAGTTTGGTCCATAAGATCTGTTCATCTCCTCAGATCTTAACATTTGGTGTACTTATTAGAGGCAGATGTTTGGCTTTTGATGTGGTAATCTTGATCTCTCTTTTTTGTTCTACAACAAGGTCCAACATCCCAATACTCTGTTCTGATGGCCAAGGATTGTATGCCTCCTCTAGTTGATGCTCAATAAATTAGAACTCGATCTCGTTGTCAACGGTGAGTGACTGTTACAGTCTTAAAGCCTTATTTGATGAGGGTATTTGCTAGTATCTTTTTTCTTTCATGTCTTTGAATTGGTCTCCAAGATCAGACAGACTTTTGTATATCCATCTTTGTTTTTTTCAAGATACATCAGATGTAAAACACACTTTTGATTGTCATTATAAAAAAACAACTAACAAGCTATTCAACTAAAAATTTGCTATAGTTCATGCAAACCGGTGCCTAGTAAAAAATGTTAAATGTTAGACTATCTCCAACAATAGTCATCCAAAATACAAGAACCATTTGTCTTTGGGTAGCGGTACAGGTAAAAAGTTATATACCCATTTTTAGTCTTCGCCAACAACAAGACCTAAAAGACAACACTTTCTGCAAATGGGTCTCGAGGAGAGAGAATACCTAAATTTGGGTTATGTCTCTCTTGATACCCAAAATAGGTCTTCTGTATGGATACTCTGTTGGAGTCTATAGGAATTGTGTTGGAGATCCATTTTGGGTTTGGGTAGCCAAATAGATCTCCTGTATGAGACAACCTTAAACTTTCTCTGAATTCCATAAAATTCTCTTAAGTCCAAAGAAAAGTATGCTTCTCGTCAAAAACAAAAAACTTTTCAAGATTCCTCATCATATTGAATCTTGCGGCAAATGTATGGAGCATTAAATATAGATGAAAATAAAAACTAATTACACAGTTTGCCTATAAATCGCGAGACAAATTTTTAAGCCTAATTACTCTATGATTGGACAATGTTTGTCAAATAAAAATGAAAGTGCTACAGTGTCGTTTTCCCAAAAAAATGAATCTTTTAGCTCATGGTTGGTATGTCCAGGTAGGCCTTGCAATGAATGTGATGTCTACATACATAGACGTCTCCCTCACAACGCTCGGCAGGATCGTGCTCAAGGCAGCAGCAGCAGACCACGAGCGCCCTTGAACACCCAACGGGTCAGCCGGCTGAAAACATGGTTGAAAGTTGATCCTGTTGTCATGAGGAGCAGGAAAGAGTCAGGCATTTCAAACAGGGTAGGTTGTCTTTTCTCAAGTAGTATGAAATAAAGATGCATCAAGAGAGTTACACATTTGCTTTAGAAATCATAAGTTCATATAGTATAACGCTTGTTATTTATTTGAGGGAAAAATCTATATGTTTCTCAGAAGGAGATATACATTGAAGAGCAGCAACATTTTTCAGCAGTTTTATCATTTATGGAACAAAAGGGTACATAACTGGTACTCTTATAGGATTTGAAATAGTCATTTATGTTAGCTCTTCACTTTTCTTACGCCATTGCCTCTCATGTCTCAAACACCGCATGTAAAAACCGCACATGCAATTCTGCATCATTGATAAATATCACAAGAAAACAGTTATTTGAGTTCTTGCATTCCAACATGTTATAAGTACAATACTCATCTCAAATGTCCAGAGCATTTGCCACAATGGACCAAAAAAAAGATCAATAAAAAATCAAGGTTCCGGGGAATTTACTTGCTCTATAATATTACTGTTTGCCGATTTATTGTGAAATAAAAATACTGTTAAATGTTTGATAGATTCGATTGATAAGTTTAATCGAACAGAATCAATATGCTTTGCATGCTGGATGCATGGCGACCCCATGCCATTTAAACGAGTACGCAAGTGTTTGGTGAGAGCTGCATCAGTTCTTAAGTTCTTGTACGTGGTGCGAGAAGCCCAGAAGCGGAGCTGTTCAGGTAGCTGGCCTCTTGGAGACAACAATTAAGCAGCATCAATGTATGTGTCCTTTCTAGACCTGTTTTGGAATCGGACAACATTGCACATTGTCCTTGGATATCATATGCCATTCACCATCAATAAATTGGTCAGTTTGAATTGTCCTTGCAGACAGAGATCGGTCCCATAAGCCATAACCCAAATTATAAATATATACTTCCTGCGTATCCTAAATAGAAGTCGTTTGATATAACCACGCCTAACAAGGAGAGAGTAATTAAAGGTATTTTTTTATGTTTACCCTATTAAATAGAGCTGTCACTACTATATAATGAGGCATTGGTCGATGCCCAAAATCGCCAAAAACCTCGGCCTTTTTGCGGCCCGGCGTTAAAGGCCCCTTTAACACTGGTTCGTAACACGAACCGGTGCTAAAGGGTCCTGCCCAACGGCTACTAACAGGTGTTGTCGGGGCAGAGACCCTTTAGCACCGGTTCGTGTTACCAACCGGTGCTAAAGGGTCCCCTTTAGCACCGGCCAGTGCCATGAGCCGAGGTAAAGCCTTTAGCATCGGTTTGTAACCCAAACCGGTGCTAAAGGGTGACCCTTTAGCACCGGTTTGTGTTATGAACCGGTGCTAAAGGTCCGGTTTATAAGCCGACTACCTCCTCCTCTCTTCCCATTCGAAACCGAGAGCACCATTGTTGTGAGCTTCCATTTTGTTGTTCTTTGCTTGGTCTTTCATCTCCAACGCCCATCGTTGATCTTCTTTGACTCCGTCATCGTCTCTTCGTGCTTGGAGGTGACTAACTCCATCCTTTCTTGTCTTTGTCGTGTTGTTTTTGGGTTGTGATTTTCCCATTATTTTTAGCTCAAATCCACTTTGTTATTTTGAATCATTCACTTGAATTAGTATCCATATATATATATATATCATATTTCATGGTTGACCTAGTATTAATGTAGTTTGCAAGAATGAATTATAGTATATTTTTATGATCTTAGAAAGTAGGATAGTTCAAATTAATTGGTTTGTTAATATCACTTGATAAGTTTTTATTACTACATAATGTCCATTGTATAATTTAAAAGATTTGTTGAAGTAACTAGACAAATAAATATATTAGGTTCTTCTTTAATCATACATGTTTAGTAGTAAATGTGGAATTTATAATTGTTTAAAAATTGAGTATGGATAGTAGATGGCAACCGTGATCGGGTCTTCAGTCTTTCAACGGGTTCAAAAGCGATAACGGCCGGAACTCCCTCTCATTAATTGTAGCAAGTGTGGGCAGAAGATTGTGACGGAGTACAAAGTGTCGAAAGAGGGAGTAAACAAGGGTCGTATATTCTACAAGAGTGTCCGGATCGTAATGTGAGTTATTTCCAGACATTTGCTTATATATGTGCTTATTTTTTAAAATGATATTAATTAAACTTTTGATTCTCTCTTTTAATTTCAGTGGGACGGTCCGGTGGTTGTTACCTGTACAGCACAGACGCATAGTGTTGACGGTCCTTAATGCTCACATTTAACCATCAACTAATCATAGAAAAGGATCCAAATGCAACCAACACCTAGACTTAGGGTTTTATCTGACAGAATTCCACGAGTTTTGGTGTTTGTCTATTTCTGCAGGGGTTTATCAGGAAATACAAAAGAAAGGCCCACATGTCGGGTTTACATAGAGATATTAACGTGCCGCGCAATTTTCTAACATCTAGAAGACTCCAGAAGCCACGGGAACGAACGGGAGGCCAATCGGGCTCGGAGGCAGGGTGCCCGCCCAACTCTCCTGGGCGCCCGCCCAGCTACAGTGTCCAATTCGAACTCGTTTCGCGTATTATGCTCCACCGACCTAAAGGATCAAGGAAAACCGTGCGATCAATGTCGGTTTGATCCGACGGCCCAGATTCACTTGAAGGGACTATAAAACCAGACCCCCTGGCCCCTGGAGATCATACCTCTTCTACAGAATCAAAGCTAGGGTTTCAATTCTTCATCCAAGTAGAGAGGATCCCTCTAGTTCTTCTAGTTCTACCTCTAGTTCATCTAGATCTAGTTCTAGTTCATCTAGTTCTAGTTCTAGTTCCTTTAGTTCTAGTTCTAGTTAGTTCTAGTTGTAATCTAGAAAATAGGGAGAGAGAAGAGGAGAGCAGAGGAGGAGCCGGATCTGTCGGATCTTCCTCAACATTATACTTTTGCAGCATCTGGTTCGTTCTTCATCGTTCTCCAGGTTCTTCAATTCATAATTCCTAAGTTCTTTAATTACTTTTATTTATATTCAAGTTATTTATTGGATTCCTGCTTGCATCAAGTGCTCTAGTCTTTATAACGCTAGAGTAGTAATTAATAGATTAGACGTGGTGTTTAGTCTTGCGATTACTTGGAATTGCACCCAATCCTCCGGATTGTTGTGGTAGCCTTAGGGTAGTGACAGCCCTAACGGTCGACGTATTCCACCACGTTCGGATCGGTGTTTGTAGGACCGTAGTCAGACCTTCCTAGCCCCCTTCTCATCTCTTTCTGTGGTTAGTGCTCTGATGTCCCGAAATAGATAATATTGAAGTAATTCTTGATTCTTAGATCAACTAGAGAACTCTCAGGAAACTTCCTCTCTTCCCACCAAAAATATTCATATAGTTATCCTTGGGCGATCTTGGATCTTAATTAGTACACTCACGTTCCCTGTGGAAAATCGATACTCTGGAATACTCCCGGGTGAAGGCTACATCGGTATCCGTGCGCTTGTGGATTTTTTCTGTTTGCGTTTAAAATACCCAACAAGCTTTCTGGCGCCATTGCCGGGGAACGGTAGCTGTGCTAGTTTCGAACCAAGTCGTCCGTGTATCCTTTTTCTTTCCTTTTTTACCACACTCACTTTACCATTTTCACCACACCACATGGATTTAACTCTAAGCATTAATGAGCATGGAATTTATTTCATAGCCACTTCACTTACTCCATGCTCATATGCAACATCTTTACAATCCATTGGTCTCTCCAACATCACCACATTCGAGATCTCCAACCCCCACTTCGTTTCTATTTGTAAAAACTTTAAAAGGGCGGTTGTCGATGCATATGTCTATAATAAATTTTGTAGATCTCGTTGAGTTGATCTTGATATAGGTCAGCGTTGGAGGGGAAACCACTTCACTGACATAAATTAATGGTTTCCCAAGGACAAGTTTAGTGTCCTAAAATAAGCACTGATCAGACCATAACATAAACTTTTAATTATTTGCAACATTACCTTGTGTGTTGAGCATATCAGGATAATTGTAAAAATATTTCTTCGGGTATTCTTGTCACTAACCTTTCTAGGATTGGAGCAAGAAGATCGGATGAATGACAAGCACAAGGTATGTACAACCAATCATCATACAACATTGAATTAAATTCATCCAAACTTGAATTTTGCAAAATTCAAGCTTGGGGGAGTACTTTACATAAAAACATCCTTTGCCCTGTTGCTATGTTGGTTGTCCCTACCTTTAAGACATGCTCAGTTTTGTTAAATACTAATCACACTACTTCATCTCCACTTGAGTAGATCTCTATAAATGCTTTCATGCTACCTTTATTTGCTTTATTATATGTCTAGGCTTGGAGTAGTTTCATTTATCTCTTAATTAAGCATGGTGCTTAGTTTAGGAATGATGATCTTACTTCCAAAGGATTTTAAATTAAGCATGATGCTTAGGTTAAAATTCCCTCCTAAATCAAATTAGACATGGTGTCTAGGTTGATCTTTGAGCCGATAGTATGCTATAGTAGATATTGGATATTTTGTTGGACTAACCCCTGCAGGAAAACTTTCAATATCGACCTGGGAAGTCCTGAGACAAACTCACATTGGAGACAAAGAGAGAGACACATGAAGTTTAACAATTTGCACGAGGAAGGCATAGCTCACAAGTGATGATCCATGGAGGGTGCCACAAACACGATGCACAACCGCTAAGAGAGGAAAGCTTCCACAAGGTGATACTGTACCATCACTCTTCGAGTAAGGTAACATCTTAAGGTACTTGACTATCACTTTTATAAGTTTCTCCTTGGTTCTAGCGTTCACATGAATAAACAGACAAACATGTATGATTTACAACTTTAGATTAATCAACCCAATCGATTCAACATGTTTAGTCTTTCCACCTTTGTGATCCCACAATCCTAATCATATGAGCTAAAATGTTGCACACTCAATCTTTGGAAAATGATAGTCATGTAAAGAAAAAAAAACATTTACTTAGATAGATTATCTCTCCATAAGGTTGAGTGATCTGATCTGACAAATGTTTTAAATGTTACACTCATGGTCTTATTATCCATCAACTTTGTCTTGCTCACTATGCTTAAGGTTAGAGAGAACAAATACACTTTTGGTTCTGTTGGTGTTTTCCACCAACAGGGCCCATGCACTTGATCTCTGCCTTGTCTCCATGAGCAGGTACACTTGGAGCAAAATATGAAGGACTTTTACAACTCCCAGACTCCACCAAGTGAAGAACCTAGATCTACGAGCACAAACACACTGGAGATACTGGACACTCAGGCAATCACTGCCCTGAGATGCTTGAGGACACAACTACTGGAGTAACCCCATTGTGGAAGTAATTACTGACCTTCTGCCTGTCAAGAGAGACAATCCAGGACGCCCCGTCATCCCGATCTCCATCGGCATGGTGGACTTCCTAGAAGCACTCTGTGACTTTGGCTCCAGCATCAACATTATGCTCAGGCTTGCAGATTAGACACTAAGTTCCCTAAAAGGGAATATTGAAGAACCTCTGCATCCGAGTTGGTACCTTGTACGCCCCAGCAGACTTCGTGGTGATAGAGACTGGTACTGATGAGAGGGCACCTATCATCCTAGGGAGACCATTCCTGAACACCTCGGGAGCTATCATCTACGCTAGTGCTGCTAAGATCAGTTTCTACATCAAGGGAAGGAAGGAGACGTTTTCCTTCGAGAATAAGATTACACAAATCTCAGAGCAATCCAGACATGAACCAAGGAAGAGGACCAACAGGAGGAACAAAAACAAGCAAATGTCGACCGAGTCAGCTAAGATGGTCACTACAGTTCAAGGAGGTCAAGATCATCGACTTAAGTCACCGTTCCTGACCAAAAAGGACGACCCAGTCACCTATCAGCTCCTGTTCAGAACCATGCCCCTACAACCAAAATACATTCAGCTCTAGATGATTTTAAGGTTATTGACATGGGAGAAGACAAGTACGATCCACCCATCATCCTTACAAGACAGTTCCTCAGCACCGTTAAAGCAATCATCTACATTGGAACCAGAGAAGTCCACATGCATTTTTCCTCTGAGAAGGTACACCACTATTTTACTGACCCTAACTATATAGTTGAAGACTTTAAGCAGGTCAGGACAAAAAGGAGACGACACAACCGCAACCAGAGGAGGCAAATCATCAAGGACGGATGGGTAGACTACGAAGGAGAAGTGGTAATGTCTGAAGACATACGACTTGAACAAAACTGTTCTGAGGAGACCGTAGCACCGAGTTAGGTGTAGAGAGAAGATAGTTATACACGAAGAGCAGACGGCGCCGGAACCACCGACTACGCCATCCAGCGAATCCCAGGATGACTCAGGAAACGGAGAGTCCCGTTTGGAGGACTTAAAAACACCGAACGCCTTGCCAAGAGGTAAACTTGGTAGTTATCCTTTTTCCCTTTCAATTATTTAAAACAGTTTGCTTAGTTAATCAGGTTCATATCATCTTAAATAGAAAATAAAAATGTTAAAAATAGTAAGCCTCATGTGAGTATGCTCATGGCATAAAACCCCTAAGTACATTCACTGTGGTGGCGTAAAAATAAATATATATTCCTGTCCTATAAAAATGAAATTATAAAAATAGATTTATGATCCAATATTTATTGAGGAGGCTCAACATGATAAAGGCTAAGAGATTTTATGCTAACATTTAACCAGTTCCACAAAGCTTTGTTGTCTATTTGAGCTCCATAGAATTCAAGGATCAAAGAAGACTAGCAGACGGAGGACATCCTAATCACTGTCAGGGTCCTGCCGACATTCAAATACACCTCCGCCACCTGCTAGCTACATCAAAAGGAATTATGTCAAAATCCAGCTTGGGGGAGAGCACCCCCATTTATCCAGCTAAGTGTTCTACTCATGTTTATACTTTACTCAAATAATAAAAAGATGCATAATCATAATAACCCAAATAAAGATTTTGTGCTTATATATATCTTTGCTTAGTTTGCTAAATAAATAAATAAATAAAGTTTGCTATGAACCCTCATGATAAGCTCTGACATGGAAATGATGAATAGTTGCTCTACCATGACTAGTTCTCAAAATTGAAATCTCTCTCAAGTTTAGGCATAACTGTTATTAATTAAGTTTTGCTCTAAACCTGAACTTGTGGGGAGAGTACTTGATCTAAGTCTAAGTCGTTAACGGATACGATATGGGATGGTTGAGCTGCTGTTTATCTGTTCCTAGAGATGCTAGAATTCTGGAGAATTTTATCTTTGAAAATCTTTAAAATGTTGCATGATGAGTTCCTGTATGATGAGTGTTTAAATTTCTACCACAGTCATATATACATGCTTGCTAGACTTTGAGCCACACATTTACTTTTTACTGCTTATGAGCATTGAGTGTGGTCAAGCTGTGTAGACCCTTAGGAGCTTGTCATGTGGTTAAATCAAGATTCACTTGCACATTCACTCATACATGCTGCTTCTACTCAGGAAGTACCATCCACATATATCCATTTCCATCTCCAGAACCACCCAAAAATATTCTACTCCTAAACTGGGAGAGAATAGCCAAAAACATTTCTGTTTTTCCCCTGTGAAATAAATGCTCAAGTTATCTTGGTTACTACCACTTGCTACATTATTTCAAGAGATGAGTGCTCTAAAAAAAACAGAAAAAAAAGAGAAAAAAAAAAGATACGAGGAAATAAAAAGGGGCAAGTGCCCGGAACCTCGAAAGAAAAGAAAAAGTGAGACGAGAGGTAAAAATGGACAAGTGTCCGACAGTAGAATTAGGGGTACAAGATACCCACTTGAGAGAAAAGAAAAAAATATAGAGCATCTCATTCTCCTCAAAAAGTTTCAAAAGAGCAAGAAAGGTATGTACCCCCTCAAAAGAGCAAAAGTAGAATTAGACTTTCACCATTACTTTCACCATTATCACCATTCATTCGCCACACATGCACATCTTGATTTGACTTATTGACTTGTTCTTCTGGATCCATGGTTTGACTATGCAATAAATGTCTTGTAAGTATGTATTAGCTGTCTCCCACCTATGAGCTCCAGATATCAAAAGCCTTATTAGAGTAGGGTGAGAGAGAAGGCAATGTCACTATGCCTCATACCAAAAATACCACATACTTTGAGAGAAGGCATACACCTTTACTACCTTGGTAAGGATCCAGAAATACCACAAAAGAGAGACTAGAGAGAGTCATACAAGGAATCTCTGAGTTTTATTTGAAAATCTGCAAAAACTCTAGAGCTATAGTTAATCGAAGAACAAGAGACATGGCGCTTGACTAGACTGTTCTATCTTTTAGCTGCTCAAGACATAGGTGACGGTTGCAAGCCCCATGGTGGAAGGTAAAATGAGTAAGTTTAAATCTTAACAGTTACCCTAACCCAGAGATGAGATCTTGTTTAAATGCATGTGTATTTTTAAGGCATGAAACCACTGCAGAAACTTTTGAGTCTATCTTTGCTCAGGGACGAGCAAAGGTTAAGCTTGGGGGAGCTTGTTGACGGTCCTTAATGCTCACATTTAACCATCAACTAATCATAGAAAAGGATCCAAATGCAACCAACACCTAGACTTAGGGTTTTATCTGACAGAATTCCACGAGTTTTGGTGTTTGTCTATTTCTGCAGGGGGTTATCAGGAAATACAAAAGAAAGGCCCACATGTCGAGTTTACATAGAGATATTAACGTGCCGCGCAATTTTCTACCATCTAGAAGACTCTAGAAGCCACGGGAACGAACGGGAGGCCAATCGGGCTCGGAGGCAGGGCGCCCGCCCAACTCTCTTGGGCGCCCGCCCAGCTACAGTGTCCAATTCGGACCCGTTTCGCGTATTATGCTCCACCGACCTAAAGGATCAAGGAAAACCGTGCGATCAATGTCGGTTTGATCCGACGGCCTAGATTCACTTGAAGGGACTATAAAACCAGACCCCCTGGCCCCTGGAGATCATACCTCTTCTACAGAATCAAAGCTAGGGTTTCAATTCTTCATCCAAGTAGAGAGGATCCCTCTAGTTCTTCTAGTTCTACCTCTAGTTCATCTAGATCTAGTTCTAGTTCATCTAGTTCTAGTTCTAGTTCCTCTAGTTCTAGTTCTAGTTAGTTCTAGTTGTAATCTAGAAAATAGGGAGAGAGAAGAGGAGAGCGGAGGAGGAGCCGGATCTGTCGGATCTTCCTCAATATTATACTTTTGCAGCATCTGGTTCGTTCTTCATCGTTCTCCAGGTTCTTCAATTCATAATTCCTGAGTTCTTTAATTACTTTTATTTACATTCAAGTTATTTATTGGATTCCCGCTTGCATCAAGTGCTCTAGTCTTTATAACGCTAGAGTAGTAATTAATAGATTAGACGTGGTGTTTAGTCTTGCGATTACCTGGAATTGCACCCAATCCTGCGGATTGTTGTGGTAGCCTTAGGGTAGTGACAGCCCTAACGGTCGACGTATTCCACCACGTTCGGATCGGTGTTTGTCGGACCGTAGTCAGACCTTCCTAGCCCCCTTCTCATCTCTTTCTGTGGTTAGTGCTCTGATGTCCCGAAATAGATAATATTGAAGTAATTCTTGATTCTTAGATCAACTAGAGAACTCTCAGGAAACTTCCTCTCTTCCCACCAAAAATATTCATATAGTTATCCTTGGGCGATCTTGGATCTTAATTAGTACACTCACGTTCCCTGTGAAAAATCGATACTCTGGAATACTCCCGGGTGAAGGCTACATCGGTATCCGTGCGCTTGCGGATTTTTTCTGTTTGCGTTTAAAATACCCAACACATAGGTCGAGTGGTAGGCCTTCGGCCTTATGTAGTTCACCCTAAAAATCAAAAAGTTTTCAAGATTCTCCGTCACATCAAATCTTACGGCACATGCATGAAACGTTAAATGTAGACGAAAATAAAAACTAATAACATAGTTTGCTTGTAAATCGCGAGACGAATCTTTTGACCCTACACTAGTAGAATCAGGCTCATAGGTGGCGCCCACTTTTTATACCACATGCGGTTCCAGTTACGAAGCGCCTGTGGTATAAATAGGGCGGTGTCAGAGATCCTAGCCGCCTGGGAAAACCGTTTATCATAGGCGGTTGACTTAAGCCAACCGCTAGTGTAAATGCTCCATTTACACTGGCGGCTGTCTTAAGCCAACCGCCGATGATAAACGGTTTCCACAGGCGGTTGACTTAAGCCAGCCGCTAGTGTAAATGGAGCATTTACACTGGCGGTTGGCTTAAGTCAACTGCCTGTGGAAAATGTTTACACAGGCGGCCGTCTTAAAGGTCCAAATGGCTAGAGGGGGGGTGAATAGCCTATTTAAAAATTCTACAAACTTCAACTAGACAAGTTGATTAGTAAAACAAAAGGCGAAGCTATTCTAGCACTAGCACAACTAAGCTATGCAAGCCACCTACACAAGTCTAGCAAGAAGGCTAAACACTAGTTACAACAAGAAAGCACAACTAGAAGCTTGCTACTCTCCTAAACAAGATAGCTAAGCTAAACAAGCTACACAACTAGCAAGGTATACACAAAGGTAAAGGAGAGGGGAGTGATTGTTATACCGACGTTGTAGAGTAGAAGTATATCCAATGAATCACGCGCACAATCACAAGAGAAACCTCGGCAAGAGATGACACAAGATTTTTTACCGAGGTTCACTTACTTCCCGGCAAGCTACTCCTCGTTGTGGCGATACACCCACTTGATGGATCACGAGCTAATTGGCAATCCAAATCCAAACCCTCAGCGGGAGCCGCACATCCACTCACAAGATGGGGATCCTCCAAGCCACGAGCAATCTACTAGAGTAACCAATTTGCGATCTCCCGCGGGGAAGGCTCAAGAACCCCTCACAAATCACTTGATGAGGCTCGAAACAATCTCCAATCACGAGCTCAACACCACCGCTGCTCCAAGCCATCTAGGGCGTCGAGAAACACCCAAGAGTAACAAGAAATCCGCAGCAAACTCAAGAATCAAGTGCCACTAAGTGCAACTCTCAAAGCAATGCACTTGAATCTCACTCAATCTCACTAGGATGAGCAATCTAGCAAGGAGATGAGTGGAGGGAGTATTCTCTAGCTCAATGTATGTCTCAAGTAAACAAATGTGCAAGAGAGAACCTCCCAAAGCCGGCCACCCTCAATTTATAAGCCCCTCAAAGAAACTAGCCGTTGGCTGTTTTCACTGGGCTGAAAACGGGGGCACCGGACGCTACTAAGTGAGCACCGGACGCTCGACTCCCTACGTCCGGTGCACTGGAGTTGGCCACGTGTCCATTTTGAATTTCACGTGTCACATCCTAACGGTCACCTACGGATCACCGGACGCTCTGCAGGTGCACACCGGACGCGTCCGGTGCACACCGGACTCATGCGCAGAGAGTTCCACAATCCTGCGGGTCACCGGACGCTAAGCACCGGTAGCGTCCGGTGCTCACCAGACCCATGCGCAGAGAGGGTCACAAAACGCCCTCACACCAGACGCAACCCACCGGACGCACTCAGATAGCGTCTGGTGCTCAGCCCTAGCAGGGTCAAGCACACCGGACTCTGAGGTCAGCGTCCGGTGCCTCCGCACTCAGCGTCCGGTGAGTGTTTCTCAGAGAGAAAACACTCCCGCGACTTCTCCAAATTTCCCACCGGCGCAATAGAAAATATACACTTATTTTTCTCAAAAGCGCCGAATCCCGCCTCGCAAGGGAGAGAGGAACCCACACCCCTCTCAATCCTAGGAACTCCACCTTCTTTGCAACTGTGCTAACACCAACAAGTGTCCACCACCAAAGTGCAAGAGTGTTAGCTTTTCACAAACATTTTCACCAAAGGAGTTAAGTCAGCACTTTACTAGATCCTAATGCATATGCTCAAGATATGGACCTAGTAGCACTTGATTCGAGAGATGACCGTGATTTCCCCTCTTGATAGTCGGCTATCTATCCTAAACCCAGTCCACTACTTCTCTACTCATCTTAGACCGGCAAAAGTAAAACCCTATATTTATACCTTTGCCTTGATAACTTTGCTCCTCGCCTATCACCATGATCTTCACTTCATGTTTCATCCCTTTGTGATTATGTGGCGACCTTTCCATGCCACCATGCACCTTCATCACATGTGTTGCTATGCCTAACTCAAATCACTTAAACATAAGGCATTAGCAACTTGGTGTCATTAATTACCAAAACCAAACTTGGGCTTTCACCGTCTTAAGCAACCGCCTATGGTATCTCTCTATAAATACCCCTTCTTCCTCTCTGACCAGAACAGTATCTCGCACCCACCTTCCATTGGGGGCGATTTTGGAGTTCCAGATTTCTCAAAATACAAGGGAGGAGGTTTTGATCTTCATTTCTGGGAAGGAGGTTGCTAAAAAAAGTTAGTTTATGTTCTTATTGCCTCAATTTACACTTTCTAGCTCAATTTGAGCCACTTTTTGGTCTAGGCTTTCACCATGAGTGAGAGAGAAGAATAGCTAGCTTCTTGTCTTCATTTGTTGATATGGTTAGATGGGGTTGTTTAATATGGTTGGATAATGTCTCTCAACATGTTTGCTTCTCAATTTAGCTAGTTTTTACAAGATTAAACCAATGGTTTGTTCTTGTATATTTATGTAGAGAGTTAATTGTTGATTTTTTAATTATATGGTAGTTAGGTTTTTATTGTCACCTTCCACATCATCTATCTATTTATAATGAATGTTGTATTTATATAGTTATGCTATACTTAGGTTTTCTAATTTATGTCTCTCTCTCTTTATAAATTTTTCAATTTATTTATCCACATGTATGTATGTTCCATGAGTGAGAGAGAAGAATAGCTAGCTTCTTATCTTTATTTGTTGATATGGTTAGATGGGGTTGCTTAATATGGTTGGATAATGCCTCTCAACATGTTTGCTTCTCAATTTAGCTAGTTTTTACAAGATTAAACCAATGATGTGTTCTTGTATATTTATGTAGAGAGATAATTGTTGATTTTTTTTATTTTTTTAATTATATGGTAGTTAGGTTTTTTATTAACACCTTCGACATCATCTATCTATTTATAATGAATGATGTATTTATATTGTTATGCTATACTTAGATTATTTTTTAATTATGTAACTTAAGTTTTTTCCTTTAGTCTCAAGCTTAACCATAATCCCTAGCTAATAAGCCCTAGATAAATCCTTTGTAGACCCTTAGATCATATGAATGGTGTTTTACAGGTAGTGATGGAGAGGTCATTTTAGATGTATAATTTATCAAGACTAGATCCATCATACATAACTGAGGTCCAGAGGTTTATTGATGCTACTCAAAACCATGATTCAAGAACAAGAAAGACGCACATACATTGTCCATGCATAGATTGTAGAAATCTTGTTGTATCTGATGACATTCAACAAATCCTTACTCATCTGGTCCGTCGAGGATTTATAAAAGATTACTTGATTTGGACAAGGCATGGAGAGGGTAGCTCTGCGCCTTATACAACTAGAATTGTTGAGAGGTTTGAGTTCGCACACGAGACACAACAATCTGATACCGATGGTCTAGCCACTGAACATGTTGTGCTAATTGTTCCTGATCATGGTTTTACTGGAGGAAATGAAGATGGCACCAAAACTAACATGGCTGCGGAAGATGCAGAATTTGTAGAGGCAATGTTGCGTCGTCATGCGGAAGATCCATCAGTGTTCTTCATGAAAGGTATGGAGGCCCTAATGAAGGCTGTAGAAGAGCCTTTGTATGATGAGTCCAAGGGTTGCACCAAAGAGTTCACGACGCTGCGGTCTGTGCTAAAGTTGTTGGTGCGCAAAGCTAGATATGGTCTTTCTGATGCTGGCTTTGATGCGTTCTTCAGCATTATCGCAGACATGCTTCCTAAGGATAACAAAGTGCCTGCTAACACATATTATGCAAAGAAGCTAATCAGCCCACTCACAATGGGTGTTGAGAAAATCCACGCTTGTAGAAATCACTGTATCCTATATCGAGGCGATGATTATAGGGACTTGGACAGCTGTCCCAAGCGTGGTGCAAGTATGTACAAGAAAAATAAAGACTACATATAGGAAGAGTGTGTTGCCTCTGTGCTTAAGGGAAAAAAATGAAAGAAGGCCCAACAAAAGACCCAGAAGAGTAGTTCAAAACCCACCGGCAAAGAAAAGGAAGAAGTAGACTATTATGCGTAGAAAAGGATTCCTGCTTTGGTGATGTGGTACCTTCGTGTGATCGATCGATTGAGGTGTTTGTTTGCTAACCCAGAGGATGCCCAACTTATGAGCTAGCATGCTTCTGATGAGCACAAAGACGATGGGAAGCTTCGGCACCTAGCCGATGGCCAGCAGTGGAAAGATTTCAATGAAAACCACAAGGACTTTGCTAATGAACCAAGGAATGTTAGGTTCGCACTGAGTACTAACGGAATGAATCTATTTGCTGAGAGGAGCAGCAAGCACAACACATGGCCAGTGATCCTCACCATCTACAACCTCCCTCCATGGTTGATGCTGAAGCGAAAGTACCTTTTACTAACCATCCTTATCTCTGGACCTACACAACCTGGAGTTGATATAAATGTTTTCTTGGAGCCCTTAATGCAGGACATGAAGATACTGTGGGAAACAAGTGTTCAAATGTTGGATGAGTACCGCAAAGAATTATTCACACTGAGAGCAATTATCATTGTTACGATCAATGACTACCCAGCTCTCTTTACATTATTAGGGCAGTTCAAGGGAAAGCTTGGTTGTGTGGTATGCATAGATGACACCGCTTACGTGTCCCTAACTGCATCTAAGAGGATAGTGTACATGAGGCACAAATGCTTCTTATCAAAAGGACACAGGTACCGACTGAAAAAGATGGATAAGTACTTTGACAACAATAGTGAACTACAGACTACTGCTCCATCTGGTAAAAGTAAAGGCCAAAGAGTTTTCAGCATAGTTAGCAAACTCAAATTTGTTTTTGGGAAGAAGACAAAAGATGGAAAACTAAGAAAGAATGTCAAATTAGCTCCAGGGGCTACATTCAAGAAGTCGATTTCTTCGAGTATTTGGAATACTGGCCAGAGTTAGACGTACGCCACGTGATCGATGGTATGCACGTTGAAAAGAACGTGTTTGAAAGTGTAATTGGCACCTTGTTGGACATGAAGGGCAAGACAAAGGAAGGATTAAATTCACACTTGGACATGGTACAGTTAGGCATAAAAAAAGAACGTCACCCTGTTAGGCTAGAAAATGGAAAGTACCACCTCCCGGCTGCAAGCTACAACCTCAACAATGAAGAGAAGCATGCGATGTGTGTGTGGCTGAAGAAATTGAAAGTCCCATCTGGATTTTGCTCTAGCATACGGAGTATTGTGTCAATGAAAGACCTTACACTCACCAACTACAACTCACATGATTGTCATGTCATACTGACTACTTTTCTCCCTATTGCCATTAGGGCTATAAATCCGGTGTGGATAAAGATTGCAGTTACACGGTTGTGCTACTTCTTCAACAGGATCTCACAGAAGGTGATTGAACGTGATGAGTTGGCATCTCTTAAGGAATTCACAGTGGAGACGGTGTCACAATTTGAGATGTGTTTCCCCCAGCATTCTTCGATGTGATGGTTCACCTTGTGGTGCACTTGGTTTTACAAATAGAGGCATTGGGTCCCATGTATTTGCATGAGATGTGGACGTATGAACGTTTCATGTCAATACTAAATGGCTATGTATCAACTCGTGCTCGTCTAGAGGTGTCTATGGTAGAGGGGTACTTAACCGAAGAGGCCATTGAGTCCGGAGGTCCATTCTACAATGGGGTCCTAAAAGACCAGGTTGCAATGGTTTGCCTCTGTCATGACACGAGGGTAGGCTGAATGGAAGAGGTAGGATGGGAAAGAAATCATACGTCCCAAAAGATTACAATTCAGTCCTCGAAGCACATCACAGCGTCCTGCATCAGCTCTCGATAATGGAGCCTTTGATCAATCTACACATTGAAGAGCTTCAAAAACATAATCATGGGCACACAGATGAATGGATAATGAAGGAACAAAAGAATCAGCTCACCTCATGGCTAAGGGAGCAGGACATTCTAGATGGGGAAACAATCGAGGATCGCACCATCAAGGTGTTGGCATCTGGGCCATCACGCCAGGTCACGACTTGGCAAACCTATGACATTAGTGGCTTCATGTTTTGTACCAAGTCCAAGGACCAAAAGATCATGGCATAAAACAGTGGTGTTCGATGCAACGCCTTAGACTCTGAAACTGGTGAGGAAACAACTTACTTTGGCTTTTTTGAGGACATATGGAACTAGACAATGGTACATTTCAGATCCCTGTATTTCGGTGTCAATGGGTTGAAGACAAACATGTCACAGTGGACAACTATGGGGTTAGAGTTCTAGATCTAAGCAAGGTAGGCTACAAAGATGATCCATGGATAATGGCTAACCGTGCTGCACAGGTCTTCTATGCTGAGCAGGTCCTCTCTCCTAATGATAAGAAGAAAATTACGGACCATCCAAAGCACGTAGTTTTCCCTGGAAAGCAACAAGCCATCAGAGTTGATGCTGTATCTGACTTGGATGAATTTAACCAGTTCAGTGACATGTCTCTCTTTGTAGATGACCATCTAGTGAAGATAAGGAATGTTGAGCGAAGCATTGCACAGAGCTCGTTGCCCTGGGTGCGTCATGATGGAAAAGGAAGAACAATAGCTGCCTAGATTTTATTTTTCATTTGCCATGTAATCTATTTATGATAAAATGTGTACCTTATGCTATGTGCCCTTCTCTATTTCTACATGTAAGACCCTATGCTTATTTCTACATCTAAGACTTACTATGTCATAACACTTTGGTATCGTATTGGTCTCAAACTTTTACCAAGGCTTACTAGTGCCATTGATGTTCAATCCACCAAGTTTGGGATTTTTCTGATGTGGTTTGTTACTTTATCCGGTTTAATTGAATTTCCGCACGACGTCACCCACTAATTAGCGCTTGAACTAAGTCTACCTCTGAAATGACTCCAAATGCTGCCAAAATTTTCCACAGGGTCTTATATACCATAGGAAATAAAATTTTCTTGTGGTTGGTGGAAAAACCTAGTGGGATCTAGGTGTAGTCCACCATTTTTCATGTCATTTAGCACAAATAAAAAAAGTAATAATAGCTTGCATGACCAGAAAAATCCTAAGATCTTGTGTGGGGTCATCATTTGAGTGTAGAAGATTGCCGAAAAAATTTCAAGACATTTGGAGATAGGCATAAGATACATGCTTCACAAACGTAGAAGAGCCATTCCACCGAACTATGCTCAAACATATGAGTTCCTCACATTTATATTGTCAACGATAAATTGCACAAAGGAATATATTTTTCATAGCATTTACACACTACAATAAAGCTAACAAAATTGGATTTACATTTTTCTGTTATTCCTAGAATTATTTATGTATTAAACAAGATATGAGGCACATATTTAATTTAAATCATTTTAAATAAAGCTGCATACAAAAGTACCTCAAACATTAAATTTCATATTTTTAACATGTGTATCTGGTCAAGAGGAACACAACAAATTTTTTTCACTAATTTAGGACAAATATTTTTGAAGATATGATTTTTTGAATCATTTAAATAATTTCTAAAAATATATATAAGGAAAACTTTAAATAAACTGAAATTACATTTATACAGGCGGCCCTCGGAGTGAACCGCCAGTACTAATGCATTAGTACTGACGGGTGTCTTAGCCAACCGCCAGTACAAATGCATTAGTACAGGCGGTTGTCTTAGTCAACCGCCTGTACTAATGCATTTGCACTGGCGACTGGCTAAGACAACCGCCTGTACAAATGGTTTCGATATATATCCCGCGCTTCGATTCCAAATGGTTTCGATATATATCTCGCGCTTCGATTCCAAAATTTTGTCTAAGTACTCGGTGCTCAAGTTTTCTCTCCGACGCCGGCAGGCTGCCCAAAAATCCAACGCCGCCGTCTTCCTCCATCTCCCTCGCACGCGGCCTTCTTGGACCACTGCGGTGAGCTTTCGCGCCTTGCTCTCTCTCTCTCTCTCTCCCTCTCTCTCTGTGTGTGTGCGCGGCGACAGCAGTGGTTCTCTACGTGCGGCGGCGGCGGTAGGGCGGCAGCGGCAGTGGTGGGGCCGGACAGGATTAGGCGCGCGCGGCGACGGTAGGGAAGGGGTTAGGCGCGTGTGTGGCTGCGCGGGCAACGAGGCGAGCGCGCGACGCGAGGCGGCGTGCGGGCGGCGGGGTTAGGCGAGCACAGAGGTTAGGGATGACCCCGACACGTGGGGCCCACCTGCCAGAGAGAGGGAGAGAGGAGGGGAGAGAGAGTCGCGGGCTGGGCCGGGAAGGGGAGGGAGAGGAGATTTTCTTTTTTTTTACTTTAGTAATTTATTTATTTAGTGAAATTGAGTAAAACCATAAAAAAGTAGAAATTTAGAGAATATTATTATGTAATGTACATGTAATTTTATATATAATAATTACTTCATATGTGATTATGTTGTAATTTAATGTAATTTTATTTATAATTATTATTTACATGCGCCTGAAATTATTTGTGTCTATCCTTTTATAAATACTTGTTATTATTACTCTTTATTATATATGTAATAGCATTTATAATTATTCTTTCTATAAATATTTGTTATTATTTCTCTTTATATATGTAATAGAATTTATAATTATTATTTCATATGTGATTATGTTGAGGAAATATTTGTATGTATTATTTGTGTCTATCCTTTTATAAATTCTTGTTATTATTACTCTTTATATATGTAGTAGCATTCATAATTATTTCTTTTATAAATACTTGTTATTATTTCTCTTTATATATGTAATAGAATTCATAATTATTATTTCATATGTGATTATGTTGAGGAAATATTTGTATGTATTATTTGTGTCTATCCTTTTATAAATACTTGTTATTATTACTCTTTATATATGTAGTAGCATTCATAATTATTCCTTTTATAAATACTTGTTATTATTTCTCTTTATATAGGTAATAGAATTCATAATTATTATTTCATATGTGATTATGTTGAGGAAATATATGTATGTATTATTTCTGTCTATTCTTTTATAAATACTTGTTATTATTTCTCTTTATATATGTAATAGCATTCATAATTATTCCTTTTATAAATACTTGTTATTATTTCTCTTTATATATGTATTAGTGTATATACCCTAGGATACATAAATTTAATTTTATACATAAATTACATAGATTTCTGCGATGAGTTCTCCGCACAAGGACGAAACACTGCAGTCCCAACCCACAGAGCAAGTAGAAGGGTCGTCCCATCCTATGGAACAAGATCGTGAGGTCACGAAACAAGTAGAAACGGGCGAAGCATCAAGATTGTCCTACGAACAAGAAGCTAGCGACGACATGGAGCCTCTAAAAGTGAGGAAGACTCGTCGTGAATTGGCACGTGACCCCAATTACAATCCAGAAGCCGATGAGGTAAATTAGAGACATTCATAGTTTCTACATATAAACATGCCCATGATTCACATGTCTATACTCAGGAGGCAATGTCTCAGTTTAGAGAGATGATGTCTCAGAAGGAAGTGACACACAAAGATGCACCGGAACCAACGACCGCAACGACGAGCCCTAAGAGGCCATGTCAGTCCAGGAAAAGGAAGCGGCTAGGTTTGAAACGAGACGAGAGAGGGTTGAACCAATTTCCAGATGACACATATGCCATCATAGATGTGAGCCCTACCGGACAGCCCCTAGCTCTAGAGGAGGCCCTACCCAAATAAAGGAACACAATTGGTTTCTATGTGAGGGACTTTCTTGATGTCACAATTTAGAACTGGTCTGGTGTGTGAAAGCTCTAGTTTGGTTTTGGATAATTGATGAAACCCTAGTACTAACCTCTATACTAAGTGTGTGTAGACTTAATGAGGTTGGTACATACCAAGTGATGGAGCAAGTGATGATCATGGTGATGACCACAAGATGATCAAGTGCTCAACTTGGAAAAGAAGAAAGAGAAAAACAAAACCCTATGAAGATCAAGGCAAAGGTATTGCTTAGGGTTTTGGTTTTGGTGATCAAGACACCATAGAGGGTGTGATCACATTTAGGATAGATAGCCGTACTATAAAGAGGGGAATTCTTTGGCTAAGCGGTTATCAAGTTCCACTAGGTGTAATTGTTCATGTGCATGCATTTAGAACCTAGTGAGCTAACTTAACTCCTTCGAAGAAAACGATTGTGAAAATGCTAACACACGTGCACTTGTTGGTACACACTTTGTGGTGTTGGCACACTTTGAGAAGGGAGTTGGAGTTTGAAGGGTAGAGAGAGGATGGGTTCCTCTCTCCCTCCCACCGAGCTTGCGAGGCGGGATTCAGTGCTTTTCGAGAAATGAAGTGCATATTTTCTATTGCGCCGGTGGAAGTTTTGGAGAAGTCGTGGGAGTGTTTCTCGCTGAGGAACACTCACCGGACGCTGGCTTCTGGAGCACCGGACGCTGCGTCTGAGCGTCCGGTGCAGACAGTGCCTGACCCAGCTAGGTTAAGGCACCTGACGCTGGCTTGAGCGTCCGGTGGTGCACGTCCGGTGTGTGGGCGTTTTGCGACCCTCTCTGCGCATGGGTCCGGTGAGCACCGGACGCTAAGGGTGCGTCCGGTGGCTTGTGTCCGGTGACCCTGCAAGTTTGCGGAGCTCTCTGCGCACGGGTCCGGTGTGCACCGGACACGTCCGGTGCTAACTTGCTCAGCGTCCGGTGCACAGCAGGTTACCGTTAGATTCTGACACGCGGCTGACGTTGGAGCACCGGACGTAGGTGTTGAGCGTCTGGTGCCCCTTTAAGAGCATCCGGTGACCCCGTGTTTTGCCCAGTGAAAGAGCCAACGGCTCTATTTGCTTGAGGGGCTATAAATACGTGTTTGGCCGGCTTAGGGCTCACTCTCTTGGCATTCTTGACTACTAGACATCCTTGTGAGCCTAAGCAAACACCTCCCACTCATCTCCTTCATAGATTATACATCTTTGTGAGATTGAGAGTGATTTCAAGTGCATTTGCTTGAGTGATTGCATATAGTTGCACTTGGGGATCGTTCTAGCTGCGTTTTTCTTGTTACTCTTGGTGGTTGCCGCCACCTAGACGGCTTGGAGCAGCGGAGGAGCATTGGCACGAGTTGGTGATTGTTCGTAGCCATCTCCCGGTGATTGTGAGGGGTCTTGTACCTTCCTCGGCGGAGAGCCAAAAGGTAACTCTAGTGGATTGCTCGTGTCATTGAGTTACGTCACTTGTGGGTGGGTTCTTGTGGTGTCCTAGTGAGGACGAGGTTCGTGCTACACCTCTTAGCCACCGAACCACCAAGTGTTGGTCGACACAACGGGGACGTAGCGTGCCGGCAAGCACATGAACCTCGGGAGAAAAATTGTGTGTCTCCATTGTGATTGATCATTGGATTTCTCCCAGTGATTGGACTTCATATTATTGATTGGTTCATCCCCTCTACGCGGCGGTATAAAGATCAAACCATCTCTTTTTACATTCCCGCAAACTAGAGTAGCTTACTTACTTGTATAGAAACTTTAGGTAGCTCTCTAGTGTAAGTAGTGACATAGCTCTTGTGTGCCTAGAGATTATATCAACTAGAATTGTTGGATAGGTGGCTTGCAAACACCCCTTTAGAGCTAGAGCAAAAAAAGCTTCGCTTTGTTATTTACTAATCTCTTGCTCTAGTGAGTTTGTAGATTTTTTTAAATAGGCTATTCACCCCCCTCTAGCCATATCAGGACCTTTCAGTGTGTCGAATAATCACAAGATCAAAATTTGGGATAAGATGAAGACAAGGTTCCAGTTTCCTAGGAATGTGCCAGAAGATTTAGTGATGGCATATACAATGAAGCAGTGTGCGGTTAGTTTCCGAAATTAGAGGTCGGAGATGAATGTCAAGTATGCAAAGACAGGGATGGATCCGACAACCAAATACAAGATTACTAAAGGGCAGTGGGCTGTTTTTCTAGAGCAGAGGAATGACCCTAACTTCTTAGCTCGGAGCGAAGCCAACTCCCAGCTCGCAAAGAGGAACAAGTACCACCACCATCTAGGCACAGGTGGTTACCAGCACCAAGTTCCTAAATGGAGGCAAAAAGAGGCTACGAAGAAGATAGTAGGGTTGCTAGTGCTGTCCGAGCAAGTCGGTGAAAGGTCCACGAATTGGATCCGTGCTCGGAAACCGAAGGAAACCGAGACAGGTGTGTCCTTTGAAGACCCAATGCTTGATGAAGCAATGAAGAGCATCTTTGCAGTGGTAGGCATGCAGAAGGAAGGCAAGTTCACGCCACGAAGGGAGAGGGTCATCCTGAGTGTTGGTCTCGGTAACCCCGAGCATCCTGGCCATGTTCGAGGCATCTCATCCAAAGAAGGATGGAAGGATGGATTCGGCCCTCAATGGAACAATGAGTATAAGAAACGTGATCGGTACAATGAACAAATGGCAAATTATTTTCAGGAAGAGTGTTGACACCAGAAGTGGCAAACGGTTATACCGCAAGCGTACGGTAGTCAATGTAGCCTTCACCGGGAGTATTCCAGGTATCGTGATTTCCACGGGGAACGCGAAGTGAATTAACTAGGCTTTAGATCGTTAGGTGATGATCAAAGGGTCTAGGATAATGGGGTAGAGAGGTCTAACTAGTATTAATGCCTGGTCTTGGTAATTAAGTATAGTCAAGGTTTTTCACCTAACTCTTTACTGAGGGCGATACCCGAAAAGGAGGATTGAGTTAACGAGGTTTTTCACCTCCCCGTCTCCTAAGCGACTACCCTGCTCAGCCCAACTATTATTTGCAACTTGCCTACAACAGATGCGAGGAGCTTTCCGCCTAGCGAGGACTGTCACTCTCACACTAGGTGTCTACACAACTGTGACAAGGAGTCCACACTGGCAAGAAGTAGTCTAGACACCACGTCTAAACTAGCTCTTGCTACCCTAAGCTTAGCTAAAGCTAAGAGCACTCAAGATCAAGCAATGTGCCAGTAAAGGATTCTTATACTTAAAGTACCAGACCAAATATTAAATACTAGAAAAGACTCAGAAGTAAGACTTACAAGAAGACCTGCTTCCGCTGAGGTGCTCCGCGAAGAAGACTCCCGACAGGCCGGGACTCCTCCTTGGAACTCCTCACTCTCTACTCACTATGATAGCACTAAGCTACTAAAGTAGTTTACTCCTAAGATACATGACATTTAAGTGAAGGAATAGGGGGGTATTTATAGTGGGAGATGGAGTAGGGGCTACTCCGGTGCCACGTCAGCGATCCGCGTCATCTTCATCATGCACCATTGGATCAAACCGACTTCACAACCGCCATCTGATCAACGGTAGAGGCAAACTAACATGTGCAACATGTGGGCAAGGTCGGTGGGAGGCCAACCGACCCTGGAACCGCCATGAAGTGGGGTCGGCCGACCCCCTATCTGGCTGGTTGGGCCCACCTGCAGTGTCCTGGAGGCTCTCTGATGTCGGTGGAGTTGAGCTGACCTGTGGGACCCACCAAAGTGGGGTCGCCCGACCCCAATTCTATGGGGTTAGGGTGTCAGCCCTGTCCTACATGTCTTCCTCTTCATGACTATAATGTTGTCTTGGTTACTGGTGTCACTGATCTTTAGTTATTCACCCCTTCTTAGTGTTTGGACCCTTGAAAAGTACCTGTTCTTACTCCTGCAACCAAATAGTAGCATGTACATGTGGAACTAGGTTATATGTACCTATATTACTACTTTGTTTGGTGGTTTTCTCCCAAAATGAGTCTTATGTTGATGGTTATGATAGTAGAAAACATGGTATAAATACCGTCCACAAGACCCCCCACACTTGAGTCTTTGCTCGTCCTCGAGTAAAGGTTAAAAATGAGTGATCAATGGTTTCTAACTTAAGATAGTAGTGAGCATAAAATGCTAGTTCGAACATAGTTCATCCAAATGGGTTTTTGTGTAAGTGTCTAGCATATATCCTTCAGAGGTTGAGAAAAGGAACAACTCTCAGAACAAGATCAAATTCCAATTTCATATTCTTGGTACTTAGAGTTTTTATGACACTTTTTAAAATAAGTCACATAGTTCAATCCTACTCCTCATTTAGCGCTCTAGATCACTCAAAGTTTTTTTTAGTAGTCCTCACCAAGGCATGAATGCCAACTTGTTTCATCCTATAATTATAGGCTTATATGGGGCTTGGTAGGGATAAACAAGGTAGCATACTCTACTTTGCAAATATTGTTAAGTCAAAAACAAGGATCCAAAGAGAGGAGTGTCATAGTCATAGATCAAGATGTGCAAGTGTGTTATATGGTGGACTAGGTTGCTCCTTTATTTACTACACTCTCTCTACTTGTATATTGAGACATGGCTAGATTTTCTTTTTCTTCGAGCTTTATGTGCTCAATTTTTTTTTTCATGGACTTGCACATGTCCATCTTTTCTTTTTCTTTTATTTTGCCAAGCCCTTTTATGTCTCATTTTCTAAACAATATTTAGAGAGGTGTTCTAACACTTAGAGTATGGAGCAACCTATTTAGTGGATGCACAATACATGTGGTTGCGTACTTCCAGTGTAGAAGCAGCATATATATATGTGGTGTGTACGTGATCTTGATCTTGTGACTATGATACAACTCTCACTAGGGTCAACAAGGTTTTGACAAAACTCATTACAAAAGCAGGTTGCATTTCATAAAATGGTTACTTGAATATCTAAGTGTATGGCTTTTAGTGGGAATTTCTTGCTAATGAGGAGTAAATGATACTATGGTTTTGTGATATTTTTGAAACAAATCTCTAAGTACCTTGAATAGAAATGTTATGAATTCTTAGCCAAGAGTTATATCACTTTCATCAACAACTTAGTCAATATGGTTCCTATAGATTTTTACCCATGAGGATGAACAATTGTAAGAACTATACTTTATGTCACTATTTCTCTTAAATCATGTACCAGTTCACTTTTTATTTTGCAAACAAGTTTAAACTATCAAATTTTATTTTAATTGTGACACAAAGGTAAAGAATTGGACAGACTGAGAGGGGGAAGAATTAGCAAACCGGGCAGGAAAGATGTCTTTCGTTGTATAGAAGCTGCCTGTTGGGCCCAGGGCTCCATGGAAGGGTCGGCCGACCCCACCTGGAGGTTCCTGGCCCTGCCACTCGATTCTACGTCCCTCGGGAAGTCTTTCTGCACTTGTGTCGTTTCCTTTTGCCATAGAAAGGGGGTCGGGCGACCCCCTCATCGCGCCTGTTTTTGGTGCCATGACGTGCCGAGGTGTATGCAGTGTTGTTCCATGCTCACGGCAGTTCAGAGATGAAGTTGGGGGGTCGGGCGACCCCCCCATACTTGCAGTTTTCGTGCAGCTGAACTTACAACAGAGAGAGATGATCAAATGCAGACGTCCTGCTGGTGGCAACACACCAGCAGGACCAAAAACAACTCTATTAAATCAAATTTCAATTGTATAGTGTAACATCCCGGATTTTTACGAAAACCAAAAATACGAGCTTTTTAAAATTTTTCCTGTAATCGTGTGAATCATATAGTTTTTAGATCTAACTCGATCCTAACCCGCTAACAAATCGTGGCATACATATAGATTTGTTTCTAGACGAGTGCTTTTGTTCGTGAGTGGTCTTGAGTTGGGTCTTGTTTAGGGTTTTGAGTTTCTTTTGGAGTGCACAAATCCTTAGCAAAGTATTCCCATATCTCCGTTGAGCCTATCTCAAAGGCGAAGCGAATCCTTTCTCAATCTTTTCATTGGAGTACGTCTCAAACTCCTTTAATCCATTTTGAACTCTTTTCCAAATTCCCTTCTCCAAAACTTTTCTCTTGTTGATCTCATCACCAAATCTCTGCCGCTAAATCTATCTTAAATTCGTGGTGACTCATCTCAATCTCTTTTCCCTTTCCCGCTCAATCATTTTAGCAAATAGTGGAAAATCCTTCAATTCCTTTCTCCAAATAGAAATTGGAATATTCTTTTCCCTCTCTGTCTCCTTGAAATATAAATGGGAAGAGCATTCTTATTCCTCTTGGGCTCAACCCCTCAACCAGCCCACCACTCCTTCCCCCTCTTTTTCCCTCACCACCAGCCCAACCAACCATCTGGCCCAGTCGGCCTCCCCAACCCCCCCCCCCCCGCGGCCTAGCACCCTCGCGCAGCCCACCTCCCGCAACCGGCCCAAGCCACCCAGCGGCCCAGCTCCAAGCCACGCGGCCCAGGCAGAGGCCCAACCGGCGCCATCCCCCTTCCAACCGCGCGGCCCAGCCAGCTCCCCATCTCCACTCCACGGCCCGCGCAGCAGCCAAGGCCCACCTAGCCCAAGACCAGCACCCCTGGAACCCTAGGTGCGCCCCCTGGCTCCCAGACGCCGCCGCCGCGCCCCTGCAGCGCCGCACTCGTGCCCTGGATGCCCGTGCTGCTGCCAGATGAGCGCCACGCGGCCCGCCCAACGGCACGGACGCCGAGGATCACCGCCCGCAGCGCCTAGCACCCCTGGAACCCTAGGCCACGACGCGTATAAGAGCCCGAGCCGCCGCTCTCCTCTTCTTCCCCACGACGCCGCCGCTCTGCTCCACCACCCAGCGACGCCAAGCACCACCTCGCCCCGGAGCCAGAGCCGCCGCGCCGCGCCGAGCTTCGGCCTCGCCCTCGCCCCGGCCGCCGCGACAACGCCATCAGACCGCGTGCTCGCCACGGTCGCCACGTCCAGGAGCGACGCCGCGGCGAGTGCTCCCTTTTCGTCGAGCTCCACCACGACAGCGCCACGACCGCCGTGCGTCCTCGACCCGAGCCGCGACGCCGGACTTCGACAGCACCTCGTCAAGCTTCGCCCTCGCGCATCCGTCGCCGCCGAGCCGAGCGTCGACGCCGAGCGTTCCGCGCTGAGCAGGAGCTTCTCCGAGCCCCTTGCTGACCCCGACACCGAGCTCCGCCTGCGACGTCGCCCGAGCTCCGTCCACGACGTCGGTGCGGTGACCAAGCCCCGCGACCCCGTCCGGCGTCCACATCCACGTCCTGCCGTGCTGTCCGCGGTCACCGCCTCGTCGCGAAGTCGACTGCGCCAAGCCCAAACGCCCGTCTCGACACGCACGGACTCCGTCGTGGCTGGGAACGCGCATTCGCCACCACGTCAAGCACCTCTGCCCCAAACCCCGAAGTCGCGCGCGGACGCCGCACCGCAGTGACAACAACGACCTCGACGCCGTGCTGCCAGCGTTACCAAGCACAACCCCTGCAGCCACGACGTCGAGCAGCGCCCCCACCAGATCCCCTCGTCAATGCCGTGCTGCGTCGAGCCCCGAGCAGCGAAGCACCTCGTCCTCGCCAAGCCCTTCTCTGCCGCCGGTGAGCCACCAGTGCCCAAGTTTCCCTTGTTTCCCCTTCCTGTTTCGCCTTGCTGAAATCGGCCTTCGCGCCGTGAACCTTCACTGTTGCAGGGAAGCAGTGGCCTCGTCGTGCTTTCGATGCCTTCCCGATGCCTGCTGCCTCCAGCCGAGCCGCAGCAAGCAGAAGCCAACCAAGAGCAGCAGCAAGCCCGCAGTAGATCTTCGTCCAACACCAAGGTCGAACCTTGAACTGAGTTGACGCCCTTCGTGGCGTCGACAAAACTCTTGCCCTTCATTCTTGTATCTTTGTATATACTTGTTAGTGATCATCGATATCCATCTATCTATGCTCGTCGATTCATGAATTATTTATTCTATGCCTGTGCCGTGCCTTCGTGCCGGTCTGTTTATCTATCTGTTTATCTATCTCTGTTGGTCGCTATGGAAATGTGCTACTCTACTTTGTCTTTGTGTTGGTCGCGGCATTGTGGTTCTTTGTGCGTTGGTTCTTGTGTCATGTGGTTGGTTGGTTGTGAACCGTGCCTTCGAGCCGGTTGAGAGAGTGATGTGTTTGAATGTTGCGATCGCGAGTTGTCTCGCCATGGTCGTAGTGCCAAGCATATCCCTTCTCGGGTTGTCGTCGTTCTTTCTTTTGTTATTTGCCTGAGGACTGAGCCTTCGAGCCGGTCGGGGAAGTGGTACTGCGTTTGATCATTTCGATCGTGGGTTCGTCCTGCCGTGATCGCGATGCCGAGCGTAACTCGTCTCCCCGTGTTTAGTTGACTTCGTCACGCTACGCTTGTTAGCTCCTATCCTCGTCCCTGGGGTTTGATCTTTGCGGACTCGATATTCATAACGACGCGGTTCTTACCCGCATCTTCGAGTTCTCTGTGATCTAGTCTAGTGGGATACAGATTAGGAGCAACCCTTGTAGAACAGTCAGAAGCCAACTCGTTGGGTGAAGCTAATGGTCGCAAGTCCACCTTGCCATGACCATCCGGCTTTACCCCATTTCTCGCGTGTTTATCCTAACCACCTCGTATGCTTGCACCACTTCGACTATAGCATTCCCTCGGACCTAGCGGTGACAACCGCATCGCTACGGGCCTTAGGAATAGCCGTGTGCTGATTAGATGCACAGTCGTGGTACCCTACGAGTAGGGTTGGATCGTGGGGTCGTATCTCTTTCATCCAACCGTCGTTCATTCCATGATGAGTTGGTCGAAACAGTATGGACTCCATTCCTCTTCTCTCTTGTTCTCAATCCCTGTAGATCCAGTAATATGTGGATTGAGCCCTTTTGTTTGTTTGGTGTTTTGATTCCATTTCTACGATTCCCGCTGTTGCTATGGCGAGTGGATCAAAGGAAGATGAATCCCGTGTCCTTTCCCGCCTTTTTGGTTCTTCGTGTTTAAACTCTTGTACGCTTGTACCTATTCGACCGTAGCATTTCTTGGTTCTCGTGGTGACAACCGCACCGCTAAGAACCCTAATGATGCCTTAGTGCATTTAGTGCACCTAGGTTGTGGTACCCTACAAGTAGTTTGAGCACTCGTGTTCTTGTGTGTCACTCTTTCGGATTCCCCGTCTCTTACCATGGCGAGTGGATTGGAAGGAGTAGACCACTTTCCCTTCTTCTCTCTCTATTCCACCCTCTCTTGGCTCTCGCCAACTACAATGGCGTATGGATTGAGAGAGACCGGAACTTCCCGTGCTCATAGCCTTTTCGATTCCTGTCGATCTCTATGACACTTGGATCGAAAGACTGTAAGTTGTGGTGTTTGCTTAGAATGAGTTAGAGTCTAAGCCATTTAATAAAGCCGTACAGGTTGACTCAGTTAACCCGGGAAGTACCGGCTAGGCTAAGACTCTGGCTTGTACTTAGTAAACAACCATTCCCGTTTCTTTTAGCCCAGGGATCGGACATCCGCCGAGAGGGCTAAGTTGTTTTCCTTTCGGTGCTCTTTTAGTGTAGTTGTTCTTCAGTGTTTTGTCGCCTCTTATCACGATCTTTCTAGGTCTAGTGGTTTGATTGTTTCGCCTTGATTGTCGTTTACGAGGTAGTTGCTTCGGTTAGCGATGATCGAATCGGAACCAGTCGAAGGAAGGACATGCAGATAGGAGAAAGACCTTGGATGAGTACAACTACAAGTGAACTGAGGATCCTGGAAATGTCACTCGACAGGTGCCACGTCCCACCCAACCTCGTAGAATCCTATTAGACATGCAATAATGTAGATGCTAGTGCTTTACTTTTATGCAAATGAATTGAGATAGGTTGCATGGTAGAAATGCTTGTGAGCCATTGCCTTGTTGCAACCTATAACCCTCGCACACCCGCTGTTAGGTTAGACGCTTGCATACTACTTGCTACTGCTTCTACTACGCATTATATCTGTGATGTGATGCATTGTGGAGGATTGGATGTGAGTGGATAAGGCACGTGGTGCCGATAACTGGATAAGGAATGGATAATGGACTTGGGGAGATCTTGGCGTGTGTCTTGGGTGTGTGGTGAGGGTTGAGTCGACCGAGCAGGATTTACGACGAGTCTTGGGACAAGTCTTGCCGGGGAACGCTACCTGGGCGTTCTCCATGAGAGATACCTGTGGCGGGTACATGTGACAGGGAGAGGTCCCGGAGTGGAGTGTCTTCGTGGGATGAAGCACCGGGATGGGAGGTGCTGTTTAGCACGGGGTAGCCGGGTGTCCCGTCGAGAGGGGCATCGGCTGGCCCCTCGTGAAGATGTCCTGTTCGGTTACCCTAAGGACTGAGATGTTCTGAGAACCGGTTCGTAGGAAGCCTTACACGCCACTCGCCTTATTATGGTGCGGGACGGATGTACGACCAACTAGTGCGGTGCCACTACTACTAGGTTGATAGCGGATAGTGTAGGGAGGTACGGGCATGAGGACCCACACCCTCCTAAGACAGCGTAGTGACCTTGGGGGCCCGGTACTACGCCTCACAGTCTCAGCATGCCGGTGGTACTCCGGTGTGGCCCCAGTCCTGAGTGGTAGGGTGGCATCGTATTTAGTTGGAAGGCAGCCCGGTATCAGCCTAGACGAGCCGGTTCGTCGATGATGGTGATCTTGTGGTTAGTGTAAACCTCTGCAGAGTTTGGTTGATCGATCGATACATATGCCGTCTTCTCGGCTATGGACCTTTCCTATGTTCCGCTTCGCTTGACTAGTGAGAGGAGTCCTTTCTACCTTCCCCTGGGTTTGTGTTGGATCCGGCGTTGGCCGTTGAGGCAAGGCACGAGCGGGAGTCGTACTTGCCGCCTAGAGAGTGAGAGTGTGGTAAGTTGTGTGTGATGGGATGGATGGATGGATGGATGGACGTGTGGTTGAGATGGATTAAAACTTGATGAATTATTATTATTAAAATATTGATGAACTTGCATAGGAAAAACTACAGCCATATATAGGCCTCTTGATCTACCCTTTTTCATTCCACTTACCACAAAGCTTACGCAAAAGCATAGGGTGGGAGCCAGTGGCCAGTACAAATCGTACTGAAAATTGTTTAGCAGGTTTTGAACATGACGATAACTACGGAGAATAGAAGGATTAGGTGGTCTCGTTCCTGCGCTCAAGTTTGGTTCAGAGATGAAGGCTACGCCCGCTGATAAACTACGCCGACTCTGATGATTGTCCGTGAAGGAGGAGCCTTCACCGCTGTCGCGCTACATCGACTCTGATAAAGACTCGCGTGTGTTTCCGCTAGAAAAACAATGTAATAAGCTTGTTAATCAAGAGTTGTAAAGCAAATGTGTTGTAATCTTGTTTCTCACGATGTATGACTACGATAACAGCTGATATATGATAATGCGATGGTTCAATTTTTGAATTATCACATTATAATTCGAATCTGTGGATTTTTCCCTTTGTGGAAAAATCTGGGTCGTATCAGTTGGTATCAGAGCCATACTTGACCCTAGGACGAGACCTTTAGGACCAAACACTAGTTTAGAAGCCAAACATTCTATCTTTTGTAGAGTTATAGATGCCAACACTTGTTTTCCCCCTTCGCCTTGAATTCTGCTGCTAACTGACCTCCCTGTTTCATAAAGTTGACCGTTGGGATCTTTCCCCATTACCGCCCACGCTAGATCGGTAGTCGTGTGAGACTTTGAAGGTCTGTGAGTCGCCTCAAGTCAACACTATGCATTAGGAGTTGTAATGCTGTTTGAGTGCCTGGATCTTATGTTGTTGCATTTCTTCTGCTTCTTGATGTCTGAGTGTAAGTCATAGAACCTGTTTTACGCGGGAAAAACTCTGGATTCCGTCCAACCTAGTCGGCTAAACCTAAGACCGTCCCGAGACTAGATAGGTGGCCCTGACTAACAAAGTTAAAAGTTAGGTAAAGCTGTTGCATCATGTGTTGCTCGCCTATTTCAAAACTGTTTTTGGCTTCCAAAATGAACCTGTCTTCAAAATTTTCTCTCCTTTTGGTTAAAATGTCCCCTCTCTAACAAAAGCATCCTTGTTTCAAAAGGAAAAGTGTTTCAAAACAATCTTAATATCTTTCGTTTTCACAAAGAGAGCCATTTTAACCCTTTTCTCAACTCAATTTTATTCAAACTCTATTTATGAAATGATTTAAAAATAAGTTATCTTTCAAAAGGTATGACAAAATCGCTTCAGAAAAACAAAAGTTTTGATTTTCAACAACAAAGTGGTTTTCAAACCAAAGATTTGGCTCGGCTTTGTTTTAAAGGTCTTTGATTTTATCTCGAGAGCCAAATTCCTTTTTAAAAATCAACCTTCTCTTAAAAAGAAAAAGGAATTGCCAGTGATTTATTAAAAAAAAAACCATTGCAAAAAGATTTTGTTTGCGGCCTTCCAAAAAAAAAAAAAATTAGCAAAAACAAAATGAACTTACAAGTTTTGAAAGAAAATGTTATTGTTGTTAAAGCTTTATCTTTCAAAAGAGAGAAATGATTTCTAATCATTTTCAAAACTAGTTTGTTTAGTTCAAATAAAAGAGAGCAACGCCTCATTTAGAAAACTAAAAGAGTTTCAAAGTCTCTTGATTTGAAATCTTTTACATCAAAAATCTTAAAATAATAATTATAATAAAATAAATAAACTTGGTTTTCAAAATTTGCGCTGATTTCAACCCTTTCCAAAAGCTATTTTCAGTTTGAGCTCTCTTTAAAATCCATTTGACTTTGTAAAATCGCTTTCACTCCATTTATGAAACCTGTTTTTCCGAAAAACATTCCTTTCAAAAGCTTTTTGCAAAGAGTGATGCACGAAAAACAGCTATTGAAAGCCAACAACCCTAGCTACGTTTAAGCCTGCCATGCACTCTTTGAGAGCCAGATGTTCATCAACCCCGTGCGATTCTTGGACACCCATCGCCCTGATGTGAAAATTTGGATGCCCAACGACTGCAAGTGAGCCTTGCATACACTTGGAACAAGAGTCACTCCCATTTTGGAAAAAGTTTGTGGAGCGATCATACTAAAAGCAAAACAACTCAAAAGTAAGAAGAACTTCTGAAACGACGCCCTCGTTTCTTCACCAACCGAGCAACGCCTAAATCTCGGGGACGAGATTCCTGTAAGGAGGGTGGACTGTAACATCCCGGATTTTTACGAAAACCAAAAATACGAGCTTTTTAAAATTTTTCCTGTAATCGTGTGAATCATATAGTTTTTAGATCTAACTCGATCCTAACCCGCTAACAAATCGTGGCATACATATAGATTTGTTTCTAGGCGAGTGCTTTTGTTCGTGAGTGGTCTTGAGTTGGGTCTTGTTTAGGGTTTTGAGTTTCTTTTGGAGTGCACAAATCCTTAGCAAAGTATTCCCATATCTCCGTTGAGCCTATCTCAAAGGCGAAGCGAATCCTTTCTCAATCTTTTCATTGGAGTACGTCTCAAACTCCTTTAATCCATTTTGAACTCTTTTCCAAATTCCCTTCTCCAAAACTTTTCTCTTGTTGATCTCATCACCAAATCTCTGCCGCTAAATCTATCTTAAATTCGTGGTGACTCATCTCAATCTCTTTTCCCTTTCCCGCTCAATCATTTTAGCAAATAGTGGAAAATCCTTCAATTCCTTTCTCCAAATAGAAATTGGAATATTCTTTTCCCTCTCTGTCTCCTTGAAATATAAATGGGAAGAGCATTCTTATTCCTCTTGGGCTCAACCCCTCAACCAGCCCACCACTCCTTCCCCCTCTTTTTCCCTCACCGCCAGCCCAACCAACCATCTGGCCCAGTCGGCCTCCCCAACCCCCCCCCCCCCCCCGCGGCCTAGCACCCTCGCGCAGCCCACCTCCCGCAACCGGCCCAAGCCACCCAGTGGCCCAGCTCCAAGCCACGCGGCCCAGGCAGAGGCCCAACCGGCGCCATCCCCCTTCCAACCGCGCGGCCCAGCCAGCTCCGCATCTCCACTCCACGGCCCGCGCAGCAGCCAAGGCCCACCTAGCCCAAGACCAGCACCCCTGGAACCCTAGGTGCGCCCCCTGGCTCCCAGACGCCGCCGCCGCGCCCCTGCAGCGCCGCACTCGTGCCCTGGACACCCGTGCTGCTGCCAGATGAGCGCCACGCGGCCCGCCCAATGGCACGGACGCCGAGGATCACCGCCCGCAGCGCCTAGCACCCCTGGAACCCTAGGCCACGACGCGTATAAGAGCCCGAGCCGCCGCTCTCCTCTTCTTCCCCACGACGCCGCCGCTCTGCTCCACCACCCAGCGACGCCAAGCACCACCTCGCCCCGGAGCCAGAGCCGCCGCGCCGCGCCGAGCTTCGGCCTCGCCCTCGCCCCGGCCGCCGCGACGACGCCATCAGACCGCGTGCTCGCCACGGTCGCCACGTCCAGGAGCGACGCCGCGGCGAGTGCTCCCTTTTCGTCGAGCTCCACCACGACAGCGCCACGACCGCCGTGCGTCCTCGACCCGAGCCGCGACGCCGGACTTCGACAGCACCTCGTCAAGCTTCGCCCTCGCGCATCCGTCGCCGCCGAGCCGAGCGTCGACGCCGAGCGTTCCGCGCTGAGCAGGAGCTTCTCCGAGCCCCTTGCTGACCCCGACACCGAGCTCCGCCTGCGACGTCGCCCGAGCTCCGTCCACGACGTCGGTGCGGTGACCAAGCCCCGCGACCCCGTCCGGCGTCCACGTCCACGTCCTGCCGTGCTGTCCGCGGTCACCGCCTCGTCGCGAAGTCGACTGCGCCAAGCCCAAACGCCCGTCTCGACACGCACGGACTCCGCCGTGGCTGGGAACGCGCGTTCGCCACCGCGTCAAGCACCTCTGCCCCAAACCCCGACGTCGCGCGCGGACGCCGCACCGCAGTGACAACAACGACCTCGACGCCGTGCTGCTAGCGTCACCAAGCACAACCCCTGCAGCCACGACGTCGAGCAGCGCCCCCACCAGATCCCCTCGTCAATGCCGTGCTGCGTCGAGCCCCGAGCAGCGAAGCACCTCGTCCTCGCCAAGCCCTTCTCTGCCGCCGGTGAGCCACCAGTGCCCAAGTTTCCCTTGTTTCCCCTTCCTGTTTCGCCTTGCTGAAATCGGCCTTCGCGCCGTGAACCTTCACTGTTGCAGGGAAGCAGTGGCCTCGTCGTGCTTTCGATGCCTTCCCGATGCCTGCTGCCTCCAGCCGAGCCGCAGCAAGCAGAAGCCAACCAAGAGCAGCAGCAAGCCCGCAGTAGATCTTCGTCCAACACCAAGGTCGAACCTTGAACTGAGTTGACGCCCTTCGTGGCGTCGACAAAACTCTTGCCCTTCATTCTTGTATCTTTGTATATACTTGTTAGTGATCATCGATATCCATCTATCTATGCTCGTCGATTCATGAATTATTTATTCTATGCCTGTGCCGTGCCTTCGTGCCGGTCTGTTTATCTATCTGTTTATCTATCTCTGTTGGTCGCTATGGAAATGTGCTACTCTACTTTGTCTTTGTGTTGGTCGCGGCATTGTGGTTCTTTGTGCGTTGGTTCTTGTGTCATGTGGTTGGTTGGTTGTGAACCGTGCCTTCGAGCCGGTTGAGAGAGTGATGTGTTTGAATGTTGCGATCGCGAGTTGTCTCGCCATGGTCGTAGTGCCAAGCATATCCCTTCTCGGGTTGTCGTCGTTCTTTCTTTTGTTATTTGCCTGAGGACTGAGCCTTCGAGCCGGTCGGGGAAGTGGTACTGCGTTTGATCATTTCGATCGTGGGTTCGTCCTGCCGTGATCGCGATGCCGAGCGTAACTCGTCTCCCCGTGTTTAGTTGACTTCGTCACGCTACGCTTGTTAGCTCCTATCCTCGTCCCTGGGGTTTGATCTTTGCGGACTCGATATTCATAACGACGCGGTTCTTACCCGCATCTTCGAGTTCTCTGTGATCTAGTCTAGTGGGATACAGATTAGGAGCAACCCTTGTAGAACAGTCAGAAGCCAACTCGTTGGGTGAAGCTAATGGTCGCAAGTCCACCTTGCCATGACCATCCGGCTTTACCCCATTTCTCGCGTGTTTATCCTAACCACCTCGTATGCTTGCACCACTTCGACTATAGCATTCCCTCGGACCTAGCGGTGACAACCGCATCGCTACGGGCCTTAGGAATAGCCGTGTGCTGATTAGATGCACAGTCGTGGTACCCTATGAGTAGGGTTGGATCGTGGGGTCGTATCTCTTTCATCCAACCGTCGTTCATTCCATGATGAGTTGGTCGAAACAGTATGGACTCCATTCCTCTTCTCTCTTGTTCTCAATCCCTGTAGATCCAGTAATATGTGGATTGAGCCCTTTTGTTTGTTTGGTGTTTTGATTCCATTTCTACGATTCCCGCTGTTGCTATGGCGAGTGGATCAAAGGAAGATGAATCCCGTGTCCTTTCCCGCCTTTTTGGTTCTTCGTGTTTAAACTCTTGTATGCTTGTACCTATTCGACCGTAGCATTTCTTGGTTCTCGTGGTGACAACCGCACCGCTAAGAACCCTAATGATGCCTTAGTGCATTTAGTGCACCTAGGTTGTGGTACCCTACAAGTAGTTTGAGCACTCGTGTTCTTGTGTGTCACTCTTTCGGATTCCCCGTCTCTTACCATGGCGAGTGGATTGGAAGGAGTAGACCACTTTCCCTTCTTCTCTCTCTATTCCACCCTCTCTTGGCTCTCGCCAACTACAATGGCGTATGGATTGAGAGAGACCGGAACTTCCCGTGCTCATAGCCTTTTCGATTCCTGTCGATCTCTATGACACTTGGATCGAAAGACTGTAAGTTGTGGTGTTTGCTTAGAATGAGTTAGAGTCTAAGCCATTTAATAAAGCCGTACAGGTTGACTCAGTTAACCCGGGAAGTACCGGCTAGGCTAAGACTCTGGCTTGTACTTAGTAAACAACCATTCCCGTTTCTTTTAGCCCAGGGATCGGACATCCGCCGAGAGGGCTAAGTTGTTTTCCTTTCGGTGCTCTTTTAGTGTAGTTGTTCTTCAGTGTTTTGTCGCCTCTTATCACGATCTTTCTAGGTCTAGTGGTTTGATTGTTTCGCCTTGATTGTCGTTTACGAGGTAGTTGCTTCGGTTAGCGATGATCGAATCGGAACCAGTCGAAGGAAGGACATGCAGATAGGAGAAAGACCTTGGATGAGTACAACTACAAGTGAACTGAGGATCCTGGAAATGTCACTCGACAGGTGCCACGTCCCACCCAACCTCGTAGAATCCTATTAGACATGCAATAATGTAGATGCTAGTGCTTTACTCTTATGCAAATGAATTGAGATAGGTTGCATGGTAGAAATGCTTGTGAGCCATTGCCTTGTTGCAACCTATAACCCTCGCACACCCGCTGTTAGGTTAGACGCTTGCATACTACTTGCTACTGCTTCTACTACGCATTATATCTGTGATGTGATGCATTGTGGAGGATTGGATGTGAGTGGATAAGGCACGTGGTGCCGATAACTGGATAAGGAATGGATAATGGACTTGGGGAGATCTTGGCGTGTGTCTTGGGTGTGTGGTGAGGGTTGAGTCGACCGAGCAGGATTTACGACGAGTCTTGGGACAAGTCTTGCCGGGGAACGCTACCTGGGCGTTCTCCATGAGAGATACCTGTGGCGGGTACATGTGACAGGGAGAGGTCCCGGAGTGGAGTGTCTTCGTGGGATGAAGCACCGGGATGGGAGGTGCTGTTTAGCACGGGGTAGCCGGGTGTCCCGTCGAGAGGGGCATCGGCTGGCCCCTCGTGAAGATGTCCTGTTCGGTTACCCTAAGGACTGAGATGTTCTGAGAACCGGTTCGTAGGAAGCCTTACACGCCACTCGCCTTATTATGGTGCGGGACGGATGTACGACCAACTAGTGCGGTGCCACTACTACTAGGTTGATAGCGGATAGTGTAGGGAGGTACGGGCATGAGGACCCACACCCTCCTAAGACAGCGTAGTGACCTTGGGGGCCCGGTACTACGCCTCACAGTCTCAGCATGCCGGTGGTACTCCGGTGTGGCCCCAGTCCTGAGTGGTAGGGTGGCATCGTATTTAGTTGGAAGGCAGCCCGGTATCAGCCTAGACGAGCCGGTTCGTCGATGATGGTGATCTTGTGGTTAGTGTAAACCTCTGCAGAGTTTGGTTGATCGATCGATACATATGCCGTCTTCTCGGCTATGGACCTTTCCTATGTTCCGCTTCGCTTGACTAGTGAGAGGAGTCCTTTCTACCTTCCCCTGGGTTTGTGTTGGATCCGGCGTTGGCCGTTGAGGCAAGGCACGAGCGGGAGTCGTACTTGCCGCCTAGAGAGTGAGAGTGTGGTAAGTTGTGTGTGATGGGATGGATGGATGGATGGATGGACGTGTGGTTGAGATGGATTAAAACTTGATGAATTATTATTATTAAAATATTGATGAACTTGCATAGGAAAAACTACAGCCATATATAGGCCTCTTGATCTACCCTTTTTCATTCCACTTACCACAAAGCTTACGCAAAAGCATAGGGTGGGAGCCAGTGGCCAGTACAAATCATACTGAAAATTGTTTAGCAGGTTTTGAACGTGACGATAACTACGGAGAATAGAAGGATTAGGTGGTCTCGTTCCTGCGCTCAAGTTTGGTTCAGAGATGAAGGCTACGCCCGCTGATAAACTACGCCGACTCTGATGATTGTCCGTGAAGGAGGAGCCTTCACCGCTGTCGCGCTACATCGACTCTGATAAAGACTCGCGTGTGTTTCCGCTAGAAAAACAATGTAATAAGCTTGTTAATCAAGAGTTGTAAAGCAAATGTGTTGTAATCTTGTTTCTCACGATGTATGACTACGATAACAGCTGATATATGATAATGCGATGGTTCAATTTTTGAATTATCACATTATAATTCGAATCTGTGGATTTTTCCCTTTGTGGAAAAATCTGGGTCGTATCAGTTGGTATCAGAGCCATACTTGACCCTAGGACGAGACCTTTAGGACCAAACACTAGTTTAGAAGCCAAACATTCTATCTTTTGTAGAGTTATAGATGCCAACACTTGTTTTCCCCCTTCGCCTTGAATTCTGCTGCTAACTGACCTCCCTGTTTCATAAAGTTGACCGTTGGGATCTTTCCCCATTACCGCCCACGCTAGATCGGTAGTCGTGTGAGACTTTGAAGGTCTGTGAGTCGCCTCAAGTCAACACTATGCATTAGGAGTTGTAATGCTGTTTGAGTGCCTGGATCTTATTTTGTTGCATTTCTTCTGCTTCTTGATGTCTGAGTGTAAGTCATAGAACCTGTTTTACGCGGGAAAAACTCTGGATTCCGTCCAACCTAGTCGGCTAAACCTAAGACCGTCCCGAGACTAGATAGGTGGCCCTGACTAACAAAGTTAAAAGTTAGGTAAAGCTGTTGCATCATGTGTTGCTCGCCTATTTCAAAACTGTTTTTGGCTTCCAAAATGAACCTGTCTTCAAAATTTTCTCTCCTTTTGGTTAAAATGTCCCCTCTCTAACAAAAGCATCCTTGTTTCAAAAGGAAAAGTGTTTCAAAACAATCTTAATATCTTTCGTTTTCACAAAGAGAGCCATTTTAACCCTTTTCTCAACTCAATTTTATTCAAACTCTATTTATGAAATGATTTAAAAATAAGTTATCTTTCAAAAGGTATGACAAAATCGCTTCAGAAAAACAAAAGTTTTGATTTTCAACAACAAAGTGGTTTTCAAACCAAAGATTTGGCTCGGCTTTGTTTTAAAGGTCTTTGATTTTATCTCGAGAGCCAAATTCCTTTTTAAAAATCAACCTTCTCTTAAAAAGAAAAAGGAATTGCCAGTGATTTATTAAAAAAAAAACCATTGCAAAAAGATTTTGTTTGCGGCCTTCCAAAAAAAAAAAATTAGCAAAAACAAAATGAACTTACAAGTTTTGAAAGAAAATGTTATTGTTGTTAAAGCTTTATCTTTCAAAAGAGAGAAATGATTTCTAATCATTTTCAAAACTAGTTTGTTTAGTTCAAATAAAAGAGAGCAACGCCTCATTTAGAAAACTAAAAGAGTTTCAAAGTCTCTTGATTTGAAATCTTTTACATCAAAAATCTTAAAATAATAATTATAATAAAATAAATAAACTTGGTTTTCAAAATTTGCGCTGATTTCAACCCTTTCCAAAAGCTATTTTCAGTTTGAGCTCTCTTTAAAATCCATTTGACTTTGTAAAATCGCTTTCACTCCATTTATGAAACCTGTTTTTCCGAAAAACATTCCTTTCAAAAGCTTTTTGCAAAGAGTGATGCACGAAAAACAGCTATTGAAAGCCAACAACCCTAGCTACGTTTAAGCCTGCCATGCACTCTTTGAGAGCCAGATGTTCATCAACCCCGTGCGATTCTTGGACACCCATCGCCCTGATGTGAAAATTTGGATGCCCAACGACTGCAAGTGAGCCTTGCATACACTTGGAACAAGAGTCACTCCCATTTTGGAAAAAGTTTGTGGAGCGATCATACTAAAAGCAAAACAACTCAAAAGTAAGAAGAACTTCTGAAACGACGCCCTCGTTTCTTCACCAACCGAGCAACGCCTAAATCTCGGGGACGAGATTCCTGTAAGGAGGGTGGACTGTAACATCCCGGATTTTTACGAAAACCAAAAATACGAGCTTTTTAAAATTTTTCCTGTAATCGTGTGAATCATATAGTTTTTAGATCTAACTCGATCCTAACCCGCTAACAAATCGTGGCATACATATAGATTTGTTTCTAGGCGAGTGCTTTTGTTCGTGAGTGGTCTTGAGTTGGGTCTTGTTTAGGGTTTTGAGTTTCTTTTGGAGTGCACAAATCCTTAGCAAAGTATTCCCATATCTCCGTTGAGCCTATCTCAAAGGCGAAGCGAATCCTTTCTCAATCTTTTCATTGGAGTACGTCTCAAACTCCTTTAATCCATTTTGAACTCTTTTCCAAATTCCCTTCTCCAAAACTTTTCTCTTGTTGATCTCATCACCAAATCTCTGCCGCTAAATCTATCTTAAATTCGTGGTGACTCATCTCAATCTCTTTTCCCTTTCCCGCTCAATCATTTTAGCAAATAGTGGTAAATCCTTCAATTCCTTTCTCCAAATAGAAATTGGAATATTCTTTTCCCTCTCTGTCTCCTTGAAATATAAATGGGAAGAGCATTCTTATTCCTCTTGGGCTCAACCCCTCAACCAGCCCACCACTCCTTCCCCCTCTTTTTCCCTCACCGCCAACCCAACCAACCATCTGGCCCAGTCGGCCTCCCCAACCCCCCCCCCCCCCGCGGCCTAGCACCCTCGCGCAGCCCACCTCCCGCAACCGGCCCAAGCCACCCAGCGGCCCAGCTCCAAGCCACGCGGCCCAGGCAGAGGCCCAACCGGCGCCATCCCCCTTCCAACCGCGCGGCCCAGCCAGCTCCCCATCTCCACTCCACGGCCCGCGCAGCAGCCAAGGCCCACCTAGCCCAAGACCAGCACCCCTGGAACCCTAGGTGCGCCCCCTGGCTCCCAGACGCCGCCGCCGCGCCCCTACAGCGCCGCACTCGTGCCCTGGACGCCCGTGCTGCTGCCAGATGAGCGCCACGCGGCCCGCCCAACGGCACGGACGCCGAGGATCACCGCCCGCAGCGCCTAGCACCCCTGGAACCCTAGGCCACGACGCGTATAAGAGCCCGAGCCGCCGCTCTCCTCTTCTTCCCCACGACGCCGCCGCTCTGCTCCACCACCCAGCGACGCCAAGCACCACCTCGCCCCGGAGCCAGAGCCGCCGCGCCGCGCCGAGCTTCGGCCTCGCCCTCGCCCCGGCCTCCGCGACGACGCCATCAGACCGCGTGCTCGCCACGGTCGCCACGTCCAGGAGCGACGCCGCGGCGAGTGCTCCCTTTTCGTCGAGCTCCACCACGACAGCGCCACGACCGCCGTGCGTCCTCGACCCGAGCCGCGACGCCGGACTTCGACAGCACCTCGTCAAGCTTCGCCCTCGCGCATCCGTCGCCGCCGAGCCGAGCGTCGACGCCGAGCGTTCCGCGCTGAGCAGGAGCTTCTCCGAGCCCCTTGCTGACCCCGACACCGAGCTCCGCCTGCGACGTCGCCCGAGCTCCGTCCACGACGTCGGTGCGGTGACCAAGCCCCGCGACCCCGTCCGGCGTCCACGTCCACGTCCTGCCGTGCTGTCCGCGGTCACCGCCTCGTCGCGAAGTCGACTGCGCCAAGCCCAAACGCCCGTCTCGACACGCACGGACTCCGCCGTGGCTGGGAACGCGCGTTCGCCACCGCGTCAAGCACCTCTGCCCCAAACCCCGACGTCGCGCGCGGACGCCGCACCGCAGTGACAACAACGACCTCGACGCCGTGCTGCCAGCGTCACCAAGCACAACCCCTGCAGCCACGACGTCGAGCAGCGCCCCCACCAGATCCCCTCGTCAATGCCGTGCTGCGTCGAGCCCCGAGCAGCGAAGCACCTCGTCCTCGCCAAGCCCTTCTCTGCCGCCGGTGAGCCACCAGTGCCCAAGTTTCCCTTGTTTCCCCTTCCTGTTTCGCCTTGCTGAAATCGGCCTTCGCGCCGTGAACCTTCACTGTTGCAGGGAAGCAGTGGCCTCGTCGTGCTTTCGATGCCTTCCCGATGCCTGCTGCCTCCAGCCGAGCCGCAGCAAGCAGAAGCCAACCAAGAGCAGCAGCAAGCCCGCAGTAGATCTTCGTCCAACACCAAGGTCGAACCTTGAACTGAGTTGACGCCCTTCATGGCGTCGACAAAACTCTTGCCCTTCATTCTTGTATCTTTGTATATACTTGTTAGTGATCATCGATATCCATCTATCTATGCTCGTCGATTCATGAATTATTTATTCTATGCCTGTGCCGTGCCTTCGTGCCGGTCTGTTTATCTATCTGTTTATCTATCTCTGTTGGTCGCTATGGAAATGTGCTACTCTACTTTGTCTTTGTGTTGGTCGCGGCATTGTGGTTCTTTGTGCGTTGGTTCTTGTGTCATGTGGTTGGTTGGTTGTGAACCGTGCCTTCGAGCCGGTTGAGAGAGTGATGTGTTTGAATGTTGCGATCGCGAGTTGTCTCGCCATGGTCGTAGTGCCAAGCATATCCCTTCTCGGGTTGTCGTCGTTCTTTCTTTTGTTATTTGCCTGAGGACTGAGCCTTCGAGCCGGTCGGGGAAGTGGTACTGCGTTTGATCATTTCGATCGTGGGTTCGTCCTGCCGTGATCGCGATGCCGAGCGTAACTCGTCTCCCCGTGTTTAGTTGACTTCGTCACGCTACGCTTGTTAGCTCCTATCCTCGTCCCTGGGGTTTGATCTTTGCGGACTCGATATTCATAACGACGCGGTTCTTACCCGCATCTTCGAGTTCTCTGTGATCTAGTCTAGTGGGATACAGATTAGGAGCAACCCTTGTAGAACAGTCAGAAGCCAACTCGTTGGGTGAAGCTAATGGTCGCAAGTCCACCTTGCCATGACCATCCGGCTTTACCCCATTTCTCGCGTGTTTATCCTAACCACCTCGTATGCTTGCACCACTTCGACTATAGCATTCCCTCGGACCTAGCGGTGACAACCGCATCGCTACGGGCCTTAGGAATAGCCGTGTGCTGATTAGATGCACAGTCGTGGTACCCTACGAGTAGGGTTGGATCGTGGGGTCGTATCTCTTTCATCCAACCGTCGTTCATTCCATGATGAGTTGGTCGAAACAGTATGGACTCCATTCCTCTTCTCTCTTGTTCTCAATCCCTGTAGATCCAGTAATATGTGGATTGAGCCCTTTTGTTTGTTTGGTGTTTTGATTCCATTTCTACGATTCCCGCTGTTGCTATGGCGAGTGGATCAAAGGAAGATGAATCCCGTGTCCTTTCCCGCCTTTTTGGTTCTTCGTGTTTAAACTCTTGTATGCTTGTACCTATTCGACCGTAGCATTTCTTGGTTCTCGTGGTGACAACCGCACCGCTAAGAACCCTAATGATGCCTTAGTGCATTTAGTGCACCTAGGTTGTGGTACCCTACAAGTAGTTTGAGCACTCGTGTTCTTGTGTGTCACTCTTTCGGATTCCCCGTCTCTTACCATGGCGAGTGGATTGGAAGGAGTAGACCACTTTCCCTTCTTCTCTCTCTATTCCACCCTCTCTTGGCTCTCGCCAACTACAATGGCGTATGGATTGAGAGAGACCGGAACTTCCCGTGCTCATAGCCTTTTCGATTCCTGTCGATCTCTATGACACTTGGATCGAAAGACTGTAAGTTGTGGTGTTTGCTTAGAATGAGTTAGAGTCTAAGCCATTTAATAAAGCCGTACAGGTTGACTCAGTTAACCCGGGAAGTACCGGCTAGGCTAAGACTCTGGCTTGTACTTAGTAAACAACCATTCCCGTTTCTTTTAGCCCAGGGATCGGACATCCGCCGAGAGGGCTAAGTTGTTTTCCTTTCGGTGCTCTTTTAGTGTAGTTGTTCTTCAGTGTTTTGTCGCCTCTTATCACGATCTTTCTAGGTCTAGTGGTTTGATTGTTTCGCCTTGATTGTCGTTTACGAGGTAGTTGCTTCGGTTAGCGATGATCGAATCGGAACCAGTCGAAGGAAGGACATGCAGATAGGAGAAAGACCTTGGATGAGTACAACTACAAGTGAACTGAGGATCCTGGAAATGTCACTCGACAGGTGCCACGTCCCACCCAACCTCGTAGAATCCTATTAGACATGCAATAATGTAGATGCTAGTGCTTTACTTTTATGCAAATGAATTGAGATAGGTTGCATGGTAGAAATGCTTGTGAGCCATTGCCTTGTTGCAACCTATAACCCTCGCACACCCGCTGTTAGGTTAGACGCTTGCATACTACTTGCTACTGCTTCTACTACGCATTATATCTGTGATGTGATGCATTGTGGAGGATTGGATGTGAGTGGATAAGGCACGTGGTGCCGATAACTGGATAAGGAATGGATAATGGACTTGGGGAGATCTTGGCGTGTGTCTTGGGTGTGTGGTGAGGGTTGAGTCGACCGAGCAGGATTTACGACGAGTCTTGGGACAAGTCTTGCCGGGGAACGCTACCTGGGCGTTCTCCATGAGAGATACCTGTGGCGGGTACATGTGACAGGGAGAGGTCCCGGAGTGGAGTGTCTTCGTGGGACGAAGCACCGGGATGGGAGGTGCTGTTTAGCACGGGGTAGCCGGGTGTCCCGTCGAGAGGGGCATCGGCTGGCCCCTCGTGAAGATGTCCTGTTCGGTTACCCTAAGGACTGAGATGTTCTGAGAACCGGTTCGTAGGAAGCCTTACACGCCACTCGCCTTATTATGGTGCGGGACGGATGTACAACCAACTAGTGCGGTGCCACTACTACTAGGTTGATAGCGGATAGTGTAGGGAGGTACGGGCATGAGGACCCACACCCTCCTAAGACAGCGTAGTGACCTTGGGGGCCTGGTACTACGCCTCACAGTCTCAGCATGCCGGTGGTACTCCGGTGTGGCCCCAGTCCTGAGTGGTAGGGTGGCATCGTATTTAGTTGGAAGGCAGCCCGGTATCAGCCTAGACGAGCCGGTTCGTCGATGATGGTGATCTTGTGGTTAGTGTAAACCTCTGCAGAGTTTGGTTGATCGATCGATACATATGCCGTCTTCTCGGCTATGGACCTTTCCTATGTTCCGCTTCGCTTGACTAGTGAGAGGAGTCCTTTCTACCTTCCCCTGGGTTTGTGTTGGATCCGGCGTTGGCCGTTGAGGCAAGGCACGAGCGGGAGTCGTACTTGCCGCCTAGAGAGTGAGAGTGTGGTAAGTTGTGTGTGATGGGATGGATGGATGGATGGATGGACGTGTGGTTGAGATGGATTAAAACTTGATGAATTATTATTATTAAAATATTGATGAACTTGCATAGGAAAAACTACAGCCATATATAGGCCTCTTGATCTACCCTTTTTCATTCCACTTACCACAAAGCTTACGCAAAAGCATAGGGTGGGAGCCAGTGGCCAGTACAAATCGTACTGAAAATTGTTTAGCAGGTTTTGAACGTGACGATAACTACGGAGAATAGAAGGATTAGGTGGTCTCGTTCCTGCGCTCAAGTTTGGTTCAGAGATGAAGGCTACGCCCGCTGATAAACTACGCCGACTCTGATGATTGTCCGTGAAGGAGGAGCCTTCACCGCTGTCGCGCTACATCGACTCTGATAAAGACTCGCGTGTGTTTCCGCTAGAAAAACAATGTAATAAGCTTGTTAATCAAGAGTTGTAAAGCAAATGTGTTGTAATCTTGTTTCTCACGATGTATGACTATGATAACAGCTGATATATGATAATGCGATGGTTCAATTTTTGAATTATCACATTATAATTCGAATCTGTGGATTTTTCCCTTTGTGGAAAAATCTGGGTCGTATCATATAGGCACTTTTACATTGTGAAATTCAAAGTGACAAATTGGAAAATAAAATTGAGTAATCAAACCTAAATAATCAAATAGTGCCTATAACCTAAACTAACTAATTTATTTAGGGAGATGGAGGTTTGAGGAGATCCTCCCGCCCAATTGCTTGTGCCAAACGCTTGATTTTAGCGCTGGTGCTAATGCGCAGGTGGCGGAAGTGATCTTCTAACTCAAGATTCTCCATCCTGAGCTCCGACACTGTCTCCTCTAAGATCCTATTTTTCTTTCTAAGGCTAGCTGTGACTTCCAGGAGCTTCTCGATGTCGCCTTTTTCTGGATCTTCTTCGTATTTGCCAGGCGCACCGTTGATCGGAGGTGGATCCATCTTCCGCCGGATGGATGGACTTGCTGACGAGTCAAAGGACTCTCGCAACTCCATCTTTTCCTTAGAGTTCAACGGCGGGATCAGCACCTTCCCCTTTCCCGGCCCACCGCCCACCACTTGGTGGTTCCTCCAAAAGGTTGGGGTGGACGGCGAGTAGGAAGAGGTGTGGATCGTGTCGGAGGAGATGGTGATGGCCTGCTTGGTGGCCATCGGCGCCTTCTCCCGCAGCGCAAGTTGGCCCGTGGTAGGTCGAACCGGCGTTACGGCTCGAGCAGGGGACTTGCCGATGCCCCTGCGCGGTGTGAGCAAACGAGAGGCCGACGCGGAGCGCTGGGTCACCCGGGGTGAGGTCGGGCGACCCCTCTTGGGGTCGGGCGACCCCCACATGGGGCCCGTCGGCCCTCCAGCCGGCGGCACCATGTCTAGTGGTTCAGGCTCCAGCACGTTGACGGCTAGGGCAAACTCCAGGCTCTCAGTTAGAGACCTTTGCGGACGTGGGGAGTTGGAGCGAATGGCTTGGTTGGAAGATTTAGTTGGAGGAGCCATGGAGACGGATCTCTTGGCAAGGAATGGAGGCTAGGAGAGTCTGGTTCGAGGTGAAGATGAGAAGGAATGAATTGAGAGGAGGAAGAAGAAGAAGAGGGGGGATAAATAGATGTGTTTGGAGCCTGAGAGTTTGAATTTTGAAAAGGAGCGTCGTGGAACGTTTGAGGGACGATCCGAGACTCCAGGGGATTTCAAAACTCAAAATATTGGGGGTCGGGCGACCCCTATATTTCAGGATTTTGAATTTCACCACCGAACTCTATTCATTCCCCTCTTTCTAAACCTATTCCCCCTTGGGCCAAAACCCCTAGAAGAGGGGTCGGCTGACCCCCATTTGGGGTGTTCGGCCAGCCCAACTTCGATCCTACATCATCTAAAACCCTTTTAAAACCTATTTCCAAACAAAAGGAACTAAATATATTGGTTTAGCAAATTTTTTTTTTTTAACAAAAGGAGGTAAAAAGAAGGACATGTGGATTTTAAGACTTTATGTCAGATTCAAATTCTATCATATCAACTTCTTTTTCTAAAGGTTCATGTTCATGGAAAACTTTAAGACGATGACCATTTACCTTAAAGATGTTGCCGTCGTCGTCCCGCAGTGTTACCGCTCCATGAGTCGCGGCGTCAACAACGAAGAATGGTCCTTCCCATTTGCTCCTTAGCTTTCCATGGCCAAATAACTTGACCCTTGAGTTGAACATGAGAACCTTATCCCCAGGATGAAATTCCTTTTGCTTGATCCTTTTATCATGCCATCTTTTTGTTCTCTCTTTGTAGATCCTGGCATTGTGATAGGCTTTATCTCTCCATTCTTCTAGTTCGGAGATTTGGAGCTTTCTATTTCTTCCGGCCGAGGGCAAATCCATGTTCCATTTCTTGATTGCCCAGTGAGCTCTATGCTCTAGCTCTACCGGTAGATGGCATGTCTTACCGTATACAAGTTGGTATGGTGTCATACCAATTGGGGTCTTGTATGCGGTCCTGTATGCCCAAAGTGCATCTGGTAGATGGCTTTTCCAGCCGGTTCCCATCTTAGTGACAGTCTTCTGCAGAATGTTCTTGATTTGTTTGTTAGATGTTTCTGCTTGTCCGCTCGTTTGAGGGTGATAGGGTGTTCCAATGTTGTGCCTTATCCCCACTTCAGCTAAGAACCGTCGGAATCTTCTGTCAATGAAGTGGCTCCCTCCATCACTGATAACTAGTCTGGGGTGCCGAAGCGTGGAAATATGACTTCCTTGAACATCTTTATCGAATGTGTAGAGTCGGCTGCTCTGCAGGGCATTGCTTCGACCCACTTGGACACATAGTCTACTGCCACTAGGATGTACTCACACCCTTGTGACAAAGGGAATGGCCCCATGTAGTCTATGCCCCAAGCATCGAATATCTCGACTTGTAAGTTGTTTGTGAGTGGCATTGCATCACGAGTATTGATGTTCCCATGCTTCTGACACCTTGCACATCTCCTCACGAAGTTCTTTGTATCTTCGTACATGGTAGGCCAGTAGAATCCACTCTGCCATATCTTGGCATGGGTCCTGAATGCTCCATAGTGGCCTCCGTACTCTGCCCCATGGCATTTTTCCATTATTTTTACTGCCTCGTCCATGGGAACACATCTCCTGAGTATGCCATCTTGACAGACTCTGTAGAGGTAAGGATCGTCCCATAGGTGCACCCTACTCTCTTTAACAAGCTTCTTCTTGTCTACCCCAGGTGGTATGTATCCGGACGCCAGGTAGTTGACTATGTTTGCATACCATGGGTAGGCTTCTGAAACTCGGAGGAGTGTGTCGTCTCGAAGGTAGTCGTTGATAGGTGGATCCTGTTTATCCTCGATTTGCATCCTAGACAAGTGATCGGCTACCGAGTTTTCTACTCCCTTTTTATCTCTAATTTCTAAGTCAAATTCTTGGAGTAGTAGGATCCATCTTATTAATCTTGGTTTAGCATCTTTTTTAGTGAGCAAGTATTTTAGAGCTGCGTGATCGGAGTAAACAATCACCTTTGCTCCAACTAAATAAGATCTAAACTTGTCTATAGCAAACACTACAGCCAACAGTTCTTTTTCAGTTGTTGCATAATTCAGCTGTGGTCCTGTTAGTGTTTTGCTAGCATAAGATATTGCATGATGCTTCTTATCTTTAGTCTGTCCTAAGACAGCACCTACAGCGTAATCACTAGCATCACACATTATCTCAAAAGGTAGCGACCAATCAGGGGGTTGAATGATTGGTGCAGAGATAAGTGCTTTCTTAAGATAGTAAAAGGAATCCAAGCACTCATCATTAAAATCAAAGGGTGCATCCTTAGCTAACAGGTTTGTTAAAGGTCTAGCAATTTGAGAGAAATCTTGTATGAACCTTCTATAAAAGCCTGCATGGCCAAGAAAGCTACGGACGCCCCTAACATTTGTGGGAGGAGGGAGCTGTTCTATAACTTCAATTTTAGCTCTATCTACCTCTATCCCACGTTCGGACACTCTATGTCCTAACACTATCCCTTCTCGAACCATAAAATGGCACTTTTCCCAGTTCAAGATCAAGTGCTTCTCTTGGCACCTTTGTAAGACTCGGTCCAGGTTCTTTAGGCAATCATCAAAAGTTTTCCCATAGACGGAGAAGTCGTCCATGAAAACTTCCATGATTTCCTCGATCATATCGGAGAAGATGGACATCATGCACCTTTGAAAAGAGGCAGGAGCATTGCATAGGCCAAAAGACATGCGCCTATATGCATATGTTCCGTAGGGGCATGTGAATGTAGTCTTACTTTGGTCGTCGGGATGGATTGGGATTTGATGGTAACCCGAATACCCATCAAGGAAGCAGAAGAAAGAGTGTTTGGCTAACCGTTCCAGCATCTCATCGATGAATGGCAACGGAAAGTGGTCTTTCTTAGTGGCCTTGTTAAGTTTTCGGTAGTCTATGCACATTCTCCATCCCGTGACGGTCCGTTGAGGAATGAGTTCATTGTTGTCATTTTTAACGACCGTCATTCCTCCTTTCTTAGGAACTACTTGAACGGGGCTGACCCACTCACTGTTCGGAACAGGGTAGATTATGCCCGCATGCAATAGTTTTAAGACCTCTTTCTTCACAACTTCTCTCATCGCATTATTTAGCCTTCTCTGAGGCTCCCTGGAAGGTATAGCATCGGGTTCGATAGGGATGCGATGAGTGCAGAGTGCAGGACTAATTCCCTTAAGGTCTTCTAACGAGTATCCTAAGACAGAGCGGCGTTCTTCTAAGACGGTGATGAGTTTGGTGACTTCTTCTTCTGTCAGTTGATCACTAATGATTACCGGAGTCTCTCTATCACCATTAAGGAAGGCGTACTTAAGTCCAGAGGGAAGTGGCTTAAGTTCTATAGAGGGTTTTGGTGGTGGTTTAGATTCATCCAAGTCTAATGGTTCTTCTAATTTGTTCTCTTCTTCTTGGATGAAGTTTTCGGCGTCTTCTTCTAAGTCAGGCTGAGAAGTGTCCAGAAGAGATGCCGATATCACCTCCTCTATTGGGTCAGGCTCGGGCGGGGTCTCGGCTTTAGAATTAATAGAGCCGGCAAAAGGCATAGAAAGGTCTAAGCCCTTCCCGAGGTTACCCTTGAAACGCCCTTCATGAAATCCATTTAGGAACCTCATGATGGGGTGCCCGATTAACAAGTCAACTTCTTTCATATCAAAGATAAAGAAGTTTAGCAGAATGTTGACTTTGTTAATGGAGACAGGAATATTCTGTGCAATCCCACAACTCTCGACCATTTCCCCAGAGGGTAATTTAAGAAATTTGTTGGTCGGGGTTAATGGTTCCTCGCCTAGGAGTGTCAGTACTAATGACTTGGACATTAGGCTTACTCCTACAGCAGGGTCATAAAGGGATTCTATAGGAGTGGAGTTTATGACACAGGGAATGGGTGTAAAACTCGAGAGAAGTTTGATGACATCAGATGATGTCTCAGCTTCTCTAAACCATTCATTACTCATAATAGCCGTGAGTTCTTGGGCAGTTGCCCTGAGGTAACCAGCCTCAAGATGAGCTGGGATATGGCTATTCGGAGCTCTGCGTGCTGTAGATCTCCTTTGCACAGGTTGATTCGAGACATTGCCAAAATCGGCAAATAGATCAGTCTCGATGTTAAGTGGGTAATCCAAGGGATGAATTACTTCTTCCCTTGGAGGTGCTTGTGGTATTGGTTCAGGTTCGACAGCTTGGGTTGCGGCTAAAGGAGTTTTGGCTGTCGAAGGTTCATCCCTAGGAGTTCGATCTTCCTCAGGAGCTTCAATATGATCATCAGTGTAAGGGGTATTCTCGAGAATAGTCCCAAGAATGGCCTTACCTTCACTGATAGGTAAATGAAGGAATGCTCCCTTAGAGGCTAAATCAAGGAATTGTGCGGATTGTTGGCTAAGTCCGAGGTAAAAATGTTGCATAAGAATTGGCTCGGTTATACCTAAGTCTGGGCCAGATGATGTTAAGTCGGTGAGACGCGCCCAGGCCGCACCTAGAGACTCCTTCCCTTCTTGCTTGAAGTCTAGGACTTCTCTACGGAGACGAGCTATTCTAGAGATGGGAAAGTAGGTGAGGCAGAATTTGGCTTGCAGCTTTTCCCATTCTCCTCCTACACTACCTGCATAGCGAGTGTACCACCGTCTGGCCTTTCCTGTCAAAGAGAACGGAAAGAGCTTCCACTTGAGGGTAACTCGCCTCATCCCTTGGATGTGGATGCATGAACAAAGTTGTTCGAAATCTCGTAGGTGTGTGTAAGGATTTTCATCTCCTTCTCCCGAAAAGGGATTCTCCTGAACCATCGCTACGAGACTCGGGCGAAGCTCATAGTGACAGGCCAAAATGGCTTTTGATGAACTCGCTGGCTCCAACTCAGCGCCCGTTGGAGCAGCGTAATCGAAGAGGGTTGTTTGATCCATTTGGATATGTGTATAAAGTTTTAAATCAAACAAAGATAACTTAACGATTTTTTTTGTCCTAGTTAAAACAGCTACCGATCCCCGGCAACGGCGCCAGAAAGCTTGTTGACACCAGAAGTGGCAAACGGTTATACCGCAAGCGTACGGTAGTCAATGTAGCCTTCACCGGGAGTATTCCAGGTATCGTGATTTCCACGGGGAACGCGAAGTGAATTAACTAGGCTTTAGATCGTTAGGTGATGATCAAAGGGTCTAGGATAATGGGGTAGAGAGGTCTAACTAGTATTAATGCCTGGTCTTGGTAATTAAGTATAGTCAAGGTTTTTCACCTAACTCTTTACTGAGGGCGATACCCGAAAAGGAGGATTGAGTTAACGAGGTTTTTCACCTCCCCGTCTCCTAAGCGACTACCCTGCTCAGCCCAACTATTATTTGCAACTTGCCTACAACAGATGCGAGGAGCTTTCCGCCTAGCGAGGACTGTCACTCTCACACTAGGTGTCTACACAACTGTGACAAGGAGTCCACACTGGCAAGAAGTAGTCTAGACACCACGTCTAAACTAGCTCTTGCTACCCTAAGCTTAGCTAAAGCTAAGAGCACTCAAGATCAAGCAATGTGCCAGTAAAGGATTCTTATACTTAAAGTACCAGACCAAATATTAAATACTAGAAAAGACTCAGAAGTAAGACTTACAAGAAGACCTGCTTCCGCTGAGGTGCTCCGCGAAGAAGACTCCCGACAGGCCGGGACTCCTCCTTGGAACTCCTCACTCTCTACTCACTATGATAGCACTAAGCTACTAAAGTAGTTTACTCCTAAGATACATGACATTTAAGTGAAGGAATAGGGGGGTATTTATAGTGGGAGATGGAGTAGGGGCTACTCCGGTGCCACGTCAGCGATCCGCGTCATCTTCATCATGCACCATTGGATCAAACCGACTTCACAACCGCCATCTGATCAACGGTAGAGGCAAACTAACATGTGCAACATGTGGGCAAGGTCGGTGGGAGGCCAACCGACCCTGGAACCGCCATGAAGTGGGGTCGGCCGACCCCCTATCTGGCTGGTTGGGCCCACCTGCAGTGTCCTGGAGGCTCTCTGATGTCGGTGGAGTTGAGCTGACCTGTGGGACCCACCAAAGTGGGGTCGCCCGACCCCAATTCTATGGGGTTAGGGTGTCAGCCCTATCCTACATGTCTTCCTCTTCATGACTATAATGTTGTCTTGGTTACTGGTGTCACTGATCTTTAGTTATTCACCCCTTCTTAGTGTTTGGACCCTTGAAAAGTACCTGTTCTTACTCCTGCAACCAAATAGTAGCATGTACATGTGGAACTAGGTTATATGTACCTATATTACTACTTTGTTTGGTTGTTTTCTCCCAAAATGAGTCTTATGTTGACGGTTATGATAGTAGGAAACATGGTATAAATACCGTCAACAAAGAGGCTAAGAAAGACTTCCAAGAGATGATGGGGAAGTTGCTAGAAAACCCTCCTCCTGAGTTGATGCAGAAACTAGCGAGTGCCATGTCAAATCAACAGGTGAGCACTCAAGCTCTCCAAATGCAGCTAGTCCTAGTGGTGTCGCAACCGTTGGTGGCACCGAGTGAAACAATCATTCCAAGCAGTATCGCATCTACGGCAAACAAGGATCACTATCCAGTTGACGACATTGTTACTTCTACACCTTGCTCCCTTGTCATAAGATATGGGATTAACAATCATCATACAAGAGAAGTAGCCACGGGTAAAGCGATCCTAGGAGGACCTAAATACCATGGTGCTGACATTCCTAAAGACTACTGTAGAGTAGAGGTATCAACCGTGGTCTAAGGATATGAGGACAAGATTCTAGACATCCCTGGTCCCGAGGACGTTGTGAAACTAGGACAAGCGATAAACAATTTCATCCTTTGGCCTCGGAGGGACGTGCAACTAAGGGAGCCACCACCACCCTCTCAAGAGATGCCACTCACCCAGGAGTCGTCAGCTCATGTCGATCCTCTTCCTAACCCACCGCCTTCACCTCCCCTGTCTCTTCCTGACCCACCAGAATCACCTCTCCATGTTTTCTCTGTCCATCAACCATCTCCTCTCCATGATCTTTCTACCCCACAGTCAACACAATCTCCACCACCATTCAATTCCACCCCTTCCCCACAACTCAAAGATCAAGAACCAAGAAGTGAGCCACCAAAGGTGCTAATTAAGAAGAAAGTATTTCCGATACCCAAGTTGATGTCACCATACGAGCCAAAGGAAAAATCAGCTGGGCAAGTGAGATTTTTGTCAGGCATTGCTTCTAAACGCACAGTACAAGAGCATGAGATTTCTGAGCTAGCAAAGTCAGAGGTGCCGGCGCCTAAGGTCATAACTCCTGTGAAATTCAAGGTGGCAACTGCAGAAGACTACAAGCATATCCCCAAAAAGTACGTGTGGGGAAAGCCTCTACTCAGTCGGACCAAACTTATGAAGAAACCAAGTGGTATAAAAAGGTTTTATGACTGGTACATGAGAGCCTCTTCTGCTGGTATCGACACCATAAGCATGCGCATACCACAAATAGCATTTCTCAGCCAGAGTACTGACAAATGTATGTATGTGATGAATTATTTAAATTGCATGATGCTATGTTTGAAGACCAACCAATATCAATATATTTAAATAATAACAATAAAATAATAAATAAATAAATAATACATATTTTAATAGATTTTCACAGGCGGCTCTCTTAGGGAACCGCCTATGTCACTAGTACAGATATGAGTGTTCTGAGCTATGGGTGAGTGTCACTAGTATAGAGACAGACTATATAGGCAGTTGGTAACCTATTTCTATTAGTATTTTTCCAGCACCGTCTGTGCTAGAGGTCAGTAGAAATGAGCTAATTCTACAGACGGTTCGTTATGAGCCACCTGTAGAAAACATTTCCACAGGCGGCTATTTTAGGTAGCCGCCTGTGGAATTGTTTTTATAGAAAATATAAAATCACATTTTAAAAATAGGGAAAAAAGATTTAATTCTAGGGAAGGCCCACTGGCTAATCGCTCGCCCGCCAAGTCGTAAGTCGCGTAAAATCACGCGCTACCTAGCTGCTAGTGGGATTCGAACCTGAGACCTCGTCCTTGCATGTAAGCTCCTCTACCACTCCACCTATCACTCAGATATGTCTATACTTGAGTTTAGTTCCCCACATATTATCCTAAACTGAGTATACATTAATTATTTGAGGCCATTCAAATGGAAAAGTTGCTACAAAGTTTCATAACTTTTCAAGATCTACAACTTTTATATTAGTAGTTTCTCCATCCGAGGTCATTTACAAAATTTGAATTTCAAATTTGAGAAAATCAAACGTTGTTTTTGACGATAAGATGATCTCAAATGAAAAAATTATCAACTACAAAATTTCATAACTTTTCGAGATCTACAACTTTCATTTTGACAGTTTATTCAAACAAGGTCATTTGAAAAGCTCAAAATATTCAATTTCAAATTATTTTTACAAGCGGTTTTCTTGAGCAACCGCCTGTAGAAATATGATTTTTAGTGGCGGTTCCTTAGGACAACCGCCCGTAGAAATGCATGATTTCTACATGCGACTTTCTTAAGCAACCGCCTGTAGAAATATCAGTTTTAGTGGCGGTTCCTTAGGAAAACCGTCCGTAAAAATACATGATTTATACAGGTGGTTTTGTTAAAAAAACCGCCATTAAAAATATATCTTCATAAACGGTTGATAGTTCTGATACCGTCCTTTTTATATCACAGGCGTGTGATAACTAAAACCGCTTGTGATATAAAAAGGAGGCGTCGGCGTTATATTATTTTCTACTAGTGTGCTGTCGGCGGCGATGGAGGTGCGTGATGAAGCCATCGTGGATAGAGGAGTCGCGATAAATGCTGTGTGCGGGTGCTGCGCCTGTGCTGTGCCCAGGGGTAATGGGTAAGGGCCTGTGGAGATAAAAATATTTTTATGTTACATTGGATATGTCAGAAGGATGTCGAGAACGGTTTTTAGAAACTAATAAAAAAACAAATTACATAGCTCGCTGGAAACTTCAAGACGAATCTATTAAGTATAATTAATATGTTATTAGCACATGTGAGTTACTGTAGCACTTAAGGCTAATTATAGACTAACTAGGTTTAAAAGATTCGTCTCGCGATTTTTAACCAAACTGTGTAATTAGTTTATTTTTTTATCTACATTTAATATTCAACCCATGTGTCTAAAGATTCGATGGGACGGATGAAAAAAATTTGATGAGGAACTAAACAGCGCCTAATGGCGTCCAAACTCTCCCTCGCGTGCGTGAGCGACGTCTTTTGCCGCAACCAGCCATTGCTCCAGAACGACTAGTAAATAGGATACGGAGGGAGTACTTCGTCTGTCCACGAAAACATGCAACTACAGATTATGTGCTAGACAAAGTATTTCACCTTTGACCAAATTTTCAGTAAATAGTATTTATAGTTATGACTCCAAATTAATTTATTATAATAATACATTTTATAGTTAATCTAATACTCCCTCCGTCCAAATTATAAGTCATTCCAAGAATTTTGGAGAGTCAAAGTTTTTCAAGTTTGACCAAATTTATATAGCAAAATAATAACATTTTTGGTACCAACCAAGTATCATTAGATTATTTGTTAATTATATTTTCATAGTGTACCTATTTTATGACCTAAATCTTTATATTTCTCTCTATATTTTTGGTCAAACTTGAAAATGCTTCTTGGAATGATTTATAATTTGGAACGGAGGGAGTAATATTTATTTGATATCATAAATATTTATAATTTTTATCTATAATTAATCAAACTTGATGTACTAGAATAAGACACTATGCTAGAATTGAATTTTTTTTGGATGGAGGGAGTAGTTCTTACTCAAACCACCAGTATGCTGAAAATTCTATGATCATGAAAGCATATTGTGTAGGGCAAATTAAATTAAAGTTACGGCCATGTGCCCCTGAAAAATGGAGGCAGGTTGTTTGGTCTACTCCACCAGACACCAGTCTCATACGGTATTTTCCTTCACTAGAGGTTGTTAGGTTTGAGGAATGGATCATCTGATTCCTCACAAACTAATGTGGCCTTATTTAGTTCCCAAAACTTTTCGATTTTCGGTATTGTAGCACTTTCGTTTTTATTTAGCAATTATTGTCCAATTATGGACCAACTAGACTCAACATATTTATCTCGCGATTTACAGGTAAACTATGCAATTAGTTTTTATTTTCATCTATATTTAGTGCTTCATGCATGTGCCGTAAGATTCAATGTGATGAAGAATCTTGAAAAGTTTTTGGTTTTTGAGATGAACTAAACAAGGCATGAAACCAAACACCCTATATATGTACTAGAACAAGGAATAAAGTCATTTCACAAATTTGAGGAATGAAGTAACTCAACCAAATTTGAAGAATAGAATCATGAAGCACCACCTCATTTAGAATGTGATTCATCAAACCAAACACCCTATATATAAATCTATAACGTTTCGTCTCTACCTTAAGAAAGATGCGCTATAATAAAAATAAAGAAACATTGAAGTCTTTAACAACTAAAATATTTTGTATGATGTTTCTTCTTCACCTTGTGTCTCTTCTAATGTTTCTTCTGTCCGCATGTAGCTAGGGATAAAAGCAGAACAGACATTATATTGAAAGGGGTTCAAATACTAAATTGATAATTTGTATATATGTATACAAGCTGAAAATTTAATACCTGTAGTCCTGTACCATATCAAAATCTGAATATTGAAAGACAAATTTGTGATATATATATAGGATGGATATCGTATCCATCCGATACTACCCATATTTGACTTCGAATCCTATAAAGAAATAGTTACCTATATTCATATCCTTAATGTCCTATTATATTTCAGATCCGGTTTCATCTTCCTCTATGTAAACCACAGCTATGGCCAGCCGCGCGTGTGGCTAAACGTACAGTTGGTGAGCTACGGCGCCGAAAATAAACTAATAGTTGCGGCAGCCGCTAAACCTTTGGTGATGTGCGGCGTGAGTGTTTAGCACTTGCAGTGCGGCAACCTGCGGTGCACGATGGACACGATCCAAATTAAACACGCCCTAAACTCTAAAAACATATACATGATGATTATTTTGATTCGCACATGGCGGACTAGATTGGCAATTAGGGAACATATCAATATGGTGTACCCTCACCAACCTCACCTCTCGAACAACAATTGGGTTGATGCATGGTGATGATCTCAGTCCATGCCTGTCTGCAAGGACAATGGCACAATGCAGTCAGGCCTTGTTTAGTTCACTCTAAAAATCAAAAAGTTTTCAAGATTCCCCGTCACATCGAATCTTGTAGTACATGCATGAAACATTAAATATAAACGAAAACAAAAACTAATTACACAGTTTAGCTGTAAATCACGAGACGAATCTTTTGATCCTAGTTCGTCCATGATTGAATAATATTTGTCAAAAAAAACGAAAGTGCTACAGTACCGAAAACTTTTCATTTTTCGGAACTAAACAAGGCCTCAGTGCAAAAACAATGTGCAATGTTGGTTGATTCCACAGCAGGTGTACAGGACACAGACGTATTGATGTCGAATATTGATTGTGTTGCCTCTAATGGAGAGCTAAACCTCAACAGTTCTTCTGACATCACACGAATTGAAGTTTCTCACCAAACATCTGCATCCATGGTTCAATACTTGGGGTCACCGTGCACACAGGCCGTGTACCTAGCATGAAACCACACAGTACACTAGTACATAGTTGGTAACATATTTCTACAGGCGTTTTCCGGATCCGCCTGCGCTGGAGGCCAGTACAAATCGTCCATTTCCACAGGCGGTCACTTGAGAGCCGCCAGTATAAACATTTTACACAGGCGGCTCTCTTAGGAAACCGCCTGTGTAAATGTTCATTTACACAGGCGGTTTACTAAGAGAGCCGCCTGTGTAAACCTATTAAAATATGTATTATTTATTTATTTTTTAATTTATCTATTTATTTGTTTATTATTTTATTGTTATTATTTAAATATATTGATATTGGTTGGTCTTGTAACATAGCAACATGTAATTTAAATACTTCATCTCATACATACATACATACATTTGTATACATCAAAGTTTGGTGCTCAAAGACATAAAGTTAATTACAAGAGTATATCCATCATCACACATCATATATATATACATCAAAGTTTGTTTCTGTCCTCTAATAACCCTCTTTAGTAAGCCTGAGCTTACTAATCTCTGTTAGCACTCGGAACTCTGGCCTGGATAATTGGCTTTCATCATCATGATATTTGTCTTCACGTGGAATGACATGCTTCATGATAAACGAGCAGATGTCCTCAACTATGTTGTCTAAAGCACGTTCGTCCATACGCTCCGCGGTCCCTTGCTTATATACCTGCAAAGAAAGTTTATAAACATTATATATTTTATGACTTCCAACTTTAATAGACTATTACTTATATTACCTTGTCAGGGTTCCTTGCATATCGTCCGTTTTCTCTCATGTTCTCGCACACGTAGTAGCCACAGAGGACAGATAACGGTGGTTGCTTCATGCACTGTATAACAGGAGAGTGGTTATTTAATTATAGTTGCAACTGTGGTCGTATGTGTATAATTTGTATTTATAATAGTAAATTTCTATACGTACCAGCCAGTTATGTATAACCTCCAATGGTTGCCCTGGTCTCTTGGACTCGCACTTTCCATGATTTATCTTATAGAACCTGTATGCCCTATGATCTCAAATAGAATCACCATGTTATTGTCAAATTCTCACTATGCTTAAGTATGCATGCATAGCTTGACTTACAGCTCTAGCAGTTTGATGAATGGAGCATAGCTTTCTTTCGGGAAATCTGCTGAGTCTAATACCAACACCCTTCCCTCCTTGGGATAAATGATGAAGCATATCCAGTGCCTCCTGCTCGAATTAAATCCATGATGCATTTATGCATTGGAATAATTTAGATAGATATTTGTAAACTCACACTTACCCAAAGTGGTACGGGGCCACCACCGCTTTCCTGTCTTGAAACTTTATTAGTGAATGTCCAATGTAGAAGGCGTATTTAGCTTCAAAATCAAGTTTCAACTTTCGGAGTTTCTCATCCCGTTCTGCACCTTCCAAACCCTGTACCTCTTTGCTGTCATTCCCGATCCGGAATGTGTGCCGATCTTCGGCTATATCTATTGGGCAGAGATAGGCATTCCTTTCTTCGGCACAATAATTTAGGTCCGAACCAAAATACATATCTTGTTGATCATATAACATTCTGCAAGACAGAAGCATGTCAGATATTGAAAATTGATGCAACTACAATGTGTGTATCTATGTAACACTTACAATGCAAATGCCGTTACGATCTGTACATCTAGCATCTCGTGGTTCATCAGTGCCCACATGTCATCAAATGTAAGCATGCATTTGTCAGTACTCTGGCTGAGAAATGCTATTTGTGGTATGCGCATGCTTATGGTGTCGATGCCAGCAGAAGAGGCTCTCATGTACCAGTCATGAAACCTTTTTATACCACTTGGTTTCTTCATAAGTTTGGTCTGACTGAGTAGAGGCTTTCCCCCACGTACTTTTTGGGGATAGTCTTGTAGTCTTCTGCAGTTGGCACCTTGAAATTAACAGGAGTTATGACCTTAGGCGCCGGCACCTTTGACTTTGCTACCTCAGAAATCTCATGCTCTTGTATTGTGCGTTTCGAAGCAATGCCTGACAAAAATCTCACTTGCCCAGCTGATTTTTTCTTTGGCTCGAATGGTGAAATCAACTTAGGTATCGGAAATACTTTCTTCTTTGGCACCTTTGGTGGCTCACTTATTGGTTCTGGATCTTTCAGTTGTGGGGAAGGGGTGGAATTGAATGGTGGTGGAGATTGTGTTGACTGTGGGGTAGAAAGATCATGGAGAGGAGATGGTTGATGGACAGGGAAAACATGGAGAGGTGATTCTGGTGGGTCAGGAAGAGACTGGGGAGGTGAAGGCGGTGGGTTAGGAAGAGGATCTACATGAGCTGACGACTCTTGGGTTAGTGGCATCTCTTGAGAGGGTGCTGGTGGCTCCCTTAGTTGCACGTCCCTCCGAGGCCATAGGATGAAATTGTTTATCGCCTGTCCCAGTTTCACAATGTCCTCGGGACCAGGGATGTCTAGAATCTCGTCCTCATATCCTTGGACCACGGTTGATACCTCTACTCTGCAGTAGTCTTTAGGGATGTCAGCACCATGGTATTTGGGTCCTCCTGGGATCGCTTTGCCCGTGGCTACTTCCCTTGTATGATGATTGTTAATCCCATATCTTATGACAAGGGAGCAAGGTGTAGAACTAACAATGTCGTCAACTGGATAGTGATCCTTATTTGCCGTAGATGCGACACTGCTTGGAATGATTGTTTCACTTGATGCCACCAACGGTTGCGACACCACTGGGACTAGCTGCATTTGGGGTGCTTGAGTGCTCATTTGGGTAGCTGCATTTGACATGGCACTCGCTAGTTTCTGCATCAACTCAGGAGGAGAATTTTCTAGCAACTTCTCCATCATATCTTGGAAGTCTTTCTTAGCCTCTTCCTGAAAATAATTTGTCATTTGATCCTTGTACCGATCACGTTTCTTATACTCATTTGCCCATTGAGGGCCGAATCCATCCTTCTTTGGATGAGATGCCTCGAACACGGCCAGGATGCTCGGGGTTACCGAGGCCAACACTAAGGATGTCCCTCTCCCTTCGTGGCGTAAACTTGCCTTCCTGCTGCATGCCTGCCACAGCAAAGATGCTCTTCATTGCTTCATCAAGCATTGGGTCTTCAAAGGACACACCCGTCTCGGTTTCCTTTGGTTTCCGAGCACGGATCCAATTCGCGGACCTTTCACCGACTTGCTCGGACAACACTGGCAACCCTGCTGCCTTCTTCGCAGCCTCTTCTTGCCTCCATTTAGGAACTTGGTGTCGGTAACCACCTGTGCCTAGATGGTGGTGGTACTTGTTCCTCTTTGCGAGCTGGGAGTTGGCTTCGCTCCGAGCTAAGAAGTTAGGGTCATTCCTTTGCTCTAGAAAAACAGCCCACTGCCCTTTAGTAATATTGTATTTGGATGTCGGATCCATCCCTGTCTTTGCATACTTGACATTCATCTCCGACCTCCAATTTCGGAAACTAACCGCACATTGCTTCATTGTATATGCCTTCACTAAATCTTCTGGCACATTCCTAGGAAACTGGAACCTGGTCTTAATCTTATCCCAAATTTTGATCTTGTGATTATCCGACACACCGGCCCAGTTCTTAACTGTGATATCAAGAAAGTCCCTCACACAGAAACCAATTGCGTTCCTGTATTTGGGTAGGGCCTCCTCTGGAGCTAGGGGCTGTCCGGTAGGGCTCACATCTGTGATGGCATATGTGTCATCTGGAAATTGGTTCAACCCTCTCTCACCTCATTTCAAACCTTGTCGCTTTCTTTTTCTAGACTGACTTGGCCTCTCAGGGCTCGTCGTTCCTGTCGTCGGTTCCGGTGCGTCTTCGTGTGCCACTTCCTCCTGAGACATCATCTCTCTAAACTGAGACATTGCCTCGTGAGTATAGACATGTGAATCATGGGCGTGTTTATATGTAGGAACTATGAATAGAAATCATTTAATTACATGAAATTGTGAATGTCTCTAATTTACCTCATCGGCTTCTGGATTGTAATCGGGGTCACGTGCCAATTCACGACGAGTCTTCCTCACTTCTGGAGGCTCCATGTCGTCGCTAGCTTCTTGTTCATAGGACGAACCTGATGCTTCGCCCGTTTCTACTTGTTTCGTGACCTCACGAGCTTGTTCCATAGGATCAGTTGACCCTTCTACTTGCTCCGTGGGTTGGGACTGCAGTGCTTCGTCCTTGTGCGGAGAACTCATCCTGGGGTATATACACTAATATTACATACACTGATATTTATTGATTCAATCACATGCGCAAATCATACTTTCTTCAATCACATAAAGTGCACAGTAAATTCTACAAAAATTACAGTAGCTTCTACATACTATCCATAGTCTACTACAGAAATTTCATTGCATTTGAATAAACATAGCAATCTCTATGAAAAAGAGAAATTAACATTGCAATTAATCATGTGAGAGCAAGATAAATGCACAAATCATTTTTACATTTTCAAACACATGACCATATTATATATAAAACTGATACAACAATATCATAGAATTGTACTGGAATAATATTTTTTATTTTTACATTTTTATTTACAATTATAAACCATTTATCAAGCCCTATACAAGTTAAATCCATAACTTATATATACATATATGAATTATTAAATATATATATAAAGAATTAAAGATGTAAGACATATATAAATAATTAAATAATTGAATACATATATTATTAAATAGACATACACATATTTCATTACATCATACATATATGAATTATTAAATATATATATAAAGAATTAAAGATATAAGACATATATAAATAATTAAATAATTGAATACATATATTATTAAATAGACATACACATATTTCATTACATCATACATATATGAATTATTAAATATATATATAAAGAATGAAAGATATAAGACATATATAAATAATTAAATAATTGAATACATATATTATTAAATAGACATACACATATTTCATTACATCATACATATATGAATTATTAAATATATATATAAAGAATTAAAGATATAAGACATATATAAATAATTAAATAATTGAATACATATATTATTAAATAGACATACACATATTTCATTACATCATACATATATGAATTATTAAATATATATAAAGAATTAAAGATATAAGACATATATAAATAATTAAATAATTAAATACATATATTATTAAATAGACATACACATATTTCATTACATCATACATATATGAATTATTAAATATATATATAAAAAACTCAAATCTCTCTTCTCCCTCACTGGGCCGGCTTTGAGCCGGCCCACAGCGGCTCTGCCAGGTGGGGTCCACGGTCGGGTCGTCCCCTACCTCGGCCGGCCCTCTCTCTCCCACCGCACTTGCCGCCGCAGCCGCACTCGCCGGCGCCGCAGCCGCACCCACCACCTGTCGCTGCCGCTGCCGCACCCGCCACCCGCCGCTGCTGTAGCACCCGCACCCGCACCCGCCTCGCACCAGCCGCCGCCGCAGCCGCACCGTCGCAGCCGCACCCGCCTCGCACCGCCGCCGGCCGCCTCTATCCCCCGTTCACTTCTCTCCTTGGCTGGCCACCTAGAGCAGAGGAGCTTACCTCGCGCGAAGACGTCGAAGGGCTCCGAGGCGTCGCAACGGCGGGCAGAGCTAGCGTGCGGCGGCGGCGGAAAAAACCGACAGCCTGACGGCGTACCTTTTGTTTGAATGAACAGGGCGCCAGGACTTAGAAAATTTTCGGGCGGAGCAGGGTTATATAGGGTGGCATTAGCCAACCGCCTGTAGAAACCATTTGTACAGGCGGTTGGCTTAGTCAACCGCCAGTACTAATGCATTAGTACAGGCGGTTGACTAAGCCAACCGCCAGTACTAATGCATTTGTACTGGCGGTTGGCTTAGCCAACCGCCAGTACAAATGGATTTTCAGTTTATTTAAAGTTTTCCTTATATATATTTTTAGAAATTATTTAAATGATTCAAAAAATCATATCTTCAAAAATATTTGTCCTAAATTAGTGAAAAAATTTTGTTGTGTTCCTCTTGACCAGAGACACATGTTAAAAATATGAAATTTCATGTTTGAGGTACTTTTGTATGCAGCTTTATTTAAAATGATTTAAATTGAATATGTGCCTCATATCTTGTTTAATACATAAATAATTCTAGGAATACCAGAAAAATGTAAATCCAATTTTGTTAGCTTTATTGTAGTGTGTAAATGCTATGAAAAATATATTCCTTTGTGCAATTTATTGTTGACAATATAAATGTGAGGAACCCATATGTTTGAGCATAGTTCGGTGGAATTACTCTTATACGTTTGTGAAGCATGTATGTTATGCCTCTTTCCAAATGTCTTGAAATTTTTTTGACAAGCTTCTACACTCAAATGATAACCCCACACAAGATCTTAGGATTTTCTGGTCATGCAAGCTATTATTACATTTTTCTTTGTGCTAAATGAGATGAAAATTGGTGGACTACACCTAGATCCCACTAGGTTTTTCCACCAACCACAAGGAAGTTTTATTTCCTATGGTATATAAGACCCTATGGAGAAGTTTGGCACCATTTAGAGTCATTTCAGGGGTAGACTTAGTTCAAGCGCTAATTAGTGGGTGACGTCGCACGAAAATTCAATTAAACCGGATAAAGTAACAAACCACATCAGAAAAATCCCAAACTTGGTGGATTGAACATCAATGGCACTAGTAACCCTTAGTAAAAGTTTGAGACCAATACGATATCAATGGCACTAGTAACCCTTACATGTAGAAATAGAAAAGGGCACATAGCATAAGGTACACATTTTATCATAAATAGATTACATGGCAAATGACAAATGAAATCTAGGCAGCTACTGTTCTTCCTTGTCCATCGTGACGCACCCAGGGCAACGAGCTCTGTGGAATGCTTCGTTCAACATTCCTTATCTTTACTGGATGATCGTCTACAAAGAGAGACATGTCACTGAACTGGTTAAATTCATCCAAGTCAGATACACCATCAACTCCGATGGCTTGTTGCTTTCCAGGGAAAACTATGTGCTTTGGATGGTCTGTAATTTTCTTCTTATTATTAGGAGAGAGGACCTGCTCAGCATAGAAGACCTGTGCAGCACGGTTAGCCATTATCCATGGATCATCTTTGTAGCCTACCTTGCTTAGATCTAAAACTCTAATCCCATAGTTGTCCACTGTGACATGTTTGTCTTCAACCCATTGACACCGAAATACAGGGATCTGAAATGTACCATAGTCTAGTTCCCATATGTCTTCAACGAAGCCAAAGTAAGTTGTTTCCTCACCAGTTTCAGAGTCTAAGGCGTCGCATCGAACACCACTATTTTGTGCCATGCTCTTTTGGTCTTTGGACTTGGTACAGAACGTGAAGCCACTAATGTCATAGGTTTGCCAAGTCGTGACCTGGCGTGATGGCCTAGATGCCAAGACCTTGATGGTGCGATCCTCGAGTGTTTCTCCATGTGGAATGTCCTGCTCCCTTAGCCATGAGGTGAACTGATTCTTATGTTCCTTCATGATCCATTCATCTGTGTGCCCATGATTATGTTTTTGAAGCTCTTCAATGTGTAGATTGATCAAAGGCTCCATTATCGAGAGCTGATGCAGGACGCTGTGATGTGCTTCGAGGACTGAATTGTAATCTTTTGGGACGTATGATTTCTTTCCCATCCTACCTCTTCCATTCAGCCTACCCTCGTGTCGTGACGGAGGCAAACCTATTGCAACCTGGTCTTTTAGGACCCTATTGCAGAATGGACCTCCGGACTCAATGGCCTCTTCGGTTAAGTACCCCTCTACCATAGACGCCTCTGGACGAGCACGAGTTGATACATAGCCATTTAGTATTGACATGAAGCGTTCATACGTCCACATCTCATGTAAATACATGGGACCCAATGCCTCTATTTGTGAAACCAAGTGCACCACAAGGTGAACCATCACATCGAAGAATGCTGGGGGGAAACACATCTCAAACTGTGAAACTGTCTCCACTGCGAATTCCTTAAGAGACGCCAACTCATCACGTTCAATCACCTTCTGTGAGATCCTGTTGAAGAAGTAGCACAACCGTGTAACTACAACCTTTATCCACACTAGGTTTATAGCCCTAATGGCAATAGGGAGAAAAGTAGTCAATATGACATGACAATCATGTGAGTTGTAGTTGGTGAGTGTAAGGTCTTTCATTGACACAATACTCCGTATGCTAGAGCAGAATCTAGATGGGACTTTCAATTTCTTCAACCACACACACATCTCATGTTTCTCTTCATTGTTGAGGTTGTAGCTTGCTGCCGGGAGGTGGTACTTCCCATTTTCTAGCCTAACAGGGTGAAGTTCTTTTTTTATGCCTAACTGTACAATGTCCAAGCGTGAATTTAATCCTTCCTTTGTCTTGCCCTTCATGTCCAACAAGGTGCCAATTACGCTTTCAAACACGTTCTTCTGAACGTGCATACCATCGATCGCGTGGCGGACGTCTAACTCTGGCCAGTATTCCAAATACTCGAAGAAAATTGACTTCTTCTTGAATGTAGCCCCTGGAGCTGGCTTGACATTCTTTCTTGGTTTTCCATCTTTTGTCTTCTTCCCAAAAACAAATTTGAGTTTGCTGACTATGCTGAAAACTCTTTGGCCTTTACTGTTACCTGATGGAGCAGTAGTCTGTAGTTCACTATTATTGTCAAAGTACTTATCCATCTTTTTCAGCCGGTACCTGTGTCCTTTTGCTAAGAAGCGTCTATGCCTCATGTACAATATCTTCTTAGATGCAGTTAGGGACACGTAAGCGGTGTCATCTATGCATTCCACACAACCAAACTTTCCCTTGAACTGCCCTGATAATGTAAAGAGAGCTGGGTAGTCATTGATCGTAACAAAGATAATTGCTTTCAGTGTGAATGATTCTTTGCGGTACTCGTCGAATATTTGAACACCTGTTTCCCATAGTATCTTCATGTCTTGCATTAAGGGCTCCAAGAAAACATCCATATCAACTCCAGGTTGTGTAGGTCCAGAGATAAGGATGGTTAGTAAAAGGTACTTTCGCTTCTGCATCAACCATGGAGGGAGGTTGTAGATGGTGAGGATCACTGGCCATGTGATGTGCTTGCTGCTCCTCTCAGCAAATGGATTCATTCCGTCAGTACTCAGTGTGAACCTAACATTCCTTGATTCATTAGCAAAGTCCTTGTGGTTTTCATTGAAATCTTTCCACTGCTGGCCATCGGCTGGGTGCCGAAGCTTCCCATCGTCTTTGTGCTCATCAGAAGCATGCCAACTCATAAGTTGGGCATCCTCTGGGTTAGCAAACAAGCACCTCAATCGATCGATCACAAGAAGGTACCATATCACCAAAGCAGGAATCTTTTTCTGCGCATAATAGTCTACTTCTTCCTTTTCTTTGCCGGTGGGTTTCGAACTACTCTTCTGGGTCTTTTGTTGGGCCTTCTTTCGTTTTTTGCCCTTAGGCACAGAGGCAACACACTCTTCCTCTATGTAGTCTTTATTTGTCTTGTACCTACTTGAACCACACTTGGGACAGCTGTCCAAGTCTCTATAATCATCGCCTCGATATAGGATACAATGATTTCTACAAGCGTGGATCTTCTCAACACCCATTGTGAGTGGGCTGATTAGCTTCTTTGCATAATATGTGTTAGCAGGCACTTTGTTATCCTTAGGAAGCATGTCTGCGATAATGCTTAAGAACGCATCAAAGCCAGCATCAGAAAGACCATATCTAGCTTTGCACACCAACAATTTTAGCACAGACCGCAGCGTCGTGAACTCTTTGGTGCAACCCTTGGACTCATCATACAAAGGCTCTTCTGCTGCCTTCATTAGGGCCTCCATACCTTTCATGAAGAACACTGATGGATCTTCCGCATGACGACGCAACATTGCCTCTAGAAATTCTGCATCTTCCGCAGCCATGTTAGTTTCGGTGCCATCTTCATTTCCTCCAATAAAACCATGATCAGAAACATTTGGCACAACATGTTCAGTGGCTAGACCATCGGTATTAGGTTGTTGTGTCTCGTGTACGAACTCAAACCCATCAACAATTCCAGTTGTATAAGGCGCAGAGCTACCCTCTCCATGCTTTGTCCAAATCAAGTAATCTTTCATAAATCCTCGACGGACCAGATGAGTAAGGATTTGTTGAATGTCATCAGATACAACAAGATTTCTACAATCCATGCATGAACAATGTATGTGCGTCTTTCTTGTTCTTGAAGCATGGTTTTGAGCAGCATCAATAAACCTCTGGACCTCAGTTATGTATGATGGATCTAGTCTTGATAAATTATACATCCAAAATGACCTCTCCATCACTACCTGTAAAACACCATTCATATGATCTAAGGGTTTACAAAGGATTTATCTAGGGTTTATTAGCTAGGGTTTATGGTTAAGCTTGAGATTAAAGGAAAAAACCTAAGTTACATAATTCAAAAATAATCTAAGTATAGCATATCTATATAAATACATCATTCATTATAAATAGATAGATGATGTGGAAGGTGATAATAAAAAACCTAACTACCATATAATTAAAAAAATCCACAATTATCTCTCTACATAAATATACAAAGAACACACCATTGGTTTAATCTTGTAAAAACTAGCTAAATTGAGAAGCAAACATGTTGAGAGGCATTATCCAACCATATTAAGCAACCCCATCTAACCATATCAACAAATAAAGACAAGAAGCTAGCTATTCTTCTCTCTCACTCATAAAACATACATACATATTGATAAATAATTTGAAAAATTTATAAAGAGAGAGAGACATAAAATAGAAAACCTAAGTATAGCATATCTAAATAAATACATCATTCATTATAAATAGATAGATGATGTGGAAGGTGATAATAAAAAACCTAACTACCATATAATTAAAAAAATCCACAATTATCTCTCTACATAAATATACAAAGAACACACCATTGGTTTAATCTTGTAAAAACTAGCTAAATTGAGAAGCAAACATGTTGAGAGGCATTATCCAACCATATTAAGCAACCCCATCTAACCATATCAACAAATAAAGACAAGAAGCTAGCTATTCTTCTCTCTCACTCATAAAACATACATACATATTGATAAATAAATTGAAAATTTTATAAAGAGAGAGAGACATAAAATAGAAAACCTAAGTATAGCATAACTATATAAATACATCATTCATTATAAATAGATAGATGATGTGGAAGGTGACAATAAAAAACCTAACTATCATATAATTAAAAAAATCAACAATTATCTCTCTACATAAATATACAAGAACACACCATTGGTTTAATCTTGTAAAAACTAGCTAAATTGAGAAGCAAACATGTTGAGAGACATTATCCACCATATTAAACAACCCCATCTAACCATATCAACAAATCAAGACAAAAAGCTAGCAATTCTTCTCTCTCACTCATGGTGAAACCCTAGATCCAAAAAGTGGCTCAAATTGAGCTAGAATGAGCAAATTGAGGCAATAGGAACATAAACTAACCTCTTTTAGCAACCTCCTTCCTAGAAATGAAGATCAAAACCTTCCCCCTTGTATTTTGAGAAATCTGGAACTCCAAAATCGCCCCCAATGGAAGGTGGGTGCGAGATACTGTGTTCTGCTCGGGGAGGAAGAAGGGGTATTTATACAGAGATAACACAGGTGGTGGCTTAAGTCAACCGCCTGTGATAAACGTTTCCACAGGCGGCCGAAAATCTCTGACACCGCCCGATTTATAACACAGGCGCGTCGTAACTGGAACCGCCTGTGGTATAAAAAGGGGGCGCCAGCAATGACCCTCTTTCTACTAGTGGTACCATGCACCATGATGCATTGCAGTGAAACGTTATGGCCAAGAGCCTCTTGGTTGCACACTTGTATAATATAGGGGTTGTACAAAACAAAGTGTCCGCTTTAAAACTGGTGGCTAGAATTATGATATGGCATTGAACGTGAATATAGTCTATTTCCACTCATGGTGCCGTCAATTCATATTCATATTATATTACCTCCGTTCCCGAATGTACAAATGTTTGGACGTATCACTGCTACACAGTGTTTTCATGATAGTTCCAAAATGGTTTCTGCTAGGAGGGCTTTGTAGTCGCCTATACACGAAATGAGTCGTCTGTAGATTTCTATTATTCTAACTTTAATATTGAAACAAACCCACTGGTTAAGCATCACGCGATTGTGTGTCCTGATGAGTGTCAAATACAGTTGTAGGTTAAACCCAAGGACTAGTGCCATGACAGTCTTGCTAATCCTCCCTTGACTGATTTTCAAATCAGCCAGGGGCTCAGAGGCTACAGATCCTTTTAGATGTTTTATGGGCTTGGCCCATTAAATATTTAATGAATCAAGTAAAGTCTACGGTCCAGTTAATGCCTATTAAATGGTTTAGTACTGTATGATTTTTTAACAGATGGTTAACTTAACTTAAATAATTGATCCGTGATTGGTTAAAAAGCATAGCTGAGTGCCACACGCACGCACGCGCCTCCGCCGGTCGGGTCGGGCCTTGGGCGTGGCGTGGCGGGCAGGCGTGCCTTAATTTTGCCACTTTGCTCCATTAATAGATGGAGTTGCAACTAGTGCTCGTCATGGCTGGAGTTGCAACTAGTGGCAATGATTAGAGGAGTTTCTCCTAAAACCACCGTTCACTTCTACTGTCTCTTCCTCTCCCTGACGCCTGGGACTCTGTCCCTTGATCTCTCTTCTCCATCATCTATAAATTGAGACCCTCTCCATCTATCACTAGTACACAGAGGTTCTAAGCCGACGGGGGTAAAACATTTCTACAGGCGGTTTTAGTTATAATGCGCCTGTGTTGAAAATTTGTACGGCTAGAATTGAAAATCGCCTGTATAAAAGGCTCAGTACAGGCGGTTATTGTAAGAAACCGCCTGTGTAAATGGTCCATTTACACAGGCGGTCATGTTATGTGAACTGCCTGTGTTAATAGATTTACACAGGCGGTTCACATAACCGAACCGCCTGTGTAAATGGATCATTTACACAGGCGGTTCAGTTATGCGAACCGCCTGTGTTAATGGATTTACACAGGCGGTTCACATAACAAACCGCCTATGATTTATCTTCCTATAAATACCACCAGCCCCTTCTTCCTCCTCGGGCAGAACTGTAGCTCGCAGCCACCTTCCATTGCAACCCATCTTGGAGGTCCAGATTTTTCAAAATACAAGGGGGGAGGTTTTGATCTACATTTCTTGGAAGGAGGTGGCTAAGAAAGGTTAGTTGATGCCTCTAATGCCTCTTTTTGTGCCCTCTTGCTCAATTTGAGCTACTTTTTGGATCTAGGGTTTCACCATGAGAGAGAGAGAGTAGAATAGCTAGGTATGGTCTATTTTGCTCAAATAAAGTTGCTTAAGATGGATATATGATGTCTCTCCTATCTTCTTTTTTATGTTTACTTCTAATTTTGTGAATCCAAGAAATATATATATAGTATTTTCCATGAATGGTGTTTCCATGCTTGGGAAGGGAGAGAAAGATAAGTTTTCTTTTTAGTTTTTTAAATTATATGGTTTAGGATGTTATTTTTTATGTAAATTTGATTTAATTATGCGATAAGCATTTTTTATATATGAGGTTGCTTCAGATGTTGCCTCTCCTCTCACCATTTCCATGTTTCCTTCTCAATTTTTTTAGTGATATAATATATTTAGTTTCAATCAACAGTGTTTTTGTACCTTGTCAAATTTATTTTAGTGATATAAAGATATATATTTATGGTTTTGTCTTTATTTTTGATACTTGTTTTACTTTTTCAATTTGATTTAATTGTTAGGTATTCTTTTATTTTTGATAACAAATATTCGTAGACAATATTTCAATTAATTTACTAACTTTTCAACAGGTCAAAATACAAGGGTGGATGTTTTGATCTTCATTTCTTGGAAGGAGGTGGAGGTGGCTAAGAAATGTAAGTTTTCTTTTTAGTTTTTTAAATTATATTGTTTAGGATGTTATTTTTTATGTAAATTTGATTTAATTACGCGATAAGCATTTTTGTGCCCTCTTGTTCAAGATGTTGCCTCTCCTCTCACCATTTCCATGATTCTTTTTTCAATTTGATTTAATTGTTAGGTCTTCTTTTATTTTTAATAACAAATATTCGTATACAATATTTCAATTAATTTACTAACTTTTCAACAGGTCATGATGGAGAGGTCCTTATGGATGTATAACTTATCAAGACTAGATCCATCATATATACGTGAGGTGCACAGGTTTGTTGATGCCGCTAAGAACCATGCTTTGAGAACAAAGACGAAGCATATATATTGTCCATGCTATGACTGCAGAAATATTCTTCTATTTGAAGATACTGAAGTAATCATTTCTCATCTAGTCTGCCGAGGATTTATGAAGGATTACTTGATTTGGACAAAGCATGGAGAGGGTAGCTCAGCGCCTTATACAGTTGGGGACCCAGCACACATCGACACCGATGGTCCAGGCATGCCTGCTGATCAGTTTTTCCACGACACACCCCAGAGTGAACATGTTGTGCCAAATGTTACCGCTGGTGGATCTGCTGGGGGAAATGATGGTGCAAGAACTCATGTCTTACCAAATGATACAGCTGCAGAAGATGCTGAATTCTTGGAGGCAATGTTGCGTCGTCATACTGAACCATCAATGTCATTAATGAAAGGGATGGAGGCCTTGAAGAAGGCAGCAGAAGAGCCTTTGTATGATGAGTCTAAAGGTTGTACCAAAGAGTACACAACGTTACGAGCTGTGCTAAAACTGTTGATGGCAAAAGCCAGGTATGGTTTGTCCGATGCTGGATTCGATGCGTTCTTAAGTATGATCGGAGATATGCTTCCAAAGGAGAACAAAGTTCCTGCTAACACGTAATATGCAAAGAAGCTAATCAGTCCGCTGACTATGGGTGTCGAGAAGATCCATGCGTGTAGAAATCATTGTATCCTGTACCGAGGTGATGATTACAAGGACTTGGATAGTTGTCCAAAGTGTGGTGCAAGTCGGTACAAGACAAACAAAGACTATCGAGAGGATTGTGTTGTCTCCATGTGTAAAGCAGGGAAGAAGTGAAAGAAGGCCCAAAAGAACACCCAACAGAGTTCAAAACCCATGAGCAAAGATAAAGAAGAGGTTGACTATTATGCGCAGAAAAAGATTCTTGCTTTAGTGATGTGGTACCTTCCAGTGGTAGATCGACTGAGGAGTTTGTTTGCTAACCCTGAGGATGCAAAACTTATGAGTTGACATGCTTCTGATGAGCACAAAAATGATGGCAAGCTTCGCCATCCAGTCGATGGAAAGCAGTGGCAAGATTTCAATGACAACCATCGAGACTTTGCCAGCGAACCAAGGAGTGTTAGGTTCGCACTGTGTACAGATGGAATGAATCCATTTGCTGAGAGGAGCAGCAAGCATAGCACATGGCCGGTGATTCTCACCATCTACAACCTCCCTCCATGGTTGATGCAGAAGCAAAAATACCTTTTGCTAACCTTACTTATCTCTGGACCAGTTCAACCTGGAGTTGACATGGATGTTTTCCTGGAGCTATTGATGGAGGAAATGAAAATGTTATGGGAAAAAGGTGTTCAAATGTTGGACGAGTATCGCAAAGATTCATTCATGCTAAGAGCAATTATTTTTGTTACTATCAACGATTACCCTGCTCTCTTTATTTTATCAGGGCAATTCAAGGGAAAGGTTGGTTGCGTGGTGTGCATAGATGGAACCCATTACGTGTCCCTTAATGCATCTAAGAAGATAGTGTACATGAGGCACAGACGCTTCTTATCGAAAGGACACAAGTACCGCCTGAAAAAGATGGATAAGTACTTTGACTATAATGATGAAAGGAACTCAGATGCACCATTAGGTAATAGCAAAGGCCATAGAGTTTTCAAAATAGTGAGCAACATTAAATTTGTGTTTGGAAAGAAGACAAAGGATGGAAAATTAAGAAAGGATGTCAAATCAACTCCAGGGGCAACATTCAAGAAGAAGTCCATTTTCTTCAAGTATTTGCCATACTGGAAAGACTTGGATGTACGACACGCGATCGATGGTATGCACGTCCAGAAGAATGTGTTCGAAAGTCTAATTGGCACATTGCTACACATCAAGACCAAGACAAAGGAAGGACTCAATTCACGCTTTGACATGGTGCAGTAAGGCATAAAACCCAGCAGCAAGCTACAACCTCAACATAGATGAGAAACATGCGATGTGTGAGTGGTTGAAGAAATTGAAAGTCCCATCTGGATTTTGCTCTAGCATATGGAGTTTTGTGTCAATGAAAGACCTAGCACTCACCAACTACAACTCACATGATTGTCATGTTATGCTGACTACTTTCCTCCCTATTGCAATAAGGGCTATAAATCCAGTATTCTTAAAGATGGCAGTCACACGGTTGTGCTACTTTTTCAACAAGATCACAGAAAAGGTAATTGACCGTGATGAGTTAGAATCCCTTCAGGAATTCGCAGTGGAAACAGTGTCACAGTTTGAGATGTGTTCCCCCCATCATTCTTTGATATCATGGTGCACCTTGTGGTGCACTTGGTTCCACAAATACAGGCACTGGGTCCCATGTACCTACATGAAATGTGGACTTACGAGCGTTTTATGTCAATACTAAATGGCTATGTATCAACTCGTGCTCGTCCCGAGGCGTCCATGATAGAGGGGTATTGTACCGAAGAGGCGATTGAGTCCGGAGGACCATTCTGCAATAATGTCCTAAAAGACTAGGTTGCAATAGGTTTGCCTCCGTCAAGACATGAGGGTAGGCTACATGGATGTGGGAGGATTGGACGAAAATCATTCATCCCACCAGATTACAATACAGTACTTGAGGCACATCACAGCATCTTACATCAGCTCTCGATAATGGAGCATTTGATTGAACAACACATGGATGAGCTTCGAGAACATAATCCTAGGCAAACAAAGGATTGGGTAATGAAGGAACACAAGAAACATTTGTACACATGGCTAAGGGAGTAGGACATTCCATATGGTGAAACAATTGAGAAACAAACCATCAAGGCTTTGGCATTTGGACCATCACGCCAAGTCATAACATGGCAAACCTATGACATAAGTGGATTCACATTTCATACCAAGTCCAAGGACCAAAAGAGCATGACACAAAATAGTGGTGTTCGATGCGAGGCCGTAGATGACAAAACTGGTGATATTATTACATACTTTGGCTTCATCGAGGACATATGGGAACTAGACTATGGTACATTTCAGATCCCTGTGTTTCGATGTCAATGGGTTGAAGATAAACATGTCACAGTGGATAATTATGGGGTCAGAGTTCTTGATCTAAGTAAGGTGGGATATAAAGATGACCCATGGATCCTTGCTAATCGTGCTGCACAGGTTTTCTATGCTGAGCAGATCCTTTCTAAGAATGAGAAGAAAAGTACCGACAAACCGAAGCATGTAGTTTTTCCAGGAAAGCAACAAGCAGTTGGAGTTGACGGTGTATCAGATCTAGAGGATTTTAACCAGTTCAGTGATATGTCCCTCTTTGTGGACCATCCTATGAAGATAAAAAATATTGAGCGAAGCATCCCACAGAGTTCTTTGCCATGGGTGCGCCCTGATGGACAAGGAAGAATAGTAGCGGCATAGATTGTATCTGTGATTCATCATGTAAACGCTTTGTCAAATGCACAAATATCCTATGTATGAAATATATATCTTGATGAGTGGAACAAACTTTGTATTCATGACTTTTCGAGTTGGGGACGTCTCGGGTTTCGAAAACGTGTGTGTAGCTGTGGAAATTTGAAATTTCAAAATTTGAGTGGTCCAAACTCTCTCAGATGAAAAGTTGACCCTTACACACAATGTGTATCTTGATGAGCTGGACAAACTTTGTATTCATGACTTTTGTATCTGAGACTACAAAGGGTCCGGTCAAAGTGACTTTTCAGAAAAAATCCAAGATTTGACTTGGTCAAACTAGGTCAAACTAGACACTAAATGACCTCAAATGAAAAACTTTTGAATACATGGGTGTTAGAGCTCCTCAAGATACACATTCCATACATAGGATATTTTAGCATTTGGGAAAGGATTGGTAAACTCTAGTCACAAAGTGTTGAATGTGACACAAACTTTATGAAACTATATGTGAGACTTGTGGATTTAGAACTACACTTTTGAAACGCTTTGTCAAATGCAAAAATGTCCTATGTATGAAATGTATATCTTGATGAGTGGAACAATCTTTGTATTCATGACTTTTCGAGTTGGGGACGTCTCGGGTTTCGAAAACGTGTGTATAGTTGTGGAAATGTAAAATTTCAAATTTTGACTAGGTCAAACTAGGTCCAACTAGGCACTAAAAGTCCTCAAATGAAAAAGTTTTGGATAGAGTGAAGTTAGAGCTCATCAAGCTCTACCTTTCATACAATATGCAATATGCATTTGAAATTTAAAATAATATAAAAATAATATATAGGTGTGAAATATCATTATACAAATAATATATAAACAATATAATTATGTTACAAATATAGAATATAGAAATAATTATGTTAAAATATTATTATATTATAATATCAATATTCAATAAAAAATAGTAACAAAAAATATAGAAAACAATAATAAAAATAAAAATTACAAAAAACTTTGTACACGCGGGTGGTATTGACCACCGCCTGTATAGTGCTATTTCTACAGGCGGTGGTCAATGCCAACCGCCTGTAGAAATCGAGGCCATATAAACTCCGCGCGCAGACCTAAAATTTTCTAAGTCCCCAAAGGCGCCAGTCTCTATTCAAACACGCCGCCAGGCTGCCAAAATTTCCCATCGTCGGCGACCTTCTCCTTCTCCTTCTCGCCGGCATCTTCTCTTCGAGGTAAGCTCCCGGCTGCGACGTGGGAGTGGGTGCGCGTGCGGCTGTGGCGGGGGCGGCTTCACGCGGCGGCCGATGCGGGAGCTCGGCGGCGGAGGTAGAGAGAGCGCGCGGCGGCCGCGGCTCGCCGGCGGCGACGCGGCGAGTGCGGCCGGCGTGGGGGAGTCGAGGCGGCGTTGGGAGGCGGGGGGAGTCGAGGCGGCCAGGGCGTCGGGGTGGTCACCCGAGGCGACGGCGGCGGCGGCCTTGCGGCCATGCAGAGGGCGAGGGTGAGAGGGAGGGGGAGGGGCAGGGGCCGGTGGGCCGCCTGCCCAACTGGGCCGGCCCACCAGCGGCCATTATTTTATTTTTTTTATTTTTTATTTTTTATTTTTCTTATTTGATGTATATGGTGTATAATTGTTATAAATAATTATTAATTATTCTAAATAAACATATATGATGTATTATTAATTATTAATTGTCCTAAATACTTACTAATTGTCATAAATAATTATTAATTATTAATTGTCCTAGATAAATGTATATAATGTTTTATTTTTCTTAAAATTATTAATTGTCCTAAATATTTATTAATTGTCCTAAATAAATGTATATGATGTTTTTTTTTCTTATATACATTATGCATATCCTAAATAATTATTTTTTATTTTTCTTATTTGATGTATATGATGTATAATTGTCCTAAATAATTATTAATTGTTCTAAATAAATATATATGATGTATTATTAATTATTAATTGTCCTAAATAATTATTAATTGTCCTAAATAATTATTAATTATTAATTGTCCTAGATAAATGTATATGATGTTTTATTTTTCTTAAAATTATTAATTGTCCTAAATAATTATTAATTGTCCTAAATAATTATTAATTGTTAATTGTCCTAGATAAATATACATTATGCATATCCTAAATAATTATTTTTTATTTTTCTTATTTGATGTATATGATGTTTTATTTTTCTTAAAATTATTAATTGTATATACATTATTTACAATGTAATTCATATTTGCTTTTAGTTTAAGTGTCTATGTATATACATTATAGCATAAGCTAAGTAGTTATTATTTCTTTTTTATAATCCAATTATTTATATATGTAAATTGCATATATTTATTTATGTGTAAAAATAATAAGCAATTAATATTTGCTTTTAGTTTAAGTGTCTATGTATATACATTATTTATAATGCTAAGTAATTATTTGAATAGATTATCACGATGACTTCTCCAACTCCAAACCAAGTGTCACGGTCTGACCGCATCGACCAAGCACCGAAAAAAGGTTCGGACCACACAAAGAAGGTGCAAGTGTCACACAGCACCGAGCAAGCGCAAGGGTCGGACCACACGGAGAATGCAAAAGAACGTGAATCAAGTCCTTCGTACGAGACCTCCCCTAGCGACATTCGAGATCCTCGTATAGAGAGGAACGCTCGTCGTGAATTAGAACGTGACCCTGATTACATTCCAGAAGTAGATGAGGTGATGAATTACTCATCCATAATTAAATCTTTCTAACTTTTATGTCCCTCAGTATATGTACAAGAATGATTTATGTGTTTAACTTTTAACATGAACAGGAGATGTTATCTCAGATCCTATCCCAGGAGGAATTCACACATGAAGGTGCACCCGAACCGACGACGGAGACAAGCACCGAGAAGACTGATGATAGGAAAAGGAAACTAGGTGACAGAGGATTGAATCAGTTTCCAAAAGTCACATTTAGAATTACAGATGTGAGCCCGACAGGACAACCCCTAGCTCCTCTAGAGGTCTTACCTAAGTGGCGTAACGCACTTGGATTCTTAGTTAGGGACCATCTTGACATCACAGTCACGGAGTGGGCAAATGTGGACCAAAATGAAATCACAAGAATGTGGGACAAGCTACTTACAAGGTTTGTTTTACCTTAGGGTTCAGAAGACCTAGTAAAGGAGTACACATTGAAGCAGTGGGGAATCATGTTTAGGAATTACAAGTCCGAGTTGAATTCTAAGTGGGCAAAGAAAGGGTTGGACCTGACAAAAAGGTATAAAATCACTGCTGGTCAGTGGGCGGTGTTTCTAGAGCAGAGAAGTACCGAGGAGTTCAAAGCTTTGAGCGAATCTAAATCCAAGCTCGCAAAAAGGAACAAGTACCACCATCATCTAGGCACAGGTGGTTATCAGCGCAAGCTTGCCCAATGGGAGCAAGAGGATGAAGCGCAGAGGGCTAAGGGTCTGCCAGCGCTCCCTGACCAACTTGGTCGCAGGGGCTCGAGGTGGATTCGTGCTCATGTACCAGCAAAGGAAGCAAAGTCTGGCTTATCATTTTCTGACCCAATGGTCGAAGAGGCAGCAAAGAATATTTTCGCTGTGGCAGCTAAGCAGCAAGCGGGCGAATTTAAGCCTCAAAGAGAGAAAGATGTCCTTACTGTTGCTCTGGGTAACCCAAAGCATCCTGGTCGTGTACGAGGCATCTCATCAAAAGAAGGATGGAAAGAAGGCTTCGGACCAGAGTGGGAAGCAATGTATAGGAAACGAGATCGCTACAAGGCAGAAATGTCTAATTATTTTAAGGAGGAGGCTAAGAGAGAAGTCGAAGAGGTGATGTCTAAAATCCTCTCCAATCCTCCTCCTGAGTTGATGCAGCGATTGGTGACCGCAATGTCTAGCCAATTAAGTGGCCAGCAGCCTCCTCAAATGCAGCTAGCCGTCGCCCCGACAACAACAGAACAAGCTCCGGTCGTCCCGAGTAGTATTGCCTCTACCAGAGACAAGGTCCGCTATCCAGTTGATGAGATCGATAGTCCTGTGCCTTGCTCCCTAGTCATAAGGTATAGTTTTAACAATAACCGTACAAGGGAAGTAGCCACAGGACTTGCGATCCCGGGGCGTCAATTCGATGGTAGTGAGATCCCTGAGGACTACTGCAGGGTGGAAGTGTTGACAGTTGTCCAAGGATATGAGGACGACATGCTAGACATTCCCAGTCCCGAGGGCATTGAGAAACTGGAACAAGCTATCAAGAATTTTATTCTTTAGCCTCGACGGGACGTCCTGCTGTCTCAGGTACCAGAACCATCACCCCGAGAAGTGCCGCAGACTCAGGAGTCGTCCCATCCCACATCACTTCCCACTCCACCAACCTCTCCAATCTTGCATCCACAATCCCCACCACCACCATCACCAATAATGCCTCAACCACCATCCCCGCCACCATCAAAACCCACTCCCCCACCATCACCTAAACCCCAGGCTTCACCACCATCACCTAAACCCCATGCTTCAACACCGCAATCTTCCACACCACCGGCACCCAAAAATGATGATAAGACACTACCGCAACCAAAGAAAACAAAATTCTTGGTCCCCAAATTGGTTTCCCCATTCGAGCCAAAGAAGAAGACCGCTGGTACGGCCCTATTTTTGTCAGGAATTGCAAGGAGCCGCACTTCAAAACTTGTTGACTTAGCAGAGCATGAGAAGGAGGGGTCAAAAAGCTGTGAAACACGTATTGTCAATATCAGGCCACCAACGAAGGATGATTACAAATTTGTCCCTACTAAATATGAGCCAGGCAGACCACTACTTAGTTGGGACAAACTCAAAAAGATCCCAGCTGGTATAAAAAGGATGCATGACTGGTATATGAGAGCAGCTTCTGTAGGCATTGACACGATCAATGTGATTATACCACCAACAGCATTCAACAGTGAACGTACAAAGGCAATCGTTACCTTCGAGGACATGTGGCTAATGATGAACCTGCAGAGACTAGACGTGCAGCTGGTAACCGTGTTTGCATTGTAAGTGTCACTCGTACTATCTTGTGTTATTATTCATGAGTTGCATCAATTTTCAACATCTAACGTACAAGTGCTCATTGCAGAATGAATTTTGAACAACAAGAGATGCGGTACGGTTCAGATCTGGATAGGTCTGCCAGTAAAAGGGTTGCGTATCTGAGCCCGATGAAGATATGCGAGGAGTAGCACAACTTCAGAATCGGAGACAAACACGACTCCTTAGAAGGTTTGGACCCCGCTGAGCGTAAGAAGATAATAGATGAAAATCGACTAGATTATGAATGTAAATACGACCTCTACATTGCCTTGGCACTGCTCAAGTATCAAGATCAAGAATGTGTTGTTGCCCCATACAACTTTGGGTAAGTTTCAATTTGTATTCATCGTCGTATTAGTAATTTCAATGGGCACTTGCATCATAATTTCGATTCTCTCAGGGACCACTGGATCTGCCTCCTCATTAATCCTAGTCTAGGACGTGTGCTAGTCCTAGACTCTGCAGACTATGATCCTTCAAGTTATGTAAAATTCATTACACACTTGGAACGGTAAGCTGGGTACATTAAATATTCTTACCTAATTTTATAAGAGTTTCAGAATAACTTGAGGATTGTGTATTCGATACTATAGGGCCTATAGGTATTATAAGATCAAAGGTGGAAGGTGTGATTCATCAGAACCGAGGCAGCCATTGAGATTATTTTATAAATAGCCGGTACGTACCAAAACATCACAAGCTGTCTTTTATAAATATAATATGCATATGACGATGTTGCAACTAATAAATATCCACTTTTTTGTCATACATCAGTGCCATAAGCAACCAGTCGGATCGGTCCACTGTGGATTCTACGTCTGCGAGTTCATGAGAGAGACCGGAAGATATGTAACTAACCCTTCTAAGGTATTGCTCTAATAGTCGTTTATATTATTTGTGTTATTTTTTGTTGCTAAGCATGTGTTATATGAACTATAAATTTATGATGTTTCTAACTTCCTCTGCACCAACATGAGTTGGAAAAGGTGAAGAGCATGACTCAAGCTGTTCTATATAACATAGTTGAGGACCTCTGCACTTTTCTCTTGAGAGAAGCCATTCCCACCGAAGGGAAATATCACGACCCGACCAGTGTCCTAGCAAAGCCTGAGTTTAGAGCGCTAAGAGATATTAGTAGGCTAAAGCTATCTCGATCGGGTTATTAGAGCAGAGGTTTCAGATGTGAAACCTCATATGTCTGTAAACAAAAAACTTTGATGTGTAATTAATATAATTTTATGTACAAAGTAATGGTATATATAAATATATTGCATGTTGCATTGGTTGAATCTTATAGCCTAACATAGTTTCAATATTAATGTATATAATATATATATAATATTAAAAATAGGGTTTGCTGGAAAATAGGGTTAAATTGGAAAATCTTACCACAGGCGGTTCTGTTATGAGAACCGCCTGTAGAATCCAATTTCTACGGGCGGTTTACATAAAAGAACCGCCTTTAGAAACTGATTTCCACAGGCGGATCTCGTAACTGAACCGCCTGTAGAAATCGGTTTCTACAGGCGGTTCTCAGTTAACCGCTTGTGGAAACTTTTATTTCCACAGGCCTATAGCCACTGGCGGTTCGTCAATCCGCCTGTACAAAGTGGTTGCGAACCGCCAGTATAGTATCTCTCTGTAGTAGTGTATTCTAGATGTGACGGCGATCACGTTTTTAGGGAGTGTCTGTCAGCGGCACGACTACTCGCTTCATCCCCTCCCTGCTCCCAGCGTCTGCAAGGTTCTTCTCCCAGCGCGCACGGATCTTCACTGCTTCCTAGCTACACTGCATCGATCGGGACGACTACATCAGCAAAAGCACCCTGTCGCTCGCTGGTGCTTCCGGCTCTATCGCAAGGTATGAAATCTTTAAACATCCTCTTATTTTGTTGATCAAAATATTGCTAGTTAGTGTTGTTTTGATGTCAATCATGCTTTGTCTACACAATAATATGCATGATATTATTCTGATTATTGCTATAATTATTTCCATGATTATTAGTCTAAATAAGCACATATTTGATATTTTGTGTAAGTCTTATTTCTGGAATTAATTAAACATGATTTTGCCTATATTTACACATCCGTCATGTATGTTCACGTGTACACTCCAGACCATTAGTGAATGGTTTGGTGGGCCTCCGTATACCCATATAGGAGAAAGCCCCGACGCCTCAGAAATGAAGCCGAGGCACCACGCCTATGCAGTGGAGGACTCCAAACCCACATGGAAGTTTTCCTCCGTATGGGGGTGGAAGTCTGGCGTATCAATAAAGCCACAAGAAGGCGCATTTGGGGAAGGCGTGATGGAGCAAACAACACCTGACTACACTAAGCAGCGGCAGCAGCTGCCCAAAGGCATTTGGGATGTTGTTGGCCCCTAGCTACAAGACGAGGGAGGACTCATGATGAGGCTGTGTTTATTGCCAACATGTGCGCACATGTCGCCGTGAGAATGGCTGGGTGCGCAGCACACAAACTGTCCACCCCACCGGTTCGTCTCTATTCGGTATTCTCCATCCATCTCCCATGAAGAAATACCTCTCTCTCTCTCTCTCTCTCTCTCTCCCTCCCTCCATCTCCCTCCGCATGACTCTTGGTGGTGGCAACCCAGAGATCGAGTCACCCCACACAACAACACATTACTAGAAAAATGATTTTAGGAGACATGCTATAACCGATTAACATAGGCGAACATAAAAGCTACATGTCTTCTAAAATATGCAACAATTTTCAAAGACACCAAGTAAATGATCGCTTCTATAAATCCATTAACAGAGATAGACCTCTGAAGAGGCCCTCTTTTGTTAATGAGGCTGAGCCCTTCCTCACTTCTCTCCCAGCTAGCTCTCCCCACCCATTCACTCCTTCTCTCTTTTGGTGCGCACGAGCTGCCCCCAGACGACTCACAATGGAACAAGGGAAGGTCACAGCAGGCCACCACCGCTCTGGCGACACACATGGGTCATATTCCGGCGGCTCATGCGGGAGCGGATGTAGGCAACGGGCTCAGTTGACCTCTTCAACAGGCTCAATGAGCCTCTAGGCTCGTGGACTATTTTCCTTTATTTCGTGAATTTCATTTACAGTGGTGTGCGCGTGTGGGGGCGGACTCATTGCCCATGTTTGTGTTACTTGACTGCCTCCAAATTTGTTTAATTAATGCAATAGTGACATCCTATGGCACAATGGATACACGCACCCAACCTCGAGGATAGCTAGCTTGAGGGATGCCCCAGCGGAATGGCCCCAATGCGGCACAAAGTCCCAGCACGAGCAACCTAACACCGCAGCCATCCCCCGCCCCACCCACGAGCGTTACCAGTGAACCCCTTGTTCTGAGCTAGGTGCCTTCATCTCCCTCACTCTCTCTTCATCTCTTATATATCGCCTCTCTCCCTTTCTCAAATATGGCTTGGGTGACACTAGGTTGTGGCATGAGGAGGCGGTAGGCTATGCGAAGAGACCATGATGGGCTGGGGCAAGGAGACAACAATGATATAAGTAGTGGGGACTGCTGGCTGTTGGATTTTTTTTGTCCTTTTCTATGATTATCACCAAGGGTTTACATAATAAGCCGATGGTTATCATTATTTTCACAATTGGTTTGAAGATTATTATCACCATCCACTTTTACCATCAAGGCTCAAATTTAGCGCTCAGGTAAATGGAACATGCGGTGATGAAATTTATGTAAGTGTACACTCACACCACATCATATACACATCATACACAGTCCTTCCCACTAGTACATAGAAGCTCAATGCAGGCGGTTCCTAACCCATTACAGGCGGTTCCTAACCTAATTGTATAGTTGTTTTTGAGAACCGCCAGTGCTAGGACCACTGAAACAGAATGAGGCATTGGTTGATGCCCAAAATCGCCAAAAACCTCGGCCTTTTTGCGGCCCGGGGTTAAAGGCCCCTTTAACACCGGTCAGTGCCATGGGCCGAGGCAAAGCCTTTAGCACCGGTTTTTAACACAAACCGGTGCTAAAAGGTCCCCTTTAGCACAGGTTTGTGTTCTGAACCGGTGCTAAACGTTCGGTTTATAGGTCGGCTACCTCCTCCCCTCTGCCCATTTGAAACCGAGAGCACCATTGTTGTTCTTAGAGCTTCTTCTTGCTTGTTCTTCATCTCCGACGCCCATCGTTGATCTTCTTCGACTCCGTCATCGTCGCTTCGTGCTTGGAGGTGACTAACTTCAGCCTTTCTTGTCTTTTTCATGTTGTTTTTGGCTTGCGATGTTCCCATCATTTTTAGCTCAAACCCACTTTGTTATTTTGAATCATTCACATGAATTAGTATCTATTGATATTTGGTAACGCCATCAGGAAATGATCCGCAAACGCACGGATATCGTTGAGCACTTCACCCAGGAGGTTATCCAGAGTATCGTATTTATATTTTTACCACTGGGAGAAAGCGTGCATCTGACTAACCAAATCTATTGCTACTACCCTTTAGGCTACAAAGAATGTGAATCGATGTGAGCAATGTATAGAGAAGACTGCAACCTTAGTCTCGTTCTAACCTTGGTAAGGATGATCTACTATTCTATTGGGGAGGCTCACGGAATCTAGACACCACAGAGGATGTTCGACCCGCACCTATAAACCCTACCCGTCTTGCTAACGAGATGTGGGCTGCAAAGGTAACTCGGAAATGTCACGTTCCTCGCTACTACCATGGTCCAGCTAGACAAGGGATATCTATGAGTACCCTAGCCCAAACACCACGTTTACGCTAGCAATAATTACTCTAAACTCAACCGGAAGAGATTAAAGTAAACTCATAAACCAAAGAACAATAAAACAAGAACTTACTAGAATTTAGAAGTCGAATTACTGAAGAATCCTAGGAGCAAGCCTCGGGTTAGGAGAACTTGATCCTGCAGGTACAACCTCGGAGTAGACACCGACAGACCGGGCTTCCTCCGATCTACACCTCCACTCTATCTCTCTCAATCTAGTAGATCTAGTCTACTCTCACATTGGATGCTAAGCCCTAAGTCTATTTAGAGGAAAGGTTATCTTTCGAGGGCACCTCTCAACTCTATAATGAACTTGTTCTCCTCCAGGGGCCAGAGGGTCTGCTTATATAGTCCCCTCAAGTGAATTTGGGCCGTCGGATCAAACCAACGTTGATTGAACGGTTATCCTTAATCCTTTAGGTCGGTGGAGCGTAATCCGCGAGACGGGACCTGTTTGGTCTCTGCATCAGGGCGGGCGCCCAAGGGGGGAGGGCGGGTGCCCTACCCCTGGGCCCGATCGCCTTCCCATTCGTTCCCATTGCTTCTGGAGTCTTCTAGATGATAGAAAATTGCGCGGCACATTAATATCTCAATGTAAACCCGACGTGTGGGCCTTTCTTCCATATTTCCTGATAACCCCCTGTAGAAATAGACAAACACCAAAACTTGTGGAGTTCTGTCAGATAAAACCCTAAGTCTGGATGTTGGTTGCATTTGGATCCTTTTCTTTATTTATTTGATGATTATATTTGGTACTTAAGGACCGTCAACAAACTCCCCCAAGCTTACCTCTTGCTCGTCCCTGAGCAAGGATGTACTCAAGAGTTTCTGCAGTGGTTTCATGCCTTAAAAGTGCACATGCGTTCAAACCAGATCTCATCTCTGAGTTAGAGTAAACTGTTAAGACTTAAAACTTACTCATTTTACCTTTCACCATGGGGCTTGTAACCGTCACTTGTGTCTTGAGCAGTTAAAAGATAGAACGGTCAAGTCAAGCGCCATGTCTCTTATTCTTGATCAGCTATAGCTCTGGAGTTTTTGCAGATTTTCAAATAAAACTCAGAGATTCCTTATATGATTCTCTCAAATCTCTCTTTTGTGGTATTTCTAGATCCTTTCCAAGGCAGTGATGGTATATGCCTTCTCTCAAAGTATGTGGTGTTTTTGGTATGAGGCATAGTGATATTGCCTTCTCTCTCACCCTACTCTAATAAGGTTTTGATATCTGGAGCTCATAGGTGGGAGACAGATAATACATACTTACAAGACATTTATTGCATAGTCAAACCATGGATCTAGAAGAACAAGTCAATAAGTCAAATCAAGATGTGCATGTGTGGCGAGTGAATGGTGTATGGTGATAACAATGGTGAAAGTCTAATTCTACTTTTGCTCTTTTAAGGGGATACATACCTTTCTTGCACTTTGAAGCTTTTTGAGGAGAATGAGATGCTCTATATTTTCTTTTTCTTTTTCTCTCAGGTGGGTATCTTGTACCCCTAATTCTACTATCAGACACTTGTCCATTTTTACCTCTCGTCTCACTTTTTCTTTTCTTCGAGGTTCCAGGCACTTTTTATTTACTCGTATCCTTTCTCTTTCTCTTTTTTTAGAGCACTCATCTCAAATAATATAGCAAGTGGTAGTAACCAAAATATCTCGAGCATTTATTCCACAGGGAATAAGAGGGATAGGATAATGTTTTTGGCTATTCTCTCCCGGATTAGGAGTAGAATACTTTTGGGTAAATCTGGAGATGGAAATGAGTGGATGTATGTGGATGCGTACTTCCGGAGTAGAAGCAGCATGTATGAGTGAACATGCAAGTGAATCTTGATTTTAACCGCATGACAAGCTCCTAAGGGTCTACACAGCTTGACCACACTCAATGCTCATAAGCAGTAAAGAGTAAATGTATGGTTCATAGTCTAATAAGCATGTATATATGGCTGTGGTAGGATTTTAAACTCTCATCATACATGTAGCACCCGGTTTTAAGAACAAAACCAGATACACACCATATGTGAGCCCAGGATGTCAAATCTCACATATAGCTACAAATAAGGGTAATATCAACAGACAATGCTTATATATAACGAACTTAGTATAAAAGATATAACCTTAGATAGCAAACAGCAGAAAGACACTCCGTTCTTTAGGCGAAACCTCCAAATCCACAGGGACAACTGACTGGTTGAGCACAAGCCTAAACTCTTCTCCAAACTAGCAATCTGGTACCCATCCGGGATTTTTATCCAAATAAAATGTAAAGGCAAGCGTAAGTACATCTCGTACTCAGCAAGAATAACATGGGGTTCATGAGGCTCAAAGGCTAGACACTGGTTTAACTGCATGTAGCTTTTAGTTGTCACAATTTTAGCATATGAGTAGCATCAACTTGTCAAGTCCCATAGTAAACTCATGATCAAGTAAAGTGAATAAAGAATAGCATAAACAACATATTAGCAACAATAAATTTAATGATTTGCCATTAGTGATTATTTATTCTGTATTGGTCCAAGGCCGCTCGTGACCGTGAGCACGGCTGATATATCAGTTTTACACTCTGCAGAGGTTGTACACTTTCACTGTGAGTCGTGATTTACCCTTTCGCCCGAGGTCATGAGTCTCTAAACCCCCTTCCTAGGGAGGCCGGCAGGGTTCACTATGAAGCCTTTCAAAGGTTCGTCTAACAAGTTAGGGCCGCTAGGTTTCGTTAGTCAGTCCGTGTGACTCACCCGCAGGAATCCACGGTCTGCTATCCCCCATTTGCGCCACAAGGGTAACCACTAACAAGCTAGAAAAGGTCCTCATACTGAGCTAAAGCCAGAGCCATGTAGCCCTCACAGTTGTACTGTATGTCCCGGATGGTCAGATACAGATAAGTCCTTATGGAGAGAAACTAGAGCACCATAAGATAGCCCAATGCTCCAGCCCTCTTTACCAAAGTTGCTAAAAAGTCCTCTTTTAACGTTCATTGCATATTCCTTTAATCAAATTACAAGATCACGGTTTAGTGGAGCACTAGCATAAGCTACCTAATGCAAAACCATAGGTGACAAGGTATAAGATCAATACTAGGAAATCCTTATCAAGGAGACACATGCAATATGTATTAAGTGATTAAAGTTATTAGGAAACAAGGATGATCCCATGCTATACTTGCCTTAAACTTAGATCCTTCTTCTAGTTCCAAACCTTCAATGATCTGTTTCTTGGTCACCACGTAAAGCTCACCGACTCGACATGATCACAAAGCACCACACAAGCATCTACACAATCATACACGAAGCAAGCAATATAAATAAATTAAAACAGTACATCAATCAATAAAGGAAAAGGTTTGAAAACTAATCTACACATTGCTACGAACACACAGACGGAAAAGCACTCTAATCAGAGCTATGGTTCAAAAGAAACGACAACCAAAAGATTATATAAAACAAGAAAACTATAAGCTTCATTTACTATAAAACATGTTTAGGATATTTCAGAGATATATCTAAATTAAATTTAGTCAAATTATAATTGGTTTGGAAAACTAAGATAAAACTAAATTATTTACAGAAGACCGAGATGGCAAAAGTTGCTTTTAATTGAAAAACTAGTTGTATATAGATTGATCAAATTATTAAACTTTAACTTTATAAAAGACAAGTGATCGTAGAAATACCTAAATGAACTTGGTACGTGGTATAAGAATATTATACTGAAACATATTTCATTGGACTTTAATAAAGTTAACACTTAAAGATAAAACAACGACATTACCCTATACTGCTTTTCATTAGAAGGCTATTGAATAAGTACTAATCTACTTATTACGTAAATTATTAGATTCATAATCAAGTGACATGATAAACTCTAAAACTAATGTATAGAGCGTATCGACATGATTCAAGCGCCACTTTAAACCGGAGTTAAAATAGAGAGAATACGGACTCAAGAAACAAGTGTATTTCCATTGTATTTTTGGATTTATTTTTTCTAAAGGAAAACGGCAATAATACTAGATTGACAACATGATGATGTCATCATGCTAATCAAGAAAGCTAGGACGGCCGGCTACTTGCTCCATGTCATCGGTCGTGAAGCTATGTTGCTTGTGCAGCTAGGAGAAGAATGAGTACCTACAGATGCTCACCGTGCAGCCGAAGCGAATGACGAGCGCTGGTCGCTGGCTAGCAGCAGACGGCATCACCGTTGGTGATCGATGGCAGCGATGAAGTTGAAGGGCGATAGGCTCAAGATCGACGGAACAGACGTCTGTTTCCTCTACGCGGAACTCAGAAAGACGGAGGGGCCGTTGACGGCATCAACAGCTGCGGCGACAGGAGAGTTAGCTGCAGCAAAGAGATGTTGGGATCACCGGCAAAAACATAGAAGATGGAAAAAAAAATGTTCAAACGATGATAGATCGATGCAAAGAAAGACTACGGTGTCGAGAACGGTGAGACAAACCTCATGATAATGATCCTCATCAGAGACACTCAAGATGGCTGGAAAAGCTCGCCGAAGAAATCGTCAATGTTAACCGACGGTGTCAAGAAAAAAGAAAATTTTAATTTACTATGAGAGGGATTTTCCAAACCAGGGACTTCCCCTACGGTAGATATTGGTGTGCTTTGGCCCAAGGGGTTAGTACATATATATAGGGAGAAAAACTCTCCACATTTACATCAACTAGCAATATGGTACTAATTGATGTTGCACCTTCCACCTTTACTAATGGGCCTAAATAAACATTAAAGTCCATTAATAAATAAAGACATGGTCTTTGGGATTTATTATAATTATTACACATGATATTTGAGCATTAAAAGGAAGAGATGTTTTATGATTTTCGGAATTAATTAATTTTATGGATAAAGTAATTCTAGAAAAATCCAGAATCATTATTTAAGTCATGAAAAATATTCCGAAAGCTCTAAAAATTCGAGGAAAATTCTCAGAGACATTATGGAATATGGGGAACCCAAATAAAGTATTTGGAGCTCATGATGAGATAATATGGAGCATCTAAAAATTAGATTATGCTCACAGAAAAGTGAGAACAGAAGCTGGAAAAATTCTCGAAAAGTTTGTAGAGATTGCTTGATGGACGAGGAACTAAAAGAAGTGCTTTGAGTGATAAAGAAAAGATTTTAGGAAGCTCCTAATAAAAACTTGAGCTTAGAAACAAGGAATTTGGTTGTAGATAAAGATAAAGATGTACCGATCAAGGAAGATCGATCTACTAAACACATTTCAAAAACTTTGCTCACTCTCAACACACAAAGGAGTAACAATCAAACATTACATAAAACATATGTACCAGCATGTATGCACAACAACGTTGCTAAACCCTATGATGAATTTTAATTTAAGGAAAATTTTCATTTTACTATATTTTCATGAGCACAGAAATACAAAATAAATTATTTTAGCTCTATTTTCAAAGAAGCAAAATTTAGGGTGTTACAATACAGAAACTCATCATGTGTTATTTTAAAGATTTTCAAAGATAAAATTCTCCAGAATTCTAGCAACTCTAGGAACAGATAAACAACAGCTCATCCTTTCCATATCATATCCATTAATGACTTAGACTTTAGATCAAGTACTCTTCTCACAAGTTCAGGTTTAGAGCAGGTTTAAATTATAACAGTTATGCCTAAACTTGAGAGAAAGCTCAAACTTGAAAACTAGGTACATGGCAAAGCAACTATTTATCATTTCCATGTGAGAGCTTATCACGAGGGTTGATAGCAAACTTTATTTATTAATTTATTTAGCAAACTAAGCAAAGATATAAGCACAAAATTTTTATTTGGGTTTTCATGATTATGCATCTTTTTATTATTTGAGTAAAGTATAAACGCGAGTAGAAACACTTAGCTGGATAAATGGGGGTGCTCTCCCCCAAGCTGGATTTTGACGTAATTTCTTCTGATGTAGCTAGCAGGTGACAGAGGTGTATTTGAATGTCGGCAGCACCCTGACAGTGATTAGGATGTCCTCCGTCTGCTAGTCTTCTTTGATCCTTGAATTTTGTGTAGCTCAAATAGACAACAAAGCTTTGTGGAACTGGTTAAGTGTTAGCATAAATTCTCTTTGCCTTTATCATGTTTGAGCTTCCTCTAATAAATATTACTCTCTTTGGTAGGATTATAAATTTATTTTTATATTCTCATTTTTATAGGACAGGCATATATTTGTTTTATTTTTATGCCACCACAGTGAATGTACTTATGGGTTTTATGCCATGAGCATACACTACAAGAAATTAACTTATACATGACGGTTTGATTCTATCATGGACAAGCGAAAATCCGTCACAGTTAACTATCTGTGACGGTCCATAGGAACGTCATCTATTCCTCGTCAAACATTTTTTGGATCAAAATAGAACGTCACGGGTTGGTTTTTTGGATCGTCATGGATGAACCAGAGGACAACTATAAGAAGAGACTATGATGATGAACTGAATCGTCATGGTTTTGCTGCCATGTCAGCTATTGCCATGTCATTTGGTGATATTGGATTTGACTTGGCTGCCACCTTGCCACATCATCACATATGTTTGTGGCACACTCATGAAACACACATAAACTGGAACAAAGCTCACAATTGACAAATATTGCTCATCATTTTCATTGAAACTATCAATCTGTGTACTTGTACAATATTTCACACGAAATACTAAGGCAATAACCAAGCTACACTCAAGTACCTACAAAACTAAGACGTTGGCTTGTACAACATATAACTCGTATGATTTGCTCGGACAACTAAATCTTTTATCACTAACAAAAATAGCCACCATGAGCACCTTGATCATATTGCCGCAATTCAGAGATAGCCTCACCAAACGCCTGCAAAAAAGAAGAGCAATACCATAATGTATGAGATTGCAACTTTGTTTAAATTAGCAGATAAAATACATAATTACATATCATCACATTTCAGTCAACTTTATGAATTTTTAGGTACAAATCCATCCAGATTCACATTTATCCTTGAATACATAATAATATCACCACCACCACTCCAGTTCGAACTATATAATTCAAAACTCGATAGCAGGTGCAGACTTTAGCCATACTAGTCAGAACTATACATCCTACATTTCACTGCTAAGGTCTGTAAAAAAATGCACATTTTTTTAATTAACTATTTACTTAGAAAATAAAAAGATGCTTCCTGTAGTTGGATTTGGGTAAGGTCATATCTTTTACTAGACGAAAGTTGCACCAGACTCTCACCCTAGTTTCATATACTTTGCCCTTGATTACTTTGCACCATGACGCTGATCCAGTAACCTATTCCCGAGTTGGCTTATCGCAGTGCTTTACTGCTTGGTGTGATGTGGCCTGATCTTATTGTACATATCCCCTGTTTCCTGTTATCCATATATAGGTTGAGCTAGCTCAACATCTCTGAACTTACTAACATTAACAGCTTCTCCAGCTTACCTACTGCATTATCAAAGGATTCCTTGTTCCTGACATGACAAAGAACCCTCCAATTTAAGTAACTGTCATGGATGGACTGACTAGATATACACCATGTGCTTGCCCTAATTATATTTGTAGTTAGTATATATACTGTCATTACTTCCAAAGTTTTTGTCAAATTATTATAAGCTTTGACTCTATTTTGATTTATGCTTTTCCAAAGGACTAACTCCCAGATAATATTGGAGTTTCTATTTCAGCCCATGAGCATGTGTGTTCTATCATATAATTTTGTTTCTAATTGTGTATAGTTATCTGAATGTTTGATTTTACAGGCAAGAGCTGACGATTAGGCCATTTACATTTCTACATAATCATGGCAATGCTTAGACTCAACCAATATGAGCAATTTCCCAATACACTTTCCTCCAAGCAATGACGGAAGCAAGTTATGTGATGCGTCATCAACTAAAAATTCCACAGACAATGACAATAACACATTGACACTGGTTAGATCCAGTTGCCGCGCTCATGGTTCTAGTATGTAATAATTACAGCAATGTATTAAACCAACCATGATATAAAAGAGAAACTTTGTAGCAATGTATTTTTTTTACTAGCTAGCCAATGCATAAGAGAAATCTCCGAATTGTTCAGGCATTAGGCAAGTAAAATTTGAACCAACCACAGAGAGAGAATACCTCTTGTAGAATCTTCGTCCCCAGTGGACATTTTCATCATGAACCTAAGGGTGAAATATGACCACTAGGCAATTAAGCATCCCAGACAAATCGGCAAACTGAGCTGCACATATAGAGGGAAATAAACAAATAGAACTGAACTGCACATATAGAAGGCAATAAACAAATCGGCATGCCTGCTAACCAAACCACACATGGGGGAATCCACTGCGCTAGATCGTGTCCACCATCGTAGCGCTGGCCGAAGCAAGGGGTTGCTACCGGATGTGGCCGCCCATGCACGCTGCCGAGGGAGAGGGAGGGAGCTCACCATACGTGCGCTAGATCTGAGCCCGCACATGCTGCCGAGCGAGAGGGAGGGAGGGAGCTCGCCATACCTGCGCCGGATCTGAGCGGAGAGGGAGAAAGGGAGGGAAGCAGCCGCCGGATCTGCCCGCTCACACACTTATAGCCACGCGCCACCAAGGGAGAGGGAGCTCGCTGTACCTATACCGGATCTGAGTGGAGAGGGAGGGAGGGGGTCACCGGATTTGCGAGCTCCACGTCGAGGGAGAGCTAAGGAGGGAGGGAGCCTGCCAGGGAAGAGGGAGGGAGGGAGGCTATCGGTTCTGACTTCTAAGAGGAGAGAGGGAAGAAGAGAGGGAGAAAGAGAGATCCGCACGGGGGAGGAAGAGAGAAGGAGGGCGCCGCCTAGGTGAGAGAGAGAGAGGGGAAGATAGATGAGGCCCTGTTTATAGTTTCTAAAAATTTCTAAAGAATTTTTAAGATTTCCAGTTACATCAACTCTTTGAACCCGTACATAGGGTATTAAATATAGATAAAAAATAACTAATTGTATAGTTTACCTATAATTTGCAAGACAATTTTTTAAGACTAGTTAGTCAATGATTGGATAATAATTGTCAAATACAAATGAAAGTGCTACAATACATGCGAGCGAGGGACACTAGGTCTTGGGCTTGATATCCAATATTCTAGATCCTACATCATTTACACAAGAAAATGATGTGTGACGTCTAACCGTGACAATAACTAAATCAGTCGTCATAGATGTTTCTGTAGGGTCGAGATGGCGAACTAGAGGGGGGTGAATAGTCCTTTGTAAAACTTATCACGCCGGCTAAGCGAAACAAATGCGGAATTAAAACTATCGGTCTAGCCAAGACTACACCCCTCTATCTAAGTTCTCTAGCACCTTGAAAAGATTCTAAACAAGCAAACAAGGTGCTACCTTAGCAAGAGCTCACCTAATCAATTCTAGGAGCAAGGTCACAAACCTATGCAACTAGTACTTTGCAAACCGGGGGAGTTCCTACACAAACTAGTGAGGCAAAGCACACAAAGCCTAAGCTCACTAGCAAGCTCAATAACAAGGCAACCAATGTCAAATTAGAGAGCGCAAATTACTTAGCTACACAAACTAAGCAATGTGACTAACAAGGTTACACAAACCAAATTAGTCACGCAAGGGAACTAGTTCTAGCTACACAAGCAAGAAGGTAACTAGCAAGCTACACAAGCTAACTAATTACAAGAGCAACTACACAAGCACAAATATATGAATGTAAATACAAGCTTGTGTTAGGGACTTGCAAACCAACGGGAAGAACAAGAGTTGACACGATGATTTTCTCCCGAGGTTCACTTGGTTGCCACCAAGCTACGTCCCTGTTGAGACAAGCTCCAAGGTTGCCGCCGGTCCTCTTGCTAGTGGTGACCCGCAAGTCACACTCTCCCACGTGGAGTGTTTACCACAAGCTCTAGCACTTGACCCGGCCGGACCACTTGTCGCTCTTCACGTCTCGCTCAACTAGAGTTGCTCTTCGCGATCCCCGCAGGGTGAGCACCGTACCCCTCACAATCTCTTCTCTGGAGCACCGCACAATCTCCTTGCGTGCTTCGACGGAGTCACAAGCCACCAAGCCGTCTAGGGGGTGGCAACCTCCAAGAGTAACAAGCACCACCGGCTTGCAACACGAACACCTAGTGCCACTCGATGCAATCTCTCAATGCAACACACTAGAAACACTCACTCGCTATTGATTCGCACTCTTGCAAGCACAAGTGAGTTAGAGGCTTTTCTAGCACTCCCCAAGCATGGACACTAAGTCCCAAGGGTGCTCAGCACCAGCCAAGGCCGGCCACCACTTCTATTTATAGCCCCAAGGGCTAAACTAGCCGTTGCCCCTTCACTGGGCAAAACACGTGGGCACCGGACGCTCAACTCCTAGCGTTCGGTGCTCAGGCGTCAGCCACGTGTCACTAGCCATTTGAACTCGACCGTTGCCGCCAACGGCTACTTCGCACGCGCGCCTGCACAGCACCACCGGACGCTCAACAAGTCCACACCGAACGCGTCCGGTGCTCACCGGACTCGTGCACAGAGAGCTCCGCAAACTCGCACGGTCACCGGACAAGAGCCACCGGACGCACCACAGAGCGTCCGGTGCTCACCGGACTCATGCGCAGAGAGGGTCGCCAAACCGCCCGCACACCAGACACTGACCACCGGACTCTCTCCGGTGCGTCCAGTGCACTCTGCTGCACCCGACAGCACACCGGACGCTAAAGGCCAGCGTCCGGTGCCTCCGCGCAGAGCGTCCGGTGAGTGTTTCTCAATGAAAAACACTCCCGCGACTTCTCCAAATTTCCCACCGGCGCAATAGAAAATATGCACTTCATTTTCTCGAAAAGCGCCAAATCCCGCCTCGCAAGCTCGGCAGGAGGGAGAGAGGAACCCACACCCCTCTCAACCCTAGGAACTCCACCTCCTTTGTAAATGTGCCAACACCACCAAGTGTACACCACCATGTGCAAGTGTGTTAGCTTTTCACAAACATTTTCTCAAAGGATAGATGGTTGAGGCTTGAATCTTGTATTTTTTGATGGACATCACCATATGTGTTGGAATGACATTACTTGAATTGCTCTTGAGATACCACATAGGATCTTTGACCTTGATACCATTTGGTGGGGCACTCCCCCTATGTCATAGCATGGGTCATTCACTTGTCAATCTTGTTGGTGAGGGAACTTTTCTTTGCTTGATGATCACTTAAAGTTGAGGATCACTTGTGGAATCACCTTCTTGTATGATAGATACCATATGTATAAATGTGATATTTGGAATATCTTGTCCGATATCATATGGGATTCTTCTATCAATTAAGGTCTTCTAGTATGGAACCACTTGTTTGCTATCTTGAACATTTTCTATCATCATCCTGAGTACCATTTGTAGGATACCAATTGAAGAAACATTAAAGTCTAGATATCCATTTGCATTGTTGTCTTGTTCTTGTACTCTAATCATCATGAGCTTCTAATTGTAGACTTGAACTATGTTGATTTGCCTAAGCTTCAAAGTCCAGTTTGAACCAATGACAAGCTTTTTCACACCTCACATTAAGGGTTATCTTGCCAATGTTGTACTTGTCACTTGTTAACAATCCAAAATAGATCAAGTAGTTGCGTTCACTAGCTCATGAATAAACTCATATACATACCACTAGATCAACTAATCATTCAAGCAATAGTGGTAGGTTATGAATTTAAAACTTTTCATTTGTCATGCATGATCCTATGAAGCATGTACTATATGCACTAACTGCATACTAGTAAAGGATGAAATGATCATGTACATTACAATGATACCTTTGCTATCTTGGAGTAGAGGATAGTAAACAAGATTCCAATTTAGCTCCAAATAGCAATGTGAAGTCCAACTATAAGCTTGGTGAAGATCAATTATAAATGCCAATTGATAGATCAAATCTTCACCCATATGAAATGAAAACCACTTTATAATCAAGTGTACTATCTTGTTGTGGTTGACTTGCTTCTTCTTTTGACCATTGCTTGCATGAGAGAACTACTAAGAATATCACTTGAAATAGCATGACTAGCTCTCTTTTGGGTTGTTGCTTGCTTTCTTGATCAATCCTTTTGATTGCTTCAACTAAGCATCTCAAATGTCCTTTAGATCACCACTTCTATGTTAGCCTTCCAAGCACCACACTGGGTTTACCCACTCCTCGGGCGGCACGCCCCTCACATAGGGAGAAGTGACCTCTCTCCAAAGAACTATTCTTGACACTCACTTGAATTGCCTTTGATTGATTGATTCAAGTGATGGACTTAATATGATGAGTAACCATGAATCCTTCTTTAAGTCCTTTTCTTTCTACTTGTTTAAGTCCTTTTATTTCTACCAAATGATTTCCAATAGTTACTAGAACTTAAACTTCATTTTCATCTTGAGTTTGATCTTGATCTTTAATTTGAGTACTAAAAGTGTACACCAAGTACATTCCACAATCAAATGACCTTGTACTCATTACTTGTCATGCTTCTAGATCAATTCAAAACCAAACTTAGGTGCCTCAAATACTTGTAATCATGTTTCCAACTTGAGGACCTTTCAATCAAAGTGACTCTAGATCAATCCGATAATTGTCACTTTTCTGGCAGATTCTGTAACCTTTAAGGAAATATCCATATCTCACAATGTACAGATCCAAATGCCACGAAATTTGGTGGAGATGTGATTCACTAAGTCATCTAGCAGCTGTAATAATTTGAGCTTCATTTGACTTCTAGATTGCTACCAGATTTCAATTCTTCCACCATTGCTACATGCCTGCTGCACTATAGCTGATAAGATCCACTCCAAAACCGAAGTATCCCTTATCCAATTCTCATGAAATTTCTACAGCATCTTCTACGATAATTGTACAGCATGCATACCAAATTTCAAGCCATTCCAAATAGATTTGATCACTCAAACTCAGACTTGATCACTGCTAGCTCAGTTTTTCAAAAATGAACAGAGAGAGGAACCCACACCCCTCTCAACCCTAGGAACTCCACCTCCTTTGTAAATGTGCCAACACCACCAAGTGTACACCACCATGTGCAAGTGTGTTAGCTTTTCACAAACATTTTCTCAAAGGAGTTAGCCTCTCAAACTTGCCACGCCACTCGATCCTAACACGTATGCAAAGTTAGATCGCTCAAGTGGCACTAGATGACCGATATGCAAACAAGTTTGCCCCTCTTGATAGTATAGCCATCTATCCTAAATCCAGTCATAAACTTCTCTACTCACCTATGACCGGTGAAATGGAAATGCCCTAGGTTATACCTTTGCCTTGCGCTTTCCATTCCATCTCCTCCAATGTTGATGCAACACATGCACCAACCAATCACCAAATGATATGATCCACTTCATATCATCATGTGACCGTATTGGTTCATCGATCTTGACCTCACTTGCTCTTCACCGTTGCCTCGGTCCATCGGCGCCAAGTCTTGCTCAAGCTTCACCGTCACACGCGGTCCCTCGCTTCAAAGCCTCCGACTTGCCCTTCACTCTTGCAACCGGTCCATCGAGCCAAGCCTCATCTTCATCTTCTCCACCTTGGTCACATGACTCCATGTCATGTCTCATATGCAATGAGCTCCTCCATCATCACATAATTACCTGTGGACTAATCTCCTGTGTATCTCACATAAATACTATTAGTCCACCTAAGTTGTCACTCAATTACCAAAACCAAACAAGGACCTTTCAGTTTCACCTCAGAAATAAACCGTCACAGATGATAGAATTCTATGATGTTTTCTTCAAATGTCGTCAGTAAACCGTCATGTAAAGCCTTATTTCTTGTAGTGATACTCACATGGGGCTTACTATTTTTAACATTTTTATTTTCTTTTCAAGATGATATGAACCTAATTAACTAAGCAAACTATTTTAAATAATTGAAAGGAAAAAGATAACTACCAAGTTTACCTCTTGGCATGGCGTTCGGTGTTTTTAAGTCCTCCGAACGGGACTCTCCGTTTTCTCAGTCGTCCTGGGATTCGCTGGATGGCGTAGTCGGTGATTCCGGTGGCGCCTCCTCTTCATGTATAACTATCTTCTCTTTCTGACTCGGTGCTACAGTCTCCTCAGGACAGTTCTGTTCAAGCTGTATGTCTTCAGACCTTACCACTTCTCCTTCGTAGTCTGTCCATCCGTCCTTGATGATTTGCCTGGTTGCGGTTGCGTGTCCTGACTTGCTTAGAGTCTTCAACAATATAGTTAGGGTCAGTAAAATAGCGGCGTACTTTTTTAGAGGGGAAGTGCATATGGACTTCTCCGGTTCCAATGTAGATGATTGCTTTAACAGTGCTGAGGAACGGTCTCTCAAGGATGATGGGTGGATCACACTCGTATTCTCCCATGTCAATAATCTTCAACCTTTCGGAATGTCTGATCTGCCATCTGGAGCTGGGTCATCCTTTTTGGTCAGAAACGGTGACTTAAGTCGATGATCTTGACCTCCTTGAACTGCAGTGACCGTCTTAGCTGACTCGGTCCACATTTGATTGTTCCTGTTCCTCCTATTGGTCCTTTCCTTGGTTCATGTTGGGATTGCTCTGAGATTTGTGTAGTCTTGTTCTTGAAGGAAAATGTCTCCTTCTTCCCCTTGATGTAGAAACTGATCTTGACAGCACTAGCGTAGATGACAACTCCCGAGGTGTTCAGGAATGGCCTCCCTAGGATGATGGGTGCCCTCTCATCAGTTCCAGTCTCTATCACCACGAAGTCTGCTGGGGCATACAAGGTACTAACTCGGACCCAGAGGTTCTTCTGGAAGTCCACCATGCCGATGGAGATCGGGATGACGGGGCGTCCTGGATTGCCTCTCTGAGTAGTTAGGCCTCTGTTGATTCCAACCTTGATTTTGTTGAGGGCGGTTATAATAGTAGTAGTTGTTGATGTAGTTTACGTCCTCAAGCATCTCAGGGCAGTGATTGCCTGAGTATCCAGTATCTCCAGTGTGTTTGTGCTCGTAGATCCAGGTCCATCACTTGGTGGAGTTTGGGAGTTAAAACTCCTTCAGGTTTTGCTCGAACTGTACCTGTTCATAAAGACAAGGTAGAGATCAAGTGCATGGGCCCTGTTGGTGGAAAACATCAACAGAACCAAAAGTGTATTTGTTCTTCCCTAACCTTAAACATAGTGAGCAAGACAAAGTTGATGGATAATAAGATTATGAGTGTAGCATTTAAAACATTTGTCAGATCAGATTGCTCAACCTTATGGAAAGGTAATCTATCTATATTTATGTTTTGTTTATATCTTCCAAATATTGAATGTGCAAAATTTTGGCTTATATGATTAGGAGTGTGGGATCACGAAGGTAGTACTAAGAACAAAGATTAAAGGACTAAACATGTTGAATTAATTGAGTTGGTTAATTTGGAGTTACAAATCATACATGTTTGTCTCTTTATTTTATGTGAACGCCAGAACCAAGGAGGAGCTTATAAAAGCGATAGTCAAGTACCTTAAGATGTTACCTTACTTGAAGAGTGATGGTACAGTATCACCTTGTGGAAACTCTCCTTTCTTAGCGGTTGTGCATCGTGTTTGTGGCATTCTTTGTCTTGTTCCATGGATCATCTCTCTACGATGAATGAGCAATTTCTTCCTTGTGCAAATCGTTAAACTTCATGTGTCTCCTTTATCCCCAATGTGAGTTTGTATGTCAGGACTTCCCAGGTTGATATTGAAAGTTTTCCTAGAGGGGTTAGTTCGACAAAATATATCAAAGCCTACTCAAGCAGTTTTTAGTTTAGTAACCAAACTAGACTCCATGTCTAATCAGATTAAGGAAGGCTATTTAACCTAAGCACCATGCTTAATTTAAAAGCCAATAGAAGTATGTACAGTACTTCCAAACTAACACTTACTAGGATAAACATAGGTAACATGATGGCTTTTATAGAGATCTACTTAAGTGGAGATGAAGTAGTGTGACTTGTATTTAACAAATTAAGCATGTCTCAAAGGTAGGGACAACCAACATAGCAACTTGGCAAAGGATGTTTTCATGTGAAGTACTCCCCCAAGCTTGAATTTTGCAAAATTCAAGATTGGATCCATATATCATATTTCATGGTTGACCTAGTATTAATGTAGTTTGCAAGAATGAATTATAGTATCTTTTCATGATCTTAGAATGTAGGATAGTTCAAATAATTGGTTTGTTAATATCACTTGATTTATTTTTATTACTACATAATGTCCATTGTATAATTTAGTAGATTTGTTGAAGTAACTAGACAAATAAAGGATATTATTAGGTTCCTCTTTAATCATACATGTTTACTAGTAAATGTGGAATTTATAATTGTTTAAAAATTGAGTATGGATAGTAGATGGCAACCGTGACCGGGTCTTCGGTCTCTCAACGGGTTCAAAAGCGATACCGGCCGGAACTCCCTCTCATTACTTGTGGCAAGTGTGGGCAGAAAATTGTGATGGAGTACAAAGTGTCAAAAGAGGGAGTAAACAAGGGTCGTATATTCTACAAGTGTCCGGATCGTAATGTGAGTTATTTCCAGAACTTTACATATATGTGCTTATTTTTTTAAATGATATTAATTAAACTTTTGATTCTCTCTTTTAATTTCAGTGGGACGGTACCGGCGGATGTACAGGTTGGTACTGGGAGGAAGAATACATTGAACACATCAAAAAATCTTTTGCACAGGTGGTTGAGGCTGAAGGTGATGAGGCAGTGAGCCGGCGAAAGGAGTTCAATGATGTTGATCAAGCGAATGATCTATCTATTATAGTTGAGATCGGACGCGAACTAATTATGTTGCTTAAGTGCATTTTAGTTTTTGTTTTTTAGTGCTAGTTGTGATTATATTTGTTGTAGCCAAGCTTGCTTGAATTAATCAACTATGTGTGTTAGACATATTGTGCAATAAGATGAGAAACTATATGTGTACATGGTTTTCATAATATATATGTTATATTTAATGCAGATGGTAACACGTAATTGGATGTATAATGCTGATCGGCGCTCCGAAGAGTTTATTAATGGCGTGCACTATTTCTTAAGTGTGGCCGAGACAAATAAGAGGGACGGTTTCATGTGTTGTCCATTTGCCGTGTGCAAAAATTTGACGGAATATTCTAACTCAAGAACTCTTCATTCACACTTATTAAAGTCTGGTTTTGTACCAAACTATATTTGTTGGACCAAGCATGGAGAAAGCGGGATTATAATGGATGAAGGTGAAGAAGAAGAAGAAGAATTGGACCACACCAATATTATTGCTCAGTACGGTGGCTTCAATGATGTTGCAATGGGGGGAGATAATGAAGAAGAGGTAGCGGCAGAAGATGATCGGGGCGATGATGCTTTTGGTGATGCCATCCGTGATGCACAAAGAGAATGTGAAAGTGATAAAGAGAAAGCCGAGTTCGAGCGCATGCTAGAGGACCACGGGAAATTGCTATATCCCACCGCTGAAGAGGGGCAAAAAAAGCTAGGTACCACACTGGAATTGCTGCAATGGAAGGCAAAGAATGGTACATCTGACAAGGTATTTGGGCAGTTATTGAAGATCATAAAAAAGATGCTTTCGAAAGACAACAAATTGCCCACCACTACGTATGAAGCAAAACAAGTTGTCTGCCCTTTGGGATTAGAAATCCAGAAGATACACGCATGTCCTAATGATTGCATCCTCTACCGTGGGGAGGAATACGAGAATTTGGATGCATGTCCAGTATGTAAGGCATCACGGTATAAGATCAGGCGAGATGATCGTGGCGATGTTGAGGGTGAAGAACGTCATAGGAAGAAAATTCCTGCCACGGTTATGTGGTATGCTCCTATAATACCACGATTAAAACGTCTGTTCAGAAACAAGGACAATGCAAAGTTGTTGTGGTGGTATAAAGAAGACCGTAAGATAGACAATATGCTAAGACACCCTGCCGATGGATCCCAGTGGAGAGCGATAGACAGAGAATTCCCAGATTTTGCATATGATGCTAGAAACTTGCGGTTCGCCTTAAGTACAGATGGTATGAATCCTTTCTATGAGCAGAGCAGTAGTCACAACACTTGGCCAGTTACTCTATGTATCTACAACCTTCCTCCATGGCTATGCATGAAGCGGAAGTTTATTATGATGCCAGTGCTTATCCAAGGACTGAAGCAACCTGGCAATGACATAGATGTCTACCTGAGGCCATTAGTTGAGGAACTTCAACTTTTATGGAGCAAACTAGGAGTTCGCATGTGGGATGAGTACAAACAAGAGCACTTTGACCTACGAGCATTGCTGTTTGTAACAATCAATGATTGGCCAGCTCTGAGTAATCTTTCAGGCCAGTCAAACAAGGGATATAATGCATGCACACATTGTTATGAAGACCTTGACTGTGTAGTTTTGAAAAAATGTCAAAACGTCGTGTACCTTGGCCACCGTCGGTTTCTTCCTGTGAACCACCCAGTACGAAAGAAAGGCAAGCATTTTAAAAGCAAGGCAGACCACCGGACCAAACCTCTCAATCGAACCGGGGACGATGTACTCGAAATGGTCAAGGATATAAAAGTGGTATTTGGAAAGGGACGAGGCAGCGAACCTATTCGCAAGGATGCTAAGGGACACATACCCATGTGGAAGAAGAAATCCATATTTTGGGAGCTACCTTACTGGAATGTCCTAGAGGTCCGCAATGCGATCGACATGATGCATCTGACAAAGAATCTTTGTGTGAACTTGCTTGGATTCATGGGTGTCTAAGGGAAGTCTAAGGATTCACTTGAAGCACGACAAGACTTGCAGTGCATGAAAGAACAAGACAACCTGCATCCAGAAAAGATAGATGATGGACGTCATTACTTAAGCCCTGCTAGCTACACTCTGAGCAAAGAAGAGAAGGAAAGCATGTTTGAATGTCTTAGCAGCATCAAGGTCCCATCTGGATTCTCCTCCAATATCAAGGGAATAATTAATGTGCCAGAGAAGAAATTCCTGAACTTGAAGTCCCATGACTGTCACATTCTAAAGACGCAATTGCTGCCGGTGGTTTTAAGAGGAATTTTACCTCCACACGTACGTCTAGGCACCGTAAAGCTATGTGCATTCCTCAATGCAATTTCTCAGAAGGCAATCAATCCAGAGCAACTAGCTACTCTGCAGAATGATGTCATTCAATGTCTCGTCAGCTTTGAGTTGGTGTTCCCTCCATCCTTCTTCGATATCATGACACACCTCCTAGTTCATTTGATCAAAGAGATTCGTATTCTCGGTCTTGTGTTCCTACACAACATGTTCCCCTTCGAGAGATTCATGGGTGTCCTAAAGAAATATGCCCATAGTCGTTCCTGACCAGAAGGAAGCATTGCCAAGGGCTACGGAATAGAGGAGGTCATAGAGTTCTGTGTTGACTTTATTCTAGACCTTGACCCAATTGGCATTCCTGAATCTCGACACGAGGGCAGACTCAGCGGAAAGGGAACACTTGGGAAGAAAACATATATTGGTACAGGAGACGATTACTTCAATAAAGCACACTACACAGTTCTCCAGAACTCCTCATTGGTGGAACCATATGTTGAGGTACACAAAGATTTCCTACGGTCCCAGTGGCCCGGGAAGAATGAAGCTTGGATAATGCGTCCGCACATGGAAACTTTTGGCGATTGGTTGCGCAAAAAATGTCAAGGTGATGAAAACATTGATGAGTGTTGACGGTCCTTAAGTACTAAATTTAATCATCAACTAAACATGGAAAAGGATCAATATGCACCAAACATCTAGAATTAGGGTTTTATCTGACAGAATTCCACGAGCTTTGGTGTTTATCTATTTCTACAGGGGGTTATCAAAAAATATGGAGAGAAGGCCCTGTCACGTTTACAACGATATAATTACGTGCCGTACAATTTTTCTTAATCTAGAAGAGTCCAGAAGCCACGGGAACGAACGGGAGACCGGATGGGCTCGGGGGCAGGGCGCCCGCCCTCCCCCCTTCGGCGCCCGCCCTAGCCTCGGGGCCAATCACGTCCAACCTCATGGATTATGCTCCACCAACCTAAAGGATCACTGAAAACCGTGCGATCAATGTCGGTTTGATCCGACGGCCCAAATTCACTTGAAAGGACTATATAATCAAGGCCTCTCCACCCTAGGGGGAGACAGGAGAAATCATTATCAGAGGTAGCCATCAAAGTTAGGGTTTAGAACTTCTCTCCCACAGAGAATTAGAATTAGCTACTCCCTAATCCTTCAAGTTTATAGAATTGATTAGATAGAATTAGAGAAGTTGAGCCTAGTGCTCTAGATTCGGATCTTCATCAATAAAGATTGGTATTATTTCATATCTTTCTCTACTACTTTATTATATTTGCATTATGTCTCTATTTATTATGCTATTAGTTTGCTCTAGTTCTATATTTGATATAGTTATGATTGATAATGAGTTTATGTATAAGTTTGCAAAGCGCTTAGCTCTTAACACGTGGGAGTTAAGTGGTAGATCACATGTAGGCGTGGTTGTTATATGTTATTTACCTGCAAATGTATCCTATTGGCCGGGCCGTGTGGTAGTTCGCGATAGTGACAGCTTCGTTGATTCTTATATAGTCCACCCTCCGTTAATAGGACAGGCAGAATTTGTATTGCGAAGTAAGTCTTGCGATGCTCTAATTTACTTTAGCAATGTTCCTTATACATGAATGAAGAGTCTTTTATGCTATATATGATCTTGTAGATAACTAGAGTAGATTGTGACTTAGTAGATAGTAGATAACTTAGAATCCATTCTCTAGCTAATCCGACGTCACCTTACATATATGAGGAGTAGTCTATTTTCTAATCGTTGTGTTATTTACCCATGAGCTTATAATTTATTATCATTATTATTATGGCTTACACCCTGCCAAAGTAAGTGACTGTGTGACGAGTTCCTCATTAGTAATCATGTTCTTGCAAGTTTATCTCTAGTCTATGCCTTGATAGATTTTATCCTTATTTTCATCTCCATTGTTCTCTTAAGAAAAATTATAAATAACGATACCTGGAATACTTACCTAGTGAAATGCTACAATGAGGTGTTTTATCTGTGCGCTTGCGGATAGAATAGATTATTTTCTAGAGAGCCTCCATATTTATAAATACCTTTGTACACTCTGGCACCATGTTGGAGATGACAACCTAGTATCTAAGTGGTGTTAGTAAGTGTCAACAAGCATTTCTGGCGCCGTTGCCGGGGAACACAAAAGGGGAAACAGTAAGGAAAGTCAGGAAGTCAGTCAAGGTTATTCACATAAAATATTAGACTAGACTATAGAGAAATAATTGCATAAAACAGCTACTAAGTGAGAAATCATAACACGGCACCTCTGCTTTGGCAAGTTCACCCTGTTGTTTTTCTATGTTTATATTTTTATACAGGGTATATCAGGATTGACTTTGGTACATTCAACTCTTCATCATCAGAACCAAAGCAATCAAGAAAGAAAGAAGAAGCTAGCTACCAATTACTGAAGCTATGGCACAGAAGACCCTACGATAATTCTCTGCTCCAAGCCTTGAGAACATTCCAACTGGTCCAAGATTTGCAGTAGAAGAAGGAGCACCCGAGTTCGAGCTCAAGTCAAGCCTCATCAATTTGGTACAAGCTACACAATTCAGTGGAAAGGCACATGAAGATGCTAGTGCACACTTGCAGAATATCTTAGAGATTGGAAGCACAATCCACATCAACGAAGTAGACAAAGACGTCATACTACTTCGCCTTTTTCCATTCTCACTAGAAGGGAAAGCAAGGAAGTGGTTCTACACTCATCAAGATAACATCAACAACTGGATGAACTTGTGAGATGCCTTTCTATCAAAGTTTTTCCCAATGGGCAAGACAACTGCCTTAAGAGGAAATATTGTCAGTTTCCAACAGCAGAAGACAGAAACCATCACAGAAGCATGGGAGCGTTTTCAAGGATACATATCAGATTGTCCTCACCATGGAATGACTACATGGTTACTTATGCAGACCTTCTATCATGGATTAACCCAGAAGGCTCATGAGTGCCTAGATGCATCTGCTAAAGGATCATTCTTGGACCTTACAATTGGAAAAGCAGAGATACTTTTGGATAAGATAGCAGAAAACGAAAGTTGGTTCCAAGATAAAGCTCAGCATTGTCATCAAACTGAAGAAATACCAGAAGAAGTAAAATGCATTATCAACCAAGATGGAAAATTTGCTCCATTGGATTGACCAGAGGGCCAAGTTCAAAGAAGATCAAAGGGCCAGTGAGACAGCATACAAATACCAAACCACTTCAAGTCAACCCAATAGCAAAGGTATGAATTCAGGTAATACTTTCAAGCAACTTTCATTAAAAGAGATAATTGCTCAACAAACCAAAACTAATGATGAAGTTAAACAAAGGCTAGACACAAATGAATCATCTCTAAAAGACATATACAATAAAATGGATTTTCTATTAACTGCCTTTGATGAGCAAAACACTCTTAATAAAAGGGTAGAGCTTAAATTAATAAAGCTAGCTGCTGCGTTGCCTGTTGCCACTAACATTGAGCAGGTAAAGAACATAACTACTAGAGAAGGCAAAGCCACCAGGGATTCCCCATACCCAAAAGAGAAACAAAGAACATCGGCACCAGTGCAACCAGCAGTGATAGAAGAAGAAAGCCCAGTTGAAGCAGAAGATCTGCTACAACCACCAAGAACTGGAGAAATGAGGAAAGATTTTTACGACACCAACTATTTGCCATTTCCCAGAAGAAACAGAGGACTGCAGTCAGATGAGCAGTTTGGTAAGTTTGTAGAGGTCATTCAGAAATTATATGTCAACATACCTCTGCTTGATGCCATATAGGTACCTACATATGCAAAGTACATCAGAGATATTCTTAACAAGAAGAGACCACTGCCCACCACTGAGGTTATCAAGCTGACAGAAGAATGTAGTGCGGCCATCCTCAACAAACCACCAAGGAAGAAGAAGGATCCAGGATGTCCCACCATTGATTGCTCGATCGGAAACCAACACTTCAACAATGCACTTTGTGATCTAGGAGCAAGTGTCAGTGTGATGCCAGCATCAGTCTACGAGAAGCTTGAGCATACGACCCTAGAACCAACATCAATGTGCCTGCAACTAGCAGATCAATCAGTTCGACACCCGTTGGGCATCGCCGAAAACATTCCAGTCAAGATAAGAGATTTCCTTGTGCCAGTAGACTTCGTGGTACTGGACATGAGTCCTGACTCAAAAGTATCCATCATCCTTGGAAGGCCATTTCTGAGCACTGCCAATGCCCAGATTGATGTCGGGAAGGGAGAAATCAAGTTCAACATAAACGGACAAGAAGAACACTTCACATTCAAGCCCAGACCAGAGAGAGACTCTACAGTGAAGGAAGTTCATGAAGAAGAACCACCGGAGACACCATCTCCGGAGGAAGGTAATCCAGAAGATTAAAAGATTTGGAGGTCCAGCTTGGGGGACCCAAAAATCCCAAACCCTCGCCGGGAGGTAAATCGGTATTTATCCGCATCATTAATTCTCTCATATTTAATTCCTGCATTTATCCATAGCATTATTATAATAATCAAAAGCCCCATATAAATAATATTTGTGGTGTGTAACAACCCACATTTATTAATTATTGTGGAGGCACAAAAATATTTTTCCATGATCATTTCAATAAGTTTCAATTCTCATAGATTTTCCTACATTATATTTAATTATAGCAATCTTCTAGAAGCATGACCCACACTCCTTGGGTCCCACATGTCATACACCACACCTCACATACATCCCATCACATTATTTGATCCACCAACATAACTCCACTCACCAGCACTTTTCCACCAACCAACCACCATCCATGAACTATTATTCTGCGTAAGAGCCAAGCAAAGGAGGGAGTGGAGAAAAGGCAGCCAGGATGGCCACCAGAGGTGGGCGCCCGCCCACCTACAGAGGGCGCCCGCCCTGTCCCCCCTTCCTCCTATAAATTGCCACTTCCTGCCTCCAACTTCTTCACACAAGCCTTCCAGAAAACCACGCAAGTTTCAGTCCAGAGAAGGAGCTCTTGTAGTGAAGTAAGAAGAGAGTAGAGTGGAAGAGAGGTTGGTAGTCTTTGAGTGAGAGAGTAAGGTTCGCCTAGTAAGTAGTGATCCCGCTGTCCAAAGTGGAAGTAAAAGTTGTTTAGGGGGAGGTGCTGCCAAAATAAAAACTTGTCTTGAATGACTAACCCCTGGACTACTGACATTTTGGACAGCTGACCACTGTTGACACTTACTAACACCACTTGGATACTAGGTTGTCATCCCCAGCATGCTACTAGAGTGTACAAAGGTATTTATAAGTATGGAGGCTCTCTAGAAAATAATCTATTCTATCCACAAGCGCACAGATAAAACACCTCATTGTAGCATTTCACCAGGTAAGTATTCCAGGTATCGTTATTTATAATTTTGCTTAAGAGAACAATGGAGATAAATATAAGGATAAAATCTATCAAGGAATAGGCTAGAGATAAACTTGCAAGAACATGATTACTAATGAGGAACTCGTCACATAGTCACTTACTTTAGGCAGGGGGGTAAGCCATAATAGTAATAATGATAATGAAATATAAGCTCATGGGTAAATAACACAGCGATTAGAAAATAGACTACTCCTCATGTATGTAAGGTGACGTCGGATTAGCTAGAGAATGGATTCTAAGTTATCTACTATCTACTAAGTCACAATCTAGTACTCTTGTTATCTACAAGATCATATATAGCATAAAAGACTCTTCATTCATGTATAAGGAACATTGCTAAAGTAAATCAGAGCATCGCAAGACTTACTCCGCAATACAAATTCTGCCTGTCCTATCAACGGAGGGTGGACTATATAAGAATCAACGAAGCTGTCACTATCGCGAACTACCACACTGCCCGGCCAATAGGATACATTTGCAAGTAAATAACATCTAAGCACCCCGCCTACATGTGATCTACCACTTAACTCCCACGTGTCAAGAGCTAAGCGCTTTGCAAACTTATACATAAACTCATTATCAATCATAACTATATCAAATATAGAACTAGAGCAAACTAAGAGCATAATAAATAGACATAATGCAATTAGAATAAAGTAGTAGAGAAAGATATGAAATAATACCAATCTTTATTAACAAAGATCCGAATCCAGAGCGCTAGGCTCTACTTCTCTAATTCTATCTAATCAATCCTCTAAACTTGAAGGATTAGGGAGTAGCTAATTCTAATTCTCTGTGGGAGAGAAGATCTAAAACCCTAACTTTGATGGCTACCTCTGATAATGATTTCTCCTCCTCCCCTAGGGTGGAGAGGCCTTGATTATATAGTCCCCTCAAGTGAATTTGGGCCGTCGGATCAAACCGACATTGATCGCACGGTTTTCCTTGATCCTTTAGGTCGGTGGAGCATAATCCGCGAAGTTGATTGTGATTGGCCCCGAGGCCAGGGTGGGCGCCCAAGGGGGGAGGGCGGGTGCCCTGCCCCCGAGCCCGTCCGGTCTCCCGTTCGTTCCCGTGGCTTCTGGACTGTTCTAGATTAAGGAAAATTGCGCGACACGTAATTATCTCATTATAAACATGACATGTGGGCCTTCTCTCCATATTTTCTGATAACCCCCTACCGAAATAGACAAACACCAAAGCTCGTGGAATTCTGTCAGATAAAACCCTAATTCTAGATGTTTGGTGCATATTGATCCTTTTCCATATTTAGTTGATGATTAAATTTAGTACTTAAGGACCGTCAACAAAGTCCCCCAAGCTTACCCTTTGCTCGTCCCTGAGCAAATAGCTAAACTCAGATGTATCAGGAGTTGCTTCGATGTTTTCTTTCCTGACAGGCACACATGCTTTCACATAAAAATTCTTCGAGTTTAGAGTGAAGTGTCATGGAGCTTAGTACCTGCTCTTAAGTCTTAAGTAATCGAAAGACAAAATAATTAAGTCAAGCACTATTCCTCCTGTCTATACTTCACCTTTGTTCCAGAGTTTTGCATAAGTTTTCAAAAATAAAACTCAGAGTTCCCAGCTATGATTCTCTCAAGGCTCTCTATATGTGGTATTTGTGGATCCTTACCAAAATGTCACTTACCTATAGCTAATGGAATATTTAAGTGAAGCTCATAGGTGTGAAAAATAGCTCATACATATGTTGTCTAATCGAGCCATGGATCCAAAGGAACTCAACATATAATTAAATCAAGATGTGCATGTGTGGTGGAGTAATTGATAGTGATGGTAAAAATGTATAAGTGATGATAAAACTTACTTCTCATTGCTCCTCATATTGCTATGTCTCCTCTTCTTTGATCTTTGCTTTGGGAGAACATGGGCTATCTCTTCTCTTTTTTTTTCAGGTGGGTAGTAAATACCCCTAATTCTACTGTCGGACACCTGTCCATTTTTTCCGCTCAGGTGGGCATTATTGTACCTGTTGACACCGTTTTTGAACACGTACCTAGAGATCAGTAAAGTATAGATCGGCAGATGGGGCAACAGTAAATAATCTACAAGGGGGTTGCCGATGAAGACGGTTGCCGATGAAGAGACAGCTGAATGTGACTAAGTCCAGAGGTGGTGATGCATTCGTGCCGATGATCAGCATTAGTCTTTGCCGATGGCTATGATGAGAAGTCTGCCGATGACTCGGAAGGGGAACGTGAAGGTTGCCGATTAACCTATGGTAGTGTCCTGGTTTGTCACGGGAGGATAGTTTTATGTTTTCCTTAGTTATTTAAACTCATTTTGTATACGGATTATGTTTAATTTGGAATTCGAGTCCTAGTTGTGTCTGATTGTAGCTCTTTGAGCAGGGTATAAATATAGACCCTAGGGCCTTGTAATGAAGATATCTATCAATCAATCAAACACAAGTTTTTACTCATATTCCAGCATCTACTTTTTTGACGATTTCGTCATACTTTTCCTTTTTATTACGAGTTCTTAGGAGTTCGTCGACTTAAGCTCGGCGTATTCTCAAGTTCCGCGTGAATACCTCTTGGCCGTGACATCCGGGCGCATCGCTGTTGTCGGGACCAAAGTATTCGAGCTATCACCTTTGCCGATAGTAAGGTCAAATCTGCTGGCACGCCTTAACGTTTAAATCGGATATTAGCCCTTTGTGTTTGCAGATTTGCTTTTGCATCAACACATCTTTTGGCACGCCCAGTGGGACACTATTTAAGATCAAGATCAACATGTCGACTACCGAGTTCGACTTGGAGAATGTCATCCCCGTGACGGAAGCCAATCTCAAGGATGAGCAGAAGCAAGCTATTGCAAAGGCCATGGAGGACTACAAGCAGCAATGTTTGAAGTCTTTCCGCATCAACAGGAGTGGCGAGGTGATCCAGAAAGAAGCACTACCGGCACCTCGGCAGGTTACCTTTGACGCTAATCCTGGTAAACTTCAAGACATGGTTGATGGTGCTGTTAACCGTGCCTTGATCAATCAAGCTGGTGTGTTGTCCAATACGGTTTTCAATGCCGTGGTTAGAACTTTCAAAGAAGGACAATTGCCACCAAATTATGTGGGCCCTTCTCATCATCAGCCAGGATCACCGGTGGTCACAGCTCCATCGGCTGCAGCGGCCGCTGCGGGCACATAAACTACTGTTCCTCCAAGCACATTAGGAGTCACTAACGCGCAATCTACGCCGATGACGACCAATCCATCGACTTCAGATGGGCAGATCAAGCTTGCTACGGATCTATTGGCATCGGCGATGTCGGGGTCGGTCCCTCCTCCTAACTGGTGGGGTTATGGTATGCCTCCAGAGGTGACATTGAAGACACCTAGTACATCTCAGACGGCTGATGTGAGAGGCAAGGCTTCTATGGCATCGGCACCTCCAAATATGTCGTGAATCAGAGTCCCTAGTATACTACAACTACTACTGCAAGGCCTTACACTGGGAATTCTCAAGCTCCAACGTTCCAGATGCCTAATGCATCGGCAGATTCAATGCCGACGCAACAGGGGTTTATGACTCAGTCAGGGTATGTCAATTCAATGATGATGCCCAATTACCAGACATCGGCAGGATCTATGCCGATGAATGCTAATAGTGGATGGCCTGGGTAGCAAGTCTTTCCACAAATGCCCTAACCGAATCATCAGGCTACGAGGTTTCAACAAGGCCAAATCTACCCTGGATTCTAGAATCAGGGGTTGGTCAACCAACTGATTAATCTTGGTGGTCAGTAGTTTGGTGGTCAACAGATCGGTGGTCGGCAGATTGGTGGCCAGATGATTAACCCAATGTTCCATGCAGATCGCACACCGCATAGACACGTGGAAGTGTATCACCAGGCGCCAGATCCACAACCACCCCATCGGCAAGATGCCGATGCTTTTTGGGCCGATAAGATTGCTGAAGTAATGAGAGACCAATTTGGGATAAAACCCAAAGTCAACACTTACTCTTATCGGACACCGTATCCCCCTGCATATGATTTGATTCCACTTCCAAATCGGTACAAGGTACCAGATTTTACTAAGTTTTCTGGACAGGATGACACATCAACCATGGAACATGTCAACAGGTTCATCATCCAATGTGGAGAAGCTGCTAACAGGGACGAGTTAAGGGTTCGCTTGTTCTCGTCATCACTGTCTGGATTGGCATTCACTTGGTTTATATCGTTGCCTCCTAACTCAGTGATTACTTGGGCCGATTTGGAAAAGCAATTCCACAAAGTTTTCTTCTCTAGAGTTCATGAGAAGAAGATCACCGATCTGGTCAAATTGAAGCAACGCAATGATGAATCGGTTGAAAGTTTTGTGCAGAGAATGCGGGAGATCAAGAACAAATGCTATAGTCTGGTTCTGGACGATCGGCAGCTAGCTGATTTGGCTTTCCAGGGTTTGTTGCCACACATCAGAGACAAGTACGCATCTCAAGAGTTTGAAAGCTTAAGTCATTTGGTGCAAAGAATTTCTGATCAAAATATCAGGCCTTTTGAGCCCAAGAGAGCATGGAACAAAAAGGTGTCATTTGTTGATGAAGCAACAAGCTCAGATTCTGATGAGGAGCCGGTCATCGGCTTGGCAGAGTGGGTAAAAAATAAGAAGCCGATGTCTTGCCCTTTTGGGCACAAAGAGCCAGAAAAGTTCGCATTTGATATCACTAAAGCCGATAGGATATTTGACTTTCTACTTCAGGAAGGGCAAATCAAGTTGTCACCCAATCATGTGATCCCATCGGCTGAAGAATTGAAGAAGATGAAATATTGCAAATGGCACAATGTAACTTCTCACAGTACCAATGAAGGCAAAGTTTTCAGGCAATAGCTGCAATCGGCTATAGAATCTGGGAGAATAAAGTTTGATTGTTCTAAAACTCAGAAGCCGATGAAGATTGACCAACATCCTTTCCCAACAAACATGTTGGATGCCAAGGGGAAAACCAAGGTTTTAACGTCGGGGGCAGCTGAAAGAAGTGCATCGGTGGATCCTCAGCATCAGATTACTGCTACCGATGCCAAAGGAAAAGGCTTGATCCAAGATAGAACTAACTCAGGAAGGCCTCCCCGATCTGGTATTGTGATAACTCATAGAAGGCCTCGGGAGACTTGGCAGCAACGTGAGGATCGGTATCGACGCCAGCAAGAAGACTATCATCGGGAAGAAGAAAGATGCCGACAGGAGTGGAATCGGCACAAAGATCACTGGAATTGCCCGTTCTTTATCCATTGCTGGGAGCAGAACATCAAGTTGCCTACTGTTAGAGATTGCCCTTAATGCAATGGTTATGATCGGTATGACAGATTCAATCGGCGCTATCATGATGGTGATCGGCGATTTAATGGGCCAATTAGGGGGAAAGCATCCGTTCATGATTGGCTGGGGGCAGACTCAGTGTGCACGATAGGCTTGGTTATCGTGTTGAATATTTTCCCAAGAATCTGGAAGAGCTTGAGGAGATGGCTAATGCACGGGTTCCCGATGAGTTCATATTTTGCAGGGATGCTAACACTTATCGGATGGAGTCAAGGGAACATCGTCGTCCATCGGCAAGGCAGTCACCACTTTCCCCATGGTGTCCAGAGGGGTTGACTAAAACACAGAAAAGAAGACTGCAGCGCGAAAGACGAGAAGAACTAAGCAAGGGCGAGAATTCCAGCCAATCTATGGATCAGCAATAGTCAGATCCTAAGGGGAAAGGACCATCGGCAGATGTTAACATGGTATCTCCGAACCAAACTTGAGCGCAGGAACGAGACCACCTAATCCTTCTATTCTCCGTAGTCATCGTCATATACCGCGTTCAAAACCTGCTAAACAACTTTCAGTACGATTTGTACTGGCCACTGGCTCCCACCCTATGCTTTTGCGTAAGCTTTCTGGTAAGTGGAATGCAAAGGGTAGATCAAGAGGCCTATATAAATGGCTGTAGTTTTTCCTATGCAGGTTCATCAATATTTTATAATAATAATTCATCATGTTTTATTCCATCTCATCCACACATCCATCCATCCATCCCATCACACAAATCTCACCACACTCTCACTCTCTAGGCGGCAAGTACGACTCCCGCTCGTGCCTTGCCTCAACGGCCAACGCCGGATCCAACACAAACCCAGGGGAAGATAGAAGGGACTCCTCTCACTAGTCAAGTGAAGTTGTACTTAGGAAAGGTCCATAGCCGACGAATCGGCATATGTATCGATCGATCAACCAAACTCTGCAGAGGTTTGCACTAACCACAAGATCACCATCATCGACGAAGGCCCTCGTCTAGGCTGATTCCGGGCTACCTTCGAACTAAACACGATGCCACCCTACCACTCAGAACTGGGGCCATACCGGAGTACCACCGGTACGCTGAGACTGTGAGGCGTAGTACCGGGCCCCAAAGGTCACTACGCTGTCTTAGGAGGGTGTGGGTCCTCTTGCCCGTACCTCCCTACACTATCCGCCAACAACCTAGTAGTAGTGGCACCGCCCTAGCTGGTCGTACATCCGTCTCCTCCCCATAAGAGCGAGTGGGGTGCAAGGCTTCCTAAGACCCAGTCCACAGAATATATCAGTCCTTAGGGTGACCAAACAGGACATCTTCACAAGGGCCAACCGATGCTCCGCTCGACGAGACATCTGGCTACCCCGTGCTAAACAACACCTCCCATCCCGGTGCTTCGTCCCACGAAGACACTCCACTCCGGGACCTCTCCCTATCACATGTACCCGCCACAGGTATCTCTCATGGAGAACGCCCAGGTAGCGTCCTCCGGCTAGACTTGTCCTAAGACTCGTCGTAGATCCTGCTCGGTCGACTCAACCCTCACCACACACACCCAAGACGCACGCCAAGATCTCCCCAAATCCATTATCATCTCATTATCCAATTATCGGCACTACGTGCCTTATCCACTCACATCCAATCTCCCACAATGCATCACATCACAGATATAATGCGTAGTAGAAGCAGTAGCAAGTAGTATGCAGCATCTAACCTAACAGCGGGTGTGCGAGGGTTATAGGTTGCAACAAGGCAATGGCTCACAAGCATTTCTACCATGCAACCTATCACAGTTCATTTGCATAAAAGTAAAGCACTAGCAACTACATTATTGCATGTCTAATGGGTTTCTACGAGGTTGGGTGGGATGTGGCACCTGTTGAATGTCATTTCCAAGATCCTCAGTGCACTTGTAGTTGTTCTCATCCAAAGTCCTTCCATCTGCATGTCCTTCTTCCACTGGGTCCCGAACCGATCAACGTTAATCGAAGCAACTACTTGTAAACGTCAAGCAAGGCGAAACAATCAGACCACTAGACCTAGAAGGATTGTGAAGAAGGCGACAGAACACTGAAGAACAACTACACCAAAAGAGCACCGAAGGGAAAACAGTTTAGCCCTCTCGGCGGATATCCGATCCCTGGGCTAAAAGAAATAGGAATGGCTGTTTACCAAGTACAAGTCAGAGTCTTAGCCTAGCCGATACTTCTTGGGTCAACTGAGTCAACCTGTACGGCTTTAATAAATGGCTTAGACTCTAACTCATTCTAAGCAAACACCACAACTTACGGTCTTTCGATCCAAGTGTCATAGGGATCGACAGGAATTGAAAAGACTATGAGCACGAGAAGTTCCGGTCTCTCTCACTCCATACGCCATTGTAGTTGGCGAGAGCCAAGAGAGGGTGGAATAAAGAGAGAAGAAAGGGAAAGTGGTCTACTCCTTCCAATCCACTCGCCATGGTAAGAGACGGGGAATCTGGAAGAGTGACACACAAGAACACGAGTGCTCAAACTACTTGTAGGGTACCACAACCTAGGTGCACTAAATGCACTAAGACATCACCAGGGTTTTTAGCGGTGCGGTTGTCACCACGAGAACGAAGAAATGCTACGGTCGAATAGGTACAAGCGTACAAGAGTTTAAACACGAAGAACCAAAAAGGCGAGAAAGGACACGGGATTCATCTTCCTTTGATCCACTCGCCATAGCAACAGCGGGAATCGTAGAAATGGAATCAAAACACCAAACAAACAAAAGGGCTCAATCCACATATTACTGGATCTACAGGGATTGAGAACAAGAGAGAAGAGGAATGGAGTTCATACTGTTTCGACCAACTCATCATGGAATGAACGACGGTTGGATGAAAGAGATACGACCCCACGATCCAACCCTACTCGTAGGGTACCACGACTGTGCAACTAAATCGGCACGAGGCTTTTCCTAAGGCCCATAGCGATGCGGTTGTCACCACTAGGTCCGAGGGAATGTTCTAGTCAGGATGGTACAAGCATTCGAGGTGGTTAGGATAAACACCCGAGAAATGGGGTAAAGCCCGATAGTCATGGCAAGGGTGACTTGCGGCCATGAGCTTCACCTAACGAGTTGGCCTTCGACAATTCCACGAAGGTTGTCCCCCAATTCGTATCCCACTAGACTAAGTCACTTAGGTCTCGAGTGTGCGGGTAAGAACCGCGTCGATAAAGACATCGAGTCCACGATGACCACGTCTGCGGGACTAGAACAAGAGCTAACGACCGTAGCACGATAGAGTCAACTAAACACAGGGAATGAGTTATGCTCGGCATCGCGATCACGGCGGGTCGAACCCACGATCGAAATGGTCGAACGCACTACCATTCTCCTAACCGGCTCGAAGGCTTGGTCCTCAAGCAAATAACACAAGAACAACGACAACACGAGAGAAGGGACATGCTTGGCACTACGACCATGGCGAGACGAACTCGCGATCGCAACATTCAAACACGTCACTCTCTCAACCAGCTCGACGGCTCGGTCCACAACCAACCCACCACACCACACAGAAAACAACGCACAATGATCCACAACACAATGACTGGCAACACAATCGACGCAAGGACAACACGAAGTAGCACATTTCCATAGCACAAGAGAGGGATAGATAGATAAATAGATAAATAGACCGGCACGAAGGCACGGCACAGGCATGGATATAGATAAATCATATAACAAGTGCATGACATGGATGGATCATATATCGACAAGATAGGAGATGTATGATCATGTACAGATGATAGATAACGAAATGATATATGAACAAATATGATTTAATATGGAGTTCCAACGTCGACTAGGGTTTAGGGGGGGCGTTCGACCTTGCCGAACACGAAGAAGGGCGTAGATCAGCTGCAAGTCTTCTGCTTGGCTGGCTGTGGCTCGCTGCGGCCGGCCGGGAAGGCGACACATCTTCGGCAAAAGCACGATGAGGCCGCTGCTTCCCTGCAACAGTGAGAACCATGGCACGAAGGCCGATCTCAGCATGGTGAACGCAGGAAGGGGAAAACTTTAGTCTTGGCGAGCTCACCAGGGGTTTGGCTTGGCGAAGACATGGACGGGAGCTTGACGTGGTGACCGTGGCGAGGACGGGGACGCGTCGGGGCTCGACGTCGCGCTCGGTGGTCACGGCTCCTGAGCGCGGACGTGGACGTCGCGGGCTTCAGGTCGGCCGTGGCCGGAGCCGGCGTCGCGCATGGCCCTGGGCTTGGGGGCGAGGCCGGGGCTGGTGGCGAGGGCGTGGGCGATGTCGCGGGGTGGCGCAGAACTGCGTTAGGGTCGGGGTCGCAGTGCTTGGCGCGGCATGGTCGTGGTCGTGGCGAGGTCGAGGACGTGGACGCGGAGGGGCGCCGTGCTCACGGTGCTGGCCGAAGACGGGGCTCGGGGGAGAGCTCGCGGTGCAGGGTGCTTGGCGCGCGGCGGATGGCTCCGGTGCATGAGCCGGGGGGAGCTCGTGGTGCTGGCTCAGCTCGACGTCGCGGGGTGGGCGTGGCCGTGGCTCCATGTCGCGGCTCGGTGAAGGGGAGGCCGAGGGGCTTGCGGACACCGAGGCGAGGCAGGTGCGTGCGGGTGCTCGGGTGCGTGCGCGTCGCGGCGGCCGGGGCGAGGGCGAGGACGAAGAGGAAGGGGCGCGGCCGAGGCGTCGAGGATGGCCGAGGCATGCCGAGGAGCTCCGGTTCAGCATGGTGTCCGCGCGGTCGCAGAGGGAGCGTTGGCGGCGGCTGTGGCTTTTATGGCGCAGTGCCCTAGAGTTCCAGAGGCAGCGCGTCCATCCTCCGTGTCCGTGCCGCGAGTGGGACACGCGTGGCAGGGAGCAGGGGGCGTGGGCGCGGCTTTGCCCACCCTGGGCGGCGGCGGCGGCTCCTGGCTGGAGCTGGGCATGCGCTAGGGTTAGGGAGACAGGGCAGGCGCGGCTCTGGGCCTGGTGGGCCACGCGGTGGAAAAGGCCAGGGAGGGGCGCTCCTGGGATGAGGCGAGGTAGGGGAGTGGAGCGGGCCGCAGGCAGAGGGAGAGGAGTGGGCCGCGGCAAGGAGGGGATAGGGAGCAGGCCAGCTGGGCCGCGGCGCCACTGGGCTGAGCAGAGAGGGGATGAGCCAAATGGAGAAGAAAGATAGGAGGGGGGGTGGCCTGGGCTGTACGGAAAGGGAGGGGAAAATAGGAAAAGTTAGCCCAAGAAAGGAAAAGGGATTTCCACATTTGACTTAAAGGATTTTGAGATAAGACCTGGAGAAGATTTAGATTTGATTCGACGAATGATTTGAGGGGGATTTGCCGGTGAAGATTTGAGATGAGACCAAAGAGGGAGGGAGAGCTTGAGAAGAGAACTTCGACAAGAGTTCGGAAAGAATTCAAGAAGTTGAGAAAGGATCTACTTTGCCTGGGAGATAGGCTCAACGAAAATTTAGGAAGATTTTACTATGGATTTGTGCACTCCAAGAGAATCTCAAAACCCTAAACAAGACCCGACTCAAGACGACTCACGAACAACGGCACTCGCCTACAAACAAATCTATATGCATGCGACGTTTTGTTAGCGGGTTAGGATCGAGTTAGATCTAAAAAATATATGCTTCACACGATTACAGGAAAAATTTTAAAAAGTTCATATTTTTGGTTTTCGTAAAAATCCGGGATGTTACAACATCTATCTTTGAAAAGTCTGCCGATAATGAAAGGCAGCATCTTAAAGTCCTGTTTGTTAAAGGAAGAGTTGATGGTCAGCCGATGACCAAGATATTGATTGATGGTGGAGCTGCTATCAACATCATGCCGTATGCAGTCTATCGGATGCTTGGAAAAGGAGATCAAGATTTGACCAAGACCGATATGATGCTAAAAGACTTTGAAGGAAACGTGTCTTCGGTTAAGGGAGCCATCTGTGTTGAGTTGACCATCGGTAGCAAAACCTTGCCGACAACTTTCTTTGTGATCAGTGCAAAAGGTGCCTATAATCTGTTGCTAGGAAGAGACTGGATTCATGCCAATTGTTGCATTCCATCAACCATGCACCAATGCTTGGTCCAGTGGGTAAGTGACAAGATTGAGATTGTCCGAGGAGATTCTTCCTATGTTATTGCATCGGCAGAGGCAGACACGTATGAAAGGACTAGGTGCTTCTCAGGAGAGATTTGGGAGAAAGATTTCCTCAAAGTTGCCGATTATGAAATTCCATCGATCCAAGCAGTCGGTTCTGATGAGGAGTTTAATGGATAGGTTCGCCGATGATGGAAAATTGGGCCAGGGATTCACATCGGCCGATGATTTAATAGAGGTAGATATAGGTAGTGGTGATAAACCTAGACCTACTTTTATTAGTGCTAAGTTAAATTCCAAGTGTAAGCAGCAGTTAACCGACTTGTTAAAGGAATATAAAGATTGCTTTGCTTGGGATTATACTGAGATGCCTGGTTTGGACCGATCAATTGTTGAACATCGGTTACCTATCAAGTCTGGATTTCGGCCACATCAGCAACCAGCTCGCCGATGTAATCCTAATATTCTTCCTGATATCAAAGCCGAAATAACTAAACTTATCGAGGCCAAATTTATTCGGCAATGTCGGTATGCCGAGTGGATTTCCAATGTGGTTCCAGTCTACAAGAAAAATGGAAAGCTTCGGGTTTGTATTGATTTCAGGAATCTCAATAAAGCTACACCGATGGATGGTTACCCAATGCCGGTTGCCGATCTGCTAGTTGATGCTGCGGCTGGGCATCGGATCATCAGCTTTATGGATGGCAATGCAGGATACAATCAAATATTCATGGCTAAAGAGGATATTCCAAAGACTGCATTTAGATGTCCTGGTCATGTTGGGCTGTTTGAGTGGATAGTCATGACCTTTGGCTTGAAAAATGCTGGTGCTACTTATCAAAGGGCCATGAATTTTATCTTTCATGAGTTCATCGGCAAGATGGTGGAAATTTATATTGATGATGTGGTGGTCAAGTCTGGGGATTTTGCAAGACATCTTGCCGATTTGCGAAAAGTGTTAGAATGCACAAGGAAGCATGGTTTAAAGATGAATCCCAACAAGTGTGCATTTGGTGTATCGGCAGGGCAATTCCTTGGTTTCATGGTGCATCAAAGAGGGATTGAGATTAGCAGAAGATCCATTGATGCTATCAACAAAATAGTTGCTCCTACTAACAAAACTGAGCTCCAGTCCTTGATCGGCAAGGTAAATTTTATCCGAAGGTTTATATCTAATTTGTTTGGTAAAATTCGCGCTTTTAGTCCTTTGCTTAAATTGAAAGCCGATCAAGAGTTCATATGGGGAAAGGAGCAACAGTTGGCCTTAGATGAAATCAAGAATTATTTGGTAAATCCTCTAGTTCTGATTCCACCTCAGCAAGGAAAGCCCAGATTGTATTTATCTACCGATGGGGTGGTCATCGGTTCGGCTTTGATTCAAGAATTTGAAGGGAAGGAGCGTGTAATTTACTATTTAAGCAGAAGGTTGATTAATGCTGAGACCAGGTATTCGGCTATTGAGAAACTATGCTTATGCTTGTATTTCCACTGTATTAAGTTGAGGCATTATTTACTATCGGCCGAATGCACTGTTATATGTAAAGATGATGTGGTCTGATACATGCTATCTATGCCGATCATGAGTGGTAGAATCGGTAAGTGGATTTTGGCACTGTCGGAATTTGATCTACGTTACGAATCAGCTAAAGCGGTTAAAGAACAGGTTATGGCCGATTTTGTGACCCAGCATTGCGGTACAGTGGAGACTCTGGAAATTGTGCCTTGGACACTCTTCTTTGATGGATCCACGTGTGACCGGGAGGCAGGAATCAGCATAGTGTTAATTTCCCCTCGAGGAAGGAGGTATGAGTTCTCCTTGCCGATTGTTGCCACGTCAACAAATAATCAAGCTGAGTATCAATCTTTGATAAGGGGATTGGAATTGTTAAGAGAAGTTCATGCTGATGCTGTTGAGGTCTTCGGAGATTCTATGCTGGTTATAAATCAATTGGCTGGAAGTTATGAATGCCAAAGTGAGGTATTAATAACATATTACGAAAGGAGTATGCAACTGTTAAGGGAGTTCAAGGATTTCCGATTAGAGCACGTTCCTCGGTTGCATAATGAAGAGGCTAATCGTTTGGCTCAGCATGCCTCGGGATATCAACCCATGTTAAACGCAATATCGGCAATCGGTGTCGATGATTGGAGAAAAGAAATTGTTGATTATTTGAAAGATCCGTCCAAGAAAGTTGAGAGACGTGTTCGGTTTCAAGCTACCAAGTATGTGCTCCTTGAAGATGAATTATATTATCGAACTATTGATGGGATTCTTCTCAGGTGCTTAGGTAATAATGAGGCTAAGTGTTTGATTGGGGAGATCCATGAAGGAGTATGTGGAGCACATCGGTCGGCTTTTAAGATGAAGTGAATGATTAGGAGGAATGGGTATTATTGGCCGACCATACTTGAAGATTGCTTTAAATATTTCAAGGGGTGTCAAGGATGTCAGAAATTTGGCAATGTTCAAAGAGCACCCGCATCGGCCATGAATCCTATCATCAAACCTTGGCCGTTCCGAGGATGGGCTATTGATCTAATCGGCCAGATTTATCCGCCATCCAGCAAAGGACATAAGTTTATCTTGGTTGCCACCGATTATTTCACCAAGTGGGTTGAAGCTATTCCTTTGAAGAAAGTCACATCGGCCAATATGATTGATTTTGTGAAGGAGCATATTATTTACCAATTTGGAATTCCTCAAACAATCACTACCGATCACGGTACTATGTTTACATCAGGAGAGTTTGATGAGTTTGCAATCGGTATGGGAATTAAAGTATTAAATTCTTCTCCTTATTATGCTAAAGCTAATGGGCAGGCCGAAGTGTCTAACAAAGGGATTATCAAACTTATTAAACAGAAGATTGAGGAGAACCCTAGAAAGTGGCATACATTGTTGAGTGAAGCTTTATGGTCATATCGGATGGCTTGTCATGGGTCGACCAAAGTTTCACCTTATCAGTTGGTGTATGGACATGATTTAGTGCTACCTTGGGAGATTAAAACTGGATCTAGGCGATTATCTTCTCAAGATCAATTAGCTGTCGATGATTATACTACTTTAATGACAGATGAGTTGGATGATCTAGCAGGGCACCGGCTAAGGGCTTTGATGAGTATAGAAGAGAATAAGAAGAGAGTTGCCTGGTGGTATGATAAGAAGGTAAAGGCTAAGGATTTTGCCGATGGAGACTTGGTATGGAAGCTAATCTTACCGTTTGGGACTAAAGATTTAAAATTTGGGAAGTGGTCTCCCAATTGGGAGGGTCCGTATGGAATAAATCGATCTGCTCCTGGCAACGCCTATATCTTAGAAACTCTTGAAGGAGTTGAGTTTCCTAGGGCATTAAATGGCAAATATCTAAAGAAATATTATCCCAGCATATATGGGTCGATGCATAAAAGTTTAAGTGCCAATAATATTCCTATCGGCTGGATTAAACTGTGTTTGGGGCCGGACTTAATGTTTTAAAAGGGTGCCGATAACAGTCCTATCGGCTGGACCAAAATAATCAAGAGAACGGAGCAAAGTGTGCCGCCGATAAGGAATTCATATGTTTAACAAAGCTTGGATCGTCGATATGGCGCGTAGACAGATCTGGTTGGCCTCTTCGATTTCCTTCATGTCATCATCGGCAGAGCCCTCCACTGGTTTCAGCTTCTTCTTCATCTGCAGTGCTTTGCGGGCTTGGACATTTCGCTCCTGCTCAAGAAGCTTGATCACCTCAGGCAGCTGGCTTTCTTCCTGTTGGGCTTGAGATAGAGCTTCTTCTACCTGTTTGAGTTCTGCCAACAGGGGTTCTCGATCTCTTTGCCGATAGATCAGAAATCTTGTGCTTCAGAACATCTCTTGAGGATTTCAGAACGCCGATGCTCTTATGCTTCTCATCGGCAAGGAGTTTCACTTTCATCATCTCCTCTGAGAGCTGAGCGTGAGCAGCTCTATCGGCAAGACGCTGAGCAGCCTTTTGATACTGCAGCTGACGACTCTCTAAATGTGCAGCCTGGAAAAGAATCTCCACGGCATCGGTGGGGATTTGACCTCTGAGAGCCTTGAATAGGACATTGGCTGGGTCAGAGTCATCGACCAATTGCGCTGTATCTTGGTGGAGAAGGGCTGACAGCTCCGCTAGCTTTGCTTTGATCTTTACCGATGAGATTCCAATTGCTCGAGAAGAACTGGCTTCTTCGCTTTCATCCTCAGAAATGTCGATGGCAAAGGAGAACAAGCTGTCAGGAGAGTCCTGTTCCTGAAAAGGAGAATAAAATAAGTTATTCTACAATCAAACATTGATAAACAATACAAAATAAGGAACGAGTAACTTACTTGCTTTAGAGCTATCTCTCGACTCTGACTAGATGATGCCGATGGAACCACTGGCTGATCGGCTGGAATTGCCGATGAAACTGTGTCAGCTGAAAGATTGACAAAAGTGATTGACAAAATGGAAAAATAGGTTCATCGGCAATAAATGGAAAATATGTTACCTTGAGGAGGTGCAGAACTAGTCTGGATCGAGGAAACCGTCGATGCTACGATTGAGCTTGTTGGATCGGCGGTCTGCTCGTGTACGTCAGCCAATGTTTCTTCTGGCTGAGGTTCTTCTGTTTGAGGTTCTTCCTGTGGTTGAGGGGGAGATGGTGCTTGTTGTATCTGGACTTCTGGAGAAGAGGGAGAAGATTCCACCGGGATCGGTGACCTCGGAGGAGGGGAAGGTGTTGCTATTCTCTGGCGCTTCGCTTGGGTTCTGGTACTCTTGGAGCCTTTTCTCTTTGGTTGGCTGGACTGGGGGCATCGGCAGTTGTACTTCTAGTCTTTGCCGATGTGCCAGTGTGCTGATACAACAGTAAGAAGTTTTGTGAATACAAGTACAACAGGGTATAAGAATGGAATCGGTATAAAGTGAAGGATTAAAAACTTTACCTTGAAGGCTTGTGCTAAGGCAGTGGCGGCTACCGATGGGGATGTCTTCGTTCGCCTGGTGGTGACTTTCTTGAGGCGCACACCTCGATGTATTATAGCAGCCAAGGTTGGAGCCTTGTTGCCGATCGAGGAGATCGGGCCTGATGGAAAAAGCTCAATCGGCTTGCCACTCCTGCTGACCGATGGAAGTAAAAGTGATAGGATTAAAACATTGGTTTAGAAATGTAACACTCCCGTGTTAAGCGAACTAAAAATGGGACATGTCATCATGAGCATTGCATCAAAAATATGTTAAGCACACACTAATGCATTAACCTAAAATAAGTTTATTTTGGATGAATGTGTTTAGGAATTTAAGTGTGTTTATTTTATGTATGGATGCTTGTTTGGAGTTTAAAAACGTTGGGTGAGAGTTTTCCGAGAAGCTTAAGGGGGGAAAACCCTAGTTTCCAAAACCCTAAATTGCCCCCTTTTGTGTAATTCAAAAACCAAGCAAAATTTGAAGTTGAGTCCAAAAGCAAAGTTGTAGATCTTGTCAAGATGTACAACTTTGGTGTTTTGAGTTTTTGAAGTTTCAAAGCAAAATTCAAAGTAATTTTGAAAATACAGATTTCCGGAAAATGTCCCCTTTTCTAAATTGAATCACAAATTCAAAATTTATTTGGAATTTTGAAAACTTGTCAACATGAAAGTTGTAGAGCTTGAAAAGTTGAACAACTTTCATGTTGGAAGTTTTTCAAGTTGTTGTGTAAAATCAAAAGTAATTTCTGAAATTCTGTTTTGCCCCAATTCAAAAATTTGGAGTTAAACTTGAATTTCAAACTGTTTGGCTCAAATTCATCCCTTTCCATTTCAAATCTGTCTTTGGTCATTAAAGATGTTTTGTAGCTCACAAAATTTTGTACAACTTTTATTTTGGTGAACTTTTGACTTTAGTTCAAACTTTGGCTGGTTTTCACAAAAGACAAAAAGGGGGGGAAGGATAGAGTCGGCAACAGTGGCCGATGTGGACCTCGGTGACCTGTCCACCGCGGCCGCCGTCCGTGAAGCGCCGCCTGCGAGCGTGAGGGCACGCAGCTGCTTGGCTGCCTGTGTCGCCAGGCGACGTGGAAGCCGGCCGTTGCTTCCATTCGCGCTGTAAGCCGCGTCACCGGTCGACGCGTCTCCGTTTACCTCCGAGGGCGCCGATAAGTGACAACCGTACCACCGCGAAATTCGCCGTCGGCACGCCCTTCCCATCTCCCCAGTGTACCGTGTCCGCTTCGCCCATGTCCTAGCTACTTCCTGGATCCCTCACCCCGCGCTCTAACCCCTTGAAGCTCTCAGTCGAGCCTTTCTTCCTCAGCTCCGGCCATCTTCCGTCGCGAGTACCTCACCGCGGGTAGGCCTGCTCCGAGCTCCTCTACCGCCGTCGTTTGCTTCGCTGAAGTCGCGGTGAGCCACCGATACTTATGCGCCATCCTTTTCGCGTTCTTCCTGCTCGACGTGGCCGGCGTTGGCTCGGCCGAGGTGGCCGTCCGCCGCGTCCGTGGCCGTGGAAGCTAGACTAGGGGAGAGCGAGTGTTTAGGGGGTCCAGAGGTGCGCCTTGATGTGGGGAACGCGACCAGCGAGTCGCGAAGGACGATGATGGCGCGGTTGGCTCGGTCGCGCCGTCGAATCGGCCGGCGGGAGCTTGAAGGCGAAGCTGACAGCGGGGGCCCGCTGTCAGCGACGTCCTGAAGGGGGGACGAAGGCGCGGGCGCGCGCGCAGTGCCCACTTGGGCCGAGCGGGAGCAGGCCGGCCAGCAGGCCGAGTTCCCGGGCCGCTCGTGACACAGTGGCTTTTTCTTTTTCTTTTCCTGCAGTTTTTAAATTATGTTTGAATTTGTGTAGTAAATTTTGTGCTAATCCAAAAATTTTGAGAATTTTTGTATGGCTTTCTTAAAATGAGTAGAACACATGAAAAATATTAGATTCCATTTTCTGGCAGTTTGAATATATATAAAAATTTGCCCTGTTTAATAATAAATAAATCTTCCATGATTTTTAACAATTTATAGGTATATCCAAAAATCATGAAATTTAATATGTGATTTGGTGTAACTGATATCTAGCTTCATGATTAATTTCAGCTCTGTTTGATCAAGTATGCTCTGTTTCTTGATAAAGCTATTTAAAATGCTTATAAAAGAAATAGAAATAATTAATCCCTTTAGGGTTTGGGTGATACTTTGGATTGTTTGACAACCATGGTCACTTAGCATGATATGCTCCCTGGTTATGGTTTATTTTCGTATAAATAATCTTTATGATATGATAGATTCACAATATTGCTTAATAAAGATGATAAAATTTGTTTAGAAATAATCTATGTTTTTGGGTAGCTAAGTTAGTTGTTTCTATACCGTGAAGGTAAATTGTACTCGAGATAATCATAGTTTGTTGTTGTCATTCAAGAATATGTAACCTGTCTTTATCATACCTTGAGTATATCATAATCATGCATATGCACTTTTACGTATAGAATACGCTCCGGAAGAATCTGATCCCCAGTGGGTTTCTTCCGAGTTTGTGGATCCTTCGAGAGTAGTTGAGTTGCCGAACGTCCCTTCCGATCAAGGCAAGCCCCGGACATTAAACCCTATCCTTGTATTTTCATAAAGTTATTTGTATCACTTGAGTTAATATGATGCATTAGGTGAATAGGAGTTGAGTGGATCCTATTTGCTGCATTATCTACCTTGATAATTTCCGTATTTACCTTGATACCTGCTTTATGAAAATGCTTAGTATGCTTAGCCATGATTATTAGATAGGTTTTCAAATGAGAAAGTTTGAAGGGTTGTTGTGGAATACTTTTATGGTTAATGATGTTTAACTTGAGACCGGTCGGTGGACTTGCTTTAAGAATGGAGTCTTAAAGTAGTGTTTCCAACTGTGTCGATTAAGGACCGTACCGTTGATTGGCCTGTTGTGATTGAGACCTTTGAGTACAGCCCACATGCGGCGGTAAGCCTTACCTATAGCTATTCCGATACTTGAGAACGGCTAACCGCGTACTGGGAGTGGAAAGATGGCGAGAGTAGCGTGTACCCACCTTACGGATCTGAGATGACCGGGAAACATCTAGATTGGCTGTAGGATGGTGGTGTACTGTACTCTCGGGTGACGCTGGACCCGTTCTTGTATGGGAGGATCTATAGAAAAGGTTGACATATGCAAGATTAAGTTCTACATATGTCGTGTGGTACTGAATCCCCAGCTGGGTTTAATCGATTCGAATCGCCGTGTTTCCTCGGATATGGAGCCTCAATCCTCGTACCATCATCGTAGTAATAAGTGAATCTTTGGTATAAGAAAGAGATGAGTTGTTTATGCAAGTTGGATAATGATCTTGGCTAGTTATAAGTGATAATCTTGAGTTAAAACTTGAAAGTAGGCTTTAATCTTAGTAAGCTTTTATGCAAAAGAAATACTTGATCTTGTTAAAGCTTTACCTTGAATTCCCATAGCCTGCATACTTGAGTCTTCACCTCTTTTATAGTCGGTTAAGTCTTGTTGAGTACTTTCGTACTCAGGGTTTTATTAACCCATGTTGCAGGTGAATCTCTTGATTATCATTTCGATGGTCATGGTTACTTTACTCTTGTGGAGGAAAGTGACGATGAGGTTTCTGATGTGTGACCTTGGGCAAGTAAAAGTCGTTGTGTGAATCTATGGTTTATATAATAATAAAGTTCCGAAGCCTTTATGTATCAAATGCTTATGGTTTGTAAACTATGAACTTAAGTTTCAATCTATGTTATGTAACCTTTCCGCTTTTACTCTGATTTCTCTTATCTATGAAATGTTGTAATACTGTCATGCTTGATGAGGGAATTCCTGAAAAGATTGTTACGTGGATGATTCGGGTTTCCCGAGGACACCCGACAGACTTCTTGAGTCATTTGGAACTCGTGCACGTCGATCAGAAGTCTTTGGGACAATGATGTATGCATGTGGGCCATTTAATTCAGGAGGTTCTGCCACAGCTGGTATCAGAGCAGGTTTCCCTTAGAAAGTATAGCAGTATTCGATTTTGAAAACTTCAAAAGCTTTTGAGTCAAACTAAATTCCAAATTAGTTTGGGTCCAAATTGCTTCTAAGCTTGTCTTATGCTTCTAACTTGTCTCAATTCATTCTGTAGACTTATCCTTCTATCTAAATGGATATGTTCTTAGTATAATTATGGTGATATTTATATACAAGGAACAATGCTTATGATATTATAATATTGCCCTATTTATGAAAAGAACGTTTATGCACTTTTATATCAAGTGACTAATTTAAAGTTAATTATTTGTTTGATGTATGTCTTGTTCGTAAGTACGTTTCATGCATCATTATTGTTAACATATAATTAACTTTCCTCCTTAAAGTTGTTAATAATTAGAGGTAATATGTCCATCTAATTGTAAAACTCTATCCTTTAACCTTGGAACATATATAGTTCTAATATTCAAAATAAAAATATTTTGGCAGATGGCTCGTACCCGCCTAACCGCTCGCAAGTCCACCGGAGGTCGTGTCCCCAGGCACCAGTTGGCACCAAGGGATCCGCCACCCTCCGATAGCAGCGACAGCAGCACTGACAACTCCAGCGACGGAAACGGGAGTGACACCAGCGGAGGTCCCCCTTCGCCAAGGACCTACAGGCTTATGAAGAATGATCTGCGCCTGATGCTCACTGACAACATCAATATGGAGGTTCAGCTGTACCATATGGCAGGGTATGTGGTCACTCTTGAGGCTTATGCCAACACCCTCCATGAGGAAGTGCACCAGCTGCAGGATGCCCTCAATCCACCCGAGGCTCCTGAAGCAGCAGAGGAAGGACCAGTTGTCATCCAAGTGGATAGTGATACTTCTGAGGATGAAGCAGAGGAGCCAGGAACTCCCACTCCAGATGAGGGTGTTACCACCAGTGACTCGGAGATGGATGACGACTAGGTGTTGAGAAGGCAAGAAGTATGACCGAGTGTGATCTTCTGACTTTGTAACTTAGTTTGTCAGAAAACCTCTAGTATGGGAAGTTGTGTAAGATAGTGGTTTCAAGTAGTCCTGCCCGGGAGCGGACTTGTATGATAAATAAGATGAACTGTTTGTGCTATGTAAGCCATGATGTATGATGGTTAAGTATGCATGTTAATTAAAGTGTGATGTGTTTTTAAACAGATGTCTGTTAACAACCATGGAGCTAGTTCTTCCCAGGGTGGGGATGATTTTCCTAATGCACCACCAGTTCCACCCTCCTTGGCTGATGCAATTGCAGCATTGGTTAATGCAACAACTCTGTTAGCACAAAATCAGAATGCTGGTCAGCGTGGCCGTGGTCGCCATAACAGAGAAGAAACCACATATGTTGACTTCACAGATACTCGTCCCCCAGTATTCACAAAAGCTGATGAACCTCTTGAAGCTGAGGATTGGCTTCGCACTATGGAACAAAAGTTCAGTCTCATCAACTGTACTGAAACTCAGAAGCCAGCTTTTGCCGCTCAGCAGCTGAGAGGAGCAGCAGGAGTTTGGTGGGAAAATTTACTAGCTGTTCAACCAGCCCGCCACCGAATCACTTGGGGAGAATTCAAGGAAGCCTTCAGGGCTCATTACATTCCCAAGGGAGTTATGAAAATGAAGCTCGAAGAGTTCTTAGCTCTCCGTCAGGGGTATGACTCAGTTATACAGTATATTGGAAAGTTTAATCATCTGTCCCAATATGCAATTGAGCAAGTCAACACTGATGAAAAGAAGAAGGATTGTTTCATGAGAGGTTTGAATACAAAGCTTCAGCTGATGATGGCATCATGTGGCAATATATCTTATCATGAGGCAGTGAACATTGCTATCTCCAGTGAAGAAAAGAACCGCAAACATAAGGAGGCTAAGAAGAAGAAGGGGTTTGTCTCAGGGTCTGGATCATCTGGCGGCAACAAGAAGCGCCAGAGGCTCATATATCACCCAGCTCAGCAGTTCCGCCCATCTTATCGCCCTCCTCATCAGCCGCCTCAGCAGCAGAATATGCAGAGGAATTTTGCAAGGCCGACAATGCCATTCAATGTTCAACGTCAGCCAAATGTTCCTGCCATCCGTCCGCCAATGTCACAAGCTGTAAACAACCCTTGTTACAATTGTGGGAAGAGTGGACATTTTTCTCGTGAATGTCCATATCCAAGGCAAAATATTCCAAATGCCAATGCACCAAGACCAGTTGGAAATCAGCAAGCAAATCCCAACAAAGGTAATGTCCAGAATCAGCAGAAGGGTAAGGGTACTCAGAAAACAGGAAGGGTTTTCCATACTCAAGTTGAAGCTATACCTGAGGGAGAGCCAGTGATGCTTGGTATGTTCCCTGTTGCCCAACACCCAGCACTTACACTTTTTGATTCTGGAGCATCACATACTTTCATGAATAGAGCATTTGCGAAAAAGTATAATATACCTATTGGTGCAACCAAAGATGAGTTCTTTATACAGTCACCTGGGGGTCGACTATGCACTAAGGAAATGGTACATCAGGTACCAATAGACTTGGGTGGATATATATTTCCAACATCCATGATAGTGTTAAAAGATCCGAGTATAGATGTGATCTTGGGTATGAACTGGATGAGTCAGAGAGGTGCAGTTATAGACACCTTAAATAGAACTATCAGGGTCAACTTACCTAATAGCAAATCTCAACTTCTTATCCATCTTCCTACCCTTAAGAGAGCAGTTGAGCAAGTATGTGCTACCTCTGTTAAGGAAATCAAGGATATTCCAGTGGTATGTGAGTTTCCTGATGTGTTTCCAGAAGATTTACCTGGTTTGCCACCGGATCGTGATGTGGAGTTTGAGATAGAACTCAAGCCAGGGACAGCACCAATATCTAGAAGAGCTTATAGAATGCCACCAAAAGAATTAGCAGAATTGAAAACTCAGTTGCAAGAATTGATGGATAAAGGTTTCATTCGACCTAGTTCCTCACCATGGGGTTGTCCGGCAATCTTTGTGAAGAAAAAGGACCATACCTTAAGGCTATGTGTAGACTATCGTCCTTTGAATGAGGTAACAATCAAGAATAAGTATCCTTTGCCCCGTATTGATCTTCTCTTTGATCAACTAACTGGTGCTAAGGTATTTTCAAAGATAGACTTGAGATCGGGGTATCATCAAATTAAGATCAAGCCAAAAGATGTTCCGAAAACAGTATTCACTACCAGATATGGTTTGTATGAGTATCTGGTCATGTCTTTCGGTCTGACAAATGCCCCAGCACATTTTATGTATCTGATGAATTCAGTGTTTATGCCAGAGTTAGATAAGTTCGTGGTGGTATTCATTGATGACATTCTCATCTATTCCAAAACTAAAGAAGAGCATGAAGAGCATCTCAGGATAGTGTTGACTCGCCTGAGAGAACATCAGTTATATGCTAAGTTTAGCAAGTGTGAATTCTGGATAGATGAAGTCCAATTTTTGGGTCATGTTCTGTCAGCTGAAGGTGTTGCAGTAGACCCAAGCAAAGTTCAAGAAGTTCTAGACTGGAAGTCACCAACTTCAGTACATCAAGTTCGGAGTTTCTTAGGATTAGCAGGGTATTATCGCAGGTTTATCCCTGATTTCTCCAAGATCTCTAAACCAATGACAACGCTGCTGAAGAATGATACCAAGTTTGTGTGGTCATCCGAATGTGAAGAAGCTTTTCGGACTTTGAAAAAGTTGTTGACCACTGCACCAGTGCTAGCTCAACCTGATATTGAAAAATCTTTTGATGTGTATTGTGATGCTTCAGGCAAAGGCATTGGGTGTGTACTAATGCAAGAAGGCAGAGTCATTGCATATGCTTCACGACAACTTAAGCGTCATGAAGAGCATTATCCAACCCATGATCTAGAGTTGGCAGCTGTAGTCCATGCTCTGAAGATCTGGCGACATTATCTATTGGGCAATACTTGTCACATATATACTGATCATAAGAGTTTGAAATACATCTTTACTCAGTCAGAGTTGAATATGCGCCAGAGAAGATGGTTAGAACTGATAAAAGATTATGATATTGAGGTACATTATCACCCAGGCAAAGCCAATGTAGTGGCAGATGCACTCAGTCGAAAGAGTCATTGCAATTGTCTGGAAGTTAAGCCAATAAACCTTACCTTGTGTTATGAATTTGAGAAGTTAAGTCTTGAAATGATCCCACAAGGAAGTCTTGCAAATATGACAATTCAGTCATCTATCAAAGATCAGATTATTACAGCTCAGAGAGAAAATAAGGGTATGAGCTTTTTGAAAGAAAAGATCCAGTCTGAGCAGAATTCCAAGTTCAGAATAGATGAAGCTGGAGTGATTTGGTTCAAGGATCGTTTAGTAGTTCCAAAGGTCCCTGAACTCAGAAAACAAATTCTTGATGAAGCTCATGCAACAAGACTTTCAATCCATCCAGGCAGTAATAAGATGTATCATGATTTGAAACAAAGATTCTGGTGGACTAAGATGAAGCTTGAAATTGCTAGTTATGTGGCTAGATGCGATACTTGTCAAAAAGTAAAAGCAGTTCATCTTAGGTCTGCTGGAGAATTGCAACCATTGCCAATTCCATCCTGGAAATGGGATGACATTAGTATGGACTTCATAGTGGGTTTACCCAGAACCTCGAGAGGGTTTGATTCCATATGGGTCATTGTTGATCGTCTGACCAAATCAGCTCATTTCATTCCAGTAAGAAAAGATTATCGAGCTTCTGACTATGCTAAGATATACTTTAACAGAATTGTGAGTCTACATGGTGTTCCAAAGACTATTGTATCTGATAGAGGGACACAATTTGTGAATGCTTTCTGGAAGCATCTGCATAAGTCCTTGGGTACTAAACTTCTGCATAGTACAGCTTATCATCCACAGACTGGAGGTCAGACTGAAAGAGTCAATCAGATCTTAGAAGATATGTTAAGATCTTGTGTGCTCAGTTATTCAGAGAAGTGGCACGAATGTTTGCCTTTAGCAGAATTCTCTTATAATAATAGTTATCAAGAGAGCATTAAGATGGCACCATTCGAAGCTCTGTATGGCAGAAGGTGTAGGACACCTTTGAATTGGTCAGAACCTGGAGAACATAGTCTCTTCGGGGTTGACTTAGTCAAAGAAACCGAAGAAAAAGTCAGGCTCATTCGAGAGAACATGAAGGTAGCACAGTCCAGGCAAAAGAGTTATGCTGATAAGAGACGTCGATCTCTTAGCTTTGAGGTTGGTGATTATGTATACCTCAAAGTGTCACCTATGAAAGGAGTCACTCGTTTTGGAGTAAAAGGAAAATTGGCACCTCGATATATAGGTCCATATCAAATTCTTGAAAGATGTGGGAAGATGGCATATCGTCTAGATTTACCACCCCAGTTGTTATCAGTTCACAATGTGTTCCATGTCTCTCAATTAAAGAAATGTCTTCAAGTGCCTGATCATGTCATTCATGTTGAAGAAATAGAGTTAAAGCCTGATCTGACATATTCAGAGTATCCTATCAAGATTCTGGATCAAAAAGATCGAGTCACTCGTAGAAGAACTATCAAATATTACAAGGTGCAATGGAATCAACATACTGAAGATGAAGCCACGTGGGAATCCGAAGAGTTTCTCTTAGGAAGTTTTCCTGAGTTTCTTTCTTCTGTCTTACCCTTGTAATCTATAGTGTTATAATCTACCCCTGTTTTTGTAAAGGTTGGTTTTGGAAGTCCTTGACAAACTTCCTTTTCCATTAGTTAGACTGTAAGGTAAATCTCGGGACGAGATTTCTTTAAGGGGGAAAGAGCTGTAACACTCCCGTGTTAAGCGAACTAAAAATGGGACATGTCATCATGAGCATTGCATCAAAAATATGTTAAGCACACACTAATGCATTAACCTAAAATAAGTTTATTTTGGATGAATGTGTTTAGGAATTTAAGTGTGTTTATTTTATGTATGGATGCTTGTTTGGAGTTTAAAAACGTTGGGTGAGAGTTTTCCGAGAAGCTTAAGGGGGGAAAACCCTAGTTTCCAAAACCCTAAATTGCCCCCTTTTGTGTAATTCAAAAACCAAGCAAAATTTGAAGTTGAGTCCAAAAGCAAAGTTGTAGATCTTGTCAAGATGTACAACTTTGGTGTTTTGAGTTTTTGAAGTTTCAAAGCAAAATTCAAAGTAATTTTGAAAATACAGATTTCCGGAAAATGTCCCCTTTTCTAAATTGAATCACAAATTCAAAATTTATTTGGAATTTTGAAAACTTGTCAACATGAAAGTTGTAGAGCTTGAAAAGTTGAACAACTTTCATGTTGGAAGTTTTTCAAGTTGTTGTGTAAAATCAAAAGTAATTTCTGAAATTCTGTTTTGCCCCAATTCAAAAATTTGGAGTTAAACTTGAATTTCAAACTGTTTGGCTCAAATTCATCCCTTTCCATTTCAAATCTGTCTTTGGTCATTAAAGATGTTTTGTAGCTCACAAAATTTTGTACAACTTTTATTTTGGTGAACTTTTGACTTTAGTTCAAACTTTGGCTGGTTTTCACAAAAGACAAAAAGGGGGGGAAGGATAGAGTCGGCAACAGTGGCCGATGTGGACCTCGGTGACCTGTCCACCGCGGCCGCCGTCCGTGAAGCGCCGCCTGCGAGCGTGAGGGCACGCAGCTGCTTGGCTGCCTGTGTCGCCAGGCGACGTGGAAGCCGGCCGTTGCTTCCATTCGCGCTGTAAGCCGCGTCACCGGTCGACGCGTCTCCGTTTACCTCCGAGGGCGCCGATAAGTGACAACCGTACCACCGCGAAATTCGCCGTCGGCACGCCCTTCCCATCTCCCCAGTGTACCGTGTCCGCTTCGCCCATGTCCTAGCTACTTCCTGGATCCCTCACCCCGCGCTCTAACCCCTTGAAGCTCTCAGTCGAGCCTTTCTTCCTCAGCTCCGGCCATCTTCCGTCGCGAGTACCTCACCGCGGGTAGGCCTGCTCCGAGCTCCTCTACCGCCGTCGTTTGCTTCGCTGAAGTCGCGGTGAGCCACCGATACTTATGCGCCATCCTTTTCGCGTTCTTCCTGCTCGACGTGGCCGGCGTTGGCTCGGCCGAGGTGGCCGTCCGCCGCGTCCGTGGCCGTGGAAGCTAGACTAGGGGAGAGCGAGTGTTTAGGGGGTCCAGAGGTGCGCCTTGATGTGGGGAACGCGACCAGCGAGTCGCGAAGGACGATGATGGCGCGGTTGGCTCGGTCGCGCCGTCGAATCGGCCGGCGGGAGCTTGAAGGCGAAGCTGACAGCGGGGGCCCGCTGTCAGCGACGTCCTGAAGGGGGGACGAAGGCGCGGGCGCGCGCGCAGTGCCCACTTGGGCCGAGCGGGAGCAGGCCGGCCAGCAGGCCGAGTTCCCGGGCCGCTCGTGACACAGTGGCTTTTTCTTTTTCTTTTCCTGCAGTTTTTAAATTATGTTTGAATTTGTGTAGTAAATTTTGTGCTAATCCAAAAATTTTGAGAATTTTTGTATGGCTTTCTTAAAATGAGTAGAACACATGAAAAATATTAGATTCCATTTTCTGGCAGTTTGAATATATATAAAAATTTGCCCTGTTTAATAATAAATAAATCTTCCATGATTTTTAACAATTTATAGGTATATCCAAAAATCATGAAATTTAATATGTGATTTGGTGTAACTGATATCTAGCTTCATGATTAATTTCAGCTCTGTTTGATCAAGTATGCTCTGTTTCTTGATAAAGCTATTTAAAATGCTTATAAAAGAAATAGAAATAATTAATCCCTTTAGGGTTTGGGTGATACTTTGGATTGTTTGACAACCATGGTCACTTAGCATGATATGCTCCCTGGTTATGGTTTATTTTCGTATAAATAATCTTTATGATATGATAGATTCACAATATTGCTTAATAAAGATGATAAAATTTGTTTAGAAATAATCTATGTTTTTGGGTAGCTAAGTTAGTTGTTTCTATACCGTGAAGGTAAATTGTACTCGAGATAATCATAGTTTGTTGTTGTCATTCAAGAATATGTAACCTGTCTTTATCATACCTTGAGTATATCATAATCATGCATATGCACTTTTACGTATAGAATACGCTCCGGAAGAATCTGATCCCCAGTGGGTTTCTTCCGAGTTTGTGGATCCTTCGAGAGTAGTTGAGTTGCCGAACGTCCCTTCCGATCAAGGCAAGCCCCGGACATTAAACCCTATCCTTGTATTTTCATAAAGTTATTTGTATCACTTGAGTTAATATGATGCATTAGGTGAATAGGAGTTGAGTGGATCCTATTTGCTGCATTATCTACCTTGATAATTTCCGTATTTACCTTGATACCTGCTTTATGAAAATGCTTAGTATGCTTAGCCATGATTATTAGATAGGTTTTCAAATGAGAAAGTTTGAAGGGTTGTTGTGGAATACTTTTATGGTTAATGATGTTTAACTTGAGACCGGTCGGTGGACTTGCTTTAAGAATGGAGTCTTAAAGTAGTGTTTCCAACTGTGTCGATTAAGGACCGTACCGTTGATTGGCCTGTTGTGATTGAGACCTTTGAGTACAGCCCACATGCGGCGGTAAGCCTTACCTATAGCTATTCCGATACTTGAGAACGGCTAACCGCGTACTGGGAGTGGAAAGATGGCGAGAGTAGCGTGTACCCACCTTACGGATCTGAGATGACCGGGAAACATCTAGATTGGCTGTAGGATGGTGGTGTACTGTACTCTCGGGTGACGCTGGACCCGTTCTTGTATGGGAGGATCTATAGAAAAGGTTGACATATGCAAGATTAAGTTCTACATATGTCGTGTGGTACTGAATCCCCAGCTGGGTTTAATCGATTCGAATCGCCGTGTTTCCTCGGATATGGAGCCTCAATCCTCGTACCATCATCGTAGTAATAAGTGAATCTTTGGTATAAGAAAGAGATGAGTTGTTTATGCAAGTTGGATAATGATCTTGGCTAGTTATAAGTGATAATCTTGAGTTAAAACTTGAAAGTAGGCTTTAATCTTAGTAAGCTTTTATGCAAAAGAAATACTTGATCTTGTTAAAGCTTTACCTTGAATTCCCATAGCCTGCATACTTGAGTCTTCACCTCTTTTATAGTCGGTTAAGTCTTGTTGAGTACTTTCGTACTCAGGGTTTTATTAACCCATGTTGCAGGTGAATCTCTTGATTATCATTTCGATGGTCATGGTTACTTTACTCTTGTGGAGGAAAGTGACGATGAGGTTTCTGATGTGTGACCTTGGGCAAGTAAAAGTCGTTGTGTGAATCTATGGTTTATATAATAATAAAGTTCCGAAGCCTTTATGTATCAAATGCTTATGGTTTGTAAACTATGAACTTAAGTTTCAATCTATGTTATGTAACCTTTCCGCTTTTACTCTGATTTCTCTTATCTATGAAATGTTGTAATACTGTCATGCTTGATGAGGGAATTCCTGAAAAGATTGTTACGTGGATGATTCGGGTTTCCCGAGGACACCCGACAGACTTCTTGAGTCATTTGGAACTCGTGCACGTCGATCAGAAGTCTTTGGGACAATGATGTATGCATGTGGGCCATTTAATTCAGGAGGTTCTGCCACAAGAAATACTTACAGTGTTATCAGGGACTTTGTATTGAGGGTCAGTCATGCCACGATATGTAAGAGCCGATCTGCAGAACAGGTGCTCTTTCCATTCTTCCCACCACTGTTTGTATACCTGAGTGATGAAGAGAGCTGGAATCCAAGCCGATAGATCTACATCTGTATCGGCATTTGGTGGAAGCTGGGCTACCCTAATCCATTCCATATGGCTGGTGATGATTTCCCTCGGCTTTATCACATCGGCGTAGCAAAGTGCAATCGGCAGTTGGTCGAAAGCCAGTTGACGAGCTAGTGCCGATGGATTGTAAAACTCATAAGTCAGATTGGAAGTTTTTCCACTGCCGAAGAAGTTCACCGGTATAGCTCTAGGAGTAACAATTGCCATCATCACCTCACGATCCTTATTGAGAGCGTCATTGAAGGGATGGAAAGTCAGAGGGAATCTGGTGTCTGGATCTTCATAGGGCATCCATGCCCGCTGTTCTCTGGTCAAACCCTCATATAGAGTTTGGAAGGATCGGCTAACCTGGTCTACATTGCCACCTGTGCCAGGTAAAACTATAGCAGCTTCGCCTAAGTTCAGAGGGGAACGAGTTGCTGATTCTTCTTCACCCAGTTCATAATCCTCGGCTATGTCCCTGGGGAAGCGCTGTGCAAAGAGGTCAAACTCGAGGCGCTTGTGCATGTGAAGACTAAGCCACATATTGATGAACCACCAGGGACCCCCTAAGTTGCCGATGGGTTGACCAAGCAGTAGTTTTTGGGCTACCTGGTGGAGGAGGTGATAAGCTGACCCAAGCAAGTATCGGCCAAGAGGAAATCGGCCGCCATTGGCTAATCTTTTTGCTGCCGATAAGTAAACCGAAGTTGGTCCTGCTGGTCGGCCACAGAATACGAATTTGTCCAGCCACATGTTCAGAAAGGTGGTCTGTTCCTTTATGTTGACAGGGCCTGTTCTTCGGTACTTCTGGATGTACCCTGACCAACCGCCAATAGAGCGAGTTTCCACCTTAGCGCTGGGTTTGGTGTCAAACAGATGGGTGGTATCGGCAGTGGATACATCTAAGCTGGTGAGCATAAGCACATCGGCAAGCGTGGGAGAAGCAGGGCCATGGCCAAACACAAAAGCATTGAGTGTGTCTGACCAAAAGTATGAGGCAGCTATCAGTAGCGACTCATTTCTCTCCATATCGGCAAGAGACAGTCTAATGCACTGATCTAATTTCCGTTCACCCCATTGGACTTCATTTGAGTTACTGACTCTCAGGAACCAATCCTTCCATCCCTTTGTGGGACTGGGCCAGGAGCGGAAAGCATCCTTCCATAGATCTAGAGAAAAATTCTCGGCTCTAAAAGGGATTCTGTTTGTCTCCGCGTTTATAAGATCGGTGGGATGTAGGTTTCCTAGTGGACCAAGGTATTGAAGATGGGGTTGATCGGTAGGAATAACAATTTTATCGGCCAAATCCTAGAAATTTTTGGAGCAAAAAGAAGAACGAAAAGAAAAAAGGATTCGGTAAGACAGATTGGTGAACAAGGGTACAATAAAAGTGCAGGAAAAAGGACAGTGCGCTGACCTCAGGGACAACAAAGTTGATGGCCATCTCCTCGCGGGGGAGAAGATCGAAGACTTGGAGTTGTTGGAGGAAGTTTTTGTTGAGTTCTTGGAGCTCTCGAACAGTGCCGCCGCCAGGGAAGCAGAGTTGGGGCTGTAGAATGATGCGATGGAGAAGGAGTACCCGAGAAGGAAGTATTTATAGGACAAAACGGGCAAGGGCAAAAATGACTTATCTCTTCGCCGTATCCGTGAAATCCGAGGATACTCAGGTGGATATGGTAACTGTTTACACGGTAATCAAGGGATTGCGCAGGTGATTTGACAGGAAGCGGTCGTGATCTGGAGATATTTCACTGTGCGGGATTTTCTGGTCGGTCCATCGGCAGTTCCTTCTAACGGTAATATTGCCGATGGGCGTATAAGGTGGGGAGATCCGGTTCGGGAGATTGAGGAATTCGAGGAACCTACGGGAAAATTGGGTCAAGGATGTTCAGATTTAACCGGTCGGTTACCAAATTGGGAAAATTAGTTGCGGAAAGGCATCATTACTGCAGAGAATTTTGGAGCATTAGTGATTTCATACACCGAAATTGGGGGGCATGTGTTGACACCATTTTTGAACACGTACCCAGAGATCGGTAAAGTATAGATCGGCAGATGGGGCAACAGTAAATAATCTACAAGGGGGTTGCCGATGAAGACGGTTGCCGATGAAGAGACAGCTGAATGTGACTAAGTCCAGAGGTGGTGATGCGTTCGTGCCGATGATCAGCATTAGTCTTTGCTGATGGCTATGATGAGAAGTCTGCCGATGACTCGGAAGGGGAACGTGAAGGTTGACGATTAACCTATGGTAGTGTCCTGGTTTGTCACGGGAGGATAGTTTTATGTTTTCCTTAGTTATTTAAATTTGTTTTGTATACGGATTCTGTTTATTTTGGAATTCGAGTCCTAGTCGTGTCTGATTGTAGCTCTTTGAGCAGGGTATAAATATAGACCCTAGGGCCTTGTAATGAAGATATCTATCAATCAATCAAACACAAGTTTTTACTCATATTCCAGCATCTACTTTTTCAACGATTTTGTCATCCTTTTCCTTTTTATTACGAGTTCTTAGGAGTTCGTCGACTTAAGCTCGGCATATTCTCAAGTTCCGCGTGAATACCTCTTGGCCGTGACATCCGGGCGCATCGCTGTTGTCGGGACCAAAGTATTCGAGTTATCACCTTTGCCGATAGTAAGGTCAAATCGGCTGGCACGCCTTAACGTTTAAATCGGGTATTAGCCCTTTGTGTTTGCAGATCCGCTTTTGCATCAACAGTACCCCTAATTCTACTCCAGACACTTGTCCATTTTTACCTCTCGTCTCACTCTTTTCTTTCTTTTTCGAGGTTCCGGGCTCTTGCCCCTTTTTATTTCCTCGCATATTTTTGCATAACTCATGCCTCTTCGGCATTGAATCTTTTTAGAGAGAGAATAACAACACTTGGAACAGTGAGTGATAATAATTTTTTAGCATATTTTAATGAATGGTGGTGGATGGTGTAGTAGATGTGTGCAAGTGAATATCTTAATTTAACCACATGAAAAGCTCCTAAGGGTCTACACAGCTCGATCAAACTCAATGTGAATATAGTAAAAGATGTTATAGCAAGCATGGCTGTGGTAGGAATTTTGTCATGCTAGGAACTCATCATGTGATTTGAAAGTTTTCAAAATAAATCTCTAGAACTTAGTATCAATATGCAAACAACACCTCGAATTAGGGTTTGATCTAACAGAATTCCACGAGTTTTGTTGTTTATTTGTTTCTGCTGGGGTTATCAGGAAATAAGGAAGAAAGGCCCACATGTCGGGATTACATAGAGATATCAACGCACCGAGCAATTTTCTACCATCTAGAAGACTCCAGAAGCCACGAGAACAAAGCGGAGGCCGAACGGGGCCTGGCCCTTGGCGCCCGCCCAGGAGACCAGGGCGCCCACCCCCTCCTGGATTCCAATCAGAACTCTTTTCGCGGACGACGCTCCACCGACCTAAAGGATCAAGGATAACCGTCCAATCAATGTCGGTTTGATCCAACAGCTCACGTTCACTTGAAGGGACTATAAAACTAGACCCCCTGGCCCCTGGAGGAGACAAGTTCATCATAGAGTTGAGAGGAGCCCTCGAAGGAATCTCTCTCCTCTAAATAAAATTTCTTTTGATGTAGCATCCAATGTGAGTAGAAATATATCTTCTAGTTTCTACTGGATTGAGAGAGATAGAGTGGAGGTGTAGATTGGAGGAAGCCCGGACTGTCGGTGTCTACTCTGAGGTTGTACCTGCGGGATCAAGTCTTCTAACCCGAGGCTTGCTCCTAGGATTCTTCAGTATTTCGACTTCTAAATTCTAGTAAGTTCTTGTTTTATTGTTCTTTGGTTTATGAGTTTACTTTAATCTCTTTGCGTAGAGTTTAGAGTAATCATCTCTAGTGTAGACGTGGTGTTTGGGCTAGGATACTCATAGATATTCCCTGACTAGCTGGACCGTGGTAGTAGCGAGGAACGTGACATTTCCGAGTTACATGTGCAAACCATATCTCGTTAGCAGGAAGGATAGGGTTTATTGGTGTGGGTTGAACATCCTCTGTGGTGTCTAGATTCCGTAAGCTTCCCCAATAGAGCAGTAGATCAACCTTACCAAGGTTAGAAGGAGATTACGGTTGTAGTCTTCTCTATTTATCACTCACATCGAGAAACATTCTTTGTAGCCAAAAAGGTTAGTAGTAATAGACCGGGTTAGTCAGATGCACTGTTTCTCCAAGTGGTAAAAAAATAAATACGATACTCTGGATAACCTCCCGGGTGAAGTGCTCACCGATATCCGTGCGCTTGTGGATCAATTCCTTATTGCGTTCCCAAATATCAACAAGCATTTTTGGCGCCGTTGCCGAGGAGAAAGACGGTTTGCTGAGATAACCATGAGTCTTACTACTAGCTTGTATCTATACTTTTATCTTTTCTTATCTTTTATATTCTTTATTCTTACCTTATGGAAAACCAAAATTCTAAACCGATCCATGAATCTACAATACCTGCAGTAACTGACCTTTTACCATGGGAGTCATCACAGCCTATCCAAACATCCCAGTATAGGTTAAGTTCTAGGTTGATTACCATGATTCAAAACCTATCTTTTTCGGGAAAGGAAGACGAAAACCCTTACCTTCATATTAGAGATTTTGAGCAAACATGTGATTGTCTTCGCATTGAAGGCATTTCTGATAAGACTTTACGTTGGAAGCTTTTTCCTTTTTCTTTAAGGGGAGAAGCTAGACAATGGTACAGTCAGAAGGTAAGTCAACAACAAGGTGAATGGGGAGTTTTACGAGCCAACTTTTGTCTAGATTTTTATTCCCGTGACCGTATCGGCGACCTTAGACTCGAAGTCCTATCTTTTAAACAAAAACATAATGAAACTTTGGGAAAATCCTAGAAACGTTTTTCTGATCTTTTAGAATCTGGTCCAAACCTTAATCTTGAAGACCCTTTTCTTTTATTTCACTTTTTTCGAGGTCTTCAGAAAGAGCATAAACAAATGCTACATACAATGTCTAGAGGTTCTTTCTTTCACATCCCTACTGATGAAGCTAGAGTGATCTTAGATAGAATCCTAGAAGCTAAGATGGATAATACCCTTCATAATGAAACCCACGAAGCCGAAGTAGACACTCTGCCAAATTCTCCATCTACTTTAGCTATCCCAAGTTCTGAGCCACAAAAGGAAGAAATTCCACCACCGGACTTCATGCTGGATATAGAATCTGATCTTTTTGCCGATTTTGGAAACATTTCAAACTATCATTCTACTAATAGACCCCAAAACGGCCATCTTAGCATTTGTTTACCAAGTGAATATCAATTAAGAGAGCTTATCTCAGTCATGAGTAGCGAGTGGTTGTAGGAGTCAGAGCTTTCCTCTGATGTGATCCGTTTGGACACACCGTCTACAACTATACGCTGTGCTTATGATTCTAATCGATTTGATGCTCTCTATAATCCTGTTGTGGGGATCAACATCATGTCTGAATCTTTTGCACTTAAACTATTTAAAAACTTGTTCTTAACCCCCACAACAAAAGTCATAAAGGAATCTTCAGGACGATTAGTCCCCAGTCTTGGAATTATTAATGTCCTACCCATTACGGTAGAAGGATCCACGGTTCATTTGAACTTCTATATCTTTGATACATGGGACTTTGACCTGTTGATAGGACAACCTTTTAGAAGACTCCTTTATGAAGGTCATACTGGAAAGCTGTTGACGGTCCTTAAGTATCAAATTTAATTATCAAATAAACAAAGAAAAGGATCCAAATGAAATCAACATCTAGACTTAGGGTTTTATGTGACAGAATTCCACGAGTTTTGGTGTTTGTCTATTTCTGCAGGGGGTTATCAGGAAATACGGAAGAAAGGCCCACACGTCGGGATTACATAGAGATATCAACGTGCCGTGCAATTATCTTACATCTAGAAGACTCCAGAAGCCACGGGAAGGAAGCGGAGGCCGAAAGGGGCCAGGCACTGGGCGCCCGCCCCCTCCCGGAGTCCAAACAGGACTCTCTTTCGGGATCAATATCCACAGACCTAAAGGATCAAGGATAACCGTTCAATCAATGTCGGTTTGATCCAACGGCCATATTCACTTGAAGGGACTATAAAACCAGACCCCCTGGCCCCTGGAGGAGAGAGCCTCTCAACCCTAATTCATTATTCTCAAGGGAGAAGAAGCCCATGATCAAGATTAGAGCCACCACATCAATTAGACATCTAGATTAGCATAGCTACATAGGATTAGAACTAGAAGGAGTCAATCTTCGATTGGTTTCCGGATCTGTCAAGAGGATTCTTGGTAATTCTCTAATTGTGCTTCTAATTGTTCTTCTAATTATCTTTGTTCTTCAATATTATGAATATGACTTTGTTCTACTTCAATATATTGCTTATGACTTTGCTCTACTTGTTTATATTCAAGATTATATTGTTCTTAGTTTATCATAGTTATATACTTGGCTTAGTTAGATTGGATCTATATACATGTTTAGGATCGTATAGCGTTTATCCATCGGATCCATGGGTAATTGATAGATATTGTGTAGGCGTGGTGCTTATACCGTATTTATCTACGATTGTACCCAATATGCCAGATCGTGGGGTAGTTCGTGATAGTGACAGCTTCATTGATTCTTATATAGTCCCCCTCTCGTGTATTGGACTGGCAGAGCAACATTATTACAAGGGAGTGATTGCTATGTTTCTCATTTACCTTGCTAATATCACTATGCATAAGCGTAGTCTTGTCTCACAATGATTGCTAAGTATACTTGCACTAACTATGATAATGCTAGACTATATAGTTGAGAATAACTTAGGAAATATTCTTGTAGTTCGTTCTAATTCCATGCTAATGACTTTCTAAAGTATCTAATTGAGATGCTTATCATATTCATTATGTGGCTAGTTATGCTGATCAGATTAATTATCTTTGTCACTATTCATTACTTCATATATCTTTTATGTGACACTTATCCCTGTATGAAAGAGTTAGATAAATATTCTCAATTATACATGCAATGATAGATACTCAATCTCATATTCTATTCTGTAATCAATATTGATGATTGTTAATCCCTTCCCAGTGGTAAAAATATAAATAACGACACCTGGAATACTTCCAGGTTAAAATGCTACATCGATATTAATCTGTGCGCTTGCAGATCTCACTCATTATTTATTTAGAAGAGCAATTGCATATTTCAATACCGCGTCTCTTATATCATGCTGGGGATGACAACTTGGCTTAAGTGGTATGAGGGATAGGTTTGGCATTTTTGGCACCGTTATCAGATTTAGAAAACTAAGTCTAATTTTGGTAATGATGTTAAGAATACCAAACAAGCATTTTTGGCGCCGTTGCCGGGGAAGGTTGATTACTAATCAGGAATGAATAAAGGATTTTGAGTTATCATTCGTATCACTAATATGATTGAGCTTATCTATTCTCTCATACAGTTTTACCCTGATATTTTTCTATTTTATCTTATGTAGGGGAATGTATGAATAGAAGACATCTTTCAGGACATTTTGTTAACAATCCCGAAGCATTATTTAGAAAAACAAAAGCCAAGCTCAAGAAGAGATCATCAACACTTCAGCAAGAAGCTTCATCCAATCAAGAAGATCACCGAAACTTGTCTTCAGAGTTCGAAGCCATGGCAAACAAATCAATCCGCGAGTTCTTAGCTCCCACTACGGACAACATCCGCACTGGACCTGCTGCAGAGATCGATGGCAACTTTGAGCTCAAGCCTGGACTTATCAATATGGTGCAATCCAACCAGTTCTGTGGGAAGGCACACGAAGATGCTAATGCTCATCTCCAACACTTTCTGGAGATATGCAGCACATTCACCATATCAGGAGTCCCCAGAGATGCTATACTACTTTGCCTTTTCCCATTCTCACTGTTAGGAAGAGCGAAGCAGTGGTTTTACGCTACAAAGGAGAAGAATACTACGTGGGCACTCTGCTCAACAAACTTTCTGGCTAAGTTCTTTCCCATGGGCAAGACCAATGCTCTCCGTGGGAAGATTACAAGTTTTCAGCAACAAAATGATGAATCCGTTCTAGAAGCATGGGAGCGCTTCCAAGACTACATCCTAGAATGTCCCCATCATGGAATGGAGAGTTGGCTACTGATGGAGACGTTTTATCATGGGCTCGGCAACAGTGCCCGAGAGACCATGGATGCTGCAGCTGGAGGAGCATTCCTATCATTTACCATATCACAAGCCACAGCTCTTGTGGAGAAGATGGCATCCAACCAAAGCTGGAATGAAGAGAGGACCCAGACATGCAAGAAAGGTGGAGGTATGCATCAGCTCAAGGAAGTAGACATGCTGTCTGCAAAGCTAGACCTGCTCATGAAGAAGCTCGATGATAGAGCTGGAGATAAGAAAGAAGTTATGCACATCTACAACTCTCACATGACTTGTGAGGAGTGTGGAGATACTGGACACTCAGGCAATCACTGCCCAGAGATGCTTGAGGATGTGAACTACATCAACAACAACAACTACAACCGTCCTCAACAAAATCAAGGTTGGAATCAACAGAGGCCTAACTACTCAGGTAATTATCAAGGTAACAATTCTTACAACAATACTAATAATTTTCCACCTTTGAGAGAGTTAGTGTCTAATCAAGGAAAGCTAATGGATAACCTATCTAAGAAATTGGCATCTAATGATAAAATGCTAGAAAATATAAATAATAGAATGGATAATTTCTCTACTGCCATCAAGAATCAAATTAGCTTTAATAAAATGATTGAATCCCAGTTAAATCAAATAGCTGTTGCTGTTCATGCTACTAACCCCAGTATACCATCACAACCGGAAGGATTAGAATCTGCAAATCTTGTAGACATGTTTGATGCAGGTAATTGGAGTAACCCCGTCATTGAAGTTACTACTGACCTTCTGCTGGTCAAGAGAGGTGATCCTGGACGCCCCGTCATCCCGATCTCCATCGGCATGGCGGATGTCACAGAAGCACTCTGCGACTTTGGCTCTAGTGTCAACATTATGCCCAGGGTACTCTATGAAAAATTCTTTACATATCCTTTATCAGAGACAACCATATGTTTGCAGTTTGCAGATCAGACGATAAGTTTTCCAAAAGGAATATTGAAGAACCTTTGTGTCCGAGTTGGTACCTTATATGCCCTAGCAGACTTCGTGGTGATAGAGACCGGTAATGATGAGAGGGCACCCATCATCTTAGGGAGGCCATTCTTGAACACCTTGGGAGCTATCATCTACGCCAGTGCTGCCAAGATCAGTTTCTACATTAAAGGGAGGAAGGAGACATTTTCCTTCAAGAACAAGACTACACAAATTTCAGATCAATCCAGACGTGAATCAAGGAAGAGCACCAACAGGAGGAACAGGAACGAGCAAGTGTGGACCGAGTCAGCTAAGATGGTCACTGCAGTTCATGGAGGCCAAGATCATCAACTTAAGTCACCGTTTTTGACCAAGAAGGACGACCCAGGAATGTCAAGCATCTATTGCTCCATAAATGGATACAACTTCTACAAGACGACTTGCGACACCGGATCGGGCGTCAACATAATGGCTGCAGTCACCTATCGGCTCTTGTTCGGAACCATGCCCTTAAAACTAACATATATTCAGCTCCAGATGGCAGATCAGACATTTCGAGAGGTTAAAGGAACAATAACTGATGTCCCAGTCAAAATAGACAATCATTTTGTCTACACAGACTTTCAGGTTATTAACATGGGAGAAGATGAGTACGATCCACCCATCATCCTTGGAAGACCACTCCACAGCACCGTTAAAGCAATCATCTACATTGGAACTGGAGAAGTCCATATGCACTTCCCCTCAGAGAAGGTACGCCGTACTGACCCTAACTACATCTTTGAAGAATCTAAGCAGGTCAGAAAGCGACGCAACCGCAATCAGAGGAGGCAAATCATCAAGGACGGATGGGCAGACTATGAAGGAGAAGTTGTAAGGTCAGAAGACATACAGTTTAAACAGAACTATCCTGAGGAGACCGTAGCACCGAGGTAGGTGTGGAGAGAGAAGATAACTATACACGAAGAGGAGGCGCCGCCGGAAGTACCGACTACGCCACTCAACGAATCCCAGGACAATTGAGAAAACGGAGAGTCCCGTTCGGAGGACTTAAAAACACCGAACGCCTTGCCAAGAGGTAAATTTAGTAGTTATCATTTCCCTTTCAATTATTTAAAATAGTTTACTTAGTTAATCATAATCATACTATCCTAAAAAGAAAATAAAAATGTTAAAAAAACAGCAAGCCCCATGTGAGTATACAAGTGGCATGAAACCCATAAGTACATTCACTGTGGTGGCATAAGAATAAAATAAATATTTCTTTTCTGCTTTATAAAATAAAAATATATACAGGGAGTAATATTTATTAAGGAAGCTCAACATGATAAAGGCTAGATATTTATGCTAACACTTAATCAGTTCCACAAAGCTTTGTTGTCTATTTGAGCTCCACAGAATTTAAGAATCAAGAAGACTAGCAGACAGAGGACATTCTTATAGTTGTCAGAATACTGCCGACTTTCAAATACACCTCTGCCACCTGCTAGCTACATCAAGAGAAATTACGTCAAAATTCAGCTTGGGGGAGAGCACCCCCATTTATCCCGATAAGTATTTCTATCTATCTTTATACTTATACTATATTAAAATATAAATATACATAACTATGGAAAACCAAATAAAGATTTATACTTATATATTTGTCTTTTGCTTAGTATGTTTAATGAATAAATAAAGTGGCTATGCTAATCTGAATCCTAATAATAAAACTCTAGCATGGATATGATGAATAGTTGCTCTGCCTAATTTTTAAAAAAATTTCTCTCAAGTTTAGACATAACTGTTATAATTTAAAGCTTGCTCTAAACCTAAACTTGTGGGAAGAAAACTTGATATGAAGTCTAAGTTGTTAACGGATACGATATGGGAAGGTTGAGCTGCTGTTTTTCTGTTCCTAGAGATGCTAGAATTCTGGAGAATTTTATCTTTGAAAATCTTTAAAATATTGCTTGATGAGTTCCTGTATGATGAGAGTTTAAATTCCGACCACAGCCATATATACATGCTTGCCAGACTTTGAGCCACATATTTACTATTTACTGCTTATGAGCATTGAGTGTGGTCAAGCTGCGTAGACCCCTAGGAGCTTGTCATGTGGTTAAATCAAGATTCACTTGCACGTTCACTCACATATGCTACTTCTACTCCGGAAATACTGTTGATGGTCCTTAAGTACCAAATATAATCATCAAATAAATAAAGAAAAGGATCCAAATGCAACCAACACCCAGACTTAGGGTTTTATCTGACAGAATTCCACGAGTTTTGGTGTTTGTCTATTTCTGCAGGGGGTTATCAGAAATATGGAGGAAAGGCCCACACGTCGGGTTTACATAGAGATATTAACGTGCCGCGCAATGTTCTGTCATCTAGAAGACTCCAGAAGCCACGGGAACAAACGGGAGGCCGAACGGGCTCGGGGGCAGGGCGCCCGCCCTCCCCCCTTGGGCGCCCGCCCTGGTACAAGCACCAATCACAGAATGGAGCACACCATTACAAAGATCTCGTCGAGCTGATCGAAATGCATATATTATTTGCTATATTTGGAGTTCGGAATCAAGAGATATTAATAAAAGAAGGACTCCACATAAAAGAGCTGCGGGATTAATTGGGCCCAAATCAGATTTTGGTCCATTAAGACCTATGTGCATTTTAATGAGATATGGTGAAACGTTTAGTACCACATCGCCTGCTGAACCAAAAATGCACAGAGGAGGAGGACTATATAAGCAGACCCCCTGGCCCCTGAAGGAGAACAAGTTCATCATAGAGTTGAGAGGAGCCCTCGAAGGAATACCTCTCCTCTAAATAAAATTTCTTTTAGGCTTAGCATCCAATGTGAGTAGAATTAGATCTTCTAGTTTCTACTAGATTGAGAGATATAGAGTGGAGGTGTAGATCGGAGGAAGCCCGGCCTGTCGGTGTCTACTCCGAGGTTGTACCTACGGGATCAAGTTCTCCTAACCCGAGGCTTGCTCCTAGGATTCTTCAGTAATTCGACTTCTAAATTCTAGTAAGTTTTAGTTTTATTGTTCTTTGGTTTATGAGTTTACTTTAATCTCTTCCGGTTGAGTATTAGAGTAATCATTGCTAGCGTAAACGTGGTGTTTAGGCTAGGGTACTCATAGATATCCCCTGACTAGCTGGACCGTGGTAGTAGCGAGGAACGTGACATTTCCGAGTTACCTTTGCAGCCCACATCTCGTTAGCAGGACGGGTAGGTTTATAGGTGTGGGTCGAACATCCTCTGTGGTGTCTAGATTCTGTAAGCTTCCCCAATAGAACAGTAGATCATCCTTACCAAGGTTAGAACGAGACTACGGTTGCAATCTTCTCTATACATCACTCACATCGAGAAACATTCATTGTAGCCTAAAGGGATAGTAGCAATAGATTTGGTTAGTCAGATGCACCCTTTCTCCCAGTGGTAAAAATATAAATACGATACTCTGGATAACCTCCCAGGTAAAATGCTCACCAATATCCGTGCGCTTGCGGATCATTTCCTGATTGCGTTACTAAATATCAACAAGCATTTCTGGCGCCGTTGCCGGGGAGAAAGACGGTTTGCTGGGATAACTTTAAGTCTTGCTATTATCTTGTATTATACTCTTATACTTTTATTCTTTTATCTTTTTACTTTTATCTTTATGGATAACTTAAATTCTATACCTATTATTGAATTCTTTGCACCTTCGGAGACCAGCCATAGACCATGGGAGTCAACAAGTCCTGCTCCTAATTATGATCTGTGTCCGGAGTTGATTGCAATAGGTCAAAACCAACCCTTTTCTATAGTTGAGGTCCTATCTTTTAATCAAGAAGATAATGCACTTTTAGCTGCACCTATGGAATCTGTTAATCTTTCTATAAATTCTGGTTTAAACCTAGCCCTACAAGACCATGTTTTTTCTCGATATTTTCATATTGGTCTTAATCATATAACCTTTGGTAGAGTCTTTCTTTCTTTATCTATTAGTAAAGGAAGGTATGTCTTCATTTGTGGACATCCTTCTTGTACTAGTCTTCATAGAAAAATCATAGAGATAGAGAAGGAATCATCTCCCAGACAAGGAAAGGAAGTTTCAATAGCCAATTTCCCAACATTTCAATCCCATGATTCAGCTATCCAACCCATCCTTGAGCTTAATAATTTCTACTCTTCTCTTTCTCTTGAACCTCCCGATGATCCTATGAATCTCTCTAGACATCCCATGCATAAGAGTCACCAAGATCACAAGGAGGATTGAGAAGAGCAACATCAATGGCTAGAGGGCATTAAAAATTCATGTGCTATCACCACATTTGAGATCACCAACCCCCTCTTCCTTTCTATTTATAAAAACTGTAAAAGGGCGGTTGTCGATGCATATGTCTATAATAAATATTGCAGATCTCGTTATAGGTCAGTGTTGGAGGGGAAACCACTTCGCCGACATAAATTGATGGTTTCCCAAGGACAAGCTTAGTGTCCTAAAACAAGCACCTATCAGATCGTAACATGAACTTCTAATTATTTGCAACATTGCCTTGTGTTTGGAGCATATAAAGATAATTGTAGAAATATTCCTTCGGGTATTCTTTTCACTAACCTTTCCAGGATTAGGAGCAAGAAGATCGAGGAATGACAAGCGCAAGGTATGCCCAACCAATCATCATGCAACATTGAATTAAATTCGTCCAATCTTAAATTTTGCAAAATTCAAGCTTGGGGGAGTACTTTACATAAAAACATCATTTGTCATGTTGCTATGTTGGTTGTCCTTACCTTTGAGACATGTTCAATTTGTTAAATACTAATCACACTACTTCATCTCCACTTAAGTAGATCTCTATAAGCCATCATGCTACCTTTGTTTATCCTAGTAAGTGTTAGTTTGGAAGTACTGTACATACTTCTATTGGCTTTTAAATTAAGCGTGGTGCTTAGGTTAAATAGCCTTCCTTAATCTGATTAGACATGGAGTCTAGTTTGGTTACTGAACTAAAAACTGCTTGAGTAGGCATTGGTATATTTTGTCGGACTAACCCCTGCAGGAAAACTTTCAATATCAACCTGGGAAGTCCTGAGATATAAACTCATTGGAGATAAAGGAGACACATGAAATTTAACGATTTACACAAGGAAGACATGGCTCATTCATCACAAAGAGATGATCTATGGAGGGTGCCACAAACATGATGCACAACCGCTAAGAAAGGAAAGCTTCCACAAGGTGAGATGGTACCATCACTCTTCAATTAAGGTAACATCCTAAGGTACTTGACTATCGCTTTTATAAGCTTCTCCTTGGTTCTGACGTTCACATAAAGAGACAAACATGTATGATTTGTAACTCCAAATTAACCAACCCAACTAATTCAACAAGTTTAGTCCTTTAATCTTTGTTCCTAGTAAGCTAAAATGTTGCACATTCAATCTTTGGAAGATATAAACAAAACATAAATATAGATAGATTATCTTTCCATTAGGTTGAGCCATCTGATCTGACAAATGCTACACTCATGATCCATCAACTTTGTCTTGCTCACTATGCTTAAGGTTAGAGAAGAACAAATACACTTTTGGTTCTGTTGGTGTTTTCCACCAACAAGGCGCATGCACTTGATCTCTGCCTTGTCTCTATAAACAGGTACACTTCAAGCAAAACATGGAGGAGTTTTACAACTCCTAGACTCCACCAAGTGAAGGACCTGGACCTACGAGCACTAACACACTGAGCAGGATATTGCCAACACCGCACTTCGAACTGCTGGGCAAACAACGAACATGGATGACTCCGTATCAAGAGGTGCAGACGTCAAGGTCCACACCTAATCAAATGATGCACCTAAAGGATGAAGACGGTGAGAAGTCTTGTCCAGAAGACTTAAAACATTGGATCCTTGTCGAAGGAGGTCAAGATCGTTGACTCAAGTCGCCTTTCCTGATCAAGAAGGACAACCCTAGTGTTCCAAGCATCGAGTGCACAATCAACGGATACCCTTTTCAGAAGACACTCTACGACACCGAATTTAACGTCAACATAATGGCCGCAGTCACTTATCAGCTCCTGCATGGAACCATGCCCCTACAACCAATATACATTCAGCTCCAGATGATTTTCAGGTCATTAACATGGGAGAAGATGAGTATGATCCACCCACCATCCTTGGACGACCGTTCCTCAACACTATCAAAGCCATCATCTATATTGGAACCGGAGAAGTCTACATGCACTTCCCCTCTAAGAAGGTATGCTGCTATTTTACTGACCTTAACTATATAGTTGAAGACTCTAAGCAGGTCAGGATAAGAAGAAGACGACGCAACCAGAGGAGGCAAATCATCAAGGACGGATGGGTAGACTACAAAGGAAAAGTGGTAAGGTCTGAAGACATATGGCTTGAACAGAACTGTCCTGAGGAGACCGTAGCACCGAGTCAGGTGTGGAGGGAGAAGATAGTTATACACGAAGAGGAGGCGCCGCCGGAACCACTGACTACGCCATCCAGCGAATCCTAGGACGACTGAAAACACAAGGAGTCCCGTTCGGAGGACTTAAAAACACCGAACGCCTTGCCAAGAGGTAAACTTGGTAGTTATCCTTTTTCCTATTTAAAATAGTTTGCTTAGTTAATCAGGTTCATACTATCTTGAAAAGAAAATAAAAATATTAAAAATAGTAATCCCCATGCGAGTATGCTCATGGCATAAAACCCATAGGTACATTCACTGTGGTGACATAAAATAAATATGTTTTCATCTTACAATAAAAATATAAATAATAAGTGCATAATCCTACTAAATAAAATTTATTAGGAGGAAGCTCAATATGATAAAGGCAAAGAGATTTTATGCTAACACTTAACCAGTTCCACAAAGCTTTGTTGTCTATTTGAGTTCCACAGAATTCAAGGATCAAAGAAGACTAGCAGACGGAGGACATCATAATTGCTGTCAGGGTGCTGCCGACATTCAAATAAACCTCTGCCACCTGCTAGCTACATCAGAAGAAATTACGTCAAAATCCAGCTTGAGGGAGAGCACCCCCATTTATCCAGCTAAGTGTTCTACTCATATTTATACTTTACTCAAATAATAAAAAAATGCATAATCATAAAAAAACCAAATAAAAATTCTATACTTATATATATATATATATATATATATATATCTTTGCTTAGTTTGCTAAATAAATAAATAAATAAAGTTTGCTATGAACCCTCATGATAAGCTCTCACATGAAAATGATGAATAGTTGCTCTGCCATGACTAGTTCTAAAAATTGAAATATCTCTCAAGTTTAGGCATGACTGTTATGAATTAAGATTTGCTCTAAACCTAAACTTGTGGGAAGAGTACTTGATCTAAATTCTAAGTTGTTAACGGATATGATATGGGAAGGTTGAGCTGCTGTTTATCTGTTCCTAGAGATGCTATAATTCTGGAGAATTTTATCTTTGAAAAATCTTTAAAATAACATATGATGAGTTCCTGTATGATGAGAGTTTAAAATCCTACCACAGCCATATATACATGCTTATTAGACTTTGAGGCACACATTTACTTTTTACTGCTTATGAGCATTGAGTGTGGTCAAGCTGTGTAGACCATTAGGAGCTTGTCATGTGGTTAAAATCAAGATTCACATGCATGTTCACTCATATACTCATATATGCTACTTCTACTCAGGAAGTACGCATCCACATACATCCACTCAATTCCATCTCCATATTCACCCAAAAGTATTCTACTCCTATCCGGGAGAGAATAGCCAAAAAATATTTTCCTATCCCTGTTATTTCCTGTGAAATAAATGCTCCAGTTATTTTGGTTACTACCACTTGCTACATTATTTCACGAGATGAGTGCTCTAAAAAAAAGAAAAGAAAAAAAAGAGAGAAAGGATACAAGGAAATAAAAAGGGGCAAGTGCCCGGAACCTCGAAGAAAAGAAAAAGTGAGACGAGAGGTAAAAATGGACAAGTGTCCGACAGTAGAATTAGGAGTACAAAGCTACCCACCTGAGAGAAAAAGAAAAAGAAAATATAGAGCATCTCATTCTCCTCAAAAAGCTTCAAAGTGCAAGAAAGGTATGTATCCCCTAAAAAGAGCAAAAGTAGAATTAGATTTTCACCATTGTTATCACCATCATCACAATACACCATTCACTCGCCACACATGCACATCTTGATTTGACTTATTGACTTGTTTCTCTGGATCCATGGTTTGACTATGCAATAAATGTCTTGTAAGTATGTATTATCTGTCTCCCACCTATGAGCTCCAGATATCAAAACCTTATTAGAGTAGGGTGAGAGAGAAGGCAATATCACTATGCCTTATACCAAAAATACCACATACTTTGAGAGAAGGCATATATCATTACTGCCTTGGTAAGGATCCAAAAATTTCACAAAAGAGAGATCTAAGAGAGTTATACAAGGAATCTCTGAGTTTTATTTGAAAATCTGCAAAAACTCCAGAGCTATAGCTGATTAAAGAACAAGAGACATGGCGCTTAACTTGACCGTTCTATCTTTTAACTGCTCAAGACACAAGTGACAGTTGCAAGCCCCATGGTGAAAGGTAAAATGAGTAAGTTTTAAGTCTTAACAGTTTACTCTAACTCAGAGATGAGATCTTGCTTGAACGCATATGTAACTTTAAGGCATGAAACCACTGCAGAAACTCTTGAGTCCATCCTTGCTCAGGGACGAGCAAGAGGTAAGCTTGGGGCAATTGTTGATGGTCCTTAAGTACCAAATATAATCATCAAATAAATAAAGAAAAGGATCCAAATGCAACCAACACCCAGACTTAGGGTTTTATCTGACAGAATTCCACGAGTTTTGGTGTTTGTCTATTTCTGCAGGGGGTTATCAGGAAATATGGAGGAAAGACCCACACGTCGGGTTTACATAGAGATATTAATGTGCCGCGCAATTTTCTGTCATCTAGAAGACTCTAGAAGCCACGGGAATGAACGGGAGACCGAACGGGCCCGGGGGCAGGGCGCCCGCCCTCCCCCCTTGGGCGCCCACCCTGGTACAAGCACCAATCACAGAATGGAGTACACCATTACAAAGATCTCGTCGAGCTGATCGAAATGCATATATTATTTGCTATATTTGGAGTTCGGAATCAAGAGATATTAATAAAAGAAGGACTCCACATAAAAGAGCTGCGGGATTAATTGGGCCCAAATCATATTTTGGTCCATTAAGGCCTATGTGCATTTTAATGAGATATGGTGGAAAGTTTAGTACCACATCGCGTGCTGAACCAAAAATGCACAGAGGAGGAGGACTATTTAAGCAGACCCCCTGGCCCCTGAAGGAGAACAAGTTCATCATAGAGTTGAGAGGAGCCCTCGAAGAAATACCTCTCCTCTAAATAAAATTTCTTTTAGGCTTAGCATCCAATGTGAGTAGAATTAGATCTTCTAGTTTCTACTAGATTGAGAGATATAGAGTGGAGGTGTAAGTTCTTGTTTTATTGTTCTTTGGTTTATGAGTTTACTTTAATCTCTTCCGGTTGAGTATTAGAGTAATCATTGCTAGCGTAAACGTGGTGTTTAGGCTAGGGTACTCATAGATATCCCCTGACTAGCTGGACCGTAGTAGTAGCGAGGAACGTGACATTTCCGAGTTACCTTTGCAGCCCACATCTCGTTAGCAGGACGGGTAGGTTTATAGGTGCGAGTCGAACATCCTCTGTGGTGTCTAGATTCCGTAAGCTTCCCCAATAGAACAGTAGATCATCCTTACCAAGGTTAGAATGAGACTACGGTTGCAATCTTCTCTATACATCACTCATATCGAGAAACATTCTTTGTAGCCTAAAGGGATAGTAGCAATAGATTTGGTTAGTCAGATGCACCCTTTCTTCCAGTGGTAAAAATATAAATACGATACTCTGGATAACCTCCCGGGTGAAATGCTCACCGATATCCGTGCGCTTGCGGATCATTTCCTGATTGCGTTACTAAATATCAACAAGTACCATCCACATATATCCACTCATTTCCATCTCCAGAACCACCCAAAAACATTCTAGTCCTAATCCACGAGAGAATAGCCAAAAATATTTCTGTTTTTCCCCTATGAAATAAATGCTCAAGTTATCTTGTTACTACCACTTGCTATATTATCTCAAGAGATGAGTGCTCTAAAAAAAGAGAGAGAAAAAAATACGAGGAAATAAAAAGGGGCAAGTGCCCGGAACCTCGAAAGAAAAGAAAAAAGTGAGGTGAGAGGTAAAAATGGACAAGTGTCCGACACTAGAATTAAGGGTACAAGATACCCACCTGAGAGAAAAAGAAAATATAGTGCATCTCATTCTCATCACAAAGTTTCAAAAAGCAAGGAAGGTATGTATCCTCTCAAAAGAGCAAAAGTAGAATTAGACTTCCACCATTGTTATCATCATCATCACCATACACCCTTCATTCGCCACACATGCACATCTTGATTTGATTTATTGGCTTGTTTCTTTGGATCCATGGTTTGACTATGCAATAAATGTCTTGTAAGTATGTATACTTTATCTCCCACCTATGAGCTCCAGATATTAAAGCCTTATTAGAGTAGGGTGAGAGACAAAACAATGTCACTATGCCTTATACCACAAATACTACATATTTTGAGAGAAGGCATATACCATCACTGCCTTGGTAAGGATCCAGAAATACCACAAAAGAGATATCTGAGAGAGTCATACAAGGAATCTCTGAGTTTTATTTGAAAATCTGCAAAAAACTCCAGAGCTATAGCTGATCAAGAATAAGAGACATGGCACTTGACTAGACTGTTCTATCTTTTAACTACTCAAGACAGAAGTGACGGTTACAAGTACCATGGTGAAAGGTAAAGTAAGTAAGTTTTAAGTCTTGACAGTTTACTCTAACTCAGAGATGAGATTTTATTTAAAAGCATGTGTACCGTCAATTTTTAAAAGTATTGCAGCAACTTCTAATCTATCCTTGCTCAGGGACGAGCAAGAGGTAAGCTTGGGGGAGTTTGTTGACGGTCCTTAAGTATCAAATTTAATTATCAAATAAACAAAGAAAAGGATCCAAATGAAATCAACATCTAGACTTAGGGTTTTATCTGACAGAATTCCACGAGTTTTGGTGTTTGTCTATTTCTGCAGGGGGTTATCAGGAAATACGGAAGAAAGGCCCACACGTCGGTATTACATAGAGATATCAACGTGCCGTGCAATTATCTTACATCTAGAAGACTCCAGAAGCCACGGGAAGGAAGCGGAGGCCGAACGGGGCCAGGCACTGGGCGCCCGCCCCCTCCCGGAGTCCAAACAGGACTATCTTTCGGGATCAATCTCCACCGACCTAAAGGATCAAGGATAACCGTTCAATCAATGTCGGTTTGATCCAGCGGCCCATATTCACTTGAAGGGACTATAAAACCAGACCCCCTGGCCCTTGGAGGAGAGAGCCTCTCAACCCTAATTCATTATTCTCAAGGGAGAAGAAGCCCCTGATCAAGATTAGAGCCACCACATCAATTAGACATCTAGATTAGCATAGCTACATAGGATTAGAACTAGAAGGAGTCAATCTTCGATTGGTTTCCGGATCTGTCAAGAGGATTCTTGGTAATTCTCTAATTGTGCTTCTAATTGTTCTTCTAATTATCTTTGTTCTTCAATATTATGAATATGACTTTGTTGTACTTCAATATATTGCTTATGACTTTGCTCTACTTATTTATATTCAAGATTATATTGTTCTTAGTTTATCATAGTTATATACTTGGCTTAGTTAGATTGGATTTATATACATGTTTAGGATCGTATAGCGTTTATCCATCGGATCCATGGGTAAATGATAGATATTGTGTAGGCGTGGTGCTTATACCATACGATTGTACCCAATATGCTAGATCGTGGGGTAGTTCGTGATAGTGACAGCTTCATTGATTCTTATATAGTCCCCCTCTCGTGTATTGGGCTGGCAGAGCAACATTATTACAGGGGAGTGATTGCTATGTTTCTAGTTTACCTTGCTAATATCACTATGCATGGGCGTAGTCTTTTCTCACAATGATTGCTAAGTATACTTGCACTAACTATGATAATGCTAGACTATGTAGTTGGGAATAACTTAGGAATTATTCTTGTAGTTCGTTCTAATTCCATGCTAATGACTTTCTAGAGTATCTAATTGAGGTGCTTATCATATTCATTATGTGGCTAGTTATGCTGATCAGATTAATTATCTTTGTCACTATTCATTACTTCATATATCTTTTATGTGACACTTATCCCTGTATGAAAGAGTTAGATAAATATTCTCAATTATACATGCAATGATAGATACTCAATCTCATATTCTATTCTGTAATCAATATTGATGATTGTTAATCCCTTCCCAGTGGTAAAAATATAAATAACGATACCTGGAATACTTTCCGGTTAAAATGCTACATCGGTATTAATCTGTGCGCTTGCAGATCTCATTCATTATTTATTTAGAAGAGCAATTGCATATTTCAGTACCGCGTCTCTTATATCATGCTGGGGATGACAACTTGGCTTAAGTGGTGTGAGGGATAGGTTTGCATTTTTGGCACCGTTATCAGATTTAGAAAACTAAGTCTACTTTTGGTAATGATGTTAAGAATACCCAACAAAAGCTACACATTTCATTTGGAAAAACTTTTAAATTACCAATAACAATTTCACACTCTTTGAATAATAAGGCCGAGTCATATCTTTTGCCTGATCCTATGGAGGAGGTAAAGGCTACATCTCTAGAGCTTTTAGATGAATCAGACTTAGAAGACGAAGCTCCTTTCTTCATTGAAGAAGAAGCTGAACCATCTGAACCTGAACCCTCAGACGAGTTTGTAGAAACACCTAGACCTCCCATAGAGCTTAAAACATTACCACCCGGTCTTATTTATGCTTTCCTAAACAACAATCCAGAGTTTCCTGTGATCATTAGTGATAAACTCACTCAGGAGCAAACTCTGCGATTAATGACCATTTTTGAGAAACATCACTCAGTTTTTGGCTACTCACTCCAAGATCTCACAGGAATCAGTCCTATGATTTGTACCCATCGTATTCCGACAGATCCTTCTGTTTCACCTTCTCGAGAACCCCAACGTAGACTGAACAACACGATGAGAGAGGTAGTTAAAAAGGAAGTTATAAAGTTGCTGCATGCAGGGATTATATATCTTGTGCCGCACAGTGAGTGGGTGAGCCCAGTTCAAGTTGTGCCTAAAAGGGAGGCATGACTGTTATTATGAATGAAAAGAACGAGCTAATTCCACAACGCACCGTCACAGAATGGCGGATGTGCATAGACTATAGAAAACTAAACAAAGCCACAAGAAAGGATCATTTTCCTTTACCTTTCATAGATGAGATGCTAGAGCGATTAGCGAACCATTCGTTCTTTTGTTTCTTAGATGGATATTCAGGGTATCACCAGATCCCGATCCATCCCGATGATCAAAGCAAAACCACTTTTACATGCCCATATGGAACTTATGCTTACCGTAGAATGTCTTTTGGGTTATGTAATGCACCAGCTTCTTTTCAAAGATGCATGATGTCTATATTTTCTGATATGATTGAAGAGATTATGGAAGTTTTCATGGATGATTTCTCTGTTTATGGAAAAACTTTTGATAGTTGTCTTGAAAACTTAGACATGGTTTTGCAAATGAGAAGAAAAGCACTTAGTCCTTAATTGGGAAAAATGTCATTTTGTGGTTAGGGAAGGAATAGTGCTAGGACACCTAGTGTCTGAAAGAGGTATTGAGGTAGACAAAGCTAAAATTGAAGTAATTAAACAACTACCTCAACCTGTGAATATAAAAGGAATTCGAAGCTTTTTTGGCCATGCTGGTTTTTATCGTAGATTCATAAAAGATTTTTCATTCATTGCTAGACCACTTACTCTTTTGCTAGCTAAGGATGCTCCTTTCGAATTTGATGATGCATGTCTAACATCTTTCAATTTATTAAAGAAAGCACTCATCTCTGCACCAATCATTCAACCCCCTGATTGGTCGTTGCCTTTTGAAATTATGTGTGATGCTAGTGATTATGCTGTGGGGGCAGTTTTGGTACAAACTAAAAATAAGAAGCATCATGCAATTGCTTATGCCAGTAAAACTTTGACAGGAGCTCAACTTAATTATGCAACCACTGAAAAAGAGCTTCTGGCTGTTGTCTTTTCCATTGATAAATTTAGATCTTATTTAGTTGGAGCTAAAATAATTGTTTACACTGATCATGCTGCACTAAAATATTTGCTCACTAAAAAAGATGCTAAACCTCGCCTAATTAGATGGATCTTATTACTCCAAGAATTTGACTTAGAAATAAAAGATAAAAAGGGAGTAGAAAATTTTGTTGCTGATCACTTGTCTAGAATGCATTTTAAGAGTCCACAGGAAAGCCCCATCAATGATTCACTCCGGGACGACATGCTCTACGGGATTAACAGGTCTGACCCCTGGTATGCAGATATTGTTAATTTTATGGTTTCAGGGTATGTACCACCAGGAGCAAACAAGAAGAAGCTTATTCAAGAAAGTCGTTCACATATATGGGATGAGCCATACCTCTTCCGAGTATGCTCTGATAGCTTACTCAGGAGGTGTGTGACCACTGAGGAAGGATGGAAGATCATCGACATATGTCATTCATCACCATATGGAGGTCATTATGGAGCATTCCGTACACATTCAAAGATCTGGCAGTGTGGATTCTACTGGCCTACAATGTATGAAGACACGAAGCAATATATCAGAAGATGTGGGCCATGTCAAAGGCACGGAAACATAAACACAAGAGATGCCATGCCACTCACCAACAACCTTCAGATTGAGCTCTTTGATGTCTGGGGAATATACTACATGGGTCCATTTCCCCCATCAAAGAAGTGTGAGTATAATTTGGTGGCAGTTGACTACGTATCCAAGTGGGTAGAGGCACTACCTTGCAAGCATGCCGACAACATCAGTTCAAAGAGGATGTTTGAAGAAATTATATTTCCAAGATTTGGAGTTCCCAGAGTAGTGATAAGTGATGGAGGAGCACACTTCATTGACAAACGCTTCGAGCAATATCTATCAAAACATGGATTTCGTCACAACATCGCTACCCCCTACCATCCTCAGACAAGTGGCCAAGCAGAGACCTCCAACAAACAAATCAAGAATATTCTTCAGAAGACAGTTAATGAAATGGGAACGGCATGGAAAGACAAGTTACCTAATGCACTCTGGGCATACCGGACAGCATACAAGACCCCAATTGGAATGTCCCCATACCAATTGGTGTACGGGAAGACTTGCCACCTACCTGTTGAACTAGAATTCAAAGCACACAGGGCCATAAAGAGATGGAATATGGACCTAGATATCGCTAGAAATCATAGAAGAATGCAACTATCAGAATTGGAAGAATGGCGAGAGAAAGCATATCACAACTCAAAGATCTACAAAGAAAGAGTCAAAAGGTGGCATGACAAGAGTATCAAGAAGAAGGAGTTCGCACCCGGAGATAAGGTATTACTTTTTAATTCTAGGGTGAAGCTTTTCGGGCATGGAAAACTCCGGAGCAAATGGGAAGGACCATTCAAGGTAATCAATTCATCATCCCACGGAGCTATCACACTTCAAAATGACGAAGGTACGTTATTCAAGGTAAATGGTTAACGTCTTAAATTATTTTTAGAGCCCAATAAAGAATTAGAAGAAATAAACGTAATCCATTTTTACCTTCCCATGGAGAATTAGAGCCCGACCTCTTTAATCTAACCTTTTTGGGTCATACATATATTTTCCTAATAAGTTTTGCATCTAGAAACACGCTCGAGGAAGTGGGCCCACAGAGGGGACAGACACAGGGCGGGCGCCCTGATCAAGTGGGCGGGCGCCCAGCTCCTGCCCCCTCTCGGTCCTGATTTCCTCCGTTATGGAAAACACACTTATGGTAATCCGAATAATTCCTCAGATGGAAAGTTTCGCACGCACATCGACGGGAGCAACCTGAACAAACCCTAGAGGCACTTTTTGACCCCTATATAAACACACCCCTTACATCAGTTTTCAAACACCAATCCACCCAAGCCTTTTCTTCTTCTTCAATTAGAGCTTGATTAGTCCCTCGCTGCTCCAATGGCCGACAAGTTCCACGACGATTGGGAAGTCATCCCCTTCAACCTCAACATGGAGCCTCAGGAAGACCCCGACGCCCGTGCTCTCGTCCCAGCTATTGGTCCAAAACTGATCTACAAACACAAAGGGCTAATGCCCGATTTAAACGTTAAGGCGTGCCAGCCGATTTGACCTTACTATCGGCAAAGGTGATAACTCGAATACTTTGGTCCCGACAACAGCGATGCGCCCGGATGTCACGGCCAAGAGGTATTCACGCGGAACTTGAGAATATGCCGAGCTTAAGTCGACGAACTCCTAAGAACTCGTAATAAAAAGGAAAAGTATGACAAAATCGTTGAAAAAGTAGATGCTGGAATATGAGTAAAAACTTGTGTTTGATTGATTGATAGATATCTTCATTACAAGGCCCTAGGGTCTATATTTATACCCTGCTCAAAGAGCTACAATCAGACACGACTAGGACTCGAATTCCAAAATAAACAGAATCCGTATACAAAACAAATTTAAATAACTAAGGAAAACATAAAACTATCCTCCCGTGACAAACCAGGACACTACCATAGGTTAATCGTCAACCTTCACGTTCCCCTTCCGAGTCATCGGCAGACTTCTCATCATAGCCATCAGCAAAGACTAATGCTGATCATCGGCACGAACGCATCACCACCTCTGGACTTAGTCACATTCAGCTGTCTCTTCATCGGCAACCGTCTTCATCGGCAACCCCCTTGTAGATTATTTACTGTTGCCCCATCTGCCGATCTATACTTTACCGATCTCTGGGTACGTGTTCAAAAATGGTGTCAACACATGCCCCCCAATTTCGGTGTATGAAATCACTAATGCTCCAAAATTCTCTGCAGTAATGATGCCTTTCCGCAACTAATTTTCCCAATTTGGTAACCGACCGGTTAAATCTGAACATCCTTGACCCAATTTTCCCGTAGGTTCCTCGAATTCCTCAATCTCCCGAACCGGATCTCCCCACCTTATACGCCCATCGGCAATATTACCGTTAGAAGGAACTGCCGATGGATCGACCAGAAAATCCCGCACAGTAAAATATCTCCAGATCACGACCGCTTCCTGTCAAATCACCTGCGCAATCCCTTGATTACCGTGTAAACAGTTACCATATCCACCTGAGTATCCTCGGATTTCACGGATACGGCGAAGAGATAAGTCATTTTTGCCCTTGCCCGTTTTGTCCTATAAATACTTCCTTCTCGGGTACTCCTTCTCCATCGCATCATTCTACAGCCCCAACTCTGCTTCCCTGGCGGCGGCACTGTTCGAGAGCTCCAAGAACTCAACAAAAACTTCCTCCAACAACTCCAAGTCTTCGATCTTCTCCCCCGCGAGGAGATGGCCATCAACTTTGTTGTCCCTGAGGTCAGCGCACTGTCCTTTTTCCTGCACTTTTATTGTACCCTTGTTCACCAATCTGTCTTACCGAATCCTTTTTTCTTTTCGTTCTTCTTTTTGCTCCAAAAATTTCTAGGATTTGGCCGATAAAATTGTTATTCCTACCGATCAACCCCATCTTCAATACCTTGGTCCACTAGGAAACCTACATCCCACTTTGCTCCCGACAACAGCGATGCGCCCGGATGTCACGGCCAAGAGGTGATCACGCGGAACTTGAGAACGCACCGAGCTTAAGTCGACGAATTCCTAAGAACTCGTAATAAAAAGGAAAATATGACGAAGTCGTCGAAAAAGTAAATGTTGAAATATGAGTAAAAACTTGTGTTTGATTGATTGATCGATTGTCCATTACAAGGCCCTGGGGTCTACATTTATACCCTACTCAAAGAGCTACAATCAGACACGACTAGGACTCAAATTCTAAATTAAACAGAATCTGTATACAAAATGAATTTAAACAACTAAGGAGAACATAAAACTATCCCCCTGTAACCGACCGGGACACCACCGCAGACCAATTGGCAATCTCCACGCTTCCCTTTAGAGTCATCGGCACATCTCCTATTATGGCCATCGGAAACACCAATACTGATCATCGGCACGAGCACGTCACCACCTCTAGATTTAGTCTCATTCAATTGTCTCTTCATCGGCAACCACCCTCATCGGCAACTTCCCTGCAGACTATTCACCGTTGTTCCATCTGCCGATCTATACTTTATTGATCCCCGAGTACGCGTCCAAAAACGGCGTCAACACATGCCCCCCAATTTCAGAGTATAAAATCATTAATGCTCCAAAATTCTCTGCGGTAATGATGCCTTTCCATAATTAATTCTCTCAATTTGGTAATCATCCGTTAAACCCGAACAACCTTGGCTCGATTCTCTTGCATATTTCTCGAATTCCTCAACCTCCCGAACCGAATCTCTCCACTTTATGCGCCCATCAGCAACATTACCATTAGAGAGAACTACCAATGGACTGACCAGGAGATCTTGTACAGTGAAATATCTCCAAAATCTTGACCGCTTGCTATTAAATCACCTGCGCAATTCCTTGATTACCGTGCGAACAGTTACCATATCCACCTGAGCGCCCTCGGATATCACGGATGCGGCGAAGAGATAAGTCAGATTTGCCCCTGTCTGTTTTGTCCTATAAATACTCCTTTCTCCGGTACTCCTTCTCCACCTTGTCATTTTACAGCCCAAAATCGACCTTTTCGGCGGCGGCATTACCTGAGAACTCCAAGAACTTCAACAAAGGCCTTTCTTCACCAACCCCCAAGTCTTCGGTCTTCTTCCCTGTGAGGAGATGACCATCGACTTCGTCGTTCCTGAGGTCAGCTTTCCATCCTTTCTCCTGCACTTTTACTGTACTCCTGTTCATCCGCAATTTGTCTTACTGAATATTCCTTTATCTTTTTGTTCTTCTCTTCACCCTCAAAAAACTTTTAGGATCTAGCCGATAAGATCGTTATTCCTACCGATCAACCTCACCTCCAATGTCTCGGCCCGCTAGGAAACCCAAATCCCACCGATCTGATAACCGCAGAGACAAACAGAGTTCCTTTTAGAGCCGAAAACTTCTCCCTAGATCTATGGAAAGATGCCTTCCGTTCCTGGCCCAGCCCTACCAAGGGATGGAAGGATTGGTTCTTGAGAGTCAGCCACTCAAATGAGGTTCAATGGGGCGAGCGAAAATTGGACCAGTGCATTAGGTTATCCCTGGCTGATATGGAGAGGAATGAGTCACTGCTAATTGTTGCCTCATACTTTTGGTCAGACACGCTCAACGCTTTTGTGTTTGGCCATGGCCCTGCTTCTCCTACACTTGCCGATGTACTCATGCTCACCGGCATAGATATATCCACTACCGATAACAGTCATCTATTTGACACTAGACCTAGCGCTAAGGTGGAAAATCGCGCTATCGGCGGTTGGTCTGGGTATATTCAGAAGTACCGTAGAACAGGACCCGTTAATGCAAAGGAACAGACTACTTTCCTGAATATGTGGCTGGATAAGTTTGTATTCTGTGGCCGATTGGCAAGACCAACTTCTATTTACCTATCGGCAGCAGAAAGATTAGCCGGATGTGGCCGATTCCCTCTTGGCCGATACCTGCTCGGCTCTGTTTATCACCTCCTCCACCAGGTAGCCAGGAAACTTCTGCTCGGTCAACCCATCGACAATTTAGGGGGTCCCTGGTGGTTCATCAACATGTGGCTCAGTCTCCATATGCACAAGCGCCTTGAATTTGACCTCTTTGCACAGCGTTTCCCCAGGGACATAGCCGATGATTATGAACTGGACGAAGAAGAATCGGCAACTCGCTCCCCTCTGAACTTTGGCAAAGCTGCCATAGTCTTACCTGGCACCGGTGGTAATGAAGACCAGGTTAGCCGATTCTTTCAAACTCTCTATGAAGGTTTGACCAGGGAACAGAGGGCATGGATGCCTTATGAAGATCCAGATACCAGATTTCCCCTGACCTTCCACCCCTTCAACGATGCTCTTAACAAGGACCGTGATGTGATGATGGCAATTATCACCCCAAGAGCCATACCAGTGAACTTCTTTGGTAGTGGGAAGGCTTCCAACATGACCTATGAGTTTTATAACCCATCGGCACTAGCTCACCAACTGGCTTTCGGCCAACTGCCGATTGCACTTTGCTATGCCGATGTGGTAAAGCCAAGGGAGACCATCACCAGCAACCTTGAATGGATCAGAATAGCTCAACTCTCGCCAAACGCCGATACAGATGTCGACTTATCGGCTTGGATCCTAGCTCTTTTCATCACCCAGGCATACAAACAGTGGTGGGAAGAGTGGAAAGAGCATCTGTTCTGCAGATCAGCTCTCACATATCGTGGCATTATCGACCCTAAATACAAGATCCCTAATAATACTATAAGTATTTTAACCGATGTTTCAATCCATTCACTTTCACTTTCTATCAGCAACTCACTTTCTTTGTTTCATTCAGGTCGACGATACGCCACCATCAGTTAGCAGGAGCGGCAAGCCGATTGAACTCCTTCCATCGGGCCCGATCTCTTTGATCGGCAACAACGCTCCAACCTTGGCCGCTTTAATGCACCGGGGTGTGCGTCTCAAAAAGGTCACCACCAAGCGAACAAAAACATCTCCGTCGGTAGCTGCCACTACTTTGGCACAAGCCTTCAAGGTAAACTCTCGAATTCTTTAACTTATACTGATTCCATCGGTAACTTTGATTATTTTAATCAGAACTCCATCGATACCCCGTTACACTTGTACTTATAAACTTTTCATTGTTGTATCAGCATATTGGTACCTCGGCAAAGACCAGAAGTACGACTGCCGATGGCCCCCAGTCCAGTCAACCGAAGAGAAAAGGTTCCAAGAGCACCAGATCACAAGCGAAGCGCCAGAGAACAGCAGCGCCTCCTCCTCCTCCAAGGTCTCCGATCCCAGTAGAATCATCCCCTTCTTCTCCAGAAGCCCAGACACAGCAAGTACCATCTCCCCCTCAACCACAAGAAGAGCCCCAGGCAAAAGAACCTCAGCCAGAAGAACCTTATCTAGAAGAAGCATCGGCTGATGTACACGAGCAAACCACCGATCCAACAAGCCTAATCATAGCATCACTAGTTTCCTTGATTCAGACAAGCACCGCACCCCCTCAAGGTAAAATACTATCCGTGAAATTACTGCCGATGAACCCATCTGTCCACTTTATTAATCACTTCTGTCAATGTTTCAGCTGACATAGCCCCATCGGCAATTCCAGCTGATCAACCCGTGGTTCCATTGGCCTCAACTAGTCAGGGCGAGAGATAGCTCTGAAACAAGTAAGTTACCCGATCTCTATTTTTATCATCACCAGTACTCGATCATCAAATAACTTATTTTATCTTCCTTTTTAGGAATAGGATTCTCCCGATAGCTTGTTCTCCTTCGCCATCGAAATTTCCGAGGACGAAGGCGAGGAGGCAAGTTCTTCTCAAGCGGATGAAATCTCATCGGCAGAGATTAGAGCAAAGTTGGAAGATTTGTCGGCCCTCCTTCATCAAGACACGGCCCAATTGGTTGATGACTCCGATCCGGCCAAGGCCCTATTCAAGACTCTTAGAGGCCAAATTCCTGCCGATGCCGAGGAGATCCTCTTCAAGGCTGCTCACTTGGAGAGTCGGCAGCTTCAGTATCAAAAGGCTATTCAGTGTCTTGCCGATAGAGCTACTCACGCCCAGCTTTCAGAAGAGATGATGAAAGTAAAGCTCCTTGCCGATGAAAAGCATAAGAGCATCGGCATTCTCAAATCCTCAGGAGACGTGTTGAAGCAAAAGATCTCTGATCTATCGGTAAAGAGAGAAGCCCTGTTGGCAGAACTCAAACAAGTGGAAGAAGCTCTGTCCCAAGCTCAACAGGAAGAAAGCCAGCTGCCTGATGCAATCAAGACCCTTGAATAGGAGCGAAACATCCAAGCTCGCAAGGCATTGCAGATAAAGAAGAAACTACAACCAGTGGAGGGTTCTGCCGATGAAGACATGAAGGAGATAGAAGAAGCCGATCAGATTCATCTGCGCGCCATATCGACGATCCAGGCTCTGCTAAACATATAAACTCTTCATCGGCGGCGTGTCTTGCCCTTTCCTTTTAAACACTCCTGATTATTTTGGTCTAGCCGATAGGACTGTTATCGGCACCTTTTAAAAACATTAAATCCGGCCCCAGATACACTTTAATCCAGCCGATAGGAATGTTATCGGCACTTAAACTTTCATGCATCAAGCCATATGCTAGGATAATATTTCTTTAAGTATTTGCCATTCAATGCCCTGGGAAATTCAACTCCTTCGAGAGTTTCTAAAATATAGGCATTGCCAGGAGCAGATCGGCTTATCCGATAGGGACCCTACCAATTGGGAGACCACTTCCCAAATTTCGAACTATTAGTCCCAATCGGTAAGACTAGTTTCCATACTAAGTCTCCATCGGCAAACTCCTTAGCCTTTACTTTCTTATCATACCATCTGGCAACTCTCTTCTTATTTTCTTCTATACTTATCAAAGCCCTCAGCCGATGCTCTGCCAAATCATCCAACTCGTCTTTCATCAAAGTAGCATAGTCATCGGCAATCAATTGATCTTGAAAAGATAGTCGCCTAGATCCAGCCTTAATTTCCCAAGGTAGCACTACATCATGTCCATATACGAATTGATAAGGTGAAACTTTGGTCGATCCATGACAAGCCATCCGATATGACCATAAAGCTTCATTTAACAATATATGCCACCTCCTAGGATTCTCTTCAATCTTCCGTTTAATAAGTTTGATAATCCCTTAGCTTGAGCATAATAAGGAGAAGAATTCAACACTTTAATCCCCATACTGATTGCAAATTCATCAAACTCACCCGATGTAAACATAGTACCCTGATCGGTAGTAATCGTTTGAGGAATACCAAATCGGTAAATAATATGCTCTTTTACAAAATCAATCATAATGGCCGACGTGACTTTCTTCAAAGGAACAACTTCAACCCACTTGGTGAAATAATCAGTAGCAACCAAGATGAACTTGTGCCCTTTGCTAGAAGGTGGATAAATCTAGCCGATCAAATCAATAGCCCATCTCCGGAATGGCCAGGGTTTGATAATGGGATTCAAGGACGATGCGGGTGCTCTTTAGACATTGCCAAATTTCTGACATCCTTGACATCCCTTGAAATATTTAAAACAATCTTCAAGTATGGTTGGCCAATAATACCCATTCCTCCTAATCATCCATTTCATCTTAAAAGCCGATTGATGTGTTCCACACACTCCTTCATGGATCTCTCCCATCAAACTTTTAGCTTCATCATCGCCTAAGCACTTGAGAAGAACTCCATCAATTGTTCGATAATATAGTTCATCTTCAAGGAGCACATACTTGGCGGCTTGAAACCAAACACGCCTCTCAACCTTCTTAGATGGATCTCTTAAATAATCAATGATTTCTTTTCTCCAATCATCGGCACTGATTGCCGATAACACGTTCAATATGGGTTGATATCCCGAGGCATGCTGAGCCAACCGATTAGCCTCCTCATTATGCAACCGAGGAATATGCTCTAATCGGAAATCTTTGAATTCCCTTAACAGTTGTATACTCTTTTTGTAATAAGTTATCAGAACTTCGCTTCGGCATTCGTAGCTTCTTGCTAATTGATTTATAACCAGCATAGAATCCCCAAACATCTCAACAGCATCAGGATGAACTTCTTTTAACAATTCCAACCCCTTGATCAAAGTCTGATACTCGGCTTGATTATTTGTTGACGTGGCAACAATCGGCAAAGAGAACTCATACTTCCTTCCGCGAGGGGAAATTAACACTATGTCGATTCCTGTCCCCCGGTCACACGTGGATCCATCGAAGAAGAGCGTCTAAGGCACAATTTCCAAAGTTTCCACTGCACCGCGATGTTGAGTTACAAAATTGGCCATAATCTATCCTTTAACCACTTTAGCCGATTCGTAACGCAGATCAAATTCCGACAGTGCTAAGATCCACTTACCGATCCTGCCACTCATGATCGGCATAGATAGCATATACCGGACCACATCATCTTTGCATATAACAGTGCATTCGGCCGATAGTAAATAGTACCTCAACTTAATGCAGGAGAAATATAGGCATAAACATAATTTTTCAATAGCCAAATACCTGGTCTCAGCATCAATCAATCTTCTGCTTAAATAGTAAATCACACGCTCCTTCCCTTCAAATTCTTGAATTAAAGCCGAACCGATGACCATCCCATCGGTAGATAAATATAATCTGAAGGGCTTTCCTTGCTGAGGTGGAATCAGAACTGGAGGATTTATCAAATAATTCTTGATTTCATCTAAAGCCAACTGTTGCTCTTTCCCCCATATGAACTCTTGATCGGCTTTCAATTTAAGTAAAGGACTAAAAGCACGAATTTTACCAGACAAATTAGATATAAATGGCGTGATAAAATTTACCTTACCGATCAAGGATTGGAGCTCAATCTTGTTAGTAGGGGCAACAATTTTGTTGATAGCATCAATAGATCGTCTACTAATTTCAATTCCTCTCTAATGCACCATGAAACCAAGAAACTGCCCTGCCGATACACCAAAGGCACACTTATTGGGATTCATCTTTAAACCATGTTTCCTTGTGCATTCCAATACTTTTCGCAGATCGGCAAGATGCTTTATGAAATCTCCAGACTTAACCACCACATCATCAATATAAATTTCCACCAGCTTGCCGATGAACTCATGAAAAATAAAATTCATAGCCCTTTGATAAGTAGCACCAGCATTTTTCAAACCAAAGGTCATGACTATCCATTCAAACAACCCAACATGACCAGGACATCTAAATGCAGTCTTTGGGATATCTTCTTCAGCCATGAATATTTGATTAAATCCTGCATTGCCATCCATAAAGCTTATGATCCGATGCCCAGCCGCAGCATCAACTAGCAGATCGGCAACTGGCATTGGGTCACCATCCATCGCGCGTAGCTTTATTAAGATTCCTAAAATCAATGCAAACCCGAAGCTTCCCATTTTTTTGTAAACTGGAACAACATTGGAAATCCACTCGGCATACCGACATTGCCGAATAAATTTAGCTTCGATAAGTTTGGTTATTTTGCCTTAATATCAGGAAGAATATTAGGGTTACATCGGCGAGCTGGCTGCTGATGTGGCCGAAATCCAGATTTGATAGGCAACCGATGCTCAACGATCGATCGGTCTAAACCAGGCATCTCGGTATAATCCCAAGCAAAGCAATCTTTATATTCTTTTAACAAATCGGTCAATTGTCGCTTACACTCAGAATTTAACTTAGCGCTAATAAAAGTAGGTTTAGGCTTATCTCCACTACCTATATCTACCTCTACCAAATCATCTGCCGATGTAAACCCCTGGCCTAATTTTCCATCATCGGCAAACCTATCCACTAAAACTCCTCATCAGAACCGACTGCTTGGATCGGTGGAATTTCATAATCGGCAACTTTGAGGAAATCCTTCTCCCAAATTTCTCCCGAGATACACCTAGTCCTTTCATAAGTGTCCGCCTCTGCCGATGCAATGACATAAGAAGAATCTCTCGGGACAATCTCAATCTTGTCACCTACCCATTGAACCAAGCATTGGTGCATTGTAGACGGGATGCAACAATTGGCATGAATCCAATCTCTCCCTAGTAGCAGATTATAAGCACCTTTTCCACTGATCACAAAGAAAGTTGTCGGCAAGGTTTTGCTGCCGATGGTCAACTCGACGCATATTGCCCCCTTAACTGGAGACACATTCCCTTCAAAATCTTTTAGCATCATATCGGTCTTGGTCAAATCTTGATCTCCTTTCCCAAGTTTCCGATAGACTGCATAGGGCATAATATTGATAGCAGCCCCACCATCGATTAATATCTTGGTCATCGGCTGCCCATCAACCCTTCCTTTGACGAACAGAGCTTTAAGATGCTGCCTTTCTTTGTCGGCAGGCTTTTCAAAGATAGCCGTCATTGGATCCAGAGCCAACTGAGCTATCTGGTCAGGAAAATCCAGCTCCTCATCATCACTGGACGGTGCAAGGAACTCCATCGGCAACATAAATACCATGTTAACATCTGCCGATGGCCCTTTCCCCTTAGGATCCGGTTGATGCTGATCCCCAGATTGGCCAGAATTCTCTTCTTTGACCAAATTTTCTCATCTTTCGTGCTACAACCTTCTTTTCTGTGTCCTAGTCAACCCCTCTGGACACCATGGAGGAAATTGTGGTTGCCTTGCCGATGGGCGACGAAGTTCCCTTGACTCCACTCGATGGGTATTGGCATCTCTACAAAATATGAACTCATCGGGAACCCGTGCATTGGCCATCTCCTCAAGTTCCTCTTGGTTCGTGGGAAAATACCTGACACGATCACCAAGACTGTCGTGCACACTAAGTCTACCCCCCAGCCGATTATGAACTGACGCTCTTCCCCTAATCGGCCCATAAACCGCCGATCATCGTTCTGATACTGCCGATTAGGTCTGTCATACCGATCATAACCATTGCACTCAGGGTAATCCCTAATAGTGGGCAATTTGATGTTCTGTTCCCAGCAATGGATGAAGAACGGGCAGTTCCAGTGGTCCTTGTGCCGATTCCACTCCTGTCGGCGTCTTTCTTCTTCCCGACGATAGTCCTCCTGCCGGTGCTGATACCGATCTTCACGTTGCTGCCAAGTCTCCCGATGTCTCCTATGAGTTATCACAATGCCGGATCGGGGCAGCCTACCTAAGCTAGTTCCTTCCTGGATCAAACCCTTTCCCTTCGCATCAGCAGTGATCTGATGCTGAGGATCCACCGATGCACTTCTTTTAGCTGCTTCTGATGTCAAAACCTTGGTTTTTCCCTTAGCATCCAGCATATTTGTTGGAAAAGGATGTTGATCAATCTTCATCGGCTTCTGAGCTTTGGAATTGTCAAACTTGATTCTCCCAGATTCAATAGCCGATTGCAGCTGTTGTCTGAAAACTTTACACTCATTTGTACCATGAGAGGTTGCATTATGCCACTTGCAATATTTCATCTTCTTTAATTCCTCAGGCGACGGAATTACATGATTTGGTGACAATTTGATTTGTCCTTCTTGAAGTAGAAAGTCAAATATCCAGTCGGCCTTGGTGATGTCAAATGCAAACTTCTCCGACTCCTTATGCCCAAAAGGGCAAGACATCGGCTTCTTATTCTTCACCCATTCTGCCAAGCCGATGACTGGCTCTTCATCTGAATCTGAGCTTGCTGCTTCATCAACAAATGATACCTTTTTGTTCCAAGCTCTCTTGGGTTCAAAGGGTTTGATATCCTGGTCGGAAATCCTCTGCACCAGGTGACTTAAGCTCTCGAACTCTTGACAAGCATACTTCTCTCTGATATGTGGCAACAAACCCTGGAAAGCCAAATCGGCTAGCTGCCGATCGTCCAGAACTAGACTATAGCACTTGTTCTTAACTTCTCGCAACCTCTGCACAAAGCTCTCAACCAATTCATCATTGCGTTGCTTCAACCTGACTAAATCGGTAATTTTCTTCTCATGAACTCCAGAGAAGAAATACTTGTGGAACTGCTTCTCTAGATCGGCCCAAGTGATCACTGAGTTAGGAGGTAATGATATAAACTAAGTGAACGCCGATCCAGACAATGATGACGAAAATAAACGAACCCTTAGCTCGTCTCTGTTAGAAGCTTCGCCACATTGAATGATGAACCTGTTGACATGCTCCATAGTTGACGTATCATCCTGTCCAGAAAACTTAGTAAAATCAGGTACCTTGTACCAATTTGGAAGTGGAATTAAATCATATGCAGGAGGATACGGTGTCCGATAAGAGTAAGTGTTGACTTTGGGCTTTATCCCAAATTGGTCTCTCATTACTTCAGCTATCTTATCGGCCCAATAAGCATCGGCGTCTTGCCGATGAGGTGGCTGTGGATCTGGCACCTGCTGATATACTTCCACGTGTCTCTGGGGTGCACGATCTGAATGGAACATGGGGTTGATCATCTGACCACCAATCTGCTGACCGAGGTTCATCGGTTGGTTGGCCAACCCTTGATTCTGAAACCCAGGTTGGATTTGTCCCTGTTGAAACCCTATGGTCTGATGATTCTGCTGAGGCATCTATGGAAAGACTGGCTGTCCTGTCCATCCGTTATTAGCATTTATCGGCATAAACCCTGCCGATGGCTGAAGATTAGGCATCATCATTGAATTGACATACCCTGGCTGAGTCATAAACATCTGCTGCATCGGCACTGAATCTGCCGATGTGTTAGGCATTTGGAACGTTGGGGTTTGAGAACTCCGAGTGTAAGGTCTTGCAGTAGTAGTTGTACTATACTGGGGACTCTGATTCATCGGTAGATTTGGCGGTGCTCATGCCATAGGTGCCATGCCTGTTTGAGATATCCTAGGAGTCTTCAACATCATCTCTGGGGGCATGCCATAACCCCACCAGTTGGGAGGAACAGATCCCGACATTGCTGATGCCAATATATCTATCGCAAGCTTGATCTGCCCGTCAGATGTTGATGGATTGGCCATTGTTGATGTAGATTGCACATCGGTGACCCCTAATGTGCTTGGAGGAGAAGTAGTTTCTACACCCGCAACGGTTGTTGTAGCCGATGGAGCTGTGACCACTGGTGACCCTGGCTGATGATGGGTAGGACCCACATAATTTGGTGGCAATTGTCCTTCTTTGAAAGTTCTAGCCACGACATTGAAAACCGTATTGGACAGCACACCAGCTTGATTGATCAAGGCACGGTTAATAGCATTATCAACCATGTCTTGAAGTTTACCAGGATTGGCTTCAAAAGTAACCTGCCAAGGTGCCGGCAGTGCTTCTTTCTAGATTACTTCGCTACTCCTGTTGATGTTGAAGGATCTCAAACATTGTTGCTTGTAATCCTCCATGGCTTTTGTAATAGCTTGCTTCTGCTCATCTCTGAGATTGGCTTCCGTCACGGGGATGACGTTCTCCAAGTCGAACTCGATAGTCGCCATGTCGATCTTGATCTTGAATCTAGTCCCACTAGACGTGCCAAAAGATGTGTTGGTGCAAAACTGATCTACAAACACAAAGGGCTAATACCCAATTTAAACGTTAAGGCGTGCCAGCCGATTTGACCTTACAATCGGCAAAGGTGGTAACTCGACCACTTTGGTCCCGACAACAGCGATGCGCCCGGATGTCACGGCGAAGAGGTGATCACGCAGAACTTGAGAATGCGCCGAGCTTAAGTCGACAAATTCCTAAGAACTCGTAATAAAAAGGAAAATATGACGAAGTCGTCGAAAAAGTAAATGCTAGAATATGAGTAAAAACTTGTGTTTGATTGATTGATCGATTGTCCATTACAAGGCCCTGGGGTCTACATTTATACCCTGCTCAAAGAGCTACAATCAGACACGACAAGGACTCAAATTCCAAATTAAACAGAATCCGTATACAAAACTAATTTAAACAACTAAGGAAAACATAAAACTATCCCCCTGTAACCGACCGGGACACCACCGCAGACCAATCGGCAATCTCCACGCTTCCCTTCAGAGTCATCGGCAGATCTCCTGTTATGGCCATCGGCAAACACCAATACTGATCATCGGCACGAGCACGTCACCACCTCTGGATTTAGTCTCATTCAATTGTCTCATCATCGGCAACCACCCTCATCGGCAACTTCCCTGCAGACTAGTTACCGTTGTTCCATCTGCCGATATATACTTTATTGATCCCCTAGTACGCATCCAAAAACAGCGCCAACACCAGCCAACACAGAGCGACAGCTAGAAGCCATGCCATTACGCCAGCGCAGCTCCGCCCAATCTTACCATGCTCAACTAGTTCTCACCGCACCGCCACAACCCCTACTTCTCAAGGGATCATCATCCAAGAAGGAGACCATTGTCAAGGTTCCAGCCAGCACGAGGATCCTTCCACCTAGACCCAATGAGAGGGTCGTTGGAGTCAAGACCAACCGGAGCGGCGAGATCAGCAGCATTCGCTACACTACGGAGGAAGAGAGACCTTACTTTGAAGGGATTAGAGCAGCCAAATTCCGTTTCATCCCTCCAAAGGCAGCCCCGAAGCACGCTCTCAATGCTTTCGAGACACCTCCTAAGCGTCGCAAGACTATAGTGGATATTGATGAGGACGTTCGCAGGCTAGATAGGGTCATCATAGACCTTCAGTCCTCGGTTAACTCCATCACTAGGCAGCTCTCTAACCACAACACCGTTATACTAGGCCTTAGGCATGATCTTGCTAGTGCCAATAAGAAGATCAGGGAGTTCGAGCGCCGCTAAGTTATCTAGATTAGATCTTGAGGCAATGCATCTTAGTTATCTATCATTAAAATTTGATTTAGATTTTACTATTATCGTCAGTTTGCTACTAGTCAATTGTAATAAATGCCTCAAGATTAATAAAGAGTATTATTATTATGTCTTGTGTGTCTCTACTTTATTTTTGTGCAAGAAAGCAGAAAATAAGTATGGGGGAGATCCCTTGACACGCCAAACACACTTTAACTACACCACTCCACGATTCAGGTACATACTCTGCACACTTTACTATTACACATACATATATCTTGGATTATCCAGAATATTGTTTCCGACATGATAAATTAAAAAGATTAAAATGCTTCTAATCATGATCAATCTCACTCTGTGATATTTCCTGAAAACTTACAAAATCATTCTAAAACCCTGTGTTACTTAAGTCATTATGGAATGATAGAGTGTGAGTACCTTATTCTTGATATCATTGTTGCTTGGAGAATTTATTTCAAAATCTTCAAAAAATTCTAGCTACCATCCTCAGTGTTTTATATGCCTGATAAACCTAAAAATATTAACATGATAATTAGAAAAGCTATCTGCTCTGTATTGAGTTTGTTCAAAATGAGTTAGACCCTTGTTGAGAGATTTATCATGCTCCTAAGATCAAGACATTTATTCAGAAAGATTCACTCTTCCGAAGTATTATTGCATTAGAGGCATGGGCTATGCAAAAAAAATATGAATAATTCGAGGAAATAAAAAGGAGCAAGTGCTCGACAACCTCGCAGAGAAAAAATGGACAAGTGTCCGGCAGTAGAATTAGGGGTACCTCGGTATCCACTTAAAAAAGAGAAAAGAAAGAAAATGATAGCCCATGGTCCCTCTAATAAGCAATATGCTAGCAAGAGTTGACAAGTTTTTAATTTTCAAAGTCTTTGATCTAAGAGTATGACATTCCCCTCCTCGGATCCTGTTTTGATCAGGCAATAAATGCAAAGTAAGTATGCTTGAGAATTCTTTGCTTATTAAAACAGCCTCAGTGAGATATACAAAAAATAATGAGTGACCTGAGAGAACCTATGAGGATAAAGGTATGCTACATTTCTTTTCAAAAACATATAAAAACCCAAGTGACAGGATTAAGAAGAAAGGATCTCTACTCTTGACCATCTATTTCCCTGACTACGGTATACAGTGAATTTTTACAACCACCCTACAGGTATGAAGAGAATGTTTTACAATGTAACCCAAGATAGTTTTCTTAACCATCCTTTTCTCGAGGACGAGTAAAAGCCTAAGTATGGGGGTATTTGTTGACGGTTCTTAAGTATCAATTTTAGTTATCAAATAAACAAGAGAAAGGACCAATATGCAAACAACACCTAGAATTAGGGTTTGATCTGATAGAATTCCACGAGTTTTGTTGTTTATCTGTTTCTGCAGGGGGTTATCAGAAAATAAGGAAGAAAGGCCCACATGTCGGAATTACATAGAGATATCAATGCACCGCGCAATTTTCTACCATCTAGAAGACTCCAGAAGCCACGAGAACGAAGCGGAGGCCGAACGGGGCCTGGCCCTGGGCGCCCGCCCAGGAGACCAGGGTGCCCACCCCCTCCTGGATTCCAATTAGAACTCTTTTCGCGGACGATGCTCCACCGACCTAATGGATCAAGGATAACCGTCCAATCAATGTCGGTTTGATCCAACGGCTCACGTTCACTTGAAGGGACTATCAAACCAGACCCCCTAGCCCCTGGAGGAGACAAGTTCATCATAGAGTTGAGAGGAGCCCTCGAAGGAATCCCTCTCCTCTAAATAAAATTTCTTTTGGCGTAGCATCCAATATGAGTAGAAATAGATCTTCTAGTTTCTACTAGATTGAGAGAGATAGAGTGGAGGTGTAGATCGGAGGAAGCCCGGCCTGTCGGTGTCTACTCCGAGGTTGTACCTACGGGATCAAGTCTTCTAACGCGAGGCTTGCTCCTAGGATTCTTCAATATTTCGACTTCTAAATTCTAGTAAGTTCTTGCTTTATTGTTCTTTGGTTTATGAGTTTACTTTAATCTCTTCGCGTAGAGTTTAGAGTAATCATCTCTAGCGTAGACGTGGTGTTTGGGCTAGGATACTCATAGATATTCCCTGACTAGCTGGACCGTGGTAGTAGCGAGGAACGTGACATTTCTGAGTTACCTTTGCAAACCATATCTCGTTAGCAGGAAGGGTGCGTTCTTGATGGGTGCGTTCTCGTGGAATAATTGTCACTGCATCTGAAAGGATGACCACCCATCGAGAACGCACTTGGTATGGAGCTGATCCTGGGCCAGAAGAAGCAGCGCACCTGCATTATTGTGACTACAACCCCCGAGTCCTTCGGGACCCATGGGTTCGACATGCTCAACCACAAGAGCCAACACAGGAGACATGGCCGGAGAGCCAAGATCACCACTGGACAAACCCGCCTTTCCATATGGGCAGGCACTCCACTGATCCATATGGAGCTTCAGGGTCCAGACCCCCGCCCGAATTCGATGCAGGACGATACTCCGACGCCTCTTATGCTTTCACGAACGACTACTACCAAGAGGCCAGCGCTTTCTTCACCCGTACCGACAACACCCTTCTCGACATCCAGAATACGTAAGCGGAACATGGATGACTCCTAGAACAGCAACAAAAATGGAACCAGGACCACGCCACTACAGTACAAGAATTGAGACAAGATACCACGACAATGAACGACAACATCACCACCATGATGCGATTCTGGAACATTGGGTAAGACCGACAACCACATCCAGCTTGGGGGAGTTCCTCCCCGTTTTATCAGGTAAGTTTTTATTTGCCCTTCTTATTTATTCTTTTTTATTTTAGTATTTTATCTTAAAGAGAAAAACTTAGAAAACCTAATAAATATTTTTTTGCTTTAAATTACTGCATTCTATAAACATGAAAACAAAATAAAAAGAGTGTGTAGATAAGTGTGCTTTATTTATCTGCTAAGTGTTAATCTCTAGAAAAAATAAAAAGACCAAAAAAATACATAATGGAAATGATGAACAATTGCTCTGTTTGCTTACTTTCGAGTACCTAGCTTTTATATTAGAGTTCTTCCAGAAATTACTAAAAAAACTAAAATATCTATGGGAAGCATGAACCTAAAACTAAAGTCTAGGTAAGAAGAAGGCATGATATAAAGTTTGAGCTACTATTTATCCTGTTCCTACTACACTTAGTTCTGGAGATTTATTTTGAAAACTTGCAAATCACATGATGAGTTCCTAGCATGAAAAAATTCCTACCACAGCCATACTTGCTATAACACCCTTTACTATATTCACATTAAGTTTGATCGAGCTGTAGGAGCTTTTCATGTGGTTAAATTAAGATATTCACTTGCACACATCCACTACACTATTCATCACCATGCATTCAAATTACTAAAAATAATATTATCACTCACTGTCCCAAGTGTTGTTATTCTCTTTATCCAAAAAGATTCAATGCAGAAGAGACATGGGTTATGTAAAAATATGCGAAGAAATAAAAAGAGGCAAGTGCCCGGAACCTCGAAAAAGAAAGAAAAAGAGAGTGAGACGAGAGGTAAAAATGGACAAGTGTCCGGAGTAGAATTAGGGGTACAAAGATGCCCACCTGAGCGGAAAAAATGGACAAGTGTCTGACAGTAGAATTAGGGGTATTTACTACCCACCTGAAAAAAAAAGAGATAGCCCATGTTCTCCCAAGGCAAAGATCAAGAGAGGAGGAGAGATAGCAATATGAGGAGCAATGAGAAGTAAGTTTTATCATCACTTATACATTTTTACCATCACTATCATTTACTCCACCACACATGCACATCTTGATTTAATTATATGCTGAGTTCCTTTGGATCCATGGCTCGATTAGACAACATATGTATGTAAGGATCCACAAATACCACATATAGAGAGACTTGAGAGAATCATAGTTGGGAACTCTGAGCTTTATTTTTGAAAACTTATGCAATACCGTGGAACAAAGGTGAAGTATAGACAGGAGGAATAGTGCTTGACTTAATTATTTTGTCTTTCAATTCCTTAAGACTTAAGTATAGAGCTGCATCTAAAAGGATCAATATGCACCAAACATCTAGAATTAGGGTTTTATCTGACAGAATTCCACGAACTTTAGTGTTTATCTATTTCTGCAGGGGTTATCAGAAAATATGGAGAGAAGGCCCACATGTCACGTTTACAACGAGATAATTACGTGCCGCGCAATTTTCCTTAATCTAGAAGAGTCCAGAAGCCACGGGAACGAACGGGAGACCGGATGGGCTTGGGGGCAGGGTGCCCGCCCTTCCCCCTTGGGCGCCCGCCCTGTCCTCGGGGCCAATCATGTCCAACCTCGCGGATTTATGCTCCACCGACCTAAAGGATCAAGAAAAACCGTGCGATCAATGTCAGTTTGATCTGACGGCCCAAATTCACTTGAAAGGACTATATAATCAAGGCCTCTCCACCCCAGGTGGAGAGAGGAGAAATCATTATCAGAGGTAGCCATCAAAGTTAGGGTATAGAACTTCTCTCTGAAAGGTCCTTGTTTGGTTTTGGTAATTGAGTGACAACTTAGGTGGACTAATAGCATTTATGTGAGATACACAGGAGATTAGTCCACAGGTGATTATGTGATGATGGAGGAGCTCATTGAATATGAGACATGACATGGAGTCATGTGACCAAGGTGGAGAAAATCAAGATGAGGCTTGTCTCCATGGACCGGTTGCAAGAGTGAAGGGCAAGTCGGAGGCTTTGAAGCGAGGGACCGCGTGCGACGGTGAAGCTTGAGCAAGACTTGGCGTCGATGGACCGAGGCAACGGTGAAGAGCAAGTGAGGTCAAGATCAATGAACCAATACGGTTACATGATGATATGAAGTGGATCATATCATTTGGTGATTGGTTGGTGCATGTGTTGCATCAACATTGGAGGAGATGGAATGGAAAGCGCAAGGCAAAGGTATAACCTAGGGCATTTCCATTTCACCGGTCATAGGTGTGTAGAGAAGTTTATGACCGGATTTAGGATAGATGGCTATACTATCAAGAGGGGCAAACTTGTTTGCATATCGGTCATCTAGTGCCACTTGAGCGATCTAACTTTGCATACGTGTTAGGATCGAGTGGCGTGACAAGCTGAGAGGCTAACTCCTTTGGGAAAATGTTTGTGAAAATGCTAACACACATGCACATGGTGGTGTACACTTGGTCGTGTTGGCACATTTACAAAGGAGGTGGAGTTCCTAGGGTTGAGAGGGGAGTGGGTTCCTCTCTCCCTCCCACCGAGTTTGCGAGGCGGGATTCGGCGATTTTGAGAAAATTAAGTGTATATTTTCTATTGCGCCGGTGGGAATTTTGGAGAAGTCGCGGGAGTGTTTTCTCTCTGAGAAACACTCACCGGACGCTGAGTGCGGAGGCACCGGACGCTAGCTTCAGAGTCCGGTGTGGTTGACCCTGCTAGGGTTGAGCACCGGACGCTCTCTGAGTGCGTCCGGTGGGGTGCGTCCGGTGTGAGGACGTTTTGTGACCCTCTCTGCGCATGGGTCCAGTGAGCACCGGACGCTACCGGTGCTTAGCATCCGGTGACTCGGCGAGTTTGCGGAGCTCTCTGCGCATGAGTCCGGTGTGCACCGGACGCGTCCGATGTGACGCAGTAGAGCGTCCGGTGGTGCTGTGCAGGCGCACGTGCGCAGTAGCCGTTGGCGGCAACGGTCGAGTTCAAACGGCTAGTGACACGTGGCCGACGCCTGAGCACCGGACGCTGCGAGTTGAGCGTCCGGTGGCTCCCTATGAGCGTCCGGTGCCCACGTGTTTTGCCCAGTGAAGGGGCAACGGCTAGTTTAGACCTTGGGGCTATAAATAGAAGTGGTGGCCGGCCTTGGCCGGTGCTGAGCACCCTTGGGACTTAGTGTCCATGCTTGGGGAGTGCTAGTAAAGCCTCTAACTCACATATGCTTGATAGTGATCATCCGATTGTGTGAGTGAGTGATTCTAGTGTGTTGCATTGAGAGATTGCATCGAGTGGCACTAGGTGTTCGTGTTGCAAGCCGGTGGTGCTTGTTACTCTTGGAGGTTGCCACCTCCTAGATGGCTTGGTGGCTTGTGACTCTGTCGAAGCATGCAAGAAGATTGTGCGGTGCTCCGGGGAAGAGATTGTGAGGGGTACGGTGCTCACCCCACGGGGATCGCGAAGAGCAACTCTAGTGGATTGCTTGTGGCTTGGAGGATCCCCATCTTGAGAGTGGATGTGCGGCACCCGCTGAGGGTTTGGCTTTGGAATGCCAATTAGCTCGTGATCCATCAAGTGGGTGTATCGCCACAACGAGGACGTAGCTTGGTGGCAACCAAGTGAACCTCGGTAAAAATCACTGTGTCAATATTGTCTACTCTTCTCGGTGGTTTGCATTCTCTATACACGAGCTTGCATTTACATTCTTTATATACTTGTGCTTGTGTAGTTGCTCTTGTAATTAGTTAAGCTTGTGTAGCTTGCTAGTTACCTTCTTGCTTGTGTAGCTAGAAGTAGTTCCCTTGCGTGGCTAATTCGGTTTGTGTAACCTTGTTAGTCACATTGCTTAGTTTGTGTAGCTAAGTACGTTGCGCTCTCTAATTTGGCATTAGTTGCCTTGTTATTGAGCTTGCTAGTGAGCTTAGGCTTTGTGCGCTTTGCGTCACTAGTTTGCGTAGGAGCTCCCCTGGTTTGCAAAGTACTAGTTGCATAGGTTTGTGTGACCTTGCTTCTAGAATTGGTTAGGTGAGCTCTTGCTAAGGTAGCACCTTGTTTTCTTGATTAGGATCTTTTACAAGGTGCTAGAGAACTTAGATAGAGGGGTATAGTCTTGGCTAGACCGATAGTTTTAATTCCGCATTTATTTCGGTTAGCCGGCACGATAAGTTTTAGAAAGGACTATTCACCCCCCCCCTCTAGTCTGCCATCTCGACCCTTCAAGTGGTATCAAAGCTAGGTCTCTCATTTGTGGTCTTCACCGACCCTAGAGGATGGCGGCTTATGGGCTAGATGTTGAGTGTCCACACTCTTTTGATGGCACACACTTTGCACGGTGGAGAAATTGGATGCAATGCAATTTTATGTTCATTTCTCCTCAAATGTGGTGGATGGTAGATGTAGGCTTTTCTCATGTGTTGGATGAAGTTGATCTAACTCAAGCACAAGAGAAATGCCTAGATCTAGACATCCAAGCTACTAACATCATGTATAGATCTTTGGATGATTGCATATTCGGAGAGATCATTGACATGAAGACTGCCCATGAGATTTGGGTATTTCTCAATGAGAAATATGGGGCAATCTCCGATGATGATGATGTGCCAAAGGTGGAGGCACATGAGGATGTTGAGCATGACCACAACACCGTGGTTGTGGAGGATTGCTCCACCTCATGGTCAAGTGATGATGATGATGTATCTACCACAAGTTCACTTGACAAGATTGAAGATGATGCCACAAGTGATGTAAATGATGATACTACTTCATGCACACTTGATGGTAAAGATGATGGTTCATGCTCGAGCCATGATTGTGATGCTACTACAAGCCCATCCACTACACCACATAGCTTCATGTCACAAGGTGACACCAAGGTACATGACGCTAATGTGGTTGATCATGTTGTCTCATATGATGAGCTTGTTAGTAGACTTGCTAGCATGACCATGTCTTTAGAAAATGAAAAAGCTAAAACATTGAAATTGCAAAATGAAAACTCATTTCTAAAGACCACATGTGAACAACAAAAACATCTACTTTACGTTACTACTTGTTCACATGAGGAGCTAAAATTGGTTCATGAGGAACTTTGTGTTACTCATGATAACTTGGTAAAAGATCATGCTTTTCTCACTAAGAAGATTTCTAATGAAGAAATTAAAACTAGTGAGAGCTCATCACTTGGGGAAAATGATCAATCACATACTATTACTAACCCTTGTGATGTAGGGAAGAAGCATGTATCCACCTCTTGCCATGATTTACTATCTATGCCATGTTCTTCAAATTTAGATGCTTGTTCTACTTCTATGTCTTGTGAGACTAACATTTTGAAGGAGAACAATGAGCTCAAAAATGAAGTGAAGAATTTGAGCAACAAGTTAGAGAGGTGCTACTACTCAAAAGTCACCTTTGAGCACATATTGAAGACTCAAAGAAACTATGGTGACAAGTGTGGCCTTGGCTTCAAGAAGAAGATGACAAAGGGCGAGAGAAAGCAAGAAAAGAGGATAAAGAAGCTCCATCAAAAGAAGCTTTCTCATACCATGTGCTATTGGTGCCGTGAAGCGGGACACCTTACAAATGGTTGCCCAAATATCAAGAAGCTCAAGAAGATGAAAGAAGAAGAGAGGCTTAAGCATGTCAAGTGCTTCAAGTGCCGCACTTGGGGTCATCTCACCTCAATGTGCCCAACCAAGCAATTGGTGAAGCAACAAGTGAAGCCTCAACCGAAGCCACAAGTTGAGCAAAAGAAGACACCCCAAGATCAAGTCAAGATCAACCATAAGAGTGATGACTTGATGATGATGAAGAAGAAAACAAGAAGGGGTGGAAGAGCAAGGCATCCAATGCAAATCCAAGATGCCAAGATGATGAGCAAGAATGAAGACAAGAAGAAAGCTTATGCTCACATCAAGTGCTTTGAGTGCAAGGATGATGGACACTTTGCCTCGAAGTGTCCTACCAAGCTTGAGAAGAAGGCTCAAGCAACTCTCAAGAGGCAAGGCAATGAGAAGCAACACATGAGCAAGGTAGAAAAGGCTCAATCAAAGAGAAGTTGCTACTTGTGCCGGGAAAGGGGACACATGGCTCATTCATGTCCCCTAGGTGGGAACTCTAAGCCTATTTCAATTGATGATATTACTATGCTTAGAAAGGATGGTAATGGTACCTCTATGGTTTCTATTCCAAAACATCCCGCTACTCATACTAAGGCATCGCCTAAGTATGTTGCTCCTAACTTGAGAGGACCCAAACTAGTTTGGGTACCATCAAAAAGTGGATGAATATGTGTAGGTACCATCGGCATTGGAGGATTAATTCAATTGACCTTATATTATTCATCATATGATTGAGTTAAGTATTGAAGCCAATGCACATCCAAACCCAATGCCATGACAAGATAGTGAAGTCCAAGTGCTACAACATACAAGTGCAAATATTCAAGTTGTGGTGATTTATTGGATTATTTGATGGCTTGCAAATACATAAGTTGAAGCTTGCGAATTAGATGATCATGAGCTAACCAAGGTATATCTCTGTTGATCACATTCATTTGGGTGCATATGAGTTGATTGAATTGGATATATATGCAATGTTGCTTGCTATAAGATGTTTGAATGGATTAAATGCTTAGTAATCAAGTTTGGATTGATTCGGGTTGGATAAGTTCATAAGATGACTTTTAGTGAGTGTATTGAATTGATATATGTCTTGTGAAAGTATTCAAACAAGTCTTTTTCAAGTTTGAATCAAATTGAAGAAGTATAGCTAAATTGCTTGAAATTTGTCCAACATTGAGAATCTGAGCTAGCTGAGATCAAGTCTGCTTTTGAGTGACAAATCTTATTGAAATGGCTTGAAATTTTGTGTGCATGCTGTACACTTATGATAGAAAGTTCTGTAGAAATTTCATGGAAATTGGATAAGGAATACTTCGGTTTTGGAGTGGATCTTATCAGCTATAGTGCAGCAGTTTTCAGCATGTACAGTGGTGGAAGAATTGAAATCTGGTAGCAATCTAGAAGTCAAATGAAACTCAAATTTTTACAGCTGCTATATATCTTAGTAAAGGACATCTCCACCAAATTTCGTAGTATTTGGATCTGTACATTGTGAGATATGAGATATTTCTTTAAAGGGTACAGAATCTGTCAGAAAAGTGACAAATATTGGATTGGTCTAGAGTCACTTAAATTGAAAGGTCCTCAAGATTGGAAATATGATTATAAGTGTTTGAGGCACCTAAGTTTGGTTTTGAATTGATCTAGAAGCATGACAAGTAATGAGTACAAGGTCATTTGATTGTGGAATGTACTTGGTGTACACATTTAGTACTCAAATTGAAGATCAAGATCAAACTCAAGATGAAGGTGAAGTTTAAGTTCTAGTCTATTGGAAATCATTTGGTAGAAAGAATAGGACTTAAACAAGTAAAAAGAGAAGTACTTAAAGAAGGATTCATGGTTATTCATCATATTAAGTCCATCACTTGAATCAATCAATCAAAGCAATTCAAGTAAGTATAAAAATAGTTCTTTGGAGAGAGGTCACTTCTCCCTATGTGAGGGGCATGCCGCCAGAGGAGTGGGTAAACCAAGTGTGGTGCTTCGAAGGCTAACATGGAAGTGGTGATCTAAAGAACATTTGAGATGCTTAGTTGAAGCAATTAAAAGGATTGATCAAGAAAGCAAGCAACAACCCAAAAGAGAGTTAGTCATGCTATTTCAAGTGATATTCTTAGTAGTTCTCTCATGCAAGAAATGGTCAAGAGAAGAAGCAAGTCAACCACAACAAGATAGTCCACTTGATCATAAAGTGGTTTTCATTTCATATAGGTGAAGATTTGATCTATCAATTGGCATTTATAATTGATCTTCACCAAGCTTATAGTTGGACTTCACATTGCTATTTGGAGCTAAATTGGAATCTTATTGACTATCCTCTACTCCAAGATAGCAAAGGTATCATTGTAATGTGCATGATCATTTCATCCCTTACTAGTATGCGGTTAGTGCATATAGTACATGCTTAATAGGATCATGCATAAATGAAAAGTTTTAAATTCATAGCCTACCACTATTGCTTGAATGATTAGTTGATCTAGTGGTATGTATATGAGTTTATTCATGAGCTAGTGAACCCAAGTACTTGATCTATTTTGTATTGTTAACAAGTGACAAGTACAACATTGGCAAGATAACCCTTAATGTGAGGTGTGAAAAAGCTTGTCATTGGTTCAAACCGGACTTGGAAGCTTTAGCAAATCAACTTAGTTCAAGTCAACAATTAGAAGCTCATAGTGATTAGAGTACAAGAACAAGACAGCAATGCAAGTGGATATCTAGACTTAAAAGTTTCTTCAATTGGTATCCCACAAACGGTACTCATGATGATGATAGCAAATGTTCAAGATAGCAAACAAGTGGTTCCATACTAGAAGACCTTAATTGATAGAAGAATCTCATATGATATCGGACAAGATATTCCAAATATCACATTTATACATATGGTATCTATCATACAAGAAGGAGGTTCCACAAGTGATCCTCAACTTTAAGTGATCATCAAGCAAAGAAAGTTCCCTTACCAACAAGGTTGACAAGTGAATGACCCATGCTATGACATAGGGGGAGTGCCCCACCAAATGGTATCAAGGTCAAAGATCCTATGTGGTATCTCAAGAGCAATTCAAGTAATGTCATTCCAACACATGGTGATGTCCATCAAAAATGCAAGATTCAAGCCTCAACCATCTATCCCAATGCAATCCTTTGTCACAATGAGATTCACACTTTTTCAATTGGTATCAATTGATTTAATTGGTATCATACCTTTTATGGAAATTGATGACAAAAGGGGAGAAGTTGGAACAAAGATATGATCATGGGATAAGTTAGACAACAAAAGATATGTTTCAAGGGGGAGAGATCAAAGATGGACATGGACAAGGGAGAAACATTAAGGAAAAGAGTTGGATCAAAAGTCTTGGAAAAGGGAAGCACACAAGTAGGGGGAGCAAGCTCATGAACATTGATTGTTTGCATTTAATATGTGCATATTCATGTGCTTGCTTGCATTGCATAAGTTTTTAAATTCAACATGCATGCTTGGGTGGTGTATGCTAGTTATAGAACTTGATTGATGATATGATAACTAGCATGTATAGGTTGGTAGCTAGACTTGTGTTCTTCAAGTAAAAACTAGACCCTTGCTTTTAATGTTGATCTCACAGGGTTTCTAGTGTTTTTGTTGTCTAGCTACACATGGTGCTAAGGATGGTGTACAATTGAATGCTTCAAATGCTATCGATTTTGGTATCGAGCTACAAAGGTTTATTCTATACACCTTAGCACTTAGTAGGGTTTTGTGGTGCTTATCCAAATCTTGACATAGAGCTTAATTATTGGATAAGTAGCATCAAATCCAAATCAAGTTAGCAATTTACACTTGTGTGAAGTGCTAGCTTGAAAAAGCTTAATTTCCATATCTTTGTAGAGTTGTCATCAATTACCAAAAAGGGGGAGATTGAAAGGTCCTTGTTTGGTTTTGGTAATTGAGTGACAACTTAGGTGGACTAATAGTATTTATCTGAGATACATAGGAGATTAGTCCACAGGTGATTATGTGATGATGGAGGAGCTCATTGCATATGAGACATGACATGGAGTCATGTGACCAAGGTGGAGAAAATCAAGATGAGGCTTGGCTCCATGGACCGGTTGCAAGAGTGAAGGGCAAGTCGGAGGGTTTGAAGCAAGGGACCGCATGCGACGGTGAAGCTTGAGCAAGACTTGGCGCCGATGGACCGAGGCAACGGTGAAGAGCAAGTGAGGTCAAGATCGATGAACCAATACGGTCACGTGATGATATGAAGTGGATCATATCATTTGGTGATTGGTTGGTGCATGTGTTGCATCAACATTGGAGGAGATGGAATGGAAAGCGCAAGGCAAAGGTATAACCTAGGGCATTTCCATATCACCGGTCATACGTGTGTAGAGAAGTTTATGACCAGATTTAGGATAGATGGCCGTACTATCAAGAGGGGCAAACTTGTTTGCATATCGGTCATCTAGTGCCACTTGAGCGATCTAACTTTGCATACGTATTAGGATCGAGTGGCGTGACAAGCTGAGAGGCTAACTCCTTTGGGAAAATGTTTGTGAAAATGCTAACACACATGCACATGGTGGTGTACACTTGGTCGTGTTGGCACATTTACAAAGGTGGTGGAGTTCCTAGGGTTGAGAGGGGAGTGGGTTCCTCTCTCCCTCCCACCGAGTTTGCGAGGCGGGATTCGGCGCTTTTGAGAAAATTAAGTGTATATTTTCTATTGCGCCGGTGGGAATTTTGGAGAAGTCGCGAGAGTGTTTTCTCTCTGAGAAACACTCACCGGACGCTGAGTGCGGAGGCACCAGACGCTAGCTTCAGAGTCCGGTGTGGTTGACCCTGCTAGGGTTGAGCACCGGACGCTCTCTGAGTGCGTCCGGTGGGGTGCGTCTGGTGTGAGGACGTTTTGTGACCCTCTCTGCGCATGGGTCCGGTGAGCACCGGACGCTACCGGTGCTTAGCGTCCGGTGACACGGCGAGTTTGCGGAGCTCTCTACGTATGAGTCCGGTGTGCACCGAACGCGTCCGGTGTGAAGCAGTAGAGCGTCCGGTGGTGCTATGCAGGCGCGCGTGTGCAGTAGCCATTGGCGGCAACGGTCGAGTTCAAATGGCTAGTGACACGTGGCCGGCGCCTGAGCACCGGACGCTGGGAGTTGAGCGTCCGGTGGCTCCTTGTGAGCGTTCGGTGTCCATGTGTTTTGCCCAGTGAAGGGGCAACGGCTAGTTTAGCTCTTGGGGCTATAAATAGAAGTGGTGGCCGGCCTTAGGATCTTTTACAAGGTGCTAGAGAACTTAGATAGAGGGGTATAGTTTTGGCTAGACCGATAGTTTTAATTCCGCATTTATTTCGGTTAGCCGCCGCTATAAGTTTTAGAAAGGACTATTCACCCCCCCCCCCTCTAGTCTACCATCTCGACCCTTCACTCTCCCACAGAGAATTAGAATTAGCTACTCCCTAATCCTTCAAGTTTAGAGGATTGATTAGATAGAATTAGAGAAGTAGTGCCTAGTGCTCTGGATTCGGATCTTCATCAATAAAGATTGGTATTATTTCATATCTTTCTCTACTACTTTATTCTAATTGCATTATGTCTCTATTTATTATGCTCTTAGTTTGCTCTAGTTCTATATTTGATATAGTTATGATTGATAATGAGTTTATGTATAAGTTTGCAAAGCGCTTAGCTCTTAACACGTGGGAGTTAAGTGGTAGATCACATGTAGGCGTGGTGCTTCGATGTTATTTACCTGCAAATGTATCCTATTGGCCGGGCCATGTGGTAGTGCGTGATAGTGATAGCTTTGTTGATTCTTATATAGTCCACCCTCCGTTGATAGGACAGGCAGAATTTGTATTGCGGAGTAAGTCTTGTGATGCTCTGATTTACTTTAGCAATGTTCCTTATACATGAATGAAGAGTCTTTTATGCTATATATGATCTTGTAGATAACTAGAGTAGATTGTGACTTAGTAGATGTTGGGTATTTTAAACGCAAACAGAAAAATCCGCAAGCGCACGGATACCGATGTAGCTTTCACCCGGGAGTATTCCAGAGTATCGATTTTCCACAGGGAACGTGAGTGTACTAATTAAGATCCAAGATCGCCCAAGAATAACTATATAATTATTTTTGGTGGGAAGAGAGGAAGTTTCCTGAGAGTTCTCTAGTTGATCTAAGAATCAAGAATTACTTCAAGATTATCTATATCGGGACATCAGAGCACTAACCACAGACAGAGATGAGAAGGGGGCTAGGAAGGTCTGACTACGGTCCTACAAACACCGATCCGAACGAGGTGGAATACGTCGACCGTTAGGGCTGTCACTACCCTAAGGCTACCACAACAATCCGCAGGATTGGGTGCAATTCCAGGTAATTGCAAGACTAAACACCACGTCTAATCTATTAATTACTACTCTAATGTTGCAAAGATTAGAGCACTTGATGCAAGCGGGAATCCAATAAATAACTTGAATGTAAATAAAAGTAATTAAAGAACTCAGGATTATGAATTGAATAACCTGGAGAACGATGAAGAACGAACCAGTTGCTGCAAAAGTACAATGTTGAGGAAGATCCGACAGATCCGGCTCCTCCTCCTCCGCTCTCCTCTTCTCTCTTCCTATTTTCTAGATTACAACTAGAACTAACTAGAACTAGAACTAGAACTAGAGGAACTAGAACTAGAACTAGATGAACTAGAACTAGATCTAGATGAACTAGAGGTAGAACTAGAAGAACTAGAGGGATCCTCTCTACTTGGATGAAGACTTGAAACCCTAGCTTTGATTCTGTAGAAGAGGTATGATCTCCAGGGGCCAGGAGGGTCTGGTTTTATAGTCCCTTCAAGTGAATCTGGGCCGTCGGATCAAACCGACATTGATCGTGTGGTTTTCCTTGAAGTATTAGGTCGGTGGAGCATGATCCCCGAACTTCGCCCTGATTGGTCCAGGGGGGAGGGCGGGCGCCCAAGGGACTAGGGCGGGTGCCCTGTGCCTGAGCCCTCTCGGCCTCCGCTTCGGTCCCGTGGCTTCTGGAGTCTTCTAGATGATAGAAAATTGCGCGGCACGTTAATATCTCTATGTAAACCCGACGTGTGGGCCTTTCTTCCGTATTTCCTGATAACCCCCTGCAGAAATAGACAAACACCAAAACTCCTGGAATTCTGTCAGATAAAACCCTAAGTCTAGGTGTTGGTTGCATTTAGATCCTTTTCCATGATTAGTTGATGGTTAAATGTGAGCATTAAGGACCGTCAACAAGCTCCCCCAAGCTTAACCTTTGCTCGTCCCTGAGCAAAGCTAAAATCAGTAAGAAAATAGGGGTTACTTTTATGCCTCTTACTACAGGGTTTTAAGGTCTTAGTGATTGAAAAACAAACGATCAAGTCAAGCACTATGTCTCAAGCTCTTCTGTCTTACCTTTGTTCTGGAGTTGTTTGTAAGTTTTCAAAATAAAACTGAGTTATTTGCCTTCTTCTCGAAAGATATATAAGTAGAGCTTTAAAAGTTTTAGCATACTTACTTTGCATTTTGCTATGTCAAAGCTCGGAGCAAGGGAGAGGAATGTCGTACTCCTAGATCAAGACCTTTGACCTTTTTGAAAATTTTGTCATCTCTTACTGGCATATTGCTTATTAGAGGAACCATGGGCTATCATTTTTTCTCTTTTTTTTCTTTTTTTTCAGTCTCTTCTTTTTTTAAGTGGGCAGCAAGTACCCCTAATTCTACTGTCGGACACATGTCCATTTTTTCACTCAAGTGGGAATCTTTGTACCCCTAATTCTACTTCGGACACTTGTCCATTTTTACCTCTCGTCTCACTCTTTTTTTTTCGAAAGAAATTTTTGCATAGTCCCATGCCTCTAACGCAATAATACTTCGGAAGAGTGAATCTTTTATATTTTTAAAACAAAAAGATCTTGATCTTGGGAGCATGATAATTCTCTCAACCAAAACTACAAGAATTAACAATGGCTTGAACAAAGCAAGTGCCCACAGTTTTAATATTTATATCTTATAAGACTCTAGGTATTATGATCTCATATATTTTTATGAATTTTCAGATTTTCAAAAGATAAAATCTCCAGAACTCTAGCAAAACTTGGAACAAGTTAAATAGTAGCTCAGACCTGCTCATATCATGTTTGTCAATTACCTAGACTTGAATCAAACTTTCTTTTTATTTTATTTAAAACTTAGGATTACACAAAACTATTGTATATTACTCAAAAGAAAAACTTTATTAGGTTTCATGGTTATGCATTTTTTTTATTTCTGAATACTAGTAAATAAAACCAAGAAAGAAAAGTAATACTTATCTAAATACACGTGGGGGTGCCTCCCCCAAGCTGGATATTGACATAGTTGTTCATTCTTGTGGCCTGCATGTTCGGTCTCACTCTTCTTAAGCCTCAAAATCCTGCACAACCCAAATAGACAACAAAACTTGTGGAACATGTAAGGGTTAGGTAATTGCCTAGAGCTTATGAGAGCTTAATGTGAGAATTCTATGAACTCAATCACATCAAGTTCCTCTACCAGGTTGTTTTGTGGCTCGAGATAGATTTTCAAGCGTTGACCATTTACCTTAAAAGTGTTACCTATGTCGTCTTGGATGGTAATGGCTCCATGTGTTGAAGTGTCAATAACCTTGTATGGTCCATCCCACTTACTTCGTAGCTTACCATGCCCAAAGAGCTTAACTCTTGAATTGAATAGTAGAACCTTATCTCCAGGCTTAAACTCCTTGTGCTTGATTCTCTTATCATGCCATCGTTTTGTTCTCTCTTTATAAATCCTTGAATTGTGGTAGGCTTTCTCTCTCCATTCTTCTAGCTCAGATAGTTGCATTAGACGATTCTTGCTAGCAAGGTGGAGATCCATGTTCCATTTCTTGAGTGCCCAATGAGCCTTAAACTCTACTTCCACAGGCAAATGACAAGTTTTTCCATATACAAGTTGATAAGGTGACATGCCTATGGGTGTTTTGAATGCAGTTCTATATGCCCAAAGTGCATCAGGAAGTTTGTCCTTCCACCCCTTACCCATCTCATCTACGGTCTTTTGTAAAATATTTTTGATTTGTTTGTTAGATGTTTCGGCTTGACCGCTAGTCTGAGGATGGTATGGTGTTGCGACATTGTGTCGAACTCCATGATCGGCTAGGTACTTCCGGAAGATTTTGTCGATGAAGTGGGAACCTCCATCGCTTATAACTATCCGGGGTATACCAAAGCGAGGAAAGATTACTTCATGGAACATTCTCTTGGCATGTTTTGAATCAGCTGATCGACAAGGTAGGGCTTCCACCCATTTGGACACGTAGTCCACAGCTACTAAGATATACTCGCAATTTCCGGACATAGGGAATGGCCCCATGAAATCAATGCCCCAAACATCGAAAAGTTCAACTTGAAGATTATTTGTGAGAGGCATTTCATTTCGTGAGTTGATATTCCCATGTTTTTGACATCGGTGGCATCTCCTGACAAAGTCCTTTGTATCTTCATACATCATTGGCCAGAAAAAACCACTTTGCCAAATTTTAGCATGTGTCTGAAATGCTCCATAGTGTCCTCCATATGGCGAGACATGGCATCTTTCCATAATTTGAGTAGCCTCAGCCATAGGAACACACCTTCTCAAGACTCCATCAGCGCAGACTCGAAAAAGATATGGCTCATCCCAAAGGCGGAAACGACTATCGTGAAGCAACTTCCTTTTGTTTGCACCAGGTGGGACATAGCCTTTTACTATAAAGTTTACGATGTCTGCGTACCATGGATCTGCATGTGTTATCTTAAGCAGGGTGTCATCCCTTAGGTAATCATTTATGGGAAGCTCATCATGTGTTTCCTTATATTGTAGCCTAGACAAGTGGTCGGCTACGGAATTCTCAACTCCCTTCCTATCTCGGATTTCTATATCAAAGTCTTGGAGAAGAAGAATCCATCGAATTAGACGAGGCTTAGCATCTTTCTTAGTGAGGAGGTACTTGAGAGCAGCATGGTCTGAATAGATGATTATCTTTGCCCCCACTAAGTAAGATCTAAACTTGTCTATAGCAAAGACAACAGCTAAAAGCTCTTTTTCAGTTGTAGTGTAATTGAGCTGTGGTCCAGACAAGGTTTTGCTAGCGTAGGATATGGCATAATGCATTTTATCCTTGGTTTGTCCTAAAACGGCACCAACCGCAAAATCGCTAGCATCACACATGATCTCAAAAGGAAGATTCCAATCAGGTGGTTGGATAATCGGGGCTGAGATGAGTGCTTTCTTAAGAGTTTGAAAAGATTCGTGACACTCATCACTAAAGATGAAAGGTGCATCCTTAGCTAGGAGATTAGTTAGGGGTCTAGCAATTTGAGAGAAATTCTTGATAAAGCGTCTATAGAACCCTGCATGTCCCAAAAAGCTACGGATTCCTTTCACATTCGTGGGAGGTGGAAGTTTTTCAATAACTTCAATCTTTGCTTTGTCCACCTCTATACCACGTTCGGACACTTTATGTCCTAGCACTATTCCTTCCTGAACCATAAAATGGCATTTCTCCCAGTTCAGGATTAAGTGCTTTTCTTCACACCGCTGCAAGACTCTATCTAAATTCTCCAAACAATGATCAAAGGATTTGCCATAGACGGTAAAATCATCCATGAAAACCTCCATGATCTTCTCAATCATGTCCGAGAAAATAGACATCATGCACCGTTGGAAAGAAGCTGGAGCATTGCACAATCCGAACGACATTCGTCGGTATGCATAAGTTCCATACAGGCATGTAAAGGTAGTCTTTTCTTGGTCATCTGGGTGGATTGGGATTTGGTGATATCCAGAATAACCATCAAGGAAACAAAAGAAAGAGTGGTTTGCAAGCCGTTCCAATATTTCATCAATGAAGGGTAACGGAAAGTGATCTTTCTTTGTAGCCTTATTGAGTTTTCGATAGTCAATACACATACGCCACCCAGTGACAATTCGTTGAGGGATGAGTTCATTCTTTTCATTCCTAACGACAGTCATTCCTCCTTTCTTTGGCACTACTTGGACAGGGCTAACCCACTCACTATGTGGCACAGGATAAATAATCCCAGCATGATAGAGTTTGAGGACCTCTTTCTTAACAACCTCTCGCATAGCATTGTTAAGTCTCCGTTGTGGTTCCCTTGAAGGTGTAAAATTGGGATCAATAGGGATACGATGAGTGCAGAGAATAGGACTAATGCCCGTGAGATCCTCGAGAGAGTAGCCAAATGCTGATCTATGTCTTTCAAGAACAGTGACAAGTTGTTGTGTTTCATAATCGGAAAGCTTGTCACTGATGATTACTGGAGTTTTTGAGTTTTCGTGCAAAAAGACATATCTAAGGCCAGAAGGAAGAGGTTTTAATTCTATCGAAGGCGGTGAAGGTAGTTCATTTTTGTCTAGCTCAACGGGTTCTACCAACTCTTCTTCTTCTTGAACAAAGTGTTCATGATTAAAGAATGGTTGGGTCATCTCCTCTTGAGTCACCATTAAGATCTCCTCAATAGGATCTGGGTCAAGTTTGGGTTCCACTATCGTGTTAATTGATCTAACAAGAGGAACAACAATAGTGGAATTCCCAACCTTGAAGTCTAAATGACCTCGTTGTGGTTGTTCCTGTAGAAGTTTCATGATTGGTCTGCCAATCAAGAGAGGAATCTCTGGTATGTCAAAAATGTGGAAATCTAGACATATTCCAGAGTCCTTGATTCTAACAGGAACTGTCCTTAATACCCCATGACTTTCTAGAATTAATCCAGATGGACTTTGTAAAAGTTTTTGGGATGGGGTTATGGACTCATTGGGATAAAGAGTGTCAGCTAACTCCTTGGAAATAACATTTATCCCAACATATGGATTGTAGTGGACCTTCCTAGTGGACCTTCTAATTTGGCATAGAAGAATGGTTGAAGGAGTGATGATCCGAGCTACCTCAGGAGACAGCTCTGCTTCTGTTAGCCATTCGTAACTCAGAATAGCCGAAAGGCTTTTGATGTGTTCTATGTCAACAGATTCTACTCTTAGAATGGATTGAGTGGTCCTTGCTAGAGGTCGTGTTTGGATAGGAAAATTCGAGGTGTTTCCATAATCTTCAAAAAGATCTTCCTCGAATTCAAAGGGATGCTCTAAAGGTGGTGGTTTATCATCCCTTAGTTGGTTTTTGCATTTCCTTATCAGGAGGTTTCTCTACAACCAAATTAATAGGTGGGTCAGGTGGAATTTCTAACTCGGTTGCAAGTTCCTCATCTTTTGGTTTAGGATCAGGCTCGACTTCTTCTTCATCTTCTTCTTCTTCTTCAGGAAACTAATCATAAATGCCTGTGTAAGGGGTATTTTCAAGGATTCTCTCTAGGATAGCTCTCCCCTCATCTGTGAGTTTGTGTGTGAATGAGCCTCCTGAAGCAATGTCGAGGTGAAGAGCAGCCTCCTTGCTTAGACCACGATAAAAGTGGTAGTACAGTACATGGTCAGGCAGGGAAAGGTTTGGACTAGAATTGGTAAGGCTTGTGAACCTAGCCCAAGCTGCTCCTAAAGTTTCCTTCTCTCTTTGTTTGAATGTAAGAATTTCGATTCTAAGGTCAGCGATTCGAAAGAGTGGGAAGAAAGCGAGACAAAAGTTGTCCCGAAGTTCGTCCCAATTTCCATTAACGCCACCTACAGAATGAGCATACCACTTTTTTGCTCTTCCCAAAAGGGAGAACGGAAATAATTTCCATTTAAGGGTTTCTTGTGTCATGCCAGAAATAGATCGACAAGAACACAACTGCTCGAATTCTCTAAGGTGGGTGTATGGATCTTCATCTACTTGCCCAGAGAAGGGTTGCTCCTGAATCATGGCTATTAGATCAGGGCCGAGGTCGTAGCCATCTGTAAGAATTGGATGTGATGATGGTGGTGGCTCTAATAACTCGCCCTTTGGAGCAAAGAATTTATAGATAGGAGTGAAATCCATGTGGTGTGGTGAAAATGGTGAGTGTGGTAAAAGGGAAAAGAAAAAGGATACACGGACGACTTGGTTCGAAACTAGCACAGCTACCGTTCCCCGGCAACGGCACCAGAAAGCTTGTTGGGTATTTTAAACGCAAACAGAAAAATCCGCAAGCGCACGGATACCGATGTAGCTTTCACCCGGGAGTATTCCAGAGTATCGATTTTCCACAGGGAACGTGAGTGTACTAATTAAGATCCAAGATCGCCCAAGAATAACTATATAATTATTTTTGGTGGGAAGAGAGGAAGTTTCCTGAGAGTTCTCTAGTTGATCTAAGAATCAAGAATTACTTCAAGATTATCTATATCGGGACATCAGAGCACTAACCACAGACAGAGATGAGAAGGGGGCTAGGAAGGTCTGACTACGGTCCTACAAACACCGATCCGAACGAGGTGGAATACGTCGACCGTTAGGGCTGTCACTACCCTAAGGCTACCACAACAATCCGCAGGATTGGGTGCAATTCCAGGTAATTGCAAGACTAAACACCACGTCTAATCTATTAATTACTACTCTAATGTTGCAAAGATTAGAGCACTTGATGCAAGCGGGAATCCAATAAATAACTTGAATGTAAATAAAAGTAATTAAAGAACTCAGGATTATGAATTGAATAACCTGGAGAACGATGAAGAACGAACCAGTTGCTGCAAAAGTACAATGTTGAGGAAGATCCGACAGATCCGGCTCCTCCTCCTCCGCTCTCCTCTTCTCTCTTCCTATTTTCTAGATTACAACTAGAACTAACTAGAACTAGAACTAGAACTAGAGGAACTAGAACTAGAACTAGATGAACTAGAACTAGATCTAGATGAACTAGAGGTAGAACTAGAAGAACTAGAGGGATCCTCTCTACTTGGATGAAGACTTGAAACCCTAGCTTTGATTCTGTAGAAGAGGTATGATCTCCAGGGCCCAGGGGGGTCTGGTTTTATAGTCCCTTCAAGTGAATCTGGGCCGTCGGATCAAACCGACATTGATCGTGTGGTTTTCCTTGAAGTATTAGGTCGGTGGAGCATGATCCCCGAACTTCGCCCTGATTGGTCCAGGGGGGAGGGCGGGCGCCCAAGGGACTAGGGCGGGCGCCCTGTGCCTGAGCCCTCTCGGCCTCCGCTTCGGTCCCGTGGCTTCTGGAGTCTTCTAGATGATAGAAAATTGCGCGGCACGTTAATATCTCTATGTAAACCCGACGTGTGGGCCTTTCTTCCGTATTTCCTGATAACCCCCTGCAGAAATAGACAAACACCAAAACTCCTGGAATTCTGTCAGATAAAACCCTAAGTCTAGGTGTTGGTTGCATTTAGATCCTTTTCCATGATTAGTTGATGGTTAAATGTGAGCATTAAGGACCGTCAACAGTAGATAGTAGATAACTTAGAATCTATTCTCTAGCTAATCCGACGTCACCTTACATATATGAGGAGTAGTCTATTTTCTAATCGCTGTGTTATTTACCCATGAGCTTATAATTCATTATCATTATTATTATGTCTTACCCCCTGCCAAAGTAAGTGACTGTGTGACGAGTTCCTCATTAGTAATCATGTTCTTGCAAGTTTATCTCTAGTCTATGCCTTGATAGATTTTATCCTTATTTTCATCTCCATTGTTCTCTGAAGCAAAATTATAAATAACGATACGTGGAATACTTACCTGGTGAAATGCTACAATGAGGTGTTTTATCTGTGCGCTTGCGGATAGAATAGATTATTTTCTAGAGAGCCTCCATATTTATAAATACCTTTGTACACTCTGGCACCATGCTGGGGATGACAACCTAGTATCTAAGTGGTGTTAGTAAGTGTCAACAATGAGCAGCTTTATTTGTTGGCCAGGCAACCATCATGGCATGTCCTCACGTACAAAGGGTATGAGATAAATGGTAACACATTTCACACAGTTGGCCAAGATAAAAGAAGCACCCACCAAAATAGTGGTGTACGCGTGGATGCCACGGATCCAAATGAGAACAGACAAACATATTATGGACGCATAGAAGACATATGGGAACTAGTCTATGCAGCTAATTTTAAAGTTCCTTTGTTCCGGTGCCAATGGGTGAAGATGACCAGAGGTGGGGTAACAGTCGACAAGGAGTATGGGATGACAACCGTGGACCTTAACAATAGTGGGTTCAAAGATGAACCATTTGTCCTTGCTGTAGACGTGAGTCAGGTGTTCTATGTCAAAGATATGTCTACGAAACCAAAGAGAGGAAAAAATGATGACCACTCAATCGTCAATGAGCCAAAGCGCCACATTGTCCTTTCTAGGAAAAGAAACATTGTTGGAATTGAGGACAAGTCAGACATGTGAGACGATTACGAAAGGGATGATCGAATTCCGCCCTTCATAGTCAACAAAGACCCAAGCATTCTATTAAACAATGAGGATACACCATGGTTACGGCAGGATCATAACCAAGGGTCATACGTCAAGAAGAAGTTCACTGTTGTGTCGGCTTAACATGAAGTCATGTTTAATAGTATGTATTGTAAAATGTACGAATTTTGAGAATTGTATGAAACTATATTTGAGAATTGTGAATTTTGATGAGTGTAACAAACTTTGTATTCATGACTTTTCCATTTGGGACCATCTAGGGTTCGGTCAAAGGGTGTTTTTGTAAAAACCAATTCTTTAACTTTGGTTAAACTTGGTGAAATGACCCATTTGATGACTTGAAATGAAAAAAATTTGAATACAAAGTTGTTAGAGATCATTAAGATCTACATTTGATATATTGTCCATTTTTCCATTTGGATAATTTTGTGCGAATCCTAAGCACATTTCTTTAAAATCCAAGACGTGTTTTGGTCAAACTTGGTCAAATGACAAACTAAATTACTTAAAATGAAAAAAAATTGAATACCAAGTTGTTAGATATCATCAAGATCTAAACTTTTTATATACACAATTTTTCCATTTGAGAAAGTTTAAGTTAATAATACCCACCAAATCTTGAATCTCACACAAACTATATGAAACTATATGTGTCAATTGTGGATTTTCAACTACACCTTCCCAAAACTTTGTCAAATGCAAAAATGGTCTATATATTAAATGTAGATTTTGATGAGTGGAACAATATTGGTATTCATGACTTTTCCATTCGAGACCATCTAGGGTTCCAAAACCGCTGCGTGGCTATGAATTCTCTCAAAATTCAAAATTCAGTGGTCCAAACTTTTCCAAATGAAACGTTGACCATTAGACCAAATGTAGAACTTGATGAGTGTAACAAACTTTGTATTCATGACTTTTCCATTTGGGACCATCTAGGGTTCGGTCAAAGGGTGTTTTTGTATAAACCAATGCTTTAACTTTCGTCAAACTTGGTCAAATGTCCAATTTAATGACTTCAAATGAAAAAAAATTGAATACAAAGTTGTTAGAGATCATTAAGATCTACATTTGATATATTGTCAATCTTTCCATTTGGATAATTTTGAGCCAATCCTAAGCACATTTCTTTAAAATCCAAGACGGGTTTTGGTCAAACTTGGTCAAATGACAAACTAAATTACTTAAAATGAAAAAAATTTGAATACCAAGTTGTTAGATATCATCAAGATATAAACTTTTTATATACACAATGTTTCCATTTGAGAAAGTTTATGTTAACAATACCCACCAAATCTTGAATCTCACACAAACTATATGAAACTATATGTGTCAATTGTGGATTTTCAACTACACCTTCCCAAAACTTTGTCAAATGTAAAAATGGTCTATATATTAAATGTAGATTTTGATGAGTGGAACAATATTGGTATTAATGACTTTTCCATTCGAGACCATCTAGGGTTCCAAAACCGCTGCGTGGCTATGAATTCTCTAAAAATTCAAAATTCAGTGGTTCAAACTTTTCCAAATGAAATGTTGACCATTAGACCAAATGTAGAACTTGATGAGTGTAACAAACATTGTATTCATGACTTTTTCATTTGGGACTATCTAGGGTTCGGTCAAAGGGTGTTTTTGTAAAAACCAATTCTTTAACTTTGGTTAAACTTGGTGAAATGACCCATTTGATGACTTGAAATGAAAAAAATTTGAATACAAAGTTGTTAGAGATCATTAAGATCTACATTTGATATATTGTCCATTTTTCCATTTGGATAATTTTGTGCGAATCCTAAGCACATTTCTTTAAAATCCAAGACGTGTTTTGGTCAAACTTGGTCAAATGACAAACTAAATTACTTAAAATGAAAAAAATTTGAATACCAAGTTGTTAGATATCATCAAGATCTAAACTTTTTATATACACAATTTTTCCATTTGAGAAAGTTTAAGTTAACAATACCCACCAAATCTTGAATCTCACACAAACTATATGAAACTATATGTGTCAATTGTGGATTTTCAACTACACCTTCCCAAAACTATGTCAAATGCAAAAATGGTCTATATATTAAATGTAGATTTTGATGAGTGGAACAATATTGGTATTCATGACTTTTCCATTCGAGACCATCTAGGGTTCCGAAACCGCTGCGTGGCTATGAATTCTCTCAAAATTCAAAATTCAGTGGTTCAAACTTTTCCAAATGAAAAGTTGACCATAGGCCAAATGTACAACTTGATGAGTGTAACAAACTTTGTATTCATGACTTTTTCATTTGGGACCATCTAGGGTTCGGTCAAAGGGTGTTTTTGTAAAAACCAATTCTTTAACTTTGGTTAAACTTGGTGAAATGACCCATTTGATGACTTGAAATGAAAAAAATTTGAATACAAAGTTGTTAGAGATCATTAAGATCTACATTTGATATATTGTCCATTTTTCCATTTGGATAATTTTGTGCGAATCCTAAGCACATTTCTTTAAAATCCAAGACGTGTTTTGGTCAAACTTGGTCAAATGACAAACTAAATTACTTAAAATGAAAAAAATTTGAATACCAAGTTGTTAGATATCATCAAGATCTAAACTTTTTATATACACAATTTTTCCATTTGAGAAAGTTTAAGTTAACAATACCCACCAAATCTTGAATCTCACACAAACTATATGAAACTATATGTGTCAATTGTGGATTTTCAACTACACCTTCCCAAAACTTTGTCAAATGCAAAAATGGTCTATATATTAAATGTAGATTTTGATGAGTGGAACAATATTGGTATTCATGACTTTTCCATTCGAGACCATCTATGGTTCCGAAACCGCTGCGTGGCTATGAATTCTCTCAAAATTCAAAATTAAGTGGTTCAAACTTTTCCAAATGAAAAGTTGACCATAGGCCAAATGTACAACTTGATGAGTGTAACAAACTTTGTATTCATGACTTTTCCATTTGGGACCATCTATGGTTCGGTCAAAGGGTGTGTTCATCAAGATATACATTTTTATATGATAAATAGATTTTTTATTTGATGAAAACTATACCCTACTAGCATTCCGAGTAATAAATGACAAAAATAAAAAGTTTAACGTCAATATGATGTGAAAATAGATTTCCAGTTGATTGGGTATAGTTTTTGTAAATTTATTGGAATAATATATTTTTGCATTAACAAATTACTAAACATTCCTTACAAAATTATTGCAAATTAAAAAAATACAGTAAGATATTTAAGTTTAAAAATTTTCATGTGTGCATTAAAACAATTACAATATATGTCACTGTTTAAAAAATATTATGCAAAATATTTAATTTACTATACAATTTATAATATAAAGTGTATATATAAACACAGTCATGAATACAAAGTTTATCATGATTAACAGAGTTTGGTCTACCATAGGCAAATGTGCCACACCCATCTCTGCAAACTTGTTTTGTTCATCTCCATAAACTTGTTTTGTAGTAGTGGGTGTGATTTAGTTTGCAGATGGATCAATAGTCCACGGTGTGGCCATGCTTTCTTAAACTTTTGAAGTATATCTGCATCATCTCATATACACTTGGTTACTAGAAACTACAGTGTACGTGCCTAGATCTCGGTGGATGTTCACATGTTGGTTTGGCTGCTTGCAGCGGGCTACGATGGCTAGCCCTGCTTGGCAGTGGCAAGTCTGGTGTGGTACATCATCTTGATAGGTGGCACAAGCGGATCCGATTGTAGGACGGCTACCTAGCTTGCAGTGACCTACAACGGATAGTCCTACTTGGCAATAGGCTAGCTCGGTGTGGATCATCGCCGGTAACAATGGTGCGAGCAGTGATGATGGTGTTTTTGCCCTGACATCCTTAGTCATTCGGGGATTGGCGGTGCAGTACGTGTGGTGGTTTGGAGATTGCGGTAGTTCTCTTTTTTTAGTTGAGCATTGACTTTGTGCAATTCAGAGTCGATGTCCCAACCCAGCCGGCTAGAGTTGTTTTTCTTTTGCTTTTTGTTGAGTTTATTTTCCGGCGTGATTGTTGGTCACTGTTGTATTGTTATGCCCACATTAGACTTATCTTCTTTTTAACATAATCGGTAGTTCTCCTGTCTGATTATTTTTTTAAAAAAAAAGATTAGTTCATACTAGGTTAGTTTATATACCACTCACGCCTTCTGGCCACTAGACTATTATTGTCTTATGATCTGCCTATTTCAGATATATATAGACATATATTATAGGGCTGAAAAAGGTCAAATTTTATATTCTTTTATCAATAATAATTAGTTAAACTAGCCCATCAATCTGTGCTTGAGCACAATTCGATACATTGTGCTACATATATAAGTACTAAAAGCAGCTTTGTGTATACGTTTAATACTTACAACTACTTTTTTGTTATTTTTACTGCCTTCTTATGTTTATTTCGTAACAGCTCCAGTTGGTCCAATTGTCCTTAACAAGATTTACTATTTTTTTCCTAGGCCTTGTTTAGTTCCGAAAAATTTTGGGAAATGGACACTGTAGCACTTTCGTTTGTATTTGATAAATATTGTCCAATCATGGACTAACTAGACTCAAAAGATTCGTCTCGTCAATTTCGACCAAACTGTGCAATTAGTTTTTATTTTCGTCTATATTTAATACTCCATGCATGCGTCTAAAGATTCGATGTGACGGGAAATGTGAAAAATTTTGCAAAATTTTCTGGGAAGTAAACAAGGCCCTAGTATAAGTTGACTTTTAATTTCAAATTTTATTAGATGGTGCATGACATCATACTTCATGTTAAAAGAATACTTCTCGAAATTTCCATCATTATTTTGATAGGTTATGAATTTAATAATACATTAATACTATAGATAGAAAATTTACAAAACATAGTGGTGAATTATTCATAATGTATTTTCTAGCACAAAACATGATGATCTCTATCATCCCCTAGAATTTGAAATTAAAACACAACTTGTACGTGTAGAAACAAAGAAGACCAATTTTGGGATAAAGTGGACCATCGAAAATAGTAAGGGTTAGTAATAAAATTGAACCAAACGTTTACTTTAGGTGGTTATGTGGACGGCCAAACTTTGAGAGAGTAATCTAGATTTTTTTCCTTTCTTCTGGCAAACATAATAAATCTAATGGCTATTATTCTTTATGATTATTAGTCAACCAAAATAATGGCCAGGCATTTCTCAATATTATGAGACTAAAAGGATTTATCTTTTTTTTCCAACATATGTTATGAGTATTTAAAAAGTAGTCAACCATAAAAAAAAAGTAATCAACTACAAGGTTACAGATCTCTTTGATTATTGCAACTTTGATATAAAGTTTCCCTTCATTTGACTTAATTTGGAAAACTTATAAATTTTATTGAGATGGACTTATTTTTAGAGACGGGCCAAATTGCCACCTGCCTCTAGAAATTTATTTCTAGACAAAGAGCTGCCTCTGGATTAAAAGAGAGACGCCTTTCAAAAGTGTTTATATAATAGTGTCTCCACACATCAACCAAAATGTTTTGGAAGAGATCTAGTGAGCAATGGAATCTCAGAATGCGCCAAGTGCTAGGCAGAAATTAACACCGTAACAATGCTATTCGATATTCCCCGGTTGTTCTTCTGAATATTTTATTAAGTGGATGTAGGCATGACATTTGTAACCCTTTTTGGCAGTACGTTGTAGTAAGAAAAAAAAATAGAACACTGCCACTAGGAACACATTATCTTGCATGATCCAGAACAGTACTGCCTTGTATTACATGTAGACTTATTGCTTGTGTGATTTGCGAAATGTATGCTTAAGATCTGCGTGAAAAGAAGCGTATGTTTTTTAATCTTCTTGGTTGTCTCGTGCTTGATCTTCCACGACATGCATGCTCTCGATCACCAATAACACTAAAAACAGTGTTAATACTGTAACTAAATAATAACTATAAAACTACAATAAGCAACAGCAAAAGACGTATAATCGTCCCTTTCTTCTCCCGTGATAGGGACGAAATTGGATTAGATATGAACATTTTTTATAAATAATACTACGCTAGGGTCACAGGGGATCCAACACGTCACACCCGGACTCGCACGTTGCTCCTCTAACTACTTCACTCAAACTTGTATCAATATGAGATATTCTTTCTCCTCCTACTATATGTTTATCCGATTTTAAAATAAGTATTGGAATCCTAAACAAACTCAAATGAAAAAGTTATCAACTACAAAGTTATATGAAATTTCGAGATATCTATAACTTTGATTTTGGTCATTTAACCATCAAAAGTCGTTTGAAAATTTTGAATTTCAAATATAAGGAATTCAAACAAAATTTTCTCGTATGGATTATTTTAAATAAAAAATTTATCAACTATAAAGTTATATAGCTTCTCGAGATCTACAAATTTACTTTAGATTACTTATCTATCCGAGGCTATTTTAAAAATCTTTTACCGTGCTGTGGCTTTTTTAAGAAGCCTTTAGATGTAGCCACGTCTACAAATCATCTTAGAGACGGCTTTAGATCTAGTTATCTCTAGAAATTTATTTTTGGAGACAGCTGCAGCTTGAAGAGTCATCTATAAAAATAGAGAGGATTTGTAGAGACGGCTGAACGGCCATTCTCTACGAATGCATTTCTAGGGTGGCTCTGTTTGAACCAATTTATCAAGGTGGCGGTAGATTGAACTGGAATTGACCGAGAAAACAATTCCAATACTGAATCACTTTATGCAGTATTGCTAGATTTCTGTAGCAGTGCTTGTGGTTGTTTTTTCAGAGTAGGATACGGATATGCTAGATGCATGCATGGGTTTTCCTTTTTTTTTTTTTTGAGATGACCCATGTATGCATGTACTGGTGCAACATGTCCCTTTGGTTGGATGCTTCTGATGTACTAGTGGGAAAGGGGGGGATATCGTAGTTTCCAGAAAGAATGTGTGTGGATGTTTGGGAAAGGCTTTTGTGCGTCTTCTCTGTCAACCTTGTCCTAATGCTTCCTGTTGCTACAGCGTGCATGTGAGTTTCCCTTGTTCTATATCACCCCGGTTAGTATATGAGCGGACATTCACACATGGCACTGCCTTTTTCTGCTCTTGTACACGTCTTGTTCCACACATGACACTGCCTTTCTGCTCTTGTAAACGTCTGTTCTGAGGTACATATATGCCAGTCGGAGATACTCTCTCGGCTCAACGTTTTTAAAAATGTCATATAATTTTAAGTTTGACCAAATCTATATAAAAATACTAATATTTATAATACCAAGTATCATAAAATATATTTGCAAAGTAAATCTATTTAAAAATATGAACATTGATACTGTTTTCTATAAACTCACTCAAACTTGAATTTTGTTGACTTTTGAAAAATCGAGAAGTGCATATTGTTTCTCGACGGAGTACAGTAATTGGTTTACATCATGTCCATATGACTGCATAGTTGTCCCATCGAGATATATGAGATTTCTCCCTCTGTTCCAAAAGTAAGTGTCGTTACCATATTTGTGTCGATCAAAATTTCTAGATTTCTCGTCTTAAAACGAATCAGGCCTGAAATCTACCAATTGTATTAAAAAGAAGAAGCATAAACTGGGTAATACAATAAAGTACCAACAATCCTGAGACGACAAGTCGAAAACGATGAAAACCAATGGCAAAGAAAGCTACTATGGCAAAACGATAAGGCAGCAGTAACTAAAATGGCAAGAATAATAACAAAGCCTAGCGACAAGGCAAAGAGATCCCCACAACAAGATCTCACAAAAGCCCAACCTTTTGTATGCATGAGTGACTCGAGGAGACCTAGTGGCAACAGTTCTTTCACACACTTATCTTGTTCGCTTGTCTAAAAAGTCATGGCTGAAAGTATGTACGCTGATTTATTGTGAGAGAAAAACACTGTTGAATGACTGACAGATTCAGCAGATAAGCTCAAACAAATATGACTATTATATTCTTAATTTGCATCCTCATTGAGCTTCTCTCCATTCCTAACGATCCCCAAGTCTTTTATTTAGAGTTTGAATCATAAAGATACAGATTGTGCAAGTTCTAAAGTGGAAAAAGGAGTACATACTATATTGCGCAAGTTCTAAAGTGGAAAAAGGAGTACATACTATAAATTTTTACAGTACCAGCGTCAGCATGAATAGTAATCAAACTTGTTGTTATGGCAATGTGGGCACTTCGACAAACCATCAATTTGTCATAAGACTTGCGTCAACGTGTTGTTGGTGGTGTCGCCATTTGGTGAGTGATGTATGGGGGGCTATTGCAATCCTCAATCTCCATGGCTGATGTCCAGGTGGGGCATCTCCTCCATTGGCTGATTATTTGGTAGCTTAGGATCTTATGCCTTGATCTCATCAATAGACTAAGAGGATCCATTCAAAGGGCTGATGATATCGATAGGGTCCATTGTCACACCGGTACCTATGTCAATAGCTTCCTCATTAGAAGCATCTTCGACTAAAACAATATCTTCGAAATATGCGTCACGCTCCAAGGGCTGCAAGTCTACTGGAGCCACCTTGTGCAACAAAAAATGGCCTATTAGGGGCTTTTGAAGCTAGCTTGATGAAAGTGGGGAGGTCAAAGTTCTCACTGGTTGATTGTCCAATAACACTTGTAGTGGTGAGTTCTTTGATGAAGATGACAACTTGGTACAAATTTTCCTCCCATGATTGCTCTTGGCACTCCTACGATTCCTCCTTTTGATTATGCATCACACTGTTTGGATTCACTATGGCCATCAAATTCTTAACATGAAACATGGAATCCCGGATAGGCCAGCGTGCAATGACAAGAGTGATGGAGTGGAAGAGTGCCGAACCGTGGAACTAAGAGCCAAATAGACTGACCAAATCTAGAACGAGGGGTCCCTTGCTTGGTGGCTCGATGTTTTGTAGATGGGTGGCCATCCATGCAAGCCACAACTTGATGGTGAGGCCTTAGCTTCAAGTGGGCACACCACCTCCTCAAGTTGAGATACAAAGAACTTTTGGAGATCTGAATGACATGCTTCCAACATAGGCCCAAGCATACAACTAAGATCAGTGTGGTGCGACATTCACAACCACAAGCAGCACGATGAGGATGGTGGTTAGTCTAAGCCGACAACTGTTCACAATGTTGTAAGGTCTAAAAGGCTAGAGGAGGGTTGAATAGCCTATTTAAAAATCTACAAGCTCGACTAAACAAGTGTATTAGTAAAACAAATAGCGTAGCACTTCAAGCACTAGCACAACTAATCTATACAAGCCACCTACACAAGTCTAGTACAAGGCTAAACACTAAAACAAACCAACAAGGCAAGGCAACACCTAGTTTTACTCCTAAACCGAGAAACCAAGCTACACAACTAAGCAAGGTAAGCAAGTATGTAAAGGAGTGAGTGAAGATTCTTATACCGACATTGAAGAGTAGTGATATATATATATCAAATAATCAATCAGAATTGCATACACAAGTAGAAATACTCGGCAAGAGATGACACACGATTTTTTATCGAGGTTCACTTGCTTCTCGACAAGCTAGTCCTCATTATGGCGATACACTCACTTGATGGATCATGAGCCAATTGGTAATCCAAAGTCAAACTCTCAGCGGGTGCCGTACATCCACTCACAAGATGGGGATCCTCCAAGCCACAAGCAATCCAGAGTAGCCAATTGCGATCTCCGGCGGAGAAGGCTCAAGAACCTCTCACACATCACTTGGTGAGGCTTGAAACAATCTCTAATCACAAGCTCAACACCTCTACTACTCTAAGTCGTCTAGGGTGTCGAGAAACACCCAAGAGTAATGAGAAATCCACAGCCAGCTCAAGGATCAAGTGCCACTAGATGCAACTCTTAAAGCAATACACTTGAATCTCACTCAATCTCACTAGGATGCGCAATCAACCAAGGAGATGAGTGGAGGGGATATTCTCTAGTTTAAAGTAAGTATTCAGAATGGCAAGAGAGAACACCCGAAAATATGGCCACCTTCTATTTATGACGTTTTGCTCAAGGGGTAGCCATTAGGAGCAAAATTAGGGGCGTCGGACGCTCCGACGCTTGCCTATCGGATGTGACCTGGCATCCAGCACTCGCCTGCCTTGTGCATTAGATCTCTACCATGCGTCACCCTTTGAATGTGACCCGTTGATCTTTAACGGACACTGAGAACTTAATGGATAGCGACAACATTCGCCGAACGCGTCAGACGCCAAGCGTCGAAAATGTCACCTCACACCAGATACTACTTAGTAAGGTTTGAAAACCTTCGAGCTCGCGCTGGATGGGTCCAACGCTGGGGCATCGGACACACCCAGCATCAGATGCTCACTCTGCGCCTGAGAGGACACTATGTCCACAAGTATCGAACGCTCCGACGTGCAAAACAGATTGTGCCTCACTACGCTACACTCGTCGGACGCGGTCTCAGCGTCCGACGCTGTCTGACCTAGAGTCCAACGAGTGTTTCTCAGCGAGAAACACTCGTGTGACTTCTCCGAAACTTTTCTCCGGTGCAATGGAAAATAGACATTCCATTCCATGAAACTGTCGAATCCCAAACCCCTCTTGCCTCTCAAACTTTTCCTCCTTTGCAAATGTGCTAACACAATCAAATATATACCACCATGTGTATGTGTGTTAGCATTTTAATAAACAATTTCTTCAAAGGAGTTATGTTAGCACTCTACTAGATCCTAATGCATATACTCAAGATGTAGACCTAGTAGCACTTGATTTATGAGATGACTGTGATTTCCTCTCTTAATAGTCGGCTATCTTTCCTAAAACCGATCAATCACTTCTCTACTCAACTTAGACCGGCAAAAGCAAAACCCTATGGTTATACCTTTACCTTGATCACTTTACTCTTTGTCAACCACCAAGTGTTTGATCACCATGATCTTTATTTCCATATTTAAGCTCCGTCTCTTTACTCCTAAATGGCTGGCAGATTCGGCAGATAAGCTCAAGTGAACCGGACCAGCCACACCACATGGCCCAATGATGAGGCATATGGAGGGTGATCCTTAGCCTGACAAAGAGGGCGGCATGACTCGTCACATGCGAGCTGCGAGCGCTTGCAGCAGAGTTGCTCTTACTCTTAGGCCATAGTCCTTTAAGTGAAAATGAAATGATTATGGTTCTCCTAAAATTATCCTTGAAGCTATGGGGCCGGATCCAAAGCCAAGGCTAGGCTGGCTCGTTCCCATTCTTACTTCCCAGTCCACGAACGGTGAGCGCGATGCCCGGACGACGTGGAGCGGCCGGGCCAATCTGGAGTGAACTGAACGGGCGTCTCGTGCGTACACAGCCAGGCCAGGCCCATGGAAAAGGCTGCAGCCGGGAAATTTGGATCGGATCGAGAAGACGACAAGCCATCGAACTTCCCCATCGACGCTGGCAGATCCATCCAAACTCGTCCGCCCATCCAAAGCCACAAGTTTGGTCACCCCGAGCGCTTCTTCCCCGCCACTCCCGACGGCCACAAACGGATAACAACAAACAGAGCAGCACCTGGCACTGGCAGCGGCGCTCAAGAGCACCAGCAAAACGTTCATCCTGCTCCGACTCCGAGACGAAAAAAAATGCAGGCGTTCCTCTCTTCGTCGATCCCGGCCACTTCCTACTCGAGGTCGTCCTTATTCCTGCCGCAGCCGCCTCATCAGGCTCCCGTGAAGCTCGTCTTCCCGTCGTCGGCGCCGCAGAGGGGCAGCGGTGCCGTCGCCGCCGACGCCGCCGCTAGGACTAGGAGAACAGCTTCGGAGGCTGCTGGTCGGTCGGGGCGGTGCGTGGCGGCGTCCTCGTCCTCGTCGTCCCCGGCCACGGCCGCGGTGGCGACGACGGAGGTGCCCGGGGTGATGAAGGCCTGGGTGTACGACGCGTACGGGGACGCCAGCGTGCTCAAGCTCGACGAGGCCGCGGCTGTGCCGGCCCTGGCCGACGACCAGGTGCTCGTCAAGGTCGTCGCCGGCGCGCTCAACCCCGTCGACGCCAAGCGCCGGGCCGGCAAGTTCCAGGCCACCGACTCCCCTCTCCCGGTCTGACTGATCGATCATCAGCTATATGTCCTCGTCTTGCAAATTGTTGTTTCTGGAGTGCTGAACTTGCTGGTGCTCTGTGTGTGTGTGTGTGCGCGCGCTGCTGCAGACCGTGCCGGGGTACGACATGGCCGGCGTCGTCGTCAAGGTGGGCAGCCAGGTGAAGAACCTGAAAGAAGGCGACGAGGTGTACGGCATGATCAGCGAGAAGCCGCTGGACGGGCCCAAGCAGTCCGGCTCGCTGGCGGAGTACACCGCCGTCGAGGAGAAGCTGCTGGCGCTCAAGCCCAAGGTCCTCGACTTCGCGCAGGCCGCCAGCCTGCCGCTCGCCGTCCAGACCGCCAACGGGGGCCTGGACAGGGCCGGACTGTCCGCCGGCAAGTCCGTCCTCGTCCTCGGTGGCGCCGGCGGTGTCGGCTCCCTTGCAATCCAGGTACTGTTCGAATTCCAGCTCGATTGTTAAGTTGGGCACGGACGTACGTACTGAAGACTGAACTGAATCTTGTGCCACGCACAATTATAATTATAAATTATAATGCTGCTCTGCTCTTGATCTTGACGTGCGTGGAATGAAGCTAGCGAAGCATGTGTACGGCGCGTCAAAGGTGGCAGCGACGGCCAGCACCAAGAAGATCGAGCTGCTCAAGAGCCTGGGTGTCGATGTCGCCATCGACTACACTAAGGACAGCTTCGAAGAGCTGACGGACAAATACGACGTCGTCTTGGACGCAGTCGGTAAGATAAGACAAATGCATGCATGCCCAGCAGCCACCACAAGATATAACGTGACTGTTCCATTTCAGGCCAGGGTGACAAGGCTGTCAAGGTAGTGAAGGAAGGCGGCAGCGTGGTGGTCCTCACCGGCGCCGTCAGCCCTCCAGGGTTCCGGTTCGTCGTCACCTCCAACGGCGCCGTCTTGGAGAAGCTCAACCCGTACCTCGAGTCAGGCAAGGTGAAGCCGCTCATCGACCCGGAGGGGCCGTTCGCCTTCTCGCAGGTCGTGGAGGCCTTCTCCTACCTTGAGACCGGGAGAGCAACCGGCAAAGTAGTCATCTCTCCAATCCCATGAGAGCTGTGTAGACTGCAAAGTTTGTTCGCTGGCCATTTGCGAGCCGGCCTCAGATTCTCAAGAGTGTCATATAGTCTGAAATGGACTTTATTTCAGGTATACAGTCCATAGAATTACAATACAAAGAGGTGTACATACATTGTGCTCATTGCTGAGCCACTTATCAACGTTCCAGTCCAGGTTGTGTGGGAACGGATAAATACAGTATAAGAAGGCCCCTCTTTTTTCTACATTACATGAGTTTTCTGTAGCTAAGAAAACTACTGGTCCTTGATGACGCCTGGTTCCGCTTGGAAAAGGATGACACTTCTACTGCTTAGGTGATAATCTGATTGGGCAGATTGCAAATGCCATGCGGCGTGCTGCAAACGCCAATGAAAACCGCTCGTCCTCAGTTAGCGCCCTTTCTATGACCTTAACAACAGTTGGGTCCTGCCATGAGAGATACTGATCCTATTATAATATGATTTTTGGCTATAGTAAGCTACAGATTCTACTAAGTTTCCACATTAGCACTTATATAAAAAGCTCATATATGGTTCCATCAGCGAAAACATGTGAATGCCTTAATTGCAATGTAGACAGGGGGGAAGTTCAATCGAGGCACTCAAGGAATGGATTGACATACTTTTATATGTAGCTGGCTTGGAGCAGGACGAATCCAAGCAATGTCACCTACTCTGATCACATTGTTGACATTCCCATGTTCATCTGTTTCTGTAGGCAGTGAAGTCGAATGCCTCCACTGCCCTCCAACTATAAACTTGTAATAGTACCTAAATGAGTATGGCGTTAGTTTCAGTTAACTCAATAACCATCAGCAGCAAAGAGATCAGAAGATGATGGGATAGACAGATGCTTTCCTCAGCCACGAAAACAAGCAAGTGGCAACTTACTTTCCATGTCGAAGTCGAACTTCAGCCTCATATCTTGACCCACCCTTGTGGTTGCACCTTATTTTGTCTTTCCAGTTACTTGTAAAATCTCCAACCAACTCTACATCCTCTCCCTGGAGCCAATGTCACGTGCTCGTTAGCCCACTCGAGTTATTGATTGTCAAGATCATACCATGAAGTCTCACACTGACTTGAACAAATATTTTTATGCCAAATACATAACATTTTGTATAAAAGGAACTTACCTCCCTACCACTATTCCAAACGAAACATACTGAATGTGTGGGACTACCATCATGCCTTCCATTTTCAACTAAAGCAATAAGATCCCAAGTTGCCCAAACAATTGCAGCTCTGCATAATTAAACCATTTTTCAGTTCAGAAACCAAAAAGCATAAAAACAACTGCAGCAGCAATCACAATAAACAGGGTCCTCTTTGATTGCATAAAACAAAGCAACTAATATAATGTTGCTCAAACATAATTACCTGTCAGGTCTACAAGAGTGCAAACCAGTGATGAACTTGTGAGCAATATGGAGAGGTGTATCTTGAACCCAGTGTAAGTATGATATCACGCATGCAGGTGATCTATCATATCCAGTGGTACAAGTCACATATATACGGTAGTTCTTCCTGATAAGACGCAACAGAAGTCCAACACAGAAAGGAAGTTTCTTTCTTAGGTCCACGGAATCAACCTCTCTGAAAACATCCAGATAATAGTAAGGTTAGCAAGCCTATCATGTCTGCAAACCAAGTAAAAATTTCACCTACAATTTATAGAGATCCTTTTTGTTCAAATAACTACTAGGGTGAAGCAGGATGAGCTAAGCTTAACAGATTAATGAGACATAAAGCGCTTAAACCATTAATCCACACAACAACAAATAGTACACTCTGAATATCAAGTACAACAGTTGCCAAAGTATCACCAACATCGCTCTACAAATAAACAACAGTTCTAACCTATACAAAGTCTAGTCTTGTTTGGCACAGGATAATGATTCCCTGATATTTAAAAGCTACAGTTGGTTCGATATAATTATAGTGAAGAACTAGAATCAAACATTCTAAACTTTATCTTCTAGATAGAGGAATTACAGCATACCGTATAGGATAGTTAACCATCAAGATGTTATTCTCACGACAAGAACTGTTGATTGTCTCAGAATTGATTCCCCAGTTAATGCGCTCACTTTCACTTTGGAAATTCAGAACAGCAGTAATACCCTGAAGCCTTTTGAAGTATCAGAAACTTAACTGGATTGTAAGGTAAATGGAAGTACAAATGCAAGTCAACAAATCTAAGCAAAAAGCACCAATCAGACAAGCCTGTGGCTATGTCAGGAACATACCATAGTTTCTGATAACATCTTCACATCTTTCTCTGTTTGAATACATGACCCAACAAATATTTGTTCTGTTATCTGCGAATATTTATGTAAAACAAATGCCATGGTTATTGGTATATATTGATAAGTAGTCATGAGCTCTTGAAAGCACACATAGTATTGACACACCCTTTATGGATGTATATGTCTAAGAAATTTAACAGAAGCAGTCTTCCAGTACCTTGCTGTACTGCATACCCAGTGAATGATTATAGTACAGTTCACCTTTAGCACGGTCTAGTGCTTTGATGTACTCCTCCAAAGGAAAGCTACCATGTGCCCACTCAGCATTGGCATCGTCTTCATCAGAATACAAACCAACAATCTCGCTTATGCGATTGGCAAGGTTAGTGCTACTCTGATTGAGTCCACCCTTCTCGTTAGACAGAAGAGCCCATCCTTGAGAACTTAGCAACCTTGGGGAGAATACAGCAAAACCAGATTTTCCATCCCCAGTAGAAGATCCATTCAGCTTTGTGGACAAAACAGCACTATTCCAGGAGGCAACAGCAGCCCGCCCTTTGTTAAATAGAATGTGGTAATCTTCATTTTGATGCAACTGATGGATTGGAAAAGGAGCAAATGGTCTCTCAAGGACAAGGCTGCACGGTCCAGACTTATCCCTTAGCGCAGACCTGGATACAAGTTAAAGAGGACATATGAATGAAGCATAACCATGAGACGAATCTTTTAAGCCTAGTTACTCCATGATTAGCTTAAGTGCTACAGTAATCCACATGTGCTAATGATAGATTAATTATACTTAATAGATTTGTCTTGTAGTTTCCTGACGAGCTATGTAATTTGTTTTTTTATTAGTTTCTAAAAACCATTCCCGATATCCTTCTGACACATCCGATGTGACACCCAAAAAATTTTCATTCTCAATCTAAACAGGGCCTAAGTATATGTGCACTTCAATGCCTGGGAAAGCACAGAGCTGAAACTTGTTTGTTCAGGGCATCGGAGTACTGTTGTGTGCCATGAACTATTTACCCTAACAAAGAACCATTTCATTGCCATTGAATAAGCATCTTGAATTACTAAGCTTAACGCATAGTCCAGAAATTATTAGTTACAAGTCTATTTTAAGACGGTATAAAATATTTCAGAGTTCAAACAGAAGAGGCAAAAATAACACTAACATAACCAGCAGAGGCACTTCCGATCATAAACAATCTTATATGACACACTGACCGAAAACGACAGGGACGGGATCGCTCACTAAATTTCATAGAGACGCTAGTCTTTGGACGAGTGAAACATAACGACATTACTGGTGCCGTACTCCGTGTCACCTAGGTCTTTGATGGTGACGAGGCCTTCGCCGTCACCGCCCGCCTTCTTGAGCGTATCGCCGACCATGATGATCCTGGACTTCTCGGCGTTCCCCTGCAGCAGCCGTGTGTCACTATGCCAGTCAGTCACTCGCCAATCGAAGGTACTTCCAATTTCACCCCGCCTGCCCGGGAAGGATTTCCTTCCCATTGTTCGTTCCCCGCTTACCCCTTTCCTGAGGGAGTGGACGAAGACGCGTCCGTCGACACCTAGTGCGAAGCGGACGCCGAGGGGCCGGTCGACAGCGACCATGTACTCGTTGAGCCGCATCGGTCCCGCGGGCCCACCCGGTTCCGCTCCTTGCGCCGCCGCCGCCGCCGCGACGCTCAAGCCCTTCCTCCTCATCATCATCATCCCGCGCCGCCCTGTGCCGGGGGAGGAGCAGAAGAAGGTGCGCGACGGCGCGCGTGGCCTGGGCGCCCGCGGGTCCGCCTTCGATGCGGCGCCGCCGAGGCGGCCTGGGGCGGCGGCGCCCGTAATGGCGAGGGCCGGTGGGGTGAGTAGGTGGGGCGCCATGGGCGGCGCGTGATGGGGATCGCGTCGGCGGCGGGGCGGCGGCACGGGAAATGGCGGCACACACTCGGCACGGGATCAGAGGCGGAGTGGAGTGGGCGTCCCGCGTCCGGGGATGGGAAGTGTGTGGAACGGAACCAAAACTGAAAGCAAGTGGAGCCGTTTGGAAGTTTGCGCGCGTCGGGAGGGAGCAGTGGGGAACACGCCTGACGCCTCCGTGCAGTTCGCTTTGCGTGACGTCTGACGTGGCGCTCCAGTGCGGGGAACGAGATCCTCTGCAGTCGCTCCTCTTGACTGTCCTCTGTAGTCCAATGGATCAGACGGTGACTACACCCCTCATGCCCTCAAACAACTGCTAGCGGTGGACCTCAGCCCAATAAGAACGCCGACGAGGATGGTTGTAGATGGAGTATTTGGTTTCACAAATCTCAAGACAGTGTTTTGTTTTCTTGTATGATAAACCGATAATTGCATGGTCACTATCTGCAAGAGCAGACTGCAGCTAGCGCTGGAGTTAGGGCATTCACAGTACAATACAGACTCTATCATAGAGTCTAAAATTATTTATTATCTCGAACAATGTGGATATAGAGTCTAAATAAGACTTGGAGTTTTATTTTTCTACCTCTTTCTTCAATAAATATGCTGCCACCTCAGCAAAATACCATAAATAATATGTAATTAATTGTCTTGGACTCTATGATAGAGTCTTGCATTGTAAGTGTCCTTATTTATATGAATGTTTGCAACATCAGCAAAACCGTAAAAGTGAATGAGAGTGATCTGTGAAGACAAATTTGCAAATTGCAACACATCCTCCTAGGCCTTGTTTAGTTTCCAAAATATTTTGCAAAATTTTTCACATTTCCCATCACATTAAATGTTGCGGCACATGGAGCACTAAATATAGATAAAAGAAATAACTAATTATATAGTTTACCTATATTTTGTGAGACAAATCTTTTAAGCCTAATTAGTCTATGATTAGATAATATTTATCAAATACAAACGAAAGTATTACTGCTTCTATTTTGCAAAAAAATTTAGATAGCATAATAGCATAAATATATACTAGCATCCGAGACAGAGACGACAGCAGAAGGCAAAGACCGAAAGAGAAGAAGTTGATGTCTTGTGCGGTGCTGTGGGCTGATATATGGGCCTCTCAAACTGGCCTGCCTGATGACCCTAGTGGGACTGCAGTTGGATCAACATCGGACGGCTAAGACACGCTGACTGCAGACTACAGTCGCTGCAGCGACTGCAGACGATCTCGTTGCGGGGCTCTCTCCTCTCATCCTCTGTCCTCTCGTTCTCGCCATCGCCAAAGCGGAAAAACAAAAGAAAAATATTGTGACAGATGTTAGAATAAACTTATTACTATGAATTTGAATAAACCTAAAATAAATTTGCTTTTTTGTATTTTAGTATAAACTTTGCTTTCTTTATCTTGGTCCTGAAAAATTACAATTCTAATTTCATCCCTAATCAAACTATCCAAATTTGATTAAATTTCAATATTTATCACACTAAATAGATATATTTGACATCACAAACATTGATACTTAGTTATACTTATTTGTTCAAACTTAAGACTGTTTTGACTCAATGCAATAGTTATATTATTTTCAAATGGGTAGACTATTAGATTTTATGCTCTAGTCCTATTAAAATTTAAATCCATACCCTTGAGAGAATTTGCGTCTAGAGAAGCCATCTCTGTTTGTTCTCCAAGAGTGCTCCAACACGTGGCTATCATGCAGCGTTTCATCACTACATACGTGTGGCTTCGTATCGCCGACACCTACCAAGCGTTTTGGTGGGCTGAATCTATTACCAAATGACTAGGGATGAAAACAGTACGGATATTTTCCGATCGTATTCGAGACCGAATTCGTGTAGATCTGTTCAGATCCGAGTCCAAATATTCAACATCTGATACCGTATCCGTATCCGAATATTTAAATCGTATATTTATGATGTCGACATCCAATCGTATCTTATCCGACATGATTGACATTATCCGTATTCGAATCCGAATCCGACCAGAAATATGAAAATAAATATGATATCGGTGATATCTCGTCCGTATCATGCTCATAAAATGTTGGGCCCGTACGCGGTGGAGGAGGTCGGCATCCACCACCACCACCACCACGAGATGGATTGTTGCCCATATTGTACCTCGCACACTCTTTTGTAAGGTTTTTTGTGTGCAAGCAGGATCAAAAGAGAATAGCTCTCTATAAAAAGCTATTGCCATATGTGTAGCAAAATATGTCTACCCAACTTGTGTACCATATGTTAGCTCAATATCAATCCTTCTCCTGAACCTATGTGGTTCAACATCAATACCTTCACTGAGTTATTGACTTTTTGTTCTTTGATTGAAATCACTAAGTTATAAAGTTGCTTTATAAAAACAAATAATAAACTTGGCATAGCAACAATCATATTTAAGAAGAGGTATGACAACGGTCAAACTTAAAATTCACAAGTTACTTCCTCCATTCATTTATCTCCTTCATCTAAGCAAAAATTTTTTATTCAAAAATCTTCTTTATGTTAGCTTGGAAGTTGCCTACATTTATTGCTCCCTTGTTACTCATTTGCTACCACTCACCTGCATTTATTGCCTCTTTGCCGTTTATTGGTTGTTTCTTGCATGTGACTCCTCATGTGCGCTCAACCTGGGAGATTAAATGTAAAGTGAGTGTTTTTTGCTTTGTTTCTTGGTCATTGCGCTGAAGGCTAAAATGATGGAGATAAATGAATGGAGGGAGTATTAGCTACCTTGTGTGTTAATCCATGTCACAAAAATAAATTGTAGATATGGTGTATAAATCTTGGTAAACAATACATGTAGTCTAAATTTTGGCTCAATCAATGTACAATATCCCATTAGGACATTATATGCATGAACATTGTTGGATATTTTAAACACACACAGAAAAATCCACAAGTGTACGGATACTGATGTAGCTTTCACCCGGGAGTATTCCAAGATATCGATTTTCCACGGGGGACGCGAAGTGTACTAGTTAAGATTTAGATCGCCCAAGGATAACTATATTTATAATTTTGTAGGGTAGAGAGGAATTTTCCTAAGAGTTCTATAGGTTGATCTAGGAATCATAATTTACTCTAAGGTTACTTATCTTGGGACATCAGAACACTAACCACAAAAAGAGATGAGATAGGGGCTAGGAAGCTCTGACTACGGTCCAACAACACCAATCCGAACGTGGTGGAATGCGTTGGCCGTCAGGACTGTCACGATCCTAGGGCTACCACAACAATACGCTAGATTGGGTGCAAATCCAGGTAATATCAAGACTAAGCACCACACTTAACCTATTAATTACTACTCTAGCGCCGCTAAGAACTAGAGTACTCGATGCGAGCGAAAATCCAATAAATAACTTAAAAGTAAATATGGATATTAAATAAAAACTTAGAAATTATAGAATTAAAGTACCTGGAGATTAACCAAAGATGAACTGGTTGCTGCAAATATATAATGTTGAAGAAGATCCGACAGACCCGGCTCCTCCTTGGCTCTCTCCTCTTCTCTCTCCCTCTAATCTAGATACAACTAAACAACTAGAGAACTAGAACTAGAAGATTTAGAGGGACCCTACTTCTCTACTTGATGAAACCTTAGTTTTTGCTCTGGATGTAGCTAATGAAGAAGATGAAGGAGATGCCTCTAAGGTGGGGGGTGCAGGCACATATTTATAGCCCGGTGGAGGAAACGATGACCGTTGGATCAAACCGACTTCAAGTAGGGCCAAGATTGATCCTCATAGGCGTTGGAGGAATACTCCAGAAGCTGGTGGACCAGGTGGGCTCCGCTACTCCGCTTCGTTCTAGTGTCTTCTGGATTCTTCCTGAGTCCGATAATGATATTTTCCGTCGCGGTTAAGTTTTGTGTAAACTTACAATTAAATCCTCCAATTTCTCTTTTCTAGAATAATCCTACAAAAAACATGAAATCGCCAAAACTCGTGGAAATTGTCAGTTAGAGTCCCTATGTTTTCTAGTGGTGATGTCCTTGATGCATTTAGTTGACGGTTAAAAGTAATCATTATATACCATCAACAAACATCTACTAAACTCCTCTTTGTTCCAACTACATGTGTACATAGATTTTGATTATACTAGAAGCATACTCTGATTTACCATATACTACATAAATGATTTTGCAAGACAGTGCCCTCTCCCTCTCTTCCTGTCTTGACGCCTCCCTCTCCCTCTCCACTCCAAGACCGAGTCTTGCCCCCTCGATCTCCCTCTCCACTCTGGCCTCCCTCTCCCTCTCTTTCTCCACTCTGGCCACGCTCTCCACTCTAGCCACCCGCTCCCTCTCTCTCCACTCTGACCTCCCTCTCGCTCTCTTGGTGGGGCACGAGGCTCTCCTCGCATCCTAGCGGCTCCCAGGCGGTGGCGCTCCGGTGGACCTGCAAGGTGGAGGCATGGTAAGGGCAGATTTGCGAGGAGGCGTGGTGAGGGTAGAACTACGAGGAGGTCCGAACACCACTCCCTCTCTGAGCGCCGCCGGATAGAACTAATCAGACACAGCCCCAGTGTCCGGTGCTCCCGGCACTAGCGTGTAGTCAGTGTTTCTCAGGGAGTCTCCACTCTTCACTAGCTCTCAAGCTTCATCTTCTTTACAAAAAATGTGCAAACACCACCAAGTGTACACCACCATGTGCATGTGTGTTAGTATTTTCACAATAATTTTTCCAGAGGAGTTAGCCTTTCAACTTGCCACGCCACTCGATCCTAACACGTATGCAAAGTTAGATCGCTCAAGTGACACTAGATGACCAATATGCAAATAAGTTTACCCCTCTTGATAGTACAACCATCTATCCTAAATCCAGTCACGAACTTCTCTGTACACCTATGACTAGTGAAATGAAATGTCCTACAGATATAGCTTTGTCTTGCGCATTCTATTCCATCTCTGATGTTGATGCAACACATGCACCAACAATATCACAAATGATATGATCCACTTCATATCATCATGTGATCATATTGGTTCATTGATCTTGACCTCACTTTGCATCAGTCCATCGGCATCGAGTCTTGCTCAAGCTTTACCGTCACACGCGGTCCCTCACTTCAAAGCCTTCGACTTGCCCTTCATACTTGCAACTGGTCTGTCGAACCAAGCCTCATCTTAATATTCTCCACCTCGGTCACATGACTCCATGTCATGTCTCATATGCAATGAGCTCTTTCGTCACATATTTACCTGTGGACTAATCTTCTGTATATCTCACATAAACACATATTAGTCCATCTAGGTTATCACTCAATTACCAAAACCAAATAAGAACCTTTTACACTTACTATACTTTCTTGTTGATCTTTGTATCTTTGGTGACAATCTTGTGCAAGTGAGATCCCTAGTGGTTAGATTCAATTTTTTGCTTGTTCGCAAAGAAAAAAGAAAAAAAAAGAAAGAAAGAAAGAAAAGAGAGATTCAATTTTTACTAAGGGCATGACTTAATTTGTTGATCCTAAGGACTCATCTAAATGTTCTTGTTTAACACTACCATAAGCCATTCAAGTGGAGTGAAATAGTTTTAATTAGTCTAGAGTGAAATAGTTTTAATTAGTCTAAGGTTGCTGTTTTAAATTTTAGAGACTAATACATCTCTTTTGAGACATTCAATCCTTTCAGTAGCCCTTGAAAAAAAAGAAGTCTGTCCAAGCATGCAAATTTCTCCGCTTACACTATCTCCAACAACCCTTACCCAAAATAAGACTTATTTAAAGTTTGGGTAGCACTACAAGCAAAAGGTTCTATACCTATTTTTAATCTTCTCTAACAAGACCCAAAAAAGAATTCTTCCTGCAAATGGGTCTCGAGAAGAGGATACTCATATTTGGGTCTCGAGAAGAGGATACTCATATTTAGGTTATGCCTCTCCTAATACCCAAAGTGAGTCTTCTATATAGGTATTCTGTTGGAGACTATAGGTATTGTAATGGAACATTTTGGGTTTGGGTCTCTTGATAGGTCTCCTCTTGGAGATAGCAAGACAAAAGTTGAGCAAATGGAGGAAAGCTTGATCAAACCAATATATCAGACTAGTACTTGGACTCTAGAACAATCATAATAAAGAAAAGTTTTAGGTACGGTTGCACATTTGTTATTATAGCAATTAGTGTCTAATCATGGCCTAATCAGACTTAAAAGATTATCTAGCAAAACACATGCAAACTATATAATTAGTTTTTTTATCTATATTTAATACTCCATGCATGTGTCCAAACATTCGATGAGACGAGGTGAAAAGTTTTTGGGTGGTAACTAAACAAGGCCTAAATCCGTATGTGGACTGAACAATGCTTCCACTGAAAAATGGCTTGTGGACAAGTAATTGTTCTAAAAAAGAGCGGTAGAAGGAATGAATGGTCCTAAGAAAATGGCATGGAACTGGAGATGCCTACATACAAGCCACAAACCATTGGAGCAATAAAGGGTATTAACTATGCTTCCAAGAACATTGGTTTTGACAGTTTGATACTACAAGATCACTAATTTTCCTAGAACAATACTCATACATTAAGGAACTAATATTTGCAGTTACCAACGTGCTATACATCATTCTATATAAATCCTAATTGCAATCTGCTTCCATGATGACCCCCATCCACAACAAAAGAAAAATGTGTTCTAGTGGGGTCATTGATCCAAAAAATCAATTTGCAGCTTGCAGTTCCTTCCGCATGACTGAGAAGTCACCATTGTGTTCTGATATTTCACAGATACACTGCCATAACCTGAACCTGTAACTTTGTGGGCATAAACCGTATATACAAGATCTGTTAAACAGCCAACTTTTTATATACACTACCTCTGACATCATGATCTAGAAAGCAAACCATGTGGTATGTTAAACCAAATTACTGACTGTACATATCCTCATTCAGTAGCATCTTATACAACTGGCACTACCAATTCTTTGAGTTAGCCCTTTGAACTTGATCATGATACTGTGGGTAATACAGTGTTCTCGATATTTTGTAGACAAAGAATGGGATCAAGGCGGTCACCACAATCATTAGAATAGATAACCAGTACAAAGGGCTAGGCGCACAAGCTTCCACAAAAACATGATATGCAGTGGTCGATATTGCTGGGGAAAATAGTCCATAGATGACCAGGAAAGTGTACCAGATCAGTATGCTGCCCCAGATGACAAAATGCTGTATCCAGGTGAAGTAGCTGATGTAGAGAGCAAGCTGGCAGTTCACAGTCCACACTACACAACTGTACATGGTCACCCCAAGGATGTCAAACCCAGCAACACGACCATCCTGTCGGACAGCCTGAACCAGAATAGCGTTGAGGGAACCAAAGTAAATAATTATTGAACAGCACATCCCATTTAACATCCAACTGAGTATTCGGGACCAACTGAAGAATACATTATTAACACCATCTTGATGTAATGAAGGGACCTATGATATGCAAGGGAGCAAAAGGTGATTTATAGAAAGAAAAAGAAATCAACCAATGCAATGCTACAAGCAGACTCCAAGACCAAAGTTCACATATATATCACAAACATTACATATGAATCTGATAGGTTACAAACCTCAAGACAAACACGGGAAGAGACATCCTTGTCAAAAACACCGAGGGCGATGACAGGAAGAGATGTGAAGGCAACGTTATAGAAAGAAATGAACCAATCATTGTACGCAGGTTGTGCTGAGAACATAGCATGAGCCTCAAACCAGAAAAGCGTAAAGCCAAATGTGATGTTCTTGAAGAAAAAATAGCATATCTGTCCATATCACAAACAAAATGCAGACTGTTATACAATGCAAGAACTAAACTAACAGAGCTCGATAAGAACACCAAAATTTGTTACTTAGTGCTAAATAAGACAAAACAAGCATTGGAAAGTTAGGTATATTGCATGCCAAGGGAAGGTTGATATCTGGTGTATCAAAATGGCACATAAGCTTAGCTGGATACACATGTAATATTCTTTCGGGAGGTTCAAGGAAAAAAAATGAAGAGGCATGATCATATTGCAAGGAAATTGTTTAGGTGATACAAGTATTTGATTTTTAACATTAAAACCATACTAGTATATCCAGTACGAAGAGTACTTATATATCCATAGAATAAAACATATCGCTAGGACAACACAATGATAAAAGTGAATAAATCTCAGTCCCAGAAACCATGTTGATGCCCTAAAGGAGAAGAAAATGAGACTGGAGGGACTAGTTCACTGAAGAGTTCAAGAAGCAGAGCGGGCAGTGCTTTACCATAGCTGCAATCCGACGATAACACCAATGACCATGCACAAGAAGTAATCGCTCTAAGAAACGAAACTGTGCAATTGCAAAGTCACTTGCCATAACAGCCTGGAATACAAAGCACCATCAGTTGTTAGATAACATAAAGCATATACAAAAACCAAAAGAGAAAAAGGCATGATGTTTCTGTTCTAAAATGTAGTACTAGGCAGAGCAGTAGCACCTTAGAGTGGCTTAGAACTTGATCTATGTATTAAAGTGAGACCTTAGAGAGAGAGAGAGAGAGGAAGATAAATTATGATCATAAAAGTCATGGATGCATGCAGTATACCAATACTGTCGTTGTAATATGCCATATTTTCTCTATTCAATGAGGCATTCCTCCAGCTAAACAGAAAAAGTAAAATTGCCTAGGAACACCCAGGTGCTAGGAGAGCCTAACCACGTGCCTCTCGCACCGTGCATTTTGAAACATTGATGAAGCTAGCTTGGGTAAAAGCTCTTTTCACGAGGTCAATGGCTCATCAATATATTTAACCAACTGATCATCAGTTGCAAAGTCCTATCACATGATCAGTCATTCTGTCCTAAAATACAGTACGGAACAAACTTCATGAGTAAGCTAAAACTTCCATCCAACTTGACTTCCAAGCAAGTAATTTGGCTAAATATTGCAAATAAAAACTTGATAAATTACAATTGTAGATATTTTCATCCATTTCAAGAATCAAAGCATAGGCAAGATTCATAACAATAGGTTAAGTGACAGATCCAAAAATGAAAGTAGTGCACAAAACTATAGACCTGCATTCCTTCAGCACCACTTATTCCAACCCCAATGTCAGCCTCTTGTAGCATACCAACATCATTTGCTCCATCGCCAATAGCTAAAGTAGTTTTACTTGTCCTAATTTTAATCAACCTGGTGACCTGCAACAGTACCCAGTAGCTATAGAAGCTGCAAACTAGTGTTCACTACTATGGATAAATTAAATGCCGGCATAAACTTAAAGGAATAGTCAAACAGATGCATTATCTTGTTACTCACCAGTGCCTTTTGTTTTGGTGAAACCCGACAACATAAAACTGATGCACAGTTGACTGCTAGATCTAGAAATGAGTTCTTAAGGCGGCCCGTGAGAGCATGTGTCAGAGCATTGCCATCAATGATAAGAGCAAATGAAGTTGAAGTTCCTTTTTGGGAAATCTTTCCTCTAGCATCTTGTAATTTCCTATCAATTTCTTCAAACGCGGCCTGTGTGATAAGATACAAAAGGTTACAAACATCATTGTATACATAGCATAAACTCAACTTATACAGCCCATCCGTTTGCCCTATACACTACTTAGATGATCTAATAGTATTGATACTTACTGACATTTATGTGCATTTCATGAAAAAAAAAACGTCTAGGACTTCGCTAGCATTTCAAAACGGTGTAAATTTTCTGCAATTATTTATACATACATGCAAGTAAGAAAAAGTAAGTGTCTTCATTTCTAGATTTCATACCATTTTGTTTCCTTCTCCACTGGAACCCTCTGAAGCATTTGTACCTGAGTTCTCCAGTGTGATAAAAATTTCCTCCATCTCTTTCCTCAGTAGGTTACAAGCGTAACTAGATACCAAGCACCAACATACATTAAACTTTAAGGTATTGTGATCTCAGTTTTTCAGATATATAAGAGCATATGGAATGGAACTAACCCTATGTTCACAGCTGTCTCCAACTTGTCTCCAGTTAAAATCCAGATCTTAATTCCAGCTTGTGCAAGTTTGTAAATACATTCAGGGACCTGCAAGGATAGAGTTGATACAAGCAATGATTTGACCATGAGTTAAACATTTGTTTACATTTTGACACATAAAAAGTGGTAATTTTTCCTCAATAAATATCAAAACAAGATTACAAGTGAAACTATGTGACAAACTACCTAAAGAAGAAACATACTATGTGACAAACTATCTAAACAAGAAGCAAATTATGTAACAATAACCCAATAAATATATTTTGCACAGGAATAGAGTATGGTGCTCACTAAGTATGGTTAACAAATTACAATGGAGGCACCCCTGATGTATTTAATGTTCAAAAAAGAATGGTTAACAAATCAAAAATAGAAAAGAAGTTTGTCTATTCAAAATTTCACATAAATAGAAGACTCTTATCTTAAGAAAATAAGAAGCACTAAGTAGAAGTCAACGCACCCCATTTTGCAATCTATCCTCTACAGCAGTAGCACCCAAGAGAACCAAATCCTTCTCAATGTCTTCTGATGCCTTCTCAACAGCTGCATCGTGATCAGTATGTACAGAATTCTTGGCAGACGAGTACTTCTGATTCCATACAACATATTGTTCTTCAGTAAGTTCACAATATGCAAGTGCCAGGGTCCGGAGACCTGCCTCAGAATACTCATCAATGTGACACTTCGTTTTGGTCAGACAAGCTGTTCCATTATCCTTGGAGAGCCTTTCAAATATTACACTGAAGCACAGAGATGAAAAGATAATGATATACTTATGTCAACAGAACTTGAAGGTTGAAAATATTAAATATTAGCATGTGAAATTCACAACTCTGAAGAAAGGTCCACTCTAGAATAGCTGCAATAGTTCAAATATGCTGCACAACTTTAAGGCTGACACTATCATGACATGGATATGTACTTATAAACGGGAAATGCAGTGTTAAACATAGAAGATTTTCATCACATGTAAAAACAATTATTGAACCTGTCCGCTCCTTTGCAGAAGAGAAATAGTCGACCCTCTTCTGTCCTCACAATGACAGACATACGCTTACGAGCACTGCTGAACTCTAAGATGTTGAGTAGTTTATATGTTCTGAAATAAAAAGTAGGCATCATGATGTTGGCAATGTTGACACTTTTGAAGAATAATCACTAAGAACAGTGGAAAAGATAAGCACCTATCCACCTTTCCACCAACAACAGGATCATACTCATGCACTGATATTGTCGTTTGTGTCCTATGATAAAATTCAAAACCAAACTCTCTTGCAGCTGTAACAAGAGCTCCTTCATCAGGAGACTCAGCTTCATAAGGCATACCAGCAGAATTTCTATCTGCCACAGGAATTGCAGTATGGCAAACAGCTAACACTCGGAAAAACATTTCTATAGCATCCCTTGAACATTCTTTGGCCCATCTTCCATTCATCAAACGACTATCAGTGAAATTAAACCCCTTGACTGATCTCTTGAATTCAGCAGTGTCCTTGTGCCCAAAACTGCCAGTAGTTTCAGCTATTTCTCCATAACATGTCACCACTTCTGTAGCCATATTTCCATAAGCAACACCAGCAATAGAACATTTCAAGAACTCCATTGAATTGCATGTTAATGTCCCTGTTTTGTCAGACAGTATAGTGTGAACTTGACCAAGTTCTTCATTCAAATTTGAAGTGCGAGCTCTTGCAGGTTTATCAGACTCTGCACAATACATATTCTGGTCTTGATTTATGAATGTGCTCTGTAACACCTTGACAATTTCTATCGATATATACAATGAAATAGGCACCAAGCACACATACAGCATCAGGCTTGTGAGAAAATGGCAGAAGGCTGCAAATGATGCATTGTTTGGATCAAAGAATATATTTGCTTGATCTGGTCTGAGGTACCATGCATAGTTTCCTGGACTTACCTCATGCTTTGTTTTCATTCCAAACACAACTGACCCGAACGTTGCAATAGCAAAGAGAATCACAAAAAGGAGATATATTATTTTATCCATCCTTCGTTCAACTGAACTCCTCTTTGACGGTGGCTCCATTGCATTTTGCATCACCTTTGTATCATGTCCCGTAAATATTACAGTGCCATATATACACATTGTATTACGAAGTTTTGAGTCCCTTAGCAGGATCTGTTCCGGAGACAGAGAATATTGTTGCCCATTGTAGTACAGAGTTCCTAAGAAAGAATACAGTTTCTCATTCGGATCCTCACATCGAATGAAAGCCTTGAAACTATGGAAAACCTGGTCATCATTCAAGCCCATAGTCACCTCTAATGCCTGTTTCCGCTTCAAGTTTGTCTCACCATCAAGATTCATTGTCTCCACATAGCATAATCCATCATCAGAGCTAGACGAAAGGAAAAGAAGATCAGCAGGGAAGAACTCATCCTTTTTAACTTTAACTATATCGCCAACTCGAAGCTTCTTCCATTCCGTCTCATGAAATGATTGGATCCCATCAAACACCTCAACCTTCCTATTGTTCACTTCTATGTCCTATGTAAAAGAAGGTCAAAAACAAATTCAGTTCAGTAAATATTAAACAAAACAGCATGTATATATGGCTGGGAAATTACTTCCACACAATATGTTTTCAGTTCAAACTTCATTAACACAGCAGATATAGCTTAAACATATATATGTTAATCAAACAAAAGTTTGTGTGGGTATCCCAGAGAAAAAAGAAACATAGTATTTGCTGAAGCCTTATCAACACAGCTTGATAGGAGATACAACTACCCTGGATATGTAGGCCTTGTTTAGTTCCGAAAACTGAAAAGTTTTCGGAACTGTAGCATTTTCGTTTGTTTGTGGTAAATATTGTCCAATCATAGACTAACTAGAGTCAAAAGATTCGTCTCGTGATTTACAGTCAAATTGTGTGATTAGTTTTTGAGTCAAATTGTGTGATTAGTTTTTGTTTTCGTCTATATTTAATGCTTCATGCATGTACCGCAAGATTCGATGTGACAGAGAATCTTGAAAACTTTTTGGATTTCGGGGTGAACTAAACAAGGCCGTAAACAACTATGTTATGGCACAAATGTTTTAAGACAGTAGGCGAGTAGGAAGCACAAGTGCACAAAACATAAAGTTATCTCGCTCCCTAGAAATTAATGCAATCCCTTCTGATCACAAACACAGGCAAAGTACGGCCGTCCACAATCCCAGGCAGGCAAACATGCCATTATGACATCCTACCTACAGCCAAATGACAGTGCGTTTGAGTGACTGAAAAGGCATTGAACTCTCTAACTACCCCCTGGGATCTGGACACTGTACATTTGAGAGTCTCGTAAAAGAAAATGAAGCAGAGATGCACTACAACTATTAAAAACTGCCTTGTAGGCGCACAGAATTGTTAGTATTGACTATCGAGGTGACGCGCCACATTTCAGATCAAAACCACCCATTATCCCCGAGCATTAAGCAACAAATCCAATGAACAACATTTGCCTACCCCAATGCCGTCAGGCCAACCAACCCAACCAACTCGGCGGGAGAGAGACATCAGCATCCACCAGTCCCAATGCCTTTGCTGAACCCGTGGAGGTACAGCAGAGCAGAGCAGAGCAGTGCGCGCTCACCTGCTGCTTCCGGCGCCAGTCCTCGACGGCCTCCTTGGCCATGGCGGCGCTGACGACGACGACGAGCGGGAGCAGGACGGAGACGGCGCGGTAGGGCGCGAGCGGGCTGAAGGAGACGCAGGCGACGACGAGGAAGAAGCAGTTGGCGGCGCGGCGGAACTGCTCGAAGAGCGACTTGGGCACGAAGCTCGCGGGCGTGTACTTGGTCGTCGAGATCGCGTTCCCCGGGTACGCCGGCTGCTGCGCGCCGCCATCGGTGCCCGGGAGCGAGGAAGCGGGCGCGTTGCAGCGGACCGCGCGGGAGAACCCCGGTGTGGCAGGGGCCGGGAAGGGAGCGGAGGCGGAGGTCGAGGCGGTGGGAGTAGTGGCGGCCGCAGCGGCGCCGGCGGAGGCGGAGGCGAGCTCGACGAGGGGGCGCTCGTCTGTGTCCATGGGCATGGTGGTGGGTGAGGCGAGGCGGGGGAGGATCTGGGTTTGGAGGGACGGTTGGGGCGTGGGCGTCGTGGGGTGCGTGACAACTGACGAGCGCGGCGTGTGGTGTTGTGATGTGTGCACAGGACGGGCGCGCCGTGCGCGTGGGCGGAGGGAGTGGGAGTGGTGCTTTGGAGTTTGGACACGGCCTGGAGAACGGACGGAAGGAGGTAGACGCGGCCGGCAGGTGGGGCCGTGTGCCTGTGCGGAACTGGGGATATAGAGTGTGCGGTGGGGTCAGGGGTGTGGTCCCAGCCACGTGGCGACGCGCTTGTGCTTTTTCCTCCGGCGGTTTGCTTTGCTCTTTCGCTTCCTCGAAAAGGGGAGACCATGTGGGGCCTTGTTGATGGGCGCCGGCCTTTCAATTTCTGATGATGAGGATGTCACGACGACACCGGGAACCGGCTTTTGAATCTAGAATAACTCCCCACACACTCAAGGCACCATCAGCTTTAAGGTCCGGTTTAGTTGGTAAAAAAATTTGAGTTTGGTTCTTATATTACTTTTGTTTATATTTAATAATTATTATTTTATTATGGACTAATTAGGCTCAAAACATTCGTCTAATAAATTATAAGTAAATTTTGTGTAATTAGTTATTTTTTTATCTAGATTTAATACTCTATACATGCGTCCAAAGATTTAATGTGATGAGAAATCATAAAAAATTTTGAAAACTAAATAAGGCCTTGTTTAGTTTTAAAAAATTTGTAAAATTTTTTAGATTTCGCGTCACATCGAATCTTGCGGCACATGCATGGAGTAGACCTTTGTTTAGTTTCCAAAATATTTTACAAAATTTTTGAGATGTTCCTCGTCACATCGAATCTCGCGGCACATGCATGGGGCATTAAATATAGATAAAAACAAAAACTAATTACGCAGTTTACCTGTAATTTGCGACACGAATCTTTTGAGCCTAGTTAGTTCATGATTGGATAATATTTTTCAAATACAAACGAAAGTGCTACAGTAAGCATTTTACAAAAATTTTGGAACTAAACAAGGCCTAAATTACACAGTTTACCTTTAATTTGCAAGATGAATCTTTAGAACCTAGTTAGTCTATAATTAGACAATATTTGTTAAATACAACGAAAGATCACGCATGGGTAAATCTTTAACACGTCTAGATCGTGAGAGGGCAGCTCGAGAATTTGTGATCTGATAGTGTTAGGCCATGTTTGGTTCCCTCTTATAATTTTTTCTATCATATCGAATACTTGAATATATGTATGAAGTATTAAATATAGAGACTATTTACAAAGTTAAAAACACAGCTACAGAATAATTTGCGAAATAATTTTTAAGCCTAATTAGTCCATGATTGGACACTAATTGTTATAGTTATAAATGTGCTACAATACTTATTAAACTTTAGTCCCTCCAAACAAACACCTCTTTTCTCTTCTAAACCATCCGGTGGCTTCCAGATGAGAAGCAGGGTCCACGTCGCCCAAAATTCTACTGGCCGTTGGATCTTCGATCGTGTGGCTCAAATCGTTTGGAGCGGCTTCTCGCGCTTCTTCTCAGCTTCTCCCACTTTCCCCTGCTTCCCTCGCTTCTTTTTCGAATCTAGAGAAGCAAATATATATCACAACTTCTGCTTCTCTATCTAGCTTCTCACCTCCTCCTCTCTCCTCCTCGTTCTCTCTCTCTCCTTCTCGACTCTTCCCGTGCTCCCTCCTACGCCTGACGAGGCGATGACTCAGCCTGTCGCTCCTCCCACAGCACGCCGCCGCCGCCGCCCCCGCCTGTGCCTCCCCTTCCTCTCCCTCTCTCGCTCTCTTCCGGCGTGGCGACATATTGGCCAGCCTCCTCCCTCTCCCTCCTTTCCCGCGGCGATGGTGGCTAGGGCAGGCGCCTTGCGCGGCGGCGTGGCGCCCAGGCGAGGCCGCCCCTAGCGCGGCGGCCCTCGGCGTGGTGCTGCGGCAACATGGCGTCCAGGCGAGGCTACCCCCAAGCGCAGCCACAACCCGGTGCGACGGCCACAGCCACGGGCAAGCCCCCACGACAGACGTTGCACGGCTATTAGCGGCTGTTCCGACGACTCCGCAGCCGGATCCGGTGCCTCCATGACCAGATCTAGTGCCTCCATAGCCAGCTCCTTCCATCCTGGTAAGCCTTTCTCCTTTCTTCTTGTTTGTCTGCTGAGCCGGGACAAAATCAGCCCACAGCGTGATGGAGACCTGCTCTACCTGCTTCCTCATCGACAACTAAAAATAGTTGTTTATCATCTAATGTTTTTCAGTCTCATAGTCAAATTTGACTACATCTGTGTTTGTTGTAGGTACTCTGATTACGCCTTCTTTCAGGATGCTACAAGTGCCAATTGTTTGGTCGAAGTCCCTGACCAGCTCGTGTGTGTTTTAGAGATACGTACTTAAAGTTTCATCATTCTGCTTTATCTCTAAGTGCTAGACTAATCGCACCTGACATTCCTTTCCTTTGGTTGGTGTGGTCGTGGCCAGATGATGACTTGGCCCAGGTGTGTACTGATGAACTTATTTTATTGGTTGTTCAATCTAATTAATTAGCGTCTTCTTGTTGTTTGACCTGTTGGCCTCAAGGCTAAAGTGATGTATGATTTTTTTTCGTTCTTACAGCACAAAAAATGGCAGCCTCTGCTCTCTCTCTCTCTCTATATATATAGCCTGGATTGACTATTAAAATATCACCATATGTTAAAGTGATGTATGAATTTTTTTTCTTTCTTTCAGCACAAAAATGGCAGCCTCTGCTCTTTATAGATAGCCTGGATTGACTATTAAAATATCAAGGTGTAACACCCCAGTGTTATGGTTGCATTGATCATGTGCATAGCATAGGCATCACCATCTACTCAAAGCATATCATGATCATCATCTATCTTGAGCCATGTCATTCTATGTAAAATGTGATTTAAATTGCTTAAATAGGCTTCCTATGCTTATGTTTGAGTGAACCATGCTTGTGTTTATGCTCTATGCCTTGGTAATTAGTTTATCTATGCTTAACTTAACCTTGGGAACAATGTTCATGTTGATCACTTCTCCAAAATATGCCTTTAAGTCATACTTGTGCAAATAGGCCCTAGAAACCTCTTTTTCTTAGGCTTTTAAAAAGTGTTTCATAAAATGTTTGCATGTCAAAACTTTCTACAGCAAAGTTGTAGCAAATTTTATAAGGAACAAAAGTTGTTTTATGGCCATCTCATGAAAATGATCACAAATAGCTCAAAAGTTACCCACAAGGCAGATTTGGGGCTGTCCTGGAACGAAACCGATCGATTTTGGAAACTTTATATCTCTCAATCCCAGCCGATCTGGCTTTTGCTCTTGTTGACAAAGTTGTAGAACTCGATTGAAACTCCAACTTTGTCAACTGCATCATCTTCTATCTCGGGCTGGTTTGGGAGTTATGCGTTGCTGAAGTCGCTCTGTCAGCCGGTCGCCATGTTCTCTGAATCGAAGCCGAGCTCACCGTCGGGGATGGCCAGAGCGCCACCTGTCCGCCAGATGTCGTCCGTACGCCGGCGATGGCCCCGCTCGTCAGCTCCCAACGCGTGCATGAAGTCCACGACGTCGCCCCGGGCAGAGTGGACGCGTCCACTTCTGCTCTGCCTCGCCCCTCTCGCCAGAAACGCGGCCGCCGTGAGCTCTCCGTCGCGAGCGTACTCCGGCGAGCTCGCGCGCGTTCCTTGCTGCGCCATTGCTCACCAAACTCCACCCACAGCTCCGCCGTGAACCGCTCTCCATTCTCCACCCACCACCTCGCCGTGAAATCCACCGGTGAGCCGCCATTCCCTTCTTCCCCCAAATCGGGTCGCTGTGACCATCTTTTCCGGCGAGCCCAATGCCGAGCCCTGTGAAGCCTCTCGTCGTCTCTGGTTGGGTCCTAGAGGTTGCTTAGGTTCCTAGCTTGCGTTTGTGCCACTTGGTGGACGCTCTACCGAGCTCTCCGTCGCCGGACACGATGTGCAGCGCCGCCGTGTTTCCGCCGGAGATGGGTGCTCTCGTGGCCAGCGTGTTCCACGAGGTTTCAAGCCAAGCCGCGTACCTAGGAAGCTCCGCCGTAGTTCGCTGGTGCTGTAGAAGGTCTTAGGTCGCGCTCTATCGGCCTGAGGGCTCCGGCGTAACGCCGAGCACCTCCGCCGAGCCGCCATCGTCGACGGCGAGCCCCTTCTGGTGGCTCCGCCGTGGGGAAAAGGGGGTCAATCGAGTCGCTAGAGTCTGGGGATCACGTTGGTACCCTTAGTTTGGCCGGAGACCTCGCCGTCGCGGAGAAATCGCCGGCGAGAGTCGCCTCGGCCGTGAGGGAGATGAATCTGACAGCCGGGGTCCACTGTGTCACCTCCTTCCCTCCTTTTCTTTTATTCAAAATTTGGATTTTTGGCTTTCTTGCAAAAATCATATCTACTGCTTCTGAGATCTAAAATTTGTGAAACCAATTTTGTGGTGTTCCTTGAGATGGCTAGTTTTTAATAAAAATATAAAATGAACCATGTTTTCTGGGAAAATATTTATGAAGAATTTAATCTTGTTATTCATGGATAAATTCATATCTCTGGTTATACTGCTTAGTTTGCACGAAAATTTTATGGTAGCTTTTGTATGGTATTAGAGTGCTTTGATAAATATTTCATGATTTTTGGAGTACTGCAGTTTTGATATATAATTTATGATTGAAATGTGGCTTGTTTCTTTGATTAAATCATATAAAATAATTGGTGCTTATGCTGGTGCTCTACTTTGGTAGTAAACTTGTTTATGGTATTCACAACATGTAAATAATCTGAAATCTGTTGTTTGACACAATATAAGTCATGATTTCCAATTTATGAAATATACACCCTGGCACATGTTAGATGCATATCTTTAATTTGGTATGTGCAATTGCTCTGAAATTTTTATGGTGATGCCTTGGTGCTATACTTGTGCTTCTATAATTTTTGTAGGTTTTTCTGAGCACTTTGACTAAGCATCTTGTAATTATGCTCTTTTCTAGAATTAATTAATAAATGCCTTGTTAAGTAAATGTTTGGAAGTTTCCATCTGGTGTTCTGGTTGTGTTATAATATGCTTGTGCTCATAAGCTATGTGGTTGGCATGATTTATGTTTTGGTTATGTCATCAAATAATTAATTATAGGGTTAAAGGCTGTTCTGGACAGCAAGGAAGCAATTTAACTTTTGCTTAATGATAATTTGGTTTTCTGGGCAACTTATCTAAATCAAAGTTGTTGTAAACTTATTGAACTAGCTGTGGTTTAAATTTGGGATCATTTGGTCTAGTAGTTTTGAAGTTATGATCTTTCCAAGTTGGGTTCCAGAAATAGGTGCTCTCTGTTTTTCTGGGACAGAACCTGGAACTTTGTTTAAATGACTGGTTTAATGTATGAATCTTACTGTGATATTTAAATATGATTTGTAGACAATTTCATAAGCTTTCCAGAATGTCTTCACTTATATTTGTTGGATCTGTTTATCATTAGTTATGATTTATTTAATGAGTTACTTCTGTTTTGTGTTGCTTGCTGTTTTAGTATCATGATAGGTTTTGGACCAAGTTAACTTACTACCTTGTGTGGACTTGTTATAACTGTGTACTCCGTAAATGAGTGTCCAGTGAGATCATTATGTTATCAAGCATCCATTCTTTTGTATGCACACCCTCTTATTCCTCGAGCATGCAATAGGTGCATCGGACGTGACCGCCTCCTTCGATCTGCAAGTGAATCCCGAAGGCCAGGAGGGCAGCCAAGAGGTGGAGGTCCAGCAAGTCGGACCCGAGGAGCTAGAAGAAGAAGTTGAGTGTCCAAGTCACGAGCCAGCTTCGTTCGTGAAAGGCAAGCCCCGGAGCATTCTAAGCCTCCCTTTACTTTCGAAAGTTTACTTAATATGTTATATCTATTGCTGCATTAAGTACAGGAGTTGTGATGAAACCTTTGCTGCATTTTACTCCATCCTTGTCCAGATAACTCACCACCCCTTGGTTATAGAGTTAGGATCGAGTAGCAGCTTAGCCATGCTTAATCGGTAGAAGTCGGGTGATTTCCTATCACCTGCGCGATATAGGGTTGTGTCGGGTCACGATGGTCTATATACGCTATCGTGGATGGAACCTGATTAAATTGATTTAAGCCGGGCGGAGTTTTGCAAGGTTGTAGTAACTCCGTCTGTGGCAGCTAAGGACTGATCGTTGTACGTCCTCTTGTCATGTTGAACGCATGCCTGACACTTAGTTGGCCGGATAACTCGTTCCGACCGCGAAGCCGAGTAGTATGACTCAGGCCGGAAGACCGGCAAGTATAAAGTGCGCAGTACCGGAGGAAGTGCGGTGTGCGGGGGACCATTGGCGTAAGCCCAAAGGCAGGTGAGTTAAAATTCCTGACCTCCCTGGCAGAGTGGTAGCCTTGGGAGTGCGGCGCTGATCGGAGCCGCGATTCCTGAGTCGTACCAAAGGTGACCCGATGGCTCTCCGACGGGGGATGCTTGGGTGAGTGCTAGGAATAACCCTCCAGCTGGATAGGAATTCGATTCGAATCGCCGTCTCTCCCGGTCAGTGAGAACTTGACAGAGCAGCGGCAAACGTAGCATTCACTAATGAACTTGGTTCATGAGAATGATGATAGCAAGAAGAACAGATGATGAACCTGATATGGTTATTATTGCTTGTAATAATCAAGTGATGTGTTGTAGTACAGGTGCTAATCTAGTGGTAGGCTGATGATAAATAAATATGATGCTCTTACTTTGTGTTAGTCTTAATAAAGGCTTTTGGCAAAAATGTCGAGTCAACCAGCTCTACTTTTATATCTTAGCCTTGCATGATCCTTGGTGTCTTTTATATTTTACTAGACGGGTAAGTCTAGCTGAGTACATTCTCGTACTCAGGGTTTATTCTCACATGTTGCAGATGACATCTTCTATGACGGTTTCTGCAAGACCTGTCTCCATCCCGCTGGGGATGAGGACTAACCGTTGGGCACGGTTCTCTAACAACCTCCTATCTGATGCTTTTGGAAGGATGGTGTAGACTCTGGCAATAACCAAAAACTTGTGAACTGAACTTTGAACAAGTGTGTGTAATTATTTTGCTTCCGCTACTTCGAACTTGTGTTGTAATAACTTAATAACTCCGATGTGGTGCCGCTTCGACGGCAATGAATGACTATGTAACATTCGCTGTGTTTATGTTGAATTATTACGATCTTGGTTTGTTGCGAGTTGGTTTGAAGTCCTTCGTGATTTCAATTGACTACTGGGATTATATGGGCTCAAGTTTGGAAACTTGATTGCTTGGCAATCGTTTCTACACTTGAACTCTTATAATTTGGTCGGTTCTGTGACACAAGGTATATTAGTGCTTACAATTTAGGATGTCATTCTCACAGTTGAATTACATATCTGTTAAAACCATGAATTCAGATATTGTTCTTGTTTACTTTACAACTCAAGTTGCTGAATTTCCCTTTATGCAGGCCTTGATGTGGGGCTGGATTGACTATTACAATCTCATGGTATGTTAGTCCTCACAGTTTAACATGTGTTTTCATAGTTGAATTACATATCTGTTAAAAACATTGATTTGGATACAAACCTGCTAAACTGTTTACTCCGTTCACAACACAGATTGCTGAATTTCTCTTTATGCTGTCATTCCTGTGGATAAATCACAATAAGGTAGTCTGAATTCCTTGACAACCAACTCGACAGGTAGTGCCCCTGCTTCTTTTTATGCTGCCTGCTGCCATGGCATGACTCAGTTTTGAAAATCATGCAACCTCCCCGTGAGACAAAACAACGCAGGTTCATGTTTTAGGCACACATTTTTTTTATATGGTCATCTCGCTACAGCATGCACCTTTATGGTTATCATTTATAGTGTTGTACATAATGGTTGTTTTTGGTTCCCATATGAGCTATGATTAGTACATTACAATTTTTAAAAAGCTGTGTGTCATTGTCCTCCTTGTGCAAGCGATCTGTTCAAAACGAATACCTATTCAGTGTGCATGTTCTCTACAAAAGATAGATTTAGATTACATTGGTTCAGAAGACTTAGATGATACTGTACCAATGCAGCTCTGCCACATTAGCATTTGGCTATTTTTATGCCAAGAATTTTTATTTTGATCTTCTGTAATTAAGTCTATCAATAATGGCTTAATTGCATGGTTGTAGATCGTGAGAAAAATATACTCCTATCACATAGATGCAGCCCAGTAAGACACGAGTATATAAGTAAGGTAAGTGTCATTTCCTTCCTTCAACTTCTAATTCCTATGACTTTAGAAAAAAAATATTAATACTACGGATTGATGGTCTGGTTAGCATGAGGAAAAAAAAGAAACTTTAGAACACTGCTTATGTAATGTCAAGACCAAAAATAGTTTATTACATTGGCTTCTTTGTTTCTGCTAACAAATGTGATATATGACGTTAAGCAGTAAATTGGCTTCTTTACAGCTGCAAGCATCAGAGTTCGGCCAAAAGGTCCTCAGTGGTGCCAAAGAAAAAAAATACTTACACCATCCACTCTAAATTTATGATTCGTGTTGATCAACATTTGGTCCAGTCAATATGACCGGTATTTTTTTGGTATGACTCTGAAATTTGAATGAATCAGGTTCTCTTTCTGTTTCTAAATGTGGCATTTCGAGATTAAGGACTACTACTATGGAAACTCAATAGGACAATAGCTGGCCATGTTGTTGCTTTTATTTCCATTTGATTAGATTTGATAACACTAGACTTGAGTTAGACAGGTTCCTCATGAGTTGGAAGCACCAAAATATTATCAACAGATAAAATACATAGCGCAATCCCCACTCATACACAGCAAACTACAATAGTTCCAAACTAACCAACTGTTAATGGTTACCAGATCCGGAAGTTACATCCTATTCACAGTCGCCAGGTATATACCGGTAAGATTCCAAGTAAGCTTACAAAAACAATTACATTTACAACCTTGCACTCCGCATGAATCTCAGAGGCCATGTTTACAGCTATGACACCTATGTTTCTAAATACTCCAATTTATATTGTGAATTTTCTCTGCTCACCCATCTTTCCCTGTCAAAATCAGACAGCTATGTGAGCTGCAACGACAAAATTATAGCAGACTATGGTGAGCATGAAGGACACACCTCATTACTCCACTCCACAGGTATAGCTAGCAGGCCTCTTATCAATAACTCATCCATTAAAAAATAATCAAAACAAGCAGTAGTCATCACAATATATTCCCTCAGAGACCTCCCAGGCTACATATCGGGATGCAGTCACCCCAATGAATGTGTGTGTCCTTGCCGAGACTCAGGTACATTTCTTATCAATTCGCTTTACATATCATTATGTTAGGATTCACAGATAAAACAAAACTAACACAGCCAAATCCACAAACAGATTGCTCCAGCAACGACACCAGACTACCAGAGCCTCCATGGAGACAGACCACGAACTAAAATAGATCTTGTTGTACTTATGAACCCCATCTGCGCAATGCTAAAATCAGCTGTGTAATGTCAGAACCATGCTCTGTCATACTAGGACTCTGTCTATGTTGCAGTTCTCTATTTACTTTTCAGTGCATGTTGTAATTGCTCCATTTACGCATACTGCAACTACTGCATTTACTTTCCAGTGCTTATCTCATCTGAGTTCAGCTTCCATACTTATATTGCATGTGCACGCGATGGCGCACACGCTTCACTAGTATACTAAAAAGCATGTATGACCCCACAAAAAGGTTTGTGCTAAGTACTATGAGGGCAGCTCGAGAGTTTTGATTGTTTCATGTTATCTGCCGAATTTGTCAGTTATTTAAGTAAACAGTACTTTCAGTTATAGCTTTTTATACAAGCGAACATGTCGGTCTGCAATGTGTTGAAGAGCTAGTATTATACATGCATACATGATACACCATATGTTGATCCTATTACTTTAAAGACAGAGAACTAACTCCTATAAATATAATTTGTCTCCATCAATCTTCTTTCCTTCTCTAGGTCATTGCAAGTTGTTCATGATACACCATATGTTGATCCTATTACTTTAAAGACAGAGAACTAACTCCTAGTATCATTCTTTTTTTGCTTGTTGTCAGTCCACACCTCAATGATTAATACTGTTTCAATACATCGTGATATTTGGAACAAAATAAGGGTGCTCCTATATGGAATCAAAGGTGCTCTTATACATTGCGGATGCCATAACATGAGTGAGAGAAGTAGAGTACAATATGGATGCAATACTTTAGAGCAAATATAAGGCCAAACACAATATCACTCAAAAGCGGCCCATAAGCAATATTCTATGTATAATATGGACATATTTGTATAGTTTATCAAATCTAAAGCAGTCCATAAGGACCGATCCACATTGTTGCTTCCAACAAGCTCAAGGAGGGAGAAAACAACAAGGGACATCTACACACTACTAGACCTACACATCTACACACTACTAGACCTACATCGCAAGTGGGTTCGAGTTCTTCCTCGTTGGCTTAGATGGCATGGAAGATGAGCAGACGCAATGATGAGGGTGTTGAGGCTCAACTCAAACAAAGGGAGTGATGAGCGGTGGTTGCATTGCGTGAGGGACAAGCAGCGGGAAGCATTGTGGTCAAATGAGGAGCATAGGAGGAGAGGGTCATCGTGTCCTTTAGATTCTGCTAGGAGGATAGGGATAAACTTTGGCTACAGTTCAATCTTGCCAGAGGTGAGCTCAATTTGTTGGTGGCGGGGTCACTGATATCAAATTTAGAAAGGGGATGGTCGTGATCAAAGTGGGAATGAGTGGGGTCATCAATGAGAGAAGCAGTAGGTGGGACCGACATGGTGGCTACCGTCTATGAGAGCGTCATACGAAGGATAGATGATGATAGGAGTGGCATGGTACTTTGGATGACTGTGTCTTTTCATTTTCATGGGAGGCGCCTATACCTATGTACATTGCTCATGTCTAAGAGCAAGTTTAATAAAATAGCCATAAATAATTGGTTTTTTTAGTTATCTCTACATGGTTTTCAAAATAATTTCATTTACTAACAGGTCCCACCACATCTCTCTTCTATTCAAATCATGCTTCTAGCATAAAAAACAACTAGAACCCTACAAATCAACAAAACATGCATTGGTACATAGCAAAAGCACCTCTATGGCGACACATGCATCACTAATATCCTTCTCTCTCTCTCTCTCCTCTTTTGTCCCTCTTTTTTATGCTGGAACATAAGATAAAAGAGACAAGAGAAGGTTATTGCAACAATAGCACTCCTGAACACAGCTGAAGCCAAGCTACATGACGTTAGACATAGCTAGAAGAAATGGTAAACGAGTGTCCAAATATTTCAGTTCAAGATGGTTACTTGTGGCTTTTGATGGGATATAATACAATACTATAACTACTTTTCCTTTTTTCTGGTCTTAAAAAACAAGTAGATATCAGACCTCTTGTATGAAAACCGTTCATACTAGTCACATTGCTGACTGTCCAAGTACTACATGTATTTTAGTATTTGCCACTAAGTACAATATTGATACCTATTGGGTTGTTAATGCCATTACTTTGATATTTTAGAAAATATACAGGAAACTACTTATTTACTCGCTCCCTTCTAAATTATAATTCATTTTGGCTCTTTTATACATAGTTTTTGTTATGCACCTAAATATACACTTATATCTAGATACATAATAAAAGTTGTTAGAGAAATTAAACCCCATGATAATTTTTTTGCCGAGGTATGAGAAGCTCATGCTCCCCTTGGTCTAAGGTGGAGCCCCTCTCAAACTGGTCGGGTAACTTCATGGAGTCCATGGGTCTTCCCACGTGCAACTGGATCTCTATTTGGCATTCTCTTGGACCACTCCGCACCATGTTCACTATATATCGAGCTTCTGACCAAAATGTCACAAACCTTGTTCCCTAAGGTACAAGCTAGGGGGCCACACCACAAACGCGGTTGATGTGATATCACAAGATTTCAAAGCCCCTAGCTAGTGTACAACAATGGTGTACATAGGCATCGAGCTATAAGGGATATGCAAACCTCACTAAACACAACCTATGCCTAGAGCAAAGTACCAAGAAGGTTGTCTAACTAAGGTGTGCACTTCACAAAGCCCTATGCTAATCACCTAATATATATTTCCTTAAATACTTTTGGTGGCTAGAGTGCTTGGAATAGAGCCTTAGCATTCTTCTACAACTTCAGCACGCTCTAACATCTCCAAACTAGTCAACCATGGGGGTATATATAGCCTCCAACCCAAATATAGTCATTAGTGGATGACTCCCTCTTAAAGTGAGAATTGAAAGCTTACGGTGCCCTAGGAGTTTCCTAGTGGTGCCATATGGACTATTCGTTGCCGACTATTGGGGGCTTCTTTCTCTGTTGCCTTCTCTAGTGCACCACTGAAGTTCTCTGGTGCCACTCCAAATATTCTGCATAACCTTCTAGACAACCACCTTTTTTCTTTGGTGCTTCCCTCTATGTATAAGTGGACTTTTCTGGCACTTAAGAAATCTTTCTATAGAAATGCTCATCCAATTGCATGCCTGGAGCCAAGCTTTGGTGCTAGCCAACTCCACGCCTCTAGAGTTTTTTGGTGAATGATGGACATTAAAACTAAGTGTTCTCTTTGAAAGCCCTAGTTTGGTTTTGGATAATTGATGAAACCCTAGTACTAACCTCTATACTAAGTGTGTGTAGACTTAATGAGGTTGGTACATGCCAAGTGATGGAGCAAGTGATGATCATGGTGACGATGGTGATGACCACAAGATGATCAAGTGCTCAACATGGAAAAGAAGAAAGAGAAAAACAAAACCCTATGGAGATCAAGACAAAGGTATTGCTTAGGGTTTTTGTTTTTGGTGATCAAGACACCATAGAGGGTGTGATCACATTTAGGATAGATAGCCGTACTATAAAGAGGGGAATTCTTTGGCTAAGAGGTTATCAAGTGCCACTACGTGTCATTGTTCATGTGCATGCATTTAGAACCTAGTGAGCTAACTTAACTCCTTCGAAGAAAATGATTGTGAAAATGCTAACACACGTGCACTTGTTGGTATACACGTTGTGGTGTTGGCACACTTTGAGAAGGAGGTGGAGTTTGAAGTGTAGAGAGAGGAGGCGGGATTCGGCGCTTTTCGAGAAAATGAAGTGCATATTTTTTATTGCGCCGGTGGAAAATTTGGAGAAGTCGCGGGAGTGTTCCTCGCAGAGAAACACTCACCGAATGCTGGCCTTTGAGGCACCGGACGCTGAGGCTGAGCGTCCGGTGTGCTGTGGTTCTAGGGTTAAGCACCGGACGGTGAACACCGGACGCTGGGGAGCTCCTGTTCATGTGTCCGGTGCTATCTGACTTCGGACAGAGTGTTTGACTGGAAGCACCGTCCGGCTTGGAGCAGCGGTTTTCTTGTTACTCTTGGTGGTTGCCGCAACCTAGACGGCTTGGAGCAGCGGAGGAGGATTGGCACGAGTTGATGATTGTTCGTGGCCATCTCCCGGTGATTGTGAGGGGTTTGTGCCTACCTCGGCGGAGAGCCAAAGGCAACATTAGTGGATTGCTCGTGTCATTGAGCTACCTCACTTGTGGGTAGGTTCTTGTGGTGTCCTAGTGAGGACGAGGTTCGTGCTACACCTCTTAGCCACCGAACCACCAAGTGTTGGTTGACACAACGGGGACGTAGCGTGCCGGCAAGCACGTGAACCTCGGGAGAAAATCGTGTGTCTCCATTGTGATTGTACTTTGGATTTCTCCCGGTGATTAGATTTCATTTTATTGATTGGTTCATCCCCTCTACGCGGTGGTATAAAGCTCAAACCTTCTCTCTTACTTTCTTGCAATCTAGAGTAGCTTACATACTTGTATAGAAACTTTAGGTAGCTCTCTAGTGTAAGTAGAGACATAGCTCTTGTGTGCCTAGTGATCATATCAACTAGAATTGCTGGATAGGTGGCTTGAAAACCCCCTTTAGAGCTAGAGCAAAAAAAGCTTCGCTTTGTGTTGACGGTTCTTAAGTATCAATTTTAATTATCAAATAAACAAGAGAAAGGACCAATATGCAACCAACACCTAGAATTAGAGTTTGATCTGACAGAATTCCACGAGTTTTGTTGTTTATCTATTTCTGCAGGGGGTTATCAGGAAATAAGGAAGAAAGGCCCACATGTCGGGATTACATAGAGATATCAACGCACCGCACGATTTTACATCATCTAGAAGACTCCAGAAGCCACGAGACCGAAGCGGAGGCGAAACAGGGCCAGGCCCAGGGCGCCCGCCCTGGTAGCCTGGGCGCCCGCCCCCCTCTGGAGCCAGATCAGGACTCTTTTCGCTCGGGATATTCCACCGACCTATTGGATCAAGAAAAACATAGTACCACCTCGCCTATCGACCCAAAAACGCATAGAAGGGGAGGACTATATAAGCAAGCCCCCCTGGCCCCTGGAGAAGACATGAAGAAATTATCATAGAGACTGAGGGGTGCCCTCGAAGGAAAACCTCTTCTCTAATTAATATTTCTTTTTAGGCTTAGCAACCAATGTAAGGTAGAAATAGATCTTCTAGTTTCTACTAGATTGAGAGAGATAGAGTGGAGGTGTAGAATGGAGGAAGCCCGGCCTGTCGGTGTCTACTCCAAGCTTGTACCTGCGGGATCAAGTTCTCCTAACCCGAAGCTTGCTCCTAGGATTCTTCAGTAATTCGACTTCTAAATTCTAGTAAGTTCTTGTTTTATTGTTCTTATGGTTTATGAGTTTACTTTAATCTCTTCGTGTAGAGTTTAGAGTAATCATTACTGGCGTAAACGTGGTGTTTAGGCTGGGGTACTCATAGATATTCCCTGACTAGCTGGACCGTGGTAGTAGTGAGGAACGTGACAATTCCGAGCTACCTTTGTAGATCACATCTCGTTAGCAGGAAGGATAGGGTTTATAGGTGCGGGTCGAACATCCTTTGTGTTGTCTAGATTCCGTTAGCCTCCCCATAGAACAGTAGATCATCCTTACCAAGGTTAGAAGGAGACTACGGTTGCAGTCTTCTCTATTTATCACTCACATCGAAAGACATTCTTTGTGCCTAAAGGTTAGTAGTAATAGACCGGTTAGTCAGATGCACTCTTTCTCCTAGTGGTAAAAAAAATAAATACGATACTCTGGATAATTTCCCGGGTGAAGTGCTCACCGATATCCGTGCGCTTGCGGATCAATTCCTTATTGCGTTCCCAAATATCAACAAGCATTTCTGGCGCCGTTGCCGGGGAGAAAGACGGTTGCTGAGATAACCTGTGTCTTACTATTAGCTTGTATCTATACTTTTATCTTTTCTTATCTTTTATATTCTTTATTTATTTTCTTTACTCTTACCTTATGGAAAACCAAAATTCTAAATCGATCCATGAGTCTGCAATCCCTTTAGCAACTAACCTTTTACCATGGGAATCATCACAGCCTATCCAAACATCCCAGTATAAGTTAAGTTCTAGGTTGATTGCCATGATTCAAAACCTATCTTTTTCGGGAAAGGAAGACGAAAACCCTTACCTTCATATTAGAGATTTTGAGCAAACATGTGATTGTCTTCGCATTGAAGGCATTTCTGATAAGACTTTACGTTGGAAGCTTTTTCCTTTTTCTCTAAGGGGAGAAGCTAGACAATGGTACAGTCAGAAGGTAAGTCAACAACAAGGTGAATGGGGAGTTTTACGAGCCAACTTTTGTCTAGATTTCTATTCCCTTGACCGTATAGACGACCTTAGACTCGAAGTCCTATCTTTTAAACAAAAAGATAATGAAACTTTGGGAAAATCCTGGAAACGTTTTTTTGATCTTTTAGAATCTGGTCCAAACCTTAATCTTGAAGACCCTGGTCTTTTATTTCACTTTTTTCGAGGTCTTCAGAAAAATCATAAACAAATGCTGCACACAATGTCTAGAGGTTCTTTCTTTCGCATCCGTGCTGATGAAGCAAGAGTGATCCTAGATAGAATCCTAGAAGCTGAGATGGATAATACCCTTCATGATGAAACCTACGAAGCCGAAGTAGACACTCTGCCAAATTCTTCATCTACTTTAGCTATCCCAAGTTCTGAGCCACAAGAGGAAGAAATTCCACCACCGGACTTCATGCTGGATATAGAATCCGATCTTTTTGCCGATTTTGGAAATATTTCAAACTACCATTCTATTGACAAACCCCAAAACGGCCAATTTAGCATTTATTTGCCAAGTGAATATCAATTGAGAGAGCTTATCTCAGTAATGAGTAGCGAATGGTTGGAGGAATCAGAGCTTTCCTCTGATGTGATCCGTTTGGACACACCCTCTATAACTATACGCTGTGCTTATAATTCTGATCGATTTAATGCTCTCTATAATCCTGTTGTGGGGATCAACATCATGTCTGAATCCTTTGCACTTAAACTATTTAAAAATCTTGTCTTAACCCCCACAACAAAGGTCATAAAGGAATCTTCGGGACGATTGGTCCCCAGTCTTGGAATTATTAATGTCCTACCTCTTACGGTAGAAGGCTCCATGGTTCATTTGAACTTCTATATCTTTGATACATGAGACTTCGACCTGTTGATAGGACAACCTTTTAGAAGACTCCTTTATGAAGGTCATACTGGAAAGCTACACATTTCTTTTGGAAAAACATTTAAATTTCCGATAACAATTTCACACTCCTTAAATAATAAGGCCGAGTCATATCTTTTGCCTGATCCTATGGAGGAAGTAAAGGCTGCATCTCTAGAGCTTTTAGATGAACCAGACTTAGAAGACGAAACTCCTTTCTTCACAGAAGAAGAAGACGAACCTTCCGAGCCTGAACCCTTAGATGAGTTTGCAGAAACACCTAGACCTCCCATAGAGCTTAAAACTTTACCACCCGGTCTTACCTATACTTTCTTAAACAATAATCCAGAGTTCCCTGTGATCATTAGCGATAAACTCACTCAGGATCAAACTCTGCGATTAATGACCATTCTTGAGAAACATCGCTCAGTATTCGGCTACTCACTTCAAGATCTTACAGGAATCGGTCCTATGATTTGTACCCATCGTATTCCAACAGATCCTTCTGTTACACCCTCTCGAGAACCCCAACGTAGACTTAACAACACTATGAGAGAGGTAGTTAAAAAGGAAGTTATAAAGTTGCTGCATGCAGGGATTATATATCCTGTGCCGCACAGTGAGTGGGTGAGCCCAGTACAAGTTGTGCCTAAAAAGGGAGGCATGACTGTTATTATGAATGAAAAGAACGAGCTAATTCCACAACGCACCGTCACGGGATGGCGGATGTGCATAGACTATAGAAAACTAAACAAAGCCACGAGAAAGGATCACTTTCCTTTACCTTTTATAGATGAGATGCTAGAGCGGTTAGCAAACCATTCGTTCTTCTGTTTCTTAGATGGATATTCAGGGTATCATCAGATCCCGATCCATCCCGATGATCAAAGCAAAACCACTTTTACATGCCCTTATGGAACTTATGCTTACCGTAGAATGTCTTTTGGGTTATGTAATGCACCAGCTTCTTTTCAAAGATGCATGATGTCTATATTTTCTGATATGATTGAAGAGATTATGGAAGTTTTCATGGATGATTTCTCTGTTTATGGAAAAACTTTTGATAGTTGTCTTGAAAACTTAGACAAGGTTTTGCAAAGATGTGAAGAAAAGCACTTAATCCTTAATTAGGAAAAATGTCATTTTATGGTTAGGAAAGGAATAGTGCTAGGACACTTAGTGTCTGAAAGAGGTATTGAGGTAGACAAAGCTAAAACTGAAGTAATTGAACAACTACCTCCACCTGTGAATATAAAAGGAATTCGAAGCTTTCTTGGCCATGCTGGTTTTTATCGTAGATTCATAAAAGATTTTTCATTTATTGCTAGACCACTTACTCTTTTGCTAGCCAAGGATGCTCCTTTTGAATTTAATGATGCATGTCTAACATCTTTCAATTTATTAAAGAAAGCACTCATCTCTGCACCAATCATTCAACCCCCTGATTGGTCGTTGCCTTTTGAAATTATGTGTGATGCTAGTGATTATGTTGTGGGGGCAGTATTGGGACAAACTAAAGATAAGAAGCATCATGCAATTGCTTATGCCAGTAAAACTTTGACAGGAGCTCAACTTAACTATGCAACCACTGAAAAAGAGCTCCTAGCTGTTGTCTTTGCCATTGATAAATTTAGATCTTATTTAGTTGGAGCTAAAATAATTGTTTACACTGATCATGCTGCACTAAAATATTTGCTCACTAAAAAAGTTGCTAAACCTCGCCTGATTAGATGGATCTTATTACTCCAAGAATTTGACTTAGAAATAAAAGATAAAAAGGGAGTAGAAAATTCTGTTGCTGATCACTTGTCTAGAATGTATTTTAAGAGTCCACAGGAAACCCCCATCAATGATTCACTCCGGGACGACATGCTCTACGGGATTAACAGGTCTGACCCCTGGTATGCAGATATTGTTAATTTTATGGTTTCAGGGTATGTACCACCAGGAGCAAACAAGAAGAAGCTTATTCAAGAAAGTCGTTCACATATATGGGATGAGCCATACCTCTTCCGAGTATGCTCTGATGGCTTACTCAGGAGATGTGTGACCACTGAGGAAGGATGGAAGATCATCGACAGATGTCATTCATCACCATATGGAGGTCACTATGGAGCATTCTGTACACATTCAAAGATCTGGCAGTGTGGATTCTATTGGCCTACAATGTATGAAGACACAAGGCAATATATCAGAAGATGTGGGCCATGTCAAAGGCACGGAAACATAAATACAAGGGATGCAATGCCACTCACCAACAACCTTCAGATTGAGCTCTTTGATGTCTGGGGAATAGACTACATGGGTCCATTTCCTCCATCAAAGAAGTGTGAGTACATCTTGGTGGCAGTTGACTATGTCTCAAAGTGGGTAGAGGCATTACCTTGCAAGCATGCCGACAACGTCAGTTCAAAGAGGATGTTTGAAGAAATTATATTTCCAAGATTTGGAGTCCCCAGAGTAGTGATAAGTGATGGAGGAGCACACTTCATCGACAAACGCTTCAAGCAATATCTATCAAGACATGGAATCCGTCACAACGTCGCTACCCCTTATCATCTCAGACAAGTGGCCAAGCAGAGACTTCCAACAAACAAATCAAGAATATTCTTCAGAAGACAGTAAATGAAATGGGAACGACGTGGAAAGACAAGTTACCTGATGCACTTTGGGCATACCGGACAGCATACAAGACCCCAATCGGAATGTCTCCATACCAATTGGTGTACGGGAAGACTTGCCATCTACCTGTTGAACTAGAATTCAAAGCACACTGGGCCATAAAGAGATGGAATATGGACCTAGATGTTGCTGGAGATTATAGAAGAATGCAACTATCAGAATTGGAAGAATGGCGAGAGAAGGCATATCACAATTCAAAGATCTACAAAGAAAGAGTAAAAAGGTGGCATGACAAAAGAATCAAGAAGAAGGAGTTCACACCCGGAGATAAGGTATTACTTTTTAATTCCAGGGTGAAGCTTTTCGGGCATGGAAAACTCTGGAGCAAATGGGAAGGACCATTCAAGGTAATCAATTCATCATCCCACGGAGCTATCACACTTCAAAATGACGAAGGTACGTTATTCAAGGTAAATGGTCAACGTCTTAAATTATTTTTAGAGCCCAATGAGGAATTTGAAGAAATAGACGTAGTCCATTTTTACCTTCCCATGGAGAATTAGAGCCCGACACTTTTGGTCTGATGGTTTTGGGTGATATATATATTTTTCTAAATAATTTCGCATCTAGAAACGCGCTCGGAGAAGTGGGCCCACAGAGGGGCCATAGAGAGGGCAGGCGCCCAGCTCAGGTGGGCGGGCGCCCAGCCCCTGTTCCCCCTCGGTCCCGACTTTCTCTGTTATGGAAAATGCAATTATGGTAATTCGAATAATCCCTCGGATAGAAAGTTTTGCACGTACATCGACGGGAGCAACCCGAACAACCCATAGAGGCACCCTTTTGACCCCTATATAAACAGACCCCTGACCTCAGTTTTCAAACACCAAGCCACCAAGCTTTCTCTCCTTCAACTAGAGCTTGATTAGCTCTCCTTCAATTAGAGCTTGATTAGCTCTACTTCAATTAAAGTTTTATTAGTTCCTTGCTGTTCCAATGGCCGAGAAGTACCACGATGATTGGGAAGTCGTCCCCTTCAACCTCAACATAAAGCCTGTGGAAGACTCCGATGCCCGTGCTCTCGTCCCGGCCAACACAGAAAGACAGCTAGAAGCCATGCCATTACGCCAACGCAGCTCCGCCCAATCTTACCATGCTCAACCAGTTCTCACCGCACCGCCACAAGCCCTACTCCTCAAAGGATCATCATCCAAGTCGAAGACCACTATCAAGGTGCCAATCGGCACAAGGATTCTTCCACCTAGACCCAATGAGAGGGTCGTTGGAGTCAAGACCAAACGAAGCGGCGAGATCAGCAGCGTACGCTACACTACGGAGGAGGAAAGACCTTACTTTGAAGGGATTAGAGCAGCCAAAGTCCGTTTCATCCCTCCAAAGGCAGCCCCGAAGCACTCTCTCAATGCTTTTGAGACACCTCCCAAGCGTCGCAAGACTATAATGGATATTGATGAGGAAGTTCGCAGGCTAGATAGAGTTATCATAGACCTCCAGTCCTCGATTAATTCACTCACTAGGCAGCTCTCTAACCACAACACCATTATACTAGGCCTTAGGCAGGATCTTGCCAGTGCCAATAAGAAGATCCAGGAATTAGAGCGCCGCTAAGTTATCTAGATTAGACCTTGAGGCAATACATTTTAGTTATCTATCTTTAAATTCGGTTTAGGTTTACTATTATTATCAGTTTGCTATCAGTCTTTTGTAATAAATGCCTCAAGAGCAATAAAGAGTATTATTATTATTATTATTATTATTATTATTATTATTATTATTATTATTATTATTATTATTATTATTATTATTATTATTATTATTATTATTATTATTATTATTATTATTATTATATTATTATTATTATTATTATTATTATTATTATTATTATTATGTCTTGTGTGTCTCTACTTTATTTTTGTGCAAGAAAGCAGAAAACAAGTATGGGGGAGATCCCTCGACATGCCAAACACACTTCGACTACACGACTCCACGATTCAGGTACACACTCTGCACACTTTACTTTACACATACATATATTTTGGATTATGCAGAATATTGTTTTCGACATGATAAATTAAAAAGATTAAAATATTTCTTATCATGGTTAATCTCAATCTATGATATTTCCTGAAAACTTGCAACTATTATAAAATCATTTTAAAACCCTGTGTTACTTAAGTCAATATGGAATATGTGATGGTAGAGTATGAGTTTCTTATTCTTGATATCATTGTTGCTTGGAGAATTTATTTCAAAATATTCAAATTTCTAGCTACCATCCTAAGTGTTTTATATGCCTGATAAAACTAAAAATATTAATAATGATTATAAAAGCTATCTGCTCTGTATTGAGTTTGTTCAAAATGAGTTAGACCCTTGTTGAGAGATTTATCATGCTCCTAAGATCAAGACATTATTTCAGTAAGATTCACTCTTCCGAAGTATTATTGCATTAGAGGCATGGGCTATGCAAAAATAGAAATATTTCGAGGAAATAAAAAGGAGCAAGTGCTCGACAACCTCGCAGAAAAAATGGACAAGTGTCCGGCAGTAGAATTAGGGGTACCTCGGTATCCACTTAAAAAAAAAGAAGAAAAAAAGAGAAAAAAAATGATAGCCCATGGTCCCTCTAATAAGCAATATGCCAGCAAGAGTTGACAAAGTTTTTAATTTTCAAAGTCTTTGATCTAAGAGTATGACATTCCCCTCCTCGGATCCCGTTTTGATCAGGCAATAAATGCAAAGTAAGAATGCTTGAGAATTTTTGCAAAATAAAACAACCTCAGTGAGATATATAAAAGATAATGAGTGATCTGAGAGAACCTATGAGGATAAAAAGGTATGCTAACTTTCTTTCAAAAATATACAAAAGCTCCAAGTGACAGGATTGAGAAGAAAGGATCTTTTCTCTTGACCATAAACATCCCTGACTATGGTACACAGTGGATTTTTAACACCCAGCAAATATAAAGAATATTTTTAAATGTTTACCCCAGATATTTTTCTTAACCATCCTTTTCTCGAGGACGAGTAAAAGCCTAAGTATGGGGGTATTTGTTGACGGTTCTTAAGTATCAATTTTAATTATCAAATAAACAAGAGAAAGGACCAATATGCAACCAACACCTAGAATTAGGGTTTGATCTGACAGAATTCCATGAGTTTTGTTGTTTATCTATTTCTGCAGGGGGTTATCAGGAAATAAGGAAGAAAGGCCCATATGTCGGGATTACATAGAGATATCAACGCACCGCACGATTTTACATCATCTAGAAGACTCCAGAAGCCATGAGACCGAAGCGGAGGCGAAACAGGGCCAGGCCCAGGGCGCCCGCCCTGGTAGCCTGGGCGCCCGCCCCCCTCTGGAGCCAGATCAGGACTCTTTTCGCTCTGGATATTCCACCGACCTATTGGATCAAGAAAAACATAGTACCACCTCGCCTATCGACCCAAAAACGCATAGAAGGGGAGGACTATATAAGCAAGGCCCCCTGGCCCCTGGAGAAGACATGAAGAAATTATCATAGAGACTGAGGGGTGCCCTCGAAGGAAAACCTCTTCTCTAATTAATATTTCTTTTTAGGCTTAGCAACCAATGTAAGGTAGAAATAGATCTTCTAGTTTCTACTAGATTGAGAGAGATAGAGTGGAGGTGTAGAATGGAGGATGCCCGGCCTGTCGGTGTCTACTCCAAGCTTGTACCTGCGGGATCAAGTTCTCCTAACTCGAAGCTTGCTCCTAGGATTCTTCAGTAATTCGACTTCTAAATTCTAGTAAGTTCTTGTTTTATTGTTCTTATGGTTTATGAGTTTACTTTAATCTCTTCGCGTAGAGTTTAGAGTAATCATTACTGGCGTAAACGTGGTGTTTAGGCTGGGGTACTCATAGATATTCCCTGACTAGCTGGACCGTGGTAGTAGTGAGGAACGTGACAATTCCGAGCTACCTTTGTAGATCACATTTCGTTAGCAGGAAGGATAGGGTTTATAGGTGCGGGTCGAACATCCTTTGTGTTGTCTAGATTCTGTTAGCCTCCCCATTAGAACAGTAGATCATCCTTACCAAGGTTAGAAGGAGACTACGGTTGCAGTCTTCTCTATTTATCACTCACATCGAAAGACATTCTTTGTGCCTAAAGGTTAGTAGTAATAGACCGGTTAGTCAGATGCACTCTTTCTCCTAGTGGTAAAAAAAATAAATACGATACTCTGGATAATTTCTCGGGTGAAGTGCTCACCGATATCCGTGCGCTTGCGGATCAATTCCTTATTGCGTTCCCAAATATCAACACTTTGTTATTTACTAACCTCTTGCTCTAGTGTTTTTTAGAATTTTTAAATAGGCTATTCACCCCCCTCTAGCCATATTAGGACCTTTCACTCTTACCAGGCTTTTACTCCAGTGCTCTATGCACAGTGACCTCTTTTCTTCATGCCTTTTCATCCTGACATCTCCTTGATGTCTTGGTCTTCTTAGAAGTCTTCTAGGGTCTTGTTGGTGCAAAAATTGGTTTCTCACACCAACAATCTCGGGGCTCTCAAGGGGAGTGCAGGAGCTGAAGTCCTAGACCTCTTGAGCCACAAACACACGAGCTTGGTGAATTGATTCCGGGGCGTGCCAGTCAATTTGATCTGAAAATTAACAAGGTAAAAGTACAAATGTCAAATTATGGAACCTGCCGGTTATTGCCAGACAGTTCTGAGATGTACGGCCTTAAGAAGTCGTTGAATGAAAGAAATTAACTAAAAAGTCAACTCCTTAAAACAATGTAAAAAGATAAGCATTATCGAACGTATTGAACAATTGCATCTTATGGGTATAAACTACCGGATCGGCTACTTAGCCGATACGTTGTGTATGTAAAGATAAAAGACAGCTAACGTGCATTATCCTTTCATCCACAAAATAAACAATAAATTACTAAAAGTGGTCTAACGACCTACGGTTTCAGTAAATTAGTTTCATAATTTGTATTAAATATACATTCAACCGGTCTAACGGCTAGCGGGCTTCAATAAATTCAACACAGATTACTAGTTCATTTAATGCATAAACAGATTCATGCACGCGCGCTATTCGTTCAAGCTTAGCTGGATCGACGATTTTAGCCGATACAAGGTCCATGAGGCATGAACAAGATCTATCTATTTTGTTATAATCGGATTTAGTTATTAATACCAAATTAATCATAACAAAACAAATATCTCGAACGCACAACATGTAACGATCAAGATCAACAAGCTAGTTATCTTATATTCGCTTAATAATTGTTATTTACTTGAGGTTTGTGATAAGTGTTTAGATTTGAAGCTCGAGCCAACTCGTTAAATCTTGATCGGGCAGAATATTGTTACAATAAATAAAACATTGAGCTTTGAATAATATTGGTAACTTGATGAATCTATTAAATTACCAATTTAATAGAGCCGATAACTAACTTGAACCGAGATTCATGAGAGATTGAAGCAATGCAGCCTTACAAACACAGTTCAAATCGATAACTAGTTCATAATCAAGCTTGACATGAGGTCAAATGATGCAGCCATGATAAACTAAACATGAACCATGACAATACTTACAAGCAAACCGAAGTCAAAATCAATCGATGCAGCTCGATTTGTTGAAGGTCTCGTCGAGATCTACTTCTCATCCTACTCCTAAGGTTGGTGGCTAGAGCCGAAAGGGTTTGTATTATGATTGTGTATATTCTTACAAGGATTGGGTTCCTAATATTTATAGTCTGGAGTCCTAGTCTCATGTCCTAATACGACTCTTTCCTCAAAAAGGTAACCTGGACTCTAACTTTTCCATCTTAATTGAACCCGACACGTCTCCTTCGTCTTGCCTCATTCTGACACCCTCCTGATCAACTAATTTCACCAGGCTTGCTTTGTCGATCAACTTATCCGGCTATCCCTCCTTCTGCGAAGCAGGCCCACTGGTAGTTTTCTGACTCGCTAAAATTTGGGATTAACACATGCCCCCTAATTTTGGGATAAAACTGGTTTTTATTCCAAAATTTCCACTCAAAACCGATACAGACATATTGATTACTCTGTTTCCTCCTCTGTCTTCTTCGTTCATCAATCTTAAAAGCTAGGGTTTCCCTCCAAACATTTTCAATCGAAAATTCAAAACTTGCATAATTCGCCAAGTTTCCATACGATTCAATCCCAATACACCAAATCCTTCAACTCGGCAACTCTTGTTCCGATGGCGTCCATCGACAACATCCTAGAGGTATGCTTTCTCCTTTTGATTTTCTAAACTTTCTTACTCTGTCAGCTTGCATCTTATGCTTTTCCTCTACTTTCAGAATCTCGAGGGCTAGATATTCATCCCGCTTGATGGCAATTTGCACAAAAATTTTCTGGGCCCAATGGGTGATCTAGACCCCAACAAGGTAATTATTGCTGAGACCAATAGGGTTCCTTTCAAGGAGTCTAATATGCATCCAAATCTCTAGGATAAGAGGACTTCTTTAAAGAACTGGCCTTCAATCATCCCAGGCTAGAAGAACTGGCTAATCAAAGTAGCAGCCAAGAAAAGAGTAGATTGGACTAGGAACTTGGACCAATGCATCTCCTTGTCCCTCTGTGATATCAAGAAGAATGAACCAATGCTCAAAGCTGCCTGTTTCTTTTGGTCTAACACTTACAATGCCTTTCTCTTGAGGCAAGGCCCAATGTCTCCAACATTATCCAATGTTCACATGCTGACAGGCCTCAACATAGCAGGACACATCAACCCTTTTAGTCTGCTGGTGACACCCACTGCCAAGCTTGGTAGCACAAAAACTAGGGGTTGGTCCCAATACATTATTAATCACAAGACTGAGGGTAAGTCTGTATTTGATAGAGAGCACAAAGAATCCTGAACATATGGTTGGACAGATATATCTTCTGTTGTCACACCCATATTTTAAGAACAAAATAGGATGCATAAAAGACTCATATGTGCCCCAGAAATAGTCGCACACATAAGTAGACAAATCTCAAATGTACCATTGCAGTGTTTATTACATAGCGGAATATAAAATATCACATAGTCTCATACAAAAATGATAGCATAAAGTAAACCACGCTCTCGACGGAAGCTCCACACATGGACACTGTTGACTGGTTGACTCCAAACCTAGTACTCATAACGGTAATCCTCATTCTAGTCATCTTCATTATCATAGCCTGAGGTGTTGGGAAATTGCAAGAGTGAGCACATATCGTACTCAACAAGTATAACCAGGGGTTCATGAGGCTCAAATAGCTGACACTGGTTTGACTGCATTTTAGCTTTTAATGGTGGATAGCATATTCATAATTAAATAGCAAATGTCAAGGTAGCTTAAATAATCCATTAATCCCATGATCAAGTGTAAGCATAATTAACTCATAGCATAAACGATAATCAAATGAACATAACAACTTAATAAGCTCATCGTCGGCGTAGTAAGAACCCCCAAGGCCGCTCATAACCGTGAGCACGGCTAGTATACCAGTTTTACACTCTGCAGAGGTTGTACATCTTTACCCATGAGTCATGATTTACCCTTTCGCCCGAGGTAGCTAATCTCTTAACCCCCTTCCTAGGGAGGTCGACAGGGATCACTATGAAGCCTTTCAAAAGTTCGTCTAACATGTTAGGGCCGCAAGGTTTCCTTTGCGCGTAGATATAGATACTCTCCTTCCGAATGGCACAATGACGCGCAGCCTATACACATAGGGACAGGGGCTCGCACTATACCCAAAACGGTTCAGCCCCTCCGCCCTTTCGGGTAACCTCTAACAAGCTAGAAAAGGTCTTCATACTGAGCTAAAGCCAGAGCCATTATAGCCCTCATGGTTGCACTGTTGTCCCGGTGATCACTTACAGACAAGATCTCATATGGTTATTTGTCATCATTTAACATTCATGGCATAGCTATTAATTATCTTACAAGATCATGGATTATATCAAGCACTAGCACATCTACACCAAATGCATATCAAGTAGGTAGCAAGGAATCCAGGATAACAAACATCTATGATTTTGCTAAGGTCGACAAGGTGATAGCATGCATATGATATATATGTGTATTTATAAGTGAATAGGTAACAAGGATGATCCCAAGTTATACTTACCTTGCTCAAAGCTCTCCTGAGCCTGCTGGTCCTCAAAAGCTTGGTCTTGATCACCAACGTACGGCTCACCGTCTAATCCCAATCATCAATCAACAACACGCAATCCAATGTAGACAATCATACACGAAGCAAACAAGATATAATTAGAACAATACACCAAACAGTGGTAAAACAAATATAAAAGCTTATCAAAATATTCTATGCAGCGCTACGATCACACGAACGTAAAGTTCACGAAAATCGGAATTAAAACGAGAAAGATATGAGATTTCTAAGATTTCCTATAGAGAAATAATTAATTAAATAGAACCAGGAATTTAAAAGTTCCAAAACAGAGAACAAATAGTTCTAACATGTAGAGCTCGTAAATACGAATCTAACGAAATTTGAATGGGTCAATTCGGAGTTAAAATGAATATTCTAAGGCCAAAAGGAATGCAGTGGCAAATTTGTAAATACTGAAAACGTATTTTCATTTAAGCCGACGCAGAGTACGCCTTCGAAACAACAAAACGGCTTTTAAACTTTACGCCATGGACTGCGGGTTTGAATACCGTATTCCAGAGGGTCTCTTTAATAACTTTTACCAGCGAAGGGCTATCATTGAATGAGAACCGTTGATCTCAGATCGGATGGTGCAAAACAGATTGGAGAGATGGGGGGGGGTGGTCGCCGGCCGGAGCAGAAGGGGTCCACGGCGGCGCCATGGCTGGGGAGCTTTGCTCCTCGCCGGAGATCGCCTATCTCGCGATTTAGAGCACCATTCTCCGAATCGAGGGTATGGGGACGCGGAGGGGACTCAGGCGAACTCACCTAGCACAGAAACGGGGGGGAGGAATCCACGGGGGCGGGGTAGTGCTTCGAATGGCGGGAAGTGCTCCTGTAGGGTTTGGCAGTGGTTAGCACGGCGCAGATCACACGAGAGAGAGAATGGAGAGGTTCAGCGACTTCGGAAACACCACGCGGACCTCGGCGACGGATCACAAACCGCCGAGAGGCTTCGGTTGGCGACAATCACGACGGCGGCGCTCTTGGTTTTCTCGGCGAGATCCGAAGGCGAAATTGAGCCACGGATATGGCCTCACGGCTTCAATATAAGGGAAATAGGGGAGCACGGGGAAAGGCTTGGGGTTTTGCAGAGGTTCGGTTGCTCTTGGCAAGGAAATCCCGGGCAAATCGGGATTGAGGCGAGGTTTCCATCAAACTCGGCTCAGGGTTGCGCTGGGGAAGAAAAACAGGGCGCTGCCACGTGGGCCTGTGTCGTCAGTCGCAGAAAGGAGGGAGAGGGAGGGAGTGCGCGCGTGGGCTGGCCAGTTGGGCCGTGCTGCGGCCGAAAACAAGAAGGGGAGGGAGGGGGAGAGGGGAGCTGGGCTGGAGGAATTGGGCCGGGGTGGGGAACTGGCTGGGCCGCCAGGCCGACAGGGTGGCTTCCCTCTTTCTCTCCTTTTTTTTCCAATTTCTTTTATGTTTTCTTTTCCAAAACCTTTTCCAAATAGCATTTTGAAAGCACAAACAAATAAAATAAAAACAGGAACAACACACAAAAAATACTATGCTCCAGCATGAATGCAAGATTCAAGTTTGTAAACTTATGATGAGTTTTTAATTTGATAAAAATTATTTATTTACTAGATTAAATGTCCACAACAATACTTAAATAAATTCAATTAATTCCTATTAATTGAAATCAAAATTTTGGGTGTTACAAACTCTACCCCTTAAAAGAATCTCGTCCTCGAGATTGAGCAGTGCATAAACAAACCACTGTGGATACGATTCTCTCCAATCATCCTCTCTTTCTCAAATTGCTTCTGCTTCTAAAAACCGATTCCATTGCTCTAGCAAATTCATGTCTCTAGTCAGGTAGCACACCTGGTAACTTATCTGAAAATTCATCTGAAGATTTATTCCCTACACATTCCTGAAGATCAACATCATCACCCAGCTGGTTTACTGTAGCTGTGGGTGGAGCCTGTACTGCTACGTCAACACTTATTCTCTCTCCCTTTGGTGTTGTCACAACTACCACTTTCTCTTTGCACTTAATTTCCGTAGCATATTTCTTCATCCAATCCAAACCTAATATCACATCTATGCCTAAGGTTCTCATAACCATGGGACTAACCGGGAAGTCTACCCCCCTTAAAGAAAGACTTGCTGAGGGGCAACAATATGAAACTGGTATAGTCCCTCCTAGTGAGTTTACTAGCATATGAGTTTTCATGGCAACTAGTGGTATGCTATGAACTCTAACAAATGCTTGTGATATGAATGTATGTGAAGCTCCAGAATCAAATAAAACTGTAGCGGGAATAGAGTTGATACTGAACGTACCCATCATAATCTCCGGTCCCTCTTGTATTGTCTCTGCAGCCACATGGTTCACCTTTGCTCCATGAGAGTTAGACTTTTGATTGCTATTCTGCTGGTTGAATCTCTTTGGGCAATCATATGACATATGACCTTCCTTTCCACAGCGAAAACACCTAGTAGGGGTATTGGGAGCACTTCTCTTCATAGAGGTGGCATTTGAATTTCCTGAGCGGTGAGTCTGCTGACCACTCTGTTGTTGATTAGGATTATGCTGAGGTTGTTGGTTGCGATCCCCTTGACTAACTGGTCCATGGTACCTCTGTTGATCGCCCTGCTGAGAATTGAAACGTTGGCGGTTGTTACCTCCAGAACCTTGGGCTAACATTCTTCTCTTCTTATCTTGACCTTTACGCATGTTATCCAACACAATAGCACGGTTTACCAGAGCCTGGAAGGTAGGATATGTGTTTGCAGCCAACTGCAACCTAAGTTCATAGTAAAGACCTTTCATGAAGAGGCATTGTTTGTCAGCATCTTCTCTAACTTCGTTTGGAGCATAGCGAGCTAACTGCTCAAACATGTCATGATACTCAGCCACAGACATAGAACCCATCCTGAGAGATCTGAATTCATCCTGCTTGAGCTCCATCATTCCCTCATTGATGTGTCGTGCTCAGAAATCTCTGCAAAATTCCATCCAAGTGACAGGAGGAGCATTGTTGGGACGAGCAACTTGATACGACTCCCACCATGTCTGAGCTGCACCTTGAAGTTGTCCAGAAGCATACAACACTTTCTCCATATCATTGCACTGGGCTATGTTCAGTTGTCTCTCTACAGCACGAAGCCAATCATCTGCCTCCATAGGATCAGTTGAGTGTGTAAACACCAGGGGTCTTCCCTTCATAAACTCGCCACGCTTATCTCTCACATGGACAGGTGGGGGTGTTGGTGGAGGTTGCTGTTGTAGGTGCTGCATGAAGACGTGCATCATCTCATTTTGGGTTTGCATGAGTTCCTCCACAGTGATTGGGGCATTGCCACCATTGCCATTGCCATTGCCACGGCCTCTGCCTCTGCCTCTTTTCCTTGCTGCCATCTGCATTCCAAGGTATATGAACACATCTTCGTAATGTCCAACATGACAATTACAAGAGTTAACGGAATCTGAAATTTTCTGGGTAACATCCAACATCAGCAGATCAGAATATCAGCCATATCTCAAGTTCCAGAATTCAAAAGGGTACATGCTGTACACCGTTGGAAAGATAAAGAAATTGTCTACAACGTTCATTTACATCATATTACCAGATTCCAAAGTTAGGTTAATCAAAAACTGGGTACAACCGAAACTGTTCCAGACTTCCAGACTGCACAGAAACCTCAACTTTAAACAGTCATAACTCACAGCTCATAACAGATAATATGGTCATTCCTGCGGCATTGGAAAGATACGAAAGTCTACTTGTTTTCAGAAAAATTTGATGAACATTGCACGAACATATTTTGAGATGTACCAGATTCTTTGCAGACTGCTCCAGGAAACAGCAAAGGACAGAAACAGAATTTTAACCGACCCCAACTATTTAGTTCATTAATCCTTATGCCTTAAGCCTATAAACTAAATGAAATTGTAGAGGAAATCCAAAAGATCATTGCACTCATTACAAAGATCCAAATCAAGCATAAGCATAATAACAAACCAAACCAAGCATCAAAGTTTCACACTTCAAGCATTGACTCAACTTGCGGTACTAACATTCTCTTCCTATTAAGGGCAAAGATTCTAAAACTCCTATTTAAATGACACCAGAAAGTGGTAAGAGAAGGTTCTAAAAGCATATTCAAAGTAAGGAGTGGGGATGAGAACAAGTCTTTAAAATAAGCAACAAGGTGAAGATGAATGGGATATAATGTGGAAGAAAATATCAAGGTTTATAGAGCAAGGATTCTATAGCAATTTCAAAACCTTAAGACGGCCAATTTCTAACTAGGCTTGCGTCCGACAGTCAACAAAGCTCTGATACCAATTTGTCACACCCATATTTTAAGAACAAAATAGGATGCATAAAAGACTCATATGTGCCCCAGAAACAGTCGCACACATAAGTAGACAAATCTCAAATGTACCATTGCAGTGTTTATTACATAGCGGAATATAAAATATCACATAGTCTCATACAAAAATGATAGCATAAAGTAAACCACGCTCTCGACGGAAGCTCCACACAGGGACACTGTTGACTGGTTGACTCCAAACCTAGTACTCATAACGGTAATCCTCATTCCAGTCATCTTCATTATCATAGCCTGAGATGTTGGGAAATTGCAAGAGTGAGCACATATCGTACTCAACAAGTATAACCAGAGGTTCATGAGGCTCAAATAGTTGACACTGGTTTGACTGCATTTAACTTTTAATGGTGGATAGCATATTCATAATTAAATAGCAAATGTCAAGGTAGCTTAAATAATCCATTAATCCCATGATCAAGTGTAAGCGTAATTAACTCATAGCATAAACAATAATCAAATGAACATAACAACTTAATAAGCTCATCGTCGGCGCAGCAAGAACCCCCAAGGCCGCTCATAACCGTGAGCACGGCTAGTATACCAGTTTTACACTCTGCAGAGGTTGTACATCTTTACCCATGAGTCATGATTTACCCTTTCACCCGAGGTAGCTAATCTCTTAACCCCCTTCCTAGGGAGGTCGGCAGGGATCACTATGAAGCCTTTCAAAAGTTCATCTAACATGTTAGGGCCGCAAGGTTTTCTTTGCACGCAGATATAGATACCCCCTTCCGAATGGCACAATGACGCGCAGCCTATACACATAAGGACAGGGGCTCGCACTATACCCAAAACGGTTCAGCCCCTCCGCCCTTTCGGGTAACCTCTAACAAGCTAGAAAAGGTCTTCATACTGAGCTAAAGCCAGAGCCATTATAGCCCTCATGGTTGCACTGTTGTCCTGGTGATCACTTACAGACAAGATCTCATATAGTTATTTGTCATAATTTAACGTTCATGGCATAGCTATTAATTATCTTACAAGATCATGGATTATATCAAGCACTAGCACATCTACACCAAATGCATATCAAGTAGGTAGCAAGGAATCCAGGATAACAAACATCTATAATTTTGCTAAGGTCGACAAGGTGATAGCATGCATATGATATATATGTGTATTTATAAGTGAATACGTAACAAGGATGATCCCAAGTTATACTTGCCTTGCTCAAAGCTCTCCTGAGCCTGCTGGTCCTCAAAAGCTTGGTCTTGATCACCAACGTACGGCTCACCGTCTAATCCCAATCATCAATCAACAACACGCAATCCAATGTAGACAATCATACACGAAGCAAACAAGATATAATTAGAACAATACACCAAACAGTGGTACAACAAATATAAAAGCTTATCAAAATATTCTACGCAGCGCTACGATCACACGAACGTAAAGTTCACGAAAATCAGAATTAAAACGAGAAAGATATGAATTTTCTAAGATTTCCTATAGAGAAATAATTAATTAAATAGAACCAGGAATTTAAAAAGTTCCAAAACAGAGAATAAATAGTTCTAACATGTAGAGCTCGTAAATACGAATCTAACGAAATTTGAATGGGTCAATTCGGAGTTAAAATGAATATTCTAAGGCCAAAAGAAATGCAGTGGCAATTTTGTAAATACTGAAAACGTGTTTTCATTTAAGCCGACGCAGAGTACGCCTTCGAAACAACAAAACGGCTTTTAAACTTTACGCCATGGACTGCGGGTTTGAATACCGTATTCCAGAGGGTCTCTTTAATAACTTTTACCAGCGAAGGGGTATCATTGAATGAGAACCGTTGATCTCAGATCGGATGGTGCAAAACAGATTGGAGAGATGGGGGGGTGGTCGCCGGCCGGAGCAGAAGGGGTCCACGGCGGCGCCGTGGCTGGGGAGCTTTGCTCCTCGCCAGAGATCGCCTATCTCACGATTTAGAGCACCATTCTCCGAACCGAGGGTATGGGGACGCGGAGGGGACTCAGGCGAACTCACCTTGCACAGAAACGGGGGCGAGGAATCCACGGGGGCGGGGTAGTGCTTCGAATGGCGGCCGGAAGTGCTCCTGTAGGGTTTGGCAGTGGTTAGCACGGCGCAGATCACACGAGAGAGAGAATGGAGAGGTTCAGCGACTTCGGAAACACCACGCGGACCTCGGCGACGGATCACAAACCGCCGAGAGGCTTCGGTTGGCGACAATCACGACGGCGGCGCTCTTGGTTTTCTCGGCGAGATCTGAAGGCGAAATTGAGCCACGGATATGGCCTCATGGCTTCAATATAAGGGAAATAGGGGAGCACGGGGAAAGGCTTGGGGTTTTGCAGAGGTTCGGTTGCTCTTGGCAAGGAAATCCCGGGCAAATCGGGATTGAGGCGAGGTTTCCATCAAACTCGGCTCGGGGTTGCGCTGGGGAAGAAAAACAGGGCACTGCCACGCGGGCCCGCGTCGTCAGTCGCAGAAAGGAGGGAGAGGGAGGGAGTGCGCGCGCGGGCTGGCCAGTTGGGCCGTGCTGCGGCCGAAAACAAGAAGGGGAGGGAGGGGGAGAGGGGAGCTGGGCTGGAGGAATTGGGCCGGGGTGGGGAACTGGCTGGGCCGCCAGGCCGACAGGGTGGCTTCCCTCTTTCTCTCCTTTTTTTCCAATTTCTTTTCTGTTTTCTTTTCCAAAACCTTTTCCAAATAGCATTTTGAAAGCACAAACAAATAAAATAAAAACAGGAACAACACACAAAAAATACTATGCTCCAGCATGAATGCAAGATTCAAGTTTCTAAACTTATGATGAGTTTTTAATTTGACAAAAATTATTTATTTACTAGATTAAATGTCCACAACAATACTTAAATAATTTCAATTAATTCCTATTAATTGAAATCAAAATTTTGGGTGTTACATCTGTGGACAAGCCTGCTCTCCAACTTCCAATTATCTGACTCTGGCAAAAAAATATCAGGCAATTCTAAAATCCCACTTGGGAAGATTCTTCTTGGAGCATTATATAATCTTCTGAACAGAGTTTCCCAGCACTTGATGGAAAATAAGACTGTTCCAACCATCACAGGCCCTTGGTGGCTATTGCAGTTATGGTTTAACCTCCATTTGCACAAACTGGTGACTCCAAAGCTGATCAATCTATCTTTCCCTTCAGAATACCCAGAAGAATAAGAAGAAAAACTCCCAAAACGCCAGATGACTCACTGATGTATGTCTTTTGGTGAGGCAGCATCGATAATAATCATTGATGGATAAATCATAGATTTCTTCAAGCTTTTCTACAAAGACTTTCTAGAGCTAGCTTTAGAGTGGTTTGTTTATCCAGACACTCTAGAATTTGAACTCCCAGCATCATTCAGATTTTAGACCATTTATAGTGATCTTGAAGAGTTCAAAATTCTAAGTCACTTGGTAAGGCCAAGCCCATTACTAGTCAAGATCAGGCATGGCAGAGAAAAATTCCCAGCTTCCTGTGAGTTTTTCTGTCCTTCAATAGTGGTCAGGCAGATGGGTTTTGGCCAATTGCCCCCAGCTCTATTATTTGCTGATAAAGTGAATCCTAGGGAAACTCTTACTACTAGAATAGAGTATAATAGAATTTCTCATTTTGAATAATCTTTATTGCTAGAAGCCATTAGTGGATGGGAGTGCACCCCTTTCACTTCTACAGCTTTTTGATCACTGGTGGCAAGAATGGAGCCAGCATATCTTCAATGAGCCATTATTTGTTCACTGCTCCTCCTTAGACTAAGACTTCCAAGCTGTACCTAAGGTATGATCTTATACATCACATGTTCATTATTTTATTTTTTTAGGACACCCTTTAATATACTTTCATTTTAAATGCCTGCAGGACCTCATTAGCTTGACCCCTCCATTGGTGAATTATGATATATGGTGCCCTGACCCAAGACTGGGTAATGATGCACCTTCATTGAAAGCTCTGATGAAGAAGCCAGCATCAAATTTTCCTAATGATCAACCAATTGCCACACTGAAAAGAAGGCAACTGGCTACTTCTCAAAAGAGAACCTCAAAGAAAACCAAAGTTGCATCTTCAAAACAACTCCAGCCTTTAGCTGATGCAGCTACTGAGGTATCCTTTCCACTGATTTCTCAATTATACAGCATACCCGTGCATCAACTAACTTTCGATTTTTCAGGCTGTGGTCCAAGAATCTATTGTTGAAAAGATACCTGAACCCCCTAACCCTTTAGATGATATATCTTTCACCAGCAGTGATCATGATGCTAACCCTGACCCAGGCAATATTCTAGAAGTTTCTTTAGGTAATATCTCATATAATAGCCGATAGGATAAACCCTTCACTTATATTAACTTATCTCTATGAATCTAGATCTTCAAATTCTAGAAGTCACTTCATCAGATATTCCTAGCTCAGGTATAATTTCAGTAGAACAGGTATGTCAAATCATTCATTCTTATTTGCTGATATCTTCTGATGAATACTAATCTGTTTATTTATTGTAGGAACAGGTTTCTTCACCTGATTTGCCCTTTGTTCTAGATGAATATCTTGATGAAGAACCAATCCTGATCTTAGAAGACACACCTCTAACCATACCTGACTTTATCAAAGCCCAACTGCAAAGACTAACTGATCATCTAGAGCTAGATACTTCAATCTTGATTCAAGATGCAGGATCAATCAGAGAGATCTTCAATTAGATTAAAGATGATCTTCCTTTTTCTCTAAAAGAAATAATTCAACTAGCTGCATTCTTGGAAGGCAATGGCCCCAAATTCTTTAATACTCAATCTAGACTAGCAGCTCGAGAGGCTCAGAAAAACTCAGCTACTGTAGAAGGCCAATGCATCTAAGAAATCCTATCAGTCAGAAGACAGTCGATCTCCTTAAAGAATCTCCTTATGAAATCAATAAAGATCTGGCTGCTCTCAATGAAGAAAGGACACAACTGTTAGCTCAGCTGAAGACTATTGAAGATACCATCAAACAAAAAGAAGAAGCTTTATCTTAGATTCCTACATCTTTAGCCGATCAGAAAAAGAATATGGCAACCTTGAAAACTAAGCTTGACATAATTAAGCAAGACAAGAAAGCCAAGATTCCTAGATCAGCTGAGGAAGATCAACAACAAATACCTAAAATTGATAGCATCATGCTTTCAGCTTTAAATTCTATTAAGTCTGCTCTGAACATATAATTTGAGTACTGTCTGCATTTTTACTCTGCATTTTGTAACTCTCAGACTTAACTTTATTTACTTAGACTCGTTTTTCCCTCTTTAGTAATTATATACTTTTGCTAAAATATTATCAGCAATGTTAACCGAGTCCAAGCAAAGTAAAACTTCATCGGCAAAGTTAGCCAATCCACTATTTAGACTTCCCGCGGTCATAGTTAAGCCGATTAGCTATCTTCTGCCACCCATGTCCCCGAGTCTGCGAAGATGTTTTAACTTTTAGCCGATCCACTCACCCTGAATTCAAGGAACCATCTTTGCAATAGCTGATCCACTCCCTTCAGGGGATTAACTGCACGCTGCTTTGACTTTCACTTACCCCATCATAAATAATACCAGAGCTCCAAGGGTAAAAGTCACACAGTCAGACTTGCATCCTCAATCTTTCAATCTCCAAACCTCCTGCCTTCTTACCTTAGAAACCCTAAGCTCCTGATGAATGGCAGATAATAGAGGCAAGCGTCTGGCGTCACCCTCTTCATCTGAGGATGCGAACTCTGCACAACGTAGGTGCCTAGATAGGTATTCTTGATCAATGCAGTTCTTTAATCATTTTCATCTTGATCAACTATTCATCCTCTGTTCTTCTTGTAGCCCTACCCCCCAAGTTAATCTGGGGGCAGGCCCGAGCCATCCTATTCCTGCTGCGTCGGCTTCTTCCTTGCCCCCAACGGTAGTGGCCTTTGAGGAGTCTGCTGCAAACCAAGCAGCCGAGGTGAGCCAGGTAGGCTCGGAGTCAGCTGTCGAGGATGATGCCGTGGATCATGATGCTGTCTTCGGGCATGAAGATGCTTGAGGCTTTCTCCAGCATCTTAGAATAGCCCAGGACCTCTACTCGGAGGAGTGCAAGAGTTCCCACCGCCTCGAGGAGGAGCTCGATGCTCCAGAGGTGGTGTTGTCCAACACCGAGAGATCCTTGGCCCGAACCAAGGAACGATTAGCAAAGTCTGACTCTGCAGTCGTCAGTAAGTCCATTCCCTCTGCATTCTTTCAGTTGAACGACTAATGCACTAATGCATCTATTTTGTCAATTGTAGGATAGCAGGAACAGTTCAACACCCTCTCCCCCGCCATCTCTGCCAACACTAGGATGGTGAACGCGTGCGGGGAGACCCAAGTGGAGCGCCTCTAGGACGTGCCTGACCACGTTCGGAAGATCGCGCTCCACGACGTCCGCTCAAGGGCAGTAGCTGCACTGGCAGCTGCTCAGCTCCACCATGGAGCCCAGCTCTCGGAGTCCCTCGCTCTAGATTTCATCGAGGAGTGCAACAGTGAGGACTTCAACGAGTTGGTGGAGGAGTTCGCCCCCTGCGCCAATGCAATGGAGCAGGTCTCATCATCGGCAGACATCATCTGCCGCATCTTCGACGATGAGGATTGGTTTAGTTTTTTTATTTTTAATCGATGTAAAAACTCCTTCGAATCAATAAACAACACTGCCCTTGAGGTAGTTTTATCTCATTTTGTGTTTTGCCGATCACTGTCTTCACCTTTTCTGTGACATTGTCCATCAAGACATTTTTATGTAATTCTGTATTAGCAAAACTTATCTATGTTTCTTATTTTTTGTGCTAAAGACGATATGTATCATATCCGATATAAAATTATAGCTCTGAATACTTGAACCACATCAATCTCCTTAACTATCCAAAACTCCTAATTTTAAGCTGAAGGCGATACTCACTGTATCGGCTATGTTCTGAATTGTCCAGTGTTCTGAATTTTTAAGCTAAAGACGACACTTAATGTATTGGCTACCAAAACACCTTTCTGTATGACTTGATCGACTAAAGCAAATCAACCCAAACACTAGGGTAATACTTCTTAAAATATTTTCCATTGATAGCTCTGGAATACTCTTCTCCTTCCAAAGTTTCATAAAAGTAAGCATTTCCAGGAGCAACCCTAGTAATCCGATATGGTCCTTCCCAATTAGGTGACCACTTGCCAAACCTGCTATCTTTGGATCCGATCAGCAAAATTACCTTCCAAACTAGTTCACCTTCACTGAATCTTCTTTCTCTTACTTTCTGATATTCTCTAAAGATTTTAGCCGATGAAAGTTCAAATCATCCAAATTATCCAACATAAGGTTCTTGTAATCATCGACTATCAATTTGTCTTGCTGTGATATCCTCTGAGATCCCAAACTGATTTCCCAAGGTAACACAACCTCATGCCCATAAACCAATTCATAAGGTGAACATTTAGTCGATCCACGACAAGCCATCCTATAAGACCAGAGAGTTTCACTAAGTATTGAATGCCACTTCTTTGGATTTTCCCTGATCTTTTTCTTGATGATCTTAATAAGAATCTGATTAGAAGCTTCTGCTTGTCCATTAGCTTGGGCATAATAAGGAGATGAATTAATCAACTTAAAACCTATACTGGCAGCAAAATCTTCAAACTCTTTAGATGTAAACATCTTCCCTTGATCAGTTGTAATGGACTGAGGAACTCCAAATCTATAAATAATATGTTCTCGAATGAACTCAATCACATTAGATGATGATGCTATCTTCAAAGAAATAGCTTCCACCCATTATTAAAATAATTTGTTGCTACTAATACAAATTTATGCCCTTTACTCGATGATGGAAATATCTGGCCAATTAGATCTATTCCCCAACCTCTAAATGGCCATGGTTTTACAATAGGATTCATAGCCGATGCTAGAGATTTCTGAATATTGCCAAACTTTTGACACTCTTGACATCCTTTATAATATTTGAAGCAATCCTCTAACATGGTCGGCCAAAAATAACTTACTATTCTAATCATCCACTTCATCTTATGAGCAGCCAGATGAGCACCACAAACTCCTTCATGGATCTCTCTCATCAAAACCTTAGCTTCTTCTTGGTTGAGACACTTAAGGAGTACTCCATCAATTGTTCTATGATATAGCTGATCATCTAGAAGGACAAATTTAAGAGATTTATACCTCAATTTCCTGGATACTTGTTGTGATAGATTTTTCAAATACTCAATGATATCCTTCCTCCAATCTTCATTTTCAATAACCTCATCGGCTAAAATTTCAACAATTTGTCGATATCCAGAAGCACTTTGAGCTAGCCGATTAGCTTCTTGATTCTGATTCCTTAGAATATGCGTTATAATCACAGAAGAAAAAGAATTAAGAAGTTCTTGGCATTCTTCATAATATTTCCTCAAGACATCATCTTTGCATTCATATAGGTTGAGCAATTGATTAATCACTAATTGAGAATCACCAAAAACTTCAATACTCTCGGCCTTACCTCATGTAGAAGTTGAATACCTTTAAGAATAGCTTCATATTCTACCTGATTATTAGTAGATACCGGTTTTATGGGAATAGCATACTCAAAACTCATCCCTTGTGGAGAAATCAATACAATACCGACACCTTGCTTACAAGTAGATCCATCAAAGAATAAAGCCCAAGGGGTTAATTCCAACAACATTACTCCCCCTTCTCAATGATAAGTAATAAAATCAGCTATAGCTTGACCTTTAACTGTCGTAGCCGATTCATACCTTAAATCAAATTCTAATAATGCAAGAATCCACTTACCAATCCTCCCATTCAAAATAGGCATGGATAGCATATGTTTGATTACATCAAACTTGGACACCACCGTACACTCCAAAGATAACAAATAATGTCAAAGTTTATTGCACGAGAAATACAAACATAAACATGTCTTTTCAATAGGAGAATATTTGGTTTCTGGATCCAACAATCTTCTACTCAAATAAAAGATTACTCTTTCTTTTCCTTCAAATTCTTGCATTAAAGTAGATCCAATAGTATGGGCACTGGCTGCTACGTACAACTTAAAAGGCTTTCCCTTCTGAGGAGGGACTAAAACTGGTGGAGACTTCATATACTCCTTGATCTCTTCAAATGCCTTTTGCTGTTCGTTCCCCACTTAAATTCTTGATCACTCTTTAATTTGAACAATGTAGAGAATGACAAAATCTTAGCTGATAGGTTTGAAATAAACCTCCTAACAAAAGTGAATTTGCCAATCAAAGATTGCAACTCAGTTTTTGAAGTTGGAGGTACTATCTTACTAATTGCTTCAAAACTCTTCTGCCCAACTTCAATCCCTTTTTCGTGTACCATGAAATCCAAGAACTGCCCAGCTGACACCTCAAAAGCACACTTATGTGGATTCATCCTCAAACCATGCTTTCTGGCACACATAAGAGTCTTTTTGAGATCTTCCAAATGTTCTTGATAACCCTTGGATTTCACAACCACATCATCTATATAAATTTCAACAATCTTGCCGGTCAACTTATGAAAAATATAATTCATTGCTCTTTGATAAGTTGCACTAGCATTTTTTAGTACAAAAGTCATAACCACCCACTCATATAAACCTAACAGGACATCTAAAAGCAGTCTTATGAATATCCTCTTATACCATCAATATCTGATTATATCTGGCATTAGGCATAGGGTAACTATCCATAGGGGTAGCTTTATTTAAATCCCTAAAATCAATGCAGACTCTTACTTTACCATTTTTCTTATACACAGAAACCACACTTGAAATCCATTCAGCATATCGACATTGCCAAATGTACTTTGCTTCATATAACCAAGTGATTTCTACTTTAACATCGGCCAGTACCTCGGGTTTAATTCTCCTTGGAGCCTACTAAAAGGGCCGATACCCAGGTTTAATTGGCAACTGATGTTCAACTAACTTTCTATCAAGACCAGACATTTCATAATACTTCCAAGCAAAACAATCTTTATACTCTTTTAACAAAGCTACTAACTTTTGCTTGTACTCAGGATCTAATTTAGCACTTACATATGTCAGCCTAGGCTTGTCACCATCACCTATATCTACTACCTCTAATTCATCGGCCGACGTAAATCCTTTGCCCATCTTGCCTTTGTCTTCATCGACTAAAGAATCCATTAATTAAAACTCTGAGAGCCGACTGCTTGTATCAGCTGTTGATCATCATAAAATAGTTTGATGACATCTCCTTCATAAACTTTCCTAGAGAAACATTCCATGCCTTCAAAATTCCACTCATCTATTCCAGCATAAGAAATACTAATAGAAGAATCAGCTAAAACAACTTCTACATCATCCCCAATCCATTGGATCAAACTCTGATGCATGGTGGACGGGATACAACAATTAGCATCGATCCAATCTCTCGCTAAGAGCAAACTATATGTGCCTTTAGCATCAACCACAAAGAAAGTAGTAGGCAAGCTCTTACTACCAACTGTTAATTCAACACATATAACATCTTTGCTTACTGAAATGTTGCCACTGAAATCCGTCAATCTCATATCGGTTGGACATAAATCTTCTGTCCTCTTACCAATCTTTCTAAATGTATAATACGGCATCAGATTAATAGCTGCACCTCCATTGACTAGCATCTTGGTCATTGACTTTCAGTCAATAAATCCTTTAAGATACAATGCATTTAAATGCAAGTGCTTTTTAGGTTTCTCAAAGGTTGCACTTTCTGCTTGACAAACCCACTGAGCCACAGCTACTTCTCCATCTGATTCTACTTCATCACTGGCTCTAAATTCAGCAAGCAACATAAAAATAGAAGAAATCTCAGCTAGTGCCTTACCTTTGCCTTTATCAACTGTCTATTTATCTTGCCATAATTTATGTCTCTTTTGATGTAATTCATCATTTCTCAGATGTTGAACCCTCTTTTTCTAACTTCTGGTAAGTCCACTCGGGCACCATTGAGTTTTCTGCCAAACATACTCTTTATTGACTACTTCTTGATCAGTTATTTCTGACTCGAGTTGATAATGAATATTCTCTATTTTTATAGCCGACTTGTTCCTTCAAAATTTAATCTTTCATGTACAGGTCGGTGGTTGACCTTTGCTTGACGACACTCCCAATACTGATCACTGCATTTAGGGCAATTATTGAGAGTTGGCGACTTCAGACCTCCATTCCAACAATGTTGAAAGAAAGGACAATTTCAATGATACTCATTTTCTTCCTAAACTCTCCTTCTCTCATATTCTTCTACCTCCAATAATCTCTTTCTTGACGCATTTGTTCTTTTTCCTTCTGCCTTTGCCATTTATTTAATAAAATTCTCACAGTAGGACGTCTGCGCATCTCACCACTTTTAGAGGTCTCTGGAATATCCGATCAACTAACTTGTCGACCTTGCTTCTTCTTCATCTCATGATATTCAGCAACTAATATCTGTCTTACAGAATCTACTACTTTCGCTTCCTTAGCTCTCTCAGAGGTAAGCACCTTGAATTTTCCTTTTGGAAAAGAAGAAGAAACCATATTTGCTGGGAAAGGATGTCCTTCTATACCCATACCACCTTTAGCTTTCTCCAGCCCAATCTTTCCTTTGTTGATAGCTTGCTGGATGATGTCTCTGAAAACTTTGCAATCATTAGTGTTATAAGTATTAGAATTATGGTATTTACAGTATCTCTGCTTCTTAAGCTCTTCAACCAAAGGGATTCTATGATTTCCTGTCAGCTTAATCTGCCCTTTCTCCAACAAATAATCAAATATTTTGTCGGCCTTGGTGATGTCAAAGTTGAATTTCTTTTTCTCTTCTTCTGTTGACTTGTTCTTGGCACATGGAATATACTCAGAAAATTTCCATACCCAATCCAGAGTTGCCACTTCATCATTTTCAACTTCTTCATTACTAGTATCGACTAATTCTGGGTCAGACTCATAGCCAATATATTTACCTTCTGAGGCTTATCAAAGTGTGCATACTTAAACTGAGTCTCCATGCTAGATAATTTTCTGGCCAAAGCAGCTAAATTGGTAATCAAACCCAATCTTCTCTCTGATAGCTGGCATTAGCCCTCAAATTGCAATGCTAACCAACAGCCTCTGAAAGTGTCAAGGTATAACATTGATTCCTAACTTCCTTAAACCTTTGCAAATAATGAAGTGTGTTGACAGTTAACTCCTATTTTTAATTGTCAACATAACTTTTATAACTGCAAAGAGATGCTCATCAACATAGGTTTAGAGGTTTGAACTAACAAATTTCACGAGTTTTGGTGCATCTATGTTTTGCAGGGGTCACATAGGAAAAGAGCTAAAGGCAAACTAATCATTGAATAAAAATATCTCGAATGATGAAGTGGACTGCACCATTGCAATGGGCTCGTCGAGATGATCAAAATCCATATATCATTTGCCCTATTTGGAGTCTCGAATGAAGAAATATGAATTTCACAAGAAAATACACTTTTCTAGAGTCTAGAAGGTTCGAGAAGACACCAGAACGTACGGGAAGGCAAACGGCCACAGGGGATGGGCGCCTGCCCCACCCCCTTGGGCGGTCGCCCGGCCACAGTAGCCAATCAGGCTCTGGCCTATGGATTCCCAATCCACCGACTTTGAGGATTAATCTTAAGCGTACGTTTAAGTCGGTTTGATCCAAGGGCTGTGGTGCTTCCTAGGGGGCTATAAATAAAGACCCTGACCCCCCTTGGGAGAGAATCATTATGAGTTGTAGAGGCGTCCCTCGAATGGATGACCTCTCTTCTCTAGGGAATTAAGGGCTAGACATTCCAATGTAGTAGATTAGTTCTAGTCGGGAATTAGGGAGAGCAGAGCTACGCTCTGGTTCTAGAGGAGTCTTCATAGTTTTGGTATGTCTTCATATCTCTTCTTTGTAAGACTTATGCTTTAATATGTTATCTTCTCTATTTACTTTATGCCTATTTATGATTAGTGTAGTTGTTATATTTTGGCATGAGATCTCCGCTCGTATTGAGTGCTCTAGTTATGCAAGGTAATTAGAGTAGTAAACGCTAGTGTAGACGTGGTGTCTAGGCTATAGTTTATCTGAGTTTGCGCCCAATCCCATGGATAGTTGTGGTAGCTCCAGGGGTGACAGCCCTATCAGGCCTTTGTATTCCACCATGTTTGGGTTGGTGTTTCGTAGAGCTTTTGGCAGCCTTCCCCCGACTACTTTCATCCCAGTCTTATTCGAGAGTCGGTAAGGACCTGCTGTTCCAAAGTGCCATTGTGTGACTGCTATATCTTTTCATATTATGTTGTCTTAGAACCTAAGTAATAGAGAAGTAGAAAGGAACCTTGACATTTCCCGTTGTCCTCCCGCTATGACTATCTATACATTTATCATTGAATTCTCTTATATGCAATTAATTGATTTATCTTATAATATATTGTTTACCCCTGCTTTACTCTGAGTTAGTAGATGTAGGATAGTGAATTAGGCCTTGTTTAGTTCCCAAAAAAATTTGCAAAATTTTTCAGATTCTCTGTCACATCGAATCTTTAGACGCATGCATGAAGTATTAAATATAGACGAAAATAAAAACTAATTACATAGTTTGGTCGGAATTGACGAGACGAATCTTTTAAGCCTAGTTACTTCATGATTGGACAATATTTGTCAAATACAAACGAAAATGCTACAGTGTCGATTTTCTAAAATTTTTTGGAACTAAACAAGGCCTTATTAGATTCTTAACCCTAGCTTCCCTATGGTAAAATATAAATAACGATACTTGAAATACTTCTGGTAAAATGCTACGATGATGTTCTATGCGCTTGTGGAATCTTTTATATTTCTTTTTGCACTAATGAATGTTATTAAGCATTTCTAGCACTATTGCTGGGGATTAGACTTTTTGTCTATCTTTGGTGATTGCGTTAAGAAATGCCAACAAGCATTTTTAGCACCGTTGGTGGGGAAGTATTTGGCGTAAAGATTCTGATAATGATCTTGATGTCTGCTAATTTAGTGTAGCACTAGCTTTAGTAGGATTACCCCTTTGTTCTGTTGAGTGTGGAATAGACAGGACATTAGATGCCACTTCGACCTTGCGACAAGATTCAACAAGATAGAAGAACCCAGGGTGCTTGAACATTCAAGATCCATCATTCTAGAACCCTACCATCTCATATATATATATATATTATTTGTTCTAACCATGTGTAGATTGGAGAAAAGATCATCGTCACAAGAATTCAACTCCCATCCATGTGACGGATATTTACTCTACGCCACTCATCCTAGTTGTGCATCAAGGTAAGTGTGATCAAGGTGAGATAGTCTTACTCATGGGTTTTAAACCGTGTGAGTAGTTATATTTTTATTTCCTTGCATACCACTGCATGTCTACTTTGAATCATCTATGCATCCACTTCATTTAGTTTTCTCATCCACATCATGTTTAGTTCCTTGCATGCATACAATTCATCTACATCTAAAAATATAATAATATTTCTCACTGTGATCATTCTCTATCATCACTATTGAGTAAATCTTTATAATGCTCTCATGCTATCTTTGTTTAATATAGTATGCGTAGGCTTTTGAAGTCTTTTCAGACACCTTTTTAAAATTAGGCAAGGTGTTTAGTTTAAATTGTTGTTCTAACTTAAATTAGATAAGGTGTCTAGTTTAATTCTTGGACCAAAAGGTGTGCTGATCTTACATCTAAAAGGCTTTGAAATTAAGCGTGGTGCTTAGGTTAAAATGTCTTCTTTAATCAAATTAGACATGGTGTCTAGGTTGATTTTTGAGCTGACAATATGCTATAGTAGATATGGGAATATTTGTGTTGGACTAACCCCTGCAGGAAAGAAGGGACACAATCTCAAATACAAATTGGGAAGTCCCGAGATGAACTCACACTGGAGATAAAGGGAGACACAACTCATGCGTAGCCAAAAAGAAAGAAGGGTGCCACAAAAATGATGCATGATCAAAGCACTCACTCTATAGAGTTTCATTCTCTCGTCCACGACTAATTATTAGGAATCAAGAAAAGATTGACAAGAGAATAGCATGTAATGTTCTACACTCTCACCTCTAAGGTTGAGAAGCCGAGACATGAGGAAGAAGGTCAACTCCTCTAGATGATCCAACCAAGTTCTTCCTCATCACTCCACACGCTGGTTTGCAATATCTAAATTCACTATTGCTTTATTCTATGAGTTTGAGTTGATTCATAATGCCTATATTTAAGAATCAAAACATAACATGGGAAAATAAAATCAATCCTTTAGAAATAAGTAATTGTGAATAATAAATATGCTATGCTAAGTATGTGAAAACAACTTCTTTTGTAGCATAGGAAGTGACCCTTAGCTTTGTGTTACAACAATGCCGTTGTCATTACTTGTATACTCCTTCGGGTATGTGTTGTCCACTAATGATTTGCAGGGATAAAATAATAAGAAGAGCTAAAGGTCCAAGCACAAATTAGACAAAGAACAAATAATGGCAAGAAAGGAGTACAACAAAGGAGACAAGATAGCCAAGGAAGGAAAGTTTTCCACAAGATGTTACGGCTTCAACATGCTTCAATACTAAAGGTAACATTTCTTGGTAAGTGATCTTTACTTCCAAAATATCCTCCTTGATTTTGGCATACATATAAGTAGAGAGCTAAACATGTTTTGAGTTACAACCTTATTTGATCCAATCTAATTAGCTCAACATGTCCAATTCTTTACGCTTGTTCCTAGAATCACTTTCTTGATCTTGTAGCTTTTAGTTCAATGATATGAAATGTTGCACATCCTGTAACACTCTGAAATTTGCTCCTTTCAAAATAGAGTTAAAATAATTTAAATATGTATTTTTGTGCTCATGAAAATATAGAGAAAATAATATTTTTCATTAAATTAAAATTCATCATAGGGTTTAGCAACATTATTGTGTATACATGCTGATGCATAAGATTTGATGTGATATTTCCTTGTTGCTCTTTGTGTGCTGATAGTAAGAAAAGTATTTAAAATACTTTTGGTAGATCGATCTTCCTTGACCAGTAAGTCTTTATCTTTTTCTACTATCAAATTTCTTGCCTCTCAGCTCAAGATTTCATTCAGAATCTCTCAGAATATTTTCTTTCAAACCTAAGTCACTCCTTTCAGTTTCTCATCCATCAAGAGATCACTACAAAAATTCTCGAGAATTTTTCCGACCTTTTCTGTGAGCTTAATCAAATTTTTAGATTCTCCAAATTATCTTATCACGAGCTCCAAATACTTCATTTAGATTTCTCATATTCTAAAGTGTCTCTAAGAATTCTCCCCAAATTTTTGGAGCCTTCATAGTATTTTTTAGACAATAGATATCAATTCTGGATTTTTTGGAATTATTTTTATTCACGAAATTAATTAATTCCGAAAATAATAAAATATCCAATTTTTCCATGACGTCAAACCCTAACACTATATATATACCGGCGTAGCTCTTGACGCGCTGATTCCAAAAGTACGACCACTTTTCTGAGCCGCCACTCCTGTCGTCCTAGATCTAAAGCCGAAGTTTCGAAACCTAGAGCTCCGACGAACTTCCGGCGAACCTTCGGCGAAGTTTTCCGGCCATCTCTACGTGTCCCGGCGAAAACTAATACCAGTACTAGGTTCGTCTCGTTATTCTCTTCACTGTAGTGTCCTTATTTACATCAAACCGACCCTGTTTGATAGTTTTCCTTTCGTTTTCTCTTTTCCGATGAACTCTTCCGGTGAACTCACCATGGATGCTCTTCTTCTTGTTGTTTTCTGCCATATCCATTCGCGGTCGTGATCCTCCTGGACAGTTGCTTCTGCGGGCTCCAAATCATTGCTGCTAGGTTCCTTCCCGGCGCCCTGGTGTGCCAACTAGGCCGTCCGATGCAGCAGCAGCACGTCGGCAGTGCCGCCGGCCGGCCCTGCTCCCTCTCTCCGTGTGCATGGGCTGGGTGCGCTCCATCCACCGCACCAAGGCCATCAGCCGGACACGCTGTGGTTTCCACCCCTCGTTGGTCACCTGCACAGTCTCTGCTTCATGCGGCCAGCAGAGTTCCGATCGACCATGGTCATAGAGGCCACCACGTTCTGTACGAGCAGCTCAAGGTAGAAGAAGCAGGTAATTACGGTTTTGCCACTGCTCGTTTAATCCTTATCGTTTATTCGTTTTACGACCCATTTGAGTGGTTTAAGTTGCGTTAGATTCGTATCGACATACTCTACACAGTAGTATAAACTTTTATTGCGTAACTCAATTCTGAATTTATTGATTTAAACGTAATTTATTTAATATTTAATCAATAGTTTTCTAATGAAAATTAATCTAGGGTTTTAATTATGTTTTCGTTGCGTTGTGGCCACACCAACTTTAAGGTATGAGTTAGCAATAATATTTGTCACATTATGAGTTTATATATTTAATTAATTTATTTTCTATAGAAAATCTTAGAAAATTCATAACTTCTCCGTTTTAGCTCCGATTTTCGTGATCTTTACGTCTGCGAGATCGTAGCGATGCGTAGAATCATTTTATAAACTTTTCCTACTGTTTTTATATGATTGGTGTACTATTCTAATTGTAGCCTTGTTTGCTTCGTGTATGTTTTCTCCGATTATTTGTGTGTTGATGATCGATGATCGAGTTTAGTCGATGAGTAATTCGTGGTGATCAAGAGTGCTTCAGTGATCAAGAACAGAGCTTGGGCAACAAGTAAGACCAGCAAAGTTAGCAAGATCAGCAAGAGCAATTGGATTAAGGCAAGTATAGTATTTGGGTTTTTGTTCTGCGACCATGATCTACTGACTTGATTAATGTTTAAGCAACAAACGATAAAAATGACTTTTTAGCAACTTGATGATTTATCTGTACGTGATCACCCAGGATAACAGTGCAACCATGAGGGCTATAATGGCTTTGGCTTTAGCTCAGTATGAAGACCTTTTCTAGCTTGTTAGATGTTACCCGAAAGGGCGGAGGGGCTGAACCGTTTTGGGTATAGTGCGAGCCCCTGTCCTTATGTGTATAGGCTACACGTCATTATGCCATTTGGAAGGGGGTATCTATATCTGCGCGCAAAGGAAACCTTGCGGCCCTAACATGTTAGACGAACTTTTGAAAGGCTTCATAGTGATCCCTGCCGACCTTCCTTGGAAGTGGGTTAAGAGGCTGATCACCTCGGGCGAAAGGGTAAATCATGACTTATGGGTAAAGATGTACAACCTCTGCAGAGTGTTAAAAACTAGTATACTAGCCGAGCTGACGGTCAGGAGCGGCCTTAGGGACATCTACATTAAGGGTGATGACTCTTGTGTGTTAAATATACTCATTATTTATTGTTTAATGCTTTACATTATTTATGTCACATCAATCATGAGATTGTGGGAGCTATACAATCTAGTTGCTATACTTGTGGAGTTCGACATGGACTCACTCTTGCTATTTCCCCCATACTTCAGGAGAAGTGTTAGGCTTGTGATCAACCAGTTAGTTGGATCCTGTAGAGTGAAGTTAATACCCGAAGTTCGGAGTTGTTTATCCGCTGTTTGCTATCAAAGGTTATCTCTTTTATACTAAGTACGTTATATAATTATGCATTGTCTTTTGATATTACCCCTTATTTGTAGCTATATGTGGGATTTGACTTCTAAAACTCACATATGGTGCATATCTGGTTTTGTCCTTCAAAACGGGTATTACAAAGTGGTATCAGAGCAATGCTGACTGTAGGACGCAAGCCTAGTTAGAAATTGGACGTCTTAAGGTTTTGGAATTGTCATAAAATCTTTGCTCTATAGACCTTGGTATTTTCATCCATACTATATCCCTATCCTTGCTATTTGTCTTTACCTTGTTGCTTATTTCAAAAGTACTTGTTCTCATCTTCACTCCTTTGATTTGGTATGCTATTAGAACATTTTCTTACCACCTTCTTGCGTCTTTGAAATATAAGTTTTAGGATCTCAACCCCTAAGATGAAGCGAACGATAGCATCGTAAGTTGAGTGAAGTGTGAACCTTTAATGCTTAGTTGGTTTGTCATTATGCTTATGTTTGATTTGAATCTTTGTAATGAGTGCAATGATCTTGTGGGTTTTCTCCACAATTTCATTTAGTTTAAAGACCTAAGGCATAAGGAGTAATGAAATAAGTAGTTGGGTTTCGTTATATCATGTTTCTGTTCTTTGCTGATTTCTGGAGCAGTCTGCAATGGTTCTGGTGTATCTCAACTTTTGATTGTGAAAAGTCTATCAACTTTTTCTAAGAACAACTAGACTTCAAGATCTTTCTCTGACCGCAAGAATCACCCTCATAGCTGTTATGGTTCGGAAGTTACAAAAATCACAAGATGATACAACTGTGCTGTCAAGAACCTGGATCAGTTTTGGTTGCTTACTATTTGAGACAAATATAGCTATAGAATTTGGAAAAGTGTTCTATAGAAAAGTTGTAGACAATGTTCTAAGCTTTCCAACAGTATAAGCTGGAACTCATTTGGATAAGTAGAACCTGAGATATGACATTTACACTTGGATGTTTCTGTTCTGTTTGAAAATCTAGACAGATCTGGCATTTCCTATTTTTGGTCAAGTTAAAGACAGAATCTGGGAAAACGTGGTATATGAAAGTGGTAGTGGATTTCCTAAGCTTTTCAAAAATGTATGGATCATCTCCAGATGAGTTAAGTATCTCGAGATATAACTTCTGGAAGTTACTGCACCTTTGCTGAGACATTGTCAGGATGGATAATATGTTTGGCTATTTTACCTAAGTTTAAAGATAGAATCTATGGAGGTCTTCAACATGAAAATTGTAGGGAATTTCATAAGTTTTCTAACGGTATAATCTAAAACTCTATTGGATTCATAGAATACGAGTTATGTCTATTTTACTACGCTGGTGTTTTCCTATCATGAGAAAATTTCAGGATATCTGCTTGTTCTCTTGCACATAAGTTCTTTGGGATGCCAAAAGTTCTCAATGTTAACTTGTCTGGAAAATATGCAAGCTAACTTTCTTGTGTCCCCTAGTTGACTTTTCTTAAGGGGGGTAGCCTAATTAAAGAAGTTACAAGAGAAGAAGTGGTTAATGATTGGAACATCTACAAGGACATCAAGTGCTTGATATGTTGGTTTGTTTCAAGATATCATTCTATTTGGAGTGTGCTAATACCAATGGAGGTTTATGTCATTACTGATACTCATGGATTAAGAGTTGTGTATGAGGATCAGATGACACCAAAGTCTACAGAGTTGTATGTATAGTGTGAGGGTGAAGCAACTTGATTCTGATAAAAGTACTAGTAGTTGGAACGCAGTGATGAAGCCAACCTTGGATCAAGAGACTCGGTACAATGAATTTAAAAGACTATGATGTGTAGCGTCCAAAAAGGATAGGAGAACTAGTCCCTACTGTCCCCCAATCAATCTCTTCTTAAGGGGGTAGTACCTTGATATCATTGGATGATGCATATTTAATCTATCTTGAAGTGATAATTGTCGTCTTGAGATATTCTATGGTTATGATCATCTACCCATGCTGTGTTACTGCTGTTGGTCACTTGATGACAGGAAGTGTGTTATCATGCGGGAGAAGTAAATCTTGTTGCCAATAGCCTTAGCAAAGGAGAGCTATGATAATGAAGATTCCATTAACACCAAGGACTAGGGAATTATATTTAAGTTTTGAGCAACACTAGGAAGCATATTCACAAATAATGCTTTGGAATTGGTAACAGAGCTTACTATCGGGAATGAGGACACTGAAGGGCAATGGAAGGATGAGGAGTTTAGTGTAAAGAAGAATCTTGCTTATACTACCCCATCAAAGTTTTAGAAGTAGTTAAGAAAGTTATTCGGAACAAGGTTGTAACAACATGCAAAGCAACGTGGAATGTTAAATAAGAGGATCAAATTAGTCAAGAAAGTAAAAAAAGGATTGAAGGATGAAGTATTCACAACTCTTTGATCATCGTCTTCCGAATCTCGAGGACGAGATTCATCTTAAGGGGGTAGAATTGTAACACCTTGAAATTTGCTCCTTTCAAAATAGAGTTAAAATAATTTAAATATGTATTTTTGTGTTCATGAAAATATAGAGAAAATAATATTTTTCATTAAATTAAAATTCATCATAGGGTTTAGCAACATTGTTGTGTATACATGCTGATGCATAAGATTTGATGTGATATTTCCTTGTTGCTCTTTGTGTGCTGATAGTAAGAAAAGTATTTAAAATACTTTTGGTAGATCGATCTTTCTTGACCAGTAAGTCTTTATCTTTTTCTACAATCAAATTTCTTGCCTCTCAGCTCAAGATTTCATTCAGAGTCTCTCAGAATATTTTCTTTCAAACCTAAGTCACTCCTTTCAGTTTCTCATCCATCAAGAGATCACTACAAAAATTCTCGAGAATTTTTCCGGCCTTTCCTGTGAGCTTAATCTAATTTTTAGATTCTCCAAATTATCTTATCACGAGCTCCAAATACTTCATTTAGATTCCTCATATTCTAAAGTGTCTCTAAGAATTCTCCCCAAATTTTTGGAGCCTTCATAGTATTTTTTTAGACCCTAGATATCAATTCTGGATTTTTTGGAATTATTTTTATTCACGAAATTAATTAATTCCGAAAATAATAAAATATCCAATTTTTCCATGACGTCAAACCCTAACACTATATATATGCCGGCGTAGCCCTTGACGCGCTGATTCCAAAAGTACGACCACTTTTCCGAGCCGCCACTCCTGTCGTCCTAGATCTAAAGCCGAAGTTTCGAAACCTAGAGCTCCGACGAACTTCCGGCGAACGTTCGGCGAAGTTTTCCGGCCATCTCTACGTGTCCCGGCGAAAACTAATACCAGTACTAGGTTCGTCTCGTTATTCTCTTCACTGTAGTGTCCTTATTTACATCAAACCGACCCTGTTTGATAGTTTGCCTTTCGTTTTCTCTTTTCCGATGAACTCTTCCGGTGAACTCACGATGGATGCTCTTCTTCTTGTTGTTTTCTGCCATGTCATGTCGCGGTCGTGATCCTCCTGGACAGTTGCTTCTGCGGGCTCCAAATCATTGCTGCTAGGTTCCTTCCCGGCGCCCTGGTGTGCCTACTAGGCCGTCCGATGCAGCAGCAGCACGTCGGCAGTGCCGCCGGCCGGCCCTGCTCCCTCTCCCCGTGTGCATGGGCTGGGTGCGCTCCATCCACCGCACCAAGGCCATCGGCCGGACACGCTATGGTTTCCACCCCTCGTTGGTCACCTGCACAGCCCCTGCTTCATGCGGCCAGCAGAGTTCCGATCGACCATGGTCATAGAGGCCACCACGTTCTGTACGAGCAGCTCAAGGTAGAAGAAACAGGTAATTATGGTTTTGCCCCTGGTCGTTTAATCCCTGCCGTTTATTCGTTTTACGACCGATTTGAGTGGTTTAAGTTGCGTTAGATTCGTATCGACGTACTCTACACAGTAGTAGAAACTTTTATTGTGTAACTCAATTCTGAATTTATTGATTTAAACATAATTTATTTAATATTTAATCAATAGCTTTCTAATGAAAATTAATCTAGAGTTTTAATTATGTTTTCGTTGCGTTGTGGCCACACCAACTTGAAGGGTATGAGTTAGCAACAATATTTGTCACGTTATGAGTTTATATATTTAATTAATTTATTTTCTATAGAAAATCTTAGAAAATTCATAACTTCTCCGTTTTAGCTCCGATTTTCGTGATCTAGATCGTAGCGATGCGTAGAATCATTTTATAAACTTTTCCTACTGTTTTTATATGATTGGTGTACTGTTCTAATTGTAGCCTTGTTTGCTTCGTGTATGTTTTCTCCGATTATTTGTGTGTTGATGATCGATGATCGAGTTTAGTCGATGAGTAATTCGTGGTGATCAAGAGTGCTTCAGTGATCAAGAACAGAGCTTGGGCAACAAGTAGGACCAGCAGAGTTAGCAAGATCAGCAAGAGCAATTGGATTAAGGCAAGTATAGTATTTGGGTTTTTGTTCTGCGACCATGATCTTGTGACTTGATTAATGTTTAAGCAATAAACGATAAAAATGACTTTTTAGCAACTTGATGATTTATCTGTACGTGATCACCCAGGATAACAGTGCAACCATGGCGGCTATAATGGCTCTGGCTTTAGCTCAGTATGAAGACCTTTTCTAGCTTGTTAGAGGTTACCCGAAAGGGCGGAGGGGCTGAACCGTTTTGGGTATAGTGCGAGCCCCTGTCCTTATGTGTATAGGCTGCGCGTCATTGTGCCATTTGGAAGGGGGTATCTATATCTGCGCGCAACGGAAACCTTGCGGCCCTAACATGTTAGACGAACTTTTGAAAGGCTTCATAGTGATCCCTGCCGACCTTCCTTGGAAGTGGGTTAAGAGGCTGATCACCTCGGGCGAAAGGGTAAATTATGACTTATGGGTAAAGATGTACAACCTCTGCAGAGTGTTAAAAACTAGTATACTAGCCGAGCTCACGGTCAGGAGCGACCTTGGGGACATCTACATTAAGGGTGATGACTCTTGTGTGTTAAATATACTCATTATTTATTGTTTAATGCTTTACATTATTTATGTCACATCGATCATGAGATTGTGGGAGCTATACAATCTAGTTGCTATACTTGTGGAGTTCGATATGGACTCACTCTTGCTATTTCCCCCATACTTCAGGAGAAGTGTTAGGCTTGTGATCAACGAGTCAGTTGGATCCTGTAGAGTGAAGTTAATACCCGAAGTTTGGAGTTGTTTATCCGCTGTTTGCTATCAAAGGTTATCTCTTTTATACTAAGTACGTTATATAATTATGCATTGTCTTTTGATATTACCCCTTATTTGTAGCTATATGTGGGATTTGACTTCTAAAACTCACATATGGTGCATATCTGGTTTTGTCCTTAAAATTGGGTATTACACATCCTATCTTTGGAATATGATAGTCATAATCATGAAGTTATATGCATAGATAGACCATCCTTCCATAATGTTGAGTAATTTGATCTGACAAGTGTTTTAGTGCTGCAAGCTTGCTAATCATTAAAACTGGTTATGGAACAAATTATGGAACCTGCCGGTTATTGCCAGATAGTTCTGAGATGTATGGCCTTAAGAAGCCGTTGAATGAAGGAAATTAACTAAAAATTTAACTCCTTGAAACGATGCAAAAAGATAAGCATTATCAAATGTATTGAACAATTGCATCTTACGGGTATAAATTACCAGATCGGCTATTTAGCCAAAACGTTGTGTATGTAAAGATAAAAGATAGCTCACGTGCATTATCCTTTCATCCACTAAACAAACAATAACTTACTAAAACTGGTCAAACGACCTGCGGTTTCAGTAAATTACTTTCATAATTTGTATTAAATCTACATTCACCTGGTCTAACGGTCAGCAGGCTTCAATAAGTTCAACACAAACTACTAGTTCATTTAATACATAAACGGATTCATGCACGCGTGCTATTCGTTCAAGCTTAGCTGGATCGACTATTTTAGCCGATACAGAGTCCATGAGACACGAACAAGATGTATCTATTTTGTTATAATCGGATTTAGTTATTAATACCAAATTAATCATAACAAAACAAATATCTCAAACACACAACACATAACGATCAAGATCAACAAGCTAGCTATCTTATATTTGCTTAATAATTGTTATTTACTTGAGGTTTGTGATAAGCGTTTAGATTTGAAGCTCGAGCCAACTCGTTAAATCTTGATCGGGTAGAATATTGTTACAATAAATAAAACATTGAGCTTTGAACAATATTGGTAACTTGATGAATCTATTAAATTACCAATTTAATAGAGCCAATAACTAACTTGAACCGAGATTCATAAGAGATTGAAGCAATGAAGCCTTACAAACATAGTTCAAATTGATAACTAGTTCATAATCAAGCTTGACATGAGGTCGAATGATGCAGCCATGACAAACTAAACATAAACCATGAGTCCATGACAATACTTTACAAGCAAACCGAAGGTCGAAATCAACCGATGCAACTCGATTTGTTGAAGGTCTCATCGAGATCTACTTCTACTCCTACTCCTAAGGTTGGTGGCCGGAGCCAAAAGGGTTTGTATTTTGATTGTGTATATTCTTACAAGGATCGGGTTCTACGACTCTTTACTCAAAAAGGTAACCTAGACTCTAACTTTTCCTTCTTAATTGAACCCGACACGTCTCCTTTGTCTTGCCTCATTCCGACACCCTCCTGATCGACTAATTCCACCATGCTTGCTTAGTCGATCCACTTATCCGGTTGTCCCTCCTTCTACGAAGTAGGCCCACTGGCAGTTTCCTCACTTGTCAAAATTTGGGATTAACTGGTCTTTAGCAGAGCTTCTAGTCCTTCCCTTGAGGTGTTGATCACTTGATATTCATGTTGCTTTTATCCAAACTATCCTCACATCTATTGAACTAAACACGTTGTATACTTGCAAACTACATAATTTGAAATAGCCATGTTATCATTTAACCACCAAAATTATAGATGGCCCTAGCTAGGTGCCATTTTCCTTACATGCATATGCTAAAAATCCTTGATCCACAATCTTTCTTAAAAAGTGGTCCAAAATACAATAGCCGTAGTAGTGTGGTCAAAGCACAAAGTATGTTGTACACCTTCAAATGCTGGCAATCACATTCCTTCTCTACTTAATAGTTGCATTAATTATAGGACTACACCATTGGTGGAGCCGCGTGTTGTTCTTGCACTTTGGCTTAGGAGCAATGTGTGATCTACATAGTTGTAATGACTTAAAGTTTAGCATATAAATTTTCACTACTTTATTCTACCAATCAAAATACGCAACACCTTATGTCAAGATTCTTAAGAAGTTAGCATATTCGATAAGTGGTATCATCAACTAGATGTCACTTTTAACAAGAGACAAACTCATGAGCATCACGATAAGTGGTATCAACTAAATATCTAACTATACCTCTAATTATCACCAAAAGAACAAACTCATGGTGTGACTCAAGACATTACATATACATGCACACACTAGCATGTTAGGGTCTAGATACATAAAGGTAACGCAAGAGTTCATGGAGCGATGTACCTTTGTTCTAAGCCTCATAATCTCCATCATGATCATGATGTTCATTAGTTGTATTTTGTGTTGATGGGTTTATCACTTCTTCATGCAAAACCATGCCATATATGCCTATCTCTCTTTATCATGACCTTCACGAAGATATCCTAACCTTGTGCTTGATCTTAATTGAAAGTTCTTTGCTAGCTCTTGTTGCCATTTTACGATACTAACTGAGGATATACTTCTTGATATATTGAATAAGAGATATATAGTCAACCAAGCACCAATACCAATTGAAATATGATCTTCACTATTTGAAACCAATTGAATTCGATTCTTGTATTCATGATGTCACCTATTTTGATTGAGTTAGTGTAGCATAATCAAGAGAAACTTGTTGTCACCAAGAGACTAGACAAATTCACTAAAAGAAAAAGGTTAGTCTCAAAGATACATGACATAGAATCTCTACTATAGATTGATATACCACTATCATCACTTTCACTGTTGTAGCAATAAAGCGGTATGTGATACTTCCGCTGTTGGTTGTACCAATAGCGAGGCCTCCTAAGGAAGGAAACCGACATTTGAAACTTCTACCACCGATGGGTTAACAATAAATGCAATAGTGGTATGTTCTCTGTCCTATGAAAAGCTAAGCCAGACCTACACGAGGTCTACCGGTGGTAAAGTCGGGGTGAGCCATTTCCCAACTACATACCCACAACACATTTATATCGCCATTACTTGTACATCTCCATCTTTGGTTGGCCTATTTAACCTAGGCATGGATGCACCTCTTAGGCTCAATCCACACACTCTTGAATCCACACACTCGTAAGCAAATCATCTTTCTTCATTGCCTAGAGGTGCTTTGTCTTCCTCCTTGTACCTCTCATGGTCAAAGGCCATGAGAGGTGCATGATGGAGATAAATCACCTCAAAGGGATGCTAGTGTTTAGAGAAGGCCTTCAAGAATGGATGTAGATGGAGATATGCAGGTGCAAGTTTTGTGAGGTGCTCCTTGTCCATCCTGTTGGTGAGGTGCTACCGCTGAACACAAGGTAGACCTTGATGATTATAGATCTTCTTCTAGATCTTCTTGCAAATCATGTTAAGAGAAGATCTGCAATCATCTAGTTCTCTCATGATTAGGAGCTCCATACTTGACTAGGGGTGCTTCAAGTTTGTGAGGTTCTCCGTCTTCAAGATTGAGTGATTTATATTCCATCTTTCAGCTCTCATGGTCGAGAAGTAGATCATGTCCCTTGATCATGAGGGTTGCAAAATGCAAGGTAGAGCAGTAGAACACCTCATTAAGGGTGGAGTTTTGTGATGTGCGGCATCATACTTTAGATTTCATAATCTTTTTGTACCTTAGAGGATCGAGAAGTAGATCTACATCCCTCAACCCTTAAAGGTACAAAGTAGCAAGACTATGGCAGCGCCACAAATCTGTTGCTTTATATGTGGAAACCATCATATGATACAATTCTATTACCGCATAGAGTTCAATGGAAAATACATAAAGAAGTACTATCAAAGTATTTAATTTAGGTCGATGCTTGATAGTTGAGTCTTATCGGCTCAAAATAGCTGACACCTAGAGTACCACCTTTAGAACAAAAAATAACAATAAAAGACATAGGATCAAAAGTGATTCAAATAGTAGATTCATTACTTATAACTTATAGGACCCTAGATATAATATGTGGTCCTAAGAAAACTTTGTTTACAACATCTTGTGCATATATGCTCACTGCTATACCCTCAACAACATCAATGAAGTCTCTAATCATATCCTCTCTTGATCTTCTAGTAGATTAGTGGCTAGAAACTAGGTTCTAGGTGACGAAGCCTGTGCCCTAAACATAGTTGCTATAGCCAAAGCAACACCAGCACCATAGCAGACCCCATGTGCAACACCCCAGTGTTATGGTTGCATCCTTTCACATGCATAACATGAGCATAATCATCTTCATAAGCATACCATGATCATCACTCACCTTGGGCCATGTTATTTTATGCATAAGTGTGATTTACTTGCTTAATTATGCTCTCTATGCTTGTGTTAGAGTAGGCCTTGCTCTTGTTTGTGTCCTATGCCTTGGTAAGTAGTTCAACTATGCTTAACTCAACCTTTGGAACAATGTTCATGTTGGTCATGTCTCTAAATTATGTCTCTAAGTCATAGTTTCACTCATAGGACCTATAAACCTCTTTTGCTTAGCCTTTGAAAAAGTGTTTCATAAAATGTTTGCATGTCAAAACTTCCTAAAGCAAAGTTGTAGAAAATTTTATAAGGAACAAAAGTTGTTTTATGTCCATCTCATGAAAATGATCACAACTTGCTCAAAAAGGGTTCACAAGGCAGAATTGGGGGCCACCAGTTTTCCTAAACGTTTTTGGAAACTCCATATATCTTCATCCAGGCCGAATTGGTCCTTGCTCCAGTGGATAAACTTGTAGAACTTAGCTAGTACTCCAAGAGTGTCAACTACACCATCTCCTAATTCGCCACGGTTTGGGAGATAACCAGCGCCAAAGTACCTCTATCAGTCGCTGAAAAACCAGCTCTAAATGGACATCGTCCCCGTCGACATGGCCGACCGGCGACAGCATTTCGGCGACATTTGGCATCTGTACGTCATCTCTGGCCCCGCTCGTCAGCACTGAGGGCATGCATGACCTCCACGGCATCGCCCTCGAGTGCCTGGACGCATCCATTCCATCTCTCTCGCCCTTCTCACGCTGAAACTCGGCCGCGCGGAGGCGCCGTCGTCGGGCTCACTCCGGCGAGCTCGAGCGCGCTCCACACTGCATCGCCATCCACCAAAACTCTCCTACAGCTCCACCGTGCTCTGCTCTCCAACCTCCACTCTCAAGCTCGCCATGAAACCCTCCGGTGAGCCGCCATTTTCACCTTTCCCTAAAATCGGGTTGCCGGAACAGTTTTCTCCGGCGAGCCCAATGCTGAGCTCCTCAGAGCCCCTCTTCTTCTTCTTCGGTTTGTCTCTCTGGGTAGCTTAGGGCCTTAGCTAGCTAGTGAGCTAACCCTAGAGCGCTCTACCGCACTCACCGGCGATGAAAACGGCAACGCAGCGCTGCCGTGCTCTCGCTGGAGCACCACCTGCACGTGGCCAGGCTTGCCTAGCCCTTTCCGATCGAGCTCTCCACCTAGGAAGCTCCGCCGTGACTCACTGATGCTGTAGGGAACCCTAGGCCACACTCTACCGGCTTGAGAGCTCTGGCGTATCGCCGAGCACCTCCGCCGAGCCACCATGGTCGACGGCAAGCCCCTTCCAGTGGCTCCGCCGTGGGGAAAAGGGGGTCAATCGGTTCGCAAGTGACCTGGGATCACATTGGTGTCCTCGGTTTGGTCGGAGACCTCGCTGTCGCGGAGAAATCGCCGGCGAACTTCGTCTCGGTCGAGAGGAAGAAGAACCTGACATGTGGGTCCCACTGTCAGTGGCTCAACGGCTCCCTCCTCTCTTTTATTTAAAATCCAGATTTATTGCAATCTTGCAAAAATCATATCTCCAGTTCCTAAGCTCCAAAAACTATGAAACAAATTTTGTAATGATCCATGGGATGGCTAGTTTTTAATAAAAATATTATATGCACCTTGTTTTTAATAAACAATAATTGTTATGAATTAATCTTGTTATTTCAATGTAAATTCATATCTCTTGATATACTGCTCCAAATGCTATGAAAGTTTTATGCTATGCTCTAGGTAATATTAGAATGCTCTGGTAAATATTACATGATTTTTGGAGTGCTGTATCTCTGATATGTAATTTGTGTCCATACTATTGCTTAAATCCGTGTTTAAATCATATTAAGTGTTACATGCTTATGCTGGTGTCAAGCTTGTTCATAGTAGTAGTAACATGTAAATAATCTTAAATCTGTTGTTTGACACTATTTAAACCATGTTTCTTAATTTATGAAATAAGTATCTTGTTAAATGTTAATTAAATATCTTAAGTTATGCATGTGCAATTGCTCTGAAAATTTTATGGTAATGTCTATGTAGCTTGTGCTTGTGTAATTTTTGTAGGTTTTTCTGGGTATCTCTTATTTATGCCCTTGCATGGAATTAAATTAATAAATGCCTTTTTCTTAAGTGTTTAGTAATCAACATATGGTTTTCTGGTAACCTTAGGTTATGCTTGTTCTTATGAGTCACTTGATTGGTACTATATATGTCCTTGCTATGTTAACAAATAATTAATTAAAGGTTTTATATCTGTTCTGGACAGCAAGGGAGTAATCTGATTGTTGTCTACTGATAACTTTGTTTTCTGAAAGACTTGTCTATACCAAAAATGTTGTAAACTTTGTATACTAGCTGCAATTTAAATTTGGGGTCATTTGGCCCAGTAGTTAAGACTTATGGTTTTTGCAAGTTGAGTTCCAGAACTAGGTGCTCTCTGTCTTTCTGGAACAGAACCTGGAACTTTGTTTATTTGACCTGTGTAACTTATGATTCTTGCTGAGACGTCTAAAGATGAAATGTAAACAATTTCATAATCTTTCCAAAATGTCTTCATTCATGTTTGTTGGATATATATATCGCTAGTTATGAAATGTTCTTTGAGCTGGTCTGTTAATTAAGTGGTGTATCCTTGTTAGTTGTAGTGGTACTCTTTTGTGAGCTTGTAATAGAAGCTTACTCCGTAAATGAGTGAACAGCGAAGTATGTAATCATGTTTGCTAAAGCATTCATCATTCTCTTCATATGCATACATTCCTTATTCATTCGCGCATGCAATAGGTGCACTGGAGACTGCGACCTCGTTCGAGCTCGAGAGGGTGAACCCGAAGGCCCAGAAGTCACCCAGGAGACGGAGGCCCAGCCAGTAGGACCTGAGGAGCCCAAAGAGGAGGTTAAGTGCCCTAGTCACGAGCCCGCTTCGTTCGTGAAAGGCAAGCCCCAGAGCATCTTAAGTCTCCCACTTTATTTTCAAAGCATACTTGAATATGTTATATCTATTGATGCATTACGTATAGGAGTTGTGATGGAACCCTTGCTGCATTATACTCTTCCTTGTCTAGATATCTTATCCTACCTGGTTGTAGAGTTAGGATCGAGTAGCAGCTTAGCCTTGCTTTTAATCGATAGAAGTCGGGTGATATCCTGTCACCTGCGCGAAATAGGGTCTGTGTCGAATTACGATTGGCTATATGGGCTATCGTGGGGAAGAATCTGGTTTAAAATGACTTAAGCCAGGCGGAGTTTTGCAAGGTAGTAGTAACTTCGTCTGCGGCAGTTAAGGACCGATCGTTGTACGTCCTCTTATCAAGTTGAACGCATGTCTGACACTTAGTTGGCCAGATAACTCGTTTCGACTGTGAAGCCTAGTAGTATGACTCAGGCCGGAAGACCAGCAAGTATAAAGTGCGCACTACCGGAGGAAGTGCGGTGTGTGGGGGGCCATTGGCGTAAGACCAAGGGTAGGTGATTTAAAAGTCCTGATCGTCCTAGCAGAGTGGCAGCCGTGGGAGTACGGCGCTGATCGAAGTCGCGATTCCTGAGTCGTACCAAAGGTGACCCGCTTGCTCTCCAATGGAAGATGCATGTGTGAGTGCTAGGAATAACCCTCCAGCTGGATAGAAATCGATTCGAATTGCCGTCTCTCCCGGATAGTGAGAACTTGACAGAGCAGCGGCAAACGTAGCATTCACTAAGTACTAATGGTTCTTAATGATGATGTTGAGGATAGCAAGAAAGAACATATGATGAATATTGATATGGTTATTATTGTTTGTTAATAATCAAGTGAAGTGCTTAGTTTAGGTGCTAATCTAGTGGTAGGCTAATGGTGGTCAATATGATGCTTTTAAGAATGGTTTCCTATCCAATCTAAGCTTTTGGCAAATACATGAGTCAAGCCAACTACACTTAATACTCAGCCTTGCATGATCCTTGGTGTCTTTTATGTTTGGTTAGACAGGTAAGTCTAGCTGAGTACATCCTTGCACTCAGGGTTTATTCCCACCTATTGCAGATGATATCTTCTATGATGGTTTCTGCAAGACTTGCCTTCATCCCGCAGGGGATGAGGACTAAACCGTTGGGCGTGGTTCTCTAACGACCTCGTATCCCTGATGCTTTTGGTGGATGTGATGAGACTCTGGTAGTAACCAGAACTTATGAGATGTGTGTGTGAAAATTATGTTGCTTCCTCTACTTCAAACTTGTGTTGTAATAACTAAGTACTCCTATGTGGTGCCACTTCGTCGGCAATGAATGAACTATGTAGAAATTGTTGTATTGTGTTGAACTATTACGATCTTGGTATGTTGCAAAGTTGGTTTGAAATCCTTCATGATTTCGGTTGACTACCGAGATTATATGGGCTCATGTCTGGAAACTTGATTGCGAGTTCGATCGTTTCTACACTTGAACTCTTATAATTTGGTCGGTTCTGTGACACCATGAGTTGCCACTTCTCTAGCATGAACTGGTATATTCTGTAGGCAATCTTCAAGAGAGACACCCTTAGTGTTGACTACTATAACTGTGCCAAGTGCTGCATGTTGGAGGGTCTCGTGGCGATTCTCGAGGTAAATCTCCCACCAACGAGCCTCCCGAATCTCATGATGAGAAGCAACTAGTTGTTCCTCAAGATCTAATGAAAATGAAGGGTTATCAAATAATAATGTCATGAATATAAAAGCAAAGACTCTTCAAAGAAATTTTACCTGCTGCCCTAGCATGAGCTTCATCAGCCCTCATGTAAGCAACATTGGTCTCTTCTTTAGATGCAGAGAGGGTTATTTTAACAACATTGAGGCATAGCTTGAGTTGACCTACCTCACACATCGCTTCAGAATACAGGTTTTTAGCCTTCCTCCTTTCACAAATAAGATTCTGAACATCTTGACTATCATATGACTCGAAGGATGAAGACGAAGTTGAAGATACTAGGGAATGAGGGGAGAAGGAAGAAAGAGGGGATTGCTAGGGAACAGGGGGAGAAGGAAGAAAGGGGGTTGGGTAGTGAGATGGAAGAAAGAGGAGAGGGCTAAATAGACGAGGGGAGGGGGTGGGAGCTATAGTCATGAAGTGACCAACCATTACTAAAGATGCCTACCCACTAGGGCCCTATGGGTGGGGCAGCATGAGCAGCAACAACAGGGTATAGTTGGGAAGTGACTCAACTAAGCTTGCATGCCACCTAGCAGCAACAGTAGGAGCAAGCTGCATGCCACACTATAACCCCATAGGCTGTTGCATGTAGTTACAATACCTTAGATGGTCAAAGAGTTAGGATTTAGCCCACAGAGCTAGAGTTATTACCTATGATGGACAGATACTCCTAGGGGTCTACACCAAGCTACCGGCTGTTGACACTATCTAACACCACTTAGATACTAGGTTGTCATCCTTAGCATGGTGCCAGAGTGTACAAAGGTATTTATAAATATGGAGGCTCTCTAGAAAATAATCTATTCTATCCGCAAGTGCACAGATAAAACACCTCATTGTAGCATTTCACCAGGATAAGTATTCTAGGTATCGTTATTTATAATTTTGCTTAGGAGAAGAGAGGATGAAATTAAAGATAAAATCTATCAAGGCATAGACTAGAGATAAACTTGCAAGAACATGATTACTAATGAAAAACTTGTCACACAGTCACTTACTTTGGGAGGGGGTAAACCATAAAGATAATGATAATGAAGTATAAGTTTATGGGTAATTAACACAACGATTAGAAAATAGACTACTCCTCATATATGTAAGGTGACGTCGGATTAGCTAGAGAATGGATTCTATGTTATCTACTATCTACTAAGTCACAATCTACTCTAGTTATCTACAAGATCATATATAGCATAAAAGACTCTTCATTCATGTATAAGGAACATTGCTAAAGTAAATCAGAACATCGTAAGACTTACTCCGCAATACACATTCTGCCTGTCCTATCAACGGAGGGTGGACTATATAAGAATCAACGAAGCTGTCACTATCGCGAACTACCACACGACCCGGCCAATAGGATACATTTGCAGGTAAATAACATCTAAGCACCACGCCTACATAAGATCTACCACTTAACTCCCACGTGTCAAGAGCTAAGCGCTTTGCAAACTTATACATAAACTCATTATCAATCATAACTATATCAAATATAGAACTAGAGCAAACTAAGAGCATAATAAATAAAGACATAATGTAATGAGAACAAAGTATTAGAGAAAGATATGAAATAATACCAATCTTTATTACCGAAGATCCGAATCCAGAGCGTAGTGCTCTACTTCCCTAATTGCTATCTAATCAATCCTCTAAACTTGAAGGATTAGGGAGTAGCTAATTCTAATTCTCTGTGGGAGAGAGGCTCTAAACCCTAACTTTGATGGCTACCTCTGATAATGATTTCTCCTCTTCTCTTCTCTTCCCCAGGGGTGGAGAGGCCTTAGTTATATAGTCCTTTCAAGTAAATTTGGGCCGTCAGATCAAATCGACATTGATCGCACGGTTTTCCTTGATCCTTTAGGTCGGTGGAGCACGATCCAAGAGTTTGGTTCGGATTGGCCCCGAGACCTGGGCAGGCGCCCAAGGGGGGAGAGCGGGCGCCCTGGCCCCGAGCCCGTCCGGTCTCCCGTTCGTTCCCGTGGCTTCTGGACTCTTCTAGATTGAGAAAAATTGCGCGGCACGTAATTATCTCGTTGTAAGCATGACATGTGGGCCTTCTCTCTTTATTTCCTGATAACCCCCTACAGAAATAGATAAACACCAAAGCTCGTGGAATTCTGTTAGATAAAACCCTAATTCTAGATGTTTGGTGCATATTGATCCTTTTCCATGTTTATTTGATTGCTAAATTTAGTACTTAAGGACCGTCAACAAACTCCCCCAAGCTTACCCTTTGCTCGTCCCTGAACAAACAGCTAACTCAGATGGATCAGGAGTTGCTTCGATGTTTTCTTTCCTGACAGGCACACATGCTTTCATATAAAATTTTTTCCAGATTAGAGTGAAGTGCTATGGAGCTTAGTACCTGCACTTAAATCTTAAGTAATCGAAAGACAAAATAATTAAGTCAAGCACTATTCCTCCTGTCTATACTTCACCTTTCTTCCAGAGTTTTTCATAAGTTTTCAAAATAAAACTCAGAGTTCCCAGCAATGATTCTCTCAAGTCTCTCTATATGTGGTATTTGTGGATCCTTACCAAAATGTCACTTACCTATAGCTAATGAAATATTTAAGTGGAGCTCATAGGAGTGAAAAACAACTCATACATATGTTGTCTAATCGAGCCATGGATCCAAAGGAACTCAACATATAATTAAATCAAGATGTGCATGTGTGGTGGAGTAAATGATAATGATGGTGAAAATGTATAAGTGATAATAAAACTTACTTCTCATTGCTCCTCATATTTCTATCTCTCCTCCTCTTGATCTTTGCTTTGGGAGAACATGGACTATCTTTTTCTTTTCTTATCTTTTTTTCAGGTGGGTAGTAGATACCCCTAATTCTACTGTCAGACACTTGTCCATTTTTTCCGCTCAAGTGGGTATCTTTGTACCCCTAATTCTATTCCGGACACATGTCCATTTTTATCTCTCATCTCACTCTTTTTCTTTCTTTGTCAAGGTTCCGGGCACTTGCCCATTTTTATTTCCTCGCATATTTTTGCATAGCCCATGCCTCTTCTGCATTGAATCTTTTTAGAGAGAGAGAATAACAATACTTGAGACAGTGAGTGATAATATTTTTTAGCAATTTTAATGAATGGTGGTGGATGGTGTAGTAGATGTGTGCAAGTGAATATCTTAATTTAATCACATAAAAAGCTCCTAAGGGTCTACACAGCTCGATCAAACTCAATGTGAATAGTAAAAGATGTTATAGCAAGTATGGCTGTGGTAGGAACTTTGTCATGCTAGGAACTCATCATGTGATTTGTAAGTTTTCAAAATAAATCTCCAAAACTTAGTGTAGTAGGAACAAGATAAACAGCAGCTCAAACTTTATATCATGCCTTTCTCTTACCTAGACTTTAGTTTTATGCTTCCCATAGATAGTAATTTTAGTTTTAGTAATTCCTGGAAGAACTCTAATATAAAAGCTAGGTACTTGAAAGTAAGCAAACACAACAACTGTTCATCATTTCCATCATATATCTTTTTGGTCTTTTTATTTTTTCTAGAGATTAACACTTGGTAGATAAATAAAGCACACTTATCTACACACTCTTTTTATTTTGTTTTCATGTTTGTAGAATGCAGTAATTTAAAGCAAGAAAATATTTATTGGGTTTTCTAAGTTTTTTTTCTTTAAGATAAATAGATACTAACATAGAAAAGAATAAATAAGAAAAGCAAATAAAAACTTACTTGATAAATTGGGGAGGAACTCCCCCAAGCTGGATGTGGATGTCGGTCTTACCCGATGTTCCAGAATCGCATCATGGTGGTGATGTTGTCGTTCATTGTAGCGGTGTCTTGTCTCAATTCTTGTACTGTAGTGGCGTGGTCCTGATTCCATTTTTGTTGTTCTTCTAGGAGTCGTCCATGTTCTGCTTGCGTATCTTGGATGGCGAGGAGGGTGTTGTCGGTACGGGTGAAGAAAGCACCGACCTCTTGGTAGTAGTCATTCGTGAAAGCATAAGAGGCGTCGGAGTAGTGTCCTGCATTGAATTGGGGCGGAGGTCTGGATCCTGAAGCTCCACATGGATCAGTGGAGTACCTGCCCGTATGAAAAGGCGGATTTGTCCACTGGTGATCTTGACTCTCCGGCCATGTCTCCTGTGTTGGTTCTTGTGGTTGCGCATGTTGAACCCATGGGTCTCGAAGGACTCGGGGGTTGTAATCGCTATAATGCAGGTGCGCTGCTTCTTCCGGCCCAAGATCAGCTCCATACCAGGTACGTTCTTGTTGGGTGGTCATCCTTTCAGATGCCACTCGTTGTGGAGCTCTCTGGTTTACCGGTGTCACTGCAATCTCAATCAAATAATTTTGAACAACATAGAGGCCAAGGTTCGGGTTAGGTAACCGAATCTTGCCTTTATTATCATATAACATATACATTACGTTCCCCTCTTTTTTTAACATCTGAGCTTGTCTAAATGTGTCATAGTCATGGTAAACTCGTAACTCATCTATGAATTCCAGTGATGAATTTTCTAGTAAATGAAGATTAGAGGCTAGACGAGTGATAAGTGAAGTACATCCAACTGGTCCCTGAAGACTAGGTATACTAAGCCAATAAGAAACTAAAAGTGTAACAGGTGAAGTGGGTACTTTATTAATAGCAGCATATAAAAGTTGTAAATCTCCTACTCTAACTTTCCTAATATCATCACGATAGAAAAGATTGTACTCAAGCCATTTGTGGAACATCCTAAGAGTGGGGTGTTCCATGTCACTGGTTCGGGCCTGGCTATAAAAATTATCTCTAGATATCTCTCTCCAGAACTGGTGTCTCTCAAAATTGGGTAGGTCGGAGTCAATGTTCAGGATGCATCTTGAAGAGAAACTAAGATGGTCGCTCAGTTCTCTCTGAGACAACATAATCTCCTGTTTGAACATCCGAAAAACAATTCCCCCCTCATAATATTGTAAGGTGCAAAGAAATTCAAGGGTGAGAAGACGAGAACCCATCTCAGTTATGTTCCAAAAATTTGTCCAACCTAACATCTGAAAAATTAAGTCAAATTCAGTATCCATACCTGTTTCTTGTAGCAAGATTGGATCAAGAGTAGGGGTGTGAATGAAATCTTTGTTCTTTAGCTGCTGGTAAACTTCCTTTTCCCTTCGGGTCTTCAGTCCAAGGTCTCCTATCTTGAGGAGGACCTTGACTTGCTGATTAGATGAAGATGACGGAGCTTGTGTGGGCGTCGGGTCGACGCTCATCTCTGATGGATGCGAGTGTCGGGATGAACTCCTTGTACCTATGTTCTTGAGGGCCTTCCCTGTGTTCTTCACCGTCTTAAACATCCTGTAAACAAAGGTTGGTAAAAACACAACTAGTGGAAAATGTGAGAGAAAATGTTAGTGGTCAGCTGTCCGGAATGTCAGTAGTCCAGGGGTTAGTCGTTCAAGACAAGTTTTTATTTTGGCAGAACCTCCCCCTAAACAACTTTTACTTCCGCTTGGACAGCGGGATCACTACTTACTAGGTGAAACTCTCTCTCTCTCACTCAAAAACTACCAACTTCTTTCCCGCTCTTCTCTTTCTCTCTACTCTCTTCTCACTTCACTACAAGAGCTCCTCTGGAAACTGAAACTTGTGTGGTTTTCTGGAAGGCTTGTGTGATGGAGATGGAGGTAGAAGGTGCCTATTTATAGGAGGAAGGAGGGGCAGGGCGGGCGCCCACTTGTGGTGCCCATCCTGGCTGCCCTTTCTCCACTCCCTCCTTTGCTTAACTCTTACGCAAAATAATAGATCATGGGTGGAGGTTGGCCGCTGGAAAAGTGTTGGTGAGTGGAGTTATGTTGGTGGATCAAATAATGTGATGGGATGTGTGTGAGGTGTGGTGTATGACATGTGGGACCAAAGGAGTGTGGGTCATGCTTCTAGAAGATTGCTATAATTAAATATAATGCAGGAAAATTTATGAGAATTAAAACTTATTAAAAATGATCATGGAAAAATATTTTTGTGCCTCCACAATAATAAATATGGGTTGTTACACACCATAAATATTATTTATATGGAGCTTTTTATTATTGTAATAATGCTATGAATGAATATGACTAATGCAAGAATTAATTATGCAAGAAATTAAACAATGCAGATAAATACCGATTTACCTCTCGGTGAGGGTTTGGGATTTTTAGGTCCCCCAAGCTGGACCTCCAAATCTTTTAATCTTCTGAATTACCTTCCTCCGGAGATGGTGTCTCCAGTAGTTCTTCTTCATGAACTTCCTTCACTTTAGGGTCTCTCTCTGGTCTGGGTTTGAATGTGAAGTGTTCTTCTTTTCCATTTATGTTGAACTTGATTTGTCCCTTCCCAACATCAATATGGGCATTGGCGGTGCTCAGAAATAGCCTTCCAAGGATGATGGACACTTTTGAGTCAGGACTCATGTCCAGTACTACGAAGTCTACTAGCACCAGGTGTTGGGTATTCTTAACATCACTACCAAAAGTAGACTTAGTTTTCTAATTCTAATAACGGTGCCAAAAATGCCAAACCTATCCCTCATACCACTTAAGCCAAGTTGTCATCCCCAGCAAGACATGAGAGACGCGGTATTGAAATATGCAATTGCTCATCTAAATAAATAATGAAATGGTATCTGCAAGCGCACAGATTAATACCGATGTAGCATTTTAACCGGGAAGTATTCCAGGTATCATTATTTATATTTTTACCACTGGGAATGGATTAGTAACAATCAATGTTGATTATAGAATAGAATATGAGATTGAGTATCTATCATTGCATGTATAATTGAGAACATTTATCTAACTCTCTCATACAGGGTTAAGTGTCACATAAAGGATATATATAAAGCATGAATAGTGACAAAGATAATTAATCTGATCAGCATAACTAGCCACATAATAAATATGATAAGCACCTCAATTAGATACTCTAGAAAGTCATTAGCATGGTATTAGAACGAACTACAAGAATATTTCCTAAGTTATTCTCAACTATATAGTCTAGCATCATCATAGTTAGTGCAAGCATACTTAGCAATCATTGCAAGACAAGATTACGCCCATGCATAGTGATATTAGCAAGGTAAATGAGAAACATAGCAATCACTCTGTTGATGGTCCTTAATGCTCACATTTAACCATCAACTAATCATGGAAAAGGATCCAAATGCAACCAACACCTAGACTTAGGGTTTTATCTGACAGAATTCTACGAGTTTTGGTGTTTGTCTATTTCTGCAGGGGGTTATCAGGAATTATGGAAGAAAGGCCCACACGTCGGGTTTACATAGAGATATTAACGTGCCGCGCAATTTTCTACCATCTAGAAGACTCCAGAAGCCACGAGAACGAACGGGAGGCCGATCGGGCTCGGAGGCAGGGCGCCCGCCCAACTCTCCTGGGCGCTCGCCCAGCTACAGTGTCCAATTCGGACCCGTTTCGCGTATTATGCTCCACCGACCTAATACTTCAAGGAAAACCACACGATCAATGTCGGTTTGATCCGACGGCCCAGATTCACTTGAAGGGACTATAAAACCAGACCCCCCTGGCCCCTGGAGATCATACCTCTTCTACAGAATCAAAGCTAGGGTTTCAATTCTTCATCCAAGTAGAGAGGATCCCTCTAGTTCTTCTAGTTCTACCTCTAGTTCATCTAGATCTAGTTCTAGTTCATCTAGTTCTAGTTCTAGTTCCTCTAGTTCTAGTTCTAGTTAGTTCTAGTTGTAATCTAGAAAATAGGGAGAGAGAAGAGGAGAGCGGAGGAGGAGCCGGATCTGTCGGATCTCCCTCAACATTGTACTTTTGCAGCAACTGGTTCGTTCTTCATCGTTCTCCAGGTTCTTCAAGTCATAATCCTGAGTTCTTTAATTACTTTTATTTACATTCAAGTTATTTATTGGATTCCCGCTTGCATCAAGTGCTCTAATCTTTGCAACATTAGAGTAGTAATTAATAGATTAGACGTGGTGTTTAGTCTTGCAATTACCTGGAATTGCACCCAATCCTGCGGATTGTTGTGGTAGCCTTAGGGTAGTGACAGCCCTAACAGTCGACGTATTCCACCTCGTTCGGATCGGTGTTTGTAGGACCGTAGTCAGAGCTTCCTAGCCCCCTTCTCATCTCTTTCTGTGGTTAGTGTTCTGATGTCCCGAAATAAATAATCTTGAAGTAATTCTTGATTCTTAGATCAGCTAGAGAACTCTCAGGAAACTTCCTCTCTTCCCACCAAAAAAATAATTATATAGTTATCCTTGGGCGATCTTGAATCTTAATTAGTACACTCACGTTCCCTGTGGAAAATCGATACTCTGGAATACTCCCGGGTGAAGGCTACATCGGTATCCGTGCGCTTGCGGATTTTTTCTGTTTGCGTTTAAAATACCCAACAAGCTTTTTGGCGCCGTTGCCGGGGAACGGTAGCTGTGCTAGTTTCGAACCAAGTCGTCCGTGTATCCTTTTTCTTTTCCTTTTTTACCACACTCACCTTACCATTTTCACCACACCACATGGATTTCACTCCTATCTATAAATTCTTTGCTCCAAAGGGCGAGTTATTAGAGCCACCACCATCATCACATCCAATTCTTACAGATGGCTACGACCTCAGCCCTGATCTAATAGCCATGATTCAGGAGCAACCCTTCTCTGGGCAAGTAGATGAAGATCCATACACCCACCTTAGAGAATTCGAGCAGTTGTGTTCTTGCCAATCTATTTCTGGCATGACACAAGAAACCCTTAAATGGAAATTATTTCCGTTCTCCCTTTTGGGAAGAGCAAAGAAGTGGTATGCTCATTCTGTAGGAGGCGTTAATGGAAATTGGGACGAACTTCGGGACAAATTTTGTCTCGCTTTCTTCCCACTCTTTCGAATCGCTGACCTTAGAATCGAAATTCTTACATTCAAACAAAGAGAGAAGGAAACTTTAGGAGCAGCTTGGGCTAGGTTCACAAGCCTTACCAATTCTGGTCCAAACCTTTCCCTGCCTGACCATGTATTGTACTACCACTTTTATCGTGGTCTAAGCAAGGAGGCTGCTCTTCACCTCGACATTGCTTCAGGAGGCTCATTCACACACAAACTCACAGATGAGGGGAGAGCTATCCTAGAGAGAATCCTTGAAAATACCCCTTACACAGGCATTTATGATGAGTTTCCTGAAGAAGAAGAAGTCGAGCCTGATCCTAAACCAAAAGATGAGGAACTTGCAACCAAGTTAGAAATTCCACCTGACCCACCTATTAATTTGGTTGTAGAGAAACCTCCTGATAAGGGAATGCAAAACCAACTAAGGGATGATAAACCACCACCTTTAGAGCATCCCTTTGAATTTGAGGAAGATCTTTTTGAAGATTATGGAAACACCTCGAATTTTCCTATCCAAACACGACCTCTAGCAAGGACCACTCAATCCATTCTAAGAGTAGAATCTATTGACATAGAACACATCAAAAGCCTTTCGACTATTCTGAGTTATGAATGGCTAACAGAAGCAGAGCTGTCTCCTGAGGTAGCTCGAATCATCACTCCTTCAACCATTCTTCTGTGCCAAATTAGAAGGTCCCCTAGGAAGGTCCACTACAGTCCATATGTTGGGATAAATGTTATTTCCAAGGAGTTAGCTGACACTCTTTATCCCAACGAGTCCATAACCCCATCTCAAAAACTTTTACAAAGTCCATCTGGATTAATTCTAGAAAGCCATGGGGTATTAAGGGCAGTTTCTGTTAGAATCAAGGACTCTGGAATATGTCTAGACTTTCACATTTTTGACATACCAGAGATTCCTCTCTTGATTGGCAGACCAATCATGAAACTTCTACAGGAACAACCACAACGAGGTCATTTAGACTTCAAGGTTGGGAATTCCACTATTGTTGTTCCTCTTGCTAGATCAATTAACACGATAGTGGAACCCAAACTTGACCCAGATCCTATTGAGGAGGTCTTAATGGTGACTCAAGAGGAGATGACCCAACCATTCTTTAATCATGAACACTTTGTTCAAGAAGAAGAAGAGTTGGTAGAACCCGTTGAGCTAGACAAAAATGAACTACCTTCACCTCCTTCGATAGAATTAAAACCTCTTCCTTCTGGCCTTAGATATGTCTTCTTGCACAACAACTCAAAAACTCCAGTAATTATCAGTGACAAGCTTTCCGATTATGAAACACAACAACTTGTCATTGTTCTTGAAAGACATAGATCAGCTTTTGGCTACTCTCTCGAGGATCTCACGGGCATTAGTCCCATTCTCTGCACTCATCGTATCCCTATTGATCCCAATTCTACACCTTCAAGGGAACCACAACGGAGACTTAACAATGCTATGCGAGAGGTTGTTAAGAAAGAGGTCCTCAAACTCTATCATGCTGGGATTATTTATCCTGTGCCACATAGTGAGTGGGTTAGCCCTGTCCAAGTAGTGCCAAAGAAAGGAGGAATGACGGTCGTTAGGAATGAGAAGAATGAACTTATCCCTCAACTAATTGTCACTGGGTGGCGTATGTGTATTGACTATCGAAAACTCAATAAGGCTACAAAGAAAGATCATTTTCCGTTACCCTTCATTGATGAAATGTTGGAACGGCTTGCAAACCACTCTTTCTTTTGCTTCCTTGATGGTTATTCTGGATATCACCAAATCCCAATCCACCCAGATGACCAAGAAAAGACTACCTTTACATGCCCATATGGAACTTATGCATACCGACGAATGTCGTTCGGATTGTGCAATGCTCCAGCTTCTTTCCAACGGTGCATGATGTCTATTTTCTCGGACATGATTGAGAAGATCATGGAGGTTTTCATGGATGATTTTACCGTCTATGGCAAAACCTTTGATCATTGTTTAGAGAATTTAGATAGAGTCTTGCAGCGATGTGAAGAAAAGCACTTAATCCTGAACTGGGAGAAATGCCATTTTATGGTTCAGGAAGGAATAGTGCTAGGACATAAAGTGTCCAAACGTGGTATAGAGGTGGACAAAGCAAAGATTGAAGTTATTGAAAAACTTCCACCTCCCACGAATGTGAAAGGAATTCGTAGCTTTTTGGGACATGCAGGGTTCTATAGACGCTTTATCAAGAACTTCTCTCAAATTGCTAGACCCCTAACTAATCTCCTTGCTAAGGATGCACCTTTCATCTTTAGTAATGAGTGTCATGAATCTTTTCAAACTCTTAAGAAAGCACTCATCTCAGCCCCGATTATCCAACCACCTGATTGGAATCTTCCTTTTGAGATCATGTGTGATGCTAGCGATTTTGCGGTTGGTGCCGTTTTAGGGCAGACCAAGGATAAAAAGCATTATGCCATATCCTACGCTAGCAAAACCTTGTCTGGACCGCAGCTCAATTACACTACAACTGAAAAAGAGCTTTTAGCTGTTGTCTTTGCTATAGACAAGTTTAGATCTTACTTAGTGGGGGCAAAGATAATCATCTATTCAGACCATGCTGCTCTCAAGTACCTCCTCACTAAGAAAGATGCTAAGCCTCGTCTAATTCGATGGATTCTTCTACTCCAAGACTTTGACATAGAAATCTGAGATAGGAAGGGAGTAGAGAATTCTGTAGCCGACCACTTATCTAGGCTTCAATATAAGGAAACACATGATGAGCTTCCCATAAATGACTACCTAAGGGATGACACCCTGCTTAAGATAACACATGCAGATCCATGGTACGCAGACATCGTAAACTTTATAGTAAAAGGCTATGTCCCACCTGGTGCAAACAAAAGGAAGTTGCTTCACGATAGTCGTTTCCACCTGTGGGATGAGCCATATCTTTTTCGAGTCTGCGCTGATGGACTCTTGAGAAGGTGTGTTCCTATGGCTGAGGCTACTCAAATTATGGAAAGATGTCATGCCTCGCCATATGGAGGACACTACGGAGCATTCCGGACACATGCTAAAATTTGGCAAAGTGGCTTTTTCTGGCCAACGATGTATGAAGATACAAAGGACTTTGTCAGGAGATGCCACCGATGTCAAAAACATGGAAATATCAACTCACGAAATGAAATGCCTCTCACAAACAATCTTCAAGTAGAACTTTTCGATGTATGGGGCATTGATTTCATGGGGCCATTCCCTATGTCCGGGAATTGCGAGTATATCTTAGTAGCTGTGGACTACGTGTCCAAATGGGTAGAAGCCCTACCTTGTTGGTCAGCTGATTCAAAACATGGCAAGAGAATGTTCCATGAAGTAATCTTTCCTCGCTTTGGTATACCCCGGATAGTTATAAGCGATGGAGGTTCTCACTTCATCGACAAAATCTTCTAGAAGTACCTAGCCGATCATGGAGTTCGACACAACGTCGCAACACCATACCATCCTCAGACTAGCGGTCAAGCCGAAACATCTAACAAACAAATCAAAAATATTTTACAAAAGACCGTAGATGAGATGGGTAATGGGTGGAAGGACAAACTTCCTGATGCACTTTGGGCATATAGAACTGCATTCAAAACACCCATAGGCATGTCACCTTATCAACTTGTATATGGAAAAACTTGTCACTTGCCTGTGGAAGTAGAGTTTAAGGCTCATTGGGCACTTAAGAAATGGAACATGGATCTCCACCTCGCTAGCGAGAATCGTCTGATGCAACTATCGGAGCTAGAAGAATGGAGAGAGAAAGCCTACCACAATTCAAGGATCTATAAAGAGAGAACAAAACGATGGCATGATAAGAGAATCAAGCACAAGGAGTTTAAGCCTGGAGATAAGGTTCTACTATTCAATTCAAGAGTTAAGCTCTTTGGGCATGGTAAGCTACGAAGTAAGTGGGATGGACCATACAAGGTTATTGACACTTCAACTCATGGAGCCATTACCATCCAAGATGACATAGGTAACACTTTTAAGGTAAATGGTCAACGCTTGAAAATCTATCTCGAGCCACAAAACAACCTGGTAGAGGAACTTGATGTGATTGAGTTCATAGAATTCTCATATTAAGCTCTCATAAGCTCTAGACAATTACCTAACCCTTAACATGCTCCACAAGTTTTGTTGTCTATTTGGGTTGTGCAGGATTTTGAGGCTTAAGAAGAGTGAGACCAAACATGCTGGCTACAAGAGTGAACGACTATGTCAACATCCAGCTTGGGGGAGGCACCCCCACGTGTATCTAGATAAGTATTACTTTTCTTTCTTGGTTTTATTTACTAGTATTCATAAATAAAAAAAATGCATAACCATGAAACCAAACAAAGTTTTTCTTTTGAGTAATATACAATAGTTTTGTGTAATCCTAAGTTTTAAATAAAATAAAAAGAAAGTTTGATTCAAGTCTAGGTAATTGACAAACATGATATGAGAAGGTCTGAGCTACTATTTAACTTGTTTCAAGTTTTGCTAGAGTTCTGGAGATTTTATCTTTTGAAAATCTAAAAATTCATAAAAAAATATGAGATCATAATACCTAGAGTCTTATAAGATATAAATATTAAAACTGTGGGCACTTGCTTTGTTCAAGCCATTGTCAATTCTTGTAGTTTTGGTTGAGAGAATTATCATGCTCCAAAGATCAAGATCTTTTTGTTTTAAAAATATAAAAGATTCACTCTTCCGAAGTATTATTGCGTTAGAGGCATGGGACTATGCAAAAATTTGATTCAAAAGAAAAAAAAGAGTGAGACGAGAGGTAAAAATGGACAAGTGTCCGAAGTAGAATTAGGGGTACAAAGATACCCACCTGAGTGGAAAAAATGGACATGTGTCCGACAGTAGAATTAGGGGTACTTGCTGCCCACTTGAAAAAAAAGAGAGACTGAAAAAAAAGAGAAAAAAAATGATAGCCCATGGTCCCTCTAATAAGCAATATGCCAGTAAGAGATGACAAACTTTTCAAAAAGGTCAAAGGTCTTGATCTAGGAGTATGACATTCCTCTCCCTTACTCCGAGCGTTGACATAGCAAAATGCAAAGTAAGTATGCTAAAACTTTTAAAGCTCTACTTATATATCTTTCGAGAAGAAGGCAAATGCCTCAGTTTTATTTTGCAGACTTATAAAAAAACTCCAGAACAAAGGTAAGACAGAAGAACTTAAGACATAGTGCTTGACTAGATCGTTCTGTTTTTCAATCACTTAAGACCTTAGTAATAACTTAAAAAACCTGTAGTAAAAGGCATAAAAGTAACCCCTGATTTCTTGCTGATTTTAGCTTTGCTCAGGGACAAGCAAAGGTTAAGCTTGGGGGAGCTTGTTGATGGTCCTTAACGCTCACATTTAACCATCAACTAATCATGGAAAAGGATCAAAATGCAACCAACACCTAGACTTAGGGTTTTATCTGACAGAATTCCATGAGTTTTGGTGTTTGTCTATTTCTGCAGGGGGTTATCAGGAATTATGGAAGAAAGGCCCACACGTTGGGTTTACATAGAGATATTAACGTGCCGCGCAATTTTCTACCATCTAGAAGACTCCAGAAGCCACGAGAACGAACGGGAGGCCGATCGGGCTCGGAGGCAGGGCGCCCGCCCAACTCTCCTGGGCGCTCGCCCAGCTACAGTGTCCAATTCGGACCCGTTTCGCGTATTATGCTCCACCGACCTAATACTTCAAGGAAAACCACACGATCAATGTCGGTTTGATCCGACGGCCCAGATTCACTTGAAGGGACTATAAAACCAGACCCCCCTGGCCCCTGGAGATCATACCTCTTCTACAGAATCAAAGCTAGGGTTTCAATTCTTCATCCAAGTAGAGAGGATCCCTCTAGTTCTTCTAGTTCTACCTCTAGTTCATCTAGATCTAGTTCTAGTTCATCTAGTTCTAGTTCTAGTTCCTCTAGTTCTAGTTCTAGTTAGTTCTAGTTGTAATCTAGAAAATAGGGAGAGAGAAGAGGAGAGCGGAGGAGGAGCCGGATCTGTCGGATCTCCCTCAACATTGTACTTTTGCAGCAACTGGTTCGTTCTTCATCGTTCTCCAGGTTCTTCAAGTCATAATCCTAAGTTCTTTAATTACTTTTATTTACATTCAAGTTATTTATTGGATTCTCGCTTGCATCAAGTGCTCTAATCTTTGCAACATTAGAGTAGTAATTAATAGATTAGACGTGGTGTTTAGTCTTGCAATTACCTGGAATTGCACCCAATCCTGCGGATTGTTGTGGTAGCCTTAGGGTAGTGACAGCCCTAACGGTCGACGTATTCCACCTCGTTCGGATCGGTGTTTGTAGGACCGTAGTCAGAGCTTCCTAGCCCCCTTCTCATCTCTTTCTGTGGTTAGTGTTCTGATGTCCCGAAATAGATAATCTTGAAGTAATTCTTGATTCTTAGATCAGCTAGAGAACTCTCAGGAAACTTCCTCTCTTCCCACCAAAAAAATAATTATATAGTTATCCTTGGGCGATCTTGAATCTTAATTAGTACACTCACGTTCTCTGTGGAAAATCGATACTCTGGAATACTCGCGGGTGAAGGCTACATCGGTATCCGTGCGCTTGCGGATTTTTTCTTTTTGCGTTTAAAATACCCAACACACTCCCGTATAATAATATTGCTCTACCAGCCCAATACACGAGAGGGGGACTATATAAGAATCAATGAAGCTGTCACTATCACGAACTACCCCACGATGTGGCATATTGGGTACAATCGCAGATAAATACGGTATAAGCACCACGCCTACACAATATCTATCATTTACCCATGGATCCGATGGATAAACGCTATAAGCATGTATATAATTCCAATCTAACTAAGCCAAGCATATAACCTTGATAAACTAAGAACAATATAATCTTGAATATAAACAAGTAGAGCAAAGTCATAAGCAATATATTGAAGTAGAACAAAGTCATATTCATAATATTGAAGAACAAAGATGATTAGAGAACAATTAGAAGAACAATTAGAGAATTACCAAGAATCCTCTTGACAGATCTGGAAACCAATCGAAGATTGACTCCTTCTAGTTCTAATCCTATGTAGCTATGCTAATCTAGATGTCTAATTGATGTGGTGGCTCTAGGCTTGATCAGAGGCTTCTTCTCCCTTGATGAATAATGAATTAGGGTTGAGAGGCTCTCTCCTCCAGGGGCCAGGGGGTCTGGTTTTATAGTCCCTCCAAGTGAATATGGGCCGTTGGATCAAACCGACATTGATTGAACGGTTATCCTTGATCCTTTAGGTCGGTGGAGATTGATCCCGAAAGAGAGTCCTAATTGGACTCAGCAGGTGGGCAGGCGCCCAGGGCCAGGCCCCGTTCAGCCTCCGCTTCGTTCCCGTGGCTTCTGGAGTCTTCTAGATGTAAGATAATTGCACGGATCGTTGATATCTCTATGTAATCCCGATGTGTGGCCCTTTCTTCCGTATTTCCTGATAACTCCCTGCAGAAATAGACAAACACCAAAACTCGTGGAATTCTGTCAGATAAAACCCTAAGTCTGGATGTTGATTTCATTTGGATCCTTTTCTTTGTTTATTTGATAATTAAATTTGATACTTAAGGACTGTCAACAAACTCCCCCAAGCTTACCTCTTGCTCGTCCCTGCACAAGGATAGACTCACTGATGGATCAGAAGTTGCTGCAATGCTTTTAAAAAATTGACGGTACACATGCTTTTAAATAAGATCTTATCTCTGAGTTAGAGTAAACTGTCAAGACTTAAAACTTACTTACTTTACCTTTCACCATGGGACTTGTAACCGTCACTTCTGTCTTGAGTAGTTAAAAGATAGAACGGTCTAATCAAGTGCCATGTCTCTTATTCTTGATCAGCTATAGCTCTGGAGTTTTTGTAAATTTTCAAATAAAACTCAGAGATTCCTTGTATGACTCTCTCAAATCTCTCTTTTCTGGTATTTCTGGATCCTTACCAAGGCAGTGATGGTATATGCCTTCTCTCAATATATGTGGTATTTGTGGTATAAGGCATAGTGATATTGCCTTCTCTCTCACCCTACTCTAATAAGGCTTTAATATCTGGAGCTCATAGGTGGGAGATAAAATATACATACTTACAAGATATTTATTGCATAGTCAAACCATGGATCCAAAGAAACAAGTCAATAAATCAAATCAAGATGTGCATGTGTGGCGAATGAATGGTGTATGGTGATGATGGTAATAACAATGGTGAAAGTCTAATTCTACTTTTGCTCTTTGAGGGGATATATACCTTTCTTGCTCTTTTGAAACTTTAGGAAAATGAGATGCTCTATATTTTCTTTTTCTTTCCTCTCAGGTGGGTATTTTGTACCCCTAATTCTACTGTCGGACACTTGTCCATTTTTACCTCTCGTGTCACTTTTTCTTTTCTTTCGAGGTTCCGGGCACTTGCCCCTTTTTATTTCCTCGTATCTCTTTTTTTTTTCTTTTTTTTCCTTTTTTATTTTAGAGCACTCATATCATGAGATAATATAGCAAGTGGTAGTAACCAAGATAACTTGAGCATTTATTTCATAGGAGAAAAACAGAAATATTTTTGGCTATTCTCTCTCGGATTAGGAGTAGAATATTTTTAGGTGGTTCTGGAGATGGAAATGGGTGGATATATGTGGATGGTACTTCCGGAGTAGAAGCAGCATATGTGAGTGAACGTAAAAATGAATCTTGATTTAACCACATGACAAGCTCCTAAGGGTCTACACAGCTTGACCACACTTAATGCTCACAAGCAGTAAAAAGTAAATGTGTGGCTCATAGTCTAGCAAGCATGTATATATGGCTGTGGTAGGAATTTAAACCCTCATCATACAGAAACTCATCATGTAATATTTTAAAGATTTTAAAAGATAAAATTCTCCAGAATTTCTAGCATCTCTAGGAACAGATAAACAACAGCCCAACCTCCCCATATCGTATCCGTTAACAACTTAGACTTCAGATCAAGTTTTCATCCCACAAGTTTAGGTTTAGAGCAAGCTTTAAATTATAACAGTTATATCTAAACTAGTGAGAGAACTTCAAATTTGCAAATTAGGCAGAGCAACTATTCATCATATGGTAGAGTTTTATTTAGATACAGTTTAGCATAGCCACTTTATTTATTTCTTAAACACACTAAGCAGAAGACATATATTTATATAGGCACAAAATCTTTATTTGGTTTTTTATGGTTTATGTATATTTATATTCTAATATAATATAAGTGTAAAGATAGATAGAAATACTTATCAGGATAAATGGGGGTGCTCTCCCCCAAGCTAAATTTTGACGTAATTTCTCTTGATGTAGATAGCAGGTGGCAGAGGTGTATTTGAAAGTCGGCAGTATCCTTTTAGCGATTAGAATGTCCTCCGTCTGCTAGTCTTCTTGATTCTTAAATTCTTTGGAGCTCAAATAGACAACAAAGCTTATGGAACTAATTAAGTGTTAGCATAAATATCTAGTCTTTATCATGTTGAGCCTCCTTAATAAATGTTACTCCCTATTTTTATATTTTCATTTTATAAAGTAGAAAAGAAATATTTATTTTATTTTTATGCCACCACAGTGAATGTACTTATGGGTTTTATGCCACTTGTATACTCATATGGGGCTTACTGTTTTTAACATTTTTTTATTTTCTTTTTAGAATAGTATGAACATAATTAATTAAGTAAACTATTTTAAATAATTAAAAGGGAAAGGATAACTACCAAGTTTACCTCTTGGCAAGGCGTTCGGTGTTTTTAAGTCCTCCGAACGGGACTCTCCGTTTTCTTCAGTTGTCCTGGGATTCGTTGGATGGCGAAGTCGGTACTTTCGGCGGCGCCTCTTCTTCATGTATAATTATCTTTTCTCTCCACACCTGACTTGGTGCTTCGGTCTCCTCAGGATAATTCTGTTTAAACTGTACGTCTTCTGAACTTACCACTTCTCCTTCATAGTCTGCCCATCCGTCCTTGATGATTTGCCTCCTCTGGTTGCGGTTGCGTCGTTTTCTGACCTGCTTAGAGTCTTCAACGATATAGTTAGGGTCAGTAAAATAGCGGCGTACCTTCTCTGAGAGGAAGTGCATATGGACTTTTCCAGTTCCAATGTAGATAATTGCTTTAACGGTGCTGAGGAACAGTCTTCCAAGGATGATGGGTGGATCGTATTCGTCTTCTCCCATGTCAATAACCTGAAAGTCTGTGTAGACAAAATAATCGTCTATTTTGACAGGGACATCAGTTACTGTACCTTTAACCTTTCGAAATGTCTGATCTGCCATCTGGAGCTGAATGTATGTTGGTTTTAGAGGCATGGTTCCGAACAAGAGCCGATAGGTGACTGCGGAGTTGTATCCATTTATGGAGCAATAGATGCTTGGCATTCCTGGGTCGTCCTTTTTGGTCAGAAATGGTGACTTAAGTTGATGATCTTGACCTCCTTGAACTGCAGTGACCATCTTAGCTGACTCGGTCCACACTTGCTTGTTCCTGTTCCTCCTGTTGGTCCTCTTCCTTGGTTCATGTCGAGATTGTTTTGGGATTTGTGTAGTCTTGTTCTTGAAGAAAAATGTCTCCTTTCTCCCTTTGATGTAGAAACTGATCTTGACAGCACTAGCGTAGATGACAGCTCTCGAGGTGTTTAAGAATGGCCTCTCTAAGATGATGGGTGCCCTCTCATCATTACCGGTCTCTGTCACCACGAAGTCTGCTAGGGCGTACAAGGTACCAACTCAGACATAAAGATTCTTCAATATTCCCTTTGGGAAAGTTAACGCCTGATCTGCAAACTGCAAACACATGGTTGTTTCTAATAAAGGATATGTAAAGAATTTTTCATAGAGTACCCTAGGCATAATATTGACACTAGAGCCAAAGTCGCAGAGTGCTTCTGGGACGTCCACCATGCCGATGGAGATCGGGATGACGGGGTGTCCTAGATCGCCTCTCTTGACTAGCAGAAGGTCAGTAGTGAATTCAGTGATGGGGTTACTTCAGTTATTACCTGCATCAAACATGTCTACAAGATTTGCAGATTCTAATCCTTCCGGTTGTGATGGTATACCGGGGTTAGTAGCAGGAACAGCAGTAGCTATTTGATTTAACTAGGGTTCAATCATTTTATTAAAGCTAATTTGATTCTTGATGGCAGTAGAGAAATTATCCATTCTATTATTTATATTTTCTAGCATTTTATCATTAGATGTCAATTTCTTAGATAGGTTATCCATTAGCTTTCCTTGATTAGACACTAACTCTCTCAGAGGTGGAAAATTATTATAATTGTTAGAATTCTTACCTTGATAATTACCTGAGTAGTTAGGCCTCTGTTGATTCCAACCTTGATTTTGTTGAGGACGGTTGTAGTAGTAGTTGTTGTTGTTGTTGATGTAGTTCACATCCTCAAGCATCTCAGGGCAGTGATTGCCTGAGTGTCCAGTGTCTCCACACTCCTCACAAGTCATGTGAGAGTCGTAGATGTGCATAACTTCTTTCTTATCTCCAGCTCTATCATCGAGCTTCTTCATGAGCAGGTCTAGCTTTGCAGACAGCATGTCTACCTCCTTGAGCTGATGCATACCTCCACCTTTCTTGCGTGTCTAGGTCCTCTCTTCATTCCAGCTTTGGTTGGATGCCATCTTCTCCACAAGAGCTGTGGCTTGTGGTATGGTGAGTGATAAGAATGCTCTTCCAGCTGCAGCATCCATGGTTTCTCGAGCACTATTGTTGAGCCCATGATAAAACGTCTGCATCAGTAGCCAACTCTCCATTCCATGATGGGGACATTCTAGGATGTAGTCTTGGAAGCGCTCCCATGCTTCTGGAACGGATTCATCATGTTGTTGCTGAAAATTTGTAATCTTCCCACGGAGAGCATTGGTCTTGCCCATGGAAAAGAACTTAGCCATAAAGTTCATGGAGCGTAAAACCACTCCTTCGCTCTCCCTAATAGTGAGAATGGGAAGAGGCGAAGTAGTATAGCATCTCTGGGGACTTCTGATATGGTAAATGTGCTGCATATCTCCAGGAAGTGTTGGAGATGGGCACTAGCATCTTCGTGTGCCTTCCCACAGAACTGGTTGGATTGCACCATGTTGATAAGTCTAGGCTTGAGTTCAAAGTTGCCGTCGATCTCTACAGCAGGTCCAATACGGATGTTGTCTGTAGTGCGAGCTGAGAACTCGCGGATTGATTTGTTCGCCATGGCTTCGACTTCTGAAGACAAGTTCCGGTGAAATTCTTGATTGGATGAAGCTTATTCCTGAAGTTTTGATGATCTCTTCTTGATCTTGGCTCTTGTTTTTCTGAATAATGCTTCGGGTTTGTCAACAAAATTTCCTAGAAGATGTCTTCTATTCATACATTCCCCTGCATAAGATAAAATAGAAAAATATCGAGGTAAAACTGTATGAGAGAATCGATAAGCTCAATCATATTAGTGATGCGAATGATGACTCAAAATCCAATATTCATTCCTGATTAGTAATCAACCTTCTCTGGCAACGGCGACAAAAATGCTTGTTGGGTATTCTTAACATCATTACCAAAAGTAGACTTAGTTTTCTAATTCTGATAACGGTGCCAAAAATGCCAAACCTATCCCTCATACCACTTAAGCCAAGTTGTCATCCCCAGCATGACATGAGAGACGCGGTATTGAAATATGCAATTGCTCATCTAAATAAATAATGAAATGGGATCTGCAAGCGCACAGATTAATACCGATGTAGCATTTTAACCGGGAAGTATTCCAGGTATCGTTATTTATATTTTTACCACTGGGAAGGGATTAGTAACCATCAATGTTGATTATAGAATAGAATATGAGATTAAGTATCTATCATTGCATGTATAATTGAGAACATTTATCTAACTCTCTCATACAGGGTTAAGTGTCACATAAAGGATATATATAAAGCATGAATAGTGACAAAGATAATTAATCTGATCAGCATAACTAGCCACATAATAAATATGATAAGCACCTCAATTAGATACTCTAGAAAGTCATTAGCATGGTATTAGAATGAACTATAAGAATATTTCCTAAGTTATTCTCAACTATATAGTCTAGCATTATCATAGTTAGTGCAAGCATACTTAGCAATCATTGCAAGACAAGATTACGCCCATGCATAGTGATATTAGTAAGGTAAATGAGAAACATAGCAATCACTCCCCTATAATAATATTGCTCCACCAGCCCAATACACGAGAGGGGGACTATATAAGATTCAATGAAGCTGTCACTATGACGAACTACCCCACGATCTGGCATATTGGGTACAATCGCAGATAAATACGGTATAAGCACCACACCTACACAATATCTATCATTTACCCATGGATCCGATGGATAAACGCTATACGATCCTAAGCATGTATATAATTCCAATCTAACTAAGCCAAGTATATAACCATGATAAACTAAGAACAATATAATCTTGAATATAAACAAGTAGAGCAAAGTCATAAGCAATATATTGAAGTAGAACAAAGTCATATTCATAATATTGAAGAACAAAGATGATTAGAGAACAATTAGAAGAACAATTAGAGAATTACCAAGAATCCTCTTGACAGATCCGGAAACCAATCGAAGATTGACTCCTTCTAGTTCTAATCCTATGTAGCTATGCTAATCTAGATGTCTAATTGATGTGGTGGCTCTAGGCTTGATCAGATGCTTCTTCTCCCTTGATGAATAATGAATTAGGGTTGAGAGGCTCTCTCCTCCAGGGGCTAGGGCGTCTGGTTTTATAGTCCCTCCAAGTGAATATGGGTTGTTAGATCAAACCGACATTGATTGAACGGTTATCCTTGATCCTTTAGGTCGGTGGAGATTGATCCCGAAAGAGAGTCCTGATTGGACTCAGTAGGTGGGCGGTCGCCCTGGTCATCTAGGCGGGCACCCAGGGCCAGGCCCCGTTCGGCCTCCGCTTCGTTCCCGTGGCTTCTGGAGTCTTCTAGATGTAAGGTAATTGCGCGGCTTGTTGATATCTCTATGTAATCCCGACGTGTGGGCCTTTCTTCTGTATTTCCTGATAACCCCCTGTAGAAATAGACAAACACCAAAACTCGTGGAATTCTGTAAGATAAAACCCTAAGTCTGGATGTTGATTTCATTTGGATCCTTTTCTTTGTTTATTTGATAATTAAATTTGATACTTAAGGACCGTCAACACCAGGAAATCTCTTTTGGGTATGGGGGATCCCTGGTGGCTTTGCCCCTCTAGTAGTTATATTCTTTACCTGCTCAATGTTAGTGGCAACAGGCAGTGCAGCAGCTAGCTTTATTAATTTAAGCTCTACCCTTTTATTAAGAGTGTTTTGCTCATCAATGGTAGTTAATAGAAAATCCATTTTATTGTGTATGTCTTTTAAAGATGCTTCATTTGTGTCTAACCTTTGTTTAACTTCATTGTTAGTTTTGGTTTATTGAGCAATTATCTCTTTTAATGAAAGTTGCTTGAAAGTATTACCTGAATTCATACCTTTGCTATTAGGTTGACTCAAGGTAGGTTGATATGTGTATGCTGTCTCAATGGCCCATTGATCTTCTTTGAACTTGGCCCTCTAGTCAATCCAATGGAGCAAATTTTCCATCTTGGTTGATAATGCTTTTACTTCTTCTAGTATTTCTTCAGTTTGATGACATTGTTGAGCTTCATCTTGGAACCAGCTTTGGTTTTCTGCTATCTTATCTAAAAGTATCTCTGCTTTTCCAATTGTAAGCTCCAAGAATGATCCTTTAGCAGATGCATCTAGGCACTCAGGAGCCTTCTGGGTTAATCCATGGTAGAAGGTCTGCATAAGTAACCACGTGGCCATTCCGTGGTGAGGACAATCTGATATGTATCCTTGAAAATGCTCCCATGCTTCTGAAATGGTTTCTGTCTTCTGCTATTGGAAACTGACAATATTTCCTCTCAAGGCAGTTGTTTTGCCTATAGGGAAAAACTTTGATAGAAAGGCATCTGACAAGTTCGTCCAGTTGTTGATGTTATCTTGATGAGTGTAGAACCACTTCCTCACTTTCCCTTCTAGTGAGAATGGAAAAAGGCGAAGCAGTATGATGTCTTTGTCGACTCCGTTGATGTGGATTGTGCTTCCAAACTCTAAGAAATTCTGCAAGTGTGCACTAGCATCTTCATGTGCCTTTCCACTGAATTGTGTAGCTTGTACCAAATTGATGAGGCTTGACTTGAGCTCGAACTCGGATGCTCCTTCTTCTACTGCAAATCTTGGACCAGTTGGAATGTTCTCAAGACTTGGAGCAGAGAATTCTTATAGGGTCTTCTGTGCCATAGCTTCAGCAATTGGTAGCTAGCTTCTTCTTCTCTTGATTGCTTTGGTTCTGATGATGAAGAGTTGAATGTACCCAAAGTCAATCCTGATATACCCTGTATAAAAATATAAACATAGAAAAACAACAGAGTGAACCTGCCAAAGCAGAGGTGCCTTGTTATGATTTCTCACTTAGTAGTTGTTTTATGCAATTATTTCTCTATAGTCTAGTCTAATATTTTATATGAATAACCTTGACTGATTTCTGACTTTCCTTACCGTTCCTATGTGTTTCCCTTTTGCTCCCCGTTTTTGTGTGTTCCCCGGCAACGGCGCCAGAAATGCTTGTTGACACTATCTAACACCACTTAGATACTGTCATCCCCAGTATGGTGCTAGAGTGTACAAAGGTATTTATAAATATAGAGGCTCTCTAGAAAATAATCTATTCTATCAGCAAGCGCAAAGATAAAACACCTCATTGTAGCATTTCACCAGGATAAGTATTCTAGGTATTGTTATTTATAATTTTTCTTTGGAGAACAGGGGATGAAATTAAAGATAAAATCTATCTAGGCATAGACTAGAGATAAACTTGCAAGAACATGATTACTAATGAAAAACTCATCACACAGTCACTTACTTTGGGAGGGGGTAAACCATAAAGATAATGATAATGAAGTATAAGTTTATGGGTAATTAACACATCGATTAGAAAATAGACTACTCCTCCTATATGTAAGGTGACGTCAGATTAGCTAGAGAATGGATTCTAAGTTATCTACTATCTACTAAGTCACAATCTACTCTAGTTATCTACAAGATCATATATAGCATAAAAGACTCTTCATTCATGTATAAGGAACATTACTAAAGTAAATCAAAACATCGTAAGACTTACTCCGCAATACACATTCTGCCTGTCCTATCAACGGAGGGTGGACTATATAAGAATCAACGAAGCTATCACTATCGCAAACTACCACACGACCCGACCAATAGGATACATTTGAAGGTAAATAACATCTAAGCACCACGCCTACATATGATCGACCACTTAACTCCCACGTGTCAAGAGCTAAGCGCTTTGCAAACTTATACATAAACTCATTATCAATCATAACTATATCAAATATAGAACTAGAGCAAACTAAGAGCATAATAAATAAAGACATAATGTAATTAGAACAAAGTATTAGAGAAAGATATGAAATAATACCAATCTTTATTACCGAAGATCCGAATCCAGAGCGTAGTGCTCTACTTCTCTAATTTCTATCTAATCAATCCTCTAAACTTGAAGGATTAGGTAGTAGCTAATTCTAATTCTCTATGGGAGAGAGGCTCTAAACCCTAACTTTGATGGGTACCTCTGATAATGATTTCTCGTCTTCTCTTCTCTCCCCCAGGGGTGGAGAGGCCTTGGTTATATAGTTCTTTCAAGTGAATTTGGGCCGTCAGATCAAACCGACATTGATCGCACGGTTTTCCTTGATCCTTTAGGTCGGTGGAGCATGATCCAAGAGTTTGGTTCGGATTGGCCCCGAGACCTGGGTGGGCGCCCAAGGGGGGAGGGCGGGCGCCCTGCCCCCGAGCCCGTCCGGTCTCCCGTTCGTTCCCGTGGCTTCTGGACTCTTCTAGATTGAGGAAAATTGCGCGGCATGTAATTATCTTGTTGTAAACATGACATGTGGGCCTTCTCTCCATATTTCCTGATACCCCCCTGCAGAAATAGATAAACACCAAAGCTCGTGGAATTCTGTCAGATAAAACCCTAATTCTAGATGTTTGGTGCATATTGATCCTTTTCCATGTTTATTTGATTGCTAAATTTAGTACTTAAGGACCGTCAACACCGGCATAGCCTGAAAAATTTTACCGTATGCTCTCGCGTTGCATGTAGGAATTACTATCTTACTAAGTATGCAAATTTCTTCTCTGTGTTAACTTTCGTGGCTTACCGCTGCCGATGTTCTGAATTGCTAATGTGACGTTGCCATAGGTACAACTTTGACTTCATCCGTGGCGTGTCCCTTGACATGGTCTGGTTCTAGTGGACACCGGTGGTCAGCATTTGAGCAAGCATGCAGTGCAAGGTGAAGCTAGAAAGGGAGTAGGGAAAAAAGATGCCCAAAAAACATAACAAAAAGGAGAAATCAAAGAAGAAGCTTTATAGCCTGGCTAACCACCATTCATAGACATGTTCTAATGCAAAATCCTATGCTATGCTAGGATGTGTGGCTACGTACATTCATGCGTGTGTGCAGGTGGTTTAAAAGGAGCGGGGGATGCAAAGAGACAAATCGCCCTACTGCATAATAATAAATTTAAAAGTTTAAGGCTTCAATCCTTCAAGGCGTCAAGCCTGTTGTTGCTGCATGCCAACACATTAGATGATACACAAAAGATTAAAAGAACATCTGACCCTAGTTCCACCTTCTAGTCCTCCACTCCTCCATAGTCCATACACTGCAATAAGAATCAATTGTTCAAATGTGGGCACAACAACATATTTGAATGAAAACTCCATTCATACTTGACATACCTTTTAAGTTTTGGGCACTGCATGACGAGTAATGAGCATGGAGCGATGTGTTTGGAAGCCCTGACACCCAACACTGCAAGACAATAAAACCCTAGAAACCTTAAACCATAACTCTATAGCATATATATGTTTTGACTTTGTTCAAAGGCATGGTGGTCACTCTACTTCGTAGATCCCCATTCCATTAATAGTAGATTCTCATAAACATTGAGAACATAAAACGGTCTATACTCGAGAGAGGTGCTATAGAGAATGAGGCATTTGATATGATATGAAAAGAAGTGTAGAGGTGCCCACAAAGGAGTTGGATGAGGATAAATATAAACCCCCTCTCTACTCTTTTTTATACTAGTGGAATAGGGTTTAGGGTCTAACTTAGCTACTGAAAAGAATCTAAAGTAGGTGGTGAGAAGAAGCTTCTATCAGATAAAGTGGATAAATTATCACAAGTACTTATTACGGAACCTTATGTGATGAATAATCACAAAACTTCTATGATGAGGCTTGTCTAGGACAATGTAGAGTCATCTGACTACTTGTTCTTATTGATTTCATGCATCTTTAGATTTTTCTCAAAGGTATGATGGTTACTCTACTTCGTAGATCCATCACTAGCGCTAGGGTGCTTGTCGGTGAGGTTAACATGTACTAAGACATCACAACAAACTAATAAACTACAAAGTACAACACCCTTTTACCCTATTTACCATTGTTGACGGTCCTTAAGTATCAAATTTAATTATCAAATAAACAAAGAAAAGGATCCAAATGAAATCAACATCTAGACTTAGGGTTTTATCTGACAGAATTCCACGAGTTTTGGTGTTTGTCTATTTCTGCAGGGGGTTATCAGGAAATACGGAAGAAAGGCCCACACGTCGGGATTACATAGAGATATTAATGTGCCGCGCAATTATCTTACATCTAGAAGACTCCAGAAGCCACGGGAAGGAAGCGGAGGCCGAACGGGGCTAGAGGCAGGACGCCCGCCCTCCTGCCCTGGGCGCCCGCCCTGACTTAGAGCCCAATCTGGAATCTTTCTCTCGGGAGATCTCCACCGACCTAAAGGATCAAGAATAACCGTTCAATCAATGTCAGTTTGATCCAACGGCCTAGGTTCACTTGAGGAGACTATATAACCAGACCCCCTGGCCCCTAGAGGAGGCACCCCTTGATCATTATTCATTATTCATTGACAGAGCAAAAGCTAGGGTTTAGAGATGAGAGCTCTCCTCTCTTCTCTAAACTAGAGTAGATCTAGATAGTAGCAAGATGGAGAGCGAAGGAGGATTAGAGGAGAGGCCGGCCTGTCGGTTCTTCCTCCGGTTGTACTTCGTCATGATCAAGCTCTAATCAAGCTTGCTCATGGGATGACTCTGGTAATCTACTTCTAATTCATTATGCAATTACTAATTATGTATGTTCTGGTTCATAACTCTTTTGAGTATTATAATCTATAGGACGCTATAGGTGAGAGTTGTAGTATAGGTGTAAGCGAGGTGCTTAGATCTAGATTACTTGTGGATATCCCCTGTCTAGCTGGATCGTGTGGTAGGCCACGTAGGTGACAGTTACGTTGGTCCTCTATAGTCCACCTCTCGTTAGCAGGATGGGTAGGGTTTATCGGCCTAAGGATAAGCATCCTTTGTGGTGTACTCTTATCACGTGGTTCGTCCCAGACATAGACATACCCCTTTGAAGTAGAGAAACCATAGTTATACTCTCTATTCTGCTACCATCGCCCATATACTAAATTGCTCTACTCTCTATTCCCATATTATCACTCACTGTTATCTTACCTTTAATATTGTTCTTATTCAATTCTATCATCTTTCCTATTTACACCTATCTATCTATCTTGGTTAAGTTAGAGCGTAGTTGGTTCTCCCGTTTTCCTGTGGATACGATAAAACCTTTAACCGGGTAAAAGCTTCAACGGTATCTGTGCGCTTGCGGATTATCTATGTGCGTATAAATACCATAGTACACTCTAGTGCCATACTGGGGATGACAACCTAGTATTCAAGTGGTGTTAGCAAGTGTCAACAAGCATTTTTGGCGCCGTTGCCGGGGAGACGGTTGCTGAGTTGACTACGAACTAGCTTAATCATTTTCTAAAAAAAATAATAAAAAAATATTTTCCTTTTATCCTTTGCCTCATCTCTGCTAATCTTTCTTCTTATCTAATCCTTGATCTCTGGTCTATCATGAATTCAAACATGTCTATCTATGAATTTCATAGACCAATGGGCACACATCTCGAACCACCAAAATCTTCAAAGCCTATCATAGCATCTAGTTTTGAGATAGACCCCGAATACATAGAATTTGTTCAAAAACAACCTTTCTCAGGAGAAGGTGAGGAAAACCCATACACACACCTAAGAGAGTGTCTGATGAAGGCATGTCTGATGAGACCCTTAAATGGAAGCTCTTTTCGTTCTCTTTAACGGGAAAAGCTAGACATTGGTATAAACTCAAAGTAGGGAGTGTTCATGGAGATTGGAAGGAGTTACATAATTGTTTTCTTTTAAAATATTTTCCAATCTCTAAAGTGGCGGAACTTCGGCGTGAGATTATTTCTTTTAGACAACTGGAAGAAGAATCTCTTAGCAAATCATGGGACCGCTTTATTAACCTTACTCTCACTGGCCCAAAGCTTTCTATTCCAGAAGAAGTTCTTCTAATTCACTTTTTTGAGGGCCTTAGTGGGGAAAATAAGCAAACCTTGAATACAGCCTCTAGAGGATCCTTCTATCACCTACCTGCTAGTGAAGCTTGGAATTTGATTGATTTATTAAGTGGAAAGTCTCCTAGCTTTTATATCCCTGAGAAAGAGACAGAACTAGTTCCTAGACAAGAAGAAGAATTTTCGATAGCCAGATCACAACCACTTCAATTCCAAACTTTAGCTATCGATCCTAAACCATCAATACCCCAAAATTCTCCAAGGGAGGAAGGAATTCCGACCTTAAATCTTTCAGATGCTGATGGTTTAGACTTCTGGTTCCATAAGAGACCTTCAAGCAGGGATAATTCAAATCCTCGCAATAATGGTTCTCTTAGAGAATGTCCTGGTTCCTGTTATGAAGAAGTCGAGGATGACACATCAAGTAAAGGAGAGCTAAGCCATATTGAAAATTCTAACACCTCCCCTTTCCTGATCACAAGTTCTAAATGGCTAGAATGTGTAGAATGGATGGATAAGGAAGAAGCCTTAATGGATTCTGACTTTGGCTCAATTTCAAATGGTGAGTTCTTGACTCCCTTTGAAGATGAGATTCATCCAACTACAGAAGAGGACATAGGTGAGACCAATCAAGGTGAAACTGCGAACATTCAGATTGGAGACGAAGATAACATTAATGAGCATGGAATTTATTTCATAGCCACTTCGTTTACTCCATGCTCAAATGCAACATCTTCCCAATCTATTGGTCTCTCCAACATCACCACATTTGAGATCTCCAACCCCCTCTTCCTTTCTATTTATAAAAACTTTAAAAGGGCGGTTGTCGATGCATATGTCTATAATAAATATTCCAGATCTCGTTGAGTTGATCTTGATTTAGGTCAGCGTTGGAAGGGAAACCACTTCGCCGACATAAATTGATGGTTTCCCAAGGATAAGCTTGGTGTCCTAAAATAAGCACTGATCAGATCGTAACATGAGTTTTTAATTATTTGCAACATTACCTTGTGTATTGAGCATATAAGAATAATTGTAAAAATATTCCTTTGGGTATTCTTGTCACTAACCTTTACAGGATTGGAGCAAGAAGATCGGATGAATGACAAGCGCAAGGTATGTCCAACCAATCATCATACAACATTGAATTAAATTCATCCAAACTTGAATTCTGCAAAGTTCAAGCTTGGGAGAGTACTTTACATAAAAACATCCTTTGCCATGTTGCTATGTTGGTTGTCCCTACCTTTAAGACATGCTCAATTTGTTAAATACTAATCACACTACTTCATCTCCACTTGAGTAGATCTCTATAAATGCTGTCATGCTACCTTTGTCTATTTACTAGTAATTGTTAGTTTGGAAGTACTGCACATACTTCTATTGGCTTTTAAATTAAGCATGGTGCTTAGGTTAAACAGCCTTCCTTAATCTGATTAGACATGGAGTCTAGTTCGGTTATTGAACTAAAAACTGCTTGTGTAGACATTGGTATATTTTTGTCGGACTAACCCCTACAGAAAAACTTTCAATATCGATTTGGGAAGTCCTGAGATAAACTCACATCAGAGACGAAGAGAGTGAAACATGAAGTTTAACAATTTGCACAAGAAGGACATAGCTCATTCATCATAGAGAGATGATCCATGGAGGGTGCCACAAACACGATGCACAACCGCTAAGAAAGGAAAGCTTCCACAAGGTGATACTATACCATCACTCTTCAAGCAAGGTAACATCTTAAGGTACTTGACTATCACTTTTATAAGTTTCTTCTTGGTTCTAGCGTTCATATAAATAAAAGAGACAAACATGTATGATTTACAACTCTAGATTAACCAACCCAACTGATTCAACATGTTTAGTCCTTTAATCCGTGTTCTTAGTACTACCTCCATGATCCCACATGAGCTAAAATGTTACACATTCAATCATTGAGAGATATAAAGAAAAAGACATATCGTAGTTATTTTTTTTACCACTAGGAGAAAGAGTGCATCTGACTAACCGGTCTATTACTACTAACCTTTAGGCACAAAGAATGTCTTTCGATGTGAGTGATAAATAGAGAAGACTGCAACCGTAGTCTCCTTCTAACCTTGGTAAGGATGATCTACTGTTCTAATGGGGAGGCTAACGGAATCTAGACACCACAAAGGATGTTCGACCCGCACCTATAAACCCTATCCTTCCTGCTAACGAGATGTGATCTACAAAGGTAACTCGGAATTGTCACGTTCCTCACTACTACCACGGTCCAGCTAGTCAGGGAATATCTATGAGTACCCCAGCCTAAACACCACGTTTACGCCAGCAATGATTACTCTAAACTCTACGCGAAGAGATTAAAGTAAACTCATAAACCATAAGAACAATAAAACAAGAACTTACTAGAATTTAGAAGTCGAATTACTGAAGAATCCTAGGAGCAAGCTTCGGGTTAGGAGAACTTGATCCCGCAGGTACAAGCTTGGAGTAGACACCGACAGGCCGGGCTTCCTCCAATCTACACCTCCACTCTATCTCTCTCAATCTAGTAGAAACTAGAAGATCTATTTCTACCTTACATTGGTTGCTAAGCCTAAAAAGAAATATTAATTAGAGAAGAGGTTTTCCTTCGAGGGCACCCCTCAGTCTCTATGATAATTTCTTCATGTCTTCTCCAGGGGCCAGGGGGGTCTCCTTATATAGTCCTCCTCTTCTATGCGTTTTTGGGTCGATAGGCGAGGTGGTACTATGTTTTTCTTGATCCAGTAGGTCGGTGGAATATCCCGAGCGAAGAGAGTCCTGAAAGGTTTCCAGAGGGGGGCGGGCGCCCTGGGCCTGGCCCCTTTCGGCCTCCGTCTTCTTCCCGTGGCTTCTGGAGTCTTCTAGATGGTGGAAAATCTCGCGGTGCGTTGATATCTCTATGTAATCCCGACATGTGGGCCTTTCTTCCTTATTTCCTGATAACCCCCTGCAGAACCAGATAAACAACAAAACTCGTGGAATTCTGTCAGATCAAACCCTAATTCTAGGTGTTGGTTGCATATTGGTCCTTTCTCATGTTTATTTGATAATTCAAATTGATACTTAAGAACCGTCAACAAATACCCCCATACTTAGGCTTTTACTCGTCCTTGAGAAAAGGATGGTTAAGAACAATATCTGGGGTAAAATATTTTAAAACATTCTTTATATTTGCAGGGTGTTAAAAATCCACTGTGTACCATAGTCAGGGATGTTTATGGTTGAGAGTAAAGATCCTTTCTTCTCAATCCTGTCACTTGGAGTTTTTGTATATTTTTGAATTTTATCCTCATAGGTTCTCTCAGATCACTCATTATCTTTTATATATATCTCACTGAGGCTGTTTTATTTTTTTGCAAAAATTCTCAAGCATACTTACTTTGCATTTATTGTCTGATCAAAACGGGATCCGAGGACGGAAATGTCATACTCTTAGATCAAACACTTTGGAAATTAAAATCTTTGTCAACTCTTGCTGGCATATTGCTTATTAGAGGGACCATGGGCTATTATTTTCTCTTTTTCTCTTTTTTTTTCTTTAAGTGGATACCGAGGTACCCCTAATTCTACTGCCGGACACTTGTCCATTTTTCTGCGAGGTTGTCGAGCACTTGCTCCTTTTTATTTCCTCGAAATATTTTTATTTTTTGCATAGCCCATGCCTCTAATGCAATAATACTTCGGAAGAGTGAATCTTTCTAAAATAATGTCTTGATCTTAGGAGCATGATAAATCTCTCTACAAGGGTCTAACTCATTTTGAACAAGCTCAATACAGAGTAGATAGCTTTTATAATCATAATTAATATTTTCAGTCTTATCAGGCATAAAACACTGAGGATGGTAGCTAGGATTTATTTTGAAATAAATTCTTCAAGCAACAATGATATCAAGAATAAGAAACTCATACTCTACCATCACATATTCCATATTGACTTTAAGTGACACAGGGTTTTAAAATGATTTTTAATAATTGCAAGTTTTCAGGAAATATCACAGATTGAGATTAACCATGATTAGAAATATTTTAATCTTTTTATTTTATCATATCAGAGACAATAATCTGCATATTCCAAAATATATGTATGTGTAAAGTAAAGTGTGCAGAGTGTGTACCTGAATCGTGGAGTGGTGTAGTCGGAGTGTGTTTGGCATGTTGAGGGATCTCCCCCATACTTGTTTTCTGCTTTCTTGCACAAAAATAAAGTAGAGACACACAAGACATAATAATAATAATACTCTTTATTGATCTCGAGGCATTTATTACAAAAGACTGATAGCAAACTGATAGCAAACTAATGATAATAGTAAACTGATGATAGTAGCAAACCTAAACCGAATTTAAAGATAAATGACTAAGATGCATTGCCTCAAGGTCTAATCTAGATAACTTAGCGACGCTCTAATTCCTTAATCTTCTTGTTGGCACTGGCAAGATCCTGCCTAAGGCCTAGTATAATGGTGTTGTGGTTAGAGAGCTGTCTAGTGAGGGAATTAATCGAGGACTGGAGATCTATGATAACTCTGTCTAGTCTGCGAACGTCCTCATCAATGTCTACTATAGTCTTGCGACGCTTGGGAGGTGTCTCAAAAGCATTCAGAGCGTGCTTCGGGGCGGCCTTTGACGGGATGAATCGGACTTTGGCTGCTCGAATCCCTTCAAAGTAAGGCCTTTCCTCCTCCATAGTGTAGCGAATACTGCTGATCTCGCCGCTCCGGTTGGTCTTGACTCCTACAACCCTCTCATTGGGTCTAGGTGGAAGGATCCTTGTGCCGGTTGGCACCTTGATGGTGGTCTTCATCTTGGATGATGATCCTTTGAGGAGTAGGGGTTGTGGCGGTGCGGTGAGAACTGGTTGAGCATGGTAAGATTGGGCGGAGCTGCGTTGGCGTAATGGCATGGCTTCTAGCTGTCGCTCTGTGTTGGCTGGGACGAGAGCATGGGCATCGGGGTCTTCCACAGGCTCTATGTTGAGGTTGAAGGGGACGACTTCCCAATCATCGTGGTACTTCTCGGCCATTTGAGCAGCAAGGAACTAATCAAGCTCTAATTGAAGGAGAGAAGGCTTGGTGTTTGAAAACTGAGGTCAGGGGTCTGTTTATATAGGGGTCAAAAGGTGCTTCTATGGGTTGTTCGGGTTTCTCCCGTCGACGTGCGTGCGAAACTTTCTATCCGAGGGATTATTCGAATTACCTTAAGTGCATTTTCCATAACAGAGAAAGTCGGGACCGAGGGGGAACAGGAGCTGGGCGCCCGCCCACCTGAGCTGGGCGCCCGCCCTCTCTCTGGCCCCTCTGTGGGCCCACTTTCTCGAGCGCGTTTCTAGATATGAAATTATTTAGAAAAATATATATATGACCCAAAAATCATCAGACTAAAAAGGTCGGTCTCTAATTCTCCATGGGAAGGTAAAAATGGACTATGTCTATTTCTTCAAATTCTTCATTGGGCTCTAAAAATAATTTAAGACGTTGACCATTTACCTTGAATAACGTACCTTCGCTATTTTGAAGTGTGATAGCTCCGTGGGATGATGAATTAATTACCTTGAATGGTCCTTCCCATTTGCTCCGGAGTTTTCCATGCACGAAAAGCTTCACCCTGGAATTAAAAAGTAATACCTTATCTCCGGGTGTGAACTCCTTCTTCTTGATTCTCTTGTCATGCCACCTCTTGACTCTTTCTTTGTAGATCTTTGAATTGTGATATGCTTTCTCTCGCCATTCTTCCAATTCTGATAGTTGCATTCTTCTATAATCTCCAGCAACATCTAGGTCCATATTCCATCTCTTTATGGCCCAGTGTGCTTTGAACTCTAGTTCAACAGGTAGATAGCAAGTCTTCCCGTACACCAATTGGTATGGAGACATTCCAATTGGGGTCTTGTATGCTGTGCGGTATGCCCAGAGTGCATCGGGTAACTTGTCTTTCCACGCTGTTCCCATTTCATTTACTGTCTTCTGAAGAATATTCTTGATTTGTTTGTTGGAAGTCTCTGCTTGGCCACTTGTCTGAGGATGATAGGGGGTAGCGACGTTGTGACGGATTCCATGTCTTGATAGATATTGCTTGAAGTGTTTGTCGATGAAGTGTGCTCCTCCATCACTTATCACTACTCTGGGGACTCCAAATCTTGGAAGTATAATTTCTTCGAACATCCTCTTTGAACTGACATTGTCGGCATGTTTGCAAGGTAATGCCTCTACCCACTTGGAGACATAGTCAACCGCCACCAAGATGTACTCGCACTTCTTTGATGGAGGAAATGGACCCATGTAGTCTATTCCCCAGACATCAAAGAGCTCAATCTGAAGGTTGTTGGTGAGTGGCATTGCATCCCTTGTATTTATGTTTCCGTGTCTTTGACATGGCCCACATCTTCTGATATATTCCTTCGTGTCTTCATACATTGTAGGCCAGTAGAATCCACACTGCTAGATCTTTGAATGTGTACGGAATGCTCCATAGTGACCTCCATATGGTGATGAATGACATCTGTTGATGATCTTCCATCCTTCCTCAGTGGTCACACATCTCCTAAGTAAGCCATCAGAACATACTCGGAAGAGGTATGGCTCATCCCATATATGTGAACGACTTTCTTGAATAAGCTTCTTCTTGTTTGCTCCTGGTGGTACATACCCTGAAACCATAAAATTAATAATATCTGCATACCAGGGGCAGACCTGTTAATCCCGTAGAGCATGTCGTCCCGGAGTGAATCATTGATGGGGGTTTCCTGTGGACTCTTAAAATACATTCTAGACAAGTGATCAGCAACAGAATTTTCTACTCCCTTTTTATCTTTTATTTCTAAGTCAAATTCTTGGAGCAATAAGATCCATCTAATCAGGCGAGGTTTAGCATCTTTTTTAGTGAGCAAATATTTTAGTGCAGCATGATCAATGTAAACAATTATTTTAGCTCCAACTAAATAAGATCTAAATTTATCAATGGCAAAGACAACAGCCAGAAGCTCTTTTTCAGTGGTTGCATAATTAAGTTGAGCTCCTGTCAAAGTTTTACTGGCATAAGCAATTGCATGATGCTTTTTATTTTTAGTTTGTCCCAATACTGCCCCCACAGCATAATCACTAGCATCACACATAATTTCAAAAGGCAACGACCAATCAGGGGGTTGAATGATTGGTGCAGAGATGAGTGCTTTCTTTAATAAATTGAAAGATGTTAGACATGCATCATCAAATTCGAAAGGAGCATCCTTGGCTAGCAAAAGAGTAAGTGGTCTAGCAATAAATGAAAAATCTTTTATGAATCTACGATAAAAACCAGCATGGCCAAGAAAGCTTCGAATTCCTTTTATGTTCACAGGTGGAGGTAGTTGTTCAATTACTTCAATTTTAGCTTTGTCTACCTCAATACCTCTTTCAGACACTAGGTGTCCCAGCACTATTCCTTCCCTAACCATAAAATGACATTTTTCCCAATTAAGGATTAAGTGCTTTTCTTCACATCTTTGCAAAACTTTGTCTAAGTTTTCAAGACAACTATCAAAAGTTTTTCCATAAACAGAGAAATCATCCATGAAAACTTCCATAATCTCTTCAATCATATCAGAAAATATAGACATCATGCATCTTTGAAAAGAAGCTAGTGCATTACATAACCCAAAAGACATTCTACGGTAAGCATAAGTTCCATAAGGGCATGTAAAATTGGTTTTTGCTTTGATCATCAGGATGGATCGGGATCTGATGATACCCTGAATATCCATCTAAGAAACAAAAGAACGAATGGTTCGCTAATCGCTCTAGCATTTCATCTATAAAAGGTAAAGGAAAGTGATCCTTTCTCGTGGCTTTGTTTAGTTTTCTATAGTCTATGCACATCCGCCATCCTGTGACGGTGCGTTGCGGAATTAGCTCGTTCTTTTCATTCATAATAACAGTCATGCCTCCCTTGTTGGGCACAACTTGTACTGGGCTTACCCACTCACTATGCGGCATAGGATATATAATCCCTGCATGCAGCAACTTTATAACTTCCTTTTTAACTACCTCTCTCATAGTGTTATTAAGTCTACGTTGGGGTTCTCGAGAGGGTGAAACAGAAGGATCTGTTGGAATACGATGGGTACAAATCATAGGACTGATTCCTGTAAGATCTTGGAGTGAGTAGCCGAAAACTGAGTGATGTTTCTCCAGAATGGTCATTAATCGCAGAGTTTGATCCTGAGTGAGTTTATCGCTAATGATCACAGGGAACTCTGGATTATTGTTTAGGAAAGCATAGGTAAGACCGGGTGGTAAAGTTTTAAGCTCTATGGGGGGTCTAGGTGTTTCTGTAAACTCATCTAAGGGTTCAGGCTCAGAAGGTTCGTCTTCTTCTTCTATGAAGAAAGGAGTTTCGTCTTCTAAGTCTGGTTCATCAAAAAGCTCTAGAGATGCAGCCTTTACTTCCTCCATAGGATCAGGCAAAAGATATGACTCGGCCTTATTGTTTAAGGAGTGTGAAATTATTATTGGGAATTTAAAAGTTTTTCCAAAAGAAATGTGTAGCTTTCCAATATGACCTTCATAAAGGAGTCTTCTAAAAGGTTGTCCTATCAATAGGTCGAAGTCCCATGTATCAAAGATATAGAAGTTCAAATGAACCATGGAGCCTTCTACCGTAAGAGGTAGGACATTTATAATTCCAAGACTGGGGACTAATCGTCCTGAAGATTCCTTTATGACCTTTGTTGTGGGGGTTAAGACAAGATTTTTAAATAGTTTAAGTGCAAAAGATTCAGACATGATGTTGATCCCCACAACAGGATTATAGAGAGCATTAAATCGATCAGAATTATAAGCACAGCGTATAGTTATAGAGGGTGTGTCCAACCGGATCACATCAGAGGAAAGCTCTGATTCCTCCAACCATTCGCTACTCATTACTAAGATAAGCTCTCTCAATTGATATTCACTTGGCAAATAAATGCTAAACTGGCCGTTTTGGGGTTTGTCAATAGAATGGTAGTTTGAAATATTTCCAAAATCGGCAAAAAGATCGGATTCTATATCCAGCATGAAATCCGGTGGTGGAATTTCTTCCTCTTGTGGCTCAGAACTTGGGATAGCTAAAGTAGATGAAGAATTTGGCAGAGTGTCTACTTCGGCTTCGTAGGTTTCATCATGAAGGGTATTATCCATCTCAGCTTCTAGGATTCTATCTAGGATCACTCTAGCTTCATCAGTAGGGATTCAAAAGAAAGAACCTCTAGACATTGTGTGTAGCATTTGCTTGTGATTTTTATGAAGACCTCGAAAAAAGTGAAATAAAAGAACAGGGTCTTCAAGATTAAGGTTTGGACCAGATTCTAAAAGATCAGAAAAACGTTTCCAGGATTTTCCCAAAGTTTCATTATCTTTTTGTTTAAAAGATAGGACTTCGAGTCTAAGGTCGGCTATACGGTCAAGGGAGTAGAAATCTAGACAAAAGTTGGCTCGTAAAACTCCCCATTCACCTTGTTGTTGACTTACCTTCTGACTGTACCATTGTATAGCTTTTCCCTTTAAGGAAAAAGGAAAAAGCTTCCAACATAAAGTTTTATCACAAATGCCTTCAATGCGAAGACAATCACATGTTTGCTCAAAATCTCTAATATGAAGGGTTTTCGTCTTCCTTTCCCGAAAAAGATAGGTTTTGAATCATGGCAATCAACCTAGAACTTAACTTATACTGGGATGTTTGGATAGGCTGTGATGATTCCCATGGTAAAAGGTTAGTTGCTAAGGGGATTGCAGATTCATGGATCGATTTAGAATTTTGGTTTTCCATAAGGTAAGAGTAAAGAAAATAAATAAAGAATATAAAAGATAAGAAAAGATAAAAGTATAGATACAAGCTAATAGTAAGACTCAGGTTATCTCAGCAACCGTCTTTCTCCCCGGCAACGGCGCTAGAAATGCTTGTTGATATTTGGGAACGCAATAAGGAATTGATCCGCAAGCGCACGGATATCGGTGAGCACTTCACCCGGGAAATTATCCAGAGTATCGTATTTATTTTTTTACCACTAGGAGAAAGAGTGCATCTGACTAACCGGTCTATTACTACTAACCTTTAGGCACAAAGAATGTCTTTCGATGTGAGTGATAAATAGAGAAGACTGCAACCGTAGTCTCCTTCTAACCTTGGTAAGGATGATCTACTGTTCTAATGGGGAGGCTAACGGAATCTAGACACCACAAAGGATGTTCGACCCGCACCTATAAACCCTATCCTTCCTGCTAACGAGATGTGATCTACAAAGGTAACTCGGAATTGTCACGTTCTTCACTACTACCACGGTCCAGCTAGTCAGGGAATATCTAGGAGTACCCTAGCCTAAACACCACGTTTACGCCAGCAATGATTACTCTAAACTCTACGCGAAGAGATTAAAGTAAACTCATAAACCATAAGAACAATAAAACAAGAACTTACTAGAATTTAGAAGTCGAATTACTGAAGAATCCTAGGAGCAAGCTTCGGGTTAGGAGAACTTGATCCCGCAGGTACAAGCTTGGAGTAGACACCGATAGGCCGGGCTTCCTCCAATCTACACCTCCACTCTATCTCTCTCAGTCTAGTAGAAACTAGAAGATCTATTTCTACCTTACATTGGTTGCTAAGCCTAAAAAGAAATATTAATTAGAGAAGAGGTTTTCCTTCGAGGGCACCCCTCAGTCTCTATGATAATTTCTTCATGTCTTCTCCAGGGGCCAGGGGGGTCTCCTTATATAGTCCTCCCCTTCTATGCGTTTTTGGGTCGATAGGCGAGGTGGTACTATGTTTTTCTTGATCCAATAGGTCGGTGGAATATCCCGAGCGAAGAGAGTCCTGAAATGTTTCCAGAGGGGGGCGGGCGCCCATGTCACCAGGGCGGGCGCCCTGGGCCTGGCCCCTTTCGGCCTCCGTCTTCTTTCCGTGCCTTCTGGAGTCTTGTAGATGGTGGAAAATCTCGCGGTGCGTTGATATCTCTATGTAATCCCGACATGTGGGCCTTTCTTCCTTATTTTCTGATAACCCCTGCAGAACCAGATAAACAACAAAACTCGTGGAATTCTGTCAGATCAAACCCTAATTCTAGGTGTTGGTTGCATATTGGTCCTTTCTCTTGTTTATTTGATAATTAAAATTGATACTTAAGAACCGTCAACAGTAGGCCGCGTAGGTGACAGTTACGTTGGTCCTCTGTAGTCCACCTCTCGTTAGCAGGATGGGTAGGGTTTATCGGCCTAAGGATAAGCATCCTTTGTGGTGTACTCTTATCACGTGGTTCGTCCCAGACATAGACATACCCCTTTGAAGTAGAGAAACCATAGTTATACTCTCTATTCTGCTACCATCGCCCATATACTAAATTGCTCTACTCTCTATTCCCATATTATCACTCACTGTTATCTTACCTTTAATATTGTTCTTATTCAATTCTATCATCTTTCCTATTTACACCTATCTATCTATCTTGGTTAAGTTAGAGCGTAGTTGGTTCTCCCGTTTCCCTATGGATACGATAAAACCTTTAACCGGGTAAAAGCTTCAACGTTATCCGTGCGCTTGCGGATTATCTATGTGCGTATAAATACCATAGTACACACTAGTGCCATGCTGGGGATGACAACCTAGTATTCAAGTGGTGTTAGCAAGTGTCAACAACCATGTCCTAAACCCTAAACCCAACCCTAAACCCTAAACCCTATACAAAGTACTAAACACTAAACTGTGATGATCTAGAGGTAGCGGTTTCTATGCGGGGGACTAGGAATGGCCAATCAGTGAAGAATGGGGATGTTTGGATTTTGTTCAAATGTATGATGGTTACTCTACTTCATAGATCCCCATTCCAATTAATAGTAGATTCTCATAAACATTGAGGACATAAAAAGGTCTATATTCGAGACAGATGAGCTTTTGTTAGATAAAGTGGATAATTATCATAAGTACTTATCATAGAAACTTATGTGATGAATAATCATAGAAATTTCTATCATGATGCTTATGCTGAGTCATCCGCCCATTGGTTCTTGTCAATTTCATGTATGTTTGGATTTTGTTCAAAGTATGTGGGTACTGTTTAAGCTGCTCAATGGTTGGGGCAAGTACCGTCGATTTCACCTGGTACCGATCAGATAAAATGTCGGTAAGTCCAGTACCAAACCTGATACTCGATACATGCTAGTAAGACTTGTACCAAACCTAACTGTTGGTAGCAGCCTTACCGTCTTTATGTGACATTGCTAATAGGGGGCCACCGACAGTACTCACGGGTATTGCTTGAAAGGGTCGGCCAAGGTCAAGTGGGGGCGACTAAGGAAGTGGAGCACATATTGTCCACCCAACAAATGCCATAGCCTTAATGGTAGTATTTTGGTTTCCTGAATCATTTTAGTTAGATTCTAAAAAAAAGTCATTTTAGTTACAAGCTACTCGAGGCGAACTGAAATAAAAGGACTAAATTCAGTTACCGAGAATGAGAAATTTTGGAGACAAAATTTAGAACTGAGACTTGGCTTCGATCGTGGGTGTCTTGGTTCATTTTTCATTCATCAATTATCAGTTTATTTTGCCCGTCTCTAAAGATTCGGGACATAGAGGAAACGATAGGGTGTTCTATGCTGGGTCTAATTGGGCCTCAGGAGTTAGTTAGCTGGGCTGTAGTTACGTGCCTGAGGAGTCAATTAGTTGGGTTGTATTTTTTTCTTTTAAGCTAGGATGTAGTTATGTGGCTAAAGTTTTTCTCAAAAGGTTATGTGCCTAAAGTGCAGAACACATTATTCTACCTCATACGGTATATAGCACATGTGCGTGTATAGATTATATAAACAAGTTTTCCTTATTATTTTCTAATCTATCTTCTCTTGCTTATTCCATATTCTAGCCATGTGCATATATAGATATTACATTCTTTTTTTGTAACACTTACACATGTTTTTATTTAGCAATAATAGCTGGCACACTTCATTGAAAGCCTCATATTTGTAGGACAGAGTATGATTTGCATAGGAGTGGCGCTGACCTTATCTTTATGTTCTTTGTTCCCTTAATTAATAGCTCATATTAGACACAATGAGCGCACACAAGACAGAACACTAAGTTCTAAGTTCATATTGCTGATGCTTAGTGGTACCAACCCACTAATGTGCCCGTAAGTTCAATGTTGTAGCATCAAACTAGCAATCAAAATACGACCATTGTTTAGGACTGAAAGCCCAAGTTTGGTTTTGGTAATTAATGACACCAAGTTGCTAATGCCTTATGTTGAAGTAATTTGAGTTAGGCATAGCAACACATGTGATGAAGATGAAGGTGGCATGGAAAGGTGGCCACATGATCACAGAGAGATGCAGCATGATGTGGAGATCATGGTGATAGACGAGGAGCAAAGTTATCAAGGCAAAGGTATAAACATAGGATTTTACTTTTGCCGGTCTAAGATGAGTAGAGAAGTGATTGACCGGTTTTAGGATAGATAGCCGACTATCAAGAGGGGAAATCACGGTCATCTCTCGAATCAAGTGCTACTAGGTCCATATCTTGAGCATATGCATTAGGATCTAGTAAAGTGCTAACTTAACTCCTTTGGTGAAATTATTTGTGAAAAGCTAACACACATGCACTTTGGTGGTAGACACTTGTTGGTGTTAGCACTTTTACAAAGGAGGAGGAGTTCCTAACACACATGCTTTTGAGAAAATTAAGTGCATATTTTCTTTTGCGCCGATGGGAAATTTGGAAAAGTCACGGGAGTGTTTTCTCACTGAGAAACACTCACCAGACGCTGAGTGCGGAGGCACCGGACGTTGGCCTCAGAGTCTGGTGTGCTTGACTCTGCTAGGGTTGAGCACCGGACACACTCTGAGAGCGTCCGGTGGTTAGCGTCTGGTGTGAGGAGGTTTTGCAACCCTCTCTGCGCTTGAGTCCGGTGAGCACCGGACGCAACCGGTGCTTAGCGTCCGGTGACCCTGCAGATTTGTGGAACTCTCTACGCATGAGTCTGGTGTGCACCGAACGCGTCCAGTGTGGACCTGCAGAGCGTCCGGTGATCCGCAGGTGACCGTTAGGATCTGACACGCGAGATTCAGGACGAACACATGGCCAACTCCAGTGCACCGGACGCAGGGAGTCGAGCGTCTGGTGCTCACTTAGTAGCGTTCGGTGCCCCCGATTTCAGCCCAGTGAAAACAGCCAACGACTAGTTTCTTTGAGGGGCTTATAAATAGAAGGTGGCCGGCTTTGGGAGGCTCTCTCTTGCACATTTGTTTACTTGAGACATACATTGAGCTAGAGAACACTCCCTCCACTCATCTCCTTGCTTGATTGCTAATCCTTGTGAGATTGAGTGAGATTCAAGTGCATTGATTTGAGAGTTGCATTTAGTGGCACTTGATTCTTGAGTTTGCTGCGGATTTCTTGTTACTATTGGGTGTTTCCCGACGCCCTAGACTAATTGGAGCAGCGGTGGTGTTGAGCTCGTGATAGGAGATTGTTTCGAGCCTCACCAAGTGACTTGTGAGGGGTTCTTGAGCCTTCCCCGTGGGAGATTGCAATTGGCTACTCTAGTGGATTGCTCGTGGCTTGGAGGATCCCCATCTTGTGAGTGGATGTGCGGCACCCACTGAGGGTTTGGCTTTGGATTGCCAATTAGCTCGTGGTCCATCAAGTGGGTGTATCGCCACAACGAGGAGTAGCTTGCCGAGAAGCAAGTGAACCTCGGTAAAAAATCTTGTGTCATCTCTTGCCGAGGTCTCTCTTGTGATTGTGCACGTGATTGATTGGATATATTTCTACTCTACAACATCGATATAACAATCACTCCCCTCTCCTTTACCTTTGTGCATACCTTGCTAGTTGTGTAGCTTGTTTAGCTTAGCTATCTTGTTTAGGAGTGTAGCAAGCTTCTAGTTGTGCTTTCTTGTTGTAACTAGTGTTTAGCTTTCTTGCTAGACTTGTGTAGGTGGCTTGCATAGCTTAGTTGTGCTAGTGCTAGAATAGCTTCGCCTTTTGTTTTACTAATCAACTTGTCTAGTTGAAGTTTGTAAAATTTTTAAATAGGCTATTCACCCCCCCTGTAGCCATTTGGACCTTTCAAGGACTTCCACCATTAAATGAGCCATGAAAGTATCATGTTGTAGAGCTCCCTCCTTTGCTTGTGCCTTTGCCTCTGCCTCTGCCTATAATTGTGCCTGTGCCTATGCCTCTCTTGTTCCTTGTTGGGAGCTCTCTCTCCCCTTCTTAGTTGCTATAGTTTGGCCATCTACCTTTGTAGTTGGGACATTTGAATTTGTCATGCCTATTAAGTGCACCTTGAAGTTTGGCCATCTAAATTTGTCTCTGACCAGAGAATCTTGAAGTACCAAAGCCTCTGACCAGTGGTAGAGGGTAGCCATAGTGCATTACTGATCTTTCGACTAGTTTAGCTGAGTAGCACCAGGTTGTACTGTTGCATCGACCAGTTCAGATGAAAGCCGACCACCGCGTTTGTTGGCAAAGTAGCTTGTCTGAAAGATGCATGTTGCTCTGAGAAAAAAGAAAAAAGTGATTCACTTCTAGTGAACTATGCCCACTTAAGTTTCATTGTATGGAAAGTTAATGATGCCTTGCACCACTGGCTCAGCCAAAATGAAAGAAAAAGATTCTCAAGGTTATCGTAGTTGAGGTAGGGGTTGTGCCTCCATCACATGGTACAACTTTGTTGTAAAAAATCTAAGCACACTAGGTGAGTGTGCCCACTTAGTACCCTACATCTCTAGCCAAGGGTATGCCATGGATGTTGCCACTGCTGTGCATGGTTTTATGGCATGCGCTGATGGATCTTCTAGAGCTTTCATTGGGGCAAGGATGAGAAGAGGTTTTGCAAGCTAAGGAATGAATTGAACATACTTGACTTCTCAAATATGTGTTGATGCACCTCATTTATATGACATGCCTCTCCTTCGAGCAAAGCAAGGTAAAATTGTTTGACATGTCATCCATCCTATGCTAAGGACTTGTTTAGTGCATCTAGTCATTTCTTACATGTCTTAGGATTATTCATGAAAATAAAATCTTTTTTATTCTTGTATGGTACTAGTATTGCTTCTATACTCAATTTGATCTAGTGGTAGCATATGACATGTCTGTGGGCTTCCAATCCTAGTGTTTGATCTAGAATATGAGCTATAAGTGTTTAACTCAACAAGGTACAAGATAACCCTCATTTGGAGGTGTGAAAAAGCTTGTCCTTGGATCAAACCTAGTTAAATATCTTAGGCAAGTAATCTAGATTGAACTAATTTGGAAAAATAATCTCAATTCATATGGTTTCACACTAACCTATCTAAAATTTGAGCTCACCTTTTATGGTCCTTGATAACAAAGGGGGAGAGAAATTTCCCAAAGATTTGACAAAGGGGGAGAAGTACAAAGATAGGGGAGTAACATGATAAAAGAAGGGGATCAATTAAAAACTTTGAAGCACACAAGTTGGGGGAGCAAGCTCATAAACTTGTATGTTGCATTTGAATGTGCATCACATAGGTTTGCTTGCATTTGTATTAGCTTAGAAGCTTTCTCTCCGATACCTTGCTTGTGTGGTGTATGCTAGTTATAGGTTTGATAGATGAAATGAAGAACTAGCATGCATAGGTAGTGTAACTAGACTTTGAGTTGTTTCACAAGTGGTACTAGAACCTTGTTTATAATGTTGATATCATGGGATGTTCTAGTTTTGTGAATGTCTAGTTATTAATGGTGCTAAGGATGGTGTATACTGGCAACTCCGATTGGTATCACGCTTCAAAGGTCCATTCCTTACACCTTAGCATCATTTGGTAGAAATTGACTCCTATATTTCCTATTCAAGCATATGTGCAAGCTTTCAAATCCAATCTCTTAGCACATATGTAGGGGGAGCAATTGCTACCATTTTGGGTTTATGAAACTTGTCCATAATTTTTGCACATGGTAAAATGCTTGGGCAAGCAACATGAATCCAAGAAAATTTTATTGAAAATCTTTGTAAAAGGGTTATCATCAATTACCAGAAAGGGGGAGATTGAAAGCCCTAGTTTGGTTTTGAATAATTGATGAAACCCTAGTACTAACCTCTATACTAAGTGTACGTAGACTTAATGAGGTTGGTACATGCCAAGTGATGGAGCAAGAGATGATCATGGTGATAATTGTGATGACCACAAGATGATCAAGTGCTCAACTTGGAAAAGAAGAAAGAGAAAAACAAAACCCTATGGAGATCAATGCAAAGGTATTGCTTAGGGTTTTGGTTTTGGTGATCAAGATACCATAGAGGGTGTGATCACATTTAGGATAGATAGCCATACTATAAAGAGGGAAATTCTTTGGTTAAGCGGTTATCGAGTGCCACTAGGTGTCATTGCTCATGTGCATGCATTTAGAACCTAGTGAGCTAAAGTAACTCCTTCGAAGAAAATGATTGTGAAAATGCTAACACACTTGCACTTGTTGGTACACACATGGTGGTGTTGGCACACTTTAAGAAAGAGATGGAGTTTAAAGGGTAGAGAGTGGTTTCGGTTCCTCAGGATTTGGCGCTTTTGAGAAAATGAAACATATATTTTCTATTGCGTTAGTGGAATGTTTGGACAAGTCACCGGAGTGTTTCTCACTGGAAAACACTCATCGGATGCTCTGACCACAGGCATTGGATGCTGAGCCTACGCGTCCGGTGTGCTGTCAGTCTCTGGCAAAGTTAACAGCGAGCATCAGACGCTCAGCACCGGACGCGGGCTAGACACTGTTCGCACGTTAGGTAAAGGTTGACGTCAGCAAGAAAGTTGCGAGTGTTTCTGACTGAGAGCACCAGATGCTTGGGAGAGAGTCTGGTGGTTGCGTTCGGTGACCTCGCGCGTTTGATAACCTCTCTACGTATGTGTCTGTTGTGCATTGGACGCGTCCGGTGCCTACTTGACTGCGCCCAGTGGTTTGAATGTGACCGTTAGAGATCGGTGCGCGAGATTCAAGTTGGGGACACATGGAGGTCTTCTAAGCACCGGACGCAGGGTTTGAGCGTCCGGTGGCTCACCTGCAGCGAGTCCGGTGGCCCCGACTTCTGTCCAACGGCTCTATTTGTTTGAGGGGCTTATAAATAGTTGTGGCCGGCTTGGGGCTCACTCCCTTAGCATTCTAGCATACTTGACATCCTTGTGAGCCTAAGGAAACACTTTCCACTCATCTCCTTCATAGATTAACCATCTTTGTTAGATTGGGAGTGATTCTAAGTGTATTTGCTTGAGTGATTGCATCTAGTGGCACTTGGGGATTGTTTTGGCTGTGGTTTTCTTGTTACTCTTGGTGGTTGCCGCCACCTAGACGGCTTAGAGCAGCGGAGGAGCATTGACACAAGTTGGTGATTGTTCGTGGCTCTCTCGGTAATTTTGAGGGGTTTTGTACCTTCCCCAGCAGAGAGCCAAAAGGTAACTCTAGTGGATTGCTCGTGCGATAGAGCTACCTCACTTGTGGGTCACTTCTTGTGGTATCCTAGTGAGGACGAGGTTCATGCTACACCTCTTAGCCGCCGAACCACCAAGTGTTAGTCGACACAACAGGGATGTATCGTGTCGGCAAGCACATGAACCTTAGGAGAAAAATTGGTGTCTCAATTGTGTTTGATTGGCATTCTCCCAGTGCTTGATTATTCATATATTGATGTTTGGTTCATCCTCTACACGATGGTATAAATATATTATCCTATCCATTTACTTACCGCAAAGTAGTGTAATTAGTTTAGTTGCTGACTTTATCTTGTGTAGCATAGTTCCCTTGTGTAGCTTGTAGTGACATAGCTCTTGTGTGCCTAGTGATCATATTGTTGGGCATTCTTAACGTCACTACCAAAAGTAGATTTAATTTTCTAATTCTGATAACGGCGCCAAAAATGCCAAACCTATCCCTCATGCCACTTAAGCCAAGTTGTCATCCCCAGCATGACATGAGAGACGCGGTATTGAAATATGCAATTGCTCTTCAGAATAAATAATAAATGGGATCCGCAAGCGCACAGATTAATACCGATGTAGTATTTTAACCGGGAAGTATTCCAGGTATCGTTATTTATATTTTTACCACTAGGAAGGGATTGCTAAACATCAATGTTGATTATAGAATGGAATATAGGATTGAGTATCTATCATTGCATGTATAATTGAGAGCATTTATCTATCTCTTTCATACAGGGACAAGTGTCACATAAAATATATATAAAGTATGAATGGTGACAAAGATAATTAATCTGATTAGCATAACTTAGCCACATATAAATATGATAAGCACCTCAATAGATATTCTAGCAAGTCATTAGCATGGAATTAGGACGAACTAAAAGAATATTTCCTAAGTTATTCTCAACTATACAATCTAGCATATCATAGTTAGTGCAATTATACTTGGCAATCATTGTGAGACAAGATTACGCCCATGTATAGTGATATTATCAAGGAATATGAGAAACATCGCAATCACTCCCCTGTAATAATGTTGCTCTGCCAGCCCTATACACGAGAGGGGGACTATATAAGAATCAACGGAGCTGTCACTACCACGAACTACCCCGCGATCTGGCATATAGGGTACAATCGCCGATAAATACGGTATAGGCACCACGCCTACACAATACTTATCATTTACCCACTGTACACATGAATAAATGCTATACGATCCTAAACATGTATATAATTCCAATCTAACTAAGCCAAGCATATAACTATGATAAACTAAGAACAATATAATTACGAATATAAACAAGTAGAGCAAAGTCATAATCAATATATTGAAGTAGAACAAAGTCATATTCATAATATTGAAGAACAAAGATGAACAATTGAAGAACAATAGAGAATTACCAAGAATCCTCCTGACAGATCCGGGAACCAATCGAAGATTGACTCCTTCTAATTCTAATCCTATGTAGTTATGCTAAACTAGAGATCTAATTAATGTGGTGGCTCTAGGGGTTGATCAGAGGCTTCTTCTCCCAAGATGAATAATGAATTAGGGGTCTGAGGTCCTCTCCTCCGGGGGCCAGGGGGTCTACTTATATAGTCCTTCCAAGTAAATGTGGACCGTCGGATCAAACCAACATTAATCGCACGGTTTTCCTTGATCCTTTAGGTCGGTGGAGCATGATCCGCGAAGTTGGCTCTGATTGGCCCTGAGGCCAGGGCGGGCGCCCAAGGGGGGAGGGCGGGCGCCTTGTCCCCGAGCCCGTCCGGTCTCTCGTTCGTTCCCGTGGCTTCTGGACTCTTCTAGATGTAGGATAATTGTGCGGCACATTAATATCTCTATGTAAACCCGACGTGTGGGCCTTTCTTCCGTATTTCCTGATAACCCCCTGCAGAAATAGACAAACACCAAAACTCGTCGAATTATGTCAGATAAAACCCTAAGTCTGGGTGTCGGTTGCATTTGGATCCTTTTCTTTATTTATTGGATAATTAAATTTGATACTTAAGGACCGTCAACAGACTCCCCCAAGCTTACCTCTTGCTCGTCCCTGAGCAAGGATAGTCTCAGTGATGGATCAGAAGTTGTTGTAATACCTTTCACCATGGGACTTGTAACCGTCACTTCTGTCTTGAGTAGTTAAAAGATAGAACGGTCTAGTCAAGTGTCATGTCTCTTATTCTTGATCAGCTATAGCTCTGGAGTTTTTGTAGATTTTCAAATAAAACTCAAAGATTCCTTGTATGACCCTCTCAGATCTCTCTTTTGTGGTATTTCTGGATCCTTACCAAGGCAGTGATGGTATATGCCTTCTCTCTCAAAATATGTGGTATTTATGGTATAAAGCATAGTGACATTGCCTTCTCTCTCATCCTACTCTAATAAGGCTTTTGATATCTACAGCTCATAGATGGGAGATAGAATATACATACTTACAAGATATTTATTGCATAGTCAAACCATGGATCCAAAGAAACAAGTCAATAAGTCAAATCAAGATGTGCATGTGTGGCGAATGAATGATGTATGGTGATGATGGTGATAACAATGGTGAAAGTCTAATTCTACTTGTGCTCTTTTGAGAGGATACATACCTTTCTTGCTCTTTTGAAACTTTTGAGAAGAATGAGATGCTCTATATTTTCTTTTTCTTTCCTCTCAGGTGGGTATCTTGTACCCCTAATTTTACTGTCGGACACTTGTCCACTTTTACCTCTCGTCTCACTTTTTCTTTTCTTTCGAGGTTCCGGGCACTTGCCCCTTTTTATTTCCTCGTATCTCTTTTCTTCTCTTTTTTTAGAGCACTCATCTCCTGAAATAATATAGCAAGTGGTAGTAATCAAAATAACTCGAGCATTTATTTCACAGGGAAAAACAAAAATATTTTTGGCTATTCTCTCCCGGATTAGGAGTAGAATATTTTTGGTTGGTTTTGGAGATGGAAATGGGTGGATATATGTGGATGCGTACTTCTAGAGTGGAAACAACATATGTGAGTGAACGTGCAAGTGAATCTTGATTTAACCACATGACAAGCTCCTAAGGGTCTACACAGCTTGACCACACTCAATGCTCATAAGCAGTAAAAAGTACATGTGTGGCTCAAAGTCTAGCAAGCATGTATATATGGCTGTGGTAGGAATTTAAACTCTCATCATACAGAAACTCATCGTGTGATATTTTAAAGATTTTCAAAGATAAAATTCTCTAGAATTCTAGCATCTATAGGAATAGATAAACAGCAGCTCAACCTTTCCATATCATATCCGTTAACAACTTAGACTTCAGATCAAGTTTTCTTCCCACAAGTTCAGATTTAGAGCAAGCTTTAAATTATAACAGTTATATCTAAACTAGAGAAAGAACTTCAAATTTGAAAAATTAGGCAGAGCAACTATTCATCTTATCCGTGCTAGAGTTTTATTATTAAGATTCAGTTTAGCATAGCCACTTTATTTATATATTAAACACACTAAGCAAAAGACATATATTTATATATAAGCACAAAATCTTTATTTGGTTTTTCATGGTTATATATGTTTTTATTTTAATGTAGTATAAGTATAAATGTAGACAGATAGAAATACTTAGCGAGATAAATGGGGGTGCTCTCCCCCAAGCTGAATTTTGACGTAATTTCTTCTATTGTAGCTAGCAGGTGGCAGAGGTGTATTTGAAAGTCGGCAGCACCCTGACAACGATTAGAATGTCCTCCGTCTGCTAGTCTTCTTGATCCTTGAATTCTGTGGAGCTCAAATAGACAACAAAGCTTTGTGAAACTGATTAGGTGTTAGCATAAATATCTAGCCTTTATCATGTTGAGCCTCCTCAATAAATGTTACTCTCTATATTTGTATTTTCATTTTTATAGAGCAAAAAAAATATTTATTTTATATTTATGCCACCACAGTGAATGTACTCATGGAGTTTATGCCACTCGTATACTCATATAGGGCTTATTGTTTTTTTAACATTTTTATTTTCTTTTTAGGATAGTATGAACATAATTAACTAAGCAAACTATTTTAAATAATTGAAAGGAAAAGGATAACTACCAAGTTTACCTCTTGGCAAGGTGTTTTTAAGTCCTCCGAACGGGACTCTTGGTTTTCTAAGTTGTCGTGGGATTCGTTGGATGGCGTAATCGGTGCTTCCGGCAGCGCCTCTTCTTCGTGTATAGTTATCTTCTCTCTCCACACCTGACTCGGTGCTACGGTCTCCTCAGGATAATTCTGTTCAAGTTGTATGTCTTCAGACCTTACCACTTCTCCTTCATAGTCTGCCCATCCGTCCTTGATGATTTGCCTCCTCTGGTTGTGGTTGCGTCATCTTCTTCTTGTCTTGACCTGCTTAGAGTCTTCAACTATATAGTTAGGGTCAGTAAAATAGCGGCGTACCTTTTCAGAGGGGAAGTGCATATGGACTTCTCCGGTTCCAATGTAGATGATTGCTTTAATGGTGCTAAGGAACGGTCTCCCAAGGATGATGGGTGGATCGTACTCATCTTCTCCCGTGTCAATGACCTGAAAGTCTGTATGGACAAAATGATTGTCTATTTTGACAGGGACATCAGTTACTATACCTTCAACCTTTCAAAATGTCTGATCTACCATCTGGAGCTGAATGTATGTCAGTTTTAAGGGCATGGTTCCGAACAAGAGCTGATAGGTGACTATGGCCATTATGTTGACGCCCGATCCGGTGTCGCAAAGTGTCTTGTAGAAGTTGTACCCATTGATGGAGCAATAGATGCTTGGCATTCCTGGGTCGTCCTTCTTGGTTAGAAACGGTGACTTAAGTCAATGATTTTGACCTTCTTGAACTACAGTGACCATCTTAGCTCACTCGGTCCACACTTGCTTGTTCTGTTCCTCCTGTTGGTCCTCTTCCTTGGTTCATGTCGAGATTGCTCTGGGATTTGTGCATTCTTGTTCTTGAAGGAAAATGTCTCCTTCCTCCCTTTGATGTAGAAACTGATCTTGGCAGCACTGGCGTAGATGACAACTCCCGAGGTGTTCAGAAATAGCCTCCCTAAAATGATGGGTGCCCTCTCATCATTACCGGTCTCTATCACCACGAAGTCTGCTGGGGCGTACAAGGTACCAACTCGGACACAGAGGTTCTTCAAAATTCCCTTTGGAAAACTTAACGCTTGATCTGCAAACTGTAAATACATGGTTGTTTATAATAAAGGATATGTAAAGAATTTTTCATAGAGTACCCTGGGCATAATGTTGACACTAGAGCCAAAGTCACGGAGTGCTTCTGGGAAGTCCACCATGCCGATGGAGATCAGGATGACGGGGCATCTTGGATCGCATCTCTTGATCGGCAGAAGGTCAGTAGTAACTTCAGTGACGGGGTTACTCCAGTAGTTACCTGTATCAAATATGTCTACAAGATTTGCAGATTCTAATCCTTCCGGTTGTGATGGTATACCGGGGTTAGTAGCAGGAACAGCAGCAGCTATTTGATTTAACTGAGATTCAATCATTTTATTAAAGCTAATTTGATTCTTGATGGCAGTAGAGAAATTATACATTCTATTATTTATATTTTCTAGCATTTTATCATTAGATGCCAATTTCTTAGATAGGTTATCCATTAGCTTTCCTTGATTAGACACTAAGTCTCTTAGAGGTGGCCTTGATTTTGCTGAGGACGGTTGTAGTAGTAGTTGTTGTTGTTGTTATTGTTGATGTAGTTCACATCTTCAAGTATCTCAGGGCAGTGATTGTCTGAGTGTCCAGTATCTCCACACTCCTCACAAGTCATGTGAAAGTCGTAGATGTGCATAACTTCCTTCTTATCTCCAGCTCTATCTTCGAGCTTCTTCATGAGTAGGTCTAACTTAGCAGACAGCATGTCTACCTCCTTGAGCTGATGCCTACCTCCACCTCTCTTGTGTGTCTAGGTCCTCTCTTCATTCCAGCCTTGGTTGGACGCCATCTTCTCCACAAGAGCTATGGCTTGTGATATGGTGAGTGATAAGAATGCTCCTCTAGCTGCAGCATCCATGGTCTCTCGGGCACTATTGCCGAGCCCATGATAAAACATCTGCATCAGTAGCCAACTCTCCATTCCATGATGGGGACATTCTAGGATGTAGTCTTGGAAGCGCTCCCATGCTTCTGGAACGGATTCATCATGTTGTTGCTGAAAACTTGTAATTTTCCCACGGAGAGCATTGGTCTTGCCCATGGGAAAGAACTTAGCCAGAAAGTTCGTGGAGCAGAGTGCCCACGTAGTATTCTTCTCCTTTGTAGCGTAGAACCACTGCTTCGCTCTCCCCAACAGTGAGAATGGGAAAAGGCGAAGTAGTATAGCATCTTAGGGGATTCCTGATATGGTGAATGTGCTGCAAATCTCCACGAAGTGTTGGAGATGAGCACCAGCATCTTCGTGTGCCTTCCCACAGAACTGGTTGGATTGCACCATGTTGATAAGTCTAGGCTTGAGCTCAAAGTTGTCATCGATCTCTGCAGCAGGTCCAGTGCGGATGTTGTCCGTAGTGGGAGCTGAGAACTCACGGATCGATTTGTTTGCCATGACTTCGAACTCTGAAGACAAGTTTTGGATGAAACTTCGGTGATCTTCTTGATTGGATGAAGTTTTATGCTGAAGTGTTCATGATCTCTTCTTGAGCTTGGCTCTTGTTTTTTCTGAATAACGCTTTGGGATTGTCAACAAAATTTCCTGGAAGATGTCTTCTATTCATACATTACCCTGCATAAGATAAAATAGAAAAATATCGGGGTAAAACTGTATGAGAGAATTGATAATCTCAATCATATTAGTGATGCGAATGATGACTCGAAATTCCATATTCATTCCTATTTAGTAATCAACCTTCCCCGGCAACGGCGCCAAAAATGCTTGTTGGGCATTCTTAACGTCACTACCAAAAGTAGATTTAATTTCCTAATTCTGATAACGGCGCCAAAAATGCCAAACCTATCCCTCATGCCACTTAAGCCAAGTTGTCATCCCCAGCATGACATGAGAGACGCGGTATTGAAATATGCAATTGCTCTTCAGAATAAATAATAAATGGGACCTGCAAGCGCACAGATTAATACCGATGTAGCATTTTAACTGGGAAGTATTCCAGGTATCGTTATTTATATTTTTACCACTAGGAAGGGATTGCTAAACATCAATGTTGATTATAGAATGGAATATAGGATTGAGTATCTATCATTGCATGTATAATTGAGAGCATTTATCTATCTCTTTCATACAGGGACAAGTGTCACATAAAAGATATATAAAGTATGAATGGTGACAAAGATAATTAATCTGATCAGCATAACTTAGCCACATATAAATATGATAAGCACCTCAATAGATATTCTAGCAAGTCATTAGCATGAAATTAGGACGAACTACAAGAACATTTCCTAAGTTATTCTCAACTATACAGTCTAGCATATCATAGTTAGTGCAATTATACTTGGCAATCATTGCAAGACAAGATTACGTCTGTTGACACCGTTTTTGGGCACGTGTCCAGGATGGCAGGATAAGGTGGCAATTATGCTATTTACAGGATGAATTGCCGATGAGGATGGTTGCCGATGAAGGAGAGGTCGAATGTGACTAAGTCTACGGGCAGTGATGTGTTTATGCCGATGGCTATAATAGAGGAGTCTGCCGATGACCATGGCAAGTCTGCCGATGATACGGAGGAGGAGTCCGGAAACTGCTGATCGGTTTATGGAAGAATTTTAGTTTATCACGGGAGATAACTTTGTTATTTCTTTATTTATTTAAGTCGTTTTGTATACGGATTCCGTGTAATTTGGAATTCGAATTCTAGTCGTGTTTAGTTGTAGCTCTTTGAGCAGGGTATAAATATGAACCCTCGGGCCTTGTAATGAGACATCTATCAATCAATCAAACACACGTTTTTACTCATATTCCAGTATCTACTTTTCGACGACTTCGTCATACTTTTTTCTTTTTATTACGAGTTTTTAGGAATTCGTCGACTTAAGCTCGGCGTGTTCTTGAGTTCCGCGTGAGTACCTCTTAGCCGTGACATCCGGGCGCATCGCTGTTGTCAGGACTAAAGTATTCGAGTTATCACCTTTGCCGATAGTAAGGTTAAATCAGCTGGCACGCCTTAACGTTTGAATCGGGGATTAGCCCTTTGTGTTTGCAGATCAGTTTTGCATCAACACATCTTTTGGCACGCCCGGTGGGACAAGATTCAAGATCAAGATCAACATGTCGATCTCTGACTTCGATCAGGAGAACGTCATCCCCGTGACGGAGGCCAATCTCAAGGATGAGCAGAAGCAAGCCATTGCCCAAGCTATGGAGGAGTACAGGCTGCAATGTTTTAAGTCCTTCAGCATAAATAGGAGTGGCGAAGTAATCCAGAAAGATGCACTGCCGGCACCACGGCAGGTTACTTTCGAAGCCAATCCTGGCAAGCTTCAAGATATGGTTGACAGTGCTATCAACCAAGCTTTGATCAACCAAGCTGGCGTACTGTCTAATACGGTTTTCAATGCCGTGGCAAGAACTTTCAAGGAAGGACAGATCCCTCCAGACTATGTGGGCCCTACTCATCATCAACCAACAGCACCAGAGGTTACGGCTCCATCGGCTGCTTTGACGGCTGCAAGTGCACAATCTGCCGTCCCTCCAAGTACATCGGGAGCTACTGGTGCACTATCTGTGCCGATGACAACCAACCCATAGACTTCAGGTGGGCAGAGTAAACTGACAACAGATATGTTGGCATCGGCAATGTCAGGGCTGACTCTCCCTCCCAACTGGTGGGGTTATGGTATGCCCCCAGAGTTGACGCCGGGCACATCACAGATAACCGACATGAGGGGCAAAACTCCTATGACGTCGGCGCCTCCCAATGCGCCGTTGAATCAGAGTCCTCGGTATACTACAACTACTACTGCAAGGCCTCATACTGGGAATCCTCAAGATTCAATGTTCCAGATGCCTAATGCATCGGCAGATTCAATGCTGATGCAACAGAGGTCTATAGCCCAGTCGGGGTATGTCAATTCAATGATGGTGCCCAATTACCAATCATCGGCAGCGCCTATGCCGATGAACACTAATAATGGATGGCTTGGACAGCAAGTCTTTCCACAAACACCCCAACAGAGTTACCAGGCTACAGGATTCCAGCAAGGACAGATCTATCCCGGATTCCAGAATCAGGGGATCCCCAACCAGCCAATGAATCTCGGACAGCAACTCGGGGGGCAGCAAATCGGTGGACAGCAGTTTGGTGGTCCACAAATTGGAGGCCAGATGATCAACCCAATGTTCCGTGCGGATCATGCCCCAAACAGACACGTGGAAGCTCATCACCAGGTGCCGGACCCGCAGCCGCCTCATCGGTAGGATGCCGATGCATATTGGGCCGATAAGATCGCTGAAGTAATGAGGGATCAATTTGGGATAAAACCCAAAGTCAACACTTACTCGTATCGGACACCGTATCCTCCTGCATATGATTTGATCCCGCTTCCACATCGGTACAAGGTACCAGATTTTACCAAATTCTCCGGGCAGGATGACACGTCAACCATGGAGCATGTCAACAGGTTCATCATTCAATGCGGAGAAGCTGGTAACAGGGACGAATTGAGGGTTCGTCTATTTTCGTCGTCATTATCTGGATCGGCCTTTACCTAGTTTATATCACTACCTCCTAACTCAGTGATTACTTGGGCTGATCTGGAGAAACAATTCCACAAATACTTCTTTTCGGGGGTTCATGAAAAGAAAATCACCGATTTGGTCAAATTGAGACAACGCAATAATGAATCGGTTGAGGGTTTTGTGCAGAGGATACGGGAGGTAAAAAATAAATGCTATAGTCTGGTTCTCGATGATCGGCAGCTAGCCGATTTGGCTTTCCAGGGTTTACTGCCACACATCAGGGATAAGTATGCCTCTCAGGAGTTTGAAAGCTTAAGTCATTTAGTACAGAGGATTTCTGATCAAGACATCAAGCCTTTTGAGCCCAAAAGAGCATGGAACAAGAAGGTGTCGTTTGTTGATGAAGCAACAAGTTCAGATTCTGATGAGGAACCAGTAATCGGCTTGGCAGAGTGGGTGAAGAACAAGAAGCCGATGTCTTGTCCTTTTGGGCAAAAGGAACCAGAAAAGTTCGCTTTCGACACTGCTAAAGCCGATAAGATATTTGATTTTCTACTCCAGGAAGGTCAGATCAAGTTGTTTCCTAATCACGTGATCCCATCGGCAGAGGAGTTGAGGAGGATGAAATATTGCAAGTGGCATAATGCAACTTCTCATGACACCAATGACTGCAAAGTTTTCAGACAGCAGCTGCAATCGGCAATAGAGTCTGGGAGAATTAAATTTGACAGTTCCAAGACTCAGAAGCCGATGAAGATAGACCAGCATCCTTTCCCGACAAACATGTTGGATGCAAAGGGGAAGGCCAAGGTCTTAACGTCGGAAGCAGCTGAGAAAAGTGCATCGGTAGATCCTCAACATCAGATTACTACTGCCGATGCAAAGAGTAAAGGCTTGGTCCAGGAAGGGACTAATTCGGGTAGGCCTCCTCGGTCCGGCATCGTTATAACTCATAGAAGGCCTCGAGAGAATTGGCAGCAACGGGAAGATCGATATCGGTGCCAACGAGAGGATTATCGACGAGAGGAAGAAAGGCGCCGACAGGAGTGGAATCGACATAGAGATCATTGGAATTGTCCGTTCTTCATCCATTATTGGGAGGAAAATATCAAGCTTCCCACTGTCAGAGACTGCCCTGAGTGCAACGGTTATGATCGGTACAACAGGACCGATCGGCGTTATCATGATGATGATCGGCGATTTAATGGGCCAATCAGAGGAAGGGCGTCAGTTCATGATCGGCTGGGGGGCAGGCTTAGCGTGCACGATAGGCTTGGTGATCGTGTCCAATATTTTCCCAGGAACTAGGAAGAGCTCGAGGAGATGGCTAATGCGCGAGTTCCCGATGAATTCATATTTTGCAGGGATGCTAACACGCATCGTATGGAGTCAAGGGAGAACCGACGCCCGGCAGCAAGGCAAAAGCCACTCCCTCCATGGTGTCCTGAAGGGTTAACCAAGACACAGAAAAGGAGATTGCAACGTGAAAGGCAAGAGGGGCTAAGCAAAGGCGAGAACTCTGGAAGTCAGCAGCCATCAGACACTAAGAGGGAAGGTCCATCGGCAGGAGTCAACATGGTCTTTATGTTGCCGATGGAGTTTCTTGCACCATCCAGTGATGATGAGTTAGAGTTTTCCGATTAGATAGCTCAGCTGGCTTTGGATCCTATGACAGCTATCTTTGAGAAACCTGCCGATGATGAAAGACAGCATCTCAAAGCTCTGTTCGTCAAAGGAAGGGTTGATGGGCAGCCAATGACCAAGATCCAAGTTGATGGTGGAGCTGCTATTAATATTATGCCGTATACAGTATATCGGAAGCTTGGGAAAGGGGATCAGGATTTGACCAAGACCGATATGATGCTCAAGGATTTTGAAGGAAACGTGTCTCCAGTCAAGGGGGCAATATGTGTGGAGTTGACCATCGGCAGCAAAACCTTGCCAACAACTTTCTTCGTGATCAGTGGAAACGGTGCTTACAACTTATTGCTGGGAAGAGATTGGATTCATGCCAATTGTTGCATCCCGTCTACAATGCACCAATGCTTGGTTCAGTGGGTAGGTGACAAGATTGAGATTGTCCCAGGGGATTCTTCTTATGTTATTGCATCAGCAGAGGCGGATACCTATGAGAGGACTAGGTGCATTTCAGGGGAAGTTTGGGAGAAAGATTTTCTCAAAGTTGCCAATTACGAGATTCCACCGATCCAAGCAGTCGGTTCTGACGACGGTTTTTAATGGATAGATTCGCCGATGATGGAAAATTAGGCCAGGGATTCACATCGGCCGATGATTTGGTAGAAGTAGATATAGGTAGTGGTGATAAGCCTAGACCTACTTTCATTAGTGCTAAATTAGATCCTGAGTGTAAGCAACAATTAACTAATTTGTTAAAAGAATATAAAGATTGCTTTGCTTGGGATTATACCGAGATGCCTGGTTTAGACCGATCAATTGTTGAACATCGGTTACCCATCAAGTCTGGATTTCGGCCACATCAGCAACCAGCTCGCCGATGTAATCCTAACATTCTACCTGATATTAAGGCCGAAATCACCAAACTCATTGAAGCTAAGTTTATTCGGCAGTGTCGGTATGCCGAGTGGATTTCCAATGTCGTTCCGGTTTACAAGAAAAACGGGAAGCTTCGGGTATGCATTGATTTCAGGAATCTCAATAAAGCTACGCCGATGGATGGATACCTGTTGACGGTGGATATACCATAGAAATCCACATACAAAACACCGTCAACATGCCTCGGTTGCAAGAGGAAACGACATGACATGAACATATTTTATCCATAACTAGTTCCACTTGTACTCTTAGCTTGTTTATGCAGGAACAACAAATTCAAGACATTATTGGACAAAGCCAACATCAGAATCATCAAGAGGAGATCGAGGGGACAACAGGTGACACCCTGGGCCCACAGGGAGGGGGTCGCCCGACCCCTCTTTGGTGGGACCCAGGTGTGCCACCTAGTCCACCGACATAAGGGACCCCTGTGGACACTGCTGGTGGGCCCAGAGGCCCAGAAGTGGGGTCGCCCGACCCCACATCAAAGGCGGTTCCAGGGTCGGTGGCCTCCCACCGACCTTCCCCACATGTCCCACATGTTGATTTGCCCCTGCCGTTGATCAAATGGCGGTTGTGAGGTCGGTTTGATCCAAGGGTGGAGAGAAGATGTCACGCGGATCGATGACGTGGCGATGGAGTAACCCCTACTCCATCTCCCTCTATAAAAGGCAGCCTCCATCCTTCATTTCAAGTGTGCAATTCCAAGGCCAAGTGCATTACAAGTTCCAAGCATACAAGTAGAGTAGTAGTTAGTCTAGAGTGGGAGTTAGAGTCGAGTCGAGCGAAGCTCGGGGTCTCCGGAGTCGTCTTCTGGAGAGTCTGGTATAGCTCTTGTACCTTTCTACTTTTGTAAGACTTTCCTTTTATTAATATATTATTCTTACTTTACTTTACTGAGTTCTTACTTAGTGCAAGTCTTTTAGTCTTGTTGTGCATTTACTTTAGTAATATAGTTGTCTTAGTGAAGTTAGTGACCTGTAACCACTCCTGTGTGTGCATCATCGTCCTATCTTGTATAGGAGCTCTAGCTAGCTGCAACTAGTTAGCGTTGTAGGATTAAGTGTGAGCGTGGTGCTCATACTTAAGATTACCTTTGATTACCGCTGGCTTGAACGGAAAGTAGGAGCGCACTCCCTAGTAGGTGACAGATCGTGGGCGGCATTAGGTTCTCCTCACGTACAGGCTAGTTCTTAAAAGGTAAGGCGTCCATAAGCCCAATAGTCGCTTTCGGTAAGGGGTTAGGTGAAAAACCTTCTAAGCGTCTTACCAGCTCGGCTATCCCTCGCACACAGTTAGTAAGGCTCTAGCGTAGTTAAGGCAATTATCTATTAAAGTAAGTCACAGAAGTCAAGTTAGATACATAGGAGTCCTTTACTCACTCGTTGTCCTCCCACCTAGCTAACTCTATCATTTACCTTTAGCATAGGACCTTGGATTCACCACTACCCTTCCTATTCGTTATTTACCACCCTTATTCACTAGTTGATACTAGATAACTCAAGGAATCTCATTCCCCTTTTTGTTAAACGCACTTAGCCGCTTTCCCTTGGGAAAATATAAATTACGATACCTTGGAATACTCCTTGGTGAAGTGCTACAGCGGTACATTCTGTGCGCTTGCGGAATTATCCAATAGTAAATAGAGTTACCCTACCAGGGCACTTCTGGCGCCGTCGCCGATATCCGGTGGTTGCGTTAAGAAGTGTCAACAATACCCAATGCCTATTGCCGATCTGCTGGTTGACGCTGCGGCTGGTCATCGGATCATTAGCTTTATGGATGGTAATGCGGGATACAATCAAATATTCATGGCAGAGGAAGATATTCCAAAAACCGCATTCAGATGTCCTGGTCATGTTGGGTTATTTGAATGGATAGTCATGACCTTTGGGTTGAAGAATGCTGGTGCTACTTATCAAAGGGCCATGAATTTTATATTTCATGAGTTCATCGGCAAGCTCGTGGAGATCTATATTGATGATGTGGTGGTTAAGTCTGGGGATTTCTCAAAGCATCTTGCCGACTTACGAAAAGTGTTAGAGTGCACAAGGAAACATGGATTGAAGATGAATCCCAACAAGTGTGCATTTGGTGTATCGGCAGGGCAGTTTCTTGGTTTCATGGTACATCAAAGGGGTATTGAAATTAGTCGAAGATCTATTGATGCCATCAATAAGATAGTGGCCCCTACCAACAAGACTGAGCTCCAGTCCTTGATCGGCAAGGTAAATTTTATTAGGAGATTTATATCTAATCTGTCTGGTAAGATTCGTGCTTTCATTCCTCTTCTTAAATTGAAGGCCGATCAAAAATTTATTTGGGGAGAAGAACAGCAGTTGGCTCTGGATGAAATCAAGAAGTATTTAATGAATCCTCCAGTTCTAGTTCCACCTCAACAAGGAAAGCCCTTCAGGTTGTATTTGTCTACCGATGGGACGGTTATCGGCTCGGCTTTGGTTCAAGAATTTGAAGGGAAAGAGAGGGTAATTTATTACTTGAGTAGGAGGTTGATTGATGCTGAAACCAGGTATTCGGCCATTGAGAAACTATGCCTATGCTTGTATTTTTCATGTATCAAACTAAGGCATTACCTGCTATCGGCCGAATGCACTGTTGTTTGCAAAGATGACGTGGTCCGGTACATGCTATCCATGCCGATTATGAGTGGCAGGATCGGTAAATGGATTTTAGCGCTGTCGGAGTTCGATCTGCATTACGAATCGGCCAAGGCAGTCAAAGGGCAGATTATGGCCGATTTTGTGACTCAGCATTGCGGTGTAGTGGAAGCCTTGGGAATTGTACCCTGGACACTTTTCTTTGATGGGTCTACCTGTGACCGGGGGGCAGGAATCGGCATTGTATTAGTTTCCCCTAAGGGGAGGAAGTATGAGTTTTCCTTACCAGTTGTTGCTACATCAACGAATAATCAGGCTGAGTATCAGGCTCTGATCAAGGGATTGGAGTTGTTAAGAGAAGTTCGTGCTGATGCTGTTGAAGTCTTCGGAGATTCTAAGTTGGTTATAAATCAATTGACCGGGAGTTATGAATGCCGAAGTGAAGTTCTCATAACTTATTTCGAGAAAAGCATGCGACTGTTGAAGGAATTCAAAGATTTCCGATTAGAGCATATTCCTCGATTGCATAATGAAGAGGCCAATCGGTTAGCTCAGCATGCCTCGGGATATCAGCCTATGATTAATGCAATATCGGCAATCGGTGCCGATGATTGGAGGAAGGAAATTATTGATTATCTAAAAGATCCATCTAAGAAAGTTGAAAGACGAGTTCGGTTTCAAGCAACCAAATATGTGCTCCTCGAAGATGAATTGTATTATCGAACTATTGATGGAATTCTTCTCCAATGCTTAGGTGATGATGAAGCTAGAAGTTTGATGGGAGAAATCCATGAAGGAGTGTGTGGAGCACATCAGTCTGCTTTTAAGATGAAGTGGATAATTCGAAGGAATGGATATTTTTGGCCGACCATACTTGAGGATTGCTTTAAATATTTCAAGGGGTGTCAAGGTTGTCAAAAGTTTGGTAATATTCAAAGAGCACCCGCATCGGCTATGAATCCTATCATAAAGCCTTGGCCGTTCCGGGGATGGGCTATCGATCTGATCGGCCAGATTTATCCACCATCTAGTAAGGGGCATAAGTTTATTTTAGTTGCCACTGATTATTTCACTAAATGGGTTGAAGCTATTCCTTTGAAGAAGGTCACTTCGGCCAATATAATTGATTTTGTGAAGGAGCACATTATTTACCGATATGGGATTCCTCAGACAATTACTACCGATCAAGGCACTATGTTCACATCGGGGGAGTTTGATGAATTCGCAATCGGTATGGGGATTAAAGTGTTGAATTCTTCTCCTTATTATGCTCAAGCCAATGGGCAGGCCGAGGCATCTAACAAAGGAATTATCAAGCTTATTAAACGAAAGATTGAAGAAAATCCTAAGCGGTGGCATACATTATTAAATGAAGCGCTGTGGTCTTATCGGATGGCTTGTCATGGATCAACCAAGGTGTCACCCTATCAATTGGTGTATGGGCATGATGCAGTATTACCTTGGGAGATTAAGGCTGGATCTAGGCGATTATCTTTTCAAGATCAATTAGCTGCCGATGAGTATGCCACTTTGATGACCGATGAGTTAGATGATCTAGCAAGACATCGGTTAAAGGCTTTAATGAGTATAGAAAAAAATAAGAAGAGAGTTGCTAGATGGTATGATAATAAAGTGAAGGCTAAGGAGTTCGCCGATGGGGATTTGGTATGGAAATTAATTTTGTCAGTCGGGACTAAAAGTTCGAAGTTTGGAAAGTGGTCTCCTAATTGGGAAGGTCCTTATCAGATAAGTCGATCGGCTCCCGGTAATGCCTATATTCTAGAAACTCTCGAAGGAGTTGAATTTCCCAGAGCATTAAATGGCAAATATCTAAAAAAGTGCTACCCTAGCATATGGGTCGATGCATAAAAGTTCAAATGCCGATAACACTCCTATCGACTGGATTAAAGTGTATCTAGGGATGGACTTAATGTTTCAAAAGATGCCGATAACAGTCCTATCGGCTAGACTAAGACATTAAGAAAGCTGAAATGCAGAAGAACAAAGGTGTGTTGCCGATGAGAGCTTCAGATGTTCAGCAGCGCTTGGATGGCCGATATGGCGCGCAGCCGGATCTGATTGGCTGTTTCTATCTCTTTGGTATCATCATCGGCAGAACCTTCTATCGGCTTCAGTTTCTTCTTCAACTGCAGCGCTTTGCGACCGTGGGCATTTCGTTCTTGCTCGAGGTGCTTGATGGTCTCCGGCAGTTGGCTCTCTTCTTGCTGGGCCTGAGACAGAGCATCCTCTACTTGCTTGAGTTCGGCCAGCAGGGCTTCTCTTTTTGCCGATAGATCAGAGACTTTCTGCTTCAGTACATCACCTGAGGACTTTAAGGTGCCGATGTTCTTGTGCTTCTCATCGGCTAAGAGTTTTTCTTTCATCATCTCCTCAGAGAGCTGGGTTTGAGCAGCTCTATCGGCAAGGCGCCGAGTGGCTCTCTGGTACTGCAGCTGGCGGCTTTCTAGGTGTGCAGCCTGGAAGAGGGTTTCTTCAGCATCGGCAGGAATTTGGCCTCTAAGGGTCTTGAACAGGGCCTTGGCTGGGTCGGAATCATTGACCAGTTGAGCTGTCTCTTGATGAAGTATGGCCGATAGCTCTTTCAGCTTAGCCCTGGTTTCTGCCGATACAGTCCCAACTGCCCGAGAGGAGCTTGCTTCCTTACCTTCTTCTTCGGAGATATCAATGGCGAAGGAGAATAAGCTGTCGGGAGAATCTTGTTCCTGAAAGTGAGGATGAAATAAGTCATTTTTACGGTCAGAGCTTCGGCAGACAATACTAGTGGAAAGTTGGATGACTTACTTGCTTCAAGGCAATTTCTTGCCTTTGACTGAAAGATACCGATGGAGCTACAGGTTGATCGGCAAGTGTTGCCGATGGGACGATGTCAGCTGAAAGTTAACAGAAAAGGTTATAAGATCGAAGAGAGGAAGCTCATCGACAGTAATTTTGAGGAGAGTACGTTACCTTGAGGAGGGATGATACTTGTCTGAAGTGAGGAAACCACCGATAGTATGATTGAACCTGCTGGATCGGTAGTTTGATCTCCTACGTCGGCCGGCACATCTTCTGATTGGGGTGCTTCTAACTGAGGTTCTTCTTGCTGAAGTTCTTCCATCTGTGGTGCTTCCTGCATTGGTTGGGGAGACGGTACTTGCTGTGTCTGGACTTCTGGAGAAGAAGGAGAAGACTCCACCGGAATTGGAGACACCGGAGGAGGAGGGGGAGTTGCCACTTTCTGGCGCTTTGTTCCAGCCTTAGCACCTTTGGTGCCCTTTCTCTTTGGCTGGCTAGACTGGGGGGCATCGGCACTTTGACGCTTGGCTCTTGCCGATGCACCGGTTTGCTGCGATAACGAAAAGGGGTTTATAAGCACAGATATGGCCGATATAAAGATGGTCTGTATAAAAGAAAAAGGATTGACAAATTGCCTTGAAAGCCTGCGCCAAAGTGGAAGCAGCTACCGTTGGTGATGTCTGAGTTCTCTTGGTGGTGACTTTCCTGAGGCGTACACCCCGATGCACGACGGAAGCCAGAGTGGGAGCATTATGGCCAATTGAGGAGATCGGGCCTGATGGAGACAAGTCGATCGGCTTGCCACTCCTGCTAACCGACGAGGGAATGTTGTCAACCTACAAAAGGAATACAAGGGTAAGCTACCGATGGAAATAGTATTGAAAAAAAAATGAAACATCAGTTTGAAATACTTACGGTGTCATCGGGGACTTCGTATTCGGGGTCGATCATGCCGCGGCATGAGAGGGCCGAGGCATTGAAGGTGTGGTTGATCGGTGGGGATGACAATTTTATTGGACAATTCCTAGTGATTTTGGGCGTAAAGGAAACACAAAAGAAAAAGGAAAAAGGAAAATATTCAGTAAAATGAATTACGGATGAACAGGGATACGAGAAAAATATACAGGAGACGAGATGGAGATCTGACCTCAGGGACGACGAAGCTAATGGCCATCTTGCTGCGAAGAGAGTGTTTGAAGGCACCGGGGTTGATGAGGAAGAGTGTTTGTCGGAGATCTTGGGAGTTTCGAATGGCGCCGCCGCTGGAAAAGTAAAGTTGGGGTGGTGGAATGATGTGATGGGGAAGGAGTACCCGAGAAGGAACTATTTATAGGACAAAATGGGCAAGGGCAAATCTGACTTATCTCTTTGCCGCATCCGGGAAATCTGAGGGTACTCAGGTAGATATGGTAACTGTTCGCACGGTAATCAAGGGATTGTGCAGGTGATTTGACAGGAAGCGGTCATTATCCGAAGATATTTTACTGCGCGAGATTTCCTGGTCGGTCCATCGGCAGCGTTCTATAATGGTCATATTGCCGATGGGCGAATAAAGGGGAGGTAGCCGTTTGTACGAACGTCCTGGTCAGTACGTCGGCAGATCTTTGTAACGGTAATATTGCCGATGTACGGTTGAGAGAGAAATGCCCGTTTAGGAAATTGGGGATTTCGAGGAATCTGCGGAAGAATAGGATCAGAGTTGTTCAGATTGAGGTTGTTGGTTACCAAATTAGGAACATTAATTGCGGGAAAAGGCATCATTGCTGCAGAGAATTTCGGAGCATTAATAGTTTTATACTTCGAAATTGGGGGGCATGTGTTGACACCGTTTTTCGGCACGTGTCCAGGATGGCAGGATAAGGTGGCAAGTATGCTATTTACAGGATGAATTGCCGATGAGGATGGTTGCCGATGAAGGAGAGGTCGAATGTGACTAAGTCTACGGGCAGTGATGTGTTTATGCCGATGGCTATAATAGAGGAGTCTGCCGATGACCTTGGCAAGTCTGCCGATGATACGGAGGAGGAGTCCGGAAACTGCTGATCGGTTTATGGAAGAATTTTAGTTTATCACGGGAGATAACTTTGTTATTTCTTTATTTATTTAAGTCGTTTTGTATACGGATTCCGTGTAATTTGGAATTCGAATTCTAGTCGTGTTTAGTTGTAGCTCTTTGAGCAGGGTATAAATATGAACCCTAGGGCCTTGTAATGAGACATCTATCAATCAATCAAACACATGTTTTTACTCATATTCCAGTATCTACTTTTCGACGACTTCATCATACTTTTTTCTTTTTATTACGAGTTCTTAGGAATTCGTCGACTTAAGCTCGGCGTGTTCTCGAGTTCCGCATGAGTACCTCTTAGTCATGACATCCGGGCGCATCGCTGTTGTCAGGACTAAAGTATTCGAGTTATCACCTTTGCCGATAGTAAGGTTAAATCGGCTGGCACGCCTTAACGTTTGAATCGGGTATTAGCCCTTTGTGTTTGCAGATCAGTTTTGCATCAACAACGTCCATGTATAGTGATATTATCAAGGAATATGAGAAACATCGCAATCACTCCCCTGTAATATTGTTGCTCTGCCAGCCCTATGCATGAGAGAGGGACTATATAAGAATCAATGGAGCTGTCACTACCACGAACTACCCCACGATCTGGCATATAGGGTACAATCGCAGATAAATACGGTATAGGCACCACGCCTACACAATACTTATCATTTACCCACTGTACACATGGATAAATGTTATACATTCCTAAACATGTATATAATTCTAATATAACTAAGCCAAGCATATAAAATGATAAACTAAGAACAATATAATTGTGAATATAAACAAGTAGAGCAAAGTCATAATCAATATATTGAAGTAGAACAAAGTCATATTCATAATATTAAAGAACAAAGATGAACAATTGAAGAACAATAGAGAATTATCAAGAATCCTCCTGACAGATCCGGAAACCAATCGAAGATTGACTCCTTCTAGTTCTAATCCTATGTAGCTATGCTAAACTAGAGATCTAATTGATGTGGTGGCTCTAGGGCTTGATCAGAGGCTTCTTCTCCCAAGATGAAAAATGAATTACGGGTCTGAGGTCCTCTCCTCCAGGGGCCAGAGGGTCTGCTTATATAGTCCTTCCAAGTAAATGTGGGCCGTCGGATCAAACCGACATTAATCGCACGGTTTTCCTTGATCCTTTAGGTCGGTGGAGCATGATCCGCGAAGTTGGCTCTTATTGGCCCCGAGGCCAGGGCGGGCGCCCAAGGGGGGAGGGCGGGCGCCCTGCCCCCGAGCCCGTCCGGTCTCCCGTTCGTTCCCGTGGCTTCTGGACTCTTCTAGATGTAGGATAATTGCGCGGCACGTTAATATCTCTATGTAAACCCGACGTGTGGGCCTTTCTTCCGTATTTCCTGATAACCCCCTGCAGAAATAGACAAACACCAAAACTCGTCGAATTTTGTCAGATAAAACCCTAAGTCTGGGTGTCGGTTGCATTTGGATCCTTTTCTTTGTTTATTTGATAATTAAATTTGATACTTAAGGACCGTCAACACATAACAACTAGAATTGTTGGATAGGTGGCTTGCAAACACCCCATTAAAGCTAGAGCAAAAAGCTTTGCTTTATTATTTACTAACCTCTTGCTTTAGTGAGTTTGTAGATTTTTAAATAGGCTATTCACTCCCTCTCTAGCCATATTAGGACCTTTCAACTGTGCAATGAACGTTAAAAGATGACTTATGACTATATGAGATCTTGTATGTACATGATCACCTGGGATGACAGTGCAACCATGAGGGCTATGATGGCTCTAGCTTTAGCTCAGTATGAAGACCTTTTCTAGCTTGTTAGATGTTACCGGTAAGGGTGCTAGAGGGGCTTGCCGACACGGGTATAGTGCGAGCCTCTGTCCTTATGTGTATAGGCTATGCGTCATTGTACCATTTGGAAGGGGAGCTCTACATCTCCTCAACAATTGGAAACATTGCAACCCTAACTTGTTAGACTAACTTTTGAAAGACTTCATAGTGATCGCTGCCAACCTCCCTAGGAAGGGGGCTAAGAGACTTGCAACCTTGGGCTAAAGGGTAAATCATGACTCATGGGTAAAGATGTACAACCTCTGTAGACTATTAAAAACTGGTATACTAGCCATGCTCATGGTCAAGAGCGGCCTTGGGAATTTTTACATTAAGATGATGACGCTTGTTATGTTATTATGATCATTTACTTATTGTTTATGTTTAGTACTAATTATGCTTACATTTGATCATGTGGTTATGGAATTTACTATGCTACCTTGACATTTGCTATCTAAATATGAACATGCTCTATACATATAAAAGTTAAATGCAGTTAAACCAGTGTCAGCTAATTAAGCCTTATGAACCCCTAGTTATACTTATTGAGTACGATATATGCTCACTCTTGCTATTTCACAACACCTCAGGTTATGCAAATGATAATGACTGGAGTGAGGATTACTGTTATGAGTACTAGGTTTGGAGTCAACTAGTCAATAGTTGTCCCTGTGTGGTGCTTCCGTCGAGAGCTTCTTTAGTACAATTATCTTTATTGTATAAGATATGTGCTTATTATTGTTCCACTATGTAATAACCATTGTGATGATACTATTTGAGATTTGTCTACTTATGTGTGCGACTGTTTCTGGGGCACACATGAGTCTTTTATGTATCCTATTTAGTTCTTGGAAATTTGGGTGTGACTTCAGACCACCCTTGTTCACATCAAGTGGTATGCCATTGCCGCCTCCTTGCATGAGTTGACAAAGAAAGGTGTGGTGTTCCATTGGGGTAAGGCATAAGAGAGGTCCTTTAATACTTAGAAGGACAAGCTTACACACGTGTCAATGTTGCAACTTCCAAACTTTGGTAAGACTTTTGAGCTAGAATGTGATGCTAGTGGAGTTGGCATTGGAGGTGTGTTGATACAAGATGGTAAGCCTGTTGCATACTTTAGCAAAAAATTGCATGGCCATGTTCTTAATTACTCTACATATGATAAGCAATTGTAAGCACTTGTACGTTCTTTAGAGATGTGGCATCATTATTTGTGGCCTAAGGAATTTATTATACATTCTGATCATGAATCGCTTAAGTATCTTTATTCTCAAAACAATCTGAATCAAAGACATGCTAAGTCAGTTGAATTCATTGAATCTTTTCCTTATGTTATCAAACACAAGAAAGGAAAGGATAATATAATTGTCGATGCTTTATCTAGATGATATACTATGTTGTCCCAACTTGATTGTAGAATTTTTGGCTTCAATCAGTAAAAGAACAATATGTGCTTGATCCTTATTTTGCAAATGTGTTGCTAAATTGTAAAGAAGATCGCACATGGAACAAGCTTGTGCTAAATAATAGATTTGTGTTTAGAGCTAACTGTTTATGCATTCTAGTTGGTTTCGTTCGTCTGTTGTTATTGCAGGAAGCGCACAGAGGAGGAATGATGGGCCATTTTGGCGCTAAGAAGACGGTGGATATTTTGGCCACACACTTCTTTTGGCCACAGACGAGGAGAGATGTTGAGCGGTTTGTGGCATGCTGCACCACATGTCAAAAAACTAAGTCTCGTCTGGATCTACATGGTTTGTATATGCCTCTTCCTATTCCTTCTATTCCTTGGGCAGATATTTCAGTGGACTTTGTTTTGGGATTGTCTAGACTAAGAGGGGGAGGGATAGCATTTTTGTTGTTATGGATCAATTCTCTAAGATGACACATTTTATACCATGTTATAAAAGTGATGATGCCATTTATATTGCTGACCTCTTTTTCCAAGAGATTGTTCGCTTGCATGGTATGCCTTCTGCTATTATTTCAGATGATGATGCAAAATTCTTGAGTCACTTTTGGCATACTCTATAGAACAAGTTGGGTATAAAACTGTTGTTTTCAACAACTTATCATCCACAAACTGATGGACAAACAGAGGTAGTGAACCACACTTTAGGCACCATGTTAAGAGCTGTTTTGAAGAAAAATTTGAAGATGTGGGAAGAATGTTTGCCTCATGTGGAGTTTGCTTACAATCGGGCAACACATTCTACCACCAAGGTAAGTCCTTTTTAGGTAGTGTATGGCTTTAACCCGTGTGCTCCAATTGATCTTTTGCCTTTACCTACCACTAAAAGAACCACATAGTGATGCTAGTGCACGTGCTGAATTTATTCATAAGTTGCATGAAACCACTAAAGAAAATATTGAAAACATGAATGAAAAGTATAGAATCGCTGGTAGTGAAGGTAGAAAAGAAATTAAACTTGAACCGGGTGATTTAGTATGGTTACATTTGAGAAAATATAGGTTTCTAGAGCTATGTAAGTTAAAATTAATACCAAGAGCTGTTGGTCCTTATAAAGTTATTGAGAAAACAAATGATAATACATATAAACTTGAGTTGCCACCACATTCTGGGGTTAGTCCTTCTTTCAACATTTCAGATTTGAACCCATTATGGGAGAAGAAGATAACCTTGAGTCGAGGACGACTCCAATTCAAGAGAGGGAGGATAATAAGGACATCACTCCTTTGGATGCACAAGATGATCCTCCACTAGACACTCAAGGTCTAATCACAAGAGCTCGCACACGACGTTTAAATTTATAGGTGAGCTCGTTCCTAAGCAAGTCTTTTTATGATTTTGATAATAGATTGCTACCTAATGATTATACTGTACTTAGAAATCATAGAGAGGACCAAGGAATACATAAGGGATGGCTTGGAGGCATGGAGGACCAGTAAGGGCACCCAAGTCATGGAGGAGGCACAAACCGAGTCGATTTCGAGCTTGTTTCGGAGTCTAGAACTAGCGAGGAGTAAAACGAACACCCAGGACGCATCCGGACTCCATTTTCAATGATCCACCCATAGTTGGAAAGATAATTTCATAAGGTACCAATGGAGGTGGTTCGAGGTTCAAATTTCTTCTGAGTCATCGGGAAACGTTGAAGCAAGTCAGCGTCTAGAATCTGTTTTGCTGTTGTGTCACCGTTTTTGGTCCGTTGGGCCATGTATCATTGTTGAGCCCATTAGGGGGGCACGTCTAGGAGTGGCAACGACCCTTAGACCTCTATATCCAGCCACCACCACTCTTATTAGGTTTTGGGTTTTGCTTAGATTAATCTGTCAAGAACAGTTTCACCATTTCTTCGGTTTATGAGACCCCAACTCATGAGATTAATCATTCATCCGCAAATTGGTTGCATTCTTCCTTGTTCTTACTTATGTTCTTCGATTCATAGGCAAAAGACTTAGCCTTCTTGGTGAGGTCAATCGTGCAACGCTAGTTGATAACCAGAGGAGATATGGTGCTGCGATTGCAGGGTTTCAGATCTTGTTGTTTGAAAGCCGGATCGATTTGTGACTCATTTCCACCAAATCGAGAGTTACCACAACCTTTCAGAAGATCAGGCCACCCTTGTTCATATCAAGGTTTTTGTCTACTCCTCCTGAATGGATAGGCTTTGGACCATTGCAATCAACCATGGACTCAATCCATAGCTAGTGGTTTGGATACGTTGTGATGACTCCCATGGCACTAGGTTGGTTTCCATGGGTGCAAAAAATTGAAAGATAGGAATGGAATTTATGTTATCCATACGGATATAAAAAGGAAAGATAAAAAATTATAAGGTAAGGAATAAAAAGGAAAAGATAAAAGTATAGGTACAAGGTAAAGCAAGACTTAAGGTTAACACAGCCGACGTCTTTCTCCCCGGCAACGGTGCTAGAAATGCTTATTGATATTGGTTATGCACATAAAAGAATCTAATAGAAATAATCTGCAAGCGCATGGATATCGATGAGCACTTCACCTAAGAGTATCGTATTTGTTTTATCTGCAAGGAGAAAGCGTGCAATGACTAACAAGTCTTGGGTGGTAAAGATATAAGCGATTAGAGAAGACTACTATGATAGTCTGGTTCCAACCTATGGTAAGCTATGAAACTACTGGTCTAAGGGGACGCACAATTGGAAAAGAGACACCACAGAGGATGCTTAACCAGGGCTTAGGTCCTACCAAACCTTCTGATGGGAGGAGGCTCCGAAGGTAACAATGGGATTGTCACGTCCCATGCTCCAATCTGGCCAGACAGGGGATAGCTACAAGTATTTCTAGCCTAAGCACCATGCTTACGCTACGAACGTTTACTCTATTCCTTACTTGAAACAAATAAAGTAAACTCATGAACCAAAGAATAATAATAACAACGTACTTACTTAGTATTAGAAGTTGAATTACCGAAGAATCATAGAACCAAGCCTCGGGTTAGGAGACTTGACCCCGTAAGTACAGACTAGAGAGGAGACACCAACATGCCGAGCTTCCTCCAACTTCTACCTCCACTCTAACTCTCTCAATCTAGAAGAATAACTCTAATCTCACATAGACTACAAAGCTAAACTCTCTTATATGTGCCCTAGAGAAAGATCCATTCAAGGGACCCCTCTTAGGCGAATTCTCTCTGGAAAATATGAATTAGAGTTTGTGAACTCTTCGGTGTATGGTCCTTTTCTCTCTATGTAAACTGACATGTGGACCATCTTTGGTTATTTTTAGCTGACACCTTGCAGAAATAGATATTCACCAAAAATCGTGAAATTCTGTTAGTGAAACTCCTACTCTAGGGTGATAACTTTATTTATAGCATTCTTTTGTTTAAGTTGACGTTTAAAAACTGAAACTTAACTACCGTCAACAGTTACTCGAAAAGGGCATAAAATGGGCTTGCAGTTACCCATGGGTAGCACAGTGTTCGATCTGCAAGCTGCAAACACATAGTTGTATCTGATAAAGGATAAGTAAATAATTTTTCATAGATTACTCTAGGCATGATGTTGACGCCTGTGCCAAAGTCGCAAAGTGCTTTCGGGAAGTCCATGCTGCCAATGGAGATTGGGACGACTGGGTGTCCGGGATCTCCTTTCTTGATTGGCAGAGATTCATCATACCACCCTCCTGCGGGGTTGCTCCAATAGGCACTTGCATCAAATATGTATACAAGATTTGCAAATTCTAGTCCTTCCGGTTGTGATGGTATACCGGAGTTAGTGGTAGGAACAACAACAGCTAATTGATTTATCTGTGATTCTATCATTTTATTAAAGCTAATCTAGTTCTTAATGGTAGTTGAAAAATTATCCATCCTATTGTTTATAGTTTCTAGATTTTTATCATTGGATGCTAATTTCTTAGACAGGTTATCCATAAACTTACCTTGATTAGACACTAACTCTCTCAAAGGTGGTAAATTAGAATTGTTGTAAGAATTGTTACCTTGATAATTACCTGTATAGTTACCTGAGTAGTTAGGCCTTTGTTGTTGGTTCCAACCTTGATTTTGCTGAGAACGGTAGTAGTTGTTGTTGTTGTTGATGTAGTTCATATCCTCGTGCACCTCAGGGCAGCGGTTGCCTGAGTGTCTAGTTTCTCCACACTCTTCACAGGTCATGTGAGAGTCATATATGTGCTTGACTTCCTTTTTATCTTCAGCTTCATCGAGTCTCTTCATGAGCAGGCTTTTCTGCGCAGGCAGCATGTCTACCTCCTTGAGCTGGTGTATACCTCCACTCTTCTTGCGAGTTTGAGTTCTTTCTTCATTCCAACCTTGGTTGGATGCCATCTTCTCCACAAGAGTTGTGGCTTGCGGTATGATAAGTGATAGGAACACTCCTCCAGCAGCAGCATCCATGGTTTTACGAGTGTTGTTGCTGAGTCCATGATAAAAGGTCTGCATAAGTAGCCAATTCTCCATTCCATGATGGGGACATTCTAGGATGTAGTCTTGAAAGTGCTCCCATGCTTCTGGAACAAACTCGTCATGTTGTTGCTGAAAGCTTGAAATTTTCCCATGAAGAGCATTGGTCTTGTCCATGGGAAAGAAGTTTTCTAGAAAATTGGTGGAACAAAGTGCCCACGTAGTATTCTTCTCCTTACTTGTGTAGAACCACTACTTCGCTCTTCCCAAGAGTGAGAATAGGAAAAGGCAAAGTAGTATGGTGTTCTTGGGAATGTCCTTGATAGTAAATGTGCTACAAATCTTCAGAAAGTGTTGGAGATGAGCACTAGCGTCTTCGTGCGGCTTCCCACAGAACTGGCTTGCTTGCACCATGTTGATGAGCGTAGGCTTAAGCTCAAATGACTGATCAATGTCCGCAGTAGGTCCAGTACGGATATTGTCTGTAGTGGGAGCTGAGAACTCACGGATTGACTTTTCCACCATGGTTTCGAACTCTGATGTCAAGTCTCGAACAATGTTTGGATGATCTTCCTGATTGGATTGAGCTTTGAGCTGTGATGTTGATGATGATGGTTCTGTTACTCTCCTGAGCTTGGCTCTTATCCTTCTGATAAATGCTTCGGGATTTTCAATAAAGTTTTCTGGGAGATCAAACTTATTCATACATCACCTTGCATAAAATGATAAAAAATAGCAAAGTAACAGGGGTAAAACTGTATGAGTAGAGAATTGATGTTTTGCTTAATCACATTAGTGATGCAAATGATAACTCATTTATTCCTTTTGATAGCTAATGAACCTTCCCCGGCAACGACGCCAAAAATGCTTGTTGACACTTCTAACGTCGTTACCAAAAGTAGATTAACATATTGATAACGACACCAAAAATGGTAACCAACTCTCATGCCACTTAAGCCAAGTTGTCATCCCCAGCATGGCAGAGAGATGTAGTATTAAATATGCAAATGCTCCTCTAACAACTATATGAATGTGTATCTGCAAGCGCACAGATAATACCGATGTAGCATTTTAACTGGAAAGTATTCCAGGTATCGTTATTTATATTTTTACCACTGGGAAGGGAATGCTAAGGAATAAATGAGGAATATGAGTATCATTGCATGTGTAATGATAAGCTTCCATTCTATCTCTCTCAATACAGGGTAAGTGTCACATAAAATATAGATAATGAATGAATAGTGACAAAAGATAAATACACTCATCTGCATAAACAACCACATAAAATAATGTTAAGCACCTCAACAGATATTCTAGCAAGTCATTAGCATGGAATTAGGACAAACTACAAGAATATTTCCTAAGTCATTCTAACTATACAGTCTTATCATATTATGATTAGTGCAACTATACATAGTAATCATGGCTAGATAAAAGGTTCATTCATGTGTAGTGAGTATTACTAAGGAAGATGAAGAACAGAGTAATCACTTCCCCATACTAGTACTGCTCTGCCTGCCCTATAAATGGGAGGAGGACTACAGAGGAATCAACAGGACTGTCACTCCCGCGATCTACCTCACGTTCTGGAATATAGGGTACAGTCACAGATAAATACGGTATAGGCACCACGCCTATACAATATCTATCATTTACCCATGGTACCAATGGAGAAGCCATTATTGGATAAACTTTGTACGATCCTAAATATGGATAAAACTCAGATCTAACTAAGCCAAGTATATAAGCATAATAAACTAAGAACAATATAATTGAGAACATAAGCAAATAGAATAAAGTCATAATCAATATAGTAAAATATACCAAAGTCATATTCATAATAATGAAGAACAATGATGAACAATAAAGAACTAGAGTGAGAATTACCAAGAATCCTCTTGACAGATCCAGAAACCAATCGAAGATTGACTCCTTCTAGTTCTAATCCTATGTAGCTATGCTAAACTAGAAATCTAGTTGATGTGGTGGCTCTAGGGCTTGATCAGGGGCTTCTCCTCTTGAGATGAATATGAATAATGAATTGTTGGCTCTCTCCAGGGGGGCAGGGGCCTTGCTTATATAGTCTCCTCAAATGAACGTCGGCTGTCGGATCAAACCGACCTTAATTGTGTGGTTTAGATTGATTCTCAAGGTCGGTGGAGCAAGATCCACAAGGGAGAGCCTGATTAGCTAGGGGGCCAGGGCGACCGCCCTAGGGTTGGCGCCCCTCGGCTTCCCGCTTCTTCCCGCCTCTTCTAGAGTCTTCTAGATTGTAGAAAATTGCGCGGTTGGTTATTATCTCTATGTAATTATGACATGTGGGCCTTTCCTCCATATTTCCTGATAACCCCCTACAGAAACAGACTTTTACCAAAACTCATGGAATTCTATCAGTATAAACCCTAATCCTAGCTATTAGTTGCATATAGATCCTTTTCCATGATTAGTGAACGGTTAAAATTGATACTTAAGGACCGTCAACACTTGCCGACTCAGGTATAGTGCGGTCTCTGTCTCTATGTGTATAGGCTACGCATCATTGTGTCATTCGGAAGGGAGGCTCTACATCTGCTCGCCGATTGGAAACCTAGCGACCTTAACTTGTTAGATGAACTTAGGCTTCATAATGAACCCTGCCGACCTCCAAAGAAAGGGGGTTAACAGATTCGCGACCTTGGACAAGAGAGTAAATCATGACTCATGGATAAAGATGTACAACCTTTGTAGAGTATTTAATAAACTGGTATACTAGCCGTACTCATGGACACGAGGGGCCTTGGAGACATTTATATTAAGGATGATTATTCTTATTATGTTAATATGATCATTTAATGACCATTCATGCTTTGTATAAATTATGCTTACATTGATCATGTGGTTATAGGATTATATGTTACCTTGTTGTTGCTACTATTTGATAGATATGATACATACTTAAAAGCTAAATGCAATCAAACTAGTGTCAGCTATTTGAGCCTCGTGAACCCCTAGTTATACTTGTTGAGTACGAAATGTGTTCACTCTTGCTATTTCACAACACCTCAGGATGTGCAACAGAAGATGATTGGAATGAGTACTATCGTAATGAGTACTAAATTTGGAGTCAACCTGACAACGTGTGTCCCTGTGTGGTGCTACTATTGAGAGATTATCTATTAGCTACTACTATCATTGTTTAAGACTATGTGTTGAATATTCATTCGTTATGTAATAAACATTACGATGATACTATTTGAGATTTGTTAACTTATATATATACGACCATTTTTGGGATACACATGAGTCTTTTATACCTTTATTTCGTTCTTAAAAATTGGGTGTGTCAATTTTTCGTGAAAAGAACTTATATCTGAAGTTTGTTAAGTGGATTTAGCTAGATTTGGGTGTTGCACGTGGAGGCTAACCAGTGATCAATGAGTCTCTCCATTCTTTTCAAACACACTATAATAAAAAGATATCGTTTTGTTTGTCTCAAAATATTTCATGCCACTTCTTATTTTTCTACTAAACGTCTTAGATGTACTTTCATCCTTTCAAAATAAGTCACTATCTCATATTTCAAGAAGCCAAATAATTTTAACTTTAACTAAATATAAAAAAATAATATTTATGAAGTAAATTTATTTGAAGATGTAAATTTTGATACTATATTTTTTATAAATCTAGTTAAAATTGAGAGCCGTCAAAAAAAAAAAACCCGTGAGATAGGGACTTACTATTTTTGGATCGGACGACGGAGGGAGTATACTCTGCGTACTTGGGAACCTGTAGGTATTTCTGCTGTCTCGCCGATGGAAATGGAGCAAAACGCAGGTCCACTAATCCTAGGAGTACACCACAGGGAGAGCCGGAGAGCAACCGTTACAGACTTTGGGAGGTTGGAGACACGAACCCAATACCGCGGCCCTGCCAGCGACGGCCTCGTTGACGTTGGCGCCACCGGAGGTGGAGATGGAGCCGGAGTCCGATGCCATGGCCCTCGCGTCGGACGCCGCGGCGCCTGAGCTCCCGTCGTCGCAGCTCGGTGAGCAGATCCCGTGTTTCCCTATCCTTTCCTTTCGAGGGATTTGCGTTAGTCAAAATTGTTGCTGATTTCAACTAAATTAAAGGACCCTTAAAACGCCAGCTCCTTTCTAATTCAGGGATTTAGGTAAAGGTTTCCAGGTTTTGAAGTGTGGTCTGAGCTACGTTAACACTGATTTTGGGGTTATGGTACTAAACCTGTTTGGGAGGAGTGTCAGTCCCTATCTAGTAGTAGTAGGTCGATTTGTGCCACTTTGTTTGTCTTGGTTAAGAACTCAGCAAGTGCTGATACCTACATGTTAAATGGAGATCATGTCTGATTGCCCTCAGCACTGTGAACGCTTTAAGTAGGTTTTAGGGTTTTGTTAGAATGTTAGTTTGTCTAGTACTTCGTCCAGTGGTTCTTTGCTAATTCTTTTATTGAGTAGCAAGGACAAGGCATTTTCACTAACAAATATAAAATGAAGCTCATTTCATGTGGTTAGGTGGAATCTTTTGTCTCTGCTCATCTGCCAACAGTTGGTACTGGAATTGTATCTGAACAATGCATTGAACATGACTGTTTGCTTATCTACCAGATTTTTTCAAGACAAGAGTTCGATTATTATGTGATAGCAACATGGGAGATTTTGATGCTTGGGTATCATTAATAAATGCTGCAGATGGAACATCAGCAGTAAGTGGAATCTTTCTTAGTGTTTTATTTAATTATTTTCATACTTTGCTACTGCCTCTCTTTTTTTCCTCATGTGACCCATGACCGCATACAGAGATTGATTGACTGATGTGTTTTCGTTGAGTCCTTTCAATGGTTTTGAATGCTGCGCCAATGTATGTTACAAACATTCATCTGGCTTCTGATGATAATGATCTTTCAGGATGACATAGACGTCATAAGCTTGGTGTACCATAGCTTCTTGTTGGAATTTCCTTTGTGCTATGGTTACTGGATCAAGTATGCAGCTCACAAGGCACGACTATGCACAACCAGATATGTAGTGGATGTTTACGAACAAGCTGTCCACGCTGTACCTCATTCTGTTGATATTTGGGTCAGTTACTGTGGGTTTGGTATATCTGCATTTGAAGAACCTGCTCATATCAGAAGGTGAAGGAAACATCAGTGTGATCTGTGTTTGGAGTCAATCTTTCTTCTTATTTACACTGATGCGAAAATTTCCATTCTCCTTAGTCTTACCATTTTCTTCCTTTTCCCATTTTGATCTTTATGCGGCAACTTAACATATCATGTTAGCTTATATGTTTTGAATGCCACAAATTGAGAATTTGTTCAGCTATAATGGATATTTTTTTATTAATTCCTAACTTCTACCTAGTAGATAGAATTGAAAGATTAGGGCAGAGAGAAAATTGATTTCACAAATTGTTACTAGAAAAAATTGAGCATTTTCTTATATGGAGTAAAATTTTAATACGGGTATCATATCAGACTAGAGAGGCTTTGAGCATGATGATCAAAGAAGTGAAGACCTCAGGAAGAGAAATAACGTATTGCTGGAAGCCGGGTACCCTCATTGAAATATATTAACCATTCAAATCTTTCTGTCCCCTCCCCCACCCAAACCATCCACTCACCAATTGAAATTTGTTGTTAAGATTTATATTATAAGCATTATAACCTGATAAATTTGACCCTTTCCTGATGTGGTCAACTTATTCTCAAGTTTTATCATGTGTACCTTGTGCTTTCTGATGTGGTCAACTTATTCTCAAGTTTTATCATGTGTAACTTGTGCATATCTCATACTAATACCTCTTCATACATGCCAGTTTATTCGAGAGGGCTTTATCTCTTGTTGGAAAGGACTATTTGTGTTATCACCTGTGGGACAAGTATATAGAATTTGAAACCTCTCAGAAGCAGCTGATTCAGCTTGCCACCATTTATATCAACACACTGAAATTTCCCACAAAGAAGTTGCACATGTATTATGAAAGGTATATCCTCATATGATATCACATTGATTTAACATTTGCACTTTAGGAGTTATGGTACTGCAATTGGGCTGTCCTCACTATTGTTATTATTATTACTTATGAGTATGAAAGGTTTTCTGCTGCTCTTGTTAGTTGTTATGCTGCTCTTTTACTCTTCATACTAATGGTAAATGATAAAACATTTCTTTTCTGTTAAGCTCCAATCCTGAATCATATTATCAATATGTAAATTGTTTTTGAGTTAGTCAATGCAGAGCTGACATTAAACTGCCACCTCCTCTTGATATGTGGAGACAATGGCAAATAGCTAACCTCCAGTTACTACTTACAAAAGAATATGCTAGGATGTTCGAGAAATCTAATTCTTGTACTTCAACTCAAATGAAATCTTTTGCAGCCAATAACAAAATGCTGACCTTACTGATCAAGGTTACAATACATCTAATAGGATTGCCAAGAGATTTATGCAGGCCCTTAATTTGCATATTAAGAATTGCTTTGGATAACTAGGACATGTTTATACTAGAACTGTCCATGCCTTCACACATCAAAGTTTCTTAATTTATTGAGTTATTTTGTATCTTACTAATAGACCTCTTTTCTTTCTTTCTTTCTTTCTTGGGATCGTAAATGTGCCAGTTTTAGAAAGTTTGTAACATTATTGGAACAAGAGGTGACAAGTTGTGTTGCTGAAATTTTATCAGAAGAAATGCATGCTTCTGAAATGATAGGCGCTGAAGATTCTGAATTGGATATATCAACTATTATTGCTAACTTATTTGACCAAAAAGGTGGGCATCTTAGTCCTGAAACATTGAAGCATTACTTATCTGCTGGGGAGAGGCTCTACAAAAGGTCCAGCAAGATTTACAAAGAAATCTGTTACTTTGAGGCATCCATAAAAAGGCCTTTTTTTCATGTCAAGACACTTGATGATGATCAGCTTGAAAACTGGCACCAGTATCTTGACTTTGTTGAGAAGAATGGGGATTTTGACTGGGTATTATTTTTTAGTTTTTTTTTATGCAGAAGGCTAGCTTCATATATTCTATTCAAGAATCTGATTACTTCATGTCCTTGCCTTTCATTTGCAGGCTGTAAAACTTTATGAGAGGTGCTTGATCCCTTGTGCTAATTATTCGGAGTTTTGGATCCGCTACGCAGAGTATGTTGATGCTAATGGCGGCCAAGAAATTGCAAACCATGCTCTGGATCGAGCATCATCATGTTTTGTAAAGGTATCACTTGGTAACATACTTGGCGTTTTACATATTCCCATAGTTTTGAGATTGTGTAAGGACCCTATGTACTTGTGTGTTATGTGCATAGTTGGATATGGATCAAGGACGAAGGGTACAGTACCTGCTCTCATCTTACTACTGGCAGGGGCACAGAGTCCTCTGTATGGCAGTGGCTTTGAGGCATGGTTGAGGGAGAGACTAGATAACTTCTTTATATAGATACAGAACTCTCTTAGCATTATTCCAATCTATATGATAACTTCCTCAAAAAAAAAAAATCTATATGGTAACTGATACAATTCATAATCTTTTTGTTGCCAAAATTAATCATTTTGGTATAGGAACGGTCTTAAGAACTGTGACTTTGATCACTAATTTCTAATGTAATATATCTCTATAGTATCATGATACTACTTTTCAAGTCCAATCTACTCCCTTTATTCCATTATACAGGGCGCTTTCGTATTTTTGCTTTTGGCCATATTACTAGGCGGGCTAAAGCATCGAGGTGGCAGGTAATTGCTCAAGACAGCTGAAGCGTCACATGCATGCATGAGGGCCTAGCACCGAAGTGCTGGATGCTCTCGGTATGAATTAATTTGGTGGAAGAGCCAGGGAAGAATTTACAAATGTGGGCTGAGTACTGCACAAGAAACAGAATGACAGACAGACTTCATGGCCAGCGGTGCGGATAATTACGCGAGTTAATATGTTTGCATGCGAGATGGACGGACGTCTTGGTATCTGTAAAATGGAACAGAGGGAGCACTAATTAAATTTCAACACATGCATTCACTAACTCTTGGTACTGATAATAATAGCTTCTCAAGCAAATATTGCTAGTATGATGATATAATTATCATTTGAATCTCAGTGCTGAGCACCTTCATTTTCAATATGTAAAACAATATTGATTGTCAAAATTTAGATATTTTGACTTAAAGCAACTCAAAACATATTTGGTTGTGACTGAGGGAGTATGTACGATAAATAACTGATCATAGGATACTAATTAATTGTTTTATGTAAACATATATGCATTCTGGATAAGATAAAAGATCTCACAATCCTCACCACATCCTGCTACAGTTCCATAGGAGCTAGCAGACCAATTTTCTGGAAAACAGTGTGCTACACTTCCCTCACGACCACACAGGATATCTGCAGGGGTGTTAATGGTTTCAGGTGTTTGATCACAAAGTGGGCATGCCGTTGGGCTTGGCTATTCCTTCTCTGACAATCTATTGCAGTCCAACAACAATTAAGGATAGCAAGCCATAAGAAATTTTATTATTCTATGGGACTCCATCCATGGTGCGAATTGAATGGTTCCAACAAAGAACACAAACACTTTTGATACATCTCTTTCCCTCAACTCTGATGCTCAACAATGCTAGAAGATATTTTTTTTTTTAAAAAAATGAGGGGACACAGTTCCAAATAGCTGCACCTAAAAGTTGTATTCGTTCCTCTTCCTTGTGCAGTATGTCCTTTGAATTGAGAACCTCTATCACTCTGCAAGCCTCTACTCTAATGCTTTCACGTTATTATTCTTTATATGAATCTGTCATATGCTATGCCTGTTGTGACTTGGTACAGTTTCTGATTTTATGTACCCTTTTTGGCACATGAGTCAAGCTTTCATTAAATTCATGGACCATTAGAATTTTGTCACAAGCGTTTCAGAACCTAATGGATGGAAAGATGTAGAACATGCACTTTTCTGCTAGCAATACCAGTCTCATTCTTATTTTATTCTCTTTGTTTATTTCCATCCAAGCAGGAAGTTCCAACTTTCTGCATGTATTATGCGTTATTTAAAGAGCAAATTGGTGATGCACTGGCTGCGCGCTCTCTTTTTACTAAAGCAAGAAGTTACTTCAGTTCAGGGTTTTATGCAAATATTAATAGGCTGGCTAACATGGAAAAACGAATGGTATACACCAATACATTGTCCCTTTTGTATCTTTTATAAACTTGTACCCTTTGCCAGAATATTATCCTCTTACAATGTTTAAATGTTCATAGGGAAATACTAAAGCAGCTTCTGAGATATATGAGACAGCAATTGAGGATGCAATACAGAAGAAGAATATAGAGTTGCTTCCTGACCTGTACAGCAATTTTGCTCAGTTCATATATGCAGTAAGAACAAAGTACTTTGCCATGGACTTCGAGTATGCTATGCCCATTTCAATTCTTATACATGCTTTCTGCAAAGACAGCCTTCAAGTCCATGAAATGAAATGTGCAGCTTGTAGGTTGTTCATTCTTTGTCAAACATGTATTCACATATCTGCGATTGACTGGAATTAGATTAATATATCTGTGGGATCAATGTTTGTAGCAATTTTTGTCTCTACTTCTAAAGATGTGAGAAACTGTTGATTTTTCTGTTGTATGTGCATTATCAATGTGTGTAACAAAATCTGTGTCTGCTTCTATGGTAAGATACAGGGAACTGTTGATTTTTTATCTAACATATTATTCATTGCTACTGTCTGTATGGCACTATTACATTTTCCTTTTCTTTTTTATTTTAGGCTAATATGTTGTTCAATACAGGCAAGTCATAGCATTATTGAGGCTAAACAAGTCTTTGTCAAGGGAATAAATCGTGTACCCTGTAAACCATTGATTAAGGTGTATAATTTATTGAGTACAGTTCGTACAGTATTTACCTTTACCTGTACATAAAGAAGCCTCGGTAATTTTTATTTTGTTATTTTTCTGATTAGGGATTCATACAGTTCATGAGTACACATGGAGGGCCTAAAGACATACCTCTTCTTGATTCTGTTATTTCTAATGCCGTGACTCCAGGATCTGATGTATCTACAGCCTTAAGCACAGAGGACCGTGAAGATATCTCATTGTTGTTTTTGGAGGTTAGAGAGTTTCCAATAGCTAAGCAATTATTTTCCTCCCCACATGTTCCTTTAGTAGGGGGTGTACAAGTACCTGTTGCATTTGCAGTTTGCAAAATGGCCATCTATGTACTTGTGCAGCTCCTTCACTTCAATCACCAATCAAATGGTGACTTGGATGAAATAGGGGTGTGCACAGGATATGATCCTCTTCAATATGTACTGGTACAACACACTTGTCTACACATGATGGAAAAGTTCACACAAATAATTCCGATATTTTATTTTTAAATTGATTGATTGATAACTAAAATAAAGTCGTCTTTTGTTTTGCTTTCTCTCCACTTGAAATGTACCATGTATTTTGCATTGAACACGTCCCATCAAATGTTTATTGACAGGTAGATATTAACTCTAACTAGGAGCAATGACAATGGATGTGGTCCATTAGACGGTCAACAATAAATTACGCATGTTTTTTCTTTGTTTAAAGTTTAGTCGTTGGCATTGGGGATTCAAAAATATGTATATGTCATGCATTTATATATTATTATACTGAATCAGAATAGCCTTGTGCTATAGTTTGTAATATCTTAATGGTTGGTTTGGGGACCTCGAAGCTCAAACCAGAATAGGAATCCTCTGCTTATCAAATGGTAGGACAAAGGAATCAAGTTGAGTACTGGGTTGTCTTGTCACTACTCAGTGATTATATTATCTAAGAAAGAAATATTTGTGTACCCGTTTTTGATAATTTCCTGCCAGAATTGCATTCTTCATTTTGATTTTGATGTGTGTGTGTTTGGGTCTTTGTATGACTCCTTTCTCTTCTACTCTTAATACAATGATACACAGTTCTCCTGTGTATTCGAGTTTTTTTTTATGATAGTTGTCATCTTTTTTTTTTAATGTTTGTGCTACTTTCCATGAACGCCTTATGCATAACTAACATTCTCAGAGTACTAAGTTACCTATTCTCCTCTTGGCAATAAAAATTTTGGTGCTTTTTGCAGAGACAGCCAGAACTTTCTTACATCAAACTCCTTGTGCATGTACAGATTTAATTTAGGACATCAGAATTGCATTTCTGTTAGAAGTTTCTTTTTTTTCATAATGTATAATCTTCCACATTAAGTTTAAATCTAGTATGTGGAGGACCACTAAAGCAACCGGAAGTCCGCAACAAGCCAACAATTACAACAAAGCCTTTTAGTTGATTAGTTCCAAGCAGTGGCAGATCACACTCTAAATTTTATGTGGTGTGAGTACACATGACAAATTAACTGGTATCCAAGATTTCAAAGTTTGTCCTAAATTATAAGGGATTCTAGCTTAAAAAAAAAGGGATTCTAGGTGAATTAACCCTCCATCTTAGTTTAACAAGGAAGCATTCGCATGCATACCTACCATTAATTTTAATTTCTATTACTAATCCAAATATGGTAGCCAGGAAGGGTTATATGCATCATTTAGTTTATCACATAATGTCTTAGAATTCCTAGGATGCCTTATATTCCAGGACAGAGGGAGTAGTATAAATGATTGCATATGCGGTATCCATACCACATTCTTATTAAAATGACACAGATAAGAGTACGAATGGTTAATAAATGGCATAGTTAAAGTTTGAAGGTGGCACCTTCCATAAAAAGGGCATTCGTCTTCAACACCATAATATAATTCATTAATTCAACATTACCAAGATCCAATTGGTAAAAGAACCAACCTGTTTGTTCAAAAACTAAATCAGTTAGTGTGTATTATATGGGACAATATATCTCAAATGTAGTAAATCATTGGACACTGTGGCAGTATGTGTTGGGTGAGTAGCGAGCTGCACATAGAGAGAGAGAGAGAGATGCGGCTGAGGATGTTATGGCCTGTTGATCTGTGGCCTATGGGCTATCAATTGGGCTATACCACCAGTCCATCAAGGCATTGTGGGGTGGTGGTGCTAGGGGTGTCCGTTCGTCCTCACCATTGGTACCTGACCCACCCTGCTATAGAGGGCGCTTGCCTCTTGTTCCAAGCGAGTTGAGATAAGCTAGAGACAAATGCAAGAAGAGGTAATTGTAATGATAGTAAAGGGGGCTGAGATTCTTGGTTGTGGCTCACAGGCTGAGTGATGTAAATTGCTGACCACTAACATTGGAAGAAATTTTTTTGGGGACTAGAGGAGTAATAAGCATTTGGTTGAGCCATGTGCTAAATTGTTGTCGGAGATTAGGCAAGATGCTTGTTTACCTACCGATCCATCTTAGCTAATGGATATTCCCTTTTTTTTATTTTCTGAAGGAAAGGGATGTTCCCTTGTTGTTGCCATTTATTTCTGTTGAATCTTAATAATAGTTGATTTTTTTTTAAAAGGCAAATCTTAAGTGTCATGCTGGGATAACTTGAGATAATTGTAGTCTTTGCTTGAAATTTGCTCTGTTTTGCTGGTCATGCTGAGGGAACATGCAGCTGTGACAGCAGGAACTCTAAATAGATTGTCTCCTGTATACGCTATATTGCATGCCTCATTTGTTTTCCTGCTCACAGTTTGTTGACCTCTATGGGGGTATTAAAGAACTCAGAAAGGCGTGGGCTCGGCATACTAAACTGTTTCCTCACAGCACTGGGAACATTTCACGGCATTATTCTACTATGGGGAATAGCCTTCAAGAGGCTAACAAGAGGAGAAAAACAGAACCTTTGATGGTTGCTCATGATCATTCCTTAGCACCCAAAGCTGATGATTTTTCTCTTGAAGTTGATAACGAGAGTGAACCACAAGTGGACAAGGACATTGTGGATTCAGGAAAAGGACATAGGGATGCAGGAGAGCAGAAAGCTTTAGAGATTGTCAATTCACATAAAGAGACCATCAGGGTTGCTCAGGAATGCACCAACATGGTTCACAGTGAACATATCCTGGAAAAAAAAGGAATGCAGAAGCAAATGAATCCACATGCCAAAGAAGAGACTAATCAAGATCTAATCTTGCATAAACAAAATGATGAGAAAACAAATTCTTGTGAGGTGGAGGCTCCTGTAGCTGAGTCAGGTGACTGTGATTCTCCTTCCAAAGCAATCGCTAGCTCTGAGAACATCAATTCTCAGGGCAAGGTCATTGAGGTATCTGCACGCAGCCATCTAGAAACAGTATGCTCAAAATATGATTCACCATCTGGATCAAACATGCACAAAGAAGGAAATTCTGCTGGTCCAGCTCGAATGTCTCCAGAGCTGGAGGAAAGGCAACATGTGGAGGTTCAGGTAAAAGTTGACACAGAGCATGATTTGTCTGTCAGTAATGCAAACCTAGAGAGATCTTTTGATGGTCCAAATCCAACTGAATGCGACAAGGAAATCTCTGCCATTGGTCATGGGAGTCAAGACCATATTCAATCTTCGCAGTCACATGAACTCTCAGCCTGTGCAAAACCTTCGAGCTTGGACTTAGCGAAAACAAAATCGGATACTTTCGGTTTTCAAGCTCAACTTCAACACCAGTTGGGGGATGCTCAAACACATCAATCTAATAACCTTTCACAAAACATGCAACAACAAGAGCTTACAATGGCTCAGAATGTTCAAACATCTGCACAGATTCACGATCAATTAGTTGCACAGTCTAATCATGGAAACCAACAGTATCTCCAAGTGATGCAAGGGTATGCATCACAAATGGGGCAATATTACCAGCAACAACTGTATTACCTGCAGGCTCAGCACAATCAACAGATGCAGAGTCTGCAACAGCAACAGCTTCCAACTGAGCATCTTCAGCAAAATTTTATGCAGCAAGTACAACAGCTGAACCAGCAAATGGTACTTTGGCAACAACAAGTGCAGCAGCAGCAACAAGTAGTACTACAACAGGCACTGCCAGTCCAGCAACTTCCTGATGAAAAACAGGGTCAGTGTCCTTCCGGGGATACCAAACACGACCAAAATAAACAGCAGCAAAAAGCACCTCAAATAGATCAACAAAGCCAGCAGTTGCAGCAACAACAGCTTCTTTATCTCCACCAACAGCAGCAGCAGCAACAACAAATGTATCTTATACAGCAGCAGCAGATGTATCAACAACAGCAAGCTCAGCAACAGCAGCTCTTTCAGCAGCAGTTAATGCAACAACAACAGTATGTACTGCAGATGCCACAGCAACAGCAAGACTCAGTTCAGCAGCAACTGTTTCACCAACAACAGCAGCAGATGATGCTTCTTCAGCGACAGCAGCAACAGCTTATGCAACAACAGATCCAACAGTGCTTGCAACAGCAACAAAACCAACAAGGGCCCAAGGATCAGACTTACAAGTCAAATCCTCAGGTACTTACCCAAATTCTGATGAAATACAATAAGGGCATACACATGATTGTAGCCCTTGCTGTACTCTAACTTTTATTTTATTTTTTGAACAAATTCGAACTTTAAAATTTTCAGCAGTATTTCAACACCAAAGTTCAATTCTCTTGTCATTCTTTTATGTTAATCAAGCTCCTGTGCCTTTCTTCAAGGTGTTGCACTTCAAGATGCTTCATCATAAAAAAGTTTATCAAATCAAACATCAAGTTTTAATGTGATCAAATGTCTAACTTAGGTATAACTTTGGCTCTTTGCTGTATGGAAAAAGTTAATACGCATAGGAGAGGGCTTGTTCAGCATGTATCCATTAGTTAGTTAGGTTATAATTCTTATGAACCAATCTAACTTCTGTCCAGAGGGTGGGAAAGGGAGAGTCAAATGAAAAATGGGACAGGGTATCTTGTTTATTCAGCTAATGGATATCCACTCTTGGTTTTGTTATGTTTATATATTTATACCATGGATGTCCTCTACTCAGTTTCATGGACCTTCGGTGGTTGGTGGTGGGGAAAAAAAGCCTCGACCAGGTGGCGTATCCCCCTGATTTTATTTTTATGAAGTTTGTGCCAGCCTTTCGAACTTGAACTGGTGACAGGGGTTTCATTGACCCATGGATTTGAATGGTCTCACCAGTGTAACTCAATCGGGAGAATTTGACTAGTGGTGATGGTTCATGTTTGCAGAGCACATAAGTAGAGTTTTTGTAGACCATTTTGTTAGGTAGCATTACTCTATTCATCTTGAACACAACTGACTATATGAGTTAAACTCAATTCTTGAGGAAAGGGTCATGTAGGGCATCCTCTCCCAGCTTAGTATGTCACATGTTCCACTGGTATCAATCAGTCAGAGCACTCATACGGCCAGCTTAGTACTCCCAAGTGCCTCCAAGTTATCTTTGATCTCCCTTCTCTTTTCTTGTGTCTCTCTTCTATTTGGCTCTGACCCCTTGCTGTTGGCATTCTGTTTGGCTAAAGTGCTGTCCGGCACCATCGATGGGGCTGGGACCTCAGCCAACTACCTCTCATTTTTTTCTTGTTGTTTTCCAAACTTACCCTGACATTGCTATTTGTGATGACATGATCGTCTCTGCTTCTGAGATAATGTGTTAAGGAGCAATAATCATGATCATCACCACTTGCATGATGATGGCCACATTTGCCCACCTGAAGTCCATATTGGCTGACTATGACAACAATGGACAGGGAGCCGAGGGGGGCTGGTGCTCTCGTTAACTAAAATAAAATATCATGTCGCAATGTTTCAAAAAGTCATGTATGTAGTACATATAAAGTTAAGTATAGTTGCAACAATTCAGTTTAAAACTCATCATAGATGTCAAGAAACAAAGTAGACAAGCAGTCAACCTGGCACTGTTCATCTTGTGCTGACAGTGACACATGTTTTTTGAATCTCAACATCGAAGATAAATTTTGAACTGAATTGTTTTGGCTACACTGAACTTTAGTTGTACTACATACATGATGATGTTTTGAAACATTGCAAAAATGATATTTTAGCTAAAGAGGGTGCAGGGTGTTAGAAGAAATGGCCAACCAAGTTTCTATTCAGACCCCAAGGGGGCAAAAACATAGTGTGTACATATGCAAGGAGAACCTCCAAGAAAGAGAAAATAGAAGAACACATATATACATCTAACACCCCCCCCCCCCCCCCCCCCTCTCAAACTCATGGTGGATCAACAACACTGAGTTTGGAAAGCATGAATGTATGCTGAGCTCGGGTCTGTGCCTTGGTGAAGAAATCAGCTAGTTGAACTTCTGAAGGCACATGGTGGAGAGACACAACTTGATCATGCACCCGTGACCTCATGTAGGAAGCATCAACACCAATGTGTTTAGTGAGCTCATGTTTGACCGGATCACGAGCAATACTGATCGCACTAGTGCTATCAGTGGAGAGAGGAGTGGGTGTAGTAACAGGGACACCAAAGTCTTCAAGAAGCCATCGGAGCCATGTCACTTCAGCAGCCACAATCGCCATAGCACGCAGCTCAGCCTCAGCACTCGAGCGGGATACAACAGTTTGCTTCTTGGTTTTCCAGGCAATCAAGGAGGAGCCAAGGAAAACACAATAAGCAGAGAGAGAGTGGCGATCAGTGGGATCACTTGCCCAAGTTGCATCAGAATATGCCTGAAGCTGGAGTGAGCTAGAGCAAGGAAAGAAAAGGCAACGGTTGGTGGTTCCACGAAGGTATTGCAAAACACGAAGAAGGTGAGAATAGTGGAGCTGGTAGGGGGGGCCGAGACAAACTGACTCAAGATATGAACAGAATGTGTGATGTCAGGGCGAGTGATCCCAAGATAAACAAGGCTCCCAACAAGCTAGTGATAGCGAGTACGATCAGCAAGAGGAGCACCATCAGTGGGTCGGAGGTGAACATTGAGCTCCATAGGAGTGTCAACAGTACGGTGATCAGTGAGGGCAGCACGGGAGAGGAGGTCCTGAGTGTACTTTTCCTAGGAAAGAAAAATACCATTAGATGTGGGAGGTGACCTCAAGACCAAGGAAGTAACGAAGAGGGCCCAAACCAGACATAAGGAAGGTCTCACTGAGATGCTGCTTCACAAAGGCAATAAACTGGGACTCATCACCCGTGATGATCATGTCATCAACATAGAGGAGAAGAAGGGTGCGACCACGAGAGGAGGTGTGAACAAAGAGAGCACGATCATGATCACTAGGCTAGAAGCCAACAGCAAGTAGGACAGAGGAGAAACGCTCAAACCAAGCGCGAGGAGCTTGTTTAAGACCATAGAGGGAACGACGCAGCCGACAGACCATTCCATCAGGAACGGAGTAACCCGGGGGTGGCTGCATATAGACTTCCTCACGGAGCTCGCCATTTAGGAAGGCGTTCTTGACATCCAATTGCGAGATTAACCATTGACAGACAGAGGCAACAGCGAGAAGGGTCCGAACAGTGGTCATGTGAGCAACAGGAGCAAACGTCTCCTCGTAATCAATCCCATACTCCTGCTCAAAACTACGAGCCACAAGGCGAGCCTTATAGCGCTCAAGAGAACCATCAGTGCGAGTTTTGACCTTGTAAACCCACTTGCAAGTGATAGGAGTGATATGTGGGGGTTTGGGAACAAGATCCCAGGTGCTAGTACGCTCTAGGGCTGCAATCTCCTCAGCCATAGCATGCTGCCATTCCGGATGATGAGCAGCCTCCCGATAGGTAGCAGGGCTCAGCTAAAACAGTAGCGGTGAAGCCAAGGCGTTCGGGAGGACGAAGGGTGCTGCAATCATGATGATCATAGCGAGGAGGAGACCCAGGAAGAGGGCCAAGGATGGACGGAGAAGAGTCAAGGGATGGAGCAGGGCATGGACGACGAGTATAGACGTGAGTGATCACACGGGAAGGACACAACGGGGGCTGAGCGACCGGTGGTGGTGGTTGTGGTGGAGGAGATGGCGAGGATGGAGTGATAGGAGGTGGTGTTGAGGAGGAAGACAGTGGAAGATACCACTCAGGTAAAGTAAGAAAAGAGAGGGACTCAACGGTGTTAGGATGACCAGAGGGAGAACGAGGATAGTAAGGGCGAGACTCGTCAAAGGTGACATCCCGAGAGATCCTCATCCGTCGAGCAACAGCGTTATAACAGCGATAGCCCTTATGTTCTGTACTGTACCCAAGGAAAACACACTCGACAGACTGAGCAGTGAGTTTGGTGCGCTCACGAGGTGGAAGTAGAACATAACAGATACACCCAGAGCAACGAAGATGATCATAGGAAGGAGGGCTGCCGAAGAGACGTGCATAGGGAGTGCTACCCTGAAGAGAGGTGGAAGGTTGGCGGTTTATGAGGAAAACGGCCGTGGAGATAGCCTCAGCCTAGAAATGAGGAGCAAGGGCAGAGGAGATCAAGAGAGCACGTGCAGTCTCAAGAATGTGGCGGTGCTTGCGCTCCGCAACACTGTTCTGAGCATGAGCACCAGGACATGAGAATTGGGCAAGGGTACTCTGCTTAGCAAGGTAGGAGCGATGGGCAGTGGAGATGTACTCACCAGCAGAGTCCGCACGAAAAACACGAATGGGAGAGTTATATTAGGTGCGAACAATGGTAGCAAATTGCTGGTAAATGGAAAGAAATTTTCCTCGAGAGGACATCAGATAAATCCAAGTAAATCTCAAATAGTCATCAATGAACAACACATAATAGGATTGCCCTCCTTTTGAAGTTATGGGTGCAGGACCCCATACATCAGAGTGAACAAGATCAAAAGGTTTCTGGGACTTGTACTCACTGACTCGCTAGAAGAATAGGGGAGTTGCGACTGCTTGCCAAGTTTGCAACCCGTATAGTGTAGAGCAGTGTCACTAGAAACAGGGCCTAATACACCACTACCAACAAGACTGGACAATCTAGCACCAGAGAGATGACCAAGACGACGATGCCACTGAGCAAAAGAGGTAGTGGGTGAGGCAGCTGAAGTAGATGCCGGAGAACCAGGCGATGGAAGGAGCGAAGCGGATGAAGGAAGACGCAACCAATCAAGCTCCCATAGGCACTGGGAGTCCCCACGCCTAGGACCAGTTCCCACAAAAAGGCCCGTACGAAGACCCTAAACACAACAAGAATTAGACTCAAGAATAATGCGACAACCATGATCAGTAATTTGTCCCGCAGAAAGAAGTTGCATGGTTAGTTGAGGAACATGCGAAACATTAGGAACCTCAAAAGAAAAGGTTGAAAGAACACCTCTCTCAGCAACAGGAAGAGAAGTGCCATTAGTAGTGCGAACAAGGATGGGTGAATCAGAAGATGACAGGGAGGACAAATGAGTGGTATGGGGTGTCATGTGAAAAGAGGCACCAGAATCAAGAAACCATGGTGGTGAGATACCTGACGAAGGATGAGGAAGAGGTGTCGAACCATACGCCTGAGCTGTAGTCCCGTGAGGGGAGGCCTGAGCTGCAGTAGTGAGGCGACGGAACATGGCAAGAACCTCCTGCTCCGCTGCAGACACAGAGCGAGTGCCATGCGGAGTAGAGGAACCACCAGAGCCCGAAGAGTGGCACCGATCACGGCGCCAGTAGCGGTTGCGCTGCTTCTTACGACAATCCTTCTCCTCATGACCATAAATCTTGCAGTAGGTACACTGCACACCAGAGGGGACCCCCGCCACCACCGCAGGCTGGGGCGAGGACAGAGAGACCGATGGGGGTGAAGCCACCAGAATGGCAGGCTGAGCATGGCTCACCCCCCCAGTCCGAAGTCGAGTCTCCTCAGCCCGGAGCTCAGGCATCGCCTCGGCAAGCGATGGGCGCGGACGACGAGTCAGGAGCTGTGCGCGAATAGTCTCAACTCTGGACGCAGCCGAGAGAGGAACTCGTGGAAACGAAGGGTGTCTCGCTGCTCACGGTGCCGGTCACAACACCGACAGGTACCACCACCACAGAACTCTGCCCCCAAATTGTCCAGGTGATGCCAGATGCCAGACGTCAGTCATCTTACGGTGGAAGTCGTTGACTGTAGAATCGAGCTGGCGAAGCGACTGTGCCTCCTCAACAACAACAAGATACATCGCCTCATTGCGGATCTCATAATTGCGACGAAGATGATCCCACATGAGGTGGGAGGTGGCAAGACCTCTGAGGGAGCGTGCAAGATCAATCTTTATGCTCGCAAGTAAGATGGCCCTGGCTGATTTCTCCTCACGCAGCCAAGTCTCATAGAGGCCAAGATCAGATTGATAGGTCTCTATCTCAGCCTCAAATGCATCAAGGAGAGCATATTTGGCTGCATCATCAGCATCTGGAGGATAGGTAGGCTGCTTAGGAAGAATTGGAATAGGACAGATTCGATCACCCGTAAGGTAGCCCCACAGCAGCTGTCCATCCATGTGGACCTCCATATGAAAGACAAAATCGACCCAATTTGTGCCATTGAAGATGACCGGACACTTGGGAACGGGAATGGCACCCGGACGAATGCGACTAGGGGATGCCATGGAAAAGATAAACAGCAAAAGCTTCTCGTGTTCCCCCTCTGTTCTGGTTATCTTTTTTTTTTACCAGAGGAAGAGGGTCACGGGACCTCCTCAGCACGGACAGGAGACCGCGTGTGGGGATGGATGGAGGCGACCGCGCGCAGGGGCGAGCGAAGGCACAGAACAGAGGAGGCGCACGGGAGGGCGGGCATGCGCCTGACAAACAGAGGAGGCACACCTTCGCGGGCGCAAACGGGAGGGCGGGCGCGAGCTTGCCTCACGGGCGCAAAGGAAGGGCGAGCTCGGGCGCGCGCTCGCGCGACGACGGCCGCGCGGGCGGACAGCGGGAGGATGGCGCCGGCGCGACGGACAAGGGGCCGGCGCGGGCGGCGCGACAGACAAGGGCCGATGTGGACGGGCGGCGCCGGCGCGACGGACGGAGGCCGCGTAGGCTAGGTGCCGTCGGGGTTGGTCGCCGGCAGAGAGAAGGTGAGTGTTAGAATTAGGGTTTCATTAATGGGCTGACCCTAAACCAGGGTGGCCATATAATTATGGATACATGGGCCTCATGGGCCTAGCCTCATGGGCCTCATACACATATACTCTAACATCCCCCCGCAGTCTGAACTACCGTCGCAGCGGAGTTTACAGACTGGACACGAAAGAAAAGAAGTACAACACACGAGCCCCCCCACAGACACAACTAGCCACCGGTGATGTTGAGGCTGGTGCGGAACTCGGTGAAGGTCGAGGACGGGAGACCCTTGGTGAAGATGTCGGCGAACTGGGAGGTGGTCGGGACGTGGAGGACCCGAACATCGCCGACAGCGACCCGGTCCCGGACGAAGTGTAGATCAATCTCCACGTGCTTGGTCCTCTGGTGCTGCACAGGGTTGGTGGAGAGGTACACCGCACTGACGTTGTCGCAGTAGACCAGTGCGCTCCGGGAGAGAGGGCTGTGGAGCTCGGCGAGGAGCTGACGGAGCCAGGAAGCCTCGGCCACGCCGTTGGCGACAGCACGGTACTCCGCCTCGGCACTGGAGCGGGAGACGACCGGCTGGCGCTTGGACGACCAAGACACCAGGTTGCCGCCTAAGAAGACGGCGTAGCCAGAGGTGGAGCGGCGGGTGTCCGGGCACCCGGCCCAGTCGGCGTCGGTGTAGACGACGAGCTCGGTGGAGGGCGACCGTCGGTGAAGGAGAAGACCGAAGTCGACTGTGCCGCGGAGGTATCGTAGGATCCGCTTGAGAGCGGTGAGGTGTGGCTCCCTGGGATCATGCATATGAAGGCAGATCTGCTGAACTGCATAGGTGATATCCGGCCGGGTGAAGGTGAGGTACTGAAGTGCCCCGGCAAGACTCCGATATGCAGTAGGATCTGTCACTGGTATACCCTCAGCCTCTGAGATCTTGCCCTGTGTGTCAACTGGAGTGGAGCAGGGCTTGCAGTCAGTCATCCCAGCTCTCTCCAGGATATCAAGAGTGTACTGCCGCTGGTGAAGGAGTAATCCAGCAGGGTGAGGCTGAACAGTGACCCCGAGGAAGTGATGTAGAGCACCCAGATCCTTCATGGCAAACTCCTGCTGAAGAGAGGCGATGATCCGCCGAAGGAGTGACTCAGTGGAGGCTGTGAGGACAATGTCATCAACATAGAGCAGCAGATAAGCAGTCTCAGTCCCATGGTGATAGATGAACAGAGAGGTATCTGACTTGGCCTCCACAAACCCCAGAGTCTGTAGAAAAGCAGCAAACCGATGGTTCCACGCCCGGGGGGCCTGCTTGAGGCCGTAGAGAGACTTGTTGAGCCGACACACCATGTCAGGACAAGCAGAGTCAACAAATCCCGCCGGCTGACTGCAGTAGACTGTCTCAGTAAGAACGCCATGCAGGAAGGCATTCTTGACGTCCAGCTGATGCACGGGCCACCCGCGCGTGAGAGCCAGTGAGAGCACCGTGCGGACGGTGGCCGGCTTCACCACCGGGCTGAAGGTCTCGTCGTAGTCGACACCGGGCCGCTGAGTGAAGCCCCGGAGAACCCAGCGAGCCTTGTACCGCTCAAGGGTGCCGTCAGCCCGGCGCTTGTGGGTCCAGATCCACTTGCCGGTGACGATGTTGGAGCCCGGCGGTCGTGGCACCAGATCCCATGTCTGGTTGGCGAGGAGGGCCGCGTACTCCTCTTCCATCGCGCGGCGCCAGTGAGGGTCCAGCAAGGCCTCGCGCACGGAAGAGGGTACCGGTGAGACCTGCGAGTCCCCGGGCATCGCCGCAAGAGCCCGGGGCTGCAGGGTCCCAGCCGCGTGTCGCGTCACCATCGGGTGAACATGACGCGGGTGTCGGTGAAGGAGCGGTGGGTGGTACACCGGCGTCGCGGCCCGAGTAGCTGGATGCCGCGGCGGCGGGGTCGGTGTCGCCGGCGGAGAAGACGTCGCCGGTGGCGCAGGTGACCCCGGCGGAGAGGGGGCCACCGGCGCCGCCGGAGGCAGCGGCGCCAGCCGGGCACGTCGCTGGTAGACGCGCACCGGCTGGGCGTAACGTGCCGGTGGTGGGGCCGGAGTCGGAGACGCCGGCCCGGGGCCCACGTCGGGAGCACGTCGCTGGTAGACACGCACCGGCTGGGCGAAGCGTACCGGTGGCGAAGGTGCCGACCCGGGACCCGCGTCAGGCGCAGGGGCCGGGCCAGAAGGTGGCACCTCGGGACCCGGGCAGGGTAGAGGCCCCGAGGTGTCACGGGCGACAGGCGACGTAGCAGTACCTGCAGGAAACACCGGAAACGGTGGCTGGACCACCGGGTCAGTAGGAAACACAGAGGAGAGGTCATGCTCCGAGGTGGAAGCAGGAGTGGCAGTGGTGGAAAAGGGGAAGATCGACTCGTCGAACACCACATGGCGAGATATGAGGACTCGACGAGAGGTTAGGTCGTAGCATCGGTACCCCTTGTGATCCGGGGAGTACCCAAGGAAGACACAGAGAGTCGAACGGGGTGCCAGCTTATGAGGAGCGGTGGCGGTGGTGTTGGGATAACACGCACACCCAAAGACTCGAAGGTGATCATAGCGAGGAGGGGTACCAAAGAGAGCGTGGTGAGGTGTGGGAGCTGGACAAGCAGCGGAAGGAAGGCGGTTAAGGAGGTAAGTGGAGGTGTGCAAGCTCTCGGCCCAGAAGCGAGCAGGAAGAGAGGCCTGGAGCAGGAGAGTGCGCACGGTGTCGTTGGTGGTGCGAATCATGCGCTCAGCCTTGCCGTTTTGAGAGGATGTATACGGGCAAGACATGCGCAACTGGACACCGTGAGAGAGAAAGAAGGCACGGGAGGCGGAGTTGTCGAACTCCCGACCATTGTCACACTGGATAGCCTTGATAGTGAGGCCGAACTGAGTGGACACCCAAGCGAAAAAGTGGACAAGCGCGGGGAAAGCATCAGACTTTGCACGTAAAGGAAAAGTCCAGGAATAATGAGAATACTCATCCACCACCACAAGATAGTACTTGTATCCAGAAATACTGATGACAGGAGAGGTCCATAAGTCACAATGTACAAGGTCAAAAATGCGGGCCGCATGAGAAGAAGAACTAGAAAAAGGAAGACGAACATGTCGGCCCAGTTGGCACGCATGACACAAATGCTCATCGTGAGCCCAAGTACATCGAATATCGGAACTACGACTAAGCTGCATCAAAGCATCACGTCCAGGATGGCCGAGACGCCGGTGCCAAGTAGTGGAGGTGGTGGTGGCGAAGGCAGCTGACAAAACTGGCGAAGGAGGCGAGGCAGATGCCGGAAAGCGAAGAGTGTAAAGGGGCCCCGTGCTGTCACATCGGAGCAGAGGACGCCGGGAAGCCAAATCCTTCACAGTAAGACCAGAAGAGTCAAACTCGACAGAACAAGAATTGTCAGCTGTAAAACGACGAATAGAAAGAAGATTGTGAACCATAGAAGGAGCAACAAAAACATCAGGAAGACGAAAGGAACCATGGGGGCCGGCAGCACCCACAGAGGTGACAGGAAGACAAGACCCATTAGCGACCATAATGGACGAAGGGAGAGATGGAGAAGGAGGGCGAACAGAAGAAAGTATACCGGGGTTAGGAGTGGTGTGGTAAGTAGCCCCAGAGTCGGCGACCCACTCCGGCCCGACTGGGGGTGTCAGGGCCATGGTGCTGAAGGAGTGCGCCAAGGCCGCCTGGTCCCAGCCAGCAGACCCGGGCAAGGTCGCCGGTGGAGTAGCCCACGAGTGCGCGGGGAACGGGGCCGCCCACGGGGTCACTGAGGGGAACCCCGGGGGAGCACCCGCAAGCATGGCCGCCGGCGGGCGAGGCTCGCCACCGGAAGCCTGGAACGGCCACATGGAGATGCGCCCTGACCATGGGTTGTTGTAGGATGGCCAGGGTGCACCCCGTGGAGGTGGCGGCGTCGTCGTGTTGCCCCCACGACCTGCTCCACGTCCCCCACCACGACGACGGCGGCCGCCCCGACCCCGCCCCCACCCCCGCTCGGCCCGGGGGGAAGGGGACCAAGAAGAGACGACTGTGGTGGGGTGGCGGGACGGGGCGGAGTGGCAGCGAGAGCAGTCGAGGAGGAGGACGAGGACCCCGAAGCGGAGGTGGACCCAGGCTGTAGGCCCTGAGTAAGCTCCTCCATGACAAGGTCGTCACGGACCTGCAGGAAGGTGGGGAAGGGCCGCTGCCTGGTGATCCACGTCCGGAGGTAGGAGTACCGGTCACTGAGCCCGCGGAGAACGTTGAGGACCAAGATGCGGTCCTCCACGGGCCAGCCGAGGTCGCCGAGGGAGTCCGCCATACCCTTCATCTGGCGGCAGTACTCGCTGACGGAGAGGTCTCCCTGGACGAAGGTGCGGAAGCTCGCGTCGAGCCGCAGAGCCCGGGCTTCGGCGTTGCCCAGGAACTGGCCCTCGAGCGCCAGCCAGGCCCCGCGAGCGCTCGGGGTGTTGCGGACGAGGTCGTGGAGATCCAGGGAGATCGTCCCCAGAATCCAGGAGAGGACGACGCTGTCGAGGCGAAGCCACGAGGGGGTCGGGACCGCCCCCGCGGCGTCGAGGAGGACGTGGTCGTCGAGGGCGTAGCGGCGGAGGGTGAGGAGGACCAAGTCCCTCCAGCGAGCGTAGGAGGGCGACTCGGGCTCGAGGACGACCGGGACGAGGAGGCGTATGTTCTGGACGCCCCCTGCCTGGTAGTGGAGCTGCACCACGTGGGGGTCGGTCGGATCGTGCCAGACGACCGGAGCCGATGCTGAGGACGTGGTCCCGACGTCAGGCGAGGCCGGAAGGCCGAGGAACTGCTCCGCGTCGGCAATCTGGCGGGCCAAGGCGTCGGCCGCGTCACGCTCGCGCTCCCAAGCGAGAGCGGCCTCACGCACGCGGGCCCGGCCCTCCGCAGCTGCAGCACGAGCAGTGGCGAGAGCGGCGAGGAGGGTGGAGTCCGGACGATGCATCACGGGCGGCGGAGGCGGTGCAGGGAAGGGAGCCGTGCCCACGGCAGGAAGCCCCCTGGACAGGGCGCCCCCGGCTGTGAGGAGTGTCCTGGGCAGAGTCTCCATGTCCAGGGGCATGCCAAGCCCTGCAGCAATGGCGGCAGCAGCTCCCCTGGCGTAGGCTGCTGCGCTCGAGTCGTCGTCTGCTGCAGGCGCGCGCTCCCCTCGCGCCGCACGCGCTGCAGCCGCGAGCGCTGCCGTGTCCGCGAGCGGTGGAGCATCCGGGCGCGCGTCTGAGGCCGCGCGTGCTGCGTCCGCGCCCGCGCGTGCTACGTCTGCGTGCACGTCTGCGCCCGCGCGCGCCTCTGCCGCCGCACGCGCCGCGGCTTCCGCGGCAGCCGCCGGCTCCGCGCTCGCGACGGCCGCCAGGAGGAGAGGAGGGCGGGTCGCGGCCGGCAGGGGAGGTCGGGCGGCGGCGGCGGCTTGGGCCCAAGTCGGGTAGGGCAGCGCCGGGAATTGCTGGAAATAGGGAGGAGGAGGAGAGGGAGGAGGGTCCCGGCCTGCCATGGCGGCGGCGGCGGCGCCCAGGCAGCTGGCCGGCCGGCGGCGGCGGCTGCTGGCCTGGAGGCGGCTGGGAAGGGGAGGAGGAGGAAAACCTAGGCTGATACCATGTTAGAATTAGGGTTTCATTAATGGGCTGACCCTAAACCAGGGTGGCCATATAATTATGGATACATGGGCCTCATGGGCCTAGCCTCATGGGCCTCATACACATATACTCTAACAGTGAGGATTGGAAACCCTAGCTTGATACCATGTTAGAAGAAATGGCCAACCAAGTTTCTATTCAGACCCCAAGGGGGCAAAAACATAGTGTGTACATATGCAAGGAGAACCTCCAAGAAAGAGAAAATACAAGAACACATATATACATCTAACACAGGGCACCATATAATTTTCGAACACCGTATATGGTGTTGGCTGTTGTGCCAGTTGCCATAGGGCTGGTCGGGGCTGCCTGCTGAGGCTGCTACAGAGTAGTTGTAGTTTTTTCAAGAGTACAGAGTTAGACAAAGCAAAAATGAGTCTTGGATAGCAAGTGCTTGTTATGTATGTTTCTAGTTTCGAGGATAATTTGAGCATGGCACTGAACCAGGATCTCATGTCAGATTTTGCTATTGTCTTGGTTATTTTGCTTGTGAACTGAAGTTATGTCAGATGAGCAGCTCATTTGCTGGTTCATTGATTTCTTACTGTCTAATTCAAAACTTCACGAGCAACCCTGCCTGCATGCGCAGGGAACCTATCTATATCTTGTCTGCCATTGGTTCTGAGATATTATCCCTTTTTCAGGATGGAAGGAACAGGCAAATTGAGCATGGGCAACTGTCTGAAGCTTCACAGGTGACATTAATTATCCACTTGTCACAGTTTCAATCATGTCGTTTGGCATACCTGAGGCTATTATTGTCAGTATTAGTTAATTATTTTTTTGACATTTCCAATCTTGATTTCCCTAAAAAAATTCTCAAATCCTGCTGTACTTGTCTCCTGTAGAGTGATGGTTCCAAACTGCGCAGCAGTGAACAATCTGAGTTATCCTATCCCTCAACTCCTCAGTCACAACACTTGAATCACTGAATCATTTAGGGTTATGTATCAACGAACATACTTAAGAAACATGGAAGGCGCATATCTATTTCCTTGTGTTGCTGCCAGTAGATGCTGATTCTGTACTTTGTCCGAGTGGTGATGATGTGCTTCCCTCCTGAATGGTGATGAAGCTTCAACTCCATGCTACAAATTTTATAGTGGTGGGCGCACCATGCACCTCAACTGACAGGTGAGGTGACTTGAATCACAAGAACTAGTCTCTTTGGAATCGCATCCTGCAAAATCTCAGCTGTGGTTGATAGCTTGTTATGAGATTCTCAGTAATGCTCACATGTCAAGGAAAACGGGCGATGTGATGTATTGGGGAGTTGAATTGCTGGGCCTTAGTGAGGTGCACTCATTTTTTTCAATTGAGACTTAGTCAAGCAGGTATATCAAGATTATATTTGGATGAAGCGTGTGATATCCTGTTATGGCTCTTATATACTATAATGATATCATGTATGGTATAGCTCTGGCACAATAGGGCTGAAAAGAAAGCAACTACCAACAGCCTGGAAACTTACAATTCCGCCAACCTGGTGGTACACGTGTTCATTCATACACAGGAATTCACTTGGCATATTACGGATGTGTCAACGTCATAGGTGATAATGTTAGATACTGAACATAGTTGTTTTATTTTAAGTGTTTACCTGCTCAAGCATACTAATTGTAGGGATTGTAATATGAGATTCTATGTTTTTTTATGGTTATGTTGTGTTTGGTGCAGAATCTGATTAGAAAATGAGATATAAAATGCCCCGTGTTAGGACATGTACATACCAAGATATGAAGATAGCCCAGAAACCATATTTCCATTCTCTCCAAGGTTTCATATTTTGTATGTCGTGATGCAACTCCAATTGAGAGTTTAGAGGGTGTTTAGATGCTTTTGGAATAACAAAAGTTTTGCTTCTAATCTTTTGCTGTAAAACTTTTGCCCATTTAAACTTTACATCTTGGTGTTTAGATGCATGATAAAACTTTAGCCATGCATACACAACATTCGCCGCCATGACGTTTTTGCCCAGTTTAAGTTTTGCTCTTTTTTACCTATGCTATTTAGATTCTTTTTATCAAGAGATGGGGTAAATCGTAAAATTTTTGGCAAAAGCGGTGAACTAGATAGGCCCTTAGGCTAGTCTCAATAAATGTTTCATAAGAGTGTCATACATCATTAAATGAAGAAGTTTTATGAGATGAGAGAGGAGTTTCATCCTCATGAAACTCATGTGGCTCGGTTACCTAGTTATTATAGTCTTGATAAATGTGCCATGAAACTATGCACCGCCATCTTCCCTTTTTGTTGTGGAAGTTAATATCTTTAAGGGGTGTTTAGTTTCCCTTAATGTTGATCATTACTTTTGATGTTACTCCCTCCGTCTCTAAATTTGTTGTTTTCGCTTTCTAAGAAACAACTTTGACTAAGTATATATTAAAAAAAATATTAATATTGATAATACAAAATTAGTATTATTGGATAGATATTTAAATCTAGTTTTTTAATAAATTTACTTAGAGACAGAGGTATTGTACATATTTTATATAAATCGAGTCAAAGTTGTGAGCACACAAAACGTGACGACTAACATTTAAAGATAACACTTAAAGACAGAGAGAGTATATTAAAAAATATTTATGAAAATGACAAGTGGACTGTCTGAAATAGACAGACCAATGTGTCAGTCTGTGTTACTTTATATTTAGAGTTTGCTTGTTGTAAAATTTCCCTTAATAACTTGTATGTAAAATTTACTGGCTGTTTGCTTGTCATATGAGCGCTGGTTTGCCTGATGTGGAGTCTATCGTTGCATTGGATAAAGGCTTTGTTTAGTTCACCTCGAAATCCAAAAAGTTTTCAAGATTTTCCGTCACATCGAATCTTGCGGCACATGTATGAAATATTAAATATAGACAAAAATAAAAACTAATTATACAGTTTGTCTGTAAATCACGAGACGAGTCTTTTGATCCTAGTTAGTTCATTATTGAACAATATTTGTCAAATAAAAACGAAAGTGCTACAGTAGCGAAATCCGAAATTTTTTTAGAACTAAACAAGGCCTAAGGCAAGGGCAGATTTGTCCTTTCAGGAAGAAAATAAAATGAAAAGATAGAAATGAATGGGAAAAAACCAACCTAAGAATTTTTAGCCTTCCCGATTTGTCAAATTCTGTGAGGTGGAACTTTTGAAAGGAAACTCAACTTTCGAGATAGCCTGGTTTTACTTTCTCATTATAAAACCAAAATTTTAACCTCGCTTTTTTAAAATGTTTGTTTTGCATCCCTGAGCGGATTTGGATGATGGTCTTGCGCAACGTGGCATCAGGTCAACAACGCCATATCAGCTAAGAGGGGGTAAATCAAACTTTAGCATGTCCAAGAGACTAGCTAAAATTATATTCTAAATTACAAGATTTAGTCATTGTGTAAAATAAAAAACTTACTCCGAGCATCTCTAAGAGACTTTCTAAATCTCACTCTCTAAATCATTATTTTGAGAGCCATTTACATAAAAATTACTTTTTATATTTTTTTTACTTTCCAACAGTTTTGCTGAATCTCATCCGCACTCTAAAGAGTCATTCTCGTCTTCTATATTTGCCTAGCGAAGAACTCAGAATAGACAATTGCTATATTTGGATGACCATTTAGAGAAGTTGTTGGAAATTAGTTTTTCACCAAAATTGCTATTCCTAGCATTTAGGAAGAATATACAAAGTCTCTTGGAGATGCTCTCAAAGCATAGAGTTCCATAACAGACTTTGTATAGGATAGCTAGTGAGGACGACATGCTATATATGACAAGCGAAAGTTTAGGAATAACAAACTTGCTATTTTAGCAAACTAGATAGCACATCTGTTGGAGTTTAACTTTTGCTTTCAAAATGTAAAAATAGCCTAGACAACATGGATAGCATATCTGTTGAAGTTGCTCTTATTGTACTAAACATGACCTAAATAGGATAAAGATACACCATTTACTGATTAAACATGACCTAAATAGGATCAAGTATGTTGCGATTACGCCATTACATGAAGCTTGTGTTCTTATCAAAGTCACCTAAAGTTTTCCATAGTCCAAGTCATTGATATAGACTAATTATAATAGATATGAGAGCATCTACTAGCAAATAAAAAACAAAATATGTGCATAGAAGACTCATAGTTTTGACTTCGGCACCATAAGATACAACATGATTTTAGAAAAACTATGAAATATAGTTTTTTTGGTAAAAATAATTTTTCTATGGATTTTTAAGATGAAACTAGGTTTTTTGATTGCATAAATTTTCCAGAGAACAAATTATTCAAAGAATAATTGTTCAAAAAGAAATAATAGTTGTGTTTATGATGTAAAAATAAATGGTTTTAAAAGTTGAGAGGGTTAAAAATCTAGTTTTATAAATGAGGGTAACAATTTGGACTATCACGAAAGTTTAAGTTTCAAAAAAAAATCTTTTTCACTTCTAAAAAAGACTCTACAAACGAGAGTGCTGGTTCACAAGCCACCGGCAAAAGGCATACTTGTCGTCTTTGGCGCTTCGGCTGGAAGCAGGATGAAACGGATTCGATACGAACGGACCGATATCATATTTATTTTTATATTTTTGATCGGATTCAGATTTGTAACACCCGCCCCAGAGTTTAATAGGATTAATAGGAGACTCATACCAACAAGTTGCAACTTCTTTTTCGGAAGCCCGTCTCCAAAGAACTCTAAAGTTAAGCGTGCTTGGCCTAGAGCAATTTAGGGAAGGGTGACCGACCGGGAAGTAGTTCCCGGGTGCGCACGAGTGAGGACAAAGTGTGCAGAAAAGACTAGTGTTGGTCTGTGGGGGCTGACTATGTCCTAGAAAAGTTGCCAGATGGACTATGTCCTAGAAAAGTTGCCAGATGTAAGCGGACCCGGCCTCGTGGAGGCGGGAGCCGACTCTCGCGGTTTCACAGGCGCGTGTGCAGAAAAGACTCTGACTATGTCCTAGAAAAGCTACCAGATGTAAGTGGGCCCGGCCTCGTGGAGGCGGGACGTTACCGACTCTCGCGGTTTCACGGGCGCGTGTGAGGACAAAGTGTGCTGACTATGTCCTAGAAAAGCTGCCAGATGTAAGCGGACCCGGCCTCGTGGAGGCGGGACGTTACAGAATGGTATCATAGCCGACGACAAAGTGTGCTGACTATGTCCTAGAAAAGCTGCCAGATGTAAGCGGGCCCGGCCTCGTGGAGGCGGGACGTTACAGAATGGTATCATAGCCGAAAAGTGTGCAGAAAAGACTAGTGTTGGTCTGTGGGGGCTGACTATGTCCTAGAAAAGCTGCCAGATGTAAACGGGCCCGGCCTCGTGGAGGCGGGACGTTACAGAATTGAATACGAAAAATATCAATTATGTTGGATAAGATATAATTGGACGTCAACATTATAAATATATGATTTAAATATTCAGATACGAATACGGTATCGAATGTTGAATATTCGGATTCAGATACGGACAAATCTAAACCCTTCTAAACGAATTTGGTCTCAAATACGATCGGGGCCTTGTTTAGTTCGCGATAGGAAATATTTCGTGACACTGTAGCACTTTCGTTTGTTTGTGATAATAATTGTCCAATCATTAACTAACTAGGTTTAAAAGATTCATCTTGTTAATTTCGACCAAACTGTGTAATTAGTTTTTATTTTTATCTATATTTAATACTCCATGTATATATGATTCTATGTAACAGAGAATTTTGGAAGTAAACAAGGCCCGGAAAATTTCATACCTAGCTGCAACTGCAAGTGAAACCGGCCCATTTCCACGGAGTCTACCGGATAGGATTTGTCTCCCCTCCACCGCCCCTCTCCATTTCCGCCATGGCTGCGGCCGCCGCGTTCCCGTCGGCGTGCGCCGCTGGTTCCCTTCCTCGTGCACCCTCCCTGACCCCTGTGCGTCTTCTTCTCCCCGTTCCGCTCTCCCCCGCGCGCTGGGACCGCTCCCGCGGCTGCAGCAGCCGCCTCGTTGGCGTAGGCGCCAGCAGCATCCGCCGCGCGCCAACCCTTCGACGGAACGCCTCCGCGGAGACGGTGGTTCCCTACGTGCCGGGCTCCGGCAAGTACATAGCGCCGGACTACCTCGTGGTACGCAGCACGGTTCACTCGATCGCAAATCTTTGTGCACCTCAGCACTCGGCAGTCGGTGGGTTCGAGTCTGAGCGGTGCTTTGCATTGTTCGTGGTTGCAGAGGAAGGTGTCGGCCGAGGAGGTGCAGGAGCTGGTGAGGGGGCACAGGAAGGTGCCGCTCATCGTTGACTTCTACGCGACCTGGTGCGGGCCCTGTGTTCAGATGGCGCAGGACATCGAGATGGTGAGCCACGCTCCCTGCCGGTTTTCCATCCTTTGGTTCTGTTTGTTCCTGTGTGAATGATGTTTTTTTTTTTTGATAACGTGTGTGACTGATGCTACCTTGGAGAAATTGGCTATTATAGGACTCCAAACGTTGAGTTTCTCTATAATAGGACTTCTAACGTTTGTTTCTCCCAAATAGGACTCCAAACAATTATAATCAGCTCTAATGACATTTTGTTTCATTTTTAATCTGTTTGGCCATCTAAAAATACATGTATTTTTCGTGTTGACCCTATTACCCTTCAACTATTGTATGGTGTGTGTGGCCAGCCAGGTACAGTATTAGCTCATTTGTCACGGTCATGGTCATCACGTCGCGTCGGAGTAAGCCCGTTTATATGCTTTACTGGCAGGTGAAGGCGATTGCCGAGAAGCTGCTAATTCTTTTAGATTTGTGCGTGTTTTTTTCTGAAGTAAATATAACAACGTTCCAAGTAATATATAACAAGACTTGATTTATACACAATTATAAGTAATATATGACAGCAAGAATTTAGCAACGAGTTCATCTCATAAAACCATGTTTTGTAGTACAAACAAGTTTATCCCAAAAGACCATAATGTGGTTCCAAACAGAATCAATGTCGTATGAAATAAATCATGAGGTTACATCTCATCACAACTAAAATGCTCCATCATCAAATGTTTAGCTTTCTCCTTTTTGGAGTCATCTTTTTTGGTGGCACCGGGGTAGGCATCCTCACGGGGCTAGCGTTGTTGGTTTGTACTGATGTGCTCTCTCCAAGTAACATTGCCAGCTTGCTGCACATAAATAGTATCGGCAATTAGATGTATATATAAAACAATTATTGTATACAGGTACTAGCTTACCACAATTGAACTTGTCATGGTCAAAACAAATGACGATCAACAAGTTCAAGTGACGCCCAGCATGCGTATGCATCCATTTACGACTATACGTACGTGCATGCTAACTGGCTAGCTAGCCGTGTATATGACACACATATACGTTGCATGGACATATGTTAAAGACCTGTAGGTCATTTGTGCATGGGAATGCAATATATCATTTATATAGAATTTGACCACATATTATTCACATTTATTTAATGTAAGAATATCACGCATATTATAGGTGAGCCAAAAAATGTATCAACAGTACAGTAAATGTGTTAATATTCTTTACCTTCTAGTGATCCTTCCTGGACTATCTCGTAGGATTTCATCCCTGGTTGGCCTCCGTGGGGTGCTAGGTTCCGCCAGTCCTTCTTTTGTAACATTCTTCCTAGGTTGCCTACGCTTCCTACAAGTGATGAAATAAATTAATATTGATATTTTCATTCTAGTTAGTTGATAAAGAAAATAATAAATTACCCCTTTTTTGCTGTCCCATTGTATGGGCACTTGGAACTAGCTTGCCTGTGACCTTTTTCTCCGCATCGTTTGCAAGTCATTGGTCCTCTGATCATCTTCTGTCCCTTTGCATTTGTTGGAACAATATCATTATCTCCTTCACCCTCATCCCACCCCTTCTCACCTTCACCCTCATTGGTAGATTTTCCTTTCTTCCTGTGTCCACCCTCATCCCATCCCTTGATTCTTAGTTTTCTCATTCTTCCAGCAGATAATTTAGTCAGAGGTGCACCAACGCCAAATGGTAGGTCAACATGTGGCCACTGTGTTTTATCTGTCATTGGCTCAATCTCTCTACCATAAGCAGCCCTGAATCTATTCACAGAGTAGTAGTTATGCACAAACTGTTCTAGATCCACTCCCCTTTGGCGGGTTGCATAGGCCAATACATGTTGACATGGCTTACCAGTGTGCTGCCATTCAAGACAAGTACATGTTCTTTGGCCTAGCTTGACAATATGCCTCACAGAAATGGCTCTGCTATGGTCCCACACCTCTGCACTCCAGTTAGAACATGGTACAATTTTTAGGTGTCCCAAACCTCTAGTGTTTGCCCTTAGCTGAACCATAATTGCTGGGAGTATCCTGCCTTCAGGTAGCCTGTATGCAATAATTCTTCTCTTGTTCCACAATACCATGATCATTTCTCTAATCTTATCAGCAAGGTCAGCAACCGGTAAGTCCTTATGGTCTCTAATCCAGTTATTAAATGACTCTGCAATGTTACTAGTTATATAGTCACACTTAATTTCTGGATTGAAACCACACCTGTACCATAATAGCTTATGATTTGCCTTTAACCATTGCACTGATGCAGCTGATTCACTTATCATTTTTGCTATATTGTCATAGAAAATCTCCTCTGTGTAAGCCCTTGCAGCAGGATATATCTGACCACTTGCAACTTGGAGTTGTAACCTGCATCCTCTCACTAGACACACATTCATGTTTATCAACTAACACGGTTACCTACAAAAATAAAAAAAATATTAAATTACATAACAAGATGAACGATTGAACTAAGTTATCCAAAAAAATATTTTACCTCCACAGTAGCGCTGCCATCTAGTTTGGACCCATTTATCCTCCAAGGACAAGGGCCCGTCGATTCATCACCAGACTTGCAAAAACCCCTATATTTCTTCGTAGTTGACTTCTCTACTCGTAAATGGAACTCCTTCTTGATGGCATATGTCCGCACTGCCAGCTTGAACTCTTCCATTGTTGGGTACTGTGTCCCAACCTTCACTGACGGGTTGTTCTTATCATATGAAATGACGATCTCACCTGGTACAACATCATTAGTAGGAATGGCAGCACCATCAACATCTTGACCAAGCTCATTATCATTGCATTGTTCATCCATTCGACAATCAGTTGCTTGTGTGGGTATATTTGGTGTGCCCTCATCTCCCAATCCCAAAAGCTCACACATCTGACTCTCGCTCATGAGTTCAATTCGACCTTCATTATCAACTGTCTCAACTATCTGTATGGTAGACCAATCAATTCTTTCTGTATTTTCGACATCATTTACTTGGGGCCTACAAAAAAGCAAAATCTAGTTATTGTACTAGTAACATTGATACTAATAAATACATTGACATTTTATAGTACAAACTTACTATATATGATATATAGTACGATAATTGATGTTTTACACAGCTGTATAGATCAAGCATATATTGAACTTTCGCGACCAGATTGGCTGCATGGTCCTCGCAAAAAAAAAGATAGGCTGCATGGTCTAGTACTATACTGCTTCTGCATGGTCTAGTACTATATTGCTTGATTCCAGATAGTACGCAGGCATGCAACGCTTGGTTGCTAGCAAACCAGAGTGTTTGATTTTACACCAATCTAATTAATTTTCTCTCGATAACCCTAGGTCACATATTACTAAAGTATTTCCATGCCTTGAGCAAACTGAATATTACAAATAAATGACCAGGCGCTGAAAGGAAAAATCCTTAGAGGCAATACCTCTGCACATCAAGCACCGGAAGGTTCAACTCTGTTATCGGATGATGAACTGTGGGCAGCAGAACTCTTGCTAGAGCTGTGGCATCGTCGCTGCGATTCTCCAATGGAGACTGTGGAAGGTGATCTACCGTGGCTTGCTCTCCAGGAACCACGTCAGGATGTGCACCGGGCGCCGCAGCAGCCTGGGCAGCAGGCCCCGACGCGCCTAGGGCTAAGGCAGCAGGCCTTGACGTGGCGTCGACATCCATGGCGATCGTCCGAGCGGTGATATCTTCGGCCGGAGGTTCTCCCTCCATGGAGGGCAGATCGCTCGCGTGGGGGAGGGAAGGAGGGCTGACGGTCGATCTCCACGGCGAAGCGGCGGCGGCGGTGTTCACGTGTGTGAGGAGGAGCGACGGCGTCTCGTGTCTAATAGATGAATCGATGAAATTGAGTACCATATGATAGGTGAAGGGTAAAAGGGTCAATACGAAAAATACATGTATTTTTAGATGACAAAAGAGATTAAAAAATAAACAAAATATCATTAGAGCTGATTGTAATTGTTTGGAGTCCTATTTGGGAGAAACAAATATTAGGAATCCTATTATAGAGAAACCCAATGTTTGGAGTCCTATAATAGCCAATTTCTCGCTACCTTGGCCAACACAAATACACAATACCTGTCTGTGAAGTTGCAACCAATGGGACCAGTGATAGAAACAAGTTCTGTGTGCGCACTTTCAGTGCGCAGAAACTATGCGATGAAATGGAAAGGAATGTGGTAGCAGCTATGCTGAGCATAGGTTCTGCTGGATTAAGCTGTTATATGCGGAGTTTCTGACAATATATAAATACCTTCATTGGACAATTTAGTCTAGATGATATCAGGCTGTATATCATTTGAGAGGAATTTAGACAGCTTGGTAGCTGGTGTAGTCTGGTATTGGACAAGTTGACAAGGCCTCCGAGGGGAATTTAGACAGTTTAGAATTTTCATCTGAAATGAACTAAAAAGGAAACTATATTTCTGAAAATAATAGAAGACTTCCCTAACAAATATTAGTATTCTTAGCAATTAGCGATTCTTCTTTTGTTTCTTTTGAAAATAATGTGAAAAGATGACCAAGAAGAAAAAATCTTGATGAAAACCACTTTTGGATTTTTAGCTTCTATTAAAGCATAATCAGTCACTTGGGGGTTCTGTTTAATTATTGCTGGTATCTTGAATCTTGGAGCTGTTTGCATTTATGTTTATCTAATTGCTCTGCCTATGTTGATACATCATGCCGTATCTCTAAACAGTCCTTTCAATATATTGCAGCTTGCAGTTGAGTATGAGGACAATGCCCTGTTTGTGAAGGTGGACACAGATGATGAATATGAATTTGCAAAAGACATGCAGGTACACCCAAGATGGCACTCGTTGAAGCCAACAAAGTGTTGATTACATGCTTATTTAGGTTTCTCCTTTTTTTATCCTTTCAATTATTGAAGTCACTAATGCTGAAACATTCAGGTAAGAGGACTTCCAACGCTTTATTTCTTCAGTCCAGATCAAAACAAAGACGCCATACGCACTGAGGGGCTAATTCCTACGGATATGATCAGAAACATCATTGACAACGAGTTATGACAGCTGATAGATTATTGTATTAGGCACGTAGGCAATGTTTTCTGTTTGTAGCAGATGACAATTTTGTCATGAGGCTAAGTATTACCACTAGGTACTAGTTTGGTGTGCTTGATGTTTTGTTTTGCTCCAATGGTAGGGTTTCCTCTGTGCAAATTGTTACCTTGCTGTTTTTGTATCGTGCTTTTTTTATCCTCATCAAAATCTAGGTTATGTTGTGCTGTTCTCAGTTAGGTCTGTGTGATCATTTTCATCCCTCCAAATGTTAAGATGGCTTTGGCTCAGATTGGTCCTCAAATTTTAATAGAACCAATTTGGTTCTGGAGCTGGCATTCTGGGCTTAAATTTTGTCGCGAACATGGGATGGCACAGTTATTGATTTTCTCACACCGAATGTCTTTTCTGCTTGCAATTGCAAGGAATGAGACCAGCCAATTCGATTATTGCATGGATGGTTAAAGGGAGGACTAAGGTAGTCTCAGTGGATGTTTCACCAGAATGTCATGTATATTTATTAGAGCGCCATGTTAGTAAAACTACACTTTTTGCATGAAATGAAGAGAAGAGAGAAGGAAGTAGTTTCACCATGGTGAAACTCCGCGGGCGTTGTTTTCCACGCGGTGAATCGGGATGAAATCCTCACTGAGAGCCAAATCGTTTCACCATCTTGCATGTGATCCAATCATTTTGTAGCAATTAAATGCTTTGCTTAGCCTTGGAAACAACAAAGTGAAATGCTCCATTGCTAGGGTTATTTCATAGATGGTTTCATTTCAATCTCGATGATGTGTTGGTATGTGAAACCGTGCAGTGACACTGATATTTTTCATACACGCGCTAAATTAGGTAGACCATCCTTAGTGAGGGTTACCGAATTTCATGACCTTGACAACGTATCCATATTTTAGAAACAGTGTAGAAGGGTCTTATGGAGATGAAATTCTCTCTACTCTCATAAAACTCTTATAATATCTCTTTTCATTGATGCAGTGTTACATTAGCATATTTAATATGCATAAAATTCTAATAAAACTCTATTAAAACTGGTCTTAAGCGACAACAGCTGAAAAAATGCGCGAGGTATGGAACAATTAGTTACTTTTTATCTATATTTAATGTTCCATGCATACTTCAAAATCTTTAAAATTTGGGAACTAAACAAAGCCTTAGTTCGTGTCCGAAAACTTTTCGGGGCTGCTGTAGCACTTTCATTTGTATTATTATCTAATTATGGTCTAACTAAGTTTAAAAGATTCGTCTCGCATATTACAAACAAATTATGTGATTAGTTATATTTTTTATTTATATTTAGCGCTATATTTATGTACCGTAAAAATCTGAAAAAATGGCTTTTGGAAGAAGGCCTTAGGCCCTGTTTAGTTCCCCACCCAAAATTTTTTCATCCATCCCATCGAACCTTTGGACACAAGCATGGAACATTAAATGTACATAAAAAAAATAAACTAATTACACAGTTTGGTTGAAAATCGCGAGACGAATCTTTTAAGCCTAGTTACTCCATAATTAGCCTTAAGTGCTACAGTAACCCACATGTGCTAATAATAGATTAATTATGCTTAATAGATTTGTCTTGCAGTTTCCTGACGAGCTATGTAATTTGTTTTTTTATTAGTTTCTAAAAACTCCTCCCGACATCTTTACGACAAATTTGATGTGACACCCAAAAAAATTTTCATTTCCAATCTACACGGGGCCTTAGGGCACCTACAACGGATGCCGGAGTGCTGTCTACAAAGATGTATATTTGCAAAATACACCCTCCAAAACAGTATTGAATGAAGTGAGATAGGTTAGCCGGCGTCTGGTGAGGCGACAGCAGCGGCGCGTGCTCCGAGAGACTTCTTTATCCAGCAGCGCTCATGGGGATCTAGTTGTGGCCAACGTCCTGTAGTCTAGTGTCACCTTGCTGTTTTTCTATAGAAAAATAAAAGAAGAAATACACTTATAATACAATTATACTTCCCTCTACTGGTAACAAACGTGAACCATACTTCTCGTGATGCTTTGGTAGTGCTTGCTCTGTATGTAATTTTGCTTGTGACCTGTTATATGGTTTTACCTTTTTTATGTGAACTAATTAAACATGCCAATATATGGAACCTGCAATTCTAGCTACTAAATGTTTTCATCTACAGAAACTTGGTTCAGTATTTGATTTATGAGAAAGAAGATTCATGTTATATTTGATTTATAAAATATATATTACATTATATACAATGTATATGATTTACTTTGAAGGATTTGTTTTGTATCAATTAGCAACATAGTGATATATACAAATGATATTCACGATTGATCATGACTACATGCAAACATTAATCAATTCGTGAGCTGTCTATGGATTGTACGAGCTGTCTGTTTAGCCATATATGTTGCAAATTCCAAAAATTTATAGACAGCAGCTGTCTCTCCGTTGTACATGCCCTTTAGAATTGTGCTATACGCTCGACGAGTCCCCGTGTGTCTACCTGCTTCGTCGATACATGCTGCAGCTGCATGTCCTGCAAGTTCCGGCTGTCATTAATTAATTAATTAATAATAAACAATAACTTAGGCTCGGTTTGGTTACCTTTGTTAAAGTTTATCGTCTATCACATCAAATATTTGGACATATGTATTGAGTATTAAATATAGACTAATTATAAAACTAAAAACATAGCTAGAGAGTAATTTACGAGATGAATTTTTTAAATTTAATTAGTCTATAATTAAACATTAAATATCAAATAAAATAAAAATAATACAGTACATATTAAACTTTAATAACTCAAATCAAATACTCTTTTAAGGCCTTGTTTAGTTGATAAAATGAAAAGTTTTTGGACACTGTAGCAATTTCATTTGTTCGTAGCAAATATTATTCAATTATAAACTAACCAAGTTTAATAGATTCATCTCACGATTTATATACAAACTGTATAATTAGTTTTTATTTTTGATTATATTTAATATTTTATGCATATATGTCTCAAAATTTAATGTGATAAAAAATTTTAAAAAGTTTTTTGTTTTTGTTAAACGAGGCCTTTCTACAAAAGTCGTGACGAGATAGAGATGCATGCGTCCTTATCCGTTGTCCTCGTACATGTCAACTGAACACGTCATCTGCTCGCAGCCGCATGCGCAAGCTGCTGCTGCGCCAGCGAATACTGCTGCTGCTACGCGCCTGCTACTGCTGCGCGCCGCTGCTTGGCTGCACGCGCCCCTATACGCCTCTGCCTGCTGCTACTTTAGTGCGTGTTTTAAATACTAGGGCTTGTTTAGTTCACGTAAGACTATCTCCAACAATCGTCATCCAAAATACAAGACCTATTTGTCCTTTGGCTAACGCTACAGGTAAAAGGTTTTATACCTATTTTTAGTCTTCTCCAACAACAAGACCTAAAAGACAACACTCTCTGCAAATAGGTCTCGAGGAGAGAGGATACCCAAATTTGGGTTATGCCTCTCATGATACTCATAATGGGTCTTCTGTATAGGTACTCTGTTGGAGGCTATAGGTATTGTGTTGGAGACCCATTTTAGGTTTGGGTTCCCAAATGGGTCTCCTGTTGGAGATAGCCTAAAAATCAAAAACTTTTCAAGATTTTTCGTCACTTTAGGCCTTATTCAGTTTACAAAAATTTTCAAGATTTTTTGTCCCATCGAATCTTTGATATGAAATATTAAATATAGACGAAAATAAAAACTAATTGCACAGTTTACCCGTAATTTGTGAGATGAATCTTTTGAGCCTAGTTACTTCGTGATTGGAAAATGTTTGTCAAATAAAAACAAAAGTGCTACAGTAGCCAAAAACCAAAATTTTTACAAACTAAACAAGGCCTTATTTAGTTCCGAAAACTTTTTGGTTTTTAAAACTGTAGCACTTTCGTTTTTATTTAATAAACATTATCCAATTATGAAGTAACTAGGTTTAAAAGATTCATCTCGCGATTTACAGGTAAATTGTGCAATTAGTTTTTATTTTTGTCTATATTTAGTGCTCCATGTATGTGTCGCAAGATTCGATGTGACGAGGAATCTTGAAAACTTTTTGGTTTGGCCTTGTTTAGTTCCAAAATTTTTTACAAAATAGGAATAGTAGCACTTCCGTTTATATTTGACAAATATTATCTAATCATGAACTAACTAGGCTCAAAAGATTCATCTCGTCAATTCCGACCAAACTGTGTAATTAGTTTTTATTTTCATCTATCTTTAATATTCCATGCATGCGTCTAAAGATTTGATGTGACAAAAAATCTGAAAAATTTTGCAAAATTTTTGAGAAACTAAACAAGGCGTTCACCCCATAAACCAAAAACTTTTCAAGATTCTCCGTCACATCGAATCTTGTGGCATGGGGCCTTAAATATAGACGAAAATAAAAACTAATTACACAATTTACCTGTAAATCGCGAGATGAATCTTTTAAGCCTAGTTACTCCATAATTGGACAATTTTTGTCAAATAAAAACGAAAGTGCTACCGTTCCAAAAACCAAAAAGTTTTCGGAACTAAACAAAGCCCGAATCTTGCGGCACATGCATAGAACATTAAATATAGACAAAAATAAAAACTAATTGCATAATTTATCTGTAAATCACGAGATGAATCTTTTAAACCTAGTTACTATGATTGGACAATGTTTGTCAAATAAAAATGAAAGTGCTACAGTTTCAAAAATTTAAAAGTTTTCGGAACTAAACAAGGCCTAGGGCGTTTAGGCCTTGTTTAGTTCCCGAAATTTTTTTAGTTTTAACTACTATAGCACTTTCGTTTGTATATGATAATTATTGTTCAATTATGGACTAACTAGGCTCAAAAGATTCGTCTCGTAAATTACTGGTAAATTGTAGAATTATTTTTTGTTTTTGATTATATTTAATGCTCTATGTATACGTATAAAGATTTGATGTGATGGGGAATCTTGAAATTTTTTTGAAACTAAACAAGGCCTTAGTTACAATTTATTTTACAAAATAGACATTTGTATTTGACAAATGTTGTCTAATTATAGATTTACTAGACTCAAAAGATTCGGCTCATAAATTACAGATAAACTATGTAATTAGTTATTTTTAATATATATTTAATGTTCTATATATATGCCGCAAGATTCGATGTGATGCATGCATGGAATATTAAATATAGATAAAAATTAACTAATTACATATTTTATCTGTAATTTACGAGACGAATCTTTTGGCCTTAATTAATCTATGATTAGACAATAATTATCAAATACAAACGAAAGTGTTACAGTAACCAAACATAAAAAAATTCACGAATTAAAAAAGGTCTAAGTGAAACAATTAAAATGTACGCTTGCAAAAAATTATATAGCCATTACCATATATGTAACATCTTGATAAAAACATTTACAATATATTTTTGAAACATTTGAAACATACAATTGTAACTTACACGTATAGCCACTACAATATATGTAACATCTAGATAAAATATTTACAATATATTTTTAAAATTGGTGAAATATTTGAAATATATAATTGCAACATACGTATATAGCCACTACAATATATGTAATATCTAGATAAAACAATTGCAACATATATTCGAAATAGATGAAATATTTTAAACACATAAATAATATACGTGTATAGCCATTGCAACATATGCAACACAAGATGATCTCAATGCCATGGAGTGATGCATAGGTGGGCGGTGCTGAGCTCATACACACAAAAATTAGTTTTTATTTTAATATACATGCATTTTAGCCTTATTTAGTTCCTAAAAATTTTTGGGTTTAGCTACTATACCACTTTCATTTGTGTTTGGCATTATTATCCAACCATGAACTAACTAAGCTTAAAAGATTCGCCTGTTAAATTACAGATAAACTGTGTAATTAGTTATTTTTTAATCTATATTTAATGTTCCATATATGTGTCAAATATTCGATGTGTCGATAAATCTTGAAAATTTTTGAAACTATACAAGGCCTTTATGGGTGTTTGGCTGGGGTGTTAAATTTTAACAGATATTGTAGCATTTTCGTCTTATTTGGTAATTAGTGTCCAATCATGAACTAATTAGGCTTAAAAGATTCGTCTCGCAAATTACTCTTTAGCTGTGTTTTTAGTTACGTAAATAGTCTATATTTAGTACTCCATGCAAGCGTATCGGTACCAACTAAACATGGCCTAATGATAGCTAGCTGTAGGAGGAGGAGGCAAATTAAGGCTTTGTTTAGTTCCAAAAGTTTTTAAGATTTCTCGTTATACCGAATCTTTGGACGTATACATAGAGTATTAAATATAGATAAAAAATAATTAATTATACAGTTTATTTGATCTTTTAAGTCTAGTTAGCCTATAGTTAGACAATACTTAATAGATATAAACGAAAATGCTATAGTAGTCAAGCCCAAAAAATTTCGCCAACTAAACAAGGCGTGAAAGACAGAGACCTATAAAATAGGATATTGGCCTTGTTTAGTTACTCCTAAAAATAAAAAACTTTTCAAGATTTCCAGTCACATCAAATCTTGCATACATACATAAAAATATTAAATATAGATAAAAATTAACTAATTACACAGTTTAATTATAATTTATGAGATGAACTTTTGGAGTCCTGTTAGTCCATATTTAGGCCTTGTTCAGTTCGCGAAAATTTTTAGATTTCGCTAATGTAGCATTTTCGTTTTTATTTAACAATTATTGTCCAATCATAGACTAACTACGTTTAAAAAATTTGTCTCACAAATTACAGATAAACTGTGTAATTAATTTTTTTTTAATTTCTATTTAATGATTTATCCATGTGTCGTAAGATTCGATATGACGAGGAATCTTGAAAAATTTTGAGACTAAGAGGCTGTTTGACATTGCTCCACAAACTCTGCTCCACAAACTTTACCGTGGAGCAGCTCCACAAAAAACTAAAGTCTCTGGAGTACCTCTTTAGGTGCTCTCACAACTCCATGTTTTTTTCTCGAACTGAGTGCGTGGAGCTGAAACCGCTTGGCTAAAAAACATAGAGCGAAGCTGAAAAACGTGGAGCGGAGCAGTCCCAAACACCCCTAAACAAGGCCTTAGAGCATCTTCAACGGTTTTGCAAATTTCGTTTTGCAAAACAAGGAGTTTGTCAAGTCTTAAATCAATATGCCAAGTTACAAAATTTAGTGTCTCCAATGGTTTTGGCAAAATTGAGTTGGCAAAACTAAATGGTGGACCCGGTCGTTATTTTTTCACGCGTTCTCCAACTACGGTAGCAGACGACGACGCTTGTGGAAGTGTTTCTATCGTGAGGCGGACGGCGGCAAGTGCTGACTTTGTGTCGTGATCGGGACGGCGCCGTGTGTGGAGGGGTTTCTTCGCGAGGCGGACGGCGACGCGTGGTGAGACTTTGTGTCACGAAGAGAAAGTCGGAGGCCGATCGGGGCTTTGTGTCACGATATATCGCGATGGAAGTTTGCTCTATATGGCGCGAAGAGGAGTCGGAGACGCGTGGGAGATCGGAAACCGCGCGGGAGGAGAGACCGATCGGCCTTTGCCAAGTCGTCCGGGGTTTGGCAAAAATGCCAAGTTTCCTCCCTCATTTGCCAACTTTACCAAAATACAAAACTCAAATGCAAAACTATTGGATACCTCAATTTGAGTTTTTTGGCAAATTAGTCAAATACAAACATTAATTGCAAAACTGTCCAAGGGTTTTGCATTTGAGGTTTGCATTTGAGTAATTTGCCAAAAAGCTCCAAAAGAGGTATCCAACGGTTTTGCATTTGGAGTTTGCAATTTGGGCAACTTGGCAAATGAGGGAGCAAACTTGGCAAAAATCCAACCTGTGGATGACTTTGCAAACCCGATCGCGCGAGCAAAGTCACGCGCGAGGAAAGCACGCGCGCTTGGGGACCTTCTATTTTTATCCTTTGTCAAGTCTAAATGCCAATTCCCTTGGAGATGACCTATTTTTATCCTTTGCATTTTGTTATGAGATTTTGCAAATAGCAACAAATGTCAAGTCAATTTGCCAAAGCCTTTGGAGATGCTCTTAGATAATAATTGACAAATAATATACTCAATCCATCCCAAATTGTAAGTCGTTTGACTTTTTTAATGTCAAGTTTGACCACTCGTCTTATTCAAAGTTTTGTACAAAATATCACTTGTTTTTGTTGTGTATTGGTTTATTAATAAAAGTTCTTCAAGGATGACTTAAAATTTGACTATATTTGCACAAATTTTTTGAATAAGACGAGTGGTCAAACTTGAGGTAAAAAAAGTCAAACGACTTACAATTTGGAATGGAGGGAGTATAAACGAAAGTGCTAGACCTTGCGCAAAATATTGTGACGGTGTGAAACGTCAAACCCCATATAAATCCCGGACCCCTTCCATCGCGAGCCGAACTCAACTTCCTCCGCCCCTTCGACTTCGATTCCGTATCCCCTCCGTGCCAAGTCCCACACAGCGCTAGGTTGCCGGATCGAAGTCGCAGCAGCTATGGAAGGTGGTGGCGGCGGCGGCGAGTCGCCGAACGGAGTGGTGATCGATCCTGTGGGCCTAAGAGGTGAGGACTACGATTTTGACGCTGAACTCAATGACGTCGTGTGCGCCCTGTGCGGCGATGGCGGCGACTTGCTGTGGTGAGTCTTTTGATCGATCTAGATCTTCTCCAGTAGCGCCAAGCAGAGTTCTTCCCTCTCCAGGTTTTTAGATCTGTTGTTATATGGTTTCCATACATTATGGCTGAACATCACGTCAATCCTGCCCGTTCTTACGTTTTAACCTTGCCCTTTTTGAATGTTCGCATCCAACCTCATTATTTTTTTTAACGAAAGTTAATCTCGTGCTACAATGAACAAAAACTTTTCGTAGTGCGCTAATGCTTGCCTCAACTTCGAAATTCGTAGTTGATTCACAAATTAGGATTTGTGCTCTCTTTTCCTGTCTGCTCCTCCACACACACATCCCACGGGTTGTTTTGATTATACTTTTTGTATTTTTTTTTCATGTTTATTATTAGCTGTGAGGGTCCATGTTTGAGGTCGTTCCATGCGACCAGAGCTTCGGGTCATCCATCTGGCTGCAGGTCACTAGGCTTCACTGAAGCACAAGTAGAGGTAAACCATCATTCATGTGGCTTAGAAAAACATAACTGTTTCAGAAAAAAAGAAACATAATGTGTGCAAAATCGATTCTAGGCTATGCAGAATTTTATCTGTCATAGCTGCAGAAACAGGCAACATCGATGTGCCAGCTGCGGGATAAGGGGATCTTCTGGTGTTGGCAACCACCCTCAGGTATTGTATTTTTCAGATACATGTGTATGTGATGTGATGTCCTTTGTTCCTACTATTTCTTATATCTTGAAGACTTAAAAACAATATATTGCGGCTTTTCAAGGAAAAAAACAATATTACCTGTTTAAAATTAGAACACCTACATTAGATTAAGATAGAGATGCTCTCCGGTATCTTTGATGTTAGACGAGTTAGTGGTGAAGACATGCAGAAGTGATGATACTGACAGTATCCTGCTGGTGGTGTCGGTGGTGAAGGGAGGAGGGCGATGTCCTTCCCGTTACTCTTAACGTTAGCGAGATAATAAGTCTTTTGTTTAACCCTCAAAACATTTGGCTTTAGAGATAGTCTAGTGGCCCTCTTTTTTTTCCTTGAATATGCAAAAAATTACATATCATTGTATTAAGTATAATTTAAGGAAACATACAATGTGCTTCTATTGAGTGCCTAAGGAGGTTGACCCAACACAACCGTAGTTGGACCATCTTAGCAAAAGATCGGCCACAACTAGTAGTGTTGTTAACACATTCGACCAGGTTGCATCCTGGTGAAGTTATACCCTTTAGACTCAGGTCTTTTGACGGTTGCTTGAGATCGACCTCGCGTGCGATTAAGCAAAGAGTCTGCCAGCATTGAGAATTGCTAAGTACTTATCACCGTAAAATTAATAAATTTATCTTCACACAAAATGAGAAACACTAGATGACGTTGTCTTTTATATCTCGAATAGTAGACAATTACTATCAAGATTCGAAAATGGAATGTAACTCGTCCTAAGAATGCAACTGAAGATTCCGTGGGCATATTAATCTATCTTGTGGTTCAATTGCCATTATGCTGATTCCACTGGTAGATTTTACTAGTCTCTCAAAGTGACTGAATCACTGTATGTAGTTAAATAGTCCATTGTTGCTCAGCTTGCTCTTTGCATATATGTATTGATTAGCTGTTTATAGTAGTATGTATGTGAGTACTATTGTTGCGGCTGCCACTTTGGTTGCAAGTTTCCTTATATAAACAATGCATATTGTGATCAGGTGTTTCGTTGTAACCACGAAACATGCGGGCGCTTCTACCACGCTTCATGCATTAGCGCGGAGCTTCACCCCGGTGATCCTGCAGAGGCTGGCCGATGCAGAGTTCGGGTTGCTGCCGGTCGACCATTTTGGTGCCGAAGACCACATCGACCGCGCATGGGCGGTATTTTCTACTGAGAATCGGTATTAAGCTCAGGAATGGAAGTATAACCTCCAAAATAGGATAGTTCTGGTCATGTCGCCATTGCTTAAAACCTCTTTATTGGGCTCGCGTTAACTCTTTTGCATTGCATGGATGTGAGACTAGTGTTGAAGTCGCTATTTCGTTTGAGCAAAAATATAGTGACTTGCTGATGTGGATACTATAGTTGTATGTGTTAGTGGATTTTTATTGTATGTGATAATGGGTTGCTTAGTTGGATAACTTACATGTTGAGAGAAATAAGTAGTGGGATTTAGCTTTATAGGAGTACTAGATGAATTTTCCGCACGTTGCTGTGAGATTTTCTTAAAATAAATCATTATATACATAGGATTAGTATATGATATTCAGTATATTATTATGTATGTATACATATTTATGAATTTGACTTGCATGTATTTTATTGTATTAGATCTAGTAAAAAATTGCTAAGCTAATAGAAGAAAAACTAATATTTAGTTACATTACAGAGGAATTAGTGATGAAACAAATAGTGTATGTACATAACTTGTATATTAATAGATTAAAGATTTAAAGCATTTCGCATGATATAGATGATATGGTTATTTTTTATCATTAATATGGGATGTAATAGATTTAGTTAGAAATGATGTGGACATCTTGCATGAGAGAGATAGAATATTTAGTAGGTCACTTAGTGAATAATAATGTGGACACCTGGTTTGAAGAAAGAATTCATCTAGTAGGGTTTAGCTTTATAAGGGCACTTACAATGCAAGACTTTATCATAGAGGCAAAGACAATTATTTACATATTATTTATAGTATTTTGCTGATGTGGCAATATATTTATTAAAGAAAGATGTAGAAAAAATAAGACTCTAAATTTTATTTAGACTCCAACACATTGTTCGAGGTAATAAATAACTTTAGACTTTATGATAGAGTCAGTGCCCTAAGAGTATATATATAATAATAAGATAAGATGTGTCATTCAACATGCAGTGCAGAATTTTGTGTCAATGTAGATATATTAAGAGAAAACATGGACATATAGAGAAGCTGCGGGTGAAGAAAAATGAGGAATTGACTAAGAGTGTAGCATCACTTAAAATTTGTTTGCTATTAAGTGCACGTGAATCCAATATAACATACTTAGTCAAGATCGAATGCGTTGAAGTTCTAGGCGTGATGAACCGCCGTTTATTATGTGTAGACCGAGAAAAGCGAAGGTTTATCCAAAACACTCCATAGATCTGTCTTAGGCATGTTTAATATAAAAATAATGAGCTACATTCACCGGTGCAGACAAATTTTAGTAAATATACAAGAAATTGCATGTGTTGTGGACCCGTAGTGTCTGATATGATCTTTGTTACACCCAATCAACAGAGGCTATAAATGTCACGGGGAAAAGGGAATAAGGCTAATTTGCTTTGCATGGCATGGAAACTAAAGAAATAAAGGCTCCAAAGTAAAAATCAGGAAGGATGATAGGAAACTTGCCAAGGAGCAGGCACATATGCTACTGTTGTCTGAAACAAACAACATGAAGTAATGAAGGCTTTTGTGTCTAAGGCCTTGTTTAGTTCCGAAAAAAATTTGGATTTCGGTACTGTAGCATTTTTGTTTTTATTTGACAAACATTATCCAATCATAGACTAACTAGACTCAAAAGATTTATCTCATAATTTACAGGCAAACTGTGCAATTAGTTTTGTTTTCGTCTATATTTAATATTCTATACATATGCTACAAGATTCGATGTGACAGAGAATCAATTTTTGGTTTTTTGGTGGGAACTAACAAGACCTAAATATTGGTAGCTCAGCAAAAATCCATGTTGGCTTCAAAGGTAAACAGAATGGAACACATTCAGAGGTAGATTTATGGCGCTGGTCATTGCCGGTGGATTCTGGAATCTTACACCATCTAGTTTGCCACCCAAAATTTTTTCATCAATCACATCGAATCTTTGGACATATGCATGGAACATTAAATGTACATAAAAAAATAAACTAATTACACAATTTGGTTAAAAATCGCGAGACAAATCTTTTAAGCCTAGTTACTCCATGATTAGCCTTAAGTGCTACAGTAACCCACATGTGCTAATGACATATTAATTATGCTTAATAGATTTGTTTTGCAGTTTTCTGACGAGCTATGTAAGTTGTTTTTTTATTAGTTTCTAAAAAGCCCTTCCGACATCCTTCCGACACATCCGATGTAACACCCAAAAAATTTTCATCAGCAATCTAAACAGGACCTCATTCAAGCATTAGCATTTAGCAATGTGTCATGATGACTTATCAGTCATTTGTCTCATCGTAGTACTGCTACTTGGTGGTACTCAGGGTGGCAGGGCATAATGCGCACTGCCAATGACGGAGCCAGAAAAAAATTATAGCTGGGGCGAGTTCTAACATGAAGATGAACGAAAAAGCTTGTGGCACAAATCACACAATATTCATCGACTATGATTGTAAAAAATATAGCAAAAAAACTAGAATCACAAAAGTTATTGTGAAAAAGGCGGATGAATAACATAAGATGTTGCCTCAAATTTGCAAAATAAATTAAATAACTGGCACTGCCCCTGCCAAGTTCCGCTTCTCCTCCCTCCATCGTTCCTAGCGATGGCAGTGAGTGGACGAGCAGTGTGCCGCGCTGGCGCCTAGCAGCGGCTGGCGAGGGTGGTGGCGAGCGCGTGGCTGGTTCCTTGCAGCAGGCGGCGAAGTGAGCCACGGGCGGTGCCTGGCAATGGTGGCAGCATTTGCGTTAATACAGAATTGGGGGTTCGGGAAGCTAAGCATGAGAGCCAGACCGTGTTGCTGGATTGGAGATTTAGGGAGCCAAATTGGACCTTTGTTGGGCCCTTGGGCTAATCTTAAAAAAAAGGCTTAGTTCCCACTACCTAGTAGAACCAGACATCGTCTTCTTCGATACTCAGTGCTTGCGGCTCGCTCTTGCTCGGCACCGGTGGTCTTCTTGCGGCAGAGCGGCCTCTCCTCGGTAGCCCGGTAGCCAAAGCTAAGGAAGAAGAGGGGGTTCGGGGGTCTTGGACGACGCCGTTGGTAGCTGGGGCGGCCGCCCCACCCTGCCGCTAGGGTGGCTCCGTCATTGCGCACTGCTCTCCCTGCTACTCCGAAGCTGGTGTCCACCACCCTGCAACACTTTTGTTTTTATTTAATAAACATTGTCTAATTATGAAGTAACTAGGTTTAAAAAATTTGTCTCGCGATTTATAGGTAAACTATACAATTAGTTTTTATTTTTATTTATATTTAATGCTCTATACATGTGCCGCAAGATTCGATGTGACAGAAAATCTTGAAAAGTTTTTGATTTTTGGTGTAAACTAAACAAGGCCGAAGTCCACCATCCAAAACAAAAACTTTTTAAGATCTCCTATCACATCAAATTTTGCGGCACATGCATGGAGCATTAAATATAGACAAAAACAAAAACTAATTGTACAATTTGGCTGTAAATCGCTAGATGAATCCTTTGAGCCTAATTAATCTATGATTGAACAATAATTGTTAAATAAAAACAAAAATGCTATAGTACCCAAAACCAAAATTTTTTCAGAACTGAACACAAGGCCTAAGTATTTCCAGAGCCTAAAATTGGGTGGCAATATTTTACTCTGTTACCTATTCAAATGCGCGCCTTCTCCCTCCTCTGACGCGCGGTGTCTATCTCTGCTTCCCTCCTCCTCAGTCCTCCCTCCTTCTCTGACGCTGCCCACTCCTCTTGGTTGTGCCTGTCATCTCCGTGGCCGCCATCTCTGTTGTTATGTGTCCTCACAGTTGTGCCCACCCGCCTTCCAGCCAGTCGTGCGGTCGTGCCCCAGCCTCTGCTCGTCGCCTGTCGCCTCTTGGCCTCGCTCGCAGCCTGCCCTCCTCCCAGCCATGCTTATCCTCCGCCTACCCCCATAGGCGAGGCGGCACCCCTCTACCTAGCGCGTAAGCGCGCCCATGCGAGTGCCTAGGAGTGCCTTTTTGAACCTTGGAAAAAGCTTATGATACAGTGAGTTGGCATTTCCTGTTTGACATGCTAAGAGATAGAAACTTTGATCCCCTTTTGATAAATTGGATCAAGAAAATAGTAGTAGGTGGATCTTTGGGTATTTTAGTCAATGGAGAGGAAAGCTCTTTCTTTAAACTTGGTAAAAGTTTATGACAAGGAGACCCCCTCTCCCCCATGCTTTTCAACTTAGTGGGAGATGGACTAGCTAGGATGATTGACAAGTCTGTAGGAAGAGGGTTGATTCAAGGTGTGTTAGGGGACTTTAGAAGAGGAGGGCTTACTTGTATCACTGCAATATGCAGATGACACAGTTGGAATAAACCCTTGTAAACCTCAAGTGATTTTTCATGTTGTATGAACAACTCTCTAGTATGAGAGTCAACTTTCACAAAAGTGAGATAGTCCTAATTATTAGAAGAAGATGAGATCCAAAGGTTTGCTCAGATTTTTTCTTGTTCTGTGGGTGCTTTCCCTTTGAAATACACCTTTGCATTGTGACATACTTTCTCGAAATGATATCCAACCTTAAGTTGACAATATCCTTAAGAGGATAGCTGGTTGGAGAGGGAAACTGCTTTCTCTATCTGCTAGGGCCATGCTTATACAGACTTGTCTTGCTAGTATTTGTTGACACTAGCTAACACCACTTAGATACTAGGTTGTCATCCCCAGCATGGTGCCAGAGTTTACAAAGGTATTTATAAATGTAAAGGCTCTCTAGAAAATAATCTATTCTATCCGCAAGCGCACAGATAAAACACCTCCTTGTAGCATTTCACCAGGTAAGTATTCCAGGTATCGTTATTTATAATTTTGCTTAAGAGAACGGTGGAGATAAATAAAATCTATCAAGGCATAGACTAGAGATAAACTTGCAAGAACATGATTACTAATGAGAAACTCGTCACACAGTCACTTACTTTGGCAGGGGGTAAACCATAAAGATAATGATAATGAATTATAAGTTCATGGGTAAATAACACAGCGATTAGAAAATAGACTACTCCTCATATATGTAAGGTGATGTCGGATTAGCTAGAGAATGGATTCTAAGTTATCTGTTATCTACTATCACTAAGTCACAATCTACTCTAGTTATCTACAAGATCATGTATAGCATAAAAGACTCTTCATTTATGTATAAGGAACATTGCTAAAGAAAATCAGAGCATCGCAAGACTTACTCCGCAATACAAATTCTGCCTGTCCTATCAACGGAGGGTGGACTATATAAGAATCAACGAAGCTGTCACTATCGCGAACTACCACACAACCCGGCCAATAGGATACATTTGCAGGTTAATAACATCTAAGCACCACGCCCACATGTGATCTACCACTTAACTCCCGCGCGTCAAGAGCTAAGCGCTTTGCAAACTTATACATAAACTCATTATCAATCATAACTATATCAAATATAGAACTAGAGCAAACTAAGAGCATAATAAATAGAGACATAATGCAATTAGAACAAAGTATTAGAGAAAGATATGAATAATACCAATCTTTATTACCGAAGATCCGAATCCAGAGCGTAGTGCTCTACTTCTCTAATTGCTATCTAATCAATCCTCTAAACTTGAAGGATTAGGGAGTAGCTAATTCTAATTCTCTGTGGGAGAGAAGTTCTAAACCCTAACTTTGATGGCTACCTCTGATAATGATTTCTCCTCTTCTCTTCTCTCCCTAAGGGGTGGAGAGGCCTTGATTATATAGTCCTTTCAAGTGAATTTGGGCCGTCGGATCAAACCGACATTGATCGCACGGTTTTCCTTGATCCTTTAGGTCGGTGGAGCACGATCCAAGAGTTTGGTTCGGATTGGCCCCGAGACCTGGGCGGGTGCCCAAGGGGGGAGGGCAGGCGCCCTGCCCCCGAGCCCGTCCGGTCTCCCGTTCGTTCCCGTGGCTTCTGGACTCTTCTAGATTAAGGAAAATTGCGCGACACATAATTATCTCGTTGTAAACATGACATGTGGGTCTTCTCTCCATATTTTCTGATAACCCCCTGCAGAAATAGATAAACACCAAAGCTCGTGGAATTCTATCAGATAAAACCCTAATTCTAGATGTTTGGTACATATTGATCCTTTTCCATGTTTAGTTGATGGTTAAATTTAGTACTTAAGGACCATCAACAGTATTCTTGTCTATTTGCTTTCCTTTATTAAATTTCCAAAGTGGGCCATTAAGTTGTTAAATACACATATGGGGAACTACTTGTGGATTGACACAATTGATAATCATAAATATCACTTAGCTAATTGGGAGATGGTTTCTATATGTAAAGATTTTGGTGGTCTGGGTATACCTAGTTTAAGAGAATTAAATATCAGTTTGTTAGGATATTGGCTTAAGAGATATTAACTCTGATAGAAAAAAGCTCTGGAGAGCTAATAGATTTTAAGTATGATATTCAAAAAACAAACATCTTTCAATCGAGAACAGTGGGGGATTTCATTTTTTTGAAGGTTTTAGTTGATTGCCCAAGCAGCTAGGATGGGCTACAGATGGAAAATAGGCAATGGTAGAAGAATTAGATCATGGGAGGACAATTGGCTAGGCTCTTCTAGCCTGGCAATTCAATTCTGGCCACTTTATAGGATCTTAAATGAGAAAAATAAGTCAATTGCTGAACTTTGGGATGGACAGGAGCTAAAATGCACCTTTAGAAGGAACGTTAGTGAGGAGTTATATCAGGTTTGGCTAGATGTTGTTGAGATTCTCTCCACTATTAGTTTAAGTGATGATGAAGTTGAGATGATATGGCTTTTCAACTCTTCTGCTCTATAATGTCATCAACTTTAGGGGTATTAAATCTGTACATGTTCTTGCTTTATGGCACCTTAAGATCCCCTAGAGTTCATTTTTTTCTTTGGAAATTGATGAACAAGTGTTTGACTAGAGATAATTTAGCCAAACGAAGAGAAGTAGAGGATCCTACTTGTCTTTTTGCTCTGAACCTGAATCCGTTCAACACGTTCTTTGATTGTGTGGTGGCCACTTAATGTTGGAATATCATTTCAAATATCCTTGGCACCACCGTTGGTTTAGACTTAAATTTTGTAGGGCAATTCTAGTTGAGAAATAAAAGACATTGTATTTTAAATATGATAACTTATACTATTTTTTGGAGTATCTGGAAACTCAGGAATGAGATTCTTTTTCAGAATGTTGGCTGGAGAAGTATGGATATACTGCTCTACAAGATAGCTGGGCTCTTGCAAAACTAGGAGATCCTGTGTCTGTCGAAAAAGGATATGCTGAAGCTTTTTGTGAAGAATCTCAAGGAGGTTAATGAGTGATACAATTAAGACCTGTCATCAAGACGATGTTGATGCTAATTGATCTGCAAGTTTAGAGTGCTTTGATGCTTGAAGAACTTGTTTGTCCTTTAAGAATGTTTGTCTCGCTAGTACTTTTTGTTTGTCGTGGCTGCAGTTGCAGTGTGCGCTCTGCTTTTCTTTTTCTTCGAGCTCATGGTTGTTAGTAGTTCATAGTGACTATGCTTTGTTTTCCCTCCACCTGGCCGGTGTGAGTTTTTTGGGATCTATTCTGAAAACCTGGTGTTGCAAACTATTTTATGGTCTTTTCACTATATAGTTGGAAGGTTGGGGCTTGTTTGGCCCTCGAACTCTAAAAAAATATAGGTTTGAAAGATGAATCTTGGATAAAGACTAAATGAAAGTTGAGTGAGTTTTGTGGACCAAAGACCTAGATAGATAGAGAGAAAGAAAGCTGCTAGAGTGGGGAACATATACCTACTTATTGTCATTTGGCCATGCTGGGTGGCTAGGAGAATGGCATACTTAATATACGCCATAATTGATAAATTAGTTTCATAACCTGAAAAGCAAAGATGTACAGAGGTATGACCAAATTGCAAGAATATAAAGGAGCAAATTTATGTTGATAATAAGAAAAGATAACACATAGGCTTGGAATATGTTGACAGTGTTAGAATTCGAGTTCTAGCACACAAGCACACACAACACAGGAACTTGGGACATAGGGAAATGGGAGGAAGAGGAACTTGTTGTACTTTACTTTCACTTTTCTTTCTTGTTATTACAACTGGTGAAAAGGACCTCCTATATGTAGGAGAGGAGGCTAAGATTTATAGTGTGTGAAGGGTTTGAATTTTCTCTTCCTCTTCATTAATTTGACCACCATTCAAAGTCTCTTGTTCATATATTGTTGGAAGACTTTGGTTTTCAACACTCCCCCTTGGCCAAATCTATGCTATGGGAAAACTCATCAAGAGAAAAAAAGTACAACAGTTGATGTCAAAGATAAGTCTTCAGGACTTTACTCATGATCTTTAGGATCAAGATTATGGATTATGTCCTCGAGGTTGGTCCCCCCTAAACCCTGCAACTCTCTGAGTTGCCTCATGCCAATTCTATGGACGCACCTATGAAAGCTAGAGTTGGATAGAGATTTCATAAAGAGATCTACAAGATTTTCACATGACCTTGCTTGCAAGATGTTTATCTCCCTGCTCTTTTGGAGCTCATGAGGATAAAAGAATTTTGGAGCAATATGCTTTGTGAGATTGCTCTTGACATAACCCATATGCATCTGTGCAACACAAGCCGCATTATCTTCAGAGATAATGGTGTGGTTGTCATCGATGTTCAAACCACATGACTTCTAGATGTGATTAATCATTCACTACAACCTAATACATTCTCATGTAGTCTCATACAAAGCAATTGTCTCTAAGTGGTTGGTTTATGTGACAACCAGGGTCTGCTTCATAGACCGCTAGGAAATGGCTGCACCACCACAGAAAACGATAAAACTAGTCTATAATCTAGCATTATGTGGGTCAGACATATAGCCAGCATCAACATATCCCACCATGGTTGGTTCTTTTGATTCTTTGGAAACCATAGACCAAGGTCTTGGGTACCTAGGTACCTTAGGCTAGTCTTGATGCCAACCCAATGTCTCCTGGTTGGGGTTGCACTGTATCTTGCTAACAAATTCACTGCGAACACAATATTAGGCCTTGTGCAGTTCGTAAGGTACATTAGTGCTCCGATGGCACTCAAGTATCAAACTTTGGGTCCTAATACTTCCTCATCATCACCCTTTGGTCTGAAATGGGTCCTTATCCGCTTCTAGGGATCGGACCACCATGTGGGTTTTCAGAGGGTGGCACTTGCCCATATTTAACTTTTCAAGTACCCTCTTGGTATAGGTGGATTGGTGTCGGGTATCATAACTCAGGCCAAAGCAAAGAGCCGAGAATCTCATTTCCCCCCTTTTTTACAGTAGGCTAGATAAGCTAAACAGTCATTCCTCGCTTCACCTGAGACCCGATTACTAGGCCTCGGTGAAAGCCGAGACCAACCTATCATCTCTACCTCGCCTGAGACCTAACCCTCAAGCCTCGGACGAGGCTGAACCACCTCTGCCTTGCCTGAGGCCTGATACCAAAGCCTTGAAGGATATAGAGTGATTTTCGCCTCGCCCGACCCCGGGGCTCGGGTGTCTTTTTCTATTGGTGCGCTCGAGACCCCCTATGATGATGTTGAGACTTCTTAACACAACTACTAAAAATAGACTTTTAAACCTATCCCTAGCAATGGCGTCAAAATTACTTAACATCACTTAAGATAGGTTGTCATCCCTAACATGATGTAGAAGTTCTAGTATTAAATCTATATGCTTTTCTAAGAATAAATAAATAAAGGATCCATAAGCGCACAGATAATACCGATGTAGCATTTTAACCAGGAGTATTCCAGGTATCATTATTTATATTTTTACCACTGAGAAGGGACTTGCAATGGATAATGAGCAATGAGCATTGCATGTAATCATGGAGACCTTAACCATGTCTTTATCTATCTCTCATGCAGGGTAAGTGTCACATAAGATAAATATATGAATATGGATAATAAGTGACTGATGATAAATAAGAATTCATAGCCATAAGATAAACATGATAATCATCTCAATTAGATTACTCTAAGTCTATACCACTAGCATGGTACTAGGACAATCTACAAGAATAAATCCTAAGTATTCTAACTATACTGTCAAAGCATACAATGATTAGTGCAAGTACACTTAGCATCATCACTAGAAAAGGTTATATCTATGCATAGTGATATTAGCAAGAAAGATCATGAACATAGCAATCACTTCCCTATAATAATGGTGCTCTACAATCCTTACAATTGGGAGAAGGAATACAAAGGACTTAACAGGACTGTCACTCCCACGATCTACCTCAAGCTCCAGACTATAAGGGGTAATCGCAGATAAATACGGTCTAGGCACCTCGCCTACACAATATCTATCACTTACCCATCTGCCTAATGAGTAAGCGCTATATGATCCTATGCATAAACATAATTCTAATCTAACTACACTAAGCATATAATCAAAGTAGACTAAGAACAATATAATTGAGAATATAAACAAATAGAATAAAGTCAAATCCAATATAATCAAATAGATCAAAGTCATATTCATAGTAGCAAGAACTAATATGAGTATAACAAAGAGAATAAGAGTTTACCAAGAACTGAAGATTGATCCGGACTCCAAGATTAACTTGACTTCTTCTAGATCTATTCGTATGTAGCTATGCTAAAGAACTATAGAGATCTAATTGAGATGGTGGCTAAGAATCCTATAGAGACAGATCCATTCGAGAGACCCCTCTCTATCTAATTCTTCTCTTGATCTTCTTAGAGAATAATAACTGACTTAAACGTGCGCTTAAGATTAATCCTCAAAGTCGGTGGAGGCAGGATCCGCAAGATTCACTGTGATTGGCTGAGCCCTCCGGGCGGCCGCCCTTGAGAGGGTGGGGCGCCCGCTCCTGCCCTATGGCAGGTGGGCCCCACCTTCTAGTTGGTGTCTTCCCGAGCCTTCTAGAGTATTCCTGAGTTGGCGTTTCACGTATTCTCTCTATGTAAATATAACATGTGGATCTCCTTTTGTTCTTATTCTGATAACCCCCTGTAGAAATAGACAATCACCAAAACTTGTGGAATTATGTTGTAGTCTTCCTGATAATCACCCCGACTAGTGAAACGCTTGACTGTGTTGACTTCGTGGTCGTTGTCACGAGGTCGTTTACCCTTGAAGTCGTCATGGTGGTTGCGGCGCCTGTCCCACCCTTCTCGGTGGTTGCGATTATCATTGCACCGAAGCCTACGGTTATCGAAACGTCCGCGGTTGTCTCGGTTATCGTCCCGTCAAGCAGGCTGCTCGTTTTGTTGGGTTCCTTTGACGTCTTCCCTGATGAGCTTTTCTGCGTCATCGGCATCGGCGTAATTTTTGGCCGTGGCGAGGAACTCAGCGACCGTGGTTGGCCTCTTGCACAGTAACTTACTTCTCAGGGCTTTGTGGAAATGGAGGCCCTTGATAAAAGCTAAAATAGCTTCGTCGTGGGAAATCTTTGGGATCTTGAGGCGCATATCCGAGAAGCATCGAATGTAATCGCGCAAAGGTTCATTCTTCCGGTCTCGTATCCTCTCGAGATCGTATTTGTTTCCTGGCTGCTCACAGGTAGCGATGAAGTTGTCGATGAACGCCTGCCGTAGTTCTTCCCATGAATCAAATGAGTTTTCAAGCAGGCCAAGAAGCCACTGGTGACCTGCCTGATCGAGAATGACCGAGAAATAATGCTGGCCGGACCGCGATCTCGTAAAGGGTGATCCAATTTTTGGTATTCTCCCTGCCATCATATTTTTTGAGCTTCTCTAGTTTGAAATTACGCGGCCATACGACTTGTCGGAGATGTGAGGAGAATTGGTTCAAGCGGGGAGCATCGTGTGCGGCATCGTACTCGATGCGGCATACATTTTCGTGCGCCACTCTATCCTTGATACGACTATTGATGCGTTCATGGGTGTCTTTGTGGGAGAGATTCTGTCGAAGATCGCGGTTTCTTCCCTAGTCGACCTCCTGGTTGTGGCCGTGTCTTTGCTCTCGGTTACGGCGAATGCCCGACCACGACTGTCGTGTCGAGCCGCCTTTCCGCGGTCATCATTGCACGAACGACTGTGGTGATGCGCGCCAGGTCGTGGTGAGGCCTGACTTCGATGGGTCTGGTTGGATGTGACCTCCATGTAGGAGATGGCTTGGGCCCTTCTGAGGAGATCTGCTGTCTGCCCCATGGCGGCGATCAGATGTGCCCGTATGCTGGACCGAATACCCTGATATTCTGGCGTGTCTGGGAGTCGTTCGAGGTTCGCCATGGCGACAGCTATGTTGGCGCTTGGGGTCTTGAACACATGCTGGTCCCCCACCATGTTGAAGGCGTCGTCGAGGTTGTTTGGGACTAGCTATCGCCGTTCTTCTTCCGCCCTGAGCACGATCGGTGTTGCGCTGCTCACGCTGCTGTCTTTGATCATCGTTTTCTCCATCGATGACTGGTTCGTTGTTACTAACGTTGAGGACCAGATCTCCTCGTCGAGGTGGAAAAATCGGGAAGTGGGGGTGTGGGGGTATAAACCCCTATACCCTTACGGCTAGACTTCAGCCAGGAAGCTTGGCCCACTACGAGACGAGTTCGAGGCTTGATCCGACAGCCCGAGTTTCGCGCAAGGAGACAAGACGTGGAGATCAAGCAGGATTCTATTCGGTTGGAATAAGGAATTGATATCGAATTACCTATGGCAATTGTAACCGACTAGGATTAGTTTCTAGATCTGTAACCCTGCCCTCCAGACAATATAAGGAGGGGCAAGGGACCCCCCTAGGACATCTCATCATATTCTCTCAGCACAAATCAATACAACCAGACGCAGGACGTAGGTATTACGCCAACTTGGCGGCCGAACCTGGATAAAAAGCTTGTCCGTGTCTTGCGTCACCATCGAGTTCGTAGTTTGCGCACCGTCTACCGATAAACTACTACCGTGGGTATACCCCAAGGTAGACTGCTGACCAGCTTTCGTCGACAGTGGCGCGCCAGGTAGGGGGTGTGCGTGCAACTCTTCCGGCGAACAAGATGGTCACGATCCCTGCTTCCGCGACCGTGCCCGAAGGCCTCACGTTCACCGTCGGCCAGATCACGTGGACGACGTGCAGCGGCGGTTTCGCGACCACGGTTCCGAAAGAGATCCAGATCCAATCTGAGATCACGCCGTCTCCGACCACACGCATGACGGCACCAAGCTCCCGACCACCGTTCCCGCTCTACAAGGGAAGGGAGATCGACTGCTCGGACCTCCTCCAAGCGCTCGATCGCGCTGACTCCAAGCTACTCGAAGTCTCCCAACTAATAGATGGAGTTCTGCGCCGGCCCGACCAAGCTGCTCGAGCGGATTTTTCGAAATTCCGCCGGCCAACTCGTGTCGCCACACACGAACGGCTGGGAACGTCCCTGACGATAACCTCAACCCCCTCAGGACGATCCGTCGAGCTCAAAAAGGAAGACTATCCTTGCGGCCTGACCAACTCGGCCTCTGTTTACTCACAGCATGTCCAATCCGTTTTCAGCAAAGCGGGCTGGTCGCCGACAAGGAACAATCGTCACCATGTCAACATGGTGACCATCCGAGAGCTACGGGACGGCCAGGTTTCCAGCACCAACTCAAGCACCGGCTCCGTCCCCACCGAGGTTGTGAACACCGAAGACGAGGACTACGACCTGGATTTTCCTTCACACCCTCCGGGTTTCGACCGATTCCCGATATTCCCCCCCCGGCGAGGGGATATTGTATTCAATGTCAGCGCCGACGAACCGGCTGTTGACGGAGAAACAGACGACCAGAGGCAACTCCGCGAACAGCGTAACGCCGAGCGCGCCCGACGGCGTGCGGACGAGCAACAACAGACGCCACCAGGTAACCTCAACGATGCCTTTGACATGGTCGGGGACCAGCCGGTCTACAAAACGCCAAGCGCCAACGTGGCCGTCGCCATGGCCAACCTGGATCGGCTTCCTGACACCCCCGAATGCCAGGGAGTCCGGACCAGTATCCGAGCACACCTGATCGCCGCAATGGGACAGACAGCCACTCTGCTCAAGAGAGTCCAGGACGTCTCTTATACGGAAGCCGCCTCCGACCAGACTCATCGTAGCCGGGCCTCACCCAGCAGGCGTCGCCGCAGCCGCTCCCCCGACAACCGTCGAGGGGACTCACGGCGCGACGATGGTGGTCGGGACGCCGATGGCCGCCGCCAGCAGAACCGCGTACGCGGCCAAGAAGAAGAAGATCAACACAGGGATCTCCGCCACAACATCCCTCCCAAAGATGCCCGGGACCGCATCAACAGGCGCGCCGCAGAGAGAGCAGTCCACGAAAACCTGCGCCGCATCGAGTACGACGCGACCCACGGTCCTCCGGGCCTAAGGCAGTTCTCCTCACACCTCCGCCAGGTCGTGTGGCCCCGCAATTTCAAGCTCGAAAAACTTAAAAAATACGACGGCAAGGAAAATCCAGAGAACTGGATCACTCTCTATGAAATCGCCGTCCGATCAGCGGCAGGAGATGAGCACGTCATGGCTAATTACTTCCCCGTAGTCCTCGACCAGGCTGGTCATCAGTGGCTTCTCGGCTTGCCCGAGGACTCCTTCGACTCTTGGGAAGAGCTACGACAGGCTTTCATCGATAACTTCATCGCCACATGCGAGCAGCCCGGAAACAAGTATGACCTTGAAAGGATAAGAGACAGGAAGAATGAGCCTCTGCGCGATTACATCCGACGATTCTCGGATATGCGCCTCAAAATCCCGAAGATTTCTCATGACGAGGCCATATCAGCCTTTATCAAGGGCTTGCGTTTCCATGAAGCGCTGAGGAACAAGCTGTTGCGTAAGCGCCCATCAACGGTAGCAGAGCTCCTCGCCACGGCTAAAAATTACGCCGATGCTGATGACGCAGAAAAACTAATCCGAGACGATGCGAGAGGCCCCGACCAGCCCTCCCGGCGAGATGACGGTCGTGGTCACTACGACAACAGAAATCACCGCCGCTCCGACAACCGCGATCACCGAGAGGGTTGGGATCGGCGGCGCGACAGCCGCGACGACTTCAGAGGAAAGCGCCCTCGCGAATACGACCACGAAGTAAACACGGTCAAACGTCCCAATGGACGACGGGACTACCAAGACGACTACAACAAAACGTTGAAGGGACCGTGCCAGCTACACCCAAAGTCTAACCATACCATGGAAGAGTGCCGCGTCCTCAAAAGTATCTATACACGGCGGGCCGCCCAAGAAGACACCGCCAAGAAAAGTAGCAAACGCGACGGGCACGACCACGAAGATGAGGATGAGGACCAAGACAGGGACCCCCGACACCAATACGTCAGCCCCACCGACGTGGTCCACTCCATTTTCGGGGGCAAGGTCTCCACTGAGTCCAAGCGAGAAAGAAAGCTGTTAAAGAGAGCCTGCCTCAACATAGATAGCACGGACGGGCTGATCGCAGATCCGAAATTTCCCACCTGGTCCCACAGGGAGATCGCGTTCAGCAGGAAGGACCAGTGGGCCGCTATCCCAGAGCCGGGTCGTTTCCCACTGATTCTTGATCCCTGCATCAATAGCATCAGATTCGAGCGCGTGCTCGTGGACGGGGGAAGCTCCATCGACATCCTCTTCCGCAACAGCCTGCCCGCCCTCAAGATATCACCGGCGCAACTGAAACCTTACGACGCCCAATTCTGGGGGGTTTTGCCAGGTCAAAGTTCGGTGCCCCTCGGACAGATAACATTGCCTGTCCAATTCGGCACACCTGATCACTTCCGGACGGAGTTCATCAACTTCGTAGTCGCGGACTTCGACGGGACCTACCACGCCATACTGGGCCGCCCATCGCTGACAAAGTTCATGGCAGTCCCGCACTACTCATACCTAGTGCTTAAGGTGCCCACGGAGAAGGGTGTCCTGACCGTCAGAGGCAACGTCTACACTGCGTACACCTGCGAAGAAGAAAGTTTCAAGATCACCGAGGCAATTGACCTCTCAATCCGCATGGCGGAAACAGCAAACCAAGCCGCACAGCTGCCCCCCGACCAGCTCCGATTACCTGAGCAGGAGACAGCCAGAAAGAATTCGAAATCCAAGGAGTACAAAGAAGTGCAGCTGGTCGAAGGCAACCCCGAGAAGACAGCCCTCATCGGGGCTAACCTGGATCCAAAATAGGAAGACGCGCTCGTCAGGTTTCTAAGGGACAACGTGAGCGTTTTCGCATGGAAACCCGCAGACATGCCCGGTGTCCCACGAAACCTGATCGAGCACTCCTTAAACGTCTCGAAGACCGCAAGACCAATCAAGCAAAAACTGCGACGGTTCGCTCGTGACAAAAAGGAGGCTATTAGGACAGAAATAACACGGCTTCTAGCAGCCGGATTCATAAAAGAGGTGTATCATCCCGATTGGCTCGCCAATCCGGTTCTTGTACGCAAAAAGAATAATGAATGGAGAATGTGCGTTGATTACACCGATCTCAACAAACACTGTCCTAAAGATCCTTTTGGTCTTCCTCGCATCGACGAGGTGGTCGATTCAACGGCCGGATGCGAACTCCTCTCCTTTCTAGATTGCTACTCTGGTTATCACCAGATCTCGTTAAAGGAAGAAGATCAGATCAAAACATCCTTCATCACGCCCTTCGGCGCATACTGTTACACTACCATGTCTTTCGGACTTAAAAACGCCGGGGCCACTTATCAAAGGGCCATCCAGCAATGCCTCCACGACGAGATTCGCGATGACCTCGTCGAGGCCTATGTGGACGACGTGGTCGTAAAAACAAGGGACGCGAGCACCCTAATCGACAACTTAGACCGAACCTTCAAGGCACTCAATAGGTACAAGTGGAAGCTCAACCCCAAGAAATGCATTTTCGGCGTTCCTTCCGGTCTACTGCTCGGCAACGTCGTCAGTCGCGACGGCATACGACCAAACCCTTCAAAAGTCAAAGCCGTACTTGACATGCGACCACCGAAGAACGTCAAGGATATTCAGAAGCTAACCGGATGCATGGCCGCCCTCAGTCGTTTCATCTCAAGGCTGGGAGAAAAAGGCCTCCCTTTCTTCAAACTACTGAAAGCGTCAGAAAAATTCTCTTGGACAGAGGAAGCCAACGCTACGTTCACTCAGCTTAAGACCTTCCTCACTTCACCGCCTGTCCTCACAGCGCCTCAGCCCAATGAAGACCTACTCCTTTACATTGCTGCAACCGACAGGGTTGTTTCCACGGCAATAGTGGTCGAGCGAGATGAACCAGGTCACGTCTTCAAGGTCCAGAGACCCGTTTACTTCATAAGCGAAGTTTTAAACGAATCCAAGGCCAGGTACCCACAAATACAGAAGCTTATATACGCCATCCTGATAACGTCAAGAAAGCTGAAGCACTATTTCGACGGTCATCGAGTCCTGGTGACAACCAGCTTTCCTCTCGGGGACATCCTGCGCAACAAAGACGCCAATGGCAGAATCGTGAAATGGGCAATGGAATTATGTCCATTTTCCCTAGAGTTCCAGAGTCGCACCACCGTCAAGTCTCAAGCCCTGGTCGATTTCATTGCCGAATGGACGGATCTCAACGAGCCTTCCGTTCCAGATGTCTCAGACCACTGGTCAATGTTCTTTGATGGGTCCTTGAACATCAACGGTGCAGGCGCTGGGATATTGTTCGTATCACCCAACAAGGACAAACTCCGCTACGTCCTTCGGATCCTTTTTCCGGCGTCAAACAATGTCGCCGAATACGAAGCATGCTTACATGGCGTACGACTGGCCGTTGAACTGGGGGTCAAGCGCCTCTATGTCTACGGCGACTCCGCTTTGGTCATCAACCAGCTCAACAAGGAGTGGGACGCAACCCACGAGAAGATGGATCTCTACTGCAAAGAAATTCGCAAATGGGAAACTAACTTCTATGGCATAGAGTACATCCACGTGGTCCGGGATAAGAACCAAGCAGCAGATGCGTTGTCAAAGTTAGGCTCGTCTCGGGCCCAAATCCCGCGGGGTATTTTCGCCCAGGACATCCATGAGCCGAGCGTAAGCTCCCCCCTGGTCGACAAGAAACCCACCGAGGCAATGCTCATAGATGACGCCACTCCGACAACCGGTGGGCGTGACTGGCGTATCCCGTTCATCAAATACATCTCAGACGGGACAGGTTTTCAGGACAAAACAGAGAACGAGCGTCTCATCCGACGATCAAAGAACTACATCCTGGTCGACGGAAAACTCATGCGGAAAAACGCAAGCTCCGAAGTACTGCTCAAGTGCATACCCCAAGACGATGGTATCAAGCTCTTGGAGGACATACACGCTGGATCCTGCGGCAATCACGCCGCATCTAGAACGCTGGTCGGAAAGGCTTTCCGAGCAGGTTTTTATTGGCCAACCGCGGTCGGCGACGCAGAAAAACTGGTTCGGCATTGCGAAGGATGTCAGTTTTTCGCTAAGAGGACCCACGTACCTGCCCATGAAATTCAAACTATCCCGTCGTCTTGGCCCTTTGCTTGCTGGGGGCTTGACATGATCGGACCATTTAAACCAGCCCCGGGCAATTTCAAGTTTGTCTTCGTGTTAATCGACAAGTTCTCCAAGTGGATTGAATACATGCCCCTGGTCAAGGCAACCTCCGAGAAGGCTGTGGAGTTCCTCAATCAAATCATACACAGATTCGGCATCCCGAACAGCATAATCACCGACCTGGGCACTCAGTTTACTGGCACCACTTTTTGGGATTTCTGCGATGACAGAGGCATAGTCATAAAATATGTGTCAGTGGCACATCCACGTGCCAACGGTCAAGTCGAACGTGCTAACGGAATGATCGTTGACGCCCTAAAGAAGAGGCTGTACACCGAAAACGACAGAGCACCCGGTCGATGGATGAAAGAATTGCCGGCAGTGGTCTGGGGCCTCCGAACCCAGACCAGTCGAAACACAGGGGTGTCTCCGTACTTCATGGTATACGGTGCAGAGGCGGTCCTGCCGTCTGACATACACTTCGGATCTCCTAGAATCGAGCACTACGACGAGGCGACTGCCGACAACGCCAGAGAACTCGAAATCAATTGCATGGAGGAAAAGCGTTTAGTTTCATGTCTCCGAACAGCAAAATATCTCGCGGCAGTCAGGCGATACTACAACAGGAACGTCAAGGACCGTTCCTTCGTGGTCGGCGATCTGGTGCTTCGATGGAAAACAAGCCAGGAGGGAATGCACAAGTTATCCACTCCCTGGGAAGGACCCTTCGTGGTGACCGAGGTCACACGACCTACGTCCTACAGATTGGCATACCCAGACGGAACACGAGTGCCTAACTCTTGGCACATCGACAAACTGCGACGTTTCTATCCATAAAGTTTTGATGACTTTCTTTTGTAAGTATCTTATAATTTTTGATAATGAAATTCTCTATTTTTCGCCTATACCTTGTCATACACAGCACTCGGCAAAACTCCTGCAATGGATGCTCTTGGCGACAACCAAGACAAATACGGTGACACGTCACTCAGATATTTTTACAGCGCTCAAAACAACAGTCATGACAAAAAGAAAACTTTATTACAAACTTTACATACAAAGTTTACAATAAATACCCTGACGGGCAGATACTAGTCTATTCCTACAGACTACTTTATTGGCCTAGCTGCTCGGGCTGATCACCCGCCTGGCCCTGCTGCCCGGACGAAGGGGTCGGGGCCACCGGCGCCTGGCTGGTCGAGACCGCAGGCGTCGACCGCCCATCTCCAGCAACGGACGCGCCCGACAACTCCCTGGCCGACCTATCTGAGCTCGGCTGGTCTGGAGGAGTGGCCGTTCCGCACAGGTTGATGTCGCCGATCACTGTCGACGACAAGTCCAGCAGACTACCCCGAAGTTCGTCCGCTTCCTGTGGGCCGACTTCCTTCGGGTACCCCTTCTCCAGCCTGCTCAAGTCGACCAGGGGGTAGTGGGCGCGTACCATACTGAGGACGTGCGCGCCGGCAAACTCCCCGGCGTCCTTCACAAACTGCTGGAGCCAGTCCCACGCCCGTTGCGCCTTCTCGACCGGGGTCAACTGCGGCGCGCGGGGCTGGCTCTCCGGAAGCTCGGGACTGATCAGGTCCAGGACCGGGGACACTCCCTTCCAGATCCTGCAACAATTGACCTTCCAGGAGTCCCGGTCCTTGATCAGGTCATCCAGGTGCTTTTTGGTGTTCACCTTGAGCACTGCAAACGAAACGAAACGTTACTTTCGGCATACCAGACAAGCAAAGGGGCAGGCAGCAACCAACAAGGCGGCACCCATTACCAGCTAACTCCCGGTCTTTTCGACCCAATTCCTCTTCCGCTCGCCGCCCGGACTCCTGTGCACTGGCGAGCTGTTGGCCGAGCTGCTCCTTCTCTTGTTGGAGGCTCGCCACCTCCTCCTCCAAGTCTGCGTGAATCCTAAACTGGTCAGCAAAGCAAACTATACAAGTATGCGAAACTGCTCGGAGCGTGTGACTAACCTTCCTGCAGCCGGTACTGGTCGGCCAGACGACGAGCGAGGTCGAGACGACGCTCCTTTTCGGCGCTCATCTCGACCACCTTCTCCCCGACCTCCGCCCGCAACCGGTCTACCTCGGCGGCAAGGGCCTTGTTCTCGGCCATGACGCCTTCTATCTGGTCAAAGCACCGTTTCCGGTACTTCGCCGTTTTCATTACGTCCTACAAAGCAAGCATATAACGATCAAGCAAGACAAGGCAAAAGAATGCGCAGCAGCACAAAAAGCCGCTTACCTTGACTTCGTCGACAAGGCGCTTGGCCGCGCGCTCCACCCTGGCGGCCTCTTCGGACTCGGCGAGCTCCTCATGACCGATAAAGTGATCCCCGCGTTGGCGCCACACATACACGTGTTGGCGGCCATCACGGGGACGACCCTCGATCTCTTCCACCTCGTCGTCGGAGGCCGCCCTGGTTTCCTCCTCCTGGGCTGCGTCACCCCCGGTGGTGGTCCCAGGCATCACTGGCCCTTGGACCAGACCTGGGGAGCCCGCAGCCGGAGAGGCTCCTGCTCGGGGCGGCGGGGGGGACTTCACTCCCCCCGGCAGGAGGAGCGGTCGGAGATCTTCCCTTCTCCGAGGAGTCAGTTGGGGGAGCCTCTCCAGCCCTGGTCGGGCTGCTTGTTGTAGTCGGCGCCGCGCTCGGGAGCCCCTCGGTGCTCCCAGGCGCGACTGCAGCTGTTGGCTGCTCTGTGGTCTGGGGGGCCGCATCCCCAGAACCGCGGGCAGGCTCGCCCGTTCCCTGGCCGGCAGTTTGGCCAGGGTCAACATCCGATGCCGCACTACAGGAACAAAAGTTAAAAAAAAAGAGAGGAGTCCAAAATACGCAAGTCGAACACTTACAGGTCTGACCGACGATGGGTCGCGGTGAACCTCCTCCTCGCCCGGCCGGTCGGCGCCTGTGCCCCCACCTCGGCAACTTGCGGGGCAGCGGCGCCGCTGGCCACTCGATCAGTGGCGACCGGCGCAGTGTCTGGGCGGCTCCGAGGCCGTCGGACCAACGACGGCGCAGCCTCCTCGTCGTCGTCGTCGTCGTCGACGATCCGCACGAGCCGACGACGCTTCGGCGCTTGGCTGCTCTCCGCCGGTAGGTCTGCCGGCAGCTCCGGTGTCGGCAAGGGATCCGCCGGCAATGGCCTTTTCCCCGCTACCCTCTCCTCGGAGGTCGGGACGGGGCGGGCTCGGTCTTCCTCACTGCTGGTGTAATGAGTACACCGAGCAGCGTCCTCCTCTGGCGGGACCTCTCCCACAGGATCTTCCATCCCCGGTGCCAGTGATACATACACTGCGCACCGGTCGACATCACCGACCTGCAAAAGCAACAGAGATGAGTTAACTGCAGACGATATACGAATGATCAAACAGACTCTGCTACATACCTTTGGTGCTGGTCGTCCTAACTTGAAGGCTTGCACCCGATCACTGCCACGGGTGAAGCCCCCATCCGCGAAGTTAAACAGCTCGTTCAGCAGCTGTTGTACCTCCGCTTTCTCCAAGATCTCCGACCGCATCCTGGTCGGGTCTGCGCTTCCGGCATACTCGTACGCCGAGTGCACCCTCTTCTGGCAGGGCATCACCCGGCGGCAAATGAAGTTGCCGACCACGCCAAGCCCATCCAGGCGCGACCAGTCGATCAGCTTCATCAGATCCGCCACTTGACCGTCGAACTCTGGGCGGTCGGTCCAGCTCGTCCTCTTCTCGGGAACGTACCCCACGTCGCAGAACGTGGAGCTGCCCGGTTCCTCCCTGACGTAGAACCACTTCCTGTACCATTCGGTCAAGGAGGTGTTCCATGGGCAGTGCAGGTAGCGATTCTTCATCCCATCACGAAGGTTGAGGTATACTCCACCTGCAACCTTGGAGCCTCCAACTGCTCCCTTCTTCCTCAGACAGAAAAGATACCGGAAAAGATCAAAGTGTGGCTCTATGCCAACATAGGCCTCGCACAGATGGATGAAGGTGGAAATAAGGAGAATTGAGTTCGGGTGCAGATTGCAAATCCCGATCTCATAGTACAAAAGAAGACCTTGAAGAAAAGGATGAACAGGAACACCAAAGCCTCTCTTGATGAAATCCTCAAAAACGACGATCTCACCGGCGCGAGGGTCGGGGTAGCTCTCCCCCTCCGGTGCCCTCCAGCCGCCGAGCTCTGCGTCGTGCAGAAGCCCCATATCGACGAGGTCACCAAGAGATTTTGTGGTGCTGCGAGACTTCTTCCACTCCTTGGCCATCAGTTCGGCCCTCTTCCTGGAGTCGCTCTTCGCCATTAGAGGTGCGAATGTGGGCTGGAGTTAGGAAGATGCAGGAGATTGGAGAAGATGAGAGCGGAAGGTTTGAAGGCAATGGCAGGAGAAGCGGTACAGGCGGTCCTATTAGGCCCTTATAAACCCGCGACCCCACCTCTCCCACTTCCTGTATTCTCGGGAAGTGGGCAGGCCATGCGGCGGACGCGGCGTTTCGGTTTATAATGATTATAGACAATTAATGCGGCGGAGTTTTCGTACCAATTGATGGTTTCCTTTTCTCAAACCATGCAAAGAGCGGTTGTACAGTTGCCAGGTGTAGCTTTTCATGCATCCGTCTGACATATCGTCAGGAGACGCCGTCACGTCAACTTTAATTGGAAAGATCTTTTCAAAAGTAAGAAGACACATACGCCAGTGAGTCAGCAATTCGGGGACTGTACCGACCACCGAGCACTCGACGCTCGGGGACTGGTCGTCCAGTCTATCAGCTCGGAACTTCAAGGACTGCACCGACCACCGAGCACTTGACGCTCGGGGACTGGTTGCCCAGTCTATCAACTCAAGGACTGCACCGACCACCGAGCACTCGACGCTCGGGGACTGGTTGCCCAGTCTATCAACTCAGAACTTCAAGGACTACACCGACCACCGAGCACTCGACGCTCGGGGACTGGTCGCTCAGCCTATCAGCTCAAAGCTTTAAAGCATGCACCGACCACTGAGCACTCGGCGCTCGGGGACTGGTCGTACAGTATAGCAACATATAATTCCAAGAAGCACACTAAGTGCCTGGGGACTGGTCGATTGGTCTTTTCGATTGCAGACGAGCATGACATGCTCGGGGACTGGTAAATTCAATTTTTTAGACCTTGCTACAAGGCTCATACTTCGCCTTCCAGCAAGCTCGGGGACTACATCGGTACGATGCATCTAGCGATGCATCTCAGTCTCAAAACTACTTTGGGGAATTTTCTTTTGACCCTGGCACCACGTGCCTACGCCACCTACTACCAGGCTCGGGGACTAAGTGGGCACACTTCACCTAGCGGTGAATTTGCTTGCTTTTTTGATGCTTCTACCTTTCAAAAAGGCAAAGTGGGCACACTTCACCAGGAAAGAAATTTTTTTTTAGAGCACCATGCATTCTTCGAACAACCTGCTTCTTCGATGTCAATGTTGATCAACTGTCTTTCGAGTTGGCCAAGGAACCGTTGCGACTGTTTGGGCGATTTCCCTGAAGACGACAAGCCTCGCTGATCGAAGAAGCTCAAGACGGCGTGTTGCATCACAATACATGGCGCTCGGGGACTAGCTGTGGGGGTATAAACCCCTATACCCTTACGGCTAGACTTCAGCCAGGAAGCTTGGCCCACTACGAGACGAGTTCGAGGCTTGATCCGACAGCCCGAGTTTCGCGCAAGGAGACAAGACGTGGAGATCAAGCAGGATTCTAGTCGGTTGGAATAAGGAATTGATATCGAATTACCTATGGCAATTGTAACCGACTAGGATTAGTTTCTAGATCTGTAACCCTGCCCTCCAGACTATATAAGGAGGGGCAAGGGACCCCCCTAGGACATCTCATCATATTCTCTCAGCACAAATCAATACAACCAGACGCAGGACGTAGGTATTACGCCAACTTGGCGGCCGAACCTGGATAAAAAGCTTGTCCGTGTCTTGCGTCACCATCGAGTTCGTAGTTTGCGCACCGTCTACCGATAAACTACTACCGTGGGTATACCCCAAGGTAGACTGCCGACCAGCTTTCGTCGACAGGGGGAAACCCAGGGGATATGGGGGGAGATCCAAGTCGTAGCTTTCGTCCTCGGAGTGTAGGACCTCGGTAGGGACGGAGCCCATGCTTGAATTTGTGCTGGCAGTATTGCCTTCTGGTAAAGTTCAGATAGAAACCATGTTGATGAAGTGGCGTGCCGGTCGCGCCTGTTGTCTAGGCGACAGATCCATCGCTCTGAACAACTACTGAGTAAAGCGTGCGACCTAGTCGTCCATGTTACTCAGGCCGTGAGGGAAGCCCCTGTTTGGAGGGGTCACCTTAAAACGAACGCTCTATCCTTCGGGGGTGGTTGTGATCGCCAACGACGTTCCCAGCTGTTTGTGTGTGGAGACACGAGTTGGTCGAGGGCATTTGTGATGATTAGGTGGCGCCATCCAGGTGATCTGGCTTGAGATTGTATTTACCAGATCGGAAGCCTCGGAGAGCTTGTGGTTAGCGCGATCGATGGCTTCGAGTAGATTGGAGTTGTCGACCGGTTTTCCCTTGTAATGGGGGGCGGAGGACGAGTTATCGGCGTCACCGACAACGTTGTCGGAGCGGAGGTGGTCGCAGTCGATGTGGTCGGGACTACCACCTTTGCTGCTTTAGGTTGGATCTTATCTTCTTCCAAAGTCGTGGTTGTGAGGCCACCGGCACGAGTTCTCTAGGTGATCTGGCTGACGGTGAACGTGAGGCCTTCAGCCACGACAGCGGAAGTAGAGATGATGACCATCTTGTTCGTCTCAAGAGCTATACACACACCCCCTACCTGGCGCGCCACTGACGACAAAAGCTAGTCGGCAGTCTACCTTGGGGTATACCCACGGTAGTAGTTTATCGGCAGACAGGTGCGCAAGCTACGAACTCGATGGTGACGCAAGACACAGACAAGAATTTTATCTAGGTTCGGCCGCCGTGAGGGCGTAATACCTACGTTCTGTCTGATTGTATTGCTATGAGATGTGTTGAATTGTGTTGAGTTGTCTAAGGGGGGTCCCTTGCCTCTCCTTATATAGTCCAGAGGGCAGGGTTACAGATCTGGAAACTAATGCTAGTCGGTTACAATTGCCATAGATGATGCGATATCAATTCCTATTCTAACCGACTAGAATCCTGCTTGATCTCCACGTCTTATTTCCTTGCGTGAAACTCCAGACAGTTGGATCAAGCTTTGAGCTATCTCGTAATGGACCAAATCTCCTGGCCCAAGTTTGGCCATAAGGGTATAGGGGTTTATACTCTCACATACCCTCAATGCTTACAGGTTGAAATATGAGTGGGAGGCTTTCCAAATCTAGTAAGCATGAGTATTTGGCTCTGGTACGAATTTTAAACTCTTGTTATATAGGAACTCATCATGTAGCAATTTAAGATTTTCAAATAAAATTCTCCAGAACTCTATCATCTCTAGGAGCAACATTGACATAGCAAATCTTAAGTCTAAATAGTTGTGTTCGAAACTCGGGAGAGTACAAGGTTGAAAACTAGGTTCTTGCAAGGAATTACGGCAGAGCAACTATTCATTATTTCCATATAAGAGTTTGTTCTAGAGGTTCATTTTAACAGATTCATTAAGAGCTCTCCTTAGCTAGCAAAACCAATTATGAAAAACTATTTATTGGGTTTCTAAAGTTATTCATCTTTTTAGTTTTATCTTATCATAACGCACTAGGAATAAATAGACAAGTGAGAAATACTTAGCTTGGTATACAAGGGTTGGTCTCCTCTAAGCTGGATGTTGACATAGTCTGCTGAGAATGCTGACAGGCAGTGAAGGTGTACTGATCCTCCTGGAGTGTCGTGGACACTTGCTGTTAGAAACAACACTTGCCTGATGTGGACAGTACTCCGATAGGGGACAAAACATCCTTTGCCTGTTAATTCTTCTTGATCCTTTAAAGTCTGTGAAGCTCAAATAGACAACAAAGCTTGTGGAACTGACTAAATGTTAGTAATAAACCATTAAGCTTTGGGAGTCTAGAACTTTCTTATACCCATTTATCTTTTAGTAGGATATATTTTTATACTTTTTATATTTATAATATGCAGTCAGGAAAATAAATATACTAAAATTTATTTTTATGCCACCACAGTAGATGAGTGTATGAGCTGTTGCATCTCACATTAAATACATGGGGCTTAGAATTTTTTAGATGCAATGCAGAACATATTTTTATTTTCTTTTTCTAATGTAGAAATAATAAAGTAAAGATGCAACTACTAATGCATTTAAGAAAAATAAATATGCTAAAGGAAAATGCAGATAAATACCAAGTTACATCTTGGCATGGTGTTTGGTGATTTTAAGTCCTCTGAATAGGACCTTCTTGTTCACTCAGTGATCGAGAGGCACGTCGGATGGTGCCTCAGGTGTTGTGTCTTGTGTAGGATTTGATTCTGAGTTTACCTTTGGTTTTCATACCTGCCCTCTAGGTGATGGTAACTTGGAGGAGAGAGCATCTGGAATCACTATCTCTTCTTCTACTGGTACCTCCTTTTTGACGGTGTTCTCCTTGTTGGGGTATCGATCTTTGAATCTTGAAAAAAGCTCTCCTTCATAGTCGGCCTATCCATCTACAATGTTCTTTTTCTTCTAGTGACGAGTATGTCGCTTTCTCCTTGACCTATTCTTTTTGGGCTCCTCATCAATTATATAATTGCTATTGAAGTGAAGGTGTACCTTTTATGAGAGGAATTTGAAATGGATCTCCCCTGTTCTAATGTAAATGATGGACTTGGTAGTGTTGAGGAACAACCTTCCTAAGATGATGGGTAGATCACACTCATCTTTACCCATGTCAATGACTAGGAAGTCAGTGGGGACGTAGTGGTCGTTGATTTGGATAGGGACATCTTTACCTATCCCTTCCATGAACCGAAAGGAATGGTCCACCATCTGCAATTGTGCATAGGTGGGATCCATAGGAATAGTACCATATAGAAAGTCATAAGTTACCTTGGCCATAATGTTGAAGCCTAATCTCGTGTCACAGACAGTGTTATAGAAGTAACATCTAATGATAGAGCATAGAATAGTCGGGACACCTGAGTCATCCTTCTTGATCTGATGTGGAAACTTGAGTAGGTGGTCATACTCCATGTAGACTGTAGTGACCATCCTTGTTGTCTCCATCTTCTAAGCTTTCTTTTTGCTCTTATTATTGGTCTTAGCTTTATTCTGAGTATTGCTCTTATTCCTACCATCGATAGTTTCCTTCTAAGCAGGGAATGATAATGCCCTGTTCTTGAAAGAAAAGGCTTCTCTGTTGCCCATAATATTGAAAGTAATCTTAGTAGTGCTGGCATAGATAATGGCTTCGGTAGTGTTCAAGAATGGTCATTCCAAAATAATAGGCGACCTTTCATTAGTGCTAGTGTTCACTAAGGGTTTAGGGTTTAGGGTTTAGGTATGTATGAGTTGCCTACTCACACGCTGATCTCTTCTAGGATTTCCATGGGGTAGCAGAGTGACTGGTCTGCAAGCTGCAAACACATGGTTGTGTATCATAAAGGAGTATTGAAGAGTTTTTCATATATCACCATAGGCATTATGTTGACGCTTGCACCGAAGTCATAGATCGCGTCATTGAATTTTGTACTTCCAATGGAGATCGGAATAACCAACCTCCCTAGATCACCTTTCATGATTGGCAGAGATGAGTCAATCCATGTTCCTCTTGGAGGGTCACTCCAGTAGCTTCCTGCATTAAAGATGTCTATAAGGTTTTCAGTTTCTAATTCTCCGGATTGTCCCATAATCTTACCTTGGTCGTTGGCAGAAGCAAAGTGAGCAAGCTATTGTAACTAAGATTCTAGCGTCTTATTAAAGCTAAGCTCAATTTTGATAGCATTGGAAAAACTTTCCATTCTAATGTTAATTGATTCTGAGGTTTTATCATTAGATGCTAGCTTCTTAGATAGGCTATCTATTAACTTGCCCTGATTAAGCACTAAATCTCTTAAAGACGGATGATTAGTATTACTGTAAGAATTATTAGCTTGGTAATTACCTGAGTAGTTACCTGAATAGTTAGGCCTTTGTTGCTGTTTCCAGCCTTGGTTCTACTATGGACGATAGTAGTAGTTATTGTTGTTGATGTAGTTTATGTCATCCGTCAGCTCCGGGCAGTTGGTACCTGTATGCTTAGTTTCTCCACACTCTTCACAAGTCATGCCAAAATCATGAATGTGCATGACTTTCTTCTTCTCAACAGCTCTCTCATCGAGTCTTTTCATCAGCAGGTCTATCTTGGCAGCTAGCATGTCTACCTCTTTGAGCTGGTGCATTCCTCCACCTCACTTGCGGGGTTGAGTTCTTTCTACACTCCAACCTTGATTGGAGGCCATATTTTCCACAAGAGCAATGGCTTGAGCAATTGTAAGTGATAAGAATGCTCCTCTAGTAGCTGCATCTATGGTTTCATGAGTGTTGTTGTTGAGTGTTGACTCTTCTTAGTGTAACTACCTAGGATTGTCAGTCCTTGGCACAACACTAGAAATGCTTGTGTGACACCAGAAGTGGCAAACAGTTTTACCGCAAGCGGACGGTGGTCAATGTAGCACTTCACCAGGAGTATTCTAGGTATCGTATTTTCCACGGGGAACGAGAAGTGGAATAACTAGACCAATTGAGTCGTCGGATGATGATCAAAGGGCTTAGGATTGGGTAGAGAGGTATTTCTAGTATTTGACTTCTGGCTAAGCTATCCTAAGTATACTTGAGAGTTAACTCCCTTCCTACTATGGTCGATAGGTGAAAAGGGGGTGGCGAAACACTTCCCTAGGTAGCTACCATGCAGGCTAACTATTATTTACAACTTGCCTAACAACACACTAAAGAGAACTCCTAATGTCCAGCAGAGGCCTGTCACGCTTTGCTGCTAGCGTTCTTCAGGTGCGACAAGAAGTCCACAAGGGCAAACTTTGTCTAGACACCACGTCTACACTAATTCTACTACTCTAGACCCAGCTAAGGTTTCGAGCACTTCACACAAGGCAAAGCAATGTGCTAGATAGGCCGGTTCTATACTTAAAATAAACTAAGATAGAAAGTAAATACTAGAAATACTCAGATGAAAGGTGACAAGAAGAAAGACTTACTAGAAGACAAACATCCGCTGAGGCGCTCCTGGAAGAAGACTCCCAACAAGCTGGGACTCCTCCTCGGGGAACTCCTCACTCTCTTCCCTCTATTCTCACACTTACCTAAGAGTAGCTCTTCCTAAGATACATCATGATTAACTAGACTCTCTAAGGGGGTATTTATAGGGGGAAGATGGAGTAGGCGCTACTCTAGCGCCACGTCAGCGATCTGCATGCTCCCTCTTCTCCATCGTTGGATCAAACGGACCTTGGAACCGCCATATGATCAATGGTTGCGGATTTCCATCACATGTTCATCATGAGGATGTCGGTGGGAGTGAACCGACTCAAGATGGGGCCCACATGTAGGTCGGTCAACCTACCCAATGACAGGTGGGACCGGTGTTGTCTTCTAGAAGGAATCCCATGTTGGTTGGTGCAAACTAGGTGGCTGGATGGCCCCATAGTTGGGTCAGTCGACCCCACTTTGGTGGAACCAAAGGTTCATCTTCTGTAGGTGACTTCCTGGTGAAATTCTGAGCACAGTGGTGGTGCTAGGCCCACAAAGATGGGTTCGGCCGACCCCACTAATGTGACCATCTTTTGCACATTGTCTCCAGAAGCTCTGAGATTGATGAATGTGAAGTTGGTTTTCCAATTGGCCATTCTGGGGGTGGTAGTCCAACCTTCATATAGAGCTTCTTAACCCTGAAAAGTAGTCGATTGCACACCTACGTCCAAATGATGACATGTACATGTGGAACCAAGTTATTTGTACCTAAGTCACTATGTGTTTGGTGATTTTCTTCCAGAAAGAATGTATTGTTGACGGTTTTGATGGGGTAAAAATAGGGCTTATCTACCGTCAACAAGAACCCCCACACTTAAGTCTTTGCTCGTCCTCGAGCAAAGGTTAGAGGAAGACAACCTATGATTATGACACTTTTAAGATATAAGCAAACACAAAGACTACTCAAGACATATCTCATACAAGTGGGTTATGTGTCACTGTCTAACATATATCCTTAGGATGTTGAAAAATGGAACAATTCTCAAAGCAAAGTCATCTTCCCATTTTCATATCCTTAGTACTTAGAGTTTTTGATAAATGTTTTAGAAGAAAGCACATAGTTCATCCTTACTCCTCTAATAGTACTCTCAAGTCACTAAGTAAGTATAGGATTCCTCACCAAGGCATAGCATAAGATTGCCTTCTTTTGTTTCATCCTACATCTATTAGGCTTATGGGGCTCAGGTAGGGGGAAACAAGATAGAAAATACTTGCATTGTATCTATTGTAAAGTCAAAACAAGGATCCAAGGAGAAGAATGTCATAATCCTAGATCAAGATGTGTAAGTGTGTGAAAAAATGATTAGAATAGAATGCTCCTCTATTTTATAAGATATCTCTCTCTCTATTTTATTTGAGACATGGCTAGCTTTTTTTTTTCTTTTCTCTTTTTTTTTCAAAAGCAATGGACCTTCATGTGCCCACTTTTTTACTAAGAATAGCCTTTGTGTCTCATCTTATAACCAATACTTAGAGAGAGATATTCTAAACCTTAAAACATGGAGCATCTATATGGTGGAAATGGATGGCATGTTTTTGCGTACTTCCAATGTAGAAGCAGCATATATGTGGTGTGTGTGTGTGATCTTGATCTTGGGACTATGACATAATTCTCAACTAGGGTCACAAGGTTTGACTAAACTCAACACAAGTACAAGTAGCATATATAGAAGGGTTTTGAACAAGGTATGAACATATATGGCTGTTGTAGGAATTCTCTTACTATTGAGGAGTAAGTGACACTATGGTTTTAGGATATTTTCAAAAATAAATCTCTATGCACTTTGAATAGAAAGGGTATGAATCATGAGCTAAGAACTATATCACAATTGTCAACAACCAAGTCAATATGATATTCCTATCAAGATACGTGACCCACAAGTATAAGGATATGCAAGAATTAGACTTTGTGACACTTTTACCCTTTTAATGTCATGAATAATGTCACACTTTTAATGTCATAAATCATAGATCCAAGTCTTCTTGTTTTTATTTTTGTTTTATTTTATCTAATAAAGCAAAAAAGAGATAGAAGTAATAAAAATGAAAGAATAGAGGGAGAGTAGGAGTGGCAAACTAGTCAAAAGGCACGTAGATGTTGACTGGTGGGTCCAGGGCTCTAAGGTGGGGTCGGCTGACCCCACTTGGGCTTGCCTATTGCTGCTATTTGAATTCCCATTGTTGATGATGTACCTCTGCAAGCTTCTGTTCCCGTTGGCCGTCAAAGAGGGGGTCGACCGACCCCCTACTTAGGGTGGAATTTGTCGAGCCAACTTGCCTCACCATGCAATACGTCATGGTGTGTTTCGGAAATTCAAAGACTTAGTTGGGGGCCACTTGACCCCCCCCACACTTGGATTCTTGAGCATTCTAGAATCCAAAGACATGGGAAACATCAAGTGCAGGGGTCTGCTGGTGGCAACACACCAACGGGACCAAGTTGGGTCATGGGTAGTAGCTAAAATCTTATCATCAATTTAACAGGGGAAATTTCAATCTTGTGTACCTTGGCATAGAGCAATTTTAGTTCATCATCTTTTAGAGAGTCAGAAGAACCAGGAAAAAGATTGGTAGTAATCCAGAAATAAATTAAGCACAAGGTTGGGTTGTGAATTTTAGAGGTTAAGAGAGTGGAGTAATCATCAAAATCTACTCTTGTTAAACTCAAGCATGGTAGTGTCTAAGTCAATTGTACAATCAAAGTCACAACCTAGAGTAGTGGTTAGAAGACCCCAAGTACAGCTACACTCTTGCCCACACATGCGAAATGTTATGAGTCAATTTTAGTGTGCATAAAAATTCTTTAGTGAGCACTTCTATACCAAGTATAAGGTACTTACCAAAAACCTCCTAAACCAATGGTATTAAAATATCATTGAATTCTTTAGTCATACTTGTGCGGTCTACAAGGGCCAGGTCGAGGATGCTTGTATGGCGGAAATCGCTCTCCTTTAGGTTGTTGAACTTGATCAGCTCTTCCAGTGTTAATATGAGTTCATTCCTCAGGCTCCATTGCTCTTGGAGAAGGTTTGTAGAGCACCACTTGATGGTGACTCTCCCCTTCCTCCATCCTCTCATGGCTTCCCTCATTAGAGTGATGAGAGCTTTGAGAACAACTCTCACCCCCTTTGGACTTCTAGAATCGGGAGAGGAATGCTTTCTCCATTTTCTTGCACAACACAAACAACCAAACTTTTTCCTACTTCTACTCCTATGCAAGACTAAATATTTTTTTGGTTTTTTATAAACTATTCTAATCTTGAGAAATAACTTGTAGCTAAGAAGAGAGAAGAGGGATTGTGAGTTCGAGATAATTTTGGTGGTTTTGGGTGTGGAATTGAGCTCTCAATGCAAGGGTATTTAAAGGGGCAGAAGGGCAAGTGGTGAACACCCCAATGTTGGGGTCGGCCGACCTCCGCATAAGCACTATGTTTCAAAATTTTGAATCATGGCAGGGAATCTTGCAACATATATGAACTCTTTTCCAGAGATTGGCCAATGTAGGGTTCAACCAACCCATACCATAAGCACTTTAGCACTCTAAATGATGTGGCATTAAGTGTCTACTAAAGTAAAGCCTAGGCGTGGACAAGAAGTAAACTTCTTTTATAAGAGTCCCTTGCCTAGTGCTATGTGAAAGAGAAAAGATGATTTGCAAAAGTGGAGATATGCTTAAAGTGGTTGTCAGTGATCATGACAGCACTAGTGCATGTCTAGGAGACCACTTTGTAGGTTTAAGCTGGTGCATAGGTCCCAAATGAACCATTTCATTTCAGAATTTGGCTTGTGTGTCATGCATGGGATTCTAAAGCAAAGCAAATGGGAGATAGTAGACTGCTAAAAGGGCAAGTCTTGGGGTCGACCGACCCCAACTTGAAAGCTCCACGAGCATCCAAGTGTTGACCTCGACACATTGCATCAAGCCAAAGTGAAAGACTGCAAGTGGGCCTAATGGTGGGGTCGGCCGACCCCACCTCTAGGTGATCCATAGGTTAAAACTGTATTGCAAGTTGTTCTCAAGATTTTCATTTATTATTCCTAAGCATTTTGTCAAAGGGAAATATGCAAAACTAAACTAATCATGCAATTGGAAGGGAAATGCAAAAATTGAAATGCAATGAGTAAAGATGGGATAAGTACTGATTTACCTTATCAGCAAGGGCTCCATGTTTTAGGTCCGTAGAGCAGGACCTCTCCATCTTGTTTATTGCTTGGGTGCTTCAGATGGCCCTAGAGATATGGACCAAAATTGCACCTCCTCTTCCCACACTTGCCTACCTTTGCCTTGAGGTTCTTGGAGGCATGGTATGGTTCTCCTTTAAGCACAATGGCCTCCATGGTGACCTCTGTTTTGCAGCTTGTCTCCCTCATGATTGATGGGGGGCTCACTGATAGAATTGATGACATTTGTGCTAGTGGGGACCACGACAGGCTACTCAAGGTAACTCGCGAGGCATATAGGGGGCTAGAAGGTGTTGAGTTTGAGACAAAGAGGATTGGGATGGAGAAGAAGAAGAGGGAAGGCCAAGGAAAGCTATGGCCAAAGATTACAAACTTGTTTTCACAAGAGTTGCAACTGGGAATAGTTTCTAAGTGCTGGCACGACACTCTGGGTCAGATTGGGTTGGTCGCCCAACCCCACCTCAGTGGAAACCAAAGTTCACACTTCTCCCTCAACTCTCCCTTTCGTGGGACCACTTTTAAGATACTTGCATCCTATACAGAGCAAGCAAGTTCGGGTCTTACACTTTTTAGGTGATTAGAAGTGGTCTGGCCAAGTTTGAGCCATAGTGGGTACTAAGTCCAGGTCGCCTGACCCTAGTTTGGAAGTTCTAGAGCGAACAGGTTTTGGGTTTGTACTTCCCCACATGTCATAGATGGTTTGGCCAAACATAGGCTTGGTTAGCTACTAAGATGGGGTCACCCGACCCCATAATGGAGGCTCCCCAAGACCAGTTTTGTCTTAAGGACTAACATAAGTGTATTCATGCTATCCTAAAAGCCAATCCACACAAAATATATAAAATAAGTTAAGACATGTAGATTTTAGTCTTGTTGAATCTTTAGCAAGGATGTGTCCTAGCATGTCAACTTCTTCTATCAAGGATCAAACTCCTAGAAAACTCTTAAGAAGGTGGCCACTTACCTCAAAGATGATGAGTCATAGCATTGGCCCTTCTTAGTTGCATCGAAGTTCTCTTTGGCCAAGAAACTTGTCTTCAACCATGAGGATCTCAAGTTGTCTCCATGAATGATCTCATGACTTACCCATAGAGATATCGATGTTCTTGCTGCAGGGGTTAGTCCAAAAGTGCACCCAAGTTCCATGCAAGTATGTTTAGTTCAATAATCAAACTTAACACCATGTCTTGTTTGATTGAGGTAGTATATTTGACCTAAGCACCATGCTTAATTTAAAAAGACTATGGAGGTACTCACTTGAGCGATTAGTATAACCAAACCAAAGCATACTAACATAGAAAGAGAGAGCATGATAGGATGAACAAGATTCATTATACTAGAGACAAGATATTGAGTGATGAAGACATGAGGCAAATATTTTTTTATTTTTTTTATTTTTATATGCAAGGCAATGCAAAATGGAGGATGAATGCATTTAAACAAATATGCTGTGGTTAAAATAAATAAATAAATAAATAAATAAATAAATAAATAAATGAGTGATATGCATGAACATCTAGGCTTTAGCTTTTTTCTGTGGCGTGGCCCATCCAAAGGACATCATCATACTGACTATTAAAGCAGATATATGATCCGGATGTTCCCGTTTAACATTCGACTACCACAAGCTAGACTAGGAGCCCGAATAGGTAGACAATAATAAAATTGTTGTCTATCTAGACTAGGCATGATGCCCAAATACAACTCAAAGACTAGGAGCTACCCAAGAAAGCACTAGATTTATGCAATATTAAGCAAACATGCAGTGGAAAGGATAAAAAGAAAAGAAAGGTAAAAGAAGGATAACTCGGATGACTTTGAGTCTAGTTAGATTAGCTACCGTTCCCCGGCAATGGCGCTAGAAATGCTTGTTGACTCTTCTTAGCGTCACTACCTAGGATAGTCAGTCCTTGGCACAGCACTAGAAATGCTTATGTGACACCAGAAGTGGCAAATGGTTTTACCACAAGCGGACAGTGGTCAATGTAGCACTTCACCAAGAGTATTCCGGGTATCATATTTTCCACGGGGAGCGAGAAGTGGAATAACTAGACCAATTGAGTCGTCGGATGATGATCAAAGGGCTTAGGATTGGGTAGAGAGGTATTTCTAGTATTTGACTTCTGGCTAAGCTATCCTAAGTATACTTGAGAGTTAACTCCCTTCCTACTGTGGCCGATAGATAAAAAGGGTGTGGCGAAATACTTCCCTAGGCAGCTACCATGCAGGCCAACTATTATTTGCAACTTGCATAACAACAGACTGAAGAGAACTCCTAATGTCTAGCAGAGGCCTGTCATGCTTTGCTGCTGGCATTCTTCAGGTGTGACAAGAAGTCCACAAGGGTAGACTTAGTCTAGACACCACGTCTACATTAATTCTACTACTCTAGACCCAGCTAAGGTTTTGAGCACTTCAGACAAGGAAAAGCAATGTGCCAGATAGGCCGGTTGTATACAGAAAGTAAATACTGGAAATACTCAGATGAAAGGCGACCAGAAGAAAGACTTACTAGAAGACAAACATCCGCTGAGGCACTCCTGGAAGAAGACTCCCGACAAGCTGAGACTCCTCCTCGGGGAACTCCTCACTCTCTTCCCTCTATTCTCACACTTACCTAAGAGTAGCTCTTCCTAAGATACATCATGATTAACTAGACTCTCTAAGGGGGTATTTATAGGGGGAAGATGGAGTAGGCGCTACTCTAGCGCCACGTCAGCGATCTGCATGCTCCCTCTTCTCCATCGTTGGATCAAACGGACCTTGGAACCGCCATATGATCAATGGTTGCGGATTTCCATCACATGTTCATCATGAGGATGTCGGTGGGAGTGAACCGACTCAAGATGGGGCCCACATGTAGGTCGGTCAACCTACCCAATGACAGGTGGGACCGGTGTTGTCTTCTAGAAGGAATCCCATGTTGGTTGGTGCAAACTAGGTGGCTGGATGGCCCCATAGTTGGGTCGGTCGACCCCACTTTGGTGGAACCAAAGGTTCATCTTCTGCAGGTGACTTCTTGGTGAAATTCTGAGCACAGTGGTGGTGCTGGGCCCACAAAGGGTCGGCCGACCCCACTAATGTGCCCATCTTTTGCACATTGTCTCCAGAAGCTCTAAAATTGATGAATGTGAAGTTGGTTTTCCAATTGGCCATTTTGGGGTGGTAGTCCTACCTTCATATAGAGCTTCTTAACCCTAAAAAGTAGTCGATTGCACACTTGCATCCAAATGATGACATGTACATGTGGAACCAAGTTATTTGTACCTAAGTCACTATGTGTTTAGTGATTTTCTTCCAGAAAGAATGTATTGTTGATGGTTTTGATGGGGTAAAAATAGGGCTTATCTACCATCAACATTGAGCCCATGATAGAATGTCTACATGAGCAGCCAATTCTCCATCCTATGATGAGGAAACTCGAGTATGTAGTCTTAAAAATGCTCCCAAGCTTCTAGAACTGTCTCATCATGTTGTTGTTAAAAACTTGATATCTTTCCACGAAGAGCATTGGTCTTGCGTGTGGGAAAGAACTTTGCCAGGAAATTGGTGGAACATAGTGCCACTGTTGACACTTGCTAACACCACTTGAATACTAGGTTGTCATCCCCAGCATGGCACTAGAGTGTACTATGGTATTTATACGCACACAGATAATCCGCAAGCGCACGGATACCGTTGAAGCTTTTACCTGGTTAAAGGTTTTATCGTATCCACAGGGAAACGGGAGAACCAACTACGCTCTAACTTAACCAAGATAGATAGATAGGTGTAAATAGGAAAGATGATAGAATCGAATAAGAACAATATTAAAGGTAAGATAACAGTGAGTGATAATATGGGAATTAGAGAATAGAGCAATTCTAGTATATGGGCGATGGTAGCAGAATAGAGAGGATAACTATGGTTTCTCTACTTCAAAGGGGTATGTCTATGTCTGGGACGAACCACGTGATAAGAGTACACCACAAAGGATGCTTATCCATAGGCCGATAAACCCTACCCGTCCTGCTAACGAGAGGTGGACTACAGGGGTCCAACGTAACTGTCACCTACGCGGCCTACCACACGATCCAGCTAGTCAGGGGATATCCACAAGTAATCTAGGTCTAAGCACCACGCTTACACCTATACTACAACTCTAACCTATAGGGTCCTATAGATTAGAAGTACTCAAAAGAGTTGTGAACCAGAACATACATGATTAGTAATTGCATAATGAATTAGAAGTAAATTACCAGAGTCATCCCATGAGCAAGCTTGATTAGAGCTTGATCATGGCGAAGTACAACCCGAGGAAGAACCGACAGGCCGGCCTCTCCTCTAATCCTCCTTCGCTCTCCATCTCGCTACTATCTAGATCTACTCTAGTTTAGAGAAGAGAGGAGAGCTCTCATCTCTAAACCCTAGCTTTTGCTCTGTCTATGAATAATGATCAAGGGGTGCCTCCTCCAGGGGCCAGGGGGTCTGGTTTTATAGTCCCCTCAAGTGAACCTGGGCCGTCGGATCAAACCGACATTGATTGAACGGTTATTCTTGATCCTTTAGGTCGGTGGAGCATAATCCGCGAGATTGAGCGTGATTGGCCACAGGAGGTGGGCGGGCGCCCAGTAGGACAGGGCGGGCGCCCTGTCTCTGGCCCCGTTTCGCCTCCGCTTCGGTCTCGTGGCTTCTGGAGTCTTCCAGATGTAAGATAATTGCGCGGCACGTTGATATCTCTATGTAATCCCGACGTGTGGGCCTTTCTTCCTTATTTCCTGATAACCCCCTGCAGAAATAGACAAACACCAAAACTCATGGAATTCTGTCAGATAAAACCCTAAGTCTAGATGTTGATTTCATTTGGATCCTTTTCTTTGTTTATTTGATATTTAAATTTGATACTTAAGGACCATCAACACCCACATAGTATTCTTCTCCTTGTTGGCGTAGAACCACTGCTTCGCTTTCCCTAAGAGTGAGAATGGGAAGAGGCGAAGTAGTATAGCATCTCTAGGGACGTCCTTGATAGTGAAAGTGTTGTAGATCTCCAAAAAGTATTAGAGATAAGCACTAGCATTTTTATGGGCCATTCCATAGAATTGGCTTGCTTGCACCATGTTGATCAGCATAGGCTTGAGCTCAAATGACCCATTAATATCTGCAACTGGTCTAGTATGGATGTTGGCCGTAGTAGGAGCTGAGAACTCACGAAGTGACTTGTCGGCCATGACGTCAAGCTCTGGTATCAAACTTCAAACAATAGGTTGATCTTCTAACCCAAGAGGATTGGTAAGCTGAGATGATGATGATGTTGATTGGTTCCTTCTAAACTTAGCCTTTGTCTTCTTGATCAAGGTTTCTAGATTATCAATGAAATTATCTGGGAGATCACCTGCTCATACATTACCCTGCATATAATATATAACATAGACAAAAGACAAGGGTAAGTCTGCATGAGCAAGAAGGGTGGATGGTGCTCAATGCATTAGTGGATGCAGTGCTGCTCATTATCCTTTAATGCTTTCAACCTTCTCCGGCAACGGCGCCAAAAATGCTTGTTGACACCTCTAACACCGCTTAAGCTAAGTTATCATCCCCAACATGATGTATTGATGCTGGTATTAAATATATGTGCTTTTCTAGATAATAATAAATAAAGGATCCGCAAGTACATAGATAATACCGATGTAGCATTTTAACCGGGAGTAATCTAGGTATCGTTATTTATATTTTTACCACTAGGAAGGGAGTGCAATGGATAATGAGCAATGAACACTGCATATGATTATGGAGAACTTAACTATGTCTTTATCTATCTCTCATGCAGGGTAAGTGTCAAATAAGATAAATAATATAATAAGTGATAAAAGATAAATAAGAGCACATAGCCACATATAAATATGATAATAATCTCAATAGTGTACTCTAAGTCTATAACACTAGCAAGGATTAGGATGATCTACAAGAATAAATCCTAAGTATTCTAACTATAATTTCAAAGCATACAATGATTAGTGCAATTACACCTAGTAACATCGTAAGAAAAAGGTATACTTATGCATAGTGATATTACTAAGAAAGATCATGAACATAGCAATCACTTCCCTGTAATAATGGTGCTCTACAATCCTTATAATCAGGAGGAGGACTACAAAGGACTCAATAGGACTGTCACTCCTACAATGTACCTCGCGATCTAGACTATAAGGGGTGATCGCAGATAAATATGGTCTAGGCACCTCGCCTACACAATATCTACCACTCACCCATTGGCCTAATGAGTAAGCACTATATGATCCTATGCATAGACATAATTCTAATCTAACTACGGTAAGCATACAATCAAACTAGACTAATAACAATATAATTGAGAACATAAGCAAATACAATAAAGTCAATTCTGATATAATCAAATAAATCAAAGTCATATTCATAATAGCAAGAACTAATATGAATACTACAATGAAGAATAAGAAATTACCAAGAACTAAGATAGATCCGGACTCCAAGCTAGGCTTGACTCCTTGTAGATCTATTCCTATGTAGCTATGCTATATAACTATAGAGCTCTAATTGAGATGGTGGCTCTTCTCTAGATGAATTCCTCTCTATCTCATCTATCTTATGAATTTTCTTCTCAGGGGGTCAGGGTTGTATTTATAGCCCCCTAGGAAGCACCACAGCCCTTGGATCAAACCGATCTTGATTGATGGCCAAGATTACTCCTCAAAGGCGGTGGAGGCAGGATCCATGAGGTTGCACCTGATTGGTGCAGAGCCTCGGGCAGTGGCCCCTTGGTCTCTGCCAAGTAGGTCCCACTTTGCAGGGTTTCCTCTGAAAGCCTAAGTTTGGTTTTGATAATTAATGACACCAAGTTGCTAATGCTTTGTGTTCAAGTGATTTGAGTTAGGCATAGCAACACATTTGAAGAAGGAGCAACGTGACATGAGTGGTGGACACATGGTCATAAAGAGAGAAGGCATGAAGTGGAGATCATGGTGATGGACAAGGAGTAAAGTGATCAAGGCAAAGGTATAAACATAGGATTTTGCTTTTGCCGGTCTAAGATGAGTAGAGAAGTGATTGATCAGATTTAGGATAGATAGCCGTACTATAAAGAGGGGAAATCTTTAATTGCAATGGTTATCTAGTGCCACTAAGTGTGAGTCTCATTTGCATATGCCTAGCGCTTAGTGACATGGTGAGTTGCATGAGAAAGCCTATAAAAATGTTTTTGAAATGCTAACACACATGCACATGGTGGTGTACACTTGGTGGTGTTGGCACATTTGCAAAGGAGAAGGTGTTGGAGTTGATTTTGATCAACTTGGTGAAGAGAGAGAGGTGTTTCGGTGTTCTTCGGACATTAGGATGGCTCTTGGTTTGAGACTTAGATCAAGTATCCATATGGATTGTATAGCCATCTGAGTAAGCTTTCCAAAATGTCCAAGATCATCGAATTCGGAGTTCGGAGCTAAAAGTTAGCAACCTAACAAGGTTTGAGATGGTGCTGAGAATGCAGGACCGGAAGTTCCGTTCCGGTGGAACTTCCGGTGGGACTTCCGGTGCCTGACCGGAAGTTCCGGTCAGCCTGACAGGAAGTTCCGGTTGGGCTGTGAGAGATGCGCTCGCGTTTGAGAAAACACTTCCGGTGTCTGACCGGAAGTTCAGGTCCATGACCAGAAGTTCCGGTCCATAACCGGAAGTTCCGGTTCATGAATGGAAGTCCGCATAGGAGCCTTGGTGCATGGCCTCGCATGCCAGGATTCACTTCCGGTCTCTGACCGGTAGTTCCGGTGGAACTTCCGGTGGGTCCGAGTCTCTCACAACGGTCAGATCTACTTGGCCACAACGGTCAGATCTGCTTCGACCGAGGCTCCAACGGTCAGATCTGGTCGGACCGGAAGTTCCGGTCCTAGGCACCGAAACTTCTGGTGCCACACTATAAATACTCGTTTCCTTTGTTTCTAACCGGGTACTTCGCATAGAACACATTTTCTAACTTTCGGTGGCTCTTCCAAAGAGTAGAGAAAGCTCTCCCCTCCTCCTCTCTCACTCCCTAAGCTTTGTGCTCCATTCAAGTGAGAGATTGAGCTCTAGTGATAGATCTGAGAGCTTCAAGAGCATCTCTTCCCTCTCCTCTCCATCCCCATAGCTTGGTGCTCTTTGGTGAGAGGATTTGGGAAACCCTAGTGTTGTGCATTTGTGATTTCATTCTTGTGGCACTAGGTGGTGATTGCAAGTGTGTATTTATTGTTACTCTTGGGTGTTTCCCGACTGTGGGGGTATAAACCCCTATACCCTTACGGCTAGACTTGGGCCAGGAGGCTTGGCCCATCACGAAGACGGTCCGAGGCTTGATCCAACTGCTCGGAGTTTTGTGCAAGGAAACAAGACGTGAAGATCAGGCCGGATTCTAGTCGGTTAGAATAGGAATTGATATCATGCTATCTATGACAATTGTAACCAACTAGGATTAGTTTCTAGATCTGTAACCCTGCCCTTTGGACTATATAAGGAGAGGCAAGGGACCCCCCTAGGACACATTATTCTATCAACACAATCCAATACAATCAGACGCAAGACGTAGGTATTATGCCCACACGGCGGCCGAACCTGGATAAAAACCTCGTTTGTGTCTTGCGTCACCATCGAGTTCGTAGCTTGCGTATCGTCTACCGATAAACTACTACCGTGGGTATACCCCAAGGTAGACTGCCGACCAGCTTTCGTCGACAGTGGCGCGCCAGGTAGGGGGTGTGCGTACAGCTCTCCCGGTGAACAAGATGGTTGTCGTTCCAACTTCCGCGGCCGTGCCTGAAGGCCTCACGTTCACCGTCGGCCAGATCATGTGGACGACTCGAGACGGCGGCCTCACGACCACAACTTCGGAAGAAACCCAGATCCAATCTGGGACGACAGCGGCGTCGACTCCGATCACGCTGACACCGAGCACTCGACCGCCGCTCCCTCGTTACAAGGGAAAGAAGGTCGACGGCTCGGACCTTTTCCGAGCCCTTGATCGCGCCGATCTCAGGCTCCTCGAAGCTTCCCAACTAGTAGATGGGATCTCGCGCCAATCTGATCAAGTCGCGCCAACGGTCTCTTTCGACTCCTGCTAGCCAACTCGTGTCGTCACACACGAACGGCTGGGGACGTCTCTGACAATAACTTCCACCCCCTCAGGGCGGTCCGTCGAACTCAAGGCAGACCCTGACCAGAGTTCCCCTTACGGGCTAAACAACTCAGCCGTTTACTACTCGCGGCACATCCAATCCCTTTTCAACAAGGCAGGTTGGTTGCCAAAACGGAGCAGTCGACCAGCTCGTCACTACGTCAACATGGTGACGATCCGAGAACTACCAAACGACCGGGCTTCCAGCACAAACTCCAGCACTGGATCCGTCCCCACCGAGGTTATAAACTCTAAGGACGAAGATTACGACCTGGATTTACCACCGTACCCTCCGGGTTTCTCTCGCTTCCCGGTCTTTCCGCCCCGGCGGGGAGATCTCATCTTCAATGTCAGCAACGACGAACCAGTCGTCGATGGAGAGACAGACGAGCAGAGGCAGCTCCACGAACAGCGCAATGCCGACCGTGCTCGGCGACGCGCGGACGAGGAACGACAACTCCCCGCCGCATAACCTCAGTAATGCTTTCGACATGGTCGGAGATCAGCAAGTCTACAAAACGCCAAGTGCTAACGTGGCTGTTGCTATGGCAAACCTAGACCGACTCCCTGATACTCTCGAGTGTCAGGGTGTTCGATCCAGCGTACGCACACATCTGATCGCCGCGATGGGACAGACAGCCACCTTACTCAAAAGAGTCCAAGCTGTCTCCTACACAGAGGTCTCACCGTAGCCGCTCCCCCAATAATGGACGGAAGGATTCGCGGCGTGGCAAAGGTGGTCGGGACGCCGGCGGCTACCGTGAGCAGAATCGCGGGCGTGTGTGGGGTATTTTAAATGCAAACAGAAAAAATCCGCAAGCGCACGGATACCGATGTAGCTTTCACCCGGGAGTATTCCAGAGTATCGATTTTCCACAGAGAATGTGAGTGTACTAATTAAGATCCAAGATCGCTCAAGGATAACTATATAATTATTTTTGGTGGGAAGAGAGGAAGTTTCCTGAGAGTTCTCTAGTTGATCTAAGAATCAAGAATTACTTCAAGATTATCTATATCGGGACATCAGGGCACTAACGACAGAAAGAGATGAGAAGGGGGCTAGGAAGGTCTGACTACGGTCCTACAAACACCGATCCGAACGAGGTGGAATACATCGACCGTTAGGGCTGTTACTACCCTAAGGCTACCACAACAATCCGCAGGATTGGGTGCAATTCCAGGTAATTGCAAGACTAAACATCACGTCTAATCTATTAATTACTACTCTAGCGTTATAAAGACTAGAGCACTTGATGCAAGCGGGAATCCAATAAATAACTTGAATGTAAATAAAAGAAATTAAAGAACTCAGGAATTATGAAATGAAGAACCTGGAGAACGATGAAGAATGAACCGGATGCTGCAAAAGTATAATGTTGAGGAAGATCCGACAGATCCGGCTCCTCCTCCACTCTCCTCTTCTCTCTCCCTATTTTCTAGATTACAACTAGAACTAACTAGAACTAGAACTAGAGGAACTAGAACTAGAACTAAATGAACTAGAACTAGATCTAGATGAACTAGAGGTAGAACTACAAGAACTAGAGGGATCCTCTCTACTTGGATGAAGAATTGAAACCCTAGCTTTGATTCTGTAGAAGAGGTATGATCTCCAGGGGCCAGGGGGTCTGGTTTAATAGTCCCTTCAAGTGAATCTGGGCCGTTGGATCAAACCGACATTGATTGAACGGTTATCCTTGATCCTTTAGGTCGGTGGAGCAATATCTCGAAAGGGAGTCCTGATTGGACTCTATGTGAGGGCGGGCGCCCAGGAGAGTAGGGCGGGCGCCCTGTCCCTGAGTCCTCTCGGCTTCTGCTTTGTTCCCGTGGCTTCTGGAGTCTTCTAGATGGTAGAAAATTGCACGGCACGTTAATATCTCTATGTAAACCCGACGTGTGGGCCTTTCTTCCGTATTTTCTGATAACCCCCTGCAGAAATAGACAAACACCAAAACTCGTGGAATTCTGTCAGATAAAACCCTAAATCTAGGTGTTGGTTGCATTTGGATCCTTTTCTATGATTAGTTGACAGTTAAATGTGAGCATTAAGGACCGTCAACAAGATCCCCCAAGCTTAACCTTTGCTCGTCCCTGAGCAAAGATGGACTCAAGAGTTTCTGCAGTGGTTTCATGCCTTAAAGGTTCACATGCGTGCAAACAAGATCTCATCTCTGGGTTAGGGTAAACTGTTAAGATTTAAACTTACCCATTGTACCTTCCACCATGGGGCTTGCAACCGTCACTTGTGTCTTAAGCAGTTAAAAGATAGAACGGTCTAGTCAAGCACCATGTCTCTTGTTCTTCGATTAACTATAGCTCTGGAGTTTTTGCAGATTTTCAAATAAAACTCAGAGATTCCTTGTATGACTCTCTCTAGTCTCTCTTTTGTGGTATTTCTGGATCCTTACCAAGGCAGTAATGGTGTATGCCTTCTCTCAAAGTATGTGGTATTTTTGGTATGAGGCATAATGGCATTGCCTTCTCTCTCACCCTACTCTAATAAGGTTTTGATATCTGGAGCTCATAGGTGGGAGACAGCTAATACATACTTACAAGACATTTATTGCATAGTCAAACCATGGATCTAGAGAAACAAGTCAATAAGTCAAATCAAGATGTGCATGTGTGGCGAATGAATGGTGTATGGTGATGATGATAACAATGGTGAAAGTCTAATTCTACTTGTGCTCTTTTGAAGGGATACATACCTTTCTTGCTCTTTTGAAACTTTTTGAGGGGAATGAGATACTCTATATTTTCTCTCTCTTTTTTTTTCTCTCAGGTGGGTATCTTGTACCCCTAATTCTACTGTCGGACACTTGTCCATTTTTACCTCTCGTCTCACTTTTTCTTTTCTTCGAGGTTCCGGGCACTTGCCCCTTTTTATTTCCTCGTATTCTTTCTCTTTTTTTTTCTTTATTTAGAGCACTCATCTCCTGAAATAATATAGCAAGTGGTAGTAACAAGATAACTTGAGCATTTATTTCACAGGGGAAAAACAGAAATATTTTTGGCTATTCTCTCCCGGATTAGGAGTAGAATATTTTTGGGTGGTTCTGGAGATGGAAATGGATGGATATATGTGGATGCGTACTTCCGAAGTAGAAGTAGCATGTATGAGTGAACGTGCAAGTGAATCTTGATTTAACCGCATGACAAGCTCCTAAGGGTCTACACAGCTTGACCACACTCAATGCTCATATGTAGTAAAAAGTAAATGTGTGGCTCATAGTCTAGCAAGCATGTATATATGGCTGTGGTAGGAATTTAAACTCTCATCATACAGGAACTCATCATGCAACATTTTAAAGATCAAAGATAAAATTCTCCAGAATTCTAGCATCTCTAGGAACAAATAAACAACAGCTCAACCTTCCCATATCATATCCGTTAATGACTTAGACTTTAGATCAAGTACTCTCCCCACAAGTTTAGGTTTAGAGCAAATCTTAATTAATAACAGTCATGCCTAAACTTGAGAGAGATTTCAATTTTCAGAACTAGTCATGGCAGAGCAACTATTTATCATTTCCATGTGAGTGCTTATCATGAGGGTTCATAGCAAACTTTATTTATTTATTTATTTAGCAAACTAAGCAAAGATATATATAAGCACAAAATCTTTATTTGGGTTTTTATGATTATGCATCTTTTTATTATTTGAGTAAAATATAAACGTGAGTAGAACACTTAGCTGGATAAATGAGGGTGCTCTCCCCCAAGCTGGATTTTGACGTAATTTCTTCTGATATAGATAGCCGGTGGTGGAGGTGTATTTGAATGTCAGCAGCACCCTGACAGCGATTAGAATGTCCTCCGTCTGCTAGTCTTCTTTGATCCTTGAATTCTGTGGAGCTCAAATAGACAGCAAAGCTTTGTGGAACTAGTTAAGTGTTAGCATAAATATTTAGCCGTTATCACGTTGAGCCTCCTCAATAAATATTACTCTCTTTGGTAGGATCATAAATTTATTTTTTTATTTTCATTTTTATAGGACAGGAATATATTTATTTTATTTTTATGCCACCACAGTGAATGTACTTATGGGTTTTATGCCATGAGCATACTCACATGGGGCTTGCTATTTTTAACATTTTTATTTTCTTTTCAAGATGATATGAACCTGATTAACTAAGCAAACTATTTTAAAATAATTGAAATGAAAAGGATAACTACCAAGTTTACCTCTTGCCAAGGCGTTCAGTGTTTTAAGTCCTCTGAACGGGACTCTCCATTTTCTCAGTCGTCCTAGGATTCGCTGGATGGCGTAGTCGGTGGTTCCGGCAGCGCCTCCTCTTCGTATATAACTATCTTCTCTCTCCACACCTGACTTGGTGCTACGATCTCCTCAGGACAGTTCTGTTCAAGCTGTATGTCTTTAGACATTACCACTTCTCCTTCGTAGTCTGCCTATCCGTCCTTGATGACTTGCCTTCTTTGGTTGCAGTTGCGTCATCTTCTTCTTGTCCTGACCTGCTTAGAGTCTTCAACTATATGGTTAGGGTCAGTAAAATAGCAGCGTACCTTCTCAAAGGGGAAATGCATGTGGACTCCTCCGGTTCCAATGTAGATGATTGCTTTAACGATGCTGAGGAACTGTCTCCCAAGGATGATGGGTGGATCGTACTCATCTTCTCCCATGTCAATAACCTTAAAATCATCTGGAGCTGAATGTATGTTGGTTGTAGGGGCATGGTGTTGACGGTCCTTAAGTATCAAATTTAATTATCAAATAAATAAAGAAAAGGATCCAAATGAAATCAAGATCTAGACTTAGGGTTTTATCTGACAGAATTCCACGAGTTTTGGTGTTTGTCTATTTCTACAGGGGGTTATCAGGAAATATGGAAGAAAGACCCACATGTCGGGATTACGTAAAGATATTAACGTGCTGCGCAATTATCTTACATCTAGAAGACTCCAGAAGCCACGAGACCGAAGCGGAGGCGAAACGGGGCCAGAGACAGGGCGCCCGCCCTGTCCTACTGGGCGCCCGCCCTGCCCCTGTGTCCAATCAAGACTCTGCTTTGCGGGAGATCTCCACCGACCTAAAGGATGAATCTAAACCATACAATCTATGTCGGTTTGATCCAAGGGCCCATATTCACTTGGAGGGACTATAAAACCAGACCCCCTGGCCCCTGGAGGAGAGAGCCTCTCAACCCTAATTCATTGTTCCATCAAGGGAGAAGAAGCCTCTGATCAAGATTAGAGCCACCACATCAATTAGATATCTAGATTAGCATAGCTACATAGGATTAGAACTAGAAGGAGTCAATCTTCGATTGGTTTCCGGATCTGTCAGGAGGATTCTTGGTAATTCTCTAATTGTGCTTCTAATTGCTTTCTAATTATCTTTGTTCTTCAATATTATGAATATGACTTTGTTCTACTTCAATATATTGCTTATGACTTTGCTCTACTTGCTTATATTCAAGATTATATTGTTCTTAGTTTATCATAGTTATGTACTTGGCTTAGTTAGATACGATCTATATACATGCTTAGGATCGTATAGCGTTTATCCATCGGATCCATGGGTAAATGATAGATATTGTGTAGGCGTGGTGCTTATACCGTATTTATCTGCGATTGTACCCAATATGCCAGATCGTGGGGTGGTTCGTGATAGTGACAGCTTCATTGATTCTTATATAGTCCCCCTCTCGTGTATTGGGCTGGCAGAGCAACATTATTACAGGGGAGTGATTGCTATGTTTCTCATATTCCTTGCTCATATCACTATGCATGGGCGTAGTCTTGTCTTGCAATGATTGCTAAGTATGCTTGCACTAATTATGATAATGCTAGACTATATAGTTAAGAATAACTTAGGGAATATTCTTGTTGTTCGTTCTAATACCATGCTAATGACTTTCTAGAGTATCTAATTGAGGTGCTTATCATATTTATTATGTGGCTAGATCAGATTAGTTATCCTTGTCACTATTATTATTTCATATATCCTTTATGTGACACTTATCCCTGTATGATGAGTTAGATATAATGTTCTCAATTATACATGCAATGATAGATGCTCAATCTCATATTCTATTCTGTAATCAATATTGATGATTGCTAATCCCTTCCCAGTGGTAAAAATATAAATAACGATACCTGGAATACTTCCCGGTTAAAATGCTGCATCGGTATTAATCTGTGCGCTTGCAGATCCCATTTACTATTTATTTAGAAGAGCAATTGCATATTTCAATACCGCGTCTCTTATATCATGCTGGGGATGACAACTTGGCTTAAGTGGTGTGAGGGATAGGTTTGGCATTTTTTGCACCGTTACTAGAATTAGAGAACTTAGTCTACTTTTGGTAATGATGTTAAGAATACCCAACACATGGTTCTGAACAGGAGCTGATAAGTGATTGCGGCCATTATGTTGACGTCAGATGCGGTGTCGTAGAGTGTCTTCTGAAAAGAATATCCGTTGATTGTGCACTCGATGCTTGGAACACCAGGGTCGTCCTTCTTGATCAAGAAAGGCGACTTGAGTTGACGATCTTGACCTCCTTGAGCTGCAGTGACCATCTTAGCTGACTCAGTCCACATTTGCTTGTTCCTATTCCCCTGTTGATCCTCTTCCTTGGTTTATATCGGGATTGCTTTGAGATTTGTGTAGTCTTGTTCTTGAAGGAAAACGTCTCCTTCCTCCCTTTGATGTAGAAACTGATCTTGGCAGCACTAGCGTGGATGACAGCTCCCGAGGTGTTCAGGAATGGCCTCCCTAGGATGAAGGGTGCCCTCTCATCAGTACCAGTCTCTATCACCACGAAGTCTGCTGGGGCGTACAAGGTACCAACTCGGACGTAGAGGTTCTTCAACATTCCCTTTGGGAAACTTAGTGTCCGATCCTGGGCATAATGTTGACGCTGGAGCCAAAGTCGCAGAGTGCTTCTAGAAAGTCCACCATGCCAATGGAGATCGGGATGACGGGGCGTCCTGGATTGTCTCTCTTGACCGGCAGAAGGTCAGTAATTACTTCCACAACGGGGTTACTCCAGTAGTTACGTCCTCAAGCATCTCAGGACAGTGATTGCATGAGTGTCCAGTATCTCCAGTGTGTTTGTGCTCGTAGATCTAGGTTCTTCACTTGGTGGAGTCTGGGAGTTGTAAAAGCCCTTCATATTTTGCTCGAAGTGTACCTGCTCATAGAGACAAGGCAGAGATCAAGTGCATGGGCCCTGTTGGTGGAAAACACCAACAGAACCATAAGTGTATTTGTTCTTCTCTAACCTTAAGCATAGTGAGCAAGACAAAGTTGATGGATAATAAGATCATGAGTGTAGCATTTAAAACATTTGTCAGATCAGATCACTCAATCTAATGGAAAGATAATCTATCTATATTTACGTTTTTTTATATCTTCCAAAGGTTGAGTGTGCAACATTTTAGTTCATATGATTAGGAGTGTGGGATCACAAAGGTGGAAGGACTAAACATATTGAATCGACTAGGTTGGTTAATCTAGAGTTGTAAATCATACATGTTTGACTCTTTTATTCATGTGAACGCCAGAACCAAGGAGAAGCTTATATAAGTGATAGTCAAGTACCTTAAGATGTTACCTTATTTGAAGAGTGATGGTATAGTATCACCTTGTGAAAGCTTTCCTTTCTTAGCGGTTGTGCATCGTGTTTGTAGCACCCTCCATGGATCATCTCTTATGAGCTATGCCTTCCTTGTGTAAATTGTTAAACTTCATGTGTCTCTCTCTTTGTCTCCAATGTGAGTTTGTCTCAGGACTTCCCAGGTCGATATTGAAAGTTTTCCTGCAGGGGTTAGTCCAACAAAATATCCAATATCTACTATAGCATACTATCGGCTCAAAGATCAACCTAGACACCATGTCTAATTTGAATTAGGAGGGAATTTAACCTAAGCATCATGCTTAATTTAAAATACTTTGGAAGTAAGATCATCATTCCTAAACTAAGCACCATGCTTAATTAAGAGATAAATGAAACTACTCCAAACCTAGACATATGCTAAAGCAAATAAAGGTAGCATGAAAGCATTTATTGAGATCTACTCAAGTGGAGATGAAGTAGTGTGATTAGTATTTAACAAATTGAGCATGTCTCAAAGGTAGGGACAACCAACATAGCAACATGGCAAGGATGTTTTTATGTAAAGTACTCCCCCAAGCTTGAATTTTGCAAAATTCAAGTTTGGATGAATTTAATTCAATGTTGTATGATGATTGGTTGGACATACCTTGTGCTTGTCATTCATCCGATCTTCTTGCTCCAATCCTGGAAAGGTTAGTGACAAGAATACCCGAAGGAATATTTTTACAATTATCCTCATATGCTCAACACACAAGGTAATGTTGTAAATAATTAAGAGCTCATGTTACAATCTGATCAGTGCTTGTTTTAGGACACTAAGCTTGTCCTTGGGAAACCATCATTTTATGTCGGTGAAGTGGTTTCCCCTCCAACGCTGACCTATATCAAGATCCACTCAACGAGATCTGCAATATTTAATATAGACATATGCATCGACAACCGCCCTTTTAAAGTTTTTATAAATAGAAAGGATGAGGGGGTTGGAGATCTCGAATGTGGTAATGTTGGAAAAACCAATGCATTGGGAAGATGTTGTATATGAGCATGGAGTAAATGAAGTGTCTATGAAATAATTTCCATGCTCATTAATGCTTAGAGTGAAATCCATGTGGTATGGTGAAAATGATAAGGTGAGTGTGGTAAAAAAAGAAAAGAAAAAGGATACACGGACGACTTGGTTCGAAACTAGCACAGCTACCGTTCCCCGGCAACGGCGCCAAAAAGCTTGTTGGGTATTTTAAACGCAAACAGAAAAAATCCGCAAGTGCACGGATACCGATGTAGCTTTCACCCGGGAGTATTCCAGAGTATCGATTTTCCACAGAGAACGTGAGTGTACTAATTAAGATCCAAGATCGCCCAAGGATAACTATATAATTATTTTTGGTGGGAAGAGAGGAAGTTTCCTGAGAGTTCTCTAGTTGATCTAAGAATCAAGAATTACTTCAAGATTATCTATATCGGGACATTAGAGCACTAACCATAAAAAGAGATGATAAGGGGGCTAGGAAGGTCTGACTACGGTCCTACAAACACCGATCCGAACGAGGTGGAATACGTCGACCGTTAGGGCTGTCACTACCCTAAGGCTACCACAGCAATCCGCAGGATTGGGTGCAATTCCAGGTAATTGCAAGACTAAACACCACGTCTAATCTATTAATTACTACTCTAGCGTTATAAAGACTAGAGCACTTGATGCAAGCGGGAATCCAATAAATAACTTGAATGTAAATAAAAGAAATTAAAGAACTCGGGAATTATAAATTGAAGAACCTGGAGAACGATGAAGAACGAACCAGATGCTGCAAAAGTATAATGTTGAGGAAGATCCGACAGATCCGGCTCCTCCTCCACTCTCCTCTTCTCTCTCCCTATTTTCTAGATTACAACTAGAACTAACTAGAACTAGAACTAGAGGAACTAGAACTAGAACTAGATGAACTAGAACTAGATCTAGATGAACTAGAGGTAGAACTAGAAGAACTAGAGGGATCCTCTCTACTTGGATGAAGAATTGAAACCCTAGCTTTGATTCTGTAAAAGAGGTATGATCTCCAGGGGCCAGGGGGTCTGGTTTTATAGTCCCTTCAAGTGAATCTGGGCCGTTAGATCAAACCGACATTGATTGAACGGTTATCCTTGATCCTTTAGGTCGGTGGAGTAATATCCCGAAAGAGAGTCATGATTGGACTCTATGTGAGGGCGGGCGCCCAGGAGAGTAGGGCGGGCGCCCTGTCCCTGAGTCCTCTCGGCTTCTGCTTTGTTCCCGTGGCTTCTGGAGTCTTCTAGATGGTAGAAAATTGCGCGGCACGTTAATATCTCTATGTAAACCCGACGTGTGGGCCTTTCTTCTGTATTTCCTGATAACCCCCTGCAGAAATAGACAAACACCAAAACTCGTGGAATTCTGTCAGATAAAACCCTAAATCTAGGTGTTGGTTCCATTTGGATCCTTTTCTATGATTAGTTGACGGTTAAATGTGAGCATTAAGGACCGTCAACAGCGTGGTCAGGAAGTAAACCAGGACAGGGATCGACGATACAACATCCCTCCCAAGGACGCCCGGGACCGCATCAACAGGCGCACCATGGAAAGAGCGGTGCACGAAAACCTACGGCGCATTGAGTACGATGCCACGCACGGTCCCCCCGGCCTGAGACAGTTTTCCTCACACCTTCGCCAGGTCGTATGGCCCGCAACTTCAAACTCAAGAAGCTCAAAAAATACGACGGCAAGGAAAACCCAGAGAACTGGATCACTCTCTATGAGATTGCAGTCCGTTCAGCAGCAGGAGATGAGCACGTCATGGCCAACTACTTCCCAGTCGTCCTCGACCAGGATGGTCATCAGTGGCTCCTGGGCCTGCCCGAGGACTCTTTCGACTCCTAGGAAGAACTGCGCCAAGCGTTTATCGACAATTTCATTGCTTCCTGCGAGCAGCCCGGGAACAAATACGACCTTGAGAGAATAAGGGACAGGAAAAACGAGCCTTTGCGCGACTACATCCGACGATTCTCGGATATGCGCCTTAAAATCCCGAAAATTTCTCACGACGAGGCCATATCCGCCTTCATCAAAGGGCTACGCTTCCATGAAGCACTAAGGAACAAGCTACTGTGCAAAAGGCCGACCACAATGGCTGAGCTCCTTGCCACAGCAAAAAACTACGCCGACGCCGATGACGCAGAAAAGCTCATCCGAGAGGATGCGAGAGGTCCTGACCAGCCTCCTCGACGCGACGACGGTCGTGGTCGTTTTGATAACAGGAACCATCGTCACCCTGACAAACGCGACCATAGAGAAGGTTGGGATAGGCGGCGTGACAATCGTGATGACTCCAGGGGCAAGCGCCCCCGCGACCACGACCATGAGGTAAATACGGTCAAGCGCCCCAACGGGCGACGGGACTACCAGAAAGATTACAACAAGACGTTGAAAGGACCGTGCCAACTCCACCCCAAGTCTAATCACACGATGAAAGAATGTCGTGTCCTCAAAAGCATCTACACGCGACGGGCTGCTCAAGACGACCCCGCCAAGAAAAACGGGCAACAGGACGGGCGCGATCACGAAGACGAAGACGAGGACCAGGACAGGGACCCACGACACCAGTATGTCAATCCCACCGACGTGGTCCACTCTATCTTCGGAGGCAAAGTTTCCATCGAGTCTAAGCGAGAAAGAAAGCTCCTAAAGAGAGCCTGCCTCAACGTGGACAGCATGGATGGTTTGATCGCCGATCCGAAATTTCCTCCATGGTCGCACAGGGAGATCTCCTTCAGCAGGAAGGATCAGTGGGCCGCCATCCTAGAGCCAGGACGTTTTCCTCTAATCCTAGATCCTTGCATCAACAACATCAGATTCGAGCGCGTGCTCGTCGACGGGGGAAGCTCCATTGACATCCTCTTTCGCAACAGCTTGCCTGCTCTCAAGATAACCCCGGCATAGCTAAAGCCCTACGACGCCCAATTCTGGGGAGTCCTGCCAGGTCAAAGTTCAGTACCCCTTGGATAGATAATACTACCTGTCCAGTTCGGAACGCCCGACCACTTTCGAACAGAGTTCAACAACTTTGTGGTCGCCGACTTTGATGGAACTTACCATGCAATACTGGGCCGACCATCGCTGACAAAGTTCATGGCAGTTCCACACTACTCATACCTGGTCCTCAAAATGCCTAAAGAGAAGGGCGTCCTAACTGTCAGGGGCAATGTCTACACCGCATACACTTGCGAGGAGGAAAGCTTCAAGATCACCGAAGCAATTGACCTTTCAATCCGCATGGCAGAAACAGTAGCCCAAGCTGCACAGCTTCCACCCGACCAGCTCCGACTGCCCGAGCAGGAGACTCCACGGAAAAATTCAAAGTCCAAAGAGCACAAGGAGGTACAGCTGGTCGACGGTAGTCCTGAGAAGACGGCCCTCATCGGGGCCAACCTGGACCCTAAATAGGAAGACGCGCTCGTCAGGTTTCTAAGGGACAACGTGAGTGTTTTCGCATGGAAACCCGCAGACATGCCCGGTGTCCCACGAAACCTAATCGAGCACTCCTTAAACGTCTCAAAGACCGCAAGACCCATCAAGCAAAAGCTGCGACGGTTCGCTCGTGACAAAAAGGAGGCTATTAGGACAGAAATAACATGGCTTCTAGCAGCCGGATTTATTAAAGAAGTGTATCATCCCGATTGGCTCGCCAATTCGGTTCTTGTACGCAAAAAGAATAATGAATGGAGAATGTGCGTTGATTACACCGATCTCAATAAGCACTGTCCTAAAGATCCTTTTGGTCTCCCTCGCATCGACGAGGTGGTCGACTCAACGGCCGGATGCGAACTCCTCTCCTTTCTAGACTGCAACTCTGGTTATCACCAGATCTCACTAAAGGAAGACGACCAGATCAAAACATCTTTTATCACTCCTTTCGGTGCGTATTGCTACACGACCATGTCCTTCGGACTTAAAAACGCCGGAGCCACTTATCAACGGGCTATTCAGCAATGCCCCCACGACGAAATTCGTGATGACCTCGTCGAGGCCTATGTAGACGACGTCGTCGTCAAAACAAGGGATGCAAGCACTCTAATCGACAATCTGGACCGAACCTTCAAGGCACTAAATAAATACAAGTGGAAGCTTAACCCTAAAAAATGTATCTTTGGGGTCCCCTCGGGATTACTACTCGGCAACGTCGTCAGCCGCGACGGCATACGGCCGAATCCCTCAAAAGTCAAGGCAGTACTTGACATGCGACCATCAAAGAATGTCAAGGACATCCAAAAGCTCACCGGTTGCATGGTCGCCCTCAGCCGTTTTATCTCTAGGCTAGGAGAAAAAGGCCTCCCCTTCTTCAAACTTTTAAAGGCATCGGAAAAATTCTCCTGGACAGAGGAAGCTGACGCCGCGTTCACCCAGCTATAAACTTTCCTCACTTCACCACCCGTCCTCACAGCACCCCAACCTAACGAGGACCTACTCCTTTACATAGCGGCAACCGACAGGGTCGTCTCCACGGCATTGGTGGTCGAGCGGGACGAGCCAGGCCACGTGTACAAGGTCCAGAGATCCATTTATTTCATAAGCGAAGTCTTAAATGAGTCCAAGACCAGGTACCCACAGATACATGTTGATATTTTGTAACACAATAAGGAAATGATCCGCAAGCGCACGGATATCGGTGAGCATTTCACCCGGGAGATTTTCCAGAGTTATCGTATTTATATTTTTACCACTAGGAGAAAGGGTGCATCTGACTAACCAAATCTATTGCTATTACCCCTTTAGGCTACAAAGAATGTCTCTCGATGTGAGCGATGTATAGAGAAGACTGCAACCGTAGTCTCGTTCTAACCTTGGTAAGGATGATCTACTGTTCTATTGGGGAGGCTCACGGAATCTAGACACCACAAAGGATGTTCGACCCGCACCTATAAACCTACCCGTCCTGCTAACGAGATGTGATCTGCAAAGGTAACTCGGAAATGTCACGTTCCTCGCTACTACCACGGTCCAGCTAGTCAGGGGATATCTATGAGTACCCTAGCCTAAACACCATGTTTACGCTAACAAGTGATTACTCTAATACTCAACCGGAAGAGGATTAAAGTAAACTCATAAACCAAAGAACAATAAAACAAGAACTTACTAGTATTAGAAGTCGAATTACTGAAGAATCTTAGAAGCAAGCCTCGGGTTAGGAGACTTGATCCCGTAGGTACAACTCGGAGTAGACACCGACAGGCCGGCCTTCCTCCGATCCACACCTCCACTCTATCTCTCTCAATCTAGTAGAAACTAGAAGATCTATTTCTACCTTACATTGGTTGCTAAGCCTAAAAAGAAATATTATTTAGAGAAGAGGTTTTCCTTCGAGGGCACCCCTCAATCTCTATGATAATTTCTTGTCTCCTCCAGGGGCCAGAGGGGGTCTCCTTATATAGTCCTCCCCTTCTATGCGCTTTTGGGTCGATAGGCGAGGTGGTACTATGTTATTCTGGATCCAATAGGTCGTGGAACGTCGTGTGCGAAGAGAGTCCGGAACGGAGTCCAGAGGGGGGCGGGCGCCCTGGGCCTGGCCCCTTTCGGGCTCCGCTTCCTTCCCGTGGCTTCTGGAGTCTTCTAGATGGTAGAAAATTGCGCGGTGGGTTGATATCTCTATGTAATCCCGACGTGTGGGCCTTTCTTCCTTATTTCCTGATAACCCCCTGCAGAAATAGACAAACACCAAAACTCGTGGAATTCTGTCAGATAAAACCCTAAGTCTAGATGTTGATTTCATTTGGAACCTTTTCTTTATTTATTTGATAATTAAATTTGATACTTAAGGACCCTCAACAAACTCCCCCAAGCTTACCTCTTGCTCGTCCCTGAGCAAGGATGAACTCAAGAGTTTCTGCAGTGGTTTCATTTCTTAGAAGTACACACGCATTTAAGCAAGATCTCATCTCTGAGTTAGAATAAACTGTTAAGATTTAAAACTTACTTACTTTACCTACACCATAGGACTTGTAACCGTCACTTCTGTCTTGAGTGGTTAAAAGATAGAACAGTCTAGCCAAGTGCCATGTCTCTTATTCTTGATCAGCTATAGCTCTGGGGTTTTTGCAGATTTCTAAATAAAACTCAGAAATTCCTTGTATGATTCTCTCAGGTCTCTCTTTTGTGGTATTTTTGGATCCTTACCAAGGCAGTGATGGTATATGCCTTCTCTCAAGATATGTAGTATTTGTGGTATGAAGCATAGTGACATTGTCTTCTCTCTCACCCTACTCTAATAAGGCTTTAATATCTGGAGCTCATAGGTGGGAGATAAAGTATACATACTTACAAGACATTTATTGCATAGTCAAACCATGGATCCAGAGAAACAAGTCAATAAGTCAAATCAAGATGTGCATGTGTGGCGAATGTATGGTGTATGGTGATGATGGTGATAACAATGGTGAAAGTCTAATTCTACTTTTGCTCTTTTAAGGGGATACATACCTTTCTTGCACTTAGAAGCTTTTTGGGGAGAATGAGATGCTCTATATTTTCTTTTTCTTACCTCTCAGGTGGGTATCTTGTACCCCTAATTGTACTATCGGACACTTGTCCATTTTTACCTCTCGTCTCACTTTTTCTTTTCTTCGAGGTTCCGGGCACTTGCCCCTTTTTATTTCCTTGTATATTATTTATTATTATTTTTTTTCTTCTTTTTTTTTCTTTCTAGAGCACTCATCTCCTGAAATAATGTAGCAAGTGGTAGTAACCAAAATAACTGGAGCATTTATTTCACAGGGAATAACAGGGATAGGAAAATGTTTTTGGCTATTCTCTCCCGGATTAGGAGTAGAATAATTTTGGGTAAAACTGGAGATAAAAATGAGTGGATATATGTGGATGGTACTTCCGGAGTAGAAGTAGCATGTATGAGTAATCGTGCAAGTGAATCTTGATTTTAACCACATGACAAGCTCCTAAGGGTCTACACAGCTTGACCACACTCAATGCTCATAAGCAGTAAATAGTAAATGTGTGGCTCAAGGTCTAGCAAGCATGTATATATGGTTGTGGTAGGAATTTAAACTCTCATCATACAGGAACTCATCATGCAACATTTTAAAGATTTTCAAAGATAAAATTCTCCAGAATTCTAGCATCTCTAGGAACAGATAAACAGCAGCTCAACCTTCCCATATCGTATCCGTTAACGACTTAGACTTCAGCTCAAGTTTTCATCCCACAAGTTTAGGTCTAGAGCAAGCCTTAAATTATAACAGTTATATCTAAACTTGAGAGAGAACTTCAAATTTGCAAATTAGGCAGAGCAACTATTCATCATATCCATGCTTAAGTTTTATTAGATACAGATTAGCATAGCCACTTTATTTATTTATTAAACATACTAAGCAAAATATATATAAGCATAAAATCTTTATTTGGTTTTTCATAGTTATGTGTATTTGGTTTTTCATGCTTAATATAGTATTTATATTCTAAGATAGAAATACTTATCGAGATAAATGGGGGTGCTCTCCCCCAAGCTGAATTTTGACGTAATTTCTCTTGATGTAGCTAGGAGGTGGCAGAGGTGTGTTTGAAAGTCAGCAGTATTTTGACAGCGATTAGAATGTCCTCCGTCTGCTAGTCTTCTTGATTCTTAAATTCTGTGGAGCTCAAATAGACAACAAAGCTTGTGGAACTAATTAAGTGTTAGCATAAATATCTAGCCTTCATCATGTTGAGCTTCCTTAATAAATGTTATTTATTTAGCAGGATCATACACTTATTATTATATATATATATATATTTATATATTTTTAATGTAAGATGAAAACTTATTTATTTTATTTTTATGCCACCACAGTGAATGTTCTTCTGGGTTTTATGCCATGAGCACACTCACATGGGGCTTACTATTTTTTAACATTTTTAGTATTTTTATTTTCTTTTCAAGATAGCATGAACCTGATTAACTAAGCGAACTATAATTGAATAATTGAAAGGAAAATGATAACTACCAAGTTTACCTCTTGGCAAGGCGTTCGGTGTTTTTAAGTCCTCCGAATGGGACTCCTTGTGTTTTTAGTCGTCCTGGGATTCGCTAGGTGGCGTAGTCGGTGATTCCGGTGGCACCTCCTCTTTGTGTATAACTATGTTCTCTTTCCATACCTGACTCGGTGCTACGGTCTCCTCAGGACAGTTCTGTTCGTTGTATGTCTTCAGTCCTTATCACTTCTCCTTCGTAGTCTACCCATCCGTCCTTGATGATTTGCCTCCTCTGGTTGCGGTTGCGTTGTCTTCTTCTTGTCCTGACCTGCTTAGAATCTTCAACTATATAGTTAGAATCATTAAAGTAGTGGCGTACCTTCTCAGAGGGGAAGTGCATGTGGACTTTTCCGGTTCCAATATAGATAATGGCTTTGATACTGCTGAGGAACGGTCTTCCAAGGATGGTGGATGGATCATACTCGTCTTCTCCCATGTCAATGACCTGAAAATTGTCTGAAGCTGAATGTATCTTGGTTGTAGGAGCATGGTTCCATGCAGGAGCTGATAAGTGACTGCGGCCATTATGTTGTCGTTAGATCCGGTGTCGTAGAGTGTCTTCTAAAATGAGTATCCATTTTTTGTGCATTCTATTCTTGGAACACCAGGGTCGTCCTTCTTGATCAAGAAAGGTGACTTGAGTCGACGATCTTGACCTCCTTGAGCTGCAGTGACCATCTTAGCTGACTCGGTCTACATTTGCTTGTTCCTGTTCCTCCTGTTGGTCCTCTTCCTTGGTTCATGTCGGGATTGCTCTGAAGTTTGTGTAGTCTTGTTCTTAAAGGAAAATCTCCTTCTTCCCCTTGATGTAGAGACTGATCTTGGCAGCATTAGCGTAGATGACACTTCTGGTGTTTAGGAATGGCCTCCCTAAGATGATGGGTGCCCTCTCCTCAGTGCCAGTCTCTATCACTACGAAGTTTGCGGGAGTGTACAAGGTACCAACTCGGACACAGAGGTTCTTCAATATTTCCTTTTGGGGAACTAAGTGTCTGATCTCCATTGTGTTTGTGCCCGTAGATCCCGGTTCTTCACTTGATGGAATCTGGGAGTTGTGAAACGCCTTCACGTTCTCAAAATGTATCCTGCTCATAGAGACAAGGCAGAGATCAAGTGCATGGGCCCTATTGGTGGAAAACACCAACAGAACCAAAAGTGTATTTGTTCTTCTCTAACCTTAAGCATAGTGAGCAAAACAAAGTTGATGGATCATGAGTGTAGCATTTAAAACATTTGTTAGATCAGATGGCTCAACCTAATGGAAAGATAATCTATCTATATTTATGTTTTGTTTATATCTTCCAAAGATTGAATGTACAATACTTTAGCTTATATGATTAGAGGATCACGAAGGTAGTACTAAGAACAAAGATTAAAGGACTAAACATGTTGAATTAATTAGATCGATTAATTTGGAGCTACAAATCATACATGTTTGTCTCTTTATTTTATGTGAACGCTAGAACCAAGGAGAAGCTTATAAAAGTGATAGTCAAGTACCTTAAAATGTTACCTTACTTGAAGAGTGACGGTACAGTATCACCTTGTGGAAGCTTTCTTTTCTTAGCGGTTGTGCATCGTGTTTGTGGCACTCTCCATGGATCATCTCTTTATGATGAATGAGCTACGTCCTTCTTGTGCAAATTGTTAAACTTCATGTGTCTCCTTTATCTCCAATGAGTTTGTATCTCAGGACTTCCCAGGTTGATATTGAAAGTTTGCCTGCAGGGGTTAGTCCAACAAAATATCTCATATCTACTATAGCAAACTATCGGCTCAAAAATCAACTAGACACCATGTCTAATTTGATTTAGAAGGGCATTTTAACCTAAGCACCATGCTTAATTTAAAATCCCTTGGAAGTAAGATCATCATTCCTAAACTAAGCACCATGCTTAATTAAGAGATAAATGAAGCTAATACTAAAGAAAATAAAGGTAGCATGAGAGCATTTATAGAGATCTACTTAAGTGGAGATGAAGTAGTGTAATTAGTATTTAACAAATTGAGCATGTCTCAAAGGTAAGGACAACCAATGTAGCAACATGGCAAAAGATATTTTTATGTAAAGTACTCCCCCAAGCTTGAATTTTGCAAAATTCAAGTTTGGATGAATTTAATTCAATGTCGCATGATGATTGGTTGGACATACCTTGTGCTTGTCATTCATCCGATCTTCTTGCTCCAATCCTGGAAAGGTTAGTGGAAAGAATACCCGAAGGAATATTTCTACAATTATCTTTATATGCTCAATACACAAGGCAATGTTGCAAATAATTAGAAGTTCATGTTATGATCTGATAAGTGCTTGTTTTAGGACACTAAGCTTGTCCTTGGGAAACCATCAAGTTATGTTGGTGAAGTGGTTTCCCCTCCAACACCTACCTATATCAAGATCAACTCAACGAGATCTGCAATATTTATTATAGACATATGCATCGACAACTGCCCTTTTAAAGTTTTTATAAATGAAGAGGAAGAGGGGGTTGGAGATCTCAAATGTGGTAAGGATGGAGAGACAAATTGATTGGGGAGATGTTTTATATGAGCAATGTCTTGGTAAGGTATTTATGAAATAACTTCCATGCTCACTGTTGTTTCTCTCATTCTCAAACTCCAAGGATGATTCTTCATGAATGCTTAAAATTCCTCTAGGATTGTCTCTCAAGTTTGTTTTATCTATCCATTCAATGGTGATAGCACATGGATTTTTAATGCCCTCTAGCCATTGATGTTGCTCTTCTCGATCCTCCTTCTTATGCATGGGATGTCTAGAGAGATTCATAGGATTATCGGGAGGTTCAAGAGAAAAGGCATAGTAGAAATTATTAAGCTCAAGGATGGGTTGGATAGCCAAATTATGGGATTGAAATGTTTGGAAATCGGCTATTAAAACTTCCTCTCCTTGTATGGGAGATGATTCCTTCTCTATCTCTAAGATTTTTCTATGAAGACTAGTGCAAGAAGGATGTCTACGAATGAAGACATACCTTCCTTTACTAATAGATAAAGAAAGAAAGACTCTACCAAAGGTTATATGATTAAGACCAATGTGAAAATATCTAGGAAAAACATGGTCTGGTAGGGCTAGGTCTAAACCAGAATTTATAGAAAGATTAAAAGATTCCCTAGGTGTAGCTAAAAGTGCATTATCTTTTTGATTAAAAGATAGGACCTCAGCTATAGAAAAGGGTTGGTTTTGACCTATTGCAATCAACTCCGGACACAGATCATAATTAGGGGCAGGACGTGTTGACTCCCATGGTCTATGGCTGGTTTCCGAAGGTGCAAAGAATTTAATAATTGGTATGGAATTTGAGTTATCCATAAAGATAAAAATAAAAAGATAAAAGAATAAAAGTATAAAAGTATAATACAAGATAATAGCAAGACTCAAAGTTATCTCAGCAAACCGTCTTTCTCCCCGGCAACGGCGCCAGAAATGCTTGTTGATATTTGGTAACGCAATAAGGAAATGATCCGCAAGCGCACGGATATCGGTGAGCATTTCACCCGGGAGATTTTCCAGAGTTATCGTATTTATATTTTTACCACTAGGAGAAAGGGTGCATCTGACTAACCATATCTATTGCTATTACCCCTTTAGGCTACAAAGAATGTCTCTCGATGTGAGCGATGTATAGAGAAGACTGCAACCGTAGTCTCGTTCTAACCTTGGTAAGGATGATCTACTGTTCTATTGGGGAGGCTCACAGAATCTAGACAACACAAAGGATGTTCGACCCGCACCTATAAACCTACCCGTCCTGCTAACGAGATGTGATCTGCAAAGGTAACTCGGAAATGTCACGTTCCTCGCTACTACCACGGTCCAGCTAGTCAGGGGATATCTATGAGTACCCTAGCCTAAACACCACGTTTATGCTAACAAGTGATTACTCTAATACTCAACCGGAAGAGGATTAAAGTAAACTCATAAAACAAGAACTTACTAGTATTAGAAGTTGAATTACTGAAGAATCTTAGAAGCAAGCCTCGGGTTAGGAGACTTGATCCCGTAGGTACAACTCGGAGTAGACACCGACAGGCCGGCCTTCCTCCGATCCACACCTCCACTCTATCTCTCTCAATCTAGTAGAAACTAAAAGATCTATTTCTACCTTACATTGGTTGCTAAGCCTAAAAAGAAATATTATTTAGAGAAGAGGTTTTCCTTCGAGGGCACCCCTCAATCTCTATGATAATTTCTTGTCTCCTCCAGGGGCCAGAGGGGGTCTCCTTATATAGTCCTCCCCTTCTATGCGCTTTTGGGTCGATAGGCAAGGTGGTACTATGTTATTCTGGATCCAATAGGTCGGTGGAACGTCGTGTGCGAAGAGAGTCCGGAACGGAGTCCAGAGGGGGGCGGGCGCCCAGGTCCTCAGGGCGGGCGCCCTGGGCCTGGCCCCTTTCGGGCTCCGCTTCCTTCCCGTGGCTTCTGGAGTCTTCTAGATGGTAGAAAATTGCGCGGTGGGTTGATATCTCTATGTAATCCTGACGTGTGGGCCTTTCTTCCTTATTTCCTGATAACCCCCTGCAGAAATAGACAAACACCAAAACTCATGGAATTCTGTCAGATAAAACCCTAAGTCTAGATGTTGATTTCATTTGGATCCTTTTCTTTGTTTATTTGATAATTAAATTTGATACTTAAGGACCGTCAACAATACAGAAGCTCATCTGTGCCATCTTAATAACTTCAAGGAAGCTAAAGCAATACTTCGACGGTCATCGGGTCCTGGTAACCACCAGTTTCCCTCTGGGGGACATTTTGTGCAACAAGGACACCCACGGTAGAATTGTGAAATGGGCAATGGAACTATGCCCATTCTCCCTGGATTTCCAGAGCCGCACTACCGTCAAGTCTCAGGCCCTGGTTGATTTCATCGCAGAATGGACGGATCTCAATGAGCCATCCGTTTCCGACACCCCCGACCACTGGTCGGTGTTCTTCGACGCATCCCTAAACATCAATGGCGCCAGCGCCGGGATACTCTTCGTGTCGCCTAACAAGGACAAACTACGCTACGTCCTTAGGATCCTCTTTCCGGCGTCGAACAACGTCGCCGAATACGAAGCATGCCTACATGGCATACGACTAGCCGTCGAACTGGGAGTCAAACGCCTCTACGTCCACGGCGACTCTACCTTAGTCATCAACCAACTCAACAAGGAATGGGACACAACCCACGAGAAGATGGACCTCTACTGCAAAGAAATCCGCAAATGGGAATCCAATTTCTACGGCATAGAGTACATCCACGTGGTCCGGGACAGGAACCAGGCAGCGTATGCGTTGTCAAAGTTAGGATCATCTCGGGCCTAGATCCCGTAGGGCGTTCTTGTTCAGGACATCCACGCGCTGAGTGTGGGCACAGACCTGGCTGACAAGCAACCCAACGAGGCGATGCTCGTAGACGACACCACTCCGGCGACCAGCAGCCGTGATTGGCGCACCCCCTTCATCAGATATATATCCGATGGATCGGGATTTCAAGACAAAATAGAGAACGAGCGCCTCATTCGACGGTCCAAAAATTACATATTGGTGGATGGCAAACTTATGCAAAAAATGCAAGTTCCGAAGTATTGCTCAAATGCATATCACAAGATGATGGCATCAAGCTCCTAGACGACATACACGCTGGGTCCTGCGGCAACCACGCGGCCTCCAGAACACTGGTCGGGAAGGCCTTCCGAGCAGGTCTTTACTAGCCAACTGCGGTCACCGATGCTGAGAAACTGGTCCGACATTGTGAAGGATGCCAGTTCTTCGCCAAGAGGACCCACGTGCCTGCTCACGAAATTCAAACTATTCTGTCGTCCTGGCCTTTTGCCTGTTGGGGTCTCGACATGATCGGGCCATTCAAGCCGGTCCCCCGACAACTTCAAGTTTGTCTTCGTACTAATTGACATATTCTCGAAGTGGATCGAATACATGCCACTGGTCAAAGCGACCTCCGAGAAGGCCGTGGAGTTCCTCAATCAAATCATACACAGATTCGGGATTCCCAATAGTATAATCACCGACCTGGGCACTCAGTTCACTGGCACTACATTCTGGGACTTCTGTGATGACAGGGGCATCGTCATAAAGTACATGTCAGTAGCTCACCCACGGGCCAATGGTCAAGTAGAGCGCACGAACGGAATGATTATCGATGCTTTAAAGAAAAGGTTGTACACCAAGAATGACAGAGCACCTGGACGATGGATGAAAGAGCTACCGGCCGTGGTCTGGGGTCTCCGAACACAGGCTAGCCGCAACACGGGTGTATCACCCTACTTCATCGTTTACGGCACCGAGGCAGTGCTCCCGTCCGACGTAACCTTTGGATCTCCAAGAGTCGAAAATTTTGACCAGTTTTCGACTGACATCACTAGGGAGCTTGAAATCAACTGCATGGAAGAAAGGCGCCTAATCTCATGCCTTCGAACAGCAAAGTATCTCGAGGCCATCAGGCGGTATCACAACAGGAACATCAAAGACCGTTCCTTTGTGGTCGGTGATCTGGTACTCAAGTGGAAAACAAGCCAGGAAGGAACGCACAAGTTATCCACACCTTGGGAAGGACCCTTTGTGGTCGCCGAAGTCACACGCCCTACATCTTATAGACTGGCATACCCAGACGGAACACGCGTGCCTAATTCCTGGCACATAGACAAACTGCGCCGTTTCTATCCATAAGTTCCAGTACCTTTTGTTTGTAAATTTCTTATGATTAGCAATAATAAAATTTTCTCTCTTCCGGCATATACTTTTTACACGCAGATTTTTTGACAAGTACAACAATCTCCATCTGGAACCAAGATCCTTAAGGATTATTAACCCAATTCAGTGATACATCACTCAGACAACATTACAGCGCTCACAACCATAGTTACGATAAATCAATCTTTATTACAAACTTTATATACAAAGTTTACAATACACACCCCTCTGGGCGGTCCCTAGTCTATTCCTACAGACTACTCTACAGGCCTACTGCTCGGGCTGATCACCCGCTCGGCCTTGCTGCCCAGTCGAAGGGGTCAGGGCCACCGGTGCCTGGCTGGTCGAGACCGCAGGCGTCGACCGCCCATCTCCGGCAATGGGCGCTCCCGACAACTCTCTGGCCGACCTATCTGACCCTGGCTGGTCGGGGGGAGTGGCCGTCCCGCAGAGGTTGATGTCGCCGATCACCGTCGACGACAGGTCAAGCAGACCCACACGAAGGTCGTCTGCCTCCTGCGGACCAACCTCCTTGGGATACCCCCTCTCCAGTCTGGACAGGTCGACCAGAGGATAGTGGGTGCGCACCATGCTGAGGACGTGCGCACCGGAGAATTCCCCGGCGTCCTTCACAAACTGCTGGAGCCAGTCCCACGCCCGTTGCGCCTTCTCGATCGGAGTCAGCTTCGGTGCGCGGGGCTGGTCCTCAAGGAGCTCGGGGCTGATCAAATCAAGCACCGGGGCCACTCCTTTCCAAAGCTTGATGCAGTTGGCCTTCCAGGAGTCCCGGTCCTTGATCAGCTCGTCGAGGTGCTTCTTGGTGTTCACTTTAAGCACTGGGAACCAAGCAGGAAGTTAGTGCGCACACAAGACAAGGAATGTCGAGCTAACAAATAAGAAGGGCATACGGTTCTTACCAGTCAACTCCCGACTCTTGTTGCTTAGCTCCTTGCCAGCTCAGCGCCCAGTCTCCAGCGCCCCGGCAAGCTCCTGGTCGAGCTCCTCCTTCTCTTGTCGGAGGCGTGCAACCTCCTCCTCCAAGTCTGCAAGAGCAATTTCTGGTCAACAAAAACAACTACGTGGCTACATACAGCTGCTCGGAATACATGACCGACCTCTCCTTTCCCAATCTTTGTCGGCCAACCGCCGATTGAGATCGAGCAGTCGCTCTTCCTGAGCACACATCTCGGCCGTCTTCTCCACGGCCTCCGACCGAAGCCGGTCCACCTCCGCGGACAGGGCCTTGTTCTCGGCCACAATCCCCTCGATCTGGTCGAAGCACCTTTTCCGGTACTTCACCGTTTTCATTGCGCCCTACAAGAAGAATACATACTGAATCCAGAGCCAACGTATATAAACTTTGAGCAGCGCAAAAAGACCACTTACCCTAACCTCGTCCACAAGCCGCTTCACTGTGCGCTCCACCCTCGCGGCCTCCTCCGTTTCCCCGAGCTCTTCATGACCAATAAAGTGGTCCCCACATTGGCGCCACACGTAAACGTGCTGGCGACCATCTTGGGGATGATCTTGGATCTCCTCCACTTCGTCGTCGGAGGCTGTACGGGTCTCCTCGCCCTCCGCACTACCCCCGGCCGTGGTCGCAGGCATCACTGGACCCTGATGTAGGCCAGGGGAGTCTACTGGTGAAGAGGCCCCTGCTCGGGCGGGGTTGGGACTCTCCCTTCTTCAGCCGGCGGGGGAGTCGAAGCTCTATTTTCTTCCACCACAACGTTGCTCGGGGGAGCCGTCCTTGCAGCCTCTCCATCCCTCGTAGGGGTTCCCGCTCTGGCCCTTTCCGAGGCTGGGTGCTCTTCGGCAGTCTCAGCCGCGTTCACCGCCGTGGGCTGCTCCTCGGCACGCTCCTGGGTGGCCTGCGGCGTGGCATCTTCGACGACAACCACGGGCTCGGCCGTTCCCCGGCCAGCAATGTTGTCAGGGTCAACGTCCGACGCCGCACTAACAAAAATGCGACATTTAACCAACGTCAGAAGTAGCAGCAACAAAACACAAAATATATTGAAGTACGAGAGTAAGATTGAAGAACTTATAGATCGGAGCGCCTGTGCGTCGCGGTGAAGAACCTCCTCCTGGTCCTACCTGTCGGTGCCTCCGCCCTCGTCTCTACGACATGCGTCGGCTCGACGTGTGGGGCAGGAGGGTCGCTGGCCATCTGACCAGTAGTGACCGGCGCAACGTCCGGACGACTGCGCGGCCTCTGGACCAAAGAAGGCACGGCCTCCTCCTCCTCGTCGTCGTCATCAGTGATCCTGCGAGCCGACGGCGCTTCGGCGCTTGGCTGCTCTCCGCCGGCAGCGCCTCTGCAGGGGACGGATCCACCGCTAGCGGTCTTTTCCCAGCTACCCTGTCCTCGGTGGTCGGGGCGGGGCGGTTCTGCTCCTCCTCGCTGCTGGTGTACTGAAGACACCGAGCAGCATCGCCCTCCGGCAGGTCCACCCCTACAGGATTCTCCATACCAGGTGCCAGTGACACATACACTGCGCACCGGTCAACGTCTCCAATCTGCAGAAGAACCGAAGACAAGTCAACAACCGAGAGAACAAGTACTCAAAAAGTAATATTAGTCAGTAACATTACCTTAGGATTTGGTCGTCCCAGCTTGAAGGCGTGCATCCGATCACTGCTTCGAACGAAGTTGTCGTCTGTAAAGTTGAACAAATCGTTCATCAGCTGCTGCACTTCCGCCTTCTCCAGACCATCGGGACTCATTCTGGTCGGGTCCTGGCTCCTTGCGTACTCGTATGCCGAGTGTACCCTCCTCTAGCAGGGCATCACCCGACGACAAATAAAGTTACCGACCACTCCTGGCCCGTCTAAGCGAGACCAGTCAATCAGTTTCATCAGGTCTTCCACCTAACCAGCAAACGCCGGGCGGTCTGTCCAGCTGACCCTCTTCTCGGGAATGTAGCCCACATCGCAGAACGTGGAGCTGCCCGGCTCTTCCCTGACATAGAACCACTTCTTGTACCATTCGGTGAGGGAAGTGTTCCATGGGCAGTTGAGGTACCGGTTCTTCATCCCGTCACGCAGATTGAGGTATACTCCACCTGCAATCTTGGAGCCTCCAACTGCTCCTTTCTTCCTCAGACAAAAAAGGTAGCAAAAAAGGTCGAAGTGCGGCTCTATTCCAACATAGGCCTCACACAGATGAATAAAGGTGGAGATAAGAAGAATGGAGTTCGGGTGCAGATTGCAGATCCCGATCTCATAGTAAAGAAGAAGACCCTGAAGGAAAGGGTGGACAGGAATCCCAAAGCACCTCTTGAAAAAATCTTCAAAAACCATGATCTCACCGGCACGAGGGTCGGGGTAGCTTTCCCCTTCCGGCGCTCTCCAGCCGCCGAGCTCCTGGTTGTGAAGTAGCCCCATTCCGACGAGGTCGTTGAGGGACCTAGTGGTGCTCCGGGACTTCTTCCACTCCTTCGCCATCAGCTCAGCCCTTTTCTTCGAGTCACTCTTCGCCATTGATGCTGCGGGAACGACTGCGAGCTGGATGAACAAGGATGGAGGTTGCAGAGGCAAGAATGGGAAGAACAGGAGGCTTGAAGGCAAAGGCAGGGTAAAAGATTACGGGCGTGGTGTTGAGTCTTTATAGGCAATGGCTCCACCTCTTCCACTTCCCGTATTCTTGGGAAGTGAGCGGGCCCAGCGGCGGATGCGGTGTTTCGGTTTTCAATAATTACCGGCCGTTAATGTGGTGGCTTTTCAGTACAATTGATGATTTCCTTTTCTTGAACCACGCAAAGAGCGGCTGCACAGTTACCCGACGTACCTTTTCACACAGCCGTCTGACAATACGCCAGGATGCCTTGTCACATCACGCATTAATGTGGCAAGATGCTCTTTCCAAAAGAACAAGCAGAATTGGTGGAGGACTATGTATGACATTCCTGGGGACTGCACCGACCACCGAGCACTACAAGCTCGGGGGCTGGTCGACCAGTCTACCAGTTTGGAGACCTGGGGACTGCACCGACCACCGAGCACTACAAACTCGGGGACTGGTCGACCAGTCTACCAGTTTGGAGACGTGGAGACTGCACCGACCACTGAGCACTACAAACTCGGGGACCGGTCGACCAGTCTACCAGTTTGGAGACCTGGGGACTGCACCGACTAATCTGAGTACTATATGCTCGGGGACTGGTCGACCAGTTTACTAGTTTGAGAGTTTGGGGATTGTACTGATCACATAGTGTCATATGCTCGGGGACTAGTAAATTCAATTTTTTAGACCTTGCTACAAAGCTCATACTTCGTCTTCCAGCAAGCTCAGGGACTACATCGATACGATGCATCTGGCGACGCATCTCAGATTTGGAATTTCTATGAAGACTTTTTTGACCCTGGTACCACGTGCCTACGTCACCTACTACCAGGCTCGGGGACTAAGTGGGCACACTTCACCTTGCGGTGAATTTGGTTACTTTTTGAACGACTGTACTTTTTATAAAAGTAAAGTGGGCACACTTCATCGACAAAAGAAATATTTTTTCTCAAGCGCACCATGCATTCTTCGAACAACCTGCTTCTTCGATGGCAATGTTGGTCAACTATCTTTTGAGTTGGTCAAAATACTGTTGCAACTGTTTGGGCGACTTTCATGCTAATCGAAGATGTAAGCCTCGCTGATCGAAGAAGCTCGAGACGGCGTGTTACATCACAATACACGGTGCTCGGGGACTAGCTGTGGGGGTATAAACCCCTAAACCCTTACGGCTAGACTTGGGCCAGGAGGCTTGGCCCATCACGAAGACGGTCCGAGGCTTGATCCAACTGCTCGGAGTTTCGTGCAAGGAAACAAGACGTGAAGATCAGGCCGGATTCTAGTCGGTTAGAATAGGAATTGATATCATGCTATCTATGGCAATTGTAACCAACTAGGATTAGTTTCCAGATCTGTAACCCTGCCCTCCGGACTATATAAGGAGAGGCAAGGGACCCCCTAGGACACATTATTCTGTCAACACAATCCAATACAATCAGACGCAGGACGTAGGTATTACGCCCACACGGCGGCCGAACCTAGATAAAAACCGCGTTTATGTCTTGCGTCACCATCGAGTTCGTAGCTTGCGCATCGTCTACCGATAAACTACTACTGTGGGTATACCCCAAGGTAGACTGCCGACCAGCTTTCGTCGACACCGACGCCCTAGATGGCTTGGTGCAAGTGAGGTGTTGACCTCATGATTGGAGATTGTTTCGAGCCTCACCAAGTGATTTGTGAGGGGTTCTTGAGCCTTCCCCGTGGGAGACCGCAATTGGCTACTCTAGTGGATTGCTCGTGGCTTGGAGGATCCCCATGTTGTGAGTGGATGTGCGGCACCCACTGATGGTTTGGCTTTGGATTGCCAATTAGCTCGTGATCCATCAAGTGGGTGTATCGCCACAACGAGGACTAGCTTGCTGGGAAGCAAGTGAACCTCGGTAAAAAATCTTGTGTCATCTCTTGCCGAGGACTCTCTTGTGATTGTGAGTGATAGGTTGGATATATCTCTACTCTACAACGTTGGTATAACAATCACTCTCTACTCCTTTACTTACTTGTTTTTCTTGCTAGTTGTTTAGCTTGTTTAGTTTAGTCTTCTTGTTTAGGAGCGTAGCAAGTTTGTAGTTGTGCTTTCTTGTTGTAACTTGTGTTTAGCTTTCTTGCTAGACTTGTGTAGGTGGCTTGCATAGCTTAGTTGTGCTAGTGCTAGAATAACTTCGCCTTTTGTTTTACTAATCAACTTGTTTAGTTGAAGTTTGTAGAAATTTTAAATAGGCTATTCACCCCCCTCTAGCCATTTGGACCTTTCAAGTGGTATCAAAGCCGAGGCACCGTTTATTTGAGGCTTAACAACCTACAGTGAAGAAATGGCTCTTAGTTTGCATATCAACAACACCAAGAAGGCACCTTATTTTGATGGCACCAATTATGCTTATTGGAAGGTCAAGATGACTGCCCATCTCAAGTCAATCAATAGAGAAGTTTGGAAGGTGACCGAAACAAAGTTTGAGGTTGCAAATGAGAATGCACCTACACCGGTTGAAGAAAAGAAGCTTCAATGCAATGACATTGCAATAAGTGCTCTTCATGAAGCTCTTGATGATAAGACCTTTGAGCAAATCAAGAATATTGAGATTGCTCATGATGCATGGGCAAAACTAGAAGAAACATTTAAGGGCACCAAGGGAACCAAGACCTCCAAGGCATATGTCCTAAAAGAGAACTTCTCAAGCTTCAAGATGCAACAAGATGAAAGTGTGCCGGAGATGTTTCACCGGTTGCAAGTTATTGTGAATGAAGGCACTTGGGGAAGAAGTGAAGGATAGTCAATTCTCTATGAAGTTCTTGAGAAGCTTACCCAAGAGATTTGACACTTTGATCACCGTGCTAGTCAAGACAACACTTAGTGAATCAACTCCCCAACAAGTGTTCCAAGAAGTGATGACCGATGATGCTTATAGAGAAGATGATGAGAAGGATGAGTTGATCAAGAAGAAGAAGAAGGATGGTGATAAGAAGGATGATGAGAAGAAGAAAAGTGTGGCATTCAAGGCCTCCTCATCCAAGGGCAAAGCCAAGATAGAGTCATCAAGTGAAGAAGAAGCAAGCACTTGTGATAGTGATGAAGATGAGGAGATGGCTCTTCTTGTCAAAAGATTTGGCAAGTTTATGAAGAAGAAGGGCTATCGGGCAAGAAGGAAGAAGAGCTCCTCCAAGAAGAATGACCATTCCATGAGGTGCTTTAGATGCCATAGCAAGGATCATCTCATCGCCAAGTGTCCTTATGATAGTGATGATGAAGATGCTATCAAGAAGGAAAGAAAGAAGCAAAAGAAGAAGCAAGAAAAGAAGGAAAGCTCAAACAAGAAGAAGGGTGATGCCCATGTTGCAACTTGGGATAGTGATGACTCCTCAAGTGATGAGGAGAGCACCAAGAAGAAGGCGCATGCTAGCATTGCCATTCAAGGAAAAAGCTCCATCTTCGACACTCCAACATGCTTCATGGCTAAGGCCACTAAGGTATCATCTGATGATGAGAGTGACCATGCTAGTGATAGTGATAGTGATGACGATGAACCAACTAAAGATGAACTAATCACTATGCTAGAAGATTGCACTCATCACTATAAAGAAACTAGAAAGGAGTGCAAGGCCTTGCTTAAGGATAAGAAAACCCTTGAGCAAGAACTTGATGAGCTTAGGGCATCTTATAAGAGTCTAAAGGAAGACCATAAGAAGCTTCAAAAGGCTCACATTAAGCTTGAATAAGCTCATTCCTCTCTAGTTAACAAGTGTAAAAATGAGCCAACTAAAATTGAAAAAGCTCAAACTTGCAACATAGGCATAACATGTGATATCTTGAGTAAGCCTATTGTTATTGCTTCTACTAACCCTTCATGTAGCACATCTACATCATCCTCATCTAGTGGTGATGGTTTCACTTGTGACACAACACTAAAAGTTGAGAATGAAATTCTCAAGAAGGAGGTGAAAGAGCTCAATCACACCTTAGCCAAGGCTTATGGTGGTGAGGACCGCTTGCTTATGTGCTTGGGTAGCCAAAGAGCTTCTCTCTATAAAGAGGGATTGGGCTATAACCCCAAGAAAGGCAAAGCCGCCTTTGCTCCTCACAAGACTAGTTTTGTGAAGAACAATGGCCGGTATTGCAAAGCTTGCAAGCAAGTTGGTCACTTAGAGCAAAAATGCATGAACAAGAAACCCAAAGCCAATGTATCCTCAATTAAGCTAAATTCTTTCTATGTGCTTACCAAGGATACAAAAGGTGTTCATGCTAAGTTCATTGGTGCACCATGGATGGGCTCAAAGAAGAAATCCCTATGGGTACCAAAAAGCTTAGTTGCTAACCTTGGAGGACCCAATCAAGTTTGGGTACCTAAAAAGAATTGATCTTGTCTTGTAGGTCAATTACAAAGCCGGAGGAAGGCATTGGGTGCTTGATAGTGGGTGCACTCAACATATGACCGGAGAATCTTGTATGTTCAAATCAATTGATACAAATCAAAATGGTGGCTTTGATTCAATTACCTTCGGCAACAACAAGAAAGGCAAGGTCAAGGGGCTTGGTAAAATTGCTATCTCAAATGACATGAGCATATCAAATGTGTTGCTAGTTGAGAGCCTTGATTTCAACCTCTTGTCAATTGCACAGCTTTGTGACCTTGGTTTCAAGTGCATCTTTGGTAGTGATGATGTTGAGGTGGTTAGTGTTGATGGATCAAACTTGATATTCAAAGGATTTAGGCATGGTAGCTTATACTTGGTTGATTTCAATGATAGTGACACTCAATTGACATCTTGCCCAATTAGAAAATCAAGTTTGGGTTGGTTGTGGCATAGAAGGCTTGGTCATGTTGGAATGAAACAATTGAACAAACTATTGAGGCATGACTTAGTTAGATGCTAGAAGGATGTCACCTTTGAGAAGGATAAACCATGTAGTGCTTGTCAAGCCGGAAAGCAAGTTGGAAATGCACATCCTAAGAAAAGTGAAATGAGCACATCAAATGCATTTGAGCTATTGCACATGGATTTATTTGGGCCAACAACATATACTAGCATTGGTGGCAAAAAGTATGGATTTGTGATAGTAGATGACTACACTAGATACACTTGGGTGTTCTTCCTCTATGACAAGAGTGATGTTTGTGATCTATTCAAGTCTTTTGTCAAGAGGGTGCAAAATGAGTTTGAAACCACTATCAAGAAGATTAGAAGTGACAATGGTAGTGAATTTAAGAACACAAGAATTGAGGAATTGTGTGATGATCTTGGCATTGGACATCAATTCTCTCCAACATACACTCCTCAATCTAATGGTGTAGTTGAAAGAAAGAATAGAACCTTGATTGACATGGCTAGATCAATGCTTAGTGAATACAATGTTAGTCATTCATTTTGGAGTGAAGCTATCAACATGGCTTGCTATTGTAGCAACCGTCTCTATTGCCATGGGAAGCTTGGGAAGACACCATATGAGCTATTGAATGGAAGAAAGCCCAACATTGCATACTTTAGAGTGTTTGGTTGTAAATGCTACATTTTCAAGAAAGGCACAAGATTGAGCAAGTTTGAGAAGAAATGTGATGAAGGGTTCTTACTTGGTTATTCCACCACAAGCAAGGCATATAGAGTTTGGAACTTGGCAAGTGGCACATTGGAAGAAGTACATGATGTTGAGTTTGATGAAACCGAAGGATCTCAAAGTGAAGCTCAAAATCTTGATGATGTGAGAGGAGATCAATTGGCAAATGCAATGAAGAACATGGATGTTGGTGACATAAGGCCAAGGCAAGTTGATGATGATAATGACATTCACATGATCAATCAAGAAGTGCAAATTGATACAAATCAAGCTAGTACTAGTGGCTCTCATGATGATGATCAAAATCAAAATCAAGCAAGTGGAAGCAATCAACTCCCAATACTCCAACCTACAAGCATAGCAAGGGATCATCCATTAGATCAAGTCATTGGTGGTATTCAAAGTGGTGTACAAACAAGATCAAGGCTAGCATCCTTTTGTGAGCACTATTCTTTTGTCTCATTTAAAGAACCAAAGAGAATAGAAGATGCATTGAAGGATTTCGATTGGGTAAATGCCATGCATGAAGAATTGAACAACTTCACAAGAAATCAAGTGTGGGAGCTTGTTGAGAGGCCAAGGAACTATAATGTGATTGGTACCAAGTGGGTCTTTAGAAACAAGCAAGATCAAGATGGTGTAGTTGTGAGAAACAAAGCAAGATTAGTAGCACAAGGTTTCAGTCAAGTTGAAGGTCTTGACTTTGGAGAAACTTATGCACCGGTTGCAAGATTGGAGCCAATTAGAATATTATTAGCCTATGCTTGTGCCCACAATATCAAGCTCTATCAAATGGATGTGAAGAGTGCATTTCTCAATGGATACATAAATGAATTGGTTTATGTTGAACAACCTCCCGGTTTTGAAGATGACAAGAAACCCAACTGTTGATATTTGGTAACGCAATTAGAAAATGATCCGCAAGTGCACGGATATCGGTGAGCATTTCACCCGGGAGGTTATCCAGAGTTATCGTATTTATATTTTTACCACTGGGAGAAAGGGTGCATCTGACTAACCAAATCTATTGCTACTATCCCTTTAGGCTTGTTGACGGTCCTTAATGCTCACATTTAACCATCAACTAATCATGGAAAAGGATCTAAATGGAACCAACACCTAGACTTAGGGTTTTATCTGACAGAATTCTACAAGTTTTGGTGTTTGTCTATTTCTGCAGGGGGTTATCAGGAAATACGGAAGAAAGGCCCACACGTCGGGTTTACATAGAGATATTAACGTGCCGCGCAATTTTCTATCATCTAGAAGACTCCAGAAGCCACGAGCCCGAAGCGGAGGCCGAGAGGACACAGGGACAGGGCGCCCGCCCTCCTTTCCTGGGCGCCCGCCCTCAGCCAGAGTCCAATCAGGACTCTCTTTCGGGATATTGCTCCACCAACCTAAAGGATCAACAATAACCGTTCAATCAATGTTGGTTTGATCCGACAGCCCAGATTCACTTGAAGGGACTATAAAACCAGACCCCCTGGCCCCTGGAGATCATACCTCTTCTACAGAATCAAAGCTAGGGTTTCAATTCTTCATCCAAGTAGAGAGGATCCCTCTAGTTCTTCTAGTTCTACCTCTAGTTCATCTAGATCTAGTTCTAGTTCATCTAGTTCTAGTTCTAGTTCCTCTAGTTCTAGTTCTAGTTAGTTCTAGTTGTAATCTAGAAAATAGGGAGAGAGAAGAGGAGAGCGGAGGAGGAGCCGGATCTGTCGGATCTTCCTCAACATTGTACTTTTGTAGCAACTGGTTCGTTCTTCATCGTTCTCCAGGTTCTTCAATTCATAACTCCTGAGTTCTCTAATTACTTTTATTTACATTCAAGTTATTTATTGGATTCCCGCTTGCATCAAGTGCTCTAATCTTTGAAACATTAGAGTAGTAATTAATAGATTAGACGTGGTGTTTAGTCTTGCAATTACCTGGAATTGCACCCAATCCTGCGGATTGTTGTGGTAGCCTTAGGGTAGTGACAGCCCTAACGGTCGACGTATTCCACCACGTTCGGATCGGTGTTTGTAGGACCGTAGTCAGACCTTCCTAGCCCCCTTCTCATCTCTTTCTGTGGTTAGTGCTCTGATGTCCCGATATAGATAATCTTGAAGTAATTCTTGATTCTTAGATCAACTAGAGAACTCTCAGGAAACTTCCTCTCTTCCCACCAAAAAATAATTATATAGTTATCCTTGGGCGATCTTGGATCTTAATTAGTACATTCACGTTCTCTGTGGAAAATCGATACTCTGGAATACTCCCGGGTGAAAGCTACATCGGTATCCGTGCGCTTGCGGATTTTTCTGTTTGCGTTTAAAATACCCAACAAGCTTTCTGGCGCCGTTGCCGGGGAACGATAGCTGTGCTAGTTTCGAACCAAGTCGTCCGTGTATCCTTTTTCTTTTCTTTTTTTTACCACACTCACCTTATCATTTTCACCACACCACATGGGTTTCACTCTAAGCATTAATGAGCATGGAATTTATTTCATAGCCACTTCATTTACTCCATGCTCATATGCAACATCTTCACAATCCATTGGTCTCTCCAACATCACCACATTCGAGATCTCCAACCCCCTCTTCCTTTCTATTTATAAAAACTTTAAAAGGGCGGTTGTCGATGCATATGTCTATATGAAATATTGCATATCTCATTGAGTTGATCTTGATATAGGTCAGCGTTGGAGGGGAAACCACTTCACTGACATAAATTAATGGTTTCCCAAGGACAAGCTTAGTGTCCTAAAATAAGCACTGATCAGATCGTAACATAAGCTTTTAATTATTTGCAACACTACCTTGTGTATTGAGCATATAAGGATAATTGTAAAAAAAAAATCCTTCGGGTATTCTTGTCACTAACCTTTCTAGGATTGGAGCAAGAAGATCGGATGAATGACAAGCACAAGGTATGTACAACCAATCATCATACAACATTGAATTAAATTCATCCAAACTTGAATTTTGCAAAATTCAAGCTTGGGGGAGTACTTTATATAAAAACATCATTTGCCATGTTGCTATGTTGGTTGTCCCTACCTTTGAGACATGCTCAATTTGTTAAATAGTAATCACACTACTTCATCTCCACTTGAGTAGATCTCTATAAAAGCCATCACGCTACCTTTGTTTATCCTAGTAAGTGTTAGTTTGGAAGTACTGTACATACTTCTATTGGTTTTTAAATTAAGCATGGTGCTTAGGTTAATCAAGCCTTCCTTAATCTAATTAGACATGGAGTCTAGTTTGGTTATTGAACTAAAAACTGCTTGTGTAGACATTGGTATATTTTGTTGGACTAACCCCTGTAGGAAAACTTTCAATATCGACCTGGGAAGTCCTGAGACAAACTCACATTGGAGACAAAGAGAGACACACATGAAGTTTAACAATTTACACAAGGAAGGCATAGCTCACAAGAGATGATCCATGGAGGGTGCCACAAACACAATGCACAACCGCTAAGAGAGGAAAGCTTCCACAAGGTGATACTGTACCATCACTCTTCAAGTAAGGTAACATCTTAAGGTACTTGACTATCACTTTTATAAGCTTCTCCTTGGTTTTGGCGTTCACATGAATAAAGAGACAAACATGTATGATTTACAACTCCAGATTAACCAACCCAATAGATTCAACATGTTTAGTCCTTCCACCTGTGTGATCCCACACTCCTAATCTTATGAACTAAAATGTTGCACACTCAATCTTTGGAAGATATATTTTATAAAAAAACAACATAAATATAGATAGATTATCTTTCCATTAGATTGAGTGATTTGATCTGACAAATGTTTTAAATGCTACACTCATGATCTTATTATCCATCAACTTTGTCTTGCTCACTATGCTTAAGGTTAGAGAGAATAAATACACTTTTGGTTTTGTTGGTGTTTTACACCAACAGGGCCCATGCACTTGATCTCTGCCTTGTCTCTATGAGCAGGTACACTTCGAGCAAAATATGAAGGACTTTTATAACTCCCAGACTCCACCAAGTGAAGAACCTAGATCTACGAGCACAAACACACTGGAGATACTGGACACTCAGGCAATCACTGCCCTGAGATGCTTGAGGACATAACTACTAGAGTAACCCTGTTGTGGAAGTAATTACTGACCTTCTGCCGGTCAAGAAATACAATCCAGGACGTCCCGTCATCCCGATTTCCATCGGCATGGTGGACTTCCTAGAAGCACTCTGCAACTTTGGCTCCAGCGTCAACATTATGCTCCGGGTACTCTATGAAAAATTCTTTACACATCCTTTATTAGAAACAGCCATGTGTTTGCAGCTTGGAGATCGTACGCTTAGTTTCCCAAAGAGAATATTGAAGAACCTCTACATCTGAGTTGGTACCTTATACGCTCCAGCAGACTTCGTGGTGATAGAGACTGGTAGTGATGAGAGGGCACCCATCATTCTAGGGAGGCCATTCCTGAACACCTCGGGAGCTATCATCTACGCTAGTGCTGCAAAGATCAGTTTCTACATCAAGGGAAGGAAGGAGATGTTTTCCTTCAAGAATAAGACTATACAAATCTCAGAGCAATCCCGACATGAACCAAGGAAGAGGACCAACAGGAGGAATAGGAACAAGCAAATGTGTACCGAGTCAGCTAAGATGGTCACTGCAGCTCAAGGAGGTCAAGATCATCAACTCAAGTCACCTTTCTTGATCAAGAAGGACGACCCTGGTGTTCCAAGCATTGAGTGCACAATCAACGGATATTCTTTTTAGAAGACACTCTACGACACCAGATCAGGCATCAACATAAAGGCTGCAGTCACCTATCAGCTCCTATTCGGAACTATGCCCCTAAAACCGACATATATTCAGCTCCAGATGGCAGATCAGACATTCCGAAAGGTTGAAGACAAGTATGATCCACCCATCATTCATAGGAGACCGTTCCTCAGCACCGTTAAAGCAATCATCTACATTGGAACTGGAGAAGTCCACATGCATTTCCCCTCTGAGAAGGTACGGCGCTATTTTACTGACCCTAACTATATAGTTGAAGACTCTAAGCAGGTCAGGACAAGAAGAAGACAATGCAACCGCAACCAGAGGAGGCAGATCGTCAAGGACGGATGGGCAGACTACGAAGGAGAAGTAGTAAGGTCTGAAGACATATAACTTGAATAGAACTGTCCTGAGGAGACCATAGCACCGAGTCAGGTGTGGCGAGAGAAGATAGTTATACACAAAGAGCAGGCGCCACCGGAACCACCGACTACGTCATCCAGCGAATCCCAGGACAACTGAGAAAACAGAGAGTCCCGTTCGGAGGACGTAAAAACACCGAACGCCTTGCCAAGAGGTAAACTTGGTAGTTATCCATTTCCTTTCAATTATTTAAAATAGTTTGCTTAGTTAATCAGGTTCATATCATCTTGAAAAGAAAATAAAAATATTAAAAAAATAGTAAGCCCTATGTGAGTATGCTCATGGCATAAAACCCATAAGTACATTCACTGTGGTGGCATAAAAATAAAATAAATATATTTATGCGCTATAAAAATGAGAATATAAAAATAAATTCATGATCCTACTAAAGAGTGTAATATTTATTGAGGAGGCTCAACATGATAAAGGCTAGATATTTATGCTAACACTTAACTAGTTCCACAAAGCTTTGTTGTCTATTTGAGCTCCACAGAATTCAAGAATCAAAGAAGACTAGCTGACGGAGGACATCCTAATCACTGTCAGGGTGCTGCTAACATTCAAATACACCTCCGCCACTTGCTAGCTATATCAGAAGAGATTACGTCAAAATCCAGCTTGGGGGAGAGCACCTCCATTTATCCAGCTAAGTGTTCTACTCATCTTTATATTTTACTCAAATAATAAAAAGATGCATAATCATAAAAACCCAAATAAAGATTTTATGCTCATATATATCTTTGCTTAGTTTGCTAAATAAATAAATAAATAAAGTTTGCTATAAACTCTCATAATAAGCTCTCACATAGAAATGATGAATAGTTGCTCTGCCATGACTAGTTCTTAAAATTGAAATCTCTCTCAAGTTTAGGCCTAACTGTTATTAATTAAGTTTTGCTCTAAACCTGAACTTGTGGGGAGAGTACTTGATCTAAAGTCTAAGTCATTAACGGATACGATATGGGAAGGTTGAGCTGCTGTTTATGTGTTCCTAGAGATGCTAGAATTCTGGAGAATTTTTATCTTTGAAAATCTTTAAAATAACACATGATGAGTTCCTGTATGATGAGAGTTTAAATTCCTACCACAGCCATATATACATGCTTGTTAGACTTTGAGCCACACATTTACTTTTTACTGCTTATGAGCATTGAGTGTGGTCAAGCTGTGTAGACCCTTAGGAGCTTGTCATATGGTTAAAATCAAGATTCACTTGCACGTTCACTCATACATGCTGCTTCTACTCCGGAAGTACGCATCCACATATATCCATCCATTTCCATCTCCAGAACCACCCAAAAATATTCTACTCCTAATCCGGGAGAGAATAGCCAAAAACATTCTCCTATTTCTGTTTTCCCCTGTGAAATAAATGCTCAAGTTATCTTGATTACTACCACTTGCTATATTATTTTAGGAAATGAGTGCTCTAAAAAAAGAGAGAGAAGAAAAAAGAAAAAAGATACGAGGAAATAAAAAGGGGCAAGTGCCCGGAACCTCGCAAGAAAAAAAAAGTGAGACGAGAGGTAAAAATGGACAAGTGTCCGACAGTAGAATTAGGGGTACAAGATACCCACCTGAGAGGAAAGAAAAAGAAAATACAGAGCATCTCATTCTCCCCAAAAGTTTCAAAAAAGCAAGGAAGGTATGTATCCCCTCAAAAGAGCAAAAGTAGAATTAGACTTTCACCATTGTTATCACCATCATTATCATGCATCATTCATTCGCCACACATGCACATCTTGATTTGACTTATTGACTTGTTTCTCTGGATCCATGGTTTGACTATGCAATAAATGTCTTGTAAGTATGTATTAGCGGTCTCCCACCTATGAGCTCCAGATATCAAAAGCCTTATTAGAGTAGGGTGAGAGAGAAGGCAATGCCACTATGCCTTATACCACAAATACCACATACTTTGAGAGAAGGCATATACCAATACTGCCTTGGTAAGGATCCAGAAATACCACAAAAGAGAGACTAGAGAGAGTCATACAAGGAATCTCTAAGTTTTATTTGAAAATCTGCAAAAACTCCAGAGCTATAGTTAATCGAAGAACAAGAGACATGGCGCTTGACTAGACTGTTCTATCTTTTAACTACTCAAGACAGAAGTGACGGTTACAAGTCCCATGGTGAAAGGTAAATGAGTAAGTTTAAATCTTAACAGTTTACCCTAACCCAGAGATGAGATCTTGTTTAAATGCATGTGTATCTTTAAGGCATGAAACCACTGCAGAAACTCTTGAGTCCATCTTTGCTCAGGGACAAGCAAAGGTTAAGCTTGGGGGAGCTTGTTGACGGTCCTTAATGCTCACATTTAACCATCAACTAATCATGGAAAAGGATCTAAATGGAACCAACACCTAGACTTAGGGTTTTATCTGACAGAATTCCACAAGTTTTGGTGTTTGTCTATTTCTGCAGGGGGGTTATCAGGAAATACGGAAGAAAGGCCCACACGTCGGGTTTACATAGAGATATTAACGTGCCGCGCAATTTTCTATCATCTAGAAGACTCCAGAAGCCACGGGACCGAAGCGGAGGCCGAGAGGACACAGGGACAGGGCGCCCGCCCTCCTTTCCTGGGCGCCCGCCCTCAGCCAGAGTCCAATCAGGACTCTCTTTCGGGATATTGCTCCACCGACCTAAAGGATCAACAATAACCGTTCAATCAATGTCGGTTTGATCCGACGGCCCAGATTCACTTGAAGGGACTATAAAACCAGACCCCCTGGCCCCTGGAGATCATACCTCTTCTACAGAATCAAAGCTAGGGTTTCAATTCTTCATCCAAGTAGAGAGGATCCCTCTAGTTCTTCTAGTTCTACCTCTAGTTCATCTAGATCTAGTTCTAGTTCTAGTTCCTCTAGTTCTAGTTCTAGTTAGTTCTAGTTGTAATCTAGAAAATAGGGAGAGAGAAGAGGAGAGCGGAGGAGGAGCCGGATCTGTCGGATCTTCCTCAACATTGTACTTTTGTAGCAACTGGTTCGTTCTTCATCGTTCTCCAGGTTCTTCAATTCATAACTCCTGAGTTCTCTAATTACTTTTATTTACATTCAAGTTATTTATTGGATTCTCGCTTGCATCAAGTGCTCTAATCTTTGAAACATTAGAGTAGTAATTAATAGATTAGACGTGGTGTTTAGTCTTGCAATTACCTGGAATTGCACCCAATCCTGCGGATTGTTGTGGTAGCCTTAGGGTAGTGACAGCCCTAACGGTCGACGTATTCCACCACGTTCGGATCGGTGTTTGTAGGACCGTAGTCAGACCTTCCTAGCCCCCTTCTCATCTCTTTCTGTGGTTAGTGCTCTGATGTCCCGATATAGATAATCTTGAAGTAATTCTTGATTCTTAGATCAACTAGAGAACTCTCAGGAAACTTCCTCTCTTCCCACCAAAAAATAATTATATAGTTATCCTTGGGCGATCTTGGATCTTAATTAGTACATTCACGTTCTCTATGGAAAATCGATACTCTGGAATACTCCCGGGTGAAAGCTACATCGGTATCCGTGCGCTTGCGGATTTTTCTGTTTGCGTTTAAAATACCCAACAAGGCTACAAAGAATGTTTCTCGATGTGAGCGATATATAGAGAAGACTGCAACCGTAGTCTCATTCTAACCTTAATAAGGATGATCTACTGTTCTATTGGGGAGGCTCACGGAATCTAGACAACACAAAGGATGTTCGACCGGCACCTATAAACCTACCCGTCCTGCTAACAAGATATGGGATACAAAGGTAACTCGAAAATGTCACGTTCCTCGCTAATACCACGGTCCAGCTAGTCAGGGGATATCTATGAGTACCCTAGCCTAAACACCATGTTTACGCTAACAAGTGATTACTCTAATACTCAACCGGAAGAAGATTAAAGTAAACTCATAAACCAAAGAACAATAAAACAAGAACTTACTAGTATTAGAAGTCGAATTACTGAAGAATCTTAGAAGCAAGCCTCGGGTTAGGAGACTTGATCCCGCAGGTACAACTCGGAGTAGACACCGACAGGCCGGCCTTCTTCCGATCTACACCTCCACTCTATCTCTCTCAATCTAGTAGAAACTAGAAGATCTATTTCTACTTACATTGGTTGCTAAGCCTAAAAAGAAATATTATTTAGAGAAGAGGTTTTCCTTCGAGGGCACCCCTCAATCTCTATGATAATTTCTTGTCTTCTCCAGGGGCCAGGGGGGTCTCCTTATATAGTCCTCCTCCTCTATGCGTTTTTGGTTCAGCAGGCGATGTGGTACTAAACTTTCCACCATATCTCATTAAAATGCACATAGGCCTTAATGGACCAAAATCTGATTTGGGCCCAATTAATCCCGCAGCTCTTTTATATGGAGTCCTTCTTTTATTAAGACTATCTCCAACAATCCTCACCCAAAATACAAGACCTATTTGTCCTTTGGGTAGCGCTACAGGTAAAAGGTTCCATACCTATTTTTAGTCTTCTCCAACAACAAGACCTAAAAGACAACACTCTCTGCAAATGGGTCTCGAGGAGAGAGGATACCCAAATTTGGGTTATGCCTCTCCTGATACCCAAAGTGGGTCTTCTGTATGGGTCCTCTGTTGGAGGCTATAGGTATTGTGTTGGAGACCCATTTTGGGTTTGGGTTCCCAAATGGCTCTCCTGTTGGAGATAGCCTAATATCTTTTGATTCCGAACTCCAAATATAGCAAATAATATATGCATTTCGATCAGCTCGATGAGATCTTTGCAATGGTGTACTCCATTCTGTGATTGGTGGAAATACCTAGGCGGGCGCCCAAGGGGAGAGGGCGGGCGCCCTGCCCCCGGGCCCGTTTGCCTTCTCGTTCGTTCCCGTGGCTTCTGGAGTCTTCTAGATGATAGAAAATTGTGCGGCACATTAATATCTCTATGTAATCCCGACGTGTGGGCCTTTCTTCCATATTTCCTGATAACCCCCTGTAGAAATAAACAAACACCAAAACTCGTAGAATTCTGACAGATAAAACCCTAAGTCTAGGTGTTGGTTGCATTAGGATCCTTTTCTTTATTTATTTAATAAGTAATTTGATACTTAAGGACCGTCAACAAACTCCCCCAAACTTACCTTTTGCTCGTCCCTGAGCAAGTATGGACTCAAGAGTTTCTGCAGTGGTTTCATGCCTTAAAAGTACACACGCATTCAAGCAAGATCTCATCTCTGAGTTAGAATAAACTGTTAAGACTTAAAACTTACTCATTTTACCTTTCACCATGGGGCCTGTAACCGTCACTTGTGTCTTGAGCAGTTAAAAGATAGAACGGTCAAGTCAAGCGCCATGTCTCTTATTCTTGATCAGCTATAGCTCTGGAGTTTTTGTAGATTTTCAAATAAAACTTAGAGATTCCTTATATGATTCTCTCAAATCTCTCTTTTGTGGTATTTCTGGATCCTTACCAAGGCAGTAATGGTATATGCCTTCTCTCTCACCCTACTCTAATAAGGTTCTGATATCTGGAGCTCATAGGTAGGAGATAGCTAATACATACTTACAAGACATTTATTGCATAATCAAACCATGGATCTAGAAGAAGAAGTCAATAAGTCAAATCAATATGTGCATGTGTGGCGAGTGAATGGTATATGGTGATGATGGTGATAACAATGGTGAAAGTCTAATTCTACTTTTGCTCTTTTAAGGGGATACATACCTTTCTTGCACTTTGAAGCTTTTTGGGGAGAATGAGATGCTCTATATTTTCTTTTTCTTTCCTCTCAGGTGGGTATCTTGTACCCCTAATTCTACTGTCGGACACTTGTCCATTTTTACCTCTCGTCTCACTTTTTCTTTTCTTCGAGGTTCCGGGCACTTGCCCCTTTTTATTTACTCGTATTATTTTTTTTCTTTTTCTTTTTTTTAGAGCACTCATCTCCTGAAAGAATGTAGCAAGTGGTAGTAACCAAAATAACTGGAGCATTTATTTCACAGGGAATAATAGGGATAGGAAAATGTTTTTGGCTATTCTCTCCCGGATTAGGAGTAGAATAATTTTGGGTGAATCTGGAGATGGAAATGAGTGGATATATGTGGATGGTACTTCCGGAGTAGAAGTAGCATGTATGAGTGAACGTGCAAGTGAATCTTGATTTTAACCACATGACAAGCTCCTAAGGGTCTACACAGCTTGACCACACTCAATGCTCATAAGCAGTAAAAAGTAAATGTGTGGCTCAAAGTCTAATAAGCATGTATCTATGGTTGTGGTAGGATTTTAAACTCTCATCATAGAGGAACTCATCATGTGATATTTTAAAGATTTTTCAAAGATAAAATTCTCCAGAATTCTAGCATCTCTAGGAACAGATAAACAGCAGCTTAACCTTCCCATATCATATCCGTTAACAACTTAGACTTTAGATCAAGTACTCTTCCCATAAGTTCAGGTTTAGAGCAGGTTTAAATTATAACAGTTATGCCTAAACTTGAGAGAGATTTCAATTTTGACAACTAGGTACATGGCAAAGCAACTATTTATCATTTCCATGTGAGAGCTTATCATGAGGGTTGATTTTGACAACTAGGTACATGGCAAAGCAACTATTGATAGCAAACTTTATTTATTTCCATGTGAACGATATGTATATAAAAGCACAAAATCTTTATTTGGGTTTTCATGATTATGCATCTTTTATTATTTGAGTAAAGTATAAACGCAAGTAGAAACACTTAGCTGGATAAATGGGGGTGCTCTCCCCCAAGCTAGATTTTGACGTAATTTCTTCTGATGTAGCTAGCAGGTGGCAGAGGTGTATTTGAAAGTCAGCAGCATTCTGACAGCGATTAGAATGTCCTCCGTCTGCTAGTCTTCTTGATTCTTAAATTCTGTAGAGCTCAAATAGACAACAAAGCTTTGTGGAACTGGTTAAGTGTTAGCATAAATATCTAGCCTTTATCATATTGAGCCTCCTCAATAAATATTACTTATTTAGCAGGATTATGCATTTATTATTTTTATATTTTTTATTGTAAGATGAAAACTTATTTATTTTATTTTTATGCCACCACAGTGAATGTACTTATGGGTTTTATGCCATGAGCATACTCACATGGGGCTTACTATTGTTTTAACATTTTTATTTTTATTTTTTTTTCAAGATAGCATGAACCTGATTAACTAAGCAAACTATTGAATGGAAAAGGATAACTACCAAGTTTACCTCTTGGCAAGGCGTTCGGTGTTTTTAAGTCCTCCGAACGGGACTCCTTGTGTTTTCAGTCGTCCTGGGATTCGCTAGGTGGCGTAGTCGGTGATTCCGGCGGCGCCTCTTCTTCGTGTATAACTATCTTCTCTCTCCACACCTAACTCGGTGCTACGATCTCCTCAGGACAGTTATGTTCAAGTGGTATGTCTTCAGTCCTTATCACTTCTCCTTCGTAGTCTACCCATCCGTCCTTGATGATTTGCCTCCTATGGTTGCGGTTGCGTTGTCTTCTTCTTGTCCTGACCTGCTTAGAGTCTTCAACTATATAGTTAGGGTCAGTAAAACAGCGGCATACCTTCTCAGAGGAGAAGTGTATGTGGACTTCTCCGGTTCCAATATAGATGATGGCTTTGATAGTGCTGAGGAACTGTCTTCCAAGGATGGTGGGTGGATCATACTCGTCTTCTCCCATGTCAATGACCTGAAAATCATCTATAGCTGAATGTATATTGGTTGTAGGGGCATGGTTTCAAGCAGGAGCTGATAAGTGACTATGGCCATTATGTTGACGTCAGATCCGGTGTCGTAGAGTGTCTTCTGAAAAGAGTATCTGTTGATTGTGCACTCAATGCTTAGAACACCAGGGTCGTCCTTCTTGATCAAGAAAGGTGACTTGAGTCGACGATCTTGACCTCCTTGAACTGCAGTGACCATCTTAGCTGACTCGGTCCACATTTGCTTGTTCCTATTCCTCCTGTTGGTCCTCTTCCTTGGTTCATGTCGGGGTTGCTCTGAAGTTTGTGTAGTCTTGTTCTTGAAGGAAAGTCTCCTTCTTCCCCTTGATGTAGAGACTGATCTTGGTAGCATTAGCGTAGATGACAGCTCTAGTGTTTAGGAATGGCCTCCCTAAGATGATGGGTGCCCTCTCCTCAGTACCAGTCTCTATCACCATGAAGTCTGCTAGAGCATACAAGGTACCAACTCGGACGCAGAGGTTCTTCAATATTTCCTTTGGGAAACTGAGTGTCTGATCTGCAACCCTGGGCATAATGTTGACGCTGGAGCCAAAGTCGCAGAGTGCTTCTGGGAAGTCCACCATGCCGATGGAGATCGGGATGACGGGGCATCCTAGATCACCTCTCTGAGTAATTAGACCTCTGTTGATTCCAACCTTGATGTTGTTGAGGACGGTTGTAGTAATAGTTGTTATTGTTGTTGATGTAGTTCACGTCCTCAAGCATCTCAGGGCAGTGATTGCCTGAGCGTCCAGTATCTCCAGTGTGTTTGTGCTCGTAGATCCTAGTTCTTCACTTGGTGGAATCTGAGAGTTGTAAAACTCCTTCATATTATGCTCGAAGTGTTCCTGCTCATAGAGACAAGGTAGAGATCAAGTGCATGGGCCCTGTTGGTGGAAAACACCAACAGAACCAAAAGTGTATTTGTTCTTCTCTAACCTTAAGCATAGTGAGCAAGACAAAGTTGATGGATCATGAGTGTAGCATTTGTCAGATCAGATGGCTCAACCTAATGGAAAGATAATCTATCTATATTTATGTTTTTTTCATATCTTCCAAAGATTGCATGTGCAATACTTTAGCTTATATGATTAGGAGTGTGGGGTCACGAAGGTAGTACTAAGAACAAAGATTAAAGGACTAAACATGTTGAATTAATTGAGTTGGTTAATTTGGAGTTATAAATCATACATGTTTGTCTCTTTATTTATGTGAATGCCAAAACCAAGGAGGAGCTTATAAAAGTGTTAGTCAAGTACCTTAAGATGGTACCTTACTTGAAGAGTGATGGTACAGTATCACCTTGTGGAAGCTTTCCTTTCTTAGCGGTTGTGCATCGTGTTTGTGGCACCCTCCATGAATCATCTCTTATGAGCTACGTCTTTCTTGTGCAAATTGTTAAACTTCATGTGTCACTTTCTTCATCTCCAATGAGTTTGCATCTCAGGACTTTCCAGGTTGATATTGAAAGTTTTCCTACAGGGGTTAGTCCAACAAAATATACCAATATCTACTCAAGCAGTTTTTAGTTCAGTAACCAAACTAGACTCCATGTCTAATCAGATTAAGGAAGGCTATTTAACCTAAGCACCACGCTTAATTTAAATGTCATTGGAAGTGTGTCCAGTACTTCCAAACTAACACTTACTAGGATAAACAAAGGTAGCATGATGGCTTTTATAGAGATCTACTCAAGTGGAGATGAAGTAGTGTGATTAGTATTTAACAAATTGAGCATGTCTCAAAGGTAAGGACAACCAACATAGCAACATGGCAAAGGATGTTTTATGTAAAGTACTCCCCCAAGCTTGAATTTTGCAAAATTCAAGATTGGATGAATTTAATTTAATGTTGCATGATGATTGGTTGGGCATACCTTGCGCTTGTCATTCATCCGATCTTCTTGCTCCAATCCTAGAAAGGTTAGTGGCAAGAATACCCGAAGGAATATTTCTACAATTATCTTTATATGCTCAATACACAAGGCAATGTTGCAAATAATTAGAAGTGCTTGTTTTAGGACACTAAGCTTGTCCTTGGGGAACCATCAATTAACTCAACGAGATCTGCAATATTTATTATAGACATATGCATCGACAACCGCCCTTTTAAAGTTTTTATAAATAGAAAAGAAGAGGGGGTTGGAGATCTCAAATGTGGTAAGGATGGAGAGACAAAATGATTGGAGAGATGTTTTATATGAGCAAGGACTGGGTGAGGTATTTATGAAATAACTTCCATGCTCACTGTTGTTTCTCTCATTCTCAAACTCCAAGGATGATTCTTCATGAATGTTTAAAATTCCTCTAGGATTGTCTCTCAAGTTTGTTTTATCTATCCATTCAATGGTGATAGCACATGGATTTTTAATGCCCTCTAGCCATTGATGTTGCTCTTCTCGATCCTCCTTCTTATGCATGGGATGTCTAGAGAGATTCATATGATTATCGGGAGGTTTAAGAGAAAGAGCATAGTAGAATTTATTAAGCTTAAGGAAGGTGTGGATAGCCGAATTATGGGTTTGAAATGTTTGGAAATTGGCTATTGAAACTTCCTTTCCTTGTCTGGGAGATGATTCCTTCTCTATTTCTAAGATTTTTCTATGAAGACTAGTACAAGAAGGATGTCCACGAATGAAGACATACCTTCCTTTACTAATAGATAAAGAAAGAAGGACTCTAGAAAAGGTTATATGATTAAGACCAATGTGAAAATATTTAGGAAAAACATGGTCTTGTAGGGCTAGGTCTAAACCAGAATTTATAAAAAGATTAAAAGATTCCCTAGGTGTAGCTAAAAGTGCATTATCTTCTTGATTAAAAGATAGGACCTCGGCTATAGAAAAGGGTTGGTTTTGACCTATTGCAATCAACTCCGGACACAGATCATAATTAGGGGCAGGACGTGTTGACTCCCATGGTCTATGGCTGGTCTCCGAAGGTGCAAAGAATTCAATAATAGGTATGAAATTTAAGTTATCCATAAAGATAAAAAGATAAAAGAATAAAAGTATAAAAGTATAATACAAGATAATAGCAAGACTCAAAGTTATCTCAGCAAACTGTCTTTCTCCCCGGCAACGGCGCCAGAAATGCTTGTTGATATTTGGTAACGAAATTAGAAAATGATCCGCAAGCGCACGGATATCGGTGAGCATTTCACCCGGAAGGTTATCCAGAGTTATCGTATTTATATTTTTTACCACTGGGAGAAAGGGTGCATCTGACTAACCAAATCTATTGCTACTATCCCTTTAGGCTACAAAGAATGTTTCTCGATGTCAGTGATATATAGAGAAGACTGCAACCGTAGTCTCGTTCTAACCTTAATAAGGATGATCTACTGTTCTATTGGGGAGGCTCACGGAATCTAGACAACACAAAGGATGTTCGACCCGCACCTATAAACCTACCCGTCCTGCTAACGAGATATGGGATACAAAGGTAACTCGGAAATGTCACGTTCCTCGCTACTACCACGGTCCAGCTAGTCAGGGGATATCTATGAGTACCCTAGCCTAAACACCACGTTTACGCTAACAAGTGATTACTCTAATACTCAACCGGAAGAGGATTAAAGTAAACTCATAAACCAATGAACAATAAAACAAGAACTTACTAGTATTAGAAGTCGAATTACTGAAGAATCTTAGAAGCAAGCCTCGGGTTAGGAGACTTGATCCCGCAGGTACAACTCGGAGTAGACACCGACAGGCCGGCCTTCTTCCGATCTACACCTCCACTCTATCTCTCTCAATCTAGTAGAAACTAGAAGATCTATTTCTACTTACATTGGTTGCTAAGCCTAAAAAGAAATATTATTTAGAGAAGAGGTTTTCCTTCGAGGGCACCCCTCAATCTCTATGATAATTTCTTGTCTTCTCCAGGGGCCAGGGGGGTCTCCTTATATAGTCCTCCTCCTCTATGCGTTTTTGGTTCAGCAGGCGATGTGGTACTAAACTTTCCACCATATCTCATTAAAATGCACATAGGCCTTAATGGACCAAAATCTGATTTGGGCCCAATTAATCCCGCAGCTCTTTTATATGGAGTCCTTCTTTTATTAATATCTTTTGATTCCGAACTCCAAATATAGCAAATAATATATGCATTTCGATCAGCTCGACGAGATCTTTGCAATGGTGTACTCCATTCTGTGATTGGTGGAAATACCTGGGCGGGCGCCCAAGGGGAGAGGGCGGGCGCCCTGCCCCCGGGCCCGTTTGCCTTCTCGTTCGTTCCCGTGGCTTCTGGAGTCTTCTAGATGATAGAAAATTGTGCGGCACATTAATATCTCTATGTAATCCCGACATGTGGGCCTTTCTTCCATATTTCCTGATAACCCCCTGCAGAAATAGACAAACACCAAAACTCGTGGAATTCTGTCAGATAAAACCCTAAGTCTGGGTGTTGGTTGCATTAGGATCCTTTTCTTTATTTATTTGATAATTAAATTTGATACTTAAGGACCATCAACACCAACCATGTTTACAAGCTCAAGAAGGCATTATACGGTTTGAAGCAAGCACCTAGAGCATGGTATGAGAGGTTGAGAGATTTTCTTCTCTCTAAAGGGTTCAAGATGGGAAAGGTTGACACTACCCTCTTCACCAAGAAGCTAGGCAATGACTTGTTTGTATTGCAAATCTATGTTGATGATATTATATTTGGATCAACCAATCAAGACTTTTGTGAAGAATTTTGAAAGATGATGGCAAATGAGTTTGAGATGTCCATGATAGGAGAGCTTAGTTACTTCCTTGGACTCCAAATCAAGCAAATGAAGAATGGCACTTTTGTAAGTCAAGGAAAGTACATCAAAGACCTGATCAAGAAGTTTGGGTTGCAAGAAGCTAAGCCAATGAGCACACCTATGGGTACAAATGATCAATTAGGTAGTGATGCAAGTGGCAACATGGTAGATCAAAAGCTATATCGGTCTATGATTGGAAGTTTACTCTATGTCACCGCATCTAGGCCGGATGTAATGTTTAGTGTGTGCAAATGTGCAAGATACCAAGCTTCACCTAGAGAAAGTCACTTGAAAGCAACCAAAAGAATTTTGAGGGATCTCAAGGGCACTCATGATGTTGGATTATGGTATCCCAAGGGGTCTAACTTTGAGTTGATTGGATATTCGGACTTCGACTATGGTGGATGCAAGATTGATAGAATGAGCACAAGTGGCACTTGTCAATTGCTAGGAAGGTCTCTAGTTTCATGGTCATCAAAGAAACAAAATAGTGTTGCATTATCAACCGCCGAGGCTGAGTACATTAGTGCCGGTAGTTGTTGTGCACAATTACTTTGGATGAAAGCTACCTTAAATGACTTTGGAATCAAATTCAAGAATGTGCCTTTGCTATGTGACAATGAGAGTGCAATCAAGATGACACAAAATCCGGTTCAACATTCAAGAACCAAGCACATTGACATAAGGCACCATTTCATAAGGGACCATCAACAAAAGGGTGATATTAGCATTGAAAGCATTGGCACCGAAGATCAACTAGCCGACATCTTCACAAAGCCACTTGATGAGAAGAGATTTTGCAAGTTGAGGAATGAATTGAATATACTTGACTTCTCCAACTTGAGATGAGTACACCCCCACATTTCTATATGACATGCCTCTCCTCCAACAAAGCAAGGTAATGATGGTTGACATAGTATTCATACTTTGCTAAGGACATGTTTAGAACATATAGACATGTTTGCATGACAATAGGCTCATTCATGAAAATCAAAAGGATTTGATGTATGTATGGTACCACTATTGTTTCTATGATTGATTGATCTAGTGGTAGCATATGACATGTTTGTGAGCTTGCAAGCCTAGTGTTGAATCTAGAATATGAGCTTATGATGTGTAATTCAACATAGTCAAGATAACCCTTATACTTCATGAGGTGTGATAAAGCTTGTCCTTGGATCAAACCGAATTACATGTTCTAGGCAAGTGATCTAGATTGAACCATAATTTGACCCTCACATTGATTGACTTAATTCTCATTAAAAAATTTGAACCTTTGTGGTCATTGATAACAAAGGGGGAGAGAAACAAAGATAAGTTGTAAAGGGGGAGAAAAGTGCTTAAGGGGGAGAGAAAACTTTTGAAAATAGAAAGGGATAAATTAAAACTTGAGCACACAAATAGGGGGAGCAAGCTCATGAACCATTTGTTGCATTTGTATGTGCACTAACATAATGAGGTGTTGCATTACAAGTTTAAATTCACTACTCTTGTTTGATTGATGATTGCTAGAAGTAAAACTTGAATGATGCTTTGAATTCTAGTATAGAGTTTTTATTTTCATGTGGTATCTAAACATATAATGTGATCTCACGAGGTATCTTGAGTTTTTGATGTATGTCTAGCTACATTGGTGCTAAGGATGGTATATTGGCAACTCCGATTGGTATCACGCTTCAAAGGTCCATTCTATATACCTTAGCATCATTTTGGTGGTAATAAATCTCCCAAAATTCCAATTCATGCATATGTGCAAACTTGAACCAAACTCATGGAAGCACATATGTAGGGGGAGCTAGTACTACCAAAATCGAAATTGAAATGTTTGTCCAACCTTGTCTCATGATTAAAATGCTTTGAACAAGCAATTCAAGTTCATTATGATTTCATTTCATATCTTTGTGATGGTTGACAATTGGCTACCGGACATGCAAAGTGGCGCGCATTTGCTGGAAGACACTTTTTCATGTAACACTCACCACCAAAACAGTTGCCATTTGTAAACCATAAGGCCAATGGCTATGAAATTTTAACAGCAACAAGATATGATAGTTATCTACAAATCATCTAATACTCACTTCCATAGAAAATCTCGTTAAGGACATGAAATCATGTCCACCAGCAACATTAACAGCCATGATTTGCTGGTGGACATGATTTCGTGTCCTTAACGAGATTTTCTATGGAAGTGAGTATTAGATGATTTGTAGATAACTATCGTATCTTGTTGCTGTTAAAATTTTATAGCCGTTGGCCTTATGGTTTACAAATGGCAATTGTTTTGGTGGTGAGTGTTACATGAAAAAGTGTCTTCTAGCAATGGTCACCACTTTGCATGTCCGGTAGCCAATTTAACCTTACCAAAAAGGGGGAGATTGAAAGCCCAAGTTTGGTTTTGGTAATTAATGACACCAAGTTGCTAATGCTTTGTTTTCAAGTGATTTGAGTTAGGCATAGCAACACATTTGAAGAAGGAGCAACGTGACATGAGTGGTGGACACATGGTCATAAAGAGAGAAGGCATGAAGTGGAGATCATGGTGATGGACAAGGAGTAAAGTGATCAAGGCAAAGGTATAAACATAGGATTTTGATTTTGCCGGTCTAAGATGAGTAGAGAAGTGATTGACCGGATTTAGGATAGATAGCCGTACTATAAAAAGGGGAAATCTTTAATTGCAATGGTTATCTAGTGCCACTAAGTGTGAGCCTCATTTGCATATACCTAGAGCTTAGTGACGTGGTGAGTTGCATGAGAAAGCCTATAAAAATGTTTGTGAAATGCTAACACACATGCACATGGTGGTGTACACTTGGTGGTGTTGGCACATTTGCAAAGGAGAAGGTGTTGGAGTTGATTTTGATCAACTTGGTGAAGAGAGAGAGGTGTTTCGGTGTTCTTCGGACATTAGGATGGCTCTTGGTTTGAGACTTGGATCAAGTATCCATATGGATTGTATAGCCATCTGAGTAAGCTTTACAAAATGTCCAAGATCATCGAATTCGGAGTTCGGAGCTAAAAGTTAGCAACCTAACAAGGTTTGAGATGGTGTTGAGAATGCAGGACCGAAAGTTCCGGTGGAACTTCCGGTGGGACATCCGGTGCCTGACCAGAAGTTCCGGTCAGCCTGACAGGAAGTTCCGGTTGGGCTGTGAGAGATGCGCTCACGTTTGAGAAAACACTTCCGATGTCTGACCGGAAGTTCCGGTCCATGAATGGAAGTCCGCATAAGAGCCTTTGCGCATGGCCTTGCATGTCAGGATTCACTTCCGGTCTCTGACCAAAAGTTCCGGTGGAACTTCCGGTGGGTCCTAGTCTCTCACAACGGTCAGATCTGCTTGGCCACAACGGTCAGATCTGCTTGGATCGAGGCTCCAATGGTCAGATCTGGTCGGACCGGAAGTTCCGGTCCCAGGCACCGGAACTTCCGGTGCCACACTGTAAATACTCGTTTCCTTTGTTTCTAACCGGGTACTTCACATAGAACACATTTTCTGACTTCCGGTGGCTCTTCCAAAGAGTAGAGAAAGCTCTCCCCTCCTCCTCTCTCACTCCCTAAGCTTTGTGCTCCATTCAAGTGAGAGATTGAGCTCTAGTGATAGATCTGAGAGCTTCAAGAGCATCTCTTCCCTCTCCTCTCCATCCCCATAGCTTGGTGCTCTTTGGTGAGAGGATTTGCGAAACCCTAGTGTTGTGCATTTGTGATTTCATTCTTGTGGCACTAGGTGGTGATTGCAAGTGTGGATTTCTTGTTACTCTTGGGTGTTTCCCGACGCCCTAGACGGCTTGGTGCAAGGGAGGTGTTGAGCTCGTGATTGGAGATTGTTTCAAGCCTCACCAAGTGATTTGTGAGGGGTTCTTGAGCCTTCCCCGCGGGAGACCGCAATTGGCTACTCTAGTGGATTGCTCGTGGCTTGGAGGATCCCCATCTTGTGAGTGGATGTGCGGCACCCGCTGAGGGTTTGGCTTTGGATTGCCAATTAGCTCGTGATCCACCAAGTGGGTGTATCGCCACAACGAGGACTAGCTTGTCGGGAAGCAAGTGAAAGTCGGTAAAAAATCTTGTGTCATCTCTTGCCGAGGACTCTCTTGTGATTGTGAGTGATTGGTTGGATATATCTCTACTCTACAACATTGGTATAACAATCACTCTCCACTCCTTTACTTACTTGTTTTTCTAGCTAGTTGTTTAGCTTGTTTAGTTTAGTCTTCTTGTTTAGGAGCATAGCAAGTTTGTAGTTGTGCTTTCTTGTTGTAACTTGTGTTTAGCTTTCTTGCTAGACTTGTGTAGGTGGCTTGCATAGCTTAGTTGTGCTAGTGCTAGAATAGCTTCGCCTTTTGTTTTACTAATCAACTTGTCTAGTTGAAGTTTGTAGAAATTTTAAATAAGCTATTCACCCCCCCACTAGCCATTTGGACCTTTCAGCCTCCTTGAGTCTTCTAGAGTATTCTTGAGTTACTAACGGGTTCTTCTCTCTATGTAAATTTGATATGTGGACCTCCTTTTGTTCTTATTCTGATAACCCCCTATAGAAATAGACAATCACCAAAACTCATAGAATTCTGTTAGTGATAACCCCTATAGCTAGATGATATTCTGATTTTAGTCCTTTCTCATGCTTTATTGACAGTTGAAAAGAGGATTTATCTACCGTCAACAATAGCCTTCTAGGGTACTTGAACTCTCTCCAGTGCATTTACTATAGGTATATGAGATCTTGTCACTCTTTTATGATCAGTGAAATCATCTGGCATCTCATTTGCAAGACCATGCAAATGTATAATTCTCTGAACTTCTAGATTAGATTCACTGGTGCGTCGGTCTAAGAATTGCATCCTAGATGCATTCCACTTAATTTCTCGACATTCTTCTCGATGTCTATCTCCTCCTAATGCTAGGAAATTGTCTTCATCGAAAATACAATAAGTGTACTGTTGGGTATTTTAAACGCAAACAGAAAAATCCGCAAGCGCACGGATACCGATGTAGCTTTCACCCGGGAGTATTCCAGAGTATCGATTTTCCACAGGGAACGTGAGTGTACTAATTAAGATTCAAGATCGCCCAAGGATAACTATATAATTATTTTTTGGTGCGAAGAGAGGAAGTTTCGTGAGAGTTCTCTAGTTGATCTAAGAATCAAGAATTACTTCAAGATTATCTATTTCGGGACATCAAAACACTAACCACAGAAAGAGATGAGAAGGGGGCTAGGAAGCTCTGACTATGGTCCTACAAACACCGATCCGAACGAGGTGGAATACGTCGACCGTCAGGGCTGTCACTACCCTAGGGCTACCACAACAATCCGCAGGATTGGGTGCAATTCTAGGTAATTGCAAGACTAAACACCGCGTCTAATCTATTAATTACTACTCTAGCGTTATAAAGACTAGAGCACTTGATGCAAGTGGGAATCCAATAAATAACTTGAATGTAAATAAAAGTAATTAAAGAACTTAGGAATTATGAATTGAAGAACCTAGAGAACGATGAAGAACGAACCGGTTGCTGCAAAAGTACAATGTTGAGGAAGATCCGACAGATCCGGCTCCTCCTCCTCCGCTCTCCTCTTCTCTCTCCCTATTTTCTAGATTACAACTAGAACTAACTAGAACTAGAACTAGAAGAACTAGAACTAGAACTAGATGAACTAGAACTAGAACTAGATGAACTAGAGGGATCCTCTCTACTTGGATGAAGAATTGAAACCCTAACTTTGATTCTGTAGAAGAGGTATGATCTCCAGGGGCCAGGGGGGCTTGCTTATATAGTCTTTTCAGATGAATCTAGGCCGTCGGTTCAAACCGACATTAATCGCATGGTTTTCCTTGATCCTTTAGGTCGGTGGAGCGTGATCCGCGAAACGTGTCCTGATTGGACTCTGGAAGTGGGTGGGCGCCCAACAGAGTAGGGCGGGCGCCCTATCCCTGAGCCCTCTTGGCTTTCCGTTCATTCCCGTGGCTTCTGGAGTCTTCTAGATGATAGAAAATTGTGTGGCACGTTAATATCTCTATGTAAACCCGACGTGTGGGCCTTTCCTCCATATTTCCTGATAACCCCCTGCAGAAATAGACAAACACCAAAACTCGTGGAATTCTGTCAGATAAAACCCTAAGTTTGAGTGTTAGTTGCATTTGGATCCTTTTCCATGATTAGTTGATGGTTTAATGTGAGCATTAAGGACCGTCAACAAGCTCCCCAAAGCTTAACCTTTGCTCGTCCCTGAGCAAAGATGGACTCAAGAGTTTCTACAGTGGTTTCATACCTTAAAAATACACATGCCTTTAAGCAAGATCTCATCTCTGGGTTAGGATAAACTGTTCAGATTTAAACTTACTCATATTACCTTCCACCATGGGGCTTGCAACCTTCACTTGTGTCTTGAGCAGTTAAAAGATAGAATGGTCAAGTCAAGCGCCATGTCTCTTGTTCTTCGATTAACTATAGCTCTGGAGTTTTTGCAGATTTTCAAATAAAACTCAGAGATTCCTTGTATGACTCTCTCTAGTCTCTCTTTTGTGGTATTTCTGGATCCTTACCAAGGCAGTAATGGTGTATGCCTTCTCTCAAAGTATATGGTATTTGTAATATAAGGCATAATGACATTGCCTTCTCTCTCATCCTACTCTAATAAGGCTTTGATATCTGGAGCTCATAGGTGGGAGACAGCTAATACATACTTACAAGACATTTATTGCATAGTCAAACCATGGATCCAGAGAAACAAGTCAATAAGTCAAATCAAGATGTGCATGTGTGGCGAATAAATGGTGTATGGTGATGATGGTGATAACAATGGTGGAAGTCTAATTCTACTTGTGCTCTTTTGAGGGGATACATACCTTTCTTGCTCTTTTGAAACATTTTGGGGAGAATGAGATGCTCTATATTTTCTTTTTCTTTTCTCTCAAGCGGGTATCTTGTACCCCTAATTCTACTGTCGGACACTTGTCCATTTTTACCTCTCGTCTCACTTTTTTTCTTTTCTTTCGAGGTTCCGAGCACTTGCCCCTTTTTATTTCCTTGTATCTTTTTTTCTCTTTTTTTAGTGCACTCATCTCTTGAAATAATGTAGCAAGTGGTAGTAACCAAGATAACTTGAGCATTTATTTCATAGGGGAAAACAGAAATGTTTTTGGCTATTCTCTCCCGGATTAGGAGTAGAATAATTTTGGGTGAATCTCGAGATGGAAATGGGTGGATATATGTGGATGCGTACTTCCGAAGTAGAAGCAGCATGTATTAGTGAATGTGCAAGTGAATCTTGATTTAACCACATGACAAGCTCCTAAGGGTCTACACAGCTTGACCACACTCAATGCTCATAAGCAGTAAAAAGTAAATGTATGATTCATAGTCTATTAAGCATGTATATATGGCTGTGGTAGGAATTTAAACTCTCATTATACAGGAACTCATCATGCAACATTTTAAAGATTTTCAAAGATAAAATTCTCCAGAATTCTAGCATCTCAAGGAACAGATAAATAGCGGCTCAACCTTCCCATATCGTATCCGTTAACGACTTAGACTTTAGATCAAGTACTCTTCTCACAAGTTCAGGTTTAGAGCAAATCTTAATTAATAACAGTCATGGCTAAACTTGAGAGAGATTTCAATTTTGAGAATTAGTCATGGCAGAGCAACTATTCATCATTTCCATGTGAGAGCTTATCATGAGGGTTCATAGCAAACTTTATTTATTTATTTATTTATTTAGCAAACTAAGCAAAGATATATATATATAAGCACAAAATCTTTATTTGGGTTTATATGATTATGCATCTTTTTATTATTAGAGTAAAGTATAAACATGAGTAGAACACTTAGCTGGATAAATCGGGGTGCTCTCCCCCAAGCTGGATTTTGACGGATTTTCTTCTGATGTAGCTAGTAGGTGGTGGAGGTGTATTTGAATGTCAGCAGCACCCTGACAGCGATTAAGATGTCCTCCGTCTGCTAGTCTTCTTTGATCCTTGAATTCTGTGGAGCTCAAATAGACAACAAAGCTTTGTGGGACTCTTGGCAAGGCGTTCGGTATTTTTAAGTCCTCTGAATGGGACTCTCCGTTTCCTCAGTCGTCCTGGGATTCGCTCATCCTGGGATTCGCTGGATGGCGTAGTCGGTGGTTCCGGCAGCGCCTCCTCTTCGTGTATAATTATCTTCTTTATCCACACCTCACTCGGTGCTACGGTCTCCTCAGGACAGTTCTGTTCAAGCTGTATGTCTTCAGACCTTACTACTTCTCCTTCGTAGTCTGCCCATCCGTCCTTGATGATTTGCCTTCTCAGGTTGCGGTTGCGTCGTCTTCTTCTTGTCCTGACCTGCATAGAGTCTTCAACTATATAGTTAAGGTCAGTAAAATAGCGGCGTACCTTTTCAGAGAGGAAGTGCATGTGGACTTCTCCGGTTCCAATGTAGATGATTACTTTAACGATGCTGAGGAACTGTCTCCCAAGGATGATGGGTGGATCGTACTCGTCTTCTCCCATGTCAATACCCTGAAAATCTGTATGGACAAAATGATCATATATTTTGGCAAGGACATCAGTTACTATACCTTCAACCTTTTAGAATGTCTAATCTGCCATCTGGAGCTGAATGTATGTCGGTTTTAGGGGCATGGTTCCGAACAGGAGCTCATAGGTGACTGCGGCCATTATGTTGACGCCTGACCCGGTGTCGCAAAGCGTCTTCTAGAAGTTGTATCCATTAATGAAGCACTGGATGCTTGGCATACCTGGGTCATCCTTTTTGGTCAGGAATGGTGACTTAAGTCGACGATCTTGACCTCCTTGAACTGCAGTGACCATCTTAGCTGACTCGGTCCACATTTGCTTGTTTCTATTCCTCCTGTTGGTCCTCTTCCTTGGTTCAAGTCGGGATTGCTCTGAGATCTGTGTAGTCTTGTTCTTGAAGGAAAACGTCTCCTTCCTCCCCTTGATGTAGAAACTGATCTTGGCAGCACTAGCGTAGATGACAACTCCCGAGGTGTTTAGGAATGGCCTCCCTAGGATGATGGGTGCCCTCTCATCAGTACCAGTCTCTATCACCACGAAGTCTGCTGGGGCGTACAAGGTACCAACTCGGACGCAGAGGTTCTTCAATATTTCCTTTGGGGAACTTAGTGTCCGATCTGCAGGCCTGGGCATAATGTTGACGCTGGAGCCAAAGTCGCAGAGTGCTTCTGGGAAGTTCACCATGCCGATGGAGATCGGGATGACGGTGCGTCCTGGATCGCCTCTCTTGACCGGCAGAAGGTCAGTAATTACTTTCACAACGGGGTTACTCCAGTAGTTACGTCCTAAAGCATCTCAGGGCAATGATTGCCTGAGTGTCCAGTATCTCCAGTGTGTTTTTGCTCGTAGATCTAGGTTCTTCACTTGGTGGAGTCTAGGAGTTGTAAAAGTCCTTCATATTTTGCTCGAAGTGTACCTGCTCATAGAGACAAGGCAGAGATCAAGTGCATGGGCCCTGTCGGTGGAAAACACCAACAGAACCAAAAGTGTATTTGTTCTTCTCTAACCTTAAGCATAGTGAGCAGGACAAAGTTGATGGATAATAAGATCATGAGTGTAGCATTTAAAACATTTGTCAGATCAGATCGCTCAACCTAATGGAAAGATAATCTATCTATACTTATTATATATATATATATATATATCTTCCAAAGATTTAGTGTGCAACATTTTAGTTCATATGATTAGGAGTGTGGGATCACCAAGGTGGAAGGACTAAACATATTGAATCGACTGGGTTGGTTAATCTAGAGTTGTAAATCACACATGTTTGTCTCTTTTATTCATGTGAACGCCAGAATCAAGGAGAAGCTTATAGAAGTGATAGTCAAGTACCTTAAGATGTTACCTTACTTGAAGAGTGATGGTACAGTATCACCTTATGGAAACTTTTCTTTCTTAGCAGTTGTGCATCGTGTTTGTGTCACCTTCCATGGATCATCTCTTGTGAGCTATGCCTTCCTTGTGTAAATTGTTAAACTTCATGTGTCTCTCTCTTTGTCTCCAATGTGAGTTTATCTCAGGACTTCCCAGGTTGATATTGAAAGTTTTCCTGCAGGGGTTAGTCCAACAAAATATCCAATATCTACTATAGCATACTAACGGCTCAAAAATCAACCTAGACACCATGTGTCGACGAAAGCTGGTCGGCAGTCTACCTTGGGGTATACCCACGGTAGTAGTTTATCGGTAGACGGTGCGCAAACTACGAACTCGATGGTGACGCAAGACACGGACAAGCTTTTTATCCAGGTTCGGCCGCCGAGTTGGCGTAATACCTACGTCCTGCGTCTGGTTGTATTGATTTGTGTTGAGAGAATATGATGTGTCCTAGGGGGGTCCCTTGCCCCTCCTTATATAGTCTGGAGGGCAGGGTTACAAATCTGGAAACTAATCCTAGTCGGTTACAATTGCCATGGATAATTCGATATCAATTCCTATTCTAACCGACTAGAATCCTGCTTGATCTCCACATCTTGTTTCCTTGCGCGAAACTCCAGGTTGTCGGATCAAGCCTTGAACTCGTCTCGTAATGGGCCAAGCCTCCTGGCCGAAGTCTAGCCGTAAGGGTATAGGGGTTTATACCCCCACAGCTAGTCCCCGAGCACCATGTATTGTGATGTAACACGCCGTCTTGAGCTTCTTCGATCAGTGAGACTTGTCGTCTTCAATAAGTAGGAAAGTCGCCCAAACAGTTGCAACGGTTCTTTGACCAACTCAAAAGACAGTTGATCAACATTGACATCGAAGAAGCGAGTTGTTCGAAGAATGCATGGTGCTCTAAATTAAAAAAGATTTCTTTCCTGGTGAAGTGTGCCCACTTTACTTTTTTGAAAGGTATAAACATCAAAAAAGCAAGCATATTCACCGCTAGGTGAAGTGTGCCCACTTAGTCCCCGAGCCTGGTAGTAGGTGACGTAGGCACGTGGTGCCAGGGTCAAAAGAAAATTCCCCAAAGTAGTTTTGAGACTGAGATGCATCGCTAGATGCATCGTACCGATGTAGTCCCCGAGCTTGCTGGAAGGCGAATTATGAGCCTTGTAGCAAGGTCTAAAGTGAATTTACTAGTCCCCGAGCATGTCATGCTCGCCTGCAATTGAAAAGACCAATCGACCAGTCCCCAAGCACTTAGTGTGCTTCTTGGAATTATATGTTGCTATACTGTACGACCAGTCCCCGAGCGTGGAGTGCTCAGTGGTCGGGGCATGCTTTAAAGCTTTGAGCTGATAGACTGGGCGACCAGTCCCCGAGCGTCGAGTGCTCGGTGGTCGGTGCAGTCCTTGAAGTTCCCAGCTGATAGACTGGGCGACCAGTCCCCGAGCGTCGAGTGCTCAGTGGTCGGTGCAGTCCTTGAAGTTCCGAGCTGTTAGACTAGGCGACCAGTCCCCGAGCGTCGAGTGCTCGGTGGTCGGTGCAGTCCTTGAAGTTCCGAGCTGTTAGACTAGGCGACCAGTCCCCGAGCGTCGAGTGCTCGGTGGTCTGTGCAGTCCCCGGATTGTTGACTCACTGGCGTATGTGTCTTCTTACTTTTGAAAAGATCTTTCCAGTTAAAGTTGACGTGATGAGGTCTCCTGACGATATGTCAGACGGATGCATGAAAAGTTGCACCTGGCAACTGTACAACCGCTCTTTGCATGGTTTGAGAAAAGGAAACCATTAATTGGTACGAAAACTCCGCCGCATTAATTGTCTATAATCGTTGTAAACCGAAACGCCGCGTCCGCCGCATGGCCTGCCCACTTCCCGAGAATACAGGAAGTGGGCGAGGTGGAGTCGCGGGTTTATAAGGGCCTAATAGGTCCGCCTGTACCGCTTCGCCTGCCATTGCCTTCGAACCTTCCGCTCTCATCTTCTCCAATCTCCTGCATCTTCCTAACTTCAGCCCACATTCGCACCTCTAATGGCGAAGAGCGACTCCAGGAAGAGGGCCGAACTGATGGCCAAGGAGTGGAAGAAGTCTCGCAGCACCACAAAATCTCTCGGTGACCTCGTTGATATGGGGCTTCTGCACGGCGCAGAGCTCGGCGGCTGGAGGGCACCGGAGGGGGAGAGCTACCCCGACCCTCGCGCCGGTGAGATCGTCGTTTTTGAAGATTTCGTTAAGAGAGGCTTTGGTGTTCCTGTTCATCCTTTTCTTCAAGGTCTTCTTTTGTACTATGAGATCGGGATTTGCAATCTGCACCCGAACTCTATTCTCCTTATTTCCACCTTCATCCACTTGTGCGAGGCCTATGTTGGCATAGAGCCGCACTTCGATCTTTTCCGTTATCTGTTCTGTTTGAGGAAGAAGGGAGCAGTTGGAGGCTCCAAGGTTGCAGGTGGAGTATACCTCAACCTTCGTGATGGGATGAAGAATCGCTACCTGCATTGCCCATGGAACACTTCCTTGACCGAATGGTACAGGAAGTGGTTCTACATCAGGGAGGAACCGGGCAGCTCCACGTTCTGCGACGTTGGATACATTCCTGAGAAGAGGACGAGCTGGACCGACCGCCCGGAGTTCGACGGACCAGTGGCGGATCTCATGAAGCTGATCGACTGGTCGCGCCTGGACGGGCTTGGCGTGGTCGGCAACTTCATTTGCCGCCGGGTGATGCCCTGCCAGAAGAGGGTGCACTCGGCGTACGAGTATGCCGGAAGCGCAGACCCGACCAGGATGCGGTCGGAGATCTTGGAGAAAGCGGAGGTACAACAGCTGTTAAACGAGCTGTTTAACTTTGCGGACGGAGGCTTCATCCGTGGCAGTGATCGGGTGCAAGCCTTCAAATTAGGACGACCAGCGCCAAAGGTATGTAGCAGATTCTGTTTGATCATTCGTATATCGTCTGCGGTTGACTCATCTTTGTTGCTTTTGCAGGTCGGTGATGTCGACCGGTGCGCAGTGTATGTATCACTGGCACCGGGGATGGAAAATCCGGTGGGAGAGGTCCCGCCAGAGGAGGACGCTGCTCGGTGTACTCATTACACCAGCAGTGAGGAAGACCGAGCCCGCCCCGTCCCGACCTCCGAGGAGAGGGTAGCGGGGAAAAGGCCATTGCCGGCAGATCCCTTGCCGACACCGGAGCTGCCGGCAGATCTACCGGCGGAGAGCAGCCAAGCACCGAAGCGTCGTCGGCTCGTGCGGATCGTCGACGACGACGACGACGAGGAGGCTGCGCCGTCGTTGGTCCGCCGGCCTCGGAGCCGCCCAGACACGGCGTCGGTCGCCACTGATCGAGTGGCCAGCGGCGCCGCTGCCCCGCAAGTTGCCGAGACGGGGTCACAGGTGCCGACCGGCCGGGCAAGGAGGAGGTTCACCGCGACCCACCGTCGGTCAGACCTGTAAGTGTTCGACTTACGTATTTTGGACTCCTCTCTCTTTTTTTTTTAACTTTTGTTCCCGTAGTGCGGCATCGGATGTCGACCCTGGCCAAACTGCCAGCCAGGGAACGGGCGAGCCTGCCCGCGGTTCTGGGGATGCGGCCCCCCAGACCGCAGAGCAGCCAACAGCTGCAGTCGCGCCTGGGAGCATCGAGGGGCTCCCAAGCGCGGCGCCGACTACAACAAGCAGCCCGACCAGGGCTGGAGAGGCTCCCCCAACTGACTCCTCAGAGAAGGGAAGATCTCCGACCGCTCCTCCTGCCGGGGGGAGTGAAGTCCCCCCGCCGCCCCGAGCAGGAGCCTCTTCGGCTGCGGGCTCCCCAGGTCTGGTCCAAGGGCCAGTAATGCCTGGGACCACCACAGGGGTGACGCAGCACAGGAGGAGGAAACCCGGGCGGCCTCCGATGACGAGGTGGAAGAGATCGAGGGTCGTCCCCGTGATGGCCGCCAACACGTGTATGTGTGGCGCCAACGCGGGGATCACTTTATCGGTCATGAGGAGCTCGCCGAGACCGAAGAGGCCGCCAGGGTGGAGCGCGCGGCCAAGCGCCTTGTCGACGAAGTCAAGGTAAGCGGCTCTTTGTACTGTTGCGCATTCTTTTGCCTTGTCTTGCATGGTCGTTATATGCTTGCTTTGTAGGACGTAATGAAAACGGCGAAGTACCGGAAACGGTGCTTTGACCAGATAGAAGGTGTCATGGCCGAGAACAAGGCCCTTGCCGCGGAGGTAGACCGGTTGCGCGCGGAGGTCGGGGAGAAGGTGGTCGAGATGAGTGCCGAAAAGGAGCGTCGTCTCGACCTCGCTCGTCGTCTGGCCGACCAGTACCGGCTGCAGGAAGGTTAGTCGCACGCTCTGAGCAGCTTCGCGTACTTGTATAGTTTGCTTTGCTGACCAGTTTAGGATTCACGCAGACTTGGAGGAGGAGGTGGCGAGCCTCCAACAAGAGAAGGAGCAGCTCAGCCAACAGCTCGCCGGTGCGCTGGAGTCCGGGCGGCGAGCAGAAGAGGAATTGGGTCGAAAAGACCGAGAGCTATCTGGTAATGGGTGCCGCCTTGTTGGTTGCTGCCTGCCCCTTTATTTGTCTGGTATGCCGAAAGTAACGTTTCGTTTCGTTTGCAGTGCTCAAGGCGAACACCAAAAAGCACCTGGATGACCTGATCAAGGACCGGGACTCCTGGAAGGTTAACTGTTGCAGGATCTGGAAAGGAGTGTCCCCGGTCCTAGACCTGATCAGTCCCGAGCTCCCGGAGAGCCAGCCCCGCGCGCCGCAGTTGACCCCGGTCGAGAAGGCGCAACGGGCGTGGGACTGGCTCCAGCAGTTTGTGAAGGACGCCGGGGAGTTTGCCGGCGCGCACATCCTCAGCATGGTGCGCGCCCACTACCCCCTGGTCGACTTGAGCAGGCTGGAGAAGGGGTACCCGAAGGAAGTCGGCCCACAGGAAGCGGACGAACTTCGGGGTAATCTGCTGGACTTGTCGTCGACAGTGATCGGCGACATCAATCTGTGCGGAACGGCCACTCCTCCAGACCAGCCGAGCTCAGATAGGTCGGCCAGGGAGTTGTCGGGCGCGTCCGTTGCGGGAGATGGGCGGTCGACGCCTGCGGTCTCGACCAGCCAGGCGCCGGTGGCCCCGACCCCTTCGTCCGGGCAGCAGGGCCAGGCGGGTGATCAGCCCGAGCAGCCAGGCCAATAAAGTAGTCTGTAGGAATAGACTAGTGTTTGCCCGTCAGGGTATTTATTGTAAACTTTGTATGTAAAGTTTGTAATAAAGTTTGCTTTTTGTCATGACTGTTGTTTTGAGCGCTGTAAGAATATCTGAGTGACGTGTCACCGTATTTGTCTTGGTTGTCGCTAAGAGCATCCGTTGTAGGAATTTTGCCGAGTGCTGTGTGTGACAAGGTATGGGCCAAAAATAGAGAATTTCATTATCAAAAATTATAAGATACTTACAAAAGAAAGTCATTAAAACTTTATGGATAGAAACGTCGCAGTTTGTTGATGTGCCAAGAGTTAGGCACTCGTGTTCCGTCTGGGTATGCCAATCTGTAGGACGTAGGTCGTGTGACCTCGGTCACCACGAAGGGTCCTTCCCAGGGAGTGGATAGCTTGTGCATTCCCTCCTGGCTTGTTTTCGATCGAAGCACCAGATCGCCGACCACGAAAGAACGGTCCTTGACATTCCTGTTGTAGTATCGCCTGACTGCTGCGAGATATTTTGCTGTTCGGAGACACGACACTAAACGCTTTTCCTCCATGCAATTGATTTCGAGTCCTCTGGCATTGTCGGCGGCCGCCTGGTCGAAGTGCTCGATTCTAGGAGATCCGAAGTGTATATCGGACGGCAAGACCGCCTCTGCACCGTACACCATGAAGTAGGGAGACACCCCTGTGTTTCGACTGGTCTGAGTTCGGAGGCCCCAGACCACAGCCGGCAGTTCTTTCATCCATCGACCGGGTGCTCTGTCGTTTTCGGTGTACAGCCTTTTCTTTAGGGCGTCAACGATCATTCCGTTAGCACGTTCAACTTGACCGTTGGCACGTGGATGTGCCACTGACACATATTTTATGACTATGCCTCTGTCATCGCAGAAATCCCAAAAAGTGGTGCCAGTAAACTGAGTGCCCAGGTCGGTGATTATGCTGTTCGGAATGCCGAATCTGTGTATGATTTGATTGAGGAACTCCACAGCCTTCTCGGAGGTTGCCTTGACCAGGGGCATGTATTCAATCCACTTGGAGAACTTGTCGATTAACACGAAGACAAACTTGAAATTGCCCGGGGCTGGTTTAAATGGTCCGATCATGTCGAGCCCCCAGCAAGCAAAGGGCCAAGACGACGGGATGGTTTGAATTTCATGGGCAGGTACGTGGGTCCTCTTAGCGAAAAACTGACATCCTTCGCAATGCCGAACCAGTTTTTCTGCGTCGCTGACCGCGGTTGGCCAATAAAAACCTGCTCGGAAAGCCTTTCCGACCAGTGTTCTAGATGCGGCGTGGTTGCCGCAGGATCCGGCGTGTATGTCTTCCAAGAGCTTGATACCATCATCTTGGGGTATGCACTTGAGCAGTACTTCGGAGCTTGCGTTTTTCCGCATGAGTTTTCCGTCGACCAGGATGTAGTTCTTTGATCGTCGGATGAGACGCTCGTTCTCTGTTTTGTCCTGAAAGCCTGTCCCGTCTGATATGTATTTGATGAACGGGGTACGCCAGTCACGCCCACCGTTTGTCGGAGTGGCGTCATCTATGAGCATTGCCTCGGTGGGTTGTTTGTCGACCAGTGGGGAGCCTACGCTCGGCTCATGGATGTCCTGGACGAAAATACCCCGCGGGATTTGGGCCCGAGATGAGCCTAACTTTGACAACGCATCTGCTGCTTGGTTCTTATCCCGGACCACGTGGATGTACTCTATGCCATAGAAGTTAGTTTCCCATTTGCAAATTTCTTTGCAGTAGAGATCCATCTTCTCGTGGGTTGCGTCCCACTCCTTGTTGAGCTGGTTGATGACGAAAGCGGAGTCGCCGTAGACATAGAGGCGCTTGACCCCGAGTTCAACGGCTAGTTTGACGCCGTAGACATTGTTTGACGCCGGAAAAAGAATCCGAAGGACGTAGCGGAGTTTGTCCTTGTTTGGTGATACGAACAATATCCCAGCGCCTGCACCGTTGATGTTCAAGGACCCATCAAAGAACATTGACCAGTGGTCTGAGACATCTGGAACGGAAGGCTCGTTGAGATCCGTCCATTCGGCAATGAAATCGACCAAGGCTTGAGACTTGACAGTGGTGCGACTCTGGAACTCTAGGGAAAATGGACATAATTCCATTGCCCATTTCACGATTCTGCCATTGGCGTCTTTATTGCGCAGGATGTCCCCGAGAGGAAAGCTGGTTGTCACCAGGACTCGATGGCCGTCGAAGTAGTGCTTCAGCTTTCTTGACGTTATCAGGATGGCGTATATAAGCTTCTGTATTTGTGGGTACCTGGCCTTGGATTTGTTTAAAACTTCACTTATGAAGTAAACGGGTCTCTGGACCTTGAAGACGTGACCTGGTTCATCTCGCTCGACCACTATTGCCGTGGAAACAACCCTGTCGGTTGCAGCAATGTAAAGGAGTAGGTCTTCATTGGGCTGAGGCGCTGTGAGGACAGGCGGTGAAGTGAGGAAGGTCTTAAGCTGAGTGAACGCAGCGTCGGCTTCTTCTGTCCAAGAGAATTTTTCTGACGCTTTCAGTAGTTTGAAGAAAGGGAGGCCTTTTTCTCCCAGCCTTGAGATGAAACGACTGAGGGCGGCCATGCATCCAGTTAGCTTCTGAATATCCTTGACGTTCTTCGGTGGTCGCATGTCGAGTACGGCTTTGACTTTTGAAGGGTTTGGTCGTATGCCGTCGCAACTGACGACGTTGCCGAGCAGTAGACCGGAAGGAACGCCGAAAATGCATTTCTTGGGGTTGAGCTTCCACTTGTACCTATTGAGTGCCTTGAAGGTTCGGTCTAAGTTGTCGATTAGGGTGCTCGCGTCCCTTGTTTTTACAACCACGTCGTCCACATAGGCCTCGACGAGGTCATCGCGAATCTCGTCGTGGAGGCATTGCTGGATGGCCCTTTGATAAGTGGCCCCGGCGTTTTTAAGTCCGAAAGACATGGTAGTGTAACAGTATGCGCCGAAGGGTGTGATGAAGGATGTTTTGATCTGATCTTCTTCCTTCAACGAGATCTGGTGATAACCAGAGTAGCAATCTAGAAAGGAGAGGAGTTCGCATCCGGCCGTTGAGTCGACCACCTCGTCGATGCGAGGAAGACCAAAAGGATCTTTAGGACAGTGTTTGTTGAGATCGGTGTAATCAACGCACATTCTCCATTCATTATTCTTTTTGCGTACAAGAACCGGATTGGCGAGCCAATCGGGATGATACACTTCTTTTATGAATCCGGCTGCTAGAAGCCGTGTTATTTCTGTCCTAATAGCCTCCTTTTTGTCACGAGCGAACCGTCGCAGTTTTTGCTTGATTGGTCTTGCGGTCTTCGAGACGTTTAAGGAGTGCTCGATCAGGTTTCGTGGGACGCCGGGCATGTCTACGGGTTTCCATGCGAAAACGCTCACGTTGTCCCTTAGAAACCTGACGAGCGCGTCTTCCTATTTTGGATCCAGGTTAGCCCCGATGAGGGCTGTCTTCTCGAGGTTGCCTTCGACCAGCTGCACTTCTTTGTACTCCTTGGATTTCGAATTCTTTCTGGCTGTCTCCTGCTCAGGTAATCGGAGCTGGTCGGGGGGCAGCTGTGCGGCTTGGTTTGCTGTTTCCGCCATGCGGATTGAGAGGTCAATTGCCTCGGTGATCTTGAAGCTTTCTTCTTCGCAGGTGTACGCAGTGTAGACGTTGCCTCTGACGGTTAGGACACCCTTCTCCGTGGGCATCTTAAGCACTAGGTATGAGTAATGCGGGACTGCCATGAACTTTGTCAGCGATGGGCGGCCCAGTATGGCGTGGTAGGTCCCGTCAAAGTCCGCGACTACGAAGTTGATGAACTCCGTCCGGAAGTGATCGGGTGTGCCGAATTGGACAGGCAATGTTATCTGTCCGAGGGGCACCGAACTTTGTCCTGGCAAAACACCCCAGAACTGGGCGTCGTAAGGTTTTAGTTGCGCCGGTGATATCTTGAGGGCGGGCAGGCTGTTGCGGAAGAGGATGTCAATGGAGCTTCCCCCGTCCACGAGCACGCGCTCGAATCTGATGCTATTGATGCAGGGATCAAGAATCAGTGGGAAACGACCCGGCTCTGGGATAGCGGCCCACTGGTCCTTCCTGCTGAACGAGATCTCCCTGTGGGACCACGCGGGAAATTTCGGATCTGCGATCAGCCCGTCCGTGCTGTCTATGTTGAGGCAGGCTCTCTTTAACAGCTTTCTTTCTCGCTTGGACTCAGTGGAGACCTTGCCTCCGAAAATGGAGTGGACCACGTCGGTGGGGCTGACGTATTGGTGTCGGGGGTCCCTGTCTTGGTCCTCATCCTCATCTTCGTGGTCGTGCCCGTCGCGCTTGTTATTTTTCTTGGCGGTGTCCTCTTGGGCAGCCCGCCGTGTATAGATACTTTTGAGGACGCGGCACTCCTCCATGGTGTGGTTAGACTTTGGGTGTAGCTGGCACGGTCCCTTCAACGTTTTGTTGTAGTCGTCTTGGTAGTCCCGTCGTCCATTGGGACGTTTGACCGTATTTACTTCGTGGTCGTATTCGCGAGGGCGCTTTCCTCTGAAGTCGTCGCGGCTGTCGCGCCGCCGATCCCAACCCTCTCGGTGATCGCGGTTGTCGGAGCGGCGGTGATTTCTGTTGTCGTAGCGACCACGACCGTCATCTCGCCGGGAGGGCTGGTCGGAGCCTCTCGCATCGTCTCGGATTAGTTTTTCTGCGTCATCAGCATCGGCGTAATTTTTGGCCGTGGCGAGGAGCTCTGCTACCATTGATGGGCGCTTACGCAACAGCTTGTTCCTCAGCGCTTCATGGAAACGCAAGCCTTTGATAAAGGCTGATATGGCCTCGTCATGAGAAATCTTCGGGATTTTGAGGCGCATATCCGAGAATCGTCGGATGTAATCGCGCAGAGGTTCGTTCTTCCTGTCTCTTATCCTTTCAAGGTCATACTTGTTTCCGGGCTGCTCGCATGTGGCGATGAAGTTGTCGATGAAAGCCTGTCGTAGCTCTTCCCAAGAGTCGAAGGAGTCCTCGGGCAAGCCGAGAAGCCACTGATGACCAGCCTGGTCGAGGACTACGGGAAAGTAGTTAGCCATGACGTGCTCATCTCCTGCCGCTGATCGGACGGCGATTTCATAGAGAGTGATCCAGTTCTCTGGATTTTCCTTGCCGTCATATTTTTTAAGTTTTTCGAGTTTGAAATTGCGGGGCCACACGACCTGGCGGAGGTGTGAGGAGAACTGCCTTAGGCCCGGAGGACCGTGAGTTGCATCGTACTCGATGCGGCGCAGGTTTTCGTGGACTGCCCTCCCTGCGGCGCGCCTGTTGATGCGGTCCCGGGCATCTTTGGGAGAGATGTTGTGGCGGAGATCCCTGTGTTGATTTTCTTCTTGGCCGCGTGCGCGGTTCTGCCGGCAGCGGCCATCGGCGTCCCGACCACCATCGTCGCGCCGTGAGTCCCCTCGATGGTTGTCGGGGGAGCGGCTGCGGCGACGCCTGCTGGGTGAGGCCCGGCTACGATTAGTCTGGTCGGAGGCGGCTTCCGTATGAGAAACGTCCTGGACTCTCTTGAGCAGAGTGGCTGTCTGTCCCATTGCGGCGATCAGGCGTGCTCGGATGCTGGTCCGGACTCCCTGGCATTCGGGGGTGTCAGGAAGCCGATCCAGGTTGGCCATGGCGACAGCCACGTTGGCGCTTGGAGTTTTGTAGACCGGCTGGTCCCCGACCATGTCAAAGGCATCGTTGAGGTTACTTGGTGGCATCTGTTGTTGCTCGTCCGCACGCCGTCGGGCGCGGTCGGCGTTACGCTGTTCGCGGAGTTGCCTCTGGTCATCTGTTTCTCCGTCAACAGCCGGTTCGTCGGCGCTGACATTGAACACGATATCCCCTCGCCGGGGGGGGAATATCGGGAATCGGTCGAAACCCGGAGGGTGTGAAGGAAAATCCAGGTCGTAGCCCTCGTCTTCGGTGTTTATAACCTCGGTGGGGACGGAGCCGGTGCTTGAGTTGGTGCTGGAAACCTGGCCGTCCCGTAGCTCTCGGATGGTCACCATGTTGACATGGTGACGATTGTTCCTTGTCGGCGACCAGCCCGCTTTGCTGAAAACGGATTGGACATGCTGTGAGTAAACAGAGGCCGAGTTGTTCAGGCCGCAAGGATAGTCTTCCTTTTTGAGCTCGATGGATCGTCCTGAGGGGGTTGAGGTTATCGTCAGGGACGTTCCCTGCCGTTCGTGTGTGGCGACACGAGTTGGACGGCAGAGTTTCGAAAAATCCGCTCGAGCAGCTTGGTCGGGCCGGCGCAGAACTCCATCTATTAGTTGGGAGACTTCGAGTAGCTTGGAGTCAGCGCGATCGAGCGCTTGGAGGAGGTCCGAGCAGTCGATCTCCTTTCCCTTGTAGAGCGGGAACGGTGGTCGGGAGCTTGGTGCCGTCACGCGTGTGGTCGGAGACGGCATGATCTCAGATTGGATCTGGATCTCTTTCGGAACCGTGGTCGCGAAGCCGCCGCTGCACGTCGTCCACGTGATCTGGCCGACGGTGAACGTGAGGCCTTCGGGCACGGTCGCGGAAGCTGGGATCGTGACCATCTTGTTCGCCGGAAAAGTTGCACGCACACCCCCTACCTGGCGCGCCACTGTCGACGAAAGCTGGTCGGCAGTCTACCTTGGGGTATACCCACGGTAGTAGTTTATCGGTAGACGGTGCGCAAACTACGAACTCGATGGTGACGCAAGACACGGACAAGCTTTTTATCCAGGTTCGGCCGCCGAGTTGGCGTAATACCTACGTCCTGCGTCTGGTTGTATTGATTTGTGTTGAGAGAATATGATGTGTCCTAGGGGGGTCCCTTGCCCCTCCTTATATAGTCTGGAGGGCAGGGTTACAAATCTGGAAACTAATCCTAGTCGGTTACAATTGCCATGGATAATTCGATATCAATTCCTATTCTAACCGACTAGAATCCTGCTTGATCTCCACATCTTGTTTCCTTGCGCGAAACTCCAGGTTGTCGGATCAAGCCTTGAACTCGTCTCGTAATGGGCCAAGCCTCCTGGCCGAAGTCTAGCCGTAAGGGTATAGGGGTTTATACCCCCACACCATGTCTAATTTGATTTAGGAGGGCATTTTAACCTAAGCATCATGCTTAATTTAAACTCCCTTGGAAGTAAGATCATCAGCCCTAAACTAAGCACCATGCTTAATTAAGAGATAAATGAAACTACTCCAAACCTAGACATATACTAAAGCAAATCAAGGTAGCATGAGAGCATTTATAGAGATCTACTCAAGTGGAGATGAAGTAGTGTGATTAGTATTTAACAAATTGAGCATGTCTCAAAGGTAGGGACAACCAACATAGCAACATGGCAAAGGATGTTTTCATGTGAAGTACTCCCCAAGCTTGAATTTTGCAAAATTCAAGATTGGATGAATTTAATTCAATGTTGCATGATGATTGGTTGGACATACCTTGTGCTTGTCATTCATCCGATCTTCTTGCTCCAATCCTGGAAAGGTTAGTGACAAGAATACCCGAAGGAATATTTTTACAATTATCCTTATATACACAAGGTAATATTGCAAATAATTAAAAGCTCATGTTACGATCTGATCAGTGCTTATTTTAGGACACTAAGCTTGTCCTTGGGAAACCATCAATTTATGTCGGCGAAGTGGTTTCCCCTCCAACGCTGACCTATATCAAGATCAACTCAACGAGATCTGCAATATTTATTATAGACATATGTATCGACAACCGCTCTTTTAAAGTTTTTATAAATAGAAAGGATGAGGGGGTTGGAGATCTCGAATGTGGTGATGTTGGAGAGACCAAAAGATTGGGAATATGATGCATATGAGCATGGAGTAAATGAAGTGGCTATGAAATAAATTCCATGCTCATTAATGCTTAGAGTGAAATCCATGTGGTGTGGTGAAAATGGTAAGGTGAGTGTGGTAAAAAGAAAAGAAAAAGGATACATGGACGACTTGGTTCGAAACTAGCACAGCTACCGTTCCCCAGCAACGACGCCAGAAAGCTTGTTGGGTATTTTAAACGCAAACAGAAAAATCCGCAAGTGCACGGATACCGATGTAGCTTTCACCCGGGAGTATTCCAGAGTATCGATTTTCCACAGGGAACGTGAGTGTACTAATTAAGATTCAAGATCGCCCAAGGATAACTATATAATTATTTTTTGGTGGGAAGAGAGGAAGTTTCCTGAGAGTTCTCTAGTTGATCTAAGAATCAAGAATTACTTCAAGATTATCTATTTCGGGACATCAGAACACTAACCACAGAAAGAGATGAGAAGGGGGCTAGGAAGCTCTGACTACAGTCCTACAAACACCGATCCGAATGAGGTGGAATACGTCGGCCGTTAGGGCTGTCACTACCCTAGGGCTACCACAACAATCCGCAGGATTGGGTGCAATTCCAGGTAATTGCAAGACTAAACACCGTGTCTAATCTATTAATTACTACTCTAGCGTTATAAAGACTAGAGCACTTGATGCAAGCGGTAATCCAATAAATAACTTGAATGTAAATAAAAGTAATTAAAGAACTCAGGAATTATGAATTGAAGAACCTAGAGAACGATGAAGAACGAACCAGTTGCTGCAAAAGTACAATGTTTAGGAAGATCCGACAGATCCGGCTCCTCCTCCTCCGCTCTCCTCTTCTCTCTCCCTATTTTCTAGATTACAACTAAAACTAACTAGAGCTAGAACTAGAAGAACTAGGACTAGATGAACTAGAACTAGAACTAGATGAACTAGAGGGATCCTCTCTACTTGGATGAAGAATTGAAACCCTAACTTTGATTCTGTAGAAGAGGTATGATCTCCAGGGGCCAGGGGCCTTGCTTATATAGTCTTTTCAGATGAATCTGGGTCATCGGATCAAACCAACATTAATCGCATGGTTTTCCTTGATCCTTTAGGTCGGTGGAGCGTGATCCGCGAAACGTGTCCTGATTGGACTCTGGAAGTGGGCGGGCGCCCAAAGGAGTAGGGCGGGCGCCCTGTCCCTGAGCCCTCTCGGCTTCCCGTTCATTCCCGTGGCTTCTGGAGTCTTCTAGATGATAGAAAATTGCGCGGCACGTTAATATCTCTATGTAAACCCGACGTGTGGGCCTTTCCTCCATATTTCCTGATACCCCCTGCAGAAATAGACAAACACCAAAACTCATGGAATTCTGTCAGATAAAACCCTAAGTCTGAGTGTTAGTTGCATTTGGATCCTTTTCCATGATTAGTTGATGGTTAAATGTGAGCATTAAGGACCTTCAACACGTACCACGCCATATGAAGATCCCCAATCATAGGCTCCAAATACTTGATTACAGATGGAGTGTCATAACCAACATATATCCCCAACTTCGAGTGGGGTCCCATTGTGGTACCCTAAGATGGGGTACTCGCACGTATACTGCATAGCCAAATATACGCAGATGGGAAATACTTGGTTCTTTCCCATACACTAATTGCAAGGGGATGTATCATGATATGCAGTTGGCCTGAGTTGGATCAGTGTTGCAGCATGCAACACTGCATTGCCCCAACAACTAGTTGGTAGCTTACAATTTTGTAGCAACGGCCTATCAATTCACTTGATCCTTTGATCAAGGACTCAGCTAGACCATTTTTGTGTGGACATGTGGTATTGAATTCTCTACCTTGATGCCCATGGCTAAACCATAGTTATTAGGACCGGACCATACATCGAACCAGTAAGGCCATTGGTTCACTGGTCCAACCGCTAAAAACTGGTTGAACCACCGATTCAATAGTTTTGGACCAGATGAATTGAACTGCTCACAAGAACTTTGAACCGGTGCATATATATAATAGATAATTAGCAACATATAATTTAGCAACACGTACTTGATCACATGTATAAATAAGAACAATGATAAAAAACACAATTATATAACTTGCTTCTCACTAGTATATCCACAAGTACATAACACAAACTACAAGTTAATGGTTCTCTAGAGTTGTTTTACCCAATATGTAAAATACGTGTGTAGAAACATAATATTTGGAGCACTTACAAATTGGTGTAAAAAGACTAATAGTAATTTAAATATTCACCATTGCAATGTAATCTTGAGTGCTAAAATAAATGGCGCCACTTTGAAGAGCTTGTTGAGATAATCAAAATAGATATATTATTTGTCTAATTTAGAGTTTATTTAGAAAAGTTATGAATTTTTAAATTTTATAAGACAAAATGCTGATGTCAGGCTCCAGCACTAAAAAAACTCAACATCATCAGCTGCAGGAAACTCCAAACGTGAGCAGCTAGGCAGGCCCACCAATGGCAGGGCAGCAGTCCACCAGCAGCATCCTAGCACCACGTACACAACACAGAAGTGTCGTACCACACCCCCTCCTACAAACCGAGCGGTTCGAATGATCGGCCAGTTCACCGATTCCATAAAAAACCAGCTGGTTTAACCGGTTTTTACTGGTTTGATTACATAGATGATCTTTTAAGTGAACTGGACCCGGTAGAGGCTCTGGTTCGGTCTTTTATCGGTCTGACCACCGGTCCGGTCCGATCCTAATAACTAGGGGCTAAGCAATAATCATCAAAAGCTTTTGACCTGAACTCACTAGCATTTAGCCTAAGCAATAATCATCAAAATCCGAATGGACTGAATGCGGTTATCAGGGAAACTTGCTTTTAGCCTAATTATTTCGGCAATGAGCTTGGAGAAAGCATGGTTCCTAGTGGACAATAGGTCCACATGGCTCCACCTAGTGGATGCATGAATTAGTACCATAAAGTACCTAAATAGGCCTGACAAGGGCTGAATAGGTGCACAATTATCACCTTGTATCCTTTACAGGAATATTGGTGACTCATCCCTAATCTTCACGAGGGATGATCTAGTGATTAGCTTCCTTTTTGCACATGCGGTGCAAATAAAACATATATTATCATAAAGACAACATTATATAATTCCTAGGAAACATTACAACGGTTTGGACCATCTACCATGTTACAAATGCTCTTTAGGAACATGCATGACCCAACTTTATTGATACTGGTACATGTAGACATTGCATGTAACTAGCATGATATTTGAGAGATTGCCATGGGTCCCTAAATACATTAAAGTCATCTAGAAGTTGTCCTCACTTATGTCCATTCAGACGCTTCCAATAGCATCGATGATCATGTCATCGTGCTTCTCAGGCTAAGCTTCAGGCTTAGTGATGAAGTGAGACTCATGTTGACCTTTCCCTTTGTTCTTGCTCTCTTGGTAAAGGTCAACAGGTGTTTAGGGTGCAGCAATTATGGGACCAATGTCCCCTCGCTAAGCAATTATAGCAATCACCTCACTCTTCTGTGGTCACTTCTTTCTTTCTTGGGATCGAACATACCTTGGGTTTTCCCTTTTCTTTGACCTTAAACATGGCACCTCTTTTCCCCTTCTACTTTCCCTTTTCATGGCCCCCTTTTACGGTTGTGAGAACTCTCAACAATGTTGGCATGTGCTTCAGGCATAGCTATGGAACCAGTAGGCCAGACATAATGATTGTTCATAAGAACTTTATTTTGTTGTTCGGCAATAGATAGTGCTTCACTTAACTTAGAGCACTTGGTGTACTTTGAGTTCTTGTATTGTTGTTGAAGTACTATATTGACGGGGTGGAAGGTGGAGCATCTGAACCACATAGACATAGTTTGGTCATAATTCTATGCAAAGTGGAGTTGTACGCCGCCACAGACTTGAAGTCTTGGAAGTATAGGATGATCTAGTCTTCCTGTGCTCTAGGGAGCACAATTTTCAGCTGCTGGCTGAAGCTATCCTTTAGGGACTGCCACAAGACTAGTGGATTATTCTCCATCATGTACTCGCACTTCAAGTCTAGGTAGAGGTGGTGTCACAGGTAGTGCAATGCCCTCACTTTGTCTTGCTTGGTGCGCTCATCCTTATCAGCTTCAGTCTAGACAATGGTATGATCGAGGCTCATGCCATCAAATCTGATCTCGATGTCGGTAGCCCAAGTGAGTTAGTTGTTGCCGTCTAGGATTTATTTGTAATCAAATATTATGAATCGCAATAAAGTAAACATATAGTAATAATAACAACAACAACAACAATAATAACAATATAATAATAATAATAATAGTAATAATAGTAATAGTAATAACAATAATAGTAGTCTTGCTTCACCTCGGAGACACCAAGAAACAAATGGAACAAAGGAGGCATCACTGTCGCAAATGTCGGAGCTAGCCGTGGCAGCGTAGCGCACGCCGAGGATTGCAGCCCCGGGATCCAAGCCCACCATGGGGTATCACGACATGGGGAGAGGGAGAGGCAGGCTGCGCCATCGCACCGCCCGTGCTAGGGCTAGGTCCATGCCTAAGGGAGTGGGAGAGAGAGAGAGAAAGAGATGAAGACTGACACCTTGTAACACCCCATACACCACAAAAGCCTAAGATGTCACTAGCAAAATAACGTGGAAGCAACAACAAGAACAAAACTATAACTAAGTAAACCTCCAACTTAGACAATGTTATTAAACCATGAAGGATCACCATGAAGATAGACTAAGTTAATTTATTATAGAAAGATAAGAGTGACATTATTTTTATCTAAATGTGGGTGAAACCGTGATTGCTGCTAATCCCATCCCTTCATGCAAAGCATCCAAACAAAGCACCTGGAAAGATAGAGGGGGTGAGAATAAATCTCAGCAAGCAAACTGTCTGAACATATCATTCATGCTACAATTTACTTAGACATCGAGTTAAACATAGAGGCATGCATGTCATACTAAATAAAGGTTCATGATGAAAATATTTATCCATTGAAATTTTCATAAACATGTAATAAGCATGATATACAATAAATAAATGATCTCCACATATGAATAAAATCTACTCTCATATAAGTAAAATAATACTCCTTATATCCATGTCATGTCAACAGAAAACATTGATACAAATAAACCTCAAAGAGTGCAAATGCAATGCATATGCATGTCCACTGCCTCCATACCCAACAAAGTATGAAGCTGCATCGTACACCTCCTCGGGCAACATACGATGTTGTACCGGTACGGTCGCAGCTAGCAAGCGGTGACATAATCCACAAGAGCAATCTAGAATAGTCATATAACTTTCTCACTGACCTGGCTCAAGAGCACTCCAGAATGGTTATATGACTTTCTCACCGACCTAGCTCGATCCATATGCTCATAACAAGAATGCATATGATGCAATGATATGATGCGACTGCAAGAGTAGTTGCCACATAAATGTCATGTACCTCCATAGTCATAAATATCACACTTACCTCATGAAGACAAACAAATACTTCCCACACATAGCATATGTCTCCACAATTATAAAACATACCACTTACCTTCCAAATGACAAATGAGATTCAAAAATTATGATCACAATAAATAGTACTATAAAGAATAAGTTAATTCATAATAGGTATCTTGGTTCAATTAATATTATAACAAAGTGTAGGTAGAATAAACAACAAGTCGGTTGTAGCAACCACCGCTATATTTACTTGCCTCAAAACAACGATGCAAGAACACGAGCTAAGAATGATCCAAAGGCGCACCACCTGTTCAAACATCATCACCTCAGAAAATAAACTCATTGAAACATTCACAAATGACAAACAAAACACTTCTATGGCCTGCACCATCGCTCTCCTAAAAAAACAACCAATCAACCAATCAACAGCAGCAACCCTACTTCAAATTTTTAGTGTGGATAGGTTACATGTTCAAAAAATATAAAATTTTTATAGAAGATATAAAACTCCATTATCTACAAATTTTAAATAAAGCAATCTGGCATATGAGATCTCCAAGATAGCATAAACAACATTTGAACTTAACCGTTAGGATGACCTTATTCAAGAAACCAACCCTTCTGTAGTAGTAAGTATCCGATACGAACTTGCCTAGTCAAGGAAAACCAGTGGCACCCTAATTTTATAGACCTACCGCTAATTGTACAAGACACATGACAGTGCAAGGTTTGGGGGAGCATGTAACTTAAACATTGCTGAGGGATCATTCTACTTCACTACCGCACGCATGTAGACAAAAACATTATCACGTATGAAAGTAGAACATAGTAAGAATGACATTAACATAGATATGACTTGGTATAGCCCATTATCACTTTGGGGATCTCCATCTCCATTTATGTGTTCATCATGGTGATCTCCATGATCCATGTAGGCCATCCTCCAGTAATGATTCCATCAAGACTAGCTATCACCAACGCAAGACAATGAATTAAAATTACATAGTCGCAGATAGGATCATCACAGATTGGCACACAGGCCACTACATTAGATGGACAATATCTATGTGGCTCCAGCCATATTGTCATTGTCATGACATGCAAGCCATGAATTTATTACATACATGCATCACATACACATAAGGGCTATATTAGTCATGAATCCCTGCAAAACAGAGAACCAATTTCGACGTAAACTTGCAGGGCCAAACACTCTATTTTCCTAGCATTTTTTCGCAATTCTAATTTCACCGAACATGGTTTCACCATGGAGAATCGCATGTATCTCTATGATTTTTGCTTAGAGATCGTCTCAATCTAAGTTACAGATCAAAAGTTACGGCTGTTTTACCAAACAACACTTTACCCGGCAATCCGGTGTGTGGCAGTAGATCCCATCTACTACCGCCACGCATCATAGGCACCCAGCACTTGACCTAGGGTTCAATTAGATCAATCTGATTGATCTCTATCTCATCATGACTGGGTTTACATGTATCACTTTACTCGAATGGCGGAATTCCGACCGATATGAGTAGATTGTTACAATACACCACGACAAGACCATGAACCAAGATCAAAGACTTATTTAGAACTTCACATATCTCTATATATACCCAATCGAATCTATAACAATGCAGTAATGGCTCCAATACCACTATAGGACTATGAGGACGCTACACTAGCCAGAAAACAAAAATTTTGACCTCATAAAACATGGTCAACTGCTAGTTATAGATCACAGGATTATCACTAGACGTGCAGGTGCAGCGGAAGTGACTCGGTGTAGTCGTACGTGTAGTAGCAGTGTCTTGCAGTTGCATGTCGTCCACCACATCAATCCCTCTCACCAGTTTGTCCTTATGCTCCAAATACAGTACCTCCAAGGTGTCCCACATGTGTGGGGAAGAAGCGTCGCATCCCCAAACTGCTAGGTCCACGAGGAGCGATAGGCGCTAGCGTGGGTGAGCGGCGGTGGCTGCCTAATGCGTGAGTTAACCCTGACCGCACCCCCTCTCTCTTATATAGGCATCCTCTAATCATCCTCGAGCTGGAGGCCCAATTAGAAAACCCTAAGTCTTGTCTAATTCAGGTTCAACCCAAATTAGGCTTCTAGCCCCTTAAGCGTGTAACCCTATGGGTTCACGTACATATAGACTTGGGCCAAGTACTCCTTACTCACCCAATAGTTGACAATAGCCTCTAGCAAGGCATGACAACTCCTATACACACGCAAAGATCATATTAGACGAATCACTGCAAACACATACATGTTATTCCCTTGCCATACAATATTTGGTCCAACTCGTGGGTTAACACTTAACCCAAGCATGGCTTTGCATTTGTTGATCCAATCACTTGAGTGATCTAGTGATATCTCTCTCATATAGAGAGGGGCAAGTTCCATCTTGATTATCTATGTCTCACGACATGTTTATCGATAAACCCGAAGACCACCATAACTATCCTGTTACGGAGTAGCGTTTAATAGTCCCTAAGTAGGTCGTTCCACATCTTGAGAACATACAACAATCTCAGGTATAAGGACATAATGTACATGATGCATAAAGAGATAACAAGAACATCTCACGTTGGGTCAGTCCAGCCCCATGTCATACATGTGCCCACATTATTAGTTTGACATCTCTAGGTCTATGACTTGTGAAACATAGTCATCAACTAATACATGTGCTAATCTAATATTCATGTGTGTCTTCACATGAATTCTAATCAGAGATAATTTTAGAATAACCATACAAGTAAAAGAGTTTCACAAACAATTTACATAATTATCAATCAATACAAGTTTGTCTATAATGGGTATTCATTGAACTCATAATATATGTCCTGATATAATCATAATATCATCATCCTATGATTACCTCTAGGACCTATTCCCAACATTCTCTTATGAGCATTTGTTCGTTTATGATAACGGGAGTTTCTCCTCTAAGTATTTATTCCATGATGTCTCACTCATCTCTTGATTTCCTGCATTCGCTTATCTTCCTCGGCTATGAGACAAATATCTCATTCTGTCATTTATTCATTTTTGAACTTCGACGCGTGCACACACAACCATGGTTCTGCTGTCTCAAGGCTTTCCCTGTTTGGTACTTGTGCGCACAAGTTCTAGAAGAATAGGCCTCCGGAAGGCCTGCCGTCTTTGAGTTTATCTGCACGGGTGAAGGGTGGCAATCATGTTTTAGGGAGTGTCACTGCGGCATGACTGCTTGTATTATCCTCTTCTTCCTAGTGGTGACGCACGTCATTGGGTTGATTGGCACTACAACACACCTGCATGGCATCAAGCAAGACGACTACTGCTATGTCTAGCGTATCTAGCTCTCGTGCTGCTGGGTATAATCCTAAACTCCTCTTTCTAGTAAGGTCTTGTGTTAGATTCTTGCTGGTTAGCCTTGTGTATATAACATTCATATTCAGAATATACAAGCATGTTTTTGTTGTCACCAACATATTATCATGTTAGTTTTTGAATTAAGTTACTGTTGAATTTGCCTAATATATCAATACCCCCACCACCAACAGCCAACGACGAGTTACTTCAAAGCACCACCCTCCTCCTCCTCGCCATTGCCGTTGACCACCACCCCCACGACATGTTAGGGTTCATCGAACCCAAGTGCGCTCTGGCCACCTTCTTCCCCTTCGTCTTCCCCTAATGGCAACCTCTGCGTCCATGGCGCCCCGACCCCTCCTTTCCCATCCCCCTCCACCGTCACTCCCTCCCGGCCCCCTCCACTGTCATGGCGCCCCGGTCCCCTCCACCGCCAGTGCCCCTAGCCGCCCGATCACCTTCCTCACCGCTTAGCCAACCTATCTCATGTGGAGTACAACAAAATTAGATTTTCTATTTTATAATTTTCTATAGCCAAATAAATAAAAAAAGACAAAACCTTCGTAGCAAAAAACTTTGTACTAAAGCATACCATATTATATGTTCACTGTGTAGATCTACTCAGGTGGAGTCCATCAAAATAGAATTTTCTATTTTATAATTTTTCTGTGATTTACTATAAATTTTTAAAGATTCAGCCAAAATAATATAAAAAAATAAAAAGATAAAACCACCATTACTATAGTAAACCATTCACGGTAGGAAAACCGCATTTAAAACCACTTCAAGGAGGCAAAATGCATGGTTTAGGAGAGGTGATTTGTCCAGTTTTAGAGTTAAGGAAGGAAAAATGGATTTTTGTTATAGTTAAGGAAATAAAAGTAGACTTTTTTATATTAAAAATTAAAACAGAGCTAAATTCAGGATATTCACGAATTGTGCCCAAAATAGTACTAGTTTCCTGCTCTCCCATCCATCTCGGTCGGCCCAACAATACACTCACGCCCGGCCCGACTTCTCCAATTCCCCCCATCCGCAGTCCGCTCGGCAGTCGACATACCGCTGCGCTTGTGCGCTGCTCGTGCGTGATTCGGTCCGCTCGGCGCTTCTCCCAAATCCCAATCTCTGCCTTGTCGACCCCCTTTCCTGCGATCCAAACCCTCTGTCCGTTCGAGGCGGCGGCGGCGGCGGATTGGCAGCTCTACTCTCCGCTTAGCTTGGGCGGTTGCCACACCGCGCACCTGCGGTCCGCGGCAGCCACCACTGAGGCCGGCGGCGGCGTTGGTGGCGGCTCCGCGGCTGGAGGCCGGCGCGGCCACGCGGCAGTGCGGAACCGAGCCACCGTCTCACCTAGGAGGCCAGATCGCGGAGCGGCGAAAACGGAACAGGAGCAGCCGAGCAGGTCTGAATACTCTTGAGTCTCTGAACGATTGCAGCACCAACTGCATCGATATTCAATTGGCTTCCCATTTACTGATATTAGATCGGTACTCGATTTTTTGAAACCGCTTCAATATTGCAACTATGGTAATGAAAATAAGGGCAAAGGAAGAGAAACACTAGAGTGAGGAATATACGGGTAGAGACAGATAACTTCCTGGAACTAACTATTTTGTTGTGACAATTAGCAAGACCTCTCACTGGAAAACGAATCTTGGTCACCATTATGGCGATGGCAAGTCGGCAACTATTGTTGATCACCATTGTGGTCGGAGCAGTTCATAGATGAAGTGGAGGTGCACGTCTCCACGCTTACTGCAAATGGTTTGAAGCTAGACAGATAATGACACAATAGACAGTCTGTCATCCAATGGTGAAAATGATTGGAAAGGCCAAGCTTTGATTCGTTGAACAAGGGCAAAAGACCATAAGGAATGACTAACAATTATTAATCCATGTGATACGCGCTTAAGAAATCATCAGAATAATACATACTCAATCCTGCTGATTAAACTAGACATCAAGATCACATCAATAACATTGATTAGAGTGGTTGCTCGCAACCACCAGTTGCATCACAGTTGCATCTGCTAAATATTATGTGTTATATCTGCTATGTATTATTCAATTATGCTTATGTTGTACTTTATAAATTTAGGTTCTCATTTTTTTTAAACACATTCATATTTTGAATACCCAACCAGCCAACCTCAAAATCTTGGGCCTGCCACTGCCCAAGCGAGTGAAGCTAAATAGGTAGAGGCATGCTTCTCTGGTCCCCAGTGATCCAACCCCACCATTGCTTTTCTTTTCATTTTGTTTTGAGCAGCCATATGCTTCTGTGAACCTGGGACATCAGTTTCTTTCTCCCCAGTTTGTACCTCTCATGTTTACTGGACCTTAGCATGTACCCTCCTCAATGAGTTAGGGCTTAGGACACCGCTGGTCTTTCTTTGCGCAAGGAATGGATTTGTCAACAGAGATGTGATGAGAACCTCTAGAATTGAGTGTTTGATTTAGGTGGCCTACTGTTAGAGTACGTAAGAGGCCTCTGGGCTGGCTGTATAGCCCGTTTGTGTTAGGGTTAATTAGAGATAAGAGTCGTTTGCTAAGGGGTCAAGTAAGCCTTGCTTGTAAGTCAAGTAAACCTCTCTATATAAGGAGAGGAGATGTATCAATCTAATCAAGCAAGAATCAAGAAGGAAAACCCTTCTCTCTTGCCCAGCCGTGGGCAAGGCCCCCGGCCGGTCTCCTCTCACCCTCGCAGCCCTAGCCGCCGCCACAACATCCGTCGTGCCTCTCAATCTGAGCTGCCACATAACAATCTGGTATCAGAGATGCCAGGTCAAGATGAGATGCTGCCGGTCACTTCCTCACCGATGACGCCAGATCAGTTGACTGCAGCCATCACCGATCTCGCCTGTTCCGTCGCCGACATTCAGTCCTACCTCGCCGACATCCAGTCCTACCTCGGCATACCGCCACTGCAACCGGCCAGCTGGCCACTGCCACAATCGGTCGTGGCCTCTCTGCCACCGGTTTTCCCCTACGGGATGCCTAGTTACGGGACAACGACGTTTTCTTTGCAACTGCCCCGGTTCCCATCCATTAGCTGGGGATGCCGCCCTCCCCCTTGCCGAGCCTCCAGCACCCATTCACAGATGGAATCTTCTATAGGGGCACCGGCGTCTAGTAGATCCAAGACGAGGGCAAGAAGTCGCAGCAAATAGAGCAGCCGACGGACATCACGATGGAGCCAGCGGGGAAGATGCTTACCCCCCAGGTGTCGGCGGCAGCTGCAGGCTGCTGCATGTGGCCTCCTTGCACGTTGGCGGGTGCGAGAGATGCGCATTCTGCAGCAAATTAAGTCGTGCACCCCTTCGCAGTTCCTCGAAGTTGTGCTTCGCCGCGTGGAGGACTTCGATTCCATCCATTGCGTTGGGGATCTTTGGCATATGGTTCCCCCCTATGGGCAGTGGGCATGCTGTTTTTCCCGCGAACAACGAACTCAAAGTCTGCGGCATCAGAGGTTGGAAGCCCTCCACTCTTCTCTATGCGGTGCAGACCAGCAGCCGTCCGGCGGGGAGAAGGCATGGTGTTACCGGTGGGAGCGCACTGCGTAGCCCCACTGCATTCCGCCGCCAGCCGCCGCGAGGGCGCCTCCGCTGGTTGCTGTTGCAACCACTTCCAAGTGGCCATACACATGAACCCCTTTCGTACATATGGTGTCCATGGGATCCTGGTGGCTATACACGTTCAAGTCCGGTGTACGGATGGTGTCCAACATTTGTCCAGAAGTCAAAAATAAAGAGTCCCAGTTCATTTTAGGTTAAGAATAATAAAATAAGCCGAGATGTAAAAGGCTTATTTTTAGGTGTTAAGTTTGTGTCAAGTTGAGTCATCTGGTTAGGTTACAGCTCGAGGACGAGCTGCATGTCTAGGTGGGGTGGAGTACGTAAGAGGCCTATTGGGTCTGGGCTGGCTGTATAGCCCATTAGTGTTAGGGTTCATTAGAGATAAGGGTCGTTTGCTGAAGGGTCAAGTAAGCCTTGCTTGTAAGTCAAGTAAACCTCTCTATGTAAGGAGAGGAGATGTATCAATCTAATCAAGCAAGAATTAAGAAGAAAAACCCTTCCCTCTTGCCCGGCCGTGGGCAAGGCCCCCGGCCGGCCTTCTCTCACCCTCGCAGCCCTAGCCGCTGCCACAACATTCGACATGAACAGTACCCGCGGGGTACTGTAGCTCCGCGTGTACTATAGCATGCCAGCAGCCGCTGTTTCCCCATCTCACCCCTCTCAATCCTAGCTGCCACATAACACCTACATTGACCAAACCAGTGCGCTCAAAAGTTAAAGATCTGACAGAAATATGGACAACATCGTTGAACATTCCATCTCATTGTCACGCATAGGCTCTATATGTGGTCAACATAACATTAGAAATTTAGAAGTGGACCTTTTCTGTCATAGTAACTTGTAAAATCCAATTCTCGGACTCTGGATTGTAGACTCACGGTAATCCCAAGCGAAACATAATTAGTTGAAAAATTGAACTGGCTGGTCTATAGTATTCCATACTAAGATGAAAGTTTATTGTTTTCAGGTACCCCCTCTGTTCCAAATTATAGTTGACTTTGTTTTTGTTTATACTCCCTCTTTTCCGAATTGTAAGTTGTTCAAGCTTTTCTAGATATATAGTTTTTACTATGTTAGACATAATGTATATTTAGGTGCATAGCAAAAACTATGTATCTAGAAAAACTAGAATGACTTACAATTTGGAATGGAGGGAGTATTAAGAATCTAATGAAATGAATTTTATGTTACAGATGTTGGTGAAATTATGAACTTGGTTAATGTTGAAGTTTGACTTAGGACAAATCCAAAGTAAACTACAATTTGGAACATAGGGAGTATGTCTTTTCCCAGTACACAGCTTATGAAACATAAAGAAAAATCATGTTAACTTCCACTGGTCCATAGCAGCCACTCCCTTGATATGTGGTAGCATAACCCTAGTGCAAGCTCAAATGCATTCTCAGCTGCTTGCCCTTCCTCTGCCATCATGTTCTGCCACTTGCCCACCTCTCCCATCACCTGACCTAGCTGTCCTTTGTGTCCCTGTGCTACCCTTTATCTCCCATCCCCCCCTTCCTTCCTTCCTTCCTTCCTTCCTTCCTTCCTTCCTTCTCCCTCCCTCCCTCCCTTCCTCCCTCCCTCCTTCCTCCCTCCCTTCCTTCCTTCCTTCCTTCCTTCCTTCCTTCACATAAAACGGGTTCAGCACCTTCGACCCTCGACCCGGGTTCGTCGACCCTGACCTGGTTCGCGGGTTCATTTTCGAACCGAAGTGTAAAAATCTCTCACAAGTAGCGTACCATGTACCACGACCCCGTACCTCGTCCCCATCAACCTAAAAACTTTGTGACTATAGGCATCCTATGCACCAATCAGTGGCCTGGCGCCTGCCTAGTGCCTAGCGCCTTTGGAACCTCGTGTTTAATTGTTTATGTAGGTATGCCAGTCAATTTGGGTTAGGCTGGACGGCTTAGGTTCACTACTTTGTGTTTCCTCTTTATGCATATAGCAGCATAAGTGTTGTATCTTAGAATTTGATCCTTGGATGTTCAATTAACTAGATACAACAACATGACAAGTTGCAGCATCCTCATGCTATTATTTGTTTTCAATGTTTGATTTTGGATTTGTTTCTTCTTGTAATTTATGATATAAGTGCCTTTTATTTTTTTTCTTGTAACTGAAAAGTGGAGAGAAGTAACTTTACTAATTCTGTTATAATGGTCGAAACTACCATCCCTAGTAAGCTAGCACCTAGCAGTGTGTTCTTCATTGCTTTCCATGCTGCTTTTTTATACCTGCATTTATGGCACTTGTTAATTTACATTTTTAACCTAGAGCTTGTAGAGTGTTAGATAGGATGGACCTCGTCGTTTCATGCTTTTTGTTGATTGTCGCTCATAGCATTGTTACATCTGTTAACTGAGTTTTAATGCATTGATTTTACCATTGCAAGAAATGAAATGGTACTATAAGAGTGTTAACGATATGTCAAGTGCAAATGGATTTGATGGCTATGAATAATGAACAGTTGACTGATTAGATATAGGCTTATTTATATTTTGTTGAAGGTTGAAGAAACTAGAAGGTTTATACTGGAGCCAATCAAGATATGTGTTTGCTATAGTCCAGCAGAACTGTATATCTTGGTTCATGCTATTCATGTTCTTGTCTTAGCTACATGTATGTTTGCTTGTGTTTTGAATGAGGTGATATTCTTACATTTGATCTTCCCTCCTTTCTGTTCTGATTAAGTTTTTTTCATACTTTGTGCATATATAGCTAAGTTCCACTAGATAGCTTTTCTCAATTGTTATTGTTCTACATTTATTTCGGCACAGTATATGAAAATATGAATGATCATTTGCTTCTTTCTTAATCTTATTAGGTACTTCTCTGAGCACCGAGGATTTGTATTGTGTGCATAAAAACTGTTTATGAGCACTTCATTAGCCATGTCTAATGTTCGTGATGAGAAACCACATCCAGATGTTTCCGCTGATCCTATATGTTCAAGGAACTGCATTTATGGGGATGACGATGACTGGGTAATAGTCAAGAAACAGCGTATCACCATATTAATTCCTCCACAATCACCTATTACTTCAAATCCTCAATCAAATGTGCCCACAATAAGTTCTAAGCAGTCTTGCATAACTAGGAGCAAGAGAGACTGCGATGCTGCCAGAAAGAAGCACCCCGAGAAGGTGGCAGCCAAGAAATGTCAGGACTCCCCTCCAGTGCATGGCAGTATAGTCCACGAGGATGTTCCAATTATGACAGGTGATAAATTACCACACAGTTCTGTCCCTGTTGCAAAAACAGAATGTACTAAGGATCATGCTGTTCGAGAATTGTTTCATCAAGAATCTGGGAAGGCGACAAGTTTCTTTGGAAGCATGGGGAAACCGAGGATGCCACTTATATCTTCACCTGTTGCGAATAAGATAATTCGAGCCCGGCTTCTTGAGAGACAGGTTGCTGGGTTTGGCGGGCTGAAGAATTGGCTTTTCGGTTGTGGTCTTGGATGGTTTGTCAACATATTGGACACTGAAAAGCTGGGGATGTATCAGCTTGCCTCTCTTACTATGAAACAGCTGAAAGATATGGGCCTTGTTGCTGTAGGTCCACGGAGGAAACTGATCCACGCCATTCACAGTTTGTGCCACCCACACCATGTTGAGATGCTTTCTTGATCCCTTGTGCATTTTAGTGGCAAGAAAAGCTATTACAGGAAGGAATGTCTGAAGTGGTATCTGATCGTAGTCAGTTCGGTGACTGAAGCCATACACATTTCTTTTATGGATAGCATTTCAGTCAAGAGGTGAAGCTCGTGCTCAAAGTTTTGGAAGTAGAAACCTAAGTGCTAGCGTATTTGTCCTTCTCTGTAACACGTTCTTTAGATTATTCCCTATAAACCCTTTACAAAAAAGACGGTACCTTGTAATTTTGTAGATATGCTTCTGTAAGTTGCAATTGTGCTATTATGAATGTGTTGGTTTCCCTCCTGGCAAATTTGATATGTATCTTATTTTCTTATTATAGACATTCTAAAGGAAAATAGATCACGAGTGAGCCAGACATGCTCGTGTAGCCTTTTTTGATGTCGTGGACACCATAAGCTGATTATGTTGAATTATCATAAGGGAAAACTGTTCTGAAGCGGATTGGTAGGGTTTAGCAGTATGAAAACTAACCCGTTTTGATCTCTTGGTGGAAAAAACCAACGCTCCCTAAGTTTTGGTTGACACTTAGTGCAAATGGAAGTTGTTTGGCTACTCCAAACAAGCGTGATCAAATATTTGACGATGGCTAAAATTAGGGCGAAAAAACTTGGTAGAAATAATGATGTTTGGCACGCGACCAAAAGGCAGTGACAAAATGACTAAGACCAGAATTTGACAAAAATGTAAACGGCGTGTAGACTCCTCCACATGTTAATGGTTTTTTATGGTGAAATATAATCAACATAAATCTTTTTTTATACAAATAACACTACCGAACATTGTTATTGGAAAGCCAATAACCTAAACCATAACACATTCAGGCCTTGTCACCAAAAACCAAAATTTTTTTAAGATTTCATATCACATCGAATCGCACATGCATGGAGCATTAAGTATAGATGAAAACAAAAAATAATTACACAGTTTGCCTGTAAATCGCGAGACGAATCTTTGAAGCCTAGTTACTTCATGATCGGACAATATTTATTAAATAAAAACGAAAGTGCTACAGTAGCGAAATCAAAAAAAAAATCGCAACTAAACAAGGCCTCAACCAATAAGTGACATCGTTTTTAGTTATACAGTTAAGCCGTCAAATGTTGTTCACTCTGCCGTTGATTTGTATATCATCTAAAATATACCAACAAACGAAAATAAATTGATAAACATGAGCATCAGTTTATGCAAGGGCCCAAAATGATGAGAGATGTGGTGGCAAACTAAGTAGGTTTTCACCTGCAGTCTACTCTCTCCGTCCTAAAATAAGTATCATTCTCGTTTTTTAAAGTGTCAAATTTGTTTTAACTTTGATCAAATATATACAAGAAAATATTAATATTTATAGCACATAATTGGTACCATTAAACAGTTAAATCTATTTTCATAATAAACTTATTTGAAGATACAAATATTGTTAGTATTTTCTACAAACCTAGTGAAACTTGAGAAAATGATTATTATAGGACTCCAATCGTTGTGGCTTCTCCCAAATAGGAGTGTAAATATTTGTTTCTCCCAAATAGGACTTCAAACATTATTTGTAAGCTCTAATGATATTTTAATACAGTTAACCATGTTTTAAATCCTAAATACATGTATTTGGTCATGCCCTAACTCTTTTAGCCTTGGGACGACGCAGAACAGGTTGCGCAGACCGTAGGGCTCCTCCAGGTTGTAGTACTGCGAGATCATCGACGATTCGACGGTGACCCTGCCGCCATGGCGCATCTGCAGCAGAGCGGCGTCGAGCATCGCGCCGCCCACGTTGTCGAAGTAGATGTCGATATCATCAGGAAGTCACCGCTTCAGCGCGGCGCCGATGTCAGTCTCGGACTTGTAGTTGAAGGCGTCGTCGTAGCTGAACTTGGTTTTTAGCATGCTGACCTTCTCGTCGGTGTCAGTGCTGTTGACGACGTAGCAGCCGGCGATCTTCGCGAGTAAGGCTGAAGCAAGGATAATAACATGTTACAAAAATACTTAAATAAATCCTTGCTTCGATTAGTAAACATGCAAGGCTTCAATTATGTAACACCCAAAATCTGATTTTCAATTTATAGGATTTAATTAGATTTATTTAATTATTTTTGTGAACATTTAATTTAGCATATAAATAAACTTTGTTGAAATTAAAATTTATTATAAGTTGAGGAATATGTTTTTTGCATCCACGCTGAAGCATATTTGAATTTCTACTATGTATTTTGTTTTATCTCCAATCATGATTTAAAATCTCTTTTGGAAATGCTTTGGAATAGGAATAAAACAAAAGAAAATGAGAAAGCATACTCCCTCCGTCCATAAATAAGTGCACATCTCGTTTCCCGAGGAGTCAAATAATTTTAAGTTTGACAAATGTAATATATATCATTAGATTGAGCATGAAATATACTTTCATAATATAATTATTTGTAGATACAAATATTAATATTATTTGATATATTTCTAGTCAAACTTAAAAAAGTTTGACTTCTCGGGAAGGGAGATGTGCATTTATTTGTTTGGCGAAGGCCCGAAGCCCAGCTCGGCGCCCCTCTATTCGTGGCCCACCCAAACAGGCCAAGGCCCAACCGCGCGCATGCCCCTTCCCTCTCTCTCTCTCTCTCTCTCTCTCTCTCTCTCTCTCTCTCTCCTGTCGCTAGTGGTGGGATCTACCTGTCGGCGCCTTCCCTTTCTTCCACAACGCGCGTAACCGAGCCGGCCTCGATTCTCCTTAGCAGGCAATCCCGATTCCTTCGGGATTTGATCACCCCAACCCTTTCTAAAGCCTTGCAGATTCCTCTCTACCCCGTTTTCTCTTTTCAAGCCACGGCAGGAGCCCTAACCAACATCGCAGCCCTTAATCTCGATCTCGCTGGAGTAGCAAGAAAGCCGCCGCCGTGGATGCAGCACTCTGCGGTCGTTCTGCCTCCGGGAGCTCTTTGCCGAGCTTCGCGTTTGAGTAACGAAGCTTCCAAGCCTTTTCTTTTGTTCTCTATCGCATTCTGTGTCGTGCTAATCCATGCTGAACTCTCGCAGGGGCTCCTTGTCCACCATATCGTGACGTCGACCATCTTCAAGCCCTCTTTACTGTGAATTTGTGCCCTAGGTGAGTTCGCACGAAGGTCCTCTACACCCTAGTTTCTTTCACATCGAAAACCATGGCTCCTAGTGCCTTCTCCATTAACTCCGGCGAGGTTCGCTAATGGCGCAGTCCCGTGGTGTCTTTCTTAAATACGTTTTGTCGTTATGAAAACGTAAACCGACTCAGTGTATTTCGAAGTACGTTTTCTATATTTATAAAACTGCCACTGATTTTTTTAGCCATAAAATGCTCATTTTGACTCTGATTTAACCCATTCAAATTGCGTTAGATTTGTCTTCTCGAGATCTATATATTAGTGGTACTGTTTCACCAGTTTGAAACTTTTTATTTTCATGGACCTATTTAATTAATTATTCTTCTATAGGAAATCTTAAAAAAATCGTAACTTCTCCGTTTTAATTCCGATTTTCGTGATCTTTACGTTCGTGTGATCGTAGCGCTGCGTAGAATATTTTTATAAACTTTTATATTTGTTTTAACACTGTTGGTGTATTGTTCTAATTATAGCTTGTTTGCTTTGTATATGATTGTCTATTGGAATGCATGTTGTTGATTGATGATCGAGTATAGACGGTGAGCAATACGTGGGTGAGTAAGGCCAAGTCTTTGACGACCAGCAGGAACAACAGGAAAGCTTTTATCAAGATAAGTATAACTTGAGACTATCTTTGTTACCTACACACTTTTAATACATATATTATATGCATGTGTCCACCTTGACAACCTTAGCAAAATCATAGATGCTTGTTATCTAGAATTTCTTGATGGATATGCATTTGGGTAGTTTTTGTTAGTGCTTGATTATAATTCATGATCTTGTATAATGAATATTTGGATATGCAATAAACAATAAAATAAGCTTTCTAGCAACATGAACATAAAGGGTGGAAAGAACTCTGCCTTTGCTAGATTGATCTTGACCCTCCATAAGGACTTATTTCTTGGCAAAAGCTGGAACAATTCGTACAACCATGAGGGCTATATGGCTCTGGCTTTAGCTTAGTATGAAGACCTTTTCTAGCTTGTTAGAGGTCACCTGAAAGGGCGCTAGAGGGGCTTGCCGTTTTGGGTATAGAGTGGCCTCTGTCCTTATGTGTATAGGCTGCGCATCATTGTGCTATTCGGAAGGGGGCTCTATATCTGTGCGCTCGGGAAACCTTGCGGCCCTAACATGCTAGACGAACTTTTGAAATGTTTTATAGTGATCCCTGCCGACCTCCCTAGGAAGGAGGTTAAGAGACTTGCAACCTCGGACTAAAGGGTAAATCATGACTCATGGGTAAAGGTGTACAACCTCTGCAGAGTGTTAAATCTGATATACTAGTCATGCCCACGGATACGGGCGGCCCCGAAAACTGACGGAATAGATGGACACTGATGAACATGATTAATGATGATAGATGATGGTTTATTATGTTGTTTATATGTGTTATTCTAAATTCTTGAATACATTGATCATGTGGTTACGGGATTTAATATGCTACCTTGATATTTGCTATCTAAATATAAACATGTTACATACATATAAAAGCTAAATGCAGTCAAACCAGTGTCAGCTAATTGAGCCTCATGAACCCTTGGTTATACTTGTTGAGTATGATATGTGCTCACTCTTGCTATTTCACCACACCTCAGGATATTCTAATAAAGATGACTGGAATGAGGACTACCGTTATGAGTACTAGGCTCAGAGTCAACCCAGTTGACAGTGTCCCTGTGTGGTGCTTCCGTCGAGAGTATCTTTATTTGTTTAAGACTGTAATGATTATTATTCCGCTATGTAATAAACATTGTGATGGTACTATTTGAGATTTGTCAACTTACGTGTACGACTGTTTCTGGGGCGCATATAAGCTTTTTATGCACTCTATTTCATTCTTGAAATTTGGGTGTGACAAATTAGTAAGTATGGGTAAGCCAAGGATGCCAGTTAGATCCAATAGTGTATCCCATCACCAAATCACTACTGTCGCGATAAATCATCACTAAACTTAGTCCTAGACACGTGAATCTTGCAGTTCGATATAATTTAGCTTGATTCGGATGTGCGATGATCTATGTATATACTTCTATCTCTTATCTCTAGAACTAGAAATGGAGTGGACTCAACTTTAACCTCTGTATATGATTCATATCCATTAATGGATAATAAGAATAGCACAAGTTACTTTGCAAAGTTAATCTAGATTGCCCAAAATTAGCATGACAATTTCAAAAGAACTTGTCTTTGTATTACTTGGTTGATATTATTGTTTGGCATTAGTTTTATTTTTGTGAGATTTGATCTTAGCCTAGTAAGCCAGATCCATGTTCTATTTACAATACTAGTATAGTGCCCATACTAACGCTATAGTTTATGCGCTTGAAAACAATCATTTTCAACCAAACAACAATATATTTTTTCAATATTTTCTAGTCTCACGCAATTGTATATGATCATTCATATAATCCGGAATACACTCGTACATAAGAAGGAATAATAAAATATATCTTGCATACTACAAATAAGTTCTAAATTACTTAGAGCTCGGGCTAGATATCCAGCCCCCCCCCTTTCAAATCGACGCTCACTCTGCAAGGGTGTGTGGTTTTGAGGTACCTCTGAAGGTACGCATGTTTGCATGGAAGTTGAGCAGAGATATTGTCCCAACCAAGAATAATAAGCACATTAGAAAAAATGAATGGGATGCATGTTGCTCACTCTGCAGTAGTTCAGTGGATGATAGTTACCATGCAGTGGTCGAGTGCCCTCAGGCCAGGTGCTTGAGATTAGCCATGAGAGACCACTGGCCGATACCTAATGATCGCCTTCTGAGTAGAGTGGGTCAGATTGGCGCCTCCTACAGTTGAACCTGTTGTCAAACCTGCAATAGAGACTTGAGATAATTAAGTGAGAAATAAACAGAGTGGTAATCATTGATCAGACAGGAGAAACTGAATGTTGATGGTTCTTTCATTCAGCAGACAGAAGCCGACAGTCAGGTAATCATCAATTCGCAGATTCTTGGCATAATATAAATGATCACGTAATCATCATCTTGTAAACTCTCTAAACTCGGTAATAATAAGTAACAGTAGCAGATTCTTGGTATCTATGGAAACAACCACATTAGTAGGAAGCTGAGTGCAGCACCAAATTTTTTTCACGTAAGAAATATTACAAGGTTGAACAATGAGGACAGCTTTCCTTTCCTAACATCAGGAAGCATTAGTTGTTGTGGCATGATGGATGAGTTCAGAGTAGATAGTGTGGAGGTAAACAGAAAGTTGTTCTTAGTTCTCACATGTGTTGTATTGTTACCACATCAATCTATAAGTTTTTGGCCTGTTGAGTGTTGACTGAACCATTTTTTCAGGAAAATCTGTTAAGCGAACATAAAAATATCAAAATATATATATTAGTTGATACAAAAGGGATTGTTAGATATATGTATATCTAGGGGGTTAATTGTATATTGCTTGTAACTGAAGTCATTATTGACTATATAATCAAAGCCACCCAACCCAAGGGGTATGGGGTGTTTGCCATAATTCTACATGGTATCAAGCTACCGGGTCTATACCCTCCCGATCCCTACCTTTCCGCTATCCTAACCCTCTGGCCGCCTCCACAGCCGCCGTGCCCTAGGGCGTCGTTGCTCCACCAGCCGCCGCCTCCCTCAGGTCACCGCTTTTTCCCCTAGCCGTCGCCTCTCAGGCCGCCGCTCCACCTCCCACCATGTCTACCTCTTCTGCAACCTCTGCTGTAACCTCTAGCACCCAGGATGCCGACATCTCCACCTCTCTCGGATCTGGTGAAGGTGCCTCCATCATCGCGCCCCCCGACGCCGCTGTCAATGTGAAGCACCATGTTCCTGTCACGTTGGAGTTGGCTCACCCCAACTACAACAAGTGGGTTGCCTTCTTCACCTCCCTCTGTGGCAAGTTCTACCTCAACGGCCACGTCGATGGCTCCCTAGCGACTGCTCCCACTGATGCATCGTGGGTTGCTGCGGACTGCGCTGTTCGCGGATGGATCTAATGCTCGGTCACTGACGACGTCCTCGACCTCGCCATGGCTCCTGAGCAGACGGCTCGTGACCTATGGGTTGCAATCGTGGATCTGTTCTAGGCCAACAAGGCGTCGTGTGCTGTCTTCCTTGTGGAACAGTTCCATTCGATGACACAGGGTGACCTCTCCATCGACTAGTTCTGTCAACGCATGAAGCAGACCGTTGATTCCCTCCGCGATGTCGGCCACACCATCCTCGACTCCCAGCTCGTGGTGAACCTTCTGTGTGGTCTCAACCCACGCTACTCTAGCACTGCCGACGACATTGTCAACAAGGACGTGCTGCCATCCTTTGCTGCTGCTCGCAACATGCTCGTCCTCAAGGAGCTTCGCCTCGCAAACGAGTCCAAGGTGCATACTGGTACTGCTCTCCTTGTAGACCCTCCATTGTCATCTGCCTGTACCAACACATCCTGCCGCTCCTCCAACTCTGGTTCTCCTGCCGCCCCTCCTCAGCAGCGTGCGGGGAACTTAGGTTCTGGAGGGGGCAGCTCTGGTGGTGGTCGCAACAACAACAACCGCTGTAGTGGTCGCCGTGGCAACGGACAGCAGCAGTAAGCCGCCGGTCATCGGCAGCAGGCTGCCCAACCCGCTGGTCCATGGTTCTACTTCAGCCCAGCTGCCTTCCAGACTGGGCAGCGCCCTGCCTGGCACCCTCCTGGTGGTCCTAGCGTGCTCGGGCAAGCACCCTAGGTGCACGCTGCCTTCGTGCCCCTGCAATACTCCATGTCGGCGCCCCCACCGCAGCAGCAGCAGTGGGATCCTACTGCCTTGGTTGCTGCTCTAAACTAGGTGTCTATGAACCAAGGAGGCGCACTTTGGGTCATAGACACCGGCGCTACTGCCCACATGCACTCCCACAACGGTATCCTTACTTTCCGCTCCCCTCCTTCCTCCCCGTCCGTCATTGTTGGTGATGGCAACTCTCTCTCTCTCTCTCATTGGGCAGGGCAACTCCTTTCTCTCCACCCCTTCCTCCAACTTTGCACTAAATAATGTTCTTATTGTTCCATCCATTATTTGCAATCTCTTTTCCGTACGTCAGTTCACTCGTGACAACAAGTGTTCTGTCTAATTTGACACTCTTGGTTTTTCTGTTAAGGATCCTCGGACCAGTCGGGTGATGCTTTGCTGCAATAGCTCCGGCGACCTCTACACCTTCCCTGCCGCCTCCCATCAAGCTTATGCCGCCTCATCTGACGTCGCCTTCCTGTGCCATGGTCGTCTGGGTCATCCTAGTCTAGCAGTTTTCACTCATCTCCAGCATTTAGTCCGCTGTAATAAGAGCCTCACTAGCATATGCCATGCTTGTCAGCTTGGCAAACATGTTCATCTTCCTTTTAGTAGTTCCTCTTCATATACCTTGGCTCCATTTGAATTATTGCATTATGATGTTTGGACATCTCCTGTTTCTAGTGTTTCCGGCAATTCTTATTACCTGGTTATATTAGATGATTACACTCATTACTGTTGGACGTTTCCCCTTAAGCGCAAGTCTGATGTTCATCAGCATCTAGTTCAGTTTTGTGCCTTTGCTCGCACCTAGTTCTCACTGCCCGTTAAGTGCTTCCAAGCAGATACGACACTGAATTTGTGAACAATGCCACATCAACCTGTCTCGCATCCAATGGGATCCTCCTTCGTCTTTCCTGCCCCTATACTTTGGGCCAAAATGGAAAGGGTGAACGTGTTTTGCACACTCTCAATGACATAGTTCACACTCTTCTTCTCCACTCCCCCATGCCTTCAGCCTATTGTGCTGAAGCCCTCACCACCCCCACCTATCTCTTAAATTACAGCCTGAGCTCTGCTATCTCTCACGAGATCCCTTTTTCTTGGCTTTATGGATAGCCGCCTGATCTGTCCAATCTTTGTGTTTTCAGATGCCTCTACTATCCTAACCTTTCTGCCAACATTCTCCATAAGCTTGCACCACGTTCCTCTGCAGGTGTGTTCCTCGGCTACCCGACCTCTCACAAAGGCTATCGCTGCCTTGATCAGTCCTCTTGTCGTGTCATCATATCTCGCCATGTTGTGTTCGATGAGACCACTTTTCCTTTTTCAGCTAACACTGCAGAGCTCTCCTCTCTAGCGTTGCTCGACTTCTTTGTCGATGACAGTGACGACCTTGCGCCACTTCTTCAAGGTGTTACACCTTAGCCTGGCGGGCGTGGTTCTGTACCCTCGTCCGACTCAGCCTAGCGGGTGTGGTTCTGTACCCCCATCTAGCTCACTGACTCCACCTGGCGGGAGTGGTTTCGTGCCCCGTCCGGCTCGCCACCTCAACCTGGCGGGCGTGGCTCCGTGCCCCCGTCCGGCTCTATGCCTCTTGATGACCCCGCCGTCATATCCTGCAGCCATGTGGTTCCAACCGTGACATCGGCACCACAGCTCCCGTCGGGCAGTTCGGCAAGGTCTTCGTCCACTGCCCCAAGCCGCCCTCAGCACCTACTCCGACCGCGGTGAAGGGTCGAGATGGCGGACTAGAGAGGAGTGAATAGTCATTTCTAAAAAAATATCGTACCGGCTAATCAAAACAAATGTGGAATTAAATCTATCAGTCTAACCAAGACTATACCCCTCTATCTAAGTTCTCTAGCACCTTGTAAAAGATCCTAAACAAGCAAACAAGGTGCTACCTTAGCAAGAGCTCACATAACCAATTTCAGAAGCAATGTTACACAAACCTATGCCACTAATACTTTGCAAACCGGGGAGCTCCAACACAGACTAGTGAGGCAAAGCGCACAAAAGCCTAAGCTCACTAGCAAACTTAATAACAAGGCAACTAATGCCAAAATAGAGAGCGGAACTTACTTAGCTACATAAACTAAGCAATGTGACTAACAAGGTTACACAAATCGAATTAGCCACGCAAGGAAACTACTTCTAGCTACACAAGCAAGAAGGTAACTAGCAAGCTACACAAGATAAACTAATTACAAGAGCAACTACACAAGAACAAGTATATTGAATATAAATACAAGCTTGTGTAAGGCGAATGCAAACCACCGAGAAGAGTAGACAATGTTGACATGGTGATTTTTACCGAGGTTCGCTTGGTTGCCACCAAGCTACGTCCTCGTTGTGGCGATACACCCACTTGAAAGATCACGAACTAATTGGCAATCCAAAGCCAAACCCTCAGCGGGTGCCACACATCCACTTTCAAGATGGGGATCCTCTAAGCCACAAGCAATCCACTAGAGTTTCTCTTCGCGATCCCCGCAGGGTGAGCACCGTACCCCTCACAATCTCTACTTCGGAGCACCGCATAATCTCTTTGCGTGCTTCTACAGAGTCACAAGCCACCAAGACGTCTAGGAGGTGGCAACCTCCAAGAGTAATAAGCACCACCGGCTTGCAACACGAACACCTAGTGCCACTCGATGCAATCTCTCAATACAACGCACTAGAATCGCTCACTCACACAATCAGATGATCACTATCAAGCATACGTGAGTTAGAGGCTTTACTAGCACTCTTCAAGTATGGAAACTAAGTTCCAAGGGTGCTCCAGCACCAGCTAAGGCTGACCACCACTTCTATTTATAGCTCCAAGGGCTAAACTAGTCATTGCCCCTTCACTAGACAAAAGTCGTGAGCACTAGACCCACTGTAGGGAGCCACCGGATGCTGGAACAGTGCGTCCGGTGCTCCAGAAACAGCCACGTGTCACTAGCCGTTTGAAATCGACCGTTGCCGCCAACGGCTAACACGCTCGTGCGCCTGGAACAGTAGCACCGGACGCTCTGCTGCTTCACACCAGACGCGTCCTGTGCGAACCAGACGCGTACGTAGAGAGCAACGCAAACTCGCAGGGGCACCAGACTCAAACCACCGGACGCGTCCTATGCACACCGGACCCGTACGCAGAGAGCAACGCAAACTCGTAGGGGCACTAGACTCACACCACCGGACGTGTCCTGTGCACACCGGACTTGTCCTGTGCTTGCAATTTAACTTGTTAGGTTGCTAACTTCTAGCTCCAAACTCCGAATTCGATGATCTTGGACATTTTGGAAAGCTTACTCAGAGTGCTATCCAATCCATATGAATAATTAATCCAAATAAAAATGGATCAAAGCAGTATTTTAATCTAAAAGCCATCCTAATGTACGGAGAACACAGAAAGACTTCTCTCTCTTTACCAAGTTGATCAAAATCAACTCCAACACCTTTTCCTTTACAAATGTGCCAACACCACCAAGTGTACTCTATCATGTGCATGTGTGTTAGCATTTCACAAATATTTTCCCAAAGGAGTTAACCTCTCAAACTTGCCACGCCACTCGATCCTAACACGTATGCAAAGTTAGATTGCTCAAGTGGCACTAGATGACCAATATGCAAACAAGTTTGCTCCTCTTGATAGTACGGCCATCTATCCTAAATCCGGTCATAATCTTCTCTACACACCTATGACTGGTGAAATGGAAATGCCCTAGGTTATACCTTTGCCTTGCGCTTTCTATTTCATCTCCTCTCATGTTCATGCAACACATGCACCAACCAATCACCAAATGATATGATCCACTTCATATCATCATGTGACCATATTGGTCCATCGATCTTGACCTCACTTACTCTTCACCGTTGCCTTGGTCCATCGGCGCCAAGTCTTGCTCAAGCTTCACCGTCACACACGGTTCCTCACTTCAAAACCTCCGACTTGCCCTTCACTCTTGCAACCGGTCCATCGAGCCAAGCCTCATCTTGATCTTCTCCACCTTAGTCACGTGACTCTATGTCATGTCTCATATGCAATGAGCTCCTCCATCGTCACATAATCACATGTGGACTAATCTTCTGTGTATCTCACATAAACACTATTAGTCCACCTAAGTTGTCACTCAATTACCAAAACCAAATAAGAACCTTTCACGCGTGCACAACCCCTGCTACTGGTGCCTCACCCACTGGTGCGCCAGCGGGTGACCTCGCTGCCCCTGGCGTACCCCACCTGCTGTGGATCGATGCCGCGAGCGTGGGATGGAGGCGCAGGGTGAGAAGCATGACTTTCCACATCCGATGCTAGCTGTTAGATTTAGTTTATGTGTTTTATTAGTCTTTGACTTTAATAGAGAAGGTTTTTCGTGTGCATTATCCTGGGTGCACAATAGTTAAAGGCTCACAGCCGGGATTGTTTTGCTAGGTGGACCAAGTATAATTTAAGTATTCTATTTTAGTAAAAATGTTATCTTATCTTTTCAACCCGCCCCCTCTCACACTTGATGTTGTTGTCTTCTCTTGCCTCCTAACAAACTTTTTTTTAAGGAAAACCCTATCCAACCTTCATCTCCTTCTATTCACACCTAGTTATCGCCACTATAGCCCCACCAACGTCATTTCTCTCGTTGCATCTTGTTCCACAATCCATCGACTTGAGCTTCACTGTCACTGTCCTACTTTGGTGGTATGTTGTCGTTCGACTGCTAGTCTTTACAACTAAAAATTATGGAGAGGATCCATCTACCACATCCATGGTGAAGCTAAACTCCTTTTTTTACTATGTCATGATAGGTTATCTTATCAACTCAGGCCCCACTCACCCATATATGCAAAATTGTTTTAGCGAATTAAAAAAAGTCATAACTCTTAAACCGAAGATATAAATTAAATATCGATTGCACCATTAAATTTCTTATAACAAATCCTTTAAAATAAGATCACACATGGATATATTTAGATAAAATTTTATTAATAAATATTTAGCTCTACACTAAAAATTATGGAGAGTACCTCCACAACTCTCATTTCTTTGGTGGTCTTTTTTACTGCGCGATGACACGCTATCCCATCAACTAGGCCCCACTCACCAATGCATGTAAAATTGTTTTAGCGAATTAAAAAAAGTCATAACTCATAAACCAAAGATATAAATTAAATTTCGATTGCACCATTAAATTTCTTATAACAAATCCTTCAAAACAAGATCACACATGGATATATTTACAAATTTTTTTATTAATGAATATTTATCTTATAAAAATAACATATTTTCTTTTATTAAGTAGAGACAATATTCTAGGTTTAACAGTCTGTCTTTGTAAAAAAATGTTATTGATTTAGAAGAATAGTATTTTGGTTTTAGGTTTATGAAACTGATATTACAATATACATAAAAATACATAAATACATGACATAGATAAAAATAATAATAAAATCTAGAGTAAAAAGCATAAGAAAAAAAATAAAAATACAAAATAAAAAAATTCAAATAATGTCTTTGGGTTACTTTTTAAATATCGTAAATATATTTATAGAACATTAACATCACTAAATACATCATAGAACATCATTAAATATATTATAGAACATCACATCTATAATAGATTACATGTATACTAAGTAAACACCATAAGAAACATCATATAACATCACATGTATACTACGTAAACATGACATAACACAACATAGAACACTAAATATATACTACATAAACATCGCATATATAGAGAAAATGAAAATAAAAAATAAAATTACTAAGAAGAAAAATATAAAAACAAACATGATTAACAAATGATAAAAAAATGCATAGAGCAAATAAAATAAATGAATAATTTAAATAAGGATAAAAAGAAGATTAAAAAGGAATTAAAATATAAAATAAGAATGAAAAAACATAGAAAACCTGAAAAGAAAAAAGAAAAACAAATAGAAGAAAGAAAGAAATATAAAACTAAAACTAAAAGAAAATAAAAGGTAAAATTAAAACATGAAAAGAATAAGGAAAGGACAGGAAATAAAATAAAATTGAAAAACGAAAACTGAAAAGAAATGAAAAAGTAAAAAAACATAGAGAGTGTAGATTTTAAAACCCGTAACAGGGCATTAACCTAGTAAAACTATTAAACTAATCACTTCCTCAAAGTTTAACGCCCCATGCTTCTAATACCCTTTGTCTGTCTCCATTATCACTGCCATTAATACCATGCTACATGTGGGTGGACCTTAGTTAAACCCAACCCTAAACATCGGATCAAAACTTAGGTCTTATTTAGTTCCCAAAAAATTTTGTAAAAAAATTTAGATTTCTCGTCACATCGAATCTTGCGGCGCATACATGAAGCATTAAATATAGATAAAAATAATAACTAATTACATAGTTTATTTGTAATTTGCGAGATAAATCTTTTGAGGCTAGTTAGTCCAGAAATTAAATAATATTTATCAAATATAAACAAAACACTACAGCCATTTTGCAAAAAATTTTGAAACTAAACAAGACCTATATTTAAAAATTTGAACCAAGAGAACGTTTTGAAGTGGAACCCTCTCTATTATATAAAACAAAATAAAACAAAACAAAACCCTCACACACGCACAAAAGAGAGAAAAAAAAAAACTCCACTTCCGTCCTCCCGCGCCGCAATCGTCCCCATGGCGGCTCCGATGCCGTCTTCCACGCCGCCGCCGGCAGCCGCAAACCCCAGCCACAATCCGAGGCGGAAGCGGAAGCCCAGGCCGAAAACAGCGCTCCCCTCCGCCCTAAATCCTAACTGGGCGCAGCTCCAGTCGAAGCTCCCCCACCGCCCCGCGGCAACCCACCTGGGCAAGCGCAAGCACGACGATGACCCTCCGGCGCCCGCGGAGCCGTCTCCACCACCCGCAGTGCAGGATATCAAACTCGACCCAACCTCTGACGACACCAGGTGAGCATGCCCTGGCATCGAGACGCTTGGAATGTCGGTTTGAGATTTGTTTTTTGATTTCGTTGTTTGGGAATGGTGTTTGGGGGGCTCCTCAGCTTGACTAAGGCGGTGGCGATTGACTGCGAGATGGTCGGGGTAGGATCTGATGGCAGCAAAAGCGCTCTCGGTAGGGTTACCTTGGTAAGCACCATCTCTTACTTCAATTTTCTTGTTTATTTGCTTGCCTAGTAACTTGTAATGTTGTACTTAATCATCAATTTGTGGAGTGGAGTAGAGAGCGCTTGGGATTTGGAGGGATGTCAGAGCAATAGGTCTGTGGTTGTTCGTTGTTGAATTGGTAGGTTGAAGGTTCAGGATGTGCCAAAATCTGTTAATCATGAAGCAGTAGTGTAATAGTCTGCTCTGTCCATGAAATTGGGATTGCTACTACTCCGACGTGGACATGTTCTGAAGTTGAATTGGGCAAATCCATAGTTGGAGTTTGGTCATTTCAGATGTCTGGTTTAACAAATAGGTGGTTTCGATAACTCCCATGAGGCCATGACCTGGATGGATTTGCATTTTTGTGGTTTTGTGAAGGTTTTTGTTACAGGCTTGCATTTGGCACTAGTAGTATTCAGGTGTTTGTTTCAGTAACATGCTAGAGTATTAGTTTATGTTTGGGTTTGGCACTACAGTAAAACAACTTCCTATCCTGTGGCCTGTGGGGTTTCTATGGTTTGTTTTACTTACCTGACTTTAAACCCAGGTGTTATGCTAATAAAGTGGCATATACTTAATTTTATTTAGATGATGTCTAGCTACTACAATGTGGTCCTGTTCCCTTGTAGGCTTGTACTGTTGTTTTGTCTGTTATTAAACTGTTATGTATATCTACTTGTGCTTTGAAAATGCTATAGGATTACTGTTTCAGTGTATCAACTTAGTGATCTGAAACTGTATATATATTATAAAAGAACATTAAAATCTTAGTGGTTTGTTTGTTCACATGATTCTCTATATCCTTGAATCTGGAACTAAAGTATGAGACTGACTTCATGTTAAACTGTTATGCTCAATCATCACCCTGTAAGTGTACAGAAAACATTGTGTAGGCCTTTGTAACGTCCTCTCATATTTTGTGTGCATTTACACCTGTACATTTGATTTGATGTAAATGTTCAAGGATTCAAGCAGTGAAGGTTATTCTTGAATTACATGCTTAAGTTTGATGGAAAAAATGATTAAAATTTGAGGGCATGTTTAATTAGCCTTGCTTTGGGAGAAGAGCGGGCAATGATTTCCTTGCTTTCTTGAGAGAGCTAGGGAGGAGAGCCAAACTTCCTCCTCGCACAAGAAGGATTTTCTAGACCTGTAGCATGCTAAACACGTGAACAGCACATGTTGTAACTGTTTTTCTGTTAAACATTATGTGGTGCTTGATATATAACTTTTTGTAGCATTTTCCATACAATAAATGCACTTGATGATGTTTGTTTGAAATGTCCAAACATTTGGATAACGTAAATGTGTTCCTGTATTTGAATTATCATCCTCTAATCTCAGTATGTTTGTTGTCAGGTTAATTCCTTTGGCAATGTTGTATATGATGAATATGTTCGTACTGTGGAGCGAATTGTGGACTACCGTACCCGGATTAGTGGGATTAGACCTAAGCACATGAACAAAGGTAGATACATAACTACATTATCGGTCTGTCACTATATATTACTTCGTTGCTTTCAAGGGTGCTGATCTTTGTGGGTTATGCAACTGTCTTATGTCACTGCAGCCAAAGAATTCTGGGCCGTGCAGAAGGAAGTAGCTGAGCTGATTAAAGGAAGAGTTCTTGTTGGTCATGCACTGCACAATGATCTCAAGGTTGGTGGCTTTAACTTCTTTCTTTATGCACCCTGTTTGTGTTCTTGTCTAATTTAATTAGCATTTTCCAGGTCTTGCTACTAAGCCAACCAAAGAAGGACATCAGGGATACATCTGAATATGAGGTTTTCCGAAGGTTAGATGATCTGGGCATCTGCTCTGACATGATTATTCTTGTGATTACCAAAAACTGTATTGACATGTGAATTTCAAATTTACTAGGGAGAGAAAGAGGCGATCCTTGAAGGATCTTGCTGCTGAAGTACTTGGTGCTAAAATACAACAGAATGAACACTGCCCCGTACGTGTTACATTGTTATATGCATGGTCCCTGATTTGTGTCGTGTTGATCCGAACACTTCCATTTTTATGTCACTCCTGCTCATGATTGCTTGCATGACCACTTTCTGTACTCTTTACAGATTGAGGACGCACGAGCTGCAATGTTCATTTACAACAAGCACAAGAAAGCATGGGAGAAGAACATGAAGGAACAATTCAGATTCAAAAAGAAGCTCAAGAAGCGAGGCAAGAAGAAAACTACCGAGTCCAATGGGAATGACCCCAATGTCCCCACTGTTCTTCTATAGAGACTAACGAAAGAGGACTGGGAGCCAGTGCAGACGATTTACCTATATATATGGCAACATCATGAATATAGGAAATCATATATTGGATGGGATATATCTGCCGAGTCAGTATGCTAAGCCAAGACCACAGCTGAATCATGAGTTTCCATAGAGGAAAAAAAAGGAGAGATATTTCGATGGCAATGTCGTGATCTGTTCATTCGACCATCAGTATCTATTTAGCAGTTGTCCTAGTTGGGAAACAGTATCTGTAATGAAAATTTTGTAGTTCCACATTAATGTAATGTAGTGTGAAAATTTTGAACGGAGATGGTAATTGCATCCTACATTCAGGTTCTTCAACATTACTGAAAACTTTGTAGTTCAACTGAAAAATGTAACAGGTGACAAGACAGGGTTGCTGAGCATTGGATTCTGCAGACTGGGCTGCTGCTGCCTTGTAGGCATGGTTGAGGTGAGAGCTCTCTGCTCGTGCCGTTTCCTAACTGTGAACTGGTGCTGGTGCAGGGGCAGGGAGTTGGTGTCCAGCATGTGGAGGATGGCCACCATGAGCACGGAGCAGGCGAACATGGGTATGGGCCCGAAGACCCACATGAGCAGCGTGGTGGCGAGGTAGAGCGCCCGGAGTCCCATGGACCAGAAGTTGCCGCCCCGGATGATGGCGTGCTGCACGTAGCTCGCCGGCACATCGGAGTCGAGCGTGGTGATGAGGAAGCTGGCCTGTACATAGTACCTGGCGGAGTGGATGAAGCAGGTGAAGGAGGCGAGGAAGCAGACCAGCAGGGAGATGTACTTGACGGTGGCCGTGGCCTGGCTGCGGTCGCCATAGACGAGCTCCGTCATGAACATCTTGGTGGTGCTGCTGACCCAGGCGCCGATGAGGGAGCCCAGCGCGATGGACAGCGACGCCAGGTTGGTGGACGCCGAGATGTTGCTGGAGATGACGCTCAGCGCCAGCGCTGTCTCGTCGGGGGTCGCTCCCGGCTGCACCATGCGGCGCACCCAGGTGAGCTTGTTGTGGTTCTCGTAGCCGATCACTGTGCTGGCGGGGTGCCGGAGGATGCGGTAGAGGAGGAGGAGGTGGTAGCTCAGCATCACCACCAGACCGCATGGCACCAGCACCAGGTCCAGAGACCCCTTCTCTAGCTGCATCGTCGTCGCCTCTCTTCAGGCTTTGTGCTCTGTCCCTAGCTAGTAGGCTTTGCTATTGCTCGTCTCGTCTCTGCAGGTCCCTACTAGCTAGCATTTTAATTGATGATATTTCTTGGAGTTGATCAGTGTAGAGAGGAGGCGAGGGAGGCCGTCGTGGCTTGTGGCTTGCGCGTTCATTTGGATCGCTAGTGCTAGTTGTATTAGTGGCCCAGCCAGCAATGGCCATGATATTGCTTATGAGTTTTGCTCAAGAGTTGTACGTACGTAGCCGTGGCACTGACGGTGGTGTGGCTTGTGTCTTGGGGGCAAAGACTGCCAGCACGGCAAGCAAAACTCGTGGGCTTGCTTCCAAGAAAGGTCGGGAGATATAATTGCTTGACAGGTTCTCAGTTAGTTCTAAAGCCAATAAGAAAACATTTTTATCTTAAAAACGTGGTGGCAACTCCACTTTCTAATCTCTATTCCATCATCCCAGTCCTAGACATGGAAGAACATCAGAATCTGTCAGTCATTTAATAATATTTTTCTCTTATAACAAGTCAGCGAACAATACTTTCAGTCATGGCTTATCAGCTAACTGAATAGGGCGCTTGATCAAATATATAGTATCAGGCGTTGGGGTTTCGGGGGCTCCTGTAGTCCTGTATATATAAAAGCGTGGATCTGTTGTATTTCATACCTTGCGACCGCAATCTGCAGTTCTGAATGCCCACCGCTCTAATAATTATAATGATACAAAAACGTGAAAATAAAAAATGTTGTTTCCTAGTGGTTCCGGGTTCAGGAGGCCACCAACCCGTTACGTCGCCCCTGTGTGTACCACCTTGCGTTTGCTTGCACTCAAGAGGCTCGAACCTACTTTAGTACATCATTCCATTGACTACATCGGAATATTTGAATTTAGTTTTTCCTGTCTACATTTCCACTATTTAGTCCTGCTAATTACAATTATTTTTCATCATTTTTCGAAAGCTGAAGACACAGGTGATAAACTGATAGAGAAGAATACCAATCCGGAATGGAATGAAGAATTCATCCTCTGTAGTTCAGACTTCACTGGTATGCATTCTCTTCCATATCATCTCTCTCTTCCTTTCCTAGTTCTGTTGTCTCTCTGTGTGTATGAATATTGATGGATCCATCATGGAGGTGCCAAAATATTAGCACCAATTGCCCCTATTCTTAAGGATGTTTCAGGATTTGTGTGCTTGGATGCTTGTGAGACAATTCTTAGACTATGTTTGGACAGTGCCTCTATTACCAAAAAAATAGAAAGCCAACTAAAATAGGTAGAACTAAACAATTGGTTTTGCGTAGTACAAATTTGTACTTTTAGCTTTAGCTTTTTCAAATTGATAAAAACAGAGAGACGTTTCATTGTTGCTTCAAGGGAGATAGGCAAATTAGGTAGGTTTCATAATTGTAAACAGAGCTTTGCTACGGTACAACTTTTATCTAGTACGAGGTAAGACTTCAAATAAATCTCAGCCCTTGAATATTAAGAGAAATAATGTATGTAGTAAAAAGAAAAATAAATAACATATTGCTTCCTTTTATCTGCATATGTACATGCAATTTGTTTCCTTTTAGTTGCCACCAACTATTACAACTTCATGGAAGGCCATCGTCGGGCAAGAGATGGTTTGGAGTCAATTCAACTTTCTAAGACATGCTATTTTATGTTTCTTAACTGGGAGTCACGTTATAATAAAAAAATGTTACATTACAGTCACGTAAGCTTTACTTTTTTTAATGTTGAAAACAAAACGAATTTAAATTTCTCGTTCATTCGTCATCTTCCAACAAATTAAATAAATTTTACAAAATTATTTTGAGTCATATATTATAAATCATTGTGTTATTATATATATATATACATACAATAAAATAAAATATGGCTGCACATGTGTGAACTGTCCCCTCCATCGTGTGTCCACATCTATGTTATTAAAAACTCGAGATCATGTTAGGACATAGCTCACAGTGGCTTTTTCATAGTTCAAAACTCACTACAGGTTTTTCATAGCTCATAGCCGAACCGTACAGACCCTAATTTTAGTTGTCCTTGGGTTGCAAAATGCTCAATTGTTCACCGTGTAACACTTTTGTTGCTTATACCAATGTTTTTTTGTGATAAAAGAGCTATAATGTTGTCTTACAAAAAGTGGTTCAACAACAATGTCAATGGTATTGATCAATTGATAAAAGAATTTAATAGGACATATTCATGGAATGTTGTTTTTTGTGTATGACATATTCATGGAATATATGTATATTGCATAAAGTGCATTAAATAGGCATGGCCTATTCATGGCGTGAAACTTTAGAGTCAACTTCTCTTAGGTCGATGCAACATGAATATAGAACATATAAGCTTTTGCAAAGTACAGTAGCAAAATTCCTCCCTGCATTATCTGTTCAGGTACCAAAGCAGCATACCATTTTTGGGTATATATTAAAAAGAGTTAAATATGATGAAATACACGCATTAGAAAAATCTAAAAAATCATTATTGAAATTTAATGATCAAGAGAGTTTGATTCTAGATGGACAAGCACATTGTTTGGATTCTCTCATGTAAAAACTGGATAGCCAAACCGTAGACTAAAAATTGCTCTTGCATTTGCATTTTGTTTTCTGCTCTATTTATTTATTTCTTCGGGTGACTCATGTGCTTTCATCCTGCACTAATCACAGTTGGGTTCTTTCCATCACGTGTTCTATCATGTTGTTAGTTTGTTACTTGCTTGAATCTAGATTTCATTTTGGCTTATTCTCCTTATTCTCCCATGAAAAAAATTGTTGGCATATAAAAAAATAAGAGAAGGAACGGTACGTGGAGCAGGAGCTATAAGAGTTTACTGGTCAATGTATGGTTGGTTGTAACCCTTGTGTGGAAGTTAAATTATAAAATACTTATCATTAAAGGAATGCAAGATTGCTTGTTTTTTCATTTGAAAATGTGGAGGACCCAATACTTGTTGACTTCATGCATTATTTGAAATTTGATTATGCTAGAATATATTTAAGTCCCAAACTTTTCCTCTTTATCCTGAAATATATTTTTGTAGGTTACAATGTTCATCATATTCTTTCATGTAGCGATCAACTTATTTTGCCTGGAGATGCTAGGACCCTATTCAACCTGAAAGGCATTATGAGATCCTTCTTTGATTCAATGGGCCTGCATGTAAACTTCAACAAATCCTTTTTGGTACCCATCAATATGTCAAACAACAGGGCTCAACATCTAGCCAATACCTTTGGATGTCAACTGGGATCTATGCTCTTCACATACCTGGGGCTCCCCCTAGGCACTACTAAACCCTCAGTTCAAGATTTCAGCCCCCTCCTAAACAGAATTGAAAGGAGAATGTCTGGTTTCAGTAGACCCCTATCTTATGATGGCAGATTAATTTTGGTAAATGTTGTTCTTTCGGCTCTACCCACATTCTATATGTGTAGCCTTAAAATACCTACTCAGGTGGTCAAACAAATCGATGTTTATAGAAAACACTGCCTTTGGAGCAAGGGAGATATCAATAGAAAAGGCTCCTGTCTAGTAGCATGGGAGACTGCATATAAACCCAAAAATCAGGGAGGGCTGGGTATTATTGACATTGAAAAGCAAAATGATGCACTCCTGATGAAGCATCTGAACAGTTTTCTACAACCATCATGACCTGCCCTGGGTGAATCTGACCTGGTCCAAACTTTACTCTAATTGCCAAACACCCCACAGGCAAGATGTCCAGTTGGTTCATTCTGGTGGAAAGATTTACTCAAGTTATTCACTCCATTCAAAAATCTCATGAAATGTGATCCTAGCAGAGGAAATACTGACCTGTTCTGGTCAGGATCTTGGAGCCACACACCCCTAAAAGAGAAGTATCCTCACCTGTTCTCTTTCTGTAAAAAACCAAAGTGCTCTATCAGATTCTTTTTAGACAACGAGTTGGAAGCTAACTTTAGTCTATCTCTCTCAAGCCAAGCCACTGAACAGCTTTCCCTGCTTCTGGAAATTGAACTGGACAGACCTTGGGTTGAAAGCACGCTGACATCTGGAGCTATTCCTCTGGAAATGCAACCTTTAGCAGTAAGGCAACCTACAAGCTATTGATAGGAGCTACAGAGGCCTCTCCCCTCTTCACATGGATCTAGAAATCAAGTAATCTTGGAAAACACAAATTTTTCTTCTGGCTTCTTCTTCAAGATAGATTGAACACAAGAAACTTGCTGAGAAGAAAGCACATGCATCTGGACGATTATGGCTGTGTATTATGCAATACAGGTTGTGAAGAAACTAGTTTCCATCTTTTATTTGAATGCATCTTCAGTCAAGCATGCTGGAGCTCCATCCCAATTAGCTGAAATCTTAACTTGCCTCCACTGGATATGATGGTGAATGCCGGAGAATAGTTTGGAAGCCAAATCTTCAGAGAAATAGTTATCATTGCATGCTGGGCAATATGGACCTTGAGAAACTCCATAATCTTTGATAATGGACAGTGTTCTATCCCCATTTGGAAAAGACGGACTTGGTATGTATCAAGGCCAATGAGAAAAGACGGATCCCTTAACGTTGTGGCGAGACAGTTTCCCTCCCTAGCTGTTCTTTTTCGTTTGGGCCTGGTTGCCCTGTACCTGTACTTTTTCTTTTTTCTCTCTCTTCTTTTTCCCTTTGCCCCCCTTTTTGTACAGTCTATTCTTTCATTTAATGGAAATACAAAAAAAAATATAGGTAGAGGATTACTGTTCTCTTCAAAAAAACTTATGTGGTACATATAAGCAAGGAAAGATATATTCTCCGTGCCAATTGCTCTGCAACAATGCTTGGGTACCATCCGATTCATGTTGGATTTCCTACACCCTTGCCACAACAAGCCTCATCATCAACCATGGTATATATTTGAGATCAGTTAAATGATCCCATTGCACATTGGGCAGGAAAAGTATTTTCTTTGTTACACTTTCAAAATGAATACGGTTGCGGTCACAAGTGACATCATAGCCTGTCGGAGGACATTAGTTGTTGTTTTGCAGTTACCACATGGGTTATATTTTGAAAATTGGATTCAGAATGGAGAACATCGCAAACTTGCGAAAGTCGCTACAACTTCATATGGACTTTGATTAGAAAGTCCTAGTACTTCATGAAAACCTTATGTAATACTCTATGCATGCGTCTGAAGATTCGATTCGATGTAACAAAAAAATTTAAAATTTTTTTAGAACTATAGTCAGGTGTGTAGTTCACCCCAAAATCCAAAAACTTTTTAAGATTCTCCGTCACATCAAATCTTGCGTTACATGCATGAAGCATTAAATATAGTCAAAATCAAAAACTATTTACACAGTTTGCCTGTAAATCGCGAGATGAATCTTTTAAGCCTAGTTAGTCTATAATTGGATAATATTTGTCACAAACAAACAAAAGTGCTACAGTAGCCAAAATTTTTTCATTTCGGCAACTAAACAAGGCCTTATGAAAAAAGTTCTCATTGAGTATAAGGCACGTATCCTGTCTGCCAAATCTGACACAGAAATCCATGGCTTCCACACAAACGCCAGCCCACAGCGCAAGTCACCAAAGCCTCTGGCTAGCACCTGCGTAACTCTGAAACTGTTCAGGTGACGGTCAGCGGACACCAGTGATCTTGAACAGTGAATCAACGACCTTCTGCTAGACATGCATGAAAGCTCCCTTGATCAATGGTACAGTGTTCCTTCGAGATTACCATGAAGAAAGGATGTTGTCCTGCTATGTGATGATCCAGAATTTAACAATAATACTCTTTGGAACAGGTGGAAATGTTCATGATTTTTTGGGGGAGAAATTCCTTCTTCGAAAATTGTCGACTCAATTTGAAACCTCCAGATCCTCAAATATTCTGTACATTCTACATTTCTACCCAAGATCTCTTCCGTAAGTGTACAATTTTCTAGAAAGAAAAGAAAGTAAAAAAGAAATAGCTTCTGAAATAATTGTGCACAATTTCATACAAGCACGCAACATTTCCTACCCTAGTAGTCATCATCACTTTCCCAAAGAACTGAAGCTTTGATTGGTTTCCTCACATCACAGGGGGCGGCCGGAGCAGCGTGTCCGCCTTGTGGATGCTCCTGCTTGGGCCAAGAAGGCATCCACTGAGACGACTCTCGTCGCCGTCGTCGTCGTGCTCCCCCTCCTTGCCCACATGTGCGCCGTCACCGCGCCTATACGCGGCCTCCACGTCGCTGAGGATGGCCGACACCTCCGCCATCCCCGGACGGCTGCGCCCGTCGTTCCCCACGCACGCCAGCGCCACCCTAGCGGCCCGCGCCAGCAGCCGCGCCTCCGCCTTGTCGGCCGGCGCGCCGGCCCGCACGACGTCGAGCACCTCCATGCTAGCGCCGCAGCGTATATGCGGCAGGGCCCAGTCCGCGAGCCGGCCGCCATCCCAGCGCCGCCCGGTGAGCAGCTCCAGCAGCACCGCGCCGAACATGTACACGTCGTCCTCCGCGCGCGCGTCGTCGCCGCGGCGGTCGAGGAAGCCGGCCAGCCCGTAGTCGGTGAGCCTGGTGGTGGCGTTGGCGTGCCTCCAGCGCGCGCCGCCACTGCCGGAGGAGGAGGCGCTCACAAGGACGTTGCACGGCCGAACGCGGCCGTGGGCCACGCCGTGCGCGTGCAGGTGCGCCAGCCCGCGCGCGGCACCGGCGGCGACCGCGGCGCGCTGGCGCCACGACAACGCGGGCACGTGGTGGGTATCGTCGTCGCCCCAGCCGAGCACCCTGTCGAGGCTGACGGCGCCAGCGGGAGCGCGCTCGACGAGGATGACGCGCTCTCCTGGACCCTCGGAGAGGCCGACCACGGCGGCGACGTTGGGGTGGGGCGGCACGGCCAGCGAGCGGACCGCGGCCGGGAACCGCCTCCCGCCGGGTTCCCCGAGGACGAGGTGCGGGTGCATTCGCTTGGCGGCGATCCCGGGCGCCGCAGCGTACACGGCGAAGTGCCTCCCCTGCCCGATGACCCGGCTCGGGTGGAACCCGTCCGTGGCGCGCTCGACGTCGGCGAGCGGGATCACCGGCAGAGGCGCGGTCGAGGCCGAAGAGCCTGAGGGTGATGCGGCACCGTCGGCGGGGCCTCTCGCGGCTGCCATACGCCTCTTGCGCCAGAGCAGGAAGAGCGCGACGGCCAGGGCGACGAGCGCGGCTGCGGCGCCGGCCACGACGGTGTGGTGGACGGCGGCCACCACGGCGTCGTGCATGGTGTGGCTAGAGAGGTTCGTGGAGCGTACTGTGCGCGCGCGCTCCGGGAGCACGTATGGGATTAAGTAGCACGTACGCAACGCAAGTTAAGGCTACACGAGCGATGGTACGTGTCTTTGGCTCTAGGTCAAACCTGCAATGCGTACACCGTGAAGGAATGGACTGTCAGTGGAATGTGTCGCAATTCGCTTGAGCTTATTTATCTAATTTGATAGCCATTTAGTAATGTTTTTCTCTTATATTAAATCAGCAAATTATTACTTTTAATCATGATTTTTGAGCCAGAACAAAGCAGCTCACAGGGTTGAAGCATCGTCCTATTCTTTTTCTTTAGCATTTCACTGTTTGTTTTGTCACTTGTTAAGAAGACACTGATTCTCTGTGACACATATTTCTTTTTCCTTTTGTTTTCGGCTACAACGTACTTTGGGTTTTAGCGTGCTTGGATTGCGGCAACGTAATTTCTAATGGTCAAACTGCTCTTTCCCTAAGGCATTGTTTATAGTTTCTAAAATTTTTTATGATTTCCAGTTACATCGAATCTTGAACGTATGCATGAAGTATTAAATATAGATAAAAAATAAGTAATTACGTAGTTTATCTATAATTTGCGAGATAAATCTTTTGAGCCTATTTAGTCCATGTTTAGAAAATAATTACCAAATGTAAAAGAAAGTGCTAGAGTAGCTAAACCCAAAATTGTTGCGAACTAAACAAGGCCTAAAAGGAATCATGTTTGAATTTTTAGCTAAATTTTAGGACTATCTTTGCTGGTAAAAAATATTCAATGTTATCTTCGCTATAAGACACTCTTGAACTGTAGTGATTTGCTCCTACACACTATAACTATTAAAATAAAATAATATTTCTATAAGTGGATGGGAGAAAAGTTAAAAGTGACAAAAATACCTCCTCACACCTCACTATTGTCACTGGCTGGCAGGGAGCGGCGAACCCTAAATAGACTCAAAGTGGGTTCTCGTGAAACCAGAAAAGTCTAACAGATAAGTCCTCTTACATTGATCATAACTCTTTTTTTAGATGAAAACGGATCAGATCAAAGCAGATAATGTCCTTTCCATATCCTAATCTGCTTTTTATTATCGAATTTAGATCGAAGCGGATAATACATGGATTCGATACGAATACGGATTCTTTCGGATGTCAGAACTGGCAAGGATATGGAGCAGAATTGGATCGGCTATGGATTTAAATAGTGGAGTAATATGTGCATAATTAGAGGATTGCATGCTTGTAAAAAAAAATATTTTTAAGAACTAATAACAAGTAATAGACAATATCCTTCATTCTATTCTATGTTGTGGCTATAACACCAACGCAATTAAATCTTAACAAATTATCCTTACTCATAAATGATAAGTTATTAGTCAATATGCAGTATTAAGCAAGATTTCAATTCAAAATTTATAACATCAAACAACGACATCACAAAATAAGAGTTCTCAAGTAATAAATAATCAGATATTCTATTATAAACATCGGATAATCCACCTAAAATTTGCGGATAATCCATATTCGGTGGATTTCATCGATTTAATATTCTACCCGTATCTGCACACGGTCAGATTCAGATTATCCATATCCGTATAGATATTAAAAAATTCTTCTTCATATACTTAATATTCGAATTCAGATCGGATCGGAGCGGAGGATTATCCGTATCACTTTCATCCTACTTTTTTGCTTCTAGCCTTTTTTCTCCTTTAGCATCTTGCTCGCAATCTCCACCTATTCGTACTCTAGAAGGACCTATTTGGTTCGTGAACTGAGGCCTTGTTTAGTTCGCAAAGTTTTTTTAAATTCTCCGTCACATCGAATTTTTAGTCGCATGCATGGAGTATTCAATATAGACGAAAATAAAAATTAGTTACACAGTTTATTTGTAATTTTGTAAGATGAATCTTTTGAGCCTAGTTACTCCGTGATTGGAAAATATTTGTCAAATAAAAACGAAAGTGCTACAGTAGCCAAAAACCATTTTTTTTCCGAACTAAACCAGGCCTGAAAGACAATTTGCCTGCCAGGCAAACGATCCTAGCCGTCGGACTACCAAAACTATCAATTACCTAGAAACGTTGCCTAGGAGACAAAGCTATCTTGCTGGCAAACCAAACATGCCCGAAAGTACAGCCGTGACCTTTTTTTTGAAAAGATGTGGCTAGATTGTTCAAGGAAGATACTTGCTTTTCGTTTCTGATAAAACCTAATGAGACGATGCAAATACGGTGGAAACAGAGTGAGTGCCACTCAAGCAACCACACCAAATTAAATAACATCATTTGAAGGTTTAGGGTACCAAATTTACATCATCCTAGATTCCTAGTTATGCCAAGCCACACTAATCACACTAGGTCAGGAGTTGGAATGAAAGCTTGTATATATTCTGATGTTTGTGTACATCCAACCAAGAGCTAGCACTGAACAGGTACAAGTGGTTCTAACTAACGTGATCGTGCAGAGTTTGTTAATTGCAGAGCAGGTTAGTGTGGAGTGGAAAGTGCTTCTAAGGCTGAATTTTGTTCTCATCTTCAAATATTTTCTTCGCAATGTCGTGTCACTTCTCACTTGTTGCCGATGACATATCCATCTTGATATAAAAAATATATATACATCTCAGTGTCATATGTTTGTCAGTTAGTTCAGCATACTTTGTACCACCTCATGTCATGTTTGTCTTCTTCCTTCGGGTTTGTATATCAAAGTTTTGGTCACGGCAACTTTACGTGCATGTAAAACTACGATGTTACGTTGGTGCTGACTCGCCGGGAACGCAAACGAAAAAAAAAAATACTCAGGTCCTCTTCGGAAACCCTAAATTTTATCCAAAACATTTGTAATTTACAGGTTCGGCAGAATTAATTGTTTGAATCGCTAGCGAGCACACTAATTTTACATTTTGATTAGACCAAAATCGGTGGAAAATAGAACACACGTCTAGAAACAAAACGTCAGTTACCGTGCATTATGTATCGTGCTCGCACAGCCCAATACCACCCCCACCGTCAACCCCTGTGTCATCCGCCTATCATCGGCCGCCATTGTGTCCCATATGGAACCTATCTTATGGAAACCACGACATTCATGAAAACTTATACAAATTACGATAAAAAGTCGTCTACATTCACCAAAAAACACACATGCAAATGTTATGATGATACACAACCTTGTAAAATATCTTGTTCAAACTTGAATTTGTTTGTGAGATATAAAAGTAATAATTTTCTAACAAATCCTATGGACAATTTTCTGACTTGAAATTTGTTATTTTTATATCTTACAAACGAATTCGAGTGTGGACAAGATATTTTATACCAAGGGTAACTCTGCAAGCGCACAGGTATCGCTGTAGCACTTCAACCGTGGTGAGTATCCGCGGTGTCGTAATTTATAGTTCGCTCACGGGAAGCAGACTAAGACTCTCTTAATAAATATATGGATGGATACATGTGGTTTGTGTCTACTCAATCTAAATTCACTAGTGCTAATAGGGGGGGTAAGAATAGCAAGATAGAATAATAGATAAGTCAGATAAAGGTAAGTAAAGATAACTGGTAGTGAGCTAGCTAGGTGGGAGGACAACGAGTGAGTAAGGACTCCTATGTATCTAACTCTACTTCTGTGTTCTAATCCTAATTAATGTAAATGACTCAACTAGACTAGTATCCAAATAGCCTTGTGTGGTAGAAGTCGACTGCAAAAGGAGGACGAAACTCCTATCTAAGCGGACTTTTGTCTTATGGGCGCCTACAGACTGTACCCGACGTGAATAGAACCTACTGGGAAGCAGAGGCCTGTAACGCTTCGCCACCGCCCGCTAACACGTTGGATGCGGTGGCATCCAGCAATAAGCGCTAGCCTAAGCACCTCGCTTACACTAGTCTTATAACTTCAATTATCACGTAAATAGCCAAAGCCCCTAATGGTAGTGGAACACACACAAGGTGTTGAAGACACTAATCTAACTAAGGCAGCTACACTAATAAGACTAAGACACAACACTACTACAAGTATAGTAATGCACTAAGCAATACTCAAAGTAAAGACTTGAAGTAAATACTTAGTAAAGTAAAGAAAGACTATATTTACATAAAGAATGTAATACAAGAGAAAAGGTACAAGAGCTATACCAGACTCTCCAGAAGACAGCTCTGGAGACCCGAGCTTCGCTCGACTCGACTCTAACTCCCACTCTAGACTAGACTATACTACACTTGATCTCCCAAGTGGGATTTGGAAATGAAGATGAGAGATGGAAGATGGGAGATGGGAGATGGGGGACCCCTCCTTATATAGGGGTGAGAGAGGGGGTGCCACGTCAGTGATCCGCGTGCTCCTTCCTTCTCTACCCTTGGATGCACCGACCTCCCAACCATCTTAGATGGATGGTTGGAGCATTGCCACACATGAGGAAGGTCGGTGGGAGTGAACCGACTCCAAATGGGGCCCACATGTAGGTCGGTCGATCTGCCCTGTGGCTGACAGTGGGTCCCACTGACCTCCTGGAAGGTCCTTAAGCCGGTGGGAGCCTGGGCTAGGTGGCATCACCCAATTGGTCGGTTGGCCAACCAACCTTTGGGGCCCCTGGCCCACCACTGGCCTCCTGGTGGTGTCCCCACTTGTCTTGTGAAGTGTTGTCCAAAATTGAGTCTAGTTGCACACTTGCTTGCTTCCATGTAGGCCCAAGGATCCAAATGCTAAGTGTTTGAACCGTTGAGGGCAAGCACACTTGGATCCAAGGGTTGAGATTGACTCCTTGGAGTATGCCATGGCTCATACGATGGAGGGGAGCCCTTGGTGGGCCCAAACCCTAGTCGACCGACCTAGGTTATGGGGCCATAGAGCTCATTTCCTTCTTCCCTGCATTAAACAAGCTAAGAGTACAAGTGGAACTTTATTAGTGATAAATATGTTCATGTGATGCTTATCTGCCTTCAGTCGAGGACTATTGATGGGCTTTTGAGTATATAGAACTGGGTCTTATTTCCCGTCAACAAGATCCCCTAAGCTTAACCTTTGCTCATCCCGAGCAAACAATCAAGACTTGGTACGATTGGATCAGGTATTATCACTAAGTTAACATCTTAATAGTACTAAGTGCACAACAAAGAACTTCTCCTTGAATGGAAAACTTAACAATGCTAACACACCAATGTTACTTTAGCACCCATGGGCCTTATAGCATTAACTCAATCTTGGGATGTTGAGAGATAAAACAGCTTTGACTGGACATCTACTTTTCTCATTCTTTAGCAAGTTTCATGCCAGAGGTTTTGATGCGACACGTTGTCCCGATCTTCACGACGTAGGAAGAACACCGATAACTAGTTGAACAACAGTCGGATAACTTGCTGCAAGCAGCGATAACTAGTGCAACCTGACAAATAAAACTCGAAGCCAACCACCGTCTTTAACCGTCAACCTGAATCGAGGATTCGCCCAACCACACTCTCAAAGAACCAACCAACACAGCCTACAATCAATCAAAGAATACCTTAAAGAGAGTAGGAGCACCAATTGGGAGCGGATGAAGCCGCCGCCTATGTAATCCCGAGAGGAAATCACAAGAGCAAAGAGGTAGAGATCACTCTTTGAATATTTGTTAGCACACAGCTAAACAAAAGAGATTCTATATTTCAATTATCAAAAGTCTTCGATTACAATGAGTCTTAGGGGGTATTTATACTAGCAACAGCCCTGCTAGATAGGTATGAAAACAAAATAGAGTTTCTGAGGGAAGGCAATGTGAAAGGTCCCCTCGGAATGGATTCCCGAAGTGGCTTCGCGTGACTGTTGGCCTCTAGAGCAGTTTCTAATAAACTGACCATAACTTCTTATTGGAAGTCCAAATGATAAACCGTTTATTGGGTGTGAAACTAGACTCAAAGGGCTTTCCAGCAGTGTATGCCAACCAGCATGATACATTGTAGATTGGTACAGTTTTACTTGGCAAGTTGTACCAATATTCTGTCATGACAGACTGTTGACCTTCTGAGCAGTCTATACTAATTCTGGTCTGCAGGCAATATGGAGTACCCAAACTGATCGCCACTAGATTTATTGGAAAGTAGACTCGACAAGATTTCCAATAAGTCCTCATGGACCTTCATAGCTTTTGTGAGTAAAAAATTATGAAGATTGTTTTGCACTGGTCCGTTCTTGACTTCCATTTGTCCGTTTTTTACTCTTGTGGTCCGCTTTGCATTGGTCCATTCTTTAGGGTCCGATTCATTCATCTCTTCTTCTATATACCTGAGTACAATCAAGGTACAACACTTAGGTAGTATATAATTCTCATTAATGTTAAAATGAATCTCACAAAGTAGTGCGTGGACCTCTTGTTGTAGCTTCTTTGCACGACTACGTGTAATCGGTCCATCGATGACTTGGGCTCGTGTCGGTATTGGTGAAACTTGAGTGGGTGTAGCTTGACTTAGAGCTTGTGACATCTTGCTTGGTGGCGTGGTCATATCATCCTCCCCCCTTGAAAAGGAGTCGTCCTCGACTCTGAAGTGTCTTCACTTGTGAATGGTAAGAGATCAGCAACATTGAAGGAGTTGCTCACGCCATAACTTGCAGAAAGATCAATCTTGTATGCATTGTCATTGATCTTCTCAAGAACACGAAATGGACCATCTCCTCGTGGCAGCAATTTTGATTTGCTCTGCTGAGGAAAGCGATCCTTGTGCAAGTGTATCCACACCAAGTCCCTAGGTTCAAATAACACCTTCTTCCTATGTTTGTTCATACTTGCAGCCTTGCATTTCTATAACAAAAGCAATCTAACTGAAAAATTTGGAACACACAGTTTGTTAGCTCTAAACAGAAAACCGTCATGTATGTGATATTTTTCCCACCTTTTCCATCTTGGCAATGATTATGTGGTTCTAAAAATTCAGCATCATTATTATACAGATCTTTTAGACTTTCCAGACCGAAAACTTTTACCTCAAGTTGGTTCAACAACACACTCTTTCTAGACAAAACATCAGCAACAACATTGTCCTTACCTTTCTTATATTTCATAATATATGGAAATGTTTCGATGAACTCAACCCATTTGGCATGACGACGGTTCAGTTTTGCTTGTCCTTTCAAGTACTTCAAAGCTTCATGATCAGAGTGAATAACAAATTCTTTTGGCCATAAGTAGTGCTGCCATGTCTCAGGCTCACGCACCAAAGCATACAATTCTTTGTCATACACAAAATAATTCAGTTGAGCACCTCCCGAGTTTTCACTAAAATATGCTATGAGCTTTCCTTGTTGTATTAAAACTTCTCCTATCCCAATTCCACTAGCATCATATTCTATTTCAAAAGTTTTAGTGAAATCAGGAAGAACAAGCACAGGTGCTTCAGTCAAACGTTTCTTTAATTCTTGAAATGCATTTTGTTGTGATTTTCCCCATTTAAAGTCAACACCTTTCTTTGTCAATTCCTTCAAAGGATCAACGATGGTACTGAAATCTCTCACAAACCTCCTATAAAAACCAGCAAGGCCATGAAAATTTCTTACTTGACTTACATTCATTGGAGTTGGCCTATTCTTGATGGCTTTCACCTTGCTTTCATCCACTTCTATGCCTTTTCCTGAAACAACAAAGCCAAGAAACACAACATGGTCTGTGCAAAAACTGCACTTCTCAAGATTAGCAAATAATTTCTCCTTTCTAAGCACTTCCAAGACTTGTCGAATATGATTCACATGTTCCTCAAAAGACTTGCTGTAAATTAAGATATCATCAAAGTAGACAACAACAAATTTTCCAATGAAAGCTCTCAAGACATGGTTCATTAATCTAATGAAAGTACTAGGAGCATTAGTCAAACCAAAAGGCATAACTAACCATTCATACAGCCTAAATTTTGTTTTAAATGCAGTTTTCCATTCATCCCCTGTTTTCATTCTTATCTGATGGTATCCACTTCTCAAATCAATTTTAGTGAATATGGTGGAACCACTTAATTCATCAAGCATATCATCTAAACGTGGAATAGGATGGTGATAGCGAATAGTGATATTATTTATAGCTCTACAGTCAACACACATCCTCCAAGAACCATCTTTCTTAGGCACTAAAATTACAGGAACAGCACAAGGACTTAAACTTTCATGAACAAAACCTTTATCAAGAAGCTCTTGCACTTGCCTTTGTATCTCCTTGTTTCTTCTAGATTGGTTTGGTATGGTGGTCGATTAGGTAGTGCAGCCCCTGGAATTAGATCAACTTGATGCTCGATCCCATGAATTGGAGGTAGTCCCGCCGGTGTTTCTTCTAGAAAGACATCTCCATTGTCCTGCAAAAGATGAGACACAACACTAGGGAGAGTGGTCATGTCGTTAGTTGAAATTAAAATGTCTTTGTACACAAGTACAAAGAGCACTTGTTTGGGGTTGTTTCTCACTTCTCTCATTTCAGATTTTGTGGCTAGCATGACTAAATGCTCTCCCTCTCCTTTCTTTTTCTCCCTCACATTTGGCTTGTGGCACTCACTCACCGAATTGTGGATGGCACTCAATTTCTTTAGCTCTCCTTCCTCTCTACTCACTGGAACAATTTTAGATTTCTTTTGTAAATGTTCAACCATGATTTGTTGGGGTGTCATAGGCTTGAGAACAAACTTCTTCCCCTTTAGATTGATATTGAACTGATTTGTTCTCCCATAATGTTGGCTATATCGATCATATTGCCATGGCCTTCCAAGCAGCAAGTGACACATCGACATAGGTGCCACATCACACTCTACTATGTCAACATATTCACCAATCTTGAATGGAATGTTCTCTTTATATCCAATCTTGATATCTCTTGAATCATTGAGCCACTGTACATGATATGGATAAGGGTGTCGTAGCAGCTTCAAGCCAAGTTTATCACCCATCTCACAACTAGCAAGATTATGGCAGCTCCCTCCATCGATAATTACCTTCACCACTTTATCATGCACCTTTGGTCTAGTTTGAAATAATTTGTGTCGCTGCCCATTTTCAGCTTCATTTGCCTGAACACTCAAGATTTGAGTCACCTCAAGAGCAGCTCCTTGCTCAAACTCACAGCCAGTAAGGTCCTCATCTACATGGGCTTCCTCCTCAATTCTCTCTTCACTAGCTGATTCAAATTATCCATCATCATTCACAATGATCACCTGAGTATTAGGGCACTCCTTACTTATATGCCCAAGGCCTCCACACTTGAAGCTCTGAATTCCACTACTCCTAGAAGTAGAACCCACTGAAGTAGTGGTTGATGCTGCTGATTTTGAACTTGGGACAGCAGTGTTCTTTCCACTAAAAGTGCCCTAAAAATTAGACCGTGAGCCTCCAGTTGAGCCTTTCACCGTGGACGGTTTAGCAGCATACTTTGTGATTGATTTGCTTTCTCCTTCAAATTTTGGAAGGGTAAATTTTAGTTTGCCAAATCTTTCTTCATGGTTGCCTCTTCTATGATATTGGCGACAAAAACTGAGTTGGAAGCGGTTGTCATCAGCCTCATCTTCAGATTCATCATCATTTCTTTGACTATGTCTTCTTCCTCTACCATGTGTAGCCCTCTGGTTCCTCCGATCTCCTCTTCTTCCATCACTGTCTTCTCTATCTCCACTATGGTTGCTTGCACCATCATGAGGTGGACGATGCCTTCTGATTTCAGTCATAAGATTCTGAAGATCTTGTGTCAACCTCTCTTGCTTTTCTTTCATGCTTTGTCGGAGTTTATTAAATTGTGCTATGGTAACACGATCTTTGATGTCCACTCGACCCATCTTCCTGTAAGGTTAGCTGAATACAAATAATTTGTATTTGTGGAATATGAAAATTTGGTGGCTCTCACAACTCACCTCTCTAACCACCAAAACTCTTATGAATTCCTCTGCTGCGGTTACAAAGAAAATAAATGTGTGGTGGCAACTGAAAGTGATGGCGAGGCGAATACAAGAACAGAGAGTATCGATTACGATGGTTTTTATGTGGAGCTTGGTGGGGAAAAATTAACAAGGAATGCAATCTAAATTCTAGTTGTTGTAAAGTTAAGTAACGATCCAAACTAGAAGTTCTTTGCCTAGTGCTGACCACAAGATATGAATGAAGTAAATGATCACACACACGCGCAAAGAAAATTCAGATTTGATGCAAATAAGGAGTATGATTGGGATGCAAGTGTTGCAATCAGACCCAACCAAAGTTTTGCACCAAACAAAAATAGCAAACTAGCTGAAGAACTTGATATGAAACTTTCAGCACTTGTGCACATAAACCAACTAATCTTTCAGACTTTCTCTCTCAACCTTTCTCAACTTTTTTTTCACTTCACTTTTTTTACACTTTCTTTTCTTTTTTTTGGCACACTTTTTTCTTTTTATATAGAACTAAACACAGGGATCAGATTATGACACTTGCACAACTAAAGACTTAAATAAAACAACAACCAGTAGCTATAACTTGATAGGATCAAAAATAACACAAAGGATGATATAGGCTATAGAGATTTTTTTGTGGAGATTTTTAGATATAAAAGAGGCACAAAGAATACGCAAAGGAGAAATGATCAGCAACTAAAACAAAGACTCTAATGGACTGCAACTTAACCGAACTCACTAAAATAACAGATTGAAACAAATGTCTAAGCAATATATTTTCCTGGCTTTTTGGTGGATAGGACGAAGCAAAAATATATATGTAGCTAGGGATAAAATTCCTACCGTGGTAACGAAAGCTTTGATACCAGATGATGTGACATGTTGTCACGATCTTCACGACGTAGGAAGAACACCGATAACTAGCTGAAGAACAGCTGGATAACTTGCAGCAAGCAGCGATAACTAGTGCAACCTGGCAAATAAAACTCGAAGCCAACCACCGTCTTTAACCGGCAACCTGAATCGAGGATTCGCCCAACCACACTCTCAAAGAACCAACCAACACAGCCTACAATCAATCAAGGAATACCTTGAAGGGAGTAGGAGCACCAATTGTGAGCGGATGAAGCCGCCGCCTATGTAATCCCGTGAGGAAATCACAAGAGCAAAGGGATAGAGATCACTCTCTGAATATTTGTTAGCACACAACTAAACAAAAGGGGTTCTGTATTTCAATTATCAAAAGTCTTTGATTACAATGAGTCTTAGGGGTATTTATACTAGCAACAGCCCTGTTAGATAGGTATGAAAACGAAATAGAGTTTCTGAGGGAAGGCAATGTGAAAGGTCCCCTCGGAATGGATTCCCGAAGTGGCTTCGCGTGACTGTTGACCTCCAGAGCAGTTTCCAATAAACTGACCATAACTTCTTACTGGGAAGTCCAAATGATGAACCGTTTCTTGGGTGTGAAACTAGACTCAAAGGGCTTTCCAGCAATGTATGCCAACCAGCACGATACATTTTAGATTGGTACAGTTTTACTTGGCAAGTTTTACCAACATTCTGTCACGATAGACTGTTGACCTTCTGAGCAGTCTATACTAATTCTAGTCTGCAGGCAATATGGAGTATCCAAACTGATCGCCACTAGATTTATTGGAAATTAGACTCGACAAGCTTTCTAACAAGTCCTCATGGACCTTCATAGCTTTTGTGAGTAAAAAATTATGAAGATTGTTTTGCACTGGTCCGTTCTTGACTTTCACTGGTCCATTCTTCAGGGTCCGCTTCATCCATCTCTTCTTCTATATACCTGAGTACAATCAAGGTACAACACTTAGGTAGTATATAATTCTCATTAATGTTAAAATGAATCTCACAAAGTAGCACGTGGACCTCTTGTTGTAGCTTCTTTGCACGACTACGTGTAATCGGTCCATCGATGACTTGGGCTGGTGTCAGTATTGGTGAAACTTGAGTGGGTGTAGCTTGACTTGGGGCTTGTGACATCTTGCTTGGTGTCGTGGTCATATCAGGTTTTTGCTAAGTTTTTTTGAAAGAAATCTTAATGTTCCTCATATGATTTCTCTCAAGTCAAGTGGTGTATAAATCCTTACCGAGGCATATGAGTAAGTTGCCTTCTCTATGTAATCCTACTATAATAAGGGCTTATGTGGAGCTCAAGGTAGGAACAAGGGGATGGCGTACTTACATTGCATATGTTGTGAAGTCAAACCTAGGATCCTCGGAGGAAGAGTAGTGTCATGCTCGAGATCAAGATATATATGTGGAAAGGTGATTTGAGTATGATGGCTAGATGGCTCCTTTATTTGATTGTGCTCTCTCTATTTCTATTGAGACAAGGCTAGCATTTTTCTCTTCTTATTTTCTTTCTTTTTTTCAAGGACTTGACGATGTCCTTCCTAACAAGATGATTATTTTTCTATAGCCTTTGCTTTGTGTCTCATCTAACATTTAGCTATTAGAGAGAGAGAGATTCTACACTTAGAACATGGAGCATCTATATTTGGTGGAATGGAATGGAATGGTATGGAATGTTGCATACTCCCAGTGTAGGAGCAGCAAATGTATGTGGATGGTGTGGATCTTGATCTCACTGAGCATGACAAAACTCTAAACCAAGGGTCGACAAGAGCTGACAACTCCCAACACAAGCAAGCAGCCTATGTGCTGGGTTTTTATCATGTAGAGCATATATGGCTTGTGGTAGGAATTTAACATCATTGAGGAACAATTAAGTTTTTATTCATCTTTTTTTTTAAAAAAATAAATTCTCTGGCAATCATGCATGCTTAGAACAATAGTATAAATCTCTTATCTTAGCTATATCATGCCTCACAACAACTTAGACTTTGTTTTAGCACTTGCAACCCACTAAGTGTTCAAGTTCATGATAGTTAAGAATGCTAAGTAATCCCTACTTAGAGAAATGCTAAGTTGTAAACAAATACTAGAAAGACATTAACTAGCAATTTCATCATCATTTCCATAGGAAGGATAGCACACATGAAGCATATATACAAAAAGGAAATAAAGCTAAAAAAATTTTGGATTTTTTTATGCAAGAAGGAAACAAACAAAATGCAGTAAAGCAAGAATTAAATTAGGTGGTTTGGAAACTTACCTTGGATAAACTTACCTTAGTGGGGGGAGAGAATCTCCCCCAAGCTTGCCTTCTTGCTCACTGGGGTGGTTGATACCCAAACCACTGGTCCCATCGGTACTCACTCTCAGCTTGGAGGCTTTGGGCCATGTCCAAGTTCTCTTGCATGAGTTGCAAGGTGGTCTGCTGTCCGATGTTGATGTTCTCCATATCGCTGATGAGTGTCTCCATTTCAGACGCTGGTTGGCGCCTCCCCCTACCACGAGGGCGAGGGGTGCGTGCTGCTGAAGACGTCCTAGAGTGATGAGTTGTTTCCATGGAGTTCACCACATCCTCCTCTTGTGGTGCAGCATAAGAGGGACCAGCCTGCTGTTGAGCAGCACGGGACCGTGCTCTCATCATCCTGTCTGTCCCTGGAATAGGGTTGGCTCTATTCTCTCTTCTTAGCCTCAGGGTTAGTGATGAAGCATTATACAACCAAAGGTCCTCATCGGGGAGAGAGACCTCAATAGGATGGTTCCCATAAATCATTTTAAGCCCATTTTTGAGATCTCTCTTAATCAAATTAGCACTCCTAAACATTTGCTCACCTAAGATAGATCTATCATCCTGGATGTACTCTACTTCATTTTTTTCAAGCAAACCCATAGATTCAGCAATTCTGGTGATAAGTGAAGTAAAGCATAGGTGCATGCTAGGTGCAATGGAAGAAATCCAGAAAGGTACTAGCCACTTGACAGGTGAAAATCTGATTTTATTTACCATGGCATAAAGGATTTGCAATTCTTTAAAGCCTATATCATCCACACTAGTACCAGGGAAGAGAGTGACTACGATCCAAAAGTACATGAATCTTAAGGTTGGGTTATGGATTTGGATAGGTCTACGAACAGAGAGATTATTGGTGCAAGTAATCAACTTCCAGAACTTAGCTAAGTCAAAATTTTGCAAAGCATGATCTATGTCTAGCTCACAATCTTGATCAAAGCCTAGACATGTGCTCAGTTCACTCCAAGTTAAACTGTAATCTTTGTTGAACATGTGAAAAGTTACTCCTGTGTCATTTGATTTTAGTGTGGCAAGAAATTCTTGAGAGAGTAATTTTACACCAAATTTAGGAACTTGCCAAAATCCACCCCAACCAATGGTATAAAAGACGGTAGGAAAGTCGGTGCTCATACCTAATTGGTCCAAGAGTTGCTCGTCAAAGGCAGCGGTGTGGTTGAAGCCGCTGTTGGGTATTCTTAACATCATTACTAAAAGTAGACTAAGTTCTCTAAATCTAGCAACGGTGCCAAAAATGCCAAACCTATCCCTTACACCACTTAAGCCAAGTTGTCATCCCCAGCATGATATAAGAGACGCGGTATTGAAATATGCAATTGCTCTTCTAAATAAATAATGAATGGGATCTGCAAGCGCACAGATTAATACCGATGTAGCATTTTAACCGGGAAGTATTCCAGGTATCGTTATTTATATTTTTACCACTGGGAAGGGATTAGAAATCATCACTAATGATTACAGAATAGAATATGAGATTGAGCATCTATCATTGCATGTATAATTGAGAACATTATATCTAACTCATCATACAGGGATAAGTGTCACATAAGAGATATATGAAATAATAATAGTGACAAGAATAACTAATCTGATCTAGCCACATAATAAATATGATAAGCACCTCAATTAGATACTCTAGAAAGTCATTAGCATGGTATTAGAACGAACTACAAGAATATTCCCTAAGTTATTCTTAACTATATAGTCTAGCATTATCATAATTAGTGCAAGCATACTTAGCAATCATTGCGAGACAAGACTACGCCCATGCATAGTGATATTAGCAAGGAATATGAGAAACATAGCAATCACTCCCCTGTAATAATGTTGCTCTGCCAGCCCAATACACGAGAGGGGGACTATATAAGAATCAATGAAGCTGTCACTATCACGAACCACCCCACGATCTGGCATATTGGGTACAATCGCAGATAAATACGGTATAAGCACCACGCCTACACAATATCTATCATTTACCCATGGATCCGATGGATAAACGCTATACGATCCTAAGCATGTATATAGATCGTATCTAACTAAGCCAAGTACATAACTATGATAAACTAAGAACAATATAATCTTGAATATAAGCAAGTAGAGCAAAGTCATAAGCAATATATTGAAGTAGAACAAAGTCATATTCATAATATTGAAGAACAAAGATAATTAGAAAGCAATTAGAAACACAATTAGAGAATTACCAAGAATCCTCTTGACAGATCTGGAAACCAATCGAAGATTGACTCCTTCTAGTTCTAATCCTATGTAGCTATGCTAATCTAGATATCTAATTGATGTGGTGGCTCTAATCTTGATCAGAGGCTTCTTCTCCCTTGATGGAACAATGAATTAGGGTTGAGAGGCTCTCTCCTCCAGGGGCCAGGGGGTCTGGTTTTATAGTCCCTCCAAGTGAATATGGGCCCTTGGATCAAACCGACATAGATTGTATGGTTTAGATTCATCCTTTAGGTCGGTGGAGATCTCCCGCAAAGCAGAGTCCTGATTGGACTCAGGAGGTGGGCGGGCGACCTGACCAACTGGGCGGCCGCCCAGGGTCTGGCCCCGTTTCGCCTCCGCTTCGGTCTCTTGGCTTCTGGAGTCTTCTAGATGTAAGATAATTGCGCAGCACGTTAATACCTTTACGTAATCCTGACATGTGGGCCTTTCTTCCATATTTCCTGATAACCCCCTGCAGAAATAGACAAACACCAAAACTCGTGGAATTCTGTCAGATAAAACCCTAAGTCTGGATGTTGCTTCCATTTGGATCCTTTTCTTTATTTATTTGATAATTAAATTTGATACTTAAGGACCGTCAACAAACTCCCCCAAGCTTACCTCTTGCTCGTCCCTGAGCAAGGATAGACTCAGCTATGGATCAGAAGTTGCTGCAATATTTTTTTAAAAATTGGCGGTACACATGCTTTTAAATAAGATCTCATCTCTAAGTTAGAGTAAACTGTCAAGACTTAAAACTTACTTACTTTACCTCCACCATGGGACTTGTAACTGTCACTTCTGTCTTGAGTGGTTAAAAGATAGAACAGTCTAGCCAAGTGCCATGTCTCTTATTCTTGATCAGCTATAGCTCTGGGATTTTTGCAGATTTTCAATTAAAACTCAGAGATTCCTTGTATGATTCTCTCAGGTCTCTCTTTTGTGGTATTTTTGGATCCTTACCAAGGCATTGATGGTATATGCCTTCTCTCAAGATATGTGGTATTTGTGGTATGAGGCATAGTGATATTGCCTTCTCTCTCACCCTACTCTAATAAGGCTTTAATATCTGGAGCTCATAGGTGGGAGATAAAGTATACATACTTATAAGACATTTATTGCATAGTCAAACCATGGATCCAAAGTAACAAGTCAATAAGTTTAATCAAGATGTGCATGTGTGGCGAATGAATGGTATATGGTGATGATGGTGATAACAATGGTGAAAACAATGGTGGTGGAAGTCTAATTCTACTTTGCTCTTTTGAGGGGATACATACCTTCCTTGCTTTTGAAACTTTATGAGGAGAATGAGATGCTCTTCTTTTTCTTTTCTCTCAGGTGGGTATCTTGCACCCCTAATTCTACTATCGGACACTTGTCCATTTTTACCTCTCGTCTCACTTTTTATTTTCTTTCGAGGTTCCGAGCACTTGCTCCTTTTTATTTCCTCGTATTATTTTCTCTTTTTTTAGAGCACTCATCTCTTGAGATAATATAGCAAGTGGTAGTAACAAGATATCTTGAGCATTTATTTTACAAGGGGAAAACAGAAAATATTTTTGGTTATTCTCTCCCGGATTAGGAGTAGAATATTTTTGGGTGATTCTGGAGATGGAATGGGTGGATATATGTGGATGGTACTTCCGGAGTAGAAGTAGCATATATGAGTGAACGTGTAAGTGAAATCTTGATTTAACCACATGACAAGCTCCTAAGCGCCTACACAGCTTGACCACACTCAATGCTCATAAGCAGTAAATAATAAATGTGTGGCTCAAAGTCTAGCAAGCATGTATATATGGCTGTGGTAGGAATTTTAAGCTCTCATCATACAGGAACTCATCATGCAACATTTTAAAGATTTTCAAAGATAAAATTCTCCAGAATTCTAGCATCTCTAGGAACAGATAAACAGCAGCTCAACCTTCCCATATCGTATCTGTTAACAACTTAGACTTTAGATCAAGTTTTCATCCCACAAGTTTAGGTCTAGAGCAAGCTTTAAATTATAACAGTTATATCTAAACTTGAGAGAGAACTTAAAATTTGCAAATTAGGCAGAGCAACTTTTCATCATATCCATGCTTAAGTTTTATTTAGATACAGATTAGCATAGCCACTTTATTTATTTATTAAACACACTAAGGAAAAGACATATATATATAAGCATAAAATCTTTATTTGGTTTTCCCATAGTTATGTATTTTAATATTCTAAAATAATATAAGTATAAAGATAGATAAAAATACTTATCGGAATAAATGGGGGTGCTCTCCCCCAAGCTGAATTTTGACGTAATTTCTCTTGATGTAGCTAGCAGGTGGCAGAGGTGTAGTTGAAAGTCAGCAGCATTCTGACAGCGATTAGAATGTCCTCCGTCTGCTGGTCTTCTTGAATTCTGTGGAGCTCAAATAGACAACAAAGCTTGTGGAACTAATTAAGTGTTAGCATAAATATATAGCCTTTATCATCTTGAGACTCCTTAATAATTATTACTCCCTGTTTTTATATTTTTATTTTATAAAGCAGAAAAATATTTATTTTATTTTTATACCACCACAGTGAATGTATGTATGGGTTTTATGCCACTCGTATACTCACATGGGGCTTACTGTTTTTCATATTTTTATTTTCTTTTTAGGATAGCATGAACATGTTTAACTAAATAAACTATTTGAAATAATTGAGAAGGAAAGGATAACTACCAAGTTTACCTCTTGGCAAGGCGTTCGGTGTTTTTAAGTCCTCCGAACGGGACTCTCCAATTTCTTAATCGTCCTGAGGTTCGTTGGGTGGCGTAGTCGGTATTTCCGGCAGCGCCTCCTCTTCTTGTATAGTTATCTTCATTTTCCATACCTGACTCGGTGCTTCAATCTCCTCTGGATAATTCTGTTTAAACTCTACGTCTTCTGACCTTACAACTTCTCCTTCATAGTCTGCCCATCCGTCCTTGATGATCTGCCTTCTCTGGTTGCGGTTGCGTCTCTTTCTGACCTGCTTAGATTCTTCAACGATATAGTCAGGGTCAGTAAAATAACGGCGTACCTTCTCTAAGGGGAAGTGCATATGGACTTCTCCGGTTCCAATATAGATAATTGCTTTAACGGTGCTGAGGAACGGCCTTCCAAGGATGATGGGTGGATCATACTCGTCTTCTCCCATGTCAACAACTTGAAAGTCTGTGTAGACAAAGTGATCGTCTATTTTGACTGGGACATCAGATACTATTCCTTGAACTTCTCGAAATGTCTGATCTGCCATCTGGAGCTGAATGTATGTTGGTCTTAGTGGCATGGTCCCGAACAATAGCCGATAGGTGACTGCGGCCATTATGTTGACGCCTGATCCGGTGTCGCAAATCGTCTTGTAGAAGTTATATCCATTTATGGAGCAGTAAATGCTTGGCATTCCTGGGTCGTCCTTCTTGGTCAAAAACGGTGACTTCAGTTGGTGATCTTGGCCTCCATGGACTACAGTGACCATCTTAGCTGACTCGGTCCACACTTGCTTGTTCCTGTTCCTCCTGTTGGTCATCTTCCTTGATTCACGTCTGGATTGATTTGGAATTTGTGTAGTCTTGTTCTTGAAGAAAAATGTCTCCTTCTTCCCTTTGACATAGAAACTGATCTTGGCAGCACTGGCGTAGATGATAGCTCCCGTGGTGTTCAAGAATGGCCTCCCTAAGATGATAGGTGCTCTCTCATCATTTCCGGTCTCTACCACTACGAAGTCTGCTGGTGCATACAAGGTACCAACTCGGACACAAAGGTTCCTCACTATTCCTTTTGGAAAAGTTATCGTCTGATCTACAAACTGCAAACACATGGTTGTCTCTAATAAAGGATATGTAAAGAATTTTTCATAGAGTACCCTGGGTATAATGTTGACACTGGAGCCAAAGTCACAGAGTGCTTCTGGGAAGTCCACCATGCCGATGGAGATCGGGATGACGGGGCGTCCTGGATCGCCTCTCTTGACCGGCAGACGGTCAGTAGAAAATTCAGTGACGGGGTTACTCCAATTACCTGCATCAAACATGTCTACAAGATTTGCAGATTCTAATCCTTCCGGTTATGATGGTATACCGGGGTTAGTAGTAGGAACAACAGCAGCTATTTGATTTAACTGAGATTCAATCATTTTATTAAAGCTAATTTGATTCTTGATGGCAGTAGAGAAATTATCCATTCTATTATTTATATTTTCTAGTATTTTATCATTAGATGCCAATTTCTTAGATAGGTTATCCATTAGCTTTCCTTGATTAGACACTAACTCTCTCAAAGGTGGAAAATTATTATTGTTGTAAGAATTGTTACCTTGATAATTACCTGAGTAGTTCGGCCTCTGTTGATTCCAACCTTGATTTTGTTGAGGACGGTTGTAGTAGTAGTAGTTGTTGTTTTTGATGTAGTTCACATCCTCAAGTATCTCAGGGCATTGGTTGCCTGAGTGTCCAGTGTCTCCACACTCCTCACAAGTCATGTGAGAGTTGTAGATGTGCATAACTTCTTTCTTGTCTCCAGCTCTATTATCGAGCTTCTTCATGAGCAGGTCTAGCTTTGTAGACAGCATGTCTACCTCCTTCAGCTGATGCATACCTCCACCTCTCTTGCATGTCTGGGTCCTCTCTTCATTCCAGCTTTGATTGGACGCCATCTTCTCCACAAGAGCTGTGGCTTGTGGTATAGTAAGTGATAAGAATGCTCCTCCGGCTGCAGCATCCATGGTCTCTCGGGCACTGTTGCTGAGCCCATGATAGAATGTCTGCATCAATAACCAACTCTCCATTCCATGATGGGGACATTCTAGGATGTAGTCTTGAAAGCGCTCCCATGCTTCTGGAACAGATTCATCATTTGGTTGCTAAAAACTTGTAATCTTCCCACGGAGAGCATTGGTCTTGCCCATGGGAAAGAACTTAGCCTGGAAGTTTGTTGAGCAGAGTGCCCACGTAGTATTCTTCTCCTTTGTAGCGTAGAACCACTGTTTCGCTCTTCCTAACAGTGAGAATGGGAAGAGGCGAAGTAGTATAGCATCTTTGGAAACTCCTGCTATGGTGAATGTGTTGCAAATCTCCAGGAAGTGTTGTAAATGAGCACTAGCATCTTCGTGTGCCTTCCCACAGAACTGGTTGGATTGACCATGTTGATAAGTCCAGGCTTGAGCTCAAAGTTGCCATCGATCTCTGCAGCAGGTCCAGTGCGGATGTTGTCCGTAGTGGGAGCTGAGAACTCGCGGATTGATTTGTTCGCCATGGCTTCGAACTCTGAAGACAAGTTCCGGTGATCTTCTTGATTGGATGAAGCTTCTTCGTGAAGTGTTTATGATTTCTTTAGCTTGGCTCTCGTCTTCTTGAATAATGCTTCAGGATCGTCAACAAAATTCCCTGGAAGATGTCTTCTATTCATACATTCCCCTGCATAAGATAAAATAGAAAAATATCGGGGTAAAACTGTATGAGAGAATAGATAAGCTCAATCATATTAGTGATGCGAATGATTACTCTAAATCTTTTATTCTATTCCTGATTAGTAATCAACCTTCCCCGGCAACGGCGCCAAAAATGCTTGTTGGGTATTCTTAACATCATTACTAAAAGTAGACTAAGTTCTCTAAATCTAGCAACGGTGCCAAAAATGCCAAACCTATCCCTTACACCACTTAAGCCAAGTTGTCATCCCCAGCATGATATAAGAGACGCGGTATTGAAATATGCAATTGCTCTTCTAAATAAATAATGAATGGGATCTGCAAGCGCACAGATTAATACCGATGTAGCATTTTAACCGGGAAGTATTCCAGATATCGTTATTTATATTTTTACCACTGGGAAGGGATTAGAAATCATCACTAATGATTACAGAATAGAATATGAGATTGAGCATCTATCATTGCATGTATAATTGAGAACATTATATCTAACTCATCATACAGGGATAAGTGTCACATAAGAGATATATGAAATAATAATAGTGACAAGAATAACTAATCTGATCTAGCCACATAATAAATATGATAAGCACCTCAATTAGATACTCTAGAAAGTCATTAGCATGGTATTAGAACGAACTACAAGAATATTCCCTAAGTTATTCTTAACTATATAGTCTAGCATTATCATAATTAGTGCAAGCATACTTAGCAATCATTGCGAGACAAGAGTACGCCCATGCATAGTGATATTAGCAAGGAATATGAGAAACATAGCAATCACTCCCCTGTAATAATGTTGCTCTGCCAGCCCAATACACGAGAGGGGGACTATATAAGAATCAATGAAGCTGTCACTATCACGAACCACACCACGATCTGGCATATTGGGTACAATCGCAGATAAATACGGTATAAGCACCACGCCTACACAATATCTATCATTTACCCATGGATCCGATGGATAAACGCTATACGATCCTAAGCATGTATATAGATCGTATCTAACTAAGCCAAGTACATAACTATGATAAACTAAGAACAATATAATCTTGAATATAAGCAAGTAGAGCAAAGTCATAAGCAATATATTGAAGTAGAACAAAGTCATATTCATAATATTGAAGAACAAAGATAATTAGAAAGCAATTAGAAACACAATTAGAGAATTACCAAGAATCCTCTTGACAGATCCGGAAACCAATCGAAGATTGACTCCTTCTAGTTCTAATCCTATGTAGCTATGCTAATCTAGATATCTAATTGATGTGGTGGCTCTAATCTTGATCAGAGGCTTCTTCTCCCTTGATGGAACAATGAATTAGGGTTGAGAGGCTCTCTCCTCCAGGGGCCAGGGGGTCTGGTTTTATAGTCCCTCCAAGTGAATATGGGCCCTTGGATCAAACCGACATAGATTGTATGGTTTAGATTCATCCTTTAGCTCGGTGGAGATCTCCCGCAAAGCAGAGTCCTGATTGGACTCAGGAGGTGGGCGGGCGCCCTGACCAACTGGGCGGCCGCCCAGGGTCTGGCCCCGTTTCGCCTCCGCTTCGGTCTCTTGGCTTCTGGAGTCTTCTAGATGTAAGATAATTGCGCAGCACGTTAATACCTTTACGTAATCCTGACATGTGGGCCTTTCTTCTATATTTCCTGATAACCCCCTGCAGAAATAGACAAACACCAAAACTCGTGGAATTCTGTCAGATAAAACCCTAAGTCTGGATGTTGCTTCCATTTGGATCCTTTTCTTTATTTATTTGATAATTAAATTTGATACTTAAGGACCGTCAACAGCCGCAAGTGTGAAGGGTGTAGAGCTTCCCTAGCTCTTCATGAGTGAGCAAGAGGTTGTCGTGGGGCTCCAGTATCCTATCAACGGGGATGATGGGAACAAGTGTGTGTGCAGTTGTTCCTCCTCCACTCTCTCATGGCTCCTACTCTCGGAGTGGTGAGAGCTCGAGGATGAGCCATCACCCTTCCTCTTCTTGGTGAGCTTGGTGGAGATAAATTTCTTCATGCTAGCTTCACAAGTGAACAAACAAGACCAAGCTTCCTACTATACTACTATGCAGAAGGGAAATGTTTTTGGATTTATATCTACTACTACACTAAGCTTGAGAAGGCTTGGAACACTAAAGAGAAGAGAGAAGGCCAAGTGAGCTCGAGATGATTCTGCTAGTTGTGGTGTGGAATTGAGCTCTCATTGGGGTGCTATTTATAGGGGTGAAAGGGCATGGCAAGACCCTCCATAGGGCTGGTCGGCCGACCGGGGTTCACCCCCTTTGAAGCATGCCTTCAACTTTGGACAGGGAACCTAGCCTCGTGCTTGCAAAAATTCACCAAGTGGGACCAAAAGCATGGTTGAGCGACCATGACTTTTGCCCCCCACCACTTTAATCATGATGTGTTGGGTTGTCTGATAAAGATGGTGGTGGTGCTGACCTAAAGTTGCTGCTGGTTGCCTCAGATCCCCATGTTTATAGTGTTTGGTGAAAGAGAAAAGGAGAAAGCAAAAGAGAGGACAAGCACCAAAGTGATTCCCATGGACCATGGGGACCCTTAATCATGCATTGTTACTCCCTATGCTAGCTTTGGCTGTTGGAATGTTCCCTAAAGCGTCAAAATGCTTAAAGTAGCATCCTAAGCTAAAGTCATGAGCATTGGACCATCTCACCTCGAATTCTGGCTAGTGTGTTGAGCATGGGATCCTTTAACATCATCATTCGGAGGTAGCAGGATGCCTGGTGGCACCAGGGCCAGGTCAATCGACCTGCCCTTGGGAGCCCCAGGGCATCCAATGCCACTCTTAGGATTCCAGCTTCTAGCCAGAGTGGAGGGAGAGGTGGTGGACTCACAAAGCCAGGTCGGCCGACCTGGCAGTGGTGGCCCCACTAGCTCAACTTTTCTCTAATCACTCTTCTCAAGTTTAGTTATTTATATCTAAGTTATTTGGATGAAATAAAAAATGCATTTTTTAAGTAAGCATGCAATTGAAAAGCAAAATTTAAATGTAGAAAATAAATATGAGATAACTACTAACATACCTGGTCAGCGGAGGGCTCCATGTTTTAGGTCCATAGAGGAGGACCTCTCCGTCGGGTTTCATTCTGTGGACGCCTCGGTTGGTCCCGGAGACGGGGACCGTGCAGGCATCTCCTTCTCCCGCCATTCCTTTTTGGAATGTTCTGCTTGCTTGGTGGGTTCCTCCTTTTGTTCAGCCTTTTTGGCCGACTTGCCTTTGTTGTACCTCCGGTGGGATTTGCCGCGAGGTTTGTCCTCCGGTTTCATGTACTTCGGCTGCATGTTAGTTTTATAGCCATTGAAAGGACATTTGATCCTCTTACCTGCAAACTGTAGATGGATCTGGCCAGACCCGACGTAGATGACAGCGTTCACCGTGTTTAGGAATGGCCATCCTAGGATGACGGGGACATCGATGTTTGCCACCATGTCGAGGATGACGAAATCGGTAGGTTCATATTCATCTTGGATTTTAACCAAGATGTCCTTAGCGACTCCCTCTGGGAACCGAATGGTTTGGCCCGCCATCTGCAATCTCATAAAGGTAGGGAGCAAAGCGCCCCCTAATAGATTTTCATAAATTACCTTGGACATGATGTTGACGCTTGATCCAAGGTCGTAGAAGACATTGTGGAAGAGCTATGGTCCGATATCGCAAGTGATTGTCGGCATGCCTGGGTCGTCCTTCTTTGTGATGAACGGGGGATCAAGGAGATATCCCCAATTTGAACGGACCAGAGGTTGCATGAACAGCGGCAGGGATCTGGATGGCCTCAATTCCCTTTTTAGAGGAAGATTCCTCTATTTTCTTCATAAGGAGGTCCATCTTGGCAGAGATCATGTCCACCTCATTGAGGGCGTGGACACCTCTCTTCTTGGGATGGAGGCGCTCCTCATTTCATCCTTGGTTGATGACCATCTTTTCAATGAGGTCCTTGGCATCCTTGACATTATTCTGTAAGAATGCCCCTCCAGCTAAGGCATCAAGGTGACTACGGGCCATGCCGGTCAGCCCATGGTAGAAACCTTGAATAATGAGCCATTCGTCTATCCCATGATGAGGATAGGCGCGAATGTACTCATTGAGACATTCCCATGCTTCAGGAATCGTCTCGTCAGACTGTTGCTAGAAGCTCGAAATCTTCCCAAGCAGGGCACTGGTCTTGCCTGCTGGAAGAACTTCTTGAGGAAAGCATTGGCACACTTGTCCCAAGTTGTCACTTCGCTCTTGTTGGCGTAGAACCACTGCTTCGCCTTCCCCAAGAGTGAATGGGAAAAGGCAAAGGCAGATGGCGTCCGCCATGACATTCTTGACGGTGAAAGTATTGCACACCTCCAAAAAGTGTTGAAGGTGTTCATTGGCATCCTCGTGTGGCTTCCCACAGAATGGATTGGCTTGCACCATGTTGATTAGTGCAGGCTTGAGCTCAAAGGTCGCATCACCCAAGTTCAGGTTTGGGCCCGTAGCGACAAAGTCAGCTGACGGGGACGAGAACTCAGCGATGGTCTTCTGGGCCATGACTGTTGACGGTCCTTAAGTATCAAATTTAATTATCAAATAAACAAAGAAAAGGATCCAAATGAAACCAACATCTAGACTTAGGGTTTTATCTGACAGAATTCCATGAGTTTTGGTGTTTGACTATTTCTGCAGGGGGTTATCAGGAAATACGGAAGAAAGGCCCACACATCGGGATTACATAGAGATCTCAACGTGTCGTGCAATTATCTTACATCTAGAAGACTCCAGAAGCCACGGGAAGGAAGCGGAGGCCGAACGGAGCCAGGCCCTGGGCGCCCGCCCCTCCTGGAGTCCAAACAGGACTCTCGTTCGGGATCAATCTCCACCGACCTAAAGGATCAAGGATAACCGTTCAATCAATGTCGGTTTGATCAAACGACCCATATTTACTTGAAGAGACTATAAAACTAGACCCCCTAGCCCCTGGAGGAGAGAGCCTCTCAACCCTCATTCATTATTCTTCAAGGGAGAAGAAGCCTCTGATCAAGCCTAGAGCCACCACATCAAATAGACATCTAGATTAGCATAGCTACATAGGATTAGAACTAGAAGGAGTGAATCTTCGATTGGTTTCCAGATCTGTCAAGAGGATTCTTGGTAATTCTCTAATTGTTCTTCTAATTGTTCATCATTGTTCTTCAATATTATGAATATGATTTTGTTCTACTTCAATATATTGCTTATGACTTTGCTCGACTTGTTTATATTCAAGATTATATTGTTCTTAGTCTATCATAGTTATATACTTGGCTTAGTTAGATTGGATCTATATACAAGTTTTCAGCAACAAAATGATGAATCTATTCCAGAAGCATGGGAGTGCTTCCAAGACTACATCCTAGAATGTCCCCATCATGGAATGGAGAGTTTGCTACTAATGCAGATGTTTTATCATGGGCTCGGCAACAATGCCCGAGAAACCATGGATGCTGTAGCTGGAGGAGCATTCCTATCACTTACTATATCACAAGCCACAGCTCTTGTGGAGAAGATGGCGTCCAACCAAAGCTGGAATGAAAAAGGACCCAGACACGCAAGAGAGGTGGAGGTATGCATCAGCTCAAGGAAGTAGACATGCTGTCTACAAAGCTTGACCTGCTCATGAAGAAGCTTGATGATAAAGCTGGAGATAAGAAAGAAGTTATGCACATCTACGACTCTCACATGACTTGTGAGGAGTGTGGAGATACTGGACACTCAGGCAATCACTGCCCTGAGATGCTTGAGGATGTGAACTACATCAACAACAACAACAACTACTACTACAACCGTCCTCAACAAAATCAAGGTTGGAATCAACAGAGGCCTAACTACTCAGGTAATTATCAAGGTAATAATTTTTACAACAATAATAATAATTTTCCACCTCTGAGAGAGTTGGTGTCTAATCAAGGAAAGCTAATGGATAACCTATCTAAGAAATTGGCATCTAATGATAAAATGCTAGAAAATATAAATAATAGAATGGATAATTTCTCTACTGCCATCAAGAATCAAATTAGCTTTAATAAAATGATTGAATCTCAGTTAAATCAAATAGCTACTGCTGTTCCTGCTACTTGTTGAAGGTTCTTAAGTATCAATTTTAATTATCAAATAAACGAGTGAAAGGACCAATATGCAAACAACACCTAGAATTAGGGTTTGATCTGACAGAATTCCACGAGTTTTGTTGTTTACCTGTTTCTGCAGGGGGTTATCAGGAAATAAGGAAGAAAGGCCCACATGTCGGGATTACATAGAGATATCAACGCACTGCGCAATTTTTTACCATCTAGAAGACTCTAGAAGCCACGGGAACAAAGCGAAGGCCGAAAGGGGCCTGGCCCAGGGCGCCCGCCCTGAGGACCAGGGCGCCCGCCCCCTCCTAGACTTGGTTCGGGACTCTTTTCGCGGACGACGTTCCACCGACCTAAAGGATCAAGGATAACCATCCAATCAATGTCGGTTTGATCCAATGGCTCACATTCACTTGAGAGGACTATAAAACTAGACCCCCTGGCCCCTGGAGGAGACAAGTTTATCATAGAGTTGAGGGGAGCCCTCGAAGGAAAACCTCTTCTCTAAATAAAATTTCTTTTTAGGCTTAGCATCCAATGTGAGTAGAAATAGATCTTCTAGTTTCTACTAGATTGAGAGAGATAGAGTGGAGGTGTAGATCGGAGGAAGCCCGGCCTGTCGGTGTCTACTCCGAGCTTGTACCTGCGGGATCAAGTTCTCCTAACCCGAGGCTTGCTCCTAGGATTCTTCAGTATTTCGACTTCTAAATTCTAGTAAGTTCTTGTTTTATTGTTCTTTTGGTTTATGAGTTTACTTTAATCTCTTCGCGTAGAGTTTAGAGTAATCATCTCTAGCGTAGACGTGGTGTTTAAGCTAGGATACTCATAGATATTCCCTGACTAGCTAGACCGTGGTAGTAGCGAGGAACGTGACATTTCCGAGTTACCTTTGCAGACCATATCTCGTTAGTAGGAAGGATAGGGTTTATAGGAGCGGGTTGAACATCCTCTGTGGTGTCTAGATTCCGTTAGCCTCCCCAATAGAACAGTAGATCATCCTTACCAAGGTTAGAAGGAGATTACGGTTGTAGTCTTCTCTATTTATCACTCACATCGAGAAACATTCTTTGTTGCCTAAAGGGTTAGTAGGAATAGACCGGGTTAGTCAGATGCACTCTTTCTCCTAGTGGTAAAAAATAAATACGATACTCTGGATAACCTCCCGGGTGAAGTGCTCACTGATATCCGTGCGCTTGCGGATCAATTCCTTATTGCGTTCCCAAATATCAACAAGCATTTCTAGCGCCGTTGCCGGGGAGAAAGACGGTTTGCTGAGATAACCTTGAGTCTTACTATTAGCTTGTATCTATACTTTTATCTTTTCTTATCTTTTATATTCTGTATTTATTTTCTTTACTCTTACCTTATGGAAAACCAATATTCTAAATCAATCTACCAATTTGCAACACCTTCAGTAACTGACCTTTTACCATGGGAGTCATCACAGCCTATCCAAACAACCCAGTATAAGTTAAGTTCTAAGTTGATTGCCATGATACAAAACCTATCTTTTTCAGGAAAGGAAGACGAAAACCCTTACCTTCATATTAGAGATTTTGAGCAAACATGTGATTGTCTTCGCATTGAAGGCATTTCTGATAAAACTTTACGTTGGAAGCTTTTTCCTTTTTCCTTAAGGGGAGAAGCTAGACAATGGTACAGTCAGAAGGTAAGTCAACCACGAGGTGAATGGGGAGTTTTAAGAGCCAACTTTTGTCTAGATTTTTATTCCCTCGACCGTATCGGCGACCTTAGACTCGAAGTCCTATCTTTTAAACAAAAAGATAATGAAACTTTGAGAAAATCCTAGAAACGTTTTTCTAATCTTTTAGAATCTGGTCCAAACCTTAATCTTGAAGACCCTGTTCTTTTTTTTCACTTTTTTCGAGGTCTTCAGAAAGATCACAAACAAATGCTACATACAATGTCTAGAGGTTCTTTCTTTCGCATCCCTACTGATGAAGCTAGAGTGATCCTAGATAGAATCTTAGAAGTTGAGATGGATAATACCCTTCATGATGAAATCTACGAAGCCAAAGTAGACACTCTGCCAAATTCTTCATCTACTTTAGCTATCCCAGGTTCTAAGCCACAAGAGGAAGAAATTCCACCATTGGACTTCATGCTGGATATAGAATCCGATCTTTTTCTCGATTTTGGAAACATTTCAAACTACCATTCTATTGACAAACCCCAAAATGGCCAATTTAGCATTTATTTGCCAAGTGAATATCAATTGAGAGAGCTTATCTCAGTCATGAGTAGCGAGTGGTTGGAGGAATCAGAGCTTTCCTCTGATGTGATCCGTTTGGACACACCCTCTATAACTATACGCTGTGCTTATAATTCTGATCGATTTAATGTTCTTTATAATCCTGTTGTGGGGATCAACATCATGGCTGAATCTTTTGCACTTAAACTATTTAAAAACTTGTTTTTAACCCCCACAACAAAGGTCATAATGGAATCTTCGGGACGATTAGTCCCCAGTCTTGGAATTATTAATGTCCTACCTCTTACGGTAGAAGGCTCCATGGTTCATTTGAACTTCTATATCTTTGATACATGGGACTTCGACCTGTTGATAGGACAACCTTTTAGAAGACTCCTTTATGAGGGTCATACTAGAAAGCTACACATTTGTTTTGGAAAAGCTTTTAAAATCCCAATAACAATTTCACACTCTCTGAATAATAAGGCCGAGTCATATCTTTTGCCTGATCCTATGGAGGAGGTAAAGGCTGCATCTCTTGAACTTTTAGAAGAATCAGACATAGAAGACGAAACTCCTTTCTTCATAGAAGAAGAAGCCGAACCTTCTGAACCTGAAACCTTAGATGAGTTTGCAGAAACACCTAGACCTCCCATAGAGCTTAAAACTTTACCACCCGGTCTTATCTATGCTTTCATAAACAATAATCCAGAGTTTCCTGTGATCATTAGCGATAAACTCACTCAGGAGCAAACTCTACGATTAATGACCATTCTTGAGAAACATCACTCAGTTTTCAGCTACTCACTCCAAGATCTTACAGGAATCAGTCCTATGATTTGTACCCATCGTATTCCAACAGATCCTTCTGTTTCACCTTCTCAAGAGCCCCAACATAGACTTAATAACACTATGAGAGAGGTAGTTAAAAAGGAAGTTATAAAGTTACTGCATGCAGGGATTATATATCCTGTGCCGCACAGTGAGTGGGTGAGCCCAGTTCAAGTTATGCCTAAAAAGGGAGGCATGACTGTTATTATGAATGAAAAGAACGAGCTAATTCTGCAACACATCGTCACAGGATGGCGGATGTGCATAGACTATAGAAAACTAAACAAAGCCACGAGAAAGGATCACTTTCCTTTACCTTTCATAGATGAGATGCTAGAGCGATTAGCAAACCATTCGTTCTTCTATTTCTTAGATGGATATTCAGGGTATCATCAGATCCCGATCCATCCTGATGATCAAAGCAAAACCACTTTTACATGCCCATATGGAACTTATGCTTACCGTAGAATGTCTTTTGGGTTATGTAATGCACCAGCTTCTTTTCAAAGATGCATGATGTCTATATTTTCTGATATGATTGAAGAGATTATGGAAGTTTTCATGGATGATTTCTCTGTTTATGGAAAAAGTTTTGATAGTTGTCTTGAAAACTTAGACAAGGTTTTGCAAAGATGTGAAGAAAAGCAGTTAGTCCTTAATTGGAAAAAATGTCATTTCATGGTTAGGGAAGGAATAGTGATGGGACACCTAGTGTCTGAAAGAGGTATTGAGGTAGACAAAGCTAAAATTGAAGTAATTGAACAACTACCTCCACCTGTGAATATAAAAGGAATTCGAAGCTTTCTTGGCCATGCTGGTTTTTATCGTAGATTAAGATTTTTCATTCATTGCTAGACCACTTACTCTTTTGCTAGCCAAGGATGCTCCTTTCGAATTTGATGATGCATGTCTAACATCTTTCAATTTATTAAAGAAAGCACTCATCTCTGCACCAATCATTCAACCCCCTGATTGGTCGTTGCCTTTTGAAATTATGTGTGATGCTAGTGATTATGCTGTGGGGGCAATATTGGGACAAACTAAAAATAAGAAGCATCATGCAATTGCTTATGCCAGTAAAACTATGACAGGAGCTCAACTTAACTATGCAACAACTAAAAAAGAGCTTCTGGCCGTTGTCTTTGCCATTGATAAATTTAGATCTTATTTAGTTGGAGCTAAAATAATTGTTTATACTGATCATGCTGCACTAAAATATTTGCTCACTAAAAAAGATGCTAAACCTCGCCTGATCAGATGGATCTAATTACTCTAAGAATTTGACTTAGAAATAAAAGATAAAAAGGGAGTAGAAAATTCTGTTGCAGATCACTTGTCTAGAATGTATTTTAAGAGTCCCACAGGAAACCCCCATCAATGATTCACTCCGGGATGACATGCTCTACGGGATTAACAGGTCTGACCCCTGGTATGCAGATATTGTTAATTTTATGGTTTCAGGGTATGTACCGCCAGGAGCAAATAAGAAGAAGCTTATTCAAGAAAGTTGTTCACATATATGGGATGAGCCATTCCTCTTCCGAGTATGCTCTGATGGCTTACTCAGGAAATGTGTCACCACTGAGGAAGGATGGAAGATCATCAACAGATGTCATTCATCACCATATGGAGGTCACTATGGAGCATTCCGTACACATTCGAAGATCTGGCAGTGTGGATTCTACTGGCCAACAATGTATGAAGACACGAAGCAATATATCAGAAGATGTGGGCCATGTCAAAGGCACGGAAACATAAATACAAGGGATGCAATGCCACTCACCAACAACCTTCAGATTGAGCTCTTTGATGTTTGGGGAATAGACTATATGGGTCCATTTCCTCCATCAAAGAAGTGTGAGTACATCTTGGTGGAAGTTGACTACGTCTCCAAGTGGGTAGAGGCATTACCTTGCAAGCATGCCGACAACATCAGTTCAAAAAGGATGTTTGAAGAAATTATATTTCCAAGATTTGGAGTCCCCAGAGTAGTGATAAGTGATGGAGGAGCACACTTCATCGATAAACGCTTCAAGCAATATCTATCAAAACATGGAATCCGTCACAACGTCGCTACCCCCTATCATCCCCAGACAAGTGGCCAAGCAGAGACTTCCAACAAGCAAATCAAGAATATTCTTCAGAAGACAGTAAATGAAATGGGAACAGCGTGGAAAGACAAGTTACCTGATGCACTCTGGGCATACTAGACAGCATACAAGACCCCAATTGGAATGTCTCCATACCAATTGGTGTACGGGAAGACTTGCCACCTACCTGTTGAACTAGAGTTCAAAGCACACTGGGCCATAAAGAGATGGAATATGGACCTAGATGTTGCTGGAGATCATAGAAGAATGCAACTATCAGAATTGGAAGAATGGCGAGAGAAAGCATATCACAATTCAAAGATCTACAAAGAAAGAGTCAAAAGGTGGCATGACAAGAGAATCAAGAAGAAGTTCACACCCGGAGATAAGGTATTACTTTTTAATTCTAGGGTGAAGCTTTTCGGGCATGGAAAACTCCAGAGTAAACGAGAAGGACCATTCAAGGTAATTAATTCATCATCCCACGGAGCTATCACACTTCAAAATAATGAAGGTACGTTATTCAAGGTAAATGGTCAACGTCTTAAATTGTTTTTAGAGCCCAATAAAGAATTAGAAGAAATAGACGTAATCCATTTTTTCCTTCCCATGGAGAATTAGAGCCCGACCTTTTTAGTCTGACATTTTTGGGTCATATATATATATTCCTAATTAAGTCTGCATCTAGAAACACGCTCGAGGAAGCGGGCCCACAGAGGAGACAGAGAGAGGGCGGGCGCTCAGATCAGGTGGGCGGGCGCCTAGCTCCTGTTCCCCCTCGGTCCTGATTTTCTCTGTTATAGAAAATGCACTTATGGTAATCCGAATAATCCCTCAGATGGAAAGTTTTGCACGCACATCGACGGGAGCAACCCGAACAACCCCTAGAGACACTTTTTGACCCCTATATAAACAGACCCCTGACATCAGTTTTCAAACACCAAACCACCAAGCCTTCTCTTCTTCTTCAATTAGAGCTTGATTAGTTCCTTGCTGCTCCAATGGCCGAGAAGTTCCATGATGATTGGGAAGTCGTCCCCTTCAACCTCAACATGGAGCTTGCGGAAGACCCCGACGCCCGTGCTCTCGTCTCGGCCAACACAGAGCGACAGCTAGAAGCCATGCCATTACGCCAACGCAGCTCCGCCCAATCCTACCATGCTCAACCAGTTCTCACCGCACCACCACAACCCCTACTTCTCAAGGGTTCATCATCCAAGACGAAGACCACCATCGAGGTGCCAACCGCACAAGGATCCTTCCACCTAGACCCAATGAGAGGGTCGTTGGAGTCAAGACCAACCGGAGCGGCGAGATCAGTAGCATACGCTACACTACGGAGGAGGAAAGGCCTTATTTTGAAGGGATTAGAGCAGCCAAAGTCCGTTTCATCCCTCCAAAGGCAGCCCCGAAGCATGCTCTCAATGCTTTTGAGACACCTCCCAAGCGTCGCAACACTATAGTAGATATTGATGGGGACGTTCGCAGGCTAGACAGAGTTATCATAGACCTCCAGTCCTCGATTAATTCCCTCACTAGGCAGCTCTCTAACCACAACACCGTTATACTAGGCCTTAGACAGGATCTTGCCAGTGCCAATAAGAAGATTAAGAAATTAGAGCGCCGCTAAGTTATCTAGATTAGACCTTGAGGCAATGCATCTTAGTCATTTATCTTTAAATTCAGATTAAGTTTACTTTTATCGTCAGTTTGCTACTAGTTATTTGTAATAAATGCCTCAAGATTAACAAAGAGTATTATTATTATTATTATTATTATTATTATTATTATGTCTTGTGTGTCTCTACTTTATTTTTGTGCAAGAAAGCAGAAAACAAGTATGGGGGAGATCCCTCGACACGCCAAACACACTTCGACTACACCACTCCACAATACAGGTACACACTCTGCACACTTTACACATACACACATATCTTGGATTATGCAGAATATTGTTTCCGACATGATAAAGATTAAAATGTTTCTAATCATAATTAATCTCACTCTGTGATATTTCCTGAAAACTTGCAACTATTATAAAATCATTTTAAAACCCTGTGTTACTTAAGATAGTATGGAATGTGAGATGGTAGAGTATGAGTTTCTTATTCTTGATATCATTGTTGCTTGGAGAATTTATTTCAAAATCTTCAAAATTCTAGCTACCATCCTCAGTGTTTTATAAGCCTGATAAAAACTAAAAATATTAATTATGATTATAAAAGCTATCTACTCTGTATTGAGTTTGTTCAAAATGAGTTAGACCCTTGTTGAGAGATTTATCATGCTCCTAAGATCAAGACATTTATTCAGAAAGATTCACTCTTCCGAAGTATTATTGCATTAGAGGCATGGGCTATGCAAAAATAAAAATATTTCGAGGAAATAAAAAGGAGCAAGTGCTCAATAACCTCGCAGAAAAATGGACGAGTGTCCGGCAGTAGAATTAGGGGTACGTCGGTATCCACTTAAAAAAAGAGAGAAGAAAAAGAAAATGATAGCCCATGGTCCCTCTAATAAGCAATATGCCAGCAAGAGTTGACAAAGATTTTAATTTCTAAAGTCTTTGATCTAAGAGTATGACATTCCCCTCCTCGGATCCCGTTTTGATCGGGCAATAAATGCAAAGTAAGTATGCTTGAGAATTTTTGCAAATTAAAACAGCCTCAGTGAGATATATAAAAGATAATGAGTGATCTGAGAAGACCTATGAGGATAAAAGGTATGCTAACTTTCTTTCAAAAATATACAAAAAAAACTCCAAGTGATAGGATTGAGAAGAAAGGATCTCTACTATTAACCATATACTTCCCTGACTATGGTACACAGTGAATTTTTACACCCTACAGATATGAAGAATGTTTTAAAATGTTTTACCCCAGATATTGATCTTAACCATCCTTTTCTCGAGTTCGAGTAAAAGCCTAAGTATGAGGGTATTTGTTGACGGTTCTTAAGTATCAATTTTAATTATCAAATAAACAAGAGAAAGGACCAATATGCAAACAACACCTAGAATTAGGGTTTGATCTGACAGAATTCCACGAGTTTTGTTGTTTATCTGTTTCTGCAGGGGGTTATCAGGAAATAAGGAATAAAGGCCCACATGTCGGGATAACATAAAGATATCAACGCACCGCACAATTTTCTACCATCTAGAAGACTCCAGAAGCCACGGGAACAAAGCGGAGGCCGAAAGGGGTCTGGCCTAGGGCGCCCGCCCTGAGGACCAGAGCGCCCGCCCCCTCCTAGACTTGGTTCGGGACTCTTTTCGTGGACGACGTTCCACCGACCTAAAGGATCAAGGATAACCGTCCAATCAATGTCGGTTTGATCCAATGGCTCACGTTCACTTGAGGGGACTATAAAACTAGACCCCCTGGCCCCTGGAGGAGACAAGTTTATCATAGAGTTGAGGGGAGCCCTCGAAGGAAAACCTCTTCTCTAAATAAAATTTCTTTTTAGGCTTAGCATCCAATGTGAGTAGAAATAGATCTTCTAGTTTCTAGTAGATTGAGAGAGATAGAGTGGAGGTGTAGATCGGAGGAAGCCCGGCCTGTCGGTGTCTACTCCGAGCTTGTACCTGCGGGATCAAGTTCTCCTAACCCGAGGCTTGCTCCTAGGATTCTTCAGTATTTTGACTTCTAAATTCTAGTAAGTTCTTGTTTTATTGTTCTTTTGGTTTACGAGTTTACTTTAATCTCTTCGCGTAGAGTTTAGAGTAATCATCTCTAGCGTAGACGTGGTGTTTAAGCTAGGATACTCATAGATATTCCCTGACTAGCTAGACCGTGGTAGTAGCGAGGAACGTGACATTTCCGAGTTACCTTTGCAGACCATATCTCGTTAGCAGGAAGGATAGGGTTTATAGGTGCGGGTTGAACATCCTCTGTGGTGTCTAGATTCCGTTAGCCTCCCCAATAGAACAATAGATCATCCTTACCAAGGTTAGAAGGAGATTACGATTGTAGTCTTCTCTATTTATCACTCACATCGAGAAACATTCTTTGTTGCCTAAAGGGTTAGTAGTAATAGACCGGGTTAGTCAGATGCACTCTTTCTCCTAGTGGTAAAAAAATAAATACGATACTCTGGATAACCTCCCGGGTGAAGTGCTCACCGATATCCGTGCGCTTGCGGATCAATTCCTTATTGTGTTCCCAAATATCAACACTACTAACCCCGGTATACCATCACAACCGGAAGGATTAGAATATGCAAATCTTGTAGACATGTTTGATGCAGGTAACTGGAGTAACCCCGTCACTGAAGTTACTACTGACCTTCTGCCGGTCAAGAGAGGCGATCCAGGACGCCCCGTCATCCCGATCTCCATCGGCATGGTGGACGTCCCAAAAGTACTCTGCGACTTTGGCTCCAGCGTCAACATTATACCTCGTGTACTCTATGAAAAATTCTTTACATATCCTTTATTAGAAACAACCATGTGTTTGCAGTTTGCAGATTAGACGATAAGTTTTCCAAAAGGAATATTGAAGAACCTTTGTGTCCGAGTTGGTACCATATATGCCCTAGCAAACTTCGTGGTGATAGAGACCGGTAATGATGAGAGGGCACCCATCATCTTAGGGAGGCCATTCTTAAACACCTTGGGAGCTGTCATCTATGCTAGTGCTGCCAAGATCAGTTTCTACATCAAAGGGAGGAAGGAGACCTTTTCCTTCAAAAACAAGACTACACAACTCCCAGATCAATCTAGACGTGAATCAAGGAAGAGGACCAACAGGAGGAACAGGAACAAGCAAGTGTAGACCGAGTCAGCTAAGATGATCACTGCAGTTCATGGAGGTCAAGATCATCAACTTAAGTCACCGTTTCTAACCAAGAAGGATGACCTAGGAATGCCAAGCATCTATTGCTCCATCAATGGGTACAACTTCTACAAGACGACTTGCGACACCGGATCGGGAGTCAACATAATGGCCGCAGTCACCTATCGGCTCTTGTTCGGAACCATGCCCCTAAAGCTAACATACATTCAGCTCCAGATGGCAGATCAGACATTTCGAGAGGTTAAAGGAATAGTAACTGATGTCCCTATCAAAATAGACGATCATTTTGTCTACACAGACTTTCAGGTTATTGACATGGGAGAAGACGAATACGATCCACCCATCATCCTTGGAAGATCGTTCCTCAGCACCGTTAAAGCAATCATCTACATTGGAACTGGAGAAGTCCATATGCACTTCCCCTTAGAGAAGGTACACCGCTATTTCACTGACCCTAACTATATCGTTGAAGACTCTAAGCAGGTCAGAAAACGATGCAACCGCAACCAGAGGAGGGAAATTATCAAGGATGGATGGGTAGACTATGAAGGAGAAGTGGTAAGGTCAGAAGACATTCCGTTTAAACAGAATTATCCAGAGGAGACCGTAGCACTGAGTTCAGGTATGGAAAGAGAAGATAACTATACATGAAGAGGAGGCGCCGCCAGAAGTACCGACTCCGCCACCCAACGAATCCCAGAACAACTAGAAAACAGAGAGTCCCGTTTGGAGGACTTAAAAATACCGAACGCCTTGCTAAGAGGTAAACTTGGTAGTTATCTTTTTTTTCCTTTCAATTATTTAAAATAGTTTGCTTAGTTAATTATGTTAATACTATCCTAAAAAGAAAATAAAAAGGTTAAAAAACAGTAAGCCCCATGTGAGTATACGAGTGGCATAAAAACCCATAAGTACATTCATTGTGGTGGAATAAAAATAAAATAAATATTTTTCTGTTTTATAAAACGAAAATATAAAAATAGAGAGTAAGATTTATTGAGGAGGCTCAACATGATAAAGGCTAGATATTTATGCTAACACTTAATCAGTTCCACAAAGCTTTGTTGTCTATTTGAGCTCCACAGAATCTAAGAATCAGGAAGACTAGCAGACAGAGGACATTCTAATCGCTGTCAAGATACTGCCGACTTTCAAATACACCTCTGCCACCTGCTAGCTACATCAAGAGAAATTACGTCAAAATTCAGCTTGGGTGAGAGCACCCCTATTTATCTCGCTAAGTATTTCTATCTATCTTTATACTTTTACTATATTAAATATACATAACCATAAAAAACCAAATAAAGATTTTATGCTTATATATATATATATCTTTCCTTAGTTTAATAAATAAATAAAGTGGCTATGCTAATCTGAATCTTAATAATAAAACTCTAGCATGGATATGATAAATAGTTGCTCTGCCTAATTTTTAAATTTGAGTTTTCTCTCTAGTTTAGACATAACTGTTATAATTTAAAGCTTGCTCTAAACCTAAACTTGTGGAAGAAAACTTGATCGGAAGTCTAAGTTTTTAACGGATATGATATGGGAAGGTTGAGCTGCTGTTTATCTGTTCCTAGAGATACTAGAATTCTGGAGAATTTTATCTTTGAAAATCTTTAAAATATTGCATGATGAGTTCTTGTATGATGAGAGTTTAAATTCCTACCACAGCCATATATACATGCTTACTAGACTTTGAGCCACACATTTACTATTTACTGCTTATGAGCATTGAGTGTGGTCAAGCTGTGTAGACCCTTAGGAGCTTGTTATGTGGTTAAAATCAAGATTCACTTGCACGTTCACTCACACATGCTACTTCTACTCTGGAAGTACCATCCACATATATCCACTCATTTCCATCTCCAGAACCATCCAAAAATATTCTACTCCTAATTCGGGAGAGAATGGCCAAAAATATTTCTATTTTTCCCCTGTGAAATAAATGCTCAAGTTATCTTGTTGCTACCCCTTGCTATATTATTTCAAGAGATGAGTGCTCTAAAAAAATAAAAAAGAGAAAAAAAAGTATACGAGGAAATAAAAAGGGGCAAGTGCCCGGAACCTCGAAAGAAAGAAAAAGTGAGACGAGAGGTAAAAATGGACAAGTGTCCGACAGTAGAATTAGGGGTACAAGATACCCGCCTAAGAGGAAATAAAAATAAGAAGAAGAGCATCTCATTCTCCTCACAAAGTTTCAAAAAAGCAAGAAAGGTATGTATCCCCTCAAAGAGCAAAAGTGAATTAGACTTCCACCATTGTTATCACCATCATCACCATGCACCATTCATTCGCCACACATGCACATCTTGATTTGACTTATTGGCTTGTTTCTTTAGATCCATGGTTTGACTATGCAATAAATGTCTTGTGAGTATGTATATTTTATCTCCCACTATGAGCTCCAGATATTAAAGCCTTATTAGAGTAGGGTGAGAGAGAAGGCAATGTCACTATGCCCTATACCACAAATACTACATATCTTGAGAGAAGGGCATATACCATCACTCCCTTGGTAAGGATCCAAAAATACCACAAAAGAGAGATATGAGAGAGTCATACTAGGAATCTCTGAGTTTTATTTGAAAATCTGCAAAAAACTTCAGAGCTATAGCTGATTAAGAATAAGAGACATGGCACTTGACTAGACTGTTCTATCTTTTAACTACTCAAGACAGAAGTGACGGTTACAAGTCCCATGGTGAAAGTTAAAGTAAATAAGTTTTTAAGTCTTGACAGTTTACTCTAACTCAAAGATGAGATCTTATTTAGAAGCATGTGCACCGTCAACTTTTAAAGATATTGCAACAACTTCTAATCCATCACTGAGATTATACTTGCTCAGGGACGAGCAAGAGGTAAGCTTGGGGGAGTCTGTTGACGGTCCTTAAGTATCAAATTTAATTATCAAATAAACAAAGAAAAGGATCCAAATAAAACCAACATCTAGACTTAGGGTTTTATCTGACAGAATTCCACGAGTTTTGGTGTTTGACTATTTCTACAGGGGGTTATCAGGAAATTCGGAAGAAAGGCCCACACGTCGTGATTACATAGAGATATCAACGTGCCGCGCAATTATCTTACGTCTAGAAAACTCTAGAAGCCACGGGAAGGAAGCGGAGGCCGAACGGAGCCAGGCCTGGGCGCCCACCCCCTCCTAGAGTCCAAACAGGACTCTCTTTCGGGATCAATCTCCACCGACCTAAAGGATCAAGGATAACCGTTCAATCAATGTTGGTTTGATCCAACGGCCCATATTCACTTGAAGGGACTATAAAACTAGACCCCCTAGCCCCTGGAGGAGAGAGCCTCTCAACCCGCATTCATTATTCTTCAAGGGAGAAGAAGCCTCTGATCAAGCCTAGAGCCACCACCACATCAATTAGACATCTAGATTAGCATAGCTACATAGGATTAGAACTAGAAGGAGTCAATCTTCGATTGGTTTTCGGATCTGTCAAGAGGATTCTTGGTAATTCTCTAATTGTTCTTCTAATTTTTCATCTTTGTTCTTCAATATTATGAATATGATTTTGTTCTACTTCAATATATTGCTTATGACTTTGCTCTACTTGTTTATATTCAAGATTATATTGTTCTTAGTCTATCATAGTTATATACTTGGCTTAGTTTGATTGGATCTATATACATGTTTAGGATCGTATAGCATTTATCCATCGGATCTATGGGTAAATGATAGATATTGTGTAGGCGTGGTGCTTATACCGTATTTATATACGATTGTACCCAATATGCCACATCGTGGGGGAGTTCGTGATAGTGACAACTTCATTGATTCTTATATAGTCCCCCTCTCGTGTATTGGGCTGGCAGAGCAACATTATTACAGGGGAGTGATTACGATGTTTCTCTTATTTCTTGATAATATCACTATGCATGGGCGTAGTCTTGTCTCACAATGATTGCTAAGTATGCTTGCACTAAACTATGATAATACTGGACTATATAGTTGAGAATAACTTAGGAAATATTCTTGTAGTTCGTTCTAATTCCATGCTAATGACTTTCTAGAATATCTAATTGAGGTGCTTATCATATTTAATATGTGGCTAAGTTATGCTGATCAGATTAATTATCTTTGTCACTATTCATTACTTTATATATCTTTTATGTGACACTTATCTCTGTATGAAAGAGTTAGATAAATGTTCTCAATTATACATGCAATGATAGATACTCAATCTCATATTCCATTCTATAATCAATATTGATGGTTGCTAATCCCTTCCCAGTGGTAAAAATATAAATAACGATACCTGGGTGTCACACCCTGGCTTTTAAAATAAGACCAGAGTCGTCATATGTGTGCCCAGGAAGTCCACACATACAACAAAGAATAGAAATATCATAAACAATATTATATATAGCGGAAAACATATTTATATTAACACTTACAAACATCAGAGTACGTGGAAACAGTAGCTAAACTTCTTAGGCTCCATTCTTCTCAGGGACGGTTGACTGGGGGCTCCGTACGCCAAGCACTTCTGATAAGCTTCTAGAAAACTCCATAGCATCTCCATTCCTCTTCTGAGCAGCACTTTACTACACGCTGGGGTGTGGGGGTAATAGCAAGGGTGAGTTCATGTCGAACTCAACAAGTACAGGCGGAAAGTATAATGACATGCAAGGCTTAATCAAAGGAAAAGCTGACACTATTTGGCTGCAGGTGAGCTTTTTAGTTGGTAAACTTTTATTACAATTTTATTATTAAACAACCTATTACTAGTTGTGAGTAGAGCATCCCAACCCTTATTTAGATGAAGGTTAATTAGCAATATTATTAGTCATCATTATAATTACTATTATTATTAAGATCACCGAGGTAGCAATCTCGGATAGTAACTCAGGGTAGCAACCCCATTAAGATCATGGGATAACAATCCCAATAAAGAGCACAGGATAGCAATCCTGCCAACACAGAATAGCCATTCCGCCAAAGCACGAGGTAGCAACCTCAACCAAGTTCCGCCTCCAAGTTCCATGTGATTCCAATTTGCTCATCAAGTGAGGGTCTGGGCCGCTCGTGACCGTGAGCACGGCTAATATATCAGTTTTACACTCTGTAGAGGTGTGCACGTTCACTCCAAGTCGTGATTCCCATTCGCCCGGGGTCGTGACTCCCCAAAACACTACCAAGGTGAGCAGGCAGGGTTTCACTACGAGACCTTTCACAGGGTCCAACTAATAGGATGCCACTTGTAAGTTTTTGCCGGGGCACGCGGCAGCCGTGCCCATAGCAATGGGACCCCGAACTGACCGACCTCTTAATATGAATACTTAAGCTACTTCCTTACGCCTACCCGGAAAGTAACACCCTACCAGCGGAGGTCTTGATAATTAGTCAAGCCAGAGCCATATAGCTTGGAGCTGCACTGTAAGTCCCAGGGGGCCGCTCCCTGACTAAGTCCTTACGAAGAGCAGAGACGGGTACGCCCGGCAAACCGGACCACCAACAGTACCCGCTCCCCCTGTCACCACCAAACCACGATGCTCACAAGTACCGCAACATCTCCGTCACTGAAGTGACCATTGTTCATCATTTAAACATTATTCATCATTGAGGAATTTATTGGGCAAGATTATTTACTTTTATTTATTATATGGAATTGATGAGTAGAGCAGCTAAGCATAACTACTGTTCACTATTCTACCCATGTATAAAACCCAGGAGTACAAGGAATATAGTAGAAAACTAGTCATGTCCTTAGGGTTTACAGTATTAAGACACATGCAATGAAAAGTAAATGTATTTAAGGTTCATAGGTACAATATGATCAAAGGGTGCCTGCACTTGCCTTTATTCCCAGTGTATATCTGCTCAGAAATCTTTGACTTCCTTCTTCTAATCTCCAACTTCTGCTTCGACTGTCGGTCCTTAGCTTCTGGTCTTCAATGTTGACGAACCACACTTCTTCTACTCGAAGCAAACAAGCAACACAAACAGACAAACAACAATCACAACTAAGAACAAGCATCAATCAAAAGAAAAGCTTAGAAAGAGCGCACTAAACATCACGGCTTGTTGCTACGATCGTGACAACAAAAGAACGATTAAGAACAGAGCTATCATTAAATAGACACGACTATCGAGGCTCGAAGTGTAACGAAGAAGACGACTATCTGTTGGTCGTATTTCATGAAAATAGGTGATGGATTATTCAATGAAATATTTGAAAGTTGAGTTGACCAAATTTATAAAGAATTACAAAGGTTAGGACTAAATGTTAGTCATATTCTAATTATAAACAATTATATACCATTTAAGTCACTTTATCTTTTATAGCTTGAAAACATATAATTGGTGACATAACTTATACAAAGCATTTATGAAAGGAGGTTAGACTAAGTAAGTCACACTTGAAAAGACAATTCACATTGACATTAATCATATTAATATTTGTTTAAGAAAAACTAAAGTTATAAACTTAAATTACTTATATAGATTAGAAAATGCATTTAATTAGACATTAATCATTTTATATTCATGGTGAAGAATGTAAAGTACCAAACATGGAAAAAGTCATGGCTAACACGTAGTTTACGTCGATACAAAACTAACGCGACAAGAACGGGCTCAATCGGAATTAAAACGCGGATTCTATGGCCAAAACTAGGTCAGTGGCAAAACTATGAATAAAGAGAACTATTTTCATATTTTAAATAATTAAAAACTGAATTTTAAAAGCATTTTGGACTAAATCTACGAATACCAACGGATCCAGGAGCTAAACTACTAACACTAGGGCCGAATTCGAAATACTTTTGAACTACAGCGGAGCGCGGGTTGAATACCGAAAACTGCAGGGGCTTTTTCGCAAAACGGCTAGGGGCGGCGCGTGTGTGGCCAGCTGACCGGCCACGTGGCGCGACGGGGCTGGGCGGTCCACGGTGGACCGGGGCGAGGGGCGTGGTCCACCGGTCCATGGTGGACCGGGGCCGGATCGGGCGAGCGCACGGTGAGCGGGGGGGCCTGGCCGCGGCGGCGCTTTGGCCGGCCTCGCGTTGAGCTCGCTGCGCGGTGCTGCGGTGCACGGGAGGCCGTGCCGAGGGCAAGAACGCGTCGCCTGCGGCGCGGCGGGTACGGTGCGCAGGCTGGTCGCGCGGAAGAGAGGCCGCGGCGAGTGGGTTTCGCGGCGGGGCGGCGTCTCGGCGGCGGTCATCTCCGACAAGGGCGCGCACGCGAGAGAGAGCGAGAGAGAAGGTGGGGGAGGGTCCGGCGTGTAGCTCACCTCCGTGCGGAGCTCCGGGGGCGGTTCGCGTCGTCTGGGACGCGACGGCCGATGGGATCGACGGCGGCGGGCACCTTCACACGGCAGCGGGCGCGGTTTTGGTGGCAGCGCGACTTAGGGCAGGGCAGCGGCGCGGCTAGGGCTTCCAAAGGGGGCGCGGGGTGCAGCCGAGGGTTTTTATAGGCTACGGCCAACCTCGGGGCGCGCGCTAGGCAAGATCGGGCGGGGCGGCGGCGGGCTCTCCCGTCCGAATCAGGCGGGAGGTTGGGGACGAGGCCCCGTCTTGCTGACGAGTGGGGCCGGGCCGTCAGTGGCTTGGGCGCGGGCTGGCAGGCGGGCCCGCAGGCGTGGGCGCTGGGGTGCAGCAGGCCAGCGGCGGGGGCGCGAGATGGGCCGCGGCCCACGCGGGCGATGCGCGTGCGGTGGGGGGGGAAAGGAGGGGGCTGGGCTGGTGCTGCTGCAGGGTTGGGCCAAAATTTGCAGAGAGAAGGAAACTCCCTTTCTCCTTTTTTTTATAAAGAGTGATTTACAAACTATTTTGCAAAACAAATTTCTAACCTTTTTGAATCCAAACAAAACCTGGGATCATTTGGAACTTGTTTTTAGACTATTTTGAAATCCAAATATATTTTAGTTTAAACACATTTCTAAATTGTTTTTCCAACTCGAATTTGAATTAGTTTTCAAATAGGACTTTTGGAGTTTTATTTTTTCGAAAACCAACAAGACCCAAACGTGGCTCGCTAGAACATTTTAGAAATTCATTCTTCCGAGACAAGCCAAACAAAGCTAGGGCACAAAGCACACAATAACAAAACACAAATCACTTAACTTTATAAAAGTTTTAAAATTCCACATTTCTTCTCATTTTATAAAAACAATAATGAATAAAATATTGGAATATTTTACAAAAATTTTAAATCCTTGTTTAATTTAGTGTTTTCTAATAACAATCCAAAATTAAAAATTTTGGAGTGTTATAGATCTACCCCACTTAACAGAAATCTCGTCCCGAGATTTGAGGAAACTAGAGAGAAAGATAAAGTAGATCATCAAAGTTGTTTCGAAACTTTCGGCAAGATAAGATAACAGATTATAGAAAGATAAAGATCCGTATTATGGTGCTCACAAGTCCATGATTCAAGATTTATGAGATACAAGATGAAAGGATAAAGAATTAGTAAAAATTTGATGAGAGAGACTTAGATTTATTTTCAAGTCTTCGCGCTTAATCATTTGTAGTCTTATGAGATGTAAGATCAAGGCCATCGATCGGCAAACAAGATAAGGGTTCGTCGCAAGAATGATAAGGATCAATTTATAGTTCTCCATGTCTTTCTGATTAGAGATTTTTGAGAGTGATGATCGTAGTGAATGTTGCCCCACTTAGACCAAGTGTTTGCTCATCTTCAAAACTCCTATTTAAGAGCTTCATCTTGCCAGATCAGAACGATCTTTAGAGATCTTCCTTCAAAGATTACCATTCTGATAACACGCTGCACTTTTGGAGATTCCGAGGAACAAGGAGAGAATCAACATTCTGATAACACGCTGATAACACGCTGCACTTTTGGAGATTCCGATTTTTAAGGATAGATTAAGAATAACCCTAGTTATCTCAGTAAAAGTGTGAGACTTAAGCTAAAAGACAAAAGATTTATCTAGGAGAAAATTCTTGAACACCACCTGAGAAAGCAATGCAAGGGGTCATGAGAAATTGACCATAATGGTAGGGTGGTATATCGGACCTTCAGGTTCTGAATTTGGTCACGTGATAGTCCATCATATATTCTAGGGCCTTGTTTAGTTCCAAAAAATTTTGCAAAATAGGCACTGTAGCATTTTCGTTTGTATTTGACAAGTATTGTCCAATCATGCACTAACTAGGCTCAAAAGATTCGTCTCGTCAATTTCGACCAAACTGTGCAATTAGTTTTTATTTTCGTCTATATTTAATACTCTATATATGCGTTTAAAGATTCGATGTGACAGGGAATGTGAAAAATTTTGCAAAATTTTCTGGAAAGTAAACAAGGCCTAGGGTGAAAAATAAGTCTTATCTTAGGACTTTGGTTTCTTATGTCTTGCTTTGATAGGTCAACAAGCACCACTCTTCCTAGGACACTTGATGCTTCTCTATGGTCTCCATAGATGGATCCTAAGCAGATTTCTCATACCACTTGCAGTGTTGGGGAAATATTGCGAGAGAGAACTGCACAAAGGTTGTCAATTCATTCTACATGGAATGTTTAAGATCACTTCATAGGTAAGCACTACCACTTGATGTTGGGACAACACCAGGTGCTTCGCCCAAGGTTCCATCACTTACCATAAATAGACTGAACATCTGGTCAAACAACTCATTACTCATATTGGAAGCTTAATAATGATAAGGTCCAATGAACAAGACATCTCATTTTACAAAGAAGATTACAAGTGACTTGAATACAAAATCTTTATAAGCTGATAGACCTAACTGACTTCAGATTTCATAGACCATCATTGACTAGCTCAAATCTATCTAGGTCCCTTAATATAACTTCCTTCACATCAGATGTTGAGAATATATCGCCTTTGTATAAGTTCCACATTTTTTAAACTGCCTCGTTGTCGATACAATCATTCCATTAGTCCTTTAAACCTTGGGGTGAGGTTGAGTGCCTTCATACACAAACCTGTCTCCCGATGGGGTGGTTAGGGATACTGAGTGTTGGGTACAATCAATCTCTCCATGACAAGCAGTTAACCACCCTCTTCCAAGAATGACATCAATATCCAATGATTCTAGGACTATAAGATTTACCTCAAAATTTACACCTTTTATACCGAGTCTAACTTTTGGACACATGCGGGTTGCTCTTATCTTCCCTCTTGGTGATTTGACCAGTATGGGTTTCTTCATTTCAACCATAAGCATCTTACGATCGACAACACATTTGTTTGAGATGAAAGAATGTGAGGAACCTGAGTCAAACAAAACAGTGGCAGGAGTTGAGTTGACTAGAATCAATCCAAACACCACATTTTGTGCTTCGCAAGCAGTACACATATCCACATGGTTCAATCTACCATTAACATAGTCATGAACTGGGTACTTCTTTGGACAATGCTTCTTGTGATGTCCCTCTTCGTGACACTGGTAACAAGCACTGCTAACAGTTTTACCGTAGGTGCTATCCTGACGTTGAGCTCCTTGAATTGATGTGCCAGGAGTAACTAAAGTACTACTTACTTGTTGGTTTTGAGGGTTCACCTTCAATGGAGTCTCTTCACTTATTTGCTTCTTAGCTGGATTACTCTTTCGAGGCTGAAATTCTGTATAGGTGATGGTCCATCCATCTAGGCATATCTCTGGCGCAGCAAGTGTAGCTGAAGGGGCATCTAACTCTTCAGGATATGTATGTGCTGATGAGAGTTTGGGACTAAAGGTAACTGCAATGTAGAACTCAAATTTGACTCAACTCTTAATAGTGGCTCTAGGGAGATTGCCTTCCTTTTCTTGTTACCTTCAGTCTCTTGATCCTGGGGTACTTCTACCTTTCCTTCGCTTGACTTTTTCTGACAACACGGTAAACCATAATATCTGCAGCAATTACACGGCTCTTGAATCCCAAGTGCCTCATTAATACCATCATTCTTAGCTTTCATGTTCTTCCAGGCTTCTACTACTTGTCGCTTTATTGCTTCTTCCTGAGTTTTGGTCACGGTCTTCTCTAAAGGTAGCTGAGAATCTTTCTGTGGTCCCACTCCACTTAGTACTTGATCCTGTGTAAACAAGGGCTTCTCCTTGTTTACAAGAGACAAGGGTAGCATGGTTGGGTCTTCCTGACATTTGATGTAAGCTTCCTCAATGCCACCTTGGAGAAGTAGAGCTTGTACTGTCATAAGATTCTGTAGTCTTGTCATATGATCTGCTGCCATCTCTAGGATCTGAGCTTGCCAGGCTATCACTTGTTCACTACTTAGTTGTGTTGTACAAGGCATTTGTTGACTCTGATTACTGGTTTTCTTTCCTTTGATGTCATCACTGGTGTCGACCATCTAACATTAGGCAATAGTAGAATGAGCTAGAGTAGTATGGACAAAGAGCATGATATGAAGTGAGAGAAAATAGGTGGAGAGGATCAAGATTGACAATAGATGGATAGGATAAGAGAGATCACTACCCCACTTAGCAAGGATCGAGCTAACCCTCAAATGATTTCTTCCAGGCCTCCTTTAAAACACTAGGACAAAGATGACACACAAAGCAACAAACCAAGCAAGACAAGCACACAACACACCCATGATACTACACGTACTTCTTCAACAGTGGTGGTCATCCTAAAAGGTAAGTTCAAGATGATGAAGGGCCATCGAATTTGGAAATAAAGCAAGTTTTGAAAACTTCAGGAAATCAACTAAACAAAAGCCAAGGAGATAAATAGAACTAGCTCAAAGGAAGCTATTCAAGGAGGGGATACAACATGACAAGGATGAAGAAATAGTCAGAATCAAAGGGTCAAGGTATAAGAAAATAGTTTTATAGCAAAATAAGCTTTAGAAATCAACCAGTGCTATCTAGGCATACATCCTACAGTCAACATTGCTCTGATACCATTCCTGTCACACCCTGGCTTTTAAAATAAGACCAGAGTCGTCATATGTGTGCCCAGGAAGTCCACACATACAACAAAGAATAGAAATATCATAAACAATATTATATATAGCGGAAAACATATTTATATTAACACTTACAAACATCAGAGTACGCGGAAATAGTAGCTAAACTTCTTAGGCTCCATTCTTCTCAGGGACGGTTGACTGGGGGCTCCGTACGCCAAGCACTTCTGATAAGCTTCTAGAAAACTCCATAGCATCTCCATTCCTCTTCTGAGCAGCACTTTACTACACGCTGGGTGTGGGGGTAATAGCAAGGGTGAGTTCATGTCGAACTCAACAAGTATAGGCAGAAAGTATAATGACATGCAAGGCTTAATCAAAGGAAAAGCTGACACTGTTTGACTGCAGGTGAGCTTTTTAGTTGGTAAACTTTTATTACAATTTTATTATTAAACAACCTATTACTAGTTGTGAGTAGAGCATTCCAACCCTTATTTAGATGAAGGTTAATTAGCAATATTATTAGTCATCATTATAATTACTATTATTATTAAGATCACCGAGGTAGCAACCTCGGATAGTAACTCAGGGTAGCAACCCCATTAAGATCATGGGATAACAATCCCAATAAAGAGCACAGGATAGCAATCCTGCCAACACGGAATAGCCATTCCGCCAAAGCACGAGGTAGCAACCTCAACCAAGTTCCGCCTCCAAGTTCCATGTGATTCCAATTGGCTCATCAAGTGAGGGTCTGGGCCGCTCGTGACCGTGAGCACGACTGATATATCAATTTTACACTCTGCAGAGGTGTGCACGTTCACTCCAAGTCGTGATTCCCATTTGCCCGGGGTCGCCACTCCCCAAAACACTACCAAGGTGAGCAGGCAGGGTTTCACTACGAGACCTTTCACAGGGTCCAAATAATAGGATGCCACTCGTAAGTTTTTGCCGGGGCGCGCGGTAGCCGTGCCCATAGCAATGGGACCCCGAACTGACCGACCTCTTAATATGAATACCCAAGCTACTTCCTTACGCCTACCCGGAAAGTAACACCCTACAAGCGGAGGTCCTGATAATTAGTTAAGCCAGAGCCATATAGCTTGGAGCTGCACTGTAAGTCCAAGGGGGGCGCTCCCTGACTAAGTCCTTACGGAGAGCAGAGACGGGTACGCCCGACAAACCGGACCACCAACAGTACCCGCTCCCCCTGTCACCACCAAACCACGATGCTCACAAGCACCGCAACATCTCCGTCACTGAAGTGACCATTGTTCATCATTTAAACATTATTCATCATTGAGGAATTTATTGGGCAAGATTATTTACTTTTATTTATTATATGGAATTGATGAGTAGAACAGCTAAGCATAACTACTGTTCACTATTCTACCCATGTATAAAACCCAGGAGTACAAGGAATATAGTAGAAAACTAGTCATGTCCTTAGGGTTTACAGTATTAAGACACATGCAATGAAAAGTAAATGTATTTAAGGTTCATAGGTACAATATGATCAAAGGGTGCCTGCACTTGCCTTTATTCCCAGTGTATATTTGCTCAGAAATCTTTGACTTCCTTCTTCTAATCTCCAACTTCTGCTTCGACTATCGGTCCTTAGCTTCTGGTCTTCACTGTTGACGAACCACACTTCTTCTACTCGAAGCAAACAAGCAACACAAACAGACAAACAACAATCACAACTAAGAACAAGCATCAATCAAAAGAAAAGCTTAGAAAGAGCGCACTAAACATCATGGCTTGTTGCTACGATCGTGACAACACAAGAACGATTAAGAACAGAGCTATCATTAAATAGACACGACTATCGAGGCTCGAAGTGTAACGAAGAAGACGACTATATGTTGGTCATATTTCATGAAAACAGGTGATGGATTATTCAAAGAAATATTTGAAAGTTGAGTTGACCAAATTTATGAAGAATTACAAAGGTTAGGACTAAATGTTAGTCATATTCTAATTATAAACAATTATATACCATTTAAGTCACTTTATCTTTTAATAGCTTGAAAACATATAATTGGTGACATAACTTATACAAAGCATTTATGAAAGGAGGTTAGACTAAGTAAGTCACACTTGAAAAGACAATTCACATTGACATTAATCATATTAATATTTGTTTAAGAAAAACTAAAGTTATAAACTTAAATTACTTATATAGATTAGAAAATGCATTTAATTAGACATTAATCATTTTATATTCATGGTGAAGAATGTAAAGTACCAAACATGGAAAAAGTCATGGCTAACGCGTAGTTTACGTCGATACAAAACTAACGCGACAAGAACGGGCTCAATCGGAATTAAAACGCAGATTCTATGGCCAAAACTAGGTCAGTGGCAAAACTGTGAATAAAGAGAACTATTTTTTATATTTTAAATAATTAAAAACTGAATTTTAAAAGCATTTTGGACTAAATCTACGAATACCAATGGATCCAGGGGCTAAACTGCTAACACTAGGGCCTAATTCGAAATACTTTTGAACTACAGCGGAGCGCGGGTTGAATACCGAAAACTGCAGGGGCTTTTTCGCAAAACGGCCAGGGGCGGCGCGTGTGTGGCCAGCTGACCGGCCACGTGGCGCGACGGGGCTGGGCGGTCCATGGTGGACCGGGGCGAGGGGCGTGGTCCACCGGTCCATGGTGGACCGGGGCCGGATCGGGCGAGTGCGCGGTGAGCGGGGGGGCTTGGCCGCGGCGACGCCATGGCCGGCCTCGCGGCGAGCTCGCTGCGCGGTGCTACGGTGCACGGGAGGCCGTGCCGAGAGCAAGAACGCGTCGCGCGCGGCGCGGCGGGTACGGTGCGTAGGCTGGTCGCGCGGAAGAGAGGCCGCGGCGAGTGGGTTTCACGGCGGGGCGGCGTCTCGGCGGCGGTCATCTCCGACGAGGGCGCGCACGCGAGAGAAGCGAGAGAGAAGGTGGGGGAGGGTCCGGCGTGTAGCTCACCTCCGTGCGGAGCTCTAGGGGCGGTTCGCGTCGTCTGGGACGCGACGGCCGATGGGATCGACGGCGGCAGGCACCTTCACACGGCAGCGGGCGCGGTTTTGGTGGCAGCGCGACTTAGGGCAGGGCAGTGGCGCGGCTAGGGCTTCCAAAGGGGGCGCGGGGTGCAGCCGAGGGTTTTTATAGGCTACGGCCAACCTCGGGGCGCGCACTGGGCAAGATCGGGCAGGGCGGCGGCGGGCTCTCCCGTCCGAATCGGGCGAGAGGTTGGGGACGATGGCCCCGTCTCGCTGACGAGTGGGGCCGGGCCGTCAGTAGCTTGGGCGCGGGCTGGCAGGCAGGCCCGCAGGCGTGGGCGCTGGGGTGCAGCAGGCCAGCGGCGGGGGCGCGAGATGGGCCGCGGCCCACGCGGGCGATGCGCGTGCGGTGGGGGGGAAAGGACGGGGGCTGGGCTTGTGCTGCTGCAGGGTTGGGCCAAAATTTGCAGAGAGAAGGAAACTCCCTTTCTCCTTTTTTTATAAAGAGTGATTTACAAACTATTTTGCAAAACAAATTTCTAACCATTTTGAATCCAAACAAAACCTGGGATCATTTGGAACTTGTTTTTAGACTATTTTGAAATCCAAATATATTTTAGTTTAGACACATTTCTAAATTGTTTTTCCAACTCGAATTTGAATTTGTTTTCAAATAGGACTTTTGGAGTTTTATTTTTTCGAAAACCAACAGGACCCAAACGTGGCTCGCTAGAAAATTTTAGAAATTCATTTTTGCGAGACAAGCCAAACAAAGCTAGGGCACAAAGCACACAATAACAAAACACTCATCACTTAACTTTATAAAAGTTATAAAATTCCACATTTCTTCTCATTTTATAAAAACAATAATGAATAAAATATTGGAATATTTTACAAAAATTTTAAATCCTTGTTTAATTTAGTGTTTTCTAATAACAATCCAAAATTAAAAATTTTGGAGTGTTATACTGGAATACTTCCCGGTTAAAATGCTACATCGGTATTAATCTGTGCGTTTGCAGATCTCATTTGTTATTTCTTTAGAAGAGCATTTGCATATTTCAATACCGCGTCTCTTATATCATGTTGGGGATGACAACTTGGCTTAAGTGGTGTGAGGGATAGGTTTGGCATTTTTGGCACCGTTATCAGAATTAGAAAACTAAGTCTACTTTTGGTAATGATGTTAAGAATACACAACAATGACTACCTCAACAACTGGTGCGGGACTTCCTTCCACAAGCGGTTGGGTCTCTGAGATGAACCTTTGAGGAGAAACCTAACGGCATCTAGTTCTCCTCAACAATTGCTCATGAGCTTCAACGAAGTTTGGCAGCAATTGAAAACCGCTCATGCACTGTCTAGATTCACGATAACGAGAAACAAGACAAGTGAAGGGTAAGCCCCTAAGGCCCTGTTTAGTTCTCTGCCCAAAATTTTTTCATCCATCCCATCGAATCTTTGGACACATGCATGGAACATTAAATGTACATAAAAAATAAACTAATTACACAGTTTGGTTGAAAATCACGAGACGAATCTTTTAAGCCTAGTTACTCTATGATTAGCCTTATGTGCTACAGTAACCCACATGTGCTAATGACAGATTAATTATACTTAATAGATTTGCCTTTCAGTTTTCTGACCAGCTATGTAATTTGTTTTTTTATTAGTATCTAAAAACCTCTCCCGACATCCTTCCGACACATCCGATGTGACACCCAAAAAATTTTCATCTCCAATCTAAACAGGCCCTAACACTAATGGATACTCAGATTTTAGAGTAGATCACGGATTCCAATTTATTTGAGATTCCTAGTATGATGCTTCCTCAGCAACGGTGCCAGAAATGCTTGTTGGCAAATCTTAACGCACACCAGCTAGAGTAAGATGTGACAAGTATCTAGAAATAGTGGCACCTAACTGGCACTGCTTAAATGCATGCCTGAGCTGTTACTAGGATAGGGTGTCAGGCTACCCTGAGCAACGGCTCTAGAAATGTTAAGCAACGCTAAACTCTAGCGGTGACGCAAGACGTACCAAGGGTAACTCTTCAGACGCACAGGTACCGCTGTAGCACTTCAACCATGGTGAGTATCTATGGTATCATAATTTATAGTTCGCTCACGGGAAGCGGACTAAGACTCTCTTAATAAATATATGGATGGATATCCATGATTTGTGTCTACTCAATCTAAGTTCACTAGTGCTAATAGGGGGGTAAGAATAGCAAGATAGAATAATAGATAAGTCAGATAAAGGTAAGTAAAGATAACTGGTAGTGAGCTAGCTAGGTGGGAGGACAACGAGTGAGTAAGGACTCCTATGTATCTAACTCTACTTCTGTATTCTAATCCTAATTAATGTAAACGACTCAACTAGACTAGTATCCGAACAGTCTTGTGTGGTGGAAGTTGACTGCAATAGGAGGACGAAACTCCTATCCAAGCGGACTTTTGTCTTATGGGCGTCTACAGACCGAACTCGACATGAATAGAACCTACTAGGAAGTAGAGGCCTATCATGCTTTGCCGCCGCCCGCTAACACGTTTGATACGGTGGCATCGACTAATAAGCGCTAGCCTAAGCACCTCGCTTACACTAGTCTTATAACTTCAACTATCACGTAACTAGCCAAAGCCCCTAATGGTAGTGGAGCACACACAAGGTGTTGAAGACACTAATCTAACTAAGGCAGCTACACTAATAATACTAAGACACAACACTACTACAAGTATAGTAATGCACTAAGCAATACTCAAAGTAAAGACTTGAAGTAAATACTTAGTAAAGTAAAGAAAGACTATATTGATATAAAGAATGTAATACAAGAGAAAAGGTACAAGAGCTATATCAGACTCTCCAAAAGATAGCTCCGGAGACCCGAGCTTCGCTCGACTCGACTCTAACTCCCACTCTAGACTAGACTAGACTACACTTGATCTCCCAAGTGGGATTTGGAAATGAAGATGAGAGATGGAAGATGGGAGATGGGGGCCCCTCCTTATATAGGGGTGAGAGAGGGGGTGCCACATCAGCGATCCGCGTGATCCTTCCTTCTCCACCCTTGGATGCACCGACCTCCCAACCGCCTTAGATGGACGGTTGGAGCATTGGCACACATGAGGAAGGTCGGTGGGAGTGAACCGACTCCAGATGGGGCTCACATGTAGGTCGGTTGACCTGCCCTGTGGCTGATAGTGGGTCCCACTGACCTCCTGGAAGGTCCTTAAGTCGGTGGGAGGCTAGGCCAGGTGGCATCACCCAATTGGACGGTCGGCCAACCAACCTTTGGGGCCCTTGGCCCACCACTGGCCTCCTAGTGGTGTCCCCACTTGTCTTGTGAAGTGTTGTCCAAAATTGAGTCTAGTTGCACACTTGCTTGCTTCCATGTAGGCCTAAGGATCCATGTGCTAACTGTTTAAACCGTTGAGGGCAAGCACACTTGGATCCAAGGGTTGAGGTTGACTCCTTGGAGTATGCCATGGCTCATGCCATGGAGGGGAGCCCCTGGTGGGCCCAAACCCTGGTCGGCCGACCTAGGTTATGGGGCCCGCAGGGCTCATTTCCTTCTTCCCTACATTGAACAAGCTAAGAGTACAAGTGGAACTTTATTAGTGATAAATATGTTCATATGATGCTTATCTTCCTTCAGTCGAGGACTATTGACGGGCTTTTGAGTATATAGAACTGGGTCTTATTTCCCGTCAACACTTACACATCTTGATCTAGGACTATGACATTCTTCTTCTTGGATCCTTGTTTTGACTTTACAATAGATACAATACAAGTATGCTATCTTGTTTCTCCCAACCTAAGCCCCATAAGCCTAATAGATGTAGGATGAAACAAAAGAAGGCAATCCTATGCTATGCCTTGGTGAGGAATCCTATACTTACTGAGTGACTTGAGAGTACTATTAGAGGAGTAAGGATGAACTATGTGCTTTCTTTTAAAACATTTATCAAAAACTCTAAGTACTAAGGATATGAAAATGGGAAGATGACTTTGCTTTGAGAATTGTTCCATTTTTCAACATCCTAAGGATATATGTTAGACAGTGCCACATAACCCACTTGTATAAGATATGTCTTGAGTAGTCTTTGTGTTTGCTTATATCTTAAAAGTGTCATAATCATAGGTTATCTTTCTCTAACCTTTGCTCGAGGACGAGCAAAGACTTAAGTGTGGGGGTTCTTGTTGACGGGAAATAAGACCCAATTCTATAGAATCAAAAGCCGGTCAACAGTCCTCGACTGAAGAAAGATAAGCATCACATGAACATATTTATCACTAATAAAGTTCCACTTGTACTCTTAGCTTGTTCAATGCAAGGAAGAAGGAAATGAGCCCTAAGGGCCCCATAACCTTGGTTGGCCGACCATGGTTTGGGCCCACCAGGGGCTCCCTTCCACAGCATGAGCCATGGCATACTCCAAGGAGTCAATCCCAACCCTTGGATCCAAGTGTGCTTGCCCTCAACGGTTCAAACACTTAGCACATGGATCCTTGGGCTCACATGGAAGCAAGCAAGTGTGTAACTAGACTCAACTTTAGACAACACTTCACATGACAAGTGGGGACACCACCAGGAGGCCAATGGTGGGCTAGGGGCCCCAAAGGTCGATCGGTCGACCGACCAATTGGGTCATGCCACCTGGCCCAGCCTCCCACCGACCTAAGGACCTTCCAGAAGGTCAGTGGGACCCACTATCATCTAGATGGCAGGTCGGTCGACCTACATGTGGGCCCCATCTTGAGTCGGTTCACTCCCGCTGACGTCCCCATGATGAACATGTGATGGAAATCCCCAACCGCTGATCATATGGCGGTTCCAAGGTCGGTTTGTCTAATGGTGCATGCTGGAGGTCACGCGGATTGCTGATGTGGCACTGGAGTAGCCCCTACTCCACCTCCTGCTATAAATACCCCCTATAGGCCTTCATCTTCCATATCTCACACTTCAAGATCCACTTGTTACAATGTAGGGTAGTAGTAGTTAGTCTAGTGTGGGAGTTAGAGTTGAGTCGAGCGAAGCTCAGAGTCTCTAGAGTCGTATTCTAGAGAGTTTGGTATTCCTCTTTACCTTTTCTTTTGTAAGACTTTGAGTATTTAATATATTTACTTTTCCTTTACTTTTCTAAGTATTTACTTTCAGTATTTACTTAGTGCAATATTCTATTGTAGTGTCCTAGTCTGTCTTATAGTAGTTATATACTAGCTAAGTTAGTCTTAAGTGCTTGGGTTGTTTTCTCTGCCGGTAACACGGTACTTGGACTAGTTCGTATACTTAGTCTGAGTAGTAGGAGTTAGCATAAGCGTGGTGCTTAGACTAAAGCCTACCCTTGAATACCACCGTATCAAATGTGATAGCGGGCGGCGGCGAAGCGTGACAGGCCTCTGCTTTCCAATAGGTTCTATTCACGTCGGGTACGGTCTGTAGGCGCCCATAAGAAATGAGTCCGCTTGGATAGGAGTTTTGTCCTCCTATTGCAGTCGACTTCCAACAAACAAGCAGTTAAGTTTAGCGACGTTAGTGTGTCTCCGCTACTAGATTAGATTGGTTCACAAGAGTAAAGTTAGAGTCATAGGAGTCTTTTCTCACTCGTTGTCCTCCCACCTAGCTAGCTCTCTACCATTTATCTTTAGATTAGGATCTGTGTGAGATCACTTACCTATCCTTGACCCTTTGGATGACCTTGAGCCTAGTTAGTTCACTTCACGTTCCCCATGGAAAATATGATACCTAGAATACTCCTAGTGAAAGCTACATTGACTACCATACGCTTGCGGTATTTCCGTTTGCCACTTCTAGAGTCAACAGGCTTTCTAGAGCTGTTGTAGGGATAGACTTTTAGTCTATCTTTTGTGATGACGCTATGAAATGCCAACAGCGATCGGACCAAAGAACATCAGGGAAACACAAGGACGAACTCACTCCATATTCACAAGGTGTACAGACAGGATTACATATGGCTTTCCCTTTCGAGAGGCCCCGAACATAGGAACGACAAGAGCCGGCTTACCTCGGCACAGGCGAGGCACCCGCTCCTGCTGGGGACTACCACTCACTTACAAGGTGTACAAAGGACTAGAGCTCTCGCTCGCTCACTGCTCGTGGATGGCTGCTGGACTTCGATGCATGATGCCTGATCCCTCCTTGATGCTTCAGCCTCCACCTTTTATAGGAGCGACACGACGCTCTTTATTGGACACGTAGGGGATAGCCTGCGAGCTGCAGCGACGCCAGCGCACCGCCGTCTTCGTGCTCTCCAGTCTGTCTCTAGCACACTGTTGTCGCGGCGTCTTGTATGTTACAGCTGCGCGCACCGCCTCGGGACTCAGCGCGTCAACGCCTGATCCCGTACACTCTCCGCATGCATAGATGCACCATTAGTGCTGATGCTTGCTTAGAGCTGATGACGCCTGGTAATTCTCCTGCGTAGATATTCTTTATTCCTTGTGTGGGTATATATATACTCTAAATCTAGAGATATAGATATGGGAGTAACTACTCCTGGGAGTACAAAATAATTTCCATATATATAGGGTGTAGAAAGGAATTTCCCTATATAGGGTGCGTTTCTTCTACACGCACGAGGAACTACTCCGACCTGAGATACACGCATGCGAGGGTTAGGAGCGGACGTCGTGGCATGTGGATGGGAGTTGAGTCTTATCGGATTTGCATGCGGCATGACCCATTAAGCAATTAAGAAACCCTACTACTTTTAAATATTGTACCCATGCTACTCCTTCGGCTTGAATCTCGGTTTCTTGGCCAGTTTCATTCGTCCATATGGTTAACGTGATACAACAACTAGAGTATGTGTGCGCAAAGAAATTTCCATATATATATATATATATATATATATATATATATATATATATATATATATATATATGTTCCAAGTGATGTGTCATGGGCCATGCTGCCGGACCATTGAAGAAGGAGATCAAGAGCGTAACACACAATTCTCTGTACTGTTCTATTTTTCGCCCCCAGCTTTAGTATCTTCCAGAACCTTCTAGCATCTTCTTCCTATCATCGATTCCCCCTGCTTGCTCCCTACCTACTCCATCTCTCTTTTGTTTCGATAAGGAGACTCCATCTCTCTTTGTATTATACTACCACTAGCTCTTGATCGTCACTGGTGCAGGACGGGGCATTAGCACCGGTCGGGAAGGACCTGTTACCCCGGTTCCCGAGCCGGTGCTGTCCTTCCGGGACTAAAGGCCCACCCTTTAGTCCCGGTTCGGAGAACCGGGGCTAAAGCCCCCCCCCCCCCCCTTTAACACCGGTTGGTAATATCAACCGGTGTTAAAGGGTTCTGCCAGGGCTGCCACGTTGCAGGACCCTTTAACACCGGTTGGTATTACCAACCGTTGTTAAAGGGTTTCTTTTTTTGGTTCACTTCTTCGGTTCTGTTTATTGTTTTTATATAATAATAATAATAGGTTTTTCAATACATGTTTTTGCTGATACAATAATATATTTATATTACACGCATATTAAGCATATATAAATGAAAATTATAGGCTTAGCTTAATAATTAAGCTTTGCCTATAATAAAATGAATAGGCCGCATCAAAAATTAAATAGGTATGTAAAAAGCTTTATATATATATATATATATAGTTTTATATGTACAAAATTCGTAACACATATATATATAGAGTTTTTTCTCCCAATGTCTACAAACGATACAAATGATCATCGTTGTTTGGAATAAGAGTTTCGTTGCCGTTGAAGTGAAACTCGCCGTTTGGATTGATCACTTGCTCGCGGAGAAATCCTGCTATCATCTCTTGGATAGCTTTGATTCGGTCTTTTTGTATGACCTTTTCCCTCAACCATTCCGTCTTTAATTTGAAATAAATAAAAAAAGTATTAGTTATCTAAGTTATTCAATATAATTCAGGAGATAATGAAAAGAGACATGTAACGTACTCTGAGCGTCTCTGTGGGTGTTTGATTGACTTGTGCCATCATGAATTTGCACACGTAATATGCACATAGATTGTTCCCCTCTTCTTGTCTTAAACACCACTGTACGATATATATATATAATATTCACGACCACGACAATAAGAAGGCTAAAAGTTAGCGAAAGTTTGCTAGCTAGTAGAACTTACTTGTGGATGTATTATGTTAAGCGGCGCTTTACATCCACTGAGATGTTCACGGTCAATGAATCTTTCCCAAACCCTACACATAGCCATTGTGGATCGTGAACTAATAATTACAGAGTCATATTATGATATTCTTCTAGATGAGATCGACATTACGTACTTTTGAATAATGTTTACCATTTGTTGATAATTTTCTTGTGGTTTTCTCATTGAGTCAAAGATTATCAACCGGTTCTTGGGAATTTCAATGACTATGAGTATCCAGTGAAAGCTGTTTACACACATATATATAGTCAGGCCTATATATAACTATATAAAACTTGTCTCGAGTAATAATTATTAAAATAAAATATGCATGCACTTAATAACTATATAACTCACTCGAAGTTGAAGGGGAAGAGTATTTTTGTTTTTCTTTTTGGTTCACAAAGAACCTCATAAGATTGGTGTTGACTTCTGTTTCATGAGCTGTTGTCCACACTGCCTGCGGAGCCTTGAAAACAATATAAGGGTCAACGAACCCAATACTATTGTCATTTCTCATTCTGAGCTCTCTCATTTGGTGCCTGCATATATACATACAAATCCTAAGTGTGTAAGGATTATATACATATAATTAAAGAAGTTAGAAGTATAATAAAAAGAAAAAAATACTTACAGATAAAAGCAGCTGACAAGAGATTTGTCGAGAGCGTCGAGGTGGCATAATTGGTGCAATTCTTCGAACTGCACGTATATGAGGTCATCTCTATGGAAGTAGTGATGTTGTCTAATACGAACAGAAATCCAATTCTCTCCCCTTTTAGATGCCTCAATGCACCATTTGTTTATTGCAAACATTTGTGTGCCGAGCTCATGTAAACGCTGAGGGTCGAATAGACTCCTGCCCGGTTCATATCTTACCCTCCATTGATCAACTACCTCAGCTTTTTCAAATGTTTGGCATCCAAGAATGGCGGCAATTTCTTCCATATTTAAACCGCTCTGTCCAAAGTAACGCTCAAGCGAGTCTAGCTCAGACAACGCTAAGGATTTCTTTGGCATCAAGTCTTCATTTGAGCCGTATTGATTTGGCACAATCAAAGGGGGCACCGGTTTTGATACTTCTCCGAGCTGTGGGACCCCCTTTCCTACTCTCTTCCTAGGCTGTGAAGACTTGACCAGAGACCGCTCATAGTCCGAAAGTGCTGGCTTTTTCTGAGCTTCGCGTTGCTTCTTTTGCTGGTCCGCCACCTTCTGCCTCAGTTCCGATAGCTTTACATAAAAGTACGGCTTTTCTGGGTTTAGCCGCTTTTTTCTATCCTCCTTCAATTTATCAAAAAATTGTTTCACCTCAGCTTTGGATGCAGCAATTACCTCATCTTCACTCTTTTCATAAGATAATTTTTCTGGTGTCTTAGCTCTCTTTGCTGAGGCAGCCTTCTTTGGAGGTGGAACCGATGACTTCGGTCGTTCTTGGGCGGACCGCTTCTGACTACCTCGTTTTGGAGGTGAGGGGACCGACCGTGCACTCTTTGGAGAGGGCGGTGCAGGCGGTGGAGGTGGTGGGGCTGATCTTTTCGGTGTTGGAGAACACGGTGGAGGAGTTGGAGACCTCGGTGGAGGAGGTGGAGACCGTGGTGGTGGCGGTGGCGGGGTCGGTGTGGCTGCCGCAGGTGTTGGAGGAGATCCAGCATTGTCACCGCCCGCAGCACTATGATGCGCTGGGGAGAGAACTGGACTTAGGTTGGAGGAGTCCCTGTAAAGAAAACAATTACAAGTTTTGTGAGCAAACTTTTTTTTAATTTCAATACATAAGAAATAATATAAGAAGTAAAATCACACACAAGCCTATGTTGAGGAATAATTATGAAGCGCTTGCACCAACAAATAAATGTCTTCTCAGCTTCACCTAAGGTCTTCTCTCCGTCTCCCCCTTCTATGTCTAGAGACACATTGCCACAACCTTTCTCAACCCTATCAACCGAGACGCTAGCATATCCACCAGGTACTGGTCGATTATGGATTCTTGGAGTTCTCGTTTGGTCGATAGGGTTGACAACAGCGATAGCCAACTTTTTTGTTGCATTCCCATCTGGTACATGCAGCTCACAGGTAGTAAAAGCCTCTGTGACATCATCCACGGGGAAGTCTAGCTTCGTGTCATCCTGAATGGTTGGTACTTCCGTGGATGCGCAGCTGCTTTTCAACTGGCCTGGGGTGCTAACATTGACCTCAGGCTGTGATGTACCTTGCCCTTTCGTCATTTGACTAAGTGCTGCTTGCACTTCCCTTTGAATCTCCGCCTGCATCCATTCTTCACGAGCTTTCTCGCGCCCTTCTGACTATAGAACAAAAGCTTCCAGGCGGCGGATCCACTCTGCCTCCTCATCCTTCTTTCTCTAGCGGCTTCTGTAGGTATCTTGATCGGCTTGGAATGATTGCAGCCACGGAACTGCCCCATAGCCTCTCGTACGCCCACCGTGCTCAGGATTTTCAAGCGCATAGGTGAGTTCATCCTTCTCCCTGTTAGGCCTGAACTCACCAGACTGAACCGCCTCTCGTGCACGGACTAGTCTCTCTGCTGCTCTAGAGATTTCTTGGCCCCAAACTAGCGCCCCGGTGTCTGGGTCCACGCTTCCCCCATGACCGTAGAACCAATGCTTGGAGCGCTCGCTCCAATTCTTTGCTATTGTCTCGAGTGTGACCCCTAGCAAGCATCTCCTGTTCCATTCGGTCCCACTTGGAAACAACACTCTTATAACCATCTGATCCCATATGATGGTGGTATGTCTTTTTACTTGCATTCTCTTTGTTTCTAATGGCTCGTTCCTCGCCCTCTTCTGATGTTTTGTACTGCACGAAGTCATTCCAGAAGGCCCTCCGCTTTACATATTGCTTGAGGTTGAAATTTGGAGTCTCGTTTTTCTTGACAAATTTATTGTACAAAGTCTTCTTCCAATTCTGGAACAGTACTGCCATCTTCTTCATAGTCCAGTCATAAATTCGCACCTTCAACTCTTCATCGTTGGTGTCGAAGGTGAAAACGTCTGTGACGGCTTTCCAAACTAAGTCCTTGTCACGATCAGAGACAAAACTGATCTCAGGAGCACCTCGCTTCTCTCTCCATTCATGAGCACTAATCGGTATTTGATCTCTCACAAGATATCCACAGTGACTAACATATTTATTTGCATGTTCACCAAGTGGTCTGCCTGTAGCTATCTCAAACTCAGAGATTACATAGCGGCCCTCCAACGGCTTCTTTGGCCCTCGTGGAGGTACGCTTCTCCCCGTAGAGGTCGATCCAGAAGGCTACACGTAGATATAGAAACAAAAATACTAAATTAATAACCAAGTAAGTCTAAAACCTAATGTAAGAGATGTATTAATTATATATGTTTACATTTACATACCTCGCCAGTATTTTCTTCTTGTTGCACGACAAGTTGTTGCTCAGGCGCATTGCCCTCTTGTTGCTCCGGGGCATTGCCCTCTTGTTGCTCAGTCGCTCGCCTTGCATGATCTCGTGGTAATCAATAAAGTACTGACTACCGTCGTCGATCATATTTTGAATGGCATCTTTCATATAATCAGGATCATCATGAGGACGGTCAGCCATTTCTATGTCTGCAACCATACATATATATATATATATATATATTCTATATAAGATAAGAAATACACTAGAATAATATACTAGAAAACAATACTAGAATAATAGTACAAACAATAATATATACAAAACACTACTAGAATAATTTGGTCTTATATACTACTACTAGTACTACTACAAATGAAAGTGTTGGAGTACTCTAAAAATAATACTAGAATCTTTTAAGCCAAGTAATACACTAGAATAATATATAAAAAACAATACTAGAATAATAATACAAACAATAATATATACAAAACACTAGAAAATAAAATATATATTAGAGACTTATATACTACTAGTACTACTACAAATGAAAGTGCTGGAGTGCTCTAAAAAATAATACTAGAATGTTTTAAGCCTAGTAATATACTAGAATAATATACTAAAAGAATAATACTACAATAATAGTACAAACAATAATATATACAAAACACTAGAAAATAAAATATATATTAGAAATGAAAGTGCTGGAGTGCTCCAAAAATAATATTAGAATCTTTTAAGCCAAGTAATACAAATACTAAAAGAATAATACTAGAATAATAGTACAAACAATAATATATACAAAACACTAGAAAATAAAATATGATACAAGAATAATACATATAATATACTACAAACATATACTAAAAAATACTACTACAAATAATATACTAAAAAAATAATACTACAAAATAATACAAGAATAATATTAATATATTACAAATATATACTAGCATAATATAATTTATAACAGGTCAGCACTACACTTATACTAATATACTAAAAACTATTACTAGAATAATATACTAACATCATGCATTATTTTTTAGTGTATATATATATATACTTAATATATATACTAGCTAGCATTCATTAATTATTATTTTTAGTGTAAAAATATATACAAATCACTAAAATTGCAAAGTGCTTGGCATATAATTCATAACATTTATTTATTATATATATAAACTGCAGTGGAGTATTTAATTTATATATATATATATCGATCTCGGTTTTGGATTATACATGGTGTGTATGGACGCGCGGGGCCGGGCGTGGAGAGGCGTAGATGGCGGCGCTGGTGGCCGGAGCTGGCCGCGGCGGCGGTGGAGATCGGCGAGGTCGCGCGCGGGCAGACGAACGGGCGGCGGCGCCGGAGACGATGAACTCGACGAAGACGAAGATGAACTGCTCAGATCCAGGGCGCCCATGACTTAAATAGGGGCGGACCCTTTAGCACCGGTTCGTGGCTGGAACCGGTGCTAAAGGGCCTTTAACACCGGCGCGTAACACCAGTCGGTGTTAAAGGGACCCTTTAGCACCGGTTCCAGCCACGGACCGGTGCTAAAGGGTCCTAGGCGGGCTCGGGCGGGTCCTGAAAATTTTCAGGACCCTTTAGCACCGGTTCCCACTATGGGCCGGTGCTAAAGGCCCTGTTTTTTACTTTAGGGTTTTTCAATTATTTATATATACAGTTTATATTATAAATTGTATAGTAAATTAAATATTTTACATAATATTTTTTAAACAGTGACATATATTGTAATTTTTTAATGTACACAAGAAAATTTTTAACCTTAAATATCTTACTATATTTTTATAATTTGCAATGATTTTGTAAGAAATGTTTAGTATTTTGTTAATGCAAAAATATATTATTCCAATAAATTTACAAAAACTATATCCAATCAACTGGAAATCTATTTTCACATCATATTGACGTTAAAATTTTTAATTTTGTTATTTATTACTCGGAATGCTAGTAGGGTATTGTTTTCATCAAATAAAAAATCTATTTATCATATAAAAATATATATCTTAATGAACACACCCTTTGATCGAACCCTAGATTGTTCCAAATGGAAAAGTTATGAATACAAAGTTTGCTATACTGATCAAGTTCTACATTTTGTCTAATGGTCAACTTTTCTTTTGGAAAAGTTTGAACCACTGAATTTTAAATTTTCAGAGAATTCATAGCCACGCAGCGGTTTCGGGACCCTAGATGGTCTCGAATGGAAAAGTCATGAATACCAATATTGTTCCACTCATCAAAATGTACATTTCATATATAGACCATTTTTGCATTTGACAAAGTTTTGCGAAGGTGTAGTTGAAAATCCACAATTAACACATATAGTTTCATATAGTTTGTGTGAGATTCAAGATTTGGTGGGTATTGTTAACTTACACTTTTTCAAATGGAAAAATTGTGTATATAAAAAGTTTAGATCTTGATGATATCTAACAACTTGGTGTTCAAAATTTTTTCATTTTAAGTAATTTATTTTGTCATTTGACCAAGTTTGACCAAAGTCAAAGCAATGGTATTTTAGAAAAACACTCTTTGACCGAACTCTAGATGGTCCCAATTGGAAAAGTCATGAATACAAAGTTTGTTACACTCATCAAAATTCACAATTCTCAAATATAGTTTCATACAAAGTCAAGCCGACACAACAGTGAACTTCTTCTTGACGTATGACCCTTGGTTATGATCCTGCCGTAACCATGGAGTATCCTCATTGTTTAACAGAATGCTTGGGTCTTTGTTGACTATGAAGGGCGGAATTCGATCATCCCTTTCGTAATCGCCTGACATGTCTGACTTGTCCTCAATTCCGACAATGTTTCTTTTCCCAGAAAGGACAATGTGGCGCTTTGGCTCATTGATGATTGAGTGGTCATTATTTTTTCCTCTCTTTGGTTTCGTAGACATATCTTTGACATAGAACACCTAACTCACGTCTGCAGCAAGGACGAATGGTTCGTATTTGAACCCACTATTGTTAAGGTCCACGGTTGTCATCTCATACTCCTTGTCGACTGTTACCCCACCTCCGGTCATCTTCACCCATTGGCACCGGAACAAAGGAACTTTAAAATTAGCTGCATAGACTAGTTCCCATATGTCTTCTATGCGTCCATAATATGTTTGTCTGTTCCCATTTGGATCCGTGGCATCCACGCGTACACCACTATTTTGGTTCGTGCTCCTTTTATCTTGGCCAACTGTGTAAACTGTGTTACCATTTATCTCGTACCCTTTGTACGTGAGGACATGCCATGATGGTTGCCTGGCCAACAAATAAAGCTGCTCATCAATGTTTTCATCACCTTGACATTTTTTGCACAACCAATCGCCAAAAGTTTCCATGTGCTGACGCATTATCCAAGCTTCATTCTTCCCGGGCCACTGGGATCGTAGGAAATCTTTGTGTACCTCAACATATGGTTCCACCAATGAAGAGTTCTGGAGAACTGTGTAGTGTGCTTTATTGAAGTAATCGTCTCCCATACCAATATATGTTTTCTTCCCAAGTGTTCCCTTTCCGCTGAGTCTTCCCTCGTGTCGAGATTTAGGAATGCCAATTGGGTCAAGGTCTGGAATAAAGTCAACACAGAACTCTATGACCTCCTCTGTTCCGTAGCCCTTGGCAATGCTTCCTTCTGGCCGGGAACGACTATGGACATATTTCTTTAGGACACCCATAAATCTCTCGAAGGGGAACATGTTGTGTAGGAACACAGGACCCAGAATACGAATCTCTTTGATCAGATGAACTAGGAGGTGTGTCATGATATCGAAGAACGATGGAGGGAACACCAACTCAAAGCTGACGAGACATTGAACGACATCGTTCTGCAGAGTAGCTAGTTGCTCTGGATTGATTGCCTTATGAGAAATTGCATTGAGGAATGCACATAGCTTTACGGTGGCTAGACGTACGTGTGGAGGTAAAATTCCTCTTAAAACCACCGGCAGCAATTGCGTCATTAGAACGTGACAGTCATGGGACTTCAAGTTCAGGAATTTCTTCTCTGGCACATTAATTATTCCCTTGATATTGGAGGAGAATCCAGATGGGACCTTGATGCTGCTAAGACATTCAAACATGCTTTCCTTCTCTTCTTTGCTCAGAGTGTAGCTAGCAGGGCTTAAGTAATGATGTCCATCATCTCAGTTTTCTAGATGCAGGTTGTCTCGTTCTTTCATGCGCTGCAAGTCTTGTCGTGCTTCAAGTGAATCCTTAGACTTTCCGTGGACACCCATGAATCCAAGCAAGTTCACACAAAGATTCTTTGTCAGATGCATCATGTCGATCGTGTTGCAGACCTCTAGGACATTCTAGTAAGGTAGCTCCCAAAATATGGATTTCTTCTTCCACATGGGTACGTGTCCCTTAGCATCCTTGGGAATAGGTTCGCTGCCTCGTCCCTTTCCAAATACCACTTTTATATCCTTGACCATTTCGAGTACATCATCCCCGGTTCGATTGAGAGGTTTGGTCCGGTGGTCTGCCTTGCCTTTAAAATGCTTGCCTTTCTTTCGTACTGGGTGGTTCACAGGAAGAAACCGACGGTGGCCAAGGTACACGACCTTTCGACATTTTTTCAAAAATACACAGTCAAGGTCTTCATAACAATGTGTGCATGCATTATATCCCTTGTTTGACTGGCCTGAAAGATTACTCAGAGCTGGCCAATCATTGATTGTTACAAACAGCAATGCTCGTAGGTCAAAGTGCTCTTGTTTGTACTCATCCCACATGCGAACTCCTGGTTTGCTCCATAAAAGTTGAAGTTCCTCAACTAATGGCCTTAGGTAGACATCTATGTCATTGCCAGGTTGCTTCGGTCCTTGGCTAAGCAACGATATCATAATAAACTTCCGCTTCATGCATAGCCATGGAGGAAGGTTGTAGATACATAGAGTAACTGGCCAAGTGCTGTGACTACTGCTCTGCTCACCGAAAGGATTCATACCATCTGTACTTAAGGCGAACCGCAAGTTTCTAGCATCATCTGCAAAATCTGGGAATTCTCTGTCTATCGCTCTCCACTGGGATCCATCGGCAGGGTGTCTCAACATATAGTCTATCTTACGGTCTTCTTTATGCCACCGCAACAACTTTGCATTGTCCTTATTTCTGAACAGACGTTTTAATCGTGGTATTATAGGAGCATACCACATAACCTTGGCAGGAATTTTCTTCCTATGACGTTCTTCACCCTCAACATCGCCAGGATCATCTCGTCTAATCTTATACCATGATGCCTTACATACTGGACATGCATCCAAAATCTCGTATTCCTCCCCACGGTAGAGGATGCAGTCATTAGGACATGTGTGTATCTTCTAGATTTCTAATCCCAAAGGGCAGACAACCTGTTTTGCTTCATACGTAGTGGTGGGCAATTCGTTGCCTTTCGAAAGCATCTTTTTTATGATCTTCAATAACTACCCAAATGCCTTGTCAGATGTACCATTCTTTGCCTTCCATTGCAGCAATTCCAGTGTGGTACCCAGCTTTTTTTTGCCCCTCTTCAGCGGTGGGATATAGCGATTTCCTGTGGTCCTCTAGCATGCGCTCGAACTTGGCTTTCTCTTTATCACTTTCACATTCTCTTTGCGCATCACGGATGGCATCACCAAAAGCATCATCGCCCCGATCATCTTCTGCCGCTACCTGTTCTTCATTATCTCCCCCCATTGCAACATCATTGAAGCCACCGTACTGAACAATAATATTGGCATGGTCCAATTCTTCTTCTTCTTCTTCACCTTCATCCATTACAATCCCGCTTTCTCCATGTTTGGTCCAACAAATATAGTTTGGTACGAAACCAGACTTTAATAAGTGCGAATGAAGAGTTCTTGAGTTAGAATATTCCGTCAAATTCTTGCACACGACACATGGACAGCACATGAAACCGTCCCTTTTATTTGTCTCGGCCACACTTAAGAAAATAGTGTGCGCCATTAATGAACTCTTCGGAGCGCCGATCGGTATTATACATCCAATTACGTGTTACCATCTGCATTAAATATAACATATATATTATGAAAACCATGCACACATATAGTTTCTCATCTTATTACACAACATGTCTAAGATACATAGTTGATTAATTCAGGAAAGCTTGGCTACAACAAATACAATCGTAACTAGCACTAAAAAAACCAAAACTAAAATGCACTTAAGCAACATAATTAGTTCGCGTCCGATCCCAACTATAATAGATAGATCATTCGCTTGATCAACATCATTGAACTCCTTTCGTCGGCTCACTGCCTCGCCACCTTCAGCCTCAACCACCTGTGCAAAAGATTTCTTAATGTGTTCAATGTATTCTTCCTCCCAGTACTAACCTGTACATCCGCCGGTATCGTCCCACTGAAATTAAAAGAGAGAATCAAAAGTTTAATTAATATCATTTAAAAAAATATGCACATATATAAGCAAATGTCTGGAAATAACTCACATTACGATCCGGACGCTTGTAGAATATACGACCCTTGTTTACTCCCTCTTTCGACACTTTGTACTCCATCACTATCTTCTGCCCACACTTGCCACAAGTAATGAGAGAGAGTTCCGGCCGGTATCGCTTTTGAACCCGTTGAGAGACCGAAGACCCGGTCATGGTTGCCATCTACTATCCATACTCAACTTTTAAACAATTATAAATTCCACATTTACTAGTAAACAAGTATGATTAAAGAAGAACCTAATAATATCCTTTATTTGTCTAGTTACTTCAACAAATCTTCTAAATTATACAATGGACATTATGTAGTAATAAAAATAAATCAAGTGATATTAACAAACCAATTAATTTGAACTATTCTACTTTCTAAGATCATAAAAAGATACTATAATTCATTCTTGCAAACTACATTAATACTAGGTCAACCATGAAATATGATATATATATATATATATATATATATATATATATATATATATATATATATATATATATATATATATATATATATATATATATGGATACTAATTCATGTGAATGATTCAAAATAACAAAGTGGATTTGAGCTAAAAATAATGGGAACATCACAAGCCAAAAACAACATGAAAAAGACAAGAAAGACAAAAGTTAGTCACCTCCAAACACGAAGAAACGATGACGGAGTCGAAGAAGATCAACGATGGGCGTCGGAGATAAAGAACAAATGAAGAACAAGGAAGAAGAAGCTCCAAGAACAACAATGATGAATGGTGCTCTCGGTTTCAAATGGGCAGAGAGGAGGAGGGATCCGGCCTATAAACCGGACCTTTAGCACCGGTTCAGGGCAAAAACCGGTGCTAAAGGGTGACCCTTTAGCACCGTTACAAACAGGTGCTAAAGGCTTTGCCTTGGCCCGTGGCGCTGGCCGGTGCTAAAGGGGTCTTTAACCCCGGGCCGCAAAAAGGCCGAAGTTTTTGGTCATTTTGGACATCGACCAATGCCTCATTCTGTAGTAGTGTGTGTTGGTGTTTCAGTGATTTGGTGTTCTATCAAGCGAGATACTTAGGCCTTGTTTTGATCCAAAAACTTTTTGGATTTTGACACTGTAGCACTTTCGTTTTTATTTGACAAACATTATCCAATCATGGAGCAACTAGGCTTAAAAGATTCGTCTCGTGATTTACAGGTAAACTGTGCAATTAGTTATCTTTTTTATCTATATTTAATGTTCCACGCATGTGCCGCAAGATTCGATGTGATGGGAAATCTTATAAAGTTTTGGGTTTTTACATGGCCTTACATAATGTTTCCTTTCACACAATTGCAATGTCTTCCATTACCTTTAGTCCACATCATGGATACGTGATGAATCCAACTTGATGACGAACTTTTATAATAAGTGAATAGCAGGATGCTTCGTATATACTAAAAGTCTAGAATCTTTTACATCATCTAAATCTAAAATACATAGAACTTACAACATTCAAATCACTCGCGTCTTGTATTGTAGCTCTTCCACAGGTGGATTAGCGTTTTAATTGAGCTTCAACCAAGATTTGGGTAAACAGATCAATTAGTGGAGGAAACCAAAGAGCCTGTCTAGTCAACAATCATGTGTTTATCATATTGAACAAATACTTATTTGCATCTCAGCCAAAATTTTCTTGATGCACGGGTTAACCACTAGTTATTACTTAATATACTGATGATTAGTAACAAAATCCTTCCTTTCTTCTGCTAAAAAAATAAAGGAGAAAACAAAGGACATGCTGGACCTACTACGCACACCTATATTGACTTTTCACAGGCACAGCCACACAGTGTTTGACTCATTGACTTAAGCATCTGGTGTGTAAGCCATGACGGCGTACACCGCCTGCACCACGGTACAAACCAGCCCCACGCCGGCCGCCGCGAGCCCGACGGCGAGCCACGGGTTCCTGAAGTACTTGAGCATGAGCCACGCCGCCCACCGGCGCGGCCGGCTTCGGAAGCTCTCCTCCAGCCCCTGCCACGTCGCGCGCAGGTAGTTGCCGCCGGGGTCGTCACCCCCGAACGCGACGCCCTTGCAGAGGCCCGCCAGGCACGCAGCGACCTCGTCGTGGCTGCCGAGGCCGTGCGCGATGATCCCGCGCCTCGACAGCAGCTCCACGTCCCGCACCGTGCCGGCCATCTGCGACAGGAAGACGCAGTACGCCGTCACGTGGCTCCCGGCCTCCGCCGGGTTGCTCTGCTCCAGCGCCATCAGGTTCCGCAGCAGCCGCGACGTCTCGGCGTCGATCCTCAGGCGCGGGATCTCCAGCGTGCCGCCGCGGCCGTCCAGCCTCACGTCGAGGATCGAGCGAGCTCCTTTGCCGACGAGAGCCCGGCTCCTGAACCCCACGCCGGCGCAGTAGTACTCCGTCGCCGAGCGCCACCGGCCGAACCGACGCTGGCTGGCGGCGACTCTGCTGCCGGTCGTCGCGCGTGACGACGAGACGAGTACCGCTGTCGCTGTGGGCGTCAGGTGCATGTGCAGCAGATGCAGAAGGTTGCCTGGACCCGGAGGCCCAGCCACCGCCGGCATCGCCACCGAGTACTGCTGCCCTCGCAGGAGCTCCCGGACGTAGCCCGCGATCGCTTCAGCCGCAGGAACGCCGCCGCCGTCCGGAGTGGTGAGCTTGTGGATCTCGTCGACGACGAAGAACGGTATCTGGTTCTCCGCGAGGTAGATCACGTCGCGCACCACCCCGACGGCCTCCATCATGTCGCGGCCGCTCCCGCGGCGCCCTCCGACGCCGACGCCGACGCCGACGCCGCCGAAATGGACTAGCACGTAGCACGCGTCGAGCAGCAGCATGCGCACAAAGGCGTTGCTCTCCAGGTTGAAGTTGTGGGCGTAGCAGCTCCTGGCTTGGGCCTCCATGCGGGCGACCACATCGAGGTAGGCTTCTAGCGTCACGCCGCCGCTCGCCGCCGACAGGACGGCGCTGAGGCTCCTGATCTTGTCCTCGTGCCTGGCGAGGTCTGGGTTCCTGATGTGGTGGTACGGGCCAATGGAGACGTGGTACGGGTCGTACGCCTCCGGGCTGACGTTGCGGGTGAGCGCGGAGACCTCGGCGATGACGACGGGCCAGCCGCTGGCGGACCGCGCCGCCGGCGCGTCCGCGGTGGCTAGGTCCTCCCTCAGTTCCCGGGCCAGGGAAGCGATGTCCACAGCATGCGCAGCATCCATTTGTCAAGTAGACTTCCTAGCTCACCCTCTGCCTGCCTGCTAAGCACTGCCGCCATCATTTATAGGTAGGTAGTCAGTCCAAATGACAAGACGTCTTAAGTTTTTCCAAATATGCATATTTTACTATGCGCTTAAAGCCTACATGGCAGGTAGTTTTGACACGTAATAAAAGGCTACAAGGTGATAAGGGCAGTGTCGGTGGCAGTTTCATCTCCCAGTTTTTCAAGGCTCAATATGTTAGAAACAAGGTAGATGAGTTTTATCCGTCGTGAAACTTATTTCATCCTATAAAACTTTTATCATCTCTTTTTATCTATTTTATGTCATGTCAGCTCATTTGATACCATGAAACTCCTATTGAGACTAGCCTAACAAAAACGCCACCCCCCTCTCTAATACAGTTTTATCAATCAAACAACTTTTTTTGTTTTGGTTTCGGCTCCGGTCTCCCCTGCAACTCTGCCCATAACAATACCCAAACTAGCACCTCTGCCTCACTCGTCATGCCAACCCAGCACGGGTCCATGGTGCCTCAGGTTTAGGGTTTAGGGTAAGGGTGGCCCCATCGGTTGTTGTCGAACTCGTCGGCTTATGTCCAAATGTATCCGACGTGGCAGAGAGAGAGCATGGAAAACCTTCTCACTAGCGATCAACAAAACGCTAGTCTCGCTCACCTTCCAAGAAAAACTACGTTTCTGCCGTTCCACGAGGACATGCACACGGAGCACACTTGTGTTTGTTTTTTTTTAATCTTGCGTCCGCATGCCGGTGATTTCAGTCCACCGTTGAGGACGCCCGAAGGCCACATGCTAGTGTTGGCTTCTAACCTTCCTTCCTCTCGGTCTCCTTTCGGCCTTGTTTAGTTCACCTATAAAATTAAAAACGGTCCACCTAGCGCCCGGACGTCCGGCTCGTAGGTGTGTGTCCGGACGCAAATACCCGACCATACCGATCCGGACAGAGACCCAACCAATCCGGACAGACTCGCGTGCGAGCGTGCGTCCCCAACTCGCGGCGCGCTCGCGTGCGGCCCCGCGCAACCATCCCGCCGCGCCGCCGTCCGCGTAGCCCCGCACAGCCATCCCGCCGCGCCGCCGTCCGCGTGGCCCCGCGAAGCCATCCCGCCGCGCCGCCCGTCTCGCCACGCCGCCCATCCTCCCGCCGTTCCCCTCCTCCGTGTTCCCCTCCGCAAAGGTCCTCCCCGCGCTGGTGAAAGGTCCTTGTTTGGTTTTGGTAATTGAGTGACAACTTAGGTGGACTAATAGTGTTTATGTGAGATACACAGGAGATTAGTCCACAGGTGATGATGTGATGATGGAGGAGCTCATTGCATATGAGACATGACATGGAGTCATGTGACCAAGGTGGAGAAGATCAAGATGAGGCTTGGCTTGATGGACCGGTTGCAAGAGTGAAGGGCAAGTCGGAGGCTTTGAAGCGAGGGACCACGTGTGACGGTGAAGCTTGAGCAAGACTTGGCCCGATGGACCGAGGCAACGGTGAAGAGCAAGTGAGGTCAAGATCGATGAACCAATACGGTCACGTGATGATATGAAGTGGATCATATCATTTGGTGATTGGTTGGTGCATGTGTTGCATCAACATTGGAGGAGATGGAATGGAATGCGCAAGGCAAAGGTATAACCTAGGGCATTTCCATTTCACCGGTCATAGGTGTGTAGAGAAGTTTATGACCGGATTTAGGATAGATGGCCGTACTATCAAGAGGGGCAAACTTGTTTGCATATCGGTCATCTAGTGCCACTTGAGCGATCTAACTTTGCATACGTGTTAGGATCGAGTGGCGTGGCAAGTTTGAGAGGCTAACTCCTTTGGGAAAATGTTTGTGAAAATGCTAACACACATGCACTTGGTGGTGTACACTTGGTAGTGTTGGCACATTTACAAAGGAGGTGGTGTTCCTCGGCGCTTTTGAGAAAATTAAGTGCATATTTTCTATTGCGCCGGTGGGAAATTTGGAGAAGTCGCGGGAGTGTTTCTCAGTTGGAAACACTCACCGGACGCTCTACGCGGAGGCACCGGACGCTGGCCTTTAGCGTCCGGTGTGCTGTCGGGTGCAGCAGAGTGCACCGGACGCACCGGAGAGAGTCCGGTGCTCAGCGTCTGGTGTGCGGGCGGTTTGGCGACCCTCTCTGCGCATGAGTCCGGTGAGCACCGGACGCTCAGGGTGCGTCCGGTGGCTTGCGTCCGGTGACCGTGCGAGTTTGTGGAGCTCTCTGCGCACGAGTCCGGTGAGCACCGAACGCGTCCGGTGTGGACTAGTTGAGCGTCCGGTGGTGCTGTGTCAGGCGCGGGCGCGCGGTAGCCGTTGGCGGTAACGGTCGAGTTTAAATGGCTAGTGACACGTGGCTGACGCCTGAGCACCGGACGCTGGGAGTTGAGCGTCCGGTGGCTCCCTGTGAGCGTCCGGTGCCCACGTGTTTTGCCCAGTGAAGGGGCAACGGCTAGTTTAGCCCTTGGGGCTATAAATAGAAGTGGTGGCCAGCCTTGGCTGGTGCTGAGCACCCTTGGGACTTAGTGTCCATGCTTGGGGAGTGCTAGGAAAGCCTCTAACTCACTTGTGCTTACAAGAGTGCGAATCAATAGCGAGTGAGTGATTCTAGTGCGTTGCATTGAGAGATTGCATCGAGTGGCACTAGGTGTTCGTGTTGCAAGCCGGTGGTGCTTGTTACTCTTGGAGGTTGCCACCTCCTAGACGGCTTGGTGGCTTGTGACTCCGTCGAAGCACGCAAGGAGATTGTGCGGTGCTCCGGACAAGAGATTGTGAGGGGTACGGTGCTCACCCCGCGGGGATCGCGAAGAGCAACTCTATTGGATCGTGCGTGTCATTGAGCTACCTCACTTATGGGTAGGTTCTTGCGGTGTCCTAGTGGGGACGAGGTTCGTGTAACACCTCTTAGCCGCCGAACCACCAAGTGTTGGTCGACACAACGGGGACGTAGCTTGGTGGCAACCAAGTGAACCTCGGGAGAAAATCATTGTGTCAACTTTGTTCTTCCCGTTGGTTTGCAAGTCCCTAACACAAGCTTGTATTTACATTCATATTTTTGTTCTTGTGTAGTTGCTCTTGTAATTAGTTAGCTTGTGTACCTTGCTAGTTACCTTCTTGCTTGTGTAGCTAGAAGTAGTTCCCTTGCGTGACTAATTTGGTTTGTGTAACCTTGTTAGTCACATTGCTTAGTTTGTGTAGCTAAGTAAGTTGCGCTCTCTAATTTGGCATTAGTTGCCTTGTTTTTGAGTTTGCTAGTGAGCTTAGGCTTTGTGCGCCTTGCCTCACTAGTTTGTGTAGGAGCTCCCTCGGTTTGTAAAGTACTAGTTGCATAGGTTTGTGTGACCTTGCTCCTAGAATTGATTAGGTGAGCTCTTGCTAAGGTAGCACCTTGTTTGCTTGTTTAGGATCTTTTACAAGGTGCTAGAGAACTTAGATAGAGGGGTGTAGTCTTGGCTAGACCGATAGTTTTAATTCCGCATTTGTTTCGGTTAGCCGGTGCGATAAGTTTTAGAAAGGACTATTCACCCCCCCTCTAGTCCGCCATCTCGACCCTTCAGCTGGCACACCCCGTTCCTCCGTCGCCTTCACCGCTTCATGTCTCATCTGCTGGCCAACGCCGAGATCCCCACGGGCTGCCGTCCCCCGACGATTGTTGAGGGCCGTGAGACAGATCTATGGGTAGACGGGCGCAAGGAGGGCTCAAACTGGGGCTCAAGGGATGGAGTGCCTGTTGCAATCACCAGGGGCAAGGAGATGGTGGAGACGAACCCTTCTTCTTCAAATCAACCCAATCAGCATGTAATTAGATCCTCTGTTTTGCTACTGAAACTTGTGTTACAATAGTACTCAAATATTTACCAGAGTCCACTGCAACAAGAATTTTGGTTGTCTGTGTGTTCTGCTGTGTGTTCTATGATGACACTTTGAAACGTGCAGGAGGTTGATGACGATTCTGTTAGTGGACATCACCAGATTGTTGCAACTTCAAGCGCTAATAGGGCTGCCTATGTTTTAGAAGTATGTTTTTGGGAAACTCTAACTAAAATTGTTTATTTCCTTCAAAATAATTATTTGTTGTTGACTGCGTGTGTAATCTGACAACGTATTTGTAACATAGGGTTCCATTGACCCTATTCTTGATCAGAGTCTTTCTAACGGGGCAGCAGTTCAGCCGTTTGAGGGTGTTGATGTGGAGATAACTGATGATGAGTTGGTGTATGAAGAAGAACAGGACGTTGTTAGCTCCCAACCAATTGTTCCATTTGAAGGGATGGAGTTTGATACAATAGATGAAGCAAGGAGGGTGTACAACGCTTATGCATTCAAGATGGGATTCAGTATCAGGATAGGCTCATCAAGAAGTAGTCGTGTGACTAAACAATTGATAAGGAAGGAGTTTGAATGTTCGCATGCAAGGATTACACCTGGTGAAAAGGAAGAAAGTGCATCGAGTAATGCATCATCATCGGCAGCAGCTACATCCAAGAAGAAGAGTGCAACAGCAGTAATGACCATTGCAACAAGGAAACGAAGCACGTTAAAGAAGGCAGATTGTAAGGCACATATGGCTGTGGGTCTACATAACGGAAGGTGGAGGGTTGTGGTGTTTCAAGTAGAGCATAGACACCCTTTGGTGAAGATAAAGGGCAGGGTAATGCAGCTGTGGTCGCACAGACGAATATCATGGGCAGATTATGAGCTATTGAAGACACTGCACCATCGAAACATATCCACCATGCAAATCATGGCAGTGCTAGGAGACTTCCATGGAGGCGTGGGAAACCTAACCTTCAACAGTAAGGATGTCTCCAATATGAGGACACACTTGAGGGCAGGACTACGGTACAGAGACATGGATGCTGTCCTAGAGTATTTTCAGAAGTTGCAAGCCGAGAGCCCTAGCTTCTTCTATGCTATCAAGCTAGATGCTGAGAATGCTGTAAGGGGGTTGTTTTGGGTTGATGGCAGATCAAGGGAGTTGTACAAGTGCTTCAGGGATTGCATATTCTTTGACACGACATTCTACACTAACCGGTACAACATGCCCTTTGCACCAATTGTTGGGATCAACAATCATGCCCAAAGCATCCTACTAGGTTGTGCTCTGCTTCCGGATGAGACTACTGAAACATTTGTGTGGGTGCTTCAAACGCTCAAGGATGCAATGGGTGGAATAGCACCAACCAACATCATGACTGACCAAGATAGGGCTATGAAAGCTGCAATAGCATAGGTATTCCCTTCTACAGCACATAGGTGCTGCAAGTTTCATGTGGTCAGCAAAGCTTGTGAGAAGTTTGGTTGGTTAATTAGAAACAACCAAGAATTTGCAGATGAGTTTGACTATTGCATCAACTTCACCGAGTCTCCAGAGGAGTTTGAGACGTTGTGGCATAACATAGGGGTGAAGTATGATATGCATAGCAATGATCATTTTCAGAACATGTCTTCAACCAAGTCTATGTGGGCACCTACATATTTCAAGAAATGCTTCTTTCCCTTCACAAGCACAACAGGAAGATCTGAGAGTATGAATGCATTATTCAAGACAATGGTGCACCCACAGGACTCAGTGTTGCAGTTCCTTACCCAATATGAGTACATAATGGAAACAAGGATTGAGAAGGAGTATCGAGAAGCAGCAAAAGGTGAAACGACAAATCCACCGCTGTGGGAGAGGTCTCAAATTGAGAAGCAAGTATCTAAGTTCTACACTAGAAGTATTTTCTTCAAGTTTCAAGAGTTGCTGCGTGATTCCACGGCATTAACTATAGATTCGATTGCTAAAGAGGGAAGCCAAATGACAGTGCAGGTAAGGTGTACATACAGACTGCACATTTCTGTTGCAGCATACATAGATGTTCTGTTTTACAAAAATACTGAAACATGCTATTCATTACTAGTGAAACAGAATCTAGAGTCCATTGAAACAATAATTCTGGGTGACTTTGTAAATTGATGGTACCCCTATTTTGTACTTATGTTGTAGGTGTTGAAACGAGTATACAAGGAAGGTGAGGTGACATTGAAAACATACAATGTTGCTGCGAATCAGGGGTCTGAAACATACACTTGCTCTTGCAACATGTTTGACCAAGATGGTCTCCTATGTCCTCACATCCTGAAAGTCTTTACTACACTTGATGTGCAACATGTACCATAGAAGTATCTGCTGGACAGGTGGTCTGAAGAAGCTACGCTGAAAGTTCCTCAACATTTGTCAGGTCCTGAACCAGTGTTTGGTGTTCCAGCGACAAATAAGCTGAGGTACAATGCATTGTGTAGGAAAATGACACAGCTGGCTGCTGATGCTTGTGTGGGTCCAGAAGAGTACATGGTGGGTTCACAAGGGATCGATCATTTGAGGGAAAAGGTGAAGGAAACCACGAAAGCATTGATTTCAAGACAAAATGATCCCCCAAATGTAGTTGAGGGTGCAAAGGAGGTGGAGAGAGGGGTGAAACAAACAAAGTTCAAGAACCCTCCAGCAAAAGATCCACAAGGGAGGCCTAGGAACAAGGTTGACCGTAAGAAGACCATTGTACAACAAGTGAAAGAAAAAGCAATAAAGAAGAACAAGTCTAAGGCTAAGAAAGACAAAGCCAAAGAGTCGGTGTGCTTGGTATGCCACGAAGAAGGCCACGGTGTGGAGACGTGCAAGTTCTTATCGGCAGCAATGCACCTAAGGGCAATGTTTTCCTAAACGCTAAACGGTAAACAGTCGGTCACCTGCCATTTAGCCACTATTCGGGCTAAACAGTCCATTAAACGGGCTAAACGGTCAATTAAACGGACTAAACAGATGATTAAACGGAAACGGTGTATCATTGTGTAGCGTTTACACGGTGTTTAAACGGTCTAAACGGACGTTTAGGCGAACAGTGCCTAAGGGACACAGAGTTAAAGCTGTAGATTTATATTCCTTGAACAAAAATAAGTGTATATATGAGGCACTCATTGATTTATAAATTATAAACCAATTTAGTTTTATATACGAACTGAAGCTTCTTTTGGTGTAGCACTTCGCTCATCTTTCTTGAAGTAAGTTTTGATTATATCTCCTTTCCTTTTTCTACAAGGCCACCTTTCATTGAGATTGATCACTTTCACATTACGTACGATGAGTTCTATGATTCCTTCAAGGCAAGGGGATTGGTTGGTAACAATGTAATGGCTTTGTGGAGTTATGAGTTCAATCTTGACCAGCTTCAAATGCTTAAAGAGAATAAAACAAGAGATATTAAATTTGCTTTCCCCCAGTTGGCCACGGTAATGATACAATACCTGTGACTTTCTATTTCTAAATGAATTCCTCGAACTCATCTTTTATTTAGCTTTTTTCATTTCTTATTTTTCCAACCTTTTTTTTGTGTGTGTGCTGCACAGTCATTCTTGAGTGTGGATCCAGCTTCTTTCAGTAATGATGGGACTCTCAAGAAAAATTTACACCAAGATAAATGAAACATGGACTATCGCCAAGATGGATCTGGTACGTGAGGTGTATATACATTATTTCATTCCAATAAGAAAGGCCATAAACGAAGCAAGGGCACTCATTTCAAATGGGCAGTACTAATGTTACATCTGAGTTACTCTACTGAAACAGCAAAGTTTCAATACTGTTACATATGAAGATATCCTAATGAAACAGTTGTATCTACTGTGTACATTCGAAAGGTTGAACACTGTTACATATGTAATCTTCTATTGCAACAGCATAGTAGCACTATTGTTACATCTGAATTACTCTAGTGAAACAGCAAAGGTTGAACACTGTTACATATGTAATCTTCTATTGCAACAGCATAGTAGCACTATTGTTACATCTGAATTACTCTAGTGAAACAACAATGGTTAAACACTGTTACATCTGAAATCTTCTATTGCAACAACATAGTAGCACTATTGTTACATCTAAATTACTCTAGTGAAATAGCAATGGTTCAACACTGTTACATCTGAAATCTTCTATTGCAACAGCATAGTAGCACTATTGTTACATCTGAATTACTCTAGTGAAACAGCAATGGTTCAACACTGTTACATCTGTAATTCTCCAAGGAAACAGTTATCAACTTTTGTTACATCTCAAATTACGGCAACACTGAACAAACATTAACAAGCATGGACCGATAGATAACGTAGCGTATCATGAATCAACTCCATATTACAAGATATGATGTTTCATGGCACATCGCTCTCCTAACACCTCCTATCTACATAGCGTCAACTTCATCAGGTCTTCCTAGCATTGTACTTCTTCACAAATTCATCTAGCTTAACCACATTGTGTTCTGATCCAAGGAGTAGTGCAGCAGCATGCTTCCTGAAGTCTAGCACCGAATCCTAGGCAGAGACATAATGAAAAAAAGAAAGCAAAGCAAGACTGAGCAAGCATATTTAGAGACAAAAAATAAGAGCTATAAAAATAAGAATATTTTAGAATCAAAACACATACTTTCACAAGTGATGGATCCACAATCTTCTTGCCATCCCATGCATCCATATAAACCATTGTAAATATCCCGCAGTCATACCTTTTAAAGAAAAAGGAAAATAAAACATGTGAACATACAAATCATTAGGCAATGATGACTAGGAAGGACATGCTAAAAGTGCAACATACACATTCTTTTGTTTAGGATATCCCTCGGGGTAGATCCACTCAAAACGAGACACATCAGTTCTGAGTACCCCATGTTTCAGTGTGGTGGCTGCAAAATTCTGAATCTGAAAATAAATGAAACAATTCAGGAATACAAATGCAACCAAGAATCAAGAGCTACTTCAACATCTAAAGAAAGAATGATGCAACATGAAATCGAGATCTATTTTAACAAAAGCAGAATGAATAGCAAGGAATCCACCGATCCACTTACCAAGTTCTGGGCACACTTCAAACATGAGCTCTCCTTAGAGGCGCTTAAAGAGTCAAAGAAGCCAATTTGCTTCATGAACATACTAACACAAAGAAGCACCCAGTGGTCTTGAAAAATTATCGGAAAGAACATCTGCATACACCTTTCAGTCATTGACACATGCAGCAAATGACAATGCAATATATGAAGTGGAGAGAATGAAACATTGGGAAAAGTACAGTGCAACATATGAATGCACATTGTGCAACATGTATGGAAACATTTGAAATGAGTGTATCTTGCTTCGTTTATGGCCTTTCTCATTGGAATGAAACAATGTATATACACCTCACATACCAGATCCATCTTGGCGATAGTCCATGTTTCATTTATCTTGGTGTAAATTTTCTTGAGAGTCCCATCATTACTGAAAGAAGCTGGATCCACACTCAAGAATGACTGTGCAGCAAACACACAAAAAAAAGGTTGGAAAAATAAGAAATGAAAAAAGCTAAATAAAAGATGACTTCGAGGAATTCATTTAGAAATAGAAAGTCACAGGTATTGTATCATTACCGTGGCCAACTGGGGGAAAGCAAATTTAATATCTCTTGTTTTATTCTCTTTAAGCATTTGAAGCTGGTCAAGATTGAACTCATAACTCCACAAAGCCATTACATTGTTACCAACCAATTCCCTTGCCTTGAAGGAATCATAGAACTCATCGTACGTAATGTGAAAGTGATCAATCTCAATGAAAGGTGGCCTTGTAGAAAAAGGAAAGGAGATATAATCAAAACTTACTACAAGAAAGATGAGCGAAGTGCTACACCAAAAGAAGCTTGTTTCAACAAGTATGAATGAAGTATAGAAACAAAAAATAGCTAGTTTCAACACATGCATACTACATTCACAAGAAGTAAATAAGTCTGGTGCAACAAAATATGGGTAGCACATTAAACAACACACAAAGTGTAGGACAATTCAAAGTTGTATCCCCTGATCGAAGATATGAGGAGTGGGGAGTCGGTAAACTCACGGTTGGCATTCACCCTCTAACATGAATCCCTGATCGAAGGCTCTTTTAGCTAAAAGGTTGTTCCAAATTTCTTTGATATCAGCATCATCACTCTTCGGTCTTGTTTGCTTCGGCGCAAGCCCAACATCAATTCTTTTCCTCTTCTTTCTATTCCTTTTATCAATTGTGCTTGAGCCTGGTTGATTGTCCTTGGAAGCATCAATGGTTGTGTATGCTGGACACAAAAAGTATGGGATAAAGTATATGGAAACAAGTGTACTAAAACATATAGACAGATATACTGCAACACATGTGGTAGTATCAGTGAAACCTATATGAATGATTGTTGCAACAAATAAGCCAGTACTAATGAAACAATATGAAATCAAGGCTGCAGTATTTAGAAAATATAACTAATAAAACATATAGACAGATATACTGCAACACATTTGGTGGTATCACTGAAACATATATGAATTGTTGTTGCAACACATAAGCCAGTACTAATGAAACAATATGAAATCAAGGCTGCAGTATTTAGAAAATATAACTAATAAAACATATAGACAGATATACTGCAACACATTTGGTAGTATCACTGAAACATATATGAATGGTTGTTGCAACACATAAGCCAGTACTAATGAAACAATATGAAATCAAGGCTGCAGTATTTAGAAAATATAAATACTGAAACATGTAGACAGATATACTGCAACACATGAGATGGTACAAATGAAACAGATTAGGAAAGTTATTGCAATGGGTATAGAAAAAAAGGGAAAAATAAGCCACATTTGAACACATATACAGATTAGGAGTGTTTACCGGTAGGCGTAGGGCTTCTTGATCTTTCTCCACAGACATCTTTGTACTCTGGGTCCTCAAGTTGGAATAGGTCAAATGAAGGGATATCATCTATATACGGATCTATATATGAAGCGGAAGGGCTTGATGGCTTGCAAGGAACTGGATCTTTTCTGATATCCTTTTCTGGGATTGCTAGAGGGGAAGGAATTGGACCTTTAGTACTCTCATCTGGTAAGATCAGTGGAGGGGAAGGAACTCCATATTTAGTGCTATCTGCTGGTGGGATTGGTGGAGATGAAGGAACTGGACCTTTTCTACTCACATCCGGTGCAATTGGTGGAGGGCAAGGAAATGGAACTTTTGTACTCTCCTCCGGTGCGATTGTTGCACTAGAAGTACTTGCATGTGTTGTACTCTCTAATGGGTTAGATGGTTTTTTGGGGGACACAGCAGCTGAACCTGTTGGATCTGGTGGAGGATGCATGTTGACATTGTCATTGGTAGGTTTCTTTAGGTGGCTCATCTTATTTGACATATCAGCAACATCATTCAAACGTTTGTTCAAATGAATAAATTTAGAAGCCAACTCAGCACCACGCTTTGCCATAATCGCCTTTCCTTGCTCTTTCATTGTATTTGCAAGCTCATCAAAATCTCTCTCTAACAAAGAATTATGCTCCGCCAATAGAACTTGGTATTCTTCAGGAAGAGACTGCAATAAATAATGCAATATATGAAGTGGAGAGAATGAAACATTGGGAAAAGTACAGTGCAACATATGAATGCAAATTGTGCAACATGTCTGGAATTTACAAGTTGGTTTTGACAAAATCACCTCAATGGAAACTGCATGAGTACCATCTGGATGGCGGGAGGAAGTGCCTTGGGAATCCATCCAGTCATTAAGGCTTGGCTGCACTGGATCTTCATCTTGTCCAGACAATGGAGACGGAGTGTAACCAGTCATGGGAACTGGGATAGGATAGGGGCTTTTCTTTCGGAACTAACAGTGAATGAAGATATATTATAACAAAGAAATAAATAATGCAATGGCTAAAAGGAATGACTAAAGATGAATGAAGATGGAAAAAAAAACATCAAACTCACAGGTTGCTGCCCATATGCATTAAGCTGAACCCTACTCCTGTCAACATTTGAAATGAATTCAAAGTCTTTCTTGGTGACATGGCAAATGCGTGGGACAGAATAGTTGATTTTGTGAGTAGCCCGGTCAGCAGGTATGTCAAGACAGTCCATGTATGCAATCTACATTACAAATGGTACAAAAAATCATGAAGGCCCAACATTAGGAAATCGCGGCTGCAGTATGTGGAAACTTACGTAATCAAACAAATATAGATAGCTAATGCAACATATAAGGTAGCACCATTGAAACAGATCAGCAAAGTCATTGCAATGGAAATACGGATGGGTACAACATAGAAGGGATAATGAACATACCGCAAAAACCACAAGGCAAGAGCCAAGGTAAGGACATTCGGTAGCACCTTCATCTTGTTTTGAAAAGGATTGGTATTTTCGAACTTCATTCATCATATTATCAAGAATGTGCCCAGCCCAATCAAATGATCTGATTAGAGATACATCCTTTAAGTTGTGCAAGTACCGTGGGGTGATGGCATTGTCTGTGCCTGGGCAGAGTACAGACCCCAAGGCAAGCAACATGAATGCCCTCAGAAAAGTGGTCTTGTCATTAGCTGTTTTCAACACATCAATGCATTGGGACAATTTTCCTCGCACTGCAACCATAAAAGGCTCACGAATCTTCAGGAATGCTTCATATTCATCCGCATTGCAAGTAAGCTTAACAGGCTCATCTCCACTTGGCACACCAAGAATGTTGCAAATAAGCTGCTTGTCAAATACGATAACTTTATCTTTGCGCCTAAACTCTCTCAAATCAGGGTCAATGTGCTTCATGATCCATGCAACAAGATTCACAGGCACGGAAAAGTCAGACATGCCAAGTAAAGCACCTAAACCAGCCTCATTTATCCAACCTATTTGTTCCTGATTGAACTTGCAGTCACGGATCCTGTGCAACGAAAATCTGGTTTTGAAGGCATCGCCACTGCTTTTGGTTTTGGGAACATTAATTGCTGTGTAAAAAAAGATAGAGAAAACAACATATTAAAATTAAATCCAAAAATTGGGGTATATAGCTTGTAACACTTTAAAAAATACACACAAGGTGATATATGTATCAAACACACAGGTGGACAACATACATGCTCTGTACAAATCACATTGTAAATTGTAAAAAATGAAACATGCCAATATATAGATGCCATGTTGTTGATTGTTGCAAAATATATATGTACAAAAAGGTATGAAACACTAATAATGTCATGGTGAAACAAAGAAATAATGGTTAATGAAACATGTTCAAAAGTTGATTATTGTGATAGATCCAGAAATTATATAGAGCATGGGCGACTGATCACAAATCCAAACATTACACAATAATCATACCTTGCTGCTTGTTGACATTTTTCATTGGAGATTTTTTCACAGAGAGGTTGGATCGTGGATTGCTCGAAGATGCTTGACCTGTCTTCTTGGCGGTGTTACCCTTGCCTCTGCCCACTACAACAGTCGTTCGAGCCCTGCTCACTGCAACAGCCGCTCGGGCCCTGGTGTTGGAAATCTTCCTCACTGCCTGACGTTGGCGACCACGACCCCGCCCAGCATCCCGCCCAGCATCTGCCTCATCATCGCTGCTGCTAGGCGAATCAACTCTGCCGGGTGAAGCATTTAGGCCTGATCTGGTATGCATCGCTAAAAAAACAAACAACAGTTACCGATGAGAAGCCGATGACAAGGAGAAATACATAACAGGTATGGATTATAAGCAGTGGCGGAGGTAGGATTAGGATGAAGAGGAGGCCAATTTCATCATAATCATGAACAACAACTAATTCAAGCGCTATGTAATGTCAGCACAATTTAACTACATGAAAAATATCTCATAACTAATACAAAAATCAATCAAATATGTGAAGGTCTCAACAAAAACAAAAACAAAAATCTATAATAATTCGGGTAATAATTTGTACATGACATGCATACCTAGGAGTGAATATAGCTAACTCAGGAAGAAGTGCAACAATATGAGACATGCATACATGCAGTCAAGCGTGAGTAGAGTAGTAGCTCTAATTTCTCCCCAATTTCTCCCGCAGCAAGGGGAGCCATGGCACACTTTCGCCTAAATCTAGCTTCAGCAAGTGATTAGAAGGAGCACTGAGTGTTACCTGCGCTGCTAGGGTTGGGGGAGACGAGTAACCGTCGCAATCCTTGTGAAGCGCGGGCCGCGCGAATGCGATTCCTCACGGTGGCGAGGATGCGATGGTCGACGCTGAGCGGATCGGATCGGAGTGGACCACGCAACGGGCTTCGTACCTTCACGGCTAGGGTTGCGGTGACAAAGGGCAGCACGCAGACGCCACGGTGGGGGCGTACGGCGCGGCACGCTGGAAGGTTGGAGGCGCGGTGGAGACGAGCGCCGCGGTGAACACGGCCGGCGTGGTGGAGACGAGCGTCGCGGTGTAGATCGGCACGGTGGGAGGATGGCGCGGTGGAGGCGCTGCGCGACGCGGTCGCGCCGAGGTGGAGGCTGGCCGCGCGCTCGAGGCTGGCCGCGCGCCCACGGCCGGCGACGCGCTGGAGACGGGAGGCGCGGCGGAGGCAGGCGCGGTGGATACGGTTGTCTGAATCGGTGTGCGGCGTGTGTCGGAATGAATGAAGGGAGAAACGCGAGGGAGAAACCGACCGGTCCAGAAATGAAAGCGGCCGATTGCGGTTGAAGTGGGCCGCCCGCGCTCCGAACGGCCTGAAACCCACGTACGGCGCGTCCGGACGGTTGCGGGAGCGTTGTACGCCCGCTCCACATCATTACCGAATTAAAAACTATTCAAGATTTTTCGTCACATAGAATCTTACAGCACATATATGGAGTATTAAATATAGATGAAAATAAAAACTAATTATACAGTTTATCTATAAATCGCGAGACGAATTTTTTAAACCTAGTTACTCTATAATTGGACAATATTTGTCAAATAAAATCGAAAGTGCTATAGTATCCAAATCTAAAAACTTTTCGAATCTAAACAAAGCCGATCTTCCTATGAACCTAGAGCTCCCCCTGGCAGCTCGCTCTCTCTCTCATGCCATTGTTCACACTTCTCTCGAGCCTTGTTTAGTTCATCCAAAAACCATTTTTTTTAAGATTCCTCGTCACAGTTTGCCTGTAAATCGCGAGAAATATCTTTTAAACTTAGTTAATTCATGATTAAATAATATTTGCCAAATAAAAATGAAATGCTACAGTAATCTAAAACAAAAAATTTTGAGAACTAAACAAGGCCTCAGTGTGAGTGTTTGGATACACCTGTGACTCTGTGAGTATCTACGTATATATAATAATGATTTAACCCTCTGTGAATAAGGCCGAGGTTCATGATTTTATGTGATTTTGAAAGGGGACTTTTGAAAGGTACCATATTGACAAAATTTGGAAAAAAAAAGATGGTCTTAGAGCTCACAAGTCAAGCTTGTTTAGCTTGCGAAATTTTTTGAATTTCACTACGATAGCATTTTCGTTTCATTTAACAATTAATGTCCAATCATATATTAATTAGACTCAAAAGATTCGTCTCGTAAATTATATATAAATTATACAATTAGTTAATTTTTTATTTATACTTAATGTTTTATATATACATCTAAAAATTTAATGTGATAGGACAAAAAATAGAACTAAACAGGGCCTCAGTCAACCACTACAGGTCTCCTCTTTGGCTCTTTAGTCTTTAGCTTTTGGAGAGGGGCGCAGGAACGACGAAGGTCATTCTGTCGCTTTCTACTTTCTGAGCTTAGGCTTTGTTTAGATGCAAAAAGTTTTTGGATTTTGACACTATAGCATTTTCGTTTTTATTTGACAAACATTGTCTAATTATAGAGTAACTAGGCTTAAAAGATTCGTCTCGTAATTTACAGATAAACTGTGTAATTAGTTATTCTTTTTATCTATATTTAGTACTTCATGCATGTGCCGCAAGATTCGATGTGACGGGAAATCTTGTAAAGTTTTGGGTTTCTGAGTGTATCTAAACAAGGCTTAGGCGATTGCGTGAACCACGGTACATGTGCACGAAACAGAAAAGTGAAAAGTTTTCGATACTGTAGTACTTTTGTTTGTTTGTGACAAATATTATCCAATTATGGACTAACTAGGATCAAAAGATTTGTCTCGTGATTTACAGCTAAACTATGTAATTAGTTTTTGTTTTTGTCTATATTTAATGTTTCATGCATGTATTACAAGATTCGGTGTGATAGGGAATTTTGAAAATTTTTTGGTTTTCAGGTAAACTAAACAAGGCCTCACTAGAAATGCGTCTATCCAATTTGTGCACTGGCCTAATAATTGAGTTGACCCCAAGTCAAGGAACTAAAGTCTCTGGTTAGAAAGGTTTTCAATGCGCCAAGCATGTTTCAATGGGTCTGCAGATGTTCCAGTGGCTTCTAAGGTCTTGTTTAGTTCTAAAAATTTTTACAAAATGAACACCGTAGCAATTTCATTTGTATTTGACAAATATTGTCTAACTATAAACTAACTAGGCTCAAAATATTCGTCTCGTAAATTACAGATAAACTGTACAATTAGTTATTTCTTTTATCTATATTTAATGCTCCATGCATTTGCCAAAAAAATCGATGTAATGAGAAATCTGAAAAATTTTATAAATTTTTTTAAAAAACTAAACAAGGCCTAAATAAATGGAGTACATCTTTGGCTCTTTGTTTATGCAAACTCGTTTTAATCCAGCTAGTATAATGCTGCCGACTTCTTCATGGCAAAGATCCGACCTTCGCACCTCGCCAAGATCTTTGCCATAAAGAAGTCGGCAGCATTCAACAAGAAGATCCTGTGCATCTCTTGCCACTCGAACATCAGGAGGAAGCATCTCCTTAATTATCTTAAACATTGTTGCTAAAACACAAAGCAGAAAGTTCAATTAGTACAAGATTTTAAACACACTGCAAACAAAATGACGTCAATTGATGATCTGCTCCCATCCAGGTTCAAGGAACTTTATTCAAATCACATAGCACTAATTTGGAAAAACATCATATTAGCATAGTTGTAACTCCATATAATTGTTCATTCACATTTCATGGTATGACATTAATTAAAAGATACCCCAATACTTACTATTATATAATAATAGTCATCAAACATTCTAAGTATAATCCACAATATATGAAAAAACATATCAAATTATGAAACAAAGCCCTCTTTTCCTATGTTATCACAAACAGCCATACAATTTACAGAAGAGATTTCATATACCAAGCCACAACAAGAACCAACATGATGCAACATTTCCAACAACTGGACTGTCATAGTTCACCAACCCGAAACCATCAAAATCAAAACTATACTAAGTTACTAGTCCATCCAGTCCTGTTTGTAAGGCACAGGGGCTCAAATTCCATATAACAAGGAGCGCCAAGAGACCGAGGAATTGTATTAAACCAGCGCCAAATGCTAAGCTCCCATGGTCCTTTACATGCCATGTCGAAGCCTTGTATTGGATCCGTCCAGAGCACTCAAGCATACCCCAATAAATGAACTATATAGTGCCACCTCATAGTAGTTTGCATGGTGCCAAGCAAAGAATAGTTAAGCTCCCATGACGCATTAATACTCTGCCTAATATCCATCAGATTCCCCATCCACCCTACGTAGTGGACTTCTTCCAAAACTCTCTCACACGCCTTATAAACCAGACTGAAGCGAGTAACTCCAAGCAAGATAGCCCAAAGACATCTCCATTTAACGCGACAGTTTAGGCGTTACATGACTATACACACGAAGCACCGCCCAATATTTTAGCAATAAGAAAACATGAATCCCACTAGAAGACAAAGAACAAACCAGGGGCAACAACATCAGCTATCAACAGTTTTAGGTCGGGCTGAACAAAAGTCGACGACGATTTATCTCTACTATGGTCCCTCACAAATTCATAATAGACATATATATAATAGGTAGTATCAATCTTATATTGAAAATGTCGACCAACGACGAAATTCACAAAATACATCAGGAAAAGAAATGAAGTTCATTCATACTGACCGATTGTGAAACAAATAAACAACCCCACGTTGCTCCACATTATTCGTCCGAAGTAGCAACCTACACAAATATACTTAATTTATTAGTCATACATTTATAGACCTCTAAATTGTAAATTTAGAAGAGAATGGAGTGTACCACTACTTTGTTAGGCAATAACATATGTCGCTTTTTCATCTCTTGAAACCGATTTTTAATCTTTTCATTATCAATCTTTCTAAATATCTCCTTCAGTCCTTCTCAGTATAACATATCATCAAGTCATTGAGCCATTCATCACCCATTTTATTGCGCAAATCTGTCTTTATAATGTTCAAGGCTGAAAATATCCTCTCAACTGAAGTTGTTGCCACTGGTAGTATCAAGATTAGCTCAATGAGATGATAAACATATGCTCTCTTTAATTGATCTCCAATTGCTGGTTCATAAGAAGCAATTGGTTTGCACTGTCCACGGTGAGCAGTTAGGTTTGAATGACTAAACTCTTCCCTTGGTTTCTTTGGTTGAATTGTTCTCTCATTAGTATGTGGAGTAACTACAGTTGAGCCAATGTCACCGCCACTTGAACTTGAATAGTAGTTCATCAAAGTTCTTTTTGACATACTGAAAGTGAAAATCCAAAAACTGAAATCTATCATAAATCAAACATTGAATCACACATCGGGCTGCCTAAAAAATGATCCTTAAAAAATTACTTGCCTGCTCCTTTGCTTGTCTGATGGCTGATGGCAATGGCTTGATGCTCGCCTGCGCCCTGCGGCCTGCCTGCTTTGCTGCCGCCCAACTCGCATTCCAGCAGCTGCGCGGCGCCGCCGCCGCTGCCGTCCAGCAGTCGCGCATGCCGCTGTGGTAAGCGCCCTGGCCTCCGGCGCCCGCCCGCTGCCAACCGCCACCACGAACAGGGAGCCGTTGCCCGCTAGCCGTCGCTAACATGAAGCCGCCGTCGCTAGAACTTCTGCTCGATGGGTTACGAGATGCAGCAAGCCAGGAGCCAACAAGCAATAGGGTTTGTTTGTTTCACGATTGGGCTTGGACAGTTGGGATTTGCCTTTGTGCTTGTGATGTTCAAGGCCCAATAATTAAAAGGGTCATCTCTAATAAATCTAAACCAATTAGCCCCTCCTAATCTACATAATTGTGCATAAAAAATCAAGGCAGGGCTAAGGGGGCTTCACGTTACCTAGATCGGTAGGTCGGGCTGAAGCCCGGCTTGCCCGGCCAGTAGCTTCGTCGCTGCTTCAGACATTGACAGGGCGGAGGTTTGGAGGACGGTTTATGCTAACTCGGTCGGACACTGTGAGATGCAGGTACATGAGAGGACAAGCACGACGTAGAGGATTCCTGGAGCCAGGCGCAGATCCTTCAGTCGTCGATAGGGTGAAGGATCAGAGGACGGCTGATGCTAACTCGACCGGATCCTATAGGTTGTGGGCTCAGGAGAGGACCAGTCAGAAGTGGGAGACCACACAAGCCGAGCTCGGATCCTTTGGAGCGGAGATGGCGAAGGGTCGAGCACCATCGGCGAAGCAGAGACGGAGGTCCGAACTGTCCTGAACTTATAGCGAGCCACTCCTAGGCCGTAATGGGGCTTAGATTCCGGCCCATGAACTTGTAAAATAGTCGTAGGGATCAATTACTCAGATAGCTCTGAAAGTAGTTGCTCGGGTGGTGGAATATGTCGGCATATTCTACCACCGTCATGGGACATTGTGGTAACACGTTGTAATCGGAATCTGAGCCCTATAAAAGGGACTGTAAATGCGTTCTCAGGAGTTAGTTGAAAGCTTTTGATCCATTCTCGTTGCCCAATGTCTACCTTCATTCACAACGTACGGTGTCATTGCAGCACAGAGCAAGGACGCCCCTCTCCCATCCCAGCGCCAATCCTCCGCCTTGACGGGCCAGAGGTCCTTTTTCTACCCGTGGCCAACGAGACCTTCACTCTCTACGCCAATATATTCCATACACTACATGGTTGGGAATTAATAACTTAACTTATTATCTACCATGCACAGCTATCAACTTCACTGAGGATGGATTCTTGGCCGATATTTTAGAGTTAGGCAGAATGTAACTTACATAGTTAATACGAGAAATAACTTTACTATGTCTTATGTGCAAAAGGGTAACCGAATTGTATACATGCTCAAATATTGTATAAAAGTTAAACTATGTAAAAGAAATATTGGTTGTTTTTTATGAGCATTCCAAAGATGAAACCATAGTGTTAGCACATGCATTATACTAGTATTTAAATCACATAAATTTGTACTTATGTTTTATTATATTGTACATTTTACTAAATGCATGCTTAACTAGTAGTAGTAATTCGGTGGGCAACAAAATTATACAAATTCATATATTATATTTTGCTTTCTACTCCACTACGAGTATCTCCGAAATACTAAGCCGGTAGCCTTCGAGATTCACGAGTCACCACATGCACCTTGTTATCGATAGGTCACATATAACGAGATGAACAATATTATTAAATCATCAAATATTAGAATAAATTTAGGAAAATAGGAGTAAGTGTATCAATGGCGGCTAACTTGAGTGATCATATTCCAACATAAAAACCAAACATATGAGCTAGACTCCGTTCGTATATATTGAATCTCTTCGAGCAAGCCCCTTATGGACAATTACTGGCTCCGCTGTTGGCAAACACGGCGGTCTTCCAAGGGAAGAATAGAGTGCACGGTTCAATCATCACACTGGATAAATTTAGAAAAATCAAAGCCTAGCTCCGGTGAAAAAAACTAAACAAATAACCTACACACAATTCTTATATGTTGAAACTCTTCGAACCACTCCCCCTTCCTAAGCATAATTCATTGCTCTGCCATTGCTTTTGGCCATCTTTGTTGTAATTATCTTTATTTTTTTTATTTTGCTTTGCCCCTAGGGCTTGTACCTTTCTTCTCTGTCAATAGAAATGGACACCGTCTCATGCTGGTTTGTTAAAAAAAAGATCGAATGTACAATAGAAATTTCATTAACGTGGACACCGGCACTAACCTCCAAGTGTGAAGCATTAATTGCCAAAATAGTAGAGTTCTCCTAATATTTTTAAGTAGTAATAAAACAATACCGTACCGCTAGTCATAGAACATGTGAATCTTCACTAGGAGACACTTGATAGAGAAAGTTTATACTAAATATTAAATACTAAAATATTAGTAGAACCCCAAGGAGAAGTTGCAGATTCTGGTTGTGATGGCTCTCTTGATAGTAAATTTCAGGGACATCTTCTATGAGTAAATTTGAGACATTTTCTATGGCAATAAATATATATATCCTTATTTCCCCATACTGGCAGGGCTTGTTTTTTTTTAAAAAAAAAAGAGGCAAAGCCTCTGCTTTTAAGAAAGCAAGGTAGCAGTTCACAGACTGGGAACACCAGTTTAACAAGAAAGCAAAAAAGACACTCCCAGAAAAAACCAGCCTAATACAAGACTAAATTTCCAACACATCAGACATGAGGATCTCATTAGGCTTGAAGGACTTGAGCCAGCGAGTGATTGAAGCTTTAATCTGCATGATACGTTCCTGATCTTCCCCTTTAAGCTTCACGCTCCATTTCTGCATCAGTGAAAGAGCAATGTATAGAACATCAGTTGGCGCCTTTGGAATCTTCTTTTAAATAGCAATCTTATTCCTAGTTGTCCAAAGGGCCCACGCAAAACCTGCGAAAATAAAGATGATTAACCTAATCGGAATAGGCCCTTTGCCTCTTAGCCAGGACCCACAGAAATCATCCCAAGAAGTAGGGTAAGACAGTAAATCAAACATCTCCACAATCATTGCCCACACAAGTTTAGCTAAGTGACATTTGAAGAAAATATGATCTACATCTTCTAAACAGCCACAAAGACAACAAGAAGAAGGCCCTTTCCAACCCCTTTTCACCAGATTAGCAGCAACTTGCAATTTGTTATTAAGGATTTGCCAAAGAAAAAATTTGATCTTTAACAGAACTTTGCTTCTCCAAATATAGCCCGCCACTCTACTACTGACACCCCTGTCAGTAAGGAACCTGTATAGAGATTTAGTAGTAAATTGCTTCTTTTTATCCAAAGCCCAATGAACTACATCAGCCCTGTTGTCAGTTAGAGCACAATCATTTAGCATGTTCAGCAGACCCAGCCATCTATCATAGTCATGTACAGATAAGCATCTCTTAAAATCCACAAACCAAATTCCATCATTCCAACATTCATTGACAAAAACATTGGGATCCCTGACCAAATGATATAAATCCTCATAAAGGATTTTAAGAGGGACCACATGTAGCCAACAATCTTCCCAGAACCGACAAAGTTTACCATTCCCAATAGTAAAAGTAGCCCCCCCCCATTTAAAGAGATGTTTGACTTTATGTAGCCCTTTCCAAAACTGAGACCCTCCAGCCCCTGTAGAGCCAAAGAAACCATTGTCCCCCAAGTATTTAGCTTTCAAAATTTTATACCAAAGATCATCAGGTTGTAAGTGGATCTTCCAAATCCATTTGACTAGAAGACTTTCATTCATTATCTTAGTATTAATGATGCCTAAACCCCCTTGGTCTTTAGGTCTACTAACCATCTCCCATTTAGCCATATGATATCTAAATTTTTCTCCAGCCCCTTGCCAGAGGAACTTAGCTCTAATACTATCCATGTCACTATGGAAACCATCTGTTAGAAGATAAAAACCCATGCAGTAAAGAGGAATCGAACTTAAGTAAGTATTGGTTAAAATTTGTCTGCCCCCTGAAGTCATAAACTTCCCCTTCCAAGGATCCAATCTAGTAATCATCTTCTGCGTGATGGTTCTGAACGCACTCATGTTCAAATGTTTGTAGCTAATAGGAATACCTAGGTACTTCATAGGAAAGTCCCCTAACACACAGTTAAGCATATTAGCTAGATTCTCCTTCTCCCCTTGAGTTACTCCAAAAACAAAAATCTCACTCTTATGATAGTTAATTTTGAGACCTGAGAGCCACTCAAAGCAATATAAAATGAGCTTAAGGTTCCTAATTGACTGAACTGTAGTATCCACCATTATAACAGTATCATCAGCATACTGTATATGGGAAATCCCACATGGAATGAGATTATTAAGAACCCCCGAAATGTGGCCTTGCCTTACCGCTGAATCCAGCATGACCCCAAGAGCATCTGCAACTAAGTTAAACAGTAAGGGCGACAAAGGGTCACCTTGTCGGAGCCCTCTAAAAGTCCTGAAGTATGCACTCCTCTCTCCATTAATATCAATACAGACCTGACCCTCCCTAACAGTTTGCATAACCCAAGAGATCCATTTATGAGGAAACCCTCTGCCTCTCATGGTCTCTTCTAAGAAATCCCAACGAACTCTATCATATGCTTTTTCAAAATCAATCTTAAGAACCAGGCCCCTAGCCTTTGATCTATGTAATTCGTGTAGAACCTCATGAAGCACAACCACCCCTTCCAGAATATTCCTACCTATAATGAAACCAGTCTGACTTTTGCTTATAATTTTCCTAACCACTAGAACAAGCCTGTTAGTAAGAACTTTGGTAAAACATTTGTAATCAACATTGAGAAGACAAATGGGCCTAAAATGTTTAATGGTAGTAGCCTCTCTAATTTTTGGCACCAAAGTAATGACCCCAAAATTTAATCTTTTAATGTCTAGCTGGTGATTCCAAAGATCCTGGAACATTTTCAACATATCACCCTTAACAAGCTCCCAAAACTTCTTAAAGAAGCTAACACTGAACCCATTGGGCCCCGGAGCAGAATTTTCTTTCAAACTCATAACCACTTCCTTGATCTCATCCAAACTAAAAGGTCTAATCAGTTGAGCCTTATCTGTCTCCTCAAGATTCAAATCAGATGGCCAAAAGTTTTCCCCAAGGAACATCGAACAAGGAGAATTATGCCTAAAAAGTTGTTTATAGTATTCCACAATATGATTGGTAATATTCTTCTGTCCTCTGATCTCCCCATTATCAGAATCTAGAAAGGAAATTTGTTTTTTCCTTCTGCGCCCATTCATAAATTGGTGAAAAAAGTGTGTGTTAGCATCCCCTTGCAAGACCCAGTTCTTGCTAGCTTTTTGTTTCCATTGCATATCCTCTAACCTATCCATCTCTTCCAGATTCTTTTCCAAGTTAATTCTCTCTTCCCACTCATCCATGGATAAAAGCCTTTGTTCTGCAAAAGAATCAATAATTTCAACTCTCTTGGACATCTCAAGTTTGACAATCTTTTGTTTCCCTATTTCATTGAGGTTCCAACCCCTTAGGAATTTCCTCAAAGACTGAAGGCACCCATGCCAGATATCTAGAGAATAGCAAGAATCAGGGAAGGAAGATTTGACTAAATTCCATTTATCCCTAACCATGGACACAAACTCCTCTCCCTGAAGCCATTTTTCTTGAAAATAAAAATATTTCAATTTATTTTCTTTTTTCTCACCCGAATCAAGGAGTAAAGGAGAGTGGTCAGACCCAACCCTTGCTTTAGACCACGCAAAGCACCTTGAGTAACGTATATCCCAATACGTAGACACTAGAATCCTATCCAATTTAATCAGGGTAGGGTTGCGTTGTTTATTTGACCAAGTGAATTTTACCCCACTAATAAAAATCTCTTTTAACTGGAGATCCCCGATAAAATTGTTAAACATAGTCATTAATCTTGGGTCCCCTTGACCTTGGCTTCTCTCATTGTTATTCCGGGTCAGATTGAAATCCCCTCCCATGAGGACGGGAAAAGTATTCCCCACACAAAACTCATTAAGCTCTTGAAGAAAAACCTCAGACATGTCATGATGGGCAGGACCATAAACATTCATAACCCAGTATCTATGATTAGATTTCCTATCCCTAAGCAAGGTAGCAAGGAAGAAAGTGGAGATATTAGTCTGCTCAATTTCAAAATCATCAGATTTGACTCCAGTAATAAGCCCCCCAGAATGCCCCCTAGCAGGAGCCCACAGCCACTGAAAGTCATTGGTACCAGCCATCTCTTTTAACTCACAATCAGAAAAAATCATGTTTCATTGTTTCCTGCAAAGCTACTGTATCCAAATCTTCCAGAAGTATATGTTCTTTTACCCAATTCCTCCTATATGATTTCCCTAAGCCCCTGATATTCCAAAAAAGAATTCTCATTTTCTATTTTTTGAAACCCCCCCCCTCTGTGTTTCCCCCCTTTGGAAACCACACCAGGCATCTTCTTTTTGTTTTTGTGTCCAGCATCATGATCAACTGCCATTGACCCAATGCCTGGAGGGCAGTCACCATAATCTTCCCCCTTGGAAGACTTATGGATATTCTGCTCCATATTAACAATAGCACAAGTATCAACTCCCACCACATCATGGTTGGAAGGATGCTCAGTAATTCGTTCCCCCTTGGAGCAGTAACTAGCATTATCCCCCAAGACATGTTCTGTGGCCATAGTACTTATCTCAACTACCCTATCACTGTTAGACTCAAGTCTTATAGAGTTACCAATGATCCCCATTGCTAATTCAGAAGAGAAATCATCTGCTAAAGGTTTATCCCGTTCCTTCTGTTTTTCTAGGAATACTTTATAGTTGGCTTCAGCTAAAGCCACCCTAGCTAGCTCCTCCGCTTTAAACGCACCAGATTGTTCTTCCACATTACTAACAACAATATTCAAATCATCCAAAACATCATGCAAAGAAGAAACCTCAGACGAATTAAGGACAGTAAAGGGATTCACCAGTTTAGGAACATTACCTATGATGGAGTTCTTGGCCATAGCCCTCGAGGTAGCTTTTTCAGCTATGGAGCGACCATCTTTTGGAATCCTAGAGCTAGACCTGGTAGCAACAATAACCTGTTTGGGTCCCAACTTTTTCTTGGATTTTTTTGGTTTAGGCGACTGCCATTTCAGATCCCCTTTCTCATTTTCAGAATCTTTGCTTATGTCAGAGAAAGAATTCATGATATCCTCATCATTTTCTTCTTTTCCACTAGGTTCACCCGACACCCCAGTCAAGTAACCAGATTTGGAAAAGGAACCCCCTAGAGTCTGATCAATAAGCAAAGTATCTTCCTGCGTTAAGCTTTCCATTGGCAATTCCTCAGACAGCATCAAGTTGGGCCATTTGTTTTTGTTCATAACATAAGGACCATCACGGCCATGAACAATGACCTAAAAATTAGGATCATACTCAAGAGTATTAGGTATCTCCTTGTGATTTGTCATCTGTTGATCCTCCTTCTTTCCAATCCCCATATCTTTCTCCCCCGGCTCACCATTTTTGACAACCACCAAGCCTGTTGATGGATGGTAAGCTGCAATAGGCATAGGACCAGAAAGAGCACAAGTTTGTTGTACTACACTCTCTAACTCCTCTTCCATAGATTCTTCATGCCCAGAATCATTGTCTTTGTCAATTTTCCCAATCCTGTAAAACTTGTCTGTACTCTTCCTAGGCTTATCCCCTTTGTGGTTATGATCTTTGTCCCTATCTGTTGGGTCATCAGGTTTACCAGATCTAGGAGGACCCCCTTTCCCTCCCTTGAAAGAACCCTGTAGACCCCCTTCAACCTCAAAACTGATTTGCTTACCCACACCATTGAAGAAGATTTCTATAGATCCCCTGATAGCCCCTGGATTTCTACACCTGCCTTGTACTCTAATAGGTTCCTCTTTAATTAAACTTAGTTCATCCACGGCTATAGGCTCAGCAACCAGGCTAACAATTTCCTTGACATGATCCACTTCTCTGGCCAAATCAGGAACCCCATGCACCTTGATCCAAATAGTATGCAACATGGATGAAGTAGCATAGTCTCTTGCAGTCTTCTCAATTTTCCCTTTAAGACCATACAAAGGCATTTGGAACTCAGAAAGTTTAGAGAAAGTTTCCAAAGACCCTTTGTCAGGAAAAATCACCAAATACTCTTGAATATGAATCTGCTTGACTTTAAAATCCCAATTTTCCTTAACCAGATTTCTTAATTCCTTATCAACCTTTTCTTCAGAAGCATCCCCCGCTAAAATGGTCAACAACCCTGTAGCTTGGTAAACTTTGATTTTTGAATCAGGAAAATTGAAAGCATAGAAACCCTGCCCTGGAATTCCAAAGCCAAACATCTTCAACTTTTTAGAACCTGATGAATAGCAATCAATAGCAAGGTGTCCTTTCTCTTTACATTTGAAGCATACTGGTTCATTAGTACAATCAGCCTGAAAGTGACCAATCCCCAAACAGTGGAAACACTTAACATCAGGATTTGGATTAGGATTAGCCTTCTTACCTTCACTAATAACCAAAGCCCTCTCACGTGTATCTTCCTGCCGAGTCTCTGGAGCAGGACGTCGATCAGCACGAGACCAGTTCCCTTGCTGTTCTCTGGATCGGCCCCCTTGGCCTTGATTCCATTGTCCCTGGTGAATAGGACCTTTGAAGGCTTCAGAACGGTCACCCATGGCACCCTTGCCTAGGTTACCACGCCCTTGAAACCCTTTTGCAAAGCCCTGGTTGTTTACAGCCCCCATCCTCCCTCCTTTGCTTTCTCCCCCAAAGTTTCTTGCTCCCCACTGCAGCTGACGCCGAAGATCTTGATCTTCTCCAAGCAGGTCATCCTCCTCCATCCAATCCTCCTGCCAGCCTTCTTGTCTTCGTTTCAGGGGCCGATTAGGTCCCCGATCTGCCATCCCTTTCTTAGTAACACAAGCAAAGCTATGTAGAAGAGGCACTGGAGGTGAAAGGCGGCGGATGCGTCTAGCCAAATGCCCAGAACGCTTTATCTCCAGTAACCGGGCTGGATAATAGGTATCCATATTTAAGCCCCCTCTGGGTATCCAATACCAACCCGGCCCAGGCCCAATTCCCTCTGGAGTCCAGGAATGGTCAAACCGAACATCTACAGTATCATCTCCTTTCTCCCTTTTTCCCTCCAGGAAGGATTGGACCTGATGCACAGCGGCACTTCCCCAATGCACCTGGGACACCCTTCCCATGGCAGCTTCCAAACGAGTACCGGCTTTATCCAAATCCACCATTGCAGTATCTTCCTCAGAAGAAAACAAATGCATGCGAATTTCATTCGCCAGTTTACTTCGTTCATGAAGTTTCAGCAGGGCTTGTTTTCTATATAGTTGACCTGTTTATACTCAAATCAATAGTAAAACTTTTATTCTGGATGGCCACAGGCCCACGGCTGTGAATATATGTCTTCTAAACCATGCTAAATTATATCGGCATATCACATGTCAAGTCAAAGTGATCAGGGCAATGGAAGACTTTCTCGAGCATCTCCAATAGTTTAGTATTTTTTATTTGCTATTTGTTGTAGTTTGTCAACTTCCAAAACAATATCAGTAACCAAAACTGTGAAGACTTGCTCACTAATCAAGTAATCATCCCCGTGAATGAATCAAACATGTCGTATGTATTGGGAAAACAATTCCCTCGCTCAATTGGGTATTTGGGCCTTCTTTGCGTGATAGCCCGAGCCGCTCTCGGCATTACTTGGGCCAGGCCACACAGCGCTCGCAGGAAAGGCAACTTGATCCACGCACGGCCGGAGCGGGTCAGTCACCGGAATACCGATTTGGGCCACGTTCACAACAGCCCCACGCCATGTGAATAATTCCTTGCTTTAGTAGTTAATTATTATATTGCCCTAAAAAAAGTAGTTAATTATTATTAGAACCCATTTCTCTTATGTTCATAGTTGGTTTAAGACTAAGAATTTTTGTTGATGTTTCCTCTAATTACAAGTTTAAAAGCATGTCAGACTTTAGGATTTTGGGAGGATTTTTGGATAAAGAACATGCACATATGCATGAAAAAACCATTACATCTTGTTTGGTGTTGGTTTTAATCTTGGAATTAGGGAATTAGAACTTTATATCTTCAATACCATGTGTTTTGATTTGGAATCCGATCTTGGAATTCGATCCACTACATGGTATTTTTCACGGCATCAAGCAACGTACTACCAATAGAGTCCACAAAAGTTTGGTGTTGGCTAGAATCGGCACCTAGGCATGCAAGGGGAGGCGAAATACAGCCCACCATCGGGTGGAGGAGGCAAAGCTTAGGCCTTGTTTAGTTTTGATTTTTTTTGTTTTGGGTATTATCGCATTTTTGTTTTTATTTAGTAATTATTATCAAATTATGGACGAACTAGGCTAAAAAGATTCATCTCACGATTTACAGATAAACTATACAATTAGTTTTTGTTTTCGTCTATATTTAATGTTTTATGCATGTGCTGTAAGATTCGATGTAATAAAAAATCTTAAAAAAATTGGTTTTTCTACTACTAAAAAGCGTCAAAGTAAATCGTAGTCGCTCGCTCGCTCTCGGCCCTGGTGCCAGCCCAATAGCCTGCCTGTTGCGTGCTGCCGCCTAGCGCCTAGGTCTCTTTCTGCTAGGCCTTGTTTAGTTCCTGAAAAATTTTGCAAAATTTTTCAGATTCTCCGTTACATCGAATCTTTATACGTATGTATAAAATACTAAATGTAGATAAAAATTAAAACTAATTGTACAGTTTGGTCGGAATTGACGAGACGAATCTTTTGAGCTTAGTTAGTCCATAATTAGACAATATTTGTCAAATACAAACGAAAGTGCTACTATTCCTATTTTGCAAAATTTTTTAGAAGTAAACAAGGCCCTACTGCTGTCGAGGCCTGCCGCTGCTACCTAGCGTCGTCAGGTATGATGGTGCTAGCAACGTGATGGCTGACAGAAAAAAAGTCTGGACAACAACTATTGTATACTCCCTCCGTCCCAAGAAAAAAATGCAATTGAGACATTCAAAAAATTCCCAAAAAATAGCTCATTGATATTTTAGCACTTTTGTTTGTATTTAATAATTATTGTTCAACCATGGACGTCCTGTTTAGATTTGAAATTTTTTGACCAAAGTGGTAAAAATTTTTGTGGTCAGAACACGCGAAAAAATTTAGGTGTTTAGTTTGGCAAAAGAATTTCTGACACAACTTGGGCTGCATGCATTTGCAGTTGTCATTGGTGCGTTTCCATAGGAGTGCGTGCACAGTTGCAATCCAAAATTTTTGCCCCAAAATTTTTATGCCCCGTTTAGTTCCCAGACCCCAATTCGACAAAAAAAATTTCTCTTTGAGCCAAAAAATTTCAAATCTAAACTGGCCTTAATTAGGCTCAAAAGATTCGCCTTATATATAACTGTAACCTGTTCTTAAAGACTTATGTATTATTATATTAATGTTTAATTATCGCGATTGCAATATAGGTTCTTACATTATACATAATTAAAGTTGATGTTTTAGTTTCGCATTCAAAGTTAGAGTTAACTATCATTCTTTATCGTGGTATTTTATGTTCCCGTAGCAACGCACGGACATTAACCTAGCGAATGAACTAAATCAGGCCTTAGGCATTGAGGGATAGAGCTCGGCGGTGTGTGTGGATTGGACAGATCCGCGACGTGCATGCGGAGAGCTCTCGCCGATGCTGGAGCAGGCAGACCCGATGCGTGGAAGAGCAGAGCTCGTGGCGTGTGGAGCAAGTGGATCTAGGAGTACTTGCCATATCTACTGACGATGATCTTGAGAACATATTTAAGGCTTATTTGGTTACTCTTTCTAAATTTAATTTTAGGTAGCTAAAATTATTTTAGTTACTCTTAGATGACTAATAGAACTAAACTATTTTAGTCTATTTTAGTCAATGTGTTTGAAACTTTAGTTACTAAAGTGATTAAAGTTTAGCTAGCTAAAATTTAGCAAGGGAAACCAAACAGAGCCATAGTTTAAATTTATGCTTATTTGAAATTTTCTATCATAGTATATAATTGGTAGTTTACAGATAGAAAATTGTAGAGATAATTTAGTGTACTTTTAAGAACAATAGAAGCAGTTAATTTAAATATAAATTCAAGGGGTCTCTCACGTAATGTAAAGGGTGAGTAATGTTTTCTAATAAAAAACAAGAATTATTTTAGAATATGGTATATAATTAATAATTGAAGAGGTCGATAATCGATGCAACCAATGAATTTATTTATGTTTTATTTTTAAAAAAATGACAGAGTTAGCGATAGCTATGGGCTGTTCACTGGGTTGATAATAGTTAGAGTCTAATATAACTTAATAATTAGTAAAGTAATGATTGTGCAAAACATACATTTCTTTTATGAATTCGCGGGGAGCCAGGGATGCTCTGCTTCCCATATATCCATATGCTTGCGACGTGCCGAGCCGAACTGCCGAGTCATAGGGGAGCCGAACTAAAACCCCACACCCCTTTGATGACAGTTAGGCGGAAACCCCACTCGTTCCACTCCACATCGCCCGCCGCTCCACTCTCCAGAGTCTCCCTCCACACCACCCCCATGACTCCCCTGCTCCTCCTCCGCCTGCTCTGCCTCCTCCCCCTCGCCGCCGCCGCCGCAGCCGCGCTCCCCGCAGATTTCACCGCGCTGCTCGCCGCCAAGTCCTCCCTCTCTGACCCCGCGTCCGCGCTCGTCGCCTGGGACGACCCGCGACTCTCCAAGTCGCCCTGCCGCTGGCCGCACCTCCTCTGCTCCTCCAACCGCTCCTCCTTCTCCGATGCACACCCGGCCGTCGTCGCCTCGCTCCTCCTCTCCAACCTCTCCCTTGCCGGCGCGTTCCCGCCGCCGCTCTGCTCGCTGGGGTCGCTCGTCCATCTCGACCTCTCCTACAACTCCCTGACCGGGCCCTTGCCGTCCTGCCTCGCCGCGCTGCCGTCGCTCACGCACCTCGACCTCGCCGGCAACGCGTTCTCGGGCCAGGTACCAGCAGCCTACGGCGCCGGGTTCCCTTCCCTCGCCACGCTCAGCCTCGCCGGCAACGGCCTCTCCGGCGCATTCCCGGGGTTCTTGTTCAACGTCACCGCGCTCGAGGAGGTCCTCCTCGCGTACAACCCCTTCGCGCCGTCGCCGCTGCCGGAGGACGTCTCGCGCCCCACGCGGCTCCGCCTGCTGTGGCTCGCCGGGTGCGGCCTCGTCGGGGAGATCCCGCCGTCGATCGGGAGGCTCGGCAGCCTCGTCAACCTCGACCTCTCCACGAACAACCTCACCGGCGAGATCCCGTCGAGCATCCGGAGGATGGAGAACGCCATGCAGATCGAGCTCTACTCGAATCGGCTCACCGGGAGCGTGCCGGAGGGGCTGGGGGCGCTCAAGAAGCTGCGGTTCTTCGACGCCTCCATGAACCGCCTCTCCGGCGAGATACCGGCGGACGTGTTCCTCGCGCCCAGGCTGGAGAGCCTGCACCTGTACCAGAACCAACTCTCCGGCCGCTTGCCCGCGACGTTGGGGCAGGCGCCTGCGTTGGCAGACCTGAGGCTGTTCAGCAACCGTCTTGTCGGGGAGCTGCCGCCGGAGTTCGGGAAGAACTGCCCGCTCGAGTTCCTGGACCTGTCGGACAACCAGATCTCCGGCCTTATTCCAGCGGCTCTGTGCGACGCCGGGAAGCTGGAGCAGCTCTTGATACTGAACAACGAGCTGGTCGGTCCCATCCCGGCAGAGCTCGGGCAATGCCGGACACTGACGAGGGTGCGACTGCCGAACAACCGGCTGTCCGGATCCGTGCCGCAGGGCCTGTGGGCCCTGCCGCACCTGTACCTCCTGGAGCTCGCCGGGAACATGCTGTCCGGCACCGTGGACCCCACCATCGCCATGGCCAAGAACCTGTCGCAGCTGCTCATCTCCGACAACCGCTTCACTGGCGCGCTGCCGGCGCAGATTGGCGCCCTGCCTGCTCTGTTCGAGCTGTCGGCCGCGAACAACATGTTCTCCGGGACGCTGCCGGCGTCGCTAGCAGAGGTTTCTACGCTTGGCCGGCTCGATTTGAGGAACAACTCGCTGTCCGGCGGTCTGCCGCAAGGTGTTCGACGCTGGCAGAAGCTGACGCAGCTGGACCTCGCCGACAACCACCTCACTGGAACCATCCCGCCAGAGCTCGGCGAGCTGCCCTTGCTGAACTCACTTGACCTGTCGAACAACGAGCTCACCGGCGATGTGCCGGTGCAGCTGGAGAACCTCAAGCTGAGCCTGTTCAACCTATCCAACAACCGGCTCACCGGCATCTTGCCTCCTCTCTTCTCCGGCTCCATGTACAGGGACAGCTTCGTGGGCAACCCGGCGCTGTGCCGCGGCACGTGCCCGACCGGCGGCCAATCCAGAACCGCCCGTCGAGGTCTCGTGGGCACCGTCGTCTCCATCCTCGCTGCGGCCAGCGTCGTCCTGCTCCTAGGCGTCGGGTGGTTCTGCTACACGTGCCACCGGAGCCGCCACAGTGGACACGCCGCGGAGCCCGGCGGCGGCAGCAGGCCCAGGTGGGTGCTCACGACGTTCCACAAGGTGGGGTTCGACGAGGACGACATCGTGAGCTGCCTGGACGAGGACAACGTGGTCGGCATGGGCGCGGCGGGCAAGGTGTACAAGGCCGTCCTGAGGCGCGGCGGCGAGGACGTCGCCGTCGCTGTCAAGAAGCTGTGGGGCGGCGGCGGCAAGGCAACGGACGGCACTGCCAAGGACAGCTTCGACGTGGAGGTGGCGACGCTGGGCAAGATCCGGCACAGGAACATCGTGAAGCTGTGGTGCTGCTTCCACAGCGGCGACTGCCGGCTGCTGGTGTACGAGTACATGCCCAACGGCAGCCTCGGCGACCTCCTCCACGGCGGCAAGGGAAGCCTCCTGGACTGGGCGGCGCGGCACCGGGTCATGGTCGACGCCGCGGAGGGCCTCGCGTACCTGCACCACGACTGCGCGCCGCCGATCGTGCACCGCGACGTCAAGTCCAACAACATCCTCCTCGACGCCCAGCTCGGCGCCAAGGTCGCCGACTTTGGCGTCGCCAGGGTCATCGGCGAAGGGCCGGCCGCCGTCACGGCCATCGCCGGCTCCTGCGGCTACATCGCTCCCGGTGAGCTACACATAACTTCACCTTCTTGATGACTTGTTGCTTGTGTGCTGATGTTGATTTTGTTGCGTGCGTGCGATCAGAGTACTCGTACACCCTGCGCGTGACGGAGAAGAGCGACGTGTACAGCTTCGGCGTGGTGATGCTGGAGCTGGTCACCGGCAAGAAGCCCGTCGGGGCGGAGCTCGGGGACAAGGACCTGGTGCGGTGGGTGCACGGCGGCATCGAGAAGGACGGCGTGGAGTCGGTGCTGGACCCGAGGCTCGCCGGCGAGTCCAGGGACGACATGGTGAGGGCGCTCCACGTCGCGCTTCTCTGCACGTCCAGCCTCCCGATCAACCGGCCATCCATGAGGACCGTCGTCAAGCTGCTGCTCGAGGCTGCGCCGCAGCCACTGGCCATTGAGAGCAAGCCACCCAAGGTCGCCGAGGAGAAGCCTCTTGATGTCTGACATTGTCGGACAAGATCTACCATGTCTCAGAAATAAGGATCAATGACAGTGAATCGCTAACCTCCCGTAGCATCAACGTTTCGCAATCTTCTATAGCTCCCAAATATCATCAGTACAGAATCTAGTACTACGAACTCAACACAAGCCTGAGTTTTTCAGGGCTTGGCTCACATTTCGTCACATTATTTATTATAATATATAGCTCACTTGGGTCTCCTCATCATGTACCGTCTTACTGTACTTTGTAGAGGGACATTAGTCTATCTGATGGCTAAGATTTGGTTTTGAAAATGACCCTACTTCGACTTTGTGGATCATTAGGATATTCCATGCTCATGTCTGGGCCTTGTTTAGTTCCGAAATGTGAAAAGTTTTCGGTACTGTAGCACTTTCGTTTGTTTGTGACAAATATTATCCAATTATGGACTAACTAGAATCAAAAGATTGGTCTCGTGATTTACAGCTAAACTGTATAATTAGTTTTTGTTTTCATCTATATTTAATGTTTCATGCATGTGCTACAAGATTCGATGTGACGGGGAATTTTGAAAACTTTTTGATTATCAGGTGAACTAAACAAGTCTCTGGTCCTGAATTCCTGAAAAGTGCTTCTGATGTACTTCAGCTTTTGAGCTTACTTTGATCTGCACTTGCACCCATAGGCCATAGGTATTGGTTACAATTTCGGCTTAGGCCTTGTTTAATTGCTGAAATGAAAAAATTTCGGCTACGTAGCACTTTCGTTTGTTTGTGATAAATATTATTCAATTATAGACTAACTAGGCTTAAAAAATTCATCTCGTGATTTACAGACAAAATGTGTAATTAGTTTTTATTTTTGACTATATTTAATGCTTCATGCATGTAACGCACGATTTGATGTGACGAGAAATCTTGAAAAGTTTTTGAATTTTGGGGTGAATGGCAAGGATTGGGTGTGATTAGCTACTGATTAGCACTGGTGTCAATTGCCATTTCTGCATTTGGCTGCAGCATTTCTTCCCCTTGTGCCCTTCAGCAGGAAACATTCAGTTGTAGTGAAAAAGGCCAACAACAGAACAGGACAGTACTGTACAGAAGCTGTGGTGGTCTTCTAATTCATGTTTCCTCTCAGAAGTATTATATATGTATTGGAATTGCCTGCAGTGTTGAGATCGAAAGAAGGATGGAGAGATGTTGGTGTGTTTGCTTTTAGCCTGCAGATCCATGTGTTGAGCCAGCCAGCAGTGGACCATGGCCCTGAATTGAGATTCAAAGAAACAGCAGAAAAACAAATAGTAATGTGCTCAATCAATCATTCGCAGCCGTGACAAAAATTCTTTGCGGTTTGGAGGTTGGAATGTATCTCACCTAATTTTTTTTGGCCTGCTAATAAATTGATGCCGACACCGGATTACGGATGCCAATGATAGTATATAGGACGATGTGTAGGGATATGCGTGGGTGTGGATCGGGTTGTTTAGGCCTTGTTTAGTTCACCCCGAAATCCAAAAAGTTTTCAAGATTCTCCGTCACATCAAATCTTGCGGCACATGCATGAAGCATTAAATATTGATAAAAATAAAAACTAATTATACAGTTTATGTGTAAATCGTGAGACGAATCTTTTGATTCTAGTTAGTTTACGATTGGACAATATTCTTCAAATAAAAACAAAAATGCTATAATAGCGAAATCCGAAATTTTTTCGGAACTAAACAAAGCCTTAGTTTTCTCCCAAAATGTTTTTCGATCCATCACATAGATATAAAGCATTAAATATAGGCTTTTGCTCCAATACTTCTCTTTTTAAAAAAAATATACGGATCTCAAAGCCATCTATTAGTCAATTATCTTTTTCTTAATTATTTTTTTCTCCTGGGTTTGGCCCGTTTAAACCTAGCGGGAGTTTAGCCCTGACCCAAATCCAAAGTAATCGCTCCTAGATCCCCCACTCGTTTCATTTCCTCGTCGATGAAGGAGACGACGGGAGATTAGCCAATTATCGAGCAAGATAGCACCCCCATTCTCCACTTCATGCCATCGTGAGATCTGGGCGTTGCTGCGTTGTACGTCTGTCGCCGCGGTTGTTGCACTTGCACGCGCACATGAGGAGCGGTGTCGTCTCGGCATCGTCCAAATGCTCTCTGTTCCCTCGCAACAGGTCTGGGCGTGTGGCATCTAAACTTTGCCTTGACTAGTCTCGAGCAGCAGTGTACTAGTAGTGTTTACGAGTGCAGGATAGAATCATAGTAGGAAGTTAGTAGATTGCAGCGAGGTTATTGGATCAATTACACACGGCAGCGGACCAGCGGTCAATCTCGTCGCCGGCGCCGGATAATGCCAATGCGAATGTGGCCGCGGCCTGGACATGGGCTGGGTTCGAACAGGCCTGGCCCATCCGTAACATAGGTGAAAAGTAATTAAGAAAATAGTATTTATAATTAATTTAATATACTACTTTGAGATCTGTGTAAGTTTTAGAAAAGAGAAGTACCGAAGCAGTTCCCTTAAATCTAAACTAAAAAAAATTAATTATATATTTTTTATATATTTTACGAGATAAATTTTTAAATTTAATTAATTTATAATTGGACACTAATTACAAGTAGTCTACTTCCATCCGGGCATCCGGGTCGTATGCCTGAGGGCCTTGCTGCTCCTATTGGATGAACAGCACCAGCACGGAGGGTCGGTCAGTCCGTGGGGATGGAGGACAGGGCCACATAAAGGGGGCCTTTTCCCTGTGTGCCATTATAAAAGATGCTCGATTCTCCTGTGCCATTAAAAAGTTCGCTCGTCCCTGTGTGACCAGACACTAATTTCTTTTGCCCTGTGTGCCATTCCGTTGCCTTTTGCCTCTGACGGTGGATAACGGCTAAACCATTTGACACTGATGCCCATAGAAAATGAAATTGCTTACTTCTTCTGTGCCATCTCACGGACTTCCTCGGTGCCGCAGCTGGTGACGTAGCCCCAGTAGTCGCCGGGGACGAGGTCCCAGAGGCGGGCGAACCAGTCGAGCACCGCCACCTCCAGCGGCCGGGAGTGCACGCCGTAGTTGCTCTCCACGAAGGGGTCGCCGAGGTTGTTGATGCAGAGGCCCTGCAGGAACGGCGCCAGCGAGGCGAAGTCGAAGTCCAGGTTGTACGGGTACCCCAGGTGGTGCGCGGACCGGTCCTCGAGGTGCCGCCGGAACCCGGCCAGGAGCCGGGCCACCTCCGCCTGCCGCTCCGCCAAGGCCTCCTCGTTCGCCGGTGGCTCCTGCACCGCGAACGCCTCGGCCGCTGGCGCCGCCGCCATGGCCAGCTTGATGCCTTCCTCGTCGTCGTCTCCCACCTGGTGCACGCGTGCTTGCTGGTGAGTAGCAGCAGCCGTGTCATCAGCGAGCTGCAGGTCCCTGGCCGTCGTCGTCATCAGCTCTACTACCACCGGTGCCATTGATCCTACAGACGCACTAGCTAAGCTAGCAGTGCTGCCACACTCCGATCCCTCTACCGGCCGTCGTCTTCTCCAATGGCGTCCAGTACGTGCTAGCTCTAGTATATGTCTATGACTATAGTCTATAGGTATAGGATTGTCTGAAATGAACTCGTCATTGTGCTCATCCTCTGGCGCCGCTCCGCACCCCGCGCTACATCGCCGAGCTCAAGCTCGTCGGCACCGACGTGGGCCAGCTCTCCATCTCCATCGCGGAGCTCAAGCTCGCGCACGTCCGCTACGGCATGGGGCCCTGCCTCTGGACGCTCGTGTCGGGGGTCCTCATGGTCAGCGCCAGCTACCTCGTGGTCCGTGCCCATGCAGTACGTGCCCCTGGTGAAGAGCGCGGCGGGCGACAAGCAGTCGTACGCCGTCTACTACTACCTGGCGCTGTCGGGCGTGACAGTGGGCGGGAAGGCGGTGCGGCTCCCGGCGCGGGCGTTCGCGGCCAACGCCGCGGGGTCCGGCGGCGCCATCGTGGACTCCGGCGACCCCGGCTCGCTGAGCTGGTCCGTGGTGAGCCGCGCCATGGCCTCGTCGTTGGGGGCCAGCACGGTGAGGACGTAGCCCTCGGAGACGAGGCGGCCCATCTCGGTGGCGAGCGAGGTGAGGTTCACGAGGATGTCGGCCAGCTCGTTGTACCCGCCGTAGAGGAGGAGGGTCTGGATGAAGTCCTTCACCTGCCCGTGCCCGTCGAAGCGGTGCGTCCCGGTGCCTGGACCCGGCGCCGGCGCCGGCGCGATGGATGGGCCGGGTGCCATCGCGTCCCAGACAGGGAGCGCCGGCGGGGCACCCAGCGGCGGGGCGGGTTTTTTGAGGAGGCGGTGCGTGCGCGGGTCCACCTCGGGGGCGCCCGTGGGGAGCGCGACGGAGATGGACGACGCGAGGCTGCGGCGGCGGTTGAAGGCGTCCTGGACGGAGCGCGGGACCAGGAGGCGGTCCACGCCGTGGATGACGCCGTCCGCGCGCACTACCGCGTCGGGCCGCGTCACGGCGCGGGACACGGCGGGCCCGAGCTCCAGCGGCTCGCCGGCGAGCGTGGGGTGGTGGCGTCGGGAGAGGAAGGAGGCGGCGTGGAGGCGGGCGGGGAGGACGTGGAAGAGGAGCAGCGACTGGAGGGAAGGAAGGTTCCGGGGCTCAAGCGTTTTCCTTTTCTTCGTTTTCATTATAATAAATAATAAATAATAATAACAACAGTGCAATATTAATAATTGCGTGTGCTTAGCGTGGCGCGCCGCTTGCGTCCCGCCTTCCAGCAGCCAGATGGAGCTTGCCCAGGCCCAGGCGCTCCTCCTGTTTCTCACCAGCGAAAGGGCAGTGTGGTCTTTTTCTCAGCCCGGTCCCACACGTCAGAGCACCCAAACGGTCAAAAACAAACAGAAAGGCAACGGAATGGCACACAGGACAAAAGAAATTAGTGTCTGGTCACACAGGGACGAGCGAACTTTTTAATGGCACAGGGGAATCGAGCATCTTTTATAATGGCACACAGGGAAAAGGCCCACATAAAGGACAGGCTAGACAAGTGACACTTCCGTGGAGCTTCGGCTGCCAGCCAGGTGTGTACAGTAGGACGTAGGAGTACTGGGCCTTGTTTAGTTCACCCCAAAAACCAAAAAGTTTTCAAGATTCTCTGTCACATCGAATCTTTCAACACATGCATGAAGCATTAAATATAGACGAAAATAAAAACTAATTGCACAGTTTAACTGTAAATCGTGAGATGAATCTTTTGATCCTAGTTAGTCCATGATTGGATAATATTTACCACAAACAAACAAAAGTGCTACAGTAGCGAAATCCAAAATCTTTTCGCATCTAAACAAGCCCTGGTGGTGGTAGGGCTCCAGTACTGCATGTTACTGTTGAGTACTGCTGCCGCTGCTTCGGCGGCTGCCGTGGCTCTATCTATCTATCTAATCCCTCTATCTCATAATAAATAACGTTATAAGATATTAAATTTTCTTAACTTTAATTGAATTTATAGAAAATATATATAATATTTATATCTTAAAATAAATTTATTATGATAATATATTTAACGAGCTATCTAATGATACTAATTATATATTATAAATATTATTCTTGTATATATAATTAGTCAGAGTTTAAAAAGTTGACTTCTCGAAAAACGAAAATGAATTCTATTTTAGAACAAAGTGAGTGTCTATCTATCCATCTATCTATCTATCTATCTATCTATCTATCTACTCCTTTCGTCCCAAAAAATGTCGTTTTAGAATTTAAGATATCTTGTTTGATTATTCGTCTTATTTTAATTTTTTGCATAAATATTATATTTTTATTAAGACTTATTTGATCATTTGTCTTATTTAAATTTTTTGCATAAATATTATATATTTTGTTAAGACTTATTTTATTATTTGTTTGATTATTCGTCTTATTCAAAAAAATTTCATAAATATTATATATTTTGTTAAGACTTATTTTATTATTAGAGATACTTTACTAATAATTTATTTATTTTATAATTTGAAAAAAATAAATAAAATAAATGGTCAAACATGATGTTTAAAAATAAAAAACGTTATTCTTTTTAGGACGAATGGAGTATCTATCTATCTATTCCTTATTTAATGTTGAACTACAAGTTATTGGATTCTTGGGCAATAATTTGTAATAATTAAACATCGATATTTGGACTCTATAAATAGCATTGTGCGTTTGAAGCATGGCATACACAAGGAGATATTGTTATCCTTTGAAGGAAAACATCGTAGCAACAATTGATCTTAGAACCGCGAACATAAAACATGAACATATAGTGGCCAAAAATGAAAAAGTGTAACTCGTGTCAATCCTTGCTATAGTTTTTATCTTGTTCATTGCACATCAAGCAGCGGGTGACACGGATTGTTACAAGGAGAAAAAAGTTGTTGGGAGGATATGCAAGGATTCCATCACAATTCGTGGTGCCTATGTCTCTCCAAATGACTTATGTTAGTAATATGTCAGCCGAGTAGACATGGTCTGTATATGTCACAAACTCAACTTGTGATAATTAGCGCGGTTAAGCTTGTTCATCTTGCCCAAGATTGCCACAAGCCGTTGCCTTCTAGAAGCAAATGTGAAGTAAGTACCTCCCGCTATATAAATTTATTTATATATGCATACCCTACACACTATGTTCATATTAGGTGAGAATTGTACAAGCTATTTTTGTATAGTCTACTACGTAATGTCCACAGTATAATATCATTCGAACTGTGTTCCAAGGTTGGACTGTGCCATCGTCATCACTGAGGACATATCCATGAAAATTCAGGATTGTAGGTGACCCAAGAAATAATAATGTGTTCGCTTACAAGAGTTTCAAGTATTATGGAAATTCGAAGTAATATTCATTTGTCCTAAATGTGGAAGGACTCATTTATTGTGCAATTCTTAGTGTGCCATGCAAGAGAGAGGAGGACAAAATTAGGGAGTTATATTAGGGTGTTCTAATTTGGTAGGACCATAATTATTATGTGCATATAAATCATAGAGTTAAATGCTAGCGGCCCTCAAACTCGTAAGGATGTGTCACTTAGATCTTTCAACTTTGAAAATAGATTTTTAGGTCCCTAACTTTGTTAAGTGGTGCAGCATAGGGTCCATACCAGCCACATAGACGTTTCTTGCTGATGTAGCATGCCAACATGGCATGATTTTTTACATTTAACGCCTTCCCTTCCCTCTTCTCATATGAATGGATCCTTGGTTTCCTCTTCCCTCGTGCCGACCCCAGCCCGTCTGACGCCATAGTTGTCCATGAGATGCAGTCGCCGTAAGAGAAGACGGAAGCACGGAGAAGAAAGGATCTATTCATGTTGAGATGTTTAGTAGACTCAATGTGATTGTGAATGAGCTTAGGAATTTGGGATACAAGGTTGTTGATGATGATGATTTCTCCCACCAGTTGCTAAGGTGCTTGCCTCCCCGGTTTGATACATTGGTCGCTATCATTATGAGGAGGTGGCTTGAAAAGAGTTGCCCACCCAAGTACTAGATGAGACACATACTATGTGGAAGAAGAAGAAGAAGAAGAAGAAGAGTAAGGAAGAAAGAAGATGCTACAAGTGTGAAAGCAAAGATCATCTTATTGCCGATTATCCACACAATGATGAAAATGACAAGAAAGAAGACAACGAAGGCAAGAAGATGACTTTCAAGAAGAAGAAGAAGAAAGAAGAAGAAGAAGAAGAAGAGGAAGAAGAAGAAGAAGAAGAAGAAGAAGAAGAAGAAGAAGAAGAAGAAAGGTCGTGCTCTGTGGGATTCTATTGCTTCAAATGATAGTGATGATGATGAGATGACGTCAAGAAAAGCATAGAGAAGAAGAAAGTACTGTTGACTGATTTATTATGGAATCAAAACACTGCTGAATGGCAAGCAAATTCGGCTGATAAGCTCAAACAAACAAGGCGGACACTTGCAAGTATCACAATCAACAACCAGGCTTCTATCTTCGACACTTCCTTGAAAAAGGCTAATTAATGTCTAGAACTCACTCAAATTGTTTTATTAGTCTATGTTTAGCCCATTACCGTACATTGGACCAAAGTTTAGTATGATAATCCAAATGCGGCCTCAGCTTAGCACTTTAATCATGATAATCCCCCAATATTTCCCTCTAGAAAACTAGCTTTGAATGACCTCAATTGCGGGTATACAAGAACGCAAAATTTCTATGCCGAAGGACACGCCTAATACCACTTGGAGCCTGACACCGGTGGTGCTCATCATAGTTATTTGAACCGGACCGGACCGGCGGTCGGACCGCTAAAAGACCGAACCAGAGCCTTCACCGGTCTGGTTCACTTAAAAGACCGTTCATGCAATCGAACCGCTAAAAACCGGTTAAACCGGCTGGTTTTTTACAGAAGAGGTGAACCGGCCAGCTTTGTGTGAACCGGGGCGGTTTTTTAAGTTATCAAAAAATTCCCTCTGTGTGTTGAGGAGAAGCTCATCCATTCAAGGGTATTATTGGAAAAGTGTCTCAATGTACTCCTTTAGGGCTTAGGGCTAATGGACTGGGTCACGCATCTGGGCGGCGCATCTTGCTTGGCTAGCGGCGACGCATCTTGCTTGGTTAGCGGCGGCACATAGCAGAGCAGGGGGCTAGGGGCGGGTCAGCTCAACACTCACAGCACTCCGACGAGCGACAGCGCATCGTGCTCCGGCGTCCGGCTAGGGACGGCTGGGCGACCAGTAGCTGCAGGCTGCAGCTGTGCGGGCGCCGAGCGACACTGCGGTACAGCTGTAGTGTGGCAGGCGGTAGCGGCGGCTCCTCTGGTCGTGGCCCTGCTCCAGCACCTGTCATCCAGGCTTCCGTCTGAGGCTCTGAGCAATAACAAGAACATGACAGCTCCACTACTGCTGCTCCTTTACTGCTAGTGTTACACGGCTCCACTAGAAGCAATAACAAGAACATGGCTACTGGTGAGCTTCTGAGCCTGAGCTTTTAAATTATAATTTTTAGATTTTCTATAGATCTCTGTTAGTATTATTAGTGCTGGAGAATATTAGGAGTGTCTAGATCTGATTAATTTATATTTAAGTTTAACAATTTCAATCATATGACTATTGGTAAATGATAACTTGTCTTACTGTGTTTTTGTGTTTTCAGTTGTTTCCAACATAGTGGATTCTTCACAGACTTCTGCTCCAGTTGGCACTGATAATACTAACCAGAATTCAACACCATCCCAAGAGGTTTCCACAGAAGGAAAGACAAGAAGAAAAACTGATCCAACATGGGGATATTGTACACAGATTATGGAAGGAGGAAAAAAGAAGATCAAATGCATGTTCTGTGAAATGACTTTTCAAGGAGGAGGAATCCATCGTTTCAAGGAACATTTGGCCAAATACCCCGGTAATGTAGCTGCATGTAAAAAGGTTGATCCTGAGGTAGAGCATGCAATGTATCAAAATATTGAAGATTGGAATACGAAGAAAAAGAAGATTCAACAAGAATATGAGGAAGAGAACCAATATGGGCCAGAACCTGGAGAAGAAGATGTTGTTGAAGTCTCCAATACTAATGCAGCCCCATCACGTCGTGTTGCAGCTGCATTAGATAAAGGGAAAAAAAGACCAACTGCTACTCCTAGCATTGGCAAATATTTTAAGCCTAGAACTGGACCAGGGGATCAACCAACAAAGTGTTCTTCAAGGAGAAGTAGTAAAAGAGAAGACAGATTTGTGTGTGACAAGATGGTTTCTTGATGCATCTATTCCATTTAATGCAAGCAATTCTGTTTTTTATCAGCCAATGTTTGATGTTGTTTGTGCATTTGGTTCTAGATACAAGGCACCACTTTTTAATCAGTTGCGTGGTACATTTCTTGCAAAATGTGTTAAAGAGACTAGGCAGTTTGTTGATGGATTTCGCCAAACTTGGAGGGAAACTGGTTGTACTGTTATGGCTGATGGATGGACTGATAGAAAGAGAAGGACGCTCATCAACTTCTTGGTCTACTGTCCCAAAGGTACTGTCTTTCTCAAGTCAGTTGATGTCACTAATAGCTCCAAAACTTGAGATTTTTTGTTTATAATGTTCAAAGATGTAGTTAATCATGTTGGGCCTCAAAATGTGGTTCATTTTGTCACTGATAATGCCTCAAACATGGTTGCTGCTGGTAGAAGGTTAGAAGATAAATTTCCATCTATTTATTGGTCCCCTTGTGCTGCCCATTGTTTGAATTTGATATTGTCGGACTTTGGTAAGGAGGATTTAGTGAAAAGTACCATTGCTCATGCATCAGTCATTACAAAATATGTGTACAACCATTGTTTCCCATTGTATCTAATGAGGAAGTACACTAAAGGTCATGAGATTCTCCGCCCAGCCCAAACTCGTTTTGCTACTAATTTTATTGCATTAAAAGCATATATAAGCACAAGACTGATCTACAAGCAATGGTTGTCTCCAATGAGTGGACAACTTGTGCATACTATAAGGAAGCAAAAGCCAAAAAGTTCACTAAAGCTGTGCTAGATCAAAAATTTTGGAAAGATTGTGCTATTATTTGTCAAATATCAAAACCAATAGTTCGGGTGCTGCGAATAGTGGACAGTGATGAGCGACCTGCAATGGGCTACCTATTTGGAGCATTCCATGCTTCAAGAGAGGAAATTGTGAAGAGATTTCAGAGAAAGAAGGAACTAGTGAAGCCTTTCTTGAAATACATAGATGCACGGTGGGATAGGCACTTTGATAAAAATCTTCATGCTGCTGGCTTTTGGTTCAATCCTAATAACCAATATGACAATGACCTGAGAGAGAAGTACAACTTCACTACTTCTAGAGTTCTTGATGTCATAGAGAAATATGCTGGCAAAGATATTGCCCTTAGAAGTGCTTTGACAAGAGAAATTAAGACTTTTAGAAATGGAGAAGGTGATTTTGGACGTTCAACTGCTAAAAATGATCGCCGTTACATGCTTGCTGGTAAGTCACACATTTCAGCAGCACTAAAAATCTGTTTTTCACACAAATCAGCAGCACTAAACTCTATTTTTTCACACAGATGAGTGGTGGCAAACTTATGGCTGCAGTGCACCAAATTTACAGAAGCTAGCTCTGCGTGTGTTGAGCCAAACTTGTAGTGCATCTGGATGTGAGAGGAGCTGGAGCTACTTTGAGCATGTGCACTCTAAAAAGAGAAATAAACTAGAGCATCAAAGGTTTAATGATATTGTGTATGTGCATTGTAACCTAAGACTGCGTCAAAGGTAACCCTTCTCTTGTTTCTTACATTCATTGTCTTTTTGTTTGAACTGCTTGCATAAATAAAATATCTCACTGAATTCAAATTTCAAACATTAGGTCCAAATCCTCTACTAGAAATTATGACCCAATAAGTTTGGAAGAAATTGGAAAGGGAATGAAGCTTGGATTTTAGAAGATGATCCACCTCGCCTTAACTCAGAAGAGCTAGAAGCCTTTCGCACTGAATTATCTACACTGAGTATACAATGTAGTGATGGTAATATCTCTTGTGAAATCAATTTAACATATGTACAAGTTTTTGCTTATATGCCATTACCATCACATATAAATTGACAAATAAAATTTCAGATTTGGTGTTAAACTTGGATGCCTTGGAGGAAAGCGATGAGATTATGGAGGACCAAAGCCTAAGGCATCAGGAAGATGCATTTGATTATGGTGGTATTTCACTTGATGTTGGCAGAGCAAGTCCTGGTGGTGCTGATGCTGCAGTTCAAGATGAATGGGATCCACTGAACTTTTATTGAGTACCATGCTATATGTGTTTCTATCTTATTATCACGCACTTGATATTTGAGTTATGAACTTGTGAGGCTATGTAGCTGTCTGATACTCAGTAGTGAGTACTGAATACTATGATTCTATATTTCTGTGATGTGCGAACTATGTGCGAAGTGAAGTGTGAACCTTATGTTATCAGTTTATCACTCACTTTGTATTTTAAATTTGAGACCATATCATTCTATATTTACATGATGTATGCACCTTGCAGTTGTGCAATTAAATTATATCATTCCATATGTCAATTATTAAATTATATCATATATATATATACTGTTTCTATGCTCAATTTTTAATTATATCATATTTATATATACCGGTTCAAAGTATTTGTGACCGGTTCGATTTGACCGGTCTGAACTAATTGAACCGGCGGTTCAACCGATTTAAAACGGTTGGACCAATAAACTATTGACTCACCGGTTCGATTTCCAGTCCGGTCCTAATAACTAACTATAGTGCTCATGCATGGAGCCGGACGATCTCTCCACATGCTTTACAGTCCAGACCCTGTCGAAATATATACCTTTTTTCGTGCGATGCGATGTCCTACAGGACACATCAGCAGTTTTTTCTCGCCCGGTTGCTTGTTTTGTTCTCGTGGTTCTGGGAGGGCTCCATCGGCGTCTTTTCAGATGATGAGGGAGGAGCAGAGGGGCATGGCACCCTGAAACGAAACGAAACGAGCTGGATGGGACTAGACGCTGCGTACAGGAGCACGCCTGCCTGGCCAAAGTGGCTTTACTGCTCTCTACTCCTACACAGTAGATGTAACCAAAAGTTTAACAAGGACATAGCCTTGTTTAGTTCACCTCAAAAATTAAAAACTTTTCAAAATTTCCTGTCATATTGAATCTTACGCCACATGTATGAAGCATTAAATATAGATAAAAATAAAAACTAATTGTACAGTTTTCTGTAATTTGCATTAAATATAGATAAAAATAAAAACTAATTGTACAGTTTTCTGTAATTTGCGAGACGAATCTTATGAGCCTAATTACTCTATAATTAGACATTGTTTGTCAAATACAAATAAAAATACTATAGTAGTGTTTCCCGAAATTTTTTGGCAACTAAACAAGGCCACAGGTGTGCGAATTACTAGTAGTAGTCAGTAGATCAGAGATGATGAATATCCGAGCAAGTGCGCTTGCATGCTCTTCCTCTTTTTCGGTGGTTGTTTGCTTATGATTGGAAGATACTCTAAATTCATGCTCAGACAAATGGGTCCCGCGAAACATGGCCAATCGAGCTAGAAATCCACAGTGAAGCTTGTCGTTGAGGGTTGAGACAGGGGTGTGTGTTCACTTGTGAAGGAAAAGGACAGCAGCCTCAAGCACTGTAACGCAAGCTTAAACGTGTCACTTGAGGTCTAAACATCACCAATCAGAATGTATACACCAGTGTGGTGTGCTAGCAACAATGATGGCCAAAGCCAGCACAACAAAAAGGCAACAGAAATGTGATGTGAACTTTTGTCAGCGGTGTACTCGTAACTGATAAAAGTGTCTACCGCATACTCTGCTTTCGGCTGCACAAAAGAACCGCTACGATCTGCATGCAGACCAGGAGAAGCACACACTATCACTGCCACTATTATCAAGCACCATTTTATGTTGTTCATCTGCTTTTGTGTGCCCAATTAACATAGGAGTAGCTCATACAAAAGTTACCACCTGCAAAAAAGGCCATCTGGTCAAGTTTGGTTCGGCCATTAGAATTTGTGACACATCAACATCATGAAGCACAACACCAATAGTGTGATTGACGGGGACCTGAAAAAAGGCACACCATGTTCTGAATGCAGTGAGCAAAATAGTCAAAAGGAGACTGAAAGCCCCTCAGCATAGACAGATTCACCAGCCAAAGTGCCAGTAAGATCAGCAACGTGAAAGGTGTTGGAAAAGCTGTGCAACCCTTTTTAGACAATGCATTCAGCAGAACAATCTGACTAGCATGTAACTTACAGAATACAGAAAGTGTTTGGTGGCACCAACAGATGCGATCGGCAATGCACTCTGATGTTACTGACATTGTTCCAAATGTTAATGCTATTACTCTTATCATGTGAAAGATTGTGAAAAAGAATATGAATCGTCTGGAACCATATGACTTGAAGTTCCATTAGATTCTACAACAATTCAATTCAATGTATAGTCTGTTGTATGCAGTATATATGTTACAATTGATATAGCTGAGCTGGTACTGTCGAGATTAGTGCTCAGGCTCTGGCCATGGCATTGAAGTACGTTGGCAAGTTGAACTGTGCCCTTTTCTCTGCAAAGTCTGGTGGTCGCTGGTAAACAACTGAAGCAGCATGGATCAGGATGCCAGCCGTCAGACCCCAAATCATGTACTTCTCGTTCTCCTTCGCATAACTGAAGTGATGGATTGTAAACTCCTGCCCCATCCATTCTAGGTCATTAGATGTCCGGTTCTCATCCTGCACCATTCACAAATAGATCACAGGATGAATGAATGCATAATACAAGGTATCACAGAAAATGGAACAGATTCCTTTGGTCTTTCTGGGAACCAATTACTTTATGTCATCATAGTTTGCTATTCTGCCAAGTAAGAGACAGCAGTACATGTTATCATATAACATTGTAAATTGCAGCAGTATGGTAGAACATATGACTAACATCTTTTTGTGAGGATATGGTTAACATGTTGAATCAGTAATCTAATAATGTCTTGGTACATGGCAAAGCCAGCAACACACTTCAAATTACCAATGTCAAATACAATAATTATATGGTAATCCTATGCAATCTGTAGTTAGGATGGTAAGGACACCAATTTACTGACCTTGAGGAACATCTCCAGGGGCACATCAAAAATTTTGTCCACCTCAGCAGCATTAGGAACAGGCTTAAATGTGTTTATGTCTGAAAGTATGCCAACAATAGGAACAACTACCAGAAGATGCTGCCAAAGACATGCACGACAGTATTTATAATGATGAATCTTAAGTGCTCTCTCCAACCACATATATAAGTCATTGAGGATAGCTGAAGGTGGAAGTGAAACTAGCAGTCTCTATAAAAATATGATACCTAAAATAAACAAGACTATATGTTATGTAACGAATTTTCATGAGGAATCTACAAGCATCTTACATTATCAATCTATCTAATTTATATTTTTTTTTGAGGAAGTAATTTTTATATATTAATCGTTCAAGTTGGAAAAAATTGACATCAATCCTAAAAATGAACTCTTACAGTCAAGTATGTAATAGTACGAGTCTACGACTACTCTACTACTATTGAATTAAAGTCTAAGTCAGGTATCGTAATTTGTTTGGGGCATCAGTCATCAGCTACATCAAAGACTGGCACTTCAGGATTCAGTACAAATATGCCATTTCATGAGTCACTAAATATGGGGTCACATGTTAGTGAGACAAGGGATAAATGTATTTTTTTGGGGTGGCAAAAATTTTGTATGCGAGTCTTGCACAGAAAGGAGAACCTGAATCCTGACCTACTTGATTAGACATTATAAATTCGGCAGCTGAATTTTAGGAACTTAGCTTCTGCTCTATATCTGAATGATATGGATCGACAAAACTGCGTGATTATTTTCTACGAATTTCATATGAATTTTATCATCATGTGATGATGTGGATAAGCACCGCTGTAATCTTGAGACTTAAGAGAAATTTGACAAGTACATTTTAAAGACCAAATTTATCACATGATCTGAAACAAAGCGTTGATAGATTAATGATAAGGCTAACATGTACATAGTATAATCTAATCATGAAACAAGACCATCATGATTAAGAAGATGGCCATGCATACGAGCACGCCTCCTTAAAAACAAAGACAATATGTACCGTCTTGACAAGCTGGATAGTTGAAACATAGGAATGGCAGCATAATTTGGTTAACATCATGTTACAACACATAATTTTCATATTTCTGATAGGTAAAGCACTTGCTGTGCAATTCATCTAGTAGAACTTATGATGATAGTCCTGGACACTGGAAGGATCAAAATTTGAGCTCCTATGTGATGGAAAATGATTGCTGTCCTGTTCACAAAAGATTTTTAACAGAGAAACTGTGATCTGCTTATAGAAATTCTCTAATAAACCTATAACAAGATCGCGAGTGAAGTTAGTTTAGCTGCACTTGGTTCTGACATTTGAACAACAAAAAGGGAAAACCCCTATGCTCCTCCATTGATATGTTGATAGTTTACCAAACGTGAGAAAGTATTCCATAGGGATTTGAGTGAGAACAGAAGTATACTTTGGACAAGACATGTTCAAGCGATGTAACGACTGTGACCAGAGCTGGATCAAGCCCAATCTCCTCTTTTGACTCCCTTAATGCTGTTGCTGCATCATCAGCATCACCTTCCTCGGCCTTTCCACCTGGTAATGCAACTTCCCCTGAAAATTACAGATGGAGAAAACAAATTCAGAAAAAGAAAGGATGGATAAAAGTGGTCACCTGTCATGTTCATGACCTCAACAAATATTTACCTACAAGTTTTGATGGTTTAGAAAGTAAGGGTCCATTTGTGAGCCTGATTTTCCAAATGTAAAAGTGATTGCAAGCCTAATATGAACAGAGCAAAAATCAAGGTTAGCTGTGGCAGGATTAATGTTGCCTCAACTTTGTTTCACTCAGGGAAAACCTGTTAATCACAACTCCTGAAAACCTCGTCCTGGACCAGGGAAATAAGGCCTTGGAGCCCTGGTAGCTTGAAGATATAATTAGTAAGCATCTGCAGCACCTAATTTTAGTATTTAATTGGTATGTCACGGTTAGACCCATGTTATTAGGACCGAACCGGACCGGTGGTCTGACCGACTATACCGGTTCGGTTCACTTCAAAGATCAGTTACGCAATTGGACCGCTAAAAACCGGGTGAAACTGGCTGGTTTTTTATAGAACCACTGAACCGGCCGGTTCCATTCAAACCGGAGCGGCTCGAAAGGCTGGTGTGCGGCAGCGTGCTCTGGCCTCTGGCTGCTGACTGGTGGCGTGCGTGCACGGTGCACCTGCGCGGCTGCGCCTGCCGCGGGAGAGGGTGGACCATGCAGGGCCCACCTATCTACTGTTGCCGCTGCTCCTGGTGATTTGCGATTGGATTGGAGATTTGGACTGGACACTTGGGCCCTGTTTGGTTCCCCTTGCTAAATTTTAGCTAGCTAAAATTATTTCTCGTAAATTTTAGCTAGCTAAAGACCATGCGTACTGGACTTTGGTGGCGCTGCAGCTGACGTCAACGCTTTCTTTTAATTTCAAAATTTTAATAACTTTTTAATATGAGCTTTGAACTAGACAAATAATATATTCATCTTAATTATTTCTCGTAATAGTGCAATCTATTTCAGCATCTAAAGATTGTTTTTTATCACGATGAATATTTAAATTAGTATCAACATCTAAGATTGTTTTTATAACGATGAATATTTAAATTACTATTCAAGTTCTTTTTTTACCAATTTGTAAGTGCTCCGTATGTTCTTTTTTCATGTTTAATTTTTACAGATATTGTAAAACAACTCTAGAATTGGTTATATAATTGTGTGTTTTACCATTTTATGTGTGCATTGATTAAATATATGTTGCTAATTATTCATTGTATATCATTAAATTGCACCGGTTCAAAGTATTTGTGAGCAGTTCAATTCATCCGGTTCAAAATAATTGAACCAGCGGTTCAACCGGTTCTTAACGGTTGGACCAGTGAACCAGCGAACCGAAGGTCTCACCGGTTCGATGTCCGGTCCGGTCCTAATAACTATGGGTTAGACCCAAACATAGGGATACATTGCCATTATTTGTAGCACGTATTAAGGATAGTCAACTCATTAAGTGGTGTGATGATCAGGTTAACTAATACATGAAAAAACCACTGGAAAATATATATATATATATATATTGCTGTGATTCCATTTCTAATGCATCATCTTGTGACATTTAATGAGAAAACAGTTGCCTCTATCATTCTGAATTACAAGAAATGATCACGAATACTTTGCAAGTCTTTGGATGCTTCTTTTTTTAAAAAAATAAAAAATAAAAAAGTAGTCCTTGGATGCTTTTGGAAGTACAGGACATGATCACAAACAGCATCCTCACAGATTATTATCTAACTTTCTAACACCGTAATGTAGCATAACTGAGCAGCTAATACCACATAGGCTGGAAGCCTGGAACAGGGGGCCAATCAGTTGAAACAACCCGAAATTTCTGCTCGGCTCTGCTCCAATTTTCGGCAGGAAACCCAGCCCACCCAATTTTTGGGCTGAACCCCAAATTCAATGCTCAGAACTAAGCTCCATACCAATTCCCATCGGGTATAGTAACATATTTTTCCCATTAAGGACGCTAGCGCTTTTAGGCCTTGTTTAGTTCCCAGAAAATTTTGCAAAATTTTTCAGATTCCCCGTCACATCGAATCTTTAGAGGTATTAAATATAGACGAAAATAAAAACTAATTATACAGTTTGGTCGAAATTGAACAGACGAATCTTTTGAGCGTAGTTAGGCCATAATTGGACAATATTTGTCAAATACAAACGAAAATGGTACTATTCATGTTTTGCCAAAAATTTTGGAACTAAACAAGGTTACTAAGATCGGGATCGATTTCGCGGAGAAGCAAGCAAGCGACGAAGAAGAGAGCGAGGTGCTCACCGGAGTGGGTGGAGAGTGAGGAGGAGCGCTTGGTGAGTATGACTCGGAGCTCTCCGGCTGCGCCCCGGAAGAGGCAAACCAGAACGGCGGCCCTCCGTGGCCGGAACAGCTCGCCGGCGCCAGGAGCAGGGGCAGGGGCCACCGCGGCTGAGAGTTCGTACGGGGAGGGGGCCGGGCGGTGGAGCCTCAGACGGCGGACGAGCGCCTCCATGTCCGCGCCGGGGCCCACCTCCTCTTCCATGGCGGCGGAAACCGGGATCGAAGAAGCTGGTCCCCGGTGAGACAGGCGGTCGCCGGAGGATTTGCCGGTTTGGTTTGGCTGACCCTGAAAACCAAAAAAGTTGTCGCATCGAATCTTGTGGTACATGTATAAAACATTAAGGCCCTGTTTGGTTCTACTAGCTAAATTTTAGCTAGCTTAGCTACTCTTAGGTGACTAATGGAACTAAACTATTTTAGTCCCTTTTAGTCAATGTGTTTAGAACTTTAGCTACTAAAGTGACTAAAGTTTAGCTAGCTAAAATTTAGTTGGTGGAACCAAACAAGGCCTAAATATAGACAAAAATAAAAACTAATTACACAGTTTAGCTGTAAATCACAAGAACTTTTGATCCTAGTTAGTCCATAATTGGATAATATTTGTCACAAACAAACAAAAGTGCTACAGTATCGAAAACTTTTCACTTTTAAGAACTAAACAAGGCCCAAGACTGACATCATCCCCATGAAGACCCAAGGGTCCGAAACACGCCAGCACAACCCCGTTGACTCTGCTCGCTGCACGGCTGAAAACAACAGCAACTGCTCGTTCGCTTAAAGAGTCATGGTAAAAAATTGTTTGAATGTAGTCGGATTCGCATTAATCTATATATTGAAGTGGGTTGGAGTAAAACTTGAACTAAATTCCACCCAAATCCACTTCAAACATGTGGATTGATGAGAATCCGACAACATCCAAACAAAGTCTCACCAATGATTTCAGATCGTCCGATTAATCGCGATTAATCGCGATTAATCGTCCAGGTCGCTCCTAGGATTCGATTAGGAGGTCCGACTCGATTAGTTCGACCAGAAAGCTGGTCGTCCGATTAATCGTCGATTAATCGTGATTAATCGGACGACCAGGTAAGAGGGACGACCAGGTTTCTGTCTGTTGGGCCTTTTCTAACTGGGACTGGGCTAATGGGCTTTAAGTTTTTGGCCTGTTAGGGTTTAGGGTTTAGATAGAATAGAGAGGCTGCAGGGGATACCCCTGGAAGCAGCCGCAATTTTCTTCCAGGCTGGTCACCTCACGACTCCTCTCCTTGCAACTCCACTTCTCTGGTCTTCCCTCTTCCACTGCTGGTCTTCACCATGAGCTCCGACGACGGTAAGCTTTTCCCCTCTCCATCTTCTTCCCTCCTCCCCTCATCTCTCACTCTAGATGCTTGCTGTCATTGTGATGTCCCTCTCCTGGTGGTTTTCGGTGCTCTCCTCCCCCCATCTTTTCCTAGTGCTTGTGATGTCCCTCTGCTTCTGTAATCTGTAGATGTGGATCGACGATGTGCAAACGTGGAAGTGATAATGCCTGTGCCTGACCTTGAAGAAGTTCAACCACAACCAGAATCTGTTGGGTCAGGTGCTGCTACTGCTGCCTCAGCCTCATCTGCTATAGATATCCCCTCCCTAATTGAGAGAGCCATAGCAAAACTACCTCCAGACCTTGCTGCTCAAGCTGTTGACAAAAAGAGGAAGGCAAGAAGTCAAGATCCAGGATGGCAGTATGGGTGGTGGCCAGATCCTTCCAAGAAAGATTTTGTGCAATGCATTTTTTGCAAGAAGGTAGTCCCTTCTGGAATAAGTAGGTTTAAGCAACACCTTGCTAGGGGGTTTGGAGATGCTATTGGTTGTCCTCAGAGTCCAGAAGTAGTTAAGAGGGAGATGGTTGCTTACATAAAAAAAATTCAAGGACTGTGGTTGTGGCAGCAGCGGATGAAGATGGTGAAGTTGAAGAGGAAGATGTTCCTGCTGCAGAGGAAGACGTTGCTGCTGCAGCTGTACCAGTACCAAGTTCTGGAACAAAAGGTAAACAAGCCAAGAAGAAGATTGCTCAAGCTCCCATCACTACTTTCACTGTTACTGCTGCAGCAAAACCTGCAACTCAAAAACAGTCCAAGCCAGTGAGTTCCATGCTTTGCAAGTCACCAGAGGAGGTAGTTTCAGAGAGGTACAAATCCAAGCTAACTCAACCTACACTTGAGCACTGCACAAAGAGAAGTAAGGAGGCCAAACAAATTGTTGATGATCATGTTGCAGACTTCTTTTATGAGAATCGCCTTCCATTGAATGTGATTAATTCAAGAAGCTGGGAAGTCTTGCTAGAGTCAATTGGACAATACGGTCCAGGTTACCGCTCACCATCATATCATGAGATTAGGAATCCGCTGCTAGAAAAAGCTGTGAATAGAACATCGGAGTTGAGGAAGAAGCATGAGCAGGCTTGGAAGGAATATGGCTACAGCATAATGTCTGATGGGTGGACTGACACAAGCCATCGCCATCTGATAAATTTCCTTGCTAACAGTCCAGCAGGGACTTTCTTTCTAGGGTCTGTTGATGCTTCAAGTGAGATAGCAAATGCACCTATGTTGGCTGACTTGTTAGAGAAGCAAATAGATAAGGTTGGGAAAGAACATGTGGTGCAACTTGTCACTGACAATGGAGCCAATTTTAAGCTAGCAGGGAGGCTTTTAATGGAGAGGATCCCTCATCTATTTTGGACACCATGTGCAGCCCATTGCTTGGATTTGTTGCTGGAGGATATTGGGAAGATCAAGGAATTCATCACTTGCATAAACATGGCAAAGAAGGTGACCAGATTCGTGTACAAGCATGGGAGGGTTCTAGACCTAATGCGAGATAAAATTGGAGGAGATCTTGTGAGGCCAGGTGTAACTCGCTTTGCCACTTCATTCCTCACATTGGCAAGCATGCATAGGCATAAGAATGCATTGAGGAGTTTAGTGGTTTGTGATGAATGGCATAACCTCAGCTTTTCAGCTACTCAAGAAGGCCGGCGCGTTGAGAACATTATCCTTTCAGCGCCATTTTGGAGCAAAGTGGAATTATGCCTAAAAGCTTCACAACCACTTCTTATTGCTCTGAGGATAGCTAATGGAGATGAGACACCAGCAGCTCCTGAGATTATGGCAGCCATGGAAGTGGCGAAGGCCACAATTAAGGAATCTTTGAAAGGAAAACCAACTCTACTCAACGAAGTACTAAAATACTATGACAATCGATGGGAAAACCAAATGGAGCAGGACCTGTATGGAGCAGCCCTATACTTGAATCCAAACAAGTTTTTTGCCATAAAAGAAAAAGATAGGAGACAAGCCCACAGGCTGAGGATCATGTTTAATAAAGTTTTGTGGAAGATGGTGAGTGAAGAGGAGGAACAGAACAAGATAAGCATGCAGGAAGATGACTATGAGAGGGCTGAAGGTGAATCCTTCTCAATGCCAATGGCAATAAGAGACAGGGAGAGAAAAAATCCTAGTAAGTAATCCTTCTTGATCCTTATGTACTACTATTTGTGAAAGCAATCAACAATGAACTAATGATATGGTATGGAAATTGTAGTTCTCTGGTGGAGAGCATATAGTGGCCTAACATATGAGCTCCAATGCTTGGCAAAAAGGATTGTTAGCCTTTGTTGTAGTGCATCTGGATGCGAACGTAATTGGAGTGAATTTTCAGCTGTAAGTGCTACTGTTCTTGCAAGTAATTAGGTGCTACTGTACTGTTGTTGCAAGCAATATTGGTATGTGAATATACATTGTCTTTTGTGTAGGTCCATACAAAAAAAAGAAACAGGTTAGAGCATCAAAGGCTAAATAAGCTGGTTTATGTGAGCTACAACCGAAAGATGGAAAATAGATTTAGGAAAATTAGAGAGCTAGGTTCTAAAGGAAAGAGAAGCAACCCACTTTTGCTTGAAGAATTCCAATGGGAAAATGAATGGGTCAATGACAATTGTGAAGTTGCTCAAGAAGGTGGTGGCAGTGGCAATGATATCACTTGGGCTCAAGTGGATGAAGCTGTTGGTGCAACTCAGAGTCTACAGGGACGTGGCCTGCCTAGGGCTGCTGCTGCTCGTGCTGTGGGTCAGACGACTCAGACTTATGTTAGGCACAGGAAGCGTGCAAGGAATACAGTGACCCAAGATATTGAAGAAGATGACGATGAACTCCAAGAAGATAATGCAGAATTAGATTCAGCAACAGTAGTGGAGGAGGATGAAGGTTCTGCACCTGGAGGTGGAGGTGGAGATGAAGATGGACATGGAGGCTTCGATTTGGTTAATGATTTGCTTGATTAGATGGAAAAGTTGCCTAGTTTTGCTGAACCATTTAAATTCAAAGTTTGTGACTTTGTGTTGAACACTTTATTCTGTACCGAACTAGTTTGGACCTTTGGTTATGTTTTATGGTGGTTGTGTGGCTACTGCTATGGTGTATGGTCTTCTAAATGTTAACTATTGGCTACTGCAGCAATGCTGCTGTTCAGGTATGTCAAGATCAAGAATGTTGACTGCTGACCTATTACTTCTAATTATGGTTTTCTGTGGTGTTCCAGGCTTCCAGCAGCAAGCCAGCAAGGAAATGGAGTTTGGGACAGCAACATGGACCTCTGGACAGTGCAGAAAAGAGAAGAAACCAACTCCCACAAGTAATTCACTATCTAACACTAATGTAGTCTTGATGCTGGCTTGATTGTGTATATTATATAGTATATATAGAGGTATATATATAGGCATATATGCCCTGAAATAGCTGGACGACCAGGTGGACGACCAGGGCGATTAATCGACCTGGTCGACGATTAATCTCGATTAATCGCCTGGTCGGTCCTAGAGCGACCAGCTTCGACCAGTCGACCTGAAATCATTGAGTCTCACTAATTTATTGTAAAAATGACAGACGGATTGCGTGTAACTGTCGCTAGGAACAGCCGCAGCCACGGCCATGGAGAATTGAAAGGCACATGGTTCGGTTGTAGTGACTAGTGAGTAAAAAAAAAAAAGACACCGTCAGAGCCGAAGGCAGCCAATAGCACCTGGTATTCAGGTAAATCAAAGTTGGGCCTTGTTTAGTTCACTCTAAAAACCAAAAAAGTTTTCAAGATTCACTGTCGCATCGAATCTTTCGACACATACATTAAGTATTAAATATAGACAAAAATAAAAACTAATTGTATAGTTTAACTGTAAATCGTGAGACGAATCTTTTGATCCTACGTTAGTCCATGATTGGAAAATATTTATCATAAACAAACGAAAGTGCTATAGTAACGAAATCCAAAATCTTTTCGCATCTAAACAAGACCTTAGTCAGAAACTTCTGGTCCTTGTACAACAATGGATTCAGTAGAACAATCTGATGTATACATACGAATATATGATCCAATTGCATCCGTCCGAGCAAGTGCTCGACCTCATCAACAGCGTCAACATGGACGATTTGTGGTATATATATGAACATTGTTCTAAACATAAATGCCACTATGTGTTAAGTAAAAGATTGCGGAAAGAATCTAAATTAATATCACATCAAGTGATCTGGACACCTCTTTGACTCTATAAACTCTGTTGGTGCAACATCCTGTACTCCAAATAGCACATATATAGTTGAGATAACAGCGTACTAGGCACTAGTGTTTAGCAGGTCCTGCTAGCATTGAAGAGCAGTCCTTTGTGAACTTTGGTAATTTGAAATGTGCACTTCGCTCTGTAAAGTCCGGCGGTCGCTGGTATACAACTGAAGCAGCATGGATCAAGATGCGGGCTGTCAGACCCCAGATTAAGTACTTCTGGATTCCTTTCTCGTAAGTGAAGTAATGGACTGTGAATGCCTGGCCCATCTTTTCTCGCTCCTCAGATGTCCTGTTCTCATCCTGTGCCATTCATAGCAAATTGGCCATGGGATAAATTACATATTACCCGAAACTACACGACAGATCTTAGCATGGTACGAGCACAAAGTTACTAACCTTGAGGAACATCTCCAGGGGTACATCAAATATTTCGTCTACCTCAGCAATATTAAGAGCAGGTTTAAATGCTTGTCTGTCTAATAGTATGCCAACAACAGGAACAACTACCAGCAGGTGCTGCCAAGGACATGAGAATTTTTTTAGTGACGAATCCGGAGATTATATTACTATAGAACAAAAGTTTATCACTTCAAATAATGTGATAGTACACTTTACTAAAATGCTGGGGAAAAATTACTCTCCCTCCCTATCTATACTGCAGCCAAATCCTAAATCTATAATGCAATCAAATCCTAAACAAGACCACCGGAACTAAGAAAATGATCATAGCATCACTGCTTAAAAGGCAATGACAAAGTGCACCATCTGAATAAGCTTAATAGTTCCAATGTCACAATGGAAGCACAGTTTTGGTCCAAACCATACTACAAAATCAATTGTCCACATTTTAGATAAGTAAATCACTTGATATGCAAGTCATTCAATTGAACTCACGATGGTTATCCAAGATACTGGAAGGATAGTAATACAAATTTCTGCTGGATGCAGAATGATTGCTATCCTGAAGTTATAAGAAAAAGGAATGATTATTGAATGTGGCCTGGAAAGAAAGAACAACCTATGTATGATCCTCAAGACATTTATAAGCAAATCCAGAGTAAAATTGTTTTGGCTGCACATGCATTTGCTTACAAAGTCTGAAAAGCAAAAGGATGAGAGTTTTGAACTCTTCCACTGACGCATCATGACTCAGTGAGCAGCCAATTTGAGAGAATTTTCTGTTGGGAAAAGGCATGCACCTTGGACAAAAAGTGTTCAAGAGAGGCAACCACTGTAACCAGAGCTGGATCAAGCCCAATCTCCTCCTTTGACTCCCTTAATGCTGTTGCTGCATCATCAGCATCACCCTCCTCGACCTTTCCTCCCGGCAATGAAACTTCACCTGAAAATCCCAGATGGAGCGAACTGAGTTATAAACCAATGCACAAAAGTTGTCCCGCAAACTTAATCAAGTATTGACCTATATTCTACATGTTTTCATAGAATGCTAAGCTCAAATGTAGGGGCTGATTTGAGTTGAGCAAGATCTTTAGGACAACCAGACATACATGACAAAGTTCTCTATAGCAACAGATCAGTGACTAAGCTCCCGTTGTTCCTTTGTTGGCTTTTGGTGACACTTCTTTTTCTTTTATTTCATTTCTATTTCTGTTTTGTCCTTCCTTCTTCTACTAAAACTATCATAAGACATTATGTTTCCTCTACTAAAACAGAAAGGCAGGGCACCTGCCATTTGCCTTTAAAAAGAAAGATAAGACAAATTCACTCATGTCTGAGATGAAGGTAGTAGCTTGTGCTCCATTTTGTATTCTTGATCATCCAATTGTAAAAGATATTGTATTGGAAGCAAATTTGAGCACAGAAGAAAGATAGTTTGGCCCATTCAGCCTATCACATGCCTCTGTCAATGAACAAGCTTCTCACCAGGGAAAACTTGGCCAAGAGAAGAGATGTCTCAGACCTGGATGCCTATTTTGCAGTGAGTCTGGGAGCATCCATCACCTATTATTTGGGTGTGTTGTGGCATGGAGAGCCTGGGATTCACTAGCTGAACTGACTAGCATTCAGAGTGTAGTAGGCTTTGAATCTATGGCCAAACTTTAGTTGATAGTAAAAACCATGCAGTTTTTAATATGTTCAGCTCAGCTATAATGTGGGGATTGTGGGAACTGAGAATAACATGTGTTTTCAGACTGGAATGTGGAGGAATATGTCGCAGCTGTGGCGAAAGCTAATACAAATGCTCAAGAAGTGGTCTCTGGTCTGCAGATGAGTTGCCTGGACAAGCTTACGTCATGCGTGTCCAGTTTGCAGGTGATAGGCTCAAGACCAGAGAGGATCAAGCTGGGGAACAGTACCTTTTTATCATGGAAACTTGACACTGGGAAATATGATAAGAGCTGGAGGGACCAGGACAAGCTGAAGATGGCCAAGGAGCATTGAATGCTAAAGATCACAGGGAGGAGATGCCTGTTGAGATCAAACCTGACCTGAAGGATGACATTGTGAGCTTGAAGCTGCACACCTGAAGTTTAGAGTACTCCAATTGCCCATGTTTCGATAGTTCATTTTCAACATTCTGAGATGTTTATGTAATCTGAACCTAGTACAAGCTTTGATTTTGGATTCCATGTGTGTGCTACATCAAAATTGGGTGTCCCCGAAATTGGAAGCCAGGGGAGCTCTGAGAGCAATGTCACTCCCTCCGTTCTAAATTATAAGATATTTTGACTTTTTCTAGATACAACTGTTTTCACTATACATCTAGACATAGTGTATACCTAAGTACGTAGCAAAAATCATGAATCGAGAAAAGCCAAAACGTTATAATTTGGAAAGGATTGAGTATTAAACCAAAACCTATTTGTCCTGTTACTTAATGCATGTGGACAGGTGTTGTTGTGCCCTGCAACTCTAAAAAGAAGTTCACATGTACTCCTACAACATTTGCCCAATTCTTTAGCTTATTTTCTTTAGCCGAAATTCACAATAAAAACTAATCAACTGCCAACTGCTCACCGGAGTGGGTGGAGAGGGAGGACGAGCGTTTGGTGAGGATGACGCGGAGCTCGCCGCCGTCGCCCCGGAAGAGGCAGACGAGCACGGCGGCCCTCCGCGGCCGGAACAGCTGGCCGTCGCCGGCGGTGGCGGGGACGGGGGCCGCGTCTGGCTCGGGGTCGTAGGGGGAAGGGGGCGGCCGGTGGAGCCTCAGGCGTCGGACGAGCGCGTCCATTTCAGCGCCGGAGCTGCAGTCCTCCCTTGCCATGGCCGAGATCGGAGGGAGTTGGTGGAAGTGGCGGAGGGGGTTTGGTCTGCACAATGGCGGTCACCACCTTCTCGTTGGACTACGGTGCCCGTCGACCGCGGAATTTAACAGAAATTCTAAGTACTCCGTGTGAGTATAATTTAAATTTAAATACTAAATTCGGAAAAAAAATCCATGTTCCAAAACATGACTTTGATGGCTATATTTGCGGCTTGTTTAGTTGCAATTTTTTTTTGCAAAATAAATATTGTAGCGCTTTCATTTGTATTTGACAAATATTATCCAATCACTAGTTCTTATTTTTGTCTATACTAGCATATGCCCGTGCGTTGCTACAGAAGTAAAATTTCAATGCAACAATAATATAAAAACTCTGTGCCATCAAAATATATAGACAAACATACTATTCTTATCCACTTGCAAATAAAAAAGCTCAATTTCTAAGAAAAATCATCAATTCGTCATATGTATTCATCAATATGTACTTTTTTAAAAAATTTTCTTGGCATGCAAATTTAACATCAATTCATCGAAACTATTTTCTTTTAAATTGGAATGGCAACATCTCATCGTTCGATGGGCATAAGGCTATATGAAGTAGAAAAAATCTCTTTCAAGCATGTTCTAACACAATTTCTGTATCTATAGTATTTTTTGGAACCCTGTATAATAAGTCTGGTACCATTATAAAGTCTATTTGTAAGATCAATGTTTCCAAGCATTATGACCAGCACATATGACGGTACACCATCTCATTCTCATGGAAACGACTTATCATCTTTGTATATTAATCATATCAACACATTCGTTCTGCTCTGATAATGTAGCTTGAGCTAGAAAAAAATACCCCTCTTATTTTCATTTCTTGTTTTCTTTTCTAATTTATTCTCTTCTCTCTCCATTTTTTCATTATCTCCCCATTGTATCCTCTAACACAACCTCTGTCCCATTAAAAGTGTCATTTTTGACTTTTTTTCTTCTTATTTGACCATTCATCTTATTCAAAATTTGTTATAAATATTATTTATTTTGTTATTACTTGTTTAGTCAATAAAAATACTTTAACCATGTTTTATTTATTTTACTATTTGCATAAAAAATTGAATAAGACGAACGGTCAAACAATAAAATCTAAAAGTGAAAAACGACACTTTTAATGGCACAGAGGGAATAGATATTAATAAAAACTAATAATAACTCAAACGTCCCAACATGTTAGAGGTATTTTCCTAATACCAGTTTTAAAAATAAAAGAAATTATGAGAGTTTTATATACATTAAATAAGCTGGCATGATATAAGAATGAAGAGAGAGTGATGAGGACATGCCAACTCATCATGTTCCAAGTTGATAGGTTACCGATATAATCGGTACAAGGGTGGCCCGATCTTCACGACAGTAGATCAAAAGAATAAGGATAACTTGCTGCGAACAGCGGATAACTAGCTTTATACCTGACAAAGGTTGGATGCGACCAAGCGACTGGGAGAGAGGCACCGAAACCGCGAAGACTTCGACTCGATCTCCGAATGAACGGCCGCAGAACCATAATCCAGAACTAATCCACACAATACGGCGCAGCCGAACGGAAGCCATAGAGCACGAAGTAGGGAAACCCAGAGGATTCACTTCACAAGTCCATGAAGAACAAGGAAGAACAAAGGTTGAGTAAGACACATAGTAGCGCGGCTGCAATATTATGTAGTTTATCAAAATGATCAAAGGTTCCTAATAGCTTAGAGGTAGGGGATATTTATACTAGCAACAACCCTGCTACATGGGGATGAAAACGAAATGGAATTTCTAAAGGAAGGCAATGTGAAAGGTCCCCTCGGAATGAAGTCCCGAAGTGGTTTCGCGTGACTAGTGGCCTCCAGATCAGTTTCTAATAAACTAACTATAACTCTTTATTGAAAAGTCCAAATGACGAACTATTTCTTGGGTGTGAAACTAGAATCCAAGAGCTTTCCAGAAATGTATTCCATGCACCACGAAACGTTGTAGATTGGTATAGTTTTGCACGGCAAGTTGTACCAACATTATGTCACGACAGACTGTTGACCTTTTGAGCAGTCTTGACTAATCCAAGCATAACTCTTGATTGCGACGTCCAAATAAGATGAGACTTGAGGCATTGGAAAGCAGACTTTATGAGCTTTCAAAAATGTCCTCATAGGCCTTCATATCATTTGGAAATCGAAAGTTATGAAGATTGCTTGCACTGGTCCATTTCTGCACTGTACTCGTCCGTTTTTGCTGTTAGCTAGATGGCGTGTTGGTTCAGCTTCTATGTAAAACTATCTTCTCTCCTTTGGTACAGAAGTAGCTCCTTCTTGTGTAAACCTTATCAAGGTATAAGTAGAAGATTTTAGGTAGTATAACATCCTTAAATATTTCAATCTCAAGTTTAGTTTGGAACAAATTCACCTGCTCTTGTTTTGCATGGTGAATGCTCATTATGTTCCATCATATGATGAGTTGGCATGTCCTCATCATCCTCCCCCTCTTGAAAAGGAGTCGTCCTCGACTCTAACTCTTCTGATCCAAAGAGTTGTGCTAGGCCATCGGTTTGTAATATTGTGATAACATCGCAATCTCCTTGTTCCATGATAGCAAGGTGTTTGAATCTATAATCATATAAACCAAGTAGTAGCCTTGTATGTGGAAACCTAAATGATTTGGAATTAAGTTTAGCTTTCACCTTGAGTAGATGCTGCTTGAATGTTGATTGCCCTGGTATGGTCTCACCAGAGAGATGATAAAAATTTTAGAGGATGAAATGAGTTTCATGAGTATGAAACTTATTTACACTGTTTTGAACATCTCAGAGTCTTGGAAACAGAAACATAAAACTTCCACTATGATTGCTCTAATAAAATGCCTGATAAAAATGCATAAGGGTCTGAAACTCTAAACTCATTTTGAGGCGATTCTCCTATTCTATTTTTTCGAGGGAAATTCTTCTATTCTAATAATAAGAAAGAAGAAAAAAATAGAGCTTCAGCTATTTGGACCAACGCAACTTGGGCCGGCTCTACGACAGGCAGCAAATGGCCTAAACATGTTTAAAAAAAGTCCTAAACATTGAGCCCACAGCTTTGAAAAACCCTAGCCCAGCCCATGACTTACTAAAACCCTAACCCCCAAGAAGGAACCACCAGCGGAGGCAGCGGCCTCATTCTTTACCTGCCTGGCGGCGACTCTGTACCGAGTTGCTGACGGCGAGCTGCGCGGACGACGAGCAGGCAGCCCGCGTTGTGTCATGGGAGTACTAGGCGAGTCTATTAGGAGGTTAGAGCGCTCGCCGCTATGGCACCGCGCGAAGGGAAGGGCGCCGAGTGGCGCCGCCGCGCGGCAACTGGAAGAAGGGGAAGGGCGCCGGCGGGAAGACCGACCTGCGCCCCGACCAAAATCAGTTCATAGGGCAGCGCAAGGAGGACGCAGCCGCTGAGCAGGGGGATGGCGACGGAGAGCGGCAGCAGTCGGCAGCACCGGTCTCTGCTGCCCTCCTCGATGTAGCTCCTGACGAAGCTGACTTCCCGAGAGGTAAGCGTCGAGCTGCGCAGTCCCGCAATACCCCCTTCTCCCTACCTACTCCCTGTCAATTTTGTTTTGCACTGATGTGGTGTTGTGCGTTTGGGGTGGGTGGTGCGCAGGGGGACGCAGCCTCCTGAGCAAGGATGAGATGGCAGAGGCTCGCGCGGAGGCGGAGCAGGATTTCAAGAGGGAGGGGAAGAAGGGTAAGGGGAAAAGGAAGAGGAGGGGCAGTGAGTCGTCCAGTTTTGGCCCGAATGACGACTTGGGGACACTCTTCGGTGACGCCACCACTGGGAAGCTCCCACGCTATGCTAATCGCATCACAGTAAAGGTGACCTCCTAAATTTAGTTACTGTTTAGCAATGGGTAGACCTTCCAATTGAACTGCATCATAGTTCCTTAACCTTGAAATCCGCACATTTAGGGTCTCTTAACTGCTCAGCGTAAGTGAAGAGTATTGTTTTATCTAGCAATTAGAAATGAGAAAATGCTATTGAGACCTAAGTGTGATCCCCTGTTGTGCACTTCTCTCTAAACAGTCAGCCTTTTAAAGAGATTGGTTGCCAGGTTGTATAACCTTACATGATAGAATTAAATCATGTCCATCGTAATGCTGCAATGAGTGATTCTTGTCGGTCACTCTAAGCTCCAACCATCCTCGTATGCAGCCCTTCAACAAGTGCCGGAGTGTGATTTCATGCATCAAGTATGAACAGTAGATTAGTTTTTATGAAGTTTTATAAAATCTTGGAAGGACCATTGAGTTGTGATATGCATTCATATTCTGGTAGCATGAATTGGGTTCATTAGAGTCAGAGGCAAGCTTTAACTGAAAAAATAACAAGAATCTAGATCTCATATTCTTAAGATCATTTATGTGTTGTCCCAATTGGCACACTTGTCCGCATTATATGATTTTCATATGTTTTTGTCTTAGCTACTATCCAAATTATTCAAGCATTTTAAATTTGGAGAGTAACTTGACGAAGGTGCACACACCATTTTGTTAGAAGTTAGAACCATGGTTATCGAGGTGGTAAGACAAGGCATGGTGACTGAATACTGCCTTACGCGTAAGCAGCTAAGGTATGAGGTGAGCCGAGGTGGTGCCTTACCACTCGAAGTAAAATGCAAAATAGCAGGGTAGAGCCTCGGAGGATGGAGAAAAAGAAAAATAAGGAAAAAAGTAAGGAGGAGGAGTAAAATGTGTGCTAGACCAGCCCATGTGCCCCTCCCCTCCTGGTGTGAACCTGTATATGAAGTCTCCAATTCCCTCTCTCCCAATCTTCAGCGCCGCAATTGCACCTCTGCCCCTCTCACTCACTTTCCTCTCTCCAACTTTCTGTTGCTTGCCCTCCTTTACCAAACCACTCTGCGCCCCTCAGATCGAGTGCTGCTAACAATCCCCTTCCAAATCAAGGGATTGACAGGTGTGAGACAGTGAAATCAAGATAGCTGCAGCAGAGCCAAGCAGGGCTAGAAGCAAAATCGAATGGGCCAGCAGCAGAATTGAGGGGGATACGGTGGAATCGATGGGGTGAACGCATACGAGCAAGGCGAAGGGCCTCTGTGGCGATCCTAGACCGGTCTGACGCTTAAGCAACACTTGAATAATTTCTTAATAACCACGATTATGACTAATTGTATATTTCTGTTCTCTTCCAAAAAAACACGTGCGGCTCTACCTCTCTTCCTTGTTACAGGCTATACTCCCTGCCATTCCAATTATTCAATGGCTTTAGGACATATAATTTGTAGTAGCTCTGTGGGAATGGCTATTGCCTAAGTAGTTTTTCCTTCTATTAAGTGTCATTCGGGACCTTGAGATTATGCAAGTCCTCGAGACTTTTATATAGACTGACCTGAGACTGAGTTATGAATGATCTGCTGATACTGATTCAGTTACTTGGGTGTGATATGAAGAAAGTTATCTTACTAATATTAGTTTTTTGGTTCCTTTAAACACTCATTATAGATTCAAATATGAGCATAAGTCAAAGGTGAACTTGAGTTGCATTTGTGGCTCCGCTGATATTCCAGATGTGATGCCTTTTTGGGCCGGAGAAAGTAGTTATTTTCTTCTCATTTTGGGACCTTTAATGGTTGAAGTCTAGAAATTATTTCTATTAAGGATCCATAATCTGCATCATCATGTTCCATTCTTTTTTGTTGACAGGACAAGCATATGGCTACCCTCGTTAAAGATAGGTTTGGATCTACAGAGCTTTAAAGATAGGTTTGGATCTACAGAGCAGTTGAAGGTAGCTGTTATGTCCATCAACAAAGTTAAAGTAAAATTTGCCTTGATGTTCATTCACAGCAAAAGCAATCCAGGTTCTCTCAGGGCCTGTTCCCAGCGGACGCTCCCATCCGGCCGAGCAGCTGCATATGCAGGTAAGCACTGGGTGATTGGATCTGCTCTCTCTTGCTCAGCTGTTGTATTAGCTTGCATCCTCAGTACTGCTAGTCTGCAAATATTTCCTCTTGCCTGAATGCCTTTTATATTGGTACTACTACTAAATGTTATGATAATATTGTCTAATTGCCTGAATCCCTGAATCACCATGTCTTTTTCATTATTATTCTGATATAGGTAAATGCCTGTGCGTTGCTATGGGAATCTTAAAATTTTCAATTCAATTCAACACAATAAAAGTAAGAAAAAATAGTAGATTAAGAACTCAAATTTTTAACACGGTCAGAGTACAAAAAAGTAGTAGGTCAAAATGAAGACAAATGAATTTTAACTTGGCTTAGCAACATAATGTTTCGAGCCAGATTCAAATAAATAAGCGTCAGATTTAATAACAATATCAAAATAAGTGCATGATAGATAGATAAGGCTTTCACAACTATCTCTTTTATTGTCTTATGCCCGTGATGCGGCTAAGATATTCTCGTACGGATAGAGAAATCATGCACTGCCATGAATTCCCATCATACGTCAATAGGTTGATCACAATTTCCTTCCGCAGTCTTTGGCCATCCTGTGCACAAGACAAACATACATAACAAGTTGGATATATATATATATATATATATATAGAGAGAGAGAGAGAGAGAGAGATGACCACAAACATAAAAGTATTGTGCTCACCGTAGAGATTGGCATGATTTTTTCATTGTTCCATGCAGACATGTATTGCAGAAGGATGAAGGCATTTAAATCCCTATAGCATAATAAATGTTCAACTTAATGGTCCATTTCTCTATATATAGCATAATAAAAGGTGGTTCAAATGAAGTTACCTATCTTCTATGACTGGAATGCCACTTGGGAGTATATGTTTCCACGCAAAGACATCCACACCCATTGCACGTCTATAACTTTTGGAAACATTGATAATTCTATGCACATAGCGCTTGTATGGCATATCTTTACACCAATCAGGAATAGGAGTAGGATCAAGCACAGTGAGAGTTTTTTCCTCACGGTCGAACACAAAAAGGTTAAGGCCTCCTCTTTTCCATGGCATAAGAAGCTGCACAATGATTGGAATTAGAATTTCAAAAAGGGGTTCACAATAATCATAGAGAAATATCCTTACAAATCTGCAACGTGAGGCATCATATTTCATATATGGCCAAGTTTCTAATGATTTAGCCAACTCTTGAACATTAAGCTTCTCTGATTGTGGCTTTAGCGCAGATTCGTACGTTGTCTACAGAAAACAAATATATTTAGAAACATGAGAAAGACGACTTACTATGGATATACTACTTAATTAAGAAAATGCACAAGAGTATACTTATATTATAATAAAAACAGTTTACTCACACTGAATCTCAGGTCCATGTAATGCTTTGAAACCATCACATTAGCACTTGTCAACCTTTTATTCTCATTGTACGCAAGTAGCCGCACACCCATGTTGAAACATTCCGTGGGCATCGGTTGATTCATCCTTAGTGATGCTTGGAGTTGACGAATGGTTAGGGAGATATTGTAAGGTTGGAAGCTTCGTACCCAACTGGTCCTATAAGAGAATAAGTTATGACCCATAATATGATCATTTGAATAATATATATTACTGCATGGACAAAATTACAAGAAACTTACTCCAATGTCTCAGCATCATCAATTATCATGAGATAGTCACACAACATGTCTATCAAATCTTCCTTGGTCGTTGGCATGTCAAATGTGGAAAGGCCGCACAATAAAAATGGGTCCATAGCTCCATCAGGAGAGCATGCTACAGAAGTTTGATGGTATTTTTTCCTCTTGCATGGACTATTAGGGCTCTGTAGTATTTCAACATCAGACAGTCTTCCAATTGCTTCATCGTCAACTTTGACTAACAGACAACCCTTTCTCTTGTTTGTAATACCCAATTTTAAGAACAAAACCAGATACGCATCATATGTGAGTCTTAGAAGCCAAATCTCACATATAGCTACAAATAAGGGGTAATATCAAAAGACAATGCATAAATATATAACGTACTTAGTATAAAAGAGATAACCTTTGATAGCAAACAACGGATAGACAACTCCAAACTTCGGGTATTAACTTCACTCTATACGATCCAACTGACTGGTTGATCACAAGCCCAAAACTTCTCCTGAGGTGTGGGGGAAATAGCAAGAGTGAGTCCATATCAAACTCCACAAGCATAGCAACTAGATTGTATAGATCCCACAATCTCATGATCAATGTGACATAAATAATGTAAAGCATTAAATAATAAACAATGAGCATATTTAACACATAGGAATCATCACCCTTAATGTAGTTGTCCCCAAGGCCGCTCCTGATAGTGAGCTCGACTAGTATACTAGTTTTAACACTCTGCAGAGGTCATACATCTTTACCCATGAGTCATGATTTACCCTTTCGCCCGAGGTGATCAGCCTCTTAACCCACTACCAAGGAAGGTCGGCAGGGATCACTATGAAGTCTTTCAAAGATTCGTCTAACAAGTTAGGGCCACTTGGTTTCATTAGTTAGTCCGTGTGATCCACCTGTAGGAATCCACGGTCTGCTATTCCCCAATTGCATCACATGGGTAACCGCTAACAAGCTAGAAAAGTTACTCATACTTAACTAAAGCCAGAGCCATTATAGCCCTCATGGTTGCACTGTTGTCCCGGGTGATCACGTACACATAAATCATCCAGTTGCTAAAAAGTCATTTTTATCGTTTATTACTTAACATTAATCTAGTCACAGGATCATGGTCATAGAAATAAAATCCAAATTACTATACTTGCCTTAATCCGAATGCTCTTGTTGATCCTGCTGGTCTTACTAGTTGTCCAAGGCTCTGATCTTGATCACCACGAATTGCTCACCCACTAAACTCGATCATCGATCACCAACACACAACAATCAGAGACAACATACACAAAGCAAACAAGGTTATAATTAGAACAGTACACCAATCATATAAAAACAATATGAAAAGTTTATAAAATAACTGTACGCATCGCTACGATCTCACAGACGTAAAGATCACGAAAATCGGAATTAAAACGTATAAGTTATGAATTTTCTAAGATTTTATATAGAAAAATAATTAATTAAATAGGGTTACGAAATTAAAAAGTTTCAAACTGAGTAAACAATATTACTAACATGTAGAGCTCTTGAAAACAAAACCAACACAATTTGAATGGGTCAAAACGGAGTCAAAACGAATATTTTATAAGCTATTTAATTCCAGTGGCAAACTTGTAAAGTCAGAAAACGTATTTTAGTTCAAACCGGTGCGGAATACGTTTTTAAAACTGAGAAAGCGTATTCCTGCGAGGCGCTTTGGACCGCGGGTTGGTTTCAATAAAACGTAGGGACTCTTTAAGAAAAATCCCCAGTGAAGGGTATTTTCTAATCAGGATCGTTGGATCTCAGTTGGACGGCTCAGATTAGATCGGGGAGTGGGGGACGGCTGGCTGGCCGGAACAGAGGGCACCGACGGCGGCGCCATGGCTGGGGCTCGCCAGAGCTTTGCTAGAAAATGTTTCCGGCCTCGGTTTTCGACGGGAGTAACGCAGGGAGATAGAAGGGAGGTCAACGAACTCACCTAGACGATTATTACGGGCAGAGGGAGCTCGGGGTGGTCCGACGTCAAGATGGGGCGGGCAGCGAGCTTCTGCAATAGTTCGGCAACAAAGATTGAGCAAACCGGAGCAAAGAACCAAGGGGAAAGAGGTCTGGGGACTTCGCAAGTTCGTTATGAAGCCCGACATCAAGCTTACGGGGGGCACAATCGTGGAGGAAGCATTGATCCGTGTTCATCTTCAATCTATGGAGTGGTGGCGGCGCTTGCAAGCTGGGCTAGGGAAAACCGACGCCACGGGGATGGGAAAAGGAGATCGGGGAAAGGCGCTTGAAGCTTTATAGGAGCATAGGCGTGGGGGACAAGCCGAATTATGAGAAGATTGTAGGGCGGATTCGGTGGATCAGCCGGGACACAGTCCAGGCCGCACCCGACTCGGGGTTGAAGAAGAGAAGGGCGACTGACGAGCGGACCCGAGGCGTCAGTGACTCTGGGCGCGGGGTCACTACTAGATTTTGACCCTATTGCCACATGGCACCCTTTGCAACACCACAAATTGTGTTGTAATAGAGGCGTGTTTTGCAACATTTATCCAAAAAAGTGGCAATAGAGGGAATGTGTTGCCACCACATTATGCATTGCAATATTTATGATTGTGGTTGCAAGAGGTGGGACCTATAGCAACCCTTCGAAAATTGTTGTTATAGGTTCACAATATTGCCATGATGACATTATGTTGCATTAGTATTGGTTGGTGTTGCAACTATGTGGCTCTCTTGCAACAATATATGTTAGTGTTGCTATTGCTTCAAACTGTTGCCACGACTATGTTGAGTTGCAATATTTCTCACGAACATTGCAATAGGTAGACCATGTATTGCAACTTAATTTCTAAGGCGATGCAATAGTATGTTGCTATTGCCACAGTTTTGTTTGGTTGTAATATTTTTTACAACCATTGTAATAGGTTACTGCTTATTACAACTAAATATCTAAAGTGATGCAATAATATGTTGCTATTGCAACGATTTTTCTTTGGTTGTAATATTTCTTACATTTGCCAATCCACATCAATGACCACGCATGCTGGACGCCTTGACCGACGTGGCGCACGATGGCGCATCTGTAAGCTAGGAGCGAATGGCTAGGTCACATGGATGGTCACACAGACGATCCTTTTGTCGGTTTATGTGTAGAAGATATATTGAGCTTCCAAAGCGGGATGGTTCCAACGCGCCCACACATTACTGCTTCAGGGGCGGGCGAAACTCCTGTGGAACCATTCGACATTCATAGCCTATCACAATCCTATTTGGATCTTGCAAGGCTATAATAGGAAACGAAAGTCATCCCGAAAGATGCTAGGAGCTTCTTCCCCACATATCCATCCTAAGGTGGAACCTAATTTATATATTTCTAACAAAATTAGTTTCAATTTTTCTATAATTGAATACTTTTATGATTTATAATTTATTTATTATCACCATGATTGTGCATGATTTAAGTTATTATTGATAATGTTATAATTGAAATTAAAATGAAAAAAAATACTCCAAGTGGGGTTCGAACCCAAGAGTATGAGTTAAAGCTTAAAACTAATCTAGCACTAGGTTACTGAAGTATGTTCGACTTCTAACAGGAACTGGGTTTTTATTGTGGCTTCCATGGCAACCACTAGTAGATATTAGTGCAGTCATTTTTTTGACAATATATTACTGCAGTCATTGGTTCATACAACCATAGCACACACATATTTCCATTGTAACCACCAGCAGATACTAGTGCATCCATTGTTTCATACAACCATAGCACACACACATATACCTACATACATTAGTTTATAGAACCACAACACACACATAGTTACATAATGGCTCATTCAATTGACAATCAGCCATTACAAATGATGACCACTATTTCAGACTTGCAATTCACACATAGTAACTTGAAATTGACGCTGATTCATCATGTCCTTGCTGTAGAGGGCAATATCACAGGAAAGTCACATGACAAACTAAAATTAGTAATCTAATAATAACTTCAAACACCATTAGGTCATAGGCATGTCACAGGCAACTCAGTTGCCAAACAGTACATTAGGTCTTTGAAACTAATAGATTAAAACGACAAAGTTATGATGATTCCCAGCAGTGCAGTATCTGCATCAACATGCACCAAGTCACAACAAGCCTTTCACTACCAACATTTATTTATTCTACACCAAAAGAGAAGTAGCACATCAACATGCACTTTACTTCTTCAGCTTGTACTTCTGGATCTTCTTGTAGAGCTTATCAAACCTCTTTTCAACATCACTCTTTGTGTCGTTGATAAATTTGCTAGCATTGTGATCCATGGAGCCAAGGCAATGGGCCTTAGCCAGATCAATTTCAAATTTCAGCCTGTCCATGCTGGAGGGTTCCACATCACTGTCATCGGTGAAGGAACAAGTGGTGGAATAGTCGTCACCACTGTCATCCTCATACGGATCATAATTGGAAACCTACAAATAAAAATGCACTTATATTTGTGAACAAAGCAGTTCTTCATTCCAATGATCACTTATGTTTATGTCACAAAAATGAGATTGTACAAGAAGAAATCTTACCATCTTCTTAGAGAAAGCAGGCCCCCCTTTGGCACGCTTGATAGCAGACACCGGGGCCTTATTGGCAGTAGAGGATGCTCTTTTGGCCCCAGACACCGCTAATGTGGATAATTTCCCGCTGGTCTGATGGACACAAATTAGTGAATAGACCACAATTAATATTAGCCTACATGGCAATTGAATTTTGTTGCAGCAAAAGAATAGAGTGCAATGTGAACAAAATGTTAACACCCCTTTGGCACACTGTAGACCGGAAACCGCTACCTTCTTGTAGTTGTTGGAAGAGGCCCTTTTGGCCCTGGATGCTTCTCCTGTGGTGATCTGGTGGACCAAAATTATTTATTAACAGCCACATGCAACTTCGAACTAAAAATACTAAATTACAAATTGAAATTAATGGCTGAAATTAATTTCCAAATCTATGGTATGTGTTGATTTGAATATATGCAGGCACATGAATGATATAGTATTTATATCTTTGTAATCCAGATCAAAGAAATTTCTGATTTTGCAGACACAGCATATGCTTGATCAGCTCACTAATATTCAAAGGATTAGACAGATATTTCTGATCTTGCAGACACAGCGTAGCTGATAAATTTCTAATGCTTGATCTACAGAATATATGCTAGTACCCTCGACCTAGTAATTTGCATATAGAATTTTTTATTCTCTGATTCCTTTCTACACAAGTAGTCTGATTGTGGACCATACGAGTTAGCAAGTCTTTTGAATTTCAAGGCAAAGTTTTCACAAACTTTGACTGGCGATGCAGGAACTGCATACTCCTACTGATGATTTAACCATATGCAGGAACTGCATATTCCTAGGAGACATGCTTGGGGGCAGGCGCGGCAACGACCGCATCTTCGTTTCTAGTTAGTAACCCTAAATCCCAAAAATGGTACTCATGATTTAATCCTACCATCTTCTTCTCCGTGGTTGTCTTTGTCGCCGGCTTGAGGTTGAAGACGGGGTCGGAGTCCGAGTCAGAGGACGAGTCGGAGTAGATGTCGATGACAATCTGCTTGGGGGCGAACTGACCACGCGTGTTCTGCGCTTGGGTCCGAGAGTTGTGCCGATGCTTTAGGCTTACCATCTTCAGTGCCGACGCAGCCGCCGCCACCGTAATCACCGTCACCGCTGCGTCCGTCACTGCCGTGTCCGTCACCGCCGCCGCGCCGCGCAGTTTGCTAGTGGGAGTGTGGGTGGGGGCATGGGTGGGGAAGGGGAACAGCACGGCATGCTATGTCGGGTTAAGAGTTTTGCAAACCTCATTTCGCGACTGGTGAATGCCTCCCCTTTTTAGTACCACCTCGGTGAGTCTAGGAGGCGATACTGCACTTAAAAGCTCAAGCAAGCGAGGCAAGTCGAACTCCTTGTCACGATTACCACACTGAACTCTCTGCTCCTATCTTGGGCCTGCTGGGCCTAAAGTGGCTTGCCGGGCTCCCATTACGGTTTGAGCTCTGTTGACTCCTGTACGGTTGAGCCTGGCGAGCCCACTTTTGGCCGGGGCAATCCAAATTTTTTGCAAGCCTATAACGAGAGGGAGTCAAAAAAGGTAGGTTTTTTTGTTTTGGTAGGGCTTTTTGTTTTGGATGGTGTCACGTACGTAACCAGGGCACTCTTGATCACGTACGTCCGGCTCTCCTGATCACGTACGGCCGGCCGGCTCTCCTGGTCACGTAGACAACTCATATAAAGGAGATCAATCAAGTCCTTCAACTTTGATCCCGTTCGGCTTCCTGTTCAAGGTGCAGATCAACAACAGGCGGCACACAGCTCTCATCGACAAACTTGGCGAGACAACAAAGAGAGGCTGGCTGTCCTCTCGTTTTCGAACAGTGAATAACATATTTTCAAATAGTGAAGACCTTGCCCAGGTTAGCCGCATTCAATTATTCAAGATTTCTTTTTTTCCAAAAACTTACATAATTACTTACTAGGTAATTGGATAATATTCTGGTTACATCTACAGAAAATACAAGATGTCCCTAGGTCATCACTCCTATGAAAATAATTATCCCTTCTCTGAAGGTTAACATTTGAACCACAACACAACATCAATCAAACTAAATCTGAATGAGCTTCTTCTTTAAATACCCTTGATGATTCCACAACAGGCAGTTCCAATATAGCATCCTAGTCCTTTGCTATGTTATCCTAGTTGCAAGAATCACAGATATTCCAGATCTATTGTTTGAACTGTGTATGTAGTAGAATGCAAGATACTTTTCAGCTTATACAGTTTGTGATGTAAACCTGCACATATCATCAGTTTGCTATTTGTCGAAATCGGAGATGGCTAGCTAAGTAGTGAGTACTGTACCTGGATCCTCATCCATGAGCATGCAGACTGTGCGCTTAATGTTTTACTTGAGAGCACAACTTGTTACTGACCACCGACCATGGCAACATGTTTGGATGTCCCGTGAGATGCTCGATGATTAATGACCAAAAATCTATCTGAGATATCAAAAAACAACCTTCCAAAGAATTGTAGCCAATAAGTAACTAATTACACTGTTTAACCAGAGGCAATACATTGAATACCTTGGCTGTGGTAAGGTTCTCGTCCCCAATGGCTTCCCAATTTATACCAAGGGGTTGGAACTCATGGCTAGCAGCACCTTGTCCATCTACAAGGCAGCAATTTAATTCATTTTAAAAATCAAACATGGCCCAAATTGTAGTTGCTTTAATAAGTCTATTACCTGCAGAAAAGTTGCTGCATTCCCTCTTTCAAATTCCCTCTTTCAAAGTCTAACCTGAAACAGAGGCTAGCCAATTACATATCAGCAGCAGCTGATCAACAAAGCAACCAAATTTGTGAATTGTACTTATGTACATCTATAGATTAATTACTCAATGAATGGAATATTGTGCATTGTACTTATGTATATCTCTATTTGAATTAATCATCATGCAGGAATTTAATTGGAATTGAAGCATAATATAATGTCTCAGCCTCATGATAGAAGTTGGATGCGCATGGATAGGTCTACTCTGTTTTGGCAAGAAAAATTCCAGAAATTTATTGAAACCACATTCAGTGGCACATCAACTGCTCTATGTCCATGTGCTAAATGTCGATGCATGGTTTACAAAACACAACGTGACGTTCATCGACATATTCTTCACTTTTGGTTTGATGAAAGTTGCATATCCAAAGGGGAACGTCCAAGTGATGAAGGCGGACCATCTAATCTTGGAGGATTAGTAGAGGACGATGAAGGAGGAGGTGATGATGTTGATCGTGGGACTGAGCTGATTGGAACATTAATAAGGGTGACTATACATGGAAACATCATCCAAGGTCCGGATGAAGAGCCAAATGAGCGTGCTAAGAAATTCTATAAATTATTAGAGGAGGCAAGACAGGAATTGTATCCAGGTTGCAAGGAGGCTACCAAGGTTTCTTTTATTGTGAGATTGTTTCAGATTAAGTGCATGCATGGTATTAGTAACACTGCCTTGAGGAGCATACTAAGTTTGTTCTCACTTGTGCTACCCGAAGGCAACTGTGTCCCAAACACATTGGAGAAAGTTCAGAGGGTAGTTCAAGACCTAGGTCTGGACTATGAAAAGATACACGCTTGTGAGAATGACTGTGTACTACTTTGGAAGGAAAATGAAAAACTAGATATATGCCAACATGTGGTGAGTCTAGGTGGAAGGATGATGGTACTGCAAAGAGTGACGATACTAGTGACATTGGTAGTACAACAAAGAAGTGTGTTCCACGTAAGATCTTACGGTGTTTCCCACTAATTCCTCGGCTACAGAGATTATATATGAGGGAGACCACATCATCAGAAATGAGATGGCACAAGGAAGGATTGGCCTGCTGTTGACACTGGCTAACACCACTTGAATACTAGGTTGTCATCCCCAGCATGGCACTAGAGTGTACTAAGGTATTTATGAATGTAAAGGCTCTCTAGAAACTAATCTATTCTATTCGCAAGCGCACAGATAAAATACCTCATTGTAGCATTTCACCAGGAAAGTATTTCGGGTATCGTTATTTATAAGTTTGCTTAAGAGGACAGTGGAGATGAAGATAAGGATAAAATCTATCAAGGCATAGACTAGAGATAAACTTGCAAGAACATGATTACTAATGAGGAACTCGTCACACAGTCACTTACTTTGGTAGGGGGTAAGCCATAATAATAATGATAATGAAATATAAGCTCATGGGTAAATAACACAGCGATTAGAAAATAGACTACTCCTCATATATGTAAGGTGACGTCAGATTAGCTAGAGAATGGATTCTAAGTTATCTACTATCAACTAAGTCATAATCTACTCTAGTTATCTACAAGATCATATATAGCATAAAAGACTCTTCATTTATGTATAAGGAACATTGCTAAAGTAAATCAGAACATCGCAAGACTTACTCCGCAATACAAATTCTGCCTGTCCTATCAACGGAGGGTGGACTATATAAAAATCAACGAAGCTGTCACTATCGTGAACTACCACACGACCCGGCCAATAGGATACATTTGCAGGTAAATAACATCTAAGCACCACGCCCACATGTGATCTACCACTTAACTCCCGCGCGTCAAGAGCTAAGCGCTTTGCAAACTTATACATAAACTCATTATCAATCATAACAATATCAAATATAGAACAAGAGCAAACTAAGAACATAATAAATAGAGACATAATGCAATTAGAATAAAGTTGTAGAGAAAGATATGAAATAATACCAATCTTTATTGATGAAGATCCGAATCCAGAGCACTAGGCTCTACTTCTCTAATTCTATCTAATCAATCATATAGAACTTGAAGGATTAGGGAGTAGCTAATTCTAATTCTCTGTGGGAGAGAAGTTCTAAAACCCTAACTTTGATGGCTTCCTCTGATAATGATTTCTCCTCTCTCCCCTGGGGTGGAGAGGCCTTGCTTATATAGTCCCCTCAAGTGAATTTGTCCGTCGGATCAAACCGACATTGATCGCACGGTTTTCCTTGATCCTTTAGGTCGGTTGAGCATAATTCGTGAAGTTGAACCTGATTGGCCCCGAGGCCAGGGCAGGCGCCCAAGGGGGGAGGGCGGGCGCCCTGCCCTCGAGCCCGTCCGGTCTCCCGTTCGTTCCTGTGGCTTCTGGACTCTTGTAGATTAAGGAAAATTGCGCGGCACGTAATTATCTCGTTGTAAACATGATATGTGGGCCTTCTCTCCATATTTTCTGATAACCCCCTGCAGAAATAGACAAACACCAAAGCTCGTGGAATTCTGTCAGACAAGACCCTAATTCTAGATGTTTGGTGCATATTGATCCTTTTCCATGTTTAGTTGATGGTTAAATTTAATACTTAAGGACCGTTAACAAACTCCCCCAAGCTTACCCTTTCCTCGTCCCTGAGCAAACAACTAAACTTAGATGGATCAGGAGTTGCTTCGATGTTTTCTTTCCTGACAGGCACACATGCTTTCATATAAAATTCTTCCAGATTAGAGTGAAGTGTCAAGGGGCTTAGTACCTGCACTTAAGACTTAAGTAATCATAAGACAAAATAATTAAGTCAAGCACTATTCCTCCTGTCTATACTTCACCTTTGTTCTGGGGTTTTGTATAAGTTTTCAAAAATAAAACTCAGAGTTCCCAGCTATGATTCTCTCAAGTCTCTCTATATGTGGTATTTGTGGATCCTTACAAAGATCTCACATACCTATAGCTAATGGAATATTTAAGTGGAGCTCATAGGTGTGAAAAACAGCTCATACATATGTTGTCTAATCGAGCCATGGATCCAAAGGAACTCAGCATATAATTAAATCAAGATGTGCATGTGTGGTGGAGTAAATGATAGTAATGGTAAAAATGTATAAGTGATGATAAAACTTACTTCTCATTGCTCCTCATATTGCTATCTCTCCTCTCTTGATCTTTGCTTTGGGAGAACATGGGCTATCTTTTTCTTTTCTTCTCTTTTTTTTTCAGGTGGGTAATAAATACCCCTAATTCTACTGTCGGACACTTCTCCATTTTTTCCGCTCAGGTGGGCATCTTTGTACCCCTAATTCTACTCCGAACAGTTGTCCATTTTTACCTCTCGTCTCACTCTTTTTCTATCTTTTTTGAGGTTCCGGGCACTTGCCCCTTTTTATTTCCTCGCATATTTTTGCATAACTCATGCCTCTTCTGCATTGAATCTTTTTGGAGAGAGAGAATAACAACACTTGGGACAGTGAGTGATAATATTTTTAGCAATTTTAATGAATGGTGGTGGATGGTGTAGTAGATGTGTGCAAGTGAATATCTTAATTTAACCGCATGAAAAGCTCCTAAGGGTCTACACAGCTCGATCAAACTCAATGCAAATATAAGTAGCAAAAGATGTTATAGCCACTATGGCTGTGATAGGAATTTTGTCATGCTAGGAACTCATCATGTGATTTGCAAGTTTTCAAAATAAATCTCCAGAACTTAGTGTAGTAGGAACAAGATAAACAGTAGCTCAAACTTTATATAATGCCTTTCTCTTACCTAGACTTTAGTTGTAGGTTCATGCTTCCCATAGATAGTAATTTCAGTTTTAGTAATTCCTGGAAGAACTCTAATATAAAAGCTAGGTACTTGAAAGTAAGTAAACAGGGCATCTGTTCATCATTTCCATTATGCATCTTTTTGGTTTTTTTATTTTTCTAGAGATTAACACTTAGCAGATAAATAAAGCACACTTACCTACAAACTCTTTTTATTTTATTTTCATGTTTATAAAATGTAGTAAATTAAAGCAAGAAAATATTTATTGGGTTTTCTAAGTTTTTCTCTTTAAGATAAATAAAACACTAAAACAGAAAGGAACAAATAAGAAGAGCAAATAAAAACTTACTTGATAAAATGGGGAGGAACTCCCCCAAGCTGGATGTGGTTGTCGGTCTTACCCAATGTTCCAGAATCGCATCATGGTGGTGATGTTGTCGTTCATTGTCGTGGTGTCTTGCCTCAGTTCTTGTACGGCAGCGGCGTGGTCCTGGTTCCACTTTTGTTGCTGTTCCAGGAGTCGTCCATGTTCTGCTTGCGTATTCTGGATGTCGAGGAGGGTGTTATCGGTACATGTGAAGAAGGCGTCGGCCTCTTGGTAGTAGTCGTTCGTGAAAGCATAAGAGGCGTCGGAGTACCGTCCTGCATCGAATTGGGGCTGGGATCTAGACCCTAAAGCTCCATATGGATCAGTGGAGTACCTGCCCGTATGGAAAGGCGGGTTTGTCCACTGGTGATCTTGGCCCTCCGGCCATGTCTCCTGTGTTGGCTCTTGTGGTTGAGCATGTCGAACCCATGGGTCCCGAAGGACTCAGGGGTTGTAGTCGCAATAATGCAGGTGCGCTGCTTCTTCTGGCCCGTGATCAGCTCCATACCAGGTGTGTTCTTGATGGGTGGTCATCCTTTCAGATGCCACTCGTTGTGGAGCTCTCTGGTTTACCGGTGTTACTGCAATCTCAGTCAAATAATTTTAAACAACATAGAGGCCAAGGTTCGGGTTAGGTAACCGAATCTTGCCTTTATTATCGTATAACATATACATTATGTTCCCCTCTTTTTTCAACATCCGAGCTTGCCTAAATGTGTCATAGCCATGATAAATTCGTAACTCATCAATAAATTCCAAAGACGAGTTTTCTAGCAAATTAAGATTAGAGGCTAGACGAGTGACGATTGAAATACAACCGACATGGTATACTAAGTCAATAAGAAACCAGAAGAGTAACAGGTGAAGTGGGTATTTTGTTTATAGCAGCATATAGAAGTTGCAAATCTCCTACTCTTACTTTTCTAATATCATCACGATGGAAAAGATTGTACCCGAGCCATTTGTGGAACATCCTAAGAGTGGGGTGTTCCATGTCACTGGTTCGGGCTTGACTATAAAACTCATCTCTAGATATCTCTCTCCAGAACTGGTGTCTCTCAAAATCGGGTAAGTCGGAGTCAATGTCCATGATGCATCTTGAAGAGAAACCGAGATGGTCGCTCAGGTCTCTCCAAGACAACATAATGTCCTGTTTGAACATCCGAAAAGTGATTCCCCCTCATAATATTGCAAAGTGCAAAGAAATTCAATGGTGAGAAGATGGGAACCCAGCTCAGTTATGTCCCAAAAATTTGTCCATCCGACCATCTGGAAAATTAAGTCAAATTCAGTATCCATACCTGTTTCTTGTAGCAAGATAGGACCAAGAGTGGGGGTGTGAATGAAATCCTTGTTCTTTAGCTGCTGGTAAACTTCCTTCTCCCTACGGGTCTTCAGTCCAAGGTCTCCTATTTTGAGGAGGACCTTGACTCGTGGATCAGATGAAGATGACAGAGCTTGCGGGGGTGTCGGGTCGACGCTCATCTCTGACTGGTGCGAGGAGTGTCGGGACGAACTCCTCGTACTAATGTTCTTGAGGGCCTTCCCTGCGTTCCTGACCTTCTTGAACATCCCTGTAGACAAAAGTTGACACACACAACTAGTGGAAAATGTGAGAGAGAAAAATGTTAGTGGTCAGCTGTTCGAAATGTTAGTAGTCCAGGGGTTAGTCGTTCAAGACAAGTTTTTTTTATTTTGGCAGCACCTCCCCCTAAACAACTTTTACTTCTGCTCTGGATAGCGGGATCACTACTTACTAGGTGAACCTTACTTTCTCACTCAAAGATTACCAACCTCTCTTTCACTCTTCTTTTCCCTTCTACTCTCCTTCTCACTTTACTACAAGAGCTCCTTCTCTGGAAACTAAAACTTGCATGGTTTTCTGGAATGCTTGTGCGATGGAGATGGAGGCAGGAGGTGGCAATTTATAGGAGGAAGGGGGGACAGGGCGGGCGCCCTTTGTAGGTGGGCAGGCGCCCACCTTTGGTGGCCATCATGGCTGCCTTTTCTCCACTCCCTCCTTTGCTTAATCTTTAAGCCAAAAAATAATTCATGGGTAGTGGTTGGTCGGTGGAAAAGTGCTGGTAAGTGGAGATATGTTGGTGGATCAAATAATGCGATGAGATGTATGTGAAGTGTGGTGTATGACATGTGGGACCCAAGAAGTGTGGGTCATGCTTCTAGAGGGTTGCTATAATTAAATATAATGCAGAAAAATCTATGAGAATTGAAACTTATTGAAATGATAATGGAAGATATTTTTGTGCCTCCACAATAATTAATAGATATGGGTTGTCGCACACCATAAATATTATTTATATGGGGCTTTTGATTATTATAATAATGCTATGAATAAATATGGATAATGCAGGAATTAAATATGAGAGAACTAATGATTAAGATAAATAACGATTTACCTCCCGGCGAGGGTTTGAGATTTTTAGGTCCCCCAAGGTGGACCTCCAAATCTTTTAATCTTCTGAATTACCTTCCTCCGGAGATGGTGTCTCTAGTGGTTCTTCTTCATGAACTTCCTTCACTGTAGAGTCTCTCTCTAGTTTGGGCTTGAATGTGAAGTGTTCTTCTTTTCCGTTTATGTTGAACTTGATTTCTCCCTTCCCGACATCAATGTGGGCATTGGCAGTGCTCAGAAATGGCCTTCCAAGGATGATGGACACTTTTGAGTCGGGACTCATGTCCAGTACCACGAAGTCTACTGGCACAAGGAAATCTCTGATCTTGACTGGGATGTTTTCGGCGATGCCCAACGGGTGTCGAACTGATTGATCTGCTAGTTGCAGGCACATTGATGTTGGTTCTAGGGTCGTATGCTCAAGCTTCTTGTAGACTGATGCTGGCATCACACTGACACTTGCTTTGAGATCACAAAGTGCATTATTGAAGTGTTGGTTTCCGATCGAGCAATCAATGGTGGGACATCCTGGATCCTTCTTCTTCCTTAGTGGTTTGTTGAGGATGGCCGCACTACATTCTTCTGTCAGCTTGATAACCTCAGTGGTGGGTAGTGGTCTCTTCTTGTTAAGAATATCTCTGATGTACTTTGCATATGTGGGTACCTATATGGCATCAAGTAGAGGTATGTTGACATATAATTTCTGAATGACCTCTACAAACTTACCAAACTGCTCATCCGACTGCAGTCCTCTATTTCTTCTGGGAAATGGCAAATAGTTGGTGTCGTAAAAATCTTTCCTCATTTCTCTAGTACTTGGTGGTTGTAGCAGATCTTCTGCTTCAACTAGGCTTTCTTCTTCTATTACTGCTGGTTGCACTGGTGCTGATGTTCTCAGTTTCTCTTTTAGGTATGGGGGATCCCTTGTGGCTTTGCCTCCTCTAGTAGTTATGTTCTTTACCTGCTCAATGTTTGTGGCAACAGGCAATGCAACAGCTAGCTTTATTAATTTAAGCTCTACCCTTTTATTGAGAGTGTTTTGCTCATCAAAGGCAGTTAATAGAAAATCCATTTTATTGTGTATATCTTTTAGAGATGATTCATTTGTATCTAAACTTTCTTTAACTTCATCATTAGTTTTTGTCTGTTGAGCAATTATCTCTTTCAATGAAAGTTGCTTGAAAGTGTTACCTGAATTCATACCTTTGCTATTTGGTTGACTCAAAGTGGGTTGATATTTGTATGCCGTCTCAATGGCCCTTTGATCTTCTTTGAACTTGGCCCTCTGATCAATCCAATGGACCAAATTTTCCATCTTAGTTGATAGTGAATTTACTTATTCTGGTATTTCTTCAAGTTGATGACATTGTTGAGCTTTATCTTGGAACCAGCTTTGGTTTTCTGCTATCTTATCCAAAAGTATCTCTGCTTTTCCAATTGTAAGCTCTAAGAATGATCCCTTAGCAGATGCATCTAGGCACTCACGAGCCTTTTGGGTTAATCCATGGTAGAATGTCTGCATAAGTAACCATTTGGCCATTCCATAGTGAGGACAATCTGATATGTATCCTTAAAAACGCTCCCATGCTTCTAGAATGGTTTCTGTCTTCTGCTGTTGGAAACTGACAATATTTCCTCTTAAGGCAGCTGTTTTGCCTATAGGGAAAAACTTTGATAGAAAGGCATCTGACAAGTTCGTCTAGTTGTTGATGTTATATTGATGAGTGTAGAACCACTTTCTTGCTTTCCCTTCTAGTGAGAATGGAAAGAGGCGAAGCAGTATGACGTCTTTGTTAACTCCATTAATGCGGATTGTTCTTCCAATCTCCAAGAAATTCTGCAAGTGTGCACTGGCATCTTCATGTGCCTTTCCACTGAATTGGGTAGCTTGTACGAGATTGTTGAGGCTTGACTTGAGCTCGAACTCGGGTGCTCCTTCTTCTATTGCAAATCTTGGACCAGTTGGAATGTTCTCAAGACTTGGAGCAGAGAATTCTTGCAATGTCTTTTGTGCCATAGCTTCAGCAATTGGTAGCTAGCTTCTTCTTTCTTTCTTTTGATTCCTTTGGTTCTGATGATGAAGAGTTGAATGTACCAGTCAATCCTGATATACCCTATATAAAAATATAAACATAGAAAAACAACAGGGTAAACCTGCCAAAGCAGAGGTGCCTTGTTATGATTTCTCACTTAGTAGCTGTTTTTATGCAATTATTTCTCCATAGTCTAGTCTAATATTTTATGTGAATAACCATGACTGACTTCCTGACTTTCCTTACCGTTCCCCTTTGTGTTCCCCGGCAATGGCGCCAGAAATGCTTGTTGACACTGGCTAACACCATTTGAATACTAGGTTGTCATCCCCAGCATGGCACTAGAGTGTACTAAGGTATTTATGAATGTAAAGGCTCTCTAGAAAATAATCTATTCCATCCACAAGCTACAGATAAAATACCTCATTGTACCATTTCACCAGGAAAGTATTCCGGGTATCATTATTTATAATTTTGCTTAAGAGGACAGTGGAGATGAAGATAAGGATAAAATCTATCAAGGCATAGACTAGAGATAAACTTGCAAGAACATGATTACTAATGAGGAACCCGTCACACAATCACTTACTTTGGCAGGGGGTAAGCCATAATAATAATGATAGTGAAATATAAGCTCATGGGTAAATAACACAGCGATTAGAAAATAGACTACTCCTCATATATGTAAGGTGACGTCGGATTAGCTAGAGAATGGATTCTAAGTTATCTACTATCTACTAAGTCACAATCTACTCTAGTTATCTATAAGATCATATATAGCATAAAAGACTCTTCATTTATGTATAAGGAACATTGCTAAAGTAAATCAGAACATCACAAGACTTACTCCGCAATAAAAATTCTGCCTGTCCTATCAACGGAGGGTGAACTATATAAGAATCAATGAAGCTGTCACTATCGCGAACTACCACACGACCCTGCCAATAGGATACATTTGCAGGTAAATAACATCTAAGCACCACGCCCACATGTGATCTACCACTTAACTCCCGCGCGTCAAGAGCTAAGCGCTTTGCAAACTTATACATAAACTCATTATCAATCATAACTATATCAAATATAGAACTAGAGCAAACTAAGAACATAATAAATAGAGACATAATGCAATTATAATAAAGTAGTAGAGAAAGATATGAAATAATACCAATCTTTATTGGTGAAGATCCGAATCTAGAGCGCTAGGCTCTACTTCTCTAATTCTATCTAATCAATCCTATAGAACTTGAAGGATTAGGGAGTAGCTAATTCTAATTCTCTATGGGAGAGAAGTTCTAAAACCCTAACTTTGATGGCTTCCTCTGAGAGGCCTTGCTTATATAGTCCCCTCAAGTGAATTTGGGCTGTCGGATCAAACCGACATTGATCGCACGGTTTTCCTTGATCCTTTAGGTCGGTGGAGCATAATCCGTGAAGTTGAACCTGATTGGCCCCGAGGCCAGGGCAGGCGCCCAAGGGGGGAGGGCGAGCGCCCTGCCCCCGAGCCCGTCCGGTCTCCCGTTCGTTCCCGTGGCTTCTGGACTCTTCTAGATTAAGGAAAATTGCGCAGCATGTAATTATCTCGTTGTAAACATGACATGTGGGCCTTCTCTCCATATTTTCTGATAACCCTCTGCAGAAATAGACAAACACCAAAGCTCATGGAATTCTGTCAGATAAAACCCTAATTCTAGATGTTTGGTGCATATTGATCCTTTTCCATGTTTAGTTGATGGTTAAATTTAATACTTAAGGACCGTCAACACCTGCGATGGTAGAATGCGTCACCCTACAGACTCCCCAGCATGGAAGCACGTGGATGATAAGTACAAGTGGTTTTCATCGGATCCTCGTAATGTAAGGCTAGGTCTGGCATCAGATGGATTCAATCCATTTGGGATGATAAATACAACATATACCACTTGGCCTGTGATCATAATCCCTTATAATTTGCCGCCTTGGTTGTGTATGAAACAACCGTACTGGATGATGTCGATGTTGTTTCCAGGACCAAAATCCCCTGGAAACAACATTGATGTATACTTTCGTCCCCTCATCGATGAGTTAAAGGAGTTGTGGAATGATGGTGTTGAAACATGGGATGCAAAGGAAAAGAAGAATTTTAATCTACATGCTCTTCTTCTTTGGACAATCAATGATTTTCCAGCATATGCAATGTTGTTTGGTTGGAGCACCAAAGGGAAGTTTGCATGTCCGTATTGCAACGAGGATACAGACTTCTTGTGGCTGAAATACGGGTTGAAGCATTGCTACATGGGACATCACCGCTTTTTGCCATTGAAACTTAGGTAAGATTTTATTTGGTAGTTTTTGTTATCTTTAATTTTTTAAATTCTTAATTAATGAGTTCACCATCCAAACATAGGTGGCGCAGGAATAAGATAAGCTTTAATAACAAAGTAGAAATGAGGGAGGCTCTTGAACCATTGACTGGTGAACAAGTGAGAGAACAGTTTCAATATGTTGAGCAAGTGAGTTTTGGGAAAACGACAAGAAAGAGGAAGCAACGTGATGAACAAAATAGATGGCACAATTGGAGAAAGCAAAGTATATGCCTTACTGGGATTCATTGCTTATAAGGCATAATTTGGATATGATGCACATTGAGAAGAACATATGTGAGAGGATTTTGGGTACTTTGCTTGAAATTGATGGTAAATGTAAGGACAGTGAGAAGGCCCGTCTTGACATGGAACATCTTGGTATGAGGAAAGATCAACATCTTGTGATGGAGAATAATAAATATACTATGCCTCCAACGTTGTACAAATTATCTAAGAAGGAGAAGGAAATTTTATGCACATTTCTAGAAGGAGTGAAGATGCCTGATGGGTTTGCCTCCAATATAAAAAGATCTGTTGACGTTAAAGCTTGTAAGGTTGCTGGACTCAAAACTCATGACTACCATGTTATTCTACAAAAGTTGTTATCTTTGATTGTACGCAGCATTCTACCACAAGATGTTGTGATCCCATTGATTGATCTTAGTAATTTCTTCAATACAATCTGTTCAAAGGAGCTAATGGAGGCAGATCATGATAAGCTTAGCAGTTTGATCAAAGAGACTCTATGTCGCCTTGAGATGGTATTCCCACCAGCATTTTTTGACATAATGATGCATTTGCCGGTGCATCTAGCTGAAGAGGCTAAACTAGGAGGTCCTGTGAGCTACAGATGGATGTATCCGGTTGAGAGATATTTGCGTACACTAAAAGGCTATGTGAGGAACAAAGCACATCCTGAAGGTTCAATAGTCGAGGGATATATCTCTGAGGAGTGCATGACTTTTTGCGCTTGTTTCTTTAGAAGATGTTGACACCAAGTTGAATCAAGCTGATCGTCACGAAAGTGCTGCTGTGAATGAGCCACCTTCTAGTCTCAGCATATTTAGCAAAATTGATTATAGCAGGAAAGGATATAATTTGGAGCTGATTAATCCAGAAGAGTTACTGAAGATGAGACACTACATGATATCCAACTGTGAGGAAGCTGGAAAATGGGTTGAGTAAGTTGCAATATATATCATTGTCAATTCATTTGTAGGAATTTTTTTAGTAAACTACTAACTATTTCAAGTTATGTCCGAAATGCAGTGAGCATATGGACGAACTCAGAAAAGATGGTAAAGGGAACCTAGACAAACGACACAAGGAGCAATTTGTAAGATGGTTTCAGGGCAAAGTGAGTAATTAATTAATTAATTTTTTCAGTCTTAATGGTGAAAAGATGACATATGTTATTCACTGCGCTTGTATTATGGAACTGTGTTTTGCAGATCAGCAAGGAAAATGATAGTGAACTCTTATATTCCCTTGCTAAAGGACCAGACCATAGAGCTCGTGTCTTCGATAGATGCTTCATCAATGGTTTCCTGTTCCGAACTGCTTCTATTGAGAAAAGGCTGACCACACGAAATAGTGGTGTTTATGTGAAGGGTGATGGCAGTACCGGCAATATGGCATGGTATGGAGTGATTAAAAAAATTATCACTCTTGATTTCCCTATGGAAAAAGAAGTTGTATTGTTTGAGTGTGATTGGTATGATGTACTAGCAGCCACTACTAGCAAAAGTAAAGGATATAATAAGGATGAATATGGGATTATCGATATTGATACTAGACATCATCGATATTCCGGTGAACCCTATATTCTAGCAACACAAGCTGAATTAGTGTTCTATGCTGAAATCCCAAACAAGTTGGGTTGGTGTAGTGTTGTTGCTGTGAAGCCTAGAAATTTGTATGCCATGCCAGAAGCAACAGAAGACGAGGGTCAATTAGACACAAGCTTACTGGACGTGGGAGTGCAAGACATTAATCAAACATTGCATCAACACATGGATTTGACAAATTGGAGGAGGTCAGACATGGAAGGCTCTAGTGGTGATGCATCTATTATTAATCAGGCACTTGCCCAACCTGTTCCTGAACCAGATCACACGGCATTTCTTGAGGCAGAAGATGATGAAGATGATGAGACCTATGTTGATGATGGAGTTGTGGCACCACCTACAACCGTGGGAGAAGGACAAGATGACGATTTCTTTGTTTGAGCAAGCAAACATGAGCTCTGTTTGAGCAAGCAAAAGATATATAGAATCACAGGTTGGTCATAATTTTCTAGTAGAAAACTTTATTGCTAGTTGCTGATTTCTAGTGCACTAGATCTAGAGATTGTGCACTACTACAAAACAAACTTCATTGACAGTACAGTTATTTTAGTTACCATATGCATTTCAGATATTAAGATTATATTGACATATACTATAGTACAATAGCTCAATTTGTCGTAAAAAAACACAAAAGACAACAAAGTTCATTCACAAACTGAAGTTATCGGTGTGTGCAGGCTGATCAAATGATCTTAAGGCATTCATCATTGTGGATTAAAGCAAGTGACAAACTACAAACTACAAAGCAATAGATTAGACTTTTTTTTGAACATGGCAATAGATCAGACTTACTAAATATTTTATTATTTAATTCGGTAAATAATTAATCTGATCTCTGATTGAAGACGAAGTATGAGATCCTTGTTTATTTTGGCACACTTCAGTCAAGGTCTTTGTTATGTTGTTTGCAAAATACTAAATCGTGCAAACTATCAGAGTTTAGACTTAAGAAGAGATGCGTTTGTGGCTAGTGCTCACCTGCCGCCATGCTTAGCCTTGAAGGCTTGAAGAACAGCTGGAGGGAGGGAAGTTGAGAGCGTTGAACGCTTGGGCCCTGGAAGCTGGAACTGGAATCCCTGGATCCGCGCTCCACAAAGGCACGGACGCCCACCGCAGCCGCCCGCCGGATCCGTGCCCGCTGCAGACGTGGAGCGGGAGCGCCGCGCCGCTGGTACCTCGCGTCCTCGCCGATTCGCTGCGGACGCCCTCCGCTCGCCGCGGTCACGCGCGATGCCGCGTCCCGAGAGCAAGAACGCCGCCGCCAGAAACGCTTAGTCCAGGGCTCCCACTCGGTCAGTCCACTCGGTCAGTCCAGGGCTCCAGGGAAAGCAAGCAACCCTAAACGCCAATTTCCAAAAGTACCCCTAACTAGATAAGGTCGACCTGAATGCACAGAAGGGTAATTTTGGAAAAACTCAAAACCTCACTGGTTCGCATGGAACCGCCCAGTTCACCGGTTCAATGAAAAGTCGGCCGGTTCAACAGGTTTATAGCGGTTCGATTGCACACGCGATCTTTTAAGTTAACCGAACCTTGTAGACTCTGGTTCGGACTTTTAGCGGTCAAACCACAGTCCGGTCTGGTCCGAATAAGTATGGTATGTACTCCAAGGCAAAGGTCTTGTGTTCCATTCCTTCTTATAGCATTTTTTTTGTTAACTATTATTTTTTTGCTATTTGTTTTCCAAAAAATAGCTTCTTGCTTTTTGATACTTTCCAAATCATTTTTTTGCTTTTTTATTTTTGTAGTTTTTCCCTCCCATATAAAACCTATTTCAATCTGTTCATTTGTACTATAGCTGCTACAATTACTATGACTACTAGCTACTTGCGCTTGTACTATACTACTACCAAGGCTGTGTTTGTTTCCGTGTTCGCGACGCTTATATTCGACCGACCCAAACTAATTTTAAAATGATGATTAAAATGCATAGTAAAAAATAACTTGCAATTTATATTTACTCCATAAAAGAGAATGATGGTACAACTGAAGAACTATAAGAAAAATAAAACAACTATTATAATTACTAATAAAAGATAATGATGATCTCAGTCTCGATTAGTTCGGGTCGCTCAATTATGTCATACAAATAGCTAATTACTTGTGTAGACTCGTGACCGAACTAGTAACTAAAAACATGCGCTAAATTTATGTCCCTTTAACATTTAAATAGAATAACTATATACATATATACTAATTAACTTATGTACTTATTAGGGTTGGATAACGATCCGAGCTTGGCTTTGCTCATTTTGGTTCGTTAAGATAACGAGCTAGCTCGACTCGACTCATTATGTCAATGAGCCAGAAAGCTAACTCGGCTTGACTCATTTAGAGCTCAAGCTGACTCGTTAAGCTCGTGAGCCAGCTATAAAATGTTCATAAATTATCATTTGTGAGTGAGGATAACTTATTAAGTGTTAAATGTAGGTGCATCAATATATTAGTGAACTATTTTAATCCGCTCCACTTCGATCCGTTTTCATCCCTATCAGCTACTAGTAGTGATGAAAACGGTATGGATATTTTCTGACCGTATTCGAGACCGAATTCGTTTAGAGGGGTTCAGATCTGTCCGTATTCGAGTCCGAATATTCAACATCTGATTCCGTATCCGTATTCGAATACTTAAAATTATATATTTATGATGTCGACATCCAATCCTATCTTATCCGACATGGTTGACATTATCTGTATTCGAATCCAAATTCGACCAAAAATATAAAAACAAATATGATATCAGTGATATCCGTCCGTATCCGATCCGTTTTCATCCCTAGCTACTAGTCATTGTAGGAGAGTGGGCGAAGTGAACTAGTGATGACATGATTTTTCCGTATGAATGCATCTCATATATTTGTTATGTTGATACAATTATTTCTAGATTGACCTAACTTTCCGAAAATTTATTGGCCAATTATAACATGCATGTATGTATTTCTCCGATTTTATCCAAAATCTCGATAACTCCTAAAAAAAGATAATTATTTATATTGTTTTGAGCAAATTTCAAAATCAATAATACACCCTGGTTGGCGGCCTGCCTTTTATTCCAGTGAAAAAATTACGAGCGGGACTTTTTGCCGCGCCTACTGAAACTGCCGTGCGCCCCTCCAAAATTGTCCCCAAATCCCCCTCCCCCCGACATCTCCCTCCCATGATCCCATCGCCAGACGCCCGGGAAAGGCAGCCGCCAGTTTAGGGTTTCACAACGACCTCACCGCCGAGGCCGTGACAACGGCAATGGAGCGCGCGTCGGAGACGGCGACCCCAGGGTACACGACATCGGCCCAATGCCGCACCAGGCAGCCGACAGTGAGACCCGGGGCCACGGCCTCGCTTTTCAGCAAGGGTACGGCGCCGACTCCTACATCGACCGACCACACCGGAGTTGATGGCAGTCATGAAACCGACAGCCGACGTCGCTCCTCAAGTTTCGGACCTCAATTCAGGCCATTCGACCCCTCACGGCATCGGTAAGCATTCATGAAACCTAGCTTATCGTATCTTGTTGCAGTGTCTTAGAGAATCTTTTTTTCTTAGCGGTACATTGCTGTGCTTGGAAGAAACCATGGGTTCCTGTCACAACATAAATTGATAGCCATCGGTCATAGAAAAATCAACTAATAATAATCTAGGGTATTTTAGTACTCTTAATTAATTGAGACCATTGGTTCTAATAGGTGGTGTCCTTTTTCGAGCATGATCTGAAAGCCCAGGCTGGTGCTGCCCTTCCTGTGGTTGTGTAATAAGAGATGCACAAGCTAGTGAAGAATCCGAATTTTTTAACCATTAGATCTCACCAAATGAATGGCTGTCCTTTATTTCAAGCACTGTAAAATTTCTCTTTACTATATTGTTTTTAGGGTAAAGGGTTGAATTAAGGCATTAGTGTGCATCAGCATATAATTTTGAGTTGTAGTTCACAATCTGTAGCAAATAAAGTTAGTGGCATTCACATGTCTTTTGATCAAGTTATAAGTACACCTAAAATCAGTTCCATTATTTGAATTAATTGCACTGTGAATCAAGTTATAAGTACACCTAAAATCAGTGCCTATGAGTTGTCTTATGCCTGCACTAACATATCATTAGTGTATTGAAATAAAATTATTTAGTTTCCATTCAACTATGTCATCCAAGTATAAGTGAATGTGATTGCCAGGGAGAATATGACGCCGGAAGAATCTGAATCTTGGACTCTATATTTTCAACTCATAGGAGCAGCACCTGATAAGGAATTTGCTGAAATTGAAATAGATAGGGGCGATATCACATTTGGGAACTTGTTAACAATGAAATCGTGTTTCGGTTACTCTGTGATGAGGGACTTCTTATACTATAAGCAACGAAGTGGTAATGGTGTAGCTAGACTTGTAGAAATTGATTCAGATTTAGAAGGTGGTGGAATGATAACAATGAATTATTAGGAGAGAGAAGTCAGATTAGTATTGAGCAAGGATCCAATAACTGAGCCAAATGTTAGCATAACACCCATCAAACTACCTCCGGGTACACCATTTTATGAAGATTTCACAGATGAGCCAATTGATGACTACAAGGATTGGCTTGAAGAACTGCATGCGAACGGCGAAGGCACGGGTAAATTAAGTTGCCACACTTGTGTCCATAACTGTATCTTAATTCTTTGGTACCTAATTTACTAATATAATCATGTCTCTAGAATTTAAGGATACATTCAGGAAAGATACAGTCAAAACATACAGGGAATGGTTAAGTGTGGAAGGAAATCTTGAAGACATCGGTAATATAATATTTCTCTCCAAGCTGTCAATCAATTTAACTGTTCTTCACATACCATTTTAACTTATGGTCTATTGTTGGCAGAGGCATATGAAGAGAACCCTAGCACTCAGTCAAGTGAAGCCAGCAATCCAACACCACCAACACAGCGACCAAGTCATGCTCGGCGTGTAAAACAATTGATCAATAACAGTAAGACATTTTTTACTCTGCCAAACACAAAGAGTTGTCCTGGCACTCACTTGTATAATCATATAATTGATGTCTGATTTCTATTCCATCGTATGTCATTTTGAAGGACGGCACGGCAGCGAAAAGAGGAAGTATAAAGGACGTGGGACCATCAAGGGTACAGCTGTATCAAACAAAAGAGCTAGGAGTGGCACTCAAAAATTGAAAGTTCAAATTTCAAGTAGAATGGGAGGACCTGTAGGTGATAACTATAGGTCTTTTGTTGATGAAATTGTAGTGTTTACAAGGATACATGCTCCCCTTATTGGAGTGGGGAAGTGGAAACAGATTGACCATGAAGTTAAAGAAACGATAGCAGAAGAAATAATTGTAAGCTTCCTATCTTTTTGGTCCATATACCAATCTTAATTGTGAAACAGTGTAACAATTGACCTTGTTTGTTTAATTTCTCTTGAACAGGACAAGTGGGACCTTGAGGATACTGAGGAAAACAAGCAACTGATATGGAGTATCGCTAATGAGCATTACAAAAGATGGCGATCAACATTTAGTGCCACGTACAGGGCATATGAAGATTATGAGGAGAGAATGAGACATAAGCCTGTAGATCTGCACATAGTTGAATGGCACTATCTAGTGTTGTATTTTGGCACTGAGGAATTCAAGGTTTGATGCACTTTATTTTTTTGTTGCTAATTACACTTTATAGAGACAAATAAATTATTCAAAGCACTGTTTTTAAATACAAATATAATATGCAGAGAATTAGCAACAAGAATTCTGGAAACCGTGGATGTGGACAAACAAAGCATATGATGGGATCAAAGTCTTTTGCTCAGATTAGCTATGAAATGGTAATGACTTTACAAGCACTTGTCAATGTTTCATTACTTGATCAAGTATTTATTGGTTTCATGTTGGCCAAAATTAGAGGGACCCAGAAACTGGGGAAGAGCCTAATGATTTGGATCTTTGGGCAAAAACACACAGTAAGGAAGGGAAATGGACAAACGATGCATCTAAGGCTGTCTATGTGTGTATGCAAAATTTTCTACAACCCTTACTAAATAATCCATAGTATTGCTCTTCCATTCCAGTTTAGTTTAACACTTTTGAATATCTTATGTGTGCTAGGAAGCTGCTTCCAGCAAAATTGCAGAGAAGGAAACAGAGTCACCATATAACTTTATTTCTTCAGTAGAGAGAAACCTTATTTTCCAGGTAGCATACAAGCAAAGTACTAGATGCAAATCATCCAAGGTTCATGGTAATGGGTATTTGGGAAAGTATCCAAGTAGAAGGCAGCTAATGATTGGACGTTTAGATGACCAGGCCCGTTCTGAAATGACATCCCATAATCAAAATGAAGAGCTGAAGGCTGCGCTTGAGAAGGTACAAGAACAACTTGAAGCCGAGAAGGAAGAACATAGGCGTGAGATGGAAGAATTGCAGAAAGCAAGGGAGTCTAATAAAGAAGAACTTAGACAAGAGTTTCTATCAATGCTAGCAGCTCAAAGGCAAGGAACAGTACAGCAGGTAATAGTAATGTTCAACTCAAATAATTATGAAAGCTAGTATACATATGCTTTAATGAAAGTGTGTAGCTGGTTCCAATTCATTACCTTGTTTTGATTCCTTAATTTTTTGAACCATGCACCTATATTTCTGTATTAAGTTTTTTTATGTTATTACAGAGCTAAATTAATTGGCTGTTTATGGGAGCTAAGTAGTAGTATTAATAAAAAATTTAAATGCAGGTTAACACAGGTGCTATCGAAACAGCAGCCAATGGAACACCCTCAATTGCTTCTGAAACAATCTTGAATCAAACAGAAGAAACAACACACAACAATGAAGCAACATTAGATCAGGTTATTTTATATTCGAAAATATTTACAACAATCAAGAATTAGTGCACCACTCCTAATTTTTTTCATGTGATCTATTGAGTTACAGAATAACCAACAAGTCATCCAGAAAGAACAACCTGCAACTCCGACAAGTGCAGATACCAATGTGCGCACCACTCGAGGTAGTCTTAACAGAAATCAATCACATAACAAAGAAGGGAATGCTACAATCAATTTTATTCCTCCAAAACAATTAGCTGATGCTGCTGCTGCTGCAAAAAGACGACCAAGAAAAAAGATTGGAATGTAAGTTTTGGTTCTATTGGATATGCCTAATTGGTTTTGTACTAATTAATACTTACACCGCTTTCTTGGTCATGCAGATAGGACACTAAGCAAGATTGGTGAAGGTTAGTGTGCCCCTATGTTTTATGTTTATCTTTGACTAGTACTGAGTGTGTTCAAATCATTTCCTATGTCCACTTAATACTATGTAATGTACAGGGATGTTTCAGTATTTTGAGGGCAATAGAAAACTATGATAATGTTTCAGTTAATAATTAGCAATTTCACTTTGGCGGTGTTGATGGCATGAAACTCCAATCTAGGATATATTGTTTCTATAGCTACATACAAAATTCCTAATCACTTACCGGCCATTAGTGTTAGTAGCTTAGTTTTATTTTGGGCATGAGTATTGGGACCAGATCTGCTGGGTAGGTGTTAGCTGTGGTCAACTGAATTTTTTCCACCTTGCTAATTCATTGAAGAAAACTAAGGGGAATGCACAGTTTGTATAGTTTTGTTTGAGAGGAATATTTCGTGTTTTAAATGACCTTTTCTGTGAACTGTGAAAGTACAAAAGTTGTATAGGATTTGAGTATCTTTTCTATCCTAAAATTTCATGATTTTATCCTATCTGGTTTTGGAGCTATGAATTTTTGAAGTCTACTGTCAGGATTTTGCTATGTGCTGTGCAGATTTAAGCTTTTGTGTAAATCGACTTTGTTAACTCCAAAACTAGCTCGGGAGTTGTAGTGTTTTTTATAAGCTTTCAAAATTGTTAAAGAACACTATTTTTGGTTAGCTATAACGCCATATATGAATTTTTGAAGTTCATTGATAATTATTGAGCAGCATGTCTATGGGTCTATTCTATCAGCTGCATACACTAGCCATTGCAGTCTAAGGGGGTTGCAGATAGAGTAGACTGATTGATCTACTTTGGACTGGTATATAATCTATATTCTATTCTCTAGTGAAACATACACATGCTTGGTACTACACTGAATGGTGTCCTAGCAATTTGCCATGTCTTCTAGACTGATAATTAAGCTGTAATGGCTAGTGTCTAGACTAATTGGTTAGTGTCTATATATAATTCAAAAGCATCAATTTTCAGTAAGGTAACACTTCCCAGCACCTACCATACTTGGCTGTTTACTTATTGAATTATCAAATTTCAGGTGACCCAAGGAGTGTTGTTCTTCACTTCTTCGGACTTGCACTCACATCCTGCTTACTACTTGCACAAGTGATGGGATGGTCAATATCAAGCTAAACCAACTGTTGGGTACCATAAAAGGGATACCCAAATCAGAATCATAAAAATCGCAAAGAAAGAGACAAAGCAAACCATCCATAATCACCAGGGCTCAGGCGCGGGCTCCAACTCGCCTGACCCCATGGCCTCGGGGGTAAACCCCGGCTCGCCCGACCCCTTGGCCTCAGGTGCAAGTTCCGCCTCGCCCGACCCCTCTTGGGCTCGGGCGCCAACGCCGCCTCGCCCGAGCCCCCGTCTCAGAGCTAGGCTTCCAACACACGGCGCCCGTACCCACGACATGACGGACGCAGTGACCACCATACCAGCCATTGTAGCCTTACCTCTTTTACTATGCAACCTTACCTCTTTCACTGTGGTGTACCGCCTCACAGTGAAAGAGGTATGGGAGAAATTAACCAGTGTCACTATTGGCTGTCTTCTCCTACTATTACAGGACATGCAGCAGTGCCACCGATCCGATCCCCACGACTTCAACAGGGCTTGGTAACCCTTCACAGGAGCAACCATGGTGTCAGCCATACCTCAAGGACGGGATGGGCAAGCCTCTACGGGGTCGGGACTGTGGCTTCACCATTCAACAAGAGGAGATCACCGGCTACACATGTAAAAACCCTGTGTCCCCTTGAGACTCTAAAAGGGGAGCCAGGGCTCACATCCAAGACAGGCAATCAAGACAACCAAGACTCAAGCCACACACCACAACTCCAAGCGAGTTCACGCACAGAGTAGCAAGTAGCGCTCTGTCCACCACACAAAGTCGAGACTTGGGACTTAGCCCTCTCTCGCAACCTGCCTGTACACCCCTACTACAAGCACCTTTGGGTGCAAGGCAATACAGACTCCCGATCTCACACTGGACATAGGGCATCCTCAGCCCGAACCAGTATAAATTCTCTGTGTTCCACTTGCATCACCATCCGGGTTTAGGTAGACACGCAGACTCATCACTTGTTTGTGTCTAGACGACGAGTCTAGAAGCCGACACCAACCTTCAGTGGAGACTACTGCCTAGGCACTTTACATTTTTGTTGTTCAAAAACAATGGGTCGAATAATTTATTATGTGATGGTTTGTACAAAGTGTGTTTTCATATGGGTGTGTTTAATTCTAGATGTGAACAAACAGATCATATTTTGGTTTAATGGATTTACTCAAATGTTGTGTGGATGCTTATTGAGTTTTAATTAATTAATTGCATTGCAATATTATCTGGTGGAACCAAACAAAAAACATTATAAAAGCGCATATTGGCAACGACAATTTGAAAGTGGCGATTGCACAAGTTGCGACCTTTTTTTGGTGTTGCAAATATATACTATTGCAACACTCATTATGTGATGCGATAGACTGACTTACAGCAACGAAACCTTGGGCGTGGCAAATACACAAGTTGCGACCACTTGTTGGTGTTGCAGCAAATTTTTTTGCAACACTCGTTATGTGTAGCGATAGCTCTTGCACCTTATAGCAACCAAACTTTAGGTGTGGCAATTGCGCTTGTTGCCACAACTTCTTCGTGTTGTGATAATCCCTATTGCCACACGCATTATGCATAGTAATAGCTCCTGCACCTTCTAGCAACCAAACCTCGGTCGTGGCAATTGCACCTGTAGCCACCACTTCGTAGTGTTGCGATATAATCTTTGTTGCAACACTAACTGCTGTGGCAATATATTATGTTGCAACGCATGTTTGTTGTTGCTACTGCACCCTTTGCAATGACATAGGCACCTTGCCATTGCAAGGTATAGCAACGCCTAAGGTGTTGCATTAGTTGTTGTTGCCACGCTTACAACCGTAGCAAAATCTTAGGTTGCAACGCCCAAGGTGTTGCAATTGCAAAATACATTTGCAATACTATCCAGCAAAGCGTTGTCCAAAGCTATACCCACGCAAGAACTTGCAACACCTCGCAACAAAAAAATGTGTTGCTACTACTGCTATTGCAACTATTTTGTGCCTATTGCAACACATTTGAGGCGTTGCAGGACGGTCAAAATTTAGTAGTGTCCACGCGCCGTGGAAAGAAAGGAGAGGGGAAGGGAGAGCAGCGCTCGTGGGCTGCTGTGGGTGCTTGGGCCGCTGCTGAGAAAAAGATTCGCGGCTTGGGCCGGCCTGCTTGCAGCCCAGAGAGAGAGAGAGGGGAGGGTTTGGGGGTCTTCAGGCCGAATAGAGGGAGGAGGGGGACTGGCCTTCGGCCCACAAAGCAGAGGGGGAAAGTTTTTCTTTTTTCTTTTGTTTGTTTTTTTCTTTTATTTCCAAACCATTTTCAAATCAGTTTGAAACCATTTTGAACTTTGCTCAAAGTCACACATTACAATCAAAATAAATGCTCCAAAATGAATGCACAAACAAGTTGCTAAATCCTATGATAAATTTTATTTAAATGAAAAATATTATTTCTCTATGTTTCATGAGCACAAAAATACAAAATTAAATCAGTTTTCACCTATTTCAAGAGTTGTAAATTTTAGGGTGTTACATTGTTTAACTCCGATGATAATAAAATAGCAGCCAACTTTGTCCTAAATTGTGTCACATCTTCCTACAAAATATTATGCACTATCATTTTATAATACATATCATTAAGTGCACATATAACAACCTACGGTAACCATGTGATATACCTGAGTTATGGTTTTAGACAGACCCTCTCCAGTCCAGTGTTCAACATACTTTAATAAAAAGGACCGCATGAACAACTGCAGTAGCAAAAAGAACATCACACATCCAATAAATACAATAAAATTCTATTAAATACAATATTTGGCACGAACCCGTCTGTCTGCATTTTCTGCTCGAATATCTCTCGAACTAGCCAAGAAGAAACCTGGATGTCCAGCCACTTGTGATCTTTATTAAGATTCATGTGCTGCGATACAATATCTACTTGTTTCTGCAGTCCCTTGATCTGTAGACAATAGACAGAACAATATCTTTAGCTTCATAAATATAAATATATTATCTATTTATGAACTAACAAATAATTAACACTTTGTAGCAAAAAAAAACACTCACAGTAAGTGTTAGGTCTTGACGACCAAATGTATTGCCTTTTGAATCAAGCACTTGTATCTCTTACTCTTTGGCATTAACCAAAGCAAGATACCAGTATAATTAACACTTTGTAGCAAAAAAAAACACTCACAGTAAGTGTTAGGTCTTGACGACCAAATGTATTGCCTTTTGAATCAAGCACTTGTATCTCTTACTCTTTGGCATTAACCAAAGCAAGATACCAGTATAATTAACACTTTGTAGCAAAAAAAAACACTCACAGTAAGTGTTAGGTCTTGACGACCAAATGTATTGCCTTTTGAATCAAGCACTTGTATCTCTTACTCTTTGGCATTAACCAAAGCAAGATACTAGTATAATTAACACTTTGTAGCAAAAAAAACACTCACAGTAAGTGTTAGGTCTTGACGACCAAATGTATTGCCTTTTGAATCAAGCACTTGTATCTCTTACTCTTTGGCATTAACCAAAGCAAGATACCAGTATAATTAACACTTTGTAGCAAAAAAAACACTCACAGTAAGTGTTAGGTCTTGACGACCAAATGTATTGCCTTTTGAATCAAGCACTTGTATCTCTTACTCTTTGGCATTAACCAAAGCAAGATACCAGTATAATTAACACTTTGTAGCAAAAAAAAACACTCACAGTAAGTGTTAGGTCTTGACGACCAAATGTATTGCCTTTTGAATCAAGCACTTGTATCTCTTACTCTTTGGCATTAACCAAAGCAAGATACCAGTATAATTAACACTTTGTAGCAAAAAAAACACTCACAGTAAGTGTTAGGTCTTGACGACCAAATGTATTGCCTTTTGAATCAAGCACTTGTATCTCTTACTCTTTGGCATTAACCAAAGCAAGATACCAGTATAATTAACACTTTGTAGCAAAAAAAAAACACTCACAGTAAGTGTTAGGTCTTGACGACCAAATGTATTGCCTTTTGAATCAAGCACTTGTATCTCTTACTCTTTGGCATTAACCAAAGCAAGATACCAGTATAATTAACACTTTGTAGCAAAAAAAACACTCACAGTAAGTGTTAGGTCTTGACGACCAAATGTATTGCCTTTTGAATCAAGCACTTGTATCTCTTACTCTTTGGCATTAACCAAAGCAAGATACCAGTGGGTGTCTTCAATGTTTATTGGAATAAACTCCTAAATAAGTATTGTACATATTGCATTAGACAAGTATATATTTTGTATACATCAGTGTAAATCATAATATAATTTGATTTTTACCATGTCATGGTCCAGGTACGATAAAACCCTTTTCTCAATGGTTCTAACTCCATTGCAATCATGTGTGGGATATAGGTCCTCCATTTTAATTTTATCATCACCATCCCTCTTGAGGATACTGGAGATAAGAGAATTCTCGAGGAGGACCTCACCACAAGCCCTCAACTTCAGATGATCTTGAGGCCTTAATAAGGTAATGTATGCATTTATGACCTGCACAAGTAAGGTAATAGGAACTATAAATATCTGGGAAAAATATTTCATATCTTACCAGTAAAAGTAATGCTATCAATTGGACATTTAAAAATGCTATGACCTGATCATTTAAAAATGCATTTGGCTGAAAAAGGCACTCCATGTTCATCCTGTCTATGAAAGCATCATTAATGAGCACAACCTGTTCCTTTCCAGGTTGACAAGGGGTATTTTTAATAGGCTCAATAATGTCAAGATCAGCCTGGTTGCAAATGTAATCTGTACAAAAAAAAGTTGTGTAAGGAAGATGACAAATGTAGCACATGAAAACTATAAAAAATTTTGGGAAAATGGAACATGTAAAAAAGGAAAAACCATTCTATTACCTTATGTGGGGGTATAAACCCCTATACTCTTACGGCCAGGCTTGGGCCAGGAGATTTGGCCCATCACGAGACAGTTGAAGGCTTGATCCAACTGCTCAGAGTTTGCGCAAGGAAACAAGACGTGGAGATCAAGCAAGATTCTAGTCGGTTAGAATAGGAATTGATATCGCATATCTATGACATTTGTAACCGACTAGGATTAGTTTTAGTTTCCAGATCTGTAACCCTGCCCTCTGGACTATATAAAGAGAGGCAAGGGACCCCCCTTGAACAACTCAACACAATTCGATACATCCCAGATCAATACAATCAGACACAGGACATAGCTATTACGCCCATACGGCGGCCGAACCTAGATAAAATCCTTGTTTGTGTCTTATGTCACCATCGAGTTCGTAGCTTGCGCACCTGTGTGCCGATAAACTACTACCGTGGGTATACCCCAAGGTAGACTGCCGACCAGCTTTCGTCGACACCTTGTGGGATAGCCACAATTGACACTGATTTTTCAGATTTGCTATCTAGTGATGTCTCTTCAGATTCACATAATAGAAGTCCATTATCTTTTTTTTTGTATTATTAAGCATCTGTTCTTGGACATCTTGGTTACCATCACATTTTTGCTGCAAAAAGCTACTTGTCCCAAAATATAGTGAGTTCATGACATCATAACAAAACCATGGATTTTTTTTTCAAGATCAGTTAAGTATGGTTTACCTTTGGGGCAAAATATTGGTAGTACTATTACTATTGTGGCTTTTTTTTCCTCTTCTTCACTTTTTCAGAATTCTAGCCACAAAGCACGGAAGTAGATTAATCATCAAAACTTACGTACTGCTGAGGTCTCAACAGGTCAAGGAGATGGGAAAATAGTATTTATTAACTGAAGCAAACTTAATGAATTTTGACTGATTGAGAGCTCTAGAAATCTCTCCAGGTGATGATTTTTGACTATATATGCTATCTTCCCCTTTTCATGTTTGATTTTTTCGTCACTTCACTTATAATTTCTTCCATGCCTACAGTGATTTTAGGGTCTGCTAGGTATGAGACCACATTGACTGCTGATGGGTATCATTAGAGTAAGGACAAAAACTGAACAGACTTATAGGTTGAAAACAATGAAATGCAGAAAATTATATGCCAAAATTTCAGTTGTAAGAGATTAGTCATTATTTGCATTTTGAGAACACCTGAAAATATAGATGTGGATAGATAAGACTGATTTTCACTTTTCTGGTGCCCGTACTACTCATACCCATATTCTCAAACTGAGCTATCAGGCAAAATGAACACACTCTGTAAGAATTGATCAAGTGGAGGTGGGCATAGCTAATGAGCACATTAGTGAATCTAGCAAAATCTATATAGTGATAATAAGAGTAAAATAGTTGACCTGACAAAACCAAATCATTTTTCAGTCACAATTTTCGTTGCCCAAGGCCGCACTTGTGTACCACTGGACGACTGAGTAACCAGCAGACATAAGCATGAAAAAGTTTTTTTTGGCAACAACGAAGTCATAGTTTGTTGCTTTTGGAAACCTATTGCTACAACGTCAAATGTTGACATGCAACCCCTGTATCTAAATAAAAAAAAAGTGACATGCAAACTAAAATGGGATGTCCAATACTCCAACTTAGGCATTTGGTTATGGAGTGCATGGAGACCAGAATATTTGAGAGCAAATTTGTTGTATAATTGACAATTTCTAGACTATCTTATCAGTGTACTACTAAACTGCAGGTTGAGGAGGGCAAACCTTGCTGCCTGAGGAGGGCAAACCTTCGTCTGGACCAAGCACCAGCGGCTGCGCGGCCTCTGTGGCTTCCACGCCATCACGTTCGTCGCTGCGCCGGCCGGCGCTGGAGGGCAACCCGACATTGGACTGTTGCTGTTGGGTCGCCTCATCGTCCATGGTGCGCTGCAGCAATACCGCAAGTGGCTGCAGTCGGACATGCGCAGCTCACCCCGCGGTGTCCAGCTCCTTGCTACCCAGAGGAGGAACTGATGTAGCTAGGTAGCCGTGGAAGCCAAGACTGAGGCGGGAGGGGTGGCGGCCAAGGCGTCAAAAAATTTTCAAGATTTCCCGTCACATCGAATCTTGTGGCACATGCATGAAATATTAAATATAGTCGAAAACAAAAACTAATTACACAGTTTAGCTGTAAATCACAAGACGAATCTTTTGATCCTAGTTAGTCCATGATTGGATAATATTTGTCACAAACAAACGACGAAAGTGTTACAGTTCCGAAAAGTTTTCACTTTTCAGAACTAAACAAGGCCTCAGTAGGAGAGGATGATGCGCGGTATGCATGCCCAAACAGTCAATGCGACAACTGTTCACCTGACAACTGCAGCCCTGCACGGCGGCGCAACTGTTCACTTGCACGCCCGGCCTTCTGTTATCAGGTTTCTGCGTCACTGGTTTGAAGGCCTGAGCGTCTGTTATCAGGTCAATTGCACGCCCCTGTATGGACAGCTCACATAGATCATATGGAGATATACTAAGGCCTTGTTTAGTTCCGAAAAGTGAAAACTTTTCGGTAGTGTAGCACTTTCGTTTGTTTGTGACAAATATTATCCAATCATAGACTAATTAGGATTAAAAGATTCGTCTCGTAATTTTCAGCTAAACTGTGTAATTAGTTTTTATTTTCGTCTATATTTAATGTTTCATGCATGTGCCACAAGATTCGATGTGACGGGAAATCTTGAAAACTTTTTGGTTTTCATGGTGAACTAAACAAGGCCTAATATGTATAGATGCTGGCGTCTGTACTGCTATTTGGTAAACCTTCTTGCCTGCAAGGCATGATAGGAGAAAAGCATGAGAACTTTAGATGCTAGCTTGCGGCTGATGCGTATTCAAATTTAGATGCGAAAAAATTTTAGATTTCGCTGCTGTAGCACTTTCGTTTGTTTGTGACAAATATTGTCTAATCATAGATCTAACTAGGATCAAAAGATTCATCTCGCGATTTACAGTTAAACTGTGCAATTAGTTTTTATTCTTGTCTATATTTAATGCTTCATGCATGTGCCGAAAGATTCGATTTGACAAGAAATCTTGAAAACTTTTTTGTGTTTGGGGTGAACTAAACAAGGCGCAAGCATCATTTGCTATGGTACAGCTTTCTTACCTACAAGGCCTGGTAGAAGCATCATTTGCTATGGTACAGCTTTCTTGCCTGCAAGGCCTGGTAGGAGAAAGTAGGAGACCTTTAGATGCTAGCTTCCGGCTGCGTCCAATCATATCAAGCATCATTTGCTATATCTAGCCTATTAGGGCAGTCCCAACAATTAACACTGCGCATGAACTCGAAAACAAAAACGTCGCGGTCGAAACTATCTCCGTCCAACGGTGAACTTTAACGGTAATAAATGTTAGTAATAAATCAGCCTCCTCTCATCTCTTCCTCCTCTACTCTCGGAGCGAACATGGCCGACCGAGCGGCACTGAGCGAGCAGGCGGGTGGGCGCGGCCGCGGCGGTGCGGGCGAGCGCGGCGCAAGCGGCCACGGCGGCGCGGGTGAGCGCAGCGGGCGCGGCGTGCGTGTCTGCAGCGGCGCGGGCGAGCGCGGCGGGCGCGGCTGCGGCGGCACGGGCGAGCGCGAGCAGGCGGGTGGGCGCGGCCGCGGCGGTGCGGGCGAGCGCGGCGGGCAATCAATGCCATGGACGCCGGTCGTTTCTTCCCATCGGCATTTTCATCGTTTCTTGCTGCCTCGTAGCAAGGGAAGACGCGGTACCTTACAGGAGAAACGATTTCTTGCTCGCACTCTATCTTTCTTTGTTGATTTTCTCGTTCAATTTTTGCATACGTGGAGCCATCTTCAATGCAGATCGAAACCGGCTATTAAATGCCGTTGGGACTGCCCTTAGGAGCTCTCCTGAACGTAGGGCCTTCTTTAGTTTCTAAAAAATTTCAAGATTTCTCGTCACATCAAATCTTGCGGCATATGCATGAAGTATTAAATTTAGACGAAAACAAAAACTAATTACACAGTTTGCCTGTAAATCGCGAGATGAATCTTTTAACCGTAATTAGTCTATGATTAGACAATATTTACCACAAACAAACGAAAATACTATAGTACCCAAAATCTAAATTTTTTATCAACTAAACAAGGCCTAGGATTTGAGCACGCTCACATGATTGAGCTGAGCCAGCGGTGCTGTCCGCTGTGCACCGCACGTGAGACCAGCCGTCGACGGGTCCTGAGTCATGACTGATCGATTACGGGTGTGTTTGGTTGGGTGGCTAATCCTGACCTTGGCTTTCTAGAGCTAACTTTGATTTGTTTGGTTGTTTGTAAAGAGATTGGAGCCTGGCTTAGGCTGGCCAAAAGTACCCCTTTAGCCTAGCTCTAGGAGAACAACTCGCTCAATCCTGGCCAGGCTAGAGCTAGCTTCTGTGGTCATTCCCCTCACCTCCCCCGTCATTCTCGTCACCTCTGCTGCTCGCCGGTATGACAGGTGAAGCTCGCATCCCACGCGAGGACGCCGGCACGGAGCTCGTTGTCACCGGCCTCGTGGGCTGTTCGTGACACTGTGCACCACCGCCCCAACCTCACGAGTAGCCCGTGACGCGTTGCCAGACCCGCCGCAAGAGCTCGCTGTCGCTGGACCTCGCGTGCAGATCATGATGTAGCAGAGTGGAGGAGCGATTCGACGATGCCAGTGCGAGCCAGGAAGCGGAGGAGCGATTCGAGCAGGCTCCTTGGCTTCCTCCTCTCCACCAGTATACTCCGGCCACCTCTCCGGCCATATACACGTCCCCACCGGCGAGGAGCTCATCGTGGCCTGCTGCGGTGACCTCACTGCTGTCGGAACCTCCAGCCAGGGTGCTACGGCGCGACCGCGCTTCGTTCGTGCGGATCCGGCGACATATGGTGGAGGTCCTCGGCCATGGTGACCGCCACAGCCACGACGTTCTCCATGCCACTGTCCACGGCTGAATCCAAGAGCCACGGTGGCTTAGCGCACAGCCTCCATAGGGCGACGACGAAGAAGAGCGTGAGATGACGGCCTCTGCGAAACAACGCCGAAGAAGAGCACGGGAAGCCGTCATTCACGGCGAAGAGGAGTGCGACCTCCCTGTAGCATCATAGTACGAGGAGAGCCACCGTAAGGAGGCTTGCCATTGCCGTGTTGGTCTTGCTTGCCTGTTGTTGGCCGTGGTCGTCTTGCTTGCCTGCTGTTGGCCGCGGTGCTCATCTTGCTTGCCTGCTATTGGCCATCGTGTGTTGCTTTAGCTTGTTTGCTGTTGGTTGCCGTGCTTGTCTTGCTGGCTGCTCAACAAAATGCCTCAAAGAGGTAACCTTACCGATTCTGAGAAGAGGTAACCATATCAAAACAAACAAGACAACCAAATATATCTTAGAACTAGCCAGACTAACATAGTATTGACAACCAAACTGTTGTAAAACATACGGACTTGATCCTAGAAGGAAAAGAGAAGGAGAAATCTTAATCCTACTCCGTTTGTATGTGGGCTCTTACCAAAACTCTCAGACCTTAGCAGGACTATATATACATGGAAGCTCTATGTTGTAATCACCAATATTTAGAGAAATAAAGAATAGTCTCCCTATCTTGTGTCTATTTGTTCTTCTATTTTTATCTACTATGTTGATCATGAGAGACGAAGAGGGAAAGGTCCCAACCGTTGGCAACATGTTTTATAACACGTTATCACCACGACAAGCTCTACATTGACATCGCCGTTGAAGCAACCGCCGACCTTCGACGCCGACGCTCATGCCGCCGCCGTCCCGAACTTGACTACTTCGACGACGTCGACATACCGACGTTGTTAGCGGAACGGATCTGCTACCTCTACCGATCTCTACTGCATCGACATGCATAGTTATCGTCAAGCAGACAGTTCTACGACAATGCCAAACGCCCTACGCGGTATGTATCTACTAATCACTACCCTACGTGGTATGTAACATAGATCAAATTGGCATCATTTATAAGGTATGAAAGATCGTATCTCGCATATTATGTTTGATGCCGTACATGCAGTACGTATAGATCTGTACATAAGTACAAACACACATCTACTAAGTACGTGCATGTAATTTTGCATCTACGTGAGTTGAATCATGTCTGGGTTAAAAAACTGAAAAGCACCAAGACTGAATACATGTAAGGTCACGTTCAAATTGCTTGGACTTTAAAGCCATTCACGCATGAGAAACTTATAGTCAGCCACAGCATTGGCTGCACTTTATTATTTGTACCATTGGCGAGACGTGACACTACTACAGTCAGGTACAGCAGGAGCGGCTAACATAGGCGGATACAGTGGGTATTCCTGGTATTCCCAGAAATACCCAACTTTTTTATACACTAAATATATATACTTTTTATAAACTAAATATATATAGATATATTTAGATATATATATATATATATCTAATATATTAGCATTTCTATATTTACAAAATAATTTTTTTCTCTCATTCTTTTAGTTTATTCTTGTATTCTTTTTTCCATATAGATTCTATGTTAGCTCGATTGTCAAAATTATTCTATTCTGTTGTTTCTACAAATGAAAACCTAATTATTTATCTCCAGACCATACATATTGACTCATGCCACCAAATATTAGTACAAATCATATTTTATTTTCAAACTCTTTTCCAAGACAAATCGAAATATGCACATGGCAACATGTATAACAAAGTATCCTTTTCGTGTGAGTGAACGAGGCATGAGTGGGAGACAATTCCATAATCCTCATTCTTAAATCTCTAACCCTAGCCGATGAGCGGCAGTCAAACGGAGGCGTGAATGCAAGATGTGAATGCAAGATGCCAGGCATGATGTAGTGGCGACACTGCTGGTTTCCAGTGTCCTGAGCTCCTAGTGGCACGAGGCGTGCAGCACGGGCGCAGCCTCTGTCTCTATGCTATGCCTACATGGCGACCGGTGAAGACATACGTCGGTCATGAGATTAGAGGCAACAATTGAGTGGTGGCCCACCAGATACCAGGGAATACCCAAGATTTAAATCCTGGCTCCGCCACTGGCGGCTAAATAAACTCTATAGGGCGGCTGGCCCAGCCGCCCTTATGCAAATGCTCTTACAGTGGAATTCACTGTAAGGACGGTTCAACACCAGCGCCCTTACAGTGGCCCACTGTAAGGGCGGTTGAAAACAACAACCGCCCTTACTAGTGACCACTGTAAGAGCAGTTGGTGCTTCCAGCCGCCCTTATAGTGAGCATTAGTAAGGGCGCCTTGTGTCTCAGACGCCTCTATTGTCTGCATTTGCAAGGGCGGCTCAATCTAGAACCGCCCCTACAGTTATTTTTCAGAAAAAAATAAAAATTACAATAATCGAGTTGACAGGACAGCACAGCGCCACATACATATATACATATATAATCAGATTCTCAACATCACAGATTCACAACATAAATATCCATACATATACACAGCACCACATTTATAGTCCAACACATTTCAAGTCCAAAATGTTTCCAAGTCCATTACAAATCCATCCAAAAGAGTCCGAAATTTTTCAAGTACTAATGCAAATCGATCACAGTCCATTCCAACAAGTTCACATGTAATCAACGACCTAGACATAGCCTATCCCACTGACGGAGGTGCTGGTAAAGAGGATTGCTACCTAAGTCGGATTGTGGGTTATGCTAATCACCTTTGTAATAAACAACATGGTCCATTATAAAGTTGCAAAGGTCACCGACAATCCCTAAGAGGTCATCATCCCTGTAGACATCCCTTTTTAGTTCTTTTTCTTCTTTCCACTACAAGATCGTAAAAGACAAGTTTAGGTCTAGTGTAAAGAAGAGATTGCAAAGCTAAGTGAGAAATACTATGTTTTCATACTACAACCCACTAAGAGATTCAAACTTACCAATTCAGGGTGTCTCCTGTAGCCTTTTGTATTACTGATGAAAGCACATACATAGTATCCACAATGCAGACTCCCTGGCCTTTGCTTGGGAAACTTTGTTTCAATTTGCAAATGGAGATGTGTCAAGTATAAGTACTGAAAAATTAGTAATTTTATGCCAAACTAAGTCGCACTTACCGAACATAGAGATTTGAAACACAAGTGGCTCCCCAGACCTGGATCATGCCTTCCTTTGTGATTCTTGACATAGGCCCTGAATGCCCTGTTTGAATGAGAATCGATATGACTTATAGTATGCAGAAGTCGATATTAAAGTGAATCATATAAGGTTACAAGGATTACAAATTTGCTTACGTAATGAGAATTGACATGAAGTCTTTATATGTGTGAGGGTCAAAATCTGCAGAATCACAAATCCATGCCATGTTCATCCCGACATCGACACCTATGACTATCCAGTGATTGCTACAACAATTTTAAATAAACACATAAGTACCTTTGCATCAAAATAAGATAAACCGAACAATCGTTAAGTATACAATTAATCGAACTTACTTGAAGTGGTATGGAATCCATATTGTTTCGAAGTGTTGGAGATTCTTTAAACATACGACAATCCACGCCGCAACCTTAATAGACTCTTCTCTTATTTTGGCCGCACGGATCTTTTCTTTCTCCGCCAACGTCCCTCCAGCAGCTAGATGTGGAGCATCCAATTCCCATCTCGATGGGTAATTAAAATTTATTTGTGCTATAGGCATAGGGTCTACATACCCGGCTTTCGTTGAGCGTGTAGATTTCATAAAGTTTGCTTGCATTCTAAAAATCATGACGTAAGTTAGTTTTAGCAAAATCCAACTAGGTTACTTTCACATCATATCAAGAGGAAGAGGACTTACAGGCACCAAGTGCGAATCAGATTCATCGACATTGAACTAAGGTGAAAGCATGATTGGATGTCGCTGAAGTCAAAGGCAATACACGAAGCAGGGCCTCCAAATGTGCGAGCAGGTATTACTGCTTCCAACACATTCAGTTCAGTACGTGAAACATGCAAGTAGTACCAATCATGGAACCTTCTCATTCCATATGGCATCTTACACAAGATCCGGTTTGGTAGGAAACGTTTGCCTTTTACATATTCTTTCGGGCAATCCTTTGACCACTTGATGGTTTCAACATCTAGATACTTTGTTATCGTTGTGTAGTCTGAGGTGTCAGTGGGCATCCTATAGGCAAATTTGTTCGGGCCTTGGTTCTCAGGCTTGAACTGGTCATGAGCATACCACTTGTACATACCCGAGACGTTCATATCCACAAAAGATTTTGACCCTGTCGACCTTATCATGATGGGGATCTTTTCACGAGCTTCACATACTAGAGGGAGTAGTTCTTCATGTGTCGGCGGTGCTTGTTAAAAAGTCTGTGCCATCTCATCATGGCCTTGCTCGGGGCGAGCTGGAGAAGGTTGTGGCTTAGGAGGCACATGTGGTGTCTCGTCATGCTCTGACTCGGCACGAGCTGTATAAGGTTTTGGGCTATGAGGCACATGTGGTGTCTCGTCACGCTTTGGCTCGACACGAGCTGTAGAAGGTTGCGGGCTCTAAGGCACATGTGGCGTCTCATGCTCTGGCTCCGCACGAGCTACAGAAGGTTCACCTATTTGAGGCTCATGTGGTGTCTCATCATGCCCTGGCTCAACCTCTTCCTCGCCAGCGGTTGGAGAAGCCGGTACCCTCTCATGCATCAAGTGGTCCTCATGATACGGTGAATACACCTCTCCATCCTCAAGGTGGACTCTCTCCAGGTGTATATCACTTGGAGTTGGCGAGGAAACATTCAACACAATATCCTTTTTGTACCAGAGGATGAACTGTTTCATGAGTAGTCGAAGCTCACGAATCCCCTCGCTAGTTGGGTGTTCAATCTTATGCTTCGCGTACTCAGGATTCACGGTATGCACCTCAACCTTACTATAGTCGGCCGGGACCGGTTTATGGTGCCAGATGTCGCCTGGAATTGGAGGATGTGCCAGACCCGTTGCCACCTCAGCCATCTCCTGTCCCCTACCGATGGGAATCAACAGGATGCAACGAGTTGGCACCCGTATGTGATCGAATGAGGCGGAGGTTGCATTGGAACCTTGGCTGCTTTGAACATTTGGAGGGCTACCAACTAGAACCAAATCCCTAGGCGGCTCCATTTGTGACCGTCGGTCAGTAGACAGTCATTGCTCCTGTAGTTCCTTGGCAACTAGGGTCTTCACTAGGGTGGCAAGACTCTCCTCCCAGTTTCTACCATGTTTCTTGTACATCTCCACATCCTCTCAAAATCCTTCCTTCTAGGTCTTCTGTTTCCCTAACCCCCTGACACGGCCTAGTTGCTCGGGGTTTCCCAAGCCAAGGCTAAGCTCGTCCTTCTCTCTAGAAGGAGTGAATGAGCCCTTCTCGATGTCTTCAGAATATTTCATTATCCTTGACACTGCCTCCTCGGTCTCTGGCTTGGCAAATTTCAGACTGCTGCCTGATTCTTCAAGATTCCTTGCAAAGACCCAATGCTTGGTGCGTGGCTTCAATTTCATTACTTTTGTATTCCCAGCAGCTACGGCCTCCTCTTCCATCTTTCTAAACATCTCTTCCTTGCCCTCGTAGCCAGTGGGGCCTAGACGAGGGTGGTGGATGTTCTTCTTCGCTTGCAAGCTGTTCTTTTCACTTAAGGCCAAAGATTCTGGTGCAGTCTTCTCAGCCACGAGCAACGCCCAGATAGCAAGAGTGATGTGTCCATACTTATGGTACGGAGTTAACCCCTTTTTGATGTACTCAGTGTTCAGCTCATTCCTCCAACGTCGGAAGGATTCTCCCATCATCTTCATAGCACGTCGTCTTACTAGGGGTAGCTTCTCTGCCGGAATCCTAAAATTAAAATTGACCAACAGACGATTTTTCCATAGGTCATCCTTTATGTCCTCTGGATAGTCGTGCCAATTACAGATTGATGGGTTCAACTTGTCTCTGACTAGGGCCCCAATTGCATTGCGGAATTTTGATTGGAACTCCTTTGGCTTAAGGATCTGCCCTTCTTCCCCAACCTCGTCAATCACATAAACCATTTTTGCATTTGGATAGTGGTTTGGCTTTCTGACCCCTCCTTTCCTTTTCACTTTGGTAGTCGAGGCCGAGGTTGTGCCTTCAGGTTGCGGAGCAGAGGCCACAATGGTAGTCTCTGTGCCTGTTGCCTCTGCCCTCCGTTCCCTTGCCCCGTCATGTCCGGCAAAACGTGCCGGACGCCGACATGGTCTTTTTGGAGGTTTAGGAGGGACCTGTATAAACAACAGGTCAAAGTGTTAGTAGAGGTAACACAGCCATATCGTTACCAAAATTTATGGTTTACTAAGTGACCTTCATATCCCTACCTCCTCGTTTGGATCAAAGTCCTTGTCCAACTCATCCATCGTTGGCTTTCGTATAGGTTCACATGGGTGTGGATCCTCAGGACTTTCATATCCCGAGGTTGAGTCATCGTCCTTGCTAGATCCTTCATCAGTCTCTCCTCTTCCTGCTTCTCCCCCTTGCTCCTCGCCAGACTCCTCCTGAGTAAGCATAAATGCTACACCATTGCCCACTTCTTCATCAAACTGTTTCTGAGAAAACTGATCATGTATTTCTTGCTCTCTAGGGCTAGGGTGCTCTTCATGTTCGTTGGATCGGGCTGCATTGCTTGTTGTCCGTGTCATTTCGTGATTTGTTCTAACAGATGAAAGGAATAAAGTGTGCTTTAGTAGTAGTAGTAGTAGTAGTAGTAGTAGCAGCAGCAGCAGCAGCAGTAGTAGCAGCAGCAGCAGCGCTTTAGAGTAGTAGTAGCAACAGTGCTTTAGTAGTAGTAGTAGTAGTAGGTTGAAGAAAGGAGAAGAGAGACCAGCAGTGCTTTAGTAGTAGTAGTCGGTTGAAGAGAGGAGAAGAGAGAGCAGCAATGCTTTAGTAGTAGCAGCAGTGCTTTAGTAGTAGTAGTAGTAGTAGTAGTAGTAGTAGTAGTAGTAGTAGTAGTAGTAGTAGTAGTAGTAGTAGTAGTAGTAGTAGTAGTAGTAGTAGTAGTAGTAGTAGTAGTAGTAGTAGTAGTAGTAGTAGTAGTAGTAGTAGTAGTAGTAGTAGTAGTAGTAGTAGTAGTAGTAGTAGTAGTAGTAGGAGTAGTAGTAGTAGTAGTAGTAGGAGTAGTAGTAGGAGTAGGAGTAGGAGTAGGAGTAGGAGTAGGAGTAGGAGTAGCAGTAGGAGTAGCAGTAGCAGTAGCAGTAGCAGTAGCAGTAGCAGTAGCAGTAGCAGTAGCAGTAGCAGTAGCAGTAGCAGTAGCAGTAGCAGTAGCAGTAGCAGTAGCAGTAGCAGTAGCAGTAGCAGTAGCAGTAGCAGTAGCAGTAGCAGTAGCAGTAGCAGTAGCAGTAGCAGTAGCAGTAGCAGTAGCAGTAGCAGTAGCAGTAGCAGTAGCAGTAGCAGTAGCAGTAGCAGTAGCAGTAGCAGTAGCAGTAGCAGTAGCAGTAGCAGTAGCAGTAGCAGTAGCAGTAGCAGTAGCAGTAGCAGTAGCAGTAGCAGTAGCAGTAGCAGTAGCAGTAGCAGTAGCAGTAGCAGTAGCAGTAGCAGTAGCAGTAGCAGTAGCAGTAGCAGTAGCAGTAGCAGTAGCAGTAGCAGTAGCAGTAGCAGCAGCAGCAGCAGCAGCAGCAGCAGCAGCAGCAGCAGCAGCAGCAGCAGCAGTAGCAGTAGCAGTAGCAGTAGCAGTAGCAGTAGCAGTAGCAGTAGCAGTAGCAGTAGCAGTAGCAGTAGCAGTAGCAGTAGCAGTAGCAGTAGCAGTAGCAGTAGCAGTAGCAGTAGCAGTAGCAGTAGCAGTAGCAGTAGCAGTAGCAGTAGCAGTAGCAGTAGCAGTAGCAGTAGCAGTAGCAGTAGCAGTAGCAGTAGCAGTAGCAGTAGCAGTAGCAGTAGCAGTAGCAGTAGCAGTAGCAGTAGCAGTAGCAGTAGCAGTAGCAGTAGCAGTAGCAGTAGCAGTAGCAGTAGCAGTAGCAGTAGCAGTAGCAGTAGCAGTAGCAGTAGCAGTAGCAGTAGCAGTAGCAGTAGCAGTAGCAGTAGCAGTAGCAGTAGCAGTAGCAGTAGCAGTAGCAGTAGCAGTAGCAGTAGCAGTAGCAGTAGCAGTAGCAGTAGCAGTAGCAGTAGCAGTAGCAGCAGCAGCAGCAGCAGCAGCAGCAGCAGCAGCAGCAGCAGCAGCAGTAGCAGTAGCAGTAGCAGTAGCAGTAGCAGTAGCAGTAGCAGTAGCAGTAGCAGTAGCAGTAGCAGTAGCAGTAGCAGTAGCAGTAGCAGTAGCAGTAGCAGTAGCAGTAGCAGTAGCAGTAGCAGTAGCAGTAGCAGTAGCAGTAGCAGTAGCAGTAGCAGTAGCAGTAGCAGTAGCAGTAGCAGTAGCAGTAGCAGTAGCAGTAGCAGTAGCAGTAGCAGTAGCAGTAGCAGTAGCAGTAGCAGTAGCAGTAGCAGTAGCAGTAGCAGTAGCAGTAGCAGTAGCAGTAGCAGTAGCAGTAGCAGTAGCAGTAGCAGTAGCAGTAGCAGTAGCAGTAGCAGTAGTAGTAGTAGTAGTAGTAGTAGTAGTAGTAGTAGTAGTAGTAGTAGTAGTAGTAGTAGTAGTAGTAGTAGTAGTAGTAGTAGTAGTAGTAGTAGTAGTAGTAGTAGCAGTAGCAGGAGCAGGAGTAGCAGGAGCAGGAGCAGCAGGAGCAGGAGCAGCAGTAGCAGTAGCAGCAGCAGCAGCAGCAGGAGCTAGTAGTAGTAGTAGTAGCAGTAGCAGTAGCAGTAGCAGTAGCAGTAGCAGTAGCAGTAGCAGTAGCAGTAGCAGTAGCAGTAGCAGTAGCAGTAGCAGTAGCAGTAGCAGTAGCAGTAGCAGTAGCAGTAGCAGTAGCAGTAGCAGTAGTAGTAGTAGTAGTAGAGCCACAAATTAAAATGACAGTAAGCCCCAATAGTAGTGTAGTACTAGTAGAGTACTAGAGTAGAGCAGTAGCTAGCAGATAGGAGAGAGAACAGACAAAGGAGACAAATTAGTAATCGGTAGTAGTAGTAGTAGTAGTAAAAGAAGAAGAAACTCATGTGCCCTCAAATTAGCGGGTTGCTATTTTATAGAGCCATCCGCTGCTCTGTGGTGATCATAGATCATAGACTTATATGACAGTCAGTAATAGGTTAAGAGAAAACCCATTTGCACTACAAGACCGAAAACCTCTAGGGGAGGCTAGTATCCAATGGCACTCCATTCGAGACGAGTTTCCCCGAGAAGCTTTCGGTCTAGGAGAAGCTATGGGTATTTGACTGTCATGTTGTCTCACTACACCTTTTGTATCATCGAGCAAGAAATTTTGAAAAAAAGTAGTACAAGTAGTAAAGGCCTCAGTACCATGTCAATCATCATTTGATCATGAACTTGGAGCATAAAGCCATCGTAATAGAGAAGATGAGGTCATATAGGGGCCGCTGGTAACGATGCCAAGTTTCTCACAAGTTCTTGATCATCAGCTCATATTCCATATAATGAATGGACTTAGACAATCTCATCATTGGCAAAATAAAGGAGAGAAGAAAAATAGAAGAGGAGAGTAGTAGTAGTAGTATAGAGGAGCACAGTTTATAAAACTGTCATAGAGAGGGTAGTAGTAGAGTTGGGCACAACAGCAGTAGTAGTAGGATTACAGTAAGCCCCAACAGTAGTGTAGTACTAGTAGAGTACTAGAGTAGAGCAGCAGCTAGCACTAGTAGTAGACTAGTGCAGTAGTGTTGGAGAGAGGATGAGAGTAGAAAATAGAAGAGAGATAGAAGGAGCAGAGAGGAAGGAGAGGTGAGGAGAGGGAAAGGTTTAAAAAAGGCCTCAGAAACATGTCTAGCATCATTTGATCAAGAACTTGGAGCATGAAGGCATCAAAAACAGAGAAGAAGGCACTATAGAGGCGGCTAGTAATGATGCCAAGTTACTCATAAGTTTTGGATCATCAGCTCATATTCTAAAATAATGTATTGAATTAGACAATTTCATCATCGGCAAAACAATAGTAGAGGAGAGAGAGTATAGTAGTAGTATAGAGGAGCACAGTTCAAAAAATGTCATCAATTCAAAATTATGCCAGTAAGCCACCACAAATAGTAGTAGATAGCAGTGGCATATAAGCAGCCTGCTATATAAACAACAGTAATTATGTCTCAGTATATAAAACTGTCATGATGTATTATTAGTAGAGAGTAGTAGTACAGTTGGAGTAGAAAAGCAGTAGTAGTAGGATTGGACAGTAAGCCACCACAAATCAACACAATTGGATAGTAATGATGCATGCTGCATTCACGGTTCTAAACTCGAGCAAACACAAACACTACTAATTCTAAACTAAAAGCATTGCATTAAGTAGCTAAAAAATTCAGTGTTAATGATGCATCAAATCTCTACTACTATCCAGATCATCAAATCACAGTCTATCAACAATACACACTAATAAAAACCCTAACACTATCCAGATCATCAAATCTCTCAGATAGAAATTAGACAGAACGAATAGATAACTATTAGCAATTAACATTAACCGCAGATGCTTTCAACCAAATCACAGATTATACACCATTCTCAAAACATATGTAATTTATGAATGCTTTACACACTAAACTCTAAATCTATGATATACAAAACAGGTGTGGTATGACACAAAAATGATATTAGTAGATATCAAATTCTTAGGTATAGTATTGGATAAATATAAAACACAATGTAGCTAGGAACTGATGGAATACAATTTTGCATGTCTCAAATATCACAAATCCTACGGTTAAAGCACAAACATTCAGTGTATTCAGGAAATTTGTGTGCAATGGACAGATAATTACTAGACAGATCCTACTGTTACACTTGCACACAAACAAAACCATTTTCACAAGCACATAATAAGGTACAAATAAATATAGACATAGATATACACTTGGAAATGTTGAACGCAGCAGCAATCCAAGACATCATGTCCAAAAGATACTAAGAGTGAGGGATGAGTATCAGCAAACAAGACATGTGGGTATCAGAAATCAAGACATATCTCACAGAACATCACACAGACACCACCTATGACCTGCCACAATTCCCAGTACGAATAGCCAAGCAGATTCGTAATTCAACAATGTTCTAAACAAAAATGAGTAGCAGCTAGGGTTCAACAATTACGCTTCTAGGGTTCCCAAAATGAGCAAACACAAAAATGTTCTAAACAATAATAAACGTCAGGCGAATTCAACAGTTACGCTTCTAGGGTTCCCAAACCTTGGGGAACTAACAGAGATGCAGAATCAGACATGAGACTGGATCAGAGAGTTTGGGATTACCTGCGCCGGAACGAGATGAGATCAGTCGCGCGCGTTTGTGTGGTGTTAGAGGCGATAGGAAGAAGACACAGGCAGGCAAGTCGCCACGTGTGGAGCTCCGGCCCACCAACGGCATCTAGGGTTCGCAGACAGAGCAGGTCGCCAAGGTTGCGGACGGAGCATGTCGCCAAGCTCGCGGAAGAAGAGGGACGACGGTGGTCCCCGGCTTGTGGACGCGCGCGGGCGGTCCGCCGTGCGCGGATCTCTGGCTCCCGGTGGCGGCTAGGGTTCCGACGGGCCGGTGACATGTAGCGGAGTGGTGCGTGGCACGGGGACCGGCGAAGGGGCGGAGGAGAGCTCGGGGAGTGGAGGAGGCGGAGGCGAAGGGGGGGAGGAGTGCTCGCGGCTGTGGCGGCGCCGGCGGGCGAGTTTGGCAGCCTCGCGGCGGCGTAAGAAGAAGAGAGTCACGCCCAGGACTTAGCCGAATAACCCTAGCGGCGGTGGCCACTATTTATTTAGGGCACGAACAGTGTAAGGGCGGTTGAGGTGTAGAACCGCCCTTACAGTGGTTTTTTTCAGAATTTTAATATTTTTAAATAAAATAGATTTAAACAATTGTACAGTTTATACTTCACCTTTAAAATATATTTATAAAATAAATTTAAACTATTGTATTTTTTAATTGATTTATCTATATGAAGTGTATAATTTTGAACTATTCCATGTTTTTTTAAAAAAATAAAAATCAAATGTTTTTAGAAATAAAAATCAAATTTATGTAAATTTGAATTATTTGAAACAGTTTTAATTTGAAAATTTTGAATAAAACATTGGATTTTCAAACATTGGATTTCCATTTGAGGTCTTTTATTGCCTATTTTGACCAAGTCAAACATTAGATTTTTTAGAAAATACACTTTGACCGGACCTGAGATGGTCTCAGATGCAAAAGTCATGAATACATAGTTTCTTCCCCTTATCAAGATACACATTTGGTGTAATAGTCAACTTTTCATTTGAGATGGTTTGGACCACTAAAATTTTGAAATTTCAAATTTTCACGGCTACACGCACGTTTTCGGGACCCTAGACGGCCCCAACTCCGAAAGTCATGAATAGCAATTTTGTTTCACTCATCAAGATCTACATTTAATATATAGGACATTTTTGCATTTGACAAAGCGTTAAGAAAGTGCAGTTCTGAATCCACAAGTCCCGCATGTAGTTTCATAAAGTCTATGTGTGATTCAAGACATTATGACTAGAGTTTACAAACACTTTCTCAAATGCAAAAATATCCTATGTATGGAATGTGTATCTTGATGAGCTCTATCTACCTTGTATTCAAAAGTTTTTCATTTGAGGTCATTTACTCACTCGTTTGACCAGGTTTGACCAAGCCACGCCTTGGGTTTTCAAAACATGTGAATTGAGTTTTCTGTAACTTTTCCAAATGCAAAAATGTATTGTGTATCAAAGGTAGACCTTGATGAGATCTAACTATGTTGTATTGAATTTTTTTTCATTTGAGGTCTTTTATTGCCTAGTTTGACCTAGTTTGACCAAGTCAAACATTGGATTTTTTAGAAAATACACTTTGACCGGATCCGAGATGGTCTCAGATGCAAAAGTCATTAATACAAAGTTTGTTCCCCTTATCAAGATACACATTTGTTGTAATGGTCAACTTTTCATCTGAGATGGTTTGGACCACTAAAATTTTGAAATTTCAAATTTTCACTGCTACACGCACGTTTTCAGGACCCTAGACGGCCCCAACTCCAAAAGTCATGAATAGAAATTTTGTTCCACTCATCAAGATCTATATTTGATATATAGGATATTTTTGCATTTGACAAAGCGTTAATAAATGTAGTCTCACACACATACATAAATGTAGTCTCACATGGATACATAAATGTAGACTCACACACATACATAAATGTAGTCTCACACGCATACAGAAATGTAGTCTCACATGGATACATAAATAAAGTCTCACACACATACAAATGACTATTTATTAGTATCCGCCGCCGTAACAGTTTTCCACTTCACACCTTTTCGTTCCCATGCCAATACGTCTTTGGGTAGGTTTTTTTCCACAACACCGATCTTGTTAATAAAGTCTGTGAATAGCGGCATCTAATCGCACTTATTGTAGGCTTCAACATCATCAACGCCATCAACTCCAATAATGTGTTGTTTTCCAGGGATAACCACATGCTTAGGTTTCTTCTTTGGGGGGACAATGCTGAGCGGGTGTAACACCCGAAATTTGATTTTTAAATAATAGGATTTAATTTGATTTATTTAAGTATTTTTGTGAGCATTTGAATCTTGCAAAATAAATAGTTTTGTGCAGATTAAAATTTACCATAAATTTAGAAACATGAATATGCATTCATGCTGGAGCATGCTTTATTTTGTGTTGATTGCCTTCCATTGAATTGGTTTGCATTCAAAATTCTATCTAGAAAAGGCTTTGGAAAACTATTTTGGAAAAGAGAAATAAAATAAAAAGAAAAGGGGAGGAGCCCCTGGAAACCAGGCCGCAGCCCAGCCTTTCCCACCCCCGGCCTGTTTTTCCCCTCCCGCGCACGCGGCCCACTCCCCCTTCCCACCCAGCCCAGCTCGGCCCAGTGCCCCGTGGCCCAGTTCCCTCGCCTCGGCTCAAAGTGCAGCCCAGCGCGCTCCCTTCTCCCCCCTCCTTCTGCTCGCTGACCTCCGGGCCCCGCACGTCAGCGGGTTTCCTTTCTTCTTCACGCCGTCACCGACCCGGACTCCGCCAGGGTGGGCAACCGATCCCGGTTTCGTCGGGATTCCTTCCTTCCGCGCGTGACCGAGCTTTATAAAGCTCCCAACTCCACCCCGCAGGTTCCCTTTCGCGTCGAAGCCGGCTAATTCGTGCTCTAGCCCTGTTTTCTTGCGTTTCGGATCTCACCGGTGTTTTTCTCCGCCGCTGCGCGTGGACACGCCTCCCCGCTTGCCCTCGGTCCGAGAAAACTGCTTTGGTGAGCTCGCCTCTCCCTCCGCTTCATCCCGGTGCTCGTGGTTCAATTTTTGGCGTAGGATTTCGCTAGATTGGAGATCGCCTGCGAGCTTCTAGGCGGCTCGCATGGCGCCGCCGTGTCGGCCCTCAACTCCGGCGGCCGGCCGGTCGGGCTCGGCCCTGGTTGGATTCCAGGCCGTCCGATCGAAGATCTACGGTTACCAATAAAAGAAAACGGTTCGGCGTACTTTTGCTAAAGAGACCCCAGGAATCAGAGAAATCAACCCGCGGTCCTTGGCGGTTTTGGGAAGAATGCGTATCCTGGCTTAGAAAGCGTATTTTCGTTCATTTAAGGCTAAATACGCTTTCGGTTATTTACAGCTTTGCCATCAATTTTATAATACTCATAAAATATTCATTTTAACTCCGTTTTTGTCCATTCAAATTCCGTTAGATTCGTAATTACGAGCTCTACATGTTAGAACTATTTATTCTCTGTTTTGAAACTTTCTAATTTCCTGGCATTATTTAATTAATTATTTCTCTATAGGAAATCTTAGAAAATTCATATCTTTCACGTTTTAATTCCGATTTTCGTGAACTTTACGTTTGTGTGATCGTAGCGCTGCGTAGAATATTTTTTATAAACTTTTATCTTTGATTTCTCACTGCTGGTGTAATGTTCTAATTAGATCTTGTTGCTTTGTGTATGATTGTCTGGATTGCGTGTTGTTGATTGATGATTGGGAATAGACAGTGAGCCGTACGTTGGTGATCAAGACCAAGCTTTTGAAGACCAGCAGGCTCAGGAGAGCTTTGAGCAAGGCAAGTATAACTTGGGATCATTCTTGTTACCTATTCACTTAAGTACACATATATATCATATGCATGCTATCACCTTGTCGACCTTAGCAAAATCATAGATGATTGTTACTTGTATTCCTTGCTACCTACTTGATATGCATTTGGTGTAGATGTGCTAGTGCTTGATATAATCTGTGATCTTGTAAGATGATTAATAGCTATGCAATGAACATAAAAGAATGACCAATAACTGTATGAGATCTTGTCTGTACGTGATCACCTGGGATAACAGTGCAACCATGAGGGCTATAATGGCTCTGGCTTTAACTCAGTATGGAGACCTTTTCTAGCTTGTTAGAGGTTACCCGAAAGGGCGGAGGGGCTGAACCGTTTTGGGTATAGTGCGAGCCCCTGTCCCTATGTGTATAGGCTGCGCGTCATTGTGCCATTCGGAAGGGGGTATCTATATCTGCGCGCAAAGGAAACCTTGCGGCCCTAACATGTTAGACGAACTTTTGAAAGGCTTCATAGTGATCCCTGCCGACCTCCCTAGGAAGGGGGTTAAGAGATTAGCTACCTCGGGCGAAAGGGTAAATCATGACTCATGGGTAAAGATGTACAACCTCTGCAGAGTGTAAAACTGGTATACTAGCTGAGCTCACGGTCAGGAGCGGCCTTGGGGACATCTACATTAAGATGATGAGCTTATTATGTTATTATGTTCATTTGATTATCGTTTATGCTATGAATTAATTATGCTTACACTTGATCATGGGATTAATGGATTATTTATGCTACCTTGACATTTGCTATTTAATTTTGAATATGCTATCCACTATTAAAAGCTAAATGCAGTCAAATCAGTGTCAACTATTTGAGCCTCATGAACCCCTGGTTATACTTGTTGACTACGATATGTGCTCACTCTTGCAATTTCCCAACACCTCAGGATATGATAATGAAGATGACTGGAATAAGGATTACCGTTATGAGTACTAGGTTTGGAGTCAACCAGTCAATAGTGTCCCTGTGTGGAGCTTCCGTCGAGAGCGTCGTTTACTTTATGCCATCATTCTTGTATGAGACTATGTGATATTTTATATTCCGCTATGTAATAAACACTGCAATGGTACATTTGAGATTTGTCTACTTATGTGTGCGACTGTTTCTGGGGCACATATGAGTCTTTTTATGCATCCTATTTTGTTCTTAAAATATGGGTGTGACAAATTGGTATCAGAGCTTTGTTGACTGTCGGACGCAAGCCAAGTTAGAAATTGGCCGTCTTAAGGTTTTGAAATTGCTATAAAATCCTTACTCTATAAACCTTGATATTTTCTTCTACACTATATCCTATTCATCTTTACCTTGTTGCTTATTTTAAAGACTTGTTCTCATCCTCACTCCTTGCTTGATATGCTTTTAGACCTTTTCTTACCACTTTCTGGCGTCTTTGAAAATAGGAGTTTTAGGATCTTTACCCTTAATAGGAAGAGAACGATAGTACCGCAAGTTGAGTTAATGCTCGAAGTGTGAACCTTTGATGCTTGGTTTGGTTTGTAATTATGCCTATGCTTGATTTGGATCTTTGTAATGAGTGTAATGATCTTGTGGATTTTCTCTACAATTTCATTTAGTCTATAGGCCTAAGGCATAAGGATTAATGAACTAAATAGTTGGGTTTGGTTAAAATCCTGTTTCTATCTCTTGCTGTTTTCTGGAGCAGTCTGCAATAATTCTAGTGTATCTCAAAATATGTTCATGCAATGTTCATTAAATTTTTCTGGGAATAAGTAGACTCTTATATCTTTCCAATGCCTCAAGAATGACAATATTATCGGTTATGAGCTGGGAGATATGACTGTTCAAAGTTGAGGTTTCTGCGCAGTCTGGAATTCTGGAACAGTTTCGGTTGTACCCAAATTTTGATTAACCTAACGTTGGAATCTGCTAATATGATCTAAATGAAAGTTGTAGACAATTTCTTTATCTTTCCAACTTTAAGCATGCATCCTTTTGAATTCTGGAACTCGAGATATGACTGATATTCTGATCTGCTGATGTTTGGATAATTACCCAGAAAATTTCAGATTCCATTAACTCTTGTAATTGTCATGTTGGACATTACTAAGATGTGTTTATATACCTTGGAATGCAGATGGCAGCAAGAGAAAGAGGCAGAGGCAGAGGCCGTGGCAATGGCAATGGTGACAATGCCCCAATTACTGTGGAGGAACTCATGCAAACTCAAAATGAGATGATGCACGTCTTCATGCAGCACATACAGCAGCAACCTCCACCAACACCACCACCTGTTCATGTGAGGGATAAGCGTGGGGAGTTTATGAAGGGAAGACCTCCAGTATTTACACACTCAGCTGATCCCATGGAGACAGATGATTGGTTACGTGCTGTGGAGAGGCAACTGAACTTAGCCCAGTGCAATGACTTGGAGAAGGTGTTGTATGCTTCTGGACAGCTTCAGGGGGCAGCGCAGACATGGTGGGAGTCATATCAGGCTGCTCGTCCCAACAATGCTCCTCCTGTCACATGGCTGGAATTCTGTAGAGACTTTAGAGCTCGACATATAAATGAAGGAATGATGGAGCTCAAGCAAGAATAATTCAGATCTCTCCGAATGGGCTCTATGACTGTGGCAGAATATCATGACACTTTTGAACAGTTGGCTCGCTATGCTCCAAACGATGTCAGGGAAGATGCTGATAAGCAGCGTCTATTCATGAAAGGTCTTTACTACGAGCTCAGGTTGCAGTTGGCTGGAAACACCTATCCTATCTTCCAAGCTCTTGTGAATCGTGCCATTGTGCTTGATAATATGCGGAAGAGTCGGGATAAGAAGAGAAGGATGCTGGCACAAGGTTCGGGGAGCAACAACCATCAGTGTTTCAGTTCCCATCAAGGCCATCAGCAGAGGTTCCAGGGACCAGTTAGTCAGTGGAACCACAACCAGCAACCCCAGCGTTTCTAGAATCAATCACAGAGTGGGAACCAACGTCCTCCATTCCAACAACGCAACCATAATCAACAGTAGCATGGTCAGCAGACACCTCGCTCAGGGAACTAAAATGCCAACTCCACAAAAAGAAGTGCTTCTAACACTCCTACTAGGTGTTTCTGTTGTGGGAAAGAGGGACACATGTCATATGATTGCCCGGAGAAGCTCAACAGGCCGAACAACAACCAGAAGTCTACTGCTTATGCGGCAATAGTGAATAATGTGGCTACAGAGACAGTTCAGGAGGGACCAGAGATCATGATGGGTACGTTCAGCATCAACTCTATCCCTGCTACAGTTTTATTCGATTCTGGAGCTTCGCATACATTCATATCACAAGCATTTGTTAGAGTTCATAGCATTCCACTAATTGCAATGAAAACCCCTATGCTAGTTAATTCACCAGGTGGGACTATACCAGTTTCTTTATGTTGCCCATCAGCAAGTCTCTCTTTAAGGGGGGTAGATTTTCCTATCAGTCCCATGGTTATGAGAACTTCAGGCATAGATGTGATCTTGGGTTTGGATTGGATGAAGCAACATGAGACAAATATTAATTGTAAGGAGAGAGTAGTGTCTCTGACAACACCAAAGGGGGAAAGAATCAGTGTTGATGTAACAGTGCAAGCACCACTCACAGCTAAAGTGAACCAACTGGATGATGTTGTTGATCCTCAGAACCTGGTAGTGGATGAGTTTCCGGATGTCTTTCCAGATGAATTGCCAGGTATGCCGCCTGACCGAGACATTGAATTTATTATTGAAATACTACCTGGTACTGCACCCATAGCTAAAAGACCATATAGAATGGGGGTTAAGGAACTAGAAGAACTTAAGAAACAAATTAAGGAACTACAAGATAAAGGGTTCATTCGTCCTAGTTCATCACCATGGGGTGCACCAGTTATTTTTGTTGATAAGAAGGATGGTAGTCAGAGGATGTGTGTTGATTATCGGTCACTTAATGAGGTCACTATCAAGAATAAATACCCATTGCCTAGGATTGATGACTTGTTTGATCAACTAAGAGGTGCTTGTGTGTTCTCTAAGATTGATTTGCGTTCTGGTTATCATCAATTGAAGATTCGGAATTCAGATATACCAAAGACAGCTTTCACAACAAGGTATGAGTTGTATGAGTATACAGTTATGTCTTTTGGTTTGACCAATGCACCAGCTTACTTTATGTACATGATGAATAAAGTATTTATGGAGTATCTTGATAAGTTTGTGGTGGTCTTTATTGATGATATTCTGGTATTCTCTAAAACCAAGGAAGAACATGCTGAACATCTAAGATTGGTCTTGCAGAAACTTAGAGAACATAAGCTGTATGCTAAGCGTAGCAAATGTGAGTTTTGGTTGGAGGAAGTTTCTTTTCTTGGTCATGTTGTTTCTAATGGTGGCATTGCAGTGGATCCTAGTAAGGTGAAAGATGTGCTGAATTGGAAACCACCTACAGATGTAAGTGAAATTCGCAGTTTTCTTGGTTTAGCTGGTTACTATCGTAGATTCATTGAAGGGTTCTCAAAACTTGCAAAGCCTATGACTGCTCTATTGGAGAAGAATGCTAAGTTTGTATGGTCTGATAAGTGCCAAGCTAGTTTTGAGGAATTTAAGAAGAGATTGACTACTGCACCCATGTTGGTATTGCCAGATCTGAGTAAGAGTTTCTCTATCTATTGTGATGCTTCTTGTCTGGGTTTGGGTTGTGTTCTTATGCAAGAAGGTAGAGTTGTTGCTTATGCATCGAGACAGTTGAGGAAACATGAACTGAATTATCCTAGTCATGATTTGGAGTTAGCAGTTGTGGTTCATGCATTGAAGATTTGGAGACACTATTTGATTGGGCATAAGAGTGACATATACACTGATCATAAAAGTTTGAAGTACATCTTCACCCAGACAGATCTGAATTTGAGGCAACGAAGATGGTTGGAGCTGATAAAGGATTATGATTTGGAAGTGCATTATCATCCTGGAAAGGCGAACGTCGTAGCTTATGCACTTAGCAGAAAGAAATATGCTAATGAGCTTTGGGCGACACCTGAATCTGAGGAATTGTGTGCTGAATTTGCATATTTGAACTTGGGAATTGTAGTAAATGCTATGGAAATTGAAGTCACCCCTACTCTAGAGGAAGAGATATTGAAAGGACAGTTGGAAGATGAGAAAGTAAAGGAGATAGCACAGAATGTGGTACTAGGCAAAGCACCAGGATTCAAAATAGATGACAATGGTGTACTGTGGTTTGGAAAAAGGATATGTGTTCCTAAAGTGAAGGCTATTCGTGATATGATTTTGAGAGAGGCTCATGAGTCAGCATATTCCATTCACCCTGGTAGCACTAAGATGTATCTAGATCTGAAACAGAAGTACTGGTGGTATGGTTTAAAGAGAGATGTAGCTGAGTATGTTGCTTTGTGTGATACTTGTCAGCGAGTGAAAGCTGAACACCAGAGGCCAGCGGAACTGTTGCAACCAATGAAGATTCCGGAATGGAAGTGGGAAGAAGTGGGTATGGATTTTATAGTGGGTTTACCACGAACACAGAGAGGGTATGACTCAATATGGGTGATAGTGGATCGTTTAACCAAAATTGCTCACTTCATACCTGTTAAAACTAAGTACACTGGAGAACGCCTAGCTGAGCTGTATATGGAGAGAATTGTTTGTTTGCATGGAGTACCTAAGAAGATTGTGTCAGATAGGGGTACTCAATTCACGTCTCACTTTTGGAAAGCAGTGCATGATTCATTGGGAACCAAGTTGAATTTCAGTCAGCGTATCATCCACAGACAGATGGACAGACTGAGAGGATCAATCAGATATTGGAGGATATGTTGAGAGCTTGTGCCTTGCAGTATGGGACTAGTTGGGATAAGAGTTTGCCATATGCAGAATTCTCCTACAACAATAGCTATCAGCAAAGTCTTAAGATGGCACCGTTCGAGGCACTATATGGTCGTAAGTGCAGGACACCTTTGTTTTGGAACTAGACAGGAGAAACTCAGGTGTTTGGGACAGATGTGCTTAGACATGCAGAGCAACAGGTGCGGACTATACGGGATAACTTGAGAGTTGCTCAATCTCGTCAGAAAAGCTATGCAGATACGCGTAGGAGAGAGTTGGCTTTTGAAGTGGGTGATCATGTCTATCTGAAAGTGTCACCTATGCGGAGTGTGAAGAGGTTTAATATGAAGGGAAAGCTAGCTCCAAGGTATGTTGGTCCGTTTAAAGTTTTAGAAAGGCGTGGAGAAGTAGCACATCGGTTAGAATTGCCTGAAAGTTTGTCTGGTGTGCACGATGTGTTCCATGTGTCACAACTGAAGAAGTGTTTGCGTGTACCTGAGGAGCAACTACCATTGGAAGAACTTTCTGTTAAAGGTGATCTCACTTATGAAGAATATCCGGTCAGAATATTGGAGACAGCTGAGAGAGTCACTAGAAGTCAGATCATCAGAATGTGCAAAGTACAATGGAATCGGCATTCAGAAGCAGAGGCAACTTGGGAAAGAGAGGATGATCTGAGGAAATCATACTCATACTTGTTTGAGTAAGCACCTTTCAATCTCGAGGACGAGATTCTTTTAAGGGGGGTAGAGTTTGTAACACCCGAAATTTGATTTTTAAATAATAGGATTTAATTTGATTTATTTAAGTATTTTTGTGAGCATTTGAATCTTGCAAAATAAATAGTTTTGTGCAGATTAAAATTTACCATAAATTTAGAAACATGAATATGCATTCATGCTGGAGCATGCTTTATTTTGTGTTGATTGCCTTGCTTTGAATTGGTTTGCATTCAAAATTCTATCTAGAAAAGGCTTTGGAAAACTGTTTTGGAAAAGAGAAATAAAATAAAAAGAAAAGGGGAGGAGCCCTCTGGAAACCAGGCCGCAGCCCAGCCTTTCCCACCCCCGGCCTGTTTTTCCCCTCCCCCGCACGCGGCCCACTCCCCCTTCCCACCCAGCCCAGCTCGGCCCAGTGCCCCGTGGCCCAGTTCCCTCGCCTCGGCTCGAAGTGCAGCCCAGCGCGCTCCCTTCTCCCCCCTCCTTCTGCTCGCTGACCTCCGGGCCCCGCACGTCAGCGGGTTTCCTTTCTTCTTCGCGCCGTTACCGACCCGGACTCCGCCAGGGTGGGCAACCGATCCCGGTTTCGTCGAGATTCCTTCCTTCCGCGCGTGACCGAGCTTTATAAAGCTCCCAACTCCACCCCGCAGGTTCCCTTTCGCGTCGAAGCCGGCTAATTCGTGCTCTAGCCCTGTTTTCTTGCGTTTCGGATCTCACCGGTGTTTTTCTCCGCCGCCGCGCGTGGACACGCCTCCCCGCTTGCCCTCGGTCCGAGAAAACTGCTTTGGTGAGCTCGCCTCTCCCTCCGCTTCATCCCGGTGCTCGTGGTTCAATTTCTGGCGCAAGATTTCGCTAGATTGGAGATCGCCGGCGAGCTTCTAGGCGGCTCGCATGGCGCCGCCGTGTCGGCCCTCAACTCCGGCGGCCGGCCGGTCGGGCTCGGCCCTGGTTGGATTCCAGGCCGTCCGATCGAAGATCTACGGTTACCAATAAAAGAAAACGGTTCGGCGTACTTTTGCTAAAGAGACCCCAGGAATCAGAGAAATCAACCCGCGGTCCTTGGCGGTTTTGGGAAGAATGCGTATCCTGGCTTAGAAAGCGTATTTTCGTTCGGTTAAGGCTAAATACGCTTTCGGTTATTTACAACTTTGCCATCAATTTTATAATACTCATAAAATATTTATTTTAACTCCGTTTTTGTCCATTCAAATTCCGTTAGATTCATAATTACGAGCTCTACATGTTAGAACTATTTATTCTCTGTTTTGAAACTTTCTAATTTCCTGGCATTATTTAATTAATTATTTCTCTATAGGAAATCTTAGAAAATTCATATCTTTCACGTTTTAATTCCGATTTTCGTGAACTTTACGTTTGTGTGATCGTAGCGATGCGTAGAATATTTTGTATAAACTTTTATCTTTGATTTCTCACTGCTAGTGTAATGTTCTAATTAGATCTTGTTGCTTTGTGTATGATTGTCTATATTGGATTGCGTGTTGTTGATTGATGATTGGGAATAGACGGTGAGCCGTACGTTGGTGATCAAGACCAAGCTTTTGAAGATCAGCAGGCTCAGGAGAGCTTTGAGCAAGGCAAGTATAACTTGGACCATCCTTGTTACCTATTCACTTAAGTACACATATATATCATATGCATGCTATCACCTTGTCGACCTTAGCAAAATCATAGATGATTGTTACCTGTATTCCTTGCTACCTACTTGATATGCATTTGGTGTAGATGTGCTAGTGCTTGATATAATCCGTGATCTTGTAAGATGATTAATAGCTATGCAATGAACATAAAAGAATGACCAATAACTGTATGAGATCTTGTCTGTACGTGATCACCTGGGATAACAGTGCAACCATGAGGGCTATAATAGCTCCGGCTTTAGCTCAGTATGGAGACCTTTTCTAGCTTGTTAGAGGTTACCCGAAAGGGCGGAGGGGCTGAACCGTTTTGGGTATAGTGCGAGCCCCTGTCCCTATGTGTATAGGCTGCGCGTCATTGTGCCATTCGGAAGGGGGGTATCTATATCTGCGCGCAAAGGAAACCTTGCGGCCCTAACATGTTAGACGAACTTTTGAAAGGCTTCATACTGATTCCTGCCGACCTCCCTAGGAAGGGGTTTAAGAGATTAGCTACCTCGAGCGAAAGGGTAAATCATGACTCATGGGTAAAGATGTACAACCTCTGCAGAGTGTAAAACCGGTATACTAGCCGAGCTCATGGTCAGGAGCGGCCTTGGGGACATCTACATTAAGATGATGAGCTTATTATGTTATTATGTTCATTTGATTATCGTTTATGCTATGAATTAATTATGCTTACACTTGATCATGGGATTAATGGATTATTTATGCTATCTTGACATTTGCTATTTAATTTTGAATATGCTATCCACTATTAAAAGCTAAATACAGTCAAACCAGTGTCAGCTATTTGAGCCTCATGAACCCCTAGTTATACTTGTTGAGTACGATATGTGCTCACTCTTGCAATTTCCCAACACCTCAAGATATGATAATGAAGATGACTGGAATGAGGATTACCGTTATGAGTACTAGGTTTGGAGTCAACCAGTCAACAGTGTCTCTGTGTGGAGCTTCCGTCGAGAGCGTCGTTTACTTTATGCCATCATTCTTGTATGAGACTATGTGATATTTTATATTCCGCTATGTAATAAACACTGCAATGGTACATTTGAGATTTGTCTACTTATGTGTGCGACTGTTTCTGGGGCACATATGAGTCTTTTTATGCATCCTATTTTGTTCTTAAAATATGGGTGTGACAGCGGGTCGGTCATATAGAAAACCTGTGTAACATGTGAAGCAAGGACCCATGGATCATCCTGGTAGCCTATGTTGTGAAGGTCCACGACCCTCAATCCGATTTCATTGAATTCATGTTGCTTGATCCAGCAACATCGAAATAGGGCCACATTTAGTGCCTCAGTTCCATAGTCAAGTTCTCATATATCTTCAATTATGCCAAAGTAGTCGATCTTTTGTCCCCCTGCGCCGATAGCCACTGCTCGAACACCACTATTTTGGTTCACACATTTACTATCCTTTGCGTGGGTATAGTATGTGTACCCATTGATCTCATAAGAACTCCAAGATGTCACCTGTCTTGATGGCCCCGCTGCCAACTTACTGATGGTAATAGAATCTATGGTTTCTCCAGGCTGTATGTTTTGGTCCTTCAACCATGAAGTTAGGCGTTGCTTGTGTTGTTTCATGACCCAATCACCTGTACGACCATTTCTCTCTGATTGGATGATCTCCATGTGTTCATCAATATATGGTTCCATCAGTTTTGTGCTCACCAAGACAGCGTAGTGCGCCCGACTCACTTCAGCGTATTCATTGTCGATGAAGATTTTTCTACCATTTGTGCCCTTCCCGGCCAGCCTACCCTTGTAGTGAGAATCGGGAATACCAATCCCTCTCTGTACTTTTAGGTACTCTTGACAACACTCGATGACTTCTTCACTATTGTAGCCCTCTATCATAGAGCCCTCTGGGTATGCACGATTATGCACATATCAACTTAGAACCGACATGAACCGCTCATACGACGACATTTCATGCAAGTAGCAAGGGCCCAACGCCTGTATCTGATGAACCATGTGAATCATGAGATGTACCATAGGGTCGAAGAAAGCGGGAGGTAAACACATCTCTAGTTGGTTTTGGGTCTCTACGACAAAATCATGTAGGTCACTCAGCTCTATCTTGCTAATCTTCTTCTGTGAGATCTTCGACTAGAAGTAGCACATGCGGGTGATAGCCATCTTCAAAAACTCTAGCTTGATAGCCCTTATTGCGATTGGTAGGGACACCGTCAGCATCATATGACAATCGTGAGCCTTACAGTGTGGAAATGATAGGTCCTTCATCGACACTAGCTTCTTTGGGTTTGCCGAAAACCCAGTCGGGACTTTGATCCCCTTCACAGAAGTGCATAAACCTCTCCTCTCTTCTAGGTCCAGGTTGTAGCTAGCCGCGGGTAGGGTGTATTTTCCAGTTTTTGTCTCAAGTATCGGGTGAAGCTCTGGCATCACATGTAGCTGCTCCATGTCTCTCCTTGCTTTGAGATTATCCTTTGACTTCGGTGTGTCCATCAAGGTAGCGATGAGACTCTCAAAGACATTCTTCTGCACATGCATAGCATCAATGGCATGGGGGACCTCCAATTGTGGCCAATATTCAAGATACTGAAAGAAGATTGACTTTTTCTTAAAAGGCACGCCTTCAATAGGAGGTGTGCTTCTATCTCTAGGTGTTCCATCCATTTTCTTCTTTCCATAGATGACGCTTATATTTTTCACCATTTGGAACACATATTGTCCATCATGACGTCTCTCCGGAGGTCGATCTTCATCCTCTGGGATGTTGCCAAAATACTTTAAGTACAGTTTGCTGCAGTACTTGTGACCTTGCTTTAAAAAGCGACGATTCCTGATGTAAATAGTCTTCTTAGATCCATCTAGGTACACCCATTTAGTATCATCCAGACAGACTAAGCATCCTGTCTTGCCTTTGATTTGTCCAGACAAGGCAAACAATGCAGGGTGGTCGTTGATAGTCACAAATATTATTGCTCTTAATGTGAAGGTCTCCTTTTGAAAAGCATCATACATCAGCTCCCCTGTCCTCCATAGTTTCTCAAATTCTTCCATCACAGGCTCGAGGAACATGTCAAGATCACTGGCCAAGTGCTATGGTTGCTCGTCCTCTCGTTGAAGGGATTCATTCCATCGGTGCTCAAGGCAAACCGTACATTCCTTGGGTCCGAACTGAACAGTGGGTTGTTATTATCGAAGTCCTGCCACTGACTGTCATCGGCCGGGTGTGCAATCACATCATCATCAACCTTGCACTCATCGTCCCACCATGTCATGAGCGCGGCTTCCTTAGGGTTCAGGAAAATACGCCTCAAGCGGTCGGTCACTGGCAGATGTCACATTACCAAGGTAGGAATTTTTCTCTTCTTTGCGTCGTTGCCTAATGGGGTGTCCTCTGGAGGTCGAGATTCTTGTACCGCCTTTTTGGAACCCTTCTTACTCCTCTTGTTCCTGGTGGAGGCTTCTCTGCCACTGTAAAGGTCATTGTCCTTGTACCGACATGCCCCACAACGAGGACATTTATCCAGACCTTCGAACGTTTCACCACAAAAAAGGATACAATGGTTGGGGCATGCATGGATCTTTTCAACACCCATTGTCAATGGACTTATGACCTTCTTAGCATGGTATGTGTTGGAGGGAACTAAGTTCAGCAGTGGCAGCACAGATGACAGAAGATGCAATAGATCGTCAAAACTGCAGTCTGACCAGCCGTACTTAGCCTTCAGGATGAGTAGCTCAAGCACAAAATGGAGCAGTGTCCAATGTGTTGGACAACCCTTCTCAACACCATACACAGTCTCCTTTGACGCTGTTTTCACCCGCTCTAGATTTTATAGACCCTTCTTCTGTTGTAGTATTTCTGGTCCAATGGCCCGAAGCATTTCCTCTAAGTTGTCAAAGTTTTCTGCATCCCCCTCACATGCTCCAACATCATTATTGTCAACACCACCAACATCCCCATCATTATTGTCGACACCACCGGCATCATCACCACGTGCTTGTTCATTTGCTGAATCATGTTGCATTTGTGCTTCAAACATGTCTGCGTATTGGGATAACAATTGGCCTTCTTCAGCATCGTCTTCTTGGTCATCATCGTTGCCATCAAGAAACATTACTTCACCATGATGAAGCCATATTGTGTAGTTCGGGACAAATCCTTGCCTAATCAGATGTGATCTGATGATTTCCACATCATAAGTTGTTAAGTGGTTCTTGCAATCTTTACAGGGACAAATAACTGAATAATTATTTCCTGCTGACAACGTCTTTGCATGATTCACCGCGATTGTAATAAATTTGTCCACCTCATCAGCATATGCTTGCGAGTACCTTGGCAAACCATACATCCAAGTAGCCCTATTCTCCATCTTTACATAAATAAAAAAATTAATTAGTTGAGAATAATTATTAGCAACAATTAATAAGTAACAATTATTATCTACCATTATTAGCAACAATTAGTAGCTATCATTATTAGCAATAATTGTGTTAGAAATGATTATTAGACATAATTAATAGTACCAATTATTATCTACCATTATTAGCAACAATTAATAAGTAATAGTTATTATCTACCATTATTAGCAACTATTATTAGCTATCATTATTAGTAATAATTGTTTTAGAAACGATTATTAGTCATAATTAATAGTACCAATTATTATCTACCATTATTAGCAACAATTAATAAGTAACAATTATTATCTACCATTATTAGCAACAATTATTAGCTATCATTATTAGTAATAATTGTGTTAGAAACGATTATTAGACATAATTAATATTACCAATTATTATCTACCATTATTAGAAACAATTAATATTAACAACAACTAATAGTTTACCAATAACTATTCATGTCAACCACATTCCAAATTCATGAAACAAAAACAAAAAAAGGAAACCCTAGATCTAGAATGTCTTTTCTCTGCATACATGAAACTATAATTAATCTCCAATAAAATCAAGCTATACCACCTAATTGATGGTGCAAGGTGGTGTCTCTACCTATTCTACACTAATAGCATCGTAGATAAGCTCTAATTTGGTCAACACAAAGCTCAAGCTCCATGGAAGAGAGAGAAAACCAAAATATAAATTGCTCACTAACCAACCAATAAAATATGGATTAGAGTGTCGGAATAGCATTTTCTTACCTTAAACAAGCTCTCCACCAAAGGATTTAAGTTCAAAACCTCCCCCCCTTCCTAGAGTGATTTTAGGGAGGTGCCCAAGGCCTCCCAAATCTTTTTTTGCGAGTGGAAGTGAGTGGCTCGGGGAGAAAGAAGAGTGGACTGGCCACTTCTGTAGGGGCGGTTGGTGTTAGCAGTCGCCCCTACAGTGCCTCCCTCACTGTAAGGACAGCTGGTAACACCAACCGCCCCTACAGAGAACACTGCAAGGACGGCTCACTCCATGGTTGGCTGCCCACCCACTGTAAGAACGGTTCAAATGTTAGCCGCTCCTACAGTGTAGGGAGAGCTCTCTCTTAACAAGTTTTTCACGTAGTGTGAGCTGTCGCACTTGCACGTGGCCAGCCCGAGTAGCTATTGCGCTCGCACACGAAGGACTCCGTAAAGTCCACAGCCTGCATGACACCGGCCGACGCATCATAGGCCACCGTACGTGCCTCTCAAAGCAGCCCGCACATGGTAGCCGGTCATGCTCGCACATGAATTGCATACTGCATAGTGGTATGGTACAAATATTTATGTCAATCTCGATGTATGTAGCCTTGCGGCTAGCACGCCGTCTAATCTATTGATCCCATGGGCCATGGACATACGGGCAACTTAAAGTTGCCAAGACATGCCCATAAGGATACGTGGCCTGTACGCCACCACAATTAGTCATGGAGAACACTCGATCTTGGCCCAGGCACTATTCAGTCTTGAAAACCATCCGCAAACGGCTCGCAACCTGCTCTCTCTTTCGTCGTATTGGTCAGTAACAACCCTGAAGGACGTTGCAATATATAATATGGCATAGAGACTGTGGCTAACTAGCAAGCTCGCAGCTACACAGACATTGTGGCCTCAGCCTCGAAGATGTTGTATTCGAACAACGCCTCACATGTGCAATATATCCACTGATTCTAGTCCCTAACTGGCACTTCAACAGCCACCGTATGACTGTCAATTCAGCTTACCACAACAACTACTCGGCCAGCCTGCAGCAGAGAGCCGTAGCTCATGGCCTGTAATTGTGCCATACTAAGCTAATCTGCATAAGGCCAAGGGGCTAGAAGGAACAAAGAGTAGTTCAGCTAAATTGAGAATTTTTGGCGGACTAGAAAGAACAATATGAATTTTGAAAGAATAAGTGAGGTTCACCGAATAAGCAAATAAGGTTTTAGAAAAACTTAGATTTTCCTGAAGAAAATTATGTATAGTTTTTTTTCGGTAATACTCTTTCGTCCGAATACTTTTTTACGTCTTGTGTTGATATATTTATGCTCTTTTGAAAGCGTTTATATATTTATCACACTTTATAAAATTTATACCATGTAATTATAAGAAGAAAATCTTAAATGATTACATTAGAAACATGGTATATGATATATGGGCTCTCTAAATCCTGCAGACTTTAGACTTATCACCTTTAAGATGCTCATATTAATTTTTCTAGCATAATGAATTTTTGGGATGAATAAATGGTCGATATTAATTGTGAAAATTTATATTTATACCATAATCCTACAAAATGCTAGAATGCTTCTAAGAATATTTTGTATAGCCATCCACTATCTTTTGCACCTTGCTACTTGTTTACATGTAGTAAACTTATGCGCACATAATGATTCTAGTTATAATGATATATATGCATACCTTCATGAAGAAAGAATATCATGGACTTGCTTTGAATAAAAGAATTATATATCATGGTCATCGTTAAATCCTAGTAGGATATTCTACTACCACTGAAGTGTAGTAGACTCAGGCATTATAGTTCCTGGTATTACTCTCAAGAATGAGTATATGACCATAGTAAATCTCAAAGGTCTTTGTGGGATATATGAGAAATTTTAGAAGACATCCCATATTATTGAAAATTGAATTTTCAAGCTATACATGATCCTATGAGATATATATGTTGCTCCATAAATAAATACAGTGGCCCGAAGCTTTGTATTAAATGTCATAGAAGACATGATGGTAAATAAAGATTTTGACGATGAATATTCTCGAAGAAATTTCTCTTGTATATAGAATATCAAAGAGCAATGTAATACATGAAGTATCTAAAATTATCATCGGAAATTACTCAAATAGAAGTTGAGTTTGAATTTTTAGACAGCTCTGTGAATCAGGATATATGACTTGCATATGTTGCACTTCTAGAAGGATCATTATTACATATCACTACTATTATGAAATAAAGCATGGATGAAGATGCTAAATGTCAAGCATAGAATCTAAGACATGCAAGAATGGGTAATTAATTTTTAAGGTTTCTCTAGAAGAAGAACTTAAATTATGTGCCTATATATTTGTTTTGTCTTTAAAATTACTATCCAGAAGTATTAGTGGTGGCAGTGCTTTAAGTTTTAATTCCCGTTGAATTAAGTGGATTTTATAAACTCGTATAAGAGTTTATTGTTATTTTATTAGCTTGAAGACTAATATCAAGCATTTAATATTCTTAGTTGCAATTCTTACTTGCAGTAGTATGTGTCAATCTTACATGGAATGAATTGAAATTATATGTTTGACATATAAACACTTGCCTATTTTGCATATCTAAATAAGTTTTGCATTATTTTTATCCACAAAGAAGCCATATTAACCATGAAGGTTATCGTTCTTTGTGCAATACTACCATGTAGGTAGAAGGGAGATTGAATTTCCTAGAAGCACATGAACGATTGGACTATACTGGCATATAAACTGATCTCGGAAGGATCAATTTAGCCAAGAAATTGTGTAAACATAAACTAAGTATTCAATACTTCAGCTCTCAAAAAAACTAGAAGTTTATGTCCTACCCCAAATATATTGCTCTACATTGAATAGTACACGCGACATGTGTATTTCATTTCACAACCATTGAATACTAGAAGTATGATTAAATTCTATGAAACATTTGAAATGATTAATCATAGATGATGCATGAAGCATATTACTACTTCAAGTAATTATGGCATGAAAAGGGGGAGGAATTTCAAGTAAAGGCATAAGAAAATGTGGATAATATATATTTAGTAGGCATAGCCTTCCTAAATCTATCTTTAAGTGCATATATAAGGACTTGAAGTTCTATTCGTGACTTTTTCGGCTATGTTAATTTTCTCTACATTGCACTAATTGCATGTAAGCCTGTAGCTTTGTATTTTGTTGTTATCTATTATGTTGGATTGAATACCAACATCCCACGTTACATTTGAATGTGTATTACTATTTATGCTTCCGTCGAGCTGCAAGTATCTCCACTCCTATATGGATATTAGCATAGAAGAAGCTAAATTTGTAGCTAGTAGCTACCTTGCACCCTTCCCATAATTAGATTGGCTAGCTAGTACGCTATATCTATATAGTTCCCGTTGAACTAAGAAATATTTTGCTTTTCATGTGTTGCATACATAAGCAATATTTTGGTCTATGGCCAAGCGGCTTAAGATCAGGGGAGTGAGTTAATCTAAAATTAGCTAAATGGAGAAGTAACCCAATTTGAAGGGATGAATTATTGTGGAATTAAGATGGTGGATAACACTAGATGATTTGGGATTTATTAAGAAAAGGCATTTGAGGATATTGCATTAATGGAAATTAGAAAATTCTTGAAGAAATTCCATGTAAATTCGAATGTTGCGTATTTTATACATTTAAAATGTATGGTCCATTTTTTTATGTATGAGTACTTGGATCAATTTTTTAGGCTAAAGAATAAAGAAGCTAGATAATAAAATAGTTTTATAAACTATGATATATGCAAATCAGGGGGAGAATATCCTTGATTTCATAGGAATGCTGAACATTCTTAAGTGCACTTTATGAATTCTAGCTCACTGCATATAATATATAATAACCCCCATATTTAAATATGTGCGTGAATATTTTATCATAGCATATATGAATGGGCCTCCACTTGTAGTTGGAGATACATGAATTTGAATTATTTTAAGCCTATCATAGGGGATTTCTTTTGAAGTATGCTATTAAAGATATAATATTGGCATTAGGGGGAGAGAAAGCCTATGTTAAATGCCAAATATTATTTTCATAGAAGGAAAATGATCTTAAGAGAAAATATTCCTTGAAGCTTGAAGCAGAAATAGTATCACGTACTAAATCAAGCAATAGTTTGACTAATGCTCTTGTAAAGCATGATATTTTTGAAAATGAGAGGAGTAATTTGAGGTTATAAACAAGAAGTTATGTTTACTAGTAGTAAACTAAATACGTATACTATGAAGCTAAAATCTACTGGGACGCCTGTGGGTTCGAGTTTAGTGTATACTTGTTAAATGAAATAAGAATAAACTCCTTCATTGTCCATTCTCATGAAGAGAACACCTCATAAAGAAGGTTAGGCACCACATGAAGAGGATCATCATGAAGATGAAATCCAACACATTAAGCGCGCGCACCATAGTGTTGGGTATGCAGAACAATAAATTATCTCTTGTTTAGAAAATGACAAAGAGATAGGATAATCTCACATCGTGAGAGTATTGGGAGAAAATAATAGTTGTCGACAACACTACCTCTATAATTGCAAATGTTTCTCTTATGAGAACCCGGGTCTGAAAAACAAAGTCCATGGCAAAGTCGCTTGAAGCGATTATATTGGGTCAATAAAGAAAGCAATTGAGGTTGAATCTCCTACTAAGAAGAAATAAATGTTCTGCAATATCTCTGGCAAATAAAATGAATAAATATGAAATATGCAGTTAGTAAGTGGATTCAGAAAATCCATATAGTTCCTGAAGAAAAGAAATCGCAACATATAAAAATTAATCTCATACTAAGTATTAAGAAGTCTAAGGTAGAATAATATATTCTTGAATGAATATTGAAGTCTCAAGAAGAGCATGTCCTAGAAGGAATAGTCATTGAATGACTTTATAGTGAATAACACTATCTCATTGTGTATATCACATATCATGTAGTAGAGAATATTTCTCATAGAAGAGAAATATTATTCAATAAAATTGAGAACATCCATGAAGGATTTACCGGTCGATTTTTGAAAAACACCATTAATCCCTGAACTGAATATAGACCCGAGAAGAAATAAAATGAGGAATTCTAAATATCATGAAGATATCATACAAACACTCACAAAGTGTATATTGTAAAGCTAGCAATAAAGTTTTGATATCCTCTAAATATCATAGAAGGTATAATAATAATGGTGATTTTGGTAATTGAATTATCCCCTAAATGCCAAATGCAAGACTGGATTTATTGTTTAGTGGTATAATCAAAATCTTAAAGATTTATAGAATATATAATTTAAAATCTACTAAACAAGAATTATAAGTTTGGTGCACTATCTAGAAGATATTGCATATTGTAAATTATTTACCCCATAATCCTCTGAAAGGATTTATTACCCTGAAGATAATTTTTTTATTTGTTTTGCACAACTAATAAGTGGTCATTTATATATGAAGCATATAATTCATAGAAGAATTATGAGCCAACTTTTTGGAAGATATAGTATTATGGTACTGCATACCATTAACTAAGCACACATCTGTGAACAGTGTGATTTTGAACAATAAAGTTCAAATTTTGGCATTACGAGGGGGAGCATATTTTCATTGAATTTACCTTGAAGGTAAAACACTAGAATTACAAAGATCTAGTAGATCATATTTGCTAAAACATTGAAATTTATGCATAGATCATGAAGATAAATATCTATTCATGAAGAATATAGTATCATGAAGAATATTTGACCATGAAGGTTAAATATTGTACCCTTTTTTCCTATGTGAGTTTTTACTTGAAGGTTTCTCACACAAGGTTTTTAATGAGACAACATGTGCAATACAATTAACGAATGCAATGTACTCTTTTCTCTAAGAACCGTTTTTCCCATTATGTTTTTGGATGGAGTTTTTAATGAGGCATCTGCATATCATGGTAATCGCCCAAGGGGGAGTGTTGTAAAACATACGGACTTGATCCTAGAAGAAAAAGAGAAGGAGAAATCTTAATCCTACTCCGTTTGTATGTGGGCACTTACCAAAACTCTTAGTCATTGGCAGGACTATATATACATAGAAGCTCTATGTTGTAATCACCAATATTCAGAGAAATAAAAAATAGTCTCCCTATCTTGTGTCTATTTGTTTTTCTACTTTCATCTACTATGTTGATCATGAGAGACGAAGAGGGAAAGGTCATAACCACTGGCAACATGTTTTATAACACAAACAACCAGAGGTTGGCTTCGTCCTTAGTGGGAGCAGGCTAAAGCTGCCCGGGCTAAAATTCTAGCCAGACTACACCCTACATGTGTTGGGCGATCCCCCTACCGAGCCGCGCTGTCCCCGACGCCTCCGACTCCCTCTGTTGCTGGACTCTAAAAATTTTATAAAATTTTACTGATTTCCCGTCACATCGAATCTTTAGACGTATACATGGAGTATTAAATATAGATAAAAATAAAAACTAATTGTACAGTTTTATCGAAATTGACGAGACGAATCTTTTGAACCTAGTTAGTCTATAACTAGACAATATTTCTCAAATATAAATGAAAATGCTACTATTTCTAATTTGCAAATTTTTTTAAAGTAAACAAGGCGTCAGATGTCGAGGAAGCGAACGCATGCCAGTGGTACGTCGGACACATCTTTTGCGGCTGGCTGGTACGCACGCGCATACGCGCGTGCCGGGTCGCGTTGGGTAGTTTTGCTATTGCTTGCAGCACCAATGGCCTTGGCCTCTCCTCTATAGCGCGAGCTGGGCCTTGTTTAGTTTTAAAAAACTTTATAAATTTTTCAGATTTTTCGTCACATCAAATTATTAGACGGATACATCGAACACTAAATATAAATAAAAATAAAAATAAATTATATAATTTATCTGTAATTTACGAGACAATTTTTTAAGTCTGATTAGATAATAATTAGACAATATTTATCAAATACAAACAAAAATTTTACCGTATTAAGGCCTTGTTTAGTTGGTCAAGTGAAAAAATTTCGCGACACTGTAGCACTTTCGTTTGTTAGTGGTAATTATTGTCCAACCATGGACTAATTAGGCTCAAAAGATTTGTTTCGTCAATTTCGACCAAACTGCGTAATTAGTTTTTATTTTTATATATATTTAATACTCTATGTATATATATAAAGATTTGATGTGACGTGAAATCTTGAAAAATAAATTAACAAAGCCTCATTTTGCTAAAAAAAAAGACCGTGCCGACTACCGATGCGACACTGCGGCGGCGAGCCTGCATCTGCATGTGATCTGCCATGCCGCTATGCCTGCCTCCCTGCGTAGCTGGTGCCTGCCTGCATGCCTATGCCAGGCAGTACGTACGGATAGTCTTTGGTCATGATTTGGCGGCAGGCCGCACTCCGCCGCCCCTGCATCTGCCTCGGGCCACGAGGGATGTGAGCCGCACGCACACGGGCTGGGGTGTGGAAAGTCGAGAGACGCAGCGGGTCCCCTCTGCCTACCCTGGACGGGCGACAGGTGACGAGCCAAGCGTGCCTCGAAAAGGGCTCCGGTGCATCTGTTGTTTCCGGCCTTGTTTAGGTCTTGTTTAGTTCAAAAAAATTTTGCAAAACAGGTACTGTAGCACTTTCGTTTATTTGTGACAAATATTGTCCAATCATAGACTAATTAGACTCAAAAGATTCATCTCATCAATTCCGACCAAACTATGCAATTAGTTTTTATTTTCGTCTATATTTAATACTCCATGCATGCGTCTAAAGATTCGATGTGACGTAGAATCTGAAAAATTTTGCAAAATTTTTTGGGAAGTAAACAAGGCAGTTCATCCTGAAAACTAAAAAGTTTTCAAGATTCTCCGTCACATCGAATCTTGTGGCATATGTATGAAACATTAGATATAGACGAAAACAAAAACTAATTAAACTGTAAATCACGAGACAAATCTTTTGATCCTAGTTAGTCTATGATTGGATAATATTTGTCACAAACAAACGAAAGTGCTACAGTACCGAAAACTTTTCACTTTTCGGAACTAAACACTTGCACACCAGTTTGAGTCTTGTTTAGTTCTTGTAACACCCAAAAATTTTGTTTCTTTTAAATAGATGAAATGAATTTAAATGAATTTATTTTGTGAGCATTTTCACTATAGGAAAATAAATAAATTTGGAGAAATTAAAATTTGTTATAAACTTAGAGAAATGTTTATGTTGCATTCATGCCGGAGCATTTCTTTTGTGATGATTGATTGGAAAACAAAGTGATTCTTTTATTTTCTTTTTCCTGCTCAAAATCTCAATTGGAAAAAAAAATTAGTATAAAAAAAAGAAAAAAAAAGAAACTTCTCTTCCCCTTCCTCTTTTCGGCTTGGAGGCCCAGCAAACCCCCCCCCCCCCCCCCGCGCGCCCCATCTCCTTCTTGGGCCGGCCCAGCCGCCTCCCCCTCCCTTCCCCCTCTCTCTCTCTCACCCGCTGACAGGCCGGGCCCGCCTGTCAGCTCTCTCTTCCCCAACCGTCACCCCCGCTCTTCTCTCTCTATCGGTTTGGAAACCGCAAGGCCGAAGCCCGCGCCCACGATTTCCCCCCCCCCCGCGCCTCGGAAGCTTTTGAAGAGCCCCGCGCCCGAGCCCTGTTCTTTCTCCCCCATTCCCCCTCCTCGCCTCTGTTTTCCTCTCATCCTAGCGCAGAAAAGAAACTGCCGGAGCAGCAAGCGCCGCCGCGCGTCGTTCCTCCGTTTGGAGCCCTTTTGCCGCGTTTCGTCCCCTGGGTGAGCATCGTCTCCTTCCTCGCTTCCTCCCGGTGCTCGTTTCGTTCCGTTTCTTGGTCGTTGGGGTCGGTTTCGGCGAACTCCGTCGAGCTCCATGGCCGCCGGCCATGGAGCGGGTCACGTTTGGTCTCCCCGGCCGCGCTAAGCTTGGAATCGAGTTCGCTACGACCTCCTCTCTCTCCTGGTAGTTTCGGTTCGCAAAACCATGCCCCGTAGCGCCCTATCGAATTTCGCCGGTGAGCTTGGGTCGGCCAGCAATGGCCGCCGCCGCGCCCTCCTTTCCCTCCGGCCAGGAGCGCCGCCCCTCTCTCTCTTTTCCCCCTTTCTCTAATCTCGGCCGTCCGTTCGCGATCTGACGGCCCTCAGCGCATCATACCCCTTCGGGGGAAAATTTGCTTAAAGAGCCCCTCCCGGATTTCCTAATTCGGCCGCAGTCCCTAGCACCTTCGAGTAAAATACGTTTTCTCTTTTAGAAAACGTATTATCCGTCGGTTAGGTCAAAATACGCTTTCGGGAAATTACAGAATTGCCACTGAACTTGTTTTGGCCATAAAATATTCGTTATAGCTCCGAATTGACCCGTTCAAATTGCGTTAGGTTCGTAATTAAATTCTCTACATGATAGTACCACTGTTTCTATAGTTTGCCACTTTTTATTTTCAGGGTTAGGTTTAATTAATTAATTGCCTATAGGAAATCGCCGGAAAGTCGTAACTTGGTCGTTTTAGCTCCGATTTTCGTGATCTTCGTACCAATGTGATCGTAGCGAATCGAAGGTTCTGTTTTTAAGTATTTTATTTCATTTTGATCTGTTGGTGTACTGTTCTAATTAAATGATTGTTTGCTTGTATGAATGAACCTGGATGCGTGTTGTTGTGTGGTACCGATCGAGCGCAGACGGTGACGTGTCCGTGGGTGATCCATTTTACTACAAGGAGCAGCAGGACCAGCAGCAGTTCCCCTTCACTGAAGGCAAGTATAACATGGGTTTCCCTTGTACACCTATTCACTTAATTAATTACGCATCTGCATGTGTCTAATTTGGTAACCCTAAGGACATCCTAGCTACCTGACTATATATTTATGACACCTATGGGTAGAATGCATGTGGGTAGCTTTGCTAGTGCTTTAATTAATTGAGAATTTACTATCACTCTGACTTTAATGAATATGATGATAAATGTTGGGAAAAAGGGCTATGGTGCAATTGACTTCGGTCGAGTTGACCTAGACCCTCCGTAAGGACTTCTCTGTAAGCGACAATCCGGGACTTACAGTGCAACCGTGATGGTTATATGGCTCTAACTTTAGCTCAGTAATAGGATCTCATCTAGCTGGTTAGAGGTTACCCGAAAGGGCGCAAGAGAGGCTTGCCACTTTGGGTATAGAACTGCTTTTGTTCCTATGTGTATAGCCATGATGGAAATGTGCCATAGGAAAGGGGGGTTCTCTATATCTGCCTGCCGAGGAAACCTCGCGGCCCTAACTGGTTAGACGTGGCCTACGGAAGGCTTCATAGTGTTCCCTGCCCGCTCACCTTGGCAGTGTTAGTGGGTCTTGCAAACCCCGGGCATATGGGTAACACGACTTACGGGAAAAGTGCACACCTCTGCGCAGAGTATGATCAAACTGGTATACTAGCCGTGCTCTCGGACATGAGTGGCCTTGGACCCTTACGGAATAGTTGGGTGTGGATGATTATGGGAAATAACTTATGAAAATCTGACGCATGGATCGTGATGATTAATGTGGTTTAACCGTGATGGTGATGGTGTTAGCCGTGAAGGTTAACGGTGTTATTATCATGTGCTCATTTGGGCTAATCGGGAGCTTAAGCATAATTGATGATTAAATAGGATTAAAACATTGACCAATTAAAATGCTAACTGCCGTAGCCAGTGTCTGACCTCTTTGAGCCGCATAAATTCCTGTGTTATGCTTGCGGAGTACGAGATGTACTCACGCTTGTCTTTATCTTTCTTTTTGGACAAAATCCCGGATGGGTAACAGATGACAGCTTCTACGAGGAATTCCCTGAGGACTTCTAGGTTGGCGATCCCCCAGTCGGTCGTCCCTGTGTTGGAGTTATCTTATCATAGCTAGTTATGAGTTTATTTTCCGTTTGTCGCAGACTTTGATATATTTGTGTTGTAATAACGTTTTGTAAGAACACTTGTTATGATACATTTGTAATTTGTCGACTTGTGTGCGCGACTATTCCTGGGGCGCACATGAGATTATTGTACTCAAATTTATCCTTAAATTTGGGTGTGACAAATTGGTATCAAAGCAAGGCTGACTGTAGGACGCAAACCTAGGTAGAAACAGTCGATTTTAGGGTTCTTATTTTCGCTTTATTTATTTCACTGCTCACTTTACTTTCTTGTTATTTTATTAATAGTTTATATTCTTACTCACTGTTCTATTTATGTAAACCTATTGATTCTAATTCTTAAAACAAAATTTATAGATGCCTCGTCGCAGCGCAGCCGCGTACCGTGCCCTCTTCGTCGCCGCCCGTGCTCCGGCAGTTGCACCAGCACCAGCTCCAGTACCTGCACCTGCACCAGTACCAGCACCCGTACCTGAGCCCGAGGTCGTCGCCTCTGGTGGCGGCGAGGAGGAGGAGCCAATGGACACGGGATCCCCTACGCCTACGCCTTCAGCTCCTACACCAGTGGCGGTACCGATCCCGCAGGCTGCCGCTCCAGTTCCACCTGCGCCTGCACCACCTGCACCACCTGCACCTGCACCACCTGCGCCTGCACCCCACGCGTCGACGGGTTCAGCACCGACGCCTCAGTACCCTCAGGTTGTTCCGGAGATGGGATGGACCTCCAGGAACAAGTTCATGGAGGCGGACGAGGACGCTCACTACCACACTTTGCTCACGGGTGTGTTGGCGAGCTATTACCCGGAGTTTGCCGCCACCGTCCGCTACCTTTGCTCGGAGCACAAGCACCCGTTGGAGAACACCTACTGGAAGGCCGAGGTGATCATTACAGCTCGGAACAACGTCGACAACTCGGACGAGGTGGAGTCCATCCACGAGAGCCGGGTTAGACGTGCTTCCGCCTACGAGAGCATGGAGGATGCAGCTCAGGCCGCGTACTTTCACTACCATGGCCGCCGTTTTGAGGCCATGCAGGAGGACAGGTACCGGTTCCTTCCCCGCAACGACCCAGATGGCAAGACATGACATGTCCTGGCACCTCCTGCCGGCGACCCTACCCTGGATACGACTGTGAGACACGTCAGTGCCATTCAGGAGATGAATGGGGCACTGAGACAGGAGCTGCGTGTTGCACAACAGGCGGGGAAGCGCCTCCAGCGTCAGGTGGATGAGCTGCGTGGTCAGCTTGGACAGCCACCCATCTACAAGAAGAATCCCCGCAAGTTCGTTCTCCAGGATAGAGCTCCTTAGATTTCCCAGTACTTTCTAGATTGACGCTAGCACGAGTATTTCAGTAATGTGTGGCATGTGAACTTTAGTGAGTTGCTGTTTGTGTTGATGAACATTTATGATTTGGAGTTTTGTTTGATTGTGGAAACATGTGGGCCTGTCCGCATGTTTCTAAATATTAATCTTAGAAGTAATGTTGTTTAATTTCGAGGTTGGGTTACTTTATCTTGTCTCAGTCATGCTGTTTCTGGAGCAGTCTGTGATGCTTATTCAGTATCTCATTATCGGTTCAGTCAAAAATTACGAAATTTTTATGGTGAAAACTAGACTGCTATATCTTTCATCTCCAACTGGAATCACCTCATTATCTATTCGGATCTGTGAGATATGTCCGTTTTAATCTGCTGTACCTGCGCAGACTGAGAACCAGAGCAGAACCTGATAAATCATAATTTTGATTATGTTACTGTTGGAATCAGTGAATGTGGTCTGAATAAAGTTTGTAGAGAATTTCTTAACCTTTCCAACAATGTATACCATATTCCTTTTTGGACCTGTAGGTTCTGAGATAAGCACGGATTACTGACCTGCTGAGTTTGAAACTTGTCCAGAAAACTGCTAGACTTGTTTTTATTCACTATAAGCGATGAATAATTATTTTTGGAAGATCACTAAAAGCCATGAATTTTTGTTGGAAGCAGATGGACGCCGAAGGAGCAGCCGCTGGTCGTGGACGTGGCCGTGGCCGTGGTCGTGGCCGTGGACGTGGTGTACCTGAGAATCCACCACCACCACCGCCGCCGATGACTATTGAGCAGCTTATGGGTATGCAAGCTAATTTGATGCAAGCCATGATGAAACGTATGAACAATGAACCAGTAGCAGCACCACCTCCGGTTCAAGTCCGTGACAAGCGAGGGGAGTTCTTGAAAGGACGCCCTCCGGTGTTCACCCATGCCTCTGATCCACTGGAGGCAGACGACTGGTTAAAAGCAGTCGAGAAGCAGCTGAACATTGCCCAATGCAGCGACCTGGAGAAAGTGCTGTACGCATCAGGTCAGCTGCAAGGACCTGCACAGGAGTGGTGGGAGTCCTATCAATATGGACGCCCGAACAATGCTCCGCCAGTCACCTGGAAGGAGTTTACGGAAGGGTTCAGGTCCCATCATATTCCGGAGGGCCTGATAGAACTGAAAGCGGAAGAGTTCAGATCTCTCAAGCAGGGATCAATGTCAGTCAGTGAGTATCGTGACAAGTTTGCTCAACTGTCACGATATGCTCCATATGAGGTGGCCAGGGACTCTGACAAGCAACGTCTTTTCATGAAGGGTCTGTATGATGGACTGCAGCTGCAGCTGATGAGCAACACCTACCCTTGCTTTCAAGAATTGGTGAACCGCGCTATTGTCATCGACAACAAGCGCAAGGAGATGGATGCAAAGAAGAGAAAGCTCCAGGGGCAGCCGTCGGGCAGCAACACTCGCCCACGTGCGTACCCTCAGCAGGGATTCCCTCAGCGCAGTCAAGGGCCGCCGAATCAGTGGAACCGGAGTCAGTTTCCACAGCGTCCTCAGTACCACCAGCAGTACAGCCACCAAAACCAACAACGCCCTCAACAGCAGTATGGCAATCAGAGTCAGCAGCGCCTCCAGCAACAGGTCAGCAACCAGGCACCACGCCAAGGAGTGCCCAACAATGCTCCTGGCAAGAGTGCAGCACCCAGCGGAAATCCCAATGCCTGTTACCGCTGCGGAGAGGTGGGACACTATGCCTACCAGTGCCCCAGGAAGCAGAATCCACCAGCCCAGCAAAATCAGAACAACAATCAGAGGCCTGCTCGACCTCCGTTCTCTGGGAAAGTGAACCATGTGTCCACTGACACAGCTCAGGAAGCACCTGAGGTTATGATGGGTACGTTCAACATCAACTCCATCCCCGCTACAGTACTGTTTGATTCTGGTGCTTCACATTCTTTTATCTCCCAAGCTTTTGTTAGAGTGCATAGCATCCCACTTTGTGCACTGAAAAATTCCATGCTAGTAAATTCACCGGGAGGCACCATGCCAGCTAATTACTGGAGCCCCTCCACTAGTATATCTCTAAGGGGGGTAGATTTCAAGGTGAAACCTATTGTGCTAAGAACCATGGGAATTGACCTCATACTTGGTATGGATTGGATGAAGCAGCATGGGGCAGTAATACAGTGTCAAGAGAGGGCTGTGGTGGTGACATCACCATGTGGGGATAGAATAAGTGTGGATGTGGCAGTGCAGCCTCAGCCGACTGCTACGGTGAATCAGTTGAGTGGTGGTAATCAAGAAGACCAGGTGGTGGACGAGTTCCCCGATGTTTTCCCGGATGAGTTGCCAGGTATGCCACCAGACCGAGACATTGAATTTCTTATTGAGCTTTTACCTGGAACTGCACCCATAGCAAAAAGACCATATAGAATGGGGGTAAATGAATTAGAGGAACTTAAGAAACAACTTAAGGAATTGCAAGAAAAAGGGTTTATTCGTCCTAGTTCTTCACCATGGGGTGCACCAGTAATCTTTGTTGATAAGAAAGATGGCACTAGGAGGATGTGTGTGGATTATCGGTCATTAAATGAAGTCACTATTAAAAACAAGTACCCATTGCCTAGAATAGATGACTTATTTGACCAACTGAAAGGAGCATGTGTATTCTCCAAAATTGACCTTCGATCTGGCTATCACCAGTTGAAAATCCGTGCAACTGACATACCTAAGACAGCTTTTACCACAAGGTATGGCTTGTATGAGTATACAGTCATGTCATTTGGGCTGACCAATGCACCTGCATACTTCATGTATATGATGAACAAGGTGTTCATGGAGTATTTGGATAAGTTCGTGGTAGTATTCATTGATGATATATTAATCTTCTCCAAAACCAAAGAAGAACATGCTGAACACTTGAGGCTGGTCTTGCAAAAGCTTAGAGAGAATAAATTGTATGCCAAGAAAAGCAAGTGTGAGTTTTGGTTGGATGAGGTCTCATTTTTGGGACATGTGGTCTCTAACGGTGGAATAGCCGTAGACCCCAGCAAAGTGCGGGATGTGCTAAATTGGAAGCCTCCAACCAATGCTAGTGAGATCCGTAGCTTTTTGGGACTAGCTGGTTATTATAGGAGATTTATTGAAGGCTTCTCTAAGTTAGCAAAGCCCATGACAGCCCTACTAGAGAAGACTGCCAAATTTATTTGGTCAGATAAGTGTCAAGAAAATTTTGAGGAGCTAAAGAAAAGGTTGACCACAGCCCCCGTGTTGACCTTACCAGATCTGAGCAAAACCTTCTCTATTTATTGCGATGCATCTCGCCTAGGCCTTGGCTGTGTGCTTATGCAAGAAGGAAGAGTAGTGGCGTACGCATCCAGGCAGTTGAGAAAACATGAGCTGAACTATCCTACTCATGATTTGGAGCTAGCTGCCGTGGTTCATGCTCTGAAGATTTGGAGGCATTATCTAATTGGACATAAGTGTGATATTTATACGGATCACAAAAGTTTGAAGTATATTTTCACACAGTCAGACCTGAACCTAAGGCAACGCCGCTGGCTAGAATTAATAAAGGATTATGACCTGGAAGTGCATTACCATCCCGGGAAGGCAAACGTTGTTGCCGATGCACTTAGCCGAAAGAGTTATGCCAATGGGCTGCAATTGACCTTCATTCCCACAGAGTTGCTAGCTGAAATAGCGCATCTCAATTTGGGTTTAGTGAACAACACTGTTGAATTGGAGTTAGAGCCCACCTTAGAGCAAGAAATCCGCAAAGGTTAGTTGGAAGATGAGAAACTAAAAGAAATTTCAGAGAATGTAGTGCTTGGAAAAGCACCGGGTTTCAAGTTAGACGAAAATGGTACACTATGGTTTAGGAAGAGAATATGTGTGCCAGAAGTGAAATCCATCCGAGATGCAATCCTGCGTGAAGCACATGACTCTGCATATTCAATTCACCCCGGAAGCACCAAGATGTATCTAGATCTTAAAGAAAAATATTGGTGGTATGGATTAAAGAGAGATGTGGCAGAGTATGTAGCGTTATGTGATACTTGTCAGAGGGTGAAAGCCGAGCACCAAAGACCTGCAGGGTTGTTGCAGCCAATGCAAGTGCCCGAGTGGAAATGGGAAGAAGTAGGTATGGATTTCATCACTGGATTGCCCCGCACCCAGCGTGGGTATGATTCAATTTGGGTAATAGTGGATCGACTCACTAAAGTTGCTCACTTTTTGCCCGTTAAGACCAACTATGATGGTGCAAAGTTGGCAAAGTTATATATGGATAGAATCGTGAGTCTGCACGGAGTTCCGAAGAAGATCGTGTCTGATCGGGGTACACAGTTCACATCTCAGTTTTGGCATAAAGTACATGAATCATTGGGAACAAAGTTGAACTTTAGTTCCGCGTATCATCCCCAAACTGATGGGCAGACTGAAAGAGTAAATCAGATTCTAGAAGACATGTTGAGAGCGTGTGCGTTACAGTATGGTACCAATTGGGACACTAGTTTACCATATGCTGAATTTTCATATAATAATAGTTACCAGAAAAGTCTTGATATGGCACCGTTTGAAGCATTGTATGGGCGGAAATGTAGAACACCTCTGTTTTGGAATCAGACTGGCGAGAGTCAAGTATTTGGACCTGATGTTCTTAGAGATGCAGAGGAAAAAGTGCGGAAAATACGGGACAACTTGAGAGTAGCCCAGTCCCGGCAAAAGAGTTATGCTGATACTAGAAGAAGAGAATTGGCATTCGAGATAGGCAACTATGTGTATTTGAAGGTGTCACCTATGAGAAGTGTCAGGAGGTTTAATATGAAGGGAAAATTGGCACCGAGGTACGTTGGACCGTTCAGAATTCTTAGGAGACGTGGAGAAGTGGCCTATCAGTTAGAGTTGCCTGCGAGTATGTCGGGTATTCATGATGTGTTCCATGTGTCGCAACTGAAGAAATGTTTGCGAGTGCCTGAGGAACAAATTCCATTGGAGGAACTCACAGTTGAAGGAGATCTAACTTATGAGGAATATCCAATCAAGATCTTAGAAACGGCGGAAAGAGTCACCCGGAGTCGGGTTATAAAGATGTGCAAAGTGCAGTGGCACCGATATAAAGAAGAAGAAGCCACTTGGGAAAGAGAAGATGAGCTGAGGCAATCTTATCCGTATCTCTTTGAGTAAGCACCATCTCAATCTCGAGAACGAGATTATTTTTAAGGGGGGTAGAATTGTAACACCCAAAAATTTTGTTTCTTTTAAATAGATGAAATGAATTTAAATGAATTCATTTTGTGAGCATTTTCACTATAGGAAAATAAATAAATTTGGAGAAATTAAAATTTGTTATAAACTTAGAGAAATGTTTATGTTGCATTCATGCCGGAGCATTTCTTTTGTGATGATTGATTGGAAAACAAAGTGATTCTTTTATTTTCTTTTTCCTGCTCAAAATCTCAATTGGAAAAAAAAAATAGTATAAAAAAAAAAGAAAAAAAAAGAAACTTCTCTTCCCCTTCCTCTTTTCGGCTTGGAGGCCCAGCAACCCCCCCCGCGCGCCCCATCTCCTTCTTGGGCCGGCCCAGCCGCCTCCCCCTCCCTTCCCCCTCTCTCTCTCTCACCCGCTGACAGGCCGGGCCCGCCTGTCAGCTCTCTCTTCCCCAACCGTCACCCCCGCTCTTCTCTCTCTATCGGTTTGGAAACCGCAAGGCCGAAGCCCGCGCCCACGATTTCCCCCCCCCCCCCGCGCCTCGGAAGCTTTTGAAGAGCCCCGCGCCCGAGCCCTGTTCTTTCTCCCCCATTCCCCCTCCTCGCCTCTGTTTTCCTCTCATCCTAGCGCAGAAAAGAAACTGCCGGAGCAGCAAGCGCCGCCGCGCGTCGTTCCTCCGTTTGGAGCCCTTTTGCCGCGTTTCGTCCCCTGGGTGAGCATCGTCTCCTTCCTCGCTTCCTCCCGGTGCTCGTTTCGTTCCGTTTCTTGGTCGTTGGGGTCGGTTTCGGCGAACTCCATCGAGCTCCATGGCCGCCGGCCATGGAGCGGGTCACGTTTGGTCTCCCCGGCCGCGCTAAGCTTGGAATCGAGTTCGCTGCGACCTCCTCTCTCTCTCGGTAGTTTCGGTTCGCAAAACCATGCCCCGTAGCGCCCTATCGAATTTCGCCGGCGAGCTTGGGTCGGCCAGCAATGGCCGCCGCCGCGCCCTCCTTTCCCTCCGGCCAGGAGGGCCGCCCCTCTCTCTCTTTTCCCCCTTTCTCTAATCTCGGCCGTCCGTTCGCGATCTGACGGCCCTCAGCGCATCATACCCCTTCAGGGGAAAATTTGCTTAAAGAGCCCCTCCCGGATTTCCTAATTCGGCCGCAGTCCCTAGCGCCTTCGAGTAAAATACGTTTTCTCTTTTAGAAAACGTATTATCCGTCGGTTAGGTCAAAATACGCTTTCGGGAAATTACAGAATTGCCACTGAACTTGTTTTGGCCATAAAATATTCGTTATAGCTCCGAATTGACCCGTTCAAATTGCGTTAGGTTCATAATTAAATTCTCTACATGATAGTACCACTGTTTCTATAGTTTGCCACTTTTTATTTTCAGGGTTAGGTTTAATTAATTAATTGCCTATAGGAAATCGCCGGAAAGTCGTAACTTGGTCGTTTTAGCTCCGATTTTCGTGATCTTCGTACCAATGTGATCGTAGCGAATCGAAGGTTCTGTTTTTAAGTATTTTATTTCATTTTGATCTGTTGGTGTACTGTTCTAATTAAATGATTGTTTGCTTGTATGAATGAACCTGGATGCGTGTTGTTGTGTGGTACCGATCGAGCGCAGACGGTGACGTGTCCGTGGGTGATCCATTTTACTACGAGGAGCAGCAGGACCAGCAGCAGTTCCCCTTCACTGAAGGCAAGTATAACATGGGTTTCCCTTGTACACCTATTCACTTAATTAATTACGCATCTGCATGTGTCTAATTTGGTAACCCTAAGGACATCCTAGCTACCTGACTATATATTTATGACACCTATGGGTAGAATGCATGTGGGTAGCTTTGCTAGTGCTTTAATTAATTGAGAATTTACTATCACTCTGACTTTAATGAATATGATGATAAATGTTGGGAAAAAGGGCTATGGTGCAATTGACTTCGGTCGAGTTGACCTAGACCCTCCGTAAGGACTTCTCTGTAAGCGACAATCCGGGACTTACAGTGCAACCGCGATGGTTATATGGCTCTAACTTTAGCTCAGTAATAGGATCTCATCTAGCTGGTTAGAGGTTACCCGAAAGGGCGCAAGAGGGGCTTGCCACTTTGGGTATAGAACTGCTTTTGTTCCTATGTGTATAGCCATGATGGAAATGTGCCATAGGAAAGGGGGTTCTCTATATCTGCCTGCCGAGGAAACCTCGCGGCCCTAACTGGTTAGACGTGGCCTACGGAAGGCTTCATAGTGTTCCCTGCCCGCTCACCTTGGCAGTGTTAGTGGGTCTTGCAAACCCCGGGCATATGGGTAACACGACTTACGGGAAAAGTGCACACCTCTGCGCAGAGTATGATCAAACTGGTATACTAGCCGTGCTCTCGGACATGAGTGGCCTTGGACCCTTACGGAATAGTTGGGTGTGGATGATTATGGGAAATAACTTATGAAAATCTGACGCATGGATCGTGATGATTAATGTGGTTTAACCGTGATGGTGATGGTGTTAGCCGTGAAGGTTAACGGTGTTATTATCATGTGCTCATTTGGGCTAATCGGGAGCTTAAGCATAATTGATGATTAAATAGGATTAAAACATTGACCAATTAAAATGCTAACTGCCGTAGCCAGTGTCTGACCTCTTTGAGCCGCATAAATTCCTGTGTTATGCTTGCGGAGTACGAGATGTACTCACGCTTGTCTTTATCTTTCTTTTTGGACAAAATCCCGGATGGGTAACAGATGACAGCTTCTACGAGGAATTCCCTGAGGACTTCTAGGTTGGCGATCCCCCAGTCGGTCGTCCCTGTGTTGGAGTTATCTTATCATAGCTAGTTATGAGTTTATTTTCCGTTTGTCGCAGACTTTGATATATTTGTGTTGTAATAACGTTTTGTAAGAACACTTGTTATGATACATTTGTAATTTGTCGACTTGTGTGCGCGACTATTCCTGGGCGCACATGAGATTATTGTACTCAAATTTATCCTTAAATTTGGGTGTGACAAATTGGTATCAAAGCAAGGCTGACTGTAGGACGCAAACCTAGGTAGAAACAGTCGATTTTAGGGTTCTTATTTTCGCTTTATTTATTTCACTGCTCACTTTACTTTCTTGTTATTTTATTAATAGTTTATATTCTTACTCACTGTTCTATTTATGTAAACCTATTGATTCTAATTCTTAAAACAAAATTTATAGATGCCTCGTCGCAGCGCAGCCGCGTACCGTGCCCTCTTCGTCGCCGCCCGTGCTCCGGCAGTTGCACCAGCACCAGCTCCAGTACCTGCACCTGCACCAGTACCAGCACCCGTACCTGAGCCCGAGGTCGTCGCCTCTGGTGGCGGCGAGGAGGAGGAGCCAATGGACACGGGATCCCCTACGCCTACGCCTTCAGCTCCTACACCAGTGGCGGTACCGATCCCGCGGGCTGCCGCTCCAGTTCCACCTGCGCCTGCACCACCTGCACCTGCACCACCTGCGCCTGCACCCCACGCGTCGACGGGTTCAGCACCGACGCCTCAGTACCCTCAGGTTGTTCCGGAGATGGGATGGACCTCCAGGAACAAGTTCATGGAGGCGGACGAGGACGCTCACTACCACACTCTGCTCACGGGTGTGTTGGCGAGCTATTACCCGGAGTTTGCCGCCACCGTCCGCTACCTTTGCTCGGAGCACAAGCACCCGTTGGAGAACACCTACTGGAAGGCCGAGGTGATCATTACAGCTCGGAACAACGTCGACAACTCGGACGAGGTGGAGTCCATCCACGAGAGCCGGGTTAGACGTGCTTCCGCCTACGAGAGCATGGAGGATGCAGCTCAGGCCGCGTACTTTCACTACCATGGCCGCCGTTTTGAGGCCATGCAGGAGGACAGGTACCGGTTCCTTCCCCGCAACGACCCAGATGGCAAGACATGACATGTCCTGGCACCTCCTGCCGGCGACCCTACCCTGGATACGACTGTGAGACACGTCAGTGCCATTCAGGAGATGAATGGGGCACTGAGACAGGAGCTGCGTGTTGCACAACAGGCGGGGAAGCGCCTCCAGCGTCAGGTGGATGAGCTGCGTGGTCAGCTTGGACAGCCACCCATCTACAAGAAGAAGCCCCGCAAGTTCGTTCTCCAGGATAGAGCTCCTAGATTTCCCAGTACTTTCTAGATTGACGCTAGCACGAGTATTTCAGTAATGTGTGGCATGTGAACTTTAGTGAGTTGCTGTTTGTGTTGATGAACATTTATGATTTGGAGTTTTGTTTGATTGTGGAAACATGTGGGCCTGTCCGCATGTTTCTAAATATTAATCTTAGAAGTAATGTTGTTTAATTTCGAGGTTGGGTTACTTTATCTTGTCTCAGTCATGCTGTTTCTGGAGCAGTCTGTGATGCTTATTCAGTATCTCATTATCAGTTCAGTCAAAAATTACGAAATTTTTATGGTGAAAACTAGACTGCTATATCTTTCATCTCCAACTGGAATCACCTCATTATCTATTCGGATCTGTGAGATATGTCCGTTTTAATCTGCTGTACCTGCGCAGACTGAGAACCAGAGCAGAACCTGATAAATCATAATTTTGATTATGTTACTGTTGGAATCAGTGAATGTGGTCTGAATAAAGTTTGTAGAGAATTTCTTAACCTTTCCAACAATGTATACCATATTCCTTTTTGGACCTGTAGGTTCTGAGATAAGCACGGATTACTGACCTGCTGAGTTTGAAACTTGTCCAGAAAACTGCTAGACTTGTTTTTATTCACTATAAGCGATGAATAATTATTTTTGGAAGATCACTAAAAGCCATGAATTTTTGTTGGAAGCAGATGGACGCCGAAGGAGCAGCCGCTGGTCGTGGACGTGGCCGTGGCCGTGGTCGTGGCCGTGGACGTGGTGTACCTGAGAATCCACCACCACCACCGCCGCCGATGACTATTGAGCAGCTTATGGGTATGCAAGCTAATTTGATGCAAGCCATGATGAACCGTATGAACAATGAACCAGTAGCAGCACCACCTCCGGTTCAAGTCCGTGACAAGCGAGGGGAGTTCTTGAAAGGACGCCCTCCGGTGTTCACCCATGCCTCTGATCCACTGGAGGCAGACGACTGGTTAAAAGCAGTCGAGAAGCAGCTGAACATTGCCCAATGCAGCGACCTGGAGAAAGTGCTGTACGCATCAGGTCAGCTGCAAGGACCTGCACAGGAGTGGTGGGAGTCCTATCAATATGGACGCCCGAACAATGCTCCGCCAGTCACCTGGAAGGAGTTTACGGAAGGGTTCAGGTCCCATCATATTCCGGAGGGCCTGATAGAACTGAAAGCGGAAGAGTTCAGATCTCTCAAGCAGGGATCAATGTCAGTCAGTGAGTATCGTGACAAGTTTGCTCAACTGTCACGATATGCTCCATATGAGGTGGCCAGGGACTCTGACAAGCAACGTCTTTTCATGAAGGGTCTGTATGATGGACTGCAGCTGCAGCTGATGAGCAACACCTACCCTTGCTTTCAAGAATTGGTGAACCGCGCTATTGTCATCGACAACAAGCGCAAGGAGATGGATGCAAAGAAGAGAAAGCTCCAGGGGCAGCCGTCGGGCAGCAACACTCGCCCACGTGCGTACCCTCAGCAGGGATTCCCTCAGCGCAGTCAAGGGCCGCCGAATCAGTGGAACCGGAGTCAGTTTCCACAGCGTCCTCAGTACCACCAGCAGTACAGCCACCAAAACCAACAACGCCCTCAACAGCAGTATGGCAATCAGAGTCAGCAGCGCCTCCAGCAACAGGTCAGCAACCAGGCACCACGCCAAGGAGTGCCCAACAATGCTCCTGGCAAGAGTGCAGCACCCAGCGGAAATCCCAATGCCTGTTACCGCTGCGGAGAGGTGGGACACTATGCCTACCAGTGCCCCAGGAAGCAGAATCCACCAGCCCAGCAAAATCAGAACAACAATCAGAGGCCTGCTCGACCTCCGTTCTCTGGGAAAGTGAACCATGTGTCCACTGACACAGCTCAGGAAGCACCTGAGGTTATGATGGGTACGTTCAACATCAACTCCATCCCCGCTACAGTACTGTTTGATTCTGGTGCTTCACATTCTTTTATCTCCCAAGCTTTTGTTAGAGTGCATAGCATCCCACTTTGTGCACTGAAAAATTCCATGCTAGTAAATTCACCGGGAGGCACCATGCCAGCTAATTACTGGAGCCCCTCCACTAGTATATCTCTAAGGGGGGTAGATTTCAAGGTGAAACCTATTGTGCTAAGAACCATGGGAATTGACCTCATACTTGGTATGGATTGGATGAAGCAGCATGGGGCAGTAATACAGTGTCAAGAGAGGGCTGTGGTGGTGACATCACCATGTGGGGATAGAATAAGTGTGGATGTGGCAGTGCAGCCTCAGCCGACTGCTACGGTGAATCAGTTGAGTGGTGGTAATCAAGAAGACCAGGTGGTGGACGAGTTCCCCGATGTTTTCCCGGATGAGTTGCCAGGTATGCCACCAGACCGAGACATTGAATTTCTTATTGAGCTTTTACCTGGAACTGCACCCATAGCAAAAAGACCATATAGAATGGGGGTAAATGAATTAGAGGAACTTAAGAAACAACTTAAGGAATTGCAAGAAAAAGGGTTTATTCGTCCTAGTTCTTCACCATGGGGTGCACCAGTAATCTTTGTTGATAAGAAAGATGGCACTAGGAGGATGTGTGTGGATTATCGGTCATTAAATGAAGTCACTATTAAAAACAAGTACCCATTGCCTAGAATAGATGACTTATTTGACCAACTGAAAGGAGCATGTGTATTCTCCAAAATTGACCTTCGATCTGGCTATCACCAGTTGAAAATCCGTGCAACTGACATACCTAAGACAGCTTTTACCACAAGGTATGGCTTGTATGAGTATACAGTCATGTCATTTGGGCTGACCAATGCACCTGCATACTTCATGTATATGATGAACAAGGTGTTCATGGAGTATTTGGATAAGTTCGTGGTAGTATTCATTGATGATATATTAATCTTCTCCAAAACCAAAGAAGAACATGCTGAACACTTGAGGCTGGTCTTGCAAAAGCTTAGAGAGAATAAATTGTATGCCAAGAAAAGCAAGTGTGAGTTTTGGTTGGATGAGGTCTCATTTTTGGGACATGTGGTCTCTAACGGTGGAATAGCCGTAGACCCCAGCAAAGTGCGGGATGTGCTAAATTGGAAGCCTCCAACCAATGCTAGTGAGATCCGTAGCTTTTTGGGACTAGCTGGTTATTATAGGAGATTTATTGAAGGCTTCTCTAAGTTAGCAAAGCCCATGACAGCCCTACTAGAGAAGACTGCCAAATTTATTTGGTCAGATAAGTGTCAAGAAAATTTTGAGGAGCTAAAGAAAAGGTTGACCACAGCCCCCGTGTTGACCTTACCAGATCTGAGCAAAACCTTCTCTATTTATTGCGATGCATCTCGCCTAGGCCTTGGCTGTGTGCTTATGCAAGAAGGAAGAGTAGTGGCGTACGCATCCAGGCAGTTGAGAAAACATGAGCTGAACTATCCTACTCATGATTTGGAGCTAGCTGCCGTGGTTCATGCTCTGAAGATTTGGAGGCATTATCTAATTGGACATAAGTGTGATATTTATACGGATCACAAAAGTTTGAAGTATATTTTCACACAGTCAGACCTGAACCTAAGGCAACGCCGCTGGCTAGAATTAATAAAGGATTATGACCTGGAAGTGCATTACCATCCCGGGAAGGCAAACGTTGTTGCCGATGCACTTAGCCGAAAGAGTTATGCCAATGGGCTGCAATTGACCTTCATTCCCACAGAGTTGCTAGCTGAAATAGCGCATCTCAATTTGGGTTTAGTGAACAACACTGTTGAATTGGAGTTAGAGCCCACCTTAGAGCAAGAAATCCGCAAAGGTTAGTTGGAAGATGAGAAACTAAAAGAAATTTCAGAGAATGTAGTGCTTGGAAAAGCACCGGGTTTCAAGTTAGACGAAAATGGTACACTATGGTTTAGGAAGAGAATATGTGTGCCAGAAGTGAAATCCATCCGAGATGCAATCCTGCGTGAAGCACATGACTCTGCATATTCAATTCACCCCGGAAGCACCAAGATGTATCTAGATCTTAAAGAAAAATATTGGTGGTATGGATTAAAGAGAGATGTGGCAGAGTATGTAGCGTTATGTGATACTTGTCAGAGGGTGAAAGCCGAGCACCAAAGACCTGCAGGGTTGTTGCAGCCAATGCAAGTGCCCGAGTGGAAATGGGAAGAAGTAGGTATGGATTTCATCACTGGATTGCCCCGCACCCAGCGTGGGTATGATTCAATTTGGGTAATAGTGGATCGACTCACTAAAGTTGCTCACTTTTTGCCCGTTAAGACCAACTATGATGGTGCAAAGTTGGCAAAGTTATATATGGATAGAATCGTGAGTCTGCACGGAGTTCCGAAGAAGATCGTGTCTGATCGGGGTACACAGTTCACATCTCAGTTTTGGCATAAAGTACATGAATCATTGGGAACAAAGTTGAACTTTAGTTCCGCGTATCATCCCCAAACTGATGGGCAGACTGAAAGAGTAAATCAGATTCTAGAAGACATGTTGAGAGCGTGTGCGTTACAGTATGGTACCAATTGGGACACTAGTTTACCATATGCTGAATTTTCATATAATAATAGTTACCAGAAAAGTCTTGATATGGCACCGTTTGAAGCATTGTATGGGCGGAAATGTAGAACACCTCTGTTTTGGAATCAGACTGGCGAGAGTCAAGTATTTGGACCTGATGTTCTTAGAGATGCAGAGGAAAAAGTGCGGAAAATACGGGACAACTTGAGAGTAGCCCAGTCCCGGCAAAAGAGTTATGCTGATACTAGAAGAAGAGAATTGGCATTCGAGATAGGCAACTATGTGTATTTGAAGGTGTCACCTATGAGAAGTGTCAGGAGGTTTAATATGAAGGGAAAATTGGCACCGAGGTACGTTGGACCGTTCAGAATTCTTAGGAGACGTGGAGAAGTGGCCTATCAGTTAGAGTTGCCTGCGAGTATGTCGGGTATTCATGATGTGTTCCATGTGTCGCAACTGAAGAAATGTTTGCGAGTGCCTGAGGAACAAATTCCATTGGAGGAACTCACAGTTGAAGGAGATCTAACTTATGAGGAATATCCAATCAAGATCTTAGAAACGGCGGAAAGAGTCACCCGGAGTCGGGTTATAAAGATGTGCAAAGTGCAGTGGCACCGATATAAAGAAGAAGAAGCCACTTGGGAAAGAGAAGATGAGCTGAGGCAATCTTATCCGTATCTCTTTGAGTAAGCACCATCTCAATCTCGAGAACGAGATTATTTTTAAGGGGGGTAGAATTGTAACACCCAAAAATTTTGTTTCTTTTAAATAGATGAAATGAATTTAAATGAATTCATTTTGTGAGCATTTTCACTATAGGAAAATAAATAAATTTGGAGAAATTAAAATTTGTTATAAACTTAGAGAAATGTTTATGTTGCATTCATGCCGGAGCATTTCTTTTGTGATGATTGATTGGAAAACAAAGTGATTCTTTTATTTTCTTTTTCCTGCTCAAAATCTCAATTGGAAAAAAAAAATAGTATAAAAAAAAAAGAAAAAAAAAGAAACTTCTCTTCCCCTTCCTCTTTTCGGCTTGGAGGCCCAGCAACCCCCCCCGCGCGCCCCATCTCCTTCTTGGGCCGGCCCAGCCGCCTCCCCCTCCCTTCCCCCTCTCTCTCTCTCACCCGCTGACAGGCCGGGCCCGCCTGTCAGCTCTCTCTTCCCCAACCGTCACCCCCGCTCTTCTCTCTCTATCGGTTTGGAAACCGCAAGGCCGAAGCCCGCGCCCACGATTTCCCCCCCCCCCCGCGCCTCGGAAGCTTTTGAAGAGCCCCGCGCCCGAGCCCTGTTCTTTCTCCCCCATTCCCCCTCCTCGCCTCTGTTTTCCTCTCATCCTAGCGCAGAAAAGAAACTGCCGGAGCAGCAAGCGCCGCCGCGCGTCGTTCCTCCGTTTGGAGCCCTTTTGCCGCGTTTCGTCCCCTGGGTGAGCATCGTCTCCTTCCTCGCTTCCTCCCGGTGCTCGTTTCGTTCCGTTTCTTGGTCGTTGGGGTCGGTTTCGGCGAACTCCATCGAGCTCCATGGCCGCCGGCCATGGAGCGGGTCACGTTTGGTCTCCCCGGCCGCGCTAAGCTTGGAATCGAGTTCGCTGCGACCTCCTCTCTCTCCCGGTAGTTTCGGTTCGCAAAACCATGCCCCGTAGCGCCCTATCGAATTTCGCCGGCGAGCTTGGGTCGGCCAGCAATGGCCGCCGCCGCGCCCTCCTTTCCCTCCGGCCAGGAGGGCCGCCCCTCTCTCTCTTTTCCCCCTTTCTCTAATCTCGGCCGTCCGTTCGCGATCTGACGGCCCTCAGCGCATCATACCCCTTCAGGGGAAAATTTGCTTAAAGAGCCCCTCCCGGATTTCCTAATTCGGCCGCAGTCCCTAGCGCCTTCGAGTAAAATACGTTTTCTCTTTTAGAAAACGTATTATCCGTCGGTTAGGTCAAAATACGCTTTCGGGAAATTACAGAATTGCCACTGAACTTGTTTTGGCCATAAAATATTCGTTATAGCTCCGAATTGACCCGTTCAAATTGCGTTAGGTTCATAATTAAATTCTCTACATGATAGTACCACTGTTTCTATAGTTTGCCACTTTTTATTTTCAGGGTTAGGTTTAATTAATTAATTGCCTATAGGAAATCGCCGGAAAGTCGTAACTTGGTCGTTTTAGCTCCGATTTTCGTGATCTTCGTACCAATGTGATCGTAGCGAATCGAAGGTTCTGTTTTTAAGTATTTTATTTCATTTTGATCTGTTGGTGTACTGTTCTAATTAAATGATTGTTTGCTTGTATGAATGAACCTGGATGCGTGTTGTTGTGTGGTACCGATCGAGCGCAGACGGTGACGTGTCCGTGGGTGATCCATTTTACTACGAGGAGCAGCAGGACCAGCAGCAGTTCCCCTTCACTGAAGGCAAGTATAACATGGGTTTCCCTTGTACACCTATTCACTTAATTAATTACGCATCTGCATGTGTCTAATTTGGTAACCCTAAGGACATCCTAGCTACCTGACTATATATTTATGACACCTATGGGTAGAATGCATGTGGGTAGCTTTGCTAGTGCTTTAATTAATTGAGAATTTACTATCACTCTGACTTTAATGAATATGATGATAAATGTTGGGAAAAAGGGCTATGGTGCAATTGACTTCGGTCGAGTTGACCTAGACCCTCCGTAAGGACTTCTCTGTAAGCGACAATCCGGGACTTACAGTGCAACCGCGATGGTTATATGGCTCTAACTTTAGCTCAGTAATAGGATCTCATCTAGCTGGTTAGAGGTTACCCGAAAGGGCGCAAGAGGGGCTTGCCACTTTGGGTATAGAACTGCTTTTGTTCCTATGTGTATAGCCATGATGGAAATGTGCCATAGGAAAGGGGGTTCTCTATATCTGCCTGCCGAGGAAACCTCGCGGCCCTAACTGGTTAGACGTGGCCTACGGAAGGCTTCATAGTGTTCCCTGCCCGCTCACCTTGGCAGTGTTAGTGGGTCTTGCAAACCCCGGGCATATGGGTAACACGACTTACGGGAAAAGTGCACACCTCTGCGCAGAGTATGATCAAACTGGTATACTAGCCGTGCTCTCGGACATGAGTGGCCTTGGACCCTTACGGAATAGTTGGGTGTGGATGATTATGGGAAATAACTTATGAAAATCTGACGCATGGATCGTGATGATTAATGTGGTTTAACCGTGATGGTGATGGTGTTAGCCGTGAAGGTTAACGGTGTTATTATCATGTGCTCATTTGGGCTAATCGGGAGCTTAAGCATAATTGATGATTAAATAGGATTAAAACATTGACCAATTAAAATGCTAACTGCCGTAGCCAGTGTCTGACCTCTTTGAGCCGCATAAATTCCTGTGTTATGCTTGCGGAGTACGAGATGTACTCACGCTTGTCTTTATCTTTCTTTTTGGACAAAATCCCGGATGGGTAACAGATGACAGCTTCTACGAGGAATTCCCTGAGGACTTCTAGGTTGGCGATCCCCCAGTCGGTCGTCCCTGTGTTGGAGTTATCTTATCATAGCTAGTTATGAGTTTATTTTCCGTTTGTCGCAGACTTTGATATATTTGTGTTGTAATAACGTTTTGTAAGAACACTTGTTATGATACATTTGTAATTTGTCGACTTGTGTGCGCGACTATTCCTGGGGCGCACATGAGATTATTGTACTCAAATTTATCCTTAAATTTGGGTGTGACAGTTCTCAAAATATTTTACAAAATTTTTCATATTTCTCGTCAAATTGAATCACGCGGTATATACATTAAGCACGAAATATATATAAAAAATAACTAATTATACAGTTTACCTATAATTTGTAAGACAAATCATTTAAGTCTAGTTAGTTTATGATTAGACAATAATTATCAAATGTAAACAAAAATGCTACAATTCCTATTACAAGTTTTTTAAGTAAACAAGGCCTGCAGCACTCATGTTTCTCTGGACCTTGTTTAGTTCCAAATTTTTTTTTGCAAAATAGACACTATAGCACTTTTGTTTGTATTTGACAAATATTGTCCAATCATGGTTTAATTAGACTCAAAAAGTTTAATCTCGTAAATTATAGGCAAACAGTGTAATTAATTATTATTTTTATTTATATTTAATAGTTTATAGATACGCAGAAATATTCAATATGACGGGGAATCTGGAATTTTTTGTAAACTAGGTAAATGCCCGTGCGTTGCAACGGGTATAAAATAAAGTTATAAGTTCATGACCAATGATTCTTGTTTCGTTCTGTCCTACCCAATCAACATTTTTTTAGCTTTTGTGACACCATATTTTTATTTCTTTTTGGTAATATTTATGTTTGAAACCAATTTTTTCTTTGAGAAAAAACGAAGATGTCACGTGTATCTTTGCCCATGCATCGCTACGAGAAAAAACAAATTATAATCATCATTCTTCATCATATGAAATATTTTATTTGGACATGTAGCAACAGATACACACTTTGTCTTTCATATAAGTAGAAATGGTTTTCATGGGACTATGCTGGCAATTCGGATGCCTACAACCTTATTTCTCAAAGGATCCAAGTAACAAAGTGCAACTTCATCACCTCTCTTGCCCTCAACATTCATCCCTCGCCGCCACCCTGGTGCTGTTCTGCTTCAAGGTGCTGCTAGCGTGCCACTAGCAACAACCTCCTCACAATCACCTCTCACCTTAAGTATCTCCACTGGTGTCCTAGCCCCTATCATTGAGAGAAAATCCAACAGTAGTCAGACTAAAAAGAGATTGAACATTGCATATTTAGTGAGATTCATTTGTTGGCAAACTAACAATAGTTAGACGTGAAAGAGATTGAACCCTCTATATTTTTTTGAGATTCATCTATTAGCTAACTAACAATAAAAGTTTAGGTGAGATAACTTAGGTTTTGCCATTGAAATATCAGGACCCTGTGATTCTTAAGCCTTCATGAAGAATCACACAATTAGCTTCAGCCCAATGGTCCATAAGACGAAAGAACATAAATCTGACAATTTTAAATAGCAATGGTCATCAGTAAACGAGGCTAGATTGAAGTTAGAACAAATCAATAAGAGTAGCCATCGATAACTGATTCTTTTTAATCAAAGAATGAAATAGCCTAGCTAGTAGAACAAACTAATTACTTAGTGAATCAAGAAACAGATAGAATAGATTCCAAACACTCAAGGTTAGAAAGTTGTCTTCAATTGAGGATCAGAGAAAATACTCACAACCATAACAAACTAAAAAACAATTACTAGGAGAGGTATTTACATGTTCACCCAGAGACCACAGAACTAAACTTCTAACCTAAATCTTAATTTTAAAGATATATGCTTATTAATGAATATATTTGAATAAGTATGTTCAGGCAATCAACATGTAATAATCTAGGTCCTCAACTGTTTCATTTGGATCATTTATTTGTCATTCATGTTGTTTACTGTAATAAAATTGATTAGACTTTCTAGAGCATGCTTCACAACGCAACAACAATACGTGCCTACCATCACCACTGCCCTTCGATTGGGGGATGCCCAAGATGGACGCTGCAATATCCAGTTTAGAACCCGAATGATTTTGAGAAATTTTGAAACATTTCAGAGGATACAGTTCAATTTCAGCAGAAGTCTGGATGAACCGGCAGGGTCCCTTAGCGATACAACACCCACATTCAAAGATGCCCAGTGATGACCAGAATATTCACCCAATTAGAAAATAGATGGGCCCATTCTTTAGCTTTCTATTTATGGTCATTTGTGATACCTGCAAAGCTTATGATCGTTGGTAAATTAAGTAAAAGTAAACAAGCATAAGTGCCACACTGACGAACCATCGAATCATTCAATTTTTGTACTATGGGGGAACTTACTTTTTAGAAACTTTAAAGTAGCACATTATTGTCTGTATCAGCTTATGAAAGATTTAGGAACTTTAGATAGAAATAAATGCTTAGTGAGTAGTGACAGACTGACAACTGCCATGTGTCAAACAAGAAAATACCTCATGTTACTGCTTCCATTATATCACTATTTTTCTATCCTCCAAATTCAGTACAACATCTCATATCACCTTCTCTAAGATCACCAAAAGTAATTATAACTCTATTTTTAGCATCCACTACTTTGAACAGTTGTCCTAACCTAGCAATCTCATCTTTGGAAGCTATCCCATTGTTTTGAACTGGATGCCAAATTATTCCATTTATGAATATAATTGTCAAACCATTAAAAATACTTAATGCTTTATATTGAGTGCCACAAGTCTGCTAACAGCTCTACCTTTCCGCGTAATTTACAAACCTAAAATAGATTACAAATGAGCATATGCTAACTCCGACACAATAAAATAGAGTTCATATTAGAGTAGCAGTGCCAATTGATCATAGAATTGTTATTTTCAACAACACTTTAATAGATTTTTAGTTTTCCTGTGTTTCCTAAATGCAGAGACCATAAGATTTTGGTTATCAAGAAAAAATGCTAAGCAGCTACATGCCATACCTGATCCAACCATATTGTTCCATTTGCAAGTGATTTGGCCCCTAACCTTACAAGCTGGTCATTCCATTTGCTCAAGGTGTCGCTTTTACTGGAGCTCAACAACCTAACAGAAAATAGAAGAAATATATATGAGCCAATAGTGTTAGAACATTCACAGGTGGAAGGAAAGCCCATGAATATATTCAACAAATTGGTCTGCTCAGGAATACATGTATCAGCACAAGAAAATTAGAATTGAGAGCCAATTTAACCGGACCATGAACAATACCATGACATTGACCTCTCAGTCACTTGAAAATCCATACATGTGCCTGAGATCGAATTAGTAGGAAGCAACCAGATTGATTTGAAACTGGACCAAATCATCCTTGATGCTGCAGCCTAGATGGAATCCCAGCCTTCACTACCATCATGGATGAGGCTTCTTGCAAGCGCAAGCATCTACAATCTAGAAGTTCCTTGTTTTCTTGGATGCTTGCCCGAGTTTCCCGTACGTGTTGCTTGGGTAGGTAAGCACTCGATAAACACATGCCCCCAATGGGGTAGAAATACAAATAAAATCAGTAGCAACCATGTCAGGAATATACATAACTCATTCATCAGGAACAGGAACACTAAACTCAGGCCATATGTATATAGATTAAAAAACTTGACCAGAAAACCAAGTTCTGCAACTAATTTGAGGAAGAATCCTTTGCTGTTCTTGTGTTCTCTTCTTACCAGGACTGGAGACGAGGTTGATGCGGGACCGTGGCGTGGCAAACATCCAGCTGTCGTCGTCGAGCGACCTCACCTCCCTCAGCAGCACCTCCATCACCTCAGACTTGAGTTCTGCAAGGCAAGTCCAATCGATCAGTCACTCTGACTCTCTGAGGCATTCACCTGCCAGGGCGTGCACAAGGGAGAGAGGCGCATCACCAGCCATGACCTCGTCCTTGCGGTAGAGTGCATCGATGGAATCGGCGATGTCTTCGGTGGCCGAGACGGCTCCCCCACTCGCCGCCGAGACGGTCGACCTCGTCGGGGAGCTCATCGCGCCGGGCCGCCGGCTCTTCTCGGATCCACCCTCTCCGCCTGGTTGAACTCGTATCCTTGATTAATAATGTCTGAGCAATAATTTGAAACCAGTGCTGCAAACTTAAAGAAACATTAAAAACCATATCTCTAGCCCATGAAGGCACCGAGCAGGGCAGTAGGAGCCCACAACAGCCAACCGTGGTTGCTTCATCTCCGACGAGAATTTACATTACCGGTCAACCTTCTTCTCCTTCAATTTTCACACGCCGGTCGTGGATCCCGTGGGCACCCAGACCCGCTGTCGCCCCTTGGTCACGCCGCAACCTCGAGCCGTGGCCCCGCACCCACGCGCCTGTGCCCCGCGACCCCGTCTGCCTCTGCATGCGACATTCATGTAGAAGGTCGTCACCACCACCACCCCACCACCACTTGCTTTGCCGCGCAGCCACCCTGCCCCTCCCCGGCTTTCTCCTCGCGAGCGCGAGTGTGGTGGATGTGGCGGCAGATCTTGCGGCGGCGCATCAGGGCTGTGGCGCGCCGAGCGACGTCGGAGCGGCAGAGCAGCTCTGGGAGCCGACGCGTCTGGTGCGGGGGATCTGGCTATGGAGGCATGAGCAAAAGGTGATGGTCCAATCTATGTTGGTCTTGGTGATGGAGCGGGGAAGGGAGGCGACACCGTTGCATCCTCTCTCTCCTCGCGTCCACGGCGATACCGAGGGGCGCGGATGCGGCGGCGGTGAGGTCCCAAGGAGGCAATGATAGGTCGGAGCGGCGGCCGTTCTGCTCTGAGTTGAGAGAAAGGCGAGAAAGACGGTGGAGAGGAGTGCGTCGGATGAGAGACTCGCGGGGAGTCGCGTGGGTGTGGGGTGGAGAGGTTGGACAAGCGGAGGCGAGCGAAACCATGTGTGGACGATTGTCTTTTGTGAATGGGCTCTGAAGGCTTGATCATCGAAATGTACCGTTTGCTATCACGACTGTTCACTGGTTACATCGCCCAGCATTCAGCCGACCGCCCTGTTTGTGCACTCAAATCAAGCATGACTTGCTACTATGAACCTACGCTAGCATCTTCCCCTGCTGCAAATCTTGCTTCCCGAGCAGTACCTGCTGCTGCCCTCTTCCTCTTCCTCACTCTTTCCAATTCACGCGCCAAATTTTCTCTTTCAAAGTCAGCGACAAATTTTCTTTTGTTTGCGGCTTCATAATGTGTCCATTTGTCATCGATCCTCCCCTATATATACATGTGGGTGTCGTTGACAGATGACAAGAGCCTCAAGCCTACCTGAAGTTTGGGCTAAAGGTGCCTTCTAATACATTTCCCCTCTTCTGTTCATACTTCATATTTTGGTACTCTGATATTATACTGGATTTATGTTGTAGTACTTTGATATGCATGGTCCAAGTTTTAGATCATATATGTTTTTTCTCTGAGAAGAATCGTGAATCTGTAAACTTAGAAATGCATCTATATTATTGTACTTTGGTATGCATAGTGAAATCTTTAGATCGCATCTTTTTTCTGGAAATCATTTATCTATGTTATTGTACTCTAATATGCAAGTCCAAGTTTTAGATCACATATTTTATCTACAAATTGTGAATATGTAGACTTTGTACTCCACCGTACTCTGATATGCATGGTCCAAGTTTTAGATCACATTGTATTTTTCTAGGAAGAACATATAATACTTAAACAACTACATGAAATTGATATATCTTTTGGTTCACATGCTCAATTCTTCTTTCAGGACAAGATGATTGGGTCCTTGAAGCGTAAGAGAGTTGAAGCGCCACGCATCCCAACTTTTGAGGATGTGCATATTCATACCAAGTGGACTCTATGTGTCCGAGTGTTCCACAAATTCCACGTGGAGAGGTTTGCCCCAGGTAGAAAGAGGCTTTACATGGTGTTGTTAGATGAGAAAGTAATATATATCTACTCATTTATTTTTAGCTACACTGAATAATATTTTAATTAACCTTGGATCATCACATGCTATTTACTTTTTTGTAACAGGGTAAAAAATGGTTGCGGTGATATATGATCGTGAGGTGGATCGCCTGGAGCCTTTACTTGTAGAGGGTCGAGTATATTTTATGGGGCGCATGTCCGCACAACCAACTATGACAATGACCTAGTGTGTAATTTTACCTCAGTGACAACACTTAATGAGGTCAGAAACATGGACGAGAAGCAAATCCCATTATTTCCACCTTTTATGTGTTTTAACAAAGTATGAGACTTCTATATGGATAATGATATATATGTTGGTAAGTGCTCTAGTTTCTTTTTCTGTAGGCTGTAAATGTTTTTTTCTAATCAAATATTTATTATTTTTTCTTTTATATTCAAATGTTAGATATTATTGGTTTGTCTTTCATGGTTAGTTCATTTGCACAAACTGATAGTGACTATAATCGAAAGATTCCAACTATACATATGGTTCTACTGGATAGCACGTATGTTCATATATCATGGATTTTAATTTTTTAGTATTTAAGATAATTCAAATTTCTTATATTTTCTTGTAATTTTAATTGAATCTGTAGCCATAATATTTGTAAGATAAGGGTGTCCGACAAGTTAGTGACGGATAATCTAATGAAATGGAAAAGGCTAGAAGAAGATCGTGAGATTGTTGTGTTGACAATGTTGCGTGGAAATAGTGATGGTAAGTATGACATGCTGGTTATGTGTTATTTGGATAGTATTTATTAGGGAAAATTGGCTACCGGACATGCAAAGTGGTGACCATTGCTAGAAGACACTTTTTCATGTAACACTCACCACCAAAACAATTGCCATTTGTAAATCATAAGGCCAACAGCTATGAAATTTTAATAGCAACAAGATACGATAGTTATCTACAAATCATCTAATACTCACTTCCATAGCAAATCTCGTTAAGGACACAAAATCATGTCCACCAGCAAATCATGACTGTTAAGGTTGCTGGTGGACATGATTTCATGTCCCACTGGCACACGTTCGGGCATTAGCACCGGTCGGGAAGGGCCTGTTGCCTCGGTTCCCGAGCCGGTGCTGCCCTTTCGGGACTAAAGGTCCACCCTTTAGTCCCGGTTCGGGGAACCGGGGCTAAATCCCCCCCTTTAACACCGGTTGGTAATACAACCGGTGTTAAAGGGTCCTGCCAGGGCTGCCACGTTGCAGGACCCTTTAACACCGGTTGGTATTGGTTTCTTTTTTTGGTTCACTTCTTCGGTTCTGTTTATTGTTTTTATATAATAATAATAGGTTTTTCAATACATGTTTTTGCTGATACAAAAATATATTTATATTACATGCATATTAAGCATATATAAATGAAAATTATAGGCTTAGCTTAATAATTAAGCTTTTCCTATAATAAAATGAATAGGCCACATCAAAAATTAAATAGATATGTAAAAAGCTTTATATATATAAATAGTTTTATATGTACAAAATTCGTAACACATATATACATAGAGTTTTTTCTCCTAATGTCTACAAACGATACAAATAATCATTGAAAGGATCAAGATGCCCAAGAGGGGGGGTGAATTGGGCTTCTCTAAAAATTTAAGCAACCTACAAGCTCCAATTCAACCCCTTGTGCCTAGTGTGACTAAGAGAGCTATCGGATAAAAAGTTTTGCAACCTAGTTCCAATCCTATTCTAACATGGCAATTTTAAGAATGTAAAAGCACAAAGTAAATGCTAGAAAGTAAAGGAGTAGTGGAAGAAAGTGCTCGGCGATGTTTTGCCGAGGTATCGGAGAGTCGCCACTCTCCACTAGTCCTCGTTGGAGCACCCGCGCAAGGGTCTTGCTCCCCCATGGTCCGCGCAAGGACCAAGTGCTCTCTACGGGCTGATTCTTCGACACTCCGTCGCGGTGAATCGCCCAAAACCGCTCACAAGCTTGACACGAGCCACCCACAAGAACTCCGGGCGGTCTTCGTGCCTCCAATCACCACCGAACCGTCTAGGTGATGGTGATCACCAAGAGTAACAAGCAAAGAACTCTCACTTGACCCAAACAAGGCTCTAGAGAGTGGTGGATGCACACTTGACTCTTGGAACTCACTAGAGAAGGATTCTCTCAAGAAATCACTCAAATCTCAATCCTCTCTAGGCTCTTGCAACTCTCTTGCTCCACAACAAGGTTCTCTGATGTTCAAATGGGCAAGAGAGCTCTTATGGACGAGGTGGAGGAGTATAAATACTATCCACGAAGTCCAAAGGTCGGCCAACCGTTTTCCACTGAATACGGGGTCACCGGACGCACATTATGTTGCACCGGACGCACTGCACCGAGCGTCCGGTGCTTCATAACGGCTAACTGTACTTCTCTCTGACAAGTCACCGGACGCTAACTTCTAGCGTTCGGTGCACCGTCCGGTGTCGGGAAACATTACATGTTCCCTGCGCATGGGACCGGACGCTACCCGGCGCGTCCGGTGCTGGCGTCCGGTGCTCAGGGAAAGCTCGCAAGCTCTCTGGGTAAGGGACCGGACGCTACCCGGTGCGTCCGGTGCTAGCGTCCGGTGCCTAACCCTAAGCACTGGCCTGTTCTAACGGTTAAGGACCTCACCGGACGCACTCACAGAGCGTCCGGTGCAGCGTCCGGTGCCCCTTTGGGCACCCAAACTTCGTCGAAACGCGATCGCTCCAAAACGAAGTTGGTTCCTCTCGATCTAAGGACTATCTCTGAGCTGCCTAGTGCTAGGTTTACCAAGTGTGCACCACACCTATACCTAAAGCCTTGCCTAAGTCAAGCTACTAGATCAAAGCTCCTCTTAATAGTACGGTCAAAGGAAAACAAAGTCCTAAACTACTCTAAGTGCCCTTCTTCACCATATGGCACTTGGACCTAGTCTAGTCTTGACGATGTCCATCCATCCTTTGAAAACCGAAACGATTTCCACTATTAAGTAGGCATGTACGTCCCTGTCCATCGAGTATCCATATACCATGACCTTACCTATGACTTTGCCTCTGCAAAAACACATGTTAGTCATAGTAATCATAATGACATTAATCACCGAAACCACTAGGGGCCTAGATGCTCTTTCAATCTCCCCCTTTTTGGTGATTGATGACAACCTCGAGTATGAAAAGAGTTGAGGTTTTGAAAGTGACTTGGTTTCAATAAGCATATTACAATAAGAAAGGAGATTAGTAATGCTTATATCAACCAAGTCCAATACCCTGCATCCAAAAATGTGAGTGGTATACGACAGGATATAAACATAAGGCTCATAAGAACATCGGAGTAAGAACGCGGAAGCAAAGGTAATATGAGCCAAAACACATGACATTAAGATATCACAATAACCAAAAGTCATGTCTCATAACCAAAGTATCTCACACACGAGTAATGCATAAAGGTAAACATGATGCATGATGCTAGCACACAAAGAAAGTATCTCAAAAGAATAAAACTCCCTCTCTAGCTCCCCCTAACACCCTAACTCTCTCATATGCACTCTCTCCCCCTTTGGCATCAAGCGCGAAAAACCTAAGAAGACGGTGGAGGAGGCGGAGCAGTAGAGTCCCTCGGCGTGGCCACGAAGCGAGCTGCATCATCTGAAGTGTCGGCCATCGAGGTGGAGGAGGTGGAGTGACCCTCTGAAGCTGCAGGTGCTGGAGAAGCGGTCCGGGTCTGCTCGGGCGCTGTCACAGGCTGTGCTGGCTGCTCAAGTCCGGCTGACGAAACTGGCATGGACTCGGTCGCTGTAGCTGTCGTCTCTGGAACAGTAGTAGACGGTGCAAGCTGCTCGGACGACGCTACGGACGACGACAGAAGCTCTGTAGTGGTAACTGGCGCCGTAAAGACTGCAGGAGCCTGCAGAGGAGGAGGCGTAGGGTCACCAGTCAGAGCACTGTAGGTGAATCTGAGGTGCGGATCTGTCTGCGAGTCCCACACAAGCTGTGACGCTGAAGCTGACTGAGGGGTGAAGCCTGAGCGGAGAGGGGTAAACTGTGCTACCTGCTCAAAGCCTGAAGAGATAGCACCCTGAGATACCTGGTGCTGTGGAGTCGAAAACGGCTGACTCTGAGCTGGTAGCTGAAGCGGCTGCTGAGACGGGCTGAGGCACTGGAGTAGGTGGCCTGACAGTCGACGTGCCTGGGAGCTGAATCTGCGGTAACTGAATCCCGGAGGCGGCCATGAGAGCGGCCATCATCGCTGTCTGCTGGGCTTGGAAAGCAAGCTGCTGCTCCTGAAAGGTGAGAAGCTGACGCTGGAGCTCATCCTGCCTGGCCTGCATGGCTGCATTGATGGCAGCCTGATCCCTATCGCGCCTCGCCTGCTCCTTAGCTGCACGGCGCTGGTCTGCCCTCATACCCTCTAGTATAGCAAGCAAGGCGGGATCTGAAGCACTCGAAGAACCGCCTGCCTCATGGTCGTGAGCTCTGGGAGGAAGGTCAGTCACTGGCGGCTGATAGTCGTCGTCTGAACTGTCTGAGGCGAAATCAAACTCGCCCTCTGCCTCTGCATCTGCAAGCGCCCCAATAGCTATATCCTGCTGCTCCTCTGTCTCTGCAACGGCTGCTGTACTGCGGGTGCCCCTAGGAGAGGGTGGGGGCACCGGTCCACGTGGAGCACGAGGAGGAGGTGCACCGCGAAGGTCGTGGTGCACTCTCAACATCTGCCGGGGGTCGTAGTGGGGAAAGACAGTGTCCGACTCTGTCAACTCCCTCTGCAAGTGAGCTGGCAGGGGCAGTGGCCTAGCACGAAGTATAAGTAGAGTGATCCAATGTGCATACGGCAACTGACGCCGTCCCCTGAAGCTCTCTGATATGGTGTCCTCTATCTCTGAGACGATCAGATCCCATAAGTCAAACTCTGTCTGGGAGATGAGGTGAGCGACTAACCACTGCTGGATGCGAGTGAAACCGTCTCTGTAGCCTGTCCTGGGGAGAAGGGTCTTCCTCAACACAAAGTCAAGGATCCTGGCTGGGCGTGTCAAGTCTCCCACTGTCCTGCTGGAGCCCTCCCCAAAAGGTGCACGGAAGCATGGAGCCACGAAGTCAACCGGTGGTATCTCGCCACCGTGAGGACGACGAGGAGGATCCACGTTCCCGTAGCATAGCTGGTGAATCCTGGTGGGAGAGGCTCACAGTCCAAGCACCTGTCTAGCCAACTGTGCAGACACTCTGTAGTCGGTCCCTGCCAGTGCGTAGTGGATATAGCTGTGATCTGGAGAAATCCACACTGACGCATAGAACTCTCTGACCCACTGCTCACAATAAGTACCTGGGAGCGCTAGCAGCTCTGGGAGTCCGTGGAGGTACGTGAAATACTGTCGAATATCTGCCCCGACCACGTTCCCGAGTATCTCTAGGTCAATCACCCTGTGCTCCCTGAACTGAGATTGAGAGCGAACCAATGCCTCATGAATGTCCTCCTGGACGACGGTGTAGAAGCGGGCACCGGCTCTGGGATCCCTGGCAGCTGGAAACCAAGTCGGAAACGGAACGAACCGCAGCTGCTGGATCTCTCTGGCTGACACAAGGGTGAGATCCCTGTGGATCCTGACTGGCCTCTGGCGGGAAGCTGGAGTGCCTCTAGCCGGAGTGGCACGAGCTGTGGAGGTGGACTGATCCTGCGTACCAGTCCGGGGAGTAGCCTGAGTGCGAGCACGAGTCGACCTCCGCAGTGGCTGCTCCTGCTCCTGTCCCTCTGCTGGACCCTCTGCCTGGGTCTCTGTCTCAGTGTCCGGACCCTCCTGAGCCGGATCCCTAACCACAAGCCTAACCCTCTGTCCTCCAATCGTCACGGTGCCTGGAGGGGATCCATGGAATGCCTCTGCCTCAAGCACTGCACGCCTCTGACGCGGCGTAAGATCATCTCCAATCCTCAGAGAACCAGAGCGACCACCTCTCTCGGCTGCCTCGGCTGCTGCTGCAACTGCCTCTGCGACCTCTGCCTCTCTGTCACTTGCCTTGCGCTTCTTGGTTGCCAGCTTCTTTCCTTTGCCTTTCTCTGCCGCTGAGAAGCGACGGGGAGGATCACCTCCACCATCACCAACTGAGGCACCTCCAGTGCCGGCTGTCGGACGGCTAACATTCTTGGTACGAGCCATAGCAAGCCAAGCGTCCGACGAACAACTGACTGGCAATGGGGAACAATGCACTGCAGAGAATTGACAAGATAGGGTCTAGATAAGCAAATATATCGACTAGAGATGAGACAAACCTATAGATTGTAAGAAGTGATAACGAAAGGACGTGAGCGGCTTACGATCCACGGACGGGACGCGTTCCGGATGAAATCTCTCGATCGAAAAACTGCCGGAGACCACGAATCCTCTCCTCAAGGTGCTGCAACGAGAAGACCATCGAGATTGGAATCAAAACCTAAATCGAAAGCCATTGACTCAAATACTCAAGCACCTTGGGGGCATAGTTCAGAGAACTCACCCACACCCTTGAATCTCTGCGGGATTTGGAGAACCACGCGAAGATAAGAGAGAGGAGAAGATCTGGGGCAAATCTGGCCCGGGAGAAAACCGAGGGCGCCGCGGATTCGCCGAGGTTCGACGGCGGCGGCGGCGCTAGGACACGGGGAGAGGGCGCGGCTCGGCGAGATCGAAGAAAGAGGAAGAGAAACCGGCCGCGTGAAGCCCTTGGGCACGGGCTTTATGCGCCCACTGCGGGGTCACCGGACGCTCTTAATGTGGCACCGGACGCGTCCGGTGACCACCGGACTCATGCGCAGAGAGGATTGCAAATCGGCTTTGCACTGGACGATGGGCACCGGACGCTGGCTTTAGCGTCCGGTGCTTCAGGTCACACCAGGTGAGCACCGGACGCACCACACCGGACGCTGCAGGAACACTGTTCCTGCGTCCGGTGCGTGCAATCTGGCACACTCACCGCACCGGACGCTCAGACGCAGCGTCCGGTGCATCGTCCAGTGCTCCTCTGAGCACTTTTTCAACTAAGCACCACGTCCGACTTTGACCCAACCAAGTTCCATTTCCAAAAGCACACAATTAAACACCAAATGGAACTGGTATGAGTGACTTCTCTCAAACCCTCAAATTTTCACAAATATTTAGCCATAGGCTTAGTAGTTTTTATGAAAATAGTTCGAGAAAGTCACCAAGGAGCATCATATGGCCATAAAGCTAGGGGATTAAATCACAATGAGCTTTGAATGCTCCCCCTATCAATGGACGAACACAGCGGATGCTCAACGAATAACCGAAAAGAAACAGACCACTAACAAGCATGCACATGATATGAATTGTAATGCAATACTTGAAAGTAAGCTAATGCTTGTCAAGTTTGATCCAAGGTTAAGCTTTTTCACACACACGAGGGGTTATCTTAACCATGTTAGACAAGCCCTACATGCAAGTTGGATTTTAGATTTAGTATGCATGAAATGCAAAGCAAAAGTTATTTACAAGATTCAACACACAACTTTTATCTTTTAGTGAAATTGGACATGTCGAGCACATTAAGTTCATTTCTCAACATACAAAACCTAGCTTCATCTAGGGGTTTTGTGAAGATATCCGCCAATTGATTTTCCGTTCCCACATTCTCTAGGGATATATCACCTTTAGCAACATGATCCCTAAGGAAGTGGTGGCGGATGTCAATATGTTTTGTGCGGGTGTGTTGAACCGGGTTGTTTGCAAGTTTTACGGCACTTTCGTTGTCACACAACAAAGGTACTTTGTCTAGTACTACTTCATAGTCTAGTAAAGTTTGTTTCATGTAGAGTATTTGTGCACAACAAGCACCGGCGGCAATGTATTCCGCCTCGGCCGTTGACAAGGCAACACTATTTTGTTTCTTTGACATCCAAGAGACAAGTGATCTACCTAGGAAGTGGCACCCTCCGGATGTGCTTTTTCTATCAATCCGGCACCCGGCATAATCCGAATCGGAATAGCCTACAAGTTGGAATCTTGCACCTTTGGGATACCACAAACCTAGGCAAGGTGTGTATTTTAGATACCTAAGAATTCTCTTGACCGCAATCAAGTGAGATTCCATAGGCATTGCTTGATATCTTGCACACATACACACACTAAACATTATATCGGGCCTAGATGCGGTGAGGTAGAGTAGACTTCCTATCATTGAGCGATAGAGAGTCTTGTCAATAGGGTTACCTCCCTCATCCAAGTCGAGATGCCCATTTGATGCCATGGGAGTCTTGATTGGCTTGCAATCCATCATCTTGAATCTCTTGAGAAGATCTTGAGTGTACTTCTCTTGAGAGATGAAAACCCCTTCCTTCATTTGCTTGACTTGAAATCCAAGGAAGAAGGATAGCTCGCCAATCATGGACATCTCAAACTCCTTAGACATCAAATCACCAAATTCCTTGCAAAAATCTTCATTAGTAGAGCCAAAGATAATATCATCAACATAAACTTGGCAAATGAAGATTTCCCCATTCATTTTCTTGGTGAAGAGTGTTGTGTCAACTTTCCCAATCTTGAAGCCCTTCTCAATGAGGAAGTCCCTAAGCCTCTCATACCAAGCTCTAGGAGCTTGCTTGAGACCATAGAGAGCCTTGGACAACCGGTAGACATGCTTGGGGTACTTAGGGTGTTCAAAACCGGGGGGTTGCTCAACATAGACAAGCTCATTAATATAACCATTTAAAAAGGCACTTTTCACATCCATTTGAAATAACTTGATATCATGACTAGATGCATATGCAAGTAGGATACGGATTGCTTCAAGTCTTGCCACCGGTGCAAAGGTTTCACCGAAGTCAAGACCTTCCACTTGTGAAAAGCCTTTTGCCAAAAGTCTTGCCTTGTTGCGCACCACTTTGCCTTGATCATCCTTCTTGTTCCGGAAGACCCACTTTGTTCCTATCACTCTTGCATCTTTGGGTCGCTCTTCAAGTGTCCATACTTGGTTGCGAGAGAAGTTGTTCAACTCCTCTTGCATGGCCATGATCCAATCCGCATCACGAAGAGCTTCCTCTATAGTCTTTGGTTCATCTTCAAGAGACACAAAAGCGTGATGTTCAATAAATAAAGCATGTCTAGAATGAGTAGTTACACCACGTGATGGACTCCCGATGATGAGATCTTGAGAGTGATCTTGGAGGAGATGTGATGTTCTTCTTGGTGCCACTTGAGGGGTTGGTTGGGGAGCATCAACATCTTGTGCTTGTGCCACCGCTTGCTCATGAGTGACTTGAGTGTCTTCATGAGCATCTCTCACATCCTTGTCTTCATCTTGTGGATCTTGTGAGGTGGATGGTGGCTCAATGACTTGCACATCATCATCATCTTCTTTAGGCTTGATGTCTCCCACCGACATGTTCTTCATGGCATCCCTCAATGGTTCACCACCTACATCATCAAGATTATCACTTGCTCCTTGGGAGCCATTAGTTTCATCAAATTCAACATCAAATGTTTCTTCAACCATGTTTGTGGCATGGTTAAAGACCCTATATGCTTTGGACTTTGATGAATATCCAACCAAGTAGCCAATATCACATCTTCTTTGGAACTTTCCCAAGTGTTGGCGCTTCTTGTAGATGTAGCACTTGCACCCAAACACTCTAAAGAATGAGACATCGGGCTTCTTCCCATTGAGCAATTCATATGGTGTCTTCTCTAGGAACTTGTGGGGAAAGAGCCGGTTTGAAGCATAGCATGCGGTGTTGATTGCCTCGGCCCACATCTTCTCGGAAGTGTTGTACTCATCTAGCATTGTTCTTGCCAAGGTGATCAACGTCCGGTTCTTTCTTTCTACAACCCCATTTTGTTGTGGTGTGTATGTTGAGGAGAACTCATGCTTGATTCCCACTTCATCACAATACTCTTCAATGTTGGTGTTGTCAAACTCTTTGCCATTGTCACTTCTAATTTTCTTGATCTTCACATCAAATTGATTTTGGGCATTCTTTGCAAACTTCTTGAATATTGATGCAACTTCGACTTTGTCTTGCAAAAAGAATGTCCAAGTGTACCGAGAGAAATCATCAACTATGACCAAGCAATATTTGTTGCCTCCAAGACTAGCGTATGTTGTTGGTCCAAACAAGTCCATGTGAAGTAGCTCAAGTACTCTTGAAGTAGAGAGATAGGCTTTGGTTGGATGAGTGTTTGCTACTTGTTTGCCCGCTTGACATGCACTACAAAGCTTGTCCTTCTCAAATGTCACATCCTTCAAGCCTCTAATCAATTCTTTCTTCATCAACTTCTTGAGTGTGCCCATTCCAACATGTGCTAACCTTCTATGCCATAACCACCCAAGTGAAGTCTTGGTGAATAAGCAAGTCTTGACATTAACTTCATTGGATGAGAAGTCAACCACATATAAGTTGTTGTGCCGGAAGCCTTTGAATATCACTTCATTGTCATCTTCCTTGGTCACAATTACTTCCTTCTTCTTGAATAGGCATTCAAATCCAAGGTCACACAATTGTCCAACCGTGAGCAAATTGAAACTCAAAGATTGCACATAGAGCACATTGGTGATGGAGTTGTCATTTGATATAGCAACTTTTCCTAGTCCCTTGACTTTCCCTTTTGAATTGTCACCAAATGTGATCTTCTCTTGGTTGTCAACATCTTCATCAAGAGAGGTGAACATCCGGGGATCTCCGGTCATATGTTGAGTGCAACCACTATCAATTACCCAATGTGATCCACCGGTCTTGTAGTTCACCTACACACAAGAGATCAAGCTTGAGATTTAGGGACCCATATTTGCTTAGGGCCCTTGACCTTCTCTACTAGTTGCTTTGGCACCCAAATCTTCTTTGGCCTTTGCTTGTTCGGTGGCCCCATGAAGCTAACCTTGACCTTGCCACACTTGTCTTTCCTTACAATGTAATGAGCATTGAAGGCAAATGGTCTTGCATGCTTGGGCAAGGGTGGTGGTAGTGGTGCCTTACACTCATGAGCAAAGTGTCCTTCTTGACCACACTCAAAACATCTCTTTGGCTTTGGCTTGCTTGCTTGATCATGAGTGGCTAGAGACTTGATGAGCTTTGTTTGATGAGCCTTATAGCCAATTCCGCTTTTGTCCATCTTCATGACGGTGTTCATGAAGAGCTCACTTTGAAGGTCCTTCCCTTTGGTGAACTTTGCTAACCCCATGGTTAAGTGTTCCTTCTCTTTCTTAAGCTTGTTGTTCTCTTGAGTTAGCTTCTTGATGATTGGGTCATTGTTGCTTGCTAACTCATCCAAGATGAATATCTCATCTTCTTCTTGCTTGTCATACATCAAACCAAGCTTGAGATATTGATTTTCTTCTTGAGTAACTTGTTCTCATATGCAAGTTTCTTGTTTTGATCAAGTGACTCAATCACAATGGTCTTGTGCTTGGATTGGTCTTGCAACTCTTTCTTGAGCATCACAATTTCATCCTTGAGCTTGATAGTGTCCTCATAACTCTCGGCCACTACCACTTTCTTGCCCTTGCAATCAATACATTTGCTTGTGCTCTCCACAAGTAAGTCATCACAAGATGTGGCTACATCAAGCTTAGCAACATTGTTAGTAGCAACATGTGTTTCATCAATTGCAAGTTCATAAGCAATCTCAAGGTTGTCATAGTTTGCCTTTAGAGTTGTTAGTTCTTCTTTCATTGCTCTATATCTAGTGATAAGCTCATCATGAACACTCTCAAGTTTATCATGTTTTTCTTTGAGCTCTTTTAGAGAGAGTTTGAGCTCCTTGAGCTTAGTGGTCATGATCTCATTTTGATCTCTAAGCTCATCACTAGACTTAAGCTTTGCTAGAAGTGTGTCATTTTCAAGTTCAAGCTTTTCATTTTCACTTCTAGTCTTTCTTATGACTTTTGTATATTTGTTTAGCAATTTTACAAGTTCATCATAAGAGGGTGATTCAAATTCACTATCACTTTCACTACTCTCATCCTCACTTTGTACCTTCCGGTCACCTTTGGCCATAAGGCATAGGTGTGTAGAGGATGTAGATGGTGGTGAAGATGATGGTGATGGAGCATCGATGGCGATGGCGGCAACCTTCTCATCATCACTTTCATTGCCGGAGGAGTCACCACTTGAGCTCTCAACTCTGTGAGCCAATCACCAACAATGTAAGCCTTGCCATTCTTCTTCTTGTAGTGCTCCTTCTTCTTGCCACCTTTCTTCTTGTATTGCTTCTTGTCATTCTTCTCATCATCACTTGAATCATCTTGCTCTTTGTTTTTCTTCTTGTACTTGTCCTTCTTGGGCTTTGGACATTGATGAGCAAGATGACCAAGCTCACCACAATTATAACAATCCATCTCGGAGATGGGCTTTCTCTTGCTACTTGTGAAGAACTTCTTCTTCTTGGAGTCAAAGTTGACTCCATTCTTGTTGAGCTTCTTCAACATCTTTGTGGTTCTTCTCACCAAGAGGGCAATAGATGCATCATCATCACTTGAAGTTGATGACTCAACTTCAATCTTCTTGGCTTTGCCCTTGTGAGAAGCTTTGAGAGCCAAGTCCTTCTTTTCTTTCTTGGCCGACGAGGAGCCATCTTGGGGGTTCATGTGCATGTACATCTCATGAGCGTTGATCTTCCCCAATATGGTGGTTGGTGTAGCGGTGGAAAGATCTCCTTGATGAAGCACCGTCACTATGTGCCCATATTTCTCAATGGGAAGAACACATAGTATCTTCCTTGCTACATCCGCCGCACTCATTTGAGTGAGCCCAAGTCCATTTAGCTCCTCTACAATGACATTCAAGCGAGAATACATTTCATTAGCATTTTCTTTAGGAAGCATTTCAAATGTATTAAGCTTGTTCATCACTAAGTGATAGCGTTCCTCGCGTTCACTCTTTGATCCCTCATGGAGCGCACAAAGTTCCTTCCAAAGTTCATTGGCGGTTTTGTGGCTCCGAACGCGGTTGAACACCTCTTTGCAAAGGCCTCTAAAGATGTGGTTTTTGGCCTTCGCATTCCACTTCTCGTTTTCTTGCTCTTGTGGAGTAAGAGCGGTGGCTCTTTCCGGAGGGACAAACCCTTCGGTCGCGGCTTTTAGGCACTTTACATCGCATGCCTCAAGATAAGACTCCATCCGTATTTTCCAATACGGGAAGTCATTCCCATCGAATATGGGTGGCGGTCCATCCCCGTTAGACATCTTTCTCTAGGCGGTGAGGCCTAAAAATGAGCACTAGGCTCCGATACCAATTGAAAGGATCAAGATGCCCAAGAGGGGGGGTGAATTAGGCTTCTCTAAAAATTTAAGCAACCTACAAGCTCCAATTCAACCCCTTGTGCCTAGTGTGACTAAGAGAGCTATCGGATAAAAAGTTTTGCAACCTAGTTCCAATCCTATTCTAACATGGCAATTTTAAGAATGTAAAAGCACAAAGTAAATGCTAGAAAGTAAAGGAGTAGTGGAAGAAAGTGCTCGGCGATGTTTTGCCGAGGTATCGGAGAGTCGCCACTCTCCACTAGTCCTCGTTGGAGCACCCGCGCAAGGGTCTTGCTCCCCCTTGGTCCGCGCAAGGACCAAGTGCTCTCTACGGGCTGATTCTTCGACACTCCGTCGCGGTGAATCGCCCAAAACCGCTCACAAGCTTGACACGAGCCACCCACAAGAACTCCGGGCGGTCTTCGTGCCTCCAATCACCACCGAACCGTCTAGGTGATGGCGATCACCAAGAGTAACAAGCAAAGAACTCTCACTTGACCCAAACAAGGCTCTAGAGAGTGGTGGATGCACACTTGACTCTTGGAACTCACTAGAGAAGGATTCTCTCAAGAAATCACTCAAATCTCAATCCTCTCTAGGCTCTTGCAACTCTCTTGCTCCACAACAAGGTTCTCTAATGTTCAAATGGGCAAGAGAGCTCTTATGGACGAGGTAGAGGAGTATAAATACTATCCACGAAGTCCAAAGGTCGGCCAACCGTTTTCCACTGAAAACGGGGTCACCGGACGCACATTATGTTGCACCGGACGCACTGCACCGAGCGTCCGGTGCTTCATAACGGCTAACTGTACTTCTCTCTGACAAGTCACCGGACGCTAACTTCCAGCGTTCGGTGCACCGTCCGGTGCTCGGGGAAACATTACATGTTCCCTGCGCATGGGACCGGACGCTACCCGGCGCGTCCGGTGCTGGCGTCCGGTGCTCAGGGAAAGCTCGCAAGCTCTCTGGGTAAGGGACCGGACGCTACCCGGTGCGTCCGGTGCTAGCGTCCGGTGCCTAACCCTAAGCACTGGCCTGTTCTAACGGTTAAGGACCTCACCGGACGCACTCACAGAGCGTCCGGTGCAGCGTCCGGTGCCCCTTTGGGCACCCAAACTTCGTCGAAACGCGATCGCTCCAAAACGAAGTTGGTTCCTCTCGATCTAAGGACTATCTCTGAGCTGCCTAGTGCTAGGTTTACCAAGTGTGCACCACACCTATACCTAAAGCCTTGCCTAAGTCAAGCTACTAGATCAAAGCTCCTCTTAATAGTACGGTCAAAGGAAAACAAAGTCCTAAACTACTCTAAGTGCCCTTCTTCACCATATGGCACTTGGACCTAGTCTAGTCTTGACGATGTCCATCCATCCTTTGAAAACCGAAACGATTTCCACTATTAAGTAGGCATGTACGTCCCTGTCCATCGAGTATCTATATACCATGACCTTACCTATGACTTTGCCTCTGCAAAAACACATGTTAGTCATAGTAATCATAATGACATTAATCACCGAAACCACTAGGGGCCTAGATGCTCTTTTAATCATCATGTGTTTGGTATAAGAGTTTCGTTGTCGTTGAAGTGAAACTCGTCGTTTGGATTGATCACTTGCTCGCGGAGAAATCCTGCTATCGTCTCTTGGATAGCTTTGATTCGGTCTTTTTGTATGACCTTTTCCCTCAACCATTCTGTCTTTAATTTGAAATAAATAAAAAAGGTATTAGTTATCTAAGTTATTCAATATAATTCAGGAGATAGTGAAAAGAGACATGTAACGTACTCTGAGCGTCTCTGTGGGTGTTTGATTGACTTGTGTCATCATAAATTTGCACACGTAATATGCACATAGATTGTTCCCCGTTTCTTGTCTTAAACACCACTGTACGATATATATATATATATAATATTCACGACCACGATAATAAGAAGGCTAAAAGTTAGCGAAAGTTTGCTAGCTAGTAGAACTTACTTGTGGATGTATTATGTTAAGCGGCGCTTTACATCCACTAAGATGTTCACGGTCAATGAATCTTTCTCAAACCCTACACACAGCCATTGTGGATCGTGAACTAATAATTACAGAGTTATTATGATATTCTTCTAGTTGAGATCGACATTACGTACCTTTGAATAATGTTTACCATTTGTTGATAATTTTCTTGTGCTTTTCTCATTGAGTCAAAGATTATCAACCGGTTCTTGAGAATTTCAATGACCATGAGTATCTAGTGAAAGCTGTTTACACACATATATATAGTCAAGCCTATATATAACTATATAAAACTTGTCTCGAGTAATAATTATTAAAATAAAATATGCATGCACTTAATAACTATATAACTCACTCGAAGTTGAAGGGGAAGAGTATTTTTTGTTTTTCTTTTTGGTTCACAAAGAACCTCATAAGATTGGTGCAGACTTCTGTCTCATGAGCTGCTGTCCACACTGCCTGCGGAGCTTTGAAAACAATATAAGGGTCAACGAACCCAATATTATTGTCATTTCTGAGCTCTCTCATTTGGTGCCTGCATATATACATACAAATTCTAAGTGTGTAAGGATTATATACATGTAATTAAAGAAGTTAGAAGTATAATAAAAAGAAAAATATACTTACACACAAAAGCAGCTAACAAAAGATTTGTCGAGAGCGTCGAGGTGACATAATTGGTGCAATTCTTCCAACTGCACGTATATGAGGTCATCTCCATGGAAATAGTGATGTTGTCTAATACGAACAGAAATCCAATTCTCTCCCCTTTTAGACGCCTCAATGCACCATTTGTTTATTGCAAACATTTGTGTGCCGAGCTCATGTAAACGCTGAGGGTCGAATAGACTTCTGCCCGGTTCATATCTTGCCCTCCATTGATCAACTACCTCAGCTTTTTAAAATGTTTGGCATCCAAGAATGGCGGCAATTTCTTCCATATTTAAACCGCTTTGTCCAAAGTAACACTCAAGCGAGTCTAGCTCAGATAACGTTAAGGATTTCTTTGGCATCAAGTTTTCATTTGAGCCGTATTGATTTGGCACAATCAAAGGGGGCACCGGTTTTGATACTTCTTCGAGCTGTGGGACCCCCTTTCCTACTCTCTTTCTAGGCTGTGAAGACTTGACCAGAGACCGCTCATAGTCCAAAAGTGCTGGCTTTTTCTGAGCTTCGCGTTGCTTCTTTTGATGGTCCGCCACCTTCTGCCTCAGTTCCGATGGCTTTACATAAAAGTACGGCATTTCTGGGTTTAGCCATTTTTTCCTATCCTCCTTCAATTTATCAAAAAATTGTTGCACCTCAGCTTTGGATGTAGCAATTACCTCCTCTTCACTCTTTTCGTAAGGTAATTTTTCTGGCGTCTTAGCTCTCTTTGCTGAGGCAGCCTTCTTTGGAGGTGGGACCGATGACTTCGGTCGTTCTTGGGCGGACCGCTTCTGACTACCTCGCTTTGGAGGCGAGGGGACCGACCGTGCACTCTTTGGAGAGGGCGGTGCAGGCGGTGGAGGTGGTGGGGCCGATCTTTTCGGCGTTGGAGAACGCGGTGGAGGAGTTGGAGACCTTGGTTGAGGAGGTGGGGACCGTGGTGGAGGCGGTGGCGGGGTCGGTGTGGCCGCCGCAGCTGTTGGAGGAGATCCAGCATTGTCACCGCCCGCAGCACTATGATGCGCTGGGGAGAGAACTGGACTTAGGTTGGAGGAGTCTCTGCAAAGAAAACAATTACAAGTTTTGTGAGCAAACTTTTTTAATTTCAATACATAATAACTAATATAAGAAGTAAAATCACACACAAACCTATGTTGAGGAATAATTATGAAGCGCTTGCGCCAACAAATAAATGTCTTCTCAGCTTCACCTAAGGTCTTCTCTCCGTCTCCCCCTTCTATGTCTAGAGGCACATTGCCACAACCTTTCTCAACCCTATCAACCGAGACGCTAGCATATCCACCAGGTACTGGTCGATTATGGATTCTTGGAGTTCTCGTTCGGTCGATAGGGTTAACAACAGCGATAGCCACCTTTTTTGTCGCATTCCCATCTGGTACATGCAGCTCACAGGTAGTAAAAGCCTCTGTGACATCATCCACGGGGAAGTGTAGCTTCGTGTCATCCTGAATGGTTGGTACTTCCGTGGATGGCAGCTGCTTTTCAACTGGCCTGGGGGGCTAACGTTGACCTCAGGCTGTGATGTACCTTGCCCTTTCGTCATTTGACTAAGTGCTTCTTGCACTTGCCTTTGAATCTCCGCCTGCATCCATTCTTCACGAGCTTTCTCGCGCTCTTCTGACTGCAGAACAAAAGCTTCCATACGGCGGATCCGCTCTGCCTCCTCATCATTCTTTCTCTGGAGGCTTCTATAGCTATCTTGATCGGCTTGGAATGATTGCAGCCACGGAACTGCCCCATAGCCTCTCGTACGCCCACCGATTTTCAAGCACATAGGTGAGTTCATCCTTCTCCCTGTTAGGCCTGAACTCACCAGACTGAACCGCCTCTTGTGCACGGACTAGTGTCTCTGCTGCTCTAGATATTTCTTGGCCCCAAACTAGCGCCCCGGTGTCTGGGTCCACGCTTCCCCCATGACCGTAGAACCAATGCTTGGAGCGCTCGCTCCAATTCTTTACTATTGTCTCGGGTGTGACGCCCCTAGCAAGCATCTCCTGTTCCATTCGGTCCCACTTGCGAACAACACTCTTATAACCATCTGATCCCATATGATGGTGGTATGTCTTTTTACTTGCATTCTCTTTGTTTCTGTTGGCTCGTTCCTCGCCCTCTTCTGATGTTTTGTACTGCACAAAGTCATCCCAGAAGGCCCTCAACTTTACATATTGCGTGAGGTTGAAATTTGGAGTCTCGTTTTTCTTGACATATTTATTGTACAAAGTCTTCTTCCAATTTTGGAAGAGTACTGCCATCTTCTTCATATTCCAGTCATAAATTCGCACCTTCAACTCTTCATCGTTGGTGTTGAAAGTGAAAACGTCTGTGACGGCTTTCCAAACTAACTCCTTGTCACAATCAGAGACAAAACTGATCTCAGGAGCACCTCGCTTCTCTCTCCATTCATGAGCACTGATCGGTATTTGATCTCTCACAAGATATCCGCAGTGACTAACATATTTATTTGCATGCTCACCAAGTGGTCCGCCTGTAGCTATCTCAAACTCAGAGATTACATAGCGGCCCTCCAACGGCTTCTTTGGCCCTCGTGGAGGTATGCTTCTCCCCGTAGAGGTCGATCCAGAAGGCTACATGTAGATATAGAAACAAAAATACTAAATTAATAACCAAGTAAGTCTAAAACCTAATGTAAGAGATGCATTAATTATATATGTTTACATTTACATACCTCGCCAGTATTTTCTTCTTGTTGCACGATAAGTTGTTGCTCAGGCGCTATGCCCTCTTGTTGCTCAGGGGCATTGCCCTCTTGTTGCTCAATAGGATTGCCTTGCATGATCTCGTGGTAATCAATAAAGTACTGACTACCATCGTCGATCATATTTCGAATGGCATCTTCCATATAATCAGGATCATCATGAGGACGGTCAGCCATTTCTGTGTCTGCAACCATACATATATATATTCTATATAAGATAAGAAATACACTAAAATAATATACTACAAAACCCTACTAGAATAAATTTGGTGGGTAAACACTACTAGAATATATATTAGAGACTTATATACTACTACTAGTACTACTACAAATAAAAGTGTTGGAGTGCTCTAAAAATAATACTAGAATCTTTTAAGCCAAGTAATACACTAGAATAATATACTAAAAAACAATACTAGAATAATATAGTACAAACAATAACATATACAAAACCCTACTAGTATAAATTTAGTGGGTAAACACTACTAGAATATATATTAGAGACTTATATACTACTACTAGTACTACTACAAATGAAAGTGTTGGAGTGCTCTAAAAATAATACTAGAATCTTTTAAGCCAAGTAATATACTAGAATAATATACAAAAAGAATAATACTAGAATAATAGTACAAACAATAATATATACAAAACACTAGAAAATAAAATATATATTAGAGAATTATACACTACTAGTACTACAAATGAAAGTGCTAGAGTGCTCCAAAAATAATACTAGAATCTTTTAAGCCAAGTAATACAATAGAATAATATACTAAAAGAATAATATTAGAATAATAGTACAAACAATAATACATACAAAATACTAGAAAATAAAATATGATACAAGAATAATACAAGAATAATATACTACAAATATATACTAAAAAATACTACTACAAATAATATACTAAAAAATAATACTACAAAATAATACAAGAATAAAATTAATATATTACAAATATATATTAGCATAATATAATTTATAACAGGTCAACACTACACTTATACTAATATACTAAAAACTAATATATATATATATATATAATATACTAAAAACTAATATACATTCATTCATTTTGCAGATTATATATATATATATTATACTAAAAACTAATATACATTCATTCATTTTGCAGATTATATATATATATATAATACTAAAAACTAATATACATTCATTCATCTTGATAAATACATTGAGAGAGAGCGCTAGCAGATCGACGGCCGGCCGGAGATCGACATGGAGAAAGAAGACAGCGCTGGTGGCGGCGCTGGTGACGGAGATGGCGCCCGCGGCGGCGCTGGTGGCGATGATGATCGCGGCGGCGCTGCAGACGGCCACGCGGCGGTGCTGGACGACGGCGTGGGCAGACGAAACGGCGGCGGCGCTGGTGATGGAGGCGGCGGTTCAGGTCTGTCTCGACGAAGACGAAGACTGCTTCAGATCCAGGGCGCACATGCGCTTATATAGGGGCGGACCCTTCAGCACCGGTTCGTGGCTGGAACCGGTGCTAAAGGGCCTTTAACACCGGCTGGTGTTACGCGCCGGTGCGATGCTAAAGGGTCCTAGGCGGGCTCGAGTGGAGTCCTGAAAATTTTTAAGGACCCTTTAGCACCGGTTCCCACGATAGGCCGGTGCTAAAGGCCCTGTTTTTTACTTTAGGGTTTTTCAATTGTTTATATATACACTTTATATTATAAATTGTATAGTAAATTAAATATTTTATATAATATTTTTTAAACAGTGACATATATTGTAATTTTTTATAATGTACACATGAAAATTTTTAACCTTAAATATCTTACTATATTTTTATAATTTGCAATGATTTTGTAAGAAATGTTTAGTATTTTGTTAATGCAAAAATATATTATTCCAATAAATTTACAAAAACTATATCCAATCAACTGGAAATCTATTTTCACATCATATTGACGTTAAAATTTTTATTTTTGTCATTTATTACTCGGAATGCTAGTAGGGTATAGTTTTCATCAAATAAAAAATCTATTTATAATATAAAAATATATATCTTGATGAACACACCCTTTGACCGAACCCTAGATTGTCCTAAATGGAAAAGTCATGAATACAAAGTTTGTTACACTCATCAAGTTCTACATTTTGTCTAATGGTCAACTTTTCTTTTGGAAAAGTTTGAACCACTGAATTTTAAATTTTCAGAGAATTCATAGCCAAGCAGCGGTTTCGGAACCCTAGATAGTCTCGAATGGAAAAGTCATGAATACCAATATTGTTCCACTAATCAAAACCTACATTTCATATATAGACTATTTTTTCATTTGACAAATTTTTGGGAAGGTGTAGTTCAAAATCCACAATTGACGCATATAGTTTCATATAGTTTGTGTGAGATTCAAGAATTGGTGGGTATTGTTAACTTAAACTTTCTCAAATGGAAAAGTTGTGTATCTAAAAAGTTTAGATCTTGATGATATCTAACAACTTGGTATTCAAAAGTTTTTCATTTTAAGTAAGTTAGTTTGTCATTTGACCAAGGTTGACCAAAACTCGTCTTGGATTTTAAAGAAATGTGCTTAGGATTGGCTCAAAAATATCCAAATGGAAAAATGGAAAATATATAAAATGTAGATCTTGATGATCTCTAACAACTTTATATTCAAAATTATTTCATTTGAAGTCATCAAATGGGCCATTTGATCAAGTTTGACCAAAGTCAAAGCATTGGTTTTTACAAAAACACCCTTTGACCGAACCCTAGATGGTCCCAAATGGAAAAGTCATTAATACAAAGTTTGTTACACTCATCAAGTTCTACATTTTGTCTAATGGTCAACTTTCCATTTGGAAAAGTTTGGACCACTGAATTTTGAACTTTCAAAGAATTCATAGCCACGCAGCGGTTTCGGAACCCTAGATGGTCTCGAATGGAAAAGTCATGAATACCAATATTGTTTCACTCATAAAAATATACATTTCATATATAGACCATTTTTTCATTTGACAAAGTTTTGGGAAGGTGTAGTTGAAAATCCACAATTGACGCATATAGTTTCATATAGTTTGTGTGAGATTCAAGAATTGGTGGGTATTGTTAACTTAAACTTTCTCAAATGGAAAAGTTGTGTATATAAAAAGTTTAGATCTTGATGATATCTAACAACTTGGTATTCAAAAGTTTTTCATTTTAAGTAAGTTAGTTTGTCATTTGACCAAGGTTGACCAAAACTCGTCTTGGATTTTAAAGAAATGTGCTTAGGATTGGCTCAAAAATATCCAAATGGAAAAATGGATAATATATAAAATGTAGATCTTGATAATCTCTAACAACTTTATATTCAAAATTATTTCATTTGAAGTCATCAAATGGGCCATTTGATCAATTTTGACCAAAGTCAAAATATTGGTTTTTACAAAAACACCCTTTGACCGAACCCTAGATGGTCTCAAATGGAAACGTCATTAATACAAAGTTTGTTACACTCATCAAGTTCTACATATTGTCTAATGGTCAACTTTCCATTTGGAAAAGTTTGGACCACTGAATTTTGAATTTTCAGAGAATTCATAGCCACGCAACGGTTTCGGAACCCTAGATGGTCTCGAATGGAAAAGTCATGAATACCAATATTGTTCCACTCATCAAAATCTACATTTCATATATAGACCATTTTTTCATTTGACAAAGTTTTGGGAAGGTGTAGTTGAAAATCCACAATTGACGCATATAGTTTCATATAGTTTGTGTGAGATTCAAGAATTGGTGGGTATTGTTAACTTAAACTTTCTCAAATGGAAAAGTTGTGTATATAAAAAGTTTAGATCTTGATGATATCTAACAACTTGGTATTCAAAAGTTTTTCATTTTAAGTAAGTTAGTTTGTCATTTGACCAAGGTTGACCAAAACTCGTCTTGGATTTTAAAGAAATGTGCTTAGGATTGGCTCAAAAATATCCAAATGGAAAAATGGAAAATATATAAAATGTAGATCTTGATGATCTCTAACAACTTTATATTCAAAATTATTTCATTTGAAGTCATCAAATGGGCCATTTGATCAAGTTTGACCAAAGTCAAAGCATTGGTTTTTACAAAAACACCATTTGACCGAACCTTAGATGGTCCCAAATGGAAATGTCATTAATACAAAGTTTGTTACACTCATCAAGTTCTACATTTTGTCTAATGGTCAACTTTCCATTTGGAAAAGGTTGGACCACTGAATTTTGAATTTTCCAAGAATACATAGCCACGCAGCGGTTTCGGAACCCTAGATGGTCTCGAATGGAAAAGTCATGAATACCAATATTGTTCCACTCATCAAAATCTACATTTCATATATAGACCATTTTTTCATTTGACAAAGTTTTGGGAAGGTGTAGTTGAAAATCCACAATTGACGCATATAGTTTCATATAGTTTGCGTGAGATTCAAGAATTGGTGGGTATTGTTAACTTAAACTTTTCAAATGGAAAAGTTGTGTATATAAAAAGTTTAGATCTTGATGATATCTAACAACTTGGTATTCAAAAGTTTTTCATTTTAAGTAAGTTAGTTTGTCATTTGACCAAGGTTGACCAAAACTCGTCTTGGATTTTAAAGAAATGTGCTTAGGATTGGCTCAAAAATATCCAAATGGAAAAATGGAAAATATATAAAATGTAGATCTTGATGATCTCTAACAACTTTATATTCAAAATTATTTCATTTGAAGTCATCAAATGGGCCATTTGATCAAGTTTGACCAAAGTCAAAGCATTGGTTTTTACAAAAACACCCTTTGACCGAACCCTAGATGGTCCCAAATGGAAAAGTCATTAATACAAAGTTTGTTACACTCATCAAGTTCTACATTTTGTCTAATGGTCAACTTTCCATTTGGAAAAGTTTGGACCACTGAATTTTGAATTTTCCGAGAATTCATAGCCACGCAGTGGTTTCGGAACCCTAGATGGTCTCGAATGGAAAAGTCATGAATACCAATATTGTTCCACTCATCAAAATCTACATTTCATATATAGACCATTTTTTCATTTGACAAAGTTTTGGGAAGGTGTAGTTGAAAATCCACAATTGACGCATATAGTTTCATATAGTTTGTGTGAGATTCAAGAATTGGTGGGTATTGTTAACTTAAACTTTCTCAAATGGAAAAGTTGTGTATATAAAAAGTTTAGATATTGATGATATCTAACAACTTGGTATTCAAAAGTTTTTCATTTTAAGTAAGTTAGTTTGTCATTTGACCAAGGTTGACCAAAACTCGTCTTGGATTTTAAAGAAATGTGCTTAGGATTGGCTCAAAAATATCCAAATGGAAAAATGGAAAATATATAAATTGTAGATCTTGATGATATCTAACAACTTTATATTCAAAATTATTTCATTTGAAGTCATCAAATGGGCCATTTGATCAAGTTTGACCAAAGTCAAAGCATTGGTTTTTACAAAAACACCCTTTGACCGAACCCTAGATGGTCCCAAATGGAAAAGTCATTAATACAAAGTTTGTTACACTCATCAAGTTCTACATTTTCTCTAATGGTCAACTTTCCATTTGAAAAAGTTTGGACCACTGAATTTTGAATTTTCAGAGAATTCATAGCCACGCAGCGATTTCGGAACCCTAGATGGTCTCGAATGGAAAAGTCATGAATACCAATATTGTTCCACTCATCAAAATCTACATTTCATATATAGACCATTTTTTCAGTTGACAAAGTTTTGGGAAGGTGTAGTTGAAAATCCACAATTGACGCATATAGTTTCATATAGTTTGTGTGAGATTCAAGAATTGGTGGGTATTGTTAACTTAAACTTTCTCAAATGGAAAAGTTGTGTATATAAAAAGTTTAGATCTTGATGATATCTAACAACTTGGAATTCAAAAGTTTTTCATTTTAAGTAAGTTAGTTTGTCATTTGACCAAGGTTGACCAAAACTCGTCTTGGATTTTAAAGAAATGTGCTTAGGATTGGCTCAAAAATATCCAAATGGAAAAATGGACAATATATAAAATATAGATCTTGATGATCTCTAACAACTTTATATTCAAAATTATTTCATTTGAAGTCATCAAATGGGCCATGCAGCGTTTTCATAACCCTAGATGGTCTCGAATGGAAAAGTCATGAATACCAATATTGTTCCACTCATCAAAATTCACAATTCTCAAATATAGTTTCATACAATTCTCAGAATTCGTACATTTTACAACACATAATATTAAACATGACTTTATGTTAAGCCGACACAACAGTGAACTTCTTCTTGACGTATGACCCTTGGTTATGATCCTGCCGTAACCATGGAGTATCCTCATTGTTTAACAGAATGCTTGGATCTTTGTTGACTATGAAGGGCGGAATTCGATCATCCCTTTCATAATCGCGTGACATGTCTGACTTGTCCTCAATTTCGATAATGTTTCTTTTCCCAGAAAGGACAATGTGGCGCTTTGGCTCATTGATGATTGAGTGGTCATCATTTTTTCCTCTCTTTGGTTTCGTAGACATATCTTTGACATAGAACACCTGACTCACGTCTGCAGCAAGGACGAATGGTTCGTCTTTGAACCCACTATTGTTAAGGTCCACGGTTGTCATCCCATACTCCTTGTCGACTGTTACCCCACCTCCGGTCATCTTCACCCATTGACACCGAAACAAAGGAACTTTAAAATTAGCTGCATAGACTAGTTCCCATATGTCTTCTATGCGTCCATAATATGTTTGTCTGTTCCCATTTGGATCCGTGGCATCCACGCGTACACCACTATTTTGGTTGGTGCTCCTTTTATCTTGGCCAACTGTGTAAAATGTGTTACCATTTATCTCGTACCCTTTGTATGTGAGGACATGCCATGATGGTTGCCTGGCCAACAAATAAAGCTCCTCATCAATGTTTTCATCACCTTGACATTTTTTGCGCAACCAATCGCCAAAAGTTTCCATGTGCTGACGCATTATCCAAGCTTCATTCTTCCCGGGCCACTGGGACCGTAGGAAATATTTGTGTACCTCAACATATGGTTCAACCAATGAGGAGTTCTGGAGAACTGTGTAGTGTGCTTTATTGAAGTAATCGTCTCCCTACCAATATATGTTTTCTTCCCAAGTGTTCCCTTTCCGCTGAGTCTGCCCTCGTGTCAAGATTCAGGAATGCCAATTGGGTCAAGGTCTGGAATAAAGTCAACACAGAACTCTATGACCTCCTCTGTTCCATAGCCCTTGGCAATGCTTCCTTCTGGCCGGGAACGACTATGGACATATTTCTTTAGGACATCCATGAATCTCTCGAAGGGGAACATGTTGTGTAGGAACACAGGATCGAGAATATGAATCTCTTTGATCAGATGAACTAGGAGGTGTGTCATGATATCGAAGAAGGATGGAGGGAACACCAACTCAAAGCTGACGAGACATTGAACGACATCATTTTGCAGAGTAGCTAGTTGCTCTGGATTGATTGCCTTCTGAGAAATTGTATTGAGGAATGCACATAGCTTTACGGTGGCTACATGTACGTGTGGAGGTAAAATTCCTCTTAAAACCACCGGCAGCAATTGCGTCATTAGAACGTGACAGTCATGGGACTTCAAGTTCAGGAATTTCTTCTCTGGCACATTAATTATTCCCTTGATATTGGAGGAGAATCCAGATGGGACCTTGATGCTGCTAAGACATTCAAACATGCTTTCCTTCTCTTCTTTGCTCAGAGTGTAGCTAGCAGGGCTTAAGTAATGATGTCCATCATCTGTCTTTTCTGGATGCAGGTTGTCTCGTTCTTTCATGCGCTGCAAGTCTTGTCGTGCTTCAAGTGAATCCTTAGACTTCCCATAGACACCCATGAATCCGAGCAAGTTCACACAAAGATTCTTTGTCAGATGCATCATGTCGATCGCGTTGCGGACCTCTAGGACATTCCAGTAAGGTAGCTCCCAAAATATGGATTTCTTCTTCCACATGGGTATGTGTCCCTTAGCATCCTTGGGAATAGGTTTGCTACCTCGTCCCTTTCCAAATACCACTTTTATATCCTTGACCATTTTGAGTACATCATCCTTGGTTCGATTGAGAGGTTTGGTCCGGTGGTCTGCCTTGCCTTTAAAATGCTTGCCTTTCTTTCGTACTGGGTGGTTCACAGGAAGAAACCGATGGTGGCCAAGGTACATGACCTTTCGACATTTTTTCAAAAATACACAATCAAGGTCTTCATAACAATGTGTGCATGCATTATATCCCTTGTTTGACTGGCCTGAAAGATTACTCAGAGCTGGCCAATCATTGATTGTTACAAACAGCAATGCTCGCAGGTCAAAGTGCTCTTGTTTGTACTCATCCCACACACGAACTCCTGATTTGCTCCATAAAAGTTGAAGTTCCTCAACTAATGGCCTTAGGTAGACATCTATGTCATTACCAGGTTGCTTCGGTCCTTGGATAAGCACCGGCATCATAATAAACTTCCGCTTCATGCATAGCCATGGAGGAAGGTTGTAGATACATAGAGTTACTGGCCAAGTGCTGTGACTACTGCTCTGCTCACCGAAAGGATACATACCATCTGTACTTAAGGCGAACCGCAAGTTTCTAGCATCATCTGCAAAATCTGGGAATTCTCTGTCTATCGCTCTCCACTGGGATCCATCGGTAGGGTGTCTCAGCATATTGTCTATCTTACGGTCTTCTTTATGCCACCGCAACAACTTTGCATTGTCCTTATTTCTGAACAGACGTTTTAATCGTGGTATTATAGGAGCATACCACATAACCTTGGCAGGAATTTTCTTCCTATGACGTTCTTCACCCTCAACATCGCCAGGATCATCTCGCCTGATCTTATACCGTGATGCCTTACATACTGGACATGCATCCAAATTCTCGTATTCCTCCCCACGGTAGAGGATGCAGTCATTAGGACATGCGTGTATCTTCTGGATTTCTAATCCCAAAGGGCAGACAACCTGTTTTGCTTCATACGTAGTGGTGGGCAATTCGTTACCTTTCGGAAGCATCTTTTTTATGATCTTCAATAACTGCCCAAATGCCTTGTCAGATGTACCATTCTTTGTCTTCCATTGCAGCAATTCCAGTGTGGTACCCAGCTTTTTTGCCCCTCTTCAGCGGTGGGATATAGCGATTTCCTGTGGTCCTCTAGCATGCGCTCGAACTTGACTTTCTCTTTATCACTTTCACATTCTCTTTGTGCATCACGGATGGCATCACCAAAAGCATCATCGCCCCGATCATCTTCTGCCGCTACCTCTTCTTCATTATCTCCCCCCATTGCCACATCATTGAAGCCACCGTACTGAGCAATAATATTGGCATGGTCTAATTCTTCTTCTTCTTCTTCTTCTTCTTCACCTTCATCCATTATAATCCCGCTTTCTCCATGTTTGGTCCAACAAATATAGTTTGGTACGAAACTAGACTTTAATAAGTGCGAATGAAGAGTTCTTGAGTTAGAATATTCCGTCAAATTCTTGCACACGGCACATGGACAGCACATGAAACCGTCTCTCTTATTTGTCTCGGCCACACTTAAGAAATAGTTCACGCCATTAATGAACTCTTCGGAGCGCCGATCAGCATTATACATCCAATTACGTGTTACCATCTGCATAAATATAACATATATATTATGAAAACCATGCACACATATAGTTTCTCATCTTATTGCATAACATGCCTAAGATACATAGTTGATTAATTCAGGAAAGCTTGGCTACAACAAATACAATCGCAACTAGCACTAAAAAAACCAAAACTAAAATGCACTTAAGCAACATAATTAGTTCGCGTCCGATCCCATCTATAATAGATAGATCATTCGCTTGATCAACATCATTGAACTCCTTTTGTCGGTTCACTGCCTCACCACCTTCAGCCTCAACCACCTGTGCAAAAGATTTCTTAATGTGTTCAATGTATTCTTCCTCCCAGTACCAACCTGTACATCCGCCGGTACCGTCCCACTGAAATTAAAAGAGATAATCAAAAGTTTAATTAATATCATTTAAAAAATATGCACATATATAAGTGTCGGTGTTTTTCCCCCGGGGGGTCACACCAACGAGTAAATTTGTATGCGTGCTCCCCTTTCCGGATGGTGATGCAAGAAGACACAGAGATTTATCCTGGTTCGGGCAAGAGAAGGCCCTACGTCCAGCGGAGGGAGAGAGTTTGTATTATCTTGCACCTAAGTGCTTGTACAGGGGCGAATACAAGTGTGGTATGAAGTGTGTCGCTCTATTACGTGTGTGTGTGTGTTGTGATGTCCTTCTCTTCTATTCCTGAGTCCCCCCTTTTATAGCTCCAAGGAGAGACACAGGGTACATGCGTAGATGTTAGAGTAGGGATCGATAGCCGCATGGAGCGCTGACCTACTCGAGGCTTCCGTACGGCATGGCCTCGAGCCGTCCCATCTTGATAGCTCGGTGATGATTACGCGTGCTCCTGTGTTCTGCCCTGCCAGCCGCCTTGTGCTGGTTCTGAGGTCGCATGCTTGTACGGTATGGTGGCGGACCCAACGGGGTAGCTGTGATGAAGCCAGTCGACGCCCAACTTGTCCCTAGGAAGGGGCCCTGTTTGGTCGAGGGTCGGGCGCCGTGTAATATGCTGGTATCTGGAGCGCTGACCTTGGGTGTCTCGAGGGGGTCCTGATTAGACGTTCCATCCTTGTTACCCGCGTCCTGACACGCCCTGGGTCGTTCGGTGGGAAGGCTGCAGAAAGAACGATGGGACAGAGGCTTGCTCCCTATCACGCCTTCCATGACCTGTGTGTTAGGTGGGGAAGCGTCAGGTGCATTTAATGCTTCGGCTCGCGTGCGCGCGTCGGGCGGCGGACAGTGTCCTCGCGCCCGACACCTCTCGGTTCGCTCGAGCCCGCTTCCGTCATCGATGGCAGTCGTCGCTCGAGTCCTGAACCGATTCGCTCGAGGCTATTTCCGTCTTCGAGGCTGCGACCGTCGATGGCGGCGCATACGTAAGATTAGAGCGTCGAATTAAGGGTCTCGACCTTCGTACGGGCAATCTCATAATGCGTATTGCTGAGGGTACCCCTTACCGATACCCTCGACAGTAGCCCCCGAGCCTCCATTTGAGCGCTAGCGCTCGAATGGAGGTTTTGATTTACGGTCGAATTTTCGTGGGGGCGCGCGAGCGACCCCGCGGGGGTAGCCCCCGAGCCTCCATTTGAGCGCTAGCGCTCGAATGGAGGTTTTGATTTACGGTCGAATTTTCGTGGGGGCGCGCGAGCGACCCCGCGGGGGTAGCCCCCGAGCCCTCGGAGGAGTTTTTGACTCCTTCGAGGGTTATGTTATCTAATTCGCAGAAACGCTTTCGACACCAGTGGTGGAAGGTTCTGACTGGCTCGTTTTTGCCCGGGGGTTTCGACGTACTCTCGATAGAGCGAGCGTCTTCCATCCCAAATTGAGTTCCTAGCGGGTAGTCCAAGTGAGAACCTGTGCCCCTTTCGAGGGGGTCAGCTGTAGCCCGGAGGCGCCCTCATAAAGCAGGGTCGACGTGGTCGGGGATACCGGTCTCATTCGATAGAGTCCAGCGGCTCGATGCCTCCCTTCGGGGGGATTCCTCTCGACCGTCTCGACCCTACCTTGAACATCGCCAGCGAGTCCTCGAGGCGGGCCTCGATCTTCGACCGCTCGCTGGGGATCCCTGACTCTGGCGCTCGAGATCGGCTGTCGAACCCTTTCGGCGGGCCAGCCATCGACCTCTCGAGACTTTTGCGGTTATGTCCCTTGGCTTACGAGGGAAGGAAACGGCCGTGGCGGTTCGCCTTTCTGCCCGTTGGGCGCGTCTTTTTAGGCGGATGACGTTACGACACCGTATCGGCGAGGAATTCGGAGAGTCCGGCCTGTGAGGAGAGAGAGAGAGCTGTCAGGCGGCGCATTTATGGGGGGAGTTACCTTACTTCTCGGATCTGTCCGTTGGCGGACAGCTGCCTATAAATACGTCGTCGCGTCACCGCCGTTCCTCTCCCTTCCGCCTTCTCGCTCTCGTTCCTTTGCTGCCTTTGCTTTCTCGTCATCTCACGCGCACACGCCCCCTCGAGCCGTAGCGAACCCACCGTCCCGTCAGCCGAGATGCCTGTAAGACTCGTCGCCGCCGACGACTGGCGCCCGTCGTCGATGACGGAGCGCCGGCTGTTAGAGCTCGAGAAGGAGGGTCTGCTGCGCCGCCGCACCTCGCTGTCGTCGCCAGAGTGGATCGCGCCGCCAGCGAGCCACAGGGCGCCTCAGCCACCCGAGGGCTACGTGGTGTCGTTCGCCAAGTTTCACCGCCACGGTCTGGGCGCACCTCCAAGCCGCTTCATGCGGGCCCTCTGCTTCCATTATGGGGTGGAGCTGCAGCACTTCTCTCCGAACGCCATCACCGTAGCGGCGGTCTTCGCCGCCGTGTGTGAGGGCTTCCTAGGGATGATGCCGCACTGGGAGCTGTGGCTCCACCTCTACAGGGGCGAGCTGTTTCACGCCTCCACCGGAACCACGGGCGTGAGGAAACCCGTGCGGGCGGGTTGCCTCAATCTGGTGCAGAAGACGGGGAAGACGGACCGGCCGCGGGAGTACATCCCAGTAGGGTTGTCGACCAACCACGCCGGCTGGGACTCCCAATGGTTCTACCTGCGGAACGACGACAACCTCCTGCCTTCTTACTCGGGCCGTCTGATCTTGGAGCGTCCAGCGGACTGGACGTACGGCGTCGTCCAAGCTCATCAGTCTCGGCTCGACCCTCTCCTCGACGCCCTGAAGAAGCTTCGCCAGGAAGGTTTGACCGCCGCCCTCGTCCTCTCGGCCGTCCATCATCGGAGAGTTCTCCCTCTGATGTCGCGACCGTTGAGGATGGACGAGATGGGCCCTGGCGTCTCGTCTCGGGACCTCGAGGCATGTCGGATGTCCAGCGAGCCTCCGGCGGACGACGAAGTCGCGGCCCGAGTCAGGGCCGCAATTGCCGGTGATTTTAAGCCGGAGCATGTCAACGGCTTCCCCATGAGACCTGACGCAGGCTCGATCGATCTGGTACGCTTTCTTCTTACGCGCATCCTCGATTCTGGGTTTCCCTTCTCCCCTCTCTTTTCTTCTAAGTCTACCTTAGTTTTGGCAGGGTCGGATTGATGTCCGGTCCTCGAGGCCTCCAGTGAAGGAGGACGAGGTCGATCGCGACAAACGGCGCCAATCCGCCGAAAAGCTGAAGTCTGCCAAGGACTCCGCAAAGAAGGGGGAGAAGAAGAAGAATCTCGACCGCCAAGCATTAGAGGTGCGTCGAGCCAAATCCAGGCAGAGGGGGGAGCCTGAGGAAGAATCCCCCAACGATGACGGTGACGACGACGAGAGTAGCGACGACTCCGAGGGGATGGCGTCGCGCCTCGATCGGATCCTCGAGGGCCCGCCTCGAGGTGACGTCGACGCCCCCCGGACGGAGGCGCCGGAGGAGGGTCCGAGCGGATCTCGTCGTCCCCGGCCCGACGCTCCTTCCGCGCTCAAGGCGGGCCAAGACGCACCGCGCCCTCCCCTGGCGCCCAGGGAGAGCGGTCCGGCTAGGTCCCAGGCGTCGGGGCCGCTAACTCGCGGTCGCGCTGCGGCCTCTGAGAAAGGGGACGCCGGTCGTAGGAGCGCGAGTCCCGGCGCCCGCCAGGCGGGGACCGACGTACCTAGGCCAGTTTCTGCCCCCGAGGGGCCTAGCGCCCCGACGCGGGGTGGCTCGAGGCCCGCTGGTCGGGTAGGCGGAAGGCGAGCCGTTCTGCCCGTGGGGTAAGCCCTTTTGTTGTTGCGGTCTTTGTCCCCCCATTCTTTCACCCTTCCTCACATGCCGACTTTTTCTCAGGCTGAAACGGACCCTCGAGCAGGCCCAACCATCGATGGCCAAGAGGCTCAGAACGGGTGCCGCCTCCACGGAACCAGGTTCGTAGTTAATTCCTGGGTGTCGCGATATTCTTACATCGGTTATCATAACGTCTGACCCTTACCCTTTGTTTTGTAGGCTCGTCAAGCACCCAACCTTCAGCCGGCGTCGAGACGGCTTCGCCTCGTCCCGCGCCTACTCCGCCGCCACCGACTCATGATGCGGCCCCCCAGACGCGAGCGTCAGAGGGAGCCCCCGAGCCCTCTCGATTGGGGGTCGAGGGGGAACCCATCACCATCAGCGATACGTCTGATGGCAACGAAGCGTCTGGGGGCGCTCGACCCATGGAGGAAGAAGCGTCGACTCCCAACGTCGCAGGACGGACTCCCTGGCCCGCAGGCCTTCGAGCCCTCGAGGCGCAAAGGAAGATGGTGGAGGAGGAGGGGCGGGAGCGCGAGGCGACGCAGCCGTCACTGGAGCAGCAGCAGCAGCGACCTCAGCCGGAGGAGCAACTACAGCATCAGCAGGAGGAGCAGCAGCAGCAGCTGGGGCAGCAACAGTAGCTGGGGGGCCAAGAGAACGAGCCACTCGAGCCCCCGCCTCAAATTTTGGCCGAACCGGCGCCGCTGGCGTCGCAAGAGCCCGGCGACCAAGAGGGAGATTTGCCGGTGTACGGGCCTCCCACCCCAGCGTGGCTCCTCCCGGGGGCGCCTGCCGCGATCCGGGCAGAGTCGGGGCGAGCAGACGGAGTGGTGGCGCTCGCCTGCATGATGCGCACCCCCACCGACCCCGAGTCCGAGATCAAGAGGACACTCTACGGCATGGACGGGATCGCCCCAGGGTTCCTCCGGGAGCGTCGAGCATGGGAGGACCGCTTTCCCTCTGAGGAGGATGAGATCGGGTCGTCTGGGAGCAAGGACGGTACGTGGAAGACGGTGGATGACGACGGGCGGTTCCCTTGCCTCGCCGACCTGTTCTTGCGCCACGGGGGTTCCCTCGAGACCGTCGAGAATTTTCTCCGCGGCGTCAAGGTACGGGCTGATCGGGAAATGGAGAACTGGTGTCCCGATCGGATTCGTATCCGAGCTTCCACCGACCCGTCCGAGCCCAATATCTTCCTCGACGACAAGAAGGAGGTCGAGAAGTGGGAGCATGTCGAGGAGCTCCGCCTTTGGATGAAACACGTGGTGGGGCTCCTATCGGACGTCATCAACAACGGGCTCGGGCCAGCTTATTTTGTAAGTGTTTCTCGAATTCCAATCTTTATGGTGCTTTCTGGTTTCCGTATTCTAATCCATTCGACCCCTGATTCGCAGGATATGAAAGAGACCTCTCGCATTAAATCCAGCTTCATACATGCCACGAGGGGCGGATGGGAGCAGCTTCCCCTCCTCAAGGATCAACTCCTCGAGTCGCAGGAAAAGCTGCTTAAGGCTTACAAAGATCTCATAGCACTCGAGGGGGAGAAGAAGGCGAGGGAGGCTGCTTTGGCCGAGGCCCGGGAGGTCTCGAAGAAGGCGGACGAGGAGGCGATGCGGCTACGGGAGCGGGCTCTTACGGTCGAGGAGGCCGCGTCCAGAGCCCGGGAGGAGGCCCTGTCCTATAAGAGCGTCATTGCGGATCTGGACAAGGAGAAGGGCCTTCTCCAAACCGACCTGGACTCCCTCCGCGATACCTTCCAGAAGATGAAGGTGGCGTACGTGGACAATGAGGTCGCCAGGGGTGCCGCCGAGGACGCAAAGAAGAAAGCCCTCGAAGACCTCGAGATGGAGCGAGCTCGATCCCGCAGTCTCTCTGACGACGTCGAGCGTCTGAAGGGAGAATTGCTGGAGAAGAGTGGAGCCGTCGCTCAGGCTGGCAGGGTGATCGAAGATCTCCGCGTCGCCAATACTGAGCTGGCGCGCTCCAACAGAGAGATCGAGCGTGCCAACACCAGATTGGTTGGCGAGAACACGGCTCTAGAGGAGAGCATCAAAGGTATGTTTCCTCTGTCGACTTTCCTTTTCGAGGTGTGCTTGAGTTTTTCCTAAACCTTCTTTGTATTGGCGTTTATAGGGCTCAAGGACGAACTCCTGGCCGCCCAAGCCGAGGCTCGCAACGCCAAGGCTCAGCTCGAGGCTGAGGTTGCTTTGAACCATCGAGTGCGGACGGCAATAAGCGATCTCTCGACCTCTTGGGAGGTCGAGCCTATGGATGAGTCGAGGGAGGACACTCGAGGCGACGCCCTGATCGACCAGTTGTGCTACATAGGCGCAACACTGCGAGATCGGGTGCGGGATGCTCTCCACATCGGGGTGAAGCGGGCGATGGCGGTTGTCTGCTCGGGCTTCTCCTACGACATGGAGGTGGTGTCCCATGGCTTCGTCACCGACATCTCCAAGACCGACGCGGAGAACGAGGAGAGGCTCCATGCCTTGATCGACGACGCGGAGGCTCCTGGGGAAAGGTTGGCCAAGCTCTTCGAGCCTGAGGTGCTTCCTCCTGAGACTGGCTCGGGCGGAGGTGGGGGTGGCGAGGATCGTACCATGGACTGAGGCCTGCGAGCCTGCTCGGGGTGCCTGGGCCCCCTTGTATAAGACTTTGTTAATCCTGTTTTTAAGCGATACAGTATTTTTGTGGTTGTTAAATGTTTGTTTGTCTTTCCACTCGAGGTTCTTTTATTTCTTTTTGCGCCTACACACGTGTTCCTTGTTCGATTTTTCGTAAAAGACAGCTTCGATCGCCTCGAGGGTGAGGGAGTGAGTAGAGTTTCCATAGCCCGGGGGCGTAGGTGTTCTCAGGCTCGCTATCCTTCGGTCCTCGAGGGGCTCGAGGCGCCTCAACTACTCGATCGTTCAAGGTTTACTAAGTAGGAAAGAGAGAAACTTTTTGGCTTTTTCGACGCTTGGGGAGGGGTCGTCCCTCTGGTAGCCCCCGAGGGGGTGCGGACTATGATGGGTCATGGTCGGCATCCCCTTTTGACGTCGAGACTATAACTCGTAACTATTTTTGGTACAGAAAGAAGCCGCTCGAGGGAAAGACTTTATTTATTCATGCGTTCATTTACAAGGTCTTCGTACAAAATGTAGGATCGTAAGTCTAGGACTTCTAAGGGTAGAATCGACGTAGCTGTTCGATGTTCCATGCGTTGGTGAAGACTGCCCCCTTTTCGTCCGCCAATTTGTACGTTCCTGGCTTAAGGACCTCGGCCACCACATACGGGCCTTCCCAAGGTGGGGTCAGCTTGTGGCGTCCTTGGTTGCTTTGCCGGCGTCGTAGGACAAGGTCGCCTACGTTGAGGTCGCTCCTGCGCACGTGCTTGTCGTGGTAGCGTCGGAGTCTCTGCTGATATCTAGCAGAGTTGAAGAGTGCCATGTCTCGAGCCTCCTCGAGTTGGTCGACCGCGTTTTCCTGAGTCTCTTTGTTCGATTGCTCGTTGTAAGCCTTGAGTCGTGGTGACCCATACTCGAGGTCTGTGGGGAGGATAGCTTCAGAGCCGTAGACCATGAAGAACGGGGTGTATTTTGTGGCCCTGCTTGGCGTTGTCCTAAGGCTCCATAGGACCGAGGAAAGCTCCTCGACCCATTTCTTGCCGAATTTCTTCAATCGATTGTAGATCCTTGGCTTGAGTCCTTGCAAAATCATGCCGTTGGCACGCTCGACCTGGCCGTTAGTTCGAGGGTGGGCTACTGCGGACCAGTTCACACGGATGTGATGCTGATTGCAGAAATCCAAGAACTTTCTGCCGGTGAACTGGGTGCCGTTGTCAGTGATGATGACATTGGGGATCCCAAACCGGTGGATGATGTCGGAGAAGAAAAGGACGGCCTGCTCGGAGCGGATGTTGGTGATGGGTCGAGCCTCGATCCATTTGGAGAACTTGTCGATAGCCACCAGCAAATGGGTGTATCCTCCTTTCGCCTTTTGTAGAGGCCCTACTAAGTCGAGCCCCCATACCGCAAACGGCCAGGTGATGGGGATCATCTGAAGAGCGTGTGCGGGCAGGTGCGTCTGTTTGGCGTAGAATTGGCACCCATGACACGAGCGTACGAGCTCGATGGCATCCGCCACGGCCGTTGGCCAGTAAAAGCCTTGCCGAAAAGCGTTTCCTACAAGGGTTCGTGGGGCGGCGTGGTGGCCACAAGCCCCCGAGTGCAGGTCGTCGAGGAGTTTTCGGCCTTCCTCTATGGTGATGCAACGTTGTAAGACCCCCGTCGGGCTCCGTCGATATAGCTCGTTGTCTTCGCCGTAGATCACATATGATTTTGCCCGTCGAGCGATACGACGAGCTTCTGTTCTGTCTTCTGGCAACTCACCGCGGATAAGGCAGTCGAGGAACGGTGTGCGCCAATCGAATGGTCGACCCGGTCGTCGTTCTATTTCCATCACCTCTTCCTCCATCAAGAGCGCATCGACTGCGTTGGTTGGTCGGGCGATGGTGATGTCGACGCCAGGCCCCGTGCCTAGGTCGACGGATGGCTCGTGAAGATCCTTTGAGAATGCATCAGGCGGCACTGTGCCTCTGGTAGATGCAATCTTGGCGAGTTCGTCGGCTGCCTCGTTGTAGCGTCGAGCGACATGGACAAGCTCGAGGCCGTGGAATTTGTCTTCGAGTCGACGCACCTCCTTGCAGTATGCTTCCATTTTTGGGTCATGGCAACTCGAGGTTTTCATTACCTGGTCGATGACGAGTTGGGAGTCGCCTCGGACGTCGAGGCGTCGGACTCCTAACTCAATAGCGATCTTGAGACCGTTGACGAGGGCCTCATATTCTGCGACATTGTTAGATGCGGCGAAATGAATCCTGATTATGTACCTCATGTGGACGCCCAAGGGTGAGATGAACAGTAGGCCGGCCCCGGCCCCAGTTTTCATGAGTGACCCGTCGAAATACATTGTCCACAGCTCCGCCTGGACCTGAGTTGGGGGAAGCTGGGAGTCCGTCCATTCCGCGACGAAGTCTACCAGGGCTTGCGATTTGATGGCCTTTCGAGGTGCGTAAGTGAGAGTCTCGCTCATGAGCTCGACCGACCACTTTGCTATCCTTCCCGTGGCCTCCTTGCTCTGGATTATCTCGCCCAAGGGGAAAGAAGAGACCACCGTGATAGGATGACCAAGGAAGTAATGCTGCAATTTGCGGCGGGCAAGGATTACGGCGTAGATCAGCTTCTGGATTTGGGGGTAACGCGCCTTGGTCTCCGAAAGCACCTCGCTGACGAAATAGAATGGCCTTTGGACTGGCAGCGCGTGACCCTCCTCTTGTCTTTCGACCACCACCGCCGCGCTGACGACCTGGGTCGTCGACGCGACGTAGAGGAGCAGCGGCTCCGCAGGTTGAGGTGGAACCAGGACTGGTGCCGAAGTCAGCGTCTTTTTCAGTTTTTCGAGTGCTTCCTTGGCCTCGGGGGTCCAAGAAAAACGCTCGACCTTCTTCAGGAGTCGATATAATGGTAATGCCTTTTCTCCTAGTCTCGAGATGAAACGGCTCAGAGCCGCCAGGCACCCCGTGACTCTCTGTACACCCTTGATGTCTCGGATTGGCCCCATTTTCGTGATGGCCGAGACTTTCTCGGGGTTGGCCTCGATACCGCGCTGTGAAACAATGTATCCTAGGAGCATGCCTCGAGGCACGCCGAAAACGCACTTCTCGGGATTAAGCTTGATCCGGCTGGTGCGTAAGCAGCTGAAGGCAACCTCGAGGTCCTGGATCAGGTCTCCTCGTTGCTTCGACTTGACGACAATGTCGTCGACGTAGGCCTCGACCGTTGAGCCTATATGTTCGCCAAATACGTGGAGCATGCAACGTTGATACGTGGCTCCCGTGTTTCGAAGCCCAAATGGCATGGTCACGTAGCAATACATCCCGAAAGGTGTGATGAAAGAGGTCGCGAGCTGGTCGGACTCTTTCATTTTTATTTGGTGATAACCAGAATAAGCATCAAGGAAAGAAAGGATTTCACATCCCGCGGTAGAATCGACAATCTGATCAATGCGTGGCAATGGAAAGGGAACTTTCGGACATGCTTTATTCAAACTAGTATAATCGACACACATCCTCATTTTCCCATTCTTTTTCTTAACTAATACAGGGTTCGCTAACCAGTCAGGATGATGAACCTCCTTGATGAATCCGGCCGTCAAAAGCTTGTGGACTTCCTCGCCAATGATCTTGCGCTTTTCCTCGTCGAATCGGCGCAACCGCTGCTTCACTGGCTTGGAACCGGCTCGAATCTCCAAGGAGTGCTCGGCGACTTCCCTTGGTATGCCAGGCATATCCGAGGGACTCCATGCAAACATATCAGCATTTGCACGGAGAAAGTCGACGAGCACGGCTTCCTATTTGGGGTCGAGGTCGGTGCTGATCGTCAGCATCTTGCCGTCGGAGTTGTTGGGGTCGAGCGGGATCTTCTTAGTTCCTTCCGCCGCCTCGAAGCTGCCCGCATGACGTTTAGGCTCTGGAGCCTCAGCGGCCATGGCTTCGAGCTTTGCAACGAGCTCGGTGGAGCTCTCGACCGCCTCCCCGTACTCGACGCACTCGACGTCGCACTCGTACGCGTGCTCGAAGGAGGAACTGACGGTGATGACGCCTTTGGGACCAGGCATCTTCAGCTTCAAGTATGTGTAGTTGGGTATAGCCATGAACTTGGCGTAGCCCGGGCGCCCGATGATGGCGTGGTACGTGCCTCGGAACCCGACCACCTCAAAGGTGAGGGTCTCCTTCCTGAAGTTGGCCGCCGTGCCGAAGCAGACCGGTAGGTCGATTCGACCTACTGGCAATGCCTTTTTCCCTGGTACGACGCCATGGAAACCGCCGGCGCTTGGCTGGAGGCGTCCCCTATCGATGCCGAGGAGATCGAGGGTCTCGAGGTAGATGATGTTGAGGCTGCTGCCACCATCCATCAGCACTTTCGAGAGTCGGGTGTTGACGATGATGGGGTCGACGACGAGCGGGTAGACGCCTGGGGCGACTACCTTGTCAGGGTGATCTTCTCGGTCGAAGGTGATGGGAGTGCTCGACCAGCTAAGATACTGGGGCACCGCCATTCTTGCTGCAAAGACTTCGCGACGCTCCCTTTTGCGCTGCCTCGCGGTCAACTGAGTCGAAGGCCCGCCATAGATCATGTAGCAGTCGTGGACAGCGGGGAAGCTGTCGTCATCTTTGTTGTCCTCCTTGTCGCCAGCCTTCTCCTTCTTGGAGTCCTCGCGCGTATCTTTTTTGAACCCCTGACCGTCGAAATGCTTTCTCAGCATGCGACAGTCCTTGAGTTTGTGGTTAGCGCCTCCCTTATGGTAAGGGCACGGCTCCTCCAACATCTTGTCGAAGATGCCTCCCTCCGGAGGGCCTCGCGGCTTCTTTCGATCCATCGCGGCGACGAGGTCGTCACCCGAATCTCCCTGGTGGAACTGCCGCACTTTCTGCTTCTTTTTATTTTTCTTGAGGCCTCGACTGGAAGTCCCATCTTCATCGACGGGCTGCTTGCCTTTTCTTCCTTCTGAGCTGAAGAAGGCGCCGACTGCCTCCTCCCCTGCCGCGTAGTTAGCTACTACGTCCATCAGCTCGTCGACGGTTTGAGGTCGATTGCGGCCTAATTCCCGCACCAAGTCTCGACTGGTGGTGCCCGAGACAAACGCCAAGATGACGTCGTGGTCGGGGATGTGTGGCAACTCAATGCGCTGCTTCGAGAAGCGTCGAGCGTACTCCCGAAGAGTCTCTCCTGACTTCTGCTTGCATTTGCTGAGGTCCCACGAGTTCCCTGGCCGTATATAGGTCCCTTTGAAATTACCCTCGAAGACTCTGACCAGGTCAACCCAGTTGTGAATCTGATTGGCTGGGAGTTCCTCGAGCCATCGACGGGCGGTGTCGGAGAGGAAAAGGGGTAGCTGTCTGATGATGGCTCGATCATCCCCCCGAGCGCCACCTAGCTGACAAGCCAGCCTGAAATCGGCCAGCCATAGCTCTGGCTTGGTTTCTCCATTGTACTTCGCGATGCTGGTTGGGGGTCGGAATGGACTAGGCAGGGGCGTGCTGCGAATCGCCCTGCTGAACACCCGCGGGCCCGGTGGCTCGGGGGCCACCCGGTCCTCGTCGCTGTCGTACCTCCCACCGCGATGCGCGCTATAACCACGTTCTTCCGCGTCTCCGTGCCGGCGGCGTCTATTTTCTTTGACGTCGTGTCGCGCGTCGTGTCGACGTTGATTGTCGGCAGGGAGGATGAGAGCGGTCTTTCTACCTCGAGGGGGAGGTTGTTGCTGGACAGACACCTCCTCTTCGATTAGAGGCTGTTCGTCGCGCTTCTCTGTGGCAGCTCCTCGTCGTCGAGATGCCGAACTTTCGGCTTGTTGAACTGCTGCCACCTGGAGCAATGTCTGAACTTCATCTCGAATTCGTCGGGCCTGGGAATTTGATGGTTCTGGCATGTTACGTAGCAGCATCGTCGCTGCCACTACATTCTGGCCTGCTCGAGGGAAACGGCCGACAGGTTGCTCCGCCTCTGTGTCACCGACGATCTGTCGATGTACCTCTCGAGCGCGTCTGCGGACACTTCCGCCCGGCGGGTAGGGCAGGTCTTGTTCGAGGATTTGCTCGAGCAGGACGAGGCGCTCGCGATCTTCGTCGAGCTTCATCTTGAGCTCCCGCAGCTGCGCGAGCTGCGCAGTTCTATCTTCCTGAGGAAGAGGGTCGAGCCGTCCGTCGTTCCCAGGCGTCCTGGGGTCTTCTTGCGCCGCGGGGGCTCGACCACCCGCAGCAGCATCCCGTGTCTCGTCGGTGGTTTCTGCCGCCCCGTCGAGGTGATAGCATTCCCTCGTAGGGTCATAGCTGTCTGTCTCGGAGTCGGAGTCCGGTTCGGCAGCGTGGAAACACCCGCGTCCTTCCTCCAGCCATCGTTGCCTGAGGGAGGTGATCGAGTATCGTCCGGGGCCTAGACGGCGGAGGCCTCGTACTCGGGAAAGGTCCGGCAGTTCGGGCGTCGGCCGCCGCGCTTCAGAGCTATGTGGGATGACCATTGGTCTTTCCACGTACGTCTGAGCGTTTGGGCATATCGTCTTGGCGAGCGACGCCGCGGCGTTGTCCAACCCGAACGGCAGTGCCGCTCTTGGAGAGAACAACCCGTGTGGAAGTAGCCTAGCTGCGGTGGGGGAGGGCGCGCGAGACGCGTCTCCCCCCGTCGTCGCGTGGTGCTGAGTCGTCGTGCTTGTTGCTCGGTCACACGGTGTCGCTGCCTTGTGGCCCACATCCTGCCTTGCGCGAGTTGTTGGTCGCGCTGAAGCAGATGGGCCGCGGTGGTGCTGCCCGCGCCTCTTCTTAGCCGGGGAGGCGTGGTGGTGAGGGCGTCTTGGAGCCTTCAACCGCGCTGGCGTAACGCGGACTCCTCCTGGTCCTTTGACTGAGAGCAAGACCATGTCGTAGCCGGAGCCCGTAGACATGAACTCGAGACTCCCAAACCAAATCACCGTGGAGTGCGGAAGCGGCGAGGCAGGAGTAGCCATCCGGAAAGTGGTGGGAAATCGGTGAAAAACACGCAGGACCCCTACCTGGCGCGCCAACTGTCGGTGTTTTTCCCCCGGGGGGTCACACCAACGAGTAAATTTGTATGCGTGCTCCCCTTTCCGGATGGTGATGCAAGAAGACACAGAGATTTATCCTGGTTCGGGCAAGAGAAGGCCCTACGTCCAACGGAGGGAGAGAGTTTGTATTATCTTGCACCTAAGTGCTTGTACAGGGGCGAATACAAGTGTGGTATGAAGTGTGTCGCTCTATTACGTGTGTGTGTGTGTTGTGATGTCCTTCTCTTCTATTCCTGAGTCCCCCCTTTTATAGCTCCAAGGAGAGACACAGGGTACATGCGTAGATGTTAGAGTAGGGATCGATAGCCGCATGGAGCGCTGACCTACTCGAGGCTTCCGTACGGCATGGCCTCGAGCCGTCCCATCTTGATAGCTCGGTGATGATTACGCGTGCTCCTGTGTTCTGCCCTGCCAGCCGCCTTGTGCTGGTTCTGAGGTCGCATGCTTGTACGGTATGGTGGCGGACCCAACGGGGTAGCTGTGATGAAGCCAGTCGACGCCCAACTTGTCCCTAGGAAGGGGCCCTGTTTGGTCGAGGGTCGGGCGCCGTGTAATATGCTGGTATCTGGAGCGCTGACCTTGGGTGTCTCGAGGGGGTCCTGATTAGACGTTCCATCCTTGTTACCCGCGTCCTGACACGCCCTGGGTCGTTCGGTGGGAAGGCTGCAAAAAGAACGATGGGACAGAGGCTTGCTCCCTATCACGCCTTCCATGACCTGTGTGTTAGGTGGGGAAGCGTCAGGTGCATTTAATGCTTCGGCTCGCGTGCGCGCGTCGGGCGGCGGACAGTGTCCTCGCGCCCGACACCTCTCGGTTCGCTCGAGCCCGCTTCCGTCATCGATGGCAGTCGTCGCTCGAGTCCTGAACCGATTCGCTCGAGGCTATTTCCGTCTTCGAGGCTGCGACCGTCGATGGCGGCGCATACGTAAGATTAGAGCGTCGAATTAAGGGTCTCGACCTTCGTACGGGCAATCTCATAATGCGTATTGCTGAGGGTACCCCTTACCGATACCCTCGACAATAAGCAAATGTCTAGAAATAACTCACATTACGATTCAGACACTTGTAGAATATACGACCCTTGTTTACTCCCTCTTTCGACACTTTGTACTCCATCACAATCTTCTGGCCACACTTGCCACAAGTAATGAGAGGGAGTTCCAGCCGGTATCGCTTTTGAACCCGTTGAGAGACCGAAGACCCGGTCACGGTTGCCATCTACTATCCATACTCAATTTTTAAACAATTATAAATTCCACATTTACTAGTAAACATGTATGATTAAAGAAGAACCTAATAATATCCTTTATTTGTCTAGCTACTTCAACAAATCTTCTAAATTATACAATGGACATTGTGTAGTAATAAAAATAAATCAAGTGATATTAACAAACCAATTAATTTGAATTATCCTACTTTCTAAGATCATAAAAAGATACTATAATTCATTCTTGCAAACTACATTAATACTAGGTCAACCATGAAATAAGCAAGAACATGTGGATTTGAGCTAAAAATAAAGGGAACATCACAAGCCAAAAACAACATTAAAAAGACAAGAAAGACAAAAGTTAGTCACCTCCAAACACGAAGAAACGATGACGGAGTCGAAGAAGATCAACGATGGGCGTCAGAGATGAAGAACAAGGAAGAACAAGCTCCAAGAACAACAATGGTGAATGGTGCTCTCGGTTTCAAATGGGCAGAGAGGAGGAGGGATCCGGCCTATAAACCGGACCTTTAGCACCGGTTCAGGGCAAAAACCGGTGCTAAAGGCTTTGCCTCGGCCCGTGGCGCTGGCCGGTGCTAAAGGGGACCCTTTAGCACCGGTTTGTAACACGAACCGGTGCTAAAGGGTCCCTGCCCCGACAACACCTGTCAGTAGCCGTTGGGCAGGACCCTTTAGCACCGGTTCGTGTTACGAACCGGTGTTAAAGGGGTCTTTAACCCCGGGCCGCAAAAAGGCCGAGGTTTTTTGCCATTTTGGGCATCGACCAATGCCTCATTCTGTAGTAGTGTCCTTAACGAGATTTTCTATGGAAGTGAGTATTAGATGATTTGTAGATAACTATCATATCTTGTTGCTGTTAAAATTTCATAGCCATTGGCCTTATGGTTTACAAATGACAACTGTTTTGGTGGTGAGTGTTACATGAAAAAGTGTCTTCCAGCAAATGCGTGCCACTTTGCATGTCCGGTAGCCAATTGTCCCTATTTATTAAGGTGTTCTTGTCTATGAAAAACTAATGTCACTGGCATTATATTCTTTTTAAATTGGATTAGAGAGGCGACTCGAGACTACGGAATTTAGGGCCCGTTTAGATTGGAGATGAAAATTTTTTGGATGTCACATCGAATATGTCGGAAGGATGTCGGGAGAAGTTTTTAGAAAGTAATAAAAAACAAATTACATAGCTCGTCAGGAAACTGCAAGACAAATCTATTAAGTATAATTAATTTGTTATTAGCACATGTGGGTTACTGTAGCACTTAAGGCTAATCATGGAGTAACTAGGCTTAAAAGATTCGTCTCGCGATTTTTAACCAAATTGTGTAATTAGTTTATTTTTTTATATACATTTAATGTTTCATGCATGTGTCCAAAGATTCGATGGGATGGATGAAAAAATTTTGGGTGGGCCTTAGTAGGATTCACTTTGAGCCGAAGATTGCAGCTGCGCATGAAGCCAGGAGAAGGTAATTATAACCTTTATTTATTGGAGTTATATTATTGTTTCGTTTATATCGTTGACTAATTACTTGTTAATTGTTTCTATAGGATTAATGGAGAACCAGAGATCCATTCACCTGATCGCTGCAGTTTGGCTGCCGCTGTTGCCATTCCTAGAAGCTGCTGCAACCTGCAGACTAATGCCTTCTTGGAAGGCAGAACTCTCCACGAATCAAATAAAAATGGAGAATGTAGTCATGGAGAAAAGCTGAGTATTTTGTTGGAACTGTCTTTTGCTGTGGCAGTGCTTTTGAGTATGCCATGACATGGCTTTTGACTCATTTTGAATATGTGGTGACGGGTGAATGGTGCTGTAGCTTTTGCCTAAGTTGGCGTGTAATGGTTCTTCTTTTATGTGTCATCAAATGGATTTTAGTTGCCCCAAATACTGCTACACCGTGTTTATTTTCATGAGATCTCGCAAATTTATGTGGCACAGGTTACATTTATTTCTCTTATCCCAATTACTACTACTATTGATCGAACTAGTCACGAACGTCATTTACCTGTTAGAAGCGGACCAATGAGACCTCTGTAAAATCACTAAACCAAGCTGTGAATCCCTCATCTTTCACTTGAGTTGTTCAATTTTACTAATGAATACCTGATTGATATACCAAGATAGTTTCTGATCACTTTGACCGGACTAAGAAAAAGTACCAAAAAGGTATACTTCAGTAAAAACCAAAATAAATTAATCGGGATACTTCTTGATTGCATATCTTTGACAATAGTAGATAATATGGCTAGAAAATTTTCCAATCCTACAAAAGTTTAACAGAATCGTCAATACACATCTTTGTCAACCAAAAGCTCTGCGCGTTCGAATTTTTTTGGTTCTCTCAACTGGCGTGCCTCCAACAATACGAAAAAAATATATACGAGCAGTGGCGGACGTAGGAATTGAAGATTGGGTGTACATGGTGTACATAGATACAGAACCAAACCATTATAGTATATGTAAAATTAAAGCAAACAGTACTTGAGTATTTAGTATATTAGTATAATTAATTAGTTAATATATAGTATTTGTGAAGTCTCAACTGATAAAGGAACATTACAAATTTAATTGTGTCATGGTGTGTTCTCTGTGCGGCTGTCATGCTGTCTACTGGTGCCGACTTTGCGCCAATACCATTGAAATCAAACCGTAGGTCGCCGAGCGGTGCAGATGGGAAACAAAATTTTTTGGTCGATTGGGAAAGGTGAGTTCAAGTAGGCAGGGCAAGTGCTTGAGGCACCGTCACGGTCGAGCAGAGGCCATCACTCCTGGTTGGCTGGTTCCCTCCATGAGTTTGCTTTTTGAGCTAGCAGTCAGACCTAGCTAGATAGTGGAGGGGAGGAGGCAAGAAACGTGGCCTTTTTACTCTTAGGTCCTGTATGGTTACCCACATTAAACTTTAATCTCTATCACATTGAATGTTTGGATATATGCACGAAGTATTAAATATAGTATTTACGAAACTAAAAACACAGCTAAAGAATAATTTGTGGGATGATTTTTTAAGCCTAATTAGTCTATAATTAGACATTAATTGCTATAGTTACAAATATGCTACAATACCTATTGAACTTTAGTCCCTTCAATCAAACACTCCTTTACTTGGATCAAATATACATAATTTGGTCTACTTATATGTACAATACATACAAATGTATAGTGCCTGTAATTTTTTTCTCAAAATTATTGGGTGTACATCTGTACACCCATGTCCATATACTGTGTCCGCCAGTGTATACGAGTCCCTCTTCAGCACCATTCCGCCTTGCCTTGACCTGAACGTCCTGCCACCACCGTTTTCATTGTTTAGTTCCAATAAAATTTTGCAAAATCTTTTAATTCTCCGTCACATTGAATCTTGCGGCACATGCATAAAGCATTAAATATATATAAAAGAAATAACTAATTGCATAGTTTGCTTGTAATTTGAGAGACGAATTTTTTAAGCCTAGCTAGTCCATGATTAGATAATATGTATCAAATACAAACGAAAGTATTACAATGTCCAATTTGCCAAAAATTTTGGAAGTAAACAAGGCGACTCACCCTTAGAATCGACATTTGGAAAACAAAATATTAAATTAATGTAATAAAACACGGGACACTACCTTAGTTAAGGATTTAAAACCTTTTTGTAGACAATATTTTTCGTGTATGTACCATTTGCCATTGTGATATTTTTCTTTCCAATCTTCACCTCCTTGTCAACTGCTGGAATAGCCAAGATCCTAATATTCAATCTAGCTGTGGCTCTAGATAGCGCTACATACAACTGACCATGTGAGAACACTGGTTTGGGCAAGTACAGTCCGACATTCGGGATAGTTTGCCCCTACGCTTTGTTGACAGTCATGGCGAAACTAAGCCGAATCGGAAACTGCTTTCTCTTAAAATGAAATGGGAACATCTCGTCATCAGACAGGCATAAAGGTATGGCAAGAAAACACGATTTCCAGCATGTTGCTCCAAAACAATTTCCGCGTCGATTGTGTTCTTTTGGAACCCACGTACGATCAACCTCGTACCATTGCAAAGTCCGTTTGCAGTGTAACACCCTAAAAATTGTTTTCTGGAAAATAGAGCTAAAATGATTTAATTATGAATTTTTGTGCTCATGAGAATATAGGAAGAATAATATTTTTCATTAAAATAAAATTTATCATAGGATTAGTAATCTGGCTGTGCATTCATGCTAGAGAATTTATTTTTGTGATGAGTGTATTTGAACCTAAAATTAAAAATGATTTAAAAATGATTTTGGAAAACTATTTTGGAAGAAAAAAAAATAAAAAAAGGAAAGGCCGACCACCCCCGCTCGGCCTTGCTGTCCGCCCCGGCCCAGCTCGCGTCGGCCCAGGGCGCAGCCCACGCACGCGTGTGACCCCCTCCTCCTTCTCTCGCTGACGAGCCGGTCCCACATCGCGGCGTCACCCTCTTCTTCTTCGTTCGTAACCGAGGCGGACATCTCAGCTCAGGCCGATTTGATTCCCGAGAAACCGTGATTTCGTTTCCTTTTTCAACAACCGAGACCCTATAAGATGCCTAGCAGTGCCCCGCGTGATGATTTTCCTCTCTACGCCGCCAGACCAAGCCCTAAATGCCCGGCGCATCGCGAACTGGATCTCGCCGAGATTGAGAGCAGGCCCCGCACGCCGCGAGCCCTCTCCGTTGCCCTTCGGTCTGCGAAAGGTTGCTAGTCGAGACCGCGGTGAGCTCCTCGTTCTCCTGGCGTTTTTATTTTGTTTTTTGGTGCTCGGGAAAGAGAAGCCAGCGGTCGCCGGCGAGGAGCTCGGCCCCGTCCATGGCGTCCGCCGTGGTGCTCACGGTGCTCCCTCTGGATGGATTTGAACCGTCCGATCAACGATCAACGGCCGTAAAAAGAAGATACCCCTTCGCCGGGATTTTTGCTAAAGAGACCCCCTGCATCTGAGAAACCAACCCGAGGTCCTTGGCGTATTCCCCGTTTACGTTTTCAAATTCTAAAGACGTATTCTGGTGCGGCTTAGAAGAAAATATGTTTTCTATTATTTACAGAATTGCCATTGGGAGTATTTTGCTCATAACATACTCACTTTAACTCCGTTTTTGTCCATTCAAATTTCGTTAGATTCGTATTTACGAGCTCTACATGTTAGAAGTATTATTTTACTGTTTTGAAACTTTTTAATTTCCTGGTACTATTTAATTAATTATTTCTCTATAGGAAATCGTAGAAAACTCATAACTTCTCCGTTTTAATTCTGATTTTCGTGAACTTTACGTTTATGTGATCGTAGCGCTGCGTAGAATATTTTGATAAACTTTTATATTTGTTTTACTACTGTTTGGTGTATTGTTCTAATTATAGCTTGTTTGCTTCGTGTATGTTTGTCTCCGATTGTTTGCGTGCTGTTGATTGATGTTTGGGAATAGACGGTGAGCCGTGCGTTGTTGATCAAGACCAAGCTTTTAAAGACCAGCAGGCTCAGGAGAGCTTTGATCAAGGCAAGTATAACTTGGGATCATCCTTGTTACCTATACACAATTAATACGTTATATATCATATGCATGCTTTCACCTTGATAACCTTAGCAAAATCATAGATGATTGTTATCCTGAATTCCTTGTTACCTATTTGGATATGCATTCGGGTAGTTCTTGCTAGTGCTTGATTATTAATCCATGATCTTGTAACAGGAATATTTGAATATACAATAAACAATAAAATAAGCTTTCTAGCAACTTGAATATAAAGGGTGGAAAGAACTCTAGCTTTTGCTAGATTGATCTTGACCCTCCATAAGGACTTATCCCTTGGCAAAAGCCGGGACAACTCGTACAACCATGAGGGCTACATGGCTCTGGTTTTAGCTCAGTATGAGGACCTTTTTCTAGCTTGTTAGCGGTTACCTTAAATGGCGTAAGAATGGCTAGACACGTTGGGTATAGTGTGGCCTCTGTCCATGCGTATAGGCTGCGAGTTATGTGCCATGGAAGGGGGGCTCTATATCTGCCTGCCGAGTGAATCTAATGGCCCTAACTTGTTAGACGAAACCTTTGAAAGGCTTCATAGTGATCCCTGCCGACCTCCCTAGGAAGGGGGTTAAGAGACTTGCAACCTCGGGCGAAAGGGTAAATCACGACTCATGGGTAAAGATGTACAACCTCTGTAGAGTGTTAAATCTGGTATACTAGCCGTGCCCACGGATACGGGCGGCCCGGAAAACTGACGGAATAGGCGGACTCTGATGAACATGACTAATGATGATAAATGATGGTTTATTATGTTGTTTATATGTGTTATTCTTAATTCTTGTATACATTGATCATGTGGTTATGGGATTTAGTATGCTACCTTGATATTGCTATCCAATGATTAAATATGTTATCCACTATTAAAAGCTAAATGCAGTTAAACCAGTGTCAGCCATTTGAGCCTCATGAACCCCTGGTTATACTTGTTGAGTACGATATGTGCTCACTCTTGCAATTTCCCCCACACTTCAGGAGATGTTAGGCTTGTGCTCAACCAGTCAGTTGGATCCTGTGGAGAGAAGTTAATACCCGAAGTTTGATGTTGTCTATCCGCTGTTTGCTATCAAAGGTTATATCTTTTATACTACGTTCGTTATATAATTTATGCATTGTCTTTTGATATTACCCCTTATTTTGTAGCTATATGTGAGATTTGGCTTTTAAAACTCACATATGGTGTATATCTGGTTTTGTCCTTAAAATCGGGTATTACATGCAGGATCGATATTTCTAAGCAATATAACTGGGCAACCAATCTTCAGTTTCAACACATGTGGAGGCAGACCGTTTGGGGTCAAACTGTTAAGGAACTCCGGAGGGTAGTAGTTGTTTGGATCATCTACCGCAGAGTCAAAGCTATGGTACACCATCTCGTCCCCTTGAAAATGACTTATCATCCTCATGTTAATCATATCCACACAGTCATTCCGTGTAGAAAATATTGCTCGCGAAGTGATGTATTTTCTCTTTGTCATGTTCTCATTGAGTCGTAGGAAAATGCAATCTATTAGAGTATCGAGATCACCATCCTCCCCAGTATGTGGCACACATATCTCTTCAGGAAGACGGATGTCACTGTCACCATTGGACTCCTCAGATCCATCACCGACACGCAAAAGGTATTCCGCAAACCATGGGTGGCTTTGTGCCCTCATATTGTGCACCAGTTTGAGGTGTCGCATGGATTTCCAAAGGTATGACATCCGCAACGAAGCACCGACAATCTGAGCCCTTGACCCCCTTCGAACAACAGGGAGGACTTGCATGAAATCTCCACCAAACACCACTGTCTTCCCCCCGAACGGTAGGTCAGGATGGTCCATTACATCATGAAGGCTATTGTCTAGCGCCTCGATAGCCTGCCACTTTGTCATGGAAGCCTCATCCCAAATAATAAGAGATGCAGTCCGTAGAAGCTTAGCAGTGCCACTTTGTTTAGTGAAACTACAATAAGCTCCATCATCAATGGTAAGAGGAATCTTGAAGCGCAAGTGTGCGGTTCTGCCACAAGGCATTATGGATGCTGCAACACCAGATGTAGCTGTTGCCACAAAAATCTTGTTCTGACTGCGTATAGTAGCAAGAAGAGCCCTGTACAAATATGTTTTACTCATGCCACTAGGTCCATCAACGAAGAACAACCCCCATGTTTGGTATTAATAGCAGACATAATCTCATTAAAGGCAGCCCTCTGCTCCTTATTAAGGGTGTCCGAAAGAGCGACGTCACCATCACTGGCCTCAATGCTTGCCTCCTCATAAATCTCCCTAGGAATATCATTGTAGGTGTCATATGTGTCATCAATATTAGGAAGTGAGAATTCATTTATGTCCTTCTGCGTTGATTATAATATTTTTCTAATATCTATAAGGACCATTTGTTCCACTGAAATGTTGGATTGATTATTGTGATGATAGTCCTCTGACATTGCTTCCTTGTATTTTTCCCAAAGTCCAAACACATTGCTCGGCTCACAGAATACCAACATTGTTGCAAACAATCATCGCAGTGCATATGGCATCATCCACTGAGTAGCTTCAGCAAGGCTCTCATCCAATGTGTTGTCTGATCCGATTAGGACCCTTCTTTCTGCTGCTTCACGGAATGTTGGAAGAGTCACTCCATCAACGGTCCTTAGATCCTCAAAGGATGTAGCTCCAGCCACATGGTTTAGAAGAACCCTAAGATAATAGCACTCTCCCTCGGCTGGATTGGCAGAGATAATTCTTCCAACCTGTCCTTCCCTATTTGTTCTCCTCTCATCCCATTCTTTTCCCATTGCAACCCATTTATAGAACTCGAGAAAGTCCCGGTACAAGATACCATGAGCTTTCTCATCCGTCATGTTCTTTTCAAAATATGCTGTAAGCATTGACCTTTCAACACCTGGACGGTTGAGCACTCCTCGGACACCTTCGCGCTGGTGAAATGATATAACCTTTGATAGCAAACAGCGGATAGACAGAAGGGACCTTTCGCTCAGAAGGGAGTTGTAAGGATAGCACTCCTTGCATGTCCAGAAGATGGAGTTGTAAGGATAGCACAGAAGGGGACCTTTCGCTCAAATCAAACCCATATATCCTCCACAAGGCTTCTGGAGGGGTCACCCATCTAGCATCTCTTTATTGTTTGATATCATCAATGTTTCCTTCATTTTCACCCTTGTCTGCCTCTCTCAAAGCCACATACGCTCGATCATGTCCCTTGTAAATGTACTTAAACAAATACTTCACAGCCTTGATGCTCCCACATGCTTCAACATTGATGTGGCAGTTGAACAACCGCAAGAGGTAAGGGTTGTAAGGCACAACCCATCTATTGTCGAGCTCATGATTGTGAACTTTTTCTTTCTTGCCATCTTCACGTCTCCTATAAACCGCGTAGGAATCCTTACCCTCTACTGTGACCTCACTGAAAGGTCACGGGTATCGATTCTTACTTGAATCACGACCCTTTGTGCATGGGCAATTGTGATTAAGCATTCCGCATGGCCCGTGCATCATATGCTTGGTGACCATCTTGTATAATTCTGGGTACTTCTTCTTGTTTGGAAGCTCAGCGAAGATAAGGAGGTCATACTGCTCCGGACATGTGATCTTGTACTTCCCTTACATGATCAGCAAAAAATGTGCATGCGGTAGACCCCTCTTCTGGAACTCCACAACATACACATGGGCCCGAACCTTTCCAAGAATATCCTTTTTCAACAACCTCCTCTTCAACTCTTCGAGCTTCGCCTTAAAGACCCACACAACAAGATCTGGCCGATCCTGTGCTGTTTGGCGAGGGTAGAGTTCATTCTTGATCTCATCCCAATTTGGATTGCAGGTCATAGTTAGGAAGATGTCTGGTTACCCAAACTTGCGCACCAGAGCCATGGCATCCATATACCAACGTCTCATGTCTCGTGAGCCTCCAATAAAGGATGAAGGCATCACAGTCCTCTTTCCAATAGCTTTAGCTCTGCCCTCACCAGCATGCAGGCTATCCACCAATCCTTGGTACAAGTCAGCCCTAATATCCTTCTGATGGTTGCGTATATAATCCAGTTGAGAGCTCTCAATCTTGATGTATGTGTCAACTGCAAACTATTGGAAAAGGCACCCTCCAAAATATATTGGATTGAATGTTCTTGACCGCGTCTGGAACTTATAACAATAGTAGTCACGGACAGACACACATAGGTTACCAGGAGATACTGCACATATAAGTACCATGGATTAGAGTTGTTTCTAACATAAATGTAGCAGCCTACATGAAAAGTAGAAAACAAAAAATGAACCTGAATCATCTTCTATACCATCAGTACGAGCTTTACGAAGGGCACGTGTCGTATTGACTTCCTCCATACTAACATCTGTTTTTGGAATATCCATATGCCATCCAAGCTCACCCTTAGGAAAGAATAAAGGGTATGAAAGGGCATCATAACATCGATGATACGATCGTATGCCATGTATGCCTCTATCCTTCGAAGTATTACACTTTTTGAACTGACCCAAGCGTTCGCTCCCCTCGATCCAAACAGCAACCACCTCTGAAGTCAATGGTACGTTGTACGTTCTTTGGTCAAGCTGTTGGCCAAGGTTTAGTGTGATGCAGTAGTCCTCAAGGTGTTCAGCCTACCCCCATACTCCTGAGATGTTGTGAGTACGGGTTGTCACGAAGGATAGCCACCAACCTTTGAATCACTTCTTTATCTTTTTGGCACTCCTCTTCGCGGCACTTTCGGTACCAGTGATCAAGGCTTGGATCATCATCATAGAAGTAAAGCTCTAGATGCCTAGGCTCCTTACCATCCTCAGTACCAAATGACCTTATGTTGTGATAGATTTGACCGCGTCTGGTAGCACTATCAAGATGATAGTATAGAGAAGTGAATGAGAAATGCCCATTAAAGAACCTAATGTTGTCACAGAAGTGCCTAGCGTTAGCATCTGTACTTGACCAAAGCCTCATAAGTTCATCAGGAGTGTCCGATGCATTTAGCTTTACCTTTCCGCCACGACAACAGAACCCAGGTGGCTCGGACTCAAACTTTTTTGCACCACAATGCTTACAATCTTTGGCGGGTTTGAGAATATGTGTATGTGTAGGGATGTTACTATACACCTTTTCATATGGATCAGGTATATCAGGGATAGAAGATTTATCTTCATCTGACTCATCGATTTGGACATCCTCTTCAACTTCCTCATCTATAAGGGTATTTATACCACAACAATTTATACTACGAATGATGAAAATGAGAATGATTCAAAAGTTGTGGCAAGTACCTTGCCCAGTGAATAGGTATCCCTCATCCTCTTCCTCAACATCCTCAAATATTTCGCCATCATGATCATCTATTTTCATCATAGGGAATTGATTTATTTGAACTATGGGTTAGAGAACATATACGAATTGTTAACAGTATTGTAAATTACCACTATCCTTAACGAATTGTTTTGTGTGTATAAGTGATGAGGTAGGATGGATGCTTGGTCCAACGCCTTCTGTCAATTGAGTTCCGAGCTGCATCTCATTCTCGCTATCTCGTTGACTTTGTTTAGTAGTTTGTTTTTGTTTCCCACCAATGCATTCTTCAAACAACATGTTTTGGTGGGCCAACAATATTTGTTTTCCCCCAGATAGCACACGTCGCCTTTGCTTCACTTCACAAGGTAGTACATCACTACATGCATCTTTATCCATCTCCATAAAGGGGTGTTGTATTGACCTCAGAGATTAACCATTTATCGGTGGTTGTTGTGGTTCTATGAGGCTCGAAGACTTCTATATATAGTGGACCACACAGGCTCTGGAATATAGATTGGGTTCTCCATTGCAATGGATTCCTAGTGAAGAGTGTTTTTTGACCTCTTTTAACCTTTCTTTAGAGATTTTCTTTGCCTGCTTGCGACGGGGAAGAGTATTGTGCAGCCTTTGGCGTTGAAGCCTTGCTTCCCTCCTGAGGTGTCATATTTTTATACCACTGTTGACGGTTCTTAAGTATCAATTTTAATTATCAAATAAACAAGAGAAAGGACCAATATGCAAACAACACCTAGAATTAGGGTTTGATCTGACAGAATTCCACGAGTTTTGTTGTTTATCTATTTCTATAGGGGGTTATCAGGAAATAAGGAACAAAGGCCCACATGTCTGGATTACATAGAGATATTAACACACCGCACAATTTTCTACCATCTAGAAGACTCCAGAAGCCACGAGAACGAATGGGAAGGCGATCGGGCCCGGGGGCAGCGCGCCCGCCCACCCCCCTAGGGCGGCCGCCCAAGAGTTCTGCCCAAACACGTCCAACTTCGCGGATCACGCTCCACCGACCTAAAGGATCTAGGATAACCGTTCAATCAATGTCGGTTTGATCCAACGGCCCACGTTCACCTGAGGGGACTATATAAGCAGACCCCTTGGCCCCTGGAGGAGACACAAGTTCATCATAGAGTTGAGAGGAGCCCTCGAAGGAATACCTCTCCTCTAAATAGACTTAGGGATTAGCATCCAATGTGAGTAGAATTAGATCTTCTAGTTTCTACTAGATTGAGAGAGATAGAGTGGAGGTGTAGATAGGAGGAAGCCCGGCTTGTCGGTGTCTACTCCGAGGTTGTACCTGCGAGATCAAGTCTTCTAACCCAAGGCTTGCTCCTAGGATTCTTTAGTATTTTGACTTCTAAATTCTAGTAAGTTTTTGTTTTATTGTTCTTTGGTTTATGAGTTTATTTTAATCTCTTCGCGTAGAGTTTAGAGTAATCATCTCTAGCGTAGACGTGGTGTTTGGGCTAGAATACTCATAGATATCCCCTGACTAGCTGGACCGTGGTAGTAGCGAGGAACGTGATATTTCCGAGTTACCTTTGCAGCTCATATCTTGTTAGCAGGAAGGATAGGGTTTATAGGTGCGGGTTGAACATCCTCTGTGGTGTCTAGATTTCGTAAGCTTCCCCAATAGAACAGTAGATCATCCTTACCAAGGTTAGAAAGAGATTACGGTTGTAGTCTTCTCTATATATCACTCACATCGAGAAACATTCTTTGTAGCCTAAAGTTTAGTAGTAATAGACTGGGTTAGTCATATGCACTCTTTCTCCTAGTGGTAAAAATATAAATACGATATTCTGGATAACCTCCCGGGTGAAGTGCTCACCGATATCCGTGCGCTTGCGGATCAATTCCTTATTGCGTTCCCAAATATCAACAACCACTCGTTGAGGTACTGACTTCTTGATGTAATTTGCGTACATGGTTTGACAGCTGAGGGTGTAGGGGTAACACAATCAACTTTATTCTCGTCATTCGATGAAAATGATGTTCCTAATATTTCCACTGGTCTTGTAACACCTGGACTGGGTTGAGGTGTTTTATTAGTTAAGTCAACACTCCCGTCATCTACAATATTGTTTATGGGTTGACCTACACAATAAAACATTGACATTCATTATTATGGCATGATATTGTCTTTGCAAACTATCAATAAGACCACATGTCTGAACTCAAAAAGGAACCATACATGTTGTCAGTGTATCATCTTTGGATTCTCTTAGCAGCATAGCTTGCGCTTTTCTTTTGTGATAGTTTTCACGTTGCTTTCTATTTATTTCAACCTTTTGTTCCTTAGTCAGTCCTGCCCGTCGGTCTCTTTCTCTCTGCCTTTTACGTTCTTTAGGGTCATTGACTTGTATCCTTGAATTGCATGCACTTTGACTTCCTGGTTTATAATAATAAGTAGATGTACTTATCGTGACAGCCAAATGCATGAATCTGTCATATGTGTCTCTCTACTTACTGTTGACGGTCCTTAAGTATCAAATTTAATTATCAAATAAATAAAGAAAAGGATCCAAATAAAATCAACATCTAGACTTAGGGTTTTATCTGACAGAATTCCACGAGTTTTGGTGTTTGTCTATTTCTGCAGGGGGTTATCAGGAAATATGGAAGAAAGGTCCACATGTCGGGATTACGTAAAGATATTAACGTGCTGCGCAATTATCTTACATTTAGAAGACTCCAGAAGCCACGAGACCGAAGCAGAGGCAAAACGGGGCCAGAGACAGGGCGCCCGCCCTGTCCTACTGGGCGCCCGCCCTGTCCTACTGGGCGCCCGCCCTGCCTCTGAGTCCAATCAGGACTCTGCTTTGCGGGAGATCTCCACCGACCTAAAGGATGAATCTAAACCATACAATCTATGTCGGTTTGATCCAAGGGTCCATATTCACTTGAAGGGACTATAAAACTAGACCCCCTGGCCCCTGGAGGAGAGAGCCTCTCAACCCTAATTCATTGTTCCATCAAGGGAGAAGAAGCCTCTGATCAAGATTAGAGCCACCACATCAATTAGACATCTAGATTAGCATAGCTACATAGGATTAGAACTAGGAGGAGTCAATCTTCGATTGGTTTCCGGATCTGTCAAGAGGATTCTTGGTAATTCTCTAATTGTGCTTCTAATTGCTTTCTAATTATCTTTGTTCTTCAATATTATGAATATGACTTTGTTCTACTTCAATATATTGCTTATGACTTTGCTCTACTTGCTTATATTCAAGATTATATTGTTCTTAGTTTATCATAGTTATGTACTTGACTTAGTTAGATTGGATCTATATACATGCTTAGGATCGTATAGCGTTTATCCATCGGATCCATGGGTAAATGATAGATATTGTGTAGGCGTGGTGCTTATACCGTATTTATCTGCGATTGTACCCAATATGCCAGATCGTGGGGTGGTTTGTGATAGTGACAGCTTCATTGATTCTTATATAGTCCCCCTCTCGTGTATTGGGCTGGCAGAGCAACATTATTACAGGGGAGTGATTGCTATGTTTCTCATATTCCTTGCTAATATCACTATGCATGGGCGTAGTCTTGTCTCGCAATGATTGCTAAGTATGCTTGCACTAATTATGATAATGCTAGACTATATAGTTGAGAATAACTTAGGAAATATTCTTGTAGTTCGTTCTAATACCATGCTAATGACTTTCTAGAGTATCTAATTGAGGTGCTTATCATATTTATTATGTGGCTAGATCAGATTAGTTATCCTTGTCACTATTATTATTTTATATATCTTTTATGTGACACTTATCCCTGTATGAAGAGTTAGATATAATGTTCTCAATTATACATGCAATGATAGATGCTCAATCTCATATTCTATTCTGTAATCAATAGTGATGATCGTTAATCCCTTCCCAGTGGTAAAAATATAAATAACGATACCTGGAATACTTCCCGGTTAAAATGCTACATCGGTATTAATCTGTGCGCTTGCAGATCTCATTTATTATTTATTTAGAAGAGCAATTGCATATTTCAATACCGCGTCTCTTATATCATGCTGGGGATGACAACTTGGCTTAAGTGGTGTGAGAGATAGGTTTGGCATTTTTGGCACCGTTACTAGATTTAGAGAACTTAGTCTACTTTTGGTAATGATGTTAAGAATACCCAACAAGCATTTTTGGCGCCGTTGCCGGGGAAGGTTGATTACCAATCAGGAATAGAATAAAAGATTTTGAGTTATCATTCGCATCACTAATATGATTGAGCTTATCTATTCTCTCATACAGTTTTACCCCGATATTTTTCTATTTTATCTTATGCAGGGGAATGTATGAATAGAAGACATCTTCCAGGAAATTTTGTTGACAATCCCGAAGCATTATTCAAGAAGACGAGGGCCAAGCTCAAGAAGAGATCATCAACACTTCACGAAGAAGCTTCATCCAATCAAGAAGATCACCGGAACTTGTCTTCAGAGTTCGAAGCCATGGCGAACAAATCGATCCGCGAGTTCTCAGCTCCCACTACGGACAACATCCGCACTGGACCTGCTGCAGAGATCGATGGCAACTTTGAGCTCAAGCCTGGACTTATCAACATGGTGCAATCCAACCAGTTCTGTGGGAAGGCACATGAAGATGCTAGTGCTCATTTACAACACTTCCTAGAGATTTGCAACACATTCACCATAGCAGGAGTTTCCAAAGATGCTATACTACTTCGCCTCTTCCCATTCTCACTGTTAGGGAGAGCAAAGCAGTGGTTCTACGCTACAAAGGAGAAGAATACTACGTGGGCACTCTGCTCAACAAACTTCCTGGCTAAGTTCTTTCCCATGGACAAGACCAATGCTCTCCGTGGGAAGATTACAAGTTTTCAGCAACAAAATGATGAATCTGTTCCAGAAGCATGGGAGCGCTTTCAAGACTACATCCTAGAATGTCCCCATCATGGAATGGAGAATTGGCTATTGATGCAGACATTTTATCATGGGCTCAGCAATAGTGCCCGAGAGACCATGGATGCTGCAGCTGGAGGAGCATTCTTATCACTTACTATACCACAAGCCACAGATCTTGTGGAGAAGATGGCGTCCAACCAAAGCTGGAATGAAGAGAGGACCCAGACACGCAAGAGAGGTGGAGGTATGCATCAGCTCAAGGAGGTAGACATGCTGTCTGCAAAGCTAGACCTGCTCATGAAGAAGCTCGACGATAGAGCTGGAGACAAGAAAGAAGTTATGCACATCTACGACTCTCACATGACTTGTGAGGAGTGTGGAGACACTAGACACTCAGGCAACCACTGCCCTGAGATGCTTGAGGATGTGAACTACATCAACAACAACAACAACTACTACAACCGTCCTCAACAAAATCAAGGTTGGAATCAACAGAGGCCTAACTACTCAGGTAATTATCAAGGTAACAATTCTTATAACAATAATAATAATTTTCCACCTTTAAGAGAGTTAGTGTCTAATCAAGGAAAGCTAATGGATAATCTATCTAAGAAATTGGCATCTAATGATAAAATGCTAGAAAATATAAATAATAGAATGGATAATTTTTCTACTGCCATCAAGAATCAAATTAGCTTTAATAAAATGATTGAATCTCAGTTAAATCAAATAGCTGCTGCTGTTCCTACTACTAACCCCGGTATACCATCACAACCGGAAGGATTAGAATCTGCAAATCTCGTAGACATGTTTGATGCAGGTAATAATTGGAGTAACACCGTCAATGAATTCTCTACTGACTTTCTGCCGGTCAAGAGAGGCGATCCAGGACGCCCCGTCATCCCGATCTCCATCGGCAGGGTGGACGTTCCAGAAGCACTCTGTGACTTTGGCTCCAGTGTTAACATTATACCCAGGGTACTCTATGAAAAATTCTTTACATATCCTTTATTAGAGACAACCATGTGTTTGCAGTTTGCAGATCAGACGATAACTTTTCCAAAAGGAATAGTGAAGAACCTTTGTGTCCGAGTTGGTACCTTATATGCCCCAGCAGACTTCGTAGTGGTAGAGACCGGAAATGATGAGAGAGCACCTATCATCTTAGGGAGGCCATTCTTGAACACCACGGGAGCTATCATCTACGCCAGTGCTGCTAAGATCAGTTTCTACGTCAAAGGGAAGAAGGAGACATTTTTCTTCAAGAACAAGACTACACAAATTCCAAATCAATCCAGACGTGAGTCAAGGAAGAGGACCAACAGGAGAAACAGGAACAAGCAAGTGTGGACCGAGTCAGCTAAGATGGTCACTGTAGTTCATGGAGGCCAAGATCACCAACTTAAGTCACCGCTTTTGACCAAGAAGGATGACCTAGGAATGCCAAGCATCTACTGCTCAATAAATGGATACAACTTCTACAAGACGATTTGCGACACCGGATCGGGCGTCAACATAATGGCCGCAGTCACCTATCGGCTCTTGTTCGGAACCATGCCACTAAGACCAACATACATTCAGCTCCAGATGGCAGATCAGACATTTCGAGAAGTCAAGGGAATAGTAACTGATGTCCCTGTCAAAATAGACGATCACTTTGTCTACACAGACTTTCGAGTTATTGACATGGGAGAAGATGAGTATGATCCACCCATCATCCTTGGAAGACCGTTCCTCAGTACCGTTAAAGCAATTATCTACATTGGAACTGGAGAAGTCCATATGCACTTCCCCTCAGAGAAGGTACGCCGTTATTTTACTGACCCTAACTATATCGTTGAAGAATCTAAGCAGGTAAGGAAAAAACGTAACCGCAACCAGAGGAGGCAGATCATCAAGGACGGATGGGCAGACTATGAAGGAGAAGTTATAAGGTCAGAAGACGTAGAGTTTAAACAGAATTATCCAGAGAAGATTGAAGCACCGAGTCAGGTATGGAAAATGAAGATAACTATACATGAAGAGGAGGCGCTGCCGGAAGTACCGACTACGCCACCCAACGAACCTCAGGACGATTAAGAAAATGGAGAGTCCCGTTCGGAGGACTTAAAAACACCGAACGCCTTGCCAAGAGGTAACTTGGTAGTTATCCTTTCCCTTTCAAGTATTTCAACTAGTTTACTTAGTTAATCATATTCATACTATCTTAAAAATAAAAGAAAATAAAAATATGAAAAACAGTGAGCCCCATGTGAGTAGACGAGTGGCATAAAACCCATAAGTACATTCACTGTGGTGGCATAAAAATAAAATAAATATTTTTCTGCTTTATAAAATGAAAATATAAAAACAGGGAGTAATAATTATTAAGGAGTCTCAACATGATAAAGGCTAGATATTTATGATAACACTTAATCAAGTTCCACAAGCTTTGTTGTCTATTTGAGCTCCACAGAATTTAAGAATCAAGAAGACTGGCAGACGGAGGACATTCTACTTGCTGTCAGAATGCTGCTGACTTTCAAATACACCTCTGCCACCTGCTAGCTACATCAAGAGAAATTACGTCAAAATTCAGCTTGGGGGAGAGCACCCCCATTTATCTCCATAAGTATTTCTATCTATCTATCTTTATACTTATATTATTTTAGAATATAAATACACATAACTAAGAAAAACCAAATAAAGATTTTGTGCTTATATATATATATATTTTTTTGCTTAGTGTGTTTAATAAATAAATAAAGTGGCTATGCTAATCTGTATCTAAATAAAACTTAAGCATGGATATGATGAATAGTTGCTCTGCTTAATTTTAAGTTCTCTCTCAAGTTTAGATATAACTGTTATAATTTAAAGCTTGCTCTAGACCTAAACTTGTGGGATGAAAATTTGATCTGAAGTCTAAGTTGTTAACGGATACGATATGGGAAGGTTGAGCTGCTGTTTATCTGTTCCTAGAGATGCTAGAATTCTGGAGAATTTTATCTTTGAAAATCTTTAAAATTTTGCATGATGAGTTCCTGTATGATGAGAGTTTAAATTCCTACCACAGCCATATATACATGCTTGCTAGACTTTGAGCCACACATTTATTATTTACTGCTTATGAGCATTGAGTGTGGTCAAGCTGTGTAGACCCTTAAGAGCTTGTCATGTGGTTAAATCAAGATTTCACTTGCACGTTCACTCATATATGCTACTTCTACTCCGAAAGTACCATCCACATATATCCATTCATTTCCATCGCCAGAATTACCCAAAAATATTCTACTCCTAATCCGGGAGAGAATAGCCAAAAATATTTCTGTTTTCCCTTGTGAAATAAATGCTCAAGTTATCTTGTTACTACCACTTGCTATATTATCTCAAGATATGAATGCTCGAAAAAAAAACGAGGAAATAAAAAGGAGCAAGTGCTCGGAACCTCGAAAGAAAAGAAAAAAAGTGAGACGAGAGGTAAAAATGGACAAGTGTCCGACAGTAGAATTAGGGGTACAAAATACCCACCTGAGAGACGAGAAAAAGATAGAGCATCTCATTCTCCTCATAAAGTTTCAAAAGCAAGAAAGGTATGTATCCCCTCAAAGAGCAAAGTAGAATTAGACTTCCACCACCATTGTTATCACCATCATCACCATACATCATTCATTCGCCACACATGCACATCTTGATTAAACTCATTGGCTTGTTTCTTTGGATCCATGGTTTGACTATGCAATACATGTCTTGTAAGTATGTATACTTTATCTCCCACCTATGAGCTCCAGATATTAAAGCCTTATTAGAGTAGAGTGAGAGAGAAGGCAATGTCACTATGCTTTATGCCACAAATACTACATATCTTGAGAGAAGGCATATACCATCACTGCCTTGGTAAGGATCCAGAAATACCACAAAAGAGAGATCTGAGAGAATCATACAAGGAATCTCTGAGTTTTATTTGAAAATCTGCAAAAACCCCAGAGCTATAGCTGATCAAGAATAAGAGACATGGCACTTGACTAGACTGTTCTATCTTTTAACCACTCAAGACAGAAGTGACGGTTACAAGTCCCATGGTGAAGGTAAAGTAAGTAAGTTTTAAGTCTTGACAGTTTACTCTAACTCAGAGATGAGATCTTATTTAAAAGCATGTGTACCGTCAAATTTTTAAAGATATTGCAACAACTTATGATCCATAGCTGAGTCTATCCTTGCTCAGGGACGAGCAAGAGGTAAGCTTGGGGGAGTTTGTTGACGGTCCTTAAGTATCAAATTTAATTATCAAATAAATAAAGAAAAGGATCCAAATAAAATCAACATCTAGACTTAGGGTTTTATCTGACAGAATTTCACGAGTTTTGGTGTTTGTCTATTTCTGCAGGGGGTTATCAGGAAATATGGAAGAAAGGCCCACATGTCAGGATTACGTAAAGATATTAACGTGCTGCGCAATTATCTTACATCTAGAAGACTCCAGAAGCCACGAGACCGAAGCGGAGGCAAAACGGGGCCAGAGACAGGGCGCCCGCCCTGTCCTACTGGGCGCCCGCGCTGCCTCTGAGTCCAATCAGGACTCTGCTTTGCGGGAGATCTCCACCGACCTAAAGGATGAATCTAAACCATACAATCTATGTCGGTTTGATCCAAGGGCCCATATTCACTTGAAGGGACTATAAAACCAGACCCCCTGGCCCCTGGAGGAGAGAGCCTCTCAACCCTAATTCATTGTTCCATCAAGGGAGAAGAAGCCTCTGATCAAGATTAGAGCCACCACATCAATTAGACATCTAGATTAGCATAGCTACATAGGATTAGAACTAGAAGGAGTCAATCTTCGATTGGTTTCCGGATCTGTCAAGAGGATTCTTGGTAATTCTCTAATTGTGCTTCTAATTGCTTTCTAATTATCTTTGTTCTTCAATATTATGAATATGACTTTGTTCTACTTCAATATATTGCTTATGACTTTGCTCTACTTACTTATATTCAAGATTATATTGTTCTTAGTTTATCATAGTTATGTACTTGACTTAGTTAGATTGGATCTATATACATGCTTAGGATCGTATAGCGTTTATCCATCGGATCCATGGGTAAATGATAGATATTGTGTAGGCGTGGTGCTTATACCGTATTTATTTGCGATTGTACCCAATATGCCAGATCGTGGGGTGGTTCGTGATAGTGACAGCTTCATTGATTCTTATATAGTCCCCCTCTCGTGTATTGGGCTGGCAGAGCAACATTATTACAGGGGAGTGATTGCTATGTTTCTCATATTCCTTGCTAATATCACTATGCATGGGCGTAGTCTTGTCTCGCAATGATTGCTAAGTATGCTTGCACTAATTATGATAATGCTAGACTATATAGTTGAGAATAACTTAGGAAATATTCTTGTAGTTCGTTCTAATACCATGCTAATGACTTTCTAGAGTATCTAATTGAGGTGCTTATCATATTTATTATGTGGCTAGATCAGATTAGTTATCCTTGTCACTATTATTATTTTATATATCTTTTATGTGACACTTATCCCTGTATGAAGAGTTAGATATAATGTTCTCAATTATACATGCAATGATAGATGCTCAATCTCATATTCTATTCTGTAATCAATAGTGATGATCGTTAATCCCTTCCCAGTGGTAAAAATATAATTAACGATACTTGGAATACTTCCCGGTTAAAATGCTACATCGGTATTAATCTGTGCGCTTGCAGATCTCATTTATTATTTATTTAGAAGAGCAATTGCATATTTCAATACCGCGTCTCTTATATCATGCTGGGGATGACAACTTGGCTTAAGTGGTGTGAGAGATAGGTTTGGCATTTTTGGCACCGTTACTAGATTTAGAGAACTTAGTCTACTTTTGGTAATGATGTTAAGAATACCCAACACTTACCCGCATTGGTAGTATTAGTCAGGTCTCCAAAAGAAGTGCGTGCACTGCTATTTTTTTCTATGTCCATCAGGCAAAGATCGACTACAAAGAATCAAAGCAAAAATGACGAAGACATTGTATGTAGCCTGAGTAAAGGACACGCCAAGTTATTAGGCCAATCAAACAAATCTCAGTTGTGTGCATTTAATTAAATTTAAATATTGAGAACCATGTACGAAAAGAATAAAAAATACAAAACCATTTGTATAAAAAATCTCAACCACGTTCACATTATCAATGTACAAACTTTTGTGAACCCTAAATATAATTTAAGCTTTGAGCATTTATTTGGTCTCAAGCATTGTTCACCCATTGTGATTTCTAATAAGCCTGCCAAACCTTTTTGATCCAAGTTTGTCAATCTCGTTGGAGGATAGTGGACTGCATCCAGTGGCTCGAGCACTACACAAAGATGGCAAACTTTTGTTAGATTTAACATACAGTTATAGACAAAAAATACTCCCTCCGTCTCAAAAAAAATATGAAATCCTAGCATTTCACCAACAACTAATAAAAGAAGAGAAGTATTGTAGAAATAGGCATTGCTGAAATTGGCATCATCTAATGGTATAAAACTATTATAAAAGCTTATTTTGAGTTTTGTTATAACTCTCTAGACTCAAAAGAAACGCACGTGTAGATTGAAGTTATCACTCCATATATTAAAAACAGACAAAAGAGGAATGATATCCTTTCTGAGTTTCTAAATGATTAAGACTGAAATGCTATCTATGTAAACCTGTACCATTTGTTGACGAATTGTTTGAAGAAAAAAATTGAACTCCTTTGTCACTGACAATAGGAATTAGGAAACCTTCGTGGATACAGAATGAAAAAAAAACCTCCACTAAGTCAGATATTTGTTTAGGTGAGACATTTCATTGAATAGCATGCGAGTGCACTTCTTGCCTCCGACATTTAATCAAATAGCATGCCCAAAAATTTGTTTTCTCAGAACCGACTGGAACCCAAAGGAACCCATTCCATCTCATCCTACACCATTGAATTGCATCACAAACCAGGAGTGTGTTCTGATATTGCCCAACAATATAGCAACTGTGACGCTGAGCACTTTAGCAGTGTGTTCTGATATTGCCCAACAATATAGCAACTGCAGGAACTGAAGACTATTGATTAATTGGATTCTTACCTTGTTAAACAGGTACCATGTTCCTCGTTCATTTCTTCAACCAGGCAGCAATGGTATAGTCCTTTTTGAGAAATTTGGTGGTGACCCAAGCAAGATATCCTTTGTGATAAGGCAGACAAGAAGTGTGTACGCACAAGTATCAGAGGAACATCCAGCCCAAATTGATAGTTGGAATTCTTCTCAACAGACAATGCAAAGATATGGACCTGAACTTCACCTGGAATTCCCAAAAGATGGACAGGTCATCAGCAGCATCAAGTTTGCAAGCTTTGGGACACCGAGCGGCACGTGCGGAAGCTACAGCCACTATCTGTGTATAACCTGAAAGTTATCCATGCAGATGTGGAATAGTGATGCTTAATCGGCCAACTGTGACAAGAGTTAAGGTTCAATTCTCACAGGCGAAGCTATATATTGTGGCCAGTTCTTCCTTCTTCTTCTTCCCCTCACAAAAAATCTTTACAACTCTGTAAATAAATCGAAAGTAAACCATCAGTTACTTTGGGTGCATAAAGCTTTGTGAAACTCTTGTGAGATATATCATCACAAAATTTATTTTAGCAGTCCGTTGATATGTCATTCTAATATATGGTAATGGCAAAGTAATAATTGAGCCAAATGGAGTCTATCGTAGAGCCAATGGAAGTTATCGTAGATCACTGAAAAAATTCAATACCATGAGAAAGCATTTTTGGAGTCCATCTACTATGACAGGTAGCACTGAGAAAGGAAGACAACTCAAGAGTAAGTCATGAAGAAGCACAACTGCACAAGTAATAAAAAGGTAGGTGCTCTTATATCATCAGAAAGGGATAGCAACTTCTAGCCGGTGATACAGGGTGTATTTGTTGGATTTATTATGGGCTAGACCCATTTATATTTAATAAATCAATAAACTCTATGGTGTGTAATTATGGACAATATATATTGTACCAAATTAGAAGTCCAAGAGTTGGAGTGGCAGGCATACGGTACGGGAGTTTCAACTCAATTATGTGGGAGTTTTAACTCATTATTTGCGGGTGTTTCGATAAGTAATTGAGAGAGTTTCAACTCCGCGTGAAAACCCTTCAGATGTCCGTCTCCTCAACCGCCAACAGGGAGTCCCTTCCCCTCTTCTCCTCTCTAGCCACAAGGATAAATAGGAGACTCTCATCTCTTTGGTACAAGTAGAGAGAACACTCAGATCACACTTTCGTTGCAAAGTTAGAATTCCCATCTCATAACTCCGCGCGCATGGAGGAGCAAGAGGGTAGGTGCCTCCGAAGCCCTTGCCGTTCATCTTCTTCATGGACGTCTCTTGGTGTTGCTGGTCGCCGTCTTCTCCTCCCGGTGATTGGTTCTTCGTCTTCACCTTCATCTCTACTCCATGGCGATCAAGGAAGGACAAGGTTCTGGAAATCTGAATGCGCGAGTCTCAGGGTATGATTTGTTTGTCTTCCCTCAGTTTTACGTCACTCTGTTTCTGTTTGTTTCAGTAGCTCTATCGTGCAAGTTCAGTAGTTGTGTCATACCTGTTTCCGTAAGTCTGTTTAGTTGTTTCGGAAGATATCTATTGTCTGTTCCTATTATGTTTAAGTTCTGCGTATATGCCTCTGTTCTACAGTTCTATTGTTTCGCTAGTATCTGTTTTTCTGTTTTCAGTACATCTGTTTATCTATTTCGATAGTTATATCATGTTTGATGCTGTTACAGATAGTTATATACCATGCTATGCTTTGATGTTTGATATGCTTTGTGGATCATGTTTACATGTCGTAATTATGATTCATGCCATGTTTATATTTATCAATAATATCATATATGTCATCATCATATTGTTAATTTATGGAATTAAAATGACATAGAAATTTCCTAATATTCTAACAATCCAAAAACCTAAATATAGGCTTTTTTCTGTCAGAGGTTTTGCTATTGTGTTAAAGCCTGATTCTTTTGATGGCAAAAACTTCTTGATGTGGAAAGCTAAGATGGAATTGTGGCTAACTGCTATGTCATGTTATCATGGCGCTGAGGGCAAGCCTGCTAACTTGTCTCCTGAGGATGAGGCTAAGTTTAAGGCTAATGACAACCTCTTTCGAGGTGCAGTGATTAGCACACTTGATCCAAAGTTCCAGAAAAGCTACATAATTCTTCCAAGCGGGAAAGAATTATGGGATGCTCTTGTGGGAAAGTTTAGAGTTACTGATGCCGGTAGTGAGTTGTACCTCATGGAGCAACTGTATGACTACAAGATGGTTGAGAACGGATCTGTAGTGGAACAGGCTCATGAGATTCAGGCACTAGCTAAGGAGCTCGAACTATTTCCTTGTCCTCTTCGTGACAAGTTTGTGGCTAACGGTATAATCGCCAAGCTTCCACCTTCTTGGAAGGACTTTGGCACATCTCTAAAACATAAGAGACAAGAGTTCAATGTTGAGGAGCTCATTGGTATTCTTGATGTTGAAGAGAGTACTAGAGCTAAGGACAGTGGAAATGATGTTGAGACCTCAATTGTCAATATGGTGCAGAAGAGGAACTTCCACAAGAAGAAAAACCAGAAAAAGAAAGAGAAAGTTCCTAAGCCAATTCAGACCACACAGTTCAAGAAAAAGAACAATAACAAGAAGGGAGGCTGCTTTGTGTGTGGCAGTGAGGATCATTGGGCAAGTGAGTGCTCTGATCGTAAGTTTCAGCAAGAAAGGAAGTCAGCAAATATTGTTACTACTGATACAACTAGTGGAACATCTAGGTATGGTAATTCCTTACCATTTGTTCTTTTAGTTTGTAATTCACCTAAGTGGTGGATGGACAGTGGTGCCAATATTCATGTGTGTGCTGATGTTTCTTTGTTTTCTTCATACCAGGTCGGGAGGTCTGACGCCCTATTGATGGGAAATGGGTCGCGTGCGCATGTTCTTGGTGTTGGTACGGTCATTCTGAAGTTTACTTCGGGGAAGACGGTGTCATTGAACAGTGTGCAGCATGTGCCCTCAATAAAGAAGAATCTTGTTAGCGCTTCATTGTTATGTCGTGATGGATATCGCGTAGTTCTTGGGTCTAATAAATGTGTCGTGTCGAAACATGGTTCTTTTGTTGGCAAAGGATATGATTGCAGAGGTATGTTGTAACACCCGATTTTAAGGACAAAATCTAATATGCACCATATGTGAGTTTTAGAAGACAAGCCTCACATATAGCTACAAATAAGGGGTAATATCAAAGGACAACGCATAAATTACATAGCGTACATAGAAAATCAGAAACAACCTTAGGCAGCAAACCACGGAATATAACTCCAAACTTCGGGTGTTAACTTCACTCTACAGGATCCAACTGACTGGTTGATCACAAGCCCAATACTTCTCCTGAGGTGTGGGGGAGATAGCAAGAGTGAGTCCAAGACGAACTCCGCAAGTATAACAACTAGATTGTATAGATTCCATAATCTCATGATCAATGTGACATAAATAATATAGAGCATTAAACAATAATCAATGAGTTTCTTAACACAAGATTCATCACCCTTATTGTAAGAGTTCCCAAGGCCGCTCGTGACCGTGAGCACGGCTAGTATACCAGTTTTTAACACTCTGCAGAGGTTGTACATCTTTACCCATGAGTCATGATTTACCCTTTCGCCTGAGGTGATCAGCCTCGTAACCCACTACCAAGGTAGGTCGGCAGGGATCACTATGAAGTCTTTCAAAGGTTCGTCTAACAAGTTAGGGCCGCTTGATTTCGGTAGTCAGTCCGTGTGATTCTACCACTCGCAGGGAATCCACGATCTGCTATCCCCCATTTGCGCCACACGGGTAACCTCTAACAAGCTAGAAAAATTACTCATACTTGACTAAAGCCAGAGCCATTATAGCCCTCATGGTTGCACTTTCATCCCGGTTATCACTTACGAATAAATCCTCAAGTTGCTAAAAAGTCATTATTATCATTTGTTGCTTTATATCAATCTAGTCACAAGATCATAGTCATAGAATTAAAACCCAAATGCTATACTTGCCTTGATCCAATTGCTCCTGCTGGTCTTGCTGATTTTACTTGCTTCCACGGCTCTGATCTTGACCACCGAAGTAAAACTCACCGTCTACTCTCGATCATCGATCATCAACACACAAACAATCGGGGACAGACATACACGAAGCAAACAAGATTACAATTAGAATAGTACACCAGCAGTAAATAAATTTAAATAAAAGTTTTCCAAAATCATCTACACACTGCTACGATCATGTCAACGAGAAATTCACGGAAAACGGAGTTACGACGCGAAAGTTACGCTTTTAACGGGATTTCAACAGCAGTTTACGGACTTGTAATTAACTAGGGAATCTAACAGTGGTGAATCTAGCCAACAAAGGTACCAACGCGAAGCTTATGAAATTATAAAACTAACGCAACTTGAACGGATCGAATCGGAGCTAAAACGGAGAAGATATGAATTTTCTAACATTTTCTTTAGAAAAGTAATTAATTAAATAGGGTCACGAAATTAAAATGTTTAAAATTGGTGAAACAAGGTTACTAACATGTAGATCTCACGAAAACGAATCTAACGCAATTTGAATGAGTCAAATCGGAGTTAAAACAATTATTTGATGGCCAAAACAAACTCAGTGGCAAATCTGTAAATTTTGAAAAGCGTATTTTGATCTAAACCGAGACGAAGTACGTGTTTGAAATCAGAAAACGTATTCCTAAAGGGCGTTTTAGGACCGTGGGTTGTAATATAGAAAACCAGGGGGTCTCTTTAGGAAAACTGCCAGCCGAAGGGGTATCATCCGTTTCTGGCCATCGATCTCACGATGGACGGCCACGATTAGAAGAAGGGGGAAGAGAGAGAGGGGTCGGCCGCCGGAGGGGAAGGAGATGGCGGCGACGCGCCATTGCTGGCCGGCCAAAACTCGCCGGAGCTCGCTGCGAGAGAGCTACGGGGCTCGGCTTTCGCACCCGAGGGCACTAGGAGAGAGAGGAGACTAACGCGAGTCCACCCATGCCCTCTATGAGGCCGGGGGTGCTCCCGCGCGGCATGCTCCATGGCCGGCGGCCATGGAGCTCGCCGGAGCTCGTGGCCGGGGGCTAGGAGGCACGAAAAACTCAACGGATTCAGCCGAGAAGAAAGCGGGGAGGATGGGGAAGCTCACTGGCGCGACGAAATCGGCGAGGACGGCTCGGAACGGCGAGCTTCGCGCGGAGGTCGCGGCGGAGGTTTTCTGTGCTTGCGCGAGAGCAGTCGCAAAGGCAAGGGAGAAATGAAATGGAGAAGGAGGGAGGCGGCTCGGGCGCGGGCGCGGTTGAAAAAGCCTTGACGCGGGGGAAACAGAGGGAGGACGTGGGAGCGGGGGGGGGGCGCGGCTTGCGGTTCGTGCACTGGATAGGAGAGGGAGGCAGTTGCTGGAGGAAGGAGAAGGCCCTGACGGGTGGGTCCCGCACGCCAGCCGCTGGAGAGAGAGAGAGGAGGGGTGGGAGGGGTTGGCCGGCTGGGCCGACTGGGCCGAAAGTGAGGGGGGGAAAAGAAGGGTTTTGTTTTTTTTTATTATTTTTCAACTCATTTTCAAAAGCATTTTCAATTTGAATTTTCGAACAAATATTTATTTTGCAAAATTCACACACCACAAAATAAAATGCCACAGCATGAATGCACACACAAAAAAAATGTTTTCTAAACTTATATTAAATTTTATTTTTCCAAAATTTATTATTTTCCTAAATTGCAATGCTTCACCAAAATTACTTAATAAGTTCAAATTTATCTATTTAAAAGAAAACAAATTTTTGGGTGTTACAATTCTACCCCCTTAAAATGAATCTCGTCCTCGAGATTCGGAAGAGGCTCAGATCCTTTGAGAGAAACATGAAAATATCTTGATAATCCTTTCAACTTCACAACTTGCACACCAAGTTTAAACACTTATACCTCAAGGTCACATCTCGTGAACAAAATTTCCATTGAATAACTATTATTCATATTTGAGCAAAGTCCATCTTGACTACTAATTTATTTTAGCTTACAACTCCAAGAGACATGAAAACTTAATATGCATTTGCCTCCTCACGTAGGAGTGGACCACCGTGATACTCAATTCTTTTCCCTGACGGTGCTGTTAAGAGCATTTTGTACTGGGTACCATAGATCACTCCTTTGTGTGCACACAACCATCCATTACCAAGGACCAAGGGAATACCAAGTGACTCTAACACAATGAGGTTTACAGTGAAGTTTTCCTTGTTTATGACCAGATTGATATTTGAGCACACCTGATCTGCTTGTATTTCTCCCTCTGGGGTTTGAACTAGTAAAGGCTTCTTCGTTGGACACTTTACCCTCTCGATTGTCTTTACGAGGTCGGCAGAAATAAAGGAATGCGAAGCACTTGGGTCAAACAGAGCAAAAACTTGCACTGAGTCTACTTGAATATAGCCACCAACCACTTTGGTAGCTCCATGAATGTTATGCCTATCCATATTGCTCAGTCTTCCATTGATATAGTCTCGTTGCACCCTACTTCCATGAGCAGGCTTCTTACGGCTTTTCCTTTTTCTCTTTCGCCGTTGTGGATTCTGATTTGATTCACTTCCAACTTGCTCTTCAGTATCATTATTTTGATAGTACTCAGTTTCATCATACTCATAACATCCTTCAAGGGTAGGATCATCATTCTCTTCTAACGTATTAGTAAGAGGCATCATATAGGGCTCCTGATCCATGGGATACTACACTCCCTGTCATCAAGTTACCAACGTCAATGACACGAGAAGGAGAGATGATCATATTCATAGAATATCTCACGAGACAACTCTCACTTCAAGATAAGTTGAAAATGCATCAACCCATGATATCAAGGTACTACCCCCCTTAAGAAAGGTCGACTAGGAGGCACAAGGAAGGTAGCTTGCACTTTTTCTTGACAAGTTATCTTGCATTGAGACCCTTTTGACATCCCAAGGAACTTATGTGCAAGGAAGAAACAAATATCCTGATTTTCCTCGCGATATGAAAATCACCAGCGCAGTAAAATGGACATAACTCTTGTTCTGTTAATCCAATAGGGTTATAGCTTATACCGTTAGAAAGCTTAGAGAATTTGCTACAACCTTTCTATAGAACACTTTTCCAAATTCTATAGTTTTATTTGTCCAAAACAGCAGGCAACCAAAACTGGTCCAGATTCTTGACAGGACATCTGTATCGTCTTGTGATTTTTGTAACTTCCAAACCATAATAGCTATGAGGGTGATTCTTGCGGTCAGAGAAAGATCTTGAAGTCCACTCTCATCCAGAATTTTGTCATGATTTGTATTCATCCAAGATCAGAGACATAAGCCAATAAAAATGAGATACTCTAGAAAGGCACGATAAGGTAACAAGAGAAAAACCAAAACCCAACTATTTATGTCATTAATCCTTATGCCTTAGACATATAAACTAAATGAAATTGTGAAGAAACTCACAAAATCATTACACTCATTACAAAGATCCAAATCAAACATAAACATAAAGATAATTCAACCAAGCAGTAAAGGTTCACAAGGCACACAAACTCGACTTTCGCTACTAGCGTTTTTATTACACAAGGGCACAAACTCCTATATCTTAAACTCAGTGTGGCTTCTTTCATGATGCATCTATGGATTCCTTTGTGGACAAGGGTTTACATAGTGTCCTTCCTGTCGGCAGTGATAACACTTTTTCTTAGCTGGATCCATTGTGATGTCATTTTCCACTGAGGTGTTGCTCGGTGTGTTATCAGCTTGCTGACTCTGAAGGTTTGTCTCTGGCTGGCTAGCTTTCTTCCTAACTTGGTTGATCCCTCGAGGTTGAAACTCTTTATCAGTGATTGTCCATCCATCTATGCATACCTCATGAGCAGTGGGGTTAGCTTGAGAAGTTTCTTCATCTCCAAGGTTTGGATTTTCATGGCCATAGTTCAAAGCTAAATGTGACAACTTAGGATTTGAATGTTGTTCACTTCCCAATGCTGGCTCTAGTGATTTTGCCTTCCTCTTCTTATCCTCATTAGTCACACCATTTGATTTTACCTTAACTTCCTTTTTAGATGACCTATTCTGACGACAAGGAAGACCATAATGCCCACAACAATGGCATTGATCCTGATATCCCGATGTACTACTACCAACACCTCCATGAGTTCTCAGATTTTTCCAGGCTTCTGCTACTTGCTTTTGCATGGCTAGAAGCTTCTCCTTGTCGAATGCTTTTACGAGTGGCATCTCTGAGTCCTTTTGTTCATTCATGCCAAAGGTCTCCTTGTTATGAGCCATCTAAATAGACAAGGTGGGAGGATTTAGAATAGAGACAAAGTTTTATAACAGAATAAGGCAGAGGTAAGCATAAATTTTAGCAATTATCGAGGTTAAGGTGAAAGCAAGAAGTAAGCAGAGATAGAAGCAGGCTAAAACGTCCGGTTCTAACTAGGCTTGCGTCCTACAGTCAGCATTGCTTTGATACCACTTTGTAACACCCGATTTTAAGGACAAAATCTAATATGCACCATATGTGAGTTTTAGAAGACAAGCCTCACATATAGCTACAAATAAGGGGTAATATCAAAGGACAACGCATAAATTACATAGCGTACATAGAAAATCAGAAACAACCTTAGGCAGCAAACCACGGAATATAACTCCAAACTTCGGGTGTTAACTTCACTCTACAGGATCCAACTGACTGGTTGATCACAAGCCCAATACTTCTCCTGAGGTGTGGGGGAGATAGCAAGAGTGAGTCCAAGACGAACTCCGCAAGTATAACAACTAGATTGTATAGATTCCATAATCTCATGATCAATGTGACATAAATAATATAGAGCATTAAACAATAATCAATGAGTTTCTTAACACAAGATTCATCACCCTTATTGTAAGAGTTCCCAAGGCCGCTCGTGACCGTGAGCACGGCTAGTATACCAGTTTTTAACACTCTGCAGAGGTTGTACATCTTTACCCATGAGTCATGATTTACCCTTTCGCCTGAGGTGATCAGCCTCGTAACCCACTACCAAGGTAGGTCGGCAGGGATCACTATGAAGTCTTTCAAAGGTTCGTCTAACAAGTTAGGGCCGCTTGATTTCGGTAGTCAGTCCGTGTGATTCTACCACTCGCAGGGAATCCACGATCTGCTATCCCCCATTTGCGCCACACGGGTAACCTCTAACAAGCTAGAAAAATTACTCATACTTGACTAAAGCCAGAGCCATTATAGCCCTCATGGTTGCACTTTCATCCCGGTTATCACTTACGAATAAATCCTCAAGTTGCTAAAAAGTCATTATTATCATTTGTTGCTTTATATCAATCTAGTCACAAGATCATAGTCATAGAATTAAAACCCAAATGCTATACTTGCCTTGATCCAATTGCTCCTGCTGGTCTTGCTGATTTTACTTGCTTCCACGGCTCTGATCTTGACCACCGAAGTAAAACTCACCGTCTACTCTCGATCATCGATCATCAACACACAAACAATCGGGGACAGACATACACGAAGCAAACAAGATTACAATTAGAATAGTACACCAGCAGTAAATAAATTTAAATAAAAGTTTTCCAAAATCATCTACACGCTGCTACGATCATGTCAACGAGAAATTCACGGAAAACGGAGTTACGACGCGAAAGTTACGCTTTTAACGGGCAGTTTACGGACTTGTAATTAACTAGGGAATCTAACAGTGGTGAATCTAGCCAACAAAGGTACCAACGCGAAGCTTATGAAATTATAAAACTAACGCAACTTGAACGGATCGAATCGGAGCTAAAACGGAGAAGATATGAATTTTCTAACATTTTCTTTAGAAAAGTAATTAATTAAATAGGGTCACGAAATTAAAATGTTTAAAATTGGTGAAACAAGGTTACTAACATGTAGATCTCACGAAAACGAATCTAACGCAATTTGAATGAGTCAAATCGGAGTTAAAACAATTATTTGATGGCCAAAACAAACTCAGTGGCAAATCTGTAAATTTCGAAAAGCGTATTTTGATCTAAACCGAGACGAAGTACGTGTTTGAAATCAGAAAACGTATTCCTAAAGGGCGTTTTAGGACCGTGGGTTGTAATATAGAAAACCAGGGGGTCTCTTTAGGAAAACTGCCAGCCGAAGGGGTATCATCCGTTTCTGGCCATCGATCTCACGATGGACGGCCACGATTAGAAGAAGGGGGAAGAGAGAGAGGGGTCGGCCGCCGGAGGGGAAGGAGATGGCGGCGACGCGCCATTGCTGGCCGGCCAAAACTCGCCGGAGCTCGCTGCGAGAGAGCTACGGGGCTCGGCTTTCGCACCCGAGGGCACTAGGAGAGAGAGGAGACTAACGCGAGTCCACCCATGCCCTCTATGAGGCCGGGGGTGCTCCCGCGCGGCATGCTCCATGGCCGGCGGCCATGGAGCTCGCCGGAGCTCGTGGCCGGGGGCTAGGAGGCACGAAAAACTCAACGGATTCAGCCGAGAAGAAAGCGGGGAGGATGGGGAAGCTCACTGGCGCGACGAAATCGGCGAGGACGGCTCGGAACGGCGAGCTTCGCGCGGAGGTCGCGGCGGAGGTTTTCTGTGCTTGCGCGAGAGCAGTCGCAAAGGCAAGGGAGAAATGAAATGGAGAAGGAGGGAGGCGGCTCGGGCGCGGGCGCGGTTGAAAAAGCCTTGACGCGGGGGAAACAGAGGGAGGACGTGGGAGCGGGGGGGGGGGCGCGGCTTGCGGTTCGTGCACTGGATAGGAGAGGGAGGCAGTTGCTGGAGGAAGGAGAAGGCCCTGACGGGTGGGTCCCGCACGCCAGCCGCTGGAGAGAGAGAGAGGAGGGGTGGGAGGGGTTGGCCGGCTGGGCCGACTGGGCCGAAAGTGAGGGGGGGAAAAGAAGGGTTTTGTTTTTTTTTATTATTTTTCAACTCATTTTCAAAAGCATTTTCAATTTGAATTTTCGAACAAATATTTATTTTGCAAAATTCACACACCACAAAATAAAATGCCACAGCATGAATGCACACACAAAAAAAATGTTTTCTAAACTTATATTAAATTTTATTTTTCCAAAATTTATTATTTTCCTAAATTGCAATGCTTCACCAAAATTACTTAATAAGTTCAAATTTATCTATTTAAAAGAAAACAAATTTTTGGGTGTTACATCTGTTCCTTTTATCTCTACATGATGTGTGTAATAAACTAGTGAATTCTGTTGATATTTTTGATGAGTTAATTTATGGCATTCATGGTTTTGTCACACAATTTATGGTTGTCTTATGCGGTTAGCGAATCTGAATTTAATTCCTAAATTTAACTTGGTCAATAAATCAAAGTGCCATGTATGCGTTGAATCAAAACAACCCCGCAAGCCTCATAAGGCTGCTGAAGCGAGGAACTTGGCACCTCTAGAACTTATTCATTCCGATTTATGTGAAATGAATGGTATAATGACTAAAGGAAGTAAAAGACACTTTATCACATTTATAGATGACTCCACTAGATTTTGCTATGTGTATCTCTTAAAAACAAAGGATGAAGCGTTCCATTATTTTAAGGCTTATAAAGTTGAAGTTGAAAACCAACTAGAGAGGAAATTAAAACGTTGTCTAATATAGGTGGAGAATATTTCTCAAATGATTTCGATAAATTTTGTGAGGAACACGGTGTTATTCATGAGAGGACATTGTCATTCTCACCACAATCCAATGGGATTGCTGAAAGGAAAAACTGCACTTTAACAGAGTTGGTAAATGCTATGTTAAATACAGCGGGATTATCCAAGTAATGGTGGGGTAAGGCAATTTTGACCGCATGTCATATCCTAAACAGAGTTCCTACTAAAAACAAAGAGATCACTCCATTCGAGGAATGGGAAAAGAAGAGAATAAATCTTTCATATTTATGCACCTGGGGTTGTTTGGCAAAGGTGAATGTGCCAATCAACAAGAAGCGTAAATTAGGACCTAAAACTATTGATTGTATTCTCCTTGGTTATGCTTTCCACAACGTTGGATATAGGTTCTTAATTATAAAATCTGATGTGCCTGATATGTATGTTGATACTATCATGGAATCGAGAGACGCTACATTTTTTGAGAATGAGTTTCCCATGAAAAATACACCTAGTAAAATAAGTCATGAGACTATAATACCCTATGAGCAAGAATTGTCTATTCCTATAGATCATGCTGAGGAGACTCACATGCACATTCCTGAGGAGGATGACACTATAGTCACTCGAAATAGCAAGAGACAAAGGATTACAAAATCCTTTGGTGATGACTTTATAGTGTACCTTGTGGAAGACACGCCAACCACTATTGTTGAGGCATATTCCTCTCCTGATGCCGACTTATGGAAGGAGGTAGTAAGGAGTGAGATGGAATCTATTATGTCCAATGGAACATGGGTGGTCGTTGATCGTCCCTATGGCTGTCAACCTATAGGCCGCAAATGGATCTTCAAGAAAAAGCTTAGGCCTGATGGTACAATTGAGAGGTACAAGGCAAGGCTGGTGGCCAAAGGATATACCCAGACAGAGGGGGAAGATTTCTTTGACACCTATTCACCGGTCACTCGATTGACTACAATTCGCACTTTGATTGTCGTGGCAGCTTCATACGGTCTTATCATTCATCAGATGGATGTTAAGACGACTTTCCTTAATGGAGAGTTAGATGAGGAGATCTATATGGATCAGCCAGAAGGGTTCATTGCGGATGGTCAAGAAATCAAGGTGTGTAGGCTGTTAAAGTCATTATATGGCCTAAAGCAAGCACCTAAGCAATGGCATGAAAAGTTTGATAGTACACTTATAGCTGCTGGCTTTGTTGTGAATGAAGCTGACACTTGTGTGTATTATCGATATGGTGGGGGTGAGGCTGTTATGCTATGCCTTTATGTTGATGACATTTTGATCTTCGGATCTAATCTCAATGTGATTGAGGAAGTAAAGAAACTTCTATCGAGTAATTTTGATTTGAAAGATTTGGGAGAAGATGATGTCATTCTTAACATCAAGCTTATCAGAGAAGGTGATGGTGGGGTAACCTTGTTACAATCCCATTATGTGGAAAAGGTATTAAGTCGCTTTGGGTTTAGTGACTGTGATCCTGCTCCCACGCCTTATGACCCTAGTGTGCTATTGAGGAAAAATCGAAGAATAGCAAGGGATCAATTAACATACTCCTAGATCATTGGCTCGCTTATATACCATGCGAGTGCAACGAGACTTGATATTTCATATGTTGTGAGCAAGCTGAGTCGGTTTGTGTCAAAACCGGGAAATGATCACTGGCGTGCTCTTGAGAGAGTGTTGCGCTACCTGAAAGGGACTATGTCCTACGATATTCACTATACCGGGAACCCTAGAGTGCTGGAAGGCTATTGTGATGCTAACTGGATCTCTGATGCTTATGAGCTTTATGCCACAAGCGGATATGTGCTCCTGCTTGGAGGTGGTGCTGTTTCCTAGAAGTCTTGCAAGCAAACTATCTTAACAAAGTCTACAATGGAAGCAGAACTCACAACATTAGACAGTGCTGGGGCTGAGGCTGAGTGGCTTCGTGAACTCCTGATGGATTTACCGGTAGTTGAAAAACCGATACCGGCTATATCCATGAATTGTGACAACTAAACTGTGATTACTAAGGTCAACAGTTCTAGGAATAACATGAAGTCTACAAGGCATGTAAAGAGACGATTAAAATCTGTCAGAAAGTTGAAAACCTCTGGAGTTATAACGGTGGACTATGTCCATACGTCGAATAATCTGGCAGATCAATTCACTAAGGGACTATCACGTAATGTGATAGAAAGTGCATCGAGAGAGATGGGTATGAGACCCACAAGTTAATCTACTATAGTGGTAACCTGCTCTATGTGATCGGAGATCCCGTGAAGTAGAGTGGTGAAACAAGCTATGAGTAGATTGAGAGGAAAGTTCCCTTTTGAACCTATCTCTGATGTATAACTTTCCTTCTGTAAGGCAGGTTGGTATTTACCTTAATGTATTCCAAGAGTCTTATACAGATGAGATATTTGCCTACAGAACATCTTTTGAGGAAAACACCTATATGAGTCAGACTGCTGGTCATAGTCTATGGGACTTGGGTAATCCCTAAATACTCATGAAAGGCACTGAAGTGTGACTTATATGCTTCAAACAGCGGGGATGCCTTGTGCAACCAAGTATCAGCAAATGGCTTGAGTGGACCTCATCTCGCACAAAACTGTCAATTCAAGGCCTAGTCCATTGTTCAGTTGTGAGTGGGTAAAACTCTTGTTCTAGATGGATGTTCAACTTAACAGTCTCCATCGAAACACTGATATATCAAAGAACTGTGGTTCTGATGCTTCATCATTACAAACCCTAGAGTTTGGTGGGGATTGTAGGATTTATTATGGGCTAGACCTATTTAGATTTAATAAATCAATAAACTCTATGGTGTGTAATTATGGACAATATATATTGTACCAAATTAGAAGTCCAAGAGTTGGAGTGGCAGGCTGACGGTACGGGAGTTTCAACTCAATTATGTGGGAGTTTCAACTCATTATCTGCGGGTGTTTCGATAAGTAATTGAGGGAGTTTCAACTCCACGTGAAAACCCTTTCAGATGCCCGTCTCCTCAGCCGCCAACAGGAAGTCTCTTCCCCTCCTCTCCTCTCCATCCACAAGGATAAATAGGAGACTCTCATCTCTTTGGTACAAGTAGAGAGAACACTCAGATCATAGTTTCGTTGCAAAGCTGGAATTCCCATCTCGTAACTCCGCGCGCACGGAGGAGCGAGAGGGCAGGTGCCTCCGGAGCCCTTGCTGTTCGAGACCTTGCACGGGGGATCGGCAATTAGGTTTTTGGGGAGCGTCTATGTGACTGCCCAAGTCCATTACTGTTGTTCATCTTCTTCCCAGAGGTCTCTTGGTATTGCCGATCGTCGTCTTCTCCTTCCCGGTGATTGGTTCGTCGTCTTCACCTTCGTCTCTACTCCATGGCGATCGAGAAAGGACAAGGTTCTGGAAATTTGAATGCGCGAGTCTTAGGGTATGATCTGTTGTTCGTCTTCCCTCAGTTTTACGTCGCTCTGTTTCTGTTTGTTTCAGTAGTTCTGTCGTGCAGGTTCAGTAGTTGTGTCATACCTGTTTCTTTAAGTCTGTTTAGTTGTTTCGGAAGATATCTATTGTCCGTTCATGTTATGTTTAAGTTGTGCGTATATGCCAGTTCTGTTGTTTCGCTAGTATCTGTTTTTCTGTTTCAGTACATCTGTTTATCTGTTTCGATAGTTATATCATGTTTGGTGCTGTTACAGATAGTTATATACCATGCTATGCTTTGATGTTTGATATGCTTTATGGACCATGTTTACATGTCGTAATTATGATTCATGCCATGTTTATATTTATCAATAATATCATATATGTCATCATCGTATTATTAATTTATAGAATTAAAATGACATGGAAATTGCCTAATATTCTAACAGTATTTATATAGAAAACTAAAAGGCAAAGCCAAGTCTGCACTTTTAAGATTAATAGTAAATTGAGTGACATTCTGTATAATTAAGCCTGCATTTCTAAAAATGCCATAAAAGAATGCAGCAAAGTTCATATAAGATGACATAAATTGGACATGGAACATTGTACGTCTACCCATGTTTGGCAACACTTTTTTTTAGCACGAATTACTACAGAAACTCCAATTCCAGCAACCTCTCTTTACTCAGTCCTCTTATTATGCAGTATAAAATTATTATTATTTTGCCATGAATCATATGACACATAGAAGACAAACTGAACAACAATAAGCATGCCAACGCCAGGTTCTAAACCTCTTGACAGGTTTCATGCAGACAAACAAAGGTCTACGTTCTGAATCTGTTTTCTTAACTGAGCAGGTTTTGATGAATATATCGTTTTGACTTGTGGATTGTTGCCTAGAAATTGCAGAACATGGATTTGGAGCTCTACCTAGCATCAACATCATTGTGTGTATAAGTTTTGAACAAAGCTGTTGGCCGCCTGTTTCTAGCAAAGAGAAAAAACAAGAACAGTAAACCTCAAACATGCTCTGGGCACTACTATCAAATAAGGTATGAGAGCATCCGTCGAGCAGTTGCATCGGGTAAAAAATTGAAACAGGCCAGAGTCAAGGAGGGTTCAAACCTGGCGAGCCACTTCACTGACTTTGTTTGGTGGCCGTAGGTGTCGATGGTTAGGGTTTGGCACTGGCGGTGCACGACTCCCTCCACCCCAGCCTGGTACGAAGCGGACGACAGCCGCACGGCGAGGACGACAGCCGCACGGTGGTGACGAAGGAGCAGTTCGTGGTGGCGACGACGCATCCAGTGGCGTCGATGGCGGTGCTGGTGCACGGCGAGGGCGAATCTGTTCGTGGAGGCGGCGGCGTGTCTAGTGGGTGAAGGCCGAAGATCTCAGTTCGCAGTTTGCCGCAGCACGGCCGCGGCTCCTCCCTGCCCAGCACGGCCGCGGCACAGGCGGCGCAGCCACGTCCACTCGCCGCCAAGCCCAGGACGAGCTGGACCCCGACGACGGCGGCGGCGCTGCTGACCCCGAGGGCAGGGCCAGGGCGCGTGTGGTTGCTAATGCGTCGGCGGCGCCTGGTCGCGTGGGTGACGGGGTGAGCGTGAGCCGGTGAAGGCCGAAGATCTCAGTTCGCAGTTTGCCGCAGCACGGCCACGGCTGCTCCCCACCCAGCACGGCGGCGGCACAGGCGGCGCAGCCACGACTGCTCGCCGCCAACACCAGGACGAGCCGGACCCCGACGACGATGGCGGCGCTGCTGACCCCGAGGGTAGGGCCAGGGCGCACTGGGCGTCCTTGCTCGCGTACCTACTGCTGCCCGCGGTAGAGCCCACTGGAGTGCTAGGTGCACGGAGCTGCACTTGCGCTCGCTGCTATGGCGCCGCCGCGTGGCGACAGGAAGAACAGGAAGGGCGCCGGCAGGAAGACCAACCTGCACCGCGACCGAAAGCAGTTCAAAGGACACCGCAAGGAGGCAAGGAGGACGCAGTCGCTGAGCAGGGGATGGCATCGGAGAGCGGCAGCAGTCGACAGCGCAGCCGCTGAGCGAGATGGCGGAGGCTCGCGCGGAGGCGAAGCATGATTTTGAGAGGGAGGGGAAGAAGGCTTGGCTGAACAAAGACGAATCGGAGGAGATACGAGGGCGTGGGGGTGAGAGCAGGAGGTGGCCTTGGGAGTAAAGTGAGAGCATGTTGAAGAGGGACTTTGGAGTGATGTTGACATCCCTGTTTTGGCTGGTTTTTTAGGGATAGAGATTTAATGTTTTATGCATGTGCCGTAAGATTCGATGTGAAATTTGAAAAAATTTACAAAATTTTTTGGAAAGCTTTCTAACTTGTGTGAACTTATCTCTACTACACAGTTGAAACTTACGAGGTTATCCAACTTTTTAGAAAAAGGAATTTTTATTTTAGTTGTGTGCAAAACTCTTACATAGACTGGAATGATTTTTTTTTAATAAAAAGTCTGATTTTTCAAACTTTTAGTTTAAACTTTTCTAGTTTTATCTACTTACTCTGTCCTGTTGAGACTATCATCGTAGCACCTGGCTCTCAAGACTGTCGGCGTAGCACCCGGCTCTTGTCCTGCATATAGTGTCGTTTTAGACTAGCCTAAGCTTGTAGTGTGCACTAGTAGAGCGAAGCCTCTTCTGTGCATGTTGTGGCAGTCCTTGGATGAAGACGATAGAAGCATTCTTGTCTTGTGTGCACTAATATTGATGATAGATTTAGATGTCTGCACTTAATTTTACTCTCTGCTTGATACTTCCACCTAGTGCTATAACAACCTTTTTAAAGGGACACAGGGAGTATGTTTTTAGAAAAATATATTATACCTACAAGTTCGAATCAATAGAGTGCACATTTTTTAAAACTTGATCATAAAAAAACTTAGAACAAAGAAAGTGAACAATATTTTTGATTCGTGGAAGCATTTCTAAATGCGAAGGATTATTATTCACAATACGAATGTGCACTCCGATAAAGAAAATTAAAGTCATTATAGGCTTCATGATTGCATGACTTACCATAAGGTAGTTTTGTTTTATTAGTGCAGTAGTGTTTTTAAGCAACTTCACTAATTAATGGAGCTAAAGCTGTTTCGATATAACAATAATTAAGTACTCTTTTCGTCGTGAATAAAGTGCATTATGACTTTTAAAATTTGTATTAAAATACAATATATTCTATATAATGATGTTTCGATTTGGCAAGGTTTGTTAAAAAAAAATTTGAAAAGAAATTCTATAATTAGAATGATCTATAGATACATGCGTCATTTGTGTATTCTCTTAAGTTGTCTTAAAAATCATAAAATACAATGTATTATGGGATAAGGGGAGTAGTGTTTTTACCATAAGGTAGCAACTTCACTAATTAATGGAGCCCATTTGTTAACACGGAGGAGGGGCAATTTGAGAAGAGCCCATGCACACGAGGGAAAGAGCTAGAGGAAGCCAATTTTTTTTAAGCTTCCGTAATCGATCCCGACTCCAAAGAGAGCGTTTTCCAGGTGAAGTGAAGCATAGTACCGACGGAGAATCCAATTTGGCTCGTGGATCGGAGTTGCGAAGCTACTCCAAGAGTGCAAACAAATGATCGTTAACGTAGTAGTAGCATCGATAAGAACCACGTGATATTGAACATGGTGCTTTTATCTCTAGTGGACAGAAGGTAAGGCACGAACCATTCAAATTCTCCGCTCAAAGACATTTTGTGTTATAGATGTGTATATACTCGGTCCTAGAAAGAATGACGTTATAAGATACGTGTATATAAAAAATTTTCAACTTTAACTAGATTGTAAAAAATACCAACATTTATATCTTGAACAACTTCACTATGAAAGTATATTCAACAATCTAACTATATATTATAAATATTAATATTCTGTTATATATAATTTATCAAAGTTAAAAAAAGATTGACTTTTCAGGAAGCAAGAATAACTTTTATTTTGTGACAGAGGGAGTACACTTATTCTTTAGGAATTTGCCTTATAGTGCATATACATATGAAATTTGTTATTTTTATATGAACTTATACAAAATGATTTTGCATCTCAAATTTCATGATAATGTACATCTACAAATGCTATGGGTGTGCATCATTTTATATTTTTTTAGAAAAAAAATCTTAAATATGTTCTTGTAGAGTTCTAACGGTTTCATCGAAGATATAGTTTGAACTGAGTATTTTTATATCCATATATCATCACAATCCAAACTCCAAAGTGGACATCACAGTCAGTAGGGCAAGCTCCACGCTCTTCGCTTCCCTATACTGTTAATAGCTTCGCAAAGTATTTTGCCAATCTGATACAAATAATTGGGACTGTAGTGGGCAAAAGATGTCGGTGAGATAAATAAGTTCAAGCAACCAGGTACCCATGGAACAATGTTTTTTCTCACAATAAATCAATATCAACATCAACAACAACCTTTTTTCAGCTAGTCGAACATTGTTGGGGTGCAGAAAATCTCCAACACGCTGTTGGTTGGTTCAACAGTAACATGAACATAAAATGGTATTAGTTCAATTATATCTCCCACTTGTAATGTCCACAGCTTTAATTCATTTTACGTTTCCGTTACCAACAGTTGAACCAAACAACTCGAAATATCTAATCTGATGTGAGGAAGTAAAGGAGATGCCTCAATCGGGATGACGAAAAGCTGACCCTGATGCACGCATGCATGTCTCCTTTGACCTTTCCCCAAGATGTCAAGTAAAATGTCATCAGGCAACTATTTGATGAACATATCACCATATCCTCCTTCCATGTGGTCATGAACGTTATTTGGCTCCATGAATACCGGCCGGACCTTCAACGCCTCTGATTGTTCACAGCTGAAGCTAGTACCTCTGAACTCCCAAGGCAAATATGCAAATATGCGAAGATACCTCAGAAGAGACACATAGAACCAACCTGACTCGACTTCAGGCAACCTTTTGTTTTCGTTATATATGTCCCCGTGTCCACGAAAATAAGAACCAAATCTTTGAAATCCCCTCCGACACAAAGGAAGAAATTTGAAATAAAAGGCCGCTTCAATTCAGCCCCACTCCAGATCCGTGCAGCTACCTTTGGGTGCCACAAAAAAAGAATAAAATCAGCCAATTAGGAATCATTCCTGCCCAAGAGCACTCGCTATAACAAAAGCTATTTCTGTCTCTCATTCCCATAGAATTATTAGGAGCCAGTGAAGCCATCAATTTTTTTTTTACCTTCACCCTTTCCGGCCCCTTCCATAATAGTACGAGTAGAGCTCCAAAGGGCTCCAAAAAACTTAACCCACAACCACAAGTATAAAATTAATTTGAGAACACATACGTACATAACATGCCGCATTTTGGTCTATTGAGGCTAGACATTTCCACGTTGATTGGAAAAAAATACAATTTAGAGTTTCTTTCTTGATTAATTAATAATTTCAGTTTCATCATTGTAGGAACTAATGAAGAATTTTAGGTTGATCCGTATTCTCTATAGCCTATTTGTCAGGTACTCAGGTACGTACCTCATTGTGGACATGTCAGGTACCTCATTAGCTGTGCTTTCCAGGAGAATAACCGTAGCAGCATAGGACAATGTAGCTTCAGCGTGCCTGCATGCCCCTAATTTCCATGGACATGTTTACAAGGTCAAGCCGCTAATGATACTGACTAAAGAAGTTCTCTTCGGCCCTGTTGCTTCGGCTGTGGCTGTGGCTGCAGTTTTTGAACTGCAAACTACTGTAGCTTGAACTGCTGCAGCCAGCTCAAGCGAACAGGCCTGATCTATTCTGAGGATTGCCTTGAGGATCTTCAAAATACTCCTTCCATCGACAAAAGGACGCAATTCCCAGTTTTCAAGAAGTTAAACGATTTGAAATTTGACCAAAGTTATATAACAAAGTACTAACATTTATCCCCGCAAAAAAAAGTACTAACATTTATGATGCGATATAATATGAAATACATTTTCGTAATAAACCTTGTTGGAGACATAAATGTTAATATTTTTCATTATAAACTTGTTTGAAGTTAAGCTAATTTGACTTGCACAAGTTACATGAATTGTGGACGAGGGAGTACTAGAGAACAGATTCTGGATTAATACAGTCATGTAATTTTGTGTCCTCACTTCCTCAGCAAGGTAAGCATCGCTGGGAGCCACCAGGCTCCACACTCCACAGCGCCATATTTACAGGGAATTTAGGCTTTGCAATAAGGGGCCAAAAAAGGCCAGCCAATATCAGCTCAAAGCAAGAGCTCAAAAGGTGTGGATCATGCACATATATGCAGAGAATGGTCTGAGGTTTGCAATTTCCAGGCATCAGGGTCATCCTAGAGTTCAAATTAATTATGAGTAGGTATTGTCTGGGTACCTAACTCAAATTCCAGCACCCTGCTCATTTTTCTTTTGGTTCTTCATAGGATTTAACAGTCTATTTTGATTGGTAAGCTCCTTGAGCAGGGGACATGACAGGGTTCAACTGTTTCTTTAGCCATTAGGAAAGAGATTGTATCTCTTGATTTTAATCTCTAGGACTTGAACATTTTGAATTCCATGGAGAAACTGTGAGACTATTGATTTTGGTACCTCATTTACTTAGGCCATGTTTGGACTCGTAGAACTAATAGTTAGCTGCTAATAATTAGCTCCTTTTGGTACAAACATGTCCAGCTAATAGTCTAGCTATTTGCCCATTTGTTAGCTGAAATGCTGAATACTCAACTAACAGTTATATCAGTAGTTGGGCCAAATTAGCTAACATTAGCTATGAGCTATTAGCTAGCTAACTATTAGTAGCTAATGGATCCAAACATGGCCTTAGTCATATCAACCTTATTTCTTGTTACTAAAGGGACCATATACTCTTTCCTTAAGTATAGTTCACTTGTTATCCAAAGATCAGCATCCAGTCAAACTATTATGGAATTGTGGAAAGTTCAGGCAACATGTAAGGAATTGTGGTTTTTAAAGTTAGAAAAGATGCGCTTGTGAAGAGATATATATATATATATATATATATATATATATATATATATATATATATATATATATATATATATATGCCAAGTACAACATTCTGCATTGCACACTGTCTTCATATTCAGCCATGCCAATTCACACCATTTTGTTTCCATGGCATGAGCACTTCATATTCATTGTGTTAGCTCTACAGCTTCATAGGATTATTCATTTCATATGACTCCTAGATCAAACTGTTTTTTTCCAGGCCTGGATTTGTTGAATTTGACATGTTGAGTGAATGAGTGTTATCCCCATAGCCATAGTTTTACTATTATACATAGTTACCAGTTTACCACTGAAATGCCTAACCATTAAAAAAATCAGCAGTGAAGCCAACAAAATTTAAATCCGAGTTCATTGCACCTATGATATCAGAAAGAAAAGCACCCAACAAAATCAAACAGCTGAGGACAAGGGATACAGTGCCTTTGTTCCATGGTAGATCTGAGGCAGAATCATCATGCTACTGTTCTTGCTCCATAAGCTTCCAGTACTTGAGGAATATCTTCGTGGTATCCATCCACGTACTTTTCCTTGAACTTCTTTTCCGACATTGTCAGATGGCTCATCCTGATGCCGTTCTTGATGACACCCCTGGACACCAGTATGTCAAGCACCCTGTACCTCGGCAATACCCGCTTCTCGTGGCTGAAGGAAAGAATAGTCGGGCACGATGCCAAATAATCAGGGTTCCAGCCAAGCTTTTCAGCAACGAACTGCATGCATTTCTTGACCTTGTCCTCGGACACCGTCATGCAGTAGGGGTGCCTGACAAATGCCCGCCTGACCTGCTCCTCGGTCCATCCCAGGCTGAAGTAATTCTGCATCCTGCGGTCCCATTTGGACTGGTACATTTTGGCAAACACCCCAAAGGTGTAGGGGAAAATGCCGGAGTCTGGGCTCACCCCGAGGTCTTTCATGGCGGCCAAGCCCTCATCAAAGCGGGTGGACCTGTGCACAAGCGCCTTTGGGTGGGTGGTGACGAGCTTGACGAGGATCTCCTCCGTGACGCCGTGGTCGCGGAGCACCTGGAGCTTGGGGAGCAAGACGATCTCGAGGTTGTCATAGATGAGCTCCATGGACTGCTTGACGGCGGCAAGCACGTTCTCTTCGGTGCCGAGGAGGTTCCTGAGGAGGCTGAGGTTGGGGCGGAGGCGGGTGTCGAGCCCCGCGGTGAGGAAGCGGTTGGGGCTCGCGAGGAGGAAGCGGCGCAACTCGGCGGGGGAGAGGCCGAGCTCGCGGAGGTAGAAGTCCAGCTTAGCGCCGAGTGTGAGCGAGGAGAGGACCGCGGGGTACGCGGCGACGAGACGCGCGACGGAGGCGGGAGGCATACCGAGCGTGTCACGGAGGAGCGCGAGCACGGCGCGCGCGTTCTTGGTGGAGCGCAGGTGCAGGCGCTCGGCCGCCTTCGCGGCGTCGGCATCTTCGAGGCCACAGGAGTGGCGGAGGAAGTGGACCGTGAGGGAAGCCTGGTCGCTTCCTCCGGTCCCACGCTCCGCGGAGGCGGAGGCGAGGGTGGAGGGGGCGCGGGAGATCGGGGCCGCCCCGCCTACAAGCTGTTCGACGAAATGCCGGAAAGGCGCAGTGGCGCCAGCAGCTGGCCCACCCTCGAGCGAGCCGCGGCCGAGGAGCCGGCGGAAGAAGGACCCGGCCTCGGGGAGGCTGCGGCGGAGCATCTGGTAGCGGCGAGGAGGGAAAGAGGAAGATTGCCCGGGCCTGTGCTCAGCCCCTGCCTCCGGCGGCGGCGCGAGTTTGGGTGGGTGGGATTTTGGACGGGAGGGCGCCGCAGGGGATGGAGAGGCAAATCATTCGAAAATACTGGGCATTGGCATGCTTAGAAGCGAGGCCCATGCAGGACGAAAGGCCCAATGGGCTATCTCTTAAGGCCTGGTTGGCTTTCCTAGCCCAGCAGCCTACGGAGAAGACCCAAAGGAATTGCCTTATCCGTCAAAAGCCGCTGCGACGAAAGGCCCGAAAATTTGCCAGCTCCTTTTTTAACGGAGGAAATAAGGCCTTGTTTAGTTGGCAAAATTTTGGCTTTTGGGCTACTGTAGCACTTTCGTTTTTATTTGACAAACATTGTCCAATCACGGAGTAACTAGGCTCAAAAGATTCATCTCACAAATTTCAGGTAAACTGCGTAATTAGTTTTTATTTTTATCTTTATTTAATGCTTCATGCATGTGACCAAAAATTCGATGTGACGGAGAATCTTGAAAATTTTTGCGAACTAAACCAGGCCTAATTACAGCATACTGGAAATATCAATAATCCACTTCCTTTGCCGTTTTCTCGACGCCCATTGGGGGCGGCGAGGCGCGAGATGCCGAGCTGCCGCGCCGGCGACTTTACCGGACGACGATGACATACTCTCCGAGATCCTCCTCCGCCTACCGCCGCGGCCCTCCTCGCTCCCTCGCGCCTCGCTCGTCTGCAAGCGCTGGCGCCGCCTCGTCACTGATCCCCATTTCCGCCGCCGCTACCGCTCCCGCCACCCGAATCCCCCACTTCTCGGCTTCTTCGATGAATCTGCACACTTCTCTTTCTTCAGATCCGCGATGGACCCGCCGGATCTCATCCCACCCAAGCGCTTCTGTCCGCCGATCGCCGATGAGACGGGCGGCTGTGACCCTAGCCATTGGAGAAACTTCGGATGTCGCCACGGCCACGTGTTCCTCTACAACCGGAAGCAGAAGGAGATACCGAGTTGCCATTCCACCGGAGTTGGATAAGGAAGAGAGGATGATCTGGAGGGGCGCGGTACTCTGTCCAGCGACCACAGCCACGTCCACGGCGGTTTCTGCACCTGCCCCTTCAAGGTGGCCGTAAGGCCAGTGTCAATGTATATAATACTCCTCTCTCATTTGATGAACTTCCTTCATTAATGACCCTGCCAAGTCAGCATTTTTACTTATGTGACACCTTATTTAATATATGCATGACACTTTCATAACATGCATTGAGACTAGCGTAAGTGATGATATATGTCATGGATTTTAAAGCATTTAATGTATATCTAAACTAGTTAAATGTCTGTGCGTTGCAATAGAAAAAAACAATAACATGATAATAAACATGTGTTGTACTGTTACCCAAAAAATTAAATTATAAATATTTCACAACATCATTATTACACGAGTCAACATTTATAATATAATTCAATTTTTCATATGAAATCAAAACAATCTAGTTAATTATGTTATGCCATAGCTATGCTGATATTCAGAAGCTATGTTCAGTAGAGGAACCTAAAATTGATGTCTGAATGCAAGGGAACTAAAGGGACCACAACTAAGCATCCTATTATGAGTCCAACAGCTTGTCAATATATGACTAACAAGAAAGGCAAACAGGAGGGTTCTAGCATGTCAATACGAGACTCCTAATTATTATTTTTGTCTACTCTGAGAACTGGTCAAGATTGGCAAGAAAACAAGCAACTAACTCTCACGGCACTAAGGTACATGGTAGTAACCTGCTCCTCTGAACCACTATCTATATATGGCTCAAAAATATATGCGCTCAGGGATCAAAGAAAATTAATTATACCAGTAGCATCTATTTTCAATTGTACTATAGAAGAATTAGATGTAGCAGTAGCATCTTTTTTTTTTCAGTTTTCCTTGAGAACAGTAGCATTTGCTTCCAGTTTTTGCTATTGTCAGATTGCTACAGTTTTATAGTTTTCTATAGTTTAGTAGTTTTGGTATCCAGCAAGTGCAGGTTTTAGAGTTTCCGGTTCTGTTTTTAGAGATTAGTAGTATGTTCTGTACTTGTGCTAGCTTTTGTTTTGAGAAATTGCAGGTTTTGTGGCAGTGTCAACAGATTACTTATTGGTTTTGAATGTGATTTTCTGTTTTCACAGAACGCAGGTTTTGCGATAGTGTTAGTACTACAGACTGCATACCAGTTTGTTTCAGTAGCGCTAACCTGATGACCAAGGTAGTTTGTTTTAGTAGCACTAGCATGATGATTGAGGTAGTTTGTTTCAGCAAGACGGTGTCATCTTGCCCTTAGGGCATGAGATTGTTGGCTCCCTGGTCATTCCTCCATCACTGAATACAATAAAAGATAAATAAACATCAGACCCAAATCGATTTGGAACCATAACTGCGAACACACATTGAGGCACTCAAGCCACAAGATTAGCAAAAAATGGTTGAGAAATCTATTTGCACTTGATGAAGGTTTATGTTATAATAAGCTTATCAAAATCAGCTATTTTACTTGACTTATCATTCAGCAGTGCTAGATAACTTTGGAACATGGCACAACCAGATAGCACAAGTAGTTAAGGTAGATGAAACAAATAATTTGAGAAAGTTAAATATTACCAGATAACTGTGGAAGGCAGCTTGTGCTTTAACGGCCATTTGCACTTCCTCAACCTCTCAGCATCAGACCCCACAGTGCGCTGCATCTACAAGTCTTGACTAACATCACACACTGGCACTTCTTTCACGCTGGAACTCTCACTCTTTGCCACCTTGCACACGGTCTCATTGTTGTGGGGGCTAACAAAGACAGGCTCCAAGATCACCGGAGAGCTGTCTGAGAGCACGGGCTCCTTCCTGGCAGCAGCATAGCCTTTGTTACCCACACCCTCCTGCACATGAAACAGATCCCTACTCTTTAGCTGGAGTTACATATCTCAGAGCCACACTCAGAAAATCAAAATTGTAACTGCATTCTGGAACTACAGAAGATGAATAATGTGAGACGTCAAATGCAAAATAATATGCATGTAAAAAGCTCCTGGCGGCTACAGTTTTCCCTTGAATTTACTATTACTGTTTGAACAAAGCATATAATAATACAAAGGTGAACTTTGTGACTGATGGAGTTGTTACCCTGCAGGTATCTAGAGATTGATGGCGCTGAACAGGTGGCTTAGTGGCCTATCTTATAACCACTTGGAAATTGACTCTTCATATAGCAGCTACTTGTGAATGGTAAGCGCTAGGGGAATTTGTGGAGAATAATTGCTTGACAATGAACTCCCAACCTGTTTCGAGGATCTCTGTAGACATTAGCAGTTGAGACTTGATTAGTTATATGCAGTGGTATTTAGAGGTTAGTTTGCTTATGTGTTCCGAGCATTTGAGCTGAACTCCTGTTAAGACTTTCTTTGAAAAGCCCTGTTAAGATTTGAAGTTGACTAGCAGGTGCTCCTTAGTCCTGACTCCTGAGGATACGAAGCCTAGACTCTCGAGTCTCACCTACTGCTTTGCATTCTCTTGTTTTACTGTCCTCTTTTGGAGCCTTGAGTTTCTGTGGTCAGGCTGTAGCTAAATTATTTACTTCTTTCGTTCTTAAAAAAGAAAAGCATTTCTCACTTCTTAAAACAATTTCAAATTTAACCTAACCACGGTCGTATATATCAGTATGAAGCTTTAATTTTTCTAGATATATTGTCTTTACTATATAGCTTGATATATTATATATCATAGCAAAAAAAAAATGTATCTAAAAAATCTAAAAGTCTTACTGTGTACGATTTTGGAATGTAGGGTGTAATATTTATGTTGCCAAATAAATATTATTAGATTGTTTATGGAATATATTTTTATAGTAAATCTATTTTAAGACATAAATGTTGTTATTATTTTTTATAAATTTTGATTAAAATATAAGAAAAAAAATTATCCTAAAGATAGATTTTTTTACTATTTTTTTAGACTAAGGAGTACTTTTGCAGATAGTAATCCTAGCTTTGCCTACACTTGGCGTAGTTCCGCCTCTCCTCGAAGGGACAAGCAGGAGTCGTATATATCAGTCTCAATGGCCAGTGTCATTGCATAGTTTCCAAAATTAAAATGGCATCAATGAAATCATTCATGAAACAGCCCCCACAATGCGGCGTTTTACTTTGACGTTTCTAAGGCTACGAAAAGTATTTAATTGCTGCAGTTTGTTGGGATCATATGCACCCTATGAATCTTGTAGCCAATTCTATATGCTGAAAAACAACCATCAGCTAAAAAGCAACAAACATTCAGACCGGCAGCAACAACCATCACTGAGAGGGTGACACACAGATTCAATTGGATGCACACACAAACACTAGGTGACCAAATTAAAACAGTCGACTGAAAAAAGGGCCATCAGGTGCACACAAGCATCACGTGTGAAGTGCACCAAATTACTGGTACTCCATTGACATAGAGAAACTTAATAAAGTACAGTACAAACTGAATTCACATAGACCAGTTCAGATCACTGAAATTCACATAGACAGTATAAACTAAGATAGATAAAAAAGGTTCAGATAGGCTCTCTTCACTTCTTAACATTCAGGCTAGTAGCAGCAATCATCACTGAAATAGAAGCTATATGAGCTACAGAGATAAGATTCGACCAACTATCAGTTCCACAAGAGAGATGACTACCCTCCATAGAATTCATATAGTTGCTTTCACCCTGCAGAAATAAAAATAGTTCAGCATCAGCCATAGATATGACCGCACTAGCAAATATATGTAAATGATACAAACATATAAAACAATTACATGTATTCTATCTTAGACTCCAGATATATGTGTACGACCACCAAACTTATTCCAAATATGTTTCACCAAATCATTCTTAAGTTGGCGATGAGCCGATTGATCTCGAATAGAAGTATCTTTTTTTCTAAAACTCTCTAACAAAACATTTCTGGTTCTTGAACAGTTGCTGAACTAGGAGCCATATTTAGACCTAGATTTTCTTCAATAATGTCATTTTGCTTCTCATCTTCAACTATCATATTGTGAAGTATGATGCAAGCAAGAACAACATCACGGAGTACATCTCGGTCATATAGACGAGCTGGTCGTTTTAAGATGCAAAATCGACGCTGCAATACACCAAAGGCTCAATCTCCTTTCTTGCCTCTTCATGTTCCTGTGCATACAACTTCTCCTTCGGAGTGACAGGGAGTCGTATTGACTTAACAAATACTGCCCAATGTTGTGTTGATTTTCATTGACCATGTACTGTACTCTAGGAGCTTGTCCTTTTAGCTCTTTGATAAATACAGTTGATTGGTTCAAAATATTAATATCATTGTTAGAACCTGCTACTCCAAAGAACGCATGTCAAATCCAAAGATCATGTGAGGCCACGACCTCAAGAATCAGTGTCGGCACTTTCTAATCACCTCGAGTGAACTGACCCTTCCATGCATTTGGGCATCTTTCCCATTACCAATGCATGGAGTCAATGCTGCCGAACATACCAAGAAAACCTCGTCTCTCCGCAAGTTTGAGTAGATGTTCAGTATGTTCCTTAGTGGGGCGCCTCAAATATTTTTTACCAAATATTTCTATAACGCCTTTGACAAATTTCTTCATCACCTCCATTTCAGTAGTCTCCCCAATCTTCAAGTATTCATCTAGTTCATCTGCAGCACTACCAGTAGCCAATTGGCGAATAGCTGTAGTACACTTCTACAGTGGACTGAGCCCTTGTCGACTAACTTCATCCATCCTTTGAGTAAAATAATCAGACCAATTGGCCTAAGGCCTCAATGATGCGTAGGAAAAGTGGCCTAGACATACGAAATCTCCAGCGAAAATTATTTGAAGGATAAAGAGGATTATCTGAGAAATAATCATTCACTAGTTTTTGATGTGCTTCCTCTCATGGTCTCTTGATGTGCTTCCTCAGATGGATTCAATGGTCAGAAGCCTTTTTTTTAAGACTTTCGATGGTGGACTGTAAGACCACCGTGGCTTCATTGAGAACATCATCTATGATCTAACCCTCAGCAAGGAACTCATCCAACGAGTACAGAGGATGTTGACTTCCATCAGTGTTGTCATTTTCCTCAGACATCTTTGCAGGGGAGAAAAAAATAGTGAATACAAGAGGTGAGGAAAAGAGACAACGCACAGAGTTCAAAGATGCATATGTTACCTCAAAGCTGTCAGCAAAAGAGAGAAAGGCTCCATGACAAAAGAATATGAAAGAGAGAAGGCCTTCAGGTCAGCAAAAGAGAAAAGGCTGAGGTGTGTGTATATATAGGTTCATATGGAGCAGTTTTCACACCTCATATACATGTGAAAACTGCCATACGTGCACTATCCCTAGAAGTGAAACTGTCGATCAAGTGCAGCATTCACACAATATATAGTGCTGCGGGAGTACACATATATAAGGCTGCATTCACACATATAGTGCAGCATTAAGTCTTAAACGAAAGTGCTGCATTCACACAATATATAGTGCAGCATTAAGTCTTAAAATAAAGTGCTGCATTCACACTATATTGTGCAACATTAAGATAGATGAACTGAGCACAGTCACATAATATATAGTGCATCCATAAGACTGAGAAAATACCTTAGTCAGCAAATAACTTTTCCCCAAGCTTACGTAATGCCTTCTCTTGGTTAGCCTTTTGATCTCCAGACATGTGACTTGTATCTTGATTGAGCAGGGAGTTGTAAACCTCAAACATCTTTGCTTCCTTTTGCTCATTGCTGTCTTCAAATTTGCGTTTGATATTTGAATCTATGCTTTTGTAACCTTTTCACACTCCACCTTTCGATCTTGTTGCACCTTGATAATCTTCTCTATATTGTCCCCAAGGATGACAATTCCTTCCATAACATTATCCTTCTTGTGCTTTCCACTACGCTCAGCCTTTGATGCTTCTCTACCAATGGGATGTAACTGTCCTTCTGATGCTTCTCTACCAATGGGATGTAACTGTCCTTCTAGAACATCAACTATCTCAGTCTTGTCTTTCTCTGTGTCCTCAAATAGTGCACACCATTTGGGCTCCTCTTTTAATATCTTTCACCAATGCACCAATGAAAAACACTTTCCAAACCTATTTTCATATATCTTTTGTGTCTCTTCCTCTAGCATGTCGTCAGAGTATCTACTTGTATGCATCTGAGTTATCTTAGTCCAAGTGTCATTGAAATCAGTGATTGATGACTTCAGGCGTGACCAGTGAACCTTCTGTTGATGCAAAAGTTGATCTGCAAACACAAAGGGCTAATACCCGATTTAAACGTTAAGGCGTGCCAGCCGATTTGACCTTACTATCGGCAAAGGTGGTAACTCGAATACTTTGGTCCCGACAACAGCGATGCACCCGGATGCCACGGCCAAGAGGTATTCACGCGGAACTTGAGAACACGCCGAGCTTAAATCGACGAATTCCTAAGAACTCTTAGTGAAAAGGAAAAAGTATGACGAATTCGTCGAAAAGGTAGATGCTTGGAATATGAGTAAAAACGTGTGTTTGATTGATTGATTGATTTCAATTACAAAGCCCTAAGGTCCATATTTATACCCTGCTCGAAGAGCTACAACCAGATATGACTAGAACTCGAATCCTAAATTACACAGAATCCGTATACAAAACGATTTAAATAACTAAGGAAAACATAAAACTACTCCCCCGTGACAAACTGGGACACCTCCACAAACCGATTGGCAGCTTCCAGGCTCTCCCTCCATATCATCGGCAGACTCCCTTGACATAGCCATCGACAGACTCCCCTGTCGTAACCATCGGCACAGACACATCATCACCTATGGACTTAGTCATGTCCAACCCTTTCTCCATCGGCAACCACCTTCATCGGCAACTCATCCTGTAGATCAAACACAACCGTCTTATCTTGCCGTCCTATACTTCACCAATCATGGACACGTGCCCAAAAACGGTGTCAACATATGCCCCCCAATTTCAGAGTATAAAATCGTTAATGATCCGAAATTTTATGCAGTAATGATGCCTTTCCGCAATTAATGCTCCCAACCTGATAACCGACAGCCTTAATCTGAACAACTCTGATCTGATTCTTCCGCAGATTCCTCGAAATCCTTAACTTCCCAAACGGACATTTCCATTTTAGTCGCGCATCGGCAGTATTACCGTTACAAGGATTTACCGATGGACCGATCAGGACGTTCTTATCTTATCCCCCAAACGGCTATCTCCACTTCATTCGCCCATCGGCAATATGACCGTTACAAGGCGCTGCCGATGGACCGACCAGGATATCCCGCACAGTAAAATATCTCTGGAAAATGACCGCTTCCTGTCAAATCACCTGCGCAATCCCTTGATTACCGTGCGAACAGTTACCATATCTGCCTGAGTACCCTCGGATTTCACGGATACGGCGAAGAGATAAGTCAAATTTGCCCCTGCCCGTTTTGTCCTATAAATAGTTCCTTCTCGGGTACTCCTTCTCCATCACATCGTTCCACAACTCCAACTCCACTTTCCCGGCGGCGGCGCTGTTCAAGAACTCCAAGATCTCCGACGAAGTCCCTCCTTTACCAACTCTGAAGCCCTCGATCATCCTCCTCGTGACAAGATGGCCGTCAATTTCATCGTTCCTGAGGTCAGTTCTTCACTCCATCTCTTGTACTTTTCCTCACACCCCTGTTCATCCACAATCCATTTTACTGAATATTTTCCTTTTCTTTCTTTGTTTTTTCTTTTACCTTCAAAACCATTAGGATTTGTCCAACAAAATTGTCATCCCCACCGATCAACCACACCTCCAATGCCTTGGCCCGTTAGGGGATCCAGATCCAACCGACCTCATTAACGTAGAAACCAACAGGATCCCTTTTAGAGCTGAGAACTTTTCTTTGGATCTGTGGAAGGATACGTTTTGTTCTTGGCCCAGCCCTACCGTGGGGTGGAAGGATTGGTTCTTGAGGGTCAGCAACTCAAATGAAGTCCAGTGGGGCGAGAGAAAGCTAGACCAATGCATTAGGTTGTCTATTGCCGATATGCATAGGAATGAATCACTGCTGATAGCTGCATCATATTTCTGGTCAGACACGCTCAATGCTTTTGTCTTTGGCCACGGCCCTGCTTCTCCTACACTTGCCGATGTAGCCATGCTTACTGGCCTAGATGTATCCTCTGCCGATAGCACCCATTTCTTCAATACCAAACCCAAGGCCAAGGTAGAAACTCGTGCCATCGGCGGTTGGTCGGGGTACATCCAAAAATACAGCAAAACAGGCCCTGTCAACATAAAAGAGCAGACTTGCTTCCTGAACATGTGGTTAGATAAATTCGTGTTCTGCGGCCGATCGGCAGGACCAACTTCCGTCTACCTAGCAGCAGCAGAAAACCTAGCCAATGGTGGCCGATTCCCTCTCGACCGATATCTGCTCGGGGCAGCCTACCACCTCCTTCACCAAGTAACCAGGAAACTCTTACTCGGCCAGTCTATCGGTAACTTGGGAGGTCCTTGGTGGTTCATCAACATGTGGCTCAGCCTCCATATGCACAAGCGCCTTGAGTTCAACCTCTTCGCACAGCGCTTTCCAAGGGATATAGCCGAGGACTATGTACTGGATGAAGAGGAATCGGCAACACGTCCTCCCCTAAACTTTGGTGAGGCTGTTATAGCTCTGCCTGGTACAGGAGGTAATCCAGATCAGGTTAGCCGATTCTTTCAAACTTTGTACGAAGGTTTGGCCAGAGATGAGCGAGCATGGTTGGCCTATGACGACCCAGACACTATGTTCCCCCTAGTTTTCAACCCATTCAATGATGCTCTCGACAAGGATCACGAAGTGATGATGGCACTGGTCACTCCCCGAGCTATACCAGTGAATTTCTTTGGCAGTGGGAAAACCTCCCCTCAAACTTATGAATTTTATAACCCATCGGCATTAGCTCGTCAATTAGCTTTAGGCCAGCTGCCGATTGCACTTTGTTACGCCGATGTGATAAAACCGAGGGAAACCATCACCAGCCTCCTTGAATGGATTCGAGTAGCCCAACTGCCGTCAAGTGCCGACACAGATGTAGATTTGTTAGAGTGGGTTCCAGCCGCCTTTATCACTCAGGCATACAAGCAATGGTGGGCAGAATGGAAGGAGCATCTGTTCTGCAAATCGGCCCTCTCGTACCGCGGCATGATCGATCCTGAGTACGAAGTCCCTGATGATGTTGTAAGTATCTTTGACCCGATGTTCCAATTCTCTCGATTTCACTTTCATCGGTGATTTACTTTTGTATCGTTTTGCAGGTTGACAACACCCCTCCATCGGTCAGCAGGAGTGGCAAGCCGATTGACCTGTTTGCCTCAGGTCCAATCTCTTCAATTGGCCACAACGCTCCTACCCTGGCTGCCATCGTGCATCGAGGTATACGCCTCAAGAAAGTTACCACCAAAAGAACTCAGACATCTCCATCGGTGGCTGCCTCCACCTTGGCACAGGCTTTCAAGGTATACTCTCAATTTTTATACCAATTTTATTCTTATGTCTGTTGCACTTGCACTCACAAATCTCCCTTTCTGTATCAGCAAACCAGTGCATCGGCAAAGACCAAAAGCAAAGGTGCCGATGCCCCCCAGTCCAGCCAGCAGAAGAGAAAGGGCGCTAAAGGTACCAGAGCACAGGCAAAACGCCAGAAAGTAGCAACTCCCCCTCCTCCGGTATCTCCAATTCCGGTGGAATCTTCTCCTTCTTCTCTAGAAGCACAGACACAACAAGCACCATCTCTCCCTCCAGTGCAAGAAGCACCGCAAGTAGAAGAACCCCAACCGGAAGAACCTCAACCAGAAGTCCCTCAGCCAGAAATCATATCGGCTGATGTGCAAGAACAAACCACCGATTCAGCAGGTTCCATTATAGCATCGGTGGTCTCTTCCATCCAGACAAGCATTGCTCCTCCTCAAGGTAATACGCTTTTATAATATTGTTGCCGATGAACTTATTCTTTCTGCTTTATAACCACTTCTGTTAATTTTTCAGCTGACGTAGTTCCATCAGCAACTCCAGCCGATCAACCCATGGCTCCATCGGCATCTTCGAGTCAGAGGCAAGAGATTTCCCTGAAGCAAGTAAGTTATCCAACCTCTATTTGTATAATTTATCAATACTTGGCCACAGAATAACTCATTCTATTTCTTTTTCAGGAGCAGGACTCTCCCGACAGCTTGTTCTCTTTCGCCATCGACATCTCCGAAGATGAGGGTGAAGAAGCAAGTTCTTCTCGGACAGTTATGATCACATCGGCAGAAATCAGGGCGAAACTGGAAGAATTGTCGGCTCTCCTCCACCAAGACACAGCCCAGCTAGTCGATGATTCTGATCCGGCCAAAGCTTTATTCAAGACTCTGAGAGGCCAAATCCCCGCCGATGCTGAAGAAGTTCTTTTCCAAGCGGCACACCTGGAGAGCCGTCAACTGCAGTACCAGAGGGCTGCCCAGCGCCTTGCCGACAGAGCCGCTCAGACTCGTCTTTCCGAGGAGATGATGAAAGAAAAAATCCTGACCGATGAGAAGCACAAGAACATCGGCACCCTGAAGTCCTCAGGAGACGCACTGAAGCAGAAGATCTCTGATCTATCGGCAAAAAGAGAAGCCCTGTTGGCAGAACTCAAGCAAGTAGAGGATGCCCTATCCCAAGCCCAACAGGAAGAAAGCCAACTGCCAGAGACCATTAAACTCCTTGAGCAAGAGCGAAACGCCATGGTCGCAAAGCACTGCAGCTGAAGAAGAAGTTGAAGCCGATAGAAGGTTCTGCCGATGAGGACGTCAAAGAGATAGAAGCAGCGAACCAAATCCGCCTACGTGCCATATCGGCCATCCAAGCGTTGCTAAACATGTGAGCCCTTCATCGGCAAGATACTCACTTCTCTTTGCTTCCCAACCTTCTTGATATTTAGTCTAGCCGATAGGACTGTTATCGGCGTCTTTTGAAACATTAAGCCGGTCCCAGATACATTTCAATCCAGCCGATAGGAGTGTTATCGGCATTTAAACTCTCATGCATCGACCCATACACTTGGGTAATACTTCTTCAGATATTTGCCATTTAATGCTCTGGGAAATTCAACTCCTTCGAGAGTTTCTAAAATGTAAGCATTGCTAGGAGCCGATCGACTTATCCGATAGGGACCCTCCCAATTGGGAGACCACTTCCCAAACTTTGAACTTTTAGTCCCGATCGGTAAGATCAACTTCCATACTAAGTCTCCATTAGCAAATTCTTTAGCCTTTACCTTCTTATCATACCATCTGGCAACTCTTTTCCTATTCTCTTTTATACTCATCAAAGCCCTCAGCCGATGTCCTGCTAGATCATCCAACTCATCTGTCATCAAAGTAGCATAATCATCAGCAGCCAACTGATCTTGAAAAGATATTCGCTTAGACCCAGCCTTAATCTCCCAAGGTAATACTGCATCATGCCCATACACCAACTGATAGGGTGAAACCTTGGTCGATCCATGACAAGCCATCCGGTATGACCATAAAGCCTCATTTAATAACGTGTGCCACCTTCTAGGGTTTTCTTCAATCTTCCGTTTAATAAGCTTAATAATTCCTTTGTTAGACACTTCGGCCTGCCCATTGGCTCGAGCATAGTAAGGAGAAGAATTCAACACTTTAATCCCCATGCCGATTGCGAATTCATCAAACTCCCCTGATGTAAACATAGTGCCTTGATCTGTAGTAATTGTTTGAGGAATCCCAAATCGGTAAATAATATGCTCTTTTACAAAATCAATCATATTGGCCGATGTGACTTTCTTCAAAGGAATAGCTTCAACCCACTTGGTAAAATAATCGGTGGCAACTAGAATAAACTTATGCCCTTTGCTAGATGGTGGGTAAATCTGGCCGATCAAATCGATAGCCCATCCTCGGAACGGCCAAGGCTTTATAATAGGGTTCATAGCCGATGCAGGCGCCCTTTGAATATTACCAAACTTTTGACATCTTTGACACCCTTTGAAATACTTAAAGCAATCTTCAAGTATAGTTGGCCAATAATATCCATTCCTCCTAATTATCCACTTCATCTTGAAAGCTGACTGATGTGCTCCACATACCCCTTCATGGATTTCTCCCATCAAACTTCTAGCTTCATCATCACCCAAGCATCGGAGAAGAATCCCATCAATAGTTCGGTAATACAATTCATCTTCGAGGAGCACATACTTGGTGGCCTGAAACCGAACTCGTCTTTCGACTTTCTTGGATGGATCTTTCAAATAATCAATGATTTCTTTTCTCCAATCATCGGTACCAATTGCCGATATTGCATTAATCATAGGCTGATATCCCGAGGCATGCTGAGCCAACCGATTGGCCTCTTCATTATGCAATCGAGGAACATGCTCTAATCGGAAATCTTTAAATTCCTTTAACAATCGCATACTCCTTTCGTAATAAGTTATGAGGACTTCACTTCGGCATTCATAGCTCCCCGCCAATTGATTTATAACTAGCATAGAATCCCCGAAGACTTCAACAGCATCAGCATGAACTTCTCTCAATAACTCTAATCCCTTTTATCAAAGCTTGATACTCAGCCTGATTATTCGTTGACGTGGCAACAATCGGCAAGGAAAATTCATATTTCCTTCCCCGAGGGGAAATCAATACTATGCCGATCCCTGCCCCCCGGTCACATGTGGATCCATCAAAGAAGAGCGTCCAAGGTACAATTTCTAAAGCCTCCACTTCACCGCAATGTTGAGTTACAAAATCGGCCATAACCTGTCCCTTAACTGCCTTAGCCGATTCATAACGCAGATCAAATTCCGACAGGGCCAAAATCTATTTACCGATCCTGCCACTCATAATCGACATAGATAGCATGTACCGGACCACATCATCCTTGCAAATAACAGTGCATTCGGCCGATAGCAAGTAGTGTCTTAACTTGATACAAGAGAAATACAGGCACAAGCATAGTTTCTCAATAGCCGAATACCTGGTCTCAGCATCAATCAACCTCCTGCTTAAGTAATAAATTACACACTCCTTCCCTTCAAATTGTTGAATTAAAGCCGAACCGATGACCATCCCATCGGTAGACAAATACAATCTAAAGGGTTTCCCTTGCTGGGGTGGAATTAGAACTGGAGGATTCACTAAATAATTCTTGATTTCGTCCAGAGCCAACTGCTGTTCTTTCCCCCAGACAAATTCTTGATCGGCTTTTAACTTAAGAAGAGGACTGAAAGCACGAATTTTACCAGACAAATTAGATATAAACCTTCTGATAAAATTTACCTTGCCGATCAAGGACTGGAGCTCGGTCTTGTTGGTAGGCACCACTATCTTATTGATAGCATCAATAGATCTTCGACTGATTTCAATCCCTCTTTGATGCACCATGAAACCAAGAAATTGCCCTGCCGATACACCAAATGCACACTTATTGGGATTCATTTTCAAACCATGCTTCCTTGTGCACTCCAACACCTTTCCTAAATCGGCGAGATGCTTTGCGAAGTCTCCAGACTTAACCACCACATCATCAATATAAATTTCCACCAGCTTGTCGATGAACTCATGAAATATAAAATTCATGGCCCTTTGATAAGTAGCACCAGCATTCTTTAGGCCAAAGGTCATGACTGTCCATTCAAACAACCCAACATGACCAGGACATCTAAATGCAGTCTTTGGAATGTCCTCTTCTGCCATGAATATTTGATTGTATCCTGCATTGCCATCCATAAAGCTAATGACCCGATGCCCAGCCGCAGCATCAACTAGCAGATCGGCAACCGGCATTGGGTAGCCATCCATCAGTGTAGCTTTGTTAAGATTCCTGAAATCAATGCAGACCCGAAGCTTTCCGTTCTTCTTGTAAACCGGAACAACATTGGAAATCCACTCGGCATACCGACATTGCCGAATAAATTTGGCTTCAATAAGTTTGGTTATCTCGGCCTTGATGTCAGAAAGAATATTAGGATTACATCGGCGAGCTGGCTGCTGATGTGGCCGAAACCCAGACTTGATAGGCAACCGATGTTCGACAATCGATCGGTCCAAACCAGGCATCTCAGTATAATCCCAAGCAAAGCAATCTTTATATTCCTTTAACAAATCAGTCAACTGTTGCTTACACTCAGGACTTAACTTAGCACTAATAAAAGTAGGCCTAGGTTTATCACCACTACCTATATCTACTTCTACCAAATCATCGGCCGATGTGAACCCCTGGCCTAACTTTCCATCATCGGCGAACCTATCCATTAAAAACCTTCATCAGAACCGACTGCTTGGATCGGTGGAATCTCGTAATCGGCAACCTTGAGAAAATCCTTTTCCCAAATTTCTCCTGAAATACACCTAGTCCTTTCATAGGTGTCTGCTTCTGCCGATGCTATGACATAAGAAGAATCTCCTGGGACAATTTCAATCTTATCGCCTACCCACTGGACCAAGCATTGGTGCATTGTAGACGGGATGCAACAATTAGCACGAATCCAATCTCTTCCCAATAGTAAGTTGTAAGCACCCTTTCCACTGATCACAAAGAAAGTTGTCGGCAAGGTTTTGCTGCCAATGGTCAACTCTACACATATTGCCCCCTTGACCGGAGACACATTCCCTTCAATGTCTTTAAGCATTATATCGGTCTTGGTCAAATCTTGATCCCCTTTTCCAAGCTTCCGATACACTGCATATGGCATGATATTAATAGCGGCTCCACCATCAACCAGAATCTTGGTCATCGGCTGACCATCTACCTTTCCTTTAACAAACAGGGCCTTGAGGTGCTGCCTTTCATCATCGGCAGGCTTCTCGAAGATAGCTGTCATCGGATCTAGAGCCAACTGAGCTATTTGATCAGGGAACCCCAACTCATCATCACTGGATGGCGCAAGAAACTCCATCGGCAACATAAAGACCATGTTAACATCTGCCGATGGACCTTTCCCCTTAGGATCTGGTCGTTGCTGATCCCCAGATTGTCCAGAGTTCTCTCCCTTGCTTAGCTCTTCTCGCCTTTCGCGTTGCAACCTTCTTTTCTACGTCCGGGTCAACCCCTCTGGACACAATGGAGGAAGTTGCTGCTGCCTTACTGCTGGGCGACGATTTTCCCTTGACTCCATCCGATAAGTATTAGCGTCCCTGCAAAATATGAACTCATCGGGAACCCGTGCATTAGCCATTTCTTCAAGTTCTTCTTGGTTCCTGGGAAAATATTCGACACGATCCCCAAGCCTGTCATGCACACTGAGCCTGCTCCCAGCCGATCATGAACGGATGCTCTCCCCCTAATTGGCCCATTAAATCGCCGATCATCATCGCGGTAGTACCGATCGGACCTGTCATACCGGTCATAACCGTTGCACTCGGGACAATCTCTGACAGTGGGAAGTTTGATGTTTTCCTCCCAACAATGAATGAAGAACGGGCAATTCCAGTGATCCCTATGCCGATTCCACTCCTGTCGGCGTCTTTCCTCTTCCCGACGATAATCTTCTTGCTGGCGCCGATACCGATCTTCACGTTGCTGCCAAGTCTCCCGGGGCCTCCTATGAGTTATCACAATGCCGGATCGGGGAGGCCTTCCTGAGTTAGCTCCTTCCTAGATTAAACCTTTCCCTTTTGCATCGGCAGTAGTGACTTGATGCTGAGGATCCACCGATGCACTCCTTTCAACTGCTTCTGATGTTAAGACCTTGGCCTTTCCCTTAGCATCCAGCATGTTTGTCGGGAAAGGATGTTGGTCAATCTTCATCGGTTTCTGGGTCTTGGAGCTGTCAAATTTGATCCTTTCAGACTCTATAGCCGATTGTAGCTGCTGTCTGAAAACCTTGCACTCATTAGTGTCATGAGAAGTTGCATTGTGCCACTTACAATATTTCATCCTTTTTAATTCTTCAGCCGATGGGATCACATGATTAGGTGACAGCTTGATCTGACCCTCCTGAAGTAGAAAATCAAATATCCTATCGGCCTTAGTGGTGTCAAATGCAAACTTCTCTGGTTCTTTATGTCCAAAAGGGCAAGACATCGGCTTCTTGTTTTTCACCCATTCTGCTAAGCTGATGACTGGTTCTTCATCAAAATCCGAACTTGTTGCTTCATCAACGAACGACACCTTTTTGTTCCATGCTCTCTTGGGCTCGAAAGGCTTGATATCTTGATCAGAAATTCTCTGCACCAAATTACTTAAGCTTTCAAACACCTAAGATGCATACTTGTCCCTGATGTGTGGCAACAAACCCTGGAAAGCCAAATCGGCTAGCTGCCGATCATCCAGAACCAGGCTATAGCATTTATTCTTGACCTCCCGTATCCTCTGCACAAAACTTTCAACCGATTCATCATTGCGTTGCCTCAATTTAACCAAATCGGTGATCTTCTTCTCATGGACACCAGACAAGAAGTATTTGTGGAATTGTTTCTCCAGATCGGCCCAAGTAATCACTGAGTTGGGAGGTAATGACATAAACCAGGTAAAAGCCGATCCAGACAATGAAGATGAGAATAAACGAACCCTTAACTCATCCCTGTTACCAGCTTCCCCACATTGGATGATGAACCTGTTGACGTGCTCCATGGTTGACGTGTCATCCTGCCCAGAAAACTTAGTAAAATCCGGTACCTTGTACTGATTTGGAAGTGGGATCAAATCATATGCGGGAGGATACGGTGTCCGATAAGAGTAAGTGTTGACTTTGGGTTTTATCCCAAATTGGTCCTTCATCACTTCAGCAATCTTATCGGCCCAATACGCATCGGCATCTTGCCGATGAGGCGGTTGCGGATTGAGCGCCTGCTGGTAAGCTTCCACGTGTCGATGCGGCACACGATCTGCATGGAACATCGGGTTAATCATCTGGCCCCCAATCTGTGGACCACCAAGCTGTTGCCCGCCAATCTGTTGTCCGCCGACCTGGTGCCCAAGATTCATTGGCTGGTTGGGAATCCCCTGATTCTGAAACCCAGGATAGATCTGGCCTTGCTGGAACCCTGTAGCCTGATGACTCTGTTGGGGCGTTTGCGGAAAAACTTGCTGCCCGAGCCATCCATTATTAGCATTCATCGGCATAGGCCCTGCCGATGACTGGTAATTGGGCATCATCATCGAATTGACATACCCAGTTTGAGTCATAAACCTCTGTTGCATCAGCATTGAGTCTGTCGATGCGTTAGGCATTTGGAACGTTGGAGCTTGAGAATTCCCAGTGTAAGGTCTTGCAGTAGTAGTTGTAGTATACTGGGGATTCTGATTCATCGGCATGCTTGGGGGTGCCGATGTCATAGGAGCCTTGCCTCTCACATCAGTCGTCTGCGATGTACCCGATGTTAACTCTGGAGGCATACCATAACCCCACCAGTTAGGTGGAGGAGCCAATCCTGACATTACCGATGCTAACAAATCTGCAGCGAGTTTAATCTGCCCATCTGAACTCGGTGTATTAGTTGTCATCGGCGTAGATTGTGCATTAGTGACTCCTAACGTGCTTGGAGGAACAGGAATTTCCGTGCCCGCAACGGCTGTAGCAGCCGATGGAGCTGTAACCACGGGTGATCTTGGCTGATGATGAGAGGGGCCCAGGTAATCTGGTGGCAATTGTCCTTCCTTGAAAGTTCTTGCCACGGCATTGAAAACCGTATTGGACAGCACACCAGCTTGGTTGATCAAAGCACGGTTAATAGCGCTGTCCACCATCTCTTGAAGTTTACCAGGATTGGCCTCAAAAGTAACCTACCGAGGTGCCGACAGTGCATCCTTCTGGATCACCTCGCCGCTCCTGTTCATGCTGAAGGACCTCAGGCATTGCTGCTTGTAATCCTCCATGGCTTTAGCAATAGCTTGCTTCTGCTCATCCTTGAGATTGGCTTCCGTTACGGGGATGACGTTCTCCTGATCAAACTCAGAAGTCGACATGTTGATCTTGATCTTGAATCTGGTCCCACTGGGCGTGCCAAAAGATGTGTTGATGCAAAAGTTGATCTACAAACACAAAGGGCTAATACCCGATTTAAACGTTAAGGCATGCCAGCCGATTTGACCTTACTATCGGCAAAGGTGGCAACTTGAATACTTTGGTCCCGACAACAGCGATGCGCCCGGATGTCACGGCCAAGAGGTATTCACACCGAACTTGAGAACACGCCGAGCTTAAATCGACGAATTCCTAAGAACTCGTAGTGAAAAGGAAAAAGTATGACGAATTCATCAAAAAAGTAGATGCTTGGAATATGAGTAAAAACGTGTGTTTAATTGATTGATTGCAATTACAAAGCCCTAAGGTCCATATTTATACCCTGCTCGAAGAGCTACAACCAAATACAACTAGAACTCGAATCCTAAATTACACAGAATCCGTATACAAAACGATTTAAATAGCTAAGGAAAACATAAAACTACTCCCCCATGACAAACTGGGACACCTCCACAAACCGATTGGCAGCTTCCAGACTCTCCCTCCATATCATCGGCAGACTCCCTTGACATAGCCATCGGAAGACTCCCCTGTCGTAACCATCGGCACAAACACATCATCACCTATGGACTTAGTCATGTCCAACCCTTTCTCCATCGGCAACCACCTTCATCGGCAACTCATCCTGTAGATCAAACACCACCGTCTTATCTTGCCATCCTATACTTCACCAATCATGGACACGTGCCCAAAAACGGTGTCAACACCTTCAATTGGTTTAATTCCCTTCTACGCTTCCCATTCCCTTTCCTGTTAAACTCCTTAGTGATTTCTTGCCAGAATGTATCATATTTGTAGTCATTGCCTCTTATTGGGTCTTTTGAAACATTCAACCAAGCACTGGCCTACAAAATATGAAATAAACAAAATATGTACAAATCAAGTATTGTACCAAACACTGGCCTACAAAAAGGAAAATAAAAAACTTATCAGTGATTACCAATCTCGTTTCCTAATCATGAGTCCAATATCTTTTCTTTACAGCCGTATTTGCCTCACTATTCTCCGTTCCTCAATGTCAATATGCACCGTCTCCGTTGTTGAAGTTCCTTGTTTCATAGTTTGGGATGTTACTGTTCCATAGGCACTTGGTGGTGCTGATGGGGATATTGGTTTGAAGCTCATGGTCTAACCAACAAAATGAAAATTTTCACCTGGCATGTGTGGGTCCGGTGTATGTTGTGGTCGTTGAAGCAAACCTGTAAAATCACTTGGTGGTTAAACCGCCCTAACATTTACAGAAACAAGTTAACTCATCCTCAAAGGAGTAAGAAATATTGCAAATAATGAGAAAGTACATGCTTTACTATTATATACCACTATATTATATTACACATAAAAAATAGGTACGTACACCAGCACACACACATTTGCTTGAAATCAGGTACCTACACTAGCGCGCGTGCACACACACACACACACACCCGCTTGAATTCACAGTTAACACAAAACAACTACTATCATCTCCATGCTAATGTAAATATTGAAATACAAGATGGTACCAATCACTATCAGATCTAAAACACAGATTGAAATCAACACATACTAAAGATATGGGGCTTGCTGGTTTCCTTGTTGAAAGCCCTAGTTTGGTTTTGGATAATTGATGAAACCTGAAGTACTAACCTCAAGTTAAGTGTGTGTAGATTAGATGAGGTTGGTACATGCCAAGTGACGGAGCAAGAGATGATCATGGTTGGTGATGACCACAAGATGATCAAGTGCTCAACTTGAAAAGAAGAAAGAGAAAAATAAAAGCCTATGGAGAACAAGGCAAAGATATTGCTTAGGGTTTTGGTTTTGATGATCAAGACACCATGGAGGGTGTGATCACATTTTGGATAGATAGCCGTACTATAAAGATGGGAATTCTTTGGCTAAGCGATTATCAAGTGCCACTAGGTGTCATTGTTCATGTGCATGCATTTAGGACCTAGTGGGCTAACTTAACTCCTTTGAAGAAAATGATTTGTGAAAATGCTAACACACTTGCACATGTTGGTACACACATGGTGGTGTTGGCACACTTTAAGGAGGTGGAATTTGAAAGGTAGAGAGGGGTTTGGGTTTGGTGTATAGTGGCTGAGCAGCGCTAGGGAGAAGTACGCGTCAAAGCGTCCGACAGGTGAGCGTTGGACGCGGCCTGCGCACTATTCCCGCATTCGGTGAGGTGTGGTGTCAGTGACCGCGTGAGTGAGTGAGTCTAGTTGTGTGCATTGAACGCCAGGGAGCGTCCGATGAGGATGCATTGGACGCGTCCGACGCCCATGCAGATTACAGGGCTCCCTGAGTAGCGTCCGGTGAGTGAGGGGCGCATCCGGTGCGTTGCACTTGACGCGTCCGACATGTTGTCTCTGAGAATTTGAACGTTTAAGTGACCATTGGAGTTCAACGGGTCACATTTGACAGAGGACATGTGGCGTGTGCCTGTTAGGAACCGTTGGACACTGAGGCCGTGTCCGACGCCCTACATCAGAGCATTAGACGCCCCCGACAGGGCAAGTCTCTGGCTCCCAGTGACTTGGGGCTTATAAATATTTGTTGGCCGGCTTGGGGCTCACTCTCTTAGCATTCTAGCATACTTGATATCCTTGTGAGCCTAAGCAAACACCTCTCACTCACCTCTTTCATAGATTAACTATCTTTGTGAGATTGAGAGTGATTCCAAGTGCATTTGCTTGAGTGATTGCATCTAGTGGCACTTGGGGATCGATTTGGCTGCGGTTTTCTTGTTACTCTTGGTGGTTGGCACCACCTAGATGGCTTGGAGCAGCAGAGGAGGATTGGCATGAGATAGTGATTGTTTGTGGCCAGTTCCTGGTGATTGTGAGGGGTTTTGTACATTCTCCAGCGGAGAGCCGAAAGGTAACTCTAGAGGATTGCTCGTTGTTGATGGTAGATAACTCCTAATTTTAACCGTCAACTAAACATGAAAATGGACCTATTTGCAAGCACTTAGTTGATATAGGGTTATCACTAACAGAATTCCATGAGTTCTAGTGAATGTCTATTTCTGTAGGGGGTTCTCAGAATAATAACAAAAGGAGGTCCACATGTCAGATTACATAGAGAGAAGACCCAAACGTCAACTCCAGAATACTCTAGAAAACTCAGGAAGACACCACCTGAAAGGTGGGGCCCACCTACCATTTGGTAGGGGCGGGTACCCCACCTGTCAGGGGTGGCTGCCCGGGGGCAGGAACCAATCAGGTTCCACCTCACAGATCCTACCTCCACCGCCTTTGATGAGTAATCATGAGCACACATTTAAGTTGGTTTGATCCAAGGGCTGTGGTGCTTCCCAAGGAGCTATAATAAGACCCTAACCCCCTAGAGATCAATTTTGAAACCCTAATTCATATTTTCGAGAGAGAATTAGACAGGCTTGGTTCTAGAATTGTTTGGCAATCCATGCGCTTGTGAATTATTTCTCTTTGATTCTTGTGTGTGTGTAACTAATATCAACAAACATTGAGGGCGCCGTTGCCGGGGAGAAAGACGGTCTGCTTAGATAACCTAGTCTTACTCTACCTTGTATCATACTTTTATCTTTTTTTTTGTTATCTCACCTTTTCTTATATCTTACCTTTTCTTTATGGATACCTTAAATTCCATTCCTATTATTCAGTTCTCTGCACCCATGGAGACCAGCCTAGTGCCACATGAGTCATCACAATCTATCCAGACATGTAGCTATAGGCTGAGTCCGTGGTTGATTGTATTTGTCAAAAGCCTATCCTTTTCAGGAGAAGGAGATGAAAATCCTTACCTACACATTAGAGACTTTGAGCAAACATGTGACTGTCTTCGCATAGAAGGCATATCTGATGAAACTCTCTGTTGGAAGCTATTTCCTTTTTCATTAAAGGGAAAAGCTAGACATTGGTATAATAGAGCCATAGGTAAGTGACAAGGAGATTGAGGATCTTTACGTTCCAACTTTGCCTAGATTTCTATCCCATTTCCCAAATCATCGACCTTAGAGTCAAGGTTCTCACTATAAAGCAAGAATCTAAAGAATCATTAGCTTTAGCCTGGAATCGATTTACTACACTTTTAGCATCCGGCCCAGATCTTAGTTTACCAGACCCTATTCTTTTACAACATTTTTATAAAGGTCTGAGTAGAGAAAGTAGAAAGTTGCTCGACACTACTTTAGGAGGATCTTTCTTGCATGTCTCTTCTAAGAAAGCAAGATTAATCCTAGATCAAATCCAATCCACTGAATTAGATTACCTTCTCGAAGTAGAGCCTCAACCCCTGAAACCAACCCTTTGCCAGACACACCATCTACTTCAGCTAACACATGTCTAGAGTAAGAAAAAGAAGAAATTCTTTTTCTAGATTTTATGCTAGACATAGAACCTAATCTCTTTTATGAATTTGGAAACGTTTTGAATTATCACTCTGTGAAAAGGCCACAGATAAATTCTAGAGAGTCTTTTAATCCCCCTGAGAACATTCCCCCTGGAAGAACCTCAGGAGAATTAGTATCTGTTATAAGTAATGAATGGTTAGAAGAATCAGAGTTTTTCCCTGAAATAATCCGCTTAGATTCGTCTTCTATTCTGATTCATTGTATAATCAATATGAATCAAATAAATGCTCTCTATAATCTAGTTATGGCAATAAATATCATGTCTGTGTCTCTTATAGAACATTTAATACTTAACATTAATCCCAAAAATAAAATTCATGAGAAGGCTCTCAGGACACATTATCCCTAGTTTAGGAATCCTACATATCCTACCCATTCAGGTAGAAGGAACCCCAGTGCATTTAAGCTTTTATATCTTTGACACATGGGACTTTGACATGATGATAGGACAACTTTTTAGATGACTTCTCTATAAAGGACAATTTGGGAAGCTAAACATTTGCTTAGGCAAGAAACTTCAATTCCCATTGCCCATTTTGCACTCCTTAAACTCTAGGACCGAACCTTGTGCAAGGACAATTTGGGAAGCTACACATTTGCTTAGGCAAGAAACTTCAATTCCCATTGCCCATTTCGCACTCCTTCAACTCTAGGACCGAACCTTGTGCACAAGATGACCCGTTGGAGGAATTTAGGGCTACACCCTTAGACTTTTTAGCCAAACTAGGATTAGAAGACGAAGCTAGATTCTTCACAGAAGAAGAAGTTGAGCCTTCTAAGGAAGAACCTTTAGATGAGTTTGCAGTACAACCTAAACCTATTATTGAGCTTAAACCTTTACCGTCTGGTCTTAGATATGCTTTTCTAGGTGATGATCTAGAGTCTCCAGTCATTATAAGTGATAAGCTTACTCAGGAGCAGACTCTCCGTCTAATGACAGTCCTAGAAAAAACATCACTCAACCTTTGGCTACTCACTCCAGGACCTCAAGGGAATTAGTCCTGCTCTTTGCACCCATTGCATTCCTACAGATCCTAATATTCCACCATCTAGAGAACCCCAACGTAGACTCAACAATGCGATGAGAGAGATTGTAAAGAAGGAAGTCTTAAAACTATTACATGCAGGCATCATTTATGTTGTGCCGCATAGTGCGTAGGTAAGCCCTGTTCAAATTGTACCTAAAAACTGTTGTCCAAAATGAGAGGAATGAGTTAATCCCTCAACGAATCGTCACAGGATGGCGGATGTGCATAGACTATAGGAAGCTTAATAAGGCAACTAAGAAATATCACTTTCCATTGCCTTTCATTGATGAGATGCTAGAGCGGTTAGCCAACCATTCCTTCTTTTGTTTCTTAGATGGATATTTAGGATATCACCAAATCCCCATCCATCCTGATGACCAAAGCAAAACCACCTTTACATGTCCCTATGGAACCTATTCCTATCGTAGAATGTCTTTTGGGTTATGTAGTGCACCAGCTTCTTTTCAAAGATGTATGATGTCTATATTTTTTGATATGATTGAAAAGATCATAGAAGTTTTCATGGATGATTTTTCTGTTTATGGAAAAACTTTTGATGATTGTCTAGAAAACTTAGATAAGGTTTTGCAAAGGTGTGAAGAAAGCACTTAGTTCTTAATTGGGAAAAATGTCATTTCATGGTTAGAGAAGGAATAGTGCTAAGACACTTAGTGTCTAAAAGAGGCATTGAGGTAGATAAAGCTAAAATAGAAGTAATTGAACATTTACCTCCACCTGTTAATGTAAAAGGAATTAGGAGTTTCCTTGGCCATGCTAGTTTTTATCATAGGTTTATAAAAGATTTTTCATTTATTGCTAGACCTCTTACTTGCTTATTGGCTAAGGATGTTCCATTTCAATTTGATGATGCATGTTTACAAGCTTTTGAAATTCTTAAGAAAGTACTCATCTCAACACCAATCATTCAACCCCCTGATTGGTCTTTACCTATTGAAATTATGTGTGATGCTTGTGATTATGTTGTGGGGGCAGTATTAGGACAAACTAAAGATAAAAATCATCATGCAATAGCTTATGCTAGCAAAACTTTGATAGGACCTCAACTTAATTATGCTACTACTAAAAAAGAGCCCGTAGCTATTGTTTTTGCTATTGATAAGTTTAGATCTTACTTAGTGGGAGCTAAAGTAATTATTTATTCTGATCATGCTGCCTTAAAATATTTGCTCACTAAGGAAGATGCTAAACCCCAATTGATAAGATGGATTTTATTACTCCAAGAATTTGACTTAGAAATAAAGTATAAAAAGGGAGTAGAAAATTTTGTTGCCGATCATTTGTCTAGAATGCAATATGATAAGCTACAGGAACTACCCATTGACGACTCACTCTGGGATGACATGCTCTACGAAATCAGTAGATCTGACCCCTGGTTTGCAGATATTGTTAATTTTATGGTTACAAGTTATGTACCACTAGGAGGCAATAGAAGGAAGCTAATCCAAGAGAGCCGTTCTCACATATGGGATGAACCGTACCTCTTCCAAGTATGCTCTGATGGTTTACTCAGGAGATGTATACCAACTGAAGAAGGAATCAAAATAATTGAAAGATGTCATTCATCACCATATGGAGTGCATTATGGGGCATTCCGAACACATGCAAAGATATGGCAGTGTGGATTCTTTTGGCCAACAATGTATGAAGACACAAGAGAATTTATTCAGAGATGTGGCCCGTGCCAAAGACATGGTAATTGTTGACACCGTTTTTGGACATGTACCTAGGATCGGTAGAGTGTAGATCGGCAAGATAGGGCAACGGTGACTGGTCCGCAGGAGAGTTGCCGATGAGGGTGGATTGCCGATGGACAGATAGCTGAATGTGGCTAAGTCCATGGGTGGTGATGTGTTTGTGCCGATGGCCAGCATTAACCTTTGTCGATGGCTACGATAGAGAGTCTACCGATGACGCGGAAAGAAGGCTTGAAGGTTGCCGGTTGGTCTATGGTGACGTCCCAGTTTGTCACGGGGGGATAGTTTTATGTTTTCCTTAGTTATTTAAATCGTTTTGTATACGGATTCTGTTTGATTTGGAATTCGAGTACTAGTCGTGTCTGGTTGTAGCTCTTTGAGCAGGGTATAAATGTAGACCCTAGGGCTTTGTAATCGACAGCTATCTATCAATCAATCAAGCACAAGTTTTTACTCATATTTCAGCATCTACTTTTTCGACGACTTCGTCATATTTTCCTTTTATTACGAGTTCTTAGGAATTCGTCGACTTAAGCTCAGCGTGTTCTCAAGTTCCGTGTGAATACCTCTTGGCCGTGGCATCCGGGCGCATCGCTATTGTCGGGACCAAAGGATTCGAGTTATCACCTTTGCCGATAGTAAGGTCAAATCGGCTGGCACGCCTTAACGTTTAAATCGGGTATTAGCCCTTTGTGTTTGCAGATCTAGCTTTTGCATCAACACATCTTTTGGCCCATGACCAAAGTATTCGAGTTATCACCTTTGCCGATAGTAAGGTCAAATCGGCTGGCACGCCTTAACGTTTAAATCGGGTATTAGCCCTTTGTGTTTGCAGATCTAGCTTTTGTATCAACATACCTTTTGGCACGCCCAGTGGGACTAGATTCAAGATCAAGATCAACATGTCGACTACTGAGTTCGATTTGGAGAACGTCATCCCCGTGACAGAAGCTAGCCTCAAAGATGAGCAGAAGCAAGCTATTGCGAAGGCTATGGAGGATTACAAGCAACAATGTCTCAAGGCCTTCAGCATAAACAGGAGTGGCGAAGTCATCGAGAAAGAAGCACTGCCGGCCCCTCGGCAGGTTACTTTTGAAGCCAATCCTGGTAAACTCCAAGACATGGTCGATAGTGCTATCAACCATGCCTTGATCAACCAAGCTGGTGTGCTGTCCAATACGGTTTTCAATGCCGTGGCTAGAACTTTTAAAGAAGGACAATTGCCACTGAATTATGTGGGCCCTGCCTATCATCAGCCGGGATCGCCAGTGGTTACGGCTCCACCGGCTGCTACGGCCGCTGCAGGCACAGAAACTACTACTCCAAGCACGCTAGGAGTCTCTAATGCGCAATCCATGCCGATGCCGTCCAATCCATCAACATCAGATGACTCGATCAAGCTTACTACAGATCTATTGGCATCAGAAATGTCAGGATCCATTCCTCCTAATTGGTGGGGTTTTGGTATGCCTCTGGAATACTCGTTGAAGACACCTGGTACATCTCAGGCAGCTGATATGAGAGGCAAGGCTCCTATGGCATTGGCACCTCCAAACATGCCGATGAATGAGAGTCCCCAGTTTACTACGACTACTACTGCCAGGCCTTACACTGGGAACTCTCAAGCTCCAACGTTCCAGATGCCTAACGCATCGGCAGATTCAATGCCGACGCAACAGAGGTTTATGACTCAGCCAGGGTATGTCAATTCAATGATGATGCCCAATTACCAGTCATCGGCAAGACCTATGCCGATGAATGCTAATAGTGGATGGCTTGGGCAGCAAGCCTTTCCACAAATGCCCCAACAAAATCATCAGGTTACAGGGTTTCAACAAGGCCAGATCTACCCTAGATTCTAGAACCAAGGGGCGGTCAATCAGCCGATGAATCTCGGCCAACAAGTTGGTGGTCAGCAGATCGGTGGTCAGCAATTTGGTGGTCAACATCTTGGTGGTCAGCAGCTCGGCGGTCAGCCGGTTGGCGGCCAAATGATTAACCCAATGTTCCATGCAGATCGTGCACCGCACAGACACGTGGAAGCTTACCAGCAGGTGCTAGATCCGCAACCGCCTCATCGGCAAGATGCCGACGCTTATTGGGCCGATAAGATTGCTGAAGTAATGAGAGACCAATTTGGGATAAAACCCAAAGTCAACACTTACTCTTATCGGACTCCGTATCCTCCTGCATATGATTTAATCCCGCTTCCGAATCGGTACAAGGTGCTGGATTTTACTAAGTTTTCTGGGCAGGATGATACATCGACCATGGAGCATATCAACAGGTTCATCATTCAGTGTGGAGAAGCTGCTAACAGGGAGGAGTTAAGGGTTCGCTTGTTCTCATCATCATTATCTGGATCGGCTTTCACTTGGTTTATATCATTACCTCCCAACTCAGTGATTACTTGGGCCGATCTAGAGAAGCAATTCCACAAATACTTCTTTTCTGGAGTTCACGAGAAGAAGATCACTGATTTGGTCAAATTGAAGCAACGCAATGATGAATCGGTTGAAAGTTTTGTGCAGAGAATACGGGAAGTCAAGAACAAATGCTATAGTCTAGTTTTGGATGATCGGCAGCTAGCCGATTTGGCTTTCCAGGGTTTGTTGCCACACATCAGGGACAAGTATGCATCTCAAGAGTTTGAAAGCTTAAGTCATTTGGTGCAGAGAATTTCTGATGAAGATATCAAACCCTTCGAGCCTAAGAGAGCATGGAACAAGGAGGTATCATTTGTGGATGAAGCAGCAAGCTCGGACTCTGATGAGGAACCAGTCATCGGCTTGGCAGAAGGGTGAAAAATAAAAAGCCGATGTCTTGCCCTTTTGGGCACAAAGAGCCAGAGAAGTTCGCATTTGACATCACTAAAGCCGATAGGATATCTGATTTTCTACTTCAGGAAAGTCAGATCAAATTGTCACCCAATCATGTAATCCCATCGGCTGAAGAATTAAAGAAGATGAAGTACTGTAAATGGCACAATGCAACTTCTCACAGCACTAATAAATGCAAAGTTTTCAGACAACAGCTGCAATCGGCTATAGAATTTGGGAGGATCAAATTTGATAGCTCCAAAACTCAAAAGCCGATGAAGATTGATCAGCATCCTTTCCCAACGAACATGCTGGATGCTAAGGGAAAGGCCAAAGTCTTGACATCGGAAGCAGCTGAAAGAAGTGCATCAGTAGATCCTCAACATCAGATCACTACTGCCGATGCGAAAGGAAAAGGCTTGATCCAGGAGGGAACTAACTCAGGAAGGCCTCCCCGATCTGGTATTGTGATAACTCACAGAAGGCCTCAGGAAACTTGGCAACAACGTGAGGACCGATATCGGCGCCAGCAAGAAGATTATCATCGGGAAGAAGAAAGACGCCGACAAGAGTGGAATCGGCACAGGGATCACTGGAATTGCCCGTTCTTCATTCATTGTTGGGAGGAAAATATCAAGCTTCCTACTGTCAGAGACTGCCCGGAATGTAATGGTTATGATCGGTATGACAGATCGAATCGGCAGTATCAGAACAACAACCGCCGGTTTGATGGGCCGATTAGGGGGAGAGCTTCGGCTCATGAGCGGCTGGGGGGCAGGCTCAGCGTGCATGATAGGCTTGGTGATCGTGTTGAATACTTTCCTAGGAACCAAGAAGAACTTGAGGAGATGGCTAATGCACGAGTTCCCGATGAGTTCATATTTTGCAGGGATGCCAATACTTACCGAATGGAATCAAGGGAAAATCGTCGTCCATCGGTAAAGCAGCAGCAACTCCCTCCATGGTGTCCAGAGGGGTTGACTAGGACACAGAAAAGGAGGCTGCAGCGCGAAAGACGCGAAGAATTGAGCAAGGGCGAGAACTCTGTCTAGTCTGGAGATCAGCAACAATCAGATCCTAAAGGGAAATGGCCATCGACAGATGTTAACATGGTATTTATGTTGTCGATGGAATTCCTTGCACCGTCCAGTGACGATGAGTTGGAGTTTTCTGACCAAATAGCTTAGTTGGCTCTGGATCCGATGACGGCCATCTTCGAAAAGCCTGCCGATGATGAAAGGCAACATCTTAAGGCTCTGTTCGTTAAAGGAAAAGTGGATGGTCAGCCGATGACTAAGATTCTAATTGATGGTGGGGCCGCTATCAATATCATGCCATATGCAGTGTATCGGAAGCTTGGAAAAGGAGATCAGGATTTGACCAAGACCGATATGATGCTTAAAGACTTTGAAGGGAATGTGTCTCCGGTCAAGGGAGCCACATGCGTTGAATTGACCATCGGCAGTAAAACCTTGCCGACAACTTTCTTCGTAATCAGTGGAAAGGGTGCTTATAACTTACTATTGGGAAGAGATTGGATTCATGCCAATTGTTGCATCCCATCTACAATGCACCAGTGCTTGGTCCAGTGGGTAGGTGACAAAATTGAGATTGTCCCGGGGGATTCTTCTTATGTCATCGCATCGGCAGAAGCAGACACCTACGAGAGGACTAGGTGTATTTTAGGAGAAGTTTGGGAAAAGGATTTTCTCAAAGTTGCCGATTATGAAATTCCACCGATCCAAGCAGTCGGTTCTGATGAAGGTTTTTAATGGATAGGTTCGCCGATGATGGAAAGTTAGGCCAGGGATTCACATCAGCCGATGATTTGGTAGAGGTAAATATAGGTAGTGGTGATAAACCTAGACCTACTTTTATTAGTGCTAAGTTAAGTTCTGAGTGTAAGCAACAGTTAACCGATTTGTTAAAGGAATATAAAGATTGCTTTGCTTGGGATTATACTGAGATGCCTGGTTTGGACCGATCAATTGTTGAACATCGGTTGCCTATCAAGTCTGGGTTTCGGCCGCATCAACAGCTGGCTCGCCGATGTAATCCTAATATTCTTCCTGATATTAAGGCCGAAATAACCAAACTTATTGAAGCTAAGTTTATTCGGCAGTGTCGGTATGCCGAGTGGATTTCCAATGTTGTTCCGGTCTATAAGAAAAATGGGAAGCTTCGGGTCTGCATTGATTTCAGGAATCTTAATAAAGCTACACCGATGGATGGCTACCCAATGCCAGTTGTCGATCTGCTAGTTGACGCTGCGGCTGGGCATCGGATTATCAGCTTTATGGATGGCAATGCAGGATACAATCAAATATTCATGGCTGAAGAAGATATTCCAAAGACTGCATTTAGGTGTCCTGGTCATGTTGGACTATTTGAATGGATAGTCATGACCTTTGGCTTGAAAAATGCTGGTGCTACTTATCAGAGGGCTATGAATTTTATATTTCATGAGTTCATCGGCAAGCTGGTGGAAATTTATATTGATGATGTGGTGGTTAAGTCTGGAGACTTCGCAAAGCATCTTGCCGAATTGCGAAAAGTGTTGGAATGCACAAGGAAACATGGTTTGAAGATGAATCCCAATAAGTGTGCATTTGGTGTATCGGCAGGGCAATTTCTTGGTTTCATGGTGCATCAAAGGGGGATTAAAATTAGTCAAAGATCCATTGATGCTATCAACAAAATAGTTGCTCCTACCAACAAGACTGAGCTCCAGTCCTTGATCGGCAAGGTAAATTTTATCAGGAGGTTTATATCTAATCTGTCTGGTAAAATTCGTGCTTTCAGTCCTTTACTTAAGTTGAAAGCCGATCAAGAATTCGTTTGGGGGAAAGAACAACAGTTGGCCTTGGATGAAATCAAGAATTATTTGATGAATCCTCCAGTTCTGATTCCACCTCAACAAGGGAAGCCTTTCTGATCGTATTTGTCTTCCGATGGGATGGTCATCGGTTCGGCTTTAATTCAAGAATTTGAAGGAAAGGAACGTGTGATTTACTATTTAAGCAGGAGGTTGGTTGATGCTGAGACCAGGTATTCGGCTATTGAGAAACTGTGCTTATGCTTGTACTTCTCCTGTATTAAGTTAAGGCATTATTTGCTATCGGCCGAATGCACTGTTGTTTGCAAAGATGATGTGGTCCGATACGTGCTATCTATGCCGATCATGAGCGGCAGGATCGGTAAGTGGATTTTGGCACTGTTGGAATTCGATCTGTGTTACGAATCGGCTAAAGCGGTTAAGGGACAGATTATGGCCGATTTTGTAACTCAACATTGCGGTACAGTGGAGGTTTTGGAAATTGTACCTTGGACGCTCTTCTTTGATGGATCCACGTGTGACCGGGGGGCAAGAATCGGCATAGTGTTAATTTCCCCTCGGGGAGGGAAATATGAGTTTTCCTTGCCGATTGTTGCCACGTCAACAAAAAATCAGGATGAGTATCAAGCTTTGATAAAAGGGTTGGAATTACTAAGAGAAGTTCATGCTGATGCTGTGGAAATCTTCAGAGATTCTATGCTAATTATAAATCAATTGGCTGGAAGCTATGAATGCCGAAGTGAGGTCCTCATAACTTATCACGAGAGGAGTATGCAACTGTTAAAGGAGTTCAAGGATTTCCGATTAGAGCATGTTCCTCGATTGCATAATGAAGAGGCCAATCGGTTAGCTCAGCATGCCTCGGGATATCAGCCCATAATAAGTGCGATATCGGCAATCAGTGTCGATGATTGGAGGAAAGAGATCATTGATTATTTAAAGGATCCGTCCAAGAAAGTTGAAAGACGTGTTCGGTTTCAAGCCACCAAGTATGTGCTCCTCGAAGATGAGTTATATTACCAAACCATTGATGGGATTCTTCTCAGATGCTTAGGTGGTGATGAGGCTAGAAGTTTGATGGGAGAAATCCATGAAGGAGTATGTGGAGCACATCAGTCGACCTTTAAGATGAAGTGGATGATTAGAAGAAATGGGTATTATTGGCCGACTATACTTGAAGATTGTTTTAAGTATTTTAAGGGGTGTCAAGGATGTCAAAAATTTGGCAATGTTCAAAGGGCACCTGCATTGGCCATGAATCCTATCATCAAGCCTTGGCCGTTCCGGGGATGGGCTATTGATTTGATCGGCCAGATTTATCCGCCATCCAGCAAAGGACATAAATTTATTCTGGTTGCCACCGATTATTTCACCAAATGGGTTGAAGCTATTCCTTTAAAGAAAGTTACATCGGCCAACATGATTGATTTTGTGAAAGAGCATATTATCTACCGATTTGGAATTCCTCAAACAATTACTACCGATCAGGGTACTATGTTCACATTGGGGGAGTTTGATGAATTTGCAATCGGTATGGGAATTATAGTATTAAACTCTTCTCCTTACTATGCTCAAGCTAATGGGCAGGCCGAGGCATCTAACAAAGGAATTATCAAGCTTATTAAACGAAAGATTGAAGAAAATCCTAGGAGGTGGCACACATTGTTAAACGAAGCTTTATGGTCGTACCGGATGGCTTGTCATGGATCGACCAAGGTTTCACCTTATCAGTTGGTGTATGGGCATGATGTAGTGTTACCTTGGGAAATTAAGACTAGGTCTAGGCGACTATCTTTTCAAGATCAATTGGCTGCCGATGATTATGCTACTTTGATGACGGATGAGTTGGATGATCTAGCAGGACATCGGTTAAGGGCTTTGATGAGTATAGAAGAGAATAAGAAGAGAGTTGCTAGATGGTATGATAAGAAAGTGAAGGCTAAGGAGTTTGCCGATGGAGACTTGGTATGGAAATTAATCTTACCGATCGAGACTAAAAGTTCAAAATTTGGGAAGTGGTCTCCCAATTGGGAGGTCCCTATCGGATAAGTCGATCGGCTCCTGGTAATGCCTATATTTTAGAAACTCTCGAAGGAGTTGAGTTTCCCAGAGCATTAAATGGCGAATATCTAAAGAAGTACTACCCCAGCATATGGGTCGATGCATAAAAGTTTAAGTGCCGATAACATTCCTATCGGCTGGATCAAAATGTATCTGGAGCCAGGCTTAATGTTTTAAAAGGTGCCGATAACAGTCCTATCGGCTGGACCAAAACACTAGGGTTGTTCAAAAGAAAAGAGCAAGTGTGTTGCCGATGAAGAATTCACATGTTCAGCAATACCTGGATCGTCGATATAGCGCGTAGGCGGATTTGATTGGCTGCTTCTATCTCTTTGATATCTTCATCGGCAGAACCCTCCACCGGCTTCAACTTCTTCTTCAGCTGCAGCGCTTTACGGCCATGGGTATTTTGCTCTTGCTCAAGGAGTTTGATCGCCTCGGGCAGCTGGTTTTCCTCTTGCTGAGCTTGGGACAAGGCTTCCTCTACTTGCTTTAGTTCTGCCAACAGGGCTTCTCTTTTTGCCGACAGATCAGAGATCTTGCGCTTCAGAGCATCTCCTGAGGACTTCAAGGTGCCGATGTTCTTGTGCTTCTCATTGGCAAGGAGTTTCACCTTCATCATTTCCTCAGAGAGCTGGGCCTGAGCCGCTCTATCAGCAAGACATTGGGCAGCCCTCTGGTACTGTAGTTGACGGCTCTCTAGATGTGCAGCTTGAAAAAGAACTTCTTCGGCATCGGCAGGGATTTGGCCTCTGAGGGTCTTGAACAAAGCCTTGGCCGGATCAGAATCATCAACCAGTTGGGCTATGTCTTGATGGAGGAGAGCCGACAATTCTTCTAACTTGGCCCTGATTTCTGCCGATGTAATTCCGACTGCTGGGGAGGAACTTGCCTCCTCGCCTTCATCTTCAGAGATGTCGATGGCAAAGGAAAACAAACTGTCGGGGGAATCCTATTCCTGAAGAAGAAATGAAATGAGTCATTCTATGGTTAAGTATTGACGAATAATACAGATGAAGATTGGGTGACTTACTTGCTTCAGGGCAATCTCTCGCCTTTGACTAGAAGATGCCAATGGAACTACGGGTTGATCGGCTGGGGTTGCCGATGGAACTATGTCAGCTGAAAAATTAGCAGAAGTAATTATGAGATTGGGAAAGTGGATTCATCGGCAATGACTTCGTAAAGATATATTACCTTGAGGAGGTGCAGTGCTTGTCTGGATCGAGGAAACTACCGATGCTATGATTGGGCCTGCTGGATCGGTAGTCTGCTCGCCCACATCAGCCGATGTGTCTTCCGGCTGAGGTACTTCTGGCTGGGGTTCTTCTAGTTGGAGTTCTTCCACTTGGGGTGCTTCTTGCAGCTGAGGGGGAGATGGTGCTTGTTGCATTTGGGCTTCTGGAGAGGAAGGAGAAGATTCCACTAGGATTGGTGATACTGGGGGAGGAGAAGGTGTTGCTGTCCTCTGGCGCTTTGCTTGTGATCTGGTGCTCTTTGAGCCTTTCCTTTTCGCTTGACTGGACTGGGGGGCATCGACACTTTTGCTTCTGGTCCTTGCCGATGCGCCGGTATGCTGATACAGAGAGGGAAATTCGTGAGTACAAGTGTAACAGATGGAAGAATGAAATCGGTAAAGAAATTTGAAGGTTTACCTTAAAGGCTTGCGCCAAAGTAGAGGCGGCTACCGATGGAGATGTCTTTAAACGTTTGGTGGTGACCTTCTTGAGGCGTACACCTCGGTGCATGATGGCAGCCAAAGTGGGAGCGTTGTTGCCGATTGAAGAGATTGGACCTGATGGAAAAAGATCAATCGGCTTGCCACTCCTGCTGACTGATAGGGGAATGTCATCAACCTGCAATATAACACAGAAAGTAAATTACCGATGAAAATGAGAATAAAAGAATTGGAACATCGGTTTGGAGGTACTTACAGTATTATCGGGGACTTTGTACTGAGGATCGATCATGCCACGGTACGTAAGGGCCGATCTGCAGAACAAATGCTCCTTCCATTCTTCCCACCATTGTTTATACGCCTGAGTGATGAAGAGGGCTGGAACCCATTCTGATAGATCTGCATCTGTATCGGCGTTCGGTGGTACTTGGGCTACTCGTGTCCACTCGAGAAGGCTAGAGATGGTTTCCCTGGGTTTTACCACATCGACATAACAGAGGGCGATCGGCAGTTGACCGAAAGCTAATTGACGGGCTAGTGTCGATGGATTGTAAAACTCATAGGTTTGGTTGGAGGCTTTCCCACTACCAAAGAAGTTTACTGGTATAGCTCTGGGAGTGATCAGTGCCATCATCACATCATGATCTTTATTGAGAGCATCATTGAATGGATGGAAGACCAAAGGAAACATGGTGTCTGGATCTTCATAAGGCATCCATGCTAGCTGCTCTCTAGTCAGACCTTCATACAGGGTCTGGAAGAATCGGCTGACCTGGTCTGCATTGCCACCTGTACCAGGTAGAACTATGACAGCTTTGCCAAAGTTCAGAGGAGGATGAGTTGCCGATTCTTCTTCACCCAATTCATAGTCCTCGGCTATGTCTCTGGGAAAGCGCTGGGTGAAGAGGTTGAACTCAAGACGTTTGTGCATATGGAGACTGAGCCACATATTAATGAACCACCAGGGACCCCCTAAGTTGCCGATGGATTGACCAAGTAGGAGTTTTCTGGCTACTTGGTGGAGGAGGTGGTAAACCGAGCCTAGCAGGTATCGATCGAGGGGAAATCGGCCACCATTAGCTAATCTCTCTGCTGCCAATAGGTAGACAGAGGTTGGTCCTGCTGATCGACCACAGAACACAAATTTGTCCAGCCACATGTTCAGGAAGGTGGTTTGTTCCTTTATGCTGACAGGCCCCGTTTTGCGGTACTTCTGAATGTACCCTGACCAACCGCCGATAGCGCGGGTTTCTACTTTGGCGCTAGGCGTGGTGTCAAACAGGTGACTACTATCGCCAGTGGATACATCTAGGCCGGTGAGCATGAGTACATCGGCAAGAGTGGGAGAAGCAGGGCCATGACCAAAGACAAAGGCATTAAGAGTGTTCGACCAGAAATAAGATGCAGCAATCAACAGTGATTCTTTCCTATGCATATCGGCAATGGACAGCCTGATGCATTGGTCCAGTTTTCGCTCACCCCACTGAACTTCATTCAAATGGCTGACTCTCAAGAACCAATCCTTGCATCCCACGGTATGACTGGGCTAGGAACGGAAGGTGTCTTTCCACAAATCTAGGGAAAAATTTTCGGCTCTAAAGGGGATCCTGTTTGTTTCTGCGTTGATTAGATCGGTGGGATCAGGGTTCCCTAGTGGACCGAGACATTGGAGGTGTGGCTGATCGGTAGGGATGACAATTTTATTGGACAGATCCTGATTGTTTTTGGGAGTAAAAGAAGAACAAAAAGAAAAAAGGGAGAATTTTCAGTAAAATAAATTGCGGATAAACAAGGATATGGTAAAAACACACGAGGTGTGGTGATGAACGGACCTCAGGAACGGTGAAGTTGATGGCCATTTTCTCGCAAGGAAGAAGGTTGAAGACTTTGAGATTGGTGGAGAAAAGCCTTGGCCGGGGTTCTTGGAGCTCTCGAACAGCGCCGCCGCCAGAAAAGTAGAGTTGGGGCTGTAGAATGATGCGATGGAGAAGGAGTACCCGAGAAGGAACTATTTATAGGACAAAATGGGCAAGGGTAAATCTGACTTATCACTTCGCCGTATCTGTGAAATCTAAGGATACTCAGGAAGATATGGTAACTGTTCGCACGATAATCAAGGGATTGTGCAGGTGATTTGACAGGAAGCGGTCGTGATCTAGAGATATTTTACTATGCGAGATTTCCTGGTCGGTCCATTGGCAGCGCCTTGTAACGGTAACATTGCCGATGGACGAATAAAGTGGAAATATCCGTTTGGGACGATAAGATACTTCTCTGTACAGGGTGTCCTGATCGGTCCATCGATGGCTCCTTTTAACGGTAATATTGCCGATGGGCAACTAAAGTGGAGATGTCCGATTGAGAAATTGAGGAATTCGAGGAATTTGCGAAAAGTCGGTCCGAGGTTGTTCGGATTTAGACTGTTGGTTGCCAAATTGGGGGAATTAATTGCGGAAAGGCATCATTACTGCAGAGAATTTCAGAGCATTAATGATTTCATACTCTAAAATTGGGGGGCATGTGTTGACACCGTTTTTGGACACGAACCCAGGATCGGTAGAGTGTAGATCGGCAAGATAGGGCAACGGTGACTGGTCCGCAGGAGAGTTGCCGATGAGGGTGGATTGCCAATGGACAGACAACTGAATGTGGCTAAGTCCATGGGTGGTGATGTGTTTGTGCCGATGGCCAGCATTAACCTTTGCCGATGGCTACGATAGAGAGTCTGCCGATGATGCGGAAAGAAGGCTTGAAGGTTGCCGGTTGGTCTATGGTGACGTCCCAGTTTGTCACGGGGGGATAGTTTTATGTTTTCCTTAGTTATTTAGATCGTTTTGTATACAGATTCTGTTTGATTTGGAATTCGAGTTCTAGTCGTGTCTGGTTGTAGCTCTTTAAGCAGGGTATAAATGTAGACCCTAGGGCCTTGTAATCGACAACTATCTATCAATCAATCAAACACAAGTTTTTACTCATATTCCAGCATCTACTTTTTCGACGACTTCGTCATATTTTCCTTTTTATTACAAGTTATTAGGAATTCGTCGACTTAAGCTCGGCGTGTTCTCAAGTTCCGCGTGAATACCTGTTGACACCGTTTTTGGGCTCGTGTCCATGATTGGTGAAGTATAGGACGACAAGATAAGACGGTGGTGTTTGATCTACAGGATGAGTTGCCGATGAAGGTGGTTGCCGATGGAGAAAGGGTTGGACATGACAAAGTCCATAGGTGATGATGTGTCTGTGCCGATGGTTACGACAGCGGAGTCTGCCGATGGCTATGTCAAGGGAGTCTGCCGATGATATGGAGGGAGAGTCTGGAAGCTGCCGATCGGTTTGTGGAGGTGTCCCAGTTTGTCACGGGGGAGTAGTTTTATGTTTTCCTAAGTTATTTAAATCATTTTGTATACGGATTCTGTGTAATTTAGGATTCGAGTTCTAGTCGTATCTAGTTGTAGCTCTTCGAGCAGGGTATAAATATGGACCTTAGGGCTTTGTAATTGCAATCAATCAATCAAACACACGTTTTTACTCATATTCCAAGCATCTACTTTTTCGACAAATTCGTCATACTTTTTCCTTTTCACTACGAGTTCTTAGGAATTTGTCGACTTAAGCTCGGTGTGTTCTGAAGTTCCGCGTGAATACCTCTTAGCCATGACATCCGGGCGCATCGCTGTTGTCGGGACCAAAGTATTCGAGTTACCACCTTTACCGATAGTAAGGTCAAATCGGCTGGCACGCCTTAACGTTTAAATCAGGTATTAGCCCTTTGTGTTTGCAGATCAACTTTTACATCAACACATCTTTTGGCACGCCCAGTGGGACCAGATTTAAGATTAAGATCAACATGTCGACTTCTGAGTTTGATCAGGAGAACGTCATCCCCGTGACGGAAGCCAATCTCAAGGATGAGCAGAAGAAAGCTATTGCTAAAGCCATGGAGGATTACAAGCAGCAATGCCTGAGGTCATTCAGCATGAACAGGAGTGGCGAGGTGATCCAGAAGGATGCACTGCCGGCACCTCGGTAGGTTACTTTTGAGGCCAATCTTGGTAAACTTCAAGAGATGGTGGACAGCGCTATTAACCGTGCTTTGATCAACCAAGCTGGTGTGCTGTCCAATACGGTTTTCAACACCGTGGCAAGAACTTTCAAGGAAGGACAATTGCCATCAGATTACGTGGGCCCCTCTCATCATCAGCCAAGATCACCGATGGTTACAGCTCCATCGGCTGCCACAGCCGCTGCGGGCACGGAAATTCCTGTTCCTCCAAGCACGTTAGGAGTCACTAATGCACAATCTACGCCAATGACAACTAATACACCGAGTTCAGATGGGAAGATTAAACTCGCTACAGATCTATTAGCATCGGCAATGTCAGGATTGACTCCTCCACCTAACTGGTGGGGTTATGGTATGCCTCCAGAGTTAACACCGGGTACATCGCAGACGACTGATGTGAGAGGCAAGGCTCCTATGACATCGGCACCCCCAAGCATGCCGATGAATCAGAATCCCCAGTATACTACAACTACTACTGCAAGACCTTACACTAGGAATTCTCAAGCTCCAACGTTCCAAATGCCTAACGCATCGGCAGACTCAATGCTGATGCAACAGAGGTTTATGACTCAACCTGGGTATGTCAATTCGATGATGATGCCCAATTCCCAATTCGATCATGACACTAATGAGTGCAAGGTTTTCAGACAACAGCTGCAATCGGCTATAGAGTCTGGAAGGATCAAATTTGATAGCTCCAAGGCCCAGAAACTGATGAAGATTGACCAACATCCTTTCCCGACAAACATGCTGGATGCTAAGGGAAAGGCCAAGGTCTTAACATCAGAAGCAGCTGAAAGGAGTGCATCGGTGGATCCTCAGCATCAAGTCACTACTGCCGATGCAAAAGGGAAAGGTTTAATCCAGGAAGGAGCTAACTCAGGAAGGCCTCCCCGATACGGCATTGTGATAACTCACAGGAGGCCCCGGGAGACTTGGCAGCAACGTGAAGATCGGTATCAACGCCAGCAAAAAGATTATCATCGGGAAGAGGAAAGACGCCGACAGGAGTGGAATCGGCATAGGGATCACTGGAATTGCCCGTTCTTCATTCATTGTTGGGAGGAAAACATCAAACTTCCCACTGTCAGAGATTGTCCCGAGTGCAACGGTTATGACCGGTATGACAGGTCCGATCGGTACTACCGCGATGATGATCGGCGATTTAATGGGCCGATTAGGGGGAGAGCATCCGTTCATGATCGGCTGGGGGCAGGCTTAGTGTGCATGACAGGCTTGGGGATCGTGTCAAATATTTTCCCAGGAACCAAGAAGAACTTGAAGAAATGGCTAATGCACGGGTTCCCGATGAGTTCATATTTTGCAGGGACGCTAATACTTATCGGATGGAGTCAAGGGAAAATCGTCGCCCAGCAGTAAGGCAGCAGCAACTTCCTCCATGGTGTCCAGAGGGGTTGACCCAGACGCAGAAAAGAAGGTTGCAACGCGAAAGGCGAGAAGAGCTAAGCAAGGGAGAGAACTCTGGACAATCTGGGATCAGCAACGACCAGATCCTAAGGGGAAAGGTCCATCGGCAGATGTTAACATGGTCTTTATGTTGCCGATGGAGTTTCTTGCACCATCCAGTGATGATGAGTTGGGGTTCCCTGATCAAATAGCTCAGTTGGCTCTAGATCCGATGACAGCTATCTTCGAGAAGCCTGCCGATGATGAAAGGCAGCACCTCAAGGCCCTGTTTGTTAAAGGAAAGGTAGATGGTCAGCCGATGACCAAGATTCTGGTTGATGGTGGAGCCGCTATTAATATCATGCCATATGCAGTGTATCGGAAGCTTAGAAAAGGGGATCAAGATTTGACCAAGACCGATATGATGCTTAAAGACTTTGAAGGGAATGTGTCTCCGGTCAAGGGGGCAATATGTGTAGAGGCAGCAATACCTTGCCGACAACCTTCTTTGTGATCAGTGGAAAGGGTGCTTACAACTTACTATTGGGAAGAGATTGGATTCGTGCTAATTGTTGCATCCCGTCTACAATGCACCAATGCTTGGTCCAGTGGGTAGGCGATAAGATTGAAATTGTCCCAGGAGATTCTTCTTATGTTATCGCATCGGCAGAAGCAGACATCTATGATAGGACTAGGTGTATTTCACGAGAAATTTGGGAAAAGGATTTTCTCAAGGTTGCCGATTACGAGATTCCACCGATCCAAGCAGTCGGTTCTGATGAAGGTTTTTAATGGATAGGTTCGCCGATGATGGAAAGTTAGGCCAGGGGTTCACATCGGCCGATGATTTGGTAGAAGTAGATTAAGGTAGTGGTGATAAACCTAGGCCTACTTTTATTAGTGCTAAGTTAAGTCCTAAGTGTAAGCAACAATTGACTGATTTGTTAAAGGAATATAAAGATTGCTTTGCTTGGGATTATACTGAGATGCCGGGTTTGGACCGATCGATTGTCGAACATCGGTTGCCTATCAAGTCTGGGTTTCGGCCACATCAGCAGCCAGCTCGCCGATGTAATCCTAATATTCTTTCTAACATCAAGGCCGAGATAACCAAACTTATTGAAGCCAAATTTATTCGGCAATGTCGGTTTGCCGAGTGGATTTCCATTGTTGTTCTGGTTTACAAGAAGAACGGAAAGCTTCGGGTCTTCATTGATTTCAGGAATCTTAACAAAGCTACACCGATGGATGGCTACCCAATGCCGGTTGCCGATCTGCTAGTTGATGCTGTGGCTGGGCATCGGGTCATTAGCTTTATGGATGGCAATGCAGGATACAATCAAATATTCATGGCAGAAGTGGACATTCCAAAGACTGCATTTAGATGTCCTGGTCATGTTGGGTTGTTTGAATGGATAGTCATGACCTTTGGCCTAAAGAATGCTGGTGCTACTTATCAAAGGGCCATGAATTTTATATTTCATGAGTTCATCGGCAAGCTGGTGGAAATTTATATTGATGATGTGGTGGTTAAGTCTGGAGACTTCGCAAAGCATCTTGCTGATTTACGAAAGGTGTTGGAGTGCACAAGGAAGCATGGTTTGAAAATGAATCCCAATAAGTGTGCATTTGGTGTATCGGCAGGGCAATTTCTTGGTTTCATGGTGCATCAAAGAGGGATTGAAATTAGTCGAAGATCTATTGATGCTATCAATAAGATAGTGGCGCCTACCAACAAGACCGAGCTCCAGTCCTTGATTGGCAAGGTAAATTTTATCAGAAGGTTTATATCTAATTTGTCTGGTAAAATTCGTGCTTTCAGTCCTCTTCTTAAGTTAAAAGCCGATCAAGAATTTGTCCGGGGGAAAGAACAGCAGTTGGCTCTGGACGAAATCAAGAATTATTTAGTGAATCCTCCAGTTCTAATTCCACCCCAGCAAGGGAAACCCTTTAGATTGTATTTGTCTACCGATGGGATGGTCATCGGTTCGGCTTTAATTCAAGAATTTCAAGGGAAGGAGCGTGTAATTTATTACTTAAGCAGGAGGTTGATTGATGCTGAGACCAGGTATTCGGCTATTGAGAAACTATGCTTGTGCCTGTATTTCTCTTGTATCAAGTTAAGACACTACTTGCTATCGGCCGAATGCACTGTTATTTGCAAGGATGATGTGGTCCGGTACATGCTATCTATGCCGATTATGAGTGGCAGGATCGGTAAATGGATTTTGGCCTTGTCGGAATTTGATCTGCGTTATGAATCGGCTAAGGCAGTTAAGGGACAGGTTATGGCCGATTTTGTAACTCAACATTGCGGTGAAGTGGAGGCTTTGGAAATTGTACCTTGGACGCTCTTCTTTGATGGATCCACATGTGACCGGGGGGCAGGGATCGGCATAGTATTGATTTCCCCTCGGGGAAGGAAATATCAATTTTCCTTGCCGATTGTTGCCACGTCAACGAATAATCAGGCTGAGTATCAAGCTTTGATAAAGGGATTAGAGTTATTGAGAGAAGTTCATGCTGATGCTGTTGAAGTCTTCGAGGATTCTATGCTGGTTATAAATCAATTGGCGGGGAGCTATGAATGCCGAAGTGAAGTCCTCATAACTTATTACGAAAGGAGTATGCGATTGTTAAAGGAATTTAAAGATTTCCGATTAGAGCATGTTCCTCGATTGCATAATGAAGAGGCCAATCGGTTGGCTCAGCATGCCTCGGGATATCAGCCTATGATTAATGCAATATCGGCAATTGGTACCGATGATTGGAGAAAAGAAATCATTGATTATTTGAAAGATCCATCCAAGAAAGTCGAAAGACGAGTTCGGTTTCAGGCCACCAAGTATGTGCTCCTCGAAGATGAATTGTATTACCAAACTATTGATGGGATTCTTCTCCGGTGCTTGGGTGATGATGAAGCTAGAAGTTGATGGGAGAAATCCATGAAGGGGTATGTGGAGCACATCAGTCAGCTTTCAAGATGAAGTGGATAATTAGGAGGAATGGATATTATTGGCCAACTATACTTGAAGATTGCTTTAAGTATTTCAAAGGGTGTCAAGGATGTCAAAAGTTTGGTAATATTCAAAGGGCGCCTGCATCGGCTATGAACCCTATTATAAAGCCTTGGCCGTTCCGAGGATGGGCTATCGATTTGATCGGCCAGATTTACCCACCATCTAGCAAAGGGCATAAGTTTATTCTAGTTGCCACCGATTATTTTACCAAGTGGGTTGAAGCTATTCCTTTGAAGAAAGTCACATCGGCCAATATGATTGATTTTGTAAAAGAGCATATTATTTACCGATTTGGGATTCCTCAAACAATTACTACAGATCAAGGCACTATGTTTACATCAGGGGAGTTTGATGAATTCGCAATTGGCATGGGGATTAAAGTGTTGAATTCTTCTCCTTACTATGCTCGAGCCAATGGGCAGGCCGAGGCATCTAACAAAGGAATTATTAAGCTTATTAAACGGAAGATTGAAGAAAACCCTAGAAGGTGGCACACGTTGTTAAATGAGGCTTTATGGTCATACCGGATGGCTTGTCATGGATCGACCAAGGTTTCACCCTATCAGTTGGTGTATGGGCATGATGCAGCATTACCTTGGGAGATTAAGGCTGGGTCTAGGCGAATATCTTTTCAAGATCAGTTGGCTGCCGATGATTATGCTACTTTGATGACAGACGAGTTGGATGATCTAGCAGGACGTCGGCTGAGGGCTTTGATGAGTATAGAAGAGAATAAGAAAAGAGTTGCCAGATGGTATGATAAGAAGGTAAAGGCTAAAGAATTTGCTAATGGAGACTTAGTATGGAAGTTGATCTTACCGATCGGGACTAAAAGTTCAAAGTTTGGGAAGTGGTCTCCCAATTGGGAGGGTCCCTATCGGATAAGTCGATCGGCTCCTGGCAATGCTTACATTTTAGAAACTCTCGAAGGAGTTGAATTTCCCAGAGCATTAAATGGCAAATATCTGAAGAAGTATTACCCAAGTGTATGGGTCGATGCATGAGAGCTTAAATGCCGATAACACTCCTATCGGCTGGATTGAAATGTATCTGGGACCGGGCTTAATGTTTCAAAAGACGCCGATAACAGTCCTATCGGCTAGACTAAATATCAAGAAGGTTGGGAAGCAAAGAGAAGTGAGTATCTTGCCGATGAAGGGCTCACATGATTAGCAACGCTTGGATGGCCAATATGGCACGTAGGCGGATTTGGTTCGCTGCTTCTATCTCTTTGACGTCCTCATCGGTAGAACCTTCTATCGGCTTCAACTTCTTCTTCAGCTGCAGTGCTTTGCGACCATGGGCGTTTCGCTCTTGCTCAAGGAGTTTAATGGTCTCTGCAGTTGGCTTTCTTCCTGCTAGGCTTGGGATAGGGCATCCTCTACTTGCTTGAGTTCTGCCAACAGGGCTTCTCTTTTTGCCGATAGATCAGAGATCTTCTGCTTCAGTGCTACTCCTTACCATCCTCAGACAAGTGGTCAAGCAGAGACATCAAACAAGCAAATTAAGAATATTTTACAGAAGATAGTAAATGAGATGGGGACAGCTTGGAAGGACAAGCTTCATGATGCACTATGGGCATATTGGACAGCCTACAAGACACTCATCGGGATGTCACCCTATCAACTTGTCTACGAAAAAAGTCACTTACCAGTTGAGTTAGAATTCAAGGCTCACTAGGCTATCAAGAGATGGAACATTGACCTAGAAGCAGCTGGAGACAAGAGGAAGATGCAACTCTCTGAGCTAGAAGAATGGTGACAAAAAGCATATTACAATACCAAGATTTATAAAGAGAGAGTAAAAAGATGGCATGACAAAAGGATCAAGAAGGAGTTCACCCCAGACGATAAGGTATTACTTTTTAATTCTATGGCGAAGCTCTTTGGGCATGGAAAAATTCAAAGCAAATGGGAAGGACCATTTGAAGTGGTGAGCTCATCGTCACATGGAGCCATCACACTTCGCAACAATGAAGGACGTTATTCAAGGTAAATGGTCAACGCCTTAAATTATTTTTAGAGCCCAACAATGAACTAGAGGATGTAGACATAATCACTTTCTTTCTCAAGAATATTTGGGCCTAACCTTTTTAATTTTGATTTATCGGGGAAAATCAACTTTTTACGAATAAAAATGTAATTAATAAAGTATACAAAAAAGTTGAGGCAGAGGGGGCTCGAAGGGCGGTCACCCCAAACCCTAGGGGCGCCCGCCCCTCCCCCGAGGGCATTCGCCGCCACCTTTCTCCATTTACATCCTAATTCCTTCCTTGTTTATAAAAAGTATATCTTTGGAAATTTTTCCCATCTTTCATCATTTCACCTTCCAAAAATACTTTTCTAGACCCCTATATAAGCAACCCATGCATATGGTCTAATCTCATCCCATCATAAGCTGTTCTCCTCTTGCTTAGAAGCTAGCTACGCCTCTCTACTTAGCAATGGCTAAAGAAAATTCAGAGAGGAAAATGATTCCCTTTGGGATCGATCTCAACATCATGGAGCTAGCTACGCCTCTCTACTTAGAAGGAGCTAGCTGAGCAGCGCGTAAAGATGGCAATGGGGACCCGATCCCTGATTTCCCGCAGGGAATTCTTCTATTAGGGGATGAAGGTGGTGGAGAATTGATCCCCATGGAGATGGAATTGGTAGGATAGTTATCCCCATCGAGGATGACGGGGATAGGGATGGTTCGCAGGTCCCCGACCCTGATCCCCACATCCCCGCCTTGTGAAGCTAGCACAAGAAGGTAGCCAGGGGTGCAAGGCCCATGTAACAAGGCCCACCAGCCTCGACATATATATATATATATGTGCTAAACCTGATTCTCACCCCCACCCAACCATTCTACCCCTATCCATCCAGCCCCAGCCCCTAGCAGCGCAAGCGGTGACGCAAACGCGCGAGCACGTCTGCGCACTCACAGAGTGTATGGCGGCCGCTACCAACTGAGTGCCTCGGTAGATCCACCCTCTATCTAGGTCTCCAGGCATCGGTGGTCCACCCTCCAACCTCCATCATCTATCTCTGTCAGCCTCGGAGATTCTTCCACCCACAGACAGCTATTGCAGGTAGGCCTAGTTGGAGACTTGTGGCCTCACCTGCTTCCAAATTGAAGCCAGGAGACCACGACAAACAGGAGCAGGGCACAGCCACACCAAGCACCACAAGGCACCAGTTAGGCAGCAAATCTTTAGATCTGATGTCATGCTCTAGATGGTTGAGGATTTGGTGCTAGTCTCCCACTGTCGTGCTCTAGATATGTTAAAATATTTGGCCTCCCTATCTCCTTTTGTTACAACTCCTAGTATTTTGGTTCGAGTATGATGCGTCTCCTACTCTTAAGTCTTAACTCTTTTGTATTATTTTTTCTTTACAAAATTGCCTTGTTTACCGAGTTCTGTGGACTTGTATATCTCAATCAATATTGTTATTACTTATGTGCAAGTGTGAATGTTATGTGTTATTGGCTTTCTAATGACTACGATTTAGGCGGGGACGGGGAACCCGTCGGGTGTAAATTCCCCGCGGGGAGCGGGGACTGGAAGAAAACATTCCCCATGACCATTCACGGGGATGGAGATGGGGAATTATTTGTCTTGCGGGCACGGGGATGGTGGAGTGTTCTCCGACGGGGAATTCCCTCTTGCCATCTTTAGCAGTGCGTGATAATAGCCTCTCTAGAAGCCTGTTAGCTTGTCCAAAGTAGATGCATCCCTTACAGCAGTACGAGAGTGTTAAAGTTAGAGCATGATTCCATCGCTCTAAATGAGAGGGTGAAAGCCCTAGAGCATCCTAAGAAGTAGAGTCGATTTATCTTAGCATCCGATAGGGCAAGTGTGAGTTATATAAAAGTGTGTTTAATCTTTAAAATTTGCAATTGTAATAATAAGCCCTACATGAGGATGAATAAAATGATTATTATTAGATATGTCTTGTCTCTCTTTTGTCTCCACCATGTTGTGAATGAAGGATAACAGGAAACCAGTGTGGGGGAGACACCTGACGATAGAAATGAACAAATTCTCATGAAATGATAAATATTGGAGAAGACATGACACAAAGACCACGCTCGGCAAAGCTGACCCCGAGGGGCCATTTTCCAGGGGCGACCGCCCAACTTCTCCTTGGGCACCCTCCCAAGGGGTGGAGCCATCTGGTTCCCACTTCAAACCACAGTCAGGTATGATTTCTTTATGTTATAAATTGTTATTATTGCTGCTATTTCGACTCGGAATAAAATATCTCTAGTTAAATCACCCTATGCACAAATATTTAGAAGATATTTTTATTCATGACCACAATATAGACTTACCCATGATAATTCCAAGAAATTCCTATTGCTATTGGGAGCTTTAATATAGGGACCCCATATCACTTAAGTTGTTGTGGAGAGAGAGATAGTATGAATATGAGAACTTGATTTCTAATGTCTAGTCATTTGGAGAATTTTCTTTTCAAAACTCTTAAAATTATTAGCTATACTTCTCCTCTGTAGCAAGAATTAATATCCTACTAGAGCTGTAATAGAACCACCCAATTTACAAGAGATCAACTATGAAAAACTTCCGCCAAAGCAGTTGCTTTATCATAATCGAACTCTCATAAACCCGGTAGTCCGTGAAATCACGAGGGATTTCAAACCAACCATCATACAAGCCAAGATCGTAATGATTCAACATAACAAGTCACATGTTACATCCATTTCGCAAGTAGTTTGACATACATCAGAGTTTAATATATTTATTACAACTTAAGTTGAAAAGTAGCGGAAGAAAAGTAATTTGAAACTAATATTGCCCTCATTTCAAATAAATGCCAGTATTCAGGTCAACTCCAACAAAAGCAACATAGATGAGGTAACTAAGAAGGATCATGCCCATGATCTTACTCCTCTAATATGGTAGGAGTCATCCAACTCTTGCAGTAGCCATGATACATCACAACCTGCAACAAGTGGGAATAAACCCTGAGTACGAGAAGGTACTCAGCTAGACTTACCCGTCATAAACCAGAAATAATATGACACCAAGGAGTATGCAAGGCTTTATTGGTGGAGCTAGCTTGACAACACTTTTTGCATAAAAAGCTTAAGTTGCAACTAAGTAACCTTTCAGGTATTTAGCTCATGTTAATAATCATTAACCTGTCATCTAGATTAGCACCTGTACTAAAGCAATCACTTGATTAAGATACAATCATAGTACCCATATTCGATGTGGCGTTTCCAACATCATCATACCATAATCATCCAAGTGTTCCATAAACATTACTACGAGGACGGGGCTCAAGTCAAGTGCTCACTATCCAGGAGCGATGGCGATTCGAATTGATTTCTGACCAGCTGGCGAGTTTATTCCCCACACAAACCACACTCACTGATCAAGTGAGCTACAGATCACCGTATTGCACTATCCAGGACCAATTTGCGGGTTCGACAGGCACCGCCCGTACCCGAGGACCGTTCCGGCGACCGAGGTATCCAAGGTATACCAAGGTTGCGCGCCGCGCCCTCGTCGTTCTCCTCAACCATCACCAATACAGCGCGTACATCGGGCCGATTCCCGGCCCGGATAGTGCTCAGGCTTCGTGGTCGGAACGACTTATCCTTCCAGCTAAGTGTGGGGCATGCGTTCAACATGACAAGAGGGCCGTCAACGATCGGTCCTTAATCGACACAGGCGGGGATAGATAGGCACCCAAGACCTCCATGTCTTGTTACTTCTCTATCATCGTCCCGCCAGGTCTCCAATTATTAATCCTCATCACTTGGTTATTTCCATGATAGCATATATAGCCGACCTTTTCAGGTATCCACCTATCTCGCTCAGGTGACAGGACATCACCTGGCTTCTACCGATCTAAGCATAGCTAAGCATTTAGATTCGATCCTGAATCTACATAGGGTCATAGGTATATTTACTGGACAAGGAGTGATATATGCAGCAAGGGTTTCACCCAACTCCTATACTTAATGCAACAATACATATATAACATATATTCTCAATTGCATTCAAAAGTAGTAGGAGACTTATAATGCTCCGGGGCTTGCCTGGGATCAACACTGAGTCAGTTCAGTTAGTTGCTCCATCTTGATGACATCTAATGTCGCAACACTTGCTTAGTCCTTCCACCTTTGGGATGGGTCCACCCAACACCGTCTTCGGGTTTGTTCCCACACCAAGACCTTCACGTGATACATCTACCGCACCTAGATGAGATGCAAGATGCAAGTGCATGAATATGCGGAATAGTGACACAACATGCATTACATAAAAGTATACAAGACACATGCCTCTAAGTTATTTAACTAACATCACACAACCAAATATTTAGAAAACATATCAATCATAACGCAAGTTTACCAAGGTTACAAGTGTATTACTTAATCACCATTAAAGGCAGGAATCACAGTTTGCACACACCAAGTAAAGCAATCAAGCATTCGGGTATTTCAGCAATTCTGGACATACATGCAACAACTCAGTAAATAAATCATAACTGGAGTTACACAACTCCAAAAACTATGCAATAGGACATTCTAGAAAGATTATCAAATTATCTACAATTCATGTTTAATCATATTAGCATGATTAACAAGTTAACCAAGTCAAACATGCATGACCATATAATCTGGTCCAGGAATTTCCAGAGAACAAGCATTTCAAGGGATGAACTTCATACTACTGTAACTCATAAACCACTTAGCCAAATGATATGAAACTTTACCACAAGATATATTAATAAGTTATCCACATCTTTTAGATATACATGTTTCACAGCAGCATCATTTATATCATGGAATTAATTGCATAAATAAAACTGCTCATGCTGCCAAACAGTAGGGGTACAATTACACAGAAAACTGATAGGCAATTCAAAACAGCATAACTAGAGTTGTAGACCTCCAGCAAACATAATTATTATATTTTTGGAAAGCTTATAAAGTTACCTACAACTTTCTTATTATCATCTAAATATGAATCTACAGTTAACAAGGTCAATTAATCCCATGAAGATATCTCTGTCCAAAACACAAACAGAATCTGTCATGCTAAATTAAACACCCATAACTTGAGTTTCACATGTCCCTAAATTATGGTTATATACTTTCTAGAAACCTTAATTAATTGTGAACAACTTTGTTATAAACATGTAAAGCTAAGTCTACAAATAAAAAGGTCTTACATTACAAACAATGCAACCCTGTCTGGGTTCAGACAGAAACTGGAACAGTACTTTAAACCACTATAACTAAACATGTGATTAACCAAAAATTGTTATATTTACCTTTCTGGAAAGCTTATGAAAAGTACTAAAACTTATATATTTTCATCTAGGCAAGATTCACAACTTAACTGAGCCAAACAATACAAACATGCAGATCCACTCAGAATATGAGCAAAGCAACACAGGGCATTTGTTATTTTTATAACTCTTAATCTGTCATTCCTAAATTCATGAAACTTTTACCAGACATCGAATATCATATGAAAAGCATGTCACAATATTTCCACATTTCTTTGAGCCATACTACAGCAGTTATGAAAAAGACAATTATAACAAGCAATTAAAACCTAACTGCATAAATCTATTTTTACGACTAAAACTTCAAACTAAACTATGCCATATTATAGATCTACTGCATAGAGAATTTCATAAGGGTTCCAAAAAGTACACATTTGCTATTTTACGACTTTTCTATGAATTACTACGCATTTCCAAATTTCATACAAGAAATCTGCAAAAACAAAGGATAAAGGAAAACGACTTGCACCGGGAACCCTGAGTTTTCCACGAATCAACCGCAGTCCAAACGCACTATTCATCTGAGTCTGTGGTTCGCATCTGGGACCCTGAGTTGTTTCTCATTCTAACCCGAGGTCCCTAGTCGCCCAGAAAACAGAGGACTCGCCGGAGCTTCCTGTTCCGGCCGAAGGAGGGCACATCGACGGCAGGGAAGTTGATGGGGAGCCTTAGGGGGATCGTGCGCACTTGCTGGTCGCCTTGCCTTGCTCCATTGCGGCCCGAAGCGAGCCGGCCACATGCACAGGCGGCCCGGTGGCGGACATGCCGGCGGCGGCGGCCTTCTGGTGGTTCTTCGGCTCGGCTGAGGTGCGCTGGCCGGAGAGTCAGAAGAGGTCGAGGTGGTGGTGCATGTGGCTGTGGCTATGGGGGCATGGGAGAGCGAGAGCGGCTGCGGCCGGAGCTCGCCGGCGGTCATGGCGAATCTGCTGCACAAGAGCGACGAGAGAGAGTTAGAGAGGGGCGAGAGAGAGTGGGGAACGACTGAGGGAGCGCAAGGCGAGCTCGACCCGCACTCAGCTCTCCCCATCGAGCAGCAGGCGATGGCAGAGAGGCGCAGCGCAGCTCGGTGCATGGAGGACACGCACCAGACGCGCGTCGCCCACAGGCGCATTTCACCGAGCACGTGGCGGGCGACGAAGTAGGGAAGGTGGGACACCGGTTTGGGCCACTTCTGGGCCGAATTGGACCTTGGGCCTAAAACGAAGTTTGCTCACCTCGGCCTGTTCTCCAACTTTGATTAAGGGAGCTCAGTCATTAGGCCAACAGATTAGGAGATAATTAAATGCCAAGTCACGAGTGTCAACGTATTGACAGTGATTAGCAAAACCAAGAATTGATGGTCCAAATCATGTCAAACATGATGCAACTTTTTACATGACCTTCTCCAAGTAATTTTCCACCACTTTTATTTTTGGATCAACTTTAGTTGCTTAACAAAAACACGAGAACGCGGCATGCCAACGGGTCGACGTCCGTTTAACAATAAATTAATCTTTTGCTGTTTTGGGAGCTATTTTTGAACATCCAAATGAACTCCAAATTTGATGATACTTAATCCATTGCTTTCATCAAGAAGAGTACTCCAACTCATATTAAGGAATCTAATTGAGTTACCATATGAATTTGGATAATAAAATGTCATGAAAGAGCTAACTCACTGCTGTCACTTTCAGGGACTAGCCAAAAATATGGAGGTAGCAAATCAGCACTGAATTGATTCTTGAGAGCTCAATTTGATTAGGATAGGAACCAAACTAGCTCTTGATCCTTAAATCAAGTTTGTTCTACAGAAGCAAAACTACAACTTTTATTTAAGGTCAAACCTCATAACTACATCAGAAGTCAATCTTTTACTTTGGTCAAAGCAGTAACCCGATAAAGCTCTAAATAGGATTTTATGCCAATTGAAGCATTTTCTTGACATAAGCTCAACATGAACCCTTCATGAATTTTGTTGTATAATTCATCTAGAGTCCTATGAGAAAGTTTGGAAGGGTTGGTTCATGACCCATGATTCTATTTCCTTAATAGAGCCATTCCAACAATGATATAACTTATCATTTCATGTAACTTCTTGATTCCAAACTTAACCAAACCTTTCCAGAGACCAACATAGATTGGGATGGATATAAGACACATGAAAAAGGTTCCATTAGCATCATCAAATCATACCTTTTAAAAAGGCATATATGCAAGCAAGGTTGCATCCACCAAGCCCAAGTTGGGGTTTACTTTCATAGATTGACTTTGACCTCTTTATTACCATTGAACTTGTCATGTTTGAACTCAAACCTAGTACTTAGCAAGTGACAAACACCTGGGGTGTTACAAGAGCCATGCATGATAGTTATAAACTAGCTCATAAGCTACTTGCTTTGTATTGAGTTTTGTCAAACCTTATTGACCTATTTCGAGAGGACTATCATGCTCCTAAGATCAAGATTACGTACACCCACATATATCTACCATTCCTACACTGGGAATGCGCATAAACATGCCTTTCCATCCACAAATATGTTTTACTCCTACACTAGGAGGAAACGCAAAAAGTGTCTTGGTAGGGATAATTGCTATAATTCTTAAAAAGTCTTTTTCAATATTTCCTTGTTACAGAAGGGAGGTATGTGGCTATGCAAAATAAAAGTATTGAAAAAAGAGAGAGAAGAGAAAAGGGACAGGTGTCCTAGAAAGAAAGAAGAATAAAAGATAGCCCATACTATCATATGCAAAGACCATCAGTGCTTCACAGAAAGAAAGACATTTTGAAAAGAGCAATGTAGAATTAGGATTAGCCACTATATATATTCCACACACATGCACTTCTTGATCTAAGAGTATGCTATTCCACCATGTGGCAAGCATGGAGAGCACCTCTCAAAAAAAAAGAGTATGCTATTCCCCTCCATGGATCTGAGTTTTGACTTAGCAATATATGCAAGGTAAGTATGCTATTTCAATGAATTCCATTCAACTCCATATAAGCCTGTATAGAGTAGGATACATACGAGGCATATATCATACATGCCTTGGTGAGTTCCACAAATACCACCTATAATGAGTGATTCGAGTGCGTTACATGATGGAGAAGGGTACGCTAAGTTTTTCTTTGCAGAAATATTATAAAACTCCAAGTGACATGCTGAAGGAAAAGAGAACTCTATTTTGTACTGTTCCATCTTCAACTTCTTAAAGTTTTATAGTAGACACTTTGAATCCCACAGTATAGATATGACTTGGAATAAATCTGGTGATGTCTTAGTTGGAGGTTATGTTTAAAATAATCTATCCTTTTTCCTCGATGATGAGTAAAAGACAAGTGCAGGGGAGTTTATTGACGGTAGATAACTCCTAATTTTAACCATCAACTAAACATGAAATTGGACCTATTTGCAAGCACTTAGTAGATATATGGTTATCACTAACAGAATTATATGAGTTTTGGTGAATGTCTGTCTTTGCAGGGGGTTATCAGGATAATAACAAAAGGAGGTCCACATGTCACATTTACATAGAGAGAAGACCTGAACGTCAACTCCAAAATACTCTAGAAGACTCAGGAAGACACCACCTAAAATGTGGGGCCCACCTGCCATAGGGCAGGGGTGGGCGCCCCACCTATCAGGGGCGGTCGCCCAGGGGCAAGAACCAATCAGGTTCCACCTCATGGATCTTGCCTCCACCACCTTTGAGGAGTAATCATGAGCGAACGTTTAAGTCGGTTTAGTCCAAGGGTTGTGGTGCTTCCTAGGGGGCTATAAATAAGACCCTGACCCCCCTAGAGATCAATGCTGAAACCCTAATTCATAATTTCTAGAGAGAATTAGATACAGAGGGGGTCCCTCGAATGGATCTGTCTCTATAGGGTGATAATAACAAGAGAGATTGAGAGAGTATAGGGTGAAGGTAGGAGTTGAGGAAGCCTGACCTGTCGGTGACTTCTTCTTTGTATCTTCGGGATCAAGTCTCCTAACCCGAGGCTTGGTTCTAGAATCGTCCGATAATTTGACTTCTAATACTAGTAAGTTATTGTTCTTATTGTTCTTTAGTTTATAAGTTTACTTTATTCGCTTCGCGTAGGGAATAGAGTAATTATTCGTAGTGTAAGCGTGGTGCTTGGGCTAGGAATACTCGTAGATACTCCCTGTTTGGCCGTATTTGTGGTAGCTTGGGGGAAGTGACAATCCTCTCAGGTCTCTGTAATCCATGTTGAGGTAAGGTAGGGTATATGGTGCTAGAGTTAAGCACACTTTGAGGTGTCTCTTTTCTCTAGGTACTCCCCTTAGAACAATATCTACACACTTACCATAGGTTGGAGGAACACTGACAAAAGAGTTCTCGCTATATCGCTCATATCTCACTATCTTGTCTTGCAGCCCGTGGGTAGTAGGTAAGATAAGGGTTAGTCTTTTGCACGCTTTCTCCTAGTGGTAAAAAAACTCGAGTCTCTGTAATCCATGACCCACCAGGAGGTAAGGTAGGGTATATTGTGTCAGAGTTAAGCACTCTCTGAGGTGTCTCTTTTCTCTAGGTACTCCCCTTAGAACAATATCTACACACTTACCATAGATTAGTGGAACATTGACAAAAGAGTTCTCGCTATATTGCTCATATCTCACTATTGAAAGCCCTAGTTTGGTTTTGGATAATTGATGAAACCCTAGTACTAACCTCTATGCTAAGTGTGTGTAGACTTAATGAGGTTGGTACATGCCAAGTGATGGAGCAAGTGATGATCATGGTGATGATGGTGATGACCATAAGGTGATCAAGTGCTCAACTTGGAAAAGAAGAAAGTGAAAAACAAAAACCCTATGGTGATCAAGGCAAAGGTATTGCTTAGGGTTTTGGTTTTGGTGATCAAGACACCATAGAGGGTGTGATCACATTTAGGATAGATAGCCGTACTATAAAGAGGGGAATTCTTTGGCTAAGCGGTTATCAAGTGCCACTAGGTGTCATTGTTCATGTGCATGCATTTAGAACCTAGTGAGCTAACTTAACTCCTTCGAAGAAAAATGTTTGTGAAAATGCTAACACACGTGCACTTATTGGTACACACTTTGTGGTGTTGGCACACTTTGAGAAGGAGGTGGAGTTTGAAGGGTAGAGAGAGGATTCGGTGCTTTTTGAGAAAATAAAGTGCATATTTTCTATTGCGCCGGTGGGAAGTTTTTGGATAAGTCGCGGGAGTGTTTCTCGCTGAGGAACACTCACCGGACGCTGGCTTAGAGGCACCGGACGCTGTGTCTGTGCGTCCGGTGTGCAGGCTGCCTGGCCCAGCTAGGGTAAGGCACCGGACGATAGGCACTGGACGCTGGCTTGAGCGTCCGGTGGTGCGTGTTCGGTGTGCGGGCGTTTTGCAACCCTCTCTGCGCATGGGTCCGGTGAGCACCGGACGCTCAGGGTGCGTCCGGTGGCTAGCGTCCGGTGACCCGCAGGTTTGCGGAACTCTCTGCGCATGAGTCCGGTGTGCACCGGACGCGTCCGGTGCCAACCTGCTCGGTGTCCGGTGCTCTGTAGGTTACCATTAGACTCTGACACGCGGCTGACGTTGGAGCACCGGACGCTGGTGTTGAGCGTCCGGTGCCCCTTTAAGAGCGTCCGGTGACCCCGCAGTTTGCCTAGTAAAAGAGCCAACGGCTCTATTTGCTTGAGGGGCTATAAATACGTGTTTGGCCGGCTTGGGGCTTATACTCTTGGCATTCTAACATACTTAACATCCTTGTGAGCCTAAGCAAACACCTCCCACTCATCTCCTTCATAGATTAAACATCTTTGTGAGATTGGGAGTGATTCCAAGTGCATTTGCTTGAGTGATTGCATCTAGTGGCACTTGGGGATCGTTCTAGCTGCGGTTTTCTTGTTACTCTTGGTGGTTGCCGCCACCTAGACGGCTTGGGGCAGCGGAGGAGGATTGGCACGAGTTGGTGATTGTTCATGGCCATCTCCCGTGATTGTGAGGGGTCTTGTACCTTCCCTGGCGGAGAGCCGAAAGGTAACTCTAGTCGATTGCTCGTGTCATTGAGGTACCTCACTTGTGGGTAGGTTCTTGTGGTGTCCTAGTGAGGACGAGGTTCGTGCTACACCTCTTAGCCACCGAACCACCAAGTGTTGGTCGACACAACAGGGACGTAGCGTGCCGGCAAGCACGTGAACCTCGGGAGAAAAATTGGTGTCTCAATTGTGTTTGATTGGCATTCTCCCGGTGCTTGATTGTTTATATTGGTGATTGGTTCATCCCCTACACAGCGGTATAAACATCTCATCCTATCCTTTACTTACCGCAAACTAGTGTAATTAGTTTAGTTGCATACTTTGCCTTGTGTAGCTTAGTTATCTAGTGTATCTTGTAGAGACTTAGTTCTTGTGTGCATAGTGATCATAGCAAGTAGAATTGTTGGGTAGGTGGCTTGCAAACACCCCTTTAGAGCTAGAGCAAAAAGCTTCGCTTTGTTATTTACTAACTCCTTGCTCTAGTGAGTTTGTAGAATTTTTAAATAGGCTATTCACCCCCCCTCTAGCCATATTGGGACCTTTCAACTATCTTGTGTTCAAGCCTGTGGGTAGTAGGTAAGATAAGGGTTAGTCTTTTGCACACTTTCTCCTAGTGGTAAAAAAATAAGTACGATACTCTAGACTTATCTCCCAGGTGAAGTGCTCACTGATATCCATGCACTTACGGATTATTTCTCTTTGATTCTTTTGTGTGTGTGACTAATATCAACACTCGTGTCATTGAGTTACCTCACTTGTGGGTCGGTTCTTGTGGTGTCCTAGTGAGAATGAGGTTCATGCTACACCTCTTAGCTGCCAAACCACCAAGTGCTGGTCAATACAATGGGGATAGATGAAGCATTGAGAGATGTTGATTGGCTTAATGCTATGCATGAAGAACTAAACAACTTCAAAAGAAATCAAGTATGGGAATTAGTTGAGAGGCCTAGTGATCATAATGTCATTGGTACTAGATGGGTCTTTCATAACAAACACGATCAAGATGGGATAGTTATACGGAACAAATCAAGATTGATAGCACAAGGCTATACTCAAGTTGAAGGTCTTGACTTTTGTAAAACATATGCCCCGGTTGCAAGATTGGAAGTAATTAGGATCTTGTTAGCCTATGCTTGTGCACATAACATCAAGTTATATCAAATGGATATAAAAAGTGCATTTCTTAATGGCTATATCAATGAAGAAGTATATGTTAAACAACCTCCTAGTTTTGAAGATGACAAGAAATCCAACCATGTCTACAAGCTAAGACATTGTATGGTTTGAAGCAAGAACCAAGAGCATGGTATGAGATATTGAGAGATTTCTTACTCTCTAAAGGTTTCAAGATGGGCAAGGTTGATACCACTCTCTTCACCAAGAAGATTGGTAAAGCTTGTTTGTGTTGCAAATATATGTCGATGATATCATATTTGGATCAACCAACCAAGAATTTTGCGAGAAGTTTGGAAACATGATGGCTAATGAGTTTGAGATGTCAATGATTGGAGAGCTTACTACTTCCTTGGTCTTCAAATCAAGCAATTGAAGAATGGCACATTTGTGAGTCAAGTGAAGGGTCGATATGGCAGACTAGAGGGGGGATTAATAGTCCTTTCTAAAAATTATTACACCGGCTAACCGAAACAAATGCAGAATTAAAACTATCGATCTAGCCAAGACTACACCCCTCTATCTCAGTTCTCTAGCACCTTGAAAAGATCCTAAACAAGCAAGCAAGGTGCTACCTTAGTAAGAGCACACCTAACTAATTCTAGGAGCAAGGTCACACAAACCTATGCCACTAGTACTTTGCAAGACTGGGGAGCTACTACACAACTAGTAAGCAAAAGCACAAAGCTCCTAAGCTCACTAGCAATGCTCAATAACAAGGAAACCAATGCCAAGTTAGAGAGCGCAAGTTACTTAGCTACACAAACTAAGCAATGTGACTAACAATGTTACACAAACCAAATTAGTCACGCAAGGGAACTACTTCTAGCTACACAAGCAAAAAGGTAACTAGCAAGCTACACAAGCTAACTAATTACAAGAGCAACTACACAAGCACAAGTATATGAATGTAAGAACAAGCTTGTTTTAGGGACCTGCAAACCAACGGGAAGAACAAAGTTGACATGATGATCTTCTCCTGAGGTTCACTTGGTTGCCACCAAGCTATGTCCCCGTTGAGACAAGCTCCAAGGTTGCCGCCGGTCCTCTTGCTAGCGGTGACCCGCAAGTCACACTCTCCCACGTGGAGTGCTTACCACAAGCTCTAGCACTTGACCCGGCCGGACCTCTTGTCGCTCTTCACGTCTCGCTCAACTAGAGTTGCTCTTCGCGATCCCCGCGGGGTGAGCACCGTACCCCTCACAATCTCCTTGCGTGCTTCGACGGAGTCACAAGCCACCAAGCCGTCTAGGAGGTGGCAACCTCCAAGAGTAACAAGCACCACCGGCTTACAACACGAACACCTAGTGCCACTCGATGCAATCTCTCAATGCAATGCACTAGAATCACTCACTCGCTATTGATTCACACTCTTGCAAGCACAAGTGAGTTAGAGGCTTTCCTAGCACTCCCCAAGCATGGACACTAAGTCCCAAGGGTGCTAAGCACTTGCCAAGGCCGGCCACCACTCCTATTTATAGCCCCAAGGGCTAAACTAGACGTTACCCTTCACTGGGCAAAAGTCGACCACACCGGACCCACTGCAGGGACCACCGGACGCTCAACTCTCAATGTCCAGTGCTCAGGCGTCAGCCATGTGTCACTAGCCGTTTGAATTCGACCGTTACTGCCAACGGCTAACACACACGCGCGCCTGCACCAGCCACACCGGACGCTCTACTACTACATACCAGACGCGTCCGGTGCACACCGGACCCATGCGCAGAGAGCTCCACAAACTCCCACGGTCACCGGACGCGAGCCACCGGACGCACCCTGAGCGTCCGGTGCTCTTTAGTCAGAAACACCTTGCACGCACTTGCTGACGTCACTCGACACCGGACACGTAGACAGTAACCGCCCAGCGTCCGGTGCCAGCGTCCGCTGCGCTCTGCACACCTAAGCCACAGACTGACACCACACCGGACGCTCTGGACCAGCGTCCGGTGCTGCCAACACCAGCGTCTGGTGCGAGAAACACTCCCGCGACTTCTCCAAATTTCCCACCGGTGTAGTAGAAAATATGCACTTAATTTTCTCAAAAGCGCCGAATCCCTAAGAGTACACCAAACCCCTCTCAACCCTAGGAACTCCACCTCCTTTTCAAATGTGCCAACACCACCAAGAGTACACCACCAAGTGCAAGTGTGTTAGCATTTTCACAAACATTTTTCCAAAGGAGTTAGCCTCTCAAACTTGCCACGCCACTCGATCCTAACACGTATGCAAAGTTAGATCGCTCAAGTGGCACTAGATGACCGATATGCAAACAAGTTTGCCCCTCTTGATACTACGGCCATCTATCCTAAATTAGGTCATAAACTTCTCCACACACCTATGACCGGTGAAATGGAAAAGCCCTAGGTTATACCTTTGCCTTGCGCATTCCATTCCATCTCCTCCAATGTTGATGCAACACATGCACCAACCAATCACCAAATGATATGATCCACTTCATACATCACGTGACCGTATTGGTTCATCGATCTTGACCTCACTTGCTCTTCACCGTTGCCTTGGTCCATCGGTGCCAAGTCTTGCGTTGTTGATATTTGGTAACGCAATAAGGAACTGATCCGCAAGCGCACGGATATCAGTGCGCACTTCACCCGGGAGGTTATCTAGAGTATCGTATTTATATTTTTATCACTGGGAGAAAGCGTGCATCTGACTAACCGAATCTATTGCTACTACCCTTTAGGCTACAAAGAATGTGATTCGATGTGAGCGATGTATAGAGAAGACTGCAACCGTAGTCTTGTTCTAACCTTGGTAAGGATGGTCTACCCGCACCTATAAACCCTATCCTTCCTGCTAACGAGATATGGTCTGCAAAGGTAACTCGGAAATGTCACGTTCCTCGCTACTACCACGGTCCAGCTAGTCAAGGGATATTACCCTAGCCCAAACACCATGTTTACGCTAGCAATGATTACACTAAACTCAACTGAAAGAGATTAAAGTAAACTCATAAACCAAAGAACAATAAAACAAGAACTTACTAGAATTTAGAAGTCGAATTACTGAAGAATCCTAGGAGCAAGCCTTGGGTTAGGAGACTTGATCCCACAGGTACAGCCTCGGAGTAGACACCAACAGGCCGCGCTTCCTCCGATCTACACCTCCACTCTATCTCTCTCAATCTAGTAGAACTTAGAAGAACTAATTCTACTCTCACATTGGATGCTAAGCCCTAAGTCTATTTAGAGGAGAGGTTATCCTTCGAGGGCTCCTCTCAACTCTATGATGAACTTGTTCTCCTCTAGGGGCCAGGGGGTCTGCTTATATAGTCCCCTCAGGTGAATCTGCGCCGTCGGATCAAACCGACATTGATTGAACGGTTATCCTTTATCCTTTAGGTCGGTGGAGCGTAATCCCCGAAGAGAGTCCTGATTGGACTCTAGGACAGGGTGGGCACCCTAGGGGGGAGGGCGGGCGCCCTACCCCCGGGCCCGTTCGCCTTCCCGTTCGTTCCCGTGGCTTCTGGAGTCTTCTAGATGACAGAAAATTGCGCGGCACGTTAATATCTCTATGTAAACTCGACGTGTGGGCCTTTCTTCTATATTTCCTGATAACCCCCTGTAGAAATAGACAAACACCAAAACTAGTGGAATTCTGTCAGTTAAAACCCTAAGTCTGGGTGTTGGTTGCATTTGGATCGTTTTCTTTATTTATTTGATGATTATATTTGGTACTTAAGGACCGTCAACAACCGTCACACGCGGTTCCTCGCTTCAAAGCCTCCGACTTGCCCTTCACTCTTGCAACCGGTCCATCAAGCCAAGCCTCATCTTGATCTTCCACCTTGGTCACATGACACCATGTCATGTCTCATGTGCAATGAGCTCCTCCATCATCATATCATCACCTGTGGAATAATCTCTTGTGTATCTCACGTAAACACTATTAGTCCACCTAAGTTGTCACTCAATTACCAAAACCAAACAAGGACCTTTCATCAAGGCAAGGACATCAAAGACATGCTCAAAAAGTTTGGAATGGATGATGCAAAAGCAATTAGCACTCCAATGGGAACAAATGGAAGCCCAGATAGTGATACAAGTGGAAATATGGTGGATAAAAAGTTGTATCAGTCTATGATTGGAAGCCTACTCTATGTGACTACATCAAGACCGAATGTGATGTTTAGTGTATGCATATGTGCAAGATTCCAGGCCTCACCAAGAGAGAGTCATTTAAAAGCAACAAAGAGAATAGTGAGGTACTTGAAGCATACACAAAATGTTGGTTTGTGGAATCCCAAAGATGCAAAGTTTGAACTTATTGGATATTCTGATTCAGACTATGTGGAATGCAATGTTGAGAGAGGAAGCACATCGAGCATGTGTCAACTTTTGGGAAGATCACTTGTCTCATGGTCATCCAAGAAGCAAAATAGTGTTGCACTATTGTCGGTGTTTTATCCTAGGGGTAGCACCAATGAGTGAATTTATGTGCATGCTCCCTCTTCTGGATGGTGATGCAAGAAGAACAATAGCAGTTTATCTTGGTTCGGGCAAAGAAGGCCCTACGTCTAGTGGGGGGAGAGTTTATATTATCTTACACTGAAGCACTTGTATAGGGGTGAATACAAGTAGGGGAGAGTGTGAGTTTCTAAGTCCTCAAGGTCTGGCGATATGTGGCTAGGGTGTGAGCGTTGTTGTGCATGGGAGCATGGGTTTCTGTCATAAGAGCTTGTGCTGTTCTAAGCCCTAGAGTCCCCTTTTATAGGCCAAGGGGAGGCACAAGGTTACACAGAGATAGGGCTAACATGGATCATGGCGTGGGTGAGCATGCTGGTCAACTCGAGGCCTCTGTATCGGCATGGTTCGATGGGTTGTGTAGTGGTGTACTCGGTGATGATGGTGCGTGTGTTTCCTCGCATGAGATCCTATGTAACACCTGACAGTAGGCCTGTACTCGTACGCACGCGCACACAGCTCCTTAGGCATCGCGTTGGGAGTTGTTGGAGCGTAGACTGGTCTTGAGAGGTCTTTCCTAGAAGAGAATCAGATGGCCTTGAGGGCCAGGCGGATTGGGCATGTTCCGTACAAGGAAGCGTTGACAATTACGCGTTGAGGGGTCGTTCGATGGGATGTTACACTAGGCATGACAAAACTGCCTCGTACCTTTCCCCAACTTCCAAGACAAAGCTGGTAAAAAGTGAGACGCGATGGGGGTACGACCCATCATCACAGCTGCGGCTGCCATGGTGTTAGGTGGGAGCCTGTCATGCACATTGAATTCCCTAGATCTTGTATCGATGGCAAGCAGGCGGGATGCGTCCTGTGCTCGAGGCAGTGTAACCTGCTCGACCCTGATCCCGTAATCGAGAGGTATATGGACTCGAGGATCTAGCGTTCGCTTGAGCCACTTTCCGTCATCGAGGCATATGTCGAGTGGCACAATGTTTGCATCCATGGTATCTTGAGTAGAGGATATAACAAGTATACACCTGTCTGGGATGTCGAGGCCTGCTCCTAGGTCAGCCCATGATGGTTTGCATGCTGGGCTTTTTCCACCTGTCGGCGTGGGCAGGGAGTTTGTTTCCTTTGGTTTACAAATATGGGTATCCTCTTATTGATATCCTTGACAGTAGCCCATGAGCCCCTGTTTGAGCACTGGTGCTCGAGCAAGGGGTCATTGTCGTGAACGGAGATATTGGTATCGAGTTTCCATGGGGGACGCGTGAGCGTCCCCCACGGGGGTATCCCCCAAGGCCTCGGAGGGGGCCAGTAGACTCCTTCGAGGGCTATATTTATTTTTCCAAGGGATGTTTTTCAGTTCTGGGACTTCCTTGTGACTCCATGTAGTTTAGACAACATGAATTGGGGTCATCGCACCTTACTTGATGGGTCCCTTGGGTCATTGAGCCTTGGTGTTTTCGACCCTCTTTCGTCGAGGGGCGTCGGACCTTGTGGAGCCCCCCAGCCTCGTATGTCCAGGGCCTTACCAATTTCGACATTCATCCAATGAGTCCTTTCAAACAGATGTGAGGTGAGAATCATGGTGCTACCCTCGATCGGGCGAGCCTTGACGTTCTCATTGAGCTAGTGGCGGGGAATCCAAGTACAATCCATACCCTGTTCGATGGAGGTTGGCTGCTGGCCCTGAGGCATTCCCATTGATGCTAGACTTGCGGATGCATGGATGCCAGTCCCATTCAGTAGGGTCTGGTGGCTCACTGCCTCCCTCCATGGGGATTCCTTGGCCTCTCACCTATCTCAGCCTTGGATACTCCCATTGGGGTCTCAATGATTCAATCTCGATCCATGCCTCGTGTTGGCCCCCTTCTGGGTGTCCCTGTCTTGGGTACTCAATGGTGACTATTGAACCCTGACTGAGAGTCAGTCCCCATTCCCTCGAGATTTTGGAGCTGGTTGGAGCCCGCCCTGTCTTCTCATGGAAGGAAGTGTCATGGCAGTCTGTCTTCCTACCCGTTGGGCGCGCCTTTTTAGGTGGGAACCGTTGCGACATGATTTTCTCCAGATGGAAACAGCAATATACCTATCATGGGAATCTAGGAATGGTTAGTTGGCGCATTTAATGCGGGGATTTACTTTCCTTTGATGTTTGATCCGCTCACTGTGGATGGTCTTATAAATTCGAGGGGGCGCTCTCCGCTCCCACTTCCACCCCTAAGCCATTGTCTTCCTGCCTCCACCTCCCGTTCTCCTACGCATGAGAGAGAGAAAATGAGGAAGAGAGGAAAGGAACAAGGGACTTCCTTCATTGTTCCACCTCTGAATTGATCCACGATGACATGACGATAACTTTGCTTTCCACCCAGGAGTGGCGCCCATCGACCGTGACGGAGCGTAGGCTGCGTGATTTGGTGAGCGAGGGGCTCCTCCGCCCTGTTACCTCATCGAGTCAGCCAGAGTGGATCACGCCATCCAGGGAGGACCATCAGCCATGCCCACCAAAAGGTTACGTGGTTAGCTTCATCAAATTTCATTGCCATAGGCTCAGATCTCCCACAAGTAGGTTCATGCAGGCGCTCGTCGACTACTACGGCGTCGAGCTCCAACACCTTTCTCCCAACGCCATCTCCAACGCCACCATCTTTGCCATGGTCTGTGAAGGTTACCTGGGGACAGAGCCACACTGGGAGCTATGGCTCCATCTCTTTAGGGGTGAGCTCTTCTAGGCCCCCATCGGTGAAAGAGGCATGAGGAAGTCCGTCCGAGTGGGCTGCCTCAACCTAGTGCTGAAGATTGGCCGCACCGGGGAACCCCGTGAGTTCATTCCCACTAGGCTGATCTCGAACCATGCCTAGTGGGATTCTTAGTGGTTTTACCTCCGCAATGATGAGGGATTCTTTCCTCCTTTCACCAAACACGTCATCTCAGCGCGCTCAGAACACTGGAAGTACGGTGTGGTCGTGGAACACCAACCTCAGCTATAGCCCCTCCTTAGGCTCTGCGAGGAAGGTCTAATGGCGGCCATCATTCTCTCGGCCGTCCATCATCGACGGGTGCTCCCGTTGATGGCGCGTCCGCTAAGGCTGGACGAGATAGGGCCGCGTGTAGCGCCGAAAGATCTCGAGGCATGCCATATGTCGAAGGAGGCATTACTCGACGAGGAGATCATGACAAGGGTCAAGGCCACCGTTGCTGGTGCTTTTTGAGCGGAGAGCGTCAACTGCATCCCTATGATGCCCGAGGAGGGCCATCTCGATCTGGTAGGTGGTTCGAGCCATGATGTCTCGAGCTGTATTTTTCAATCTTGCCATATTGTCTTGTTTTCTATCCTTCTTATGTCTGGATGTTTCCACATAAGGGGACATGAACTTTAGGGTGTCGAGACCCCTAGTGAAGGAGGATGAAGCAGAATGTTAGGTGTGGTGTCTTTTCGCTCAGAAACGTGAGAGAGAGTTGGACAGCGAGAAGAGGAGGAAGAAGTAGAACATCGCTCGGTAGGAGCTCAAGCAACGTCACGCCAAACAGAGACGCAAGGGGAAACCTAAAGTGGAGTCCCCTGATGATGATGATGAAGAGGGTGATGGTGGCGATGATGGCGAGGACATCGAGGGGATGGCGGCACCCTGTTGGGCATTCTTAACGTCACTACCAAAAGTAGACTTAGTTTTCTAATTCTGATAACGGCGCCAAAAACGCCAAACCTATCCCTCATGCCACTTAAGCCAAGTTGTCATCCCCAGCATGACATAAGAGACGCGGTATTGAAATATGCAATTGCTCATCTAGATAAATAACAAATGTGATCTGCAAGCACACAGATTAATACCGATGTAGCATTTTAACCGAGAAGTATTCTAGGTATCGTTATTTATATTTTTACCACTGGGAAGGGATTAGTAACCATCAATGTTGATTATAGAATGGAATATGAGATTGAGTATCTATCATTGCATGTATAATTGAGAACATTTATCTAACTCTTTCATACAGGGATAAGTGTCACATAAAGGATATATAGAGTAATGAATAGTGACAAAGATAATTAATCTGATCAGCATAACTTAGCCACATAATAAATATGATAAGCACCTCAATTAGATATTCTAGCAAGTCATTTGCATGGAATTAGAACGAACTACAAGAATATTTCCTAAGTTATTCTTAACTATATAGTCTAGCATATCATAGTTAGTGCAATTATACTTAGCAATAATTGTAAGACAAGATTACGCCCATGCATAGTGATATTAGCAAGGAATATGAGAAACATCGCAATCACTCCCCTGTAATAATGTTGCTCTGCCAGCCCAATACACGAGAGGACTATATAAGAATCAATGAAGCTGTCACTATCACGAACTACCCCGCGATCTGGCATATTGGGTACAATCGCAGATAAATACGGTATAAGCACCACGCCTACACAATATCTATCATTTACCCATGGATCCGATGGATAAACGCTATACGATCCTAAACATGTATATAATTCCAAGTATATAACTATGATAAACTAAGAACAATATAATTGCGAATATAAACAAGTAGAGCAAAGTCATAAGCAATATATTGAAGTAGAACAAAGTCATATTCATAATATTGAAGAACAAAGATGAACAATTGAAGAACAATTAGAGAATTACCAAGAATCCTCCTGACAGATCCAGAAACCAATCGAAGATTGACTCCTTCTAGTTCTAATCCTATGTAGCTATGCTAATCTAGATATCTAATTGATGTGGTGGCTCTAGGCTTGATCAGAGGCTTCTTCTCCCTTGATGAATAATGAATTAGGGTTGAGAGGCTCTCCCCTCCAGGGGCCAGGGGGTCTGGGTTTATAGTCCCTCCAAGTGAATATGGGCCATTGGATCAAACCTCCAGGGGCTAGGGGGTCTGGGTTATCCTTGATCCTTTAGGTCGGTGGAGCTTGATCCCGAAAGAGAGTTCTGATTGGACTCTGAAGGGGGGCGGGCGCCCTGGTCCTCAGGGCGGGCGCCCTAGGCCAGGCCCCGTTCGGCCTCCGCCTCGTTCCTGTGGCTTCTGGAGTCTTCTAGATGTAAGATAATTGCACGGCACGTTAATATCTCTATGTAATCCCGACGTGTGGGCCTTTCTTCGGTATTTCCTGATAACCCCCCTACAGAAATAGACAAACACCAAAACTCATGGAATTCTGTCAGATAAAACCCTAAGTCTAGATGTTGATTTCATTTGGATCCTTTTCTTTGTTTATTTGATAATTAAATTTGATACTTAAGGACCGTCAACAAACTCCCCCAAGCTTACCTCTTGCTCGTCCCTGAGCAAGGATAGACTTAGTGATGGATCATAAGTTGTTTCAATATCTTTAAAAATTGACGGTACACATGCTTTTAAATAAGATCTCATCTCTGAGTTAGAGTAAACTGTTAAGACTTAAAACTTACTTAATTTATCTTTCACTATGGGACTTGTAACCGTCACTTCTGTCTTGAGTAGTTAAAAGATAGAACAGTCTAGTCAAGTGACATGTCTCTTATTCTTGATCAGCTATATCTCTGGAGTTTTTTGCAGATTTTCAAATAAAACTCAGAGATTCCTTGTATGACTCTCTCAGATCTCTCTTTTGTGGTATTTTTGGATCCTTACCAAGGCAATGATGGTATATGCCTTCTCTCAAAATATGTGGTATTTGTGGTATAAGGCATAGTGACATTGCCTTCTCTCTCACCCTACTCTAATAAGGCTTTAATATCTAGAGCTCATAGGTGGGAGATAAAATATACATACTTACAAGACATTTATTGCATAGTCAAACCATGGATCCAAAGAAACAAATCAATAAGTCAAATCAAGATGTGCATGTGTGGTGAATGATGGTGTATGGTGATGATGGTGATAACAATGATTGTACTTTTGCTCTTTTGAGGGGATACATACCTTTCTTGCTTTTTGAAACTTTGTGAGAAGAATGAGATGCTCTGTATTTTCTTTCTCTCAGGTGGGTATCTTGTACCCCTAATTCTACTGTCGGACACTTGTCCATTTTTACCTCTCGTCTCACTTTTTCTTTTCTTTCGAGGTTCCAGGCACTTGCCCCTTTTTATTTCCTCGTTTCTCTCTTCTTTTTTTAGAGCACTCATCTCTTGAGATAATATAGCAAGTGGTAGTAACAAGATAACTTGAGTATTTATTATTATTTCACAAGGGAAAAACAGAAATATTTTTGGCCATTCTCTCCCGGATTAGGAGTAGAATGTTTTTGGGTGGTTCTGGAGATGGAAATGAGTGGATATATGTGGATGGTACTTCAGGAGTAGAAGCAGCATATGTGAGTGAACGTGCAAGTGAATCTTGATTTAACCACATGACAAGCTCCTAAGGGTCTACACAGCTTGACCACACTCAATGCTCATAAGTAGTAAAAAGTAACTGTGTGGCTCAAAGTCTAGCAAGCATGTATATATGGCTATGGAAGGAATTTAAACTCTCATCATACAGGAACTCATCATGTGTTATTTTAAAGATTTTCAAAGATAAAATTCTCCAGAATTCTAGCATCTCTAGGAATAGATAAACAACAGCTCAACCTTCCCATATCGTATCCGTTAACAACTTAGACTTCAGATCAAGATTTCTTCCCACAAGTTCAGGTTTAGAGCAAGCTTTAAATTATAACAATTATGTCTAAACTAGAGAGAAAACTCAAATTTGAAAATTAGGCAGAGCAACTATTCATTATATCCATGCTAGAGTTTTATTATTAAGATTCAGTTTAGAGCTACTTTATTTATTTATTAAACACGCTAAGCAAAGATATATATATATATAAGCGCAAAATCTTTATTTGGTTTTTCATAATTATGTATATTTATATTTTAATATAGTATAAGTATAAAGATAGATAGAAATACTTATCGGGATAAAGGGGATGCTTTCCCCCAAGCTGAGTTTTGACATAATTTCTTCTAATGTAGCTGTTGGGTATTCTTAACCTCATTACCTAAAGTAGACTAAGTTCTCTAAATCTAGTAACGGTGCCAAAAATGCCAAACCTATCCCTCACACCACTTAAGCCAAGTTGTCATCCCCAGCATGATATAAGAGACGCGATATTGAAATATGCAATTGCTCTTCTAAATAAATAATGAACGGGATCTGCAAGCACACAAATTAATACCGATGCAGCATTTTAACCGGAAAGTATTCCAGGTATCGTTATTTATATTTTTACCACTGGGAAGGGATTAGCAATCATCAATATTGATTACAGAATAGAATATGAGATTGAGCATCTATCATTGCATGTATAATTGAGAACATTTATCTAACTCTTTCATATAGGGATAAGTGTCACATAAAAGATATATGAAGTAATAATAGTGACAAGGATAACTAATCTGATCTAGCCACATAATAAATATGATAAGCACCTCAATTAGATACTCTAGAAAGTCATTAGCATGGTATTAGAACGAACTACAAGAATATTCCCTTAAGTTATTCTCAACTATATAGTCTAGGATATTATAGTTAGTGCAAGCATACTTAGCAATCATTGCGAGACAAGACTACGCCCATGCATAGTGATATTAGCAAGGTAAATGAGAAACATAGCAATCACTCCCCTGTAATAATATTGCTCTGCCAGCCCAATACACGAGAGGGGGACTATATAAGAATCAATGAAGCTGTCACTATCACGAACTACCCCACGATCTGGCATATTGGGTACAATCACAGATAAATACGGTATAAGCACCATGCCTACACAATATCTATCATTTACCCATGGATCCGATGGATAAACGCTATACGATCCTAAGCATGTATATAGATCCAATCTAACTAAGCCAAGTACATAACTATGATAAACTAAGAACAATATAATCTTGAATATAAGCAAGTAGAGCAAAGTCATAAGCAATATATTGAAGTAGAACAAAGTCATATTCATAATATTGAAGAACAAAGATAATTAGAAAGCAATTAGAAGCACAATTAGAGAATTACCAAGAATCCTCTTGACAGATTCGGAAACCAATCGAAGATTGACTCCTTCTAGTTCTAATCCTATGTAGCTATGCTAATCTAGATGTCTAATTGATGTGGTGGCTCTAATCTTGATCAGAGGCTTCTTCTCCCTTGAAGAACAATCAATTAGGGTTGAGAGGCTCTCTCCTCCAGGGGCCAAGGGGTCTGGTTTTATAGTCCCTTCAAGTGAATATGGGCCATTGGATCAAACCGACATAGATTGTATGGTTTAGATTCATCCTTTAGGTCGGTGGAGATCTCCCACGAAGCAGAGTCCTGATTGGACTCAGCAGGTGGGCGGGCGCCCAGGGTCAGGCCCCGTTTCGCCTCCGCTTCGGTCTCGTGGCTTCTGGAGTCTTCTAGATGTAAGATAATTGCGCGGCACGTTAATATCTCTATGTAATCCCGACGTGTGGGCCTTTCTTCTGTATTTCCTGATAACCCCCTGCAAAAATTGACAAACACCAAAACTCGTAGAATTCTGTCAGATAAAACCTTAAGTCTAGATGTTGATTTCATTTGGATCCTTTTCTTTATTTATTTGATAATTAAATTTGATACTTAAGGACCATCAACAGTAGCTAGCAGGTGGCAGAGGTGTATTTGAAAGTCGGCAGTATCCTGACAGCAAGTAGAATGTCCTCCGTCTGCTAGTCTTCTTGATTCTTAGATTCTGTGGAGCTCAAATAGACAACAAAGCTTTGTGGAACTGATTAAGTGTTAGCATAAATATCTAGCCTTTATCATGTTGAGCATCCTCAATAAATATTACTCTCTATTTTTATATTTTCATTTTATAAAGCAGAAAAAATATTTATTTCATTTTATGCCACAACAGTGAATGTACTTATGGGTTTTATGCCACTCGTATACTCACATGGGGCTTACTGTTTTTTTAACATTTTTATTTTCTTTTTAGAATGGTATGAACATAATTAACTAAGTAAACTATTTCAAATATTTGAAAGGGAAAGGATAACTACCAAGTTTACCTCTTGGCAAGGCGTTCAGTGTTTTTATGTCCTCCGAACGGGACTCTCTGTTTTCTCAATTGTCCTAGGATTCGTTGGGTGGCGTAGTCGGTACTTCCGGTGGCGCCTCCTCTTCATGTATGGTTATCTTCTCTCTCCATACCTGACTCGGTGCTACGGTCTCCTCTGGATAATTCTGTTTAAACTGTATGTCTTCTGACCTTACCACTTCTCCTTCATAGTCTGCCCATCCGTCCTTGATGATTTGCCTCCTCTAGTTGCGGTTGTGTCGTTTTCTTCTTGTCCTGACCTGCTTAGAGTCTTCAACGATATAGTTAGAGTCAGTAAAATAGCGGCGTACCTTCTCTGAGGGGAAGTGCATATGGACTTCTCCAGTTCCAATGTAGATGATTGCTTTAACGGTGCTGAGGAACGGTCTTCCAAGGATGATGGGTGGATCGTATTCGTCTTCTCCCATGTCAATAACCTGAAAGTCTGTGTAGACAAAATGATCATCTATTTTGACTGGGACATCAGTCACTGTTCCTTTAACCTCTCGAAATGTCTGATCTGCCATCTGGAGCTGAATGTATGTTGGTTTTAGGGGCATGGTTCCGAACAAGAGCCGATAGGTGACTGCGGCCATTATGTCGACACCCGATCCGGTGTCGCAAGTTGTCTTGTAGAAGTTGTATCAATTTATGGAGCAATAGATGCTTGGCATTCCTGGGTCATCCTTCTTGGTCAAAAACAGTGATTTAAGTCGATGATCTTGACCTCCATGAACTGCAGTAACCATCTTAGCTGACTCGGTCCACACTGAGATTGCTCTGAAATTTGTGTAGTCTTGTTTTTGAAGGAAAATGTCTCCTTTCTCCCTTTGATGTAGAAACTGATCTTGGCAGCACTAGCGTAGATGAGAGCTCCCGAGGTGTTCAAAAATGGCCTCCCTAAGATGATGGGTGCCCTCTCATCATTACCGGTCTCTATCACCACGAAGTCTGCTGGGGCGTATAAGGTACCAACTCGGACACAGAGGTTCTTCAATATTTCTTTCGAAAAACTTATCGTCCGATCTGCAAACTGCAAATACATGGTTGTTTCTGATAAAGGATATGTAAAGAATATTTCATAGAGCACCCTGGGCATAATGTTGACGCTGGAGCCAAAGTCGCAGAGTGCTTCTGGGAAGTCCACCATGCCGATGGAAATTAGGATGACGGGGCGTCCTGGATCGCCTCTCTTGACCGGCAGAAGGTCAATAGTAACTTCAGTGACAGGGTTACTCCAGTTACCTGCATCAAACATGTCTATAAGATTTGCAGATTCTAATCCTTCCGGTTGTGATGGTATACCGGGGTTAGTAGCAGGAATAGTAGCAGCTATTTGATTTAACTGAGATTCAATCATCTTATTAAAGTTAATTTGATTCTTGATGGCAGAAGAGAAATTATCCATTCTATTATTTATATTCTCTAGCATTTTATCATTAGATGCCAATTTCTTAGATAGGTTATCCATTAGCTTTCCTTGATTAGACACTAATTCTCTCAGAGGTGGAAAATTATTATTATTGTTGTAAGAATTGTTACCTTGATAATTACCTGAGTAGTTAGGCCTCTGTTGATTCCAACCTTGATTTTGTTGGGGACGGTTTTAGTAGTTGTTGTTATTGTTGTTGATGTAGTTCACATCCTCAAGCATCTCAGGGCAGTGATTGCCTGAGTGTCCAGTATCTCCACACTTCTCGCAAGTCATGTGAGAGTCGTAGATGTGGATAACTTCTTTCTTGTCTCCAGCTCTATCATCGAGCTTCTTCATGAGCAGGTCTAGCTTTGCAGACAGCATGTCTACCTCCTTGAGCTGATGCATACCTCCACCTTTCTTGCGTGTCTGGGTCCTCTCTTCATTTTAGCTTTGGTTGGACGCCATCTTCTCCACAAGAGCTGTGGCTTTTGATATGGTGAGTGATAGGAATGCTCCTCCAGCTGCAGCATCCATGGTCTCTCGGGCACTATTGCCGAGCCCATGATAAAATGTCTGCATTAGTAGCCAACTCTCTATTCCATGATGGGGACATTCTACGATGTAGTCTTGGAAGCGCTCCCATGCTTCTGGAATGGATTCATCATGTTGTTGCTGAAAACTTGTAATCTTCCCACGGAGAGCATTGGTCTTGCCCATGGGAAATAACTTAGCCAGAAAGTTCGTGGAGCAGAGTGCCCACGTAGTATTCTTCTCCTTTGTAGCGTAGAACCACTGCTTCGCTCTTCCTAACAATGAGAATGGGAAGAGGCGAAGTAGTATAGCATCTCTGGGGACTCCTGATATGGTGAATGTGCTGCAAATCTTCAGGAAGTGTTGGAGATGAGCACTAGCATCTTTGTGTGCCTTCCCATAGAACTGGTTGGATTGCACCATGTTGATAAGTCCAGGCTTGAGCTCAAAGTTGCCATCGATCTCTGCAGCAGGTCCAGTACGGATGTTGTCCGTAGTGGGAGCTAAGAACTCACGGATCGATTTGTTCGCCATGATTTCAAATTCTGAAGACAAGTTCCGGGTGAAACTTCGGTGATCTTCTTGATTGGATGAACCTTCGTGCTGAAGTGTTGATGATCTCTTCTTGAGCTTGGCTCTTGTTTTTCTGAATAATGCCTTGGGATTGTCAACAAAATTTCCTGGAAGATATCTTCTATTCATACATTACCCTGCATAAGATAAAATAGAAAAATATCAGGGTAAAACTGTATGAGAGAATGGATAAGCTCAATCATATTAGTGATGCGTATGATAACTCAAAATCCTATATTCATTCCTGATTAGTAATCAACCTTCCCCGGCAACGGCGCCAAAAATGCCAAACCTATCCCTCATGCCACTTAAGCCAAGTTGTCATCCCCAGCATGACATAAGAGACGCGGTATTGAAATATGCAATTGCTCATCTAGATAAATAACAAATGTGATCTGTAAGCGCACAGATTAATACCGATGTAGCATTTTAGCCGGGAAGTATTCCAGGTATCATTATTTATATTTTTACCACTGGGAAGGGATTAGTAACCATCAATGTTGATTATAGAATAGAATATGAGATTGAGTATCTATCATTGCATGTATAATTGAGAACATTTATCTAACTCTTTCATACAGTGATAAGTGTCACATAAAGGATATATAGAGTAATGAATAGTGACAAAGATAATTAATCTGATCAGCATAACTTAGCCACATAATAAATACGATAAGCACCTCAATTAGATATTCTAGTAAGTCATTAGCATAGAACTAGAACGAACTACAAGAATATTTCCTAAGTTATTCTTAACTATATAGTCTAGCATATCATAGTTAGTGCAATTATACTTAGCAATCAATGTGAGACAAGATTACGCCTATGCATAGTGATATTAGCAAGGAATATGAGAAACATCACAATCACTCCCCTGTAATAATGTTGCTCTGCCAGCCCAATACACCAGAGGGGGACTATATAAGAATCAATGAAGCTGTCACTATCACGATCTACCCCGCGATCTGGCATATTGGGTACAATCGCAGATAAATACGGTATAAGCACCACGCCTACACAATATCTATCATTTACCCATGGATCCGATGGATAAATGCTATACGATCCTAAATATGTATATAATTCCAAGTATATAACTATGATAAACTAAGAACAATATAATTGCGAATATAAACAAGTAGAGCAAAGTCATAAGCAATATATTGAAGTAGAACAAAGTCATATTCATAATATCGAAGAACAAAGATGAACAATTGAAGAACAATTAGAGAATTACCAAGAATCCTCCTAACAGATCCGGAAACCAATCGAAGATTGACACCTTCTAGTTCTAATCCTGTGTAGCTATGCTAATCTAGATATCTAATTGATGTGGTGGCTCTAGGCTTGATCAGAGGCTTCTTCTCCCTTGATGAATAATGAATTAGGGTTGAGAGGCTCTCCCCTCTAGGGGCCAGGGGGTCTGGTTTTATGTCCCTTCAAGTGAATATGGGCTGTTGGATCAAACCGACATTGATTGAACGGTTATCCTTGATTCTTTAGGTCGGTGGAGCTTGATCCTGAAAGAGAGTCCTAATTGGACTCTGAATGGGGGCGGGCGCCCTGGTCCTCAGGGCGGGTGCCCTAGGCCAGGCCCCATTCGGCTTCCGCTTCGTTCCTGTGGCTTCTGGAGTCTTCTAGATGTAAGATAATTGTGCGGCACATTAATATCTCTATGTAATCCCAACGTGTGGGCCTTTCTTCCGTATTTCCTGATAACCCCCTACAGAAATAGACAAACACCAAAACTCAGGGAATTCTGTTAGATAAAACCCTAAGTCTAGATGTTGATTTCATTTGGATTCTTTTCTTTGTTTATTTGATAATTAAATTTGATACTTAAGGACCATCAACACACCCCTCGATCATCTCCTTCACTCTCCGCCTTGGGGTAATGCATCGTCTATGCAGGGAGGTGCCCCGGTGGAACCGCGAGAGGAGAAGCAAGGTGGCCCCATGTCTTGGGTGGAGTATTCATCCCGCCGCCTACATGGTGGTACTCCACCTGCCCATGCTCAGGACAAACCTGAGCTACCCCTATGTCTGCCTAAAACTTGTACGCCGGAGCCTCAGACTTGAGGCTAGGCCACCTTGAAAGATCCAGTCGCGAGCCAAAGGGAGGCGCGTAGGGGGAGCTCGAGCCCTGAAGAGCGCTGGGAGACACGATCACGATCGGCGTCCACCGTCAGCTCAAGCCTTCAGCAAGGTCCAATGCGCGGCGGTTCCTTGAGGCCCCCAGCAGTTCTCGCGGTATGGGGAGGAGAATTGCTCTTCCTGTGGGGTAAGGTTTTTGAGGTCTGGTATCCTTGTTTCGCCCCTGGGTCTCTGTTCTGATACATATGCGATTTGTTTGTTTGCTTATGGTTTAGGCTCAAGCGCCAACTAGAGGAGGTGCGCCCTTCTCATGCTAAAAAGCTCAAGATGGGGGTGGATGCCAAGGTATGTGGTGGCCTCGAGGGTATGGTGTTCTTTTTCTACCATGTGCCGACTAGAACCACACTAGTGCAGGACGTTTTGGCTTTGTTGACACCGTTTTTAGGCATGAGTCAGGATGATCCGGAAGAACTGATCGGCAGTCAAGAAGATGTTGTGTCAAGTCGATAAGAAGATTGCCGATAGCCGATGATGCCGATGATAGGATGACAAGTGGAGGATGTCGCTGGCCTGAGGGTTAGGACGGTAGTTACCGATCATTACCGATGTCGATTATTATCGATGCCGATGAAGAAAGGTGAGGGAGTTGGTAAGGAGACTGCAGGGAGTATGCCGATGCCGATAAAGGAAGGCGTGGAAGTTGCTAGGGAGGCAACAAGGATATGTCGATGAAGCAGAGCTGATGAAAGGTTTCATTGTAATCGGAGCAGACACCGGAATAGACAGATGGTTATTTTCCATATTTATTATAGTATTCCTTATGTAGGAGTCCTGTTTTGTTTAGAGTGAAATCCTAGTTGTATACGGTTGTAACTCTTTAGGTTAGAGTATAAATATAGACCTAGCAACAATGTAAGAAGGACAATCAATCAATATCATACACAAGTTTTACATCTACTTTTACATCTACTTTTTCGACGACTTCGTCAACTCACATATTTTCTTCTGTTTACGAGTTCTCAAGGATTCAATGAGTAATACTCGACGAATTCTTGAGTTCTGCGTGAGTACCTCTTGGCCATGACATCCGGGCGCATCGCTGTTGTCAGGACCAAAATATTCAAGTTATCACATTTGTTGATTGTTAGGTCAAATCGGCTGGCACGCCTCAACATTAAAATCGGGTATTAGCCCTTTGTGTTTGCAAATTTACTTTTGCATCAACAGGCTTAAGGTGAGTTATTATTTTCACTGTAGGACCGTCTGACTCTAGGCCTGTTGCTGGTAGTGATTTCGCCCTGCCTCGAGCGCTAGAGGGTGGAGCTATCCCTGGGGCCTCAATATCGAGGCCCTCCGCCTCGAGTGAGGCCGAGATTCCTCTCTCTAGGCACCTAGAAGGAGCCCCCAAGGCTCCATAGTTGGGAACGAAGGCTGCTCCGACCGACATTGGTGGTGAGAAGATGGCAGAATCACCCCCGCTAGGAGAGCGTCCTGTGGCGGGGAACGTCGAGGCTCCTCAGACTGAGGGGTGGGCTCTATGGCCCATTGGGCTTCACGTGGCCAAGGAGGAGAAGAAAAAGAAAGAGGAAGAAGAGAGGAGGAGGTTAGAGGGAGAGGAAGAGAATAAGGAGAAGGCAGAAGGCGAGAATAAGGGTGCATCACCATCGCCCGGAAATCTTGAGGAGGAAGTTCCTGCTTCGAGTCAGCTCTAGTCCCAACAACAACAGCAGCAGCGGCAAGGATCGTGGCAACCGAAGTAGCAGTCCTATGGCCTCAAGACCCCTGCATGGAAGAAGCTGGGCCAGCCGTTTGCCCATCCAGCCAAGCCTGGTTGAGATGATGGGGTCGCGGCGCTGGCACTCCTTCCACGCCCACCGACCGATATGGAGTCAGAGCCTTAGAGGACCATGTATGGTCTCGAGGGGGTCACCCTAGGCTACTTCATGAGCATGGAGCCATGGGCAGACGAGCTTGGCTCTTCTGGGTCTGGAGAAGGAGCCTAGAGATTTCCCACTTTGGTCGACCTATTGTTGTGCCATGGAGGCTCTTTTACGCTCGATGAAGGAACGCGCCAAGGAGGAACTTCCCTAGTAGGGGACCCAAAAGCTTCGTCTCCTAGACCCAGCCTTCCCGGAGGAAACATTGCTTGAGATGGACGACTGCATGGAGGTCGAGAAGTGGGAGCATGTGGAGGAGTTGTGGCTTTGGCTACAATATGCTATGGCTTTGTCCGTCGACATTGTTAGCAAGGATCTTGCCAAGGCTTTTCTTGTACGTGCTTTCTTTCCTACATGCTTTGGTTTTGCAGGTTTCAGACACACGCCTATTGGCGTTTGAGTTTGTGCTTACTTAGGTTTTGAAGGAGTCCTCATGGGAGAAATCCTGTTTTATCCACGAGACCAAGGGCAGATGGGAGCAGGTTCCCATTTTGGAGCACAAGCTTGTCAAATCCCAAGAAGAGCTTCTTAAGGTGAAGAAGGAGCTGGTCCAGGCCTTGATAGATAGGTAGAACAAAGAGGATGACCTAGTTGCGGCTCGAGGCAATGCGGCGATGGCTCGAGGGAAAATCTATGCCACCAAGAACGTCACCGGGAAAGCCAAGGCGGATGTTGAGAAGGCTCGAGATGAGGCAACCAAAGCCCAGGAGGAAGCCACCAAAGCAAGGGAAGAAAAGAAGTTGGCTGAGAGAGACGTCGCTCTCCTGACCAAGCAAATAAAGGAGCTCAAGGCTGACCTAAACTGAGTCAAGGAGGGATATACCAAGGCTCGGTCGCTGGCTTTAGAATATGGAGCCGCCAAAGGTGCACCCTAGAGGAGGAGAAAAAGGCTAAGGAGGAGCTCGAGAAAGAGAAAAGCCATGTCAGTGCTCTGGCTGTTGACGTCGACCAACTAAAGGGGACTTTGTTAGATAAAGAAAGATCCATCACTACCGCTGGTAAGCAGATCGAGGACCTACGGGTTGAGAAGACTGATGTGCTCCACTCCTATAAAGACATCGAGAAGGTGAACACTGACTTGGTCGGCGAGAATACGTCCCTTCACAAGCATATTCATAGTGAGTTTTTCCTTCCTGGATTCGTCTTTCTAGTGCTTTTATTCCCTATGACTGACTTCTTGTGTTGGCTTTCAGAGCTTGAGGGTGAGCTGCTCGATGCCCAGACCACTGTTGACGGTATTTCCACTATGATTTTCGACCACTAAAACCGTCAACAATGGTTATGTTTTGGGGATAATACCAAGCAACTAAGTAGTGACATAGGTACAATTCACTTGGTTCCACATGTACATGTCATTATTTGGATGCAGGTGCAAAGTAGCCACTAATCAAGCCTCATCAAGCTCAAATGAAGCAAAGATGATCAAGAACCAAAACCACCGTAGATCAACAAAAGATTGAAGATGACAAGTGGGGACAACATGTGGAGCAAGATGGTGGGCCAACCCCCTCCCCCCCAAGGGTAGGTCGGCCGATCCACCTTTGGTGGGGTCCCACCTGGCCCACACTCCCACCGACCTCAGCACCTTCTAGAAGCTTGGTGGGGCCCACATGGAAGTAATAGGTCGGTCGGCCGACCCTGACATGTGGGCCCCCCAAGGTTGGTTTGCCTCCACCGACCTTCCACATGCCAAACATGTGTGGAAATACCTCCAGCCTTGATCTATGGCGGTGGGAAGGTTGGTTTGATCCAACAGTGGAGAAGAGGGAGCACGCGGATCACTGATGTGGCGCTGGAGTAGCCCCTACTCTATCTCTCCCCAATAAATACCCCCTTAGAGAGCCTAATTAAGCATGATGTATCTTAGGAAGAGCTACTCTTAGCTAAGTGTGAGAATAGAGGGAAGAGAGTGAGGAGTTCCCCGAAGAGGAGTCTCGGCTTGTCGGGAGTCTTCTTCTAGGAGCGCCTCAGCGGATGCTTGTCTTCTAGTAAGTCTTCCTTCTAGTTGCCTTTCATCTGAGTACTTCTAGTATTTACTTTATGTCTTAGTTTATTTTAAGTATACAACCGGCCTACTGGCACATTGCTTTGCCTTGTGTGAAGTGCTCGAAACCTTAGCTAGGTCTAGATTAGTAGAATTAATGTAGACATGGTGTATAGACTAAGTTTGCCCTTGTGGACTTCATGTCGCACCTCAAGAACGCCAACAGCGAAGCGTGACAGGCCTCTACTGGACATTCAATGTGTTGTTAGGCAAGTTGCAAATAATAGTTGGCCTGCATGGTAGCTGCCTAGGGAAGTGTTTTGCCACACCCTTTTCACCTATCAACCACAGTAGGAAGGGAGTTAACTCTCAGTATACTTAGGATAGCTTAGCTAGAAGCCAAATACTAGAAATACCTCTCCACCCAATCCTAAGCCCTTTGATCATCATCCGACGACTCAATTGGTCTAGTTAATCCACTTCTCGTTCCCCGTAGAAAATACGATACCTGGAATACTCCTGGTGAAGTGCTGCATTGACCACCGTCCGCTTGCGGTAAAACCGTTTGCCACTTTTGGTGTCAGACAAGCATTTCTAGTGCTATGCCAAGGACTAACAATCCTAGGTAGTGACGCTAAGAAGAGTCAACAAGCATTCCTGGCGCCGTTGCCGAGGAACGGTAGCTGGTTAACTAGACTCAAAGTCGTCAAGTTATCCTTGTTTGATTAGAACCTTTACCTATCCCATGGATCAAACAACCCTCTTTGACTATGCTGCTCCATCGGGCGCTGAGTTGGAGCTGCCTAGTTCTTCTCAGGCAATTTTGGCTGTTCATTATGAGCTTCACCCAAGTCTCATAGCGATGATTCAAGAGAATCCCTTTTCAGGAGAAGGAGATAAAAGTCTCTATACCCACCTACGTGATTTCGAGCAGCTTTGCTCGTGCATGCACATCCAAGGGATGAGGCGAGTTACCCTTAAGTGGAAGCTCTTCCCGTTCTCTTTGACGGGAAAAGCCAGACGGTGGTACTCTCGTTATGTAGGTAGTGTAGATGGAGAATGGGAGAAGCTGCAAGCCAAGTTTTGCCTTACCTACTTCCCCATTTGATGAGGACATCCCAACCAAGCATGCTTCCTCTAATTCCACGCCAACCTCTACACCGACTACGCCGGCACCAGCCCATGTCATCAATCGACCGATTACACGTAGTCGTGCAAAGAAGCTACAACAAGAGGTCCACACGCTACTTTGTGAGATTCATTTTAACAATAATGGGAATTATATACTACCTAAGTGTTGTACCTTGGTTGTACTCAGGTATATAGAAGAAGAGAAGGATAAATCGGACCCTAAAGAACGGACCAGTGCAAGTTCCAGAAGAAGTCAAAAACGGACCAGTGGAAGTCAAAAACGGACCAGTGAAAGAAATCTTCATAACTTTTTACTCACAAAAGCTATGAAGGTCCATGAGCACTTGTTGGAAAGATCGACGAGTCTACTTTCTAATGAGTCTAGTGGCCTCCAGTTTGGATACTCCATATTGCCTGCAGACCAGAATTAATACAGACTGCTCAGAAGGTCAACAGTCTGTCGTGACAGAATGTTGGTACAAATTGCCAAGTGAAACTGTACCAATATACAGTGTTTCGTGGTGCATGGAATATATTGATGGAAAGCTCTTGGAGTCTAGTTTCACACCTAAGAAACGGTTCATCATTTGGACTTCCCAATAAAAAGTTATGGTCAGTTTATTGGAAACTGCTCTGAAGGCCAACAGTCACGCGAAGCCACTTCGGGAATCCATTTTGAGGGGACCTTTCACATTGCCTTCCCTCAGAAACTCTATTAAAATTTCATACCTATCTAGCAGGGTTGTTGCTAGTATAAATACCCCCTAAGACTCATTGTAATCGAAGACTTATGATATTGAGAATACAAACCACTATGTTCAGCTGTGTGCTAACAAATTCAGAGATAGATCTCTACCCCTTTGCTCTTGTGTTTTCCTTCGCGGAGATTACAGAAGCGGCCGCGTCATCGGCACCCAATCCGTGCTCCTGATCCTCGAGTTCAGGTTGCGTAGGTTGGTTCTTTGAGAGTGTGGTTGGGCGAATCCTTGGTTCAGGCTGCCGTATAGAGATGGTGGTTGGCTCCTTGTGCATGTCGTCAGGTTGCACTAGTTATCCTCGCTGCTTGCAGCAAGTTATTGGGTGATCTTCAGCTAGTTATCCATCCTACGTTGTGAAGATCGAGACAACGACCTCACCATCTGGTATCAAAGCTCAAGTTTCCACGGTAGGATTTTTACCCTTTGCTACATATATATCTTGTTCGTCCTATCCACCAAAAAGCCATAAAAAAAATTGCATTAGCCCTTTGTTTCAATCTGTTTTTCTTGTGAGTTTGGTTAAGTTTCAGTCCATTAGAGTTTTGTTTAGTTGCTGATCATCCTATCCTTTGTGTGTCCTTTGTGCCTCTTTTATATCTACAAATTCCTAAAAAAAATCTGAAACTGGTATCATCCTTCGCGTAAACTTTGAGCCTATCAAGTTAGAACGCTGACGGTTGTGTCTTGTTTCAAAAAAAAGTGTGTGTAAGTGTTATATCTGCTCTTGTTCTTAGTTATAAAAAAAATCAAAGTATCAAAAAAAAAGGAAAGTGAAAAAAAGAGAGTTGAGGAAGAAAAGTTGTGAAGAAAGAGTAGAAAATTCACTCTGTTTATGTGCTCAAGTTCTGAATTATATATCAAGTCACACAATCAGTCATTATCCATCTTTGGTGCAAAATTTTGCTTGGGTTTGATTGCAACACTTGCATCCTTGGCATACTCCTTGTTTGCATCAAATCTGAATTATCTTTGCGCGTGTGTTTGATCTATTTACATCACTCATACCTTGTGGTCAGCACTAGGCATTGAACTTCTAGTTTGGATTGTGGTTTAACTTTACAATATCAAGAATTCAGACTGCATTCCTTGTGAAATATATCCCCACCAAGCTCCACAAATAACCCACCGTCATAGGAAAATACTGATCTTGGATTCTCCCAACCATCATTCTCGGTTACCACCTCGCATTGGCCGTTGTAATCTGCGGGGAACTCACATGAGCTTCGGTTGGTAAGAGAGGTGAGATTGTGAGATTCCACATATAATTCCCTATTCTACATATATTGTTGCTTTGCCTTCACTAATTTTTTACAGCAATATGTCTGAGCATCCGGAGATTGATGATTGTGTCACCATGGCACAATTCGATGAGATGAAACAAAGCATGGAGACGCTAACAAACAATGTTCAAGCACTCATGAACCGGTTGCAAATTCATCCTCATGATAATGCAAATGACAGTCACCATGAAGATGCAGAAGAAGAGGATGAACAGCCCCATTATGATGATCGTCGTCACCGAAGAAATCGTAGGCGTAATCAGCACAATGAAGAGAGGTTTGGCAAGTTAAAATTCACCATGCCCCAGTTTGAAGGAGGATCTGATCCTGAAGCATATCTTACATGGGAGTTGAAAGTGGATAAAATTTTTCGTGTGCATAATTATTCTGAGAGAAAGAAGGTTGCCATGGCTGCTCTTGAGTTCGATGGGTATGCTCTAATCTGGTGGGAGCAAATGTTGAATGAAAGAGAAGAAGCTGGTCAAGGTGATGTTCGTTCATGGGCTGAAATGAAGAGAGAATTGAGAGCAAGATTTGTCCCCAAACATTATCGCCGTGATTTATTTGACAAGCTACAGAATCTGAAGCAAGGAAGCCTCAGTGTTGATGAGTATTATAAAAAGATGAAGAAGGCGATGATTAGAGCCAATGTAATTGAAGATGAAGAGCAAACAATTGCAAGATTTATGTCAGGGCTGGCAAGATATGAAGTCCACTAGAGGAGTATCTTTCAGCACAAAAAGTGCAGCAAGTGGAAGTAAATTTGCACCCAAAGGAAGTGGAAGTAAAGGTACATTTTCCAGCTCAAACAGTGGTGCACGATCTAGCAACCTTGGTTCTTCTAGTAGCAAAGAGTTGGCTGCTCAAAATGAGAAATTCAAATCAGCAAACTCAGTGGGTTCTTCCACCAAGAGTAGTGGAATTCAGTGCTTCAAGTGTGGTGGTCGTCGTCATGTTGCAAGAGAGTGTCCAAACGCTAGAACCATCATTGTGAATGATCAAGGGGAGTATGAATCTGCTAGTGAGGAAGAACAAGAAGATAGTGGAAGTGAGAGTAATCTTGAGAAGGACATCTGTGAATTTGAATCTGGTGCTGCTCTTGTTGTAACTCAGATTTTGAGTGTACAAATGAGCGATGCTGAAAATGGACAGCGGCACAATCTTTTTCAGACTAGAGCTAAAGTGCAAGATAAGGTTGTCAAAGTGATCATTGATGGTGGTAGTTGCCACAATCTTGCAAGCAAAGAAATGGTTGAAAAGCTTGGGTTGAAGCTGCTGAAACATCCCCATCCATATCATGTGCAATGGCTTAATAATTCAGGTTCTATTAAGATTGCACAAAGAGTGAAAGTTCCATTCAAGATTGGTGAATATATTGACACTGTAGAGTGTGATGTGGCGCCTATGACAGTGTGCCACATGCTGTTGGGAAGACCATGGCAATATGATCGATTGTCTCTACATTGTGGTAGAACCAATCAATACACCATCAAGTGGAAGAACAAGGAGTTGATTCTTAAACCCATGACACCGCAGCAAATCCTAGCTGAGCACTTGCAAAAGAGCTCCGAAGTGAGGAATGAGAGTGCAAAAGAAAGAGAGAAAAATAATTTGAGTGCCCTCCACAAATCAGTGAGTGAGAGCCACAAGCCAAATATGAGAGATGACAGAAAAAGTGAGGGAGAGAACTTCGTGATGATAGCCACCAAATCTGAAATGAGAGATGTGAGGAAAAACCCAGATCAAGTACTATTTGTACTTGTGTGCAAGGACACATTGCTTTCAGCTAATGACTTAACATCTGTCCCTAGTGTTGTTGCACGTGTTTTGTAGGACTATGACGATGTTTTTCCAAAGGAAACACCTGCTGGACTTCCTCCTTTGCGCGGTATTGAACATCAAATTGATCTCATCCCTGGAGCTGTACTTCCAAACCGTCCGGCGTACCGCACCAATCCGGAAGAAACCAAGGAGATTCAAAGGCAAGTACAAGAACTTTTAGTTAAAGGATATGTGTGAGAAAGTTTAAGTCCTTGTGCTGTTCCTGTGATTTTGGTGCCAAAGAAAGATGGTTCTTGGAGGATGTGTGTAGATTGTAGAGCCATAAACAACATCACTATTCGTTATCGTCATCCTATTCCTAGGCTAGATGATATGCTTGATGAATTGAGTGGTTCTATGATGTTTTCTAAAATTGATTTGAGAAGTGGTTACCATCAAATTAGAATGAAGATTGGAGATGAATGGAAAACTGCTCTTAAAACAAAGTTTGGGTTGTATGAATGGTTAGTTATGCCTTTTGGTTTGACCAATGCCCCTAGTACGTTCATGAGATTGATGAACCATGTCTTGCGAGCATTCATTGGAAAGTTTGTTGTTGTCTACTTTGATGATATTCTAATTTACAGCAAGACATTGGAGGAACATGTTGATCATATTAAGCAAGTTTTGGATGTGCTAAGAAAAGAAAAATTATTTGCTAACCTTGAGAAGTGCACATTTTGTACAGATCAGGTTGTGTTTCTTGGTTTTGTTGTTTCAGGTTCAGGAATTCAGGTTGATGAATCAAAGGTGAAAGCAATCAAGGATTTGCCAACTCCTGAAAATGTGAGTCAGGTGAGAAGTTTTCATGGACTTGCTGGTTTTTACAGGAGATTTGTGAGAGATTTCAGCACCATAGCTGCTCCGTTGAATGAGTTAACAAAGAAAGGTGTTGCCTTCCAATGGGATGAACCACAAGAGAGAGCATTCCAAGAATTGAAGAAGAGGCTATCCGAAGCCCCCTTGCTGGTGTTACCGGATTTCACTAAAACCTTTGAGGTTGAATGTGATGCAAGTGGGATCGGAATCGGTGGTGTCCTAATGCAAAATGGACAGCCGGTTGCATACTTCAGTGAGAAGTTAGGAGGTGCACAACTGAACTACTCGGTGTATGACAAAGAATTGTATGCTTTGGTAAGAGCTCTTGAGACTTGGCAACATTATTTATGGCCAAAAGAATTTGTTATTCATTCAGATCATGAGGCTTTTAAATATTTAAAGGGGCAAGCAAAACTGAATCGTAGACATGCCAAATGGGTTGAATTCATTGAAACTTTTCCATTTGTTGTGAAATATAAGAAAGGTAAAGAAAACATTGTTGCTGATGCTTTGTCATGTAAAAATGTTTTGTTGAATCAACTAGATGTCAAGGTGCCAGGACTTGAAAGCATAAAAGAATTGTACCCTACTGATCATGAGTTTTCAGAACCATTTGCAAACTGTACAACTGGAAAAGGGTGGGAAAAATATCATATACATGATGGATTTTTGTTTCGAGCTAACAAATTGTGTGTACCCCACTACTCTGTTAGGCTTTTGTTGCTACAGGAAAACACATGCAGGTGGATTGATGGGTCACATTGGATGGAGAAAGACATATGAGATGCTAGCTGATCACTTCTACTGGCCAAAGATGAGAAGAGATGTCCAACGACTTGTTCAAAGATGCATCACATGTCACAAAGCTAAGTCAAAACTGAACTCTCATGGATTATATACTCCCTTGCCTGTTCCTAGTACCCCTTGGGAAGATATTAGCATGGATTTTGTTTTGGGTTTACCTAGGACAAAGAGGGGAATGGATTCAATTTTTGTTGTTGTTGATCGGTTCTCTAAAATGGCACATTTTATACCTTGTCATAAAAGCAATGATGCTTCCCACGTAGCCTCTCTATTTTTCAGGGATATTGTAAGATTACACGGTGTGCCCAAAACAATTGTTTCAGACCGTGACACCAAGTTCTTGAGCTACTTTTGGAAGACATTGTGGGCAAAGCTTGGAACAAGGCTGCTGTTTTCCACCACTTGTCATCCTCAAACGGATGGACAAACTGAAGTTGTGAATAGAACACTTTCTATGCTGCTACGAGCCTTGATAAAGAAAAACCTGAAGGAGTGGGAAGAGTGCTTGCCACATGTGGAATTCGCTTACAACAGGGCGTACATTCTACAACTAATATGTGTCCTTTTGAAGTTGTGTATGGATTCAAACCCCTTGCTCCGATCGATTTGTTGCCTCTACCATTGCAGGAAAGGATTAACATGGAAGCATCCAAGCGTGCATCATATGTCAAGAAGATTCATGAGAAGACCAAAGAAGCAATCGAAAGAAGGTCCAAGTACTATGCTGATTGGGCAAACAAGCATCGCAAGAAGGTGATATTTGAGCCCGGAGATTTAGTGTGGGTACATCTTCGCAAAGACCGTTTTCCTGAGAAGCGTAAATCCAAGTTGATGCCACGGGGAGATGGTCCCTTCAGAGCGCTCTCCAGGATCAATGATAATGCCTACAAGATTGAGCTTCCTGAAGATTATGGTGTTAGCACAACCTTCAATGTTACTGACTTGACACCATTCTTCGGATTAGAAGAATCACAATCGAGGTCGACTCCTTTTGAAGAGGGGGAGGATGATGAGGACATCCCAACCAAGCATGCTTCCTCTAATTCCACGCCAACCTCTACACCAACTACGCCGGCACCAGCCCATGTCATCAATCGACCGATTACACGTAGTCGTGCAAAGAAGCTACAACAAGAGGTCCACACGCTACTTTGTGAGATTCATTTTAACATTAATGAGAATTATATACTACCTAAGTGTTGTACCTTGGTTGTACTCAGGTATATAGAAGAAGAGAAGGATAAATCGGACCCTAAAGAACGGACCAGTGCAAGTTCCAGAAGAAGTCAAAAACGGACCAGTGGAAGTCAAAAACGGACCAGTGAAAGAAATCTTCATAACTTTTTACTCACAAAAGTTATGAAGGTCCATGAGCACTTGTTGGAAAGCTTGACGAGTCTGCTTTCCAATGAGTCTAGTGGCGACCAGTTTGGATACTCCATATTGCCTGCAGACCAGAATTAATACAGACTACTCAGAAGGTCAACAGTCTGTCGTGACAGAATGTTGGTACAACTTGCCAAGTGAAACTGTACCAATATATAGTGTTTCGTGGTGCATGGAATACATTGATGGAAAGCTCTTGGAGTCTAGTTTCACACCCAAGAAACGGTTCATCATTTGGACTTCGCAATAAAAAGTTATGGTCAGTTTATTGGAAACTGCTCTGGAGGCCAACAGTCACGCGAAGCCACTTCGGGAATCCATTTCGAGGGGACCTTTCACATTGCCTTCCCTCAGAAACTCTATTTCGTTTTCATACCTATCTAGCAGGGTTGTTGCTAGTATAAATACCCCCTAAGACTCATTGTAATTGAAGACTTATGATATTGAGAATACAAACCACTTTGTTCAGCTGTGTGCTAACAAATTTAGAGAGAGATCTCTACCCCTTTGCTCTTGTGTTTTCCTTCGCGGAGATTACAGAAGCGGCCGCGTCATCGGCACCCAATCCGTGCTCCTGATCCTCGAGTTCAGGTTGTGTAGGTTGGTTCTTTGAGAGTGTGGTTGGGCGAATCCTTGGTTCAGGCTGCCGTATAGAGACGGTGGTTGGCTCCTTGTGCGTGTCGTCAGGTTGCACTAGTTATCCTCGCTGCTTGCAGCAAGTTATCGGCTGATCTTCAGCTAGTTATCCATCCTACGTCGTGAAGATTAGGACAACGACCTCACCACCATTTCCTATGTGGCTCGTCTCCGTAGAGAGATCCTAAACTTCAAGCAAGAAGAGAAGGAATCTCTAGGTTCGGCTTGGGCGCGAATCATAGACTTAGCATCCTTAGGCCCAGACTTAGCCATAACCAAGCCAATGCTAATACAACATTTCTATCTCGGTCTTAGGCAAAGTTCCACACAATTCCTTGATCTAGCCTCGAAGGGAGCATTCCTTCATTTACCCATTAGTGAAGGTAGAGCGGTCCTAGCAACCATACTAGACAGCACCCCCTACACTGATGACCATAGTGATGCCCCTAAGGAATACCAAGCCCCTAGGGACGAAACATCGTCAGTTGACGCTACAATAGCCACATCACAAGGTACCGAGCCTGAACCACAATCCCAAACACCTCCAAGGGAAGAAGTGATTCATCGCTTGGAGTATCCTCTTAACATCGAGATGGATCTTTTTGCCGATTATGGCAACATCTCAAAACAACCTGTGCAAAAGAGAAACCACAACTCTCCAAAAGAGCAAGTATCTTCTCGCTTAGAGGCTTGTTACCTCAAAGCAACTGCTCAGGAGCTCATGACCGTTATGAGCAGTGAATGGCTGAAGGAGTCAGAAGCGTCGTCTGATGTTCTTAGGCTTCTCTCCTATTTCACAACCATTCGTTGTCTCATAAGTAGGACTCCCATGGATTCTCTTTATGAACCCGCGATAGGTGCATCTGTAATGTCTAAGAATTTAGCATTAACACTCCTAGGCGAGGAACCAATAGTTCCGACCGAAAAGTTTCTCAAGTTAGCATCTATAGAGTTGGTCGAGAGCTGCGGCCTTGCACAGAACGTGTCTATTGTCATTAACAAGGTCAATGTCCTCTTGAATTTCTACATCTTTGATGTAGAGGACATCGACCTATTAATTGGGCACCCACTTATGAGATTCATTGATGGATTTCATAGCGGGCACCTCAAGGGTCAGATAGGGAAGAATCTAAACCTGTCCATTCCCTATGTTGGCTCAATGAACGCCAAAATCGAGCCAAACCCTAAAACTAATCCGATAGAGGAGGTGATGGCAGCCACTCACCTAGAGGCATCATAGCCTAATCTAGAGGACGAAGCTAAGGATTACATCAAAGAGCTAGAAACAGAACTAGATGAACCACTAGAGCTAGATGAACTCGAGCCACCACCTAAGCCCTCCATAGAGCTTAATCCACTTCCTCCTGGGCTTAAGTATGTCTTCCTTAACGGCGATAGGGATAGCCCTGTCATCATTAGCGATCAGCTCTCTGAGGAGGAGGCCGCTAAACATATCACCGTATTAGAGAAACACCACTCTGTCTTAGGATACTCCCTCTAAGACCTTAAGGGAATTAGTCCCGCTCTCTGCACTAATCGCATACCCATAGAACCCGATGCTACACCTTCTAGGGAGCCTCAAAGAAGGCTAAATAATGCGATGAGGGAAGTAGTGAAGAAAGAGGTCTTGAAGCTCTTACACGCGGGCATAATCTACCGTGTTCCAAACAGTGAGTGGATCAGCCCCGTACAAGTAGTACCTAAGAAGGGAGGAATGATGGTAGTTAGAAATGATAATAACGAGCTTATCCCACAATGAACTGTCATGGGATGGAGGATGTGCATAGATTACCAGAAACTCAACAAGGCTACAAAGAAAGATCACTTCCCATTACCCTTCATCGATGAGATGCTGGAATAGTTAGCAAAGCATTCTTTCATTTGTTTCCTTGATGGTTATTCGGGTTATCATCAAATCCTGATCCATCCCAATGATCAGAGTAAGACAACATTCACATGCCCTTACGGGACATATGCATATAGGCGCATGTCTTTTGGCCTATGCAATGCTCCCGCTTCCTTCCAAAGGTGCATGATGTCCATCTTCTCAGACATGATTGAAGAAATCATGGAAGTTTTCATGGACAACTTTTCCATCTGTGGGAAGACTTTTGATGACTATCTTGAGAACCTGGACCGCGTCTTACAAAGATGCCAAGAGAAGCACTTGATCCTAAACTGAGAGAAATGTCATTTCATGGTTCGGGAGGGGATAGTGCTAGGACATAGAGTGTCCGAGCGTGGGATAGAGGTGGATAGAGCTAAATTAGAGGTCATAGAACAGCTCCCACCTCCCACGAACGTTAGAGGCGTACGCAGTTTTCTTGGTCACACAGGTTTTTATAGGAGCTTTATACAAGATTTTTCACAAATCGCTAGACCTTTAACAAACCTGTTAGCTAAAGATGCACCCTTTAACTTTGACGATGAGTGCTTAGATGCTTTTTACTACCTCAAGAAAGCACTTATCTCTACACCAATCATACAACCCCCTGATTGGTCGCTTCCTTTTGAGATAATGTGTGATGCTCTTGATTATGTTGTAGGTGCTGTCTTAGGACAGACCAAAGATAAAAAGCATCACGCTATCTCTTATGCTAGCAAAACACTAACTGGCCCACAACTAAACTATGCAACAACAGAAAAGGAGCTTTTAGCTATAGTTTTTGCTATAGACAAGTTTAGATCTTACTTAGTAGGGGCAAAAGTGATCATTTACACCGATCATGCTGCACTAAAATACCTACACTAAAGTAAAGGCTACTGATTCTGTCGAGAATTAGATTGAATAGGCTGATCAAAAATCAATTTTTGGATTGTGGATAAGACCTCCTTACTCTTTCATAGAAAGATAGAAAGCGGGGCAGCAGTAGGGTTTAGGTCAAAAATAAAAATAAACATGGGTAAGTTAGGTAGCATAAGATATACTAAGTGTATGTAGTAAGATATACGATAAATAAAATGTATGATAATTAGGAGGTCTTTCTTTTTCTTCGCAAAGTCCCTTCTTCAATCTTAGATTGAAAAAAGACTGCCCCTTAGGGACCTTTGGCTACGAAGATTTCTGACATCTTAGTCTCGTAGTTTTAAATTCCCGAATCGAATCGATTTAAATTAATAAAAGAATAAGGAAACGCTATCTCATCCCTATTGGTAACCGTTTGGGCCACTGCCCACAAAACAAACCCTAGTTTGAGGGTAGAACTATGGTATGGATTCTCAAAATCCAGTATCGCCAAACCTAGTTACTCTCGTGCCCCAACTTAGGGGGGTACGAATTTGTCGGACTACTAGCGCCCGGACGTCCGGCGCGTATCCGGACGCCGAGCCTCCAACCCGCGCCATCCAGAGAAAATAAAAAAAGCGTCAACAACACATCCGTACGTCGAGCCCCCACCCGCAAAAAGAAAAAAAAAGAAAAAAAGGGAAACCGTCCGTCTGCAACCATCTCGCGCTCTGCTCTACTTGCCCCGCACGGAGGACTGCTCTTCGTCCGCTCCCCAGACAAGGAGCCCGTCCCCACCACCGCGAGCACCGGATCCACCTCGCCCCTCGTCTCACCGGTCCCTAGCACATCTGCCCATCGTCAACTCGTCCCGACAGTCTACCCCATAGACTTAACGCTGCAACACAATGCGCGTGATAGTACAACAACATAGATATACTACTACAACAATAGGTTGAAGTAGCTGAAACACCATAAAACATAGTATTACAACAAACACTGAACACCTACTACAACAATATGCAAACACTACTACAACATACAGATTGAAGCATTGGATGGAGCAGCTGAAACACCATGAAACCTAGTATTACAACAACAACGAACGACTGCTGCAACAACATGTAATAGCTAATGCAACAGCTAGATTGAAGCATTGGGTGGAGAAACCGAAACACCATGGATATAGTAGTACAACAAACACTGAACAGTTGTTGCAACAACATGCAACAACTAATACAACAGTGAAGATTGAAACATTAGATGGAGCAACTGAAACACCATGGACATAGTACTACAACAACACCGAACAACTGCTGCGACAACATGAAAGAAACTACTAGAACATGCAGATTGAAGCAAGTGAAACAACATCTTGAAACACAGTATTGCAACAAACGACTGAAACCTACTGCAACGTCTAGAGAGAACCATTGCAATGAAGACGAGACCTGAACCTGAGAGCTCGTCAAAATCCTACCCTACTGCAACATCAATTGAAAACGTACTGCAACAAGCAGAGAACACCATTACAACATGCGCGAGCGCTGAAACCCAAAAGCTCATCGAAACCTTAACCACCACCACATCACGTAGATCCAGACCCAAAGGAGAAGTAGGAGGAGGAGGAGCAGAGTTGAAGAACGTGGAGGAGGAGGGAGGACGGCTCAGATCTAGATCCACAGAAGAAAAAGAGGAGGGCTTAGATCTAGATCCATAGGAGGAGGGAGGGGAAAGAGAGACCTCAGATCCAAATCGTCCCCACCTACCTCATTGGAGGTGCGCCGTCATCCATGGAGGTCGCCGAGCGAGGAAGAGAGTACGAAGATAGGGAGACGTGCGGCTTGCTGCAAGCCACCGTCGCCACCCCCACTCTGGTGGCATAGAGACATGGAGGTTGTAGCGAGGTGAGGAAGGGAGGAAGGGAGAGAGAGGGATGGCTAGCCAGCGGCGTAGTAGAGTGTGGGCGTGTGTGGCAAGAGAAGTGGAGCAGCGAGAGAAGATGAAAAGTAGTGAATAAAACGTGTGGACAACAACGCGGGGGAGAGAAGAAGGCAACGAGTGAATCGGAAGCGGATAAAACGAGTGGACAGCAGCATCCGTCCGTCCGGACGTCTTATACATATCATTACCGACTGCTCACTAATAAAGATGCTAAACCAAGGCTCATAAGATGGATCCTGCTACTCCAAGAATTTGACTTAGAAATAAAAGATAAAAAGGGAGAAGAGAACTTGGTCATAGACCACTTGTCTAGAATGCAGATTGAGGATAAACATGATCTACCAATCAACTACTATCTTTGAGACGACACACTCCTCAAGGTGTCAGCTACCTACCCGTGGTACGCAAACATCATCAACTACATGGTTTCTGGTTATGTGCCGCTGGGGGTAGATAAGAAGAAGCTGATCAAGGAGAGCCAAGTGCACCTTTGGGACGACCCCTACGTCTATAGGGTCTGCCAGGATGGTGTGCTAAGAAGATGAGTCCCTATGGAAGAAGCCATCCAAATCATTGAGAAGTGCCATGGAGCTGAATATGGAGGCCATTATGGTACATTCAGGACCCCTACCAAAATTTGGCAAAGTGGATTCTATTGGCCTACCATGTACCAAGACACTCAAGACTTCATCAAGAGGTGTGAGAGGTGTTAGTGACATGGGAATATCAATACCTGTGATGCCATGCCTCTTACAAACAACCTTGAAGTGGAGTTGTTTGATGTCTAGGGTATCGACTACATGGGTCCATTCCTGCCATGTCAAGGCTACAAGTACATCTTGGTGGCAGTGGACGATGTGTCCAAATGGGTTGAATCACTGCCTTGTAGAGGAGCTGACTCAAAACATGCCAAAAAGATGTTCTAGGAGACCATCTTCCCAAGATTTGGCACCCCAAGGTTGGTTATTAGTGATGGGGGCAGCCACTTCATTGACAGGAGATTCTATGAATTCCTAACGGAAGTGGGGATAAGGCACAATGTGGGTACACCTTATCATCCCCAAACAAACGGACAAGCAGAAACCTCAAATAAGCAAATCAACAACATTCTGCAAAAGACTGTCAAGGAAATGGGGATAGGATGGGTGAACAAACTCCATGATGCACTCTGGGCATATCGAACCGCATACAAGACCCCCATTGGTATGTCACTATACCAGCTTGTATACGGAAAGACGTGCCACTTACCAGTTGAGCTCGAGCATAGGGCACATTGGGCCATAAAAAGATGGAATATGAACTTGCCCTCAGCTGGCCTCAATCGAAAGCTTCAAATCTCAAAACTGGAAGAATGGAGGGAGAAAGCTTATCACAATGCCAGAATCTACAAGGAAAGAACCAAAATATGGCATGATAAGCGAATCAAGCAAAATGAGTTCCATCCTGGGAACAAGTTTCTTTTGTTCAACTCTAGGGTTAAACTTTTTGGCTATGGGAAGCTGAGAAGCAAGTGGGAAGGCCCGTACCTGGTGATTGACGCTGCGACACATGGAGCCGTAATGCTTCAGGACAACGATGGCAACGTCTTTAAGGTAAATAGTCATCGCCTCAAGCTCTTTTATGGACATGAACCTTTAGAAAAAGAAGTAGACATGATAGACTTTGTTCTAAACCCCATCAACTAAAATCTATATGTCATTTCCTTTCTTTCTTGTTTGCTTGATCACTAGATAGAATGTAGACTTAGCACATTTAGGGGTCAGGCCACCCAACAACATAAAACTCTTGGGTGGCCCGGGAGACACACCTGGTCAAGCTAGACTCCCATTAAGGGGGTCGGCCGACCAAGGTAGGTGTCAATCCATAGGACACCGCGCCTGTCACGACGAAGGGAGGCTAGGGCACAAACCCTGGTTGAGACAGGCCCTAAGGAGGGGGTCGACCGACCCATACATTGTGCAACCGGGCACCTTGTCACGTTCAGAACAGCACGTGGAAGGCCGCCATGAAATCAAAATTTAAAATTTTTGAAATTGGGTGGTCGACCAATCCCACTTTGGTAGGATTTAAATAGTTCTGAATCCCACTCATCCCTCCTGAGTTATCCCTCTGACGCTCCAGGCTGATTTCAAATTCGTACGGCCAGGAGCGTCCTCCTAAGCCTACAAGTAGCTCCCCCTCTTCTTCTTCTTCCTCCCATTGCCTTCCACCTCGAACCAAGAGCCATTCTGAACTCTTGAACACCTCACCATCACCACCAACACCTTGCCATGGCTCCTCCATCGAAAAATAACCAGATCGTCCACCGCCCTAACTCACCGATGCTTGCCCTCTCCCTCATGGAGAATTTGGAGCAGCTTCTAGCGGTGGACGTCATCGAGACAGAGCCTCTGGCCATGGTGCCACCCACCGGAGGGCCGTCGGGGGCAAACCTCAAGTCGGTCGACCATGTCTTTGGGTCGGCCGACCCTGGGCGTGGTCGCCCGGGGACCCCCCAGTGTTTCTCCAAGTTGGGATCCTCGTCGCGTTCTCTCACCCCGATGAGAACGCTTGGGAAATCTCCGACAAGGGCCACCATGCCAAAGCAACCTACCACAGGCCAATTAGCGTTGAAGGGCAAGTCTCCAGCGAGCACTAGCAAGGCCCCCATCGACATCTCCTCCAACACCACGGGCAGCTCGGTGTTCATGCCTTCCTACAGCCTGGCCTCACCTCCGTTTCGCAAGATTCTAAGTGTAGGGCCTGGGATGGGGAAGAAACACATCCCGTCCCTAGACACCGATGAGCGGAGGGCCCTGAGGGAGTCCAACGACTCCACCAGTGGCTCCGTTCACCGTCGGCTATCTCCACCTTCCATCAGGGGCCCTCCTAGCCAATTCGAAGGGGAGCAGGAGAAGAGCGACATGGAGAAGCTCCTCCACATCACGGGCACATGGAGACCGTGTCGGAGCTTAAGATGGCCTATGGGGATTTGGAAGACGAGTTCAACCATCTTCACGTTAGCAATAATGCGAAGATCAAGAGGATTGCTAAGGCGATCAACAGAGAGGATCTACTAGAGATCCCCTCCCCCTAGCTTAATTTAGTTAGACTCTTAGGCACTTAGTTTGGATTATTCCATTTTGATTTCTCTAGTTCTATTTCCCTTTTAATTTTCCCTTTCTCAAATGTAAAAGTGCCTTCCAATATTTGAATTCCCGATTATGGATAAAAAGTTCAGTTTGAATAAAATAAAACTTTAAGTTCTACTGGTGTGTTGCCACCAGCAGAACATGTGCACGTGATGTCTCTTCGTGTTGTTGAAGTTCCGAAGACAGAAAACCTCGAGTGTGGGGGATCGGCTAATCCCCCAATGTCATCATTGAACACAGCAAAGCATGACCCTTGGTCAGGAGCACAGAGTCGAGTTGACACGCCAAATATCAACCCAAAAGTTGGGTCGCTCGACCGTAGGTTTTGCACCAAACGGAAAATGGGCGTCACAGCAACACTCCACGCATCGTGGGGAACATAGGGCCACCCTGGGCACACCAGGGTAGGGTCGGCCGACCCCACCTGGTGGCTGTTGACACTTACTAACACCACTTAGATACTAGGTTGTCATCCCCAGCATGGTGCCAGAGTGTACAAAGGTATTTATGAATGTAAAGGCTCTCTAGAAAATAATCTATTCTATCCGCAAGCGCACAGATAAAATACCTCATTGTAGCATTTCACCAGGAAAGTATTCCAGGTATCGTTATTTATAATTTTGCTTAAGTGGACAGTGGAAATGAAGATAAGGATAAAATATATCAAGGCATAGACTAGAGATAAACTTGCAAGAACATGATTACTAATGAGGAACTCGTCACACAGTCACTTACTTTGGGAGGGGGTAAGCCATAATAATAATGATAATGAAATATAAGCTCATGGGTAAATAACACAGCGATTAGAAAATAGACTACTCCTCATATATGTAAGGTGACGTCAGATTAGCTAGAGAATGGATTCTAAGTTATCTACTATCTACTAAGTCACAATCTACTCTAGTTATCTACAACATCATGTATAGCATAAAAGACTCTTCATTCATGTATAAGGAACATTGCTAAAGTAAATCAGATCATCGCAAGACTTACTCCGCAATACAAATTCTGTCTGTCCAATCAACGGAGGGTGGACTATATAAGAATCAACGAAGCTGTCACCATCGCGAACTACCACACGACCTGGCCAATAGGATACATTTGCAGGTAAATAACATCTAAGCACCACGCCCACATATGATCTACCACCACTACTAGATTTCGACGTTATTGCATCTCATCGACTTTCATCAAACACAAATCTGATGCAATAGGGGGCTGTTATTGCATCAGATGTTGAGAATTGATGCAATAGGTATGGTCTATTGCATCATTTCGAGCAATGGATGTAGTAGGTGGCTATTATTGCATCAGACACATTTGGATGCGTTAGTATTGATTTGTTGGTGCAATATGTAGGGGGTATTGCATCGGTTTAGAATATGAATGCAATTAGGAAGTATTATTGCAACGGATTTGTGTTTGATGCAATGTCACGTTGCAATGGAGTAGGATGCTCGTGGGACGAAGTGTAAATTAATTTTTTTGAAAGTTTATTAAATAACATGTAAGTTAATTCTTTGTGAAAAAATATTTAATAACATGAAAATAACATCTTGTGACTACGTATAAAATGATTTTTTAATTTTTTTAAAATGACACGTTTAATAAGTGAGATGTTAATTATTTAAAAATAATAATAAATAACTGATTTTTTAATTTTGAGAAAAAACATGTTTCATTAGTGAGTTTATAATTATTTATAAATATAAAAAATGTGAGGGGAAGCGGAGTTGAACCTACACCCTTAGGAGTGCCTAGTTTAGGGAGTAACCACCAAGCTAGTTATGCTTTGTTATATAGACTACTATATTAGTTATTTTATACAATTATCTAATCATGTTTGATGTATTTACTTAGATCTATTTTGATCTGATCTTTTCTTTTCTATACGTGGGAGACGCCGTCCTTTCTTTATGTGGGAGACTGCGACACCGGCCAAGGGCGATTCTGGACGTGGATCATCACGCCGACCCTAGGAGGAGGCACCTGCTGCCGATCAGGTCATCCTCCTGCTGCCGATCAGGTCATCCTTCTGGTGCCCATCAAACGTACGTCCTGCATCGTCCTGCTGTCCGCGATCGTCCTCCTGCTGCCAAGCTGTAGGGATCATTGACGATCAGGTTAGAACTTTCTTCATTCATATTAGTTTTAGTTTAGTTTGTGTACAGGTCATCAAATCTTCTTGATATTTGTTTTAGTTTTAGGTGTGCAGCATGTACATATTGCTATTGCTGCTAATTTATTAACAGTTTTGCTATACATCAACCGACTGATTTTGGTTGATCTATGAACCAAATTCTGGATGGTTTGATTTGGCCCCTGTGCCACCCAATCTGAATTCAGTTGTGCCTCCTTCATTGACATCGCGCTGGTCGTTGTCGCTGACCTGTTAACGGCACCGGTGCCTTGCACACCGAGCTCCATCGTGGCATCGTCGTTGCTGCATGCTGAGCTATGCCCATGCCTGTGTTATGCCCATTGTCATATTTGTGATACAATTTAGCTCGCTCATTCACTGGTTTTATTATAATTTTGGAGGATGAAATTGTTTGTAGTACTGCTATAGTGTCTATGAACTGATCTGTTAAAATTTCAGGTGTTGCAATCAATGTCACAGCAAGGTAGAAATTGGATGTGGCTCGATAAGGCATCTGTAGAGTGGCAACAAGGATTAACGGATTATCTTGATAGCACATTTGGAGGTAGCTCTAAAGGAGGAAGGGCAGCATGTCCATGTGCAGTATGTCATTCCATGGCATTTAGGAAACAGTCGGATGTTCAGAATCATTTGCTTCGGAAAGGTTTTGATGAAGGCTTCATCTGAGAGCAGGAAAGTATTTTTGATGGTTTAGCTATTGATGTTGATGATGTTGTTGTTGATGATAGGGCTGGTACCAAAGATTTGTTACATTCGTTGATCAGGGGTAGTATACATGGAGAAATCAATGAGGAACAACCAAATGAGATGGCAAAGAAGTTCTTTAAATTGCTGGAAGAGCCCAGGAAGGAGTTGTTTCTAGGCTGCACAGAAGCTACCCAGGTGTCTTTCATTGTCAAAATGTTTCAGATGAAGTGCATGTTTGGTTGTAGTAATGCTTGCATGAAGTTCGTTCTTGGGCTGTTCTTGCTTGTTCTTCCTAAAGGACACTGCCTCCTAGATAGTATGGATAAGATCAAAAAGGTTGTTAGAGATCTTGGTCTAAATTATGAAAAGATAGATGCTTGCTATAATGACTGTGTGTTATTTAGAGGGAAAGAATATGAGGGTCTGGATAACTGCCCAAAATGTGGTGAGACAAGGTGGAAACAGTGTAAAGAGGTACAAGATGTTGGCAGTAGTTGTGAATCAAAAAAGCGTGTCCCATGTAAAATGCTACGGTACTTCCCATTGATTCCACGGCTCCAAAGGATATATATGTCAGAGACTAGAGCATCATATATGCGTTGACATAAGGAAGAATTGGTGGTTTATGAAAAAATGCGACATCCTGCGGACTCCAAAGCATGGAAACATGTGGATGCAACATATGAATGATTTGCAGAGCATCCTCGTAATGTCAGGCTTGGTCTAGCATCTGATGGATTCAATCCATTTGGTATGTTGAATGTGTCCTATAGTTGTTGGCCCGTGATTTTAATTCCTTACAATATTCCACCATGGTTGTGTTTGAAACAGTCGTATTGGATGTTGTCAATGATGATACCAGGAGCGAGATCGCCTGGTGTTAGCATTGATGTGTACTTGCAGCCTCTAATTGATGAGCTCAAAGTTCTCTAGGAAGAGGGTGTGAAAGCCTGGGATGCAAAGGAGAGGAAGGAATTTGACTTGCATGCAGTTCTACTATGGACAATCAATGACTTTCCAGCATATGCGATGCTTTTTGGATGGAGTACAAAAGGCAAGTTTGCATGTCCATACTGCCATACAGAAACAGACTACTTATGGTTGAAGCATGGTAGGAAGCACTGCTACATGGGCATCATTGCTTTTTGCCTATGAACCACAAGTGGCGTAAAAACAAGGTCAGTTTCAATTACAAGACAGAATATAGGGAGGCTCCAGAACCTCTGACTAGAGAACAGGTGTTGCAACAATATGCTAGTTTTGAACAAGTCATATTCGGCCCTGAATCAAGAAAAAGGAAGCAGCGTGATGAAGAAAAGAGATGGCATAACTGGAGGAAGAAGAGTATTTTCTTTGAGCTTCCTTACTGGAAAAATTTGCTTATTAGGCACAACTTGGATGTGATGCATATCGAGAAAAATATATGTGAGAGCATATTGGGCACTTTCCTAGAGATAGAAGGTAAAAGTAAGGATAATGAGGAAGCTTGGCTTGACATGCAGCATCTCGGGATAAGGATGGATCAGCATCCAGTGCATGAGAATGGTAAGCTCACCTTACCACCTGCTTTGTACAAATCAGAGAAAGATGACAAGGAACTTTTATGCAAATTTCTACATGATGTTAAGTTGTCTGACGGGTACGCGTCCAATATCCGAAGATGCATGGATGAAAATCGGTGTCAGTTGTCTGGTCTGAAAACTCATGATTATCATATTATATTCGAGAAACTTCTACCATTAGTACTACGCAACATTCTGCCCCATGAAGTTGTTGTCGCATTGATTGACTTGAGTAGATTCTTCAGTTCGCTTTGTTCAAGGGGAGCTGGATGAAAAGGAGGTTGCTAACATGAGTGTTTCGATTAGGGAGACTCTATGTCAGCTTGAGGTGATATTCCCACCTACTTTTTTGATATTATGCTACATTTGCCAGTTCACCTAGCTGAAGAGGCTTTACTTGGTGGTCCTGTATGCTATAGGTGGATGTATCCCGTTAAGAGATATCTACGCATGGTAAAAGGTTATGTGAGGAATAAAGCACATCCTGAAGGCTCAATAGCGGAGGGATATATCACAGAAGAGTGCATGACATTTTGTGCCTTGTTCTTCAAAGACATGCCAACTCGCCCAGAGCGTCATGAAAGTGGTGCAGTGCCTGAACCACCATCTGGTTTGAGCGTTTTTGTTGATCGTGACTACAGTAAGAAAGGCTATAGTTTAGAGGTCTTCAATGACTCTGAGATGCTAAAAATAAGGCACTACATACTGACAAATACTGATGAGTGTGCTACTTTGCCTGAGTGAGTTAAATTTAACATTTCAGCATGCTTTTTTTCATTATATATTACTAACTCTTTGCATTTTTTTTGGTATACCGACTACAGTGTACATAAGGCTTTACTAAAGAAATATAATCCCCATAATGTTGAGAGAAGACACAAGTAGCAATTTGTTGGTTGGTTTGAAGACGAAGTGAGTCGCCATATTTTTTTCAGTTTATTATGTTGCACGTTCAAAGCATCTCATTATTTTTTGTTAAATGGATGAATTACAGTGCAAACAAGAATATGACCAAGGAAAATCAAGTGAGCTGATGTACAACCTATCTCAAGGACCAGATGATCGTGTTCGTGTATTCAATAGATGTTTCATCAATGGCTTCCTATTCCGGACGGTGTCGGCAGAGAGGAGCTTGATCACACAGAACTGTGGTGTCCTTGTCAAGGGTGATGAAGGTACAGGTAATATAGACTGGTATGGAGTTATTAAGAAAATTATCTCTCTACAATTTGCTGGTGGAAAGGAAGTAATGATGTTTAACTGTGATTGGTTTGATGTCCCCGCTGCAACAAAGAACAAAGGTAAAGGGTACAACAGAGATCAATATGGAATTATAGATATCGATACTACCCGTCTCAGATATTCAGATGATCCCTATGTTCTAGCGACACAAGTAGAGCAGGTGTTTTATGTCAAACATGCAAAAAAATCAAATTGGTGTAGCATTGTTCGAATCAAACTAAGAAACCTTTTCTCCATGCCGGAATCAACTAGTGTTGAAGAGGAAGCACAAATTGATGTTGACTCATTGCTTGTTGGGGTAGAGCACATTACTATTACAAGGAACCAGGGGAAGTTCATGAATTGGCGACGAACAGACATGGAAGGGGAAGCACTTGATGCTTCTATTATTGAGAAAGCAATTGCTCAATCTGTACCAGAACCAAATGAAGAAGACTTTAGTGATGAGGGTGAAGATGATGTTGATGCTTATGTTGACGATGGTGTTGTCGCACCTGTCGTTGCCACAAATGACGAAGCTAATGATGATTTTTTCGCTTAAGTATTCATTATTTTCTGTTATTTATTTGTGAAGGAGTATTTTCTGCATTATGTTCCAAATATACTACCAAACAGTTATATCTAAGCAAAAAAAATGACAGGAGCAAACATTAGTTCCAAATATACTACCAAACAGTGCTTCTACTAGGTCTTACAAGCCCTACAGTGCTTCCATTACTTACTACTACCAGAAGCACATAGACTGCTGTCATTGGTTTGAACTACCAGCTGGAACACATAAGAGGCTTTAAATAGTTACTACTACTACCAGCAGCACAGAGTGCCTGCATTAGTTTCAAAGACCACAACACAGACATCTAATTATAGTCACTTTCACAAAAGGTGACATTGAGGACAGACTTTACTTCTTGTACTTGATCTTGTTCTTCTGTACCAGAGGATTCACCACATTGTACTTGACATCGGCAAAGAGTGACTCAAATATGTCATGAAGATCATCCCTGATGTTATATGCTTTGCTCATGCACTCGTTTATTGCAACAGCCTTGTGGGAGTCAAATAGTTGTCGCAACTTCTGGCCAGGAGCCACCTTCTTGGTCTGCACAATTGGGTCCAGCACGCCGCACTTGATGTCGGCAAAGAGCTTCTCAAAGATCTTTGCAACTCGAGCAGATGACTTCTTTGCTCGACGCTTGAACTTGTCCTTTGCATCATCGATACCTGCGTCAACTAGCCACTGCAAGCTGTGCACAGGATCTTCTTCTTCTTCCAGGTCGAATGAAGAGTCCTCCAAAGCACTGTCATAGGCAACCTAAAATAACAAAAAATTATATCTCACAGAATAGGGGTGAACCAAGTATAGTGAAACCTAAAATATACAGCAATACAATCTCTCCTGTTAGAGAAGGAAAGGGTAGGGGTGAACCATGTTGGGTTCAAATTTGGATTCCAGTATTGAGCCCATCGAGTTATAAACATTCTTAATTGTCAATTACTACTACTACTACTACTACTACTACTACTACTACTACTACTACTACTACTACAGTTAACATGTGCACTGATAAATAGATACTCCTAGAATTCAGATGATTTAAATTGGTATTTTTTCAGCTTAGCTCAGATATACTGAAATTTATAGTATTATGCAGAGTCATAAATTCTAAATTTAAAAGTGATCTCAAATATAGATAATACAACTAAGATGACAGCAGGTTTACTTAGCCAACCTATGTATAACAATCCGTTAGATATATGGCAGTTCAAATTTGATTGTTAAGAAAAAAGATAAAAGGCTGGGCAATTAATACTAGATTTACAACCAGTGATTGACAAGAGGGGCTGATCCATGATAAATGACAAACATTGTGTAACTAAATTGATCAATCACTAGCTGATGCACAGCAAAAAAACTAGACATAGAGGTAATGATCCAATCCTTTATCAACAAATCATACAAAATTACCTAAACTGTTGAGATCAAAATTTGGGGGCTAATATGACTAAACTGAGTTGAGATGCAGTACCATGTAGTGGAATCTAAAACAAGAACAATCTACTGCATTCTATCTCCATCCTTTGACCGAATCAGGAGAGCCACCACCACACCGAGCCCCTACCACCTCAGATCCACCACCCACAACACAGGATTGACCACCCACAATACAGTAAAAAATGAATTCAAGTTGCAGTACTGCATTTACCTTGTTCTTGCCATCGAAGCTGGGGTTACGGTTCTTCTTCGCCTGGGTTCGGCAAGATGAGTGTTCTTTGTTGTCCATCTTCGCTGGGGTTAGGGTACACGGCCCCCCTTTCAAGCACTTACATGGGGGCACAGCACCGCCGATGAGAAGCCTAACTCATCGGAGTCGACGTAGATCACCTCGCGCCTAGGGGCAAACTGCCCTCGCGAGTTGCGAGGCTGCTTCCGAGCGTGGAGGCCACGCTTGCCGCGTGCCATGGGCACCGCCTCCGTCTTCACTCCTCTGCCGCCACCGTGGGATCGACTCTGCCGTCACCGCCGCCGTCGCCCGTGGGACTCGAGGACGCGAATGTGTTCACGGATGGGGAATGGAATGGTTGGTGGACTACGGAGTCACGGGAGTGATGGTTGGGGGAGTGCGGAGTCACGGGAGTAAGGGTTTTGACTACATGGGCCGGCCCATTTTGCTAATCCCGTTGCCGACGAGGGTCCACCCTTCGAATGTGTTCACTGAGCTTCGTTAGTCCCACCTCGCCTATTTGACAACATGAAGCGTTGCTTAAAAGGCGAAGCCTGCTTGTCCTGTTGAAATTACTTGCACTACTATAACCATGACCATGCTGCACTTGGCCTGGCAGGCTTTGCTGGGATCCCTTGTGCGGTTTGAGCCTGTTGGGCTCCTGTATAGGGTTGAATCCCTGGTAAGCTTGCCAGCTCCAATTTTTTTAATTTTTTTAACAATATATTTGCACAGCTTAATTTTTTCAACAATATTTGTACTGCACCAATTGTTTATCTAGTTAAATTCAACATTTCAATAGTTTATCTATATAAATTGTCAGTTTAGCAAGACAAGAGCTCCTAAATTTACTTTGATCCACTGCATTATATTTTGTTTTGTGTGTTGTATACCACCACGGGTTGAATGCGCTGTGGCTGACCTAGCCTAGTCACCTTACCACCACATTATGTTCGCGATTGATTCACCACCACTATCAAGGCTCCCGGTGCACGATTTGTTAGGTTTTATTGGAATACTAGGTTCTCGAATTCTAGGAATACAAAAGGTTAAAAATCGTAGGACTTTTTTTTCTTAAATACCCAAAAGATTTGCGTATCATTGTAATTAAGAAGAAAAGTGTGCTACGAGATCTACAAAGTTAACCTTCCTAGTATACAAATTCAAATTTTGATATTACATAAATGGTACCCAACCAAGTTGTGATCTACGCTCCTACTCTATCATCCGAGAAGAGTGTGCCGGAGTACGAGCAGTCCTTCTACCAGTCCTATTTTTAATCGCTGAAACAACTCTTTCTAATATATAAAAATCGTAGGACTAGATCGTGGTTGCATGACTTCTTGGGTTCATGGAGATCATACACTAGAATTCCTATGAAATTCACTTGAACCATACTTATCGGCCACAATTACTTTTCTCCACGATTCTTCTTCTGTTCCTAACGAGCCGATTTTTTTTTCTCCATGATTATTCTATGTCTTCCATTCTAGTATAAGCCGGCAGATTTCACACAGACACTTCTTACGGTAGCTGTGTCCACCAAGTTGAGGCCAAAAACAAATACATTGAGGGGGCTGCTTAGAGTCTAGAACGACGACCATTGACTGGTCCATCTCTTTGAGCTTCTCGATCAACCTTAGATACTGAAGAAAATGTTAAAATATTATTAAATATATTTACAAAATGCCATCATGTAATTAGGTTAGTCATTATTTTTACACATTTAAGTATATGTTAAGAAAAACCTATTTACAATTTTCTATATTTTATATTTATTTATTTCACTATCAAAAACTATTTTTTATAGTACCCATCACGTCTCCTAAAACCTGGGGCTCAAAATGGCCAAAACCAATCGCAAAAAATAAAAACAAAACAGAAACCGTGAAATTTTTTCGCTGCGGGCGCCCTTCCTCCCGCGAAAAACGACGTGCACCGCTAATTATTCTCCCTCTCCTAATCTAAATCACACCTCAATAGGAGCCGCCGCCCCCAGCCCAGCGGTTCGATCTTCCAAATCGTATCTTCTCCACTCCCAGCCGCAATGGAGAAGACTGCACACACGCCATCGACGGTTGCTACAGGTAGTCGGCCGCCGCTGCCGCCGCCTCCAAGGAGGCCGTGTACCTGGAGGTCCCCATCTCCTCCGTGTACGGGGAGGACGCCATGTACGAGGAGGACACCATCACTGTCGCCTCCGCGTAGGCCGTCTACTAGGACGTCCATGTCTCCTCCGTCCAAGAGGTTGCCGACTCCTCCATCAGTGAGCTCGCCATCTCCTCCGTCCGGTCCTGGAGGTGTCATAGACACACCTTATCGTGGACAACCTAGAGCAGAGAAGCAAGAAGATCACCAAACCAGGTATTATGTACTGGTTGCATAAAATTTGTTAATTTATTGGTTGGTCAATTGGTTAATTAATTGAACTGTGTTTAAAAATAATTCAAAGAGCAAACACTTTTCAGTTTGGGGACAGACTAAAATTAAGCGAATCAAACCAATGCTTTACTGATTTTTTAGGACAGTGGATACTTATATGTTGCTCTTGCCTGCACTTTAAATTACTATGTACATCCAGTGTTCTTACCTTGCACATTTATATCATTGATTGGGTTACTCCTAAATGATGCAATATGTCAATATCATGTTCATGTATATATGTTGTAATCTATCATGTACATCAAGTGTGCCTTTAGCTAGAGCTAGAAGAAAAGTACAGTGGGGACTGGATATCATTCAAATATAGTCATTAATATTTTCTTCAAATTAACACTTGTTTGGATCCTGTTATAACTACTTCCTGATCCAAACAAGGCCAGGCTATACATTGTATTTTCTTGAAATTTTTTGGAAAAGAACCAGATGTGTTGTATAGACTCCAAAATGTAACCTATATTGAATGAAGTTAAAATATTTTGTAGGACAACACTCAAGAAGACGGAAGGTAGATGGAGACTAGTTATTCATTTAAACGGGGGACCCATGGATGAGAAACGTGCCTTAGTGGACATTGACCATCATAGAATTAACTTTGCCAGCTTATTAAAGTACAAAGTTATGTGTGGTTATTCTGCGAGGGATTTCATGTACTATATGAAGCGATGTGACAACGATACAGCTTTGCTGCACCGTATAGATTACGAAGAAGATGCATTGACAATAATAGAAGAGTGTACAGAAGAGAAAACAATTAGGCTAGCAATTTCAACAACTGAGGTAGATCAGGATGCAGGATATGCAATCACACCGATTAAACAGCGTAGTACGCTTGAGGAAGTTGAGGATGAAGGCATTGATGCGTACAAGGTGTGGCTCGAAAAGCTACCACAGGATAAAGAAAACCCAGGTACTAATGTACTACAAATCTAAAACTTACAGCCTCTCTCTCTCTACATATATAACATCTACATATGCATCTCACAGAATTTAAGGATGACACCCGGATGAATACTGTTGCAACATATAAAGAATGGTTGAGGAGGGAAGGGCTTCTTCAAGATATATGTAATCTGATTTTGATTTATCTTGCCATTAGCGTAAGCATTAATATATTTCCAACTCCATTGTAACTGTGTACTTCCACTTTTTTGTATGTACAGATGCATATATAGATCATGAAACCATTGAAGAAGACAGTAGTGGTGACAATAGCGCAACACCAATGCAGTTTCCATCTCATGCGCGTAGGCCAAAGGCCTCTAAGAAAGGTAAGCACTAGTTCAGAGTGTTCATACATTACTAAAATTTAAAAATATTGTTTTATAATGTTAACACACGTTACATTTTGTAAATTCATTTTTTCAGCAGGGGTTGGTGAAAAGAGAAAGATTGGACGTGGAACCTTGAAAGGTTTATCAGTCGAAGCTAAGAGATGTAAACTTGGCACTGAGAAACTTAATATAGAATTCTCATCCACAAAAGGTGGTCCTATAGAAGAAAATCATCGCTTGTTTGTTGATGAAATTGTTCGGTTTACAAGAACTAGGACTCCACTTATTGGAGTTAAAAAGTGGGGAGATGTAAAGCAAATTGTTAAAGATAAAATAGCAAACACAATATTGGTATGTTTTAGTCTTGCTCACGCATATGATAAATTATTTCTTTGTAATACCACATTACTTCACAATTTGTTGGTATCCTTTTTCTACAGATTAGGTGGAACATTGACGACAACGATGAAGAGAAGGCTAGGATATGGAAGATTGCAGAGAGATGCTACAAAGGGTGGCGAGCGGACTTGAGTGCCACATACAAGGCATACAAAAGTTATCATCAAAGAATGAGACATAAACCAGATGATCTGGACATTGTGGAGTGGCACTACTTGGTCTTATATTTTGGAACTGACAAATTCCAGGTTCAATGCCTCTGACATATATCTGTTTGTTGTCTATATTCTTGTAGTTCAACTAACATATCTTTGTTTATATTAGCGAATGAGCAAAAAAAACTCTAGCAATTCCCAGCATCGACAGACAATACATCTTACAGGATCAAAACCTTTTTCACAAGTTAGTTTTGAGGAGGTAATGATATGGAACATAATCTTCTTTAATTTAAAACCTAAACAGTAACAATGTTCAATTTTTACATCTTAGAGAAACCTGGACACTGGTGAAGAACCAGATGGTTTGACATTTTGGAGGAGTACACGCACCAAGGAGGGCCGATGGTCTTCTGAGGCTGCTAAAGAAATATATGTAAGTGCTACTTTGTTCATTAGTACTTACTGATGTTGCAATTATATATAACATAATTATTATATTCATGGTTGTACATGACCTTATTGGGTGACAAAAAGGAATAATCCCCTTTTCCTTGTGTTCAGTTTTGGCAATCGTATCTTTAGTTTCTTATTTATGCTATTTTCAGCTGTCCCACCTGGTTTATTTGGTATAGCAGGTTTGGCTGAACCAAATGCATCCAAACTTTTTCTATGATATCCTCATAGCATATAGTAGCAGCATATAATTTTATTTTATGATGGCCATCATATTTTCTGGTGTCCATGAGTTATATGTGTTGACATGATATGGTTGGTATGGTCCAAACACCAAATGAAAGTATTGAACATTGTTAATTGTTTAAGTGAGATGTTGGTCCCATCTGGACAGATCTGGGGACATAGAGAAGTTCACCTTGATAAGTTGATTTCCTGGAAAACTTGTCAATATCAAAGTCGAATATAATTGTCATATCTAGTGGCTGTTAAAATTTGAGGTCATTTGGACTAGTGGTTTGAAACTTACACCTGTTTGAAGTTAGAGCATCTCGAACAGTTTGCTAAAAGTTGTTTGCCATATTTTGAGTTTTGATAACTTGCTAAAAGATTTGACAAGTGAAAAGAATTGACCATCTCCAATAGTTTGCTATTTGGGTTTGCCAAATTAAAAAAAAGGCCCACACCTCAACTACCCACACGTTGTTTTTCCGTGCGTCATTTTATTCGGAATTTATTTACTGTCATTTTATTTTGGAATCATCATCTACGAAACATATTTTTTTATTATAAAGTGTATTTGCTTGAATTTATTTGCCTCAATATTACTATCATTTCCTATTATTTTATTGAACAAACAAGCACTAAATTATTTGTTTTACCAAACACGGCAGCAGCTCAGCAGCAGCACCACAGCAGCTCGGCAGCAGCTGTCGCTGTCGCCTGTTAGCGGCAGCACGGCAGCTGCACCGCAGGCGCAGCAGCTCGGAGCAGCTGTCGATGTCGCCTGTCAGCAGCAGCACGGCAGCAGCTCGTACCGATGCGCCAACGAGTACGCGCGTGTAGAAATACGCGCGCGGTACCCGCAGATGGCAAGTGAAGACTTTTGGCAAACATATTTAGCAAACTGTTGGAAAGAGTTTTTTCCATTAATTTACCAAATTTTGTGGGATAGCAAGTGATTTACCAAACTGTTGGAGATGCTCTTACCTCCCAATTTTTGGATGCTCTCTGTTTCAGCAGAGAAGTTTCTGTAAATCTGCTATTTCCAAGTACTTAATTTCTTAATCATACTTTCATGTCTGTAGATGAAATCTGAAAAATTTTATAAGCTTTGCAGAATGTCCTCTTGCAAGTCATTTTGACTTGTATATCTCCAGATATGATTTTTTCTCTGTGCGGCTGTTGCAAGCCCAGAATTTTGGGAACTTGCTGCAATGCAAGTTGCTTGCTTTACAATCTTTATGTGTAAATTTATGTTCTTTAAAGTGATTTTAATACAACTAGGCTACTCTGTAAATGAGTGTGTAGTGATATATGTTCTCATACCATGTTTTATTCATTTATCTCCAATGTCATACTGTCCATTGCTTTCATGCTTTGCTAGGAATCATCTTTGCATGATTAACATGGACTAGGTTTTTGTGTTCAGGAAACCGCCTTCTCCAAAATTGAAGAGAAAATTGAGTTGGAAGCAAATTTAATTTCAAAAGAACAAGAAAGGCACATTCTTCATGAAACCTACAAGGAAACCACTGGATGCAAGAGCAGGAGAGGTCCTGGACATGGATACTTGGCAAAGTATCCAACCCGAAGCCAACTTATGAATGAACGCATGGAAGAGCAAACTCGTGCAGCAGCAGCCCTAAAGAAGAATAGTGAGATGCAAGCTGAGGTAGAGAAGTTAAAAGAACAAGTTACTGTTCAAGCCGCTGAGAGGGAGAGCGACAAGGAAAAAATTCAGCAGCTGCACATCTACTGGAGACTACAAGTACCAAGATTAGAGAAGACCTGAGGCAAGAGTTTCTTTTACTACTCAAACAACAAAATCAAGCACCGCCTTTGGTAATATTACTACTACATTTTCACCAAAATCATTGGTTTTATTAAAGCCTGATTGCTAATGTTTCTCCTTATTACTCCAATGCATGACTGATGCACCGACCACAACAACACTTCAGTATGCAGAAACAGTCACACATGCTTCAGAAGACACAAATATGGTTAGTACAAATGAAGGTGCAGAATTAGCACCATGTACTATTTTTTGATATATGCAAACTGCAATGTACTGGATACCTACATTTAATCTGACATAATGTGTGAATCTTTTTTGAAATGAAGGCTGCTATACATTCTTCCCTTCCAGCAATAAATGAACCTTATGTTGTTCCCACTCCCATCCAAGGATCAGAACATGTGCAAGAGGTAATATACATTAAAATTGCAAAGAGGTGATTGCTCCTTTAGATCTTCTGATTTTTACACAGTATAGCAGACTGACATAATGTGTCAATCTTTTTTTAAAATAAAGGATGCTATAGAATCTTCCCTTCCTACACATGATGAACCTGAGGTTGTTCCAACTCGCATCCATGGATCAAAACATGTGAAAGAGGTAATATACATCAAAATTATCACCTACAATTTAGAAACATTAAAACTGAACCAAGCTGCTCATTTTATATAACAGCTTGGCACTAGTTGCCTTATAGTACAACAAGTGCCAATAAAAATAATGCAGCTTACATGCTTCTAGTGCAGCTCTTTCAGTTTCCAATGATGCAGATACAATGCATACATTATTCACTTAGATGGTGAAGCATGAAAACTGATCTGTGGTACTGAGCATATACTAGCTAATTAAGTTTCTAATGATCAAGCATGAAACTTTACTAATTTGTTCATTCATTCATGTATTCATTTAATTTGACATAATGTGGAATCTTTTTTTACATGAAGGCTGCTATAGAATCTTCCCTTCCGACAAATAATGAACCTCATGTTCCCACTCCCATCCAAGGATCAGAACATGTGCATCAAGTAATATACTTCATATGTAATTATCACCAGCACTTAAACAGATTCCTAGAATTGCTAAAGGCTGATGGCTCCTTCAAATCTTCTGGTTGTGCAGACTGAAGCAGACAGTGTATTGTTGAGCACAAAGAAGAGTATCCAATCTAGTCGCCTCACTCGCAACTCCCATAGAAATCTTTTCTCAAATGATAAAGATAGTAATGAGACAGTGACATTTATTACATCACAAACACTAAGGAATACTGCTGCAAATAAAAAGCGACAATGCAAAAACAAATGAGGACAGGTATGAACAATCATGTGTCCTTTTAAGTTGTTGTCCAGATGATTAACATGAACCTTGTTCACTTATACATGTATGTTTGTTCACTTAGTTAACATGAGCAATCAGGAGTCCATGCCTTATGTGTTTATAGTTCGGCTTCAGTGTCTATTCTATTTGTTAAAACAAAAATATTGTTGTCTATCATATGCTCTCTATGTTTGATTCAAACTATGTGATTAACTACATATAGTACTAATGCAAGTTATTTTGACTTTTCCAGGAAGATCCACCTTGAGGGAGTCTTGGAAGCTAAAATGAATCAAATATTGTGCAAGGATAAAGATGTCATGTTGATGTGTGCAAAGACACAGTTTTTTTTCTTGCCTATTTGTAGCATAAGTCACTGGATTGTAATGCAGTTCAACTTTGCAGTTACCTATTTTTGGAGATACAAAGGCATTTCACTACCTTACGTTGTACAAACTATTGAATGATTATGACTCAAGTTATTAATATCATTGCCTTTCTGTGGCATTGATCTATGAAATTTTGTGCAATGAATACAATGCATTTATTGGTTCTACTTTGAATTTGATGTGGATGCAATAGTTTATATTGCTTCTAAACTCATGTCGATGCAATAGTTTGTATTGCATCTAAGCTATTGCTGATGTGATAGTTTTGTATTGCATCCGACTTCACATCAATGCAATAGTTTGTATTGCATCTAAGCTATTGCTGATGTGATAGTTTGTATTTCATCCGGCCTCACGTCGATGCAATAGTTGTAATTGCATCCAACCTCACTTCGATGCAATAGTTGCAATTGCATCGAATCAAATGGTGATGCAATAGATTATATTGCATCAAACCTAGAATGATGTAATACAGTTTGTTGCATTGAACAATAGCCGTTGTAATACATGTGTTGCATCACCATGATTTCGATGCAATAAGCTATTGCATCTCTTAATTTTTTATGCAACAAACAACGGATGGTCGATGCAATAACTACTTCTCGCATCGCCCATATCAAACGGATGCAAAAGGCTATTGCATCGGGTCCTCTTGCATCGACTGGCATCAAACACGAAATTGATGCAAGACGTGACTATTGCATCTATTTTAGACCTATAACATCAAAAACTGGCCGATGCAACAGGGTCAAAATCTAGTAGTGCACTTAACTCCCGCGCGTCAAGAGCTAAGCGCTTTGCAAACTTATACATAAACTCATTATCATTCATAACTATATCAAATATAGAACTAGAGCAAACTAAGATTATAATAAATAGAGACATAATGCAATTAGAATAAAGTAGTAGAGAAAGATATGAAATAATACCAATCTTTATTAACGAAGATCCGAATCGAGAGCGCTAGGCTCTACTTCTCTAATTCTATCTAATCAACCGTATAGAACTTAAAGGAATAGGGAGTAGCTAATTCTAATTCTCTATGGAAGAGAAGTTCTAAAACCCTAACTTTGATGGCTTCCTCTAATAATGATTTCTCCTCTCTCCCCCTGGGGTGCAGAGGCCTTGCTTATATAGTCCCTTCAAGTGAATTTGGGCCGTCGGATCAAACCGACATTGATCGCACGGTTTGCCTTGATCCTTTAGGTCGGTGGAGCATAATCCGCGAGGTTGGCTGTGATTGGCCCCGAGGCCAGGGCGGGCGCCCAAAGGGGGAGGGTGGGTGCCCTGCCCCTAGGCCCGTCCAGTCTCCCGTTCGTTCCCGTGGCTTCTGGACTCTTCTAGATTAAGGAAAATTGCGCGGCACGTAATTATCTCGTTGTAAACCTGACATGTGGGCCTTCTCTCCATATTTTCTAATAACCCCCTGCAGAAATAGACAAACACCAAAGCTTGTGAAATTCTGTCAGCTAAAACCCTAATTTTAGGTGTTTGGTGCATATAGATCCTTTTCCATGTTTAGTTGATGGTTAAATTTAATACTTAAGGACCGGCAACAGTGGCCCCGGGCCAACCAGCCAGCATTAGAACGATGATCTTCATCTTCCTGTCTGGTTTGCACCCTTTACTCTCTCTCTTGTCTTTACTTTTCTCCTCTATTCTAAATGTTTAAAATGAAATTTAAATAACATGAACTAATCCACATGCCTAACTTGAGTCTTGACATTTAAGGATCTAATTGTGACACATAGCTCATTCTTGCATATGTTTATGCTTATGGGTACAAAACTTATATAGGGATGCATTTTGACTAAGTTGTTGATGAAAGTGACATAGTTCTAAGCTCATGAATCACACCAATTCTGTTCTAGGTACTTGGAATTTTATTTTGAAAATATCATAAAACCATAGTTTTATTCACTCCTCATTAGGAATGAAATTCCTACTAGAGCCAAAAATACGTATGTATGAAACATCCCTTGCGTGCAACTTGCATATGTATTGAGTTTGGTCAAATCATGTAGATCATAGTGAGAGTTTTGTCATTGTCCTAAGATCAAGATCGCACACACCACATTTGTTGCCACTCCTACACTGGGAGCACGCAACACCCCATTCCGTCCCACAAAATATAGATGCTCCATATGCTCAATAGTGTAGAATCTCTCTCTCTAAGAGTTAATTATAGATGAGACACAAAAGTAGAGGCTATAAAAAATGTTATCTTATCAGAAGGGAGAATATCAAGTCCTTAGCCTCTCAAAAAATGCTAGCCTTGTCTCATAGAAACAAAGAAATAGAGGGAGAGCATAGTTAATAAAGGAGCTATCTAGTCATCATTTTCATATGACACACACTTGCACATCTTGATCTAGGACTATGACACTCCTCTCCTTAGATCCTTGCTTTGACTTTACGATAAGTGCAATGCATGATATGCTACCTTGTTTTTCCCTACCAAGCTCCACATAAGCCTGATAGATGTAGGATGTAGCGAGAAGGGTTGACAGTTATGCCTTGGTAAGGTTGCTTACAAACTGACGGATTTGAGAGAGTGACAAATGAGGAGTTAGAATAAACTATGTGTTTTCTCTTGAACTATCATGAAAAAACTCTAAGTACCAAGAATAGAAGTTTGGGAGATGACTTTGTCTTAGGATTGTTCCTCTTATCAACTTCTCAAGGAAATCTGCTAGACACTTACCACATAACCCATTTGCATGAGCTATGTCCTGAATGCAACTATATGCACTATGATCTTTAACTTGTCTCTAACCTTTACTCAAGGACGAGTAAAGACTCAAGTGCGGGGGATCTTGTTGATGGTATTTTCACTATGATTTTCGACCACTAAAACTGTCAATAATGGTTAAGTTTTGGGGATAACACCAAGCAACTAAGTAGTGACATAGGTACAATTCACTTGGTTCCACATGTACATGTCATTATTTGGATGCAGGTGTAAAACAGCCACTAATGAAGCCTCATCAAGCTCAAATGAAGCAAAGATGATCAAGAACCAAAACCACCGTAGATCAACAAAAGATTGAAGATGACAAGTGGGGACAACATGTGGAGCAAGGTGGTGGGCCAACCCCCCCCAAGGGTAGGTCGGCCGACCCACCTTTGGTGGGGTCCCACTTGGCCCACACTCCCACCTACCTTAGCACCTTCTAGAAGCTTGGTGGTTGTCTGCTTTGGTTTTTCATACGACTTGGAGGTGGTCTCCCACGGCTTTGCCTCTGACATAACAAAGACTGACGTCGAGAATGAGGAGAGGCTCTGTGCTCTTGTTGACGACACTGAGGGTCCTAGTGAGGGGCTAGAAAAACTCTTTGAGCCGGATGTTCTTCCCCCTGAGGTCTATGGTGGATATGAGGAAGGTGGTGCCGGTGAAGATGGTGGCAACGGTAGCCAGGGCCTGTGAGCCTTATCTAGGTATAGAGACATGTGTAATAAGTTAGTCTTTTTGCTACTTTGTGCTATTGTGGCCTGGATGGCCTTAAGACTTATGTAAGTATTTGCTACAGTGTTTTAAGCTGAGGTTTCCTCTTTCCTTTTTGCCTGAGTTTTGTTTCTTTGACCAAGTTTTCGACATAGACTCGTATACCTCAAGGGCGGAGCGAGTGGGGGTACCATAGCTCAGAGGCCTAGGAGAGCCCCTGGCTCGACATCCCTCGACCCTTAAGGGGTTCGAGGTGTTCTCTACTTAGTCATGTAACATTTTTTGAAGCGCAAAAGAGAAGAGCGATGTTGAGATTTGAAGAAACATTCAGATTTCTTAGGAGTCTAGGGGGTTCCCCCTATCAGCCCCTGAGGGAGTCTTGACTATGATGTAGCATAGTCAAGGCTACCTTTCTTTCTACAAATAAAATGATAAGTGTTGAAAGTCAAAAGCATTTTCATTCATTCAAGATGCCACAAGGGTATATAATACAGGGAATGTGCAAAGCTTCGAGGCTCTAGGGGTAGAAGCGATGTAGTTGTTTGATGTTCCATGCGTTGGTGATGACTATGCCCTTGTCATTTGCTAGCTTGTAGGTTCATGGCTTCAAGACTTCTGCCACAACACATGGGCCTTCCTAAGGTGGGGTCAGCTTGTGGCGCCCTTGGTTGCTCTACCATCGATAGAGGACTAGGTCGCCGACTAGTAGGTCATGTCTTGGGCATCGTTGAGCTGGTCGACTGCATTCTCCCGTGCTGCCTTGTTTGTCTGCTCGTTGTACGCCTTGAGTTGAGGGGACCCATATTCGAGGTCTGTGGGTAGAACAGCCTCGGATCCATAGACCATGAAGAACGGGGTAAATTTCATAGCTCGACTAGGTGTCGTCTGTTGACGGTCCTTAAGTATCAAATTTAATTAACAAATAAATAAAGAAAAGGATCCAAATGCAACTGACATCCAGACTTAGGGTTTTATCTGATAGAATTCCACGAGTTTTGGTGTTTGTCTATTTCTGCAGGGGGTTATCAGGAATTATGGAAGAAAGGCCCACACGTTGGGTTTACATAGAGATATTAACGTGCCGTGCAATTATCCTACATCTAGAAGAGTCCAGAAGCCACGAGAACGAACGGGAGACCGGACGGGCTCGGGGGCAGGGCGCCCGCCCTCCCCCCTTGGGCGCCCGCCCTAGCCTCGGGGCCAATCACAGTCAACTTCGCGGATCATGCTCCACCGACCTAAAGGATCAAGGAAAACCGTGCGATTAATGTCGGTTTGATCCAACGGCCCACATTCACTTGGAAGGACTATATAACCAGACCCCCTGGCCCCTGGAGGAGAGCACCTCTATCCCTTAGAAACCCTAATTCATTATTCATCTTGGGAGAAGAAGCCTCTGATCAAGCCCTAGAGCCACCACATCAATTAGATCTCTAGTTTAGCATAGCTACATAGGATTAGAACTAGAATGAGTTAATCTTCGATTTGTTTCCGGATATGTCAAGAGGATTCTTGGTAATTCTCTATTGCTCTTCAATTGTTCATCTTTGTTCTTCAATATTATGAATATGACTTTGTTCTACTTCAATATATTAATTATGACTTTGCTCTACTTGTTTATATTCGCAATTATATTGTTCTTATTTTATCATAGTTATATACTTGGCTTAGTTAGATTGGAATTATATACATGTTTAGGATCGTATAGCATTTATCCATGTGTACAGTGGGTAAATGATAAGTATTGTGTAGGCGTGGTGCCTATACCGTATTTATCTGCGATTGTATCCTATATGCCAGATCACGGGGTAGTTCGTGGTAGTGACAGCTCCATTGATTCTTATATAGTCCCCCTCTCGTGTATAGGGCTGGCAGAGCAACATTATTACAGGGGAGTGATTGCGATGTTTCTCATATTCCTTGATAATATCACTATGCATGGGCGTAGTCCTGTCTCACAATGATTGCTAAGTATAATTGCACTAACTATGATATGCTAGACTGTATAGATAAGAATAACTTAGGAAATATTCTTGTAGTTCGTCCTAATTCCATGCTAATGACTTGCTAGAATATCTATTGAGGTGCTTATCATATTTATATGTGGCTAAGTTATGCTGATCCGATTAATTATCTTTGTCACCATTTATACTTTATCTATCCTTTATGTGACATTTATCCCTGTATGAAAGAGATAGATAACTACTCTCAATTATACATGCAATAATAGATACTCAATTCTATATTCCATTCTATAGTCAACATTGATGTTTAGCAATCCCTTCCCAGTGGTAAAAATATAAATAACGATACCTGGAATACTTCTCGGTTAAAATGCTACATTGGTATTAATCTGTGCGCCTGCAGATCTTATTTATTATTTATTTAGAAGAGCAATTGCATATTTCAATACCGCGTCTCTCATGTCATGCTGGGGATGACAACTTGGCTTAAGTGGCATGAGGGATAGGTTTGGCATTTTTGTCGCCGTTATCAGAATTAGAAAACTAAGTCTACTTTTGGTAGTGACGTTAAGAATGCCCAACAAGCATTTTTGGCGCCGTTGCCGGGGAAGGTTGATTACTAATCAGGAATGAATATGGAATTTTGAGTCATCATGCGCATCACTAATATGATCGAGATTATCAATTCTCTCATACAATTTTACCCTGATATTTTTCTATTTTATCTTATGCAGGGTAATGTATGAATAGAAGACATCTTTCAGGAAATTTTGTTTACAATCCCGAAGCGTTATTCAGAAAAACAAGAGCCAAGCTCAAGAAGAGATCATCAACACTTCAGCACGAAGCTTCATCCAATCAAGAAGATCACCGAAGTTTCACCCGGAACTTGTCTTCAGAGTTCGAAGCCATGGCGAACAAATCGATCCGTGAGTTCTCAGCTCCCACTACGGACAACATCCGCACTGGACCTGCTGCAGAGATCGATGGCAACTTTGAGCTCAAGCCTGGACTTATCAACATGGTGCAATCCAACCAGTTTTGTGGGAAGGCACATGAAGATGCTAGTGCTCATCTCCAACACTTCCTGGAGATTTGCAGCACATTCACCATATCAGGAGTCCCCAGAGATGATATACTACTTCACCTCTTCTCATTCTCACTGTTGGGGAGAGTGAAGCAGTGGTTCTACGCTACAAAAGAGAAGAATACTACGTGGGCACTCTGCTCCATGAACTTTTTGGCTAAGTTCTTTCCCATGGGCAAGACCAATGCTCTCTGTGGGAAATTACAACTTTTCAGCAACAACATGATGAATCCGTTCCACAAGCATGGGAGCGCTTCCAAGACTACATCCTAGAATGTCCCCATCATGGAATGGAGATCTGGCTACTGATGCAAACCTTTTATCATGGGCTCGGCAATAGTGCCCGAGAGACCATGGATGCTGCAGCTGGAGGAGCATTCCTATCACTCACCAAACCACAAGCCATAGCTCTTGTGGAGAAGATGGTGTCCAACCAAGGCTGGAATGAAGAAAGGAACCAGACACGCAAGAGAGGTGGAGGTATGCATCAGCTCAAGGAGGTAGACATGCTGTCTTCAAAGCTAGACCTGCTCATGAAGAAGCTCGATGATAGAGCTGGAGATAAGAACGAAGTTATGCACATCTACGATTCTCACATGACTTGTGAGGAGTGTGGAGATACTGGACACTCAGGCAATCACTGCCCCGAGATGCTTGAGGATGTGAACTACATCATCAACAACAACTACTACTACAACCGTCCTCAACAAAATCAAGGTTGGAATCAAGAGAGGCCTAACTACTCAGGTAATTATCTTGTAACAGTTCTTACAACAATAATAATAATTTTCCACTTCTGAGGGAGTTAGTGTCTAATCAAGGAAAGCTAATGGATATCCTATCTAAGAAATTCGCATCTAATGATAAAATGTTAGAAAATATAAATAATAGAATGGATAATTTCTCTACTGCCATCAAGAATTAAATTAGCTTTAGTAAAATGATTGAATCTCAGTTAAATCAAATAGCTGCTGCTGTTCCTACTACTAACCCCGGTATACCATCACAACCGGAAGGATTAGAATCTGCAAATCTTGTAGACATGTTTGATACAGGTAACTACTGGAGTAACCCCATCATTGAAGTTACTACTGACCTTCTGCCGGTCAAGAGAGGCGATCCAGGATGCCCCGTAATCCCGATCTCCATCGGCATGGTGGTCTTCCTAGAAGCACTCTGCGACTTTGGCTCTAGTGTCAACATTATGCCAAGGGTACTATATGAAAAATACTTTACATATCCATTATTAGAAACAACCATGTGTTTGCAGCTTGCAGATCAGACACTAAGTTTCCCCAAGGGAATATTGAAGAACCTCTGTTTCTGAGTTGGTACCTTATATGCCCCAGCAGACTTCGTGGTGATAGAGACCGGTAATGATGAGAGGGCACCCGTCATCTTAGGGAGGCCATTCCTGAACACCTCGGAAGCTGTCATCTATGCTAGTGCTGCCAAGATCAGTTTCTACATCAAAGGGAGGAAGGAGACGTTTTCCTTCAAGAACAAGACTGCACAAATCCCAGAACAATCCCGACATGAACCAAGGAAGAGGACTAACAGGAAGAACAGGAACAAGCAAGTGTGGACCAAGTCAGCTAAGATGGTCACTGCAGTTCAAGAAGGTCAAGATCGTCGACTTAAGTCACCGTTTCTAACCAAGAAGGACAACCCAGGTATGCCAATTGCTCCATCAATGGGTACAACTTCTACAAGACACTTTGCGACACAGGATCGGACGTCAACATAATGGCCGCAGTCACCTATCGGCTCTTGTTCAGAACCATGCCCTTAAAACCAACATACATTCAACTCCAGATGGCAGATCAGACATTCCAAAAGGTTGAAGGTATAGTAACTGATGTCCCTGTCAAAATAGACGATCATTTTGTCCATACAGACTTTTAGGTTATTGACATGGGAGAAGATGAGTACGATCCACCCATCATCCTTGGGAGACCTTTTCTCAGCACCGTTAAAGCAATCATCTACATTGGAACTGGAGAAGTCCACATGCACTTCTCCTCGGAGAAGGTACGCCGCTATTTTACTGACCCTAACTATATAGTTGAAGACTCTAAGCAGGTCAGAACAAGAAGAAGATGACGCAACCGTAACTAGAGGAGGCAAATCATCAAGGACGGATGGGCAGACTACGAAGGAGAAGTGGTAAGATCTGAAGACATACAGCTCGAACAAAATTATCCTGAGGAGACCGTAGCACCGAGTCAGATGTGGAGAGAGAAGATAACTATACACGAAGAGGAGGCGCCGCCGAAACCACCGACTACGCCATCCAACGAATCCCACGACAACTGAGAAAACGGAGAGTCCTGTTCGGAGGACTTAAAAACACCGAACGCCTTGCCAAGAGGTAAACTTGGTAGTTGTCCTTTTCCTTTCAATTATTTAAAATAGTTTACTTAGTTAATCAGGTTCATACTATCCTAAAAAGAAAATAAAAAATGTTAAAAACCAGTAAGCCCCACGTGAGTATACGAGTGGCATAAAACCCATAAGTACATTCACTATGGTGGCATAAAAATAAAATAAATAATTTTTCTGCTATATAAAATGAAAATATAAAAAATAGAGAGTAACATTTATTGAGGAGGCTCAACATGATAAAGGCTAGATAATTATGCTAACACTTAATCAGTTACACAAAGCTTTGTTGTCTATTGAGCTCCACAGAATTCAAGAATCAAGAAGACTAGCAGACGGAGGATATTCTAATCGCTGTCAGGGTGCTGCCGACTTTCAAATACACCTCTGCCACCTGCTAGCTACATCAGAAGAAATTACGTCAAAATTCAACTTGGGGGAGAGCACCCCCATTTATCCCGCTAAGTATTTCTATCTATCTTTATACTTATACTATTTTAAAATATAAATATAGATAACTATGAAAAACCAAATAAAGATTTTGTGCTTATATATATATATATCTTTTGCTTAGTATGCTTAATAAATAAATAAAGTGGCTATGCTAAACTAAATCTTAATAATAAAACTCTAGCACGGATATGATGAATAGTTGCTCTGCCTAATTTTCAAATTTGGAGTTCTCTCTCTAGTTTAGACATAACTGTTATAATTTAAAGCTTGCTCTGAACCTAAACTTGTGGAAAGAGAACTTGATCTAAAGTTTAAGTTGTGAACGGATATGATATGGGAAGGTTGAGCTGTTGTTTATCTATTCCTAGAGATGCTAGAAATCTAGAGAATTTTATCTTTGAAAATCATTAAAATATCACATGATGAGTTCCTGTATGATGAGAAGTTTAAATTCCTACCACAACCATATATATACATGCTTGCTAGACTTTGAGCCACACATTTACTTTTTACTGCTTATGAGCATTGAGTGTGGTCAAGCTGTGTAGACCCTTAGGGGCTTGTCATGTGGTTAAAATCAAGATTCACTTGCACGTTCACTCACACATGCTGCTTCTACTCCGGAAGTACGCATCCACATATAATCACCCATTTCCATCTCCAGAACCACCCAAAAATATTCTACTCCTAATCCGGGAGAGAATAGCCAAAAATATTTCTGTTTTTCCTCTATGAAATAAATGCTCAAGTTATCTTGGTTACTACCACTTGCTACATTATTTTAAGAGATGAGTGCTCTAAAAAAAGAAGAAAGATACGAGGAAATAAAAAGGGGCAAGTGTCCGGAACCTCGAAAGAAAAGAAAAAGTGAGACGAGAGGTAAAAATGGACAAGTGTCCGACAGTAGAATTAGTGGTACAAGATACCCACCTCAGAGGAAAGAAAAAGAAAAAGAAGAGAATCTCATTCTCCTCAAAAAGTTTCAAAGAGCAAGAAAGGTATGTATCCCCTCAAAAGAGCAAAAGTAGAATTAGACTTTCACCATTGTTATCACCATCATCACCATACACCATTCATTCGCCACACATGCACATCTTGATTTGACTTATTGACTTCTTTCTCTAGATCCATGGTTTGACTATATAACAAATGTATTGTAAGTATGTATACTTTATCTCCCACCTATGAGCTCTAGATATCAAAGCCTTATTAGAGCAGGGTGAGAGAGAAGGCAATGTCACTATGCCTTATACCACAAATACCACATACTTTGAGAGAAGGCATGTACCATCACTGCCTTGGTAAGGATCCAGAAATACCACAAAAGAAAGATCTGAGAGAGTCATACAAGGAATCTCTGAGTTTTATTTGAAAATCCGCAAAACTCCAGAGCTATAGCTGATCAAGGATAAGAGACATGGCACTTGACTAGACCGTTCTATCTTTTAACTGCTCAAGACAGAAGTGACGATTACAAGTCCCATGGTGAAAGGTAAAATAAGTAAGTCTTAATTCTTGACAATTTACTCTAACTCAGAGATGAGATTTCATTTGAAAGCATGTGTACCGTCAAATTTTTAAAGGCATTTCAGCAACTTCTGATCCATCACTGAGATTATCCTTGCTCAGGGACGAGCAAGAGGTAAGCTTGGGGGAGTTTGTTGATGGTCCTTAAGTATCAAATTTAATTAACAAATAAATAAAGAAAAGGATCCAAATGCAACCGACATCCAGACTTAGGGTTTTATCTGACAGAATTCCATGAGTTTTGTTGTTTGTCTATTTCTGCAAGGGTTTATCAGGAATTATGGAAGAAAGGCCCACATGTCGGGTTTACATAGAGATATTAACGTGCCGCGCAATTATCCTACATCTAGAAGAGTCCAGAAGCCACGGGAACAAACGGGAGACCGGACGGGCTCACGGGCAGGGCACCCGCCATCCCCCTTGGGCGCCCGCCCTGGCCTCGGGGCCAATCATAGTCAACTTCGCGGATCATGCTCCACCGACCTAAAGGATCAAGGAAAACCGTGCAATTAATGTCGGTTTGATCCAACGGCCCATATTCACTATGAAGGACTATATAACCAGACCCCCTGGCCCCTGGAGGAGAGCACCTCTATCCCTCAGAAACCCTAATTCATTATTCATCTTGGGAGAAGAAGCCTCTGATCAAGCCCTAGAGCCACCACATCAATTAGATCTCTAGTTTAGCATAGCTACATAGGATTAGAACTAGAAGGAGTCAATCTTTGATTGGTTTCCGGATCTGTCAAGAGGATTCTTTGTAATTCTCTATTGTTCTTCAATTGTTCTTCTATATTATGTATATGACTTTGTTCTACTTCAATATATTGATTATGACTTTGCTCTACTTGTTTATATTCGCAATTATGTTGTTCTTAGTTTATCATAGTTATATACTAGGGTTAGTTAGATTGGAATTATATACATGTTTAGGATCGTATAGCATTTATCCATGTGTACAGTGGGTAAATGATAAGTATTGTGTAGGCGTGGTGCCTATACCGTATTTATCTCCGATTGTACCCTATATGCCAGATCGTGGGGTAGTTTGTGGTAGTGACAGCTCCATTGATTCTTATATAGTCCCCCTCTCGTGTATAGGGCTGGCAGAGCAACATTATTATAGGGGAGTGATTGCGATGTTTCTCATATTCCTTAATAATATCACTATGCATGGGCATAGTCCTATCTCGCAATGATTGTCAAGTATAATTGCACTAACTATGATATGCTAGACTGTATAGTTAAGAATAACTTAGAAATTATTCTTGTAGTTCGTCCTAATTCCATGCTAATGACTTGCTAGAATATCTATTGAGGTGCTTATCATATTTATATGTGGCTAAGTTATGCTGATCAGATTAATTATCTTTGTCACCATTTATACTTTATCTATCCTTTATGTGACATTTATCCCTGTATGAAAGAGATAGATAACTGCTCTCAATTATACATGCAATGATAGATATTAAATTCTAATTCCATTCTATAATCAACATTGATGTTTAGCAATCTCTTCCCAGTGGTAAAAATATAAATGACGATACCTGGAATACTTCCCGGTTAAAATTCTATATCGGTATTAATCTGTGCGCTTGTAGATCTTATTTATTATTTATTCAGAAGAGCAATTGCATATTTCAATACCGCGTCTCTCATGTCATGCTGGGGATGACAACTTGGCTTAAGTGGCATGATGGATAGGTTTGGCATTTTTGGCGCCGTTATCAGAATTAGAAAACTAAGTCTACTTTTGGTAGTGACGTTAAGAATGCCCAACATCGTCCTCAAGCTCCACAGGACCAAAGACACCTCATTGACCCATTTCTTCCTGAATTTCTTCAATTATATAGATTCTCGACTTTAAACCTTGGAGGATCATACCATTGGCACACTCGACCTGGCTATTAGTTCGTGGGTGGGTGACTGTAGACCAATTCAAACGCATGTGATGATGGTCACAGAAGTCCAAGAATTGCCTGTAAACTGTGTGCCATTGTCTGGGATGATGACATTGGGAACCCCAAAGCAATGGGTAATGTCGGTGAAGAACAAGACAACTTGCTCGGAGCATATGTTGGTGATGGGTCGAGCCTTGATCCACTTGGAAAACATGTCAATGGCTACAAGTAGGTGCGTGTAACCCCCGGTCGTCCTATGGAGGGACCCCATGAGGTCGAGGCCCCAGACCACGAATGGCCAAGTGATGGGGATCATCTGTAAGGCGTGCATCAAGAGATGTGTTTGCTTGGCATAGAATTGGCACCCGTGGCACGAGCAGACGAGGTCAATGGCATCGGCGATGGCGGTGGGCCGGTAAAAACCTTGCCGGAAGGCGTTTCCAATAAGGGTCCTTGGTGCCACATGGTGGCCACAACCCCCGAGTGTATGTCCTCGAGGAGCTTTCTGCCTTCCTCGATGGTGATGCACCGCTGGAGGATCCCTGTTGGGATTCGTCAATATAGCTCCTTGTCGTTGTTGTAGATAACATAGGACTTGGCCCACCGAGCGATATGACGAGCCTCCTTCCGGTCTTCTAGAAGCTCCCCCGAATCAAACAATCGGGAGAGGATCACACCAATCCAGCGGTTGGCTCAGCTGGGAAGATGACTACTTGACCTCCATGACTTCTGCTGCCACTAAGAGGGCCTCGATCGTGGGTGCAAGCTCGAGCGTTGATGCCATGGCACCAGCCCCATGCCCAGGTCGACTGAAGGCTCGAGGAGATCCCTCGAGAACACGTCTGGCGGGACTGTGCCTTGAGTTGATGCGATCTTGGTGAGCTTGTTTGTAGCTTCATTGTATCATCTGGCGATGTGGTTGAGCTCGAGACCTTGGAACTTATCCTCTAGCTTGTGCACTTCATTGCAGTAGGCCTCCATCTTGGGGTCGTGCAGCTCGAGGCTTTCATGACTTGGTCGATGACAAGTTGTGAATCACCTTGAACATCAAGGTGTTGTACCCCTAGCTCGACGACAATCCTCAGCCCATTGACAAGGGCCTCATACTCTGCAACATTGTTAGAGGCTACAAAATGAATACGGATGACATACCACATGTGGACGCCAAGGAGCAAGATGAAGAGCAAGCCAATGCTTTCTCCTGTCTTCATGAGCGACCCGTCGAAGTACATCGTCCAAAGCTCGGCCTAGACTTGCACCTGTGGAAGCTAGGTGTCGGTCCACTCTACGATGAAATCAGCCAAGACCTAGGACTTGATGGCTTTACATGGTGCGTATGCAAGAGCCTCACCCATGAGCTCGATCGACCACTTGGCGATCCTCCCAGTGGCCTCCCAGTTTTGGATGATCTTGCCTAGAATAAAAGACAAGACCACCATAATTGGGTAGCCGAGGAAGTAATGCTGCAGCTTGTGGCGTGTGAGGATGACCATGTTGATGAGCTTCTGGATCTGCGGATAGCATGCCTTGGTTTCTGAGAGCACCTCTCTGATGAAATAAACTGGTCACTATACGGGCAAGGCGTGCCTTCTTCTGACCTCTCGACCACAACCGCTGCGCTGACGACCTGAGTAGTTGCCATGACTTAGAGGAGGGTCTCAGTAGGTCGAGGTGGCACTAGAACTAGAGCGGAAGTCAGCATGCCCTTGAGCCTATCGAGGGCTTCCTCATCCTCGACGGTCCACGTGAAATGCTCAGCCTTTTTGAGGAGGCGATATAGTGGCAAGGCTTTCTCCCCTAGCCGTGAGATGAAGTGGTTGAGAGATGTTAGGCAACTCATAACTTTCTATATGCCCTTGACATCTCGAATCGACCCCATTTTCGTGATGGCCGAGACTTTCTCAGGATTGTCCACGATGCCACGCTAGGAGACAATGTACCCCAAGAGCATACCTCGAGGTACACCAAAGACACATTCTCAGGGTTTAGCTTGATGTTATTAGCTCATAGGTAGCAAAACACGATCTCAAGGTCATCTATGAGGTTTCCTACTTCTTTTGACTTAACTATGATATCATCTACGTATGCCTCGACTGTGATCTTATGTGCTCACTAAAAATGTGGATCATGCACTTCTGATATGTTGCCTCGGTGTTTTGAAGACCGAAAGACATGGTAACATAGCAGTACATACCAAAAGGGGTGATGAAGTAAGTCACGAGCTGGTTGAACTCCTTCATTTTTATTTGGTGATAGCCAGAATAAGCATCAAGAAAGGAAAGCGTTCCACATCCCGCGGTGGAATCAACAATTTTATCGAGATGTGGTAAAAGAAATGGAACTTTTGGACATACTTTATTTAAAAATATTGTAATCAATACACATCCACATTTTCCATTCTATTTCTTAACTAGTACAAGATTAGCTAACCACTGGGATGATAAACCTCCTTGACGAATCCGGCCGCCAAAAGCTTGTGAACTTCCTCCCTGATGATCCTCCGCTTCTCCTCGTTGAAATGGCGCAGATGTTGCTTCACCGGCTTAGACCCGACCCAGATCTCCAAGGTGTGCTCGACGACTTCCCTCAGTATGCTAGGCATATCTAAGGGACTCCATGTAAACATGTCAGCATTCACATAGAGGAAGTCAACGAGCACAGCTTCCTATTTGGCATCGAGGTTGGCGTTGATCGATACCACCTTGTCGTCGGAGCTATTGGGGTCAAGGGGGATCTTCTTGGTTCCCTCTGCTGGTTCAAAGCTCCCCATACGGCGCTTTGGTTCTAGGGCCTCAGCGGTGAGGGCCTTGAGCCTTGAGGCGATCTCGGTGGAGTTCTCGATGGCTTCTTCATATTCGACGCACTCGACGTCGCACTCATATGCGTGCTCATAGGAGGAGCTGACGGTGATGATACCCTTGGGCCTCGACATCTTGAGCTTAAGGTATGTGTAGTTGGGGACGGCCATGAACTTGGCATACCCCAGGCATCCAATGATGGTATGGTAAGTGTCGCGGAAGCCAACCACGTAAAAGTCAGGACCTCCTTCTAGAAATTAGTTGTGGTGCCGAAACAGACCATGAGGTTGATTCGACCCACCGGGAGGGCCTTCTTGTGTAGTACAACTCCATGGAAGCCACCCACACTCAGCTTGAGATGCGATCTCTCGATCCCCAAGAGGTCGAGAGTCTCGAGGTAGATGATGTTGAGGCTGGTGTCACCATCCATCAGCACCTTCGAGAGACGAGCGTTGATGATGATGGGGTCGATGATGAGCGGGTAGACTCCAGGACTGATAACATGATCGGGGTGGACATCACGGTCGAACGTGATGGGGGTGTCGGACCAGTCGAGGTACTGGGGCACTGCCATCTGAACTACGAAGACTTCTCATCGCTCCCTCTTGCATTTTCGAGTCATGAGCTACGTTGAGGGGCCGCCATAGATCATATAGCAGTCATGTACCTCAGGGAATTTGTCGTTGTCGTCGCCGCCCTTGTCATTGTGCTTATCCTTCCTCTAGTCATCCTTCTTGATGCCTAGACTATTGAAGTACTTCTTCAGCATGCGGCAATCCTCGAGCTTGTGGTTGGCCCCTCCCTTGTGGTAGGGCCAGGGCTCTTTCAGCATCTTGTCAAAGATGGCTCCCTCTAGAGGGCCTTGAGGCTTCTTGTGTTCCACCATGGTGATGAAGTCAGCATCGATGGCCTCGTGCTTGCCTTGTTGCACCTTCTTTTTGTTGTTGTTCTTTTTGGGCCCTTGCTTGGGTCGTTGTCATCGTCCGCCTATGCTTTTCCCTTGTCTTTCTTGTCGACGGTTCTTAAGTATCAATTTTAATTATCAAATAAACAAGGGAAAGGACCAATATACAAACAACACCTAGAATTAGGGTTTGATCTGACAGAATTCCACGAGTTTTGTTGTTTATCTGTTTCTGCAGGGGGTTATCAGGAAATAGGGAAGAAAGGCCCACATGTCGGGATTACATAGAGATATTAACATGCCGCACAATTTTCTACCATCTAGAAGACTCCAGAAGCCACGGGAACGAACGGGAAGGCGATCGGGCTTGGGGGCAGGGCGCCCGCCCTCCCCCCTAGGGCGCCCACCCTGGTGTCTCCACCAATCAGAGCCAACTTCGCGGATTATGATCCACCGACCTAAAGGATCAAGGATAACCGTTCAATCAATGTCGGTTTGATCCGACGGCCCACGTTCACCTAAGGGGACTATATAAGCAGACCCCTGGCTCCTGGAGGAGAACAAGTTCATCATAGAGTTGAGAGGTGCCCTCGAAGAATAACATTTCCTCTAAATAGACTTAGGGATTAGCATCTAATGTGAGAGTAGACTAGATCTACTAGATTGAGAGAGATAGAGTGGAGGTGTAGATCGGAGGAAGCCCGGCCTGTCGGTGTCTACTCCGAGGTTGTACCTGCGGGATCAAGTTCTCCTAACCCAAAGCTTGCTCCTAGGATTCTTCAGTATTTCGACTTCTAAATACTAGTAAGTTCTTGTTTTATTGTTCTTTGGTTTATGAGTTTACTTTAATCTCTTCGCGTAGAGTTTAGAGTAATCATCTCTAGCGTAGACATGGTGTTTGGGCTAGGATACTCATAGATATCCCCTGACTAGCTGGGCCGTGGTAGTAGCGAGGAACGTGACATTTCCGAGTTACCTTTACTGCCCATATCCTGTTAGTAGGATCGAAAGGGTTTATAGGTGCAGGTTGAACATCCTCTGTGGTGTCTAGATTCCGTGAGCCTCCCTAACAGAACAGTAGATCATCCTTACCAAGGTTAGAATGAGATTACGGTTGTAGTCTTCTCTATATGTCGGCGTTTTCCCCACGGGGGGTCACACCAACGAGTGAATTTGTGTGCGTGCTCCCTTTCCCAGATGGTGATGCAAGAAAACACAGGGATTTATCCTGGTTCGGGCAAGAGAAGGCCCTACGTCCAGCAGGGGGGAGGAGTTTGTATTATCTTGCACCTAAGTGCTTGTACAGGGGTGAATACAAGCGTGGTATGAAGTGTGAGAGCCCTACTACGTATGAGTGTAGTATTGCGTGGTGTCCTCTGTTCTTATTCCTGAGTCCCTCCTTTTATAGTTCCAAGGAGAGACCCAGGGCACATGTATAGGTGTCAGAATAGAAGTCGATAGCGGCATGGAGCGCTGACCTACTCGAGGCTTCCGTACCGGCATGGCCTCGAGCCATCCCGTCTTGATAGCCTGGTGATGATTACGCGTGCCACTGCATTCTGCTCTGCGCGCTGTTTTGTGTTGGTTCATCGGTCGCACGCTTGTACGGTATGGCGGCAGATCCGGCGGGGTGGTTGTGGTGTCATCAGTCGACGTTCCACTCGTCCTTAGGAAGAAATCCTGTTTGGTCGAGGTTCGGACGCCATGTATCGTGGTGGTATCCAGAGCGCTGACCTTGAATGTCTCGAGGGGGTCCCGATTAGACGTCCCATCCTTGTTTCCCGCGTCCTGACATGCCTTGGGTCGTTCGGTGGGAAGGCTGCAAAAAGAGCGATGGGACGGATGCCTGTTCCCTATCACGCCTCCCATGACCTATGTGTTAGGTGGAGAAGCGTCAGGCGCATTTAATGCCCCAAATCGCGTGCGCGCATCAGGCGGCGGGCGGCGTCCTTGCGCTCGACGCCTCCCGGTTCGCGTGAGCCTGTTCTGTATTCGACGGTAGCCAGCGCTCGACGCCTGATCGATTCGCTCGACGCTATTTCCGTGTTCGAGGTTACGGCCGTCGATGGCAGCGCACACGTAAGGCCAGATCGTCGAATCGAGGGCCTCGACCTACGTACGGACAATCTCGTAATGCGCATCGGTGAGGGTACCCCTTACTGATACCCTCGACAGTAGCCCCCGAGCCTCCATTTGAGCGCTAGCGCTCGAGTGGAGGCTTTATTTTGTGGTCGAATTTCCGTGGGGGCGCGCGAGCGACCCCGCGGGGGTAGCCCCTGAGCCTTCGGAGGAGTTTTTGACTCCTTCGAGGATTAGTTGTCCAATTCGCAGAAGCGCTTTCGACACCAGTGGTGGAAGGTTCTGACTGGCTCGTTTTGCCCGGGGGTTTCGACGTACTCTCGATAGAGCGAGCATCTTCCACCCCAGATTGAGTTCCTAGCGGGTAGTCCAAGTGAGAACCTGTGCCCCTTTCGAGGGGGTCAGCTGTAGCCCGGAGGCGTTCTCATAAAGCGGGATCGACGTGGTCGGGGATACCAGTCTCATTCGATAGAGTCCGGCGGCTCGATGCCTCCCGTCGGGGGGATTCCTCTCGACTGTCTCGACCCTACCTTGGATATCGCTAGCGAGTCCTCGAGGCGGGCCTCGATCTTCAACCGCTCGCTGGGGATCCCTGACTTTGGCGCTCGAGATCGGCTGTCGAACCCTTTCGGCGGGCCAGCCATCGACCTCTCGAGACTCTCGCGGGTACGCCTATTGGCTTACAAGGTAAGGAAGTGGCCGTGGCGGTTCGCCTTTCTGCCCGTTGGGCGCGCCTTTTCAGGTGGGTGACGTTATGACACTGTGTCGACGTGGAATTCGGAGCGCCCCGCCTGTGTGGGGAAAGGGACGGTTAGGCGGCGCATTTAAGGGAGGGAGTTACCTTATTTCTCGGATCTGTCCGTTGGTGGACTGCTGCCTATAAGTACGTCGTGGCACCGCCGCCGTTCCTCTTCCTTCCGCCTTCTCGCTTTCATTCTCTCGTTGCCTTTGCTTTCTCGCTGCTTTAGCTCTCTCACCGTCTCACGCGCACACGCCTCCTCGAGCAGTAGCGGATCCACCGTCCCTCCAGCCGAGATGCCTGTAAGACTCGTCGCCGCTGACGGCTGGCGCCCGTCGTCGATGACGGAGCGCCGGTTGTTAGAGCTTGAGAAAGAGGGACTGCTGCGCCGCCGTACCTCGCTATCGTCGCCGGAGTGGATCGCGCCGCCGGCTAGTCACAGGGAGCCCCAGCCGCCCGAGGGCTACGTGGTGTCGTTCGCCAAGTTCCACTGCCACGGCCTGGGCGCGCCCCCGAGCCGCTTCATGCGGGCCCTCTGCTTCCACTATGGGGTGGAGCTCCAGCACTTCTCCCCGAACGCCATCACCGTCGCGGCGATTTTCGCCGCGGTGTGTGAGGGATACTTGGGGATGATGCCGCACTGGGAGCTGTGGCTCCATCTCTACAGGGGCGAGCTTTTCTACGCCCCCATCGGAACCACAAGCGTAAGGAAGCCCGTGCGGGCGGGATGCCTCAATCTTGTGCAGAAGACGGGGAAGACGGACAGGCCGTGGGAATACATCCCGGTGGGGTTATCGACCAACCACGCCGGCTGGGACTCCTAGTGGTTTTACCTGCGGAATGACGACAACCTCCTGCCTTCCTACTCGGGCCGTCTGATCATGGAGCGTCCAGCGGATTGGACATACGGCGTCGTCCAAGCTAATCAATCTCGGCTCGACCCCCTCCTCGACGCCCTGAAGAAGCTTCGCCAGGAGGGTTTGACCGCCGCTCTCGTCCTCTCGGCCGTCCATCACCGGAGAGTTCTCCCATTGATGTCTCGACCGTTGAAGATGGACGAGATGGGCCCTGGCGTCTCATCTCGGGACCTCGAGGCGTGCTGGATGTCCAACAAGGCTCCGGCGGACGACGAAGTCGCGGCCCGAGTCAGGGCTGCAATTGCCGGTGATTTTCAGCCGGAGCATGTTAATGGCTTTCCCATGAGGCCAGATGCGGGCTCGATCGATCTAGTACGCTTTCTTCTCGCGCGCAGCCTCGATTCTGGGTTTCCTTTCTCCCCCCCCTTTTTTTTAAGTCTGCCATTGTTTTGGCAGGGACGGATCGATGTCCGATCCTCGAGGCCTCCGGTAAAGGAGGACGAGGTCGATCGCGACAAACGGCGCCAATCTGCCGAAAAGTTAAAGTCCGCCAAGGACTCTGCAAAGAAAGGGGAGAAGAAGAAGAACCTCCACCGCCAAGCATTAGAGGAGCGTCGAGCCAAATGTAGGCAGAGGGGGGAGCCTGAGGAATTATCCCCCAACGACGACGATGATGACGACGAGGGCAGCGACGACTCTGAGGGGATGGCGTCACGCCTTGACCGAATCCTCGAAGGTCCGCCTCGAGGCGACGTCGACGCCCCCCGGTCGGAGACTCCAAAGGAGGGTCCGAGCGGATCTCTCCGCCCTCAGGCCGACACCCCTCCTGCGCCCAAGGCTAGTCAAGTCGCGCCGCGCCCTCCCACGGCGCCCAGGGAGAGCGGTCGCCCGGGGCCACTGACTCGCGGTCACGCCGCGGCCTCCGAGAAAGGAGAGGCCGGCCGCAGGAGTGCCAGTCCCGTCACCCGCCAGGCGGGAACTGACGCGCCTAGGCCCGCGCCTGCCCTCGAGGGATTTGGAGCCCTGACGCGGGGTGGCTCGAGGCCCACCGGCCGGGGCGGCGGGAGGCGAGCTGTTCTCCCTGTGGGGTAAGCCTTTTCGATGTTGTGGCTTTTGTCTTCCTGCTCCTCTACATTTCCTCACATGCCGATCTTTTCTCAGGCTAAAGCGGACCCTCGAACAAGCCCAGCCGTCTATGGCAAAGAGGCTCAAAACGGGAGCCGCCTCCAAGGAAACAGGTTCGTAGTTTATTTCTGGGCCTTTACCCTTTGCTTTGTAGGCTCCTCCGACTCCCAACCTCCAGCTGGCGTCGAGAGGGCTCCGCCTCGTCCCGTGCCTACCCCGTCGCCGCCGACTTGTGGCGAGGCGCCCCAGACGCAAGCGTCAGAGGCAGCCCCCGAGCCTCCTCAATTGGGGGTCGAGGGGGAACCCATCACCATCAGCGATACGTCTGATGGTAACGAAGCGTCTGGGGGTGCCCGCCCTATGGAGGAGGAAACGTCGGCCTCCCACGTCGCGGGACGGATTCCTTGGCCTGCTGGCCTTCGAGCTCTCGAAGAGCAAAGGAAGATGGAGGAGGGGGAGGAGCGGGAGCGCGAGGAGATGCGGCCGTCACTGGAGCAGCAGCAACAACAACAACATCAGCAGGAGCAGCAGCAGCAGCAGGAGCAGCAGTAGCTGGGGGGCCAAGAGGACGAGCTGCTCGAGCCCCCGCCTCAGGGTTTGGCCCAACCGGCGCCACTGGCGCCGCAAGAGCCCGGCGATCAGGAGGAAAATCTGCCGGTGTACGGCCCTCCCACCCTAGCGTGGCTCCTCCCGGGGGCGGCTGCCGCGATCCGGGCAGAGTCGGGGCGGGCGGACGGAGTGGTGGCGCTTGCCTGTATGATGCACACCCCCACCGACCCTGAGTCAGAGATCAAGAGGACGATCTACGGCATGGACAGGATCGCACCAGGGTTCCTCCGGGAGCGTCGCGCGTGGGAGGACCGCTTTCCCTCGGAGGAGGATGAGATTGGGTCGTCAGGGAGCAAGGACGGCACCTGGAAGACGGTGGACGACGACGGGCGGTTCCCTTGCCTCGTCGACCTGTTCCTGCGCCACGGGGGTTCCCTCGAGACCGTCGAGAACCTTATCCGCGGCGTCAAGGCGCGGGCTGATCGGGAGATGGAGAACTGGTGTCCCGATCGAATTCGTATCCGAGCTTCCACCGACCCGTCCGAGCCCAATATTTTCCTCGACGCCAAGAAGGAGGCCGAGAAGTGGGAGCATGTCGAGGAGCTCCGCCTTTGGATGAAGCACGTGGTGGGGCTCCTGTCGGACATCATCAACAACGGGCTCGGGCCTACTTATTTTGTAAGTGTTTTTCAATTTTTGGTCTTCGTGGAGCCTTTTGGTTTTGTGCTCTAACTGTCTGTCCACCGGCTCGCAGGATATGAAAGAGACTTCCCGCATCAAGTCGAGCTTCATCCACACCACACGAGGCGGCTGGGAGCAGCTCCCCGTCCTCAAAGATCAACTTCTCGAGTCACAGGAGAAACTCCTTAAAGCCTATAAAGATCTCATAGCGCTCGAGGAGGAGAAGAAGGCGAGGGAGGCTGCCTTGGCGGAGGCTCGAGAGGCCTCGAAGAAGGCGGAGGAGGAGACGACGCTGCTGCGGGAGCGGGCTCTGACGGTCGAGGAGGCTGCATCCAGAGCCCGGGAGGAGGCCCTGTCCTACAAGAGTGTTATCGCAGATCTGGACAAGGAGAAGGGCCTTCTTAAAACTGACTTGGACTCCCTTCGAGAGTCCTTCCAAAAGATGAAGGTGGAGCATGTGAACGGCGAGATCGCCAGGAGCGGAGCGGGCTCAATCCCGCAGGCTCTCTGACGACGTCGAACGTCTGAAGGGAGAGCTGTTGGAGAAGAGCGGGGCCATTGCTCAGGCTGGCAGGGCGATCGAGGATCTCCGCGTTGCCAACACCGAGCTGGCGCACTCCAACAGAGAGATCGAGAGGGCCAACACCAGGCTGGTCGGCGAGAACACGACCGTGGAGGAGACCGTCCGCGGTACGTTTCCTCTGTCGGACTTGGTTTTTCGAGGTGTGCTTGGTTTTTCCTAAGGTTTCTTGTATTGGCATTTACAGGGCTTAAGGACGAACTCCTAGCGGCCCAAGTCGAGGCTCGTAATGCTAAAGCCCAGCTCGAGGCGGAGGTTGCCTTGAACCGTCGCGTACGGACGGCGATAAGCGACCTCTCGACCTCGTGGGAGGTCGAGCCTATGGACGAGTCGAGGGAGGGAGCTCGAGGCAACGCACTGGTCGACCAGCTGTGCTACTTGGGCGCGACGCTGAGAGACCGAGTGCGGGACGCCCTCCACATCGGGGTGAAGCGGGCGATGGCAGTTGTCTGCTCGGGCTTCTCCTATGACATGGAGGTGGTGTCCCACGGCTTTGTCACCGACATCTCCAAGACCGACGCGGAGAACGAAGAGAGGCTCCACGCCTTGATCGACGACGCGGAGGCTCCTGGGGAAAGGTTGGCCAAGCTGTTTGAGCCAGAAGTACTTCCTCCTGAGACTAGCTCAGGCGCGGGCGAGGATGGTGAGGGTCGAGACGCAGATTGAGGCCTGCGAGCCTACTTTGGGTGCCGAGGCCCTTTGTATAGTATTTTGCCACGCTATCTTGTGTAATATTGTGTTTTTAAGTGACTTATATCGTTCGTGAATGTTTGCCCGTTTTTCCGCTCGAGACTCCTTTGTTACCTCTTGCTCCTATGTTTGTATTCCTCGTTTGATCTTTTGTTCAAGGCGATCTCGATTGCCTCGAGGGTGAGGAGGCGAGTAGAGTTTCCGTAGTCCGGGGGCGTAGGAGTTCTCAGGCTCGTCGTCTCTCGGCCCTTAAGGGGCTCGAGGCGCCTCTACTACTCAATCGCACGAGGTTTACTAATAGGAGCGAAAGGATTACTTGGTTTTCTCGATACTTGGGGGGGCACCCCCCTGCTAGCCCCCGAGGGGGTATCGACTATGATGGGTCATAGTTGGTACTCCCTTCTAGCGACGCGATTTCAATTCGTGAAAAAGTAAATTGCTTCGAGGGAAAGATCTTATTTATTCATGCATTCACTCGCAAGGCCTTGGTACAGAATGTACATGAGAACATAAAGCTTTGAAATTCTAGGGATAGAATCGACGTAGCTGTTCGATGTTCCACGCGTTGGTGAAGATCGCCCCCTTTTCATCCACGAGCTTGTATGTCCCCGGCTTCAAGACCTCGGCCACCACATACGGGACCTCCCAAGGTGGGGTCAGCTTGTGGCGTCCTTGATGGCTTTGCCGGCGTCGTAGGACAAGGTCACCCACGTTGAGGTCCCTCTTGCGCACATGCTTGTCGTGGTAGCGTCGAAGTTTCTGCTGATATCTGGCAGAGTTGAGGAGGGCCATGTCTCGAGCTTCCTCGAGCTGGTCGACCGCGTTTTCTTGAGTCTCCTTATTTGATTGCTCGTTGTATGCTTTGAGTCGAGGTGACCCGTACTCGAGGTCCGTTGGGAGCACGGCCTCAGAACCGTAGACCATGAAGAACGGGGTGTATTTGGTGGCCCGGCTTGGCGTCGTCCTCAAACTCCATAAGACCGAGGAAAGCTCCTCGACCCACTTCTTGCCAAATTTCTTCAGGCGATTGTAGATTCTTGGTTTGAGTCCCTGCAAAATCATGCCGTTGGCACGCTCAACTTGGCCGTTAGTTCGAGGGTGAGCCACCGCGGACCAGTTCACATGGATGTGATGTTGATCGCAGAAGTCCAAGAACTTTTTGCCGGTGAACTGGGTGCCGTTGTCGGTGATGATCACGTTAGGGATTCCGAATCGGTGTATGATGTCGGTGAAGAAAAAGACGGCTTGCTCGGAGCGGATGTTGGTGATGGGTCGAGCCTCGATCCATTTGGAGAATTTGTCGATGGCCACCAGTAAGTGGGTGTACCCTCCTTTCGCCTTTTGCAGGGGCCCCACTAAGTCGAGTCCCCATACCACGAACGGCCATGTGATGGGAATCATCTGAAGAGCGTGGGCGGGCAGATGCGTGTGTTTGGCGTAGAACTGGCATCCACGACATGAACGTACGAGCTCGATGGTGTCTGCCACGGCCGTTGGCCAGTAGAAACCTTGTCGAAAGGCGTTTCCCACGAGGGTCCGTGGAGCAGCATAGTGGCCGCAAGCTCCCGAGTGTATGTCCTCGAGGAGCTTTCGGCCTTCTTCCACGGTGATGCAATGCTGCAAGACCCCCGTCGGGCTTCGTCGGTATAGCTCATTGCCTTCGCCATAAATTACATATGACTTGACCCGTCGAGCGATACGGCGGGCCTCAGATCGATCTTCTGGTAGCTCGCAGCGGATTAGGCAGTCGAGGAACGGTGTGCGCCAGTCGAACGGTCGACCGGGTGGCTGTTCTACTTCCATCACCTCTGCTGCCATCAGCAGTGCGTCGACGGTGTCGGTTGGCTGGGTGGGGGCGGCATCGACGCCAGCCCCCGAGCCCAAGTCGACGGATGGCTCGTGGAGATCTCTTGAGAACGCATCAGGTGGCACCGTGCCTCGAGTCGATGCGATCTTGGCGAGCTCGTCAGCTGCTTTGTTGTAGCGTCGGGCGATGTGGACGAGCTCGAGGCCATGGAACTTGTCCTCGAGTCGACGGACTTCTTTGCAGTAAGCCTCCATCTTCGGGTCGTGGCAGCTCGAAGTCTTCATCACCTGGTCGATGACGAGTTGGGAGTCACCTCGGATGTCGAGACGTCGAACTCCTAGCTCGATGGCAATCTTGAGACCGTTGACGAGCGCCTCGTATTCTGCGACGTTGTTGGATGCGGCAAAGTGAATCCTGATGACGTACCTCATATGGATGCCCAAGGGTGAGACGAACAACAGGCCAGCCCCGGCCCCCGTTTTCATGAGTGATCCGCAGCAGGGAGGTGCTGCGGATCGCCCTGCTGAACACCCGTGGGCCTGGTGGCTCGGGGGCCACCCGGTCTTCGTCGCTGTCATACCTTCCACCGCGATGTGCGCTGTAACCTCGCTCTTTCGCGTCTCCGTGGCGGCGGCGTCGATTTTCTTCGATGTCATGCCGTGCGTCGTGCCGACGCTGATTGTCGACAGGGAGAACAAGAGCGGTCTTTCTACCTCGAGGTGGAGGCTGTTGATGGACTGACACCTCCTTTTTGTTTTGAGGCAGCTCGTCGCGCTTTTCAATGGCAGCTCCTCGTCGTCGAGAAGCTGAGCTTTCGGCTTGTTGAACTGCCGCCACCTGGAGCAGGGTCTGTACCTCGTCTCGAATGCGTCAAGCCTGGAACTTCGATGGCTCTGCCATGTTGCGCAGTAGCATCGTCGCCGCCACTACATTTTGGCCTGCTCGAGGGAAGCGGCTGACAGGCTGCTCTGGCTCTGCGTCACCAACGATTTGTCGATGTACCTCTCGAGCACGTCTGCGAACACTTCCGCCTGGCGGGTATGGCAAGTCTTGCTCAAGGATTTGCTCAAGCAAGACGAGGTGCTCTCGGTCTTCGTCGAGCTTCGTCTTGAGTTCTCGCAGCTGTGCTAGCTGTGCAGTCTTGTCTTCTTGTGGAGGGGGGACGACCTGTCCGTCGTTCCCAGGCGTCCTGTGGTCTTCTCGTGCCGTGGGGGCTCGACCACCCGCAGCAGCATCCCGCGTCTCATCAGTAGTCTCTACCGCCCCGTCGATGTGATAGCATTCCCTTGTAGGGTCGTAGCTATCAGTCTCGGAGTCGGAGTCCGGCTCGGTGGCGTAAAAACATCCACGTCCCTCCTCTAGCAGCCGCTGCCTGAGTGAGGTGATCGTGTATCGTCCGGGGCCTAGGCGGCGGAGGCCTCATACTTGGGAGAGATCCGGTAGTCCGGACGTCGGCGTAGTGTTCCAGAGTTACGTGGGAGGACCATTGGTCTCTCCACGTACGTCTGGGCGTTTGGGCATATTACTCTAGCGAGCGACGCCGCGGTGTTGTCTAACCCGAATGGCAGTGCCCTTCTTGGAGTAAACAACCCGTGTGGAAGTAGCTTAACAGTGGTGGGGGAAGATGCGCGAGGCGCGTTCCCGCCCGTCGACGTGCGATGTTGAGCCGTCGTGCCTGCGGTTCCAGCGCATGGTGTTGCCGGCTCGCGGCCCATCTCCTGCCCCGCACGAGTTGCCGGTCATGATGAGGCAGAGGGGCGGCAGTGATGCTGTCTGTGCCTCTTCTTGGTTGGGGAGGCGTGGTGGCGAGGGCGTCTTGGGGCCCTTGACCGAGCTGGTGCGACGCGGGCTCCTCCCGGTCCTTTGACTGAGAGTAAGATCATGTCATAGCCAGAGCCAGTCGACATGAACTCAAGACTCCCAAACCAAATCACCGTGGAGTGCGGAATCGGCGAAGCGAGAGTGGCCATCTGGAAAGTAGTGGGAAGTCGATAAAGAACACGCAGGACCCATACCTGGCGCACCAACTGTCGGCGTTTTCCCCACGGGGGGTCACACCAACGAGTGAATTTGTGTGCGTGCTCCCTTTCCTAGATGGTGATGCAAGAAAACACAGGGATTTATCCTGGTTCGGGCAAGAGAAGGCCCTACGTCCAGCGGGGGGAGGAGTTTGTATTATCTTGCACCTAAGTGCTTGTACAAGGGTGAATACAAGCGTGGTATGAAGTGTGAGAGCCCTACTACATATGAGTGTAGTATTGCGTGGTGTCCTCTGTTCTTATTCCTGAGTCCCTCCTTTTATAGTTCCAAGGAGAGACCCAGGGCACATGTATAGGTGTCAGAATAGAAGTCGATAGCGGCATGGAGCGCTGGCCTACTCGAGGCTTCCGTACCGGCATGGCCTCGAGCCGTCCCGTCTTGATAGCCTGGTGATGATTACGCGTGCCACTGCATTCTGCTCTGCACGCTGTTTTGTGTTGGTTCATCGGTCGCACGCTTGTACGGTATGGCGGCAGATCCGGCGGGGTGGTTGTGGTGTCATCAGTCGATGTTCCACTCGTCCTTAGGAAGGAATCCTGTTTGGTCCAGGTTCGGACGCCGTGTATCGTGGTGGTATCCAGAGCGCTGACCTTGAATGTCTCGAGGGGGTCCCGATTAGACGTCCCATCCTTGTTTCCCGCGTCCTGACATGCCTTGGGTCGTTCGGTGGGAAGGCTGCAAAAAGAGCGATGGGACGGATGCCTGTTCCCTATCACGCCTCCCGTGACCTATGTGTTAGGTGGAGAAGCGTCAGGCGCATTTAATGCCCCGGCTCGCGTGTGCGCATCAGGCGGCGGGCGGCGTCCTTGCGCTCGACGCCTCCCGGTTCGCGTGAGCCTGTTCTGTATTCGACGGTAGCCAGCGCTCGACGCCTGATCGATTCGCTCGACGCTATTTCCGTCTTCGAGGTTACGGCCGTCGATGGCAGCGCACACGTAAGGCCAGATCGTCGAATCGAGGGCCTCGACCTGCGTACGGACAATCTCGTAATGCGCATCGGTGAGGGTACCCCTTACTGATACCCTCGACACTATACATCGCTCACATCGAGAAACATTCTTTGTAGCCTAAAGGTTAGTAGTAATAGACCAGGTTAGTCAGATGCACTCTTTCTCCTAGTGGTAAAAATATAAATACGATACTCTGGATAACATCCCGGCTGAAGTGCTCACCGATATCCGTGCGCTTGCGGATCAATTCCTTATTGCATTCCCAAATATCAACAAGCATTTCTGGCGCCGTTGCCAGGGAGAAAGACGGTTTGCTGAGATAACCTTGAGTCTTACTATTAGCTTGTATCTATACTTTTATCTTTTCTTATCTTTTATATTCTTTATTTATTTTCTTTACTCTTACCTTATGGAAATCCAAGATTCTAAATCGATCTATCAATTTGCAACACCTTCAAAAACTGACCTTTTACGATGGGAGTCATCACAGCCTATCCAAACATCCCAGTATAGGTTAAGTTCCAGGTTCATTGCCATGATTCAAAACCTATCTTTTCAGGAAAGGAAGACGAAAACCCTTACCTTCATATTAGAGATTTTGAGCAAACATGTGATTATCTTTGCATTGAAGGCATTTCTGATAAAACTTTACGTTGGAAGCTTTTTCCTTTTTCTTTAAGGGGAGAAGCTAGACAATGGTATAATCAGAAGGTAAGTCAACAACGAGGTGAATGGGGAGTTTTACAAGCCATCTTTTGCCTAGATTTTTATTCCCTCGACCATATCGGTGACCTTAGACTCGAAGTCCTATCTTTTAAACAAAAAGATAATGAAACTTTGGGAAAATCCTAGAAACGTTTTTCTGATCTTTTAGAATCTGGTCCAAACCTTAATCTTGAAGACCCTGTTCTTTCATTTCACTTTTTTCGAGGTCTTCAGAAAGATCATAAACAAATGCTACATACAATGTCTTGAGGTTCTTTCTTTCGCATCCCTACAGATGACGCTAGAGTGATCCTAGATAGAATCCTAGAAGTCGAGATGGATAATACCCTTCATGATGAAACCCACAAAGCCGGAGTAGACACTCTGCCTACTTTAGCTATCCCAAGTTCTGAGCCACAAAAGGAAGAAATTCCACCACCTGATTTCATGTTGGATATAGAATCTGATGTTTTTGCCGATTTTGGAAATATTTCAAACTACCATTCTATAGATAGACCCCAAAACGGCCATTTTAGCATTTGTTTGCCAACTGAACATCAATTGAGAGAACTTATCGCAGTCATGAGTAGCTAATGGTTGGAGGAGTCAGAGCTTTCCTCTGATGTGATCCGTTTGGACACACCTCCTATAACTATACGTTGTGCTTATGATTCTGATCAATTTGATGCTCTCTATAATCCTATTGTGGGGATCAACATCATGTCTGAATCTTTTGCACTTAAACTATTTAAAAATTTGGTCTTAACCCCCACAACAAAGGTCATAAAGGAATCTTCGGGATGATTAGTCCCCAGTCTTGGAATTATTAATGTCCTACCCCTTATGGTAGAAGGTGTTGACGGTCCTTAAGTATCAAATTTAATTATCAAATAAACAAAGAAAAGGATCCAAATGAAATCAACATCTAGACTTAGGGTTTTATCTGACAGAATTCCACGAGTTTTGGTGTTTGTCTATTTCTGCAGGGGGTTATCAGGAAATACGAAAGAAAGGCCCACACGTCGGGATTACATAGAGATATTAACGTGCCGTGCAATTATCTTACATCTAGAAGACTCCAGAAGCCGCGGGAAGGAAGCGGAGGCCGAACGGAGCCAGGCACTGGGCGCCCGCCCAGTTGACCTGGGCACCCGCCCCCTCCTGGAGTCCAAACAGGACTCTCTTTCGGGATCAATCTCCACCGACCTAAAGGATCAAGGATAACCGTTCAATCAATGTCGGTTTGATCCAATGGCCCATATTCACTTCGAGGGACTATAAAACCAGACCCTCTGGCCCCTGGAGGAGAGAGCCTCTCAACCCTAATTTATTATTCTCCAAGGGAGGAGAAGCCTCTGATCAAGCCTAGAGCCACCACATCAATTAGATATCTAGACTAGCATAGCTACATAGGATTAGAACTAGAAGGAGTCAATCTTCGATTGGTTTTCGGATCTGTCAGGAGGATTCTTGGTAATTCTCTAATTGTTCTTCTAATTGTTCATCTCTGTTCTTCAATATTATGAATATGACTTTGTTCTACTTCAATATATTGCTTATGACTTTGCTCTACTTGTTTATATTCAAGATTATATTGTTCTTAGTTTACCATGGTCATATACTTGACTTAGTTAAATTGGATCTATATACATGTTTAGGATCGTATAGCGTTTATCCATCGGATCCATGGGTAAATGATAGATATTGTGTAGGCGTGGTGCTTATACCGTATTTATCTGCGATTGTACCCAATATGCCAGATCGCGGGGTAGTTCGTGATAGTTACAGCTTCATTGATTCTTATATAGTCCCCCTCTCGTGTATTGGGTTGGCAGAGCAACATTATTACGGGGAGTGATTACGATGTTTCTCATATTCCTTGCTAATATCACTATGCATGGGCGTAGTCTATTCTCGTAATGATTGCTAAGTATACTTGCACTAACTATGATATGCTAGACTATGTAGTTGAGAATAACTTAGGAAATATTCTTGTAGTTCGTTCTAATTCCATGCTAATGACTTTCTAGAATATCTAATTGAGGTGCTTATCATATTTATTATGTGGCTAAGTTATGCTTATCAGATTAATTATCATTGTCACTATTCATTACTTTATATCCTTTATGTGACACTTACCCCTGTATGAAAGAGTTAGATAAATGTTCTCAATTATACATGCAATGATAGATACTCAATCTCATATTCCATTCAATAATCAACATTGATGATTGCTAATCCCTTCCCAGTGGTAAAAATATAAATAACGATACCTAGAATACTTCCCAGTTAAAATGCTACATCGGTATTAATCTGTGCGCTTGCAGATCTCATTTATTATTTATTTATTTAGAAAAGCAATTGCATATTTCAATACCGCGTCTCTCATGTCATGCTGGGGATGACAACTTGGCTTAAGTGGTATGAGAGATAGGTTTGGCATTTTTGGTACTGTTATCAGAATTAGAAAACTAAGTCTACTTTTGGTATTGATGTTAAGGATACCCAAGAAGCATTTTTGGCGCCGTTGCCGGGGAAGGTTGATTACTAATCTGGAATGAATATAGGATTTTGAGTTATCATTCGCATCACTAATATGATAGTGCTTATCAATTCTCTCATGCAGTGTTGAGAGGCAGGGTAATGCATGAATAGAAGACATCTTCCAGGAAATTTTGTTGACAATCCTGAAGCCTTATTTAGAAAAACAAGAGCCAAGCTCAAGAGGAGATCATCAACACTTCAGCAAGAAGCTTCATCCAATCAAGAAGATCACCGGAACTTGTCTTCAGAGTTCGAAGCCATGGCGAACAAATCGATCCATGAGATCTCAGCTCCCACTACGGACAACATCCGCACTGGACCTGCTGCAGAGATCGATGGCAACTTTGAGCTCAAGCCTGGACTTATCAACATGGTGCAATCCAACCAGTTCAGTGGGAAGGCACACGAAGATGCTAGTGCTCATCTCCAACACTTCCTGGAGATTTCCAGCACATTCACCATATCAGGAGTCCCCAGAGATGCTATACTACTTCGCCTCTTCCCATTCTCACTATTAGGGAGAGCGAAGTAGTGGTTCTACGCTACAAAGGAGAAGAATACTACGTGGGCACTCTGCTCTACGAACTTTCTAGCTAAGTTCTTTCCTATGGGCAAGACCAATGCTCTCCGTGGGAAAATTACAAGTTTTCAGCAACAACATGATGAATCCGTTCCAGAAGCATGGGAGCGCTTCCAAGACTACATCCTAGAATGTCCCCATCATGGAATGGAGAGTTGGCTACTGATGTGGACGTTTTATCATGGGCTGGGCAATAGTGCCCGAGAGACCATGGATGCTGCAGCTAGAGGAGCATTCCTATCACTTACGATATCACAAGCCACAACTCTTGTGGAGAAGATGGCATCCAACCAAGGCTGGAATGAAGAGAGGACCCAGACACGCAAGAGAGGTGGAGGTATGCATCAGCTCAAGGAGGTAGACATGTTGTCTGCAAAGCTAGACCTACTCATGAAGAAGCTCGATGATAGAGCTGGAGATAAGAAAGAAGTTATGCACATCTACGACTCTCACATGACTTGTGAGGAGTGTGGAGATACTGGACACTCAGGCAATCACTGCCCTGAGATGCTTGAGGATGTGAACTACATCAACAATAACAACAATAACTACTACAACCGTCCTCAACAAAATCAAGGTTGGAATCAACAGAGGCCTAACTACTCAGGTAATTATCATGGTAACAATTCTTACAACAACAATAATAATTTTCCACCTCTCAGAGAGTTAGTGTCTAATCAAGGAAAGCTAATGGATAACCTATCTAAAAAATTGGCATCTAATGATAAAATGCTAGAAAATATAAATAATAGAATGGATAATTTCTCTACTGCCATCAAGAATCAAATTAGCTTTAATAAAATGATTGAATCCTAGTTAAATCAAATAGTTGCTGCTGTTCCTGCTATTAACCCCGGTATACCGTCACAACCGGAAGGATTAGAATCTGCAAATCTTGTAGACATGTTCGATGCAGGTAATTGGAGTAACCCCGTCACTGAAGTTACTACTAACCTTCTGCCGGTCAAGAGAGGCGATCCAGGACGCCCCGTCATCCCGATCTCCATCGGCATGGTGGACTTCCCAGAAGCACTCTGCGACTTTGGCTCTAGTGTCAACATTATACCTAGGGTACTCTATGAAAAATTCTTTACATATCCTTTATCAGAAACAACCATGTGTTTGCAGTTTGCAGATCAAACGATAAGTTTTCCAAAAGGAATATTGAAGAACCTTTGTGTCTGAGTTGGTACCTTGTATGCCCCAGCAGACTTCGTGGTGATAGAGACCGGTAATGATGAGAGGGCACCCATCATCCTAGGGAGGCCATTCTTAAACACCTCGGGAGCTGTCATTTACGCTAGTGCTGCCAAGATTAGTTTCTACATCAAAGGGAGGAAGGAGATGTTTTCCTTCAAGAACAAGACTACATAAATTCCAGATCAATCCAGACGTGAATCAAGGAAGAGGACCAACAGGAGGAACAGGAACAAGCAAGTGTGGACTGAGTCAGCTAAGATGGTCACTGCAGTTCATGGAGGTCAAGATCATCAACTTAAGTCACCATTTTTGACCAAGAAGGACGACCCAGGAATGCCAAGCATCTATTGCTCCATAAATGGATACAACTTCTACAACACAACTTGTGACACAGGATCGGGCGTCAACATAATGGCCGCAGTCACCTATCGACTCTTGTTCAGAACCATGCCCCTAAAACCAACATGCGTTCAACTCCAGATGGCAGATCAGATGTTTCGAGAAGTTAAAGGAATAGTAACTGATGTCCCTGTTAAAATAGACGATCATTTTGTCTACACAGACTTTCAGGTTATTGACATGGGAGAAGACGAGTACGATCCACCCATCATCCTTGGAAGACCGTTCCTCAGCACCGTTAAAGAAATCATCTACATTGGAACCGGAGAAGTCCATATGCACTTCCCCTCAGATAAGATACGCCGTTATTTTACTGACCCTAATTATATCGTTGAAGACTCTAAGCAGGTCAGAAAACGACGCAACCGCAACCAAAGGAGGGAGATCATCAAGGACGGATGGGCAGACTATGAAGGAGAAGTGATAAGGTCAGAAGACATACAGTTTAAACACAATTATCCTGAGGAGACCGTAGCACCGAGTCAGGTATGGAAAAAGAAGATAACTATACATGAAGAGGAGGCACCGTTGGAAGTACCGACTACGCCACCCAACGAATCCCAGGACAATTGAGAAAACAGAGAGTCCTGTTCGGAGGACTTAAAAACACCGAACGCCTTGCCAAGAGATAAACTTGGTAGTTATCCTTTCCCTTTCAATTATTTAAACTAGTTTGCTTAGTTAATCATGTTCATACTATCCTAAAAAGAAAATAAAAATGTTAAAAATAGTAAGCCCCATGTGAGTATATGAGTGGCATGAAACCCATAAGTACATTCACTGTGGTGGCATAAAAATAAAATAAATACTTCTTTTCTGCTTTATAAAATGAAAATATAAAAATAGGGAGTAACATTTATTGAGGAGTCTCAACATGATAAAGGCTAGATATTTATGCTAACACTTAATCAGTTCCACAAAGTTTTGTTGTCTATTTGAGCTCCACAGAATTCAAGAAGACTAGCAGACGGAGGACATTCTAATCGCTGTCAAGATACTATCGACTTTCAAATACACCTCTGCTACCTACTAGCTACATCAAGAGAAATTACGTCAAAATTCAGCTTGGGGGAGAGCACCCCCATTTATCCCGCTAAGTATTTCTATCTATCTTTATACTTATACTATATTAAAATATAAATATACATAACTATGGAAAACCAAATAAAGATTTTGTGCTTATATATATATATATATATATATCTCTTTTGCTTAGTGTGTTTAATAAATAAATAAAGTGGCTAAGCTAATCTGAATCTTAATAATAAAACTCTAGCATGGACATGATGAATAGTTGCTCTGCCTAATTTTTCAAATTTGAGTTTTCTCTCTAGTTTAGACATAACTGTTATAATTTAAAGTTTGACCTAAACACTAAACTTGTGGGAAGCAAACTTGATCTGAAGTCTAAGTTGTTAACGGATATGATATGGGAAGGTTGAGCTGCTGTTTCTAGGGATGCTAGAATTGTGGAGAATTTTATCTTTGAAAATCTTTAAAATATTGCATGATGAGTTCCTGTATGATGAGAGTTTAAATTCCTACCACAGCCATATATACATGCTTGCTAGACTTTGAGCCACACATTTACTGTTTATTGCTTATGAGCATTGAGTGTGGTCAAGCTGTGTAGACCCTTAGGAGCTTGTCATGTGGTTAAAATCAAGATTCACTTGCACGTTCACTCACATATGCTGCTTCTACTCTGGAAGTACCATCCACATATATCCACCCATTTCCATCTCCAGAACCACCCAAAAATATTCTACTCCTAATCTGGGAGAGAATAGCCAAAAACATTTCTATTTTCCCCTATGAAATAAATGCTCAAGTTATCTTGTTACTAATACTTGCTATATTATCTCAAGAGATGAGTGCTCTAAAAAAAGAAGATACGAGGAAATAAAAAGGGGCAAGTGCCCGGAACCTCGAAAGAAAAGAAAAAGTGAGACGAGAGGTAAAAATGGACAAGTGTCCGACAGTAGAATTAGGAGTACAAAATACCCACCTGAGAGAAAAAAAAAAGATAGAGCATCTCATTCTCCTCACTAAGTTTCAAAAAGCAAGGAAGGTATGTATCTTCTCAAAGAGCAAAAGTAGAATTAGACTTTCACCATTGTTATCACCATCATCACCATACACCATTCATTCGCCACACATGCACATCTTGATTTGACTTATTGATTTGTTTCTTTGGATCCATGGTTTGACTATACAATAAATGTCTTGTGAGTATGTATACTTTATCTCCAACCTATGAGCTCTAGATATTAAAGCCTTATTAGAGTAGGGTGAGAGAGAAGGCAATATCCCTATGCCTTATACCACAAATACTACATATCTTGAGAGAAGGCATATACCATCACTGCCTTGGTAAGGATCCAGAAATACCACAAAAGAGAGATTTGAGAGAATCATACAAGGAATCTTTGAGTTTTATTTGAAAATCTGCAAAAACTCCAGAGCTATAGCTGATCAAGAATAAGAGACATGGCACTTGACTAGACTGTTCTATCTTTTAACTACTCAAGTCAGAAGTCAAGGTTACAAGTCCCATGGTAAAAGGTAAAATGAATAAATTTTAAGTCTTGACAGTTTACTCTAACTCACAGAAGAGATCTTATTTAAAAGCATGTGTACCGTCAATTTCTAAAGATATTGCAACAACTTCTGATCCATCACTGAGAGTATCCTTGCTCAGGGATGAGTAAGAGGTAAGCTTGAGGGAGTTTGCTGACGGTCCTTAAGTATCAAATTTAATTATCAAATAAACAAAGAAAAGGATCCACATGAAATCAACATCTAGACTTAGGGTTTTATCTGACACAATTCCACGAGTTTTGGTGTTTGTCTATTTTTGCAGGGGGTTATCAGGAAATACGGAAGAAAGGCCCACACATCGGGATTACATAGAGATATTAACGTGCCGCGCAATTATCTTACATCTAGAAGACTCCAGAAGCCACGGGAAGGAAGCAGAGGCCGAACAGAGCCAGGCACTGGGCGCCCGCCCAGTTGACCTGGGCACCCGCCCCCTTCTGGAGTCCAAACAGGACTCTCTTTCGAGATCAATCTCCACCGACCTAAAGGATCAAGGATAACCGTTCAATCAATGTCGGTTTGATCCAACGGCCCATTTTCACTTGGAGGGACTATAAAACCAGACCCCCTAGCCCCTGGAGGAGAGAGCCTCTCAACCCTAATTTATTATTCTTCAAGAGAGGAGAAGTCTCTGATCAAGCCTAGAGCCACCACATCAATTAGATATCTAGATTAGCATAGCTACATAGGATTAGAACTGGAAGGAGTCAATCTTCGATTGGTTTTCAGATCTGTCAGGAGGATTCTTGGTAATTCTATAATTGTTCTTCTAATTGTTCATCTTTGTTCTTCAATATTATGAATATGACTTTGTTCTACTTCAATATATTGCTTATGACTTTGCTCTACTTGTTTCTATTCAAGATTATATTGTTCTTAGTTTATCTTGGTTATATACTTGGCTTAGTTAGATTGTATCTATATACATGTTTAAGATCGTATAGCGTTTATCCATCGGATCCATGGGTAAATGATAGATATTGTGTAGGCGTGGTGCTTATACCGTATTTATCTGCGATTGTACCCAATATGCCAGATCGCGGGGTAGTTCGTGATAGTGACAGCTTCATTGATTCTTATATAGTCCCCCTCTCGTGTATTGGGCTGGCAGAGCAACATTATTACAGGGGAGTGATTACGATGTTTCTCATATTCCTTGCTAATATCACTATGCATGGGCGTAGTCTTTTCTCGCAATGATTGCTAAGTATACTTGCACTAACTATGATATGCTAGACTATGTAGTTGAGAATAACTTAGGAAATATTCTTGTAGTTCGTTCTAATTCCATGCTAATGACTTTATAGAATATCTAACTGAGGTGCTTATCATATTTATTATGTGGCTAAGTTATGCTTATCAGATTACTTATCTTTGTCACTATTCATTACTGTATATCCTTTATGTGACACTTACCCCTGTATGAAAGTGTTAGATAAATGTTCTCAATTGTACATGCAATGATAGATACTCAATCTCATATTCCATTCAATAATCAACATTGATGATTGTCAATCCATTCCGAGTGGTAAAAATATAAATAACGATACCTAGAATACTTCCCGGTTAAAATGCTATATCGGTATTAATCTGTGCGCTTGTAGATCTCATTTATTATTTATTTATTTAGAAGAGCAATTGCATATTTCAATACCGCATCTCTCATGTCATGCTGGGGATGACAACTTGGCTTAAGTGGTATGAGAGATAGGTTTGGCATTTTTGGCACCGTTATCAGAATTAGAAAACTAAGTCTACTTTTGGTAATGATGTTAAGAATACCCAACAGAAGGCTCCATGGTTCATTTGGACTTCTATATCTTTGATACATGGGACTTCGACCTGTTGATAGGACAACCTTTTAGAAGACTCCTTTATGAAGGTCATACTGGAAAGCTACACATATCTTTTGGTAAAACTTTTAAATTTCCAATAACAATTTCACAGTCCTTAAATAATAAGGCCGAGTCATATCTTTTGCTTGATCCTATGGAGGAGGTAAAGGCTGCATCTCTAGAGCTTTTAGATGAACCAGACTTACGAAGCTCCTTTCTTCATAGAAGAAGAGGCCAAACCTTCTGAACCTGAACCCTTAGACGAGTTTGCAGAAACGCCTAGACCTCCCATAGAGCTTAAAACTTTACCACCCGGTCTTATCTATGCTTTCCTAAACAATAATCCAGAGTTTCCTATGATCATTAGTGATAAACTCACTTAGGAGCAAACTCTGCGATTGATGACCATTCTTGAGAAATATCACTTAGTTTTTGGCTACTCACTCCAAGATCTTATAGGAATCAGTCCTATGATTTGTACCCATCATATTCCAACAGATCCTTCTGTTTCACCTTCTCGAGAGCCCCAACGCAGACTTAACAACGCAATGAGAGAGGTAGTTAAAAAGGAAGTTATAAAGTTGCTGCATGCAGGGATTATATATCCTGTGCCGCACAGTGAGTGGGTGAGCCCAGTTCAAGTTGTGCCTAAAAAGGGAGGCATGACTGTTGTTACGAATGAAAAGAATGATCTAATTCCGCAACGCACCGTCACAGGGTGGCGGATGTGCATAGACTATAGAAAACTAAACAAAGCCACGAGAAAGGATCATTTTCCTTTACCTTTCATAGATGAGATGCTAGAGCGATCAGCGAACCATTCGTTCGTCTGTTTCTTAGATGGATATTCAGGGTATCACCAGATCCCAATCCATCCCGATGATCAAAGCAAAACCACTTTTACATGCCCATATGGAACTTATGCTTACCGTAGAATTTCTTTTGGGTTATGTAATGCACCAGCTTCTTTTCAAAGATGCATGATGTCTATATTTTCTGATATGATTGAAGAGATTATGGAAGTTTTCATGGATGATTTCTCTGTTTATGGAAAAACTTTTGATAGTTGTCTTGAAAACTTATACAAGGTTTTGCAAAGATGTGAAGAAAAGCACTTAGTCCTTAATTGGGAAAATTGTCATTTTATGGAAGGAATAGTGCTGGGACTCCTAGTGGTTGAAAGAGGAATTGAGGTAGACAAAGCTAAAATTGAAGTAATTGAACAACTACCTCCACCTGTGGATATAAAAGGAATTCGAAGCTTTCTTGGCCATGCTGGTTTTTATCGCAGATTCATAAAAGATTTTTCATTTATTGCTAGACCACTTACTCTTTTGCTAGCCAAGGATGCTCCTTTTGAATTTGATCATGCATGCTTAACATCATTCAATTTATTAAAGAATGCACTCATCTCTGCACCAATCATTCAACCCCCTGATTGGTCGTTCCCTTTTGAAATTATGTGTGATGCTAGTGATTATGCTGTGGGGACAGTTTTGGGACAAACTAAAAATAAGAAGCATCATGCAATTGCTTATACCAGTAAAACTTTGACAGGAGCTCAACTTAACTATGCAACCACGGAAAAAGAGCTTCTGGCTGTTGTCTTTGCCATTGATAAATTTAGATCTTATTTAATTGGAGCCAAAATAATTGTTTACACTGATCATGCTGCACTAAAATATCTGCTCACTAAAAAAGATGCTAAACCTCGCCTGATTAGATGGATCTTATTACTTCAAGAATTTGACTTAGAAATAAAAGATAAAAAGGGAGTAGAAAATTCTGTTGCTGATCACTTATCTAGAATGTATTTTAAGAATCCACTAGAAACCCCCATCAATGATTCACTCTGGGACGACAAGCTCTATGGGATTAACAGATCTAACCCCTGGTATGCAGATATTGTTAATTTTATGGTTTCAGGGTATGTACCACCAAGAGCAAACAAGAAGAAGCTTATTCAAGAAAGTCGTTCACATATATGGGATGAGCCATACCTCTTCCGAGTATGCTCTGATGGCTTACTCAGGATATGTGTGACCACTGAGGAAGGATGGAAGATCATCGACACGTGTCATTCATCACCATATGGAGGTCATTATGGAGCATTCTGTACACATTCAAAGATCTGGCAATGTGGATTCTACTGGCCTACAATGTATGAAGACACGAAGCAATATATTAGAAGATGTGGGCCATGTCAAAGGCATGGAAACATTAACACAAGAGATGTCGTGCCACTCACCAACAACCTTCAGATTGAGCTCTTTGATGTCTGGGGAATAGACTACATGGGTCCATTTCCCCCATCAAAGAAGTGTGAGTTCATCTTGGTGGCAGTTGATTACGTCTCGAAGTGGGTAGAGGCACTACCTTGCAAACACGCCGACAACATCAGTTCAAAGAGGATGTTTGAAGAAGTTATATTTCCAAGATTTGGAGTCCCCAGAGTAGTGATAAGTGATGGAGGAGCACACTTCATCGACAAACGCTTCAAGCAATATCTATCAAAACATGGAATCCGTCACAATGTCGCTACCCCCTACCATCCTCAGACAGGTGGCCAAGCAGAGACTTCCAACAAGCAAATCAAGAATATTCTCCAGAAGATAGTCAATGAAATGGGAACGGCATGGAAGGACAAGTTACCCGATGCACTTTGGGCATACCGGACAGCATACAATACCCCAATTGGAATGTCCCCATACCAATTGGTGTACGGGAAGACTTGCCACCTACCTGTTGAATTAGAATTTAAAGCACACTGGGCCATTAGGAGATGGAATATGGACCTAGATGTCGCTGGAGATCACAGAAGAATGCAACTATCAGAATTGGAAGAATGACGAGATAAAGCATATCACAATTCGAAGATCTATAAAGAAAGAGTCAAAAGGTGGCATGACAAGAGGATCAAAAAGAAGGAGTTCGCACCCGGAGATAAGGTATTACTTTTTAATTCCAGGGTGAAGCTTTTCGGACATGGAAAACTCCAAAGTAAATGGGAAGGACCATTCAAGGTAATCAATTCATCATCCCACGGAGCTATCACACTTCAAAATGATGAAGGTACGTTATTCAAGGTACATGGTCAACGTCTTAAATTATTTTTAGAGCCCAATAAAGAATTAGAAGAGATAGACGTGATCCATTTCTACCTTCCCATGGAGAATTAGAGCCCAACCTTTTTAATCTCATGTTTTAGGGCCACGAATATATTTTCCTAATAAAGTCTGCATCTAGAAGCACACTCGAGGAAGCGGGCCCACAGAGGGGCCAAAAACAGGTCGGGCGCCCTGATGAAGAGGGTGGGCGCCCAGCCCCTATCCCCCTCTCAGTCCTGATTTTCCTCCGTCACGATAAACACATTTATGGTAAACCAAATAATCCTATAGATGGAAAGTTTCGCACGCACGGCGGCGGGAGTAGCCCGAGCAAACCCTAGAGGCACTTTTTGACCCCAATATAAACAGACCCCTGACGTCAGTTTTCAAACACCAATCTATTCAAGCATTCTCTCCTTCTTCAATTAGAGCTTGCTTAGTTCCTTGCTGCTCCAATGGCCGAAGAGTTCCACGACGATTGGGAAGTCGTCCCCTACGACCTCAACAAGAAGCCCAAGGAAGACCCCGACGCCCGCGCTCTCGTCCCGGCCAACACAGAGCGACAGCTAAAGCCATGCCATTATGCCAGCACAGCTCCAACCAATCTTACCATGCTCAACCAGTTCTCACCGCACCGCCGTAGCCCCTACTTCTCAAGGGACCGTCAGCCAAGAAGGAGGCCACCGTCAAGGTGCCAACCGGCACGAGGATCCCGCCACCCAGACCCAATGAGAGGGTCGTTGGAGTCAAGACCAACCGGAGCGGCGAGATCAGCAGCATCCGCTACACTATGGAGGAGGAGAGGCCTTACTTTGAGGGGGGTAGAGCAGCCAAAGTCCGTTTCATCCCTCCAAAGGCAGCCCCGAAGCACGCTCTCAACGCTCTTGAGACACCTCCTAAGCGTCGCAAGACTATAGTAGATATTGATGAGGACGTTCGTAGGCTAGACAGGGTCATCATAGAACTCCAGTCCTCGGTTAACTCTATCACTAGGCACCTCTCTAACCAGAACACCATTATACTAGGTCTTAGGCATGATCTTGCTGTTGACGGTCCTTAAGTATCAAATTTAATTATCAAATAAACAAAGAAAAGGATACAAATGAAATCAACATCTAGACTTAGGGTTTTATCTGACAGAATGACACGAGTTTTGGTGTTTATCTATTTCTGCAGGGGGTTATCAGGAAATAAGGAAGAAAGGCCCACATGTCAGGATTACATAGAGATATCAACGCACTGCACAATTTTCTACCATCTAGAAGACTCCAGAAGCCACGAGAAGGAAGTGGAGGCCGAAAGGGGCCAGGCCCAGGGCGCCCGCCCTGAGGACCTGGGCGCCCACCCACCTCTGGACTCCGTTCAGAACTCTCTTCGCACACGATGTTCCACCGACCTATTGGATCAAGGATAATGTAGTACCACCTCCCCTACCGCATAGAGGAGGAGGACTATATAAGGAGACCCCCCTGGCCCCTGGAGAAGACAAGAAGTTATCATAGAGATTGAGGGGTGCCCTCGAAGGAAAACCTCTTCTCTAAATAATATTTCTTTTTAGGCTTAGCAACCAATGTAAGTAGAAATAGATCTTCTAGTTTCTACTAGATTGAGAGAGATAGAGTGGAGGTGTAGATCGGAGAAAGGCCGGCCTGTCGGTGTCTACTCCGAGTTGTACCTGCGGGATCAAGTCTCCTAACCCGAGGCTTGCTTCTAAGATTCTTCAGTAATTCGACTTCTAATTCTAGTAAGTTCTTGTTTTATTGTTCTTTGGTTTATGAGTTTACTTTAATCCTCTTCCGGTTGAGTATTAGAGTAATCATTGCTAGCGTAAACGTGGTGTTTAGGCTAGGGTACTCATAGATATCCCCTGACTAGCTGGACCGTGGTAGTAGCGAGGAACGTGACATTTCCGAGTTACCTTTGTATCCCATATCTTGTTAGCAGGACGGGTAGGGTTTATAGGTGCGGGTCGAACATCCTTTGTGGTGTCTAGATTTCGTGAGCCTCCCCAATAGAACAGTAGATCATCCTTACCAAGGTTAGAACGAGACTACGATTGCAGTCTTCTCTATACATCACTCACATCGAGAAACATTCTTTGTAGCCTAAAGGGATAGTAGCAATAGATTTGGTTAGTCAGATGCACCCTTTCTCCCAGTGGTAAAAATATAAATACGATAACTCTGGATAACCTCCCGGGTGAAATGCTCACCGATATCCGTGTGCTTGCGGATCATTTCCTGATTGCGTTACCAAATATCAACACTTGCTAGTGCCAATAAGAAGATCAGGGAGTTAGAGCGCCGCTAAGTTATCTAAATTAGATCTTGAGGCAATGCATCTTAGTTATTTATCCTTAAATTCGGTTTAGATCTATTATTAGCTTCAGTTCATTACTAGTCATTTGTAATAAATGCCTCAAGATTAATAAAGAGTATTATTATTATTGTCTTGTGTGTCTCTACTTTATTTTTATGTAAGAATGCAGAAAACAAGTATGGGGGAGATCCCTCGACACACCAAACACACTTCGACTACACCACTCCACGATTCAAGTACATACTTTGCACACTTTACTTTACACATACACATATATCTTGGATTATGCAAAACATTTTCTCCGACATGATAAATTAAAAAGATTAAAATGTGTCTAATCATGATATTTCATGAAAACCTGCAATTATTGAAAAATCATTTAAAAACCATGTGTTACTTAAGTCATTGTGGAATATGAGATGGTAGAGTATGAGTATCTTATTCTTGATATCATTGTTGCTTGGAGAATTTATTCAAAAATTCTAGCTACCATCCTCAGTGTTTTATATGCCTACTAAACCAGAAAATATTTATAATTATAACAGCTATCTGCTCTGTTTTGAGTTTGTTCAAAATGAGTTAGACCCTTGTTGAGAGATTTATCATACTCCTAAGATCAAGACATTTATTCAGAAAGATTCACTCTTCCGAAGTATTATTGCATTAGAAGCATGGGCTATGCAAAAATATGAATATTTTGAGGAAATCAAAAGGAGCAAGTGCTCGACAACCTTGCAGAAAAAATGGACAAGTGTCCGGCAGTAGAATTAGGGGTACCCCGGTATCCACCTGAAAAAAAATGATAGCCCATGGTCCCTCTAATAAGCAATATGCCAGTAAGAGTTGACAAGTTTCTAATTTCCCAAGTCTTTGATCTAAGAGTATGGCATTCCTCTCCTCGGATCCTGTTTTGATCAGGCAATAAATGCAAGGTAAGTATGCTTGAGAATTTTTGCAAATTAAAACAGCCTCAGTGAGATATATAAAAGATAATGAGTGACTTGAGAACCTATGAGGATAAAGGTATGCTAAATTTCTTTTCAAAAATATACAAAAAATTCCAAGTAACAAGCTTGAGAAGAAAGGACCTCTACTCTTGACCATATATTTCCCTGACTATGGTACACAGTGAATTTTTACACCCTGCAGGTATGAAGAGAATGTTTTACAATGTTTTAACCCTAGATATTTTTCTTAACCACCCTTTTCTCGAGGACGAGTAAAAGCCTAAGTATGGGGGTATTTGTTGACGGTTCTTAAGTATCAATTTTAATTATCAAATAAACAAGGGAAAGGACCAATATACAAACAACACCTAGAATTAGGGTTTGATCTGACAGAATTCCATGAGTTTTGTTGTTTATCTGTTTCTGTAGAGGGTTATCAGGAAATAGGAAAGAAAGGCCCACATGTTAGGATTACATAGAGATATTAACGTGCCGCGCAATTTTCTACCATCTAGAAGACTCCAGAAGCCACGGGAACGAACGGGAAGGCGATCGGGCCCGGGGGTAGGGCGCCCGCCCTCCCCCCTAGGGCGCCCGCCCTAGTGTCTCCACCAATCAGAGCTAACTTCGTGGATTATGCTCCATCGACCTAAAGGATCAAGGATAACCGTTCAATCAATGTCGGTTTGATCCGACGGCCCACGTTCACCAGAGGGGACTATATAAGCAAACCCCCTGGCCCCTGGAGGAGAACAAGTTCATCATAGAGCTGAGAGGTGCCCTCGAAGGATAACCTTTCCTCTAAATAGACTTAGGGCTTAGCATCCAATGTGAGAGTAGACTAGATCTACTAGATTGAGAGAGATAGAGTGGAGGTGTAGATCGGAGGAAGCCCGGCCTGTCGGTGTCTACTCCGAGGTTGTACCTGCGGGATCAAGTTCTCCTAACCCGAAGCTTGCTCCTATGATTCTTCAGTATTTCGACTTCTAAATACTAGTAAGTTCTTGTTTTATTGTTCTTTGGTTTATGAGTCTACTTTAATCTCTTCACGTAGAGTTTAGAGTAATCATCTCTAGCGTAGACGTGGTGTTTGGGCTAGGATACTCATAGATATCCCCTGACTAGCTGGACCGTGGTAGTAGCGAGGAACGTGACATTTCTGAGTTACCTTTGCTGCCCATATCCCGTTAGTAGGATTGATAGGGTTTATAGGTGCGGGTTGAACATCCTCTGTGGTGTCTAGATTCCGTGAGTCTCCCCAACAGAACAGTAGATGATCCTTACCAAGGTTAGAATGAGATTATGGTTGTAGTCTTCTCTATACATCGCTCACATCGAGAAACATTCTTTGTAGCCTAAAGGTTAGTAGTAATAGACCAGGTTAGTCAGATGCACTCTTTCTCCTAGTGGTAAAAATATAAATACGATACTCTAGATAACATCCCGGGTGAAGTGCTCACCGATATCTGTGCGCTTGTGGATCAATTCCTTATTGCGTTCCCAAATATCAACATTTCTCATCACTGAAGAATGCTCCAACCACCTCTTCATTGGCTGTGTAATTGGCCACCATGTCCATCAGCTTGTTGACGGTCTATGGGCAATTACGCCCTAACTCCCGCACCAAATCCTTACAGGCAGTGCCTGACATGAACGCTAGGATGACGTTGTGGTTTGGGATGTGTGGGAGCTCGGTGCGTTGCTTGGAGAAGCATCGAGCGTAGTCGTGGAGAGACTTCCCAGTCTTTTGCTTGCATTTGCTGAGGTCCCACGAGTTGCCAGGGTGATGTAGGTCGGTCTAGTCATGGATTTGGTTGGGGGGAAGTTCCTCGAGCCACCTGCGAGCAGTGTTAGAGAGGAGCAGAGGTAATTGTCGGATGATGGCATGGTCGTCCCCTCAAGCCCCGCCCAACTAGCACGCAAGCCAAAAATCGGCTAGCCACAACTTGGGCTTAGTCTCGATGTTGTACTTGGTGATGGTTGTCAGGGAAAAAAGGGTTAGGCAGTGGCGTGCTGCGAATTGCCTTGCTGAAGACTCAAGGCCCTAGTGGCTTAGGAGCCCTCCGGTCCTCGTTGCTATCATAGCGCCCGCTGCGGTGTGCACTATAGCCTCATTCCTTGGTGTCCCCGTACTTTCGTCATCGATGCTCATTGATGTCATGATGCGCACTTGAACTGGTGTGGCTTTCTTGCCATGAGGAGGCGCTTCTTGGTGGACAGAAACCTCCCTCTCGTGGCGTGCTGGCTTGACAGGTCATTCTGAGGCCGCTCCTCAATGCGTGGAGGCTAAGCTTTCGGCCTGTTATGCCGCCGTGACGTCGAGCAAGCCCTGAACCTCATCCCGTATGCGGCGTGCTTCGGGATTTGATGGCTTGGGCATGTTGCATAGAAGCATTGTCGCTGCCACGATGTTCTGACCTGCTCAAGGGAAACGATTGACAAGGCGCTCTGGTTCCCCATCTTCAATGATTTGTCATAATACGTCTCGAGCCCGCCCACGAGCTCCACCGCCGTGTAGGGGTGCGTGGTCCTGCTCGAGAGCTTGCTCTAGCTAGTACAGCCGCTCTCAATCCTAGTTGAGCTTGGCCTTCAACTCTCAAAGTTATGCAAGCTACCCATCCTTGTAGCTCTAGGGAGGAGGTGGGTCTAGTTGTCCCCCCTGCTCTGGAGTCTTAGGGTCACCTCCTACTGCTGGTGTGGGAGCAGCACCGTTGTCGTCGTCCTCGGTGGTGTCGTCGTTGGAGGCCACGGCTCCGTCTTTGACGTTGAAGCATTCCTGCATGGGGTCATAACTGTCAGATTTGGAGTCCGGGTCACGATTGGTAGTGGTGTACAAGCATTCCTGCCACTCTTCCACCAACTGCTGCCTCATTGTGGTAAGGTATACCACCCTGGACCGAGAACTCGAGGCCCGTGTCTCACGAAAAGCTTGAATCCTCAGAAGCTGGTCAGGTTGTCCCCAACTCCATCATGTTGCGCAAGAGGATCACTGGTCACTCTACGTGCGTGTTGGCACTGGGACGAATCAAGGCAAAGTACGTCATGGCAACATTGTTGAGGCCAAACGGGAGCTGATGTTGGTCGGCAAATAGTCCGTGCGGTAGTAAGGTGAGGGGTGAAGAGACCACGTGCTCCTTTACCATGGGGTTGGGTCCCCTCGACATTGCGAGGGTGAAGCTATAGTTGTCGTGGCGGTCTGTTGGCCCATTCTCCATCCCCGAGCGTAGGCCAGATGGATCCCCAACCAAGGGGGTGTGCGGCCCCTCCTGAGCATGGGGGCACAATGCGAGCTCTGCTCAGGCCCCTCGTTGAGAGTAGGATCATGTCATAGCCAAATCCGGTGGACATGAACTCAAGACTCCCAAACCAGATCACCGTAGAGTGCAGAAGTGAGGAAACAAGGTCAGCCATCCAGAAGTAAGATGGAAGATTGTTAGTAAACACGCAGGACCCCTACCTAGCGTGCTAACTGTTGGTGTTTTACCCCAGGGGTAGCACCAATGAGTGAATTTATATGCGTGCTCCCTCTTTCGGATGGTGATGCAAGAAGAACAACATTGGTTTATCCTGGTTTAGGAAAAGAAGGCCCTACGTCTAGTGGGGGGAGAGTTTATATTATCTTGCACCGAAGCGCTTGTATACGGGTGAATACAAGTAGGGGAGAGTGTGAGGTTCTAAGTCCTCAAGGTCTGGCGATATGCGGCTAGGGTGTGAGCATTGTTGTGCATGTGAGCGTGGGTTTCTATTGTAAGAGCTTGCCCTGTTCTAAGCCCTGGTGTCCCCTTTTATAGGCCAAGGGGAGGCATAGGGTAACATGGAGGTAGGGCTAACATGGATCATGGCGTGGGCAAGCATGCTGGTCAACTCAAGGCCGCCATACCAGCATCGTTCGACGGGTCTTGTAGCGGTGTACTCGGTGATGATGGCACATGTGTTTCCTCATGTGAGATCCTATATAACACCTAACAGTAGGCCTATACTCGTATGCATGCGCACACAGCTCCTCAGGCGTCGCGTCGGGAGTTGTTGGAGTGTAGACTGGTCTTGAGAGGTCTTTCCTAGAAGAGCATCTAATGGCCTCGAGGGCTAGGCGGATTGGGCATGTTCCATTCAAGGAATGTTGACAATTACGCCTTGAGGGGTCGTTCGATGGGATGTTACACTGGGCGTGACAGAACTGCCTCATACCTTTCCCCAACTTCTAAGACAAAGCTAGTAAAAAGCAAGACGCGACGGGGGTACAACCCATCATCACAGCTGCGGCTGCCATGGTGTTAGGTGCCTGTCAGGCGCATTAAATGCCCTGGATCTCATACCGATGGCAGGCAGGCGGGATGCATCCCACGCTCGAGGCAGTGTAACCCATTCAACCCTAATCCCGTAATCGAGAGGTGTCGACGAAAGCTAGTCGGTAGTCTATCTAGGGGTAAACCCAAGGTAGTAGATTGTTGGCAGACAGGTGCGCAAGCTACAAACTAGATGGCGATGCAAGACACATACAAGGATTTTATCCAGATTCGGCCGTCGTGTGGGCATAATACCTACATCCTGCGTCTGATTGTATTGATATGAGATGTGTTGAATTGACTTGAGGGGATCCCTTGTCTCTCTTTATATAGTCCAGAGGGCAGGGTTACAAATCTAGAAAGTAATCCTAGTCGGTTACAATTGTTATAGACAGTACGATATCAATTCCTATTCCAACCGGCTAGGATCTTGCTTGATCTCCATGTCTTGTTTCCATGCGTGAATCTCCAAGTAGATAAATCAAGCCACAAGTTGTCTCGTAATGGGCCAAATCTCCTAGCCCAAGTCTAGTTATAAGGGTATAGGGGTTTATACCCCCACAGCTAGTTCCCGAGCACCATGATTGTGATGCAACATGTCGTCTTGAGCTTCTTTGATCAGTGAGGCTTGAAGTCTCTGACCAGTGGGAAAGTCGCTCGAACAGTTGCAATTGTATTTTAACCAGCTCAAAAGATAGTTGATCAATATCGACACCGAAGAAGCAGGTTGTTCGAATAATGCATGGTGCTCTTGAGAAAAAAGATTTCTTTCTTGATAAAATGTGCCCACTTTACTTTTTGGAAAAGTATAGACTTTCAAAAAACAAGCATATTCACTGTAAGGTGAAGTGTGCCCACTTAGTCCCTAAGCCTAGTAGTAGGTGATGTAGACACATGGTACCAGGGTCTAAAAAAGAAAAAAGTCCCCATATAAATTCTGATACTGAGATGCACTATAAGGTGCATCGTACATGTTTGAGAAATGTCGGATGTAGTCTCGTAGTGGCTCATTCTTGTTGTCACAGAACCGACCAAATTATAAGAGTTCAAGTGTAGAAACGATCAACTAGCAATCAAGTTTCCAGACTTGAGCCCATATAATCCCGGTAGTCAACTGAAATCTCGAAGGACTTCAAACCAACTTGCAACAAACCAAGATCGTAATAGTTCAACATAACACAGCGAATGTTACATAGTCATTCATTGCCGTCGAAGCGGCACCACATCAGAGTTACTTAGTTATTACAACCCAAGTGCACAGTAGCGAAGCAAAATAGTTTACAACACACATTCCAAAGTTCTTGTTATTGCCAGAGTCTCATGCCATCCATCAAAAGCAACAAGGTGCGAAGACGTTAGAGAACCGTGCCCAACGGTTTAGTCCTCATCCCCAGCGGAATGGAGATAGGTCTTGCAGAAGCCATCATAAAAGACATCATCTGCAACAGGTGGGAATAAACCCTGAGTACGAGGATGTACTCAGCTAGACTTACCCGTCTAGTAAAACATAAAAGACACCAAGGATCATGCAAGTCTAAGTATAAAGTGTAGCTGGCTTGACTCAACATTTTGCCAAAAGCTTAAGTGGATACTACACCATATGTAAAAGCATTATATTAATCATCATTAGTCTACCACTAGATTAGCACCTATACTAAGCACTTCACTTGATTAATACAAGCAATAATAACCATATCAAGTTCATCATATGTTCTTCCTTGCTATCATCAACATCATTATCAAGAACCATAGTTACTTAGTGATTGCTACGTTTGCCGTTGCTCTGTCAAGTTCTCACTACCTGGGAGAGACAGCGATTCGAATCGATTCCTATCCAGCTGGAGGGTTATTCCTAGCACTCACCCAAGCATCCCCCGTCAGAAAGCAAACGGGTCACCTTTGGTACGACTCAGGAATCGCGGCTCCGATCAGCGCCGCACTCCTAGGGCTACCACTCAGCCAGGGAGGTTAGGACTTTTAACTCACCTGCCTTTGGTCTTATGCCAATGGTCCCCCGCACACCGTACTTCCTCCGGTAGTGCGCACTTTATACTTGTCGGTCTTCCGGCCTGAGTCATACTACTAGGCTTCGCGGTCGGAACGAGTTATCCGGCCAACTAAGTGTTAGGCATGCGTTCAACATGACAAGAGGACGTACAACGATCGGTCCTTAGCTGCCACAGACGGAGTTACTACAACCTTGCAAAACTCCGCCCGGCTTAAGTCCTTTTAATTAGGTTCTTTCCCACGATAGCACATATAGTCAATCGTGATCCGACACAACCCTATTTCGCGCAGGTGACAGGATATCACCCGACTTCTACCGATTAAAGCATGGCTAAGCTGCTACTTGACCCTAACTCTACAACCAAGTAGTGGTAAGATATCTGGGCAAGGAAAAGGATATAATGCAGCAAGGGTTTCATCACAACTCCTATACGTAATGCATCAATAGATATAACATAATCAAGTAAGCTTTCGAAATTAAAGTGGGAGACTTAAGATGCTCCGAGGCTTGCCTTTCACGAACGAGGCAGACTCTTGATTAGGGCACTCGACCTCCTCTTCGGGCTCCTTGTGTCCGGCTGGCTGGACCTCCGCTTCCGGATTGATCTCCTGGCCTTCGGGGTTCACTTGCTGGAGCTCGAACGAAGTTGTATTTTCCGGTGCACCTATTGCATGCACAGGGAGTAAGAATGCGTGCATACTAGATGAGGATGATTGCTTGGTAACATAAGTAGGACTTCACTGGACACTCATTTACGGAGTAACTCCCAAAACAAGATTACACAAGATAACTAACTAACTTAGCAAGATTTAACAAGTCAAACCACAACAGCAATCATCACATAACAGTGCAGCTCAAGAAACAAATCATAACTATTTCTATACAGATCCAACAGACATAAATGAGGACATTCTGGAAAGCTTATGAAATTGTCCACATTTTATCTTCAGACATCACAGCAAGATTCACAAGTTAAACGGGTCAATTAAACAAAGTTTCAGGTTCTGTCCCAGAAAAACAGAGAACACCTATTTCTGGAACCCAACTTGGAAGAACCATAACTTTTAAACTACTGGACCAAATGATCCCAAATTTAAACTGCCGCTAGTTCATAAAGTTTACAACATCTTTGATTTAGACAAGTCTTCCAGAAAACTAAGTTATCAACAAACAAGGGTCAGATTACTCCCTTGCTGTCCAGAACAGCTATAAACCTTTAATTAATTATTTAATGACATAGCCAAAACATATTTAGTGCCAATCAAAACGCTTACAAGCACAAATATAGCCTAAGATTACCAGAACATCACATGTTGACCACTAAACATTTAATAATATGGTATTTATTAATTAAATTCCATAAAAGGACATAATTACAAGATACTAGCAAAAGTGCTCAGAAAAATCTACAAAAATTACAGAAGCACAAACATAGCATCTTGACATTACCATAAAATTTTCAGAACAATTGCACATGCCAAACTTAAGATAAGCATTTAACATGTAACATGGTGCTTATTTCATAAATTAAGAAACATGGCTTAGATAGTGTCAAACAACAGATTTCAGATTATTTGCATATTACTATTACTATGAACAAGCTTGACACCAAAGTAGAATACCAGCATAAGCATCAAGCATTTATTATGATTTAAATATGAAAACAAGCCATATCACAAACATAAATTACATATCAAAGATACAGTACTCCCAAAATCATGAAATATTTATCATAGCATTCTCATCTCACCTAGAGCTTACCATAAACTTTTCACAGTAGTTGAAGCAGTGTATCAACAGATATGAATTTACACTCAAATAACAAGATTAAAATCATAATAATTATTTTTCCCAGAAAACATGGTGCATATTATATTTTTCTTAAAAACTAGCCATCTCAAGGATCATCACAAAATTTGTTTCACAATTTTTGGATCTCAGGAACTGGAGATATGATTTTTGCAAGATTGCAAGAAATCTAGGTTTTGAATAAAAGAGAGGAGGGAATCGATGTGTCACTAATAGTGGGTCCCGCGTGTCAGCGACCCAGAGAACAGAGGACACACTCGCCGGCGAATGCTCGCCGACAGTGAGCTTCTCCAGTGGATCCAAGGGCACCAACGTGCTCCTGGAGTGATTCCGCATCGATAGAGGTAGGTGACCCTAAGGTTGGAGCTACGGAGAGGGGTCGCCGTCGGCCATGGCTGCACTGCGGAGCCACCTCGGCTTACGCCGGCCATCTCCGACCGGTAGAGCGTCGGGGAAGAGTGGCTTAAGCACCAGTGAGACAGTGCGGAGCTTTCTAGGTAGAAACGCCTAACCCTAATGGCTCCGGTGAGTCTGCTCACGTGCAGGGTGCTCGTCGGTGGTGAGCGCGGCGGTGCGGCGGCTGTGTTCCCGCACGACGGTGGCACCAAAGCCGGAATGGCGTGGCACGGACCACAACCGAGACCTAAACAGACTCTAACATGACTCGGAGGGAAGAAGGAAGGCAAGGACAGAGCAGCGGCGAGGTTCACCGGAATCAGGGTCGCGACGGCCGTGGACCCGAGGACGACAAACTCGCAAAATGCGGCTCACCTCGGGAAGATCTCGTCCAACCAAGGGGTGGAGAAGATGGAGGAGCTCGAGGCATACTTAGAGACACGCGGAGGTGAGGTGAAACGCGAAGACGAGCACGCGCGAAGCTCGCGGAGCTCTCGGCGACAATGGCGATGGCGTTTCCACCGTCGGAGTCGCGCGCGAGAGAGAGAGAGAGGGAGGGAGTGGAGGAGTGCTGGTGAGTGCGGTGCGTCGTGGCGTCCATGACGGCGTCGATGACCTGACGAGCGGGACCAACGGCGACGCATGGACGTCACGGGTCGAACACGCGGCGTCACCGGCGAGCTCCCCCTCTGCTGACGCTGCCTCCATTCAGTTTCAGAGCAGAGTGAAACTCGATTTTGGACTTCGATTATCTCCTAAACTGATCGATGATTTTGCTGGCTAATTGCTCCATGCTGTAGAGCTACATGAGGACTTCAACTTTTCTTACAAGATCAAGACTTGATTCGGCCTAGATTTTAAACTGGAAGCTGTCCAATCCACCCTCGAGCAAACTGTTGCATTCCCAGACTTAGAAAAATTTCTAAGTGTTGGAAACAGCCCCAAATCTTCCTTGTGGGCCACTTTTGAGCTTGAGGTGATCATTTTCATGAGATGGCCATAAAACAACTTTTGTTCCTTATAAAATTTGCTACAACTTTGTTGTAGAAAGTTTTGACATGCAAACATTTTATGAAAACCTTTTTAAAAGCCTAATCAAAAGAGGTTTCTAGGGCTTATAAAAGGAAATATGACTTAGGTACTTAATTTGGAGATGTGGTCAACATGAACATTGTTCCAAAAGTTGAGTTAAGCATAGATGAACTATTTACCAAGGCATAGAGCACAAACATGAGCATGGTTCAAGCAACACAAGCATAGGAAGCATATTTAAGCAAGTTAAAACATACTTTTACATAAAATGACATGACCCAAGATAAATGATGATCATGATATGCTTATGAAGATGATGATGCTCATGTTATGCATGTGAATGATGCAACCATAACACTGGGGTGTTACAGTCCTCCCCCCTTACAAAAATCTCGTCCTAAGATTTGGAAGCTTACTGATTTTCGAAGAAGGTTTTATAAACTTCTTTTAAATAGTCCTTTGTTTCCCAAGTGGCATCTTCCTCCCCGTGGTTACTCCACAACACCTTGTAGAACTTAACCACCCGATTACGAGTCTCCCGTTCTTTGCGGTCAACAACCGCTACAGGTTCCTCCTCATACACCAAGTCAGATTTCAACTTGATATCCCAAACTTCCACTCGTTCCTCTAGAACACGAAGGCATTTCTTCAATTGTGATACGTGAAAGACAGGAAAAATTGCTCAAAGCTCAATCGGTAGTTGAACCTTGTATGCTACATTCCCTTTTCTCTCGAGAATCCGGTAAGGCCCCACATAACGAGGTGCAAGCTTTCGCTTGACTCGGAACCTTTGTACGCCTTTCATCGGAGACACCGTGATATACACATGGTCACCGACTGCAAACTCAATCGGCTTCCTTCTCTTATCAGCATAACTTTTCTAACAAGCTTGAGAAGCTTCCAAATGTTGCTGGATGGTATGGACTTGTGCTCCGCTTCGTTCACGAAATCGATGCCATAATACCTTCGTTCCCCAGGTTCCACCCAATTCAATGGGGTTCGACACTTTCGACCATACAGGGCTTCAAATGAAGCCATCTTGATGCTCTCTTGGTAACTATTGTTATAAGAGAACTCAGCTAACGGCAACCACTTTACCCAAGAACCTTTTGAAGAGAGAGCACATGCTCTCAACATGTCTTCCAATATTTGGTTCACACGTTCAATTTGGCCGGCCGTTTGAGGATGATACGCAGAACTACGAACCAAGTGAGTACCAATCTGCTCATGAAGACACTCCCAAAAACGGGCAGTGAACTATGGTCCATGATCTGATATGATAGTCCGAGGCACACCATACTAACGGACAATGTGCTCGAAGTACAACTCTGCATACTGATGTGAACGATAATCAGTTCGAACTGGAATAAAACGAGCAACCTTGGTCAAACGATCTACAATCACCTAGATAGAGTCATAACCCTTAACAGAAGTCAGGAGTCCGGAGATAAAATCCATACTAACTTCCTCCCATTTCTAACCAGGAATTGACAAGGGTTGAAGTAAGCCTACTTTCATGTGAACTGCCTTCACACGACAACAATTATCATAACGAGCAACAAAAGCAGCAATCTCCTTTTTCATCTTTGTCCACCAAAACAGAGGTTTCAGATCCTGATACATCTTGCTACTACCAGGATGGATAGACAACTTGGATGAATGAGCTTCAGATAAGATCCGATTTCGCAGCTCACGGTCTTTTGGGACCACCAGTCGATCCTTAAACCATAGGATTCCATTCTCATCGACTCGGAAATGCTTGGTTTCTTCTTCTTTCATTTTCCTCTTTATATGGTAGATGCCTACATCTGTTTGCTGCAGTTTGATGACTCGATTGCGAAGAGAACTCTCTAGAGCAATCTGGTTGAGCACAAGCGGGTGCATAAGACGTGCCAATGATGGATCTTCTATCTGAACTGAATGACAGTGCGCTTTCTGACTCAAGGCATCCGTAACCACGTTTGCCTTGCCCAGATGATAGTGCACTTGAAGATTATAATCTTTAATCAACTCAAGCCAGTGTTGCATGTTCAATTCAGGTTGGGTGAAGATGTACTTGAGACTCTTATGATCAGTGTAGATATTGCATAGATTACCTAGCAAATAGTGACTCCAAATTTTCAAAGCATGGACAACTGCCACCAATTCTAAGTCATGAGTATGGTAATTGACCTCATGTTTTTGAAGTTGGTGTGAGGCATAAGCGATAACGCGACCTTCTTGCATCAACACACAGCCCAGACCGATAACCGACACGTCACAAAAGACATCGAAGGGCTTCTCAATATCGGGTTGAGCTAGGATAGGAGCTGATGTTAGTAATGTCCTCAACTTGTGGAATGCCTCTTCACACTCAGGCGTCCACACAAACTTCTCATCCTTCTGAAGTAGGCGAGTCATAGGCTTGGATATTTTTGAGAATTCTGGGATGAAACGACGATAATACCCAGCCAGACCTAGAAAACTCCGAACCTCGTGCACCAAAGTTGGAACCTTCCAATCCAGCACTTCCTACACCTTATCCGGATCCACCGATATGCCTTCTTCAGATAATACATGGCCCAAGAAAGGTACTTTCTTTAGCCAAAACTCGCATTTGCTGAACTTAGCATAAAGCTGATGCTCATGCAAGCGCATCAACACTACACGCAGATGCTCTGCATGCTCTTCTTCATTGTGAGAATATACCAAGATATCATCAATGAAGACCACCACAAACTTGTCCAATTCAGGCATGAACACCGAATTCATGAGATACATGAAGTGAGCAGGTGCATTCGTAAGACCGAAGGACATGATGAGATACTCATACAACTCATACCTCGTCAAGAAAGCTGTCTTAGGTACATCTTCAGGACGGATCATGATCTGATGATATCCAGATCGCAAATCAGTCTTGGAGAATACCTTGGCTTTAGACAACTGAGCAAACAAGATATCAATGCGAGGAAGAGGGTACTTATTCTTGATGGTCACCGCATTCAGGGGACGATAGTCCACACACATGCGCAAGGACTGATCCTTCTTCTTCACAAAGATGGCCGAACAACCCCAAGGAGAAGAACTAGGACAGATAAGATCCTTCTTTAACAACTCATTCAGCTGGGTCTTAAGCTCAGCTAGCTCATTTGGCGGCATTCTATACGGTCTTCTAGAGATAGGAGCAGTACCTGGAAGCAATTCAATTTTGAACTCCACATCCCGATCTGGAGGAAGCCCGGGCAAATCATCAGGGAATACATCCAGGAACTCACACACTACAGAATATCCTTGATGGCCATAGATGTAATTGCATTCATCGTGCTATGGATATGAATATCCCGAGGGAGTTGCACTAATAACGCCTCTTTGGTATTCGGGTCTCTCAACATCACTACGCGAGTGGTGGTGTCGATAAGAACTCCGTTGCCACTCATCCATTTCATACCCAGAATTACATCTATAGCCACACCGGGTAGAACAACCAGATCAGCAAGAAAATGATGGTCTCCTATTTCCAGAGTGGCCCCCAAAACCACTTGATTGGTAGAAATATCATTTCCAGCAGCACTAATACAATAACTGCCTTTATCAAGCGTAACTACCTTGAGATTATGTTTAGACACAAAGTCTGAACTCACAAAAGAATGTGATGCTCCTGAATCAAAAAGCACAAGTGCATCACATTGGTTAACCAAAAACTTACTAGCTGTAACTACCTCACCAGCAGGGATTGCTTCCACAGTCATATAGTGAACATGCCCCTGGCGGACGTTCCCTTGGTTGCCCTTCTTTGGAGGGTAAGGACAGTAGCTTTGCCAGTGCCCTGTCTAATTACAGTTCCAGCACGGACGGTTGGCAGGTGGAGTCTTGGCATAGCTGGGCCCAGTGTTGCCCCTAGGAAGAGCAATGGAGTACCCCTTGCGGAACCCCGTCTTCGCCTGATTCTTCTTTGCTGGAGGGCGATATCGCTGGTTAGGAGTTGGAGCACGATATTGGGGCCTAGCTGCCACTGGAGCCTTGGACTGAGATGCCCCTGCCTCAGCCTCAAAAGCCCTCTTGCGAGTCTTGGTCGTAGTGTACACAGTGTTGTAATTCTCTTGGGTAAGAGCATCACTGACAAACTCATTAAAAGTTGCACACTTTGTGCAGCCCATAGTCTTCAGCAACTTGGGGCCAAGACCCCGCTTGAAGCTAGCAATCTTCTTCGACTCCGTGCTCACAAACTCCAGAGCATACCTTGATAGATGATTAAAAGCATGTAAATACTCTTTCAGAGTTCTGTTGCCCTGAGTTAACTGCATGAACTCAGTATGCTTCATCTCCATGACACCAGGAGGTATGAAATGCCCCTTGAAAGCTTCACGGAAGAGATTCCAGACAATCACAGTGTTGGCTAGAAGAGCCTCCCGATACTGATTCCACCAGATGCCTGCTGGACCCTGCAATTGATGAGCCGCATACTCGGCCTTCAAACTATCGGTCAACCAAAGCAAGCGAAACTTTTGTTCCACCGTGTTCAGCCACTCCTCAGCCTGAAGGGGTTCTTCAGCCTCTCTGAAAGATGGAGGCTTGGTATCCATGAAATCCTTGAAGCTACTATACTGATTAGGTGCTGGCCCATTTGGTGCATTCCGACCACCCTGGTTTGCCATCTGATTGATGGTTTCAGTGAGCAGCCTCTGATTTTCCACCATCATTTGCATCAGCTCAACTAGATTTGGTGGTGGAGGAGGAGGGGGTGGGTTCATGTTCGCACGTTGTTCTGCACCTCGAGTGCCACGAGACATCTGTAAAGACATAGTCAGTGAGCATTGATGATGACAAGATTTGCCGTAGAAGAACTTATAATCATGCCTAAAAGTATTCGAGAGAATAACTTTACAAAAAAAAGGCACAATAATTCAATTCCACAAAACAACATCACCAATTCCAACACATAACACAGATATCCGCAATATGCACAACAACGGAAAATATCATCATAACTGATCGAACATGATACAGTTAACAACATTGCGTCCACAAAGTTATTACACCATCACAGTACAGGCCATAAGTCAAAGGTCAAGGTTCCAGATTACAACATGATTACAAAAGCATAACTGCCGACTATCATTCTACAAAAGATCCTCACAGGATGACTACCAACTACCCACTACACTCTAGGCTCGTCGTCTGAGTCAGCGTTGAAGATCGCCTCTCCATCCTCGTCGCTAACCGGCTCAAGCTCCTTGTCCTCCACGTCCTCATGCAAAGGTGGTGTAGCCGCGGCCGGTCCATCTACCTCCATACCATCATCATCAGCCACGATCACCTGAGGTCCCACCTCTAGATACACAGGTACAGGGCGAGGAATAGGGTGTAGCAAGTTGTTGAGACAGTGAATCTCCACAAGACCAGCCTCAATCAGATCCTGTAGATAGTTCTCCCGCTCAAGCGACTGGATCTGGTGCATCTCTCATGCCCGGTGCCTGTTCTCCGACACACGGAGTGCATTATCCCTCTCACGAGTGATCTGCACCAAGCGCTCCTGCACGGTCTCCTTCTCTCTAGCCAACTGACTCACCTGGTCCTGCTTGTGATCTCTCTCTCTAATGGCCTTCACCCACTACTACCAGCGATACTCCGCAATGTCTTCCCAGTCATTGCGGTCCTTCTGGGCTTGCTCCAGAAGTCTAGCTTGCTTGCGAAACTTGCGAGCACGCTTTTCAGCCTTCTATTGCATCTCCTGAGCACAGCGAATAGCCACCATCACCTATGTATAGGTGTCCTCTCGCTGACTGAACAGCTTGAGCACAGCCATCATAGCACTCATAGCAGGACTGAAACTCTCAGCTCGCTCTCCTTGGCCTCGGACCAACGCACAACCATCAGCCTGCTTCCACTCCGCTGCTGCTGGGTCAACATGTGGAATGGAGGCTGCTGGCCCTCCTGTCAGCTCATCGCCAACCTCTGACAGATGTTGAGCAATATAGCATGGGCTGCAATCTGAGCTGCTTCCCATGGGGTCTGCCCATTTGAGTTGCAGGTCCACCCAGTCCATGCAGGTCTGCCCCCATGTGGGGGGACAACTCCCTACATAGCGAACCACTGCAAGTCTCCTGTCATATCCACCTCCCACCAAGAATACTGAGGTGGCTCAGTATACCCCACAGACTGCAGCACCCTCCAGAGCAGAGTAGGAGTGCCAAACTCGCTCAGAAAGGTGTCATTGGGGCAAGGTGAAGCGGGCACGTCCATCTGTGGAAAGGAATAACCATGGGTAAGAGAGCATTAATTTGAGCAACATTTATTTAATTAAAAGGGACGACATTGTAAGGGAAGGAGTAGACAGAATGTATGTATAAATGCGACATGATGCATGCACGAACCGACACATCCTCACAAACTTAGAAAATTAATATTCTAACGGATATACGGTGGCATACATTCGTCTCTCAATACGATAACTATCGATTTACACGTGCGCTGTTAGAGTACCTGCAGAAAACTTCATTGCAGCCCAACAATTCCCAATATTTCACTCAAGAAAGCAGTAAACTAAGTGCACATTGCTTATACATGCCCAACATGCACAAACAATGACACCATAGCTACCCGAGAAATTAAATGCTCCCCAATTAAGTTTCTTTCGTGGTTCCATGGTTTGACATGTAACCACTGCAGAAAACCACCGCGAACACTCCCCTAGACCGCCATTTGGACGATCATGCTCTCACAGCTCACACTTACCAGAGCGTAGTTGCGACGTTGCATAATTTAAATCTAGCGACATATATGGCTAATTCACATATGAAGGCTACCTCTAACATTAGACCCCAGGGTAGCATAGTGCGGTCATCACACATCCATACCTAAGTACTGCCGGAGATGCATAAATAAAACCCCCCAAGCCAGTACTTAAATAGCCACCTAAAGTCCTTATATGGGCAAGGAGGATTCGACCACTGGCATAACTTAAGTACTGATTTTCACAGTTTATTTAAAAATTCTTTTGTTTTAAATACACAAACGCTGCATTTATAATGCTGAACTTGCTCCGATACCAGCTGTCACAGAACCGACCAAATTATAAGAGTTCAAGTGTAGAAACGATCAACTAGCAATCAAGTTTCTAGACTTGAGCCCATATAATCCCGGTAGTCAACTGAAATCTCGAAGGACTTCAAACCAACTTGCAACAAACCAAGATCGTAATAGTTCAACATAACACAACAAAGGTTACATAGTCATTCATTGCCGTCGAAGCGGCACCACATCAGAGTTACTTAGTTATTACAACCCAAGTTCACAGTAGTGGAAGCAAAATAGTTTACAACACACATTCTAAAGTTCTTGTTATTGCCAGAGTCTCATGCCATTCATCAAAAGCAACAAGGTGCGAAGACGTTAGAGAACCATGCCCAATGGTTTAGTCCTCATCCCCAGCGGGATGGAGACAGGTCTTGCAGAAGCCATCATAAAAAACATCATCTGCAACAGGTGGGAATAAACCCTGAGTACGAGGATGTACTCAGCTAGACTTACCCATCTAGTAAAACATAAAAGACACCAAGGATCATACAAGTCTGAGTATAAAGTCTAGCTGGCTTGACTCAACATTTTGCCAAAAGCTTAAGTGGATACTACACCATATGTAAAAGCATTATATTACTCATCATTAGCCTACCACTAGATTAGCACCTATACTAAGCACTTCACTCGATTAATATAAGCAATAATAACCATATCTAGTTCATCATATGTTCTTCCTTGCTATCATCAACATCATTATCAAGAACCATAGTTACTTAGTGATTTCTACGTTTGTTGCTGCTCTGTCAAGTTCTCACTATCCGGGAGAGATGGCGATTCGAATCCATTCCTATCCAGCTGGACGGTTATTCCTAGCACTCACCCAAGCATCCCCTGTCGGAGAGCAAACGGGTCACCTTTGGTACGACTCAAGAATCGCGGCTCCGATCAGCGCCGCACTCCCAGGGCTACCACTCAGCCAGAGAGGTCAGGACTTTTAACTCACCTGCCTTTGGTCTTACGCCAATGGTCCTCCGCACACCGTACTTCCTCCGGTAGTGCGCACTTTATACTTGTCGGTCTTCCGGCCTGAGTCATACTACTAGGCTTCGCGGTCGGAACGAGTTATCCGGCCAACTAAGTGTTAGGCATGCGTTCAACATGATAAGAGGACGTACAACGATCGGTCCTTAGCTGCCACAGATGGAGTTACTACAACCTTGCAAAACTCCGCCCGGCTTAAGTCCTTTTAATTGGGTTCTTTACATGTTGGGTATTCTTAACATCATTACCAAAAGTAGACAGTTTTCTAATTCTAGCAACGGTGCCAAAAATGCCAAACCTATCCCTCATACCACTTAAGCCAAGTTGTCATCCCCAGCATGACATGAGAGACGCGGTATTGAAATATGCAATTGCTCTTCTAAATAAATAATGAATTGGATCTGCAAGCACACAGATTAATACCGATGTAGCATTTTAACCGGGAAGTATTCTAGGTATCGTTATTTATATTTTTACCACTGGGAAGGGATTAGCAATCATCAATATTGATTAGAGAATAGAATATGAGATTGAGTATCTATCATTGCAAGTATAATTGAGAACAGTTATCTAACTCTTTCATACAGGGATAAGTGTCATAAAAGATATATGAAGTAATGAATAGTGACAAAGATAATTAATCTGATCAGCCACATATAAATATGATAAGCACCTCAATTACATACTCTAGAAAGTCATTAGCATGGTATTAGAACGAACTACAAGAATATTCCCTAAGTTATTCTCAACTATATAGTCTAGCATTATCATAGTTAGTACAAGCATACTTAGCAATCATTGTGAGCCAAGACTACGCCCATGCATAGTGATATTAGCAAGGTAAATGAGAAACATAGCAATCACTCCCCTGTAATAATGTTGCTCTGCCAGCCCAATACACGAGAGAGGGACTATATAAGAATAAATGAAGCTGTCACTATCACGAACTACCCCACGATTTGACATATTGGGTACAATCGCAGATAAATACGGTATAAGCACCATGCCTACACAATATCTATCATTTACCCATGGATCCAATGGATAAACGCTATACGATCCTAAGCATGTATATAGATCCAATCTAACTAAGCCAAGTACATAACTATGATAAACTAAGAACAATATAATCTTGAATATAAGCAAGTAGAGCAAAATCATAAGCAATATATTGAAGTAGAACAAAGTCATATTCATAATATTGAAGAACAAAGATAATTGTTGATATTTGGTAACGCAATCAGGAAATGATCCGCAAGCGCACGGATATCGGTGAGCATTTCACCCGGGAGGTTTTCCAGAGTATCGTATTTATATTTTTACCACTGGGAGAAAGGGTGCATCTGACTAACCAAATCTATTGCTACTATCCCTTTAGGCTACAAAGAATGTTTCTCGATGTGAGTGATGTATAGAGAAGACTGCAACCGTAGTCTCGTTCTAACCTTGGTAAGGATGATCTACTGTTCTATTGGGGAAGCTCACGGAATCTAGACAACACAAAGGATGTTCGACCCGCACCTATAAACCCTACCCGTCCTGCTAACAAGATATGGGATACAAAGGTAACTCGGAAATGTCACGTTCCTCGCTACTACCACGGTCCAGCTAGTCAGGGGATATCTATGAGTACCCTAGCCTAAACACCACGTTTACGCTAGCAAGTGATTACTCTAATACTCAACCGGAAGAGGATTAAAGTAAACTCATAAACCAAAGAACAATAAAACAAGAACTTACTAGTAATTAGAAGTCGAATTACTGAAGAATCTTAGAAGCAAGCCTCAGGTTAGGAGACTTGATCCCGTAGGTACAACTCGGAGTAGACACCGACAGGCCGGCCTTCCTCTGATCCACACCTCCACTCTATCTCTCTCAATCTAGTAGAAACTAGAAGATCTATTTCTACCTTACATTGGTTGCTAAGCCTAAAAAGAAATATTATTTAGAGAAGAGGTTTTCCTTCGAGGGCACCCCTCAATCTCTATGATAACTTCTTCATGTCGGTAGGCGATGTGGTACTACGTTATTCTGGATCCAATAGGTCAGTGGAGATCTCCTGAGAGAAAGAGTCCTGATTGGGCTCGGCAGGTGGGCGGGCGCCCAAGGAAACTGGGCGGGCGCCCATGTCCTGGCCCCGTTTCGCCTCCGCTTCGGTCTCGTGGCTTCTGGAGTCTTCTAGATGGTAGAAAATTGCACGGTGCGTTGATATCTCTATGTAATCCTGACATGTGGGCCTTTCTTCCTTATTTCCTGATAACCCCCTGCAGAAATAGACAAACACCAAAACTCGTGGAATTCTGTCAGATAAAACCCTAAGTCTAGATGTTGATTTCATTTGGATCCTTTTCTTTGTTTATTTGATAATTAAATTTGATACTTAAGGACCGTCAACAATAATTAGAAAGCAATTAGAAGCACAATTAGAGAATTACCAAGAATCCTCTTGACAGATCCGGAAACCAATCAAAGATTAACTCCTTTTAGTTCTAATCCTATGTAGCTATGCTAATCTAGATGTCTAATTGATGTGGTGGCTCTAATCTTGATCAGAGGCTTCTTCTCCCTTGAGGAATAATGAATTAGGGTTGAGAGGCTCTCTCCTCCAGGGGCCAGGGGGTCTGGTTTTATAGTCCCTTCAAGTAAATATGGGCCGTTGGATCAAACCGACATAGATTGTATGGTTTAGATTCATCCTTTAGGTCGGTGGAGATCTCCCACGAAGCAGAGTCCTGATTGGACTCAGGGAGGGGGCGGGCGCCCTGCCTCTGGCCCCGTTTCGTCTCCGCTTCGGTCTCGTGGCTTCTGGAGTCTTCTAGATGTAAGATAATTGTGTGGCATGTTAATATCTCTTTGTAATCCCGACGTGTGGGCCTTTCTTCCATATTTCTTGATAACCCCCTGTAGAAATAGACAAACACCAAAACTCGTGGAATTCTGTCAGATAAAACCCTAAGTCTAGATGTTGATTTCATTTGGATCCTTTTCTTTGTTTATTTGATTAATAATTTTGATACTTAAGGACCGTCAACAAACTCCCCCAAGCTTACCTCTTGCTCGTCCCTGAGCAAAGATAGACTCAGTAATGGATCATAAGTTGTTGCAATATCTTAAAAAAATTTGACGGTACACATGTTTTTAAATAAGATCTCATCTCTGAGTTAGAGTAAACTGTCAAGACTTAAAACTTACTTACTTTACCTTTCACCATGGGACTTGTAACCGTCACTTCTGTCTTGAGTAGTTAAAATATAGAACAGTCTAGTCAAGTGTCATGTCTCTTATTCTTGATCAGCTATAGCTCTGAAGTTTTTGCAGATTTTCAAATAAAACTCAGAGATTCCTTGTATGTTTCTCTCAAATCTCTCTTTTGTGGTATTTCTAGATCCTTACCAAGGCAGTGATGGTATATGCCTTCTCTCAAGATATGTAGTATTTGTGGTATGAAGCATAGTGACATTATCTTATCTCTCACCCTACTCTAATACGGCTTTAATATCTGGATTTCTTAGGTGGGAGATAAAATATACATACTTAGAAGACATTTATTGTATAGTCAAACCATGGATCCAAAGTAACAAGTCAATAAGTTTAATCAAGATGTGCATGTGTGGCGAATGAATGGTGTATGGTGATGATGGTGGTAACAGTGGTGAAAGTCTAATTCTACTTTTGCTCTTTAAGGGGATATATACCTTCCTTGCTTTTTGAATAGTGAGGAGAATGAGATGCTCTTCATTTTCTTTCCTCTCAGGTGGGTATCTCATACCCCTAATTCTACTGTCGGACACTTATCCATTTTTACCTCACGTCTCACTTTTTCTTTTCTTTCGAGGTTCCGAGCACTTGCTCATTTTTATTTCCTCGTATCTCTTTTTATTAGAGCACTCAGTCTTGAGATAATATAGCAAGTGGTAGTAACAAGATAACTTGAGCATTTATTTCACAGGGAAAAACAGAAATATTTTTGGTTATTCTCTCCCGGATTAGGAGTAGAATATTTTTAGGTGATTCTAGAGATGGAAATTGATGGATATATGTGGATGGTACTTTCGGAGTAGAAGTAGCATATATGAGTGAATGTGCAAGTGAAATCTTGATTTAACCACATGACAAGCTTCTAAGGGTCTACACAGCTTGACCACACTCAATGCTCATAAGCAGTAAATAGTAAATGTGTGGCTCAAAGTCTAGCAAGCATATATATATGGCTGTGGTAGGAATTTAAACTCTCATCATACAGGAACTCATCATGCAATATTTTAAAGATTTTCAAAGACAAAATTCTCCAGAATTCTAGCATCTCTAGGAACAGATAAATAGCAGCTCAACCTTCCCATATCGTATCCGTTAGCAACTTAGACTTCAGATCAAGTTTTCATCCCACAAGTTTAGGTCTAGAGCAAGCTTTAAATTATAACAGTTATGTCTAAACTTGAGAGAGAACTTAAAATGTGCAAATTAGGCAGAGCAACTATTCATCATATCCAAGCTTGAGTTTTATTTAGATACAGATTAGCATAGCCACTTTATTTATTTATTAAACACACTAAGCAAAAGATATATATATATAAGCACAAGATCTTTATTTGGTTTTTCATAGTTATATATATTTATATTTGTAACACCCTAAAAATTTATTTTAAAATTAGTATTCAATTTGGCACAATTCACGCTGGTGCATAATATTTTGATTGATTGTAAGACTAGGTTGTTTGGTTTAAAAATCAACTTGAAAGGAATTTATACAATTATATAGTTCTGAAAAATATAAAAGAGTTTTCTCTTATTTTTTTCCCTTCACCAAATCTGGCCCAGCCCCCAAACCCTGGCTGGCCTAAACCCCGCGCCCACCCCTGGCTTTGGGCCGTGGCGGCCCAGCATCCCGCCCCTCGCCCACAACGCGCGCGCGCGGCCTAGTGGCGCAGCCCGCTCCGCGCGGTCAGCCCGCGCGCCCTCCCCCTCTCCCCCTCTCACTGCGCGGTGGGTCCCGCCTGTCGGCGCTCACCCTTCCCCCTCTCTCTCGCTGCACCGTGGGGTCCGCACGTCAGCGTCTCCCCCCTTCTTCTCCACCGAGCCGGGAACGCAGCTAGGAGCATTCATCCCCTCTTCAAACGCCGATTGATGGAGGCCATCAATCGGGGCTCCATCAAACCTCTTGACGCCGGGAGTTAACACCCACATGCGCGCCCCCTCAACGCCCCTGCTCGCCCTATAAAACCCCAGGCCGAGCCCCCCTTGCTGCCCCTAGCCACCACCGGAGCACAGTTTCGATCCCCCACCTCGGTTTCCCATTGCTCGAGCGACCCAGAGCCCAGAGAGCGTCCCGGGAGCTTGGTTGAGACTCGCCGCGACCGTAGGCACCGATTTCATCTTTGTTTTGATCTTGTATGCCATGAATTTGAGCTCACCGTCGCCATTTTCTTCCCCAGACCGCCGCGCTCGTGGCCACACTGCTCGGAGCACCTTCGGACGCCGTGAACGTCTCCAACGGAACCGCGGTACACCTACGATGCTCCCCGTGCTTTCAATTTCGAGCTAGAGTGTTAGACCGCCGAGCCCAAGGCTCGCCGAGGCCGCGGAAATGGCGCCACCGCGGGGCCGTCGTCCCGACGTGCACCCCGCCCTCTCTTTGTGCCCTATCGTGTTCGCCTCGTCGCGCTGATCATTTCGGTAGTTTTATTTTTGTTTGGAGTGGTCAGGAACGAGTTTCCGGCGAGCTCCGAGGAGCTCACCTCGTCGGCGGCAATGGCGCCGCCGTGCTCGGCCTCGGCCAGGCGAGCGCCCCGCCTCCCTCCTTTCTGAGCCGCCCGATTAGATCCCAACGGCCCAGATTACATACCCCTTCGGGGTTATGTAACCGGTCCACCGTGGACCCATGGGCGCGGTCCACGGCACTCGGCCGGCCGGTCCACGCGCACAGTGGTGGACCGAGCCAACCCCCGCGCGCCACGTGCCCCCCTGTCGGCCAGCAACGCGGTCAGCCGCGGGCCGCTGGAGTTTTTGCACTTTAACCCCCCTTTTTCAAGCAAATCAACCCGCGGTCCAATCCAGTTCAAAAGTATTTCTTTTTAATCCTGTTTTCTTTCGTTTTGAACCCTTACTTTTAAATATTAGTGCGCGTGGTCCAGACCCGTTAGAAATTCAGTTTTTAATTCTTTTAAATTCGTTTTTAATTCAGTTTATTCACAGAAATGCCATTCAGTTTGTTTTATGCATAACTTTCACATTTTAAATCCGATTGGAGTGATTCTTTCGCTCATGTGCTCGTAGAAATGCGTAGAGTAGATTTATGTACTTTTCAGTCACTGTTTTCACTGTTTGGTGTACTGTTCTAATAGAACTCTATTTGTATGCATGTGATGATTGGAATGGATGCTTGATTGGTGTTTGGATCACGAATAGAAGGAGATCACGTTGGAGTGGTTGAGGAGCAGTTTGTGGAGCTCTACCAAGAAGAAATTTTTGAGGAAGGCAAGTGTAATATAGGCTTCCTTGTACCTATGAATATTATTTAAATCATACATATGCATGTGTCTAAATTAAAATACCTATAAGGACTTTACCTAGATAATTTTTGTACCACAAATCCTTGTTACCCATGGGAAGGTGTGCATTTATTTAGTTAGTTGCTTGCTACGCTCAAAACCCAAGTTAATAAATTAATCTGATTAAGTAGTATATGCAACGTGATAAAATATGTTCTAGTAACTTGGTTCAGGGGGCTAGAGCTTGGGTTTGAAAGCTCTAGATTCCTCTCCATAAGGACTTAATCCTGAAGCGGCCACCCAGGAGGACACGTACAATCCCGAGAGTCAAATGGCTCTGACCTTAATCATATAACTAGTATGACTCTAGCAATTTAGTAGTTACCGAAAGGCGCTAGAGGGGGGTGCCTCGTGGTGTATAGATGTCACTCCTACCTTGGAGTGTACAGTGCTGCGACCACATGCGCCTCTTGAAGGAGGTCGTCTATGCACACTTGCCACTGAAACCTCGCGGCTACTATTTTGTTAGGATGACTAGTGAAAGGTTACGTAGTGGGACCCGGTCACACTTCCTCGGTAGAAGTGGTGTGGGCCTTGCAAACCCCGACACTAGGGAACCACGGCTCGGGGGTAAAGTTGTACAATTTCTGCAGAAATCTAAAACTTGTTATAACAGCCGAGCTCTCGGTCATGAGCGACCTGGATCCTTCTTGGTTAGCGGTTACCTGGCTATACTTGGGGAATATAATAACTTTGATTAATTCTTATGTAACCAGGGTTGGTCATTCATTAAAAGTAGTAAGTCTTGGTAAATAAAATATGACCAATTAAAATGCTAACCGCTGTTAAACCGAGTCAAGCCTTTGAGCCTTCATATACCCCTATGTTATACTTGCTAAGCATGGTGCGCTTACACTTGTTTATATTTCAATGAAAATCCCAGATGGGTAACAGATGTGTGTTCTGGGGAGTTCCCTGAAGATGTCCAGGACTTCTAAAGAGCTGGTGTTCACCAGTTGGCGTCCCTGTGGCAGCAAGGGCTTAGCTTTCCGCTTTATGTAATAATGTTGCCAATGAGCAAGACTATGTGAGATATTTAAGTTGAATATGCGGTGTAATAAAGTACTTTACTTTGATATATTTACAATTTGTGATAATATGTGTGTTTGGACATCCTGGGCGCACATATTTGAGTACTTGGTTTTGTTATCAAAACTGGGTGCGACAAATTGGTATCAAAGCTTAGCCTGACTGTAGGACGATCAGCCTAGTTAGAAATGGACGTTTTTAGGGTCTTGAGCACTTATTTTACTAATTATTTTCTTATAAAATTATTGCTTATAACCTGCCTAATATCTATTGAGAAAATTATTTTGTTCTAATCCTCATATATTTTCTTATATAGATGGCCCGTACCAAGTGGACAGCTCGAAAACGTGTCATCATGCCCAACAAGAGGACAAGGTTCACTCTAGGCAAGCGTGTTCCCCCGCATCTGGTTGAAGCACTGAGAGACATGGAGGAGGATCCACAAGAGGAACGAACCATGGATGTACCCATGGATGAGGATGCTGAGGAGGAAGTCATGATAGAGGAACCAGTTGAAGACGAGGAAACCGAAGAGGAGCCCATGGAGCAAGATGAACAAGAAGGAGCTGGTGATCCAGATGATGGAGATAGTTCTGACAGCTCTGACTCGAGCGACCATGGCAGTGGTAGTGATGATGATGGAGATAGCCAAGATCACCATGCTGCGCTTCTGGCAAAGGGATGGACAGTGGTGATCTATTTTGACTTACATGGTGACGCCTACTACCACCCGAAGCTTCTTACTCTCGCACGTCGTTTCCACACCCGGTGTACCGTACAGTACCGCACCGAGCATTGGACCCACCCCGACTACATCGGCTTTTGGGAGACTGAAGCTTACATCCGAGAAGGAAGTCGGGTGTGTCACATCCACCGTGCGATCACCGCCAGGACTACCCGTGCAGCAGCTATCCGGGACGCTGCCCGGCAGGCCTTGGTGGTGAACCGCGACCGCCACTTTGCTGACATTGCATGGGAAGAAGATCGCTATCTACCCCGCCGGCGGAGTGGTCAGACAATCTACAACATCGCTGCACCACTTGTAGCAGGGAATCCCAGGATCCGACCCACCCTGGCATGCTTGGCTCAGATGAGCTAGATGCCCTGAGGAAGGCCTACCTTGAGTTGGCTGTCGAGAACTCCATGTTAAAGCAACAGCAGGGGAGTCATGTTGAAGAAGTACCACTCATCCTCGCGGAGTCACCCCCAAGGAACCACGAGGACCCCAACACCGGCACCAACCTTGACCCATAGGAGGTTTCCCCCATTTGTAATAAACACGCATAGAGATGCGAGAATGTGTTTTTATTTTTTTTTACTAATTGAACAATTGCTACTTCGTGAAAGCATGCTTGTAATAATGCTTAATGGATGAGTTGGATTTTTGTCATGATTTCAATGATTCTAGGCCTGTCCACAGTCATTTAGAATAGGGCTAAGGTCTAAGGATAATATGAATAAATAGTTGGGTTTTACTTATATCTTGCTGTCTACCCATGTTTTTCCTTTGAGCAGTCCGCCTTAAAAATTGTATATTCCGAGTTCTGGATGGACTAAAAATACAAAAAAATTTTGGAATAAAATAGATTTCTATATCTTTCTTTTGGCTCTAGAATCACCTCAAAATCTGTTACCATTTGAGAGATAAAATTTCTACAAGGTGACCTCTCTGCGCAGTCAGAAATTCCAGAACAGTAAAAGTTGTCACTTGTTTTTACCTATGTAAACGCCAGAATTTGAGGAAGTGATCTGAACGAAAGTTATAGGAAAATTTCCAAGCTTTCCAGAAAGTTAAATTTCGCAGTGAGATGTTAAACAGAAAGAAAGATATGCTTGTTTTACTTCACGGTAGCTTTAGTGAGGACAGCAGAAAATACAGAATGCATACTACATTGTACTCACAACATATGTAATCCCATACTTGGTCAGATGGTAATAATTCCAGCATGCTATATCTCTTGGAAATTAAGTGTATTGGACATATGAAACTCATATTATGTATCTGGTACAGATGGCCAACACTAGGAGGAACAGGAGGGGTGAGGACGTGCCACCACCACCACCACCTCCTACTATGGAGCAGCTAATGATGATGCAAACACAACTGCTGCAGCAGCTGGCCCAAAACATGCAGAACAATGGAAATGGAAATGGAAATGCACCTCCTCATGTTAGGGACAAGAGAGGAGAATTCTTGAAGGGACATCCACCTGTTTTCAAACACTCCACCGACCCTCTCGAAGCGGATGACTGGCTTCGTGCGATCGAAAGACAACTGGAGATTGCACAGTGTGATGACAGAGAGAAAGTGTTGTATGCAGCGGGGCAATTGCAAGGAGCTGCCCTTGATTGGTGGGATTCTTTTCGTTTTGGTCATGCAGATGCTGACCCCATAACCTGGATGGAATTCCGTAATGCTTTCCGCTCTCATCATGTCCCTGCCGGACTGATGAAACTGAAGAAGAAAGAATTTCTCTCCCTCAAGCAAGGAAGTATGTCTGTTGCTGAATATCGTGACAAGTTCATACAATTGTCACGATATGCTCCCACAGAAGTGGAGAACGATGAAAAAAGGCAGGAATTATTCATGGAAGGGTTGAATGATGGGCTCCAATACCAACTGCTATCCCACACTTTTGCAAGCTTTCAGTATCTGGTGGACAAGGCCTTGGTGATTGAGAACAAACACCGCCAGATGGAAGATAAAAAAAGGAAGTTCCAGGGACAACAGTCAGGAAACAACACGCGTACTCATACCAATCCTCAGCAAGCTTATCCACAGCAACGCTATTAGGGTCAGTCAAGCCTGGTCAATCGTAATCAGCAGCCACAACGTGCACAACAGCAGCAGCAGCAGTACCGAGCTCCTAACCTACGTCAGCAGCCAGTTAATAATGCTCCTGTAAAAACAAATGTTCCCAATGCTCCACCAAAGAATGGTGCACCAAAAACACCAAATGCCAACAATGATAACAAATGTTACAGTTGTGGTGAGCCGGGACACTACTCCAATAGGTGCCCCAAGAAGATGGCCCAGAACAATATCAGAGGGAGGGTAAATCATGTGACAGCCGAGGCGGCACAGGAGGCACCGGACGTGATGCTCGGTATGTTTCCAGTCAACTCAAGCCCCGCTACAGTTTTATTCGATTCCGGTGCATCACATTCCTTTATTGCTCAGTCTTTTGTCAAGAAATATGATATACCCATGATTGCTATGAAAAACTCCATGATAGTTAGCTCACCTGGAGCAGAAATACAAGCTACCCTTAGATGCCCTCTAGTGAACATCACCTTAAGGGGGGTAGAGTTTACAGTTAGCCCGGTGGTTTTGAAAACTTCTGGTATTGATGTTATCTTGGGTATGGAATGGTTGAAACAGAGAAAAGCAGTTATACAATGTGATAGCAAAATAGTTCAGCTAATGACACCTTCGGGCCAGCAAATTGAGGTAGAGGTTAGCATGTCGGCTAAACAATATTACACAGTTAATCAATTGAAGGGGACATCAATAGAGGACATACGGATAGTGAATGAGTATCCGGACGTATTCCCTGAGGAACTGCCAGGTATGCCACCTGACCGTGACATTGAGTTTATAATTGAACTTGTACCTGGAACTGCACCCATAGCTAAAAGACCATATAGAATGGGTGTGAATGAATTAGCAAAACTTAAGAAGCAATTAAGAGAGTTGCTAGATAAGGGTTATGTTCAACCAAGTTCCTCACCTTGGGGAGCACCAGTGTTATTCGTAGAAAAGAAAGATGGTACACAAAGAATGTGTATAGATTACAGATCACTTAATGAGGTCACAATTAAGAACAAGTATCCACTCCCTAGAATTGATGACCTGTTTGACCAGTTGAAAGGAGCTTGTGTGTTTTCTAAGATAGACCTTCGGTCTGGTTATCATCAGTTAAGGATAAGACGATCTGATATCCCTAAAACTGCTTTTGTGACTCGATACGGACTATATGAGTTTATAGTTATGTCCTTTGGGTTGACAAATGCACCTGCCTACTTTATGTATTTGATGAACAAAGTATTCATGGAATACCTTGACAAGTTTGTGGTTGTGTTCATTGATGACATACTTGTCTTCCCTAAGAATGAGATAGAACATGAGAAACACTTGAGATTGGTGCTGCAAAAGCTTAGAGAACATCAACTCTATGCTAAGCTTAGTAAATGTGAATTTTGGTTAAAAGAGGTATCTTTCCTTGGGCACATCATCTCTAACGGAGGGGTAGCAGTGGACCCGAAAAAGGTTCAGGATGTGTTAAGCTGGAAACCACTTAAAGATGTGAGTGAAATTAGGAGTTTCCTTGGAATGGCTGGGTACTATAGAAGATTCATTGAGGGCTTCTCAAAGCTAGCCAAACCAATGACCGCTCTGCTAGAAAAGAATGCCAGATTTATATGGACCAAAGAGTGTCAGGCCAGTTTTGAAGAGTTGAAAAAGAGACTGACTTCTGCCCCCGTACTCATCTTACCTCACATCACTAAGAGTTTCTCTATCTACTGTGATGCCTCTCGGCAAGGTCTTGGTTGTGTACTCATGCAAGAGGGCAGAGTGGTGGCCTATGCCTCTAGACAGTTAAGGAAACACGAGTTGAACTACCCGACCCATGATTTGGAGTTAGCGGCCGTGGTGCATGCTCTAAAAATATGGAGACACTATCTAATCGGTCATAAATGTGAGATTTATACAGATCATAAGAGTTTAAAATATATCTTCATCCAGTCCCATTTGAACTTAAGACAACGAAGATGGTTGGAACTGATTAAGGACTATGACCTGGAAGTACACTATCACCCGGGTAAAGCTAATGTAGTGGCAGATGCCCTGAGTAGAAAGAGTTATGTTAATATGGCTTATGTGACTCAATTACCTAGGGAGTTGTGCGAAGAGTTTGAACATCTAAACCTGAGTATAGTGGCTAACACTATGGAATTGGAGGTGGAACCCACACTAGAACGAGATATCCGTAAAGGACAACTGGAAGATGAGAAAATTAAAGATATCGCTGAACGAATAGTGATTGGTAAGGCACCAGGATTCCACATGGATGACTAGGGAACAGTATGGTTCGGTAAGAGGATTTGTGTACCTGAGATAAAGTCTATTAGAGAGGCTATTTTGAGAGAAGCTCATGACTCAGCTTATTCTATACACCCGGGTAGCACCAAAATGTACCTCGACCTAAAAGAAAGATATTGGTGGTATGGCTTGAAAAGAGATGTAGCAGAATATGTGGCTATATGTGATACATGCCAACGAGTGAAAGTAGAACATCAGAGACCAGCAGGATTACTTCAACCCATGAAAATACCTGAGTGGAAGTGGGAAGAAGTTGGAATGGACTTTATAGTGGGACTACCTCGGACACAGAAAGGATACGATTCTATCTGGGTTATTGTAGATCGATTAACCAAGGTAGCTCACTTCATCCCTGTCAAGACTACCTATTCCGGGGCAAAGTTGGCAGAATTGTACATGGAAAGGATTGTGTGTTTACATGGGGTGCCAAAGAAAATTGTTTCTGATAGAGGGACACAGTTTACATCACACTTTTGGCATAAACTACATGAGTCCATGGATACCAAATTAAATTTTAGTTCAGCCTACCATCCTCAAACAGATGGGTAGACAGAAAGAACAAATCAGATACTAGAAGATATGTTGAGAGCTTGTGCCCTGCAGTACGGGACAAGTTGGGACAAAAGTTTGCCTTATGCAGAGTTCTCCTATAATAATAGTTATCAGAAGAGCCTCAAAATGGCACCTTTTGAGGTATTATATGGCAGGAAGTGCAGGACACCGCTATTTTGGAGTCAAACTGGGGAAAGTCAAGTTTTTGGGCCCGAGATCTTGCAAGAAGCAGAGAAACAAGTACACACAGTAAGACAGAACTTGAAAATAGCACAGTCACGACAGAAAAGTTATGCAGACACCAGGAGAAGGGATTTGGAATTTCAAATAGGAGATTATGTGTATCTCAAGGTCTCACCTATGAGAGGAGTCAAGAGATTTCATACAAAGGGGAAGTTGTCTCCTAGGTATGTGGGGCCATTTAAGATCATTGCTAGGAGAGGAGGAGTCGCCTATCAGCTGGAATTACCTGAGCAACTCTCTAGTGTTCACAATGTCTTCCATGTGTCACAGCTTAAGAAATGTCTGAGAGTACCCGAAGAACAGTTACCTCTGGAAGATCTCGATGTTCAAAAAGACCTTTCCTATAAAGAATATCCTGTAAGAATTTTGGAGACAGCAGAAAGAATCACCAGGAGCAAGGCCATAAGAATGTGCAAAGTACAGTGGAATAGGCATTCAACAGATGAAGCAACCTGGGAAAGAGAGGATGACTTAAAGTCTGAGCACCCTCGTCTTTTTGAACCATCCGAATCTCGAGGACGAGATTCATCCTAAGGGGGGTAGGTTTGTAACACCCTAAAAATTTATTTTCAAATTAGTATTCAATTTGGCACAATTATGTGAATTATCTGAGAACTGTTTAGGCAAAATAACAATTTTTGGAATTATTTAAAATAAACCATAAGGTCTAGAAACATGAAATGCTGCATTCATGCTGGTGCATAATATTTTGATTGATTGTAAGACTAGGTTGTTTGGTTTAAAAATCAACTTGAAAGGAATTTATACAATTATATAGTTCTGAAAAATATAAAAGAGTTTTCTCTTATTTTTTTTCCCTTCACCAAATCTGGCCCAGCCCCCAAACCCTGGCCGGCCTAAACCCCGCGCCCACCCTTGGCTTTGGGCCATGGCGGCCCAGCATCCCGCCCCTCGCCCACGACGCGCGCGCGCGGCCCAGTGGCGCGGCCCGCTCCGCGCGGTCAGCCCGCGCGCCCTCCCCCTCTCCCCCTCTCACTGCGCGGTGGGTCCCGCCTGTCGGCGCTCACCCTTCCCCCTCTCTCTCTCTCGCTGCACCGTGGGGTCCGCACGTCAGCGTCTCCCCCCTTCTTCTCCACCGAGCCGGGAACGCAGCTAGGGGCATTCATCCCCTCTTCAAACGCCGATTGATGGAGGCCATCAATCGGGGCTCCATCAAACCTCTTGACGCCGGGAGTTAACGCCCGCATGCGCGCTCCCTCAACGCCCCTGCTCGCCCTATAAAACCCCAGGCCGAGCCCCCCCTTGCTGCCCCTAGCCACCACCGGAGCACGGTTTCGATCCCCCACCTCGGTTTCCCCTTGCTCGAGCGACCCAGAGCCCGGAGAGCGTCCCGGGAGCTTGGTTGAGACTCGCCGCGACCGTAGGCACCGATTTCATCTTTGTTTTGATCTTGTATGCCATGAATTTTAGCTCACCGTCGCCATTTTCTTCCCCAGACCGCGCGCCCGTGGCCACACTGCTCGGAGCACCTTCGGACGCCGCGAACGTCTCCAACGGAACCGCGGTACACCTACGATGCTCCCCGTGCTTTCAATTTCGAGCTAGAGCGTTAGACCGCCGAGCCCAAGGCTCGTCGAGGCTGCGGAAATGGCGCCACCGCAGGGCCGTCTTCCCGACGTGCACCCCGCCCTCTCTTTGTGCCCTATCGTGTTCGCCTCGTCGCGCTGATCATTTCGGTAGTTTTATTTTTGTTTGGAGTGGTCGGGAATGAGTTTCCGGCGAGCTTCGAGGAGCTCACCTCGTCGGCGGCAATGGCGCCGCCGTGCTCGGCCTCGGCCAAGCGAGCGCCCCGCCTCCCTCCTTTCTGAGCCGCCCGATTAGATCCCAACGGCCCAGATTACATACCCCTTCGGGGTTATGTAACCGGTCCACCGTGGACCCATGGGCGCGGTCCACGGCACTCGGCCGGCCGGTCCACGCGCACAGTGGTGGACCGAGCCAACCCCCGCGCGCCACGTGCCCCCCTGTCGGCCAGCAACGCGGTCAGCCGCGGGCCGCTGGAGTTTTTGCACTTTAACCCCCCTGTTTCAAGCAAATCAACCCGCGGTCCAATCCAGTTCAAAAGTATTTCTTTTTAATCCTGTTTTCTTTCGTTTTGAACCCTGTACTTTTAAATATTAGTGCGCGCGGTCGAGACACGTTAGAAATTCAGTTTTTAAATTCTTTTAAATTCGTTTTTAATTCAGTTTATTCACAGAAATGCCATTCAATTTGTTTTATGCATAACTTTCACGTTTTAAATCCGATTGGAGTGATTCTTTCGCTCATGTGCTCGTAGAAATGCGTAGAGTAGATTTATATACTTTTCAGTCACTGTTTTCACTGTTTGGTGTACTGTTCTAATAGAACTCTATTTGTATGCATGTGATGATTGGAATGGATGCTTGATTGGTGTTTGGATCACGAATAGAAGGAGATCACGTTGGAGTGGTTGAGGAGCAGTTTGTGGAGCTCTACCAAGAAGAAATTTTTGAGGAAGGCAAGTGTAATATAGGCTTCCTTGTACCTATGAATATTATTTAAATCATACATATGCATGTGTCTAAATTGAAATACCTATAAGGACTTTACCTAGATAATTTTTGTACCACAAATCCTTGTTACCCATGGGAAGGTGTGCATTTATTTAGGTAGTTGCTTGCTATGCTCAAAACCCAAGTTAATAAATTAATCTGATTAAGTAGTATATGCAACGTGATAAAATATGTTCTAGTAACTTGGTTCAGGGGGCTAGAGCTTGGGTTTGAAAGCTCTAGATTCCTCTCCATAAGGACTTAATCCTGAAGCGGCCACCCAGGAGGACACGTACAATCCCGAGAGTCAAATGGCTCTGAACCTCAATCATATAACTAGTATGACTCTAGCAATTTAGTAGTTACCGAAAGGCGCTAGAGGGGGGTGCCTCGTGGTGTATAGATGTCACTCCTACCTTGGTGTGTACATTGCCGCGACCACATGTGCCTCTTGAAGGAGGTCGTCTATGCACACTTGCCACTGAAACCTCGCGGCTACTATTTTGTTAGGGTGACTAGTGAAAGGTTACGTAGTGGGACCCGGTCACACTTCCTCGGTAGAAGTGGTGTGGGCCTTGCAAACCCCGACACTAGGGAACCACGGCTCGGGGGTAAAGTTGTACAATTTCTGCAGAAATCTAAAACCTGTTATAACAGCCGAGCTCTCGGTCATGAGCGACCTGGATCCTTCTTGATTAGCGGTTACCTGGCTATACTTGGGGAATATAATAACTTTGATTAATTCTTATGTAACCAGGGTTGGTCATTCATTAAAAGTAGTAAGTCTTGGTAAATAAAATATGACCAATTAAAATGCTAACCACTGTTAAACCGAGTCAAACCTTTGAGCCTTCATATACCCCTATGTTATATTGCTAAGCATGGTGCGCTTACACTTGTTTATATTTCAATGAAAATCCCGGATGGGTAACAGATGTGTGTTCTGGGGAGTTCCCTGAAGATGTCCAGGACTTCTAAAGAGCTGGTGTTCACCAGTTGGCATCCCTGTGGCAGCAAGGGTTTAGCTTTCCGCTTTATGTAATAATGTTGCCAATGAGCAAGACTATGTGAGATATTTAAGTTGAATATGCGGTGTAATAAAGTACTTTACTTTGATATATTTACAATTTGTGATAATATGTGTGTTTGGACATCCTGGGCGCACATATTTGAGTACTTGGTTTTGTTATCAAAACTGGGTGCAACAATATTCTAATATAATATAAGTATAAAGATAGATAGATAGAAATACTTATTGAGATAAATGGGGGTGCTCTCCCCCAAGCTGAATTTTGACGTAATTTCTCTTGATGTAGTTAGCAGGTGGCAGAGGTGTATTTGAAAGTCAGCAGCATTCTGACAGCGATTAGAATGTCCTCCGTCTGCTAGTCTTCTTGATTCTTAAATTCTGTGGAGCTCAAATAGACAACAAAGCTTGTGGAACTGATTAAGTGTTAGCATAAATATCTAGCCTTTATCATGTTGAGACTCCTTAATAATTATTACTACCTGTTTTTATATTTTTATTTTATAAAGCAGAAAAATATTTTTTTATTTTTATGCCACCACAGTGAATGTACTTATGGGTTTCATGCCACTCGTATACTCACATGGGGCTTACTGTTTTTTCACGTTTTTATTTTCTTTTTAGGATAGCATGAACATGATTAACTAAGCAAACTATTTAAAATAATTGAAAGGAAAAGGATAACTACCAAGTTTACCTCTTGGCAAGGCGTTCGGTGTTTTTAAGTCCTCCGAACGGGACTCTTCATTTTCTCAATTGTCCTGGGATTCGTTGGGTGGCGTAGTCGGTACTTCCGGCAGCGCCTCCTCTTCATGTATAATTATCTTCTCTTTCCATACCTGACTCGGTGCTACGGTCTCCTCTGGATAATTCTGTTTAAACTCTACGTCTTCTGACCTTATAACTTCTCCTTCGTAGTCTGCCCATCCGTCCTTGATGATTTGCATCCTCTGGTTGCGGTTGCGTCGTTTCCTTACTTGCTTAGATTCTTCAATGATATAGTTAGGGTCAGTAAAATAACATCGTACCTTCTCTGAGGGGAAGTGCATATGGACTTCTCCGGTTCCAATGTAGATGATTGCTTTAACGGTGCTGAGGAACGGTCTTCCAAGGATGATGGGTGGATCATATTCATCTTCTCCCATGTCAATAACCTGAAAGTCTGTGTAGACAAAGTGATCGTCTATCTTGACACGGACATCAGTTACTGTTCCTTTAACCTCTCGAAACATCTAATCTGCCATCTGGAGCTGAAAGTATGTTGGTCTTAGTGGTATGGTTCCGAACAAGAGCCGATAGGTGACTGCGGCCATTATGTTGACGCCCGATCCGGTGTCGCAAAACGTCTTGTAGAAGTTGTATCCATTTATGGAGTAATAGATGCTTGGCATTCCTGGGTCGTCCTTCTTGGTCAAACACGGTGACTTAAGTTGATGATCTTGGCCTCCATGAACTACAGTGACCATCTTAGCTGACTCGGTCCACACTTGCTTGTTCCTGTTCGTCCTGTTGGTCCTCTTCCTTGATTCACATCTGGATTGATTGTGTAGTCTTATTCTTGAAGAAAAATGTCTCCTTCCTCCCTTTGATGTAGAAACTGATCTTGGCAGCACTGGCGTAGATGATAGCTCCCGTGGTGTTCAAGAATGGCCTCCCTAAGATGATGGGTGCCCTCTCATCATTTTCAGTCTCTACCACTACGAAGTCTGTTGGGGCATACAAGGTACCAACTCGGACACAAAGGTTCTTCAATATTCCTTTTGGAAAAGTTATCGTCTGATCTGCAAACTGCAAACACATGGTTGTCTCTAATAAAGGATATGTAAAGAATTTCTCATAGAGTACCCTGGGTATAATGTTGACACTAGAGCCAAATTCGTAGAGTGCTTCTGGGACGTCCACCATGCCGATGGAGATTGGGATGACGGGGCGCCCTGGATCACCTCTCTTGACCGGCAGAAGGTCAGTAGTGAATTCAGTGACGGGGTTACTCCAATTACCTGCATCAAACATGTCTACAAGATTTGCAGATTCTAATCCTTCCGGTTATGATGGTATACCAGCGTTAGTAGCAGGAACAGCAGCAGCAATTTGATTTAACTGAGATTCAATCATTTTATTAAAGCTAATTTAATTCTTGATGGCAGTAGAGAAATTATCCATTCTATTATTTATATTTTCTAGCATTTTATCATTAGATGCCAATTTTTTAGATAGGTTATCCATTAGCTTTCCTTGATTAGACACTAACTCTCTCAAAGGTGGAAAATTATTATTATTGTTGTAAGAATTGTTACCTTGATAATTACCTGAGTAGTTAGGCCTCTATTGATTCCAACCTTGATTTTGTTGAGGACGGTTGTAGTAGTTCTTGTTGTTGTTGATGTAGTTCACATCCTCAAGCATCTCAGGACAGTGATTGCCTGAGTGTCCAGTGTCTCCACACTCCTCACAAGTCATGTGAGAGTCGTAGATGTGCATCACTTCCTTCTTATCTCCAGCTCTATCGTCGAGCTTCTTCATGAGCAGGTCTAGCTTTGCAGACAACATGTCTACCTCCTTGAGCTCATGCATACCTCCACCTCTCTTGCGAGTCTGGGTCCTTGTTGACGGTCCTTAAGTATCAAATTTAATTATCAAATAAATAAAGAAATGGATCCAAATGAAATCAACATCTAGACTTAAGGTTTTATCTGACAGAATTCCACGAGTTTTGGTGTTTGTCTATTTCTGCAGGGGGTTATCAGGAAATACGGAAGAAAGGCCCACACATCGGGATTACATAGAGATATTAACGTGCCGCGCAATTATCTTACATCTAGAAGACTCCAGAAGCCACGAGATCGAAGCGGAGGCGAAACGGGGCCTGACCCTGGGCGCCCGCCTAGGTGATCAGGGCGCCCGCCCACCTCCTGAGTCCAATCAGGACTCTGCTTCGTGGGAGATCTCCACCGACCTAAAGGATGAATCTAAACCATACAATCTATGTCGGTTTGATCCAATGGCCCATATTCACTTGAAGGGACTATAAAACCAGACCCCCTGGCCCCTGGAGGAGAGAGCCTCTCAACCCTAATTCATTGTTCTTCAAGGGAGAAGAAGCCTCTGATCAAGATTAGAGCCACCACATCAATTAGACATCTAGATTAGCATAGCTACATAGGATTAGAACTAGAAGGAGTCAATCTTCGATTGGTTTCCGGATCTGTCAAGAGGATTCTTGGTAATTCTCTAATTGTGCTTCTAATTGCTTTTTAATTATCTTGGTAATTCTCTAATTGTGCTTCTAATTGCTTTTTAATCGTATAGCGTTTATCCATCGGATCCATGGGTAAATGATAGATATTGTGTAGGCGTGGTGCTTATACCGTATTTATCTGCGATTGTACCCAATATGCCAGATCGTGGGGTAGTTCGTGATAGTGACAGCTTCATTGATTCTTATATAGTCCCCCTCTCATGTATTGGGCTGGCAGAGCAACATTATTACAGGGGAGTGATTGCTATGTTTCTCATATTCCTTGCTAATATCACTATGCATGGGCGTAGTCTTGTCTCGCAATGATTGCTAAGTATGCTTGCACTAACTATGATATCCTAGACTATATAGTTGAGAATAACTTAGGGAATATTCTTGTAGTTCGTTCTAATACCATGCTAATGACTTTCTAGAGTATCTAATTGAGGTGCTTATCATATTTATTATGTGGCTAGATCAGATTAGTTATCCTTGTCACTATTATTATTTCATATATCTCTTATGTGACACTTATCCCTGTATGAAGAGTTAGATATAATGTTCTCAATTATACATGCAATGATAGATGCTCAATCTCATATTCTATTCTGTAATCAATATTGATGATTGCTAATCCCTTCCCAGTGGTAAAAATATAAATAACGATACCTGGAATACTTCCTGGTTAAAATGTTGCATCGGTATTAATCTGTGCGCTTGCAGATCCCATTTATTATTTATTTAGAAGAGCAATTGCATATTTCAATACCGCGTCTCTTATATCATGCTGGGGATGACAACTTGGCTTAAGTGGTGTGAGGGATAGGTTTGGCATTTTTGGCACCGTTACTAGATTTAGAGAACTTAGTCTACTTTTGGTAATGATGTTAAGAATACCCAACAAGCATTTTTGGCGCCGTTGCCGGGGAAGGTTGATTACTAATCAAGAATGGAATAAAAGATTTTGAGTTATCATTTGCATCACTAATATGATTGAGCTTATCTATTCTCTCATATAGTTTTACCCCGATATTTTTCTGTTTTATCTTATGCAGGGGAATGTATGAATAGAAGACATCTTTCAGGAAATTTTGTTGACAATCCCGAAGCATTATTCAAGAAGACGAGAGCCATGCTCAAGAAGAGATCATCAACACTTTAGCAAGAAGCTTCTCCCAATCAAGAAGATCACCGGAACTTGTCTTCAGAGTTCGAAGCCATGGCAAACAAATCAATCCGCGAGTTCTCAGCTCCCACCACGGACAACATCCGCACTGGACCTGCTGCAGAGATCGATGGCAACTTTGAGCTCAAGCCTGGACTTATCAACATGGTGCAATCCAACCAGTTCTATGGGAAGGCACACGAAGATGCTAGTGCTCATTTACAACACTTCCTGGAGATTTGCAACACATTCACCATATCAGGAGTTTCCAAAGATGCTATACTACTTCGCCTCTTCCCATTCTCACTGTTAGGGAGAGCGAAGCAGTGGTTCTACGCTACAAAGGAGAAGAATACTACGTGGGCACTTTGCTCAACAAACTTCCTAGCAAAATTCTTTCCCATGGGCAAGACCAATGCTCTCCGTGGGAAGATTACAAGTTTTCAGCAACAAAATGATGAATCTGTTCCAGAAGCATGGGAGCGCTTTCAAGACTACATCCTAGAATGTCCCCATCATGGAATGGAAAGTTGGCTATTGATGCAGACGTTTTATCATGGACTCGGCAACAGTACCTGAGAGACCATGGATGCTGCAGGTGGAGGAACATTCTTATCACTTACTATACCACAAGCCACAGCTCTTGTGGAGAAGATGGCGTCCAACCAAAGCTGGAATGAAGAAAGGACTTAGACACGCAAGAGAGGTGGAGGTATGCATCAGCTGAAGGAGGTAGACATGCTGTCTGCAGAGCTAGACCTGCTCATGAAGAAGCTCGATGATAGAGCTAGAGATAAGAAAGAAGTTATGCACATCTACGACTCTCACATGACTTGTGAGGAGTGTGGAGACACTGGACACTCAGGCAACCACTGCCCTGAGATACTTGAGGATGTGAACTACATCAACAATAACAACAACAACTACTACAACCGTCCTCAACAAAATCAAGGTTGGAATCAACAGATGCCTAACTACTCAGGTAATTATCAAGGTAACAATTCTTACAACAATAATAATAATTTTCCACCTTTGAGAGAGTTAGTGTCTAATCAAGGAAAGCTAATGGATAACCTATCTTAGAAATTGGCATCTAATGATAAAATGCTAGAAAATATAAATAATAGAATGGATAATTTCTCTACTACCATCAAGAATCAAATTAGCTTTAATAAAATGATTGAATCTCAGTTAAATCAAATAGCTGCTGCTGTTCCTACAACTAACCCCGGTATACCATCACAACCGGAAGGATTAGAACCTGCGAATCTTGTAGACATGTTTGATGCAGGAAATTGGAGTAACCCCGTCACTGAATTCACTACTGACCTTCTGCCGGTCAAGAGAGGCGATCCAGGATGCCCCGTCATCCCGATCTCCATCGGCATGGTGGATGTCCCAGAAGCACTCTGTGACTTTGGCTCCAGTGTCAACATTATACCTAGGGTACTCTATGAAAAATTCTTTACATATCCTTTATTAGAAACAACCATATGTTTGCAGTTTGCAGATCAGACGATAACTTTTCCAGAGGGAATATTGAAGAACCTTTGCGTCCGAGTTGGTACCTTATATGCCCCAGCAGACTTCGTAGTTGTAGAGACAGAAATGATGAGAGAGCACCTATCATCTTAGGGAGGCCATTTTTGAACACCACGGGAGCTATCATCTACGCTAGAGCTGCCAAGATCAGTTTCTACGTCAAAGGGAGGAAGGAGACATTTTTCTTCAAGAACAAGACTACACAAATTCCAGATCAATCCAGACGTGAGTCAAGGAGGAGGACCAACAGGAGGAACAGGAACAAGCAAGTGTGGACCGAGTCAGCTAAGATGGTCACTGTAGTTCATGGAGGCCAAGATCATCAACTTAAGTCACCGCTTTTGACCAAGAAGGACGACCCAGGAATACCAAGCATCTACTGCTCCATAAATGGATACAACTTCTACAAGGCAACTTGTGACACCGGATCGGGCGTCAACATAATGGCCGCAGTCATCTATCGGCTCTTGTTCGGGACCATGCCCCTAAGACCAACATACATTCAGCTCCAGATGGCAGATCAGACATTTCGAGAAGTTAAAGGAATAGTAACTGATGTCCCAGTCAAAATAGACGATCACTTTGTCTACACAGACTTTCAAGTTATTGACATGGGAGAAGACGAGTATGATCCACCCATCATCCTTGGAAGACCGTTCCTTAGCACCGTTAAAGCAATCATCTACATTGGAACCCGAGAAGTCCATATGCACTTCCCCTCAGAGAAGGTACGCCGTTATTTTACTGACCCTAACAATATCGTTGAAGAATCTAAGCAGGTAAGGAAAAGACGCAACCGCAACCAGAGGAGGCAGATCATCAAGGACGGATGGGCAGACTACGAAGGACAAGTTGTAAGGTCAGAAGACGTAGAGTTTAAACAGAATTATCCAGAGGAGACTGAAGCACCAAGTCAGGTGTGGAAAATGAAGGTTACTATACACGAAGAGGAGACGCTGCCGGAAGTACCGACTACGCCACCCAACGAACCTCAGGACAATTGAAAAATGGAGAGTCCCGTTCGGAGGACTTAAAAACACCGAACGCCTTGCCAAGAGGTAAACTTGGTAGTTATCCTTTCCCTTTCAATTATTTCAAATAGTTTACTTAGTTTATCATGTTCGTACTATCCTAAAAAGAAAATAAAAATATGAAAAAACAGTAAACCCCATGTGAGTATACGAGTGGCATAAAACCCATAAGTACATTCACTGTGGTGGCATAAAAATAAAATAAATATTTCTTTTCTGCTTTATAAAATAAAAATATAAAAATAGGGAGTAATAATTATTAAGGAGTCTCCGCATAAAGGCTAGATATTTATGCTAACACTTAATCAGTTCCACAAGCTTTGTTGTCTATTTGAACTCCATAGAATTTAAGAATCAAGAAGACTAGCAGACGAAGGACATTCTAATCGCTGTCAGAATGCTGCTGACTTTCAAATACACCTCTGCCACCTGCTAGCTACATCAAGAGAAATTATGTCAAAATTCAGCTTGGGGGAGAGCACCCCATTTATCTCGATAAGTATTTCTATCTATCTATCTTTATATATTATTATATTAAAATACATAAACTATGAAAAACTAAATAAAGATTTTATGCTTATATATATATATGTCTTTTGCTTAGTGTGTTTAATAAATAAATAAAGTGGCTATGCTAATCTATATCTAAATAAAACTTAAGCATGGATATGATGAATAGTTGCTCTGCCTAATTTGTACATTTTAAGTTCTCTCTCAAGTTTAGATATAACTGTTATAATTTAAATCTTGCTCTAGACCTAAACTTGTGGGATGAAAACTTGATCTGAAGTCTAAGTTGTTAACGGATACGATATGGGAAGGTTGAGCTGCTGTTTATCTGTTCCTAGAGATGCTAGAATTCTGGAGAATTTTATCTTTAAAAATCTTTAAAATGTTGCATGATGAGTTCCTGTATGATGAGAGTTTAAATTCCTACCACAACCATATATACATGCTTGCTAGACTCTGAGCCACACATTTACTATTTACTGCTTATGAGCATTGAGTGTGGTCAAGCTGTGTAGACCCTTAGGAGCTTGTCATGTGGTTAAATCAAGATTTCACTTGCACGTTGACTCATATATGCTACTTCTACTCCGGAAGTACCATCCACATATATCCACCCATTCCATCTCCAGAATCACCTAAAAAATATTCTACTCCTAATCCGGGAGAGAATAACAAAAAAATATTTCTGTTTTTCCCTATGAAATAAATGCTCAAGTTATCTTGTTACTACCACTTGATATATTATCTCATGAGATGAGTGCTCTAAAAAAAGAAAAAGAAAGATACGAGGAAATAAAAAGGAGCAAGTGCTCGGAACCTCGAAGGAAAAGAAAAAGTGAGATGAGAAGTAAAAATGGATAAGTGTCCGACAGTAGAATTAGGGGTACAAGATACCCACCTGAGAGAAAAATATATATATATATATAGAGCATCTCATTCTCCTCATAAAATTTCAAAAAGCAAGGAAGGTATGTATCCCCTGAAAGAGCAAAAGTAGAATTAGACTTCCACCATTGTTATCACCATCATCACCATACACCATTCGTTCGCCACACATGCACATCTTGATTAAACTTATTGGCTTTCTTCTTTGGATCCATGGTTTGACTATGCAATAAATGTCTTGTAAGTATGTATACTTTATCTCCCACCTATGAGCTCCAGATATTAAAGCCTTATTAGAGTAGGGTGAGAGAGAAGACAATGTCGCTATGCTTTATACCACAAATACTACATATCTTGAGAGAAGGCATATACCATCACTGCCTTGGTAAGGATCCAGAAATACCACAAAAGAGAGATCTGAGAGAGTCATACAAGGAATCTCTGAGTTTTATTCGAAAATCTGCAAAAACTCCAGAGCTATAGCTGATCAAGAGTAAGAGACATGGCACTTGACTAGACTATTCTATCTTTTAACTACTCAAGATAGAAGTGACGGTTACAAGTCCCATGGTGAAAGTAAAGTAAGTAAGTTTTAAGTCTTGACAGTTTGCTCTAACTCAGAGATGAGATTTTATTTAAAAAGCATGTGTACCGTCAATTTTAAAAATATTGCAACAACTTATGATCCATAGCTGAGTCTATCCTTGCTCAGGGACGAGCAAGAGGTAAGCTTGGGGGAGTTTGTTGACGGTCCTTAAGTATCAAATTTAATTATCAAATAAATAAAGAAAAGGATCCAAATGAAATCAACATCTAGACTTAAGGTTTTATCTGACAGAATTCCACGAGTTTTGGTGTTTGTCTATTTCTGCAGGGGGTTATCAGGAAATACGAAAGAAAGGCCCACACGTCGGGATTACATAAAGATATTAACGTGCCGCGCAATTATCTTACATCTAGAAGACTCCAGAAGCCACGAGACCGAAGCGGAGGCGAAACGGGGCCTGACCCTGGGCGCCCGCCTAGGTGATCAGGGCGCCCGCCCACCTCCTGAGTCCAATCAGGACTCTGCTTCGTGGGAGATCTCCACCGACCTAAAGGATGAATCTAAACCATACAATCTATGTCGGTTTGATCCAATGGCCCATATTCACTTGAAGGGACTATAAAACCAGACCCCCTGGCCCCTGGAGGAGAGAGCCTCTCAACCCTAATTCATTGTTCTTCAAGGGAGAAGAAGCCTCTGATCAAGATTAGAGCCACCACATCAATTAGACATCTAGATTAGCATAGCTACATAGGATTAGAACTAGAAGGAGTCAATCTTCGATTGGTTTCCGGATCTGTCAAGAGGATTCTTGGTAATTCTCTAATTGTGCTTCTAATTGCTTTCTAATTATCTTTGTTCTTCAATATTATGAATATGACTTTGTTCTACTTCAATATATTGCTTATGACTTTGCTCTATTTGCTTATATTCAAGATTATATTGTTCTTAGTTTATCATAGTTATGTACTTGGCTTAGTTAGATTGGATCTATATACATGCTTAGGATCGTATAGCGTTTATCCATCGGATCCATGGGTAAATGATAGATATTGTGTAGGCGTGGTGCTTATACTGTATTTATCTGCGATTGTACCCAATATGCCAGATCGTGGGGTAGTTCGTGATAGTGACAGCTTCATTGATTCTTATATAGTCCCCCTCTCATGTATTGGGCTGGCAGAGCAACATTATTACAGGGGAGTGATTGCTATGTTTCTCATATTCCTTGCTAATATCACTATGCATGGGCGTAGTCTTGTCTCGCAATGATTGCTAAGTATGCTTGCACTAACTATGATATCCTAGACTATATAGTTGAGAATAACTTAGGGAATATTCTTGTAGTTCGTTCTAATACCATGCTAATGACTTTCTAGAGTATCTAATTGAGGTGCTTATCATATTTATTATGTGGCTAGATCAGATTAGTTATCCTTGTCACTATTATTATTTCATATATCTCTTATGTGACACTTATCCCTGTATGAAGAGTTAGATATAATGTTCTCAATTATACATGCAATGATAGATGCTCAATCTCATATTCTATTCTGTAATCAATATTGATGATTGCTAATCCCTTCCCAGTGGTAAAAATATAAATAACAATACCTGGAATACTTCCCGGTTAAAATGCTACATCGGTATTAATCTGTGCACTTGCAGATCCCATTTATTATTTATTTAGAAGAGCAATTGCATATTTCAATACCGTGTCTCTTATATCATGCTGGGGATGCAACTTGGCTTAAGTGGTGTGAGGGATAGGTTTGGCATTTTTGGCACCGTTACTAGATTTAGAGAACTTAGTCTACTTTTGGTAATGATGTTAAGAATACCCAACAGTCCTCTCTTCATTCCAGCTTTGGTTGGACGCCATCTTCTCCACAAGAGCTATGGCTTGTGATATAGTAAGTGATAAGAATGCTCCTCCAGCTGCAGCATCCATGGTTTCTCGGGCACTGTTGCCGAGCCTATGATAAAACGTGTGCATCAATAGCCAACTCTCCATTCTATGATGGGGACATTCTAGGATGTAGTCTTGAAAGCGCTCCCATGCTTCTGGAATAGATTCATCATTTTGTTGCTGAAAACTTGTAATCTTCTCACGGAGAGCATTGGTCTTGCCCATGGGAAAGAACATAGCCAGGAAGCTTGTTGAGCAGAGCGCCCACGTAGTATTCTTCTCCTTTGTAGCGTAGAACCACTGCTTCGCTCTTCCTAACAGTGAGAATGGGAAGAGGCGAAGTAGTATAGCATCTTTGGAAACTCCTGATATGGTGAATGTGTTGCATATCTCCAGGAAGTGTTGTAGATGAGCACTAGCATCTTCCTGTGCCTTCCCACAGAACTGGTTGGATTGCACCATGTTGATAAGTCCAGGCTTGAGCTCAAAGTTGCCATCGATCTCTGCAGCAGGTCTAGTGCGGATGTTGCCCGTAGTGGGAGCTGAGAACTCGCGGATTGATTTGTTCGCCATGGCTTCGAACTCTGAAGACAAGTTCCGGTTATCTTCTTGATTGTATGAAGCTTCTTGCTGAAGTGTTGATGATCTCTTCTTTAGCTTGGCTCTAGTTCTTCTTGAATAATGCTTCGGGATTGTCAACAAAATTTCCTAGAAGATGTCTTCTATTCATACATTCCCCTGCATAAGATAAAATAGAAAAATATCGGGGTAAAACTGTATGAGAGAATAGATAAGCTCAATCATATTAGTGATGCGAATGATAACTCAAAATCTTTTATTCCATTCCTGATTATTAATCAACCTTCCCCGGCAACGACGCCAAAAATGCTTGTTGGGTATTCTTAACATCATTACCAAAAGTAGACAGTTTTCTAATTCTAGAAACGGTGCCAAAAATGTCAAACCTATCCCTCATACCACTTAAGCCAAGTTGTCATCCCCAGCATGACATGAGAGACACGGTATTGAAATATGCAATTGCTCTTCTAAATAAATAATGAATGGGATCTGCAAGCACACAGATTAATACCGATGTAGCATTTTAACCGGGAAGTATTCCAGGTATTGTTATTTATATTTTTACCACTGGGAAGGGATTAGCAATCATCAATATTGATTACAGAATAGAATATGAGATTGAGTATCTATCACTGCAAGTATAATTGAGAACAGTTATCTAACTCTTTCATACAGGGATAAGTGTCACATAAAAGATATATGAAGTAATGAATAGTGACAAAGATAATTAATCTGATCAGCCACATATAAATATGATAAGCACCTCAATTACATACTATAGAAAGTCATTAGCATGGTATTAGAACGAACTACAAGAATATTCCCTAAGTTATTCTCAACTATATAGTCTAGCATTATCATAGTTAGTGCAAGCATACTTAGCAATCATTGTGAGACAAGACTTCGCCCATGCATAGTGATATTAGCAAGATAAATGAGAAACATAGCAATCACTCCCCTGTAATAATGTTGCTCTGCCAGCCCAATACACGAGAGAGGGACTGTATAAGAAACAATGAAGCTGTCACTATCACGAACTACCCCACGATCTGGCATATTGGGTACAATCGCAGATAAATACGGTATAAGCACCACGCCTACACAATATCTATCATTTACCCACGGATCCGATGGATAAACGCTATACGATCCTAAGCATGTATATAGATCCAATCTAACTAAGCCAAGTACATAACTATGATAAACTAAGAACAATATAATCTTGAATATAAGCAAGTAGAGCAAAGTCATAAGCAATATATTGAAGTAGAACAAAGTTATATTCGTAATATTGAAGAACAAAGATAATTAGAAAGCAATTAGAAGCACAATTAGAGAATTACCAAGAATCCTCTTGATAGATCCAGAAACCAATCGAAGATTGACTCCTTCTAGTTCTAATCCTATGTAGCTATGCTAATCTAGATGTCTAATTGATGTGGTGGCTCTAATCTTGATCAGAGGCTTCTTCTCCCTTGAGGAATAATGAATTAGGTTTGAGAGGCTCTCTCCTCCAGGGGCCAGGGGGTCTGGTTTTATAGTCCCTTCAAGTGAATATGGGCCGTTGGATCAAACCGACATAGATTGTAAGGTTTAGATTCATCCTTTAGGTCGGTGGAGATCTCCCATGAAGCAGAGTCCTGATTGGACTCAGGGAGGGGGTGGGCGCCCAGGGGAACAGGGCGGGCGCCCTGCCTCTAGCCCCGTTTTGTCTTCGCTTCGGTCTCGTGGCTTCTGGAGTCTTCTAGATGTAAGATAATTGCGCGGCACGTTAATATCTCTATGTAATCCCGACGTGTGGGCCTTTCTTCCGTATTTCTTGATAACCCCCTGCAGAAATAGACAAACACCAAAACTCGTGGAATTCTGTCAGATAAAACCCTAAGTCTAGATGTTGATTTCATTTGGATCATTTTCTTTGTTTATTTGATTATTAAATTTGATACTTAAGGACCGTCAACAGCACATATAGTCAATCGTGATCCGACACAACCCTATTTCGCGCAGGTGACATGATATCACCTGACTTCTACCTTATTAAAGCATGGCTAAGCTGCTACTCGATCCTAACTCTACAACCAGGTAGTGGTAAGATATCTGGGCAAGGAAAAGGATATAATGCAGCAAGGGTTTCATCACAACTCCTATACGTAATGCATCAATAGATATAATATAATCAAGTAAGCTTTCAAAATTAAAGTGGGAGACTTAAGATGCTCCGGGGCTTGCCTTTCATGAACAAGGCTGGCTCGTGATTAGGGCACTCAACCTCCTCTTCGGGCTCCTCGTGTCCGGCTGGCTAGACCTCCGCTTTCGGATTGATCTCCTAGCCTTCGGGTTCACTTGCTGGAGCTCGAACGAAGCTGTCGCTTCCGGTGCACCTATTGCATGCACAGGGAGTAAGAATGCGTGCATACTGGATGAGGATGATTGCTTGGTAACATAAGTAGGACTTCACTGGACACTCATTTACGGAGTAACTCTCAAAACAAGATTACACAAGATAACTAACTAACTTAGCAAGATTTAACAAGTCAAACCACAACAGCAATAATCACATAACAGTGCAGCTCAAGAAACAAATCATTACTATTGCTATACAGATCCAACAAACATAAATGAGGACATTCTGCAAAGCTTATGAAATTTTCCACATTTTATCTTTAGACATCAGAGCAAGATTCATAAGTTAAACAGGTCAATTAAACAAAGTTCCAGATTCTGTCCCAGAAAAAAAGAGAACACCTATTTCTGAAACCCAACTTGGAAGAACCATAACTTTTAAACTACTGGACCAAATGATTCCAAATTTAAACTGCAGCTAGTTCATAAAGTTTACAACATCTTTGATTTAGACAAGTCTTCCGGAAAACCAAGTTATCATCAAACAAGGGTCAGATTACTCCCTTGCTGTCCAGAACAGCTATAAACATTAATTAATTATTTAATGACATAGCCAAAACATATTTAGTGCCAATCAAAAGCCTTACAAGCACAAATATAGCCTAAGATTACCAGAACATCACATGTTGACCACTAAACATTTAATAATATGGTATTTATTAATTAAATTCCATAAAAGGACATAATTACAAGATACCAGCAAAAGTGCTCAGAAAAATCTACAAAAATTACAGAAGCACAAGCATAGCATCTTGGCATTACCATAAAATTTTCAGAACAATTGCACATGCCAAACTTAAGATAAGCATTTAACATGTAACCTGGTGCTTATTTCATAAATTAAGAAACATGGCTTAGATAGTGTCAAACAAATGATTTCAGATTATTTGCATGTTACTATTACTATGAACAAGCTTGACACCAAAGTAGAATACCAGCATAAGCATCAAGCATTTATTATGATTTAAATATCAAAACAAGCCATATCACAAACATAAATTACATATCAAAGATACAGTACTCCCAAAATCATGAAATATTTATCATAACATTCTCATCTCACCCAGAGCCTACCATTAAATTTTCACAGTATTTGAAACAGTGTATCAACAGATATTAATTTACACTCAAATAACAAGATTAAAATCATAATAATTATTTTTCCCAGAAAACATGGTGCATATTATATTTTTCTTAAAAACTAGCCATCTCCAGGATCATCACAAAATTTGTTTCACAATTTTTGGATCTCAGGAACTGGAGATATGATTTTTGCAAGATTGCAAGAAATCTGGATTTTGAATAAAAGAGAGGAGGGAATCGATGTGTCACTGACAGTGGGTCCCGCGCGTCAGCGACCCAGAGAACAGAGGACACACTCGCCGGCGAATGCTCGCCGACGGTGAGCTTCTCCGGTGGATCCAAGGGCACCAACGTGCTCTTGGAGTGATTCCGCATCGATAGAGGTAGGTGACCCTAGGGTTGGAGCTACGGAGAGGGTCGCCGTCGGCCATGGCGGCACGGCGGAGACACCTCGGCTTACTGTTGGGTATTTTAAATGCAAACAGAAAAATCCGCAAGCGCACGGATACCGATGTAGCTTTCACCCGGGAGTATTCCAGGGTATCGATTTTCCACAGAGAACGTGAGTGTACTAATTAAGATCCAAGATCGCCCAAGGATAACTATATAATTATTTTTGGTGGGAAGAGAGGAAGTTTTCTGAGAGTTCTCTAGTTGATCTAAGAATCAAGAATTACTTCAAGATTATCTATATCGGGACATCAGAGCACTAACCACAGAAAGAGATGAGAAGGGGGCTAGGAAGGTCTGACTACAGTCCTACAAACACCGATCCGAACGTTGTGGAATACGTCGACCGTTAGGGCTGTCACTACCCTAAGGCTACCACAACAATCCGCAGGATTGGGTGCAATTCCAGGTAATCGCAAGACTAAACACCACGTCTAATCTATTAATTACTACTCTAGCGTTATAAAGACTACAGCACTTGATGCAAGCAGGAATCCAATAAATAACTTGAATGTAAATAAAAGTAATTAAAGAAATCAGGAATTATGAATTGAAGAACCTGGAGAACGATGAAGAACGAACCAGATGCTGCAAAAGTATAATGTTGAGGAAGATCCGACAGATCCGGCTCCTCCTCCGCTCTCCTCTTCTCTCTCCCTATTTTCTAGATTACAACTAGAACTAAATAGAACTAGAACTAGAGGAACTAGAACTAGAACTAGATGAACTAGAACTAGATCTAGATGAACTAGAGGTAGAACTAGAAGAACTAGAGGGATCCTCTCTACTTGGATGAAGAATTGAAACCCTAACTTTGATTCTGTAGAAGAGGTATGATCTCCAGGGGCCAGGGGGGTCTGGTTTTATAGTCCCTTCAAGTGAATATGGGCCGTTGGATCAAACCGACATTGATTGAACGGTTATCCTTGATCCTTTAGGTCGGTGGAGCAATATCCCGAAAGAGAGTCCTGATTGGACTCTGGCTGAGGGTGGGCGCCCAGTCCCTGGCCCCGTTCGGCCTCCGCTTCCTTCCTGTGGCTTCTGGAGTCTTCTAGATGATAGAAAATTGCGCGGCACGTTAATATCTCTATGTAAACCCGACGTGTGGGTCTTTCCTCCATATTTCCTGATAACCCCCTGCAGAAATAGACAAACACCAAAACTCGTGGAATTCTGTTAGATAAAACCCTAAGTCTAGGTGTTGCTTGCATTTGGATCCTTTTCCATGATTAGTTGATGGTTAAATGTGAGCATTAAGGACCGTCAACAAGCTCCCCCAAGCTTAACCTTTGCTCGTCCCTGAGCAAAGATGAACTCAAGAGTTTCTGCAGTGGTTTCATAACTTAAAGATACACATGCGTTTAAACAAGATCTCATCTCTGGTTAGAGGACTTAAAACTTACTCATTTACCTTCCACCATGGGGCTTGTAACCGTCACTTGTGTCTTGAGCAGTTAAAAGATAGAACGGTCTAGTCAAGCGCCATGTCTCTTGTTCTTCGATTAACTATAGCTCTGGAGTTTTTGCATATTTTCAAATAAAACTCAGAGATTCCTTGTATGACTCTCTCTAGTCTCTCTTTTGTGGTATTTCTGGATCCTTACCAAGGCATTAATGGTGTATGCCTTCTCTCAAAGTATGTGGTATTTGTGGTATAAGGCATAGTGGCATTGCCTTCTCTCTCACCCTACTCTAATAAGGCCTTTGATATCTGGAGCTCATAGGTGGGACACAGCTAATACATACTTACAAGACATTTATTGCATAGTCAAACTATGGATCCAGAAGAACAAGTCAATAAGTCAAATCAAGATGTGCATGTGTGGCGAATGAATGGTGTATGGTGATGATGGTGATAACAATGGTGAAAGTCTAATTCTACTTATGCTCTTTTGAGGGGATACATACCTTTCTTGCTCTTTTGGAACTTTTTGAGGAGAATGAGATGCTCTATATATATATTTTTCTTCTCTCAGGTGGGTATCTTGTACCCCTAATTCTACTGTCGGACACTTGTCCATTTTTACCTCTCGTCTCACTTTTTTTTCTTTCGAGGTTCCGGGCACTTGCCCCTTTTTATTTCCTCGTATTTTTTTTCTTCTCTCTTTTTTTTTCTTTTTTTAGAGCACTCATCTCATGAGATAATATAGCAAGTGGTAGTAACAAGATAACTTGAGCATTTATTTCACAAGGGAAAACAGAAATGTTTTTGGCTATTCTCTCCTGGATTAGGAGTAGAATATTTTTAGGTGATTCTAGAGATGGAAATGGGTGGATACATGTGGATGCGTACTTCCAGAGTAGAAGCAGCATGTGTGAGTGAACGTGCAAGTGAATCTTAATTTAACCACATGACAAGCTCCTAAGGGTCTACAAAGCTTGACCACACTCAATGCTCATAAGCAGTAAAAAGTAAATGTATGGTTCATAGTCTAATAAGCATGTATATGTGGCTGTGGTAGGATTTTAAACTCTCATCATACTGGAACTCATCATGCAATATTTTAAAGATTTTCAAAGATAAAATTCTCCAGAATTCTAGCATCTCTAGGAACAGATAAACAACAGCTCAACCTTCCCATATCATATCCGTTAACGACTTAGACTTCAGATCAAGTACTCTTCCCACAAGTTTAGGTTTAGAGCAAATCTTAATTTATAACAGTTAGGCCTAAACTTGAGAGAGATTTCAATTTTGAGAACTAGTCATGGCAGAGCAACTATTCATCATTTCCATGTGAGAGCTTATCATGAGGGTTCATAGCAAATTTTATTTATTTATTTATTTAGCAAACTAAGCAAAGATATATATATATATAAGCACAAAATCTTTATTTGGGTTTTTATGATTGTGCATCTTTTTTATTATTTGAGTAAAATATAAACGTGAGTAGAACACTTAGCTGGATAAATGGGGTTGCTCTCCCCCAAGCTGGATTTTGACGTAATTCCTTTTGATGTAGCAGGTGGCGGAGGTGTACTTGAATGTCGGCAGCACCCTGACAGTGCTTAGGAGTCTTCTTTGATCCTTGAATTTTGTGGAGCTCAAATAGACAACAAAGCTTTGTGGAACTGGTTAAGTGTTAGCATAAATATCTAGCCTTTATCATGTTGAGCCTCCTCAATAAATGTTACTCTTTTTAGTAGGATCATAAATTTATTTTTATAATTTTATTTTTACAGGACAGGAATATATTTATTTTATTTTTACGCCACCACAGTGAATGTACTTATGGGTTTTATGCCATGAGCATACTCACATGGGGCTTACTATTTTTAACATTTTTATTTTCTTTTTAAGATGATATGAACCTGATTAACTAAGCAAATTATAATTGAATAATTGAAAGGAAAAGGATAACTACCAAGTTTACCACTTGGCAAGGTGTTCGGTGTTTTTAAGTCCTCCGAATGGGACTCCTTGTGTTTTCAGTCGTCCTGGGATTCGCTATGTGGCGTAGTCGGTGGTTCCGGCGGCGCCTCCTCTTCGTGTGTAACTATCTTCTCTCCCCACACCTGAATTGGTGCTACGGTCTCCTGGTCTCCTCAGGACAGTTCTGTTCAAGCTGTATGTCTTCAGTCCTTATCACTTCTCCTTCGTAGTCTACCCATCCGTCCTTGATGATTTGCCTCCTCTGGTTGCGGTTGCGTTGTCTTCTTCTTGTCCTGACCTGCTTAGAGTCTTCAACTATATAGTTAAGGTCAGTAAAATAGCTGCGTACCTTCTCAGAGGGGAAGTATATGTGGACTTCTCCGGTTCCAATGTAGATGATTTCTTTGATAGTGTTGAGGAACGGTTTTCCAAGGATGATGGGTGGATCGTACTCGTCTTATCCCATGTCAATAACCTTCAATCTTTCAGAATGTCTGATCTGCCATCTGGAGCTGAATGTATGTTGGTTGTAGGGACATGGTTCCATGCAGGAGCTGAAAAGTGACTGTGGCCATTATGTTGATGCCTGACCCGGTGTCGCAAAGCGTCTTCTAGAAGTTGTATCCGTTAATGGAGCACTGGATGCTTGGCATGCCTGGGTCGTCCTTTTTGGTCAGGAACGGTGACTTAAATCGACAATCTTGACCTTCTTGAACTGCAGTGACCATCTTAGCTGACTTGGTTTACATTTGCTTATTCCTGTTCCTCCTGTTGGTCCTCTTCCTTGGTTCATGTCAGGATTGCTCTAAGAATTGTGTAGTCTTTTTCTTGAAGGAAAACGTCTCTTTCTTCCCCTTGATGTAGAAACTGATCTTGGCAGCACTAGCGTAGATGACAGCTCCCGAGGTGTTCAGGAATGGCCTCCCTAGGATGGGTGCCCTCTCATCAGTACCAGTCTCTATCACCACGAAGTCTGCTGGGGCGTACAAGGTACCAACTCGGACGAAGAGGTTGTTCAATATTCTCTTTGGGAAACTTAGCGTACGATCTGCAAGCTGCAAACACATGGTTGTTTCTAGGAAAGGATGTGTAAAGAATTTTTCATAGAGTACCCTGAGCATAATGTTGACGCTGGAGCCAAAGTCGCAGAGTGCTTCTGGGAAGTCCACCATGCCGATGGAGATCGGGATGACGGGGCGTCCTGGATTGTCTCTCTTGACCGGCAGAAGGTCAGTAATTACTTCCACAACGGGGTTACTCCATTAGTTACGTCCTCAAGCATCTCATGGCAGTGATTGCCTGAGTGTCCAGTATCTCCAGTGTGTTTGTGCTCGTAGATCTAGGTTCTTCACATGGTGGAGTCTGGGAGTTGTAAAACTCCTTCATATTTTGCTCGAAGTGTACCTGCTCATAGAGACAAGGCAGAGATCAAGTGCATGGGCCCTGTTGGTGGAAAACACCAACAGAACAAAAAGTGTATTTGTTCTTCTCTAACCTTAAGCATAGTGAGCAAGACAAAGTTGATGGATAATAAGATCATGAGTGTAGGATTTAAAACATTTGTCAGATCAGATCGCTCAACCTAATGGAAAGATAATCTATCTATATTTATGTTGTTTCTTTTATATATATCTTCCAAAGATTGAGTGTGCAACAGTTTAGCTCATATGATTAGGAGTGTGGGATCACAAAGATGAAAGGACTAAACATATTGAATCGATTGGGTTGGTTAATCTAGAGTTGTAAATCATACATGTTTGTCTCTTTTATTCATGTGAATGCCAGAACCAAGGAGAAACTTATAAAAGTGATAGTCAAGTACCTTAAGATATTACCTTACTTGAAGAGTGATGGTATAGTATCACCTTGTGGAAACTTTCCTTTCTTAGCGGTTATGCATCGTGTTTGTGGCACCCTCCATGGATCATCTCTTGTGAGCTATGTCTTCCTCATGTAAATTGTTAAACTTTATGTGCCTCTCACTTTGTCTCCAATGTGAGTTTATCTCAGGACCTCCCAGGTTGATATTGAAAGTTTTCCTGCAGGGGTTAGTCCAACAAAATATCCAATATCTACTATAGCATACTATCGGCTCAAAGATCAACCTAGACACCATGTCTAATTTGATTTAGGAGGGAATTTTAACCTAAGCATCATGCTTAATTTAAAATCCTTTGGAAGTAACATCATCATTCCTAAACTAAGCACCATGCTTAATTAAGAGATAAATGAAACTACTCCAAACCTAGACATATACTAAAGCAAATAAAGGTAGCATGAGAGCATTTATAGAGATCTACTCAAGTGGAGATGAAGTAGTGTGATTAGTATTTAACAAATTGAGCATGTCTCAAAGGTAGGGACAACCAACATAGCAACATGGCAAAGAATGTTTTTAATGTAAAGTACTCCCCCAAGCTTGAATTTTGCAAAATTCAAGTTTGGATGAATTTAATTCAATGTTGTATGATGGTTGGTTGGACATACCTTGTGCTTGTCATTCATCCGATCTTCTTGCTCCAATCCTGAAAAGGTTAGTGACAAGAATACCCGAAGGAATTTTTTTACAATTATCCTTATATGCTCAACTCACAAGGTAATGTGGCAAATAATTAAAAGCTCATGTTGTGATCTAATCAGTGCTTGTTTTAGGACACTAAGCTTGTCCTTGGGAAACCATCAATTTATGTCAGTGAAGTGGTTTCCCCTCCAACGCTGACCTATATCAAGATCAACTCAACGAGATCTGCAATATTTCCTATAGACATATGCATCGACAACCGCCCTTTTAAAGTTTTTATAGATAGAAAGGATGAGGGGGTTGGAGATCTCGAATGTCGTGATGTTGGAGAGACCAATGGATTGTGAAGATGTTGCATATGAGCATGGAGTAAATGAAGTGGCTATGAAATAAATTCCATGCTCATTAATGCTTAGAGTGAAATCCATGTGGTATGGTGAAAATGATAAGGTGAGTGTGGTAAAAAAGGAAAAGAAAAAGGATACACGGACGACTTGGTTCGAAACTAGCACAGCTACCGTTCCCCGGCAACGGCGCCAGAAAGCTTGTTGGGTATTTTAAACGCAAACAGAAAAATCCGCAAGCGCACGGATACCGATGTAGCTTTCACCCGGGAGTATTCCAGAGTATCGATTTTCCACAGAGAACGTGAGTGTACTAATTAAGATCCAAGATCGCCCAAGGATAACTATATAATTATTTTTGGTGGGAAGAGAGGAAGTTTCCTGAGAGTTCTCTAGTTGATCTAAGAATCAAGAATTACTTCAAGATTATCTATATCGGGACATCAGAGCACTAACCACAGAAAGAGATGAGAAGGGGGCTAGGAAGGTCTGACTACGGTCCTACAAACACCGATCCGAACGTGGTGGAATACGTCGACCGTTAGGGCTGTCACTACCCTAAGGCTACCACAACAATCCGCAGGATTGGGTGCAATTCCAGGTAATCGCAAGACTAAACACCACGTCTAATCTATTAATTACTACTGTAGCGTTATAAAGACTACAGCACTTGATGCAAGCGGGAATCCAATAAATAACTTGAATGTAAATAAAAGTAATTAAAGAACTCAGGAATTATGAATTAAAGAACCTGGAGAACGATGAAGAACAAACCAGATGCTGCAAAAGTATAATGTTGAGGATGATCCGACAGATCCGGCTCCTCCTCCGCTCTCCTCTTCTCTCTCCCTATGTTCTAGATTACAACTAGAACTAACTAGAACTAGAACTAGAGGAACTAGAACTAGAACTAAATGAACTAGAACTAGATCTAGATGAACTAGAGGTAGAACTAGAAGAACTAGAGGGATCCTCTCTACTTGGATGAAGAATTGAAACTCTAACTTTGATTCTGTAGAAGAGGTATGATCTCCAGGGGCCAGGGGGGTCTGGTTTTATAGTCCCTTCAAGTGAATATGGGCCGTTGGATCAAACCGACATTGATTGAACGGTTATCCTTGATCCTTTAGGTCGGTGGAGCAATATCCCGAAAGAGAGTCCTGATTGGACTCTGGCTGAGGGCGGGCGCCCAGGGCAACTGGGCGGGCGCCCAGTCCCTGGCCCCGTTCGGCCTCCGCTTCCTTCCCATGGCTTCTGGAGTCTTCTAGATGATAGAAAATTGCGCGGCACATTAATATCTCTATGTAAACCCGACGTGTGGGCCTTTCCTCCGTATTTCCTGATAACCCCCTGCAGAAATAGACAAACACCAAAACTCATGGAATTCTGTCAGATAAAACCCTAAGTCTAGGTGTTGCTTGCATTTGGATCCTTTTCCATGATTAGTTGATGGTTAAATGTGAGCATTAAGGACCGTCAACACTTACGCCGGCCATCTCCGACCGGTAGAGCGTCGGGGAAGAGCGGCTTAAGCACCAGTGAGACAGTGCAGAGCTTTCTAGGTAGAAACGCCTAACCCTAATGGCTCCAGTGAGTCTGCTCACGTGCGGGGTGCTCGTCGGCGGTGAGCGCGGCGGTGCGGTGGTCGTGTTCCCGCACGACGGTGGCACCAAAGCCGGAATGGCGTGGCACGGACCACAACCGAGACCTAAACAGACTCTAACGTGACTCGAAGGGAAGAAGGAAGGCAAGGACAGAGCAGTGGCGAGGTTCGTCGGAATCGGGGTCGCGACGGCCGTGAACCCGACGACAGCAAACTCGCAAAATGCGGCTCACCTCGGGAAGATCTCGTCCAACCAAGGGGTGAAGAAGATGGAGGAGCTCGAAGCGGTCTTGGAGACGCGTGGAGGCGAGGTGAAACGTGAAGACGAGCACGCGCGAAGCTCGCGGAGCTCTCGGCAACAATGGCAATGGTGTTTCCGCCGTCGGAGTCGCGCGCGAGAGAGAGAGGGAGGGAGTGGACGAGTGTTGGTGAGTGCGGTGCGTCGTGGCGTCCATGACTGCGTCGATGACCTAACGAGCGGGGCCAACGGTGACGTACGGACGACACGGGTCGAACACGCCGCATCACCGGCGAGCTCCCCCTCTGCTGATGCTGCCTCCATTCAGTTTCAAAGCCGACTGAAACTCGATTTTGGACTTCGATTATCTCCTAAACCGATCGATGATTTTGCTGGCTAATTGCTCCATTCTGTAGAGCTACATGAGGACTTCAACTTTGCTTACAAGATCAAGACTTGATTCGGCCTAGATTTTAAACTGGAAGCTGTCCAAACCACCCTCGAGCAAACTGTTGCATTCCCAGACTTAGAAAAATTTCTAAGTGTTGGAAACAGCCCCAAATCTGCATTGTGGGCCACTTTTGAGCTTGAGGTGATCATTTTCATGAGATGGCCATAAAACAACTTTTGTTCCTTATAAACTTTGCTACAACTTTGCTGTAGAAAGTTTTGACATGCAAACATTTATGAAACACTTTTTAAAAGCCTAAGCAAAAGAGGTTTCTAGGGCCTATAAAAGGAAATATGACTTAGGTACTTAATTTGGAGATGTGGTCAACATGAACATTGTTCCAAAAGTTGAGTTAAGCATAGATGAACTATTTACCAAGGCATAGAGCACAAACATGAGCATGGTTCAAGCAACACAAGCATAGGAAGCATATTTAAGCAAGTTAAAACATACTTTTACATAAAATGACATGACCCAAGATAAATGATGATCATGATATGCTTATGAAGATGATGATGCTCATGTTATGCATGTGAATGATGCAACCATAACACTAGGGTGTTACACTTGTGATCCCAACTTCTTTTGAGGTCATACTTGTTGCCTGGTTGCTCATAGGTAGCTATGAAGTTGTCAATGAATGCCTGGCGCAACTCTTCCCATGAGTCGAATGAATTCTTTAGCAAGCCGAGGAGCCATTGATGACCGGCTTGATCAAGGACGACGGGGAAATAGTTTGCTATTACGTGCTCATCTCCAGTGGCCAACCGAACGGTGATTTCATAGAGGGTGATCCAGTTCTCAAGGTTCTCCTTGCCGTCATACTTCTTGAGCTTCTCTAGCTTGAAGTTTCAAGGCTAGATGACTTGTCGGAGATGTGGAAAAAACTGCTTCAACCCAGGGGGCATGTACATCGTCGTACTCGATATGACGAATATTCTTGTGCACTGCTCTGTCGTTGATGCGCTTGTTAATGTGGTCATGGATGTCTCTATGAGGGAGGCTGCATCAGAGGTCATTGTTCATTCCCTGGCCGACTTCCTAGTTGCGATCGTGGCTCGGTTCGTAAGCACGACGTCGATGACTAGCGTCCCGACTACAGTCGTGTCGATGAACCTCTCGGTTGTGGTTGTCGTTCTCTTACCGGAAGGCATCCGGCGAGTGATCATGGCAAGGTCCACCGGGCCGTGGTGAAACCCGACTTCGGTGGCTCCGACCAGAAGTAGCCTCCGTATAGGAGATAGCTTGCGCCCTCCTAAGGAGGTCCACTATTTGTCATATGGCAGCGATTAGGTGTGCTCGTATGTTGGTCTGAACATCCTGGTACTCTGGTGTGTTCGGGAGTCATTCGAGATTTGCCATAGCCATGGCCACATTGGTGCTTGGGGTCTTAAACACCTATTGGTTTCCCACCATGTCAAAAGTGTTATCTAGATTGTAAGGGATCAGCTGCCTCTGTTGTTCTTCCTCGTGTGCTCGCCGCTGAGCACAATTGGTGTTGTGTTGCTCGCATTGTTGTCTTTGATCGTCGGTCTCCCCGTTGAGTATCGGCTCATCATTGCTAACATTGAGGACCAGATCTCCTCGTCGGGGAGGAAAAATTGGGAAGCGAGAAAAACTCAGGGGATATAGAGGGAGATCCATATCGTAGTCCTCTTCCTTGGGGTGTAAAACCTCGGTAGGGACAGAGCTACTGCTAGAGTGTGTGCTGGTGGTACCGTTTTTTGGTAGAGTACGGATGGAGACCATGTTGACAAAGTGTCGTGTTGGTTGTACACAGGAAATACGCTGATCCAGCATCAGATCTTTTTGCTTAGAACTCGTGAACAGCTGGCGGGCATGACGCGAAGCTAGGGCGGCTGAGTTGCGTAAGCCGCAAGGGAAAGGCGATCAACTGCTCTGGGATACTATCCTAATTTGCACGTTCCATCCTTCTGGGGTAGCAGTGATTGTTAGACCCATTCCTAGCCGTTCGTGTGTAGCAACATGAGTTGGCCGAGCAGATTCGTAACAGCTAGATGGTGCCATTGTGGTGGTCTGGCCTGAGACCGAATTCACCAGGTCAAGGGCTTCAAAGAGCTTTTGGTCAACCCTATCAATGGCCTCAAGCAGGTCAGAGTTGTCAACCCGCCTTCCATTATAGCGAGGAAGCGGAGGGTGGGTGGTCGATGTGGTCGGTGACGTCGTCGGAGTGGTGGTGATTGCAAACGATGTGGTCGTGACCATCGTCGATGTCATCGCAGATTGGATCTAGATTCCTTTCACAATCATGGCTGCGAGACTGCTGGCGCAGGTGTCGACGAAAGCTAGTCGGCAGTCTACCTTGGGGTATACCCACGGTAGTAGTTTATCGGTAGACGGTGCGCAAACTACGAACTCGATGGTGACGCAAGACACGGACAAGCTTTTTATCCAGGTTCGGCCGCCGAGTTGGCATAATACCTACGTCCTGCGTCTGATTGTATTGGATTGAGAGAACAATGTGTCCTAGGGGGGTCCCTTGCCCCTCCTTATATAGTCCGGAGGGCAGGGCTACAGATCTGGGAACTAATCCTAGTCGGTTACAATTGCCATAGATAGTTCGATATCAATTCCTATTCTAACCGACTAGAATCCTGCTTGATTTCCACGTCTTGTTTCCTTGCGCGAAACTCCAAGCTGTCGGATCAAGCCTTGAGCTTATCTCGTAATGGGCCAAGCCTCCTGGCCCAGGTCTAGCCGTAAGGGTATAGGGGTTTATACCCCCACAGCTAGTCCCCGAGAACCATGTATTGTGAAGTAACACGCCGTCTTGAGCTTCTTCGATCAGTGAGGCTCGACGTCTTCAATAAGTAGGAAAGTCGCCCAAACAGTTGCAACGGTATTTTGACCGTCTCAAAAGACAGTTGATCAACATTGACATCGAAGAAGCAGGTTGTTCGAAGAATGCATGGTGCTCTTAATCAAAAAAGATTTCTTTTCCTGGTGAAGTGTGCCCACTTTACTTTTCTGAAAAGTATAGACTTTTAAAAAAAGCATATTCACCGCAAGGTGAAGTGTGCCCACTTAGTCCCCGAGCCTGGTAGTAGGTGACGTAGGCACGTGGTGCCAGGGTCAAAAGAAAAGTCCTCAAAATAGTTTTGAAACTGAGATGCATCGCCAGATGCATCGTACCGATGTAGTCCCCGAGCTTGCTGGAAGGCGAAGTATGAGCCTTGTATCAAGGTCTAAAAAATTAAAATTATCCAGTCCCCGAGTATCTCATGCTCATTTACCATCGAATAGATTTATCAATTTGACGAGCTGGTCAACCAGTCCCCGCATGTACAATGCTTGGAGATCGATACAGCCCGCTGATTCCCGAACTAATAGACTAAGCGACCAGTCCCGAGCATCAAGCGCTCAGTGGTCGGTGCAGTCCCAACAAATTTGACAACCAGTCCCCGAGCATCAAGTGCTCGGTGGTCGGTGCATTCCTTGAAGTCCCGAGTTGACAGACTGGGCGACCAGTCCCCGAGCGTCAAGTGCTCGGTGGTCGGTGCAGTCCTTGAATTTCTGATTCTACAGACTAGGCAACCAGTCCCCGAGCATCAAGTGCTCGGTGGTCGGTGCAGTCCTTGAAGTTCCGAGTTGATAGACTGGGCGACCAGTCCCCGAGCATCAAGTGCTCGGTGGTCAGTGCAGTCCACGGATTGTTGACTCTCTACCATTCTTCGTCTGCTTGTTTTGAAAAATTTTACCACATAAAAGTTGATGTGACGAGACCTCCTGACGGGATGTCAGATGGCTACATGAAAAGTTGCGCCTGGCAACTGTGCAGCCGCCCTTTGCGCGGTTTTGAGAAAAGGAAACCATCAATTTCTACGAAGACTCCACCGCATTAATTGTCGATAATCATTGAAAACCGAAACACCGCGTCCGCCGTATGGCCTGCCCACTTCCCAAGAATGCGGGAAGTGGGGGGGTGGAGTTGCGGTTTATAAAATCCTGACATTAACCCCGCATTGCTCACCCTGCCATTGCCTTCAAGCTTTCCGCTCTCGCCTTCTTCAACCACCTGCACCCTCCTAACTCGAAACCACTCCCGCATCTCCAATGGCGAAGAGCGACTCCAAGAAGAGGGCCGAGCTGATGGCCAAGGAATGGAAGAAATCCCGCAGCACCACAAAGTCCCTCGGTGACCTCGTCGATATGGGGCTACTGCACAGCCCGGAGCTCGGCGTCTGGAGGGCGCCGGAGGGGGAGAGCTACCCCAACCCCCACGCCGGTGAGATCGTAGTGTTTGAGGATTTCCTTAAGAGGGGTTTTGGGGTTCCTGTTCATCCTTTTCTTCAGGGTCTTCTTTTGTATTATGAGATCAGGATTTGCAATCTGCACCCGAACTCAATCCTTCTCATCTCCACTTTTATCCATCTGTGCGAGGCCTATGTCGGCATAGAGCCACACTTCGATCTCTTTCGTTATCTCTTTTGTTTAAGAAAGAAGGGAGCGGTTGGAGGCTCCAAGATTGCAGGTGGAGTATACCTCAATCTTCGCGACGGGATGAAGAACCGTTATCTGCACTGTCCATGGAACACTTCCCTAACCGAATGGTACAGGAAGTGGTTCTATGTCAGGGAAGAACCGGGCAGCTCCACGTTCTGCGACGTGGGGTACATCCCCGAGAAGAGGGTAAGCTGGACTGACCGCCCAGAGTTCGACGGCCAAGTGGCGGACCTGATGAAGCTGATCGACTGGTCGCGCTTGGACGGGCTAGGCGTGGTCGGCAACTTTGTGTGTCGTCGGGTGATGCCCTGCCAGAAGAGGGTGCACTCGGCGTACGAGTACGCCGGAAGCCTGGACCCGACCAGGATGCGGCCTGAGGTCTTGGAGAAGGCAGAGGTGCAGCACCTGTTGAACGAGCTGTTCAACTTTGCGGACGGGGGCTTCGTCCGTGGTAGTGATCGGGTGCAAGCCTTCAAGTTGGGGCGACCAGCACCTAAGGTATCTTACTTATTATTTGTCCTTAGCATTTGTTATTGTCTGCTGCTGACTTGTCTTTGTTACTTTTGCAGATCGGAGATGTTGACCGGTGCACAGTGTATGTGTCACTGGCACCTGGGATGGAGAATCCTGTGGGGAAAGATCCGCCGGAGGAAGACGCTGCTCGGTGTACTCGTTACACCAGCAGTGAGGAGGACCAGGCCCGCCCCGTCCCGACCACCGAGGAGAGCGTGGTGGGGAAAAGGCCGTTGGCAGCAGATCCTTCGCCTGCGTCGACGCTGCCGGCAGAGAGCAGCCAAGCGCCAAAGCGCCGTCGGCTCGTCCGGATCACCGACGACGACGAGGAGGAGGAGGAGGTCGCACCGTTGCTGGTTCGAAGGAATCGTAGCCGTCCAGACAGTGCACCGGCCACTACTGATCGGGTGGCCAGCGACCCTCCTGCGCCGCGCGTCACGGAAACGGGGGCGCAGGTGCCGACCGGCAGGGCTAGGAGGAGGTTCACCGCGGCCCATCGTCGATCAGACCTGTAAGTGTTCGACTTACGTACTTTGGCGATTTTTTTTTTTGCTAAAAATGCTGCTTTGTTCTTTAGCGCGGCATTGGACGTCAACCCCGACCACGCCGCCGGCTAGAGGGTGGCCGAGCCTGCTCGTGCCGCTGAGGACACGGCGCCGCAGACCGCGGCGCAGCCTGCGGCGGCAGCCGTGCCTGAGAGCGCCGAGGAGCTTTCGGCCTCGACAAGGGCTGCGGCGAACAGCCCGACAAGGGTCGAGGAGGCTACGGGGACGCCTCCCCCGAGTAACGTCGCGGAAGGGGATGGAAGAGCCCTGACCCCTCCCCCCGCCGAAAGGAGGGAGGTCCCAACGCCGCCCCGGGCAGGAGTCTCTTCGACCGCAGGCTCCTCGGGCCTGGTCCAGGGGCTGGTGATGCCTGCGACCGCCACCGGGGGCGATGCAGCGGGCGAGGAAACCCAGGCGGCCTCCGGCGACGAGGTGGAGGAGATTGAAGGGCGTCCTCGTGATGGCCGCCAACACGTATATGTATGGCGCCAACGCGGGGACCACTTCATCGGGCACGAGGAGCTCGCGGAGACAGAAGAGGCCGCCAGAGTGGAGCGCGCGGCCAAGCGTCTCGTGGACGAAGTCAAGGTAAATGATCCTTTGCACTGTTCGACTCCTTTATGTTATCTTGCTGGGTCAACATATGTTCGTCTTGCAGGGCGCAATGAAAACGGCAAAGTACCGAAAGAGGTGCTTCGACCAAATAGAAGGTATTGTGGCCGAGAGCAAGGCCCTGACCGCGGAGGTGGACCGGCTGCGGTCGGAGGTTGGAGAAAAGGTGGCCGAGATGAGCGCCCAGGAGGAGCGTCGTCTCGAGCTCACTCGTCATCTAGCCGACCAGTATCGGCAGCGAACAGGTCAGTCTCATACTTCGAGGCGGCTGTATATAACCGCATGGTTGACTTTACGGACCTGTTAACTGTTCGTGTAGACTTGGAGGAGGAGGTCGCGCGCCTTCGGCAGGAGAAAGAGCAGCTCAGCCAAGAGCTTGCCGGGGCGCTGGAGGTCGGGCGCCGAGTAGGGGAGGAGCTGGGCCAGAAGGACCGGGAGTTGTGTGGTAATACGCGCCACCCCCGTTATTTGCCACTTGTCGCTCTTGTCGATATGTTGAGACTAACACCTTGCTTGATTTGCAGTGCTCAAGGTGAACACCAAGAAGCACCTGGACGAGCTGGTCAAGGATCGGGACTCGTGGAAGGTTAACTGTTGTAGGATTTGGAAAGGAGTAGCCCCGGTCCTGGACTTGATCAGCCCCGAGCTTCCGGAGAGCCAACCCCGCGCGCCGAGACTGACGCCAGTTGAGAACGCGCAACGGGCGTGGGATTGGCTCCAGCAGTTCGTGAAGGACGCCGGAGAGTTTGCTGGCGCGCATATCCTTAGCATGGTGCGTGCCCACTACCCCCTAGTCGACTTGTCCAGGCTGGAGAAGGGGTATCCCAAGGAAGTCGGCCCGCAGGAGGCGGACGAGCTTCGGGCTAGACTGCTAGACTTGTCGTCGATGGTGATCGGCGACATCAATCTATGCGGGACGGCCACTCCCCCCGACCAGCCGGGTTCGGACAGGTCAGCCAGGGAGTTGTCGGGGGCGTCCCTTGCCACAGATGGGCGGTCGACGCCTGCGGTCTCGACCAGCCAGGCGCCGGTGGCCCCGACCCCTTCGTCCGGGCAGCGAGGCCAGGCGGGTGATCAGCCCGAGCAGTAGGCCTAGTAGGATAGTCTCTAGGAGTAGACTAGTGACCGCCCGTCAGGGTGTTTTATTGTAAACTTTGTATGTATAGTTTGTAATAAAGTTTGATTTTGTCATGACTATTATTTTGAGCGTTGTGAAGTTATCTGAGTGATGTATCACTGTGTTCGATTGTTGGTCGTTAAGAATCTCCATCGCAGAGGTCTTTGTTGTTCTCGTCGAAAGCTCTGCGTGTGAACAAAGTATAGCAAAAAAGGAAAACTTTTATTATTGCCAACTATAAAAGACTTACAAGCAAAAGTTACTAGAACTTATGGATAAAATTGGCGCAGTTCGTCTATGTGCCAAGAGTTGGGCACGCGTGTTCCGTCCGGATATGCCAATCTGTAGGATGTGGGTCGTGTGACTTCGGCGACCACAAAGGGTCCTTCCCAGGGAGTGGACAGCTTGTGCATTCCTTCCTGGCTTGTTTTCCATCTGAGTACCAGATCGCCGACCACGAAAGAACGGTCTTTGACGTTCTTATTGTGGTACCGTCTGATTGCTGCAAGATACTTTGCTGTTCAGAGACATGAATTTAGGCGCTTTTCCTCCATGCAGTTAATTTCGAGCTCCCTGGCGATGTCGGCTGTTGGCTAGTCGAAGTTTTCAATTCTGGGAGAACCGAATGTTATATCAGACGGTAGAACTACCTCGGTGTCGTAAACCATGAAGTAGGGTGACACCCCCGTGTTCCGACTAGTCTGAGTTCGGAGGCCCCAGACCAAAGCCGGTAACTCTTTCATCCATCGACCAGGCGCTCTGTCATTCTCGGTGTACAACCTTTTCTTTAGGGCATCAATGATGTAACATCCCTGATGTTACGGTTACTGAAAATGGATCATGTCATCATAAGCATTGTAAAGCATAATTGTTAAAGCACCTTAGTATGCATTAACTTAAAACGAGTTTCATTTTATTGCTTGTGCTTAGGAAATTAAAGTGTGCTTACATTGTGTTGGGATGCTTGTGTTGGATGCTAAAACCCTAGGGTGAAAGATTTCCGAAGAGCTAAGGGGGGGAAAACCCTGATTTTGAACCCTAAAACTGCCCCCTTTTGTGCAATTCAAAAACTAAGCAAAATTTGAGGTTGAGTTCAAAAGCAAAGTTGTAGATCCTGGAAAGATGTACAACTTTGGTGTTTTGAGTTTTTGAAGTTTCAATACAAAATTCAAAGTAATTTTGAAAATGCAGATTTCCAGAAAGTGTCCCCTTTTCCAACTTAAACCCCCAATTCAAAATCCATTTGGAATTTTGAAAAGTGGTCAACATGAAAGTTGTAGAGCACAAAAAGTTGAGCAACTTTCATGTTGGGAGTTTTTCAAGTTGTTATACAAAATCAAAAGTAATTTTGGAAATTCTGTTTTGCCCCAATTCAAAAATTTGAAATTTCTTTGATTTGAGTTTGATTTTCAAACTGTTTGGCCAAATTCACCCTGTTACACTCAAAATCAGCTCTGGTCACCAAAATATGTTTTGTAGCTTATGAAATTGTGCACAACTTTTGTTTTGGACGAATTTTGTGCTCAGTTCAAATTTTGGGCGAATTTTACAAAAAACCAAACTGAGTGGATATGCACAGCTACAGTGGTCGGGCAGGGGGGGTGCTCTGCCGCCGGGGCAGAGCCGCCTCCGCGCGCGACGCCACGCGCCTGGCCACGCAGCTGCTTGCTGCCGTGCCTCGCGCGGATGTCCTCATCCAGTGCCGGTTCAAGGATGCAAGGATAAAGCCTGAGCCGCCGTGGAAAATTTTCTTCTTTCCCTGAACCCCGACGCCGACGAGCTACGCCCGCGCCACCGCAAAATTCGCCTCACCCGTTGCCGTTCCAAGCTACTTGAGCACCCCAGCAGCTCCGCCTTGAGCCCCACCACCGATTGCACCCCCAAGCGCAAGCGCTAACCCACCAGAGCCCTCCACCGAACTGCTCTTCTCCAACTCCGGCCGGAGAGCCGCCGCAAGCACCTCCACCGTGGCCAGCTTCGCTCCACGCCTTTCCACTGCCGATTCTTGCTCCACTAGAACCGCGGTGAGCCACCGAAACTTTTGCGTTGCTCAATTCGCACTCTACTCGCCTGGGGCGGCCGGCGTTTGCTCGGCCGAAGCGGCCGTCCGCCGTGCCCGTGGTCGCGGAGGCTAGGGCAAGGTAGAGCGGGTGTAAAGGGGGTCTACGGGTGCGCGAGGGACCGGGGAAGCTAGCGCGCCTCGCTGCGGAAGCCGGGAGCTCACCGGCGCGGAGCTTATGCTCACCGGAGCGGTGGCGAGAGGAAGAAGACGCCTCTGACGGGCGGGACCCGCCCGTCAGCGGCCGTGTGTGAGGGCAGCGCCCGCGCGCGCGACGCGGGAGAGCTCGCGGGCCGTCTTGGGCCGGATCCAAGCAGGCCGCCAGAGCAGCACAGTGCACTTTCTCTTTTTCCTTTTTGTTTAAAAATGTTTGATGTTTGAAATTGTGTAATAAATTGTGTGGTAATCCAAAAATCATGGAAATTTTTGTGTAGATTCTCTGAAATAAATAGAACCCAAGAAAAATATTAAGTTCTGTTTTCTGGTAGTTTACATGTTTGTAAAAATTTGCTCTTTTAATTAATGAATAAAACTTCTAGGAATTTTAATAATTTATTTGTATGTCCAAAAATCACCAAAAATTGTGGGGAGCCTCTGAGTGGTATTCCCTGGCTCCACACAAAATTTGGTGTCATTTGGATAATGTTTGATTAGAATATTAATAAACCCTTATTTAACACTTAAGTAATAATTCCAAAATATTTAAATAGTGATTATTTAAATCCTCATAATTAGAGTTGAGTGGTTTTGGGATTGTGTGATGACCTGAGGTCATTAACCCTAATGACCTTTGGCATTTAATTATTGTTTAGCCTTAATGCTTAATTACTGTCATTAGTAATTATTCAAAAATTAATTAAGATAAATAGGTTTAATAATTAGTTAATTTAGGATAATTATGAATTAAGTAAAGTCTTAGTTTACAGATGCAACCTCTTGATAAAAATATTAAGTTATTAAATAACTTTATTTAGTGACAATTCTGTATTGCATTAAATAAGCAAATCGTACTTAATTCGGTCCATCTTGCATAATTGCCATACGCATATCATGAGCATTCATCATTTTGCGTATAGTGTCCGTGACCGAAGGAGCGCCCGTTGAACCGAACCCCGAGGTCGGTGCTCCGTTCGAGGAAGTTGGATCCGAGACTTGGGAAGTCTCCGAGGGTCCCTCTCTGCCCTGCAACCAAGGCAAGCCCCGGATGCATTAACCCCTCCTTGGATGTTTTAAATCTTTTATCACTTATGAATTGAAAATTTGCTGCATTAGGTAGTTGAGAATTGGGTTAACCTACTTGCTGCATTTACTACCTTGATATCTGTTATCCTGTCCTTGACACCTGTTTTATTTTAAAACTGCGTAGCGATGCTTAGCCCTGCTACTAGATAGGTTTTCAAACAAGAAAGTTTGAAGGGTTGTTGTGGGATACACTTATGGCCAATGATGTTTCAACTTGAGACCGGTCGGTGGACTTGCTTTAAGAATGGAGTCTTAAAGTAGTGTCTCCAACTGTGTCGGTTAAGGACCGGTCCGTTGATGGCCTGCTGGGTTGAGAATTTATAGTACTAGCCACTTGCCACGGGTAAGCCCGGTCTTGTGATCCCTCGACGCGAACAGCTACTCGCGCACTGGGAGTGGAAAGATGGCGAGAGTAGTGTGTACCCACCTTACGGATCTGAGATGACCGGGAAACATCTAGATCGGCTGTAGGATGGTGGAGTACTGTGCTCTCGGGTGCCGCGAACCTGGTCAAATTTGGGGAGAGCTTGATTTGGGTTGATATATGCAAGATTTGGTTCTACATATGTCGGGTGGTTAGGAACTCCAGCTGGATTGCTAAGCGATTCGAATCGTCGTTGCTCCCCGATTGGGAGACTCAATTCCTTCGACCCTCATCGTAGTTAAATATGCAACTAAGTGATAAAATGAGAAAAGGGAAATTGTCTCATGAGGTTCGGATCCCAATTCCCGGACTCATAGCGACATGAAGCTATGACCATCAATAAATAATACTTAATGATAGGGTTAGGAACTCACGGATTCGTCTGTGGGGAACAACTAGTTAGACTATCCTCGAATTCTTCTGCCTCCGCGAGGGAGGAATTCAGGGTAAAACTTGAAAATAAGGATGCACTACTAGTAAGCTTTTCCGCAAAACACTTTGGCTCCTTGCTCAGCCACCCCTTGTCTACCCTAAGCCTGCATCCCTAAATTCTCCTCTTTTCCCGTCGGATAAGTCTTGTTGAGTACTCCCGTACTCAGGGTTTCAATACCCCTGTTGCAGGTGAAGCTCAGGAGCCGACTTGTTTCGGACCCTGTTGTGTGACCGTCGTCGAGGTTGACGACGAAGAAGAGTGAGCGTGACCCATGGGCAGGGTCTGTAAATTTGTTTTGTCTCTACTAAAGTTTAAGTTGCTCCGCTGGACCAGGCTTGTAATAACACTTTACTATTTGGAAGAACTTCTTTTGTAAATTAAGTTATGTAATACTTCCGCTGTTTCACTCTGAAATACTATTTTGGTCTTGTATCGTTGAGTTACTGCTCTATCTTCGCAACGAGTGATCCTGGTGTTAAAGTGGCCACTTGCTATCCTGTAAGGGCGAGAAGAAGCAGTTCTCGTTATTTGACCATTATCAGTGGTCAGGACGAGTCAGCTTGGTACGCCACAGGTAGCAGTGGAATGAGCGTACAGTAAGGCTCATCGGACTTCTAAAGTGGGAGGACTCCCGGCATCACGTCAGAGGTCCTTAGGACAATGGCAGGTGCCGGTGGGCCCAAACACTTAGGGGGTTCTGCCACAGCTGGTATCAGAGCATTCGTTGCTAAGATGACTGCTGAACCCTTTGAAAAACTTCAAAAATTCGTTTGAAACTAATACTATGAACCTGCCTATTTTGAGTCCAAGTGCTTAGTCCTAACCTACCCCTGTCTATAGGCTTTCTTAGAATTTTCGAAGTGGGTTAGGGGAGCAACCTAAAGTATTGCCCTATGTTGTAAAAGTTAAAGTAATATCGTTACGAATTGTTAGTAGGAATCGTAAGTTCGTGCATGCATCATAATGTATTAACTGGTTAAGTTCCTTCCTCCTTGTTTGGGGTTGGGTGAATAGAATCAATCCTATTCTTGCTAACCTTTAAGGTCTCTCTTACTAATCTAAACTTACCCTCTACAGGATGGCTCGTCAGAAGCAGACCCCGCGTAAGCGGACGGGTCCAAAAGGAGTTCCCCGACATCAGCTAGCTCCACGCAGTGATCAAGCCAGTAGTAGCCGCACATCGCCTCAGCAGGAGGTGGACAGGCTGTCCGCCGAGTTGACTGAGGTGATGCGAGAGAGAATGTACAATGTTATGGAGATTGGCAAACTCAAAGCTCAACTGGCCAAAGAAAAACAAGCTACGGAAAATTGTGAAGCTATGTTGTCCCGGATGGTGGAGGAGCGGAATGCAGCCGTTGCTCGAGAGGAAGAAGCTAGGAGCACCCATAGGCATGAGCTAACTAGGATGAACGCAAAGTTGGGCAAGGCAAGGTATCTCAAGGATTTGTATGTGAAGATGGCGGCCACGGTCACAGCACAACGGGATGTCGCGTGGCAACGAGAGGACCAGCTCCAGCTGGAGAAACTGGAGCTGGCATATCACTTAGATACAGTCAACGACCTAGCTATGCAATATCGTGATATTGCATTTGATCTGTATCATCAACTCCACCCACCTCCCGGCGAAGGAGAAATGGATACGGATGGCGAGTTGGCAGACGATGGAGAACCCGATCCCGGCCTCAGTGATGAAGAGGAGTCCGACCCCGATGACCACAACCCAGGGGGTAATCAAGATGATGGCAACAACGACCCGGGCTACAGCTCTGGCCACACCGATTAGTTCGGTGAAACCGAGGGCAACGTCGTTGTAGGGGTCTTAGCTTGCCGTAGTGGGGTTCGGGTTTGTAATATAAGTTTTCGTTCGGTTTGAGAAGTTGGACTTGTTTGCTCTTGGTGTGTATCTAACTAATGTTTAACAAGTGAATGTAAGATATGTTCTGTGTTATGAATTCTACGTGGTAACAGGTATCTACGATTCTTGTAACAGATGCCGATGCGTACTCGCGGATCCGATGGAGCTGGGACATCCCAGGGAGGGGATGATATCCCCAACCCTCCACCTGCTCCACCTTCTTTGGCTGACGCCATTGCTGTCCTGCTAAGTGCCACAACTGACAATGCTCGCTTGCTGCGCGAGCTAGCACAGCGTCAAACACACCCTGCTTCAAACTCCAGGGCACCGCGCAACGGGGACGGAGAGGCTCGGTATGTAGATTTCACCGAGACCAGGCCCCCGGTGTTCACTAAGGCCGATGAGCCTTTAGAAGCGGATGATTGGCTCCGAACTATGGAGCATAAGTTCAGTTTAATTCAGTGTTCAGAAACTCAGAAACCCTTATTTGCAGCCCAGCAGCTTCGGGGAGCTGCAGGTGCTTGGTGGGAGAACTTCTTAGCTATTCAAGCTCCCGGACACCAAGTTACCTGGACCGAGTTTAGGGACGCATTTCGCGCCCACTACATCCCCGAAGGGCTCATGGCCATGAAGGCCGAAGAGTTTCTCGCCTTGCAGCAAGGCGACAAGAGTGTTATGGAATACGTGGCGAGGTTCAATCATCTTTCTCAATATGCCACGGATCATGTGAACACTGACAGAAAGAGGAAAGCCTGTTTCATGCGTGGTCTAAATACTAAACTTCAGACCATGATGACCACTTGCCAAAATGTTACTTTCTATGAGGCGGTAAATATTGCTATCGCCTCAGAGGAAAAGAATAGGAAACATAAGGAAGCCAAGAAGAAGGCTGCTTCCTCTTCTTTCTCTGGTCGCGGACAAAAGCGCCAGAGGATTATTTATCATCCACAGGGCCACGGACGTTTCCAAGCGCCGTCACCTTATCGTGGTCCTTTCTCCCCTCCACAGTACAGACCTGGGCAGCAGGTATATTCCCGACCTACTGCCATCGCTTTTGCACCACGCCAGCCGAACGCCCCGGGTGTTCGCCCTACTGCTCCGCCCAGCCACAATTACCCTTGCTTCAATTGTGGTAAACCTGGGCATTTCTCTAAAGAGTGCCCTTTTCCTCGTCAAACCAACCCTACCTTTCCCAGGCCACCTATAGTCCAACCCCAGCCGAGTCAATTCAGGACTGGGGCTCAAAAAGGGCAACAGGTACAGAAAGGTAGACCGGTAAAGAAGACAGGGCAAGTCTTCCATACTGAAGTGGAGACAATTCCAGAGGGTGAACCAGTGATGATGGGTACGTTTCCTGTTGCAAAGCATCCTGCTTTAATGCTCTTCGATTCTGGTGCATCCCATACGTTTATCAATCGCACCTTTGTGTTAAAGCATGGCATACCCATTGGGGAAACACAAGATCACTTTTATATACAGTCGCCAGGAGGACGGCTGATGTCTAAAGAAATGGTTCACCAAGTACCCATCGAATTTGGTGGGCACAATTTTCCTACTAACATGATTGTTCTTAAGGACCAAGAAATTGATGTTATCTTAGGCATGAACTGGATGGCGCAACGAGGGGTTGTGCTAGACACTTTGCACCGAACCATTAAAATCCCATTGCCCAATGAGAGTTCTTACTTGCTAATCCAATTAGTTACCCCCAAACGGACAATTGGGCAAGTTCATGCCGCTAATGTGTCTGAAGTTAAAGATATCCCGGTAGTTCGAGATTTCCCGGATGTATTTCCTGAAGACTTACCAGGTCTGCCTCCGGACCGGGATGTACAATTCAGTATAGAATTGAAACCGGGAACGGCCCCAATATCTCGAAGGGCCTACAGAATGGCACCGAAAGAGCTGGCCGAATTAAAAACCCAATTACAAGAATTGTTACAGAAGGGTTTTATTCAGCCCAGTTCTTCTCCATGGGGTTGCCCAGCCTTGTTTGTGAAGAAGAAAGATCAGACATTAAGGCTGTGCGTCGACTATCGTCCTCTAAATGAGGTGACGATTAAGAATAAGTACCCATTGCCCCGTATTGACTTACTGTTTGATCAGTTAGCTGGGGCCAAAGTGTTCTCAAAAATTGATTTGAGATCAGGGTACCATCAAATTAAAATTAGGCCGGAAGATGTGCCCAAGACTGCTTTCACAACCCGTTACGGGTTGTATGAATACTTGGTGATGTCTTTTGGGTTGACTAACGCACCGGCCCATTTTACGTACTTGATGAACTCTGTCTTCATGCCAGAACTAGACAAATTTGTGGTCGTCTTTATCGATGACATCTTGATTTACTCCAAAACTAAGAAGGAACATGCTGAACACTTGAGAATCGTGCTGACCCGCCTCAGGGAGCACCAGCTTTATGCCAAGTTCAGCAAATGTGAGTTCTGGCTGGACAAGGTTCATTTCCTGGGTCATGTATTATCAGCGGAAGGAGTCGCTGTAGACCCAGGCAAGGTAGAAGATGTGTTGAAGTGGAAACCCCCGACTACGGTACACGAAGTCCGTAGTTTTCTGGGCATGGCGGGATATTACCGTCGTTTTATCCCAGACTTTTCCAGAGTCGCCAAACCAATCACAACCTTGCTCAAAAGTCAAACAAAATTTGTTTGGTCACCCCAATGTGAGCAAGCTTTTCAGACTCTGAAAAGGTTGTTGACAACTGCACCTGTCTTAGCCCAGCCAGATATTGAAAAACCCTTTGATGTATATTGTGACGCATCAGGAATCGGGTTAGGCTGTGTGCTGATGCAGGAGGGTCGCGTAATTGCATATGCTTCCAGGCAACTCAAACCTCACGAAGAGAATTACCCGACCCATGATCTTGAACTAGCCGCCGTGGTACATGCATTAAAAATCTGGCGTCATTATTTGTTGGGAAACACATGTCATCTATATACAGATCACAAAAGCTTGAAGTATATCTTTACTCAAGCTGAGCTTAATATGCGCCAGCGAAGGTGGCTAGAACTAATTAAAGATTACGACCTTGAGGTGCATTATCACCCTGGCAAGGCAAATGTAGTAGCGGATGCCCTCAGTCGTAAGGCTCACTATAATTGCTTAACAGTGAAGCCTAGGGATATAACTTTGTGCCAAGAGCTAGAGAACTTGGGAATAGAAATGATTTCCCAAGGAAGCCTTTCCAATTTAAAGATTGATTTCAATCTCGAGGCTCAAATCATAAAGGCACAAAAAGAAAACAAAGGCATGAGACATCTTAAAGAGAAGATTTCTAATAGAGCACTCACAGACTTTAAGGTGGATGAGGCGGGAGTAATCTGGTTCAAGAACCGATTAGTGGTTCCAAAGGTACCTGAGCTACGTCAGCAAATCCTAGATGAAGCTCATACCACGAGATATTCTATTCATCCGGGAAGCAATAAGATGTATCAGGACCTGAAGCAAAGGTTTTGGTGGACAAAAATGAAGATAGAAATAGCTCGCTATGTGGCCCAGTGTGACACCTGTCGAAAAGTTAAAGCCATTCATCTCAAATCCGCTGGGGAGTTGCAACCTTTGCCTATCCCCGCATGGAAATGGGATGACATAAGTATGGATTTCATAGTAGGATTGCCCAAAACGGCCAAGGGCTTTGATTCCATTTGGGTCATAGTAGATCGTCTCACCAAAACAGCACATTTTCTGCCAGTAAAGCTATTGTATCCTGCCTCCACCTATGCTAAGATTTATTTCGACCGTATCTTAAGTCTGCATGGAGTGCCAAAGACAATAGTGTCAGATAGAGGCACACAATTTGTCTCCCAATTCTGGAAATGTTTACATGAGTCCTTGGGCACTAAGCTTTTATACAGCACAGCCTACCACCCTCAAACTGGTGGGCAAACGGAAAGGGTAAATCAAACCCTAGAAGATCTATTAAGATCTTGTGCCCTGAATTTTCCAGATAAGTGGGATGACTGCTTGCCTCTAGCAGAATTTTCCTACAATAATAGCTATCAAGAGAGTATCAAGATGGCTCCCTTTGAGGCACTGTATGGTCGCCGATGTCGAACTCCGTTACACTGGTCAGAACCTGGAGAAAGATGGTTCTTCGGAGTTGACTTAGTGAAAGAGACTGAGAACAAAGTGAAACAAATTCAAAATAATTTGAAAGTTGCTCAGTCCCGACAGAAAAGTTACGCTGATAAAAGACGTCGACCATTAAAGTTCGCCAAAGGTGATCATGTGTATTTGAAAGTATCCCCAATGAAAGGAGTAAATCGTTTTGGTGTTAAAGGCAAGTTAGCGCCTCGTTACATTGGTCCATATCCAATTATTGACCGATGTGGGCAAGTCGCTTACCGCCTTAAACTGCCCGAACGATTATCTGGGGTACATAATGTGTTCCATGTGTCTCAACTGAAAAAGTGTCTTCGGGTACCAGATCGAGTTCAAGATATTGAAGATGTAAAGCTTGAACCAGATCTAACTTATTCGGAATATCCTATCCGAGTACTGGATCAAAAAGCTAGAGTTACTCGAAGGACAACCACCAAATGGTATAAAGTACAATGGAGCCAGCACTCTGAGGAGGAAGCCACCTGGGAATCTGAAGATTACTTGTTAGAGAATTTTCCGGAATTCCATGCTTCCCTTCAGGATAGCATATGATAATCAGAGAATGTACTCCAGTGAAGAAAAAGAGTTACCAAAGCCATGTACTTAATGTACATATATGCATATAATGAAGTATTTTCCCCAATTCCTGGCCTTATGGAGAAGTTGAAGAGGAAAGAGTTTTGACAAATTTCCTTTTCCATTACTTACCCTAAGGTTTTAAATCTCGGGGACGAGATTTCTTTAAGGGGGAAGGGCTGTAACATCCCTGATGTTACGGTTACTGAAAATGGATCATGTCATCATAAGCATTGTAAAGCATAATTGTTAAAGCACCTTAGTATGCATTAACTTAAAACGAGTTTCATTTTATTGCTTGTGCTTAGGAAATTAAAGTGTGCTTACATTGTGTTGGGATGCTTGTGTTGGATGCTAAAACCCTAGGGTGAAAGATTTCCGAAGAGCTAAGGGGGGGAAAACCCTGATTTTGAACCCTAAAACTGCCCCCTTTTGTGCAATTCAAAAACTAAGCAAAATTTGAGGTTGAGTTCAAAAGCAAAGTTGTAGATCCTGGAAAGATGTACAACTTTGGTGTTTTGAGTTTTTGAAGTTTCAATACAAAATTCAAAGTAATTTTGAAAATGCAGATTTCCAGAAAGTGTCCCCTTTTCCAACTTAAACCCCCAATTCAAAATCCATTTGGAATTTTGAAAAGTGGTCAACATGAAAGTTGTAGAGCACAAAAAGTTGAGCAACTTTCATGTTGGGAGTTTTTCAAGTTGTTATACAAAATCAAAAGTAATTTTGGAAATTCTGTTTTGCCCCAATTCAAAAATTTGAAATTTCTTTGATTTGAGTTTGATTTTCAAACTGTTTGGCCAAATTCACCCTGTTACACTCAAAATCAGCTCTGGTCACCAAAATATGTTTTGTAGCTTATGAAATTGTGCACAACTTTTGTTTTGGACGAATTTTGTGCTCAGTTCAAATTTTGGGCGAATTTTACAAAAAACCAAACTGAGTGGATATGCACAGCTACAGTGGTCGGGCAGGGGGGGTGCTCTGCCGCCGGGGCAGAGCCGCCTCCGCGCGCGACGCCACGCGCCTGGCCACGCAGCTGCTTGCTGCCGTGCCTCGCGCGGATGTCCTCATCCAGTGCCGGTTCAAGGATGCAAGGATAAAGCCTGAGCCGCCGTGGAAAATTTTCTTCTTTCCCTGAACCCCGACGCCGACGAGCTACGCCCGCGCCACCGCAAAATTCGCCTCACCCGTTGCCGTTCCAAGCTACTTGAGCACCCCAGCAGCTCCGCCTTGAGCCCCACCACCGATTGCACCCCCAAGCGCAAGCGCTAACCCACCAGAGCCCTCCACCGAACTGCTCTTCTCCAACTCCGGCCGGAGAGCCGCCGCAAGCACCTCCACCGTGGCCAGCTTCGCTCCACGCCTTTCCACTGCCGATTCTTGCTCCACTAGAACCGCGGTGAGCCACCGAAACTTTTGCGTTGCTCAATTCGCACTCTACTCGCCTGGGGCGGCCGGCGTTTGCTCGGCCGAAGCGGCCGTCCGCCGTGCCCGTGGTCGCGGAGGCTAGGGCAAGGTAGAGCGGGTGTAAAGGGGGTCTACGGGTGCGCGAGGGACCGGGGAAGCTAGCGCGCCTCGCTGCGGAAGCCGGGAGCTCACCGGCGCGGAGCTTATGCTCACCGGAGCGGTGGCGAGAGGAAGAAGACGCCTCTGACGGGCGGGACCCGCCCGTCAGCGGCCGTGTGTGAGGGCAGCGCCCGCGCGCGCGACGCGGGAGAGCTCGCGGGCCGTCTTGGGCCGGATCCAAGCAGGCCGCCAGAGCAGCACAGTGCACTTTCTCTTTTTCCTTTTTGTTTAAAAATGTTTGATGTTTGAAATTGTGTAATAAATTGTGTGGTAATCCAAAAATCATGGAAATTTTTGTGTAGATTCTCTGAAATAAATAGAACCCAAGAAAAATATTAAGTTCTGTTTTCTGGTAGTTTACATGTTTGTAAAAATTTGCTCTTTTAATTAATGAATAAAACTTCTAGGAATTTTAATAATTTATTTGTATGTCCAAAAATCACCAAAAATTGTGGGGAGCCTCTGAGTGGTATTCCCTGGCTCCACACAAAATTTGGTGTCATTTGGATAATGTTTGATTAGAATATTAATAAACCCTTATTTAACACTTAAGTAATAATTCCAAAATATTTAAATAGTGATTATTTAAATCCTCATAATTAGAGTTGAGTGGTTTTGGGATTGTGTGATGACCTGAGGTCATTAACCCTAATGACCTTTGGCATTTAATTATTGTTTAGCCTTAATGCTTAATTACTGTCATTAGTAATTATTCAAAAATTAATTAAGATAAATAGGTTTAATAATTAGTTAATTTAGGATAATTATGAATTAAGTAAAGTCTTAGTTTACAGATGCAACCTCTTGATAAAAATATTAAGTTATTAAATAACTTTATTTAGTGACAATTCTGTATTGCATTAAATAAGCAAATCGTACTTAATTCGGTCCATCTTGCATAATTGCCATACGCATATCATGAGCATTCATCATTTTGCGTATAGTGTCCGTGACCGAAGGAGCGCCCGTTGAACCGAACCCCGAGGTCGGTGCTCCGTTCGAGGAAGTTGGATCCGAGACTTGGGAAGTCTCCGAGGGTCCCTCTCTGCCCTGCAACCAAGGCAAGCCCCGGATGCATTAACCCCTCCTTGGATGTTTTAAATCTTTTATCACTTATGAATTGAAAATTTGCTGCATTAGGTAGTTGAGAATTGGGTTAACCTACTTGCTGCATTTACTACCTTGATATCTGTTATCCTGTCCTTGACACCTGTTTTATTTTAAAACTGCGTAGCGATGCTTAGCCCTGCTACTAGATAGGTTTTCAAACAAGAAAGTTTGAAGGGTTGTTGTGGGATACACTTATGGCCAATGATGTTTCAACTTGAGACCGGTCGGTGGACTTGCTTTAAGAATGGAGTCTTAAAGTAGTGTCTCCAACTGTGTCGGTTAAGGACCGGTCCGTTGATGGCCTGCTGGGTTGAGAATTTATAGTACTAGCCACTTGCCACGGGTAAGCCCGGTCTTGTGATCCCTCGACGCGAACAGCTACTCGCGCACTGGGAGTGGAAAGATGGCGAGAGTAGTGTGTACCCACCTTACGGATCTGAGATGACCGGGAAACATCTAGATCGGCTGTAGGATGGTGGAGTACTGTGCTCTCGGGTGCCGCGAACCTGGTCAAATTTGGGGAGAGCTTGATTTGGGTTGATATATGCAAGATTTGGTTCTACATATGTCGGGTGGTTAGGAACTCCAGCTGGATTGCTAAGCGATTCGAATCGTCGTTGCTCCCCGATTGGGAGACTCAATTCCTTCGACCCTCATCGTAGTTAAATATGCAACTAAGTGATAAAATGAGAAAAGGGAAATTGTCTCATGAGGTTCGGATCCCAATTCCCGGACTCATAGCGACATGAAGCTATGACCATCAATAAATAATACTTAATGATAGGGTTAGGAACTCACGGATTCGTCTGTGGGGAACAACTAGTTAGACTATCCTCGAATTCTTCTGCCTCCGCGAGGGAGGAATTCAGGGTAAAACTTGAAAATAAGGATGCACTACTAGTAAGCTTTTCCGCAAAACACTTTGGCTCCTTGCTCAGCCACCCCTTGTCTACCCTAAGCCTGCATCCCTAAATTCTCCTCTTTTCCCGTCGGATAAGTCTTGTTGAGTACTCCCGTACTCAGGGTTTCAATACCCCTGTTGCAGGTGAAGCTCAGGAGCCGACTTGTTTCGGACCCTGTTGTGTGACCGTCGTCGAGGTTGACGACGAAGAAGAGTGAGCGTGACCCATGGGCAGGGTCTGTAAATTTGTTTTGTCTCTACTAAAGTTTAAGTTGCTCCGCTGGACCAGGCTTGTAATAACACTTTACTATTTGGAAGAACTTCTTTTGTAAATTAAGTTATGTAATACTTCCGCTGTTTCACTCTGAAATACTATTTTGGTCTTGTATCGTTGAGTTACTGCTCTATCTTCGCAACGAGTGATCCTGGTGTTAAAGTGGCCACTTGCTATCCTGTAAGGGCGAGAAGAAGCAGTTCTCGTTATTTGACCATTATCAGTGGTCAGGACGAGTCAGCTTGGTACGCCACAGGTAGCAGTGGAATGAGCGTACAGTAAGGCTCATCGGACTTCTAAAGTGGGAGGACTCCCGGCATCACGTCAGAGGTCCTTAGGACAATGGCAGGTGCCGGTGGGCCCAAACACTTAGGGGGTTCTGCCACAAATGATCATTCCGTTCGCGCGCTCAACCTGGCCATTTGCCCGTGGGTGAGCTACTGACACGTATTTTATGACTATGCCTCTGTCATCGCAGAAGTCCCAAAATGTAGTCCCAGTGAACTGAGTACCCAGGTCGGTGATTATACTGTTTGGAACCCCGAATCTGTGTATGATTTGATTGAGGAACTCCACGGCCTTCTCGAAGGTTGCTTTGACCAGTGGCATGTATTCAATCCACTTTGAGAACTTGTCGATTAATACGAAAACGAACTTGAAGTTGCCAGGGGCTGGTTTAAATGGCCCGATCATGTCGAGCCCCCAGCAGGTGAAGGGCCAGGACGACAGGATAGTTTGAATCTCATGAGCAGGTACGTGGGTCCTTTTAGCGAAGAACTGACATCCCTCACAGTGTCAGACCAGTTTTTCTACGTCGTTGACCGCGGTTGGCCAGTAAAAACCTGCTCGGAAAGCTTTCCCGACTAGTGTTCTGGAGGCAGCATGATTGCCGCAGGATCCGGCATGTATGTCTTCTAGGAGCTTGATGCCATCATCTTGGGATATGCATTTGAGCAGCACTTTAGAACTTGCATTTTTTCGCATAAGTTTGCCGTCCACCAGTATGTAATTCTTTGATCGTCGAATAAGGCGCTCGTTCTCTGTTTTGTCCTGATAGCCTGACCCGTCCGATATATATTTGATGAATGGGGTGCGCCAATCACGGCCACCGGTTGCCGGAGTAGTGTCGTCTATGAGCATTGCCTTAGTAGGCTGCTTTTGGACCAGGCCTGTGCCCACGCTTGGCTCGTGGATGTCCTGGACGAAAACACCTCGCGGGATCGGTGCCCGAGATGACCCTAATTTTGACAGCGCATCTGCTGCCCGGTTCTTATCCCGGACCACGTGAATGTATTCAATGCCGTAGAAGTTGGTTTCCCACTTGCGAATTTCTTTGCAGTAGAGATCCATCTTCTCGAGGGTTGCATCCCATTGCTTGTTGAGCTGGTTGATAACCAAAGCAGAGTCGCCATAGACATAGAGGCGTTTGACTCCTAACTCAATGGCTAGTCGTATGCCGTGCAGGCATGCTTCGTACTCGGCGACGTTGTTGGATGCCGGAAAGAGGATCCTAAGGACGTAACGCAGTTTGTCCTTGTTAGGCGACACGAAAAGTATCCTAGCGCCGGCACCATTGATGTTTAAGGACCCATCGAAGAACATCGACCAGTGGTCGGAGATGTCGGGAACGGGACGTTCGTTAAGATCCGTCCATTCTGCAATGAAATCGACCAGGGCCTGAGACTTGACTGTGGTACGACTCTGGAATTCTAGGGAGAACGGGCATAATTCCATTGCCCATTTTACAATTCTGACGTTGGTGTCTTTGTTGCGCAGAATATCCCCAAGAGGGAAACTGGTAGTTACCAAGACACGGTGGCCGTCGAAATAGTGCTTTAGCTTTCTCGACGTTATTAGAATGGCATATATGAGCTTCTGTATTTGTGGATATCTGGCCTTGGACTCGTTTAGGACTTCGCTTATGAAGTAAACGGGTCTCTGGACCTTGTAGACATGACCTGGCTCGTCTCGCTCGACCACTATTGCCGTGGAAACAACCCTGTCGGTTGCAGCAATGTAAAGGAGTAAGTCTTCATTGGGCTGAGGCGCTGTAAGAACAGGCGGTGAAGTGAGGAAAGTCTTAAGCTGGGTGAACGCAGTGTCGGCTTCCTCTGTCCAAGAAAATTTTTTCGACGCCTTCAAGAGTTTGAAGAAAGGGAGGCCTTTTTCTCCTAGTCTTGAGATGAAGCGGCTGAGTGCGGCCATACATCCGGTGAGCTTCTGAATATCCATGACATTTTTAGGTGGTCGCATGTCGAGTACTGCTTTTACTTTTGAAGGATTCGGCCGTATGCCGTCGCGGCTAACGACGTTGCCGAGTAGCAGACCGAAAGGGACGCCAAAGATGCACTTTTTGGGGTTAAGCTTCCACTTGTACCTGTTTAGCGCCTTAAAGGTTCGGTCTAAGTTGTCGATTAGGGTGCTTGCATCCCTTGTTTTGACGACTACATCGTCTACATAGGCCTCGACGAGGTCATCACGAATCTTGTCGTGGAGGCATTGCTGGATGGCCCGTTGATAGGTGGCTCTGGCGTTTTTGAGTCCGAATGACATGGTCGTGTAGCAGTATGCGCCGAAAGGAGTAATGAAGGACGTTTTTATCTGATCGTCTTCCTTTAGCGAGATCTGGTGATAACTAGAGTAGCAGTCTAGAAAAGAGAGGAGTTCGCATTCGGCCGTTGAGTCAACCACCTCGTCGATGCAAGGGAGACCAAAAGGATCTTTAGTACAGTGTTTATTGAGATCAGTGTAATCAATGCACATTCTCCATTCGTTATTCTTTTTGCGTACAAGAACCGGATTGGCAAGCCAATCGGGATGATACACTTCTTTTATGAATCCGGCTGCTAGAAGCCGTGTTATTTCTGTCCTAATAGCCTCCTTTTTGTCACGAGCGAACCGTCGCAGTTTTTGCTTGATTGGTCTTGCGGTCTTCGAGACGTTTAAGGAGTGCTCGATCAGGTTTCGTGGGACGCCGGGCATGTCTGCGGGTTTCCATGCGAAAACGCTCACGTTGTCCCTTAGAAACCTGACGAGCGCGTCTTCCTATTTGGGGTCCAGATTGGCCCCGATGAGGGCCGTCTTCTCGGGGCTGCCGTCGACCAGTTGTACTTCTTTATACTCCTTGGATTTTGAATTCTTCCTGGCGGTCTCCTGTTCGGGTAGTCGGAGCTGGTCGGGAGGTAGCTGTGCGGCTTGGGTTGCTGTTTCTGCCATCCGGATTGAGAGATCGATTGCTTCGGTGATCTTGAAGCTCTCCTCTTCACAAGTATATGCAGTGTAGACATTGCCTCTGACGGTCAGGACACCCTTCTCCATAGGCAGTTTGAGGACCAGGTATGAGTAATGCGGGACCGCCATGAATTTTGTCAGCGATGGTCGGCCCAGTATAGCGTGGTAGGTCCCATCAAAGTCGGCGACCACAAAGTTGACGAACTCTGTCCGAAAGTGGTCGGGCGTGCCGAATTGGACAGGCAATGTTATCTGTCCGAGGGGCACCGAACTCTGACCTGGCAAGACTCCCCAGAATTGAGCATCGTAGGGTTTTAATTGTGCCGGAGATATCTTGAGAGCGGGCAGGCTGTTGCGGAAGAGGATGTCAATGGAGCTTCCTCCGTCCACGAGCACGCGCTCGAATGTGATGCTGTTGATGCAAGGGTCCAAGATTAGAGGGAAACGACCCGGTTCCGGGATAGCGGCCCATTGATCCTTCCTGCTGAAGGAGATTTCCCTGTGTGACCAGGGAGGAAATTTTGGATCGGCGATCAGACCATCAGTGTTGTCTACGTTGAGGCAGGCTCTCTTTAAGAGCTTTCTTTCTCGTTTAGACTCGATGGAGACCTTGCCTCCAAAGATGGAATGGACCACGTCAGTAGGACTGACATACTGGTGTCGTGGGTCCCTATCCTGGTCTTCGTCCTCGTCTTCGTGATTGCGCCCATCTTGTTTCCCGTTTTTCTTGGAGGGATCGTCTTGAGCAACATGCCGCGTATAGATGCTTTCGAGGATGCGGCATTCTTCCATGGTGTGGTTGGATTTTGGATGCAGTTGGCATGGTCCCTTCAACGTCTTGTTGTAGTCTTCTTGGTAATCCCGCCGTCCGTTGGGGCGCTTGACCGTATTCACCTCGTGGTCGTGATCGCGAGGGCGCTTGCCTCTGAAATTGTCGCGGTTGTCGCGGCGCCTGTCCTAGCCCTCTCTGTGATCCCGGTTATCAGGGCGGTGATGGTTCCTGTTGTCAAAGCGGCCGCGACTATCGTCACGCTGAGAAGGCTGGTCGGGACCTCTGGTGTCATCTCGTATGAGTTTTTCTGCGTCATCAGCGTCGGCATAATTTTTGGCCATGGCGAGGTGCTCTGTCATCGTTGTTGGCCTTTTGTGCAGTAGCTTGTTCCTCAGTGCTTCGTGGAAGCACAGCATTTTGATGAAAGTAGATATAGCCTCGTCGTGGGAAATCTTCGGGATCTTAAGGCGCATATCCGAGAATCGTCGGATGTAGTCGCGTAGAGGTTCGTTTTTCCTATCTCTTATCCTTTCGAGGTCGTACTTGTTCCCAGGCTGCTCGCAGGTGGCGATGAAGTTGTCGATGAAGGCTTGGCATAGTTCTTCCTAGGAGTCGAAAGAGTCCTCGGGCAGGCCTAGGAGCCACTGGTGACCAGCCTGGTCGAGGACTACTGGAAAGTAGTTGGCCATGACGTGCTCATCTCCTGCTGCTGATCGGACGACGATCTCGTAAAGAGTGATCCAGTTCTCTGGGTTTTCCTTGCCGTCGTATTTTTTGAGTTTCTCAAGCTTGAAATTTCGCGGCCACACGACCTGGCGGAGGTGTGAAGACAACTGCTTCAGGCCCGAGGGGCCGTGCGTTGCATCGTACTCAATACGACGCAAGTTTTCGTGAACTGCTCTCTCCGTGGCGCGCCTGTTGATACGGTCTCGAGCGTCTTTGGGAGGGATGTTGTATCGAAGATCCCTGTACTGGTTTACTTCTTGACCACGCCTGCGATTCTGCTCGCGGTGACCGCCAGTATCCCGACCGCCGTCGTCACGCCGTGAATCTTTTCGATGATTGTCGGGGGAACGGCTGCGGTGGTGCCTGCTGGGCTGCGGTGAGGTCCGGCTACGGTGAGTCTGGTCGGAGGTGGCCTCCGTATAGGAGACGGCTTGGACTCTTTTGAGCAGAGTGGCTGTCTGTCCCATCGCGGCGATCAGATGTGCCTGAACGCTGGTCCGGACGCCCTGGCACTCGGGTGTATTAGGAAGCCGATCTAAATTGGCCATGGCGACAGCCACATTGGCGCTTGGCGTTTTATAAACTGGCTGATCCCCGACCATGTCGAAAGCGTCGCTGAGATTATGCGGCGGGATTTGACGTTCCTCGTCCGCGCGTCGTCGGGTGCGATCGGCGTTACGCTGCTCGCGGAGCTGCCTCTGCTCGTCTGTTTCTCCATCAACGACTGGCTCGTCGGCGCTGACATTGAAAACAATGTCTCCTCGCCGGGGTGGGAAGACTGGGAACCGAGAGAAGCTCGGAGGATGTGAAGGCAAATCCAGGTCGTAGTCCTCGTCTTCGGAGTTTATGACTTCGGTGGGGACGGAGCCAGTGCTCGAATTTGTGCTGGAAGCCTGGCCATCCCGTAGTTCTCGGATCGTCACCATGTTGACGTAGTGACGAGCAGGTCGACCGTTCCACTTTGGCAGCCAACCCGCCTTGTTGAAAAGAGATTGGATGTGCCGTGAGTAGAGAGAGGTCGAGTTGTTTAGACCGCAAGGATAATCTTCCTCCGGGTTAGCCTTGAGCTTGACGGATCGTCCTGAGGGAGTTGAGGTTATCGTCAGAGACGTTCCCAGCCGTTCGTGTGTAACGACACGAGTTGGCCGGTGGGATTTGAAAAAATCCGTTGGGGTGGCTTGATCGGGCTGGTGCAAGACTCCATCTAATAGTTGGGAAGCTTCAAGTAGCTTGGAATCGGCGCGATCAAGTGCTTGGAGAAGGTCCGAGCAGTCGATCTTCTTCCCTTTGTAGAGCGGGAGCGGTGGTCGGACGCTCGGTGCCATCATCCGAGTGGTCGGAGCCGACGTGATCCCAGATTGGATCTGGGTTCCTTCTGAAACCGTGGTCATGAGACCACCGCCGCGCGTCGTCCACGTGATCTGGCCGACGGTGAACGTGAGGCCTTCAGGTACGGCCGCGGAAGCTGGAACTATGACCATCTTGTTCGCCGGAGAAGTTGTACGCACACCCCCTACCTGGCGCGCCACTGTCGACGAAAGCTAGTCGGCAGTCTACCTTGGGGTATACTCACGGTAGTAGTTTATCGGTAGACGGTGCGCAAACTACGAACTCGATGGTGACGCAAGACACGGACAAGCTTTTTATCCAGGTTCGGCCGCCGAGTTGGCGTAATACCTACGTCCTGCATCTGATTGTATTGGATTGAGAGAATAATGTGTCCTAGGGGGGTCCCTTGCCCCTCCTTATATAGTCCGGAGGGCAGGGCTACAGATCTAGGAACTAATCCTAGTCGGTTACAATTGCCATAGATAGTTCGATATCAATTCCTATTCTAACCGACTAGAATCCTGCTTGATTTCCACGTCTTGTTTCCTTGCGCGAAACTCCAAGCTGTCGGATCAAGCCTTGAGCTTATCTCGTAATGGGCCAAGCCTCCTGGCCCAGGTCTAGCCGTAAGGGTATAGGGGTTTATACCCCCACAGCAGGTCGTCCAGGTGATCTAGCCGACGGTGAACGTGAGGCCTTCTACCATGAAAGCGGAAGCGAGGATGATAACCATCCTGTTCGTCTGAGAAGCTGTACACACACCCCCTACCTAGCGCGCCACTATCGACAAAAGCTGCTCGGCAGTCTACCTTGGGGTATACCCAAGGTAGTAGATTGTCGACAGACAGGTGCGCAAGATACGAACTAGATGGTGACGCAAGACACAGACAAGGTTTTTATCCAGGTTCGGCCGCCATGTGGGCATAATACCTACGTCATGCGTCTGATTGTATTGATATGAGATGTGTTGACTTGACCTGAGGGGGTCCCTTGCCTCTCTTTATATTGTCCAGAGGGTAGGGTTACAAATCTGGAAAGTCATCTTAGTCGGTTACATTTGCTATAGACAGTACGATATCAATTCATATTCTAACCGACCAGGATCTTTCTTGATCTCCACGTCATGTTTCCTTGTGTGAAACTCCAAGTAGATAAATCAAGCCACAAGTTGTCTCGTAATGGGCCAAATCTCCTGGCCCAAGTCTAGCTGTAAAGGTATATGGGTTTATACCCCCACAAGAGGTATACGAACTCAAGGATCCGGCGTTGCTCGAGCCACTTTCCGTCATCGAGGTGTATGTCGAGTGGCGCATTGGTTGTGTCCATGGTATCTCAAGTAGAGGATATAACAAGTATACGCCCGTTTGGGACGTCGAGGCCTGCTCCTGGGCATGTCCATGATGGTTTGCACGTTGAGCTTTTTCCACCTGTCGACGTGGGCGGGGAGTTTGTTTCCTTTGGTATATAAATATGGGTACCCCCTTATTGATATCCTCGATAACTATCAACCGTCGAAGTGGAGTACATTGCGGCCGGTAGTTGTTGTGCACAAATCTTATGTATGAAGGCAAGCTTGAAAGACTTTGGAATCAATTTCAAGCAAGTGACATTGCTATGTGACAATGAAAGTGCTATGAAACTCACCAACAATCTAGTTCAACACTCAAGAATAAAGCACATAGATGTCCACCATCATTTCATAAGAGATCATCAACAAAAAGGGGACATTTGCATTAAGAGCATAGGCACCAATGATCAACTTGCCAATATATTCACTAAGCCACTTGATGAGAAGAGGTTTTGCAAGCTAAGGAATGAATTAAACATACTTGACTTCTCAAATATGTGTTGATGCACCCTATTATATGACATGCCTCTCCTTCGAGCAAAGTAAGGTAAAATTGGTTCACATGTCATTCATCCTATGCTAAGGACTTGCTTAGTGCATCTAGTCATTCGTTACATGTCTTAGGCTCATTCATGAAAATCAAATAAATTTGATGCTTGTATGGTGCCACTATTGCTTCTATGCTTGAATTGATCTAGTGGTAGCATATGCATGTTTATGGGCTTGCAATCCTAGTGTTTGATCTAGAAAATGAGCTATAAGTGTTTAACTCAACATGGTACAAGATAACCCTTATTTTAGGTGTGAAAAAGCTTGTCCTTGGATCAATCGAGTTAAATATCTTAGGCAAGTAATCTGGATTGGACTAATTTGGGAAAATGATCTCACTTCACATGGTTTCACACTAACCTATCTAAATTTTGAGCTCACCTTTTGTGTTCATTGATAACAAAGGGGGAGAGAAATTACAAAGATAAATAAGATAGGGGAGTTAAAATTTTGAAGCACACAAGTAGGGGGAGCAAGCTCATAAACTTGTATGTTGCATTTGAATGTGCATCACATATGCTTGCTTGCATTTTCATTAGCTTTAGAAGCTTTATATCTAATACCTTGCTTGTGTGGTATATGCTAGTTGTAAGTTTGATTGATGAAATGAAGAACTAGCATGTATAGGAAGTATAACTAGACTTTTGGTTGTTTCACAAGTGGTACTAGAGCCTTGTTTATAATGTTGATCTCATGGGGTGTTCTAGTTTTGTGAATGTCTAGTTACTAATGATGCTAAGGATGGTGTACATTGATAACTCCGATTGGTATCACGCTTTAAAGGTCCATTCTTTACACCTTAGCATCATTTGGTAGAAATTGACTCCTATATTTCTTATTCAAGCATATGTGTAAGCTTTCAAATCCAAACTCTTAGCAAATATGTAGGGGGAGCAATTACTACCAATTTGGGTTTATGAAACTTGTCCATAACCTTTGCACATGGTAAAATGCTTAACAAGCAACATTAATCCAAGAAAATTTTATTGAACATCTTTGTAAATGGGTTGTCATCAACTACCAAAAAGGGGGAGATTGAAAGCCCTAGTTTAGTTTTGGATAATTGATGAAACCCAAAGTACTAACCTCTATGCTAAGTGTGTGTAGATTAGATGAGGTTGGTACATGCCAACTGATGGAGCAAGAGATGATCATGGTGTTGATGGTGATGACCACAAGATGATCAAGTGCTCAACTTGAAAAGAAGAAAGAGAAAAACAAAACCCTATGGAGAACAAGGCAAATGTATTGCTTAGGGTATTAGTTTTGATGATCAAGACACCATAGAGTGTGCGATCACATTTAGGATAGATAGTCGTACTATAAAGAGGGGAATTCTTTGACAAAGCTATTATCAAGTGCCACTAGATGTCATTGTTCATGTGCATGCATTTAGGACCTAGTGAGCTAACTTAACTCCTTTGAAGAAAATGATTTGTGAAAATTCTAACACACTTTCACATGTTGATACACACATGGTGGTGTTGGCACACTTTAAGAAGGAGGTGGAGTTTGAAGGGTAGAGAGGGGTTTGGGTTCCTCTCTCCCTTCTACCGAGCTTGCGAGGCGGGATTCAGCGCTTTTGAGAAAATGAAGTGCATATTTTTCTATCGCCCTAGTGGAAAATTTGGTGAAGTCGCGGGAGTGTTTTTCACTAGAAAAACACCCACCGAACGTTGGCCATTGAGGCGTCGGATGCTAGCCCAGCGTCTGGTGTACAGTGGTTAAGCAGTGCTAGGGAGAAGTGTGCGTCAGAGCGTCTGACAGGTGAGCGTCGAACGTGACCTACGCATTGTTCCCGCATCCGGTGAGGTGTGACATCAGCAACTGTGCGATCGAGTGAGTCTGGCTGTGTGCATCAGACGCCAGGAAGCATCCAATGAGGATGTGTCGGACGCGTCCGATGCCCGTGCAGATTGCAGGGCTCCCTAAGTAGCGTCCAGTGAGTGAGGGGTGTTGGGTATTTTAAACGCAAATAGAAAAATCCGCAAGCGCACGGATATCGATGTAGCTTTCACCTGGGAGTATTCTAGAGTATCGATTTTCCACAGGGAACGTGAGTGTACTAATTAAGATTCAAGATCGCTGAAGGATAACTATATAATTATTTTTTGTGGGAAAAGAGGAAGTTTCCTGAGAGTTCTCTAATTGATCTAAGAATAAAGAATTACTTCAAAGATTATTTATTTCGAGACATCAGAACACTAACCACAGAAAGAGATGAGAAGGGGGCTAGGAAGTTCTGACTACGGTCCTACAAACACCGATCCGAACGAGGTGGAATACGTCGACCGTTAGGGCTGTCACTACCCTAGGGCTACCACAACAATCCGCAGGATTGGGTGTAATTCTAGGTAATTGCAAGACTAAACACCACGTCTAATCTATTAATTACTACTCTAGCGTTTCAAAGACTAGAGCACTTGATGCAAGCGGGAATCTAATAAATAACTTGAATGTAAATAAAAGTAATTAAAGAACTCAGGAATTATGAATTGAAGAACTTGGAGAACGATGAAGAACGAACCAGTTGCTGCAAGAGTACAATGTTGAGGAAGATCCGATAGATCCGGCTCCTCCTCCGCTCTCCTCTTCTCTCTCCCTATTTTCTAGATTACAACTAGAACTAACTAGAACTAGATGAACTAGAACTAGAACTAGATGAACTAGAGGGATCCTCTCTACTTGGATGAATAATTGAAACCCTAGCTTTGATTCTGTAGAAGAGGTATTCTCCAGGGGCTGGTGAGGCCTTGCTTATATAGCCCTTCCAAATGAACGTGGGTCGTCGGATCATACCGACCTTAATCGCACGGTTTTCCTTAATCCCTTATGTCGGTGGAGCATGATCCGCGAGGCAGAGCCTGATTGGCTCCTGTAGTTGGGCGAGCGCCCAAGGGGGGAGGGCGGGCGCCCTGCCCCCGGGCCCACTCGGCCTCCCGTTCGTTCCCGTGGCTTCTGGAGTCTTCTAGATGATAGAAAGTTGCCGCACACGTTAATATCTCTATGTAAACCTGACGTATGGGACTTTCCTCCATATTTCCTGATAACCCCCTGCTGAAATGTACAAACACCAAAACTCATGGAATTCTATCAGATAAAACCCTAAGTCTAGGTGTCAGTTGCATTTGGATCCTTTTTCCATGATTAATTGACGGTTAAATGTGAGCATTAAGGACCGTCAACAAGCTCCCCCAAGCTTAACCTTTGCTCGTCCCTGAGCAAGGATGGACTCAAGAGTTTCTGCAGTGGTTTCATGCTTTAAAGGTACACATGCGTTTAAACAAGATCTCATCTCTGGGTTAGGGTAAACTGTTAAGATTTAAACTTACTCATTTTTCCTTCCACCTTGGGGCTTGCAACCGTCACTTGTGTCTTGAGCAGTTAAAAGATAGAGCGGTCTAGTCAAGCGCCATGTCTCTTGTTCTTCGATTAACTATAGCTCTGGAGTTTTTGCAGATTTTCAAATAAAACTCAGAGATTCCTTGTATGACTCTCTCTAGTCTCTCTTTTGTGGTATTTTCGGATTCTTACCAAGGCAGTAATTGTGTATGCCTTCTCTCAAAGTATGTGGTATTTTTGGTATGAGGCATAGTGGCATTGTCTTCTCTCTCACCCTACTCTAATAAGGTTTTGATATCTAGAGCTCATAGGTGGGAGACAGCTAATACATACTTACAAGACATTTATTGCATAGTCAAACCATGGATCCAGAAGAACAAGTCAATAAGTCAAATCAAGATGTGCATATGTGGCGAATGAATGGTGATAATGGTGAAAATAATGGTGAAAGTCTAATTCTACTTTTGCTCCTTTGAGGGGGTAAATACCTTCCTTGCACTTGAGGCTTTTGAGGGGAATGAGATGCTCTATATTTTATTTTTCTTTTCTCTCAGGTGGGTATCTTGTACCCCTAATTCTACTGTCAGACACTTGTCCATTTTTACCTCTCGTCTCACTTTTTCTTTTCTTTCGAGGTTCCGGGCACTTGCCCCTTTTTATTTCCTCGTATTCACTTTTTTCAGAGCACTCACCCTCCTGGAATAATGTAGCAAGTGGTAGTAATCAAAATATCTTGAGCATTTATTTCACGGGGAATAACAGGGATAGGATAATGTTTTTGGCTATTCTCTCCTAGATAGGAGTAGAATAATTTTGGGTGAATTTGGATATGAAAATGAGTGGATATCTGTGGATGCGTACTTCCGGAGTAGAAGCAGCATGTATGAATGAACGTGCAAGTGAATCTTGATTTTAAACACATGACAAGCTCCTAAGGGTCTACACAGCTTGACCACACTCAATGCTTATAAGCATTAAAAGGTAAATGTATGGTTCATGGTCTAATAAGCATGTATATATGGCTGTGGTAGGATTTTAAACTCTCATCATGCAACATTTTAAAGATTTTCAAAAATAAAATTCTCTAGAATTCTAGCATCTCCAGGAACAGATAAACAGTAGCTCAACCTTCCCATATTATATCCGTTAACGACTTAGACTTCAGATCAAGTACTCTTCCCAAAAGTTTAGGTTTAGAGCAAATCTTAATTCATAACAGTCATGCCTAAACTTGAGAGAGATTTCAATTTTGAGAACTAGTCATGGCAGAGCAACTATCCATCATTTCCATGTGAGAGCTTATCATGAGGGTTCATAGCAAACTTTATTTATTTATTTATTTAGCAAACTAAGCAAAGATATATATATATATAAGCAAATCTTTATTTGGGTTTTTATGATTATGCATCTTTTTATTATTTGAGTAAAGTATAAACGTGAGTAGAACACTTAGCTAGATAAATGGGGGTGCTTTCCTCAAGCTGGATTTTGACGTAATTTCTTCTGATGTAGCTAGCAGGTGGTGGAGGTATATTTGAATGTCGGCAGCACCCTGACAGCAATTAGGATATCCTCCGTCTGCTAGTCTTCTTTGATCCTTGAATTCTGTGGAGCTCAAATAGACAACAAAGCTTTGTGGAACTAGTTAAGTGTTAGCATAAATATCTAGCCTTTATCATGTTGAGCCTCCTCAATAAATGTTACTCTCTTTAGTAGGATCATAAATTTATTTTTATATTTTTATTTTTATAGGACAGGAATATATTTATTTTATTTTTACGCCACCACAGTGAATGTACTTATGGGTTTTATGCCATGAGCATACTCACATGGGGCTTACTATTTTTAACATTTTTATTTTCTTTTCGAGATGATATGAACCTGATTAACTAAGCAAACTATTTTAAATAATTGAAGGGAAAAGGATAACTACCAAGTTTACCTCTTCGCAAGGCGTTCGGTGTTTTTAAGTCCTCCGAACGGGACTCTCCGTTTTCTTAGTCGTCCTGGGATTCGCTGGATGGCGTAGTCAGTGGTTCCGGTGGCGCTTCCTCTTCGTGTATAACTATCTTCTCTCTCTACACCTGACTCGGTGCTACGGTCTCCTCAGGACAGTTCTGTTCAAGCTGTATGTCTTCAGACGTTACCACTTCTCCTTCGTAGTCTGCCCATCCGTCCTTGATGATTTGCCTCCTCTGGTTGCGGTTGCGTCGTCTTTTTCTTGTCCTGACCTGCTTAGACTCTTCAACTATATAGTTAGAGTTAGTAAAATAGCGGCGTACCTTCTTAGAGGGGAAGTGCATGTGGACTTCTCCGGTTCCAATGTAGATGATTGTTTTAATGGTGCTGAGGAACGGTCTCCAAAGGATGATGGGTGGATCATACTCGTCTTCTCCCATGTCAATAACCTGAAAATCTATATGGACAAAATGATCGTCTATTTTGACAGGGACATCAGTTACTATACCTTCAACCTTTTGGAATGTCTGATCTGCCATCTGGAGCTGAATGTATGTCGGTTTTAGGGGCATGGTTCCAAACAAGAGCTGATAGGTGACTGCGGCCATTATGTTAACGCCTGACCTGGTGTCGCAAAGCGTCTTCTAGAAGTTGTATCCATTAATGGAGCAATGGATGCTTGGTATACCTGGGTCATCCTTTTTTGGTCAGGAACGGTGACCTAAGTCGACGATCTTGACCTCCTTGAACTGTAGTGACCATCTTAGTTGACTCGGTCCACATTTGCTTGTTCTTGTTCCTCCTGTTGGTCCTCTTCCTTGGTTCATGTCGCGATTGCTCTGAGATTTGTGTAGTCTTGTTCTTGAAGGAAAACGTCTCCTTCCTCCCCTTGATGTAGAAACTGATCTTGGTAGCACTAGCGTTGATGACGGCTCCCGAGGTGTTTAGGAATGGCCTCCCTAGGATGATGGGTGCCCTCTCATCAGTACCAGTCTCTATCACCACGAAGTCTGCTGGGGCGTACAAGGTACCAACTCGGACACAAAGGTTCTTCAATATTCCCTTTGGGAAACTTAGTGTCTGATCTGTAAGCTGCAAACACATGGTTGTTTCTAGTAAAGGATGTGTAAAGAATTTTTTATAGAGTACTCTGAGCATAATGTTGACGCTGGAGCCAAAGTCGCAGAGTGCTTCTAGGAAGTCCACCATGCTGATGGAGATCGGGATGACGGGGCATCCTGGATCGCCTCTCTTGACCGGCAGAAGGTCAGTAATTACTTCCACAACGGGGTTACTCCAGTAGTTACCTGCATCAAACATGTCTACAAGATTTGCAGATTCTAATCCTTCCGGTTGTGATGGTATACCGGGGTTAGTAGCAGGAACAGCAACAGCTATTTGATTTAACTGAGATTCAATCATTTTATTAAAGCTAATTTAATTCTTGATGGTAGTAGAGAAATTATCCATTCTATTATTTATATTTTCTAACATTTTATCATTAGATGCCAATTGCTTAGATAGGTTATCCATTAGCTTTTCTTAATTAGACACTAACTCTCTCAGAGGTAGAAAATTATTATTATTATTGTAAGAATTATTATCTTGATAATTACCTGAGTAGTTAGGTCTCTGTTGATTCCAACCTTGATTTTGTTGAGGACGGTTGTAGTAGTAGTAGTAGTAGTAGTTGTTGTTGTTGTTGTTGTTGTTGTTGTTGTTATAGTTTACGTCCTCAAGCATCTTCGGGCAGTGATTGCCTGAGTGTCCAGTACCTCCAGGGTGTTTGTGCTCGTAGATCCAGGTTCTTCACTTGGTGGAGTCTGGAGTTGTAAAACTCCTTCATATTTTGCTCGAAGTGTACCTACTCATAGAGACAAGGCAGAGATCAAGTGCATGGGCCCTGTTGGTGGAAACCACCAAGAGAACCAAAAGTGTATTTGTTCTTCTCTAACCTTAAGCATAGTGAGTAAGACAAAGTTGATGGATAATAAGATCATGAGTGTAGCATTTAAAGCATTTGTCAGATCAGATCGCTCAACCTAATGGAAAGATAATCTATCTATACTTATGTTTTTTATATATATCTTCTAAAGATTGAGTGTGCAACATTTTAGTTCATATGATTAGGAGTGTGGGATCACAAAGGTGGAAGGACTAAACATATTGAATCGATTGGGTTGGTTAATCTTAGAGTTGTAAATCATATATGTTTGTCTCTTTTATTCATGTGAACGCTAGAACCAAGGAGAAGCTTACAAAAGTGATAGTCAAGTACCTTAAGATGTTACCTTTCTTGAAGAGTGATGGTACACTATCACCTTGTGGAAGCTTTCCTTTCTTAGCGGTTGTGCATCGTGTTTGTGGCACCCTCCATGGATCATCTCTTGTGAGCTATGCCTTCCTTGTGTAAATTGTTAACCTTCATGTGTCTCTCTCTTTGTCTCCAATGTGAGTTTATCTTAGGACTTCCTAGGTCGATATTGAAAGTTTTCCTGCAGGAGTTAGTCCAACAAAATATCCCATATCTACTATAGCATACTATCGGATCAAAAATCAACCTAGACACCATGTCTAATTTGATTTATGAGGGCATTTTAACCTAAGCACCATGCTTAATTTAAAATCCCTAGGAAGTAAGATCATCATTCCTAACTAAGCACCATGCTTAATTAAGAGATAAATAAAACTACTCCAAACCTAGACATATACTAAAGCAAATAAAGGTAGCATAAGAGCATTTATAGAGATCTACTCAAGTGGAGATGAAGTAGTGTGATTAGTATTTAACAAATTGAGCATGTCCCAAAGGTAGGGATAACCAACATAGCAACATGGCAAAGGATGTTTTTATGTAAAGTACTCCCCCAGGCTTGAATTTTGCAAAATTCAAGTTTGGATGAATTTAATTCAATGTTGTATGATGATTGGTTGGACATACCTTGTGCTTGTCATTCATCCAATCTTCTTGCTCCAATCCTAGAAAGGTTAGTGACAAGAATACCCAAAGGAATTTTTTACAATTATCCTTATATGCTCAATAACAAGGTAATGTTGCAAATAATTAAAAGCTCATATTACGATCTGATCAGTGCTTATTTTAGGACACTAAGCTTGTCCTTGGGAAACCATCAATTTATGTCGGCGAAGTGGTTTCTCCTCCAATGCTGACCTATACCAAGATCAACTCAACGAGATCTGCAATCTTTATTATAGACATATACATCGACAACCGCCCTTTAAAAGTTTTTATAAATAGAAAGGAAGAGGGTTTAGAGATCTCGAATGTGGTGATGTTGGAGAGACCAATAGATTGGGAAGATATTGCATATGAGCATGGAGTAAACGAAGTGGCTATGAAATAAATTCCATGCTCATTAATGTTTGGAAAAAAAAGGAAAAGAAAAAGGATACACGGACAACTTGGTTCAAAACTAGCACAGCTACCGTTCCTCGGCAACGGTGCCAGAAAGCTTATTGGGTATTTTAAACGCAAACAGAAAAATCCGCAAGCGCACGATACCGATGTAGCTTTCACCCGGGAGTATTCCAGAGTATCGATTTTTCACAAGGAACGTGAGTGTACTAATTAAGATTCAAGATTGCCGAAGGATAACTATATAATTATTTTTGGTGGGAAAAGAGGAAGTTTCCTGAGCGTTCTCTAATTGATCTAAGAATAAAGAATTACTTCAAAGATTATTTATTTCAGGACATCAGAACACTAACCACAGAAAGAGATGAGAAGGGGGCTAGGAAGTTCTGACTACGGTCCTACAAACACCGATCCGAACGAGGTGGAATACGTCGACCGTTAGGGCTGTCACTACCCTAGGGCTACCACAACAATCCGCAGGATTGGGTGTAATTCTAGGTAATTGCAAGACTAAACACCACGTCTAATCTATTAATTACTACTCTAGCGTTTCAAAGACTAGAGCACTTGATGCAAGCGGGAATCTAATAAATAACTTGAATGTAAATAAAAGTAATTAAAGAACTCAGGAATTATGAATTGAAGAACTTGGAGAACGTTGAAGAACGAACCAGTTACTGCAAAAGTACAATGTTGAGGAAGATCCGATAGATCCGGCTCCTCCTCCGCTCTCCTCTTCTCTCTCCCTATTTTCTAGATTACAACTAAAACTAACTAGAACTAGATGAACTAGAACTAGAACTAGATGAACTAGAGGGATCCTCTCTACTTGGATGAATAATTAAAACCCTAGCTTTGATTCTGTAGAAGAGGTATGTCTCTAGGGGCTCGTGAGGCCTTGCTTATATAGCCCTTCTAAATGAACGTGGGCCGTCGGATCAACCGACCTTAATCGCATGGTTTTCCTTAATCCCTTAGGTCGGTGGAGCATGATCCGCGAGGCAGAGCCTGATTGGATCCTGTAGCTGGGCGGGCGCCCAAGGGGGAGGGTGGCGCCCTGTCCCCGGGCCCGCTCGGCCTCCCGTTCGTTCCCGTGGCTTCTGGAGTCTTCTAGATGATAGAAAATTGCCACACACGTTAATATCTCTATGTAAACCCAACGTGTGGTTCTTTCCTCCATATTTCCTGATAACCCCCTGCAGAAATAGACAAACACTAAAACTTGTGGAATTCTGTCAGATAAAACCCTAAGTCTAGGTGTCGGTTGCATTTGGATCCTTTTCCATGATTAATTGACGGTTAAATGTGAGCATTAAGGACCCTCAACAAGGGGTGCGTCCGGTGCGTTGCACCTGATGCGTCCGATGTGTTGTCTCTAAGAACTTGAACGTTTAAGTGACCGTTGGAGTTAAACATGCCACATTTGACTGAGGACATGTGGCGCAATCCAGTGCACCTATCAGGAACCATCGGACGCTGAGGCCGCGTCCGGTGCCCTATGTTGGAGCATCCGATGCCCCTGACATGGCAAGTCTCTAGCTTCCAACAGCCCTATTTGTTGAGGGGGCTTATATATAGTTGTTGGCTGGCTTAGGGCTCACACTCTTGGCATTCTAGCATACTTGACATCCTTGTGAGCCTAAGCAAACACCTTGCACTCATCTCTTTCATAGATTAACCATCTTTGAGAGATTGGGAGTGATTCCAAGTGTATTTGCTTGAGTGATTGCATCTAGTGGCATTTGGAGATCGATTTGGTTGCGTTTCTCTTGTTACTCTTGGTGGTTGCCGCCACCTAGACGACTTCGAGCAGCGGAGGAGGATTGGCACGAGTTGGTGATTGTTTGTGGCCATCTCTCGCTGATTGTGAGGGGTTTTGTACCTTCTCCGACGGACAACCAAAAGGTAACTCTAGTAAATTGCTTGTGTCATTGAGTTGCCTCACTTGTGGGTCGATTCTTGTGGTGTCCTAGTGAGGATGAGGTTTGTGCTATACCTCTTAGCCGCCGAACCACCAAGTGTTGGTTGACACAACGGGGACGTACCATGCCGGCAAGCATATGAACCTCGGGAGAAAAATTGGTGCCTCAATTGTACTTGATTGGCATTCTCCCAGTGCTTGATTGTTCATATATGGGTGATTGGTTCATCCTCTATGCGGTGGAATAAAGATCAAATCCTCTCTTTTAAATTCCCGCAAACTAGAGTAGCCTACTTACTTATATAGAAACTTTAGTTAGCTCTCTAGTGTAAGTAGAGACATAGTTCTTGTGTGCCTAGCGATTATAGCAACTAGAATTGGTGGTTAGATGGCTTGCAAACACCCCATTAGAGCTAGAGCAAAAAAGCTTCGCTTTGTTATTTACTAACCTCTTGCTCTAGTGAGTTTGTAAAATTTTTAAATAGGCTATTCACCTCCTCTAGCCATATTAGGACCTTTCACTTGTTCAGATGAAAAAATTGGGGGCATGGCACCCAATCCTACTCCTTGTGCTGGCCTTGACATCACTCCTGCTCCTTGCGGTGGGGATGAACTACGAGCAGTAGGTGATGAAGACGATGCAGCAGGGGCTGGCACAGGGGAAGATGTTGGTGGAGCCGGAGTGAGGAAGAAGATAGAGGGGCCAGCGGCTCCGAGATGAAACTCGCCGATGACGGAGAAAATGAATAAGCCAGATGGGCCGGCGGTAGAGGAGAGAACGTCATCTTCATTCCAAGGCGGCTGCCTCCATGCTCTTTCCCTCCTTTGCCTCGCCGCCTAGAGCTACGACTGGCATCCATGGAGCTGGATCTTGCGGGCAGGGTGGGATGGGGAACGAGAAGAAGACGCCGCAAGGAAGGAGATGATGGCACACGTAGGGGAGGAGGAAGAAGAAATCGCACATGAGAGGGAGGAATTGCATGCGCGACCGGGGAATCAGGCGCGAGGGCGACTTGGAGCACAGGATCGGTGGATGAAACTCTCCCCCCTCAATGCGGGTGTCGTGCGGTTACCCAGATGTTGGAAACAGAGCTCGTGAGTGTCGTAGCCATGGAACAAACTTATTCTCTCTCCTCCCATTTCATGCAAAAATTCCTTTTATATTGATATGTCATCCTAATTAATGTGCATGATACTCCCATGATATCCCCATTGAGACTGGTCTTAGGACGACTTGGAAGCTTCATTCGTTGGATTCTTCTGTTAAGAGGCAGCATTGGAATTCGAGACCACATGATACTGATCCTCGTTTTGTGGGAAGAAGCCTCGCCGATTCCCATGATTAGGATTATATCAAACCTTAAAACCAAATGCTAAACAAGAACAAAATACTGCCATATTAATTTTATAGCTTTCGAGGTGCCATGTAGTTTGGACTTTGGGCGTGTCTAGAGTTGGCCACCTTGCAACTGACAATTCTTCTAACGGCGACAAAAGCAATGGGGATGGAGAACGCAATGACAACACCAAGCAGAGGAAATGGTTAGAACTCAGGAGAGAGCTCCAAACAAAGATGATGAGGTGTGGCATGCTGCCCACATCCAAATCCACCTGAAGTCCCACTCCACCTATGAGCGTGTGCATGCATATCCAATGCGAAAGAGAATTCCTTCGTTTTTACCACTAAAAAAGCTATATCAATTTCTTCATTGTTATTGTTTCCTTTGTTGTCATTCTGCTAATTTTGTAGTACTACCTAACGACGTCAAGACCTGTGGCCACACACCAACATTCCCGTTAAGACTGTCTCTAACAAAAAATCTATATGGACACCCAAACCTAAAATGGATAGCATGGGACCTAAAATCAGCCTCCACCCGAATATTTATATGGGAGACCCATTTTAGATTGCCTGAGAGACAAAACCCAAATATGAGTATCCTCTATCTTGGAAACCCATTTACAGAAAAGATTATCTTTTGGATCTTATTGTTGGAGAAGATGTTGAATGGGTATTGAATTTTTTACCTATAACACTACCTAAATGTTGAATGAGTCTTGTATTTTGTATTTTGGTTGTTATTATTAAGATAAGCTTACACGTGATGTGGTTCCACGTGCCATCCCCTATTTATCACCGACTCCACTCTGCCGTTGCTCTGGCTGAAGTGAGAGGATCTTGTTCTTTGTTCTGTGTCACGGCTCTTTTATGGAACTGATCGCTGGTGCCATAATTGAAAAATAATGATCGTTGATTTATCGTGCCTAAAAAAACGCAAAGACAAGCGCCGCGCCCGCCCCCCCCCCCCCCCCCCCACACACACACTGGCGCAGGCGGCTAGGGTTTCACACCAGCCGAGCAGTCTCCATCCTGAGCCAGCACGCTCGCGGCCACCATGGAACCCCTGCCTGGTAATCCTGTCGCTGCCATGCGCAGCATCTGAACTTCCTTTGCCGTCTTCGGTCCCCCCCACCCCCCCCCCCCCACCCCACCCACCCACCCACCCACCGAACGCCATTGGAGGCGGCGAGACGCGAGATGACGCGCGGCCGCCACCGCCGCCCTGCCGCGCTGGCGACCTTACCAGACGACGACGACGACATCCTCTCCGAGATCCTCCTCCGCCTACCGCCGCGGCCCTCCTCGCTCCCTCGCGCCTCGCTCGTCTGCAAGCGCTGGCGTCGCCTCATCACTGATCCCCACTTCCGCCGCCGCTTCCGCTCCCGCCACCCGAATCCCCCCCTTCTCGGCTTCTTCGACGAATTTGTAGACTTTACTTTCTTCAAATCCGTAATGGACCTGCCAGATCGCATCCCACCCAGGCACTTCTGTCCGCCGATCGTTGATGAGAAGGGTGGCTGTGACCGTAAACATTGGAGAAACTTCGGATGTCGCCATGGCCGCGTGCTCCTCTACAACCGGAAGCAGAAGGAGGTAGTTGTGTGGGATCCCCCAACAGGAGACCACCGCCAGGTTGCCGTTCCGCCAGAGTTTGATAACGAAGAGAGGATGATCTGGAACGGTGCAGTACTCTGCGCTGCTGCCAGCGACCACAGCCACGTCCACGGCGGTTTCTGCTCTTGCCCCTTCAAGGTGGCCGTGGTTGGTGTCACCCTCAATCACACACAAGTGTTTGCCTCCATCTACTCATCACAAACAGGCAAATGGAGCAATCTCGTCTCAGCAGCTGTTCCGTTTGTGGTTTATTATGTTGCTCGTCCTGGCGTCCTGGTTGGCAATGCCTTGTATTGGATGCCTCTTGGTCATGGCTATGGCATTGCTGAGTTTGATTTGGACACACATACTCTAGCGTTGGTTGAGTGTTCTTCTGGTGCAAAAGATTTAAAGGGCCGTTCTCGAATCTTGCTAGCACAAAATGGTGTCCTGTGCCTAGCCATTCTGTCAGGCCACAGCCTCCAAATGTGGGAGAGGAAGGTTTGTTCTGAAGGTGTTGCCAGCTGGGTGCTGAGGAAGTCTGATAAGCTGCAGAAGATTCTTGGGCGGAGGTCTAGTATGTTTATACTTGGTTATTCTGATGATATCAATGTGATTTCACTATGGATTGATGGCAGTTCCTACTTTCTACAACTCAACTCCCTGCAGTTCACAAAACTTTGGGAAACAGATATCATCTCCAAAAATCATCCCTATGCAAGTATATATGGTTCAGGTAACTGCTTGTCTATATTTCCTTAAAATAAAAAGAATCCAATTTGTTCACAGTACTTAGTTGTCATGTTTCTTCTCTTTTAATGTATACTATCAGCTTACCACTATGTCACTATTAATTTTATCATTGAGTCATTGCTATATTCACCAATGCCCAATGGTGAGCCGTTTCTATGTTATGTGGGGAGAATTCGATTATTTATCATATGCATAACAGTAAACGATGGGAGCATGATCATTGGCAAGTTTACTCAATGGTTAGTTGAAAAGTTTCTCTTTTTTACGTATGTACACAAATTCATGTATATCTTGCTATGTTACATATCTACTATGCGTAGTGGTAATAATGAGAGGATTCAACTTTGGAGAATAAGAGTGTGTTTAGTTTGGAGAAAGTGGGATGGGACAGTCCCATCCCAGTTTTTATGGATGCGATGATCTCGGTCATGTTTGGTTGAGATGGATGGGACCGTTCCTATCTTGTGCTTGGTTTGGGGATCTAAAAGTGGGACCATGCATCTGATGGTGGAACCCACCTGTTAGTCCCTCTTTCTTTGTTTTCTTCTTTCTCCAATTGCTCACGCCTGCAGTCCACGGCTCACATGGCTGGCGGCTGCACTCTGGTGGTGGTGGCTACGCCTGCTCGTCTGCAGCTCTGCCCTTGCTATCAGAAGCCAGAGCCCACCTTCCCTCCATCCTCGCCTTCGCACTGGCGTCTGGCATCCACTCGTCTACCCTCGGCTTGGCTTGCAATGCTTGCTTGACTGCTCTAATACTGGTTGTATTCATTCATCAAGTGAAGCACAAATATAATGATTCTCTTGTATGGACATATTTGCATTGAAGAAAGGTTACAGTTAAAAATAGGGAATATACCAGTTTTTGGTTGGACTCTTTGCTTATGAAAAACCTTTGGAGACATTATTTCCAGATTTTGCTAGAGAATAAAGAGTTAAGTGAAGTCAAAAAGGGTGAAATTGTGGTAACTTTTAGGAGATGGCTGATTGACAATTTAAGGGATACTTGGGAGTTGGGAGCATATTTGGGCGAAAGTATTGAATTTAAGTTGCAGGAAAATTCTAATTTAATATCATGGAAGTTGGAAAAAAATATCGAGGTTCTCTGTGAAGTCAATGTATACAATGCAATAACTAGTAGTGATGTTGGTCCAAATCATAAGAAGAACTGGAGAGGAAAGGTACTTGCAAAAATCAAAATTTTTTATGTGGCTAATGATGAATGGAGCTATTCTAATCTAACCAAAGATAACCTTCTTAAGAGAAAATGTAAAGGAAGTCCTATCTGATACTTTTTTTTTTTTTGATATGGAGGAAAATATTCAACATTTGTTCTTTGGATGTCCTATAGCTAAGATAATTTGGGCTGTTATAGTCAAAGGTATTGGGGCCAATAATATACCTAAGAATTTAGATGAGCGTTGGAAGTGGTGTGACATATCACATATGGCTGCCCCTGGGTAAAATTTCATATTTGGGGGATTGCAGCAATATGCTGGGCTATTTGGAAGTCCAGGAATAAAGTTTGTTTCGAAAATAAGCAAATCAAGAATCCACTAGAGATTATTTGTTATAGCTGTGCTCTAATTAAATATTGGACAGGTTTGTATGCTGAAATGGACAAGGAAGAGCTGATTGAGGGTGTTAACACCATGCTGAGAGTGGCAGAAAGTCTGCTGGTGGCACGACGCGGGACTGAAGGTGGTGCCAAGCAACTGACAGATGAAGAACACTAGGAGAAGAATGATATGTCGGAATGAAGAAACACTGAGAGCTTGACAGGGGGGGTTGGGTCGTATGTTTGAGCTTGTGCTGATGTTTGTTTGCTCTTGGGTTTAGTCTGTTTCAGATACTTGTATGCTGCCTTGTCAGATTGGGGATTTTTTGGGTTGCAGTCTGGACTCTTGAGTCAGAGCTGTAGACTGTAACCGGTTCTGGGGTATTTTACTGGTAGCTTTCCTTTTCTCCCCTGTTACAAACTCATGTATTTCCGTTGGCTTTCGACGATCTCTGTAGACGTTACCAGTTGAGACTTGAATAGATTTATGCAATATTGCAGTGGCATTTAGAGTTTAGGTTGCTTATGTGTTCCGAGCACATTTGAGCCGAAGTTCCCTGAAGACTTTTTCTTTGAAAAGCCCTGTTAAGACTTAAGTTCTCCTGAGGCCGGACTCCGGAGGATACGAAAGCCCCACGCTCTCGAGTGTCGACTCTCGACCTTACTACTGCCTTCTCTTGTTTTACTGTTTGGTCGGGCTGTATCAAGATTGTTTATTACTTCTTTCATTCTAAGAGGAATGCAATTTTAGCTTCAAACAATTTCAATCTTAATAAATCTATAAAATACTAAATTTATAATACTAAATAATTATTATTAGATTAAATATGAAACACATTTCCATAACAAACGTATTTGAGACATGGATGAAAAAATTATTTTCTATCACATTCGTAGCCAAGTAGTAATCCTAGCTGTGCCTACTGTCGGTGGGCGTAGTTTCGCCTCTCCTCGAAGGGATTGCATATGCAGCTATGGGCATGTTTGGTTGCCTGGTCTATATTCATGGACCTGGCTCGCCTTAGCCAGCATGAGGACATGCGACGAGCATGTTTGGTTAGGTGGCTATCTTCTAACCTGGTCTCAGGAAGTCACTTTTAGACTGTTTGGTTACCTGTTTTGAACCCCGAAGCCAGGCTACAGTTAGCTACCGACCAGCCTTTGGCCTGGCTCCAGAAAAACGAGTTGGGGATCCGTTTTCTAGGAGCCTGGCTTGGCCAGCTCTCGGTCTTCATCCCATCACCTCATCCAGTGACCTTCGCCTGCTTCTCGCCGGTGGTAATCTGTTGCTCCTCGTCGGTAGTGTTCCCTACTCGTTCTGCGTCGGTGGTGGGTCCCCTGCTCGTCCCCGCCACTCGTCGTCTTCCACTGCTGCAGATCCAGCCATGGCAACCATGGAGGCCCAGCCGGAGTCTGGAGCGGTGGCCGCCGTGGAGGACCTGAGCCTTCCTCCGCAGCAGATCCGGCCTGATGCGACCTGATAGCCACCTCAGCCGGTATGAGCACTAGCCCAACAAGAAGGTGCAGCTAGAACGACATGCTCGTCCAGATGCTTCTCGCCTAGGAGCACTAGCAAAGATTCATTCCTCTCGACCGCTATGGAACGACTACATTCATTTTTGTTTTGCCTGGTACTATAATTTTGACAAGCATAGGATTTGTTTGTCTCGGCCGCCGACATCATCCGTTCCTCTCTTCTTTGTTTGTTTTACGGTGTTGATCCATGGCTTGCTCCCTCTGTTCTCTCAGCTCGTCTCAAAGGTGTTTGACGAATTGCTTGAAAGGTGGTGAAGTTACCTGATTAAAGAAGAGGTGATTCTATCCAAGCCAAACTAACCAACCAAACAAACTAGTTGCTAGCTAGGCTTAATAGTGTAGACAATCAAACAAACCTATCTTAACTTGCTAGAGCCAGTCCTAGGCTAGCCTGGCTTATTTTCTAGCCAGGCTACCAGGAAGCCAGGTAACCAAACAGACCCGATCTATTTGGTTCCTTGCATGCAGGTAGTCTGATTCGGAAGAGATGTTATTTGGTTACCCACATGAGTATAAATCATGTAACATGAATATGTCAAAATAAATACTAAAATATTAATTATGTATTATATTATGTCATAATAAGATTTAATTTACTTTATACAATCTTAATTTATCTAAAAATCACTTGATATTCACTAATTATATGCTAATGACATCATTAGCTACACTAATCTTGCACAGCGCGAGCCTGGCTCGCTGGATGCGACCAATTCTTGTGTTCTTCTTGAGCCTGGCTTAGAGGGCTCTTTTGCATGCGATGAGCCTGGCTCGGCGATGTACACGGGCAACCAAACATGATGAAGCTGCATGCGGCGAGCCTGGCGGAGGGCATGCAGACAACCAAACGCCCCCTATATCGCCGGGACAAGCAGGAGTGTAAATCTTGAAGCATTGAATATGTCGGTTTTACGTTTATCCCTCTTCTACCATAGCCTACCCTTTGTTGTAGGGAGCGCCTCTCATGCATGTAACCTTTGTTGTATGCTAATTTCTTCTTTTTATTAATCAAAGCCGGATAAGTGGATCTTAAAAAAAATACCATAGCCTAACCACGGTGGTATTGAAAATGGGAGGCATCAGAATTAGGACGAGTTGGAAGCTTCGCTCGTTTGATTCTTCTGCCAAGAGGCAGCAAGCATTGGAATTGGAGGCCACATGATACTGATCCTCGGTTTGTATGAATGCCAGAAGCCACGCCGATTCCCATAATTATATCAAACCTTAAACCAAATGCTAAACAAGTACAAAGACTCTACCTAATCTATTTTATAGCGTTTTCCAAGTGCCATGTGGCTTGGACTTTGGACGTGGCCGGCTTGCAATTGGCAATTGTAACGGCGACAGAAGCATGGGGATGGGGGAAACGGTCAGGAGAGAAGCTCCTTGCAGAGTCACAGACAAGGATGGTGAGGTGTGACAGGCTGCCCACTCTCAAATCCAGGCCTTATTTAGATGCCGAATCTTTTTGAATTTCGCTATTGTAGCATTTTTGTTTGTTTGTGGCAAATATTGTCTAATTATAGAGTAACTACGGTCAAAAAATTCGTCTCATGATTTACAGGCAAACTATGTAATTAGTTTTGTTTTCATCTATATTTAGTGCTTTATGCATATGCTGCAAAATTCGATGTGACGAGGAATCTTGAAAACTTTTTGAATTTCGATGCGAACTCATCAAGGCGCTGAAGTCTCACTCCACACCACATGTGACCGGTTGTAGTACGTTTGGCCTTTTTTGGTTTAGTGCTTCCAAGTTACTAACACCCTGAGACCCTCTTGACCACTTATTTATAGAAGGGAAAAGGAATTATAGGAAATATTCTTTTGGGATATGCCCTTCTTTTTGTAACGTGTGTACGTGCATGCATGTCAAATGCGAAAATGAGGCATGGATGGATGGATTGTCACCGCTGTTCTTTTTCTTTTTTTTTGGTGGGGGTGGGGGGCGCTATAGAAGAGGTTCAATCATTCATGTTTTGGGTCCATTGTTTGTCCCCCACCCCACCATGTGAATAGAAGCAACAAATTAACGTCTATCGTGTCTGCAGGCAGCACGCAGGTGACACTGATTGGGGAAGACGCATGGGCAGCACAGTTCATGCTCTTGTTTTGGTTGGCATATCAGCAGTAGCACAAAAGATGACTCGCTGGGACACCGTGGTTGAAGTAAAAAGCTTGCACGAGGGCAGGGGCATCTAGGGCCTTTTTAGTTCACCCCAAAAACCAAAAAGTTTTCAAGATTTTCCATCACATCGAATTTTACGGCACATGCATAAAGCATTAAATATAGATAAAAACAAAAACTAATTACACAGCTTAGCTGTAAATCGCGAGACAAATCTTTTAATCCTAGTTAATATATGATTGGATAATATTTGCACAAATAAACACAAGTATTACAGTACCAAAATCCGAAATCTTTTCGGAACTAAACGACCTTGTTTAGTTCACCCCGAAATTCAAAAAGTTTTCAATATTACCTGTCACATCGAATCTTGCGGCACATGCATGAAGCATTAAATATACACGAAAACAAAAACTAATCACACAGTTTGACTGTAAATCACGAGATGAATCTTTTGAGCCTAGTTAGTCCATAATTAGATAATATTTGTCAAATAAAAACGAAAGTGCTACAATACCAAAATCCGAAATAATTTCGGAACTAAACAAGGCCTAGCTATCAAATCTTTTTTCACTCACACCGACGTTCACGGGAGACGGAGACTGGGCCTTATTTAGTTCTAAAAAATTTTGCAAAATAGAAATAGTAGCACTTTCGTTTGTATTTGACAAATATTGTCTAATCATGAACTAACTAGGCTCAAAAGATTCGTCTCGTCAATTTCGACCAAACTGTGCAATTAGTTTTTATTTTCGTCTATATTTAATACTCCATGCATGCGTTTAAAGATTTGATGTGATGGAAAATCTGAAAAATTTTGTAAATTTTTTTGAAAACTAAACAAGGCCTTTACCGATCGAGATGCGTGAGGACTCGCTGCTTCTCCTTTGGCCTTTAGGTGAAGCAGCCGCGTCTTGCAACACCGTTGCCGGAACGTGCTTTAGCATCTTCCTAAATATACTAATCAAATCAATTCCATGGCTGGGAAGTCGCCCCTGTACAATACTCACTAGCTTCCATACAGTACGTTGCGTTTGTCCTCCAGCTTGGCATCCATGCCATGCCATTGTAGGGCGCACACGCCAGAATGCGGTCCGGAGCCCCGTCCCGAAGCAAAACATCCATTTCCAGCGACGCGGAGCGCGACCCGCGAGATAGTGGTGGCCGGCCACCAAGGCCTTGTTTTAGTTTCGAAAAGTAAAAAATTTTCGGTACTCTAGCATTTTCATTTGTTTGTGACAAATATTATTCAATCATAGACTAACTAGAATCAAAAGATTCGTCTCTTGATTTACAGCTAAACTGTATAATTAGTTTTTGTTTTCGTCTATAATTAATATTTCATACATGTGCTACAAGATTCGATGTGACGAGAAATCTTGAAAATTTTTTTGGCCCAAGCCCGCGCGGCACGACCGACAACCTGTCGTCCGGCCTGCACCCGCTGCAGCGCGGGCCCCGCCCGTCACCCCGGCCCCCCCGCACCGGCGCCGCCCCAGCTGCACGCAACTCAAGCGCGCAGCGCATAAACTTGGTCGCTCCCTCCCCCCACGCGTGGTCAGTCGTCACCCTTCTTCGCTTCCACTCCTCCCCACCATTCCGAAGCTTCCACGCCTTTCCGCCTGCTGCTCCTCCAGGCTCCGTCCGGTCAGATCCGCGCCCCCTCGCGCTCTGGTCGAGGAGGAGGCCGGAGGCCGGTGCCGCGTGCGTGGGTAGCTTCGGCGGGCGGGGAGAGAGGTAGCAGCAGCAGCAGCAGCAGCCAGGTGCCATGGCGGTGGAGAAGACGCTGCCCGGCGCGAATGCCGGGAGGACCGTGCTCGTCACGGGCGGGGCGGGCTACATCGGCAGCCACGCCGTGCTGCAGCTCCTCCTCGCGGGATTCCGCGCCGTCGTCGTCGACAACCTCAACAACTCCTCTGAGCTCGCCGTCCGACGCGTCGCCGCGCTCGCGGGGGACCACTCGCGCAACCTCTCCTTCCACAAGGTCACGACGAGGCCCCACTCATTCCTAGCCTTCTTCTTATTCTTCCCCGTGGATCTCTCTCTCTCTCTCTCTCCCGTTGGCCGTTCCCGCGCAATGTGACGCCCCTCCTCCCCTAGATCTCCGCGGTGTCGTCGTCGGCCTAAATTGGCTGCGCCGCAGGGGATGCGGTCCCGCCGTGTTTTTTTTTTTCTTTTTCGGGATTATATTATTTCACCCACTGCCAGATTATTAGCTATAACAATGCTGAGGTCCTGATTTGGCAGGCGTCTCTTGTGCTGCTTTTGGTGCCGTGTCGGTATACAATCTGATTCCCTTTGGCTTTTGGTGTTTCAAGTATAGCTGCTCACTGCTGTGGTTAGTTTTGGGGAATCAATTGCGACATTGTCACATTTCGTGTAATTAAACAAAATTTGGTTCACATGGATTACTCATGATTGGACTTTCATTTAGTGCTGCACTACAGTATTGGATTACTCATGCTTTGGTTGTTTTGTTAGGAGATTTCACAATTTGATTCTGCATTCCGAGTTATTTTTTTTTTAAAATGATGGTGTGCGTTTACTGATCTATGGTAAAGTTGTTTCCATTTTATTTACTACAAGTAGGAAGCAATGCTTCTAGTTAACCTTGTCTTAGAGATTGCCAATTGTTGATGGTGGTTAATGTGAATTTAATGGAAACTAAAAATGATGATTACTGATAGTAAGGATTTTCATAACATGGTGTTGCCTGATTGCCTGAGACCATAATGGTGAGATTTCTACTTAAAGGCATTTTTGCTGTAAAATCCATCACTTGAATGTGAGCATCCGTGGTCTGTTACTTGTAAGCCATAGGATGCTCAGATCTGTTTTCTTGGCGTTCTATTTAAGTAGCTTTAGCTCCATCTGTCATAGCTTGCAGTTAAGTGCAGAGGGTGGTTGAAGACTAATGATTCAGCTCTGCAAATGTCCAGTTGGCAGCATTGCATGTTAGTAGCTTTGAATTATTTGGCCAGCTCATTCAGTTGATCCTTGCCTGGATTGTTAGGTTTGTACAATTGGCATTAGTTTGGGGGTGGGTTGTGGTTGATCCACCCACGATGGGACTGTGGGAGTTGTTGGCTAAATTTTTTTTTTGACTTATGTCTGCATTAAGTGACACTATGTGATTATGTTTCTTGGCTTTTCGTGTTCTGCTGGTTATGGACAAGGGTTTGCCTACCTATTTTTAGAAATCTGAATAAGTAAAATTTGGAAGGAGGCTGTGTGCTGTGTTCGTCAACACAACAATTCAGACCTAAACAACTATAAAGAGGGATGCAAATGAGATTTTAGTTATTCAAATATTTCACAATTTTTTGGAGGATCTGTTCATGTTACAACACATTAAATTATCTCATGCTTCCTGAGGATCTGGTCTAATAGAAGAACCTGTGCTTTAGCAACCAACCTAATGTAAAGTTTGTCAATACTAGCGCAAAATCAGTGATTCTAATTTGTAATAACTAAGTGTCACAAGTAGAGATTTGTTCCTTATTACTTTGAGGTGCTTTTACTTTAAGATCTAGAACTACCTTTTTGATGTACGGAAACAGTTTCCATATCTAGAACTTCCTTGTGCCATTCCCCATATTCACAAAGTTACTATTGGATGTATGTGTGCATCTGTTGCCCTGTAAAACTGCATCTGTTCACCAGTTTATGCTTGGAGTTTTCTGAATTCTATTTTATTTGGATGTTCCTAGTCTTTAATACGTTTCTATCACAGCGTTTTGCAAAGTGAGTATTTTATGGTGCATTGTGTGATTTTGCAGTTTTGCTAAATTTTTATTTGAAATAGAGCCTGGATTGCTTGGAGGATGAACAACATTTTATTTTCATCCTGAGCAACCTACTTCAGTGTTTTGTTTGTTAAATCTAGGGTGTCCATGCCTGTCCATAGTAAAGTATGCTTGCTTACTTTAGAAATTCACATGAGCACTCCTGTTGTTAACTATTAACCTAGTAATGAGTAAGGGTCAGTAATACGTTGCTTTTTAACGCATTGGCCACTTCATTTCAGCTCTGATGCAGTGTAGTTACTGCTCAGTATTTAGCTGCTTTGATTGATTTTTCATGCAGGCAGAACGTACCCTCCTCTGATGTTGTTCACTTGTTACAAGATGGCGTATGGTGTTTTGCCATTTTACTACATAAATATTCAAACTCTAACATTACAGCCTTATTTGATTCTGCAGATTGATCTCCGTGACAAGGGAACGCTGGAAATGGTTTTTGCTTCTACAAGGTAGAATTACCAGCTGTTCTTCTGTACTGGCTTTGTTGAATTTTCAGATCATTATGAATTCCTTTTTCCTTTATGCAAATTTGCATCTAGCGTCTTTTTTATTATTAGACAATTTGCCCTTCAGATTTGATGCTGTTGTCCACTTTGCTGGATTGAAAGCTGTGGGTGAAAGTGTACAGAAGCCATTACTTTATTATGACAACAACGTCATTGGCACGATAAATCTTCTAGAAGTTATGTCTGCTCATGGTTGCAAGAAGGTATCCATCTTTATTTTCCCACTAACTTCCACTGGAGTCAGCACTTCAAGTTGCTACTATATGTCTTTCCTGAATTTGTCTGCAGTTGTATGCTAGGTTATTACTTTGATTTAACTATAGGATTGCTTATTAGGTCATTTTGTTGACTTATGTCTTATTCTGTTGCACCCTGTGCATCAAGAATTAACTACTTGAGTTTGTATAAGTGATCTTCACATGCTATTATTGGGCTATCATTGTTTTAATTGTTCGTGATCTTCATGTTAGGTATTACATATTTCCATTGTGTGGAAGCTTTTCAGTTGCTAGTGCATCTTAGTAGCTCATGTTATTACTGAGGTGTCATCTGTGTTCTAGTTAACTGTAGTTACTCTGAATGCATGGTGGACAGATGCCAGTGTGTGCATTTCTTTGGACCCATTGGGCATAGGACTTTTTTTTTTTCTTTTATTCAAGGTGAACATAGACTGGATGGTTCTGGTTAGAAGGGAATGCACGATGGTGTCCCTAAACTTTCCCCATATTCCCATCTCATCTGTGTCCATGAACTCTCAAAGTGATCATATAGGTCCTCCAACTTTCAAGTGGTTCAAAGTATAAATTCGGTTTCATGACTGGACCTATAGTGAGCTTTGAATGAACCACTTGAGAAGTTGAAGGGCCCAGATGAACAATTTGAGAGTTCATGGACCTAGATGATAAATGCAGAAAAAAAATTTAAGGACCCAGGGTGCATTTTGCTCTTCTGGTTACTTCCCGTTGTGCAATAAAATCTCTCGGCATTTCTAGCTGAGCTAGTTTGTTTGTTATTCTAATCTAGTTGGTAAATTGATCACTGGATGCGGAATGCGATCAATTAATAGTCACCCTACTTGCACCATCTAACGTCGTCCTTCTTCCTCGCCTCACCTTCCACTCTGCCTCCCTCTTGACGTGTGACCATGACCCACCCTGAGCCATTACGGGTGTGTTTGGTTTGAGATTTGGGGTTTGGGGATTTTGGTGGCCCTGTGAAGTTTTGGGTTGGGATTTGGGGTTTGGGGATTTTGGTGGCCACTGGTTGTAGAGGTATGGTTGGGGAGGTTGTCCACCCAGCAGTGGTGGTGGATTGTGGGCGGGCCAGCAAGGCGGCAGGGGCACTGACCAGTGACCACTGCAGTGGTGATGGATGACGGTTCGAGGTTTGGGGATTTTGGTGGCTCTAATTGTAGAGAGGTGGTTGGGGAGTATTGAGTTGCATGCACCGACCAGTTCAACCCAAAAGCTTAAGCTGATAGGGAGAGGTGGGCAATTCACTTATATTCCAACACTCCCCCTCACGTGGAGGCTCCCTCAGGCCTCAGACGTGGAATAGGAGCGAGCAACAATTATTTTATTTAATTGTGCTAACCAGGATTCAAACTCGAGACCTCTGGCTTTGATACCATATTGAGTTGCATGCACCGACCAATTCAACCCAAAAGCTTAAGCTGATAGGGAGAGGTGGGCAATTCACTTATATTGCAACAGGGAGGAAGACTGGCAGCTGTGTGGGTGGTGAAGAAGACTTCTCCGTTTTATCAGTTTCCTTCTGTCTGCTTTGATACTAGTTGGATGGTGAAGATCTCCAGGACGTGGGAACCCCTGGGCACAGTTTTTGCTTTGATCATATTTAATGGTGTCAATATTGGTGCATATGCCTACACAATATCTGCTTCCCCTTTTAATAATATTGATTAATTGCATTATTAACTGTATAATTATTTGCATTTTTTCTTTAAGACATGTTTGATTAGTAATGCTATGGATTGGCAAATTGATTTGTCATACCAGACTGACACTGACATATTATATCTCCTTTTGTTTTAAAATGTTTTAGTTGGTGTTCTCATCATCAGCTGCAGTTTATGGATCTCCCAGAAACTCACCTTGCACAGAAGAGTTTCCTCTGACTCCAAACAATCCATATGGCAAAACAAAGGTCTGCTGCCTCTTTTTCAATGCAAAAACCTTCTGAAGTTTGTTGGCTCTCCAAGATGACTGAAAATTTTCAAATGGTTGCAGCTTGTTGTTGAGGATATTTGCCGTGATATCTACCGTTCAGATCCTGAATGGAAGATCATTTTACTTAGGTACTTCAATCCAGTTGGTGCTCATCCTAGTGGATATCTTGGTGAGGACCCACGAGGAATTCCCAACAATCTTATGCCCTATGTTCAGCAAGTTGCGGTTGGTAGGAGGCCAGCTCTGACAGTTTTAGGAAATGACTATGCGACAAGAGATGGAACTGGGGTAATTCTGTTGCATATGATATGCTCAATTATGTTTTTTTTTGTATACCATTCAAATTGATTAATCTGATGCATTTGAAGGTGGATATTCCGAATAAAACAGTAGTCAATTTTCTGTCAGAACCTAACAATCTGTGGTCGGTATAGAAGTACTAATAAGAGTTCTAAAAACTGAGCAAAGTCATTCCTGCCTTAAAAAACTTGACTAGGTCTGTGTTTATACAACTTGCTGCCTAATGCATTGATCCACCTTCTCGTTGAAGTTGATCTTCAACTACACAGATGAAGATTTCCTATAATTTACTTTTTTTCCTGTAGATTACTATGTTGCATAGTTTTCACCTTTTTCTTTCTCTTCTTTGGCACCTTGCTGTTTATATCTCTCTATATTTTTTCCTCTGCATTTTGTATCATTGCTATCTGACTCTCTTTTATACCACAGTAGGGGAATTCTTGTACTGTATTTCCCTTATAAGAAGATTAATTCATTGCTTTGACATTTCTTTGTAAGCCACAAGCTTAACTTGAATTCTGGATATAACCATCTGGCTGAAAATTTGGAAGATTCTTACACTAGAACTTATGATACCCATGTGCTTCTTACTTCAGTCAATTTAGTTTTACATTGCATATAGTTAATGATTTTGGATCAGATATTTAGGCATATCATTGTGACATCTGCGGTTCACATGCATGAGGAAATCATCCCATCTTTAATCAGACTATCTTCTCATCTTTAATCAGACTGTTGTTTTTACAGGTCCGAGATTACATCCATGTTGTTGACCTTGCTGATGGACATATTGCTGCATTACAGAAGCTTTTTGAGAACTCTAGCATAGGTGAACACTTTGACATTAAATGATCGTTGAATTTCTTTCCATCATTTACTGTATACTTTAAAAAAACTAATTAGACCAACCTAGGATAAACTAAGGTGGCATTTATTATATTATAAGAAGAAAATAGGCTCCCAAATTCGCCTCCATGAGGACTTGAACCTGGGTGACTTGGGGTATACATCAACACCCTCGACAACCGAGCTAGTTTCAGCTTCCTTTGTATAGTTGTATACTTATTTGAATGCAGTAACATTTCTGTTAGGCCTTGTTTAGTTCCGAAAAAATTTTGGATTTCGGCACTGTAGCATTTTCGTTTTTATTTGACAAATATTATCCAATCATGGACTAACTAAGCTTAAAAGATTCATCTCGTGATTTACAGACAAACTGTGCAATTAGTTTTTATTTTCGTCTATATCTAATGCTGCATGCATGTGCTTCAATATTTGATGTGACGGGAAATCTTGAAAAGTTTTTGGTTTTCAGGGTGAACTAAACAAGGCCTTAGTTGTATTTTCTTTAGATTCACAAATTTTATTTTGTTTTCCTAGGTTTTTTAACACAAAATGCAGGCTTGTACAAGGCACAGAAATACATACTGTTTGGATAAATATACTTTTTACAGCATGCATAACAGATATGCTCATTTTATGTAATTTGCATTTGTTCACTAAAATCAAACATTTGGGATACATGGGTATCTGTCCATATTTTCTATTTCCCTCGTGTGAGGTGCTTGATTCAGTTGTGTTTATACTTTTGAATCTTGTTTTAAAATTTGATACTATTTGCAGGGTGTGAAGCATACAACCTTGGAACCGGAAGAGGTACATCTGTGCTGGAGATTGTTAAAGCGTTCGAGAAGGCTTCTGGGAAGGTATACAAGATAAACAAATTTAGGCCTTGCATGATTATTAGCATTTTGCAATGCAGCTTACTTGGGTTTACTGCCTTGATAAGCTTTCGTTTATGCTCACATGTGATTTATAAGGACATATTTTTTGCTACCCTGTAGAAAATCCCTCTGATTTTTGGTGAAAGACGCCCTGGTGATGCAGAGATTCTCTTTTCAGAGACTACTAAAGCAGAGAGGGAGCTTAACTGGAAGTAAGTCATATAACAAGACATAATATGCTTATCATGAGAAAATGGCTTTATTATATGATCAACGTTGTCTTCCTCTAGAGCAAAATATGGTATTGAAGAGATGTGTCGCGACCAATGGAACTGGGCCAGCAAGAACCCTTATGGCTATGGATCGCTTGACTCTACCAAGCAGAATGGCCACCAAACAAATGGATCTGCTGACTCCTCCAAGCAGAATGGCCACCACACAAATGGTTCAACTGACTCACCCAAGCGGAATGACCACTATGCCTATGGGTCCGCCGACTCACCCAAGCGGAATGGGCACTATGTTTATGGATCATCAGACTTCAAGCAGAATGGTAATGGTCACCTGCGCTGAGCAGAGCTGTTTGACCTGTGAGCTCCCTGTACATTCGGTCGCGATGTGAGCTCCCTGTAAGGTCTATCGTGAACCCACTATCCGAGATTGATGTGGATCATTGGGTTGACAGGTCATACAGTATAGAGTCGTTGGCAGCGGAATTCCAGTTTGCTGTGGGTAAAGCCTATCTTCTGCGTTGTTTATTTTTCCCTTCTTGCAATTATGGTGTAGGAATGTGGTCATAGTGTATCAGCTGATTCTATTCTTTCCCTGCTAATTGAACTGTATTACGCTTCATCAAGTTTGGCTGATTACTGTTTAACGGGGAAAACTTGCACCTGTGTATGATTATTTATTTGTACATGTACTATGCTATGTATGTATGAAAGGGAGAACTAGCCTCGCCCGCGATAGCCCTGATGAATTTAGCCGCAATTGCTCCCAGATCAGACTGTTGTTTCATGTGAATGTACATATGATGCCGCTGCAAACTTTGAGCAGACAAAAGTCGCCCTTTTTTTTAGGGAACAATTATTAAATGTTCGCTTCCCAAATGCGTTGGTCTTGCTCTGAAGGATTATTACGTTTTGGAGCCATCGTGCCTTGCATGCTAACCTTGCATTCTGTAACGGTTTGACGTGAAACACATTTTCGTGCAGTTCGTGTCGCGCGTTGTGCAGAGATCAGATAACTAAAGAAAACGGTGAAAGCCTCATGATTCTGGTGCCTGCTCTTCATTTTAAGATAAAGAATTACAAAGATAGCATGAGATTCAAAGCTAGTGCCATCAGTCAGGTATCTAACTTCAGCGGGACGACAGTTCAATCTCCCTTTCATTAGCTCTAAACCCTAGCAAAGCACCATGCATTTATTAGACCGAGATCAACACAGTAGCTTGCCCCTCTTCTTTTTAAGATAAAGAATTACAAAGAGAGCTTGAGAGATTCAAAGCTAGTGCCATCAGTCAGGTACCTAACTTTGACGGGACGACAGTTCAATCTCTATCCTATCATTAGCTCTAACCCCAAGCAAAGCACCATGCACTTATAGATAGATCGAGATCAACACAGTATTTGACCCTCTTCATTTTAAGATAAAGAATTACAAAGAGAGCATGAGAGATTCAAAGATAGCGACATTAGTCAGGTACCTAACTTCAGAGGGATAACAGTTCAATCTCTATCCTTTCATTAGCTCTAACCCCAAGCAAAGCACCATGCTTTTATTAGATCGAGATCAACCCAAGTATCGGAGGGAGATCTAGTCTAGTTAAATAAACACAGCACATTAACTGGAGCACAGACCTTGCCTATCAGCCGTCGGTGAAGTAGAGATGTGAGCGGAGGAAGTATCGAGATCAACCCAAGTATCGTAGTGGTAGGGTGTTGTAGCATCGACTCTTAGGATGCAGCGGCACTGACGAATCACCTTGGCCATACCTTGAGTCAGTGGTACGGTGTTATCTCATCGGCTTGGTGCAGCGGCACTAGCCAATCACCTTGGCCATATTCAGTCAGTCAAAGCTTGAAAGGCAGCGGCCTTCGGGTTGATCTAGCACCTTGTCTAGTTTGGCTGATCTCTTCATGCTTCAAATTTTTTTGTGGAAGTTGATTCTCTGTGACCAGTGATCTCTGATTGAAATTGATACCCTATGATTGTCTTGGATAAACTCCACTAATATGAAATGATTTTACAAGACGATACCCTTTTATTAACCGAGGCGGTCACAAAATCTATCCGCCTTGATTAAGACCTACGATTAACAAAGGTGGGCATTATCTATTTACTGAGGCAGACACTTTCGCTCATCTCGGAAAATCAATTTATGGAGGTGGACGCCTTAAAGCAACCACATCTCAAAATAGTCTTATGATGCCCGCCTTTATAAATCAATTTTTGAAGGCGAGCACACTATAAGGCCCGCCTCCAAAAAAGGCCAGTCCAGGCCCGATAACCGTCTTCATATAAATGTAGAAACTTAGGGTTTCTTCCTTCACTTCTCCCTCCACAACCGAGCAACGCTCTGCCTTCTCACTTCTCCCGCACGTAGCGCTCTCCCTCCACCCGAGCCCTACAGCGACGGCACGATTCCCACTCCAGTGCCTTTTCCCACTCCTTCCCTCTCTTGTTCCTCTCTCCCTCATCCAAGCAGATCTGGAGGCCGTGGGGGTGAGCTCGAAGCGCGGCGGTCTCCCTACCCCCACGTGAGGAAGCCAACCTCCCCACGACGACTCCATCACGGTGGTGGGCTTCCTCCTCGCGGCCAGGGAGGCCGGATCTACCACGGCGGCCTCCTCTCGCTCCCTCCATCTCCCATGATGCGCGATGGCTCCATCATGGTGGTGGGCTTCCTCCTCACGGCTAGGGAAGCCAGATCCACCATGGCGAACTCCTCTCCATGTGAAAGGTCCAAATGGCTAGGGGGGGTGAATAGCCTATTTAAAAAATCTACAAACTTTACTAAGCAAGTGTGTTAGTCAAACAAATGGCTAAGCAATCCTAGCACTAGCTCAACTAAGCTATGCAAGCCACCTATACAAACTAGTAAGGCTAAACACTAATCCACAACAACAAGAGAAGGCTACACAACAACTCTACTCTAAACAAGAACTAAGCTAAACAAGCTAAACAACTAGCAAGATAAGCAAGTATGTAAAGGAGTAGTGAGTGATTGTTATACCAACGTTGTAGAGTAGATATATGACCAATCAATCAATCACAATCACAAGAGAATCCTTGGCAAGAGATCACACAAGATTTTTTACCGAGGTTCACTTGCTTTCTGGCAAGCAACTCCTCGTTGTGGCGATACACCCACTTGATGGATCACGAGCTAATTGACAATCCAAAGACAAACCCTCAACTGGTGTCGCACATCCACTCACAAGATGGGGATCCTCCAAGCCACGAGCAATCCACTAGAGTAGCCAATTGCGATCTCCTGCGGGGAAGGCTCAAGAACCCCTCACAAATCACTTGGTGAGGCTCGAAACAATCTCCAATCATGAGCTCAACACCACCGCTGCTCCAAGCCGTCTAGGGCATCGGGAAACACCCAAGAGTAACAAGAAATCCGCAGCAAACTCAAGAATCAAGTGCCACTAAATGCAACTCTCAAAGCAATGCACTTGAATCTCACTCAATCTCACTAGATTGGCAATCAAGCAAGGAGATGAGTGGAGGGAATGTTCTCTAGCTCAAAGTATGCCTCAAGTAATCAAATGTCCAAGAGACACTACAAGAAACCTGCTAATCCATGGCGAAAAATTTCCGTCACGGATCATCAAACAACTGTCACTATGCAACATTTGCGACGGTTTTAGAGAACGTCACCTATTGAGCGTCAAGGATTAACCTTCGTGACGATTTTCATAAAACCGTCACAGATTAACAGAATTCGTGACGATCTCAAACCGTCACAACTGAGCCCAAGGCCTAGTTAGCCCAGCCCAAACCCATTACCTGTGACAGTTCTAAACCGTCATAGATGAATTGCCACATCATCTAGACTGCTTATGTGGATCATGACATGGATGCTGATATCACCATCTAGCCCATCTATTTTTGTCGTAAGAAATTGAGACATTTATTCAATGACAAATATGGTGATATTTTTTTATTATATTTCCAATTATAGATTTACAACCATTTGGTCAAATATGTTTACATATAAATATTTACACATTGATGATGAAGCAATTTAAAAACAAGACTAATTTATACAGCCATCAATTGTCTCTCCATGCCGCAAATAAGCAATGCAGCCGCCTTAGTGGAATGATGCTCCTTTGTCAAGCATTTCTCCAATATTGTTTATCCACCGATTCCCTTCCTGAAAAGCATAAAAAAGAAACATTCAATCAAATAGTGATTTAGATAACTTAATAGATAGCTGCTGGCTAAGCTAAAATGTATTAGGTACAACTATCAATTTAAACATATCAAGTTGAAATGGCTGCACTCACAAAGTTGTTGCTGCCGGTTAACAGATGCAAAGCCAACACATGCACTGCAGTTCGATTAGCTGGACACTGCAATTATTTACTAAACTGAAATTCTAAATGATTGTTCAGGTATGGCTTATAATTAATTTAAAGCAAGCAGCAAAATTGCATATACACAGATCAAACAAATAGCAGCATTACCATTTTTTCTATGTACTATACTGAATTGGACATAATTGTTATATATTGTGTTGATGATGTTGTATCAAGAAGATGACAATTCACAAAATAAAAACATACTTGCTGCTCTGCTACTGCATACACTGAACTGCTCTGAAACTAAGCAACACACTGAACTGCTCTGCTACTGCAGTACTGCACTTGTTGTTGAACACTTGCTGCTGGAGAAACATTGAACTGCTAGCTCTGAAGAAAACGATACATCTGAACTGATGCTGCTCTGTTAGAACCAAGAAGCAAATGTGGCTTAGCTGCTATGAAAAAAAAAACAAGGAAGCTACAACACAGAAGCTGCTGCACAAAGAGACACAGATCAGAGAGCTCATGCATCAAACAAAGCTGAAAATAATAATCATGGTTCAATATAATACATGTACGAGGATGCCAATGACTGACGCAAACACCATGATTCCTCGAGCTAAGGCAAGTAGTGGCAGCGGCTGTGCCCTGTGTTGATGGCCGATGATAGGAGGGCAGGAGGTACGCCACCCCCACATCGACATGCATCCTGCGCCCATGCCTCCTGGGATCCCTCATGACCGCTCATCAGCCTACACACTGTCCTCGGTCTCCTCTGTGAACTGCATGTTGGAGGGCCAGATCCACACTTGGTTTAGGCCGTGCCATCGCAAGTGACGCAGGTGAGAGCCCCAATAGATCCAGATGCAAATAGCCAAAGCTAGATCCAGATGCAAATAGCCAAGCTCCGTATTGCAGAAGGGAATGGAGCGGGCAAGCGTACCTGTTGCATGCTCATCGCCGATGAAGGGCTCGATTAAGACTACTACTTGGTGATTTAGAGGACAGCAACAGCAACAACAAACTAGCATGTATCAATCCAATCTAAATAGAAAAATCAATTCATACTTGTCACCCTCACAAAGCAAATGACTTTTCAATCTTAATTGCTACTAGCAAAGTAGTAGATGGGCTCTTAGTTTCAATTCAGGAAATTTCTACTGTAGTTTACAACAAAGAAATACATGTCCTTTCTTCTAATAGGAACCATCAAGATCATAGACATGGAACAATCACATCTGCGGCTCTAAATTTTCAACTTTTAAGTTAACAGTTGACAGATTTTACTAGCATAGAAAACAAAGAGAATGAAACTTATCCTGCCACTGATTCCACTATTGCTAACTGAAATTAACAAAAAAAGAGCAAGGCAATATCACCTTAATCCCAATCAGACTTATCTGAAATCAAGACATACCAGTTGAAGTAGAAACCAACACAGACCAATTGAAGTAGAAATCAGCAAACTTTATCTGAAATCTCAATTTTCAGCCTTGCCTTTTGTGTGCCTGCTGAAAAAAAATTCTACTGCCCTGTTTCAGTTTAGAAAATTTCAGTTGTAGTGAATGATGGGCTAGCTGCTTCTCATAGATAAAGAAAGTCAAGTCATGTGAACTGGTCTACTTTGGACACTGTACTGACATTAGGATCATGATTGATGACATTGCACGAATATAGGTAACCGAGTCATGCTCAAAGTTACATTCAGGACCTGCATTCCACAAATTAAAACTGTTTGGATTTGTATTCTAATGCAAATAAACAATCACACTATTTGAAAAAACATCTCTATCTCTCAAAGGCGTACCAACCTCACCCTCCTAACAAGAACACCCAACATGTGCTTGCCTACTTGTGAATCCAAGAACACTTGGACGATTTTTTAAGAAAAGAAACTCAAATAAGCATGCCTATTAATGGACACATCACAACACTCTAATATTTCCATCCTGGCTAGCCATATGCCAATGGAGCAACACTAAACTTGGGAAAAAATAATGGCATGCATGTTTAACTTTCCCTTTGTAAATTAGCCAGTATGTCCATGTGCACCCTCTTTAGTCTGGATTTCAAGATTTGTGAAACTGACTGGATTTGGAAGAGCAAAACTATGCTAGCAGTACAGTCCCATTAACTAATCCCACACTACAAATCAGCAGAAGAGATTCCAATCAATTAAAAACTGAATGATATGTGTGTAGCACAAAGAAAAGATTAGTTTCAATATTATTTATTTATTTAGCTATCAAAATTTTCATCTGTGCATAGGTTCAGGTTTCATACAATTTTTTGTATTGCATAAAAAGTAAACTGATTAACCGAAAAAACAAATATGACTAGCCTAAACAAAATGCAATCTGCTCTAACTAAACACAAAGAAGATACAAGCTAGCAAATAATTCACATTACTTTCATTATTCTAACTAAACTAGATCTGGATCAAATAATTCACATTACTTTCAATGAATAAAATTGGCTGATAATCCCACCAAAAATTACTTTGCAGAGGACAGAGAACATTACACAGACCAACCAAAGGGGAGAGCAGATTTGAGGACCAGGAAGAATCAGTACACGCACCAGCAAACCACCTCTGGATCGAGCCAACAAATGCCAAGCTAGCTGGTCAGCACCGGTGTCTTCTTTGTAAGCGTGGCAAATCCGGCAGCTTTGGTTCATCAACCACATAGATGAGGATGGCCTGTATACATCAACAAGGTTGGTGGTGGCTTCAATCCGTCGGACATCGCTCCCGGCGGCGGTCGGGTAGCTTCAGTACTTGATCTGCACCGGTCCCGTGCGGATCGAGGTCGGAGATGAAGGGTAGCGCCATCCTGGCGACGAGGAGGATCGAGATGGAGGAGGATCTCGATGGGGTGAGAGACACGAGCGAGAGAGGGAGTAGGGCGGCGGCGGCTGTTGGGAGGGTGAGGCGAGGATGCAGCTCAGTTTAGTTTAGGGTTTGCTTTCTAGCGGGCTGGGTCTGGGCTTTCTTTATCGATGAGGTGCACGGTATACTGTTCGTGACGATCTTCGAAACCGTCATTAAAAATCCGTCACGGATTAGAGTATTTCTTGTAGTGAGAGAACCTCCCAAAGTCAGCCACCTCCTATTTATAAACCCCCTCAACAAAAGAGCCGTTGGCCACTTTCACTGGGCAGAAATCGGGGGCACCGGATGCTCAGCAGGGTACCACCGGACGCTCGACCCCCTGCGTCCGGTGCTCTGGGGTTGGCCACGTGTCTTTCTTTGAAACTCGCGCGTCAATCTCTAACGGTCATCTGCGAACCACTGGACGCGACCAAGTGAGCACCGGACGCGTACGGTACTCACTGGTCTCGTACGCAGAGAGTTATGCAAACCGCGACCTCACCGGAGTCGGAGCACCGGACGGTCCGGTGCTCACCGGACTCATGCGTAGAGAGGGTTGCAAAATGCCCTCACACCGAACGCACACCACCGGACGCACCCAGAGCGTCCGGTGCTCTCAGTCAGACACCCTCTGCTTAAGTCAGGCCACACCGGACGCATGAACAGGGAACACCCTGCGCCTGGTGCAGTGCGTCCGGTGCTCAACCCTAACAGGGCCAAGCATTGACAGCACACCGGACGCTCAGGCCAGCGTCCGGTGCCTCCGCGCACTGCGTCCGATGAGTGCTTCTCAGTCCCATGACTTCTCCAAATTTCCCACCGACGTAATAGAAAATATACACTTATTTTTCTCAAAAGCGCCGAATCCCTCTCAACCTTAGGAACTCCACCTTCTTTGCAAATGTGCTAACACCAACAAGTGTTCACCACCAAAGTGCATGTGTGTTAGCTTTTCACAAACATTTTACTAAAGGAGTTAAGTTAGCACTTCACTAGATCCTAATGCATATGCTCAAGATATGGACCTAGTAGCACTTGATTCGAGAGATGACCGTGATTTCCCCCTCTTGATAGTCGGCTATCTATCCTAAATCCAGTCAATCACTTCTCTACTCAACTTAGACCGGCAAAAGTAAAACCCTATGTTTATACCTTTGCCTTGATAACTTTGCTCCTCGTCTATCACCATGATATTCACTTCATGCTTCATCCCTTTGTGATCATGTGGCCACTTTTCCATGCCACCATGCACCTTCATCACATGTGTTGCTATACCTAACTCAAATCACTGAAACACAAGGCATTAGCAACTTGGTGTCATTAATTACCAAAACCAAACTTGGGCTTTCAATCTCCCCCTTTTTGGTAATTGATGACAACCATCACAAAGATATGAAATGAAATCATATTGAACTTGAATTGCTTGTCCAAAGCATTTAGATCATGAAACAAGATTGGACAAACACTCCAATTTTGGTTTTGGTAGTACTAGCTCCCCCTACATACGTGCTTTCATGAATTTGGTTCAAGCTTGCACATATGCATGGATTAGAATTTTGGGAGATTTATTACTACCAAAATGATTCTAAGGTATATAGAATGGACCTTTGAAGCATGATACCAATCAGAGTTGCCAATATACCATCCTTAGCACCAATGTAGCTAGACATACATAAAAAACTCAAGATATCTCGTGAGATCACATTATATCTGTACATACCACATGAAAATAAAACTTTATGCTAGAATTCAAAGCATCATTCATGTTTTATTTCTAGCAAGCACCAATCAAACAAGAGTTGTGATTTAAACTTGCAATGCAATACCTCATTATGTTAGTGCACATACAAATGCAACAAATGGTTCATGAGCTTGCTCCCCCTTAAAAAGTTTTCTCTCCTTTTTTTTGTTTCTCTCCTCTTTTTGACTTTATCTTTGTTTCTCTCCCCCTTTGTCATCAATGACCACAAGGGTTCAAATTTTAATGACAATTAAGTCAATCAATGTGCGGGTCAAATTATGGTTCAATCTAGATCACTTGCCTAGAACATGTAATTCGGTTTGATCCAAGGACAAGCTTTTTCACACCTCATGAAGTATAAGGGTTATCCTGACCATGTTGAATTACACATCGTCAGCTCATATTCTAGATTCAACACTAGGCTTGCAAGCTCACAAACATGTCATATGCTACCACTAGATCAATCAAACATAGGAGCAATAGTGGTACCATACATACATCAAATCCTTTTGATTTTCATGAATGAGCCTAACGTTATGCAAACATGTCTATATGTTCTAATCATGTCCTTAGCAAAGTATGAATGCTATGTCAATTCAACTTTTACCTTTCTTTGTTGGAGGAGAGGCATGTCATATAGAAATATAGGGGTGCACTCATCTCAAGTTGGAGAAGTCAAGTATGTTAAATTCATTCCTCAATTTGCAAAATCTATTCTCATCAAGTGGCTTTGTGAAGATGTCGGCTAGTTGATCTTCGGTGCCAATGCGTTCAATGCTAATATCACCCTTTTGTTGATGGTCCCTTATGAAATGGTGCCTTATGTCAATGTGCTTGGTTCTTGAATGTTGAACTGGATTTTGTGTCATCTTGATTGCACTCTCATTGTCACACAGCAAAGGCACATTCTTGAATTTGATTCCAAAGTCATTCAAAGTAGCTTTCATCCAAAGCAATTGTGCACAACAACTACCGGCACTAATGTATTCGACCTCGGTGGTTGATAGTGCAATACTATTTTATTTCTTTGATGACCATGAAACTAGAGATCTTCCTAGCATGACAAGTGACACTTGTGCTCATTCTATCAATCTTGCATCCACCATAATCGGAGTTCGAATATCCAATTAACTCAAAGTTAGACCCCTTGGGATACCATAATCCAACATCATGAGTGCCCTTGAGATACCTTAATATTATTTTTGTTGCCTTCAAGTGACTTTCTCTAGGTGAAGCTTGGTATCTTGCACATTTGTACACACTAAACATCACATCCGGCCTTGATGCGGTGACATAGAGCAAACTTCCAATCATAGATTGGTATAGCTTTTGATCTATCATGTTTCCACTTGCATCACTACCTAATTGATCATTTGTGCCTAAAGATGCAGATGGGGCGGCGGTGGCACTACTAAATTTTGACCCTATTTCAATGCTCAAAAAGTGTTGCAATACGCCCAAAATAGTTGCAATAGCAAAAATAGCAACACTTATTTTACGTTGCGAGGCGTTGCAAGCTCTTGCGTGGGTAAAGCTTTGGACAACGCTTTTCTAGAAAGCGTTGTAAAATGCATTTTGGATTTGCAACGCCTAGGTGTTGCAACATAAGTTTTTGCTATGGTTGTAAGTGTGGCAACAACAAATAATGCAATGCCTTGGGTGTTGCTGGATCTTCCAATGGCAACTTGCTCATGTCGTAGCAAATGGTGCACTAGCAATGATGAACCTGTGTTGCAAGACAATGTGTTGCCATACTTAATGTGTGTGGCCACAAGGATCATGTTGCAACACCAATAAGTTGTGGCAACATGCGCAATTGCCACACCCAAGGATTGGTTGCCATAAGGTGCATCTTATATTGCATCGCGTAACGAGTGTGGTAACAAGACCTTTGTCGCAACACCAAAAAGTGGTGGCAACATGTGCAATTGCCACGCCCAAGATTTGGTTGCTATAAGGTACAACCTCTATTGCATCGCATGACGAGTGTGGTAACAAAACCAATGTGGCAACACTAAGAAGAGGTGGCAACATGTGCAATTGCAACATTCACATTGTCATTGCTATAAGGTGTAACCTTTATTGCTACGTGGATTGTTAGTTGCTATAGAATATATTGCCACAGAAAATGTGGTTGCGAATAGCCACTTTTACAACGAGCTTGGTTTGGTGCCACCAGACAATATTGCAACACTGTTAATTAATTAGAAACAGAATGGACCCCAACAAAACATTTCAATAAATCCATTAAAGCAAAATATGAGCTTGTTCAGTTTGTACACATCTAAAATATAATACGATCCAAAAAATGAAACTCCGCCTAACACAAATTATTCAAACCATCCCACAATAAAGGTACTCAACTTATTTGTGCCTAAATAACATCTAAAGTGACTAGACACTAGTAAAGGTCGAAGCAAAGCTTGACTTGAATTTGGATGATCCCATCACTCGTGCGCTCCACTTAAACTCTGTATTTGTCCTGAAATAAAGAACATTCACATTTAAGGATATGCAATTGTCATAGGAAAGACACTCAAGGATTTTTTTTAATGTGCAGAAATCCTTACAAGCAAAAACATGTTACTATCACTTGATCAACAGTCTACTAAATAAGTAAATGAACAATTAGTATGTCCTACTGGATAAGCCAACAAGACACATGCAGAGAGAAGCAAACAACTAAAGCAATATAAGATGATTTAAAAGCGAACTGTGATATGAAATTTCAGAAATTCATGTCCAAAGATCTAGCCAACCAAAAATATTGTTCTTTAACAATTAGGAATACTTATGAAAAACAATACACCTTAGTTATCAATAGCAGCTAGTTTTAAAGCTAACATGGTCCAATTCACAGAAGCTTAGAACTGTACAGCACACAACAAAATCCTGAGAGCAAATTTTAAAATTTCATAGCTCCCAAACCAGATAGAATAAAATCATGAAATTTTAGGAAAATAAAGATACTTAAATTATCTACAACTTTTATAGTTTTATGTTCCATAGAAAATGTCACTCCAGTAAACGAATTATTATCACAAGCAAAACTGTTCAAACTGACATTTTCCGCACACCGCAAAAGGGATCCATGCATCCCATTAGTTATCCCCAAATAAAGCAATACTTATTCAATTTATTCGGACAAATAGTCATGGTCTCTAGCAAGCATCAACACATAGGTTTAGAAAGGTATACATAACAACACTTAAGTAACAGTTGACTGAAATGAGCAGTTTATTCAAATTGGGTTTAATCTAGATTTTCATAAGCAATATGAAAAAATAAGCTTACATTCAATTCTTTTTGGTTGATTGTCTCTTTGCCGCAGCATCAAGCAAATGTTTTGGAGAAATAAAATTTGGTGTACCATCGCCTTCTTTGTTTTGTGATTGACTTCGGTTAAGACTACCTCTAGTGGTGCGTACATTGTTGCCTAGAGGTAGTTGTCCTTTCTGCTTCACTTGTAGGTTAATCTGCAACTCAAATATGAAATGAAAATTATTAGTACTCTCATAACATGCATTTCATGGCTGTAATCCATTTTCAATCTGAAACAACCTGGGCTAATGGTTCTTCATTCTCTTGTCTTTTTTCTTCTCTCTCAGTCAAGATTGGTACATGAGCAACCGAGGGTGTTACATGACCTGGTATTTCATTGTCGGTTGTTTCGTTGGCTGTTGTTGTGATGGCAGCTTGGTTTACCTGCATTTAGAATTGTTTTATTACTACTACTTATCTCCCATAGGCAAGAACTTAATTGATTAATCTTCTTATGTTCAGTTTGAGCAAGCATATTATGGTGATGATTGTCAAGTGAATACAACAAAAAAATCTATCAAAAGACAAACCTACTAACTTAAATATGCAAGTTCAAATGTTGCAATATTATTACCTGTAGTGATGTTGCTTGCCTTTGTGCTTCTAGCATTGACATGAACTCTTGCCGAAGTTGTTCTTTATCAGCCTCCCTTGCTTTCTGCAATTCTTCCATCTAAAGCCTATGTTCCTCCTTCTCGGCTTCCCTTTCAGCAACTTGACTTTGAAGTTGTTCTTGTACCTTCTCAAGCGTAGCCTTCAGCTCTTCTTTTTCCATATAGGATGTTGTTTCAGAACGGGCCTGATCCTCGAAATGTTCAGTCATTAGTTGCCTTCTACTTGGATACCTTGCCAAATAACCATTACCATGAAGCTTGGATGATTTAGATCCAGTAGTTCGCTTGTATGCTTCTTGGAAAATAAGGTTTTTCTCCACTGAAGGAATAAAGCCATTTGGTGACTCTGTTTCCTTCTCTGCAATTTTGCTGCAAGCAGATTCCTAACACAAAAGAAGACATGCAAACTTTTGTCAAACAAAAACTGGAAATGAAGAGCAATACTATGAATCATTTAGTAAGGTTTGTAGAAATAATAATGTACACACATAGATAGCCTTAGATGCATCACTTGTCCATTTCCCTCCTTACTGTGCGTTTTCGCCCAAAGATCACAATCATCTGGCTCTTCATCGGTTTGTGGATCTCTCTAATTTTTACAAGAACAACACAAATAAATATTTCATTAAGTAAGAAAACATTGATATGTACGTGCTTCTCAAGTCATTACTAGTTCATAGCTGCATTGACCGAAAGATCTTGATCCCACCATATGCGTTGCTTGGACATGCGAACGGTTTTGAGAATTCTTGTTGCTAACTTTCTGCTTGTAGTGTTTGTATTAACAACAGTGCTCTCAAGAAAACATTTATATCTACAAGTGCAATTGGCATGAAAAAAAGTAAACAACATCAAACCTGGAATTCCTCGGTGCCAAAATACAACACTAGATAGTGCCATTCAACAATGTTCAATTCTTCAGGCTTATGCCTCATTCTCTCATCATAGGTGTCATAGGCATTGTACGTTGCACTAAATGTTGATCGCCATCCTTTGTAGCGCTCATTAGCGATGGCCCATATTTTTTTCTTGTTTTCTAAAGTATCCTCAAGGTCCCACTTTTTCTGTTGAAACAAATAAACAAACCAGATACATTGTTACACTATTTTACAATTAAGATTGGAACAAACCAAAAATATGTGAAGCTTACCATTACTTCAGAAGCTATCTCCTTTTTAACTTCATCATCAATGTTTTTCCACCATCTCACTCCAATTAGTGGAGCCTTTCTCCTTGTATAAAGTACCACTTCATCAACAAAGGATCGCCGGTTACCACCTACAGGTCCTCGCATTCTAGAGAATTCAACATCCAATTTCGTAGTGCCCTGCCTAGCTCTTTTGTTGGATACAGTTAAACCTTTCAGGGGCCCACGTCCTTTAAACTTTCTCTTTCCACTGCCACATTGCCCTTCAAAATGACATACAATAGAATTTAATAATTGTTCCTGTTAATGTAGTGGAATATAGTTGCATCTTATAGTAATGTTTTCCCAAAAATAATCTTACAATTGTGGACCAATTGTTTTTCACGACGAGCATGACTTGGCCGCTGCATTGGTGGTGTTGGATTGCTGGATTGACTTGACTGCGTGTTTTGAAGTTCATCATATACCTCTGCCAACAATAGAACATAAAATACAATTAATATGACGAACTTTTAAATTGATCTATAACTTGGAGAGGATATTATATTACCAATGTCATCAAGTTGTCCTTCGTGACGTAACCATTCGGTGTATGTTTTGACTGTATCTATCCTGAATGTATCACAAAGTTCTGGAAACATGATTATGTTATTAAACTGGCCACCAATGAATTAAGATGTAGTATGGAAACTAGTGCAACAACTTAACTTACCATGGCCTTTACCATTCTCATGCAGTTCCTCAAGCCAGACCTTGTAGTCATCTAGTGGCACATTTGTAAATTCATCCTCATAAAATTCTGTACCCTGAGGTTTCTTCATGGGAGTTATGGATACATTTCGCTCAGTTATTATATCCTTGCTCAAAACTAATCTGGCTTTTCCCTCCTCATCGTTGTTTGTTATCATTACACTTACATCGGATTCTGTTTCAATTTCATGAAGTGTTGCTACATTATTAGCACTTCGTTTCTTATAGTATAAGAAGTCCCTCACAGTGTAACCTAAATGTGATTTCATTGTTAACAACTCTCTAAATGTGATATCATTCTTATTCACTTTGGTGATTTCAGCAATATCCCGATCAGGTGCTGCACCTATGAGATTAAAACATAAAGTCCAATATTTTGTGTCAACGTCTTCGAAGAAACGAGCGCAAAAGGTCAAGCACTCCTCGGAAATATATCCCTCAGCTATTGAACCTTCAGGATATGCTTTGTTCCTTACATAGCCTTTTAGTGTACGTAAATACCTCTCAACTGGGTACATCCTTCTATAGCTCATAGGGCCTCCTAGCTTAGCCTCTTCAGCTAGGTGAACCGGCAAATGCATCATGATGTCAAAAAATGCAGGTGGGAATATCATCTCTAGGCGACAAAGAGTCTCTTTGATTGAACTACTAAGATTATCAAGATTTGCCTCTACTAGCTCCTTTGAACAAATCCCATTGAAGAACCGACTAAGATCAATCAACGGGATCACAACATCTTTTGGCAGAAGGCTACGCACAATCAATGGTAACAACTTCTGTAGAATAACATGGTAGTCATGAGTTTTCATTCCACTAACCTTACAAGCTTTGACGTCAACACATCTCTTTATATTGGAGGCAAACCCATCAGGCATCTTCACTCCTTCTAGAAATTTGCAAAGAATTTCCTTCTCTTCCTTAGATAATTTGTACAATGCTGGTGGCATAGTATACTTATTATTCTCCATCACAAGATGTTGATCCTTCCTCATACGAAGATGTTCCATGTCAAGACGGGCCTTCTCACTATCCTTGCATTTACCATCAATTTCAAGCAACGTACCTAAAATGCTCTCACAGATGTTCTTCTCAATGTGCATGACATCCAAATTATGCCTTATAAGCAATGAATCCCAATAAGGTAATTCAAAGAAAATACTCTTCTTCCTCCAGTTATGCCATCTATTTTCTTCTTCACGTTGCTTCCTCTTTCTTGTCGTTTTCCCAAAACTGGCTTGATCAAAAGATTCAAATTGTTCCTTCACTTGTACACCAGTCAATGGTTCAGGAGCCACCCTTATTTCCACTTTGTTGTTAAAGCTTAACTTATTTCGGCGCCACCTATGTTTGAATGGACAACTCATAAATTAATAAGAAATTGAATTGACAACAACAAAAGCATTTCAGCCAAATGAAGCCTTACCTATGTTTCATTGGCAAAAAGCGGTGATGTCCAATGTAACAATGCTTGGACCCGTATTTCAGCCACAAGAAGTCTGTATCCTTGTTGCAATACGGACATGCAAACTTTCCTTTGGTGCTCCAACCAGATAACATTGCATATGCAGGAAAATCATTGATTGTCCAAAGTAGAAGAGCATGTAGAGTAAAATTCTTCTTTAGCTTGGCATCCCATGTTTCAACACCATCTGTCCATAGCTCCTTTAGCTCATCGATGAGGGGACGGAAGTAGACATCAATATTGTTTCCCGGAGACTTTGGTCCTGGGACCAACATTGACATCATCCAATAAGGTTGTTTCATACACAACCAAGGTGGCAAATTATAAGGGATTATGATCACAGGCCAAGTAGTATATGTTGTACTTATCATCCCAAAAGGATTGAATCCATCAGATGCTAGAGCTAGCCTAACATTACGAGGATCATCTGAAAACCACTTGTACTTGTCATCCACGTGCTTCCATGCCGGGGAGTCTGCGGGGTGACGCATTCTGCCATCACTGGCCAATCCTTCCTTGTGCCATCTCATCTCTGATGACGTGGTCTCTCTCATATATAATCTCTGCAGCCGAGGAATTAGCGGGAAATACCGTAGGATCTTACATGGAACACACTTCTTTCGTGTACCACTAGTGTCACTAGTATCATCACCCTTTGCAGCACCATCATCCTTCCACCGAGACTCACCACATGTTGGACATGTATCCAGTTTTTCATTTTCCTTCCAAAATAATATGCAATCATTCTTACAAGCGTGTATCTTTTCATAGTCCAGACCTAGCTCTTGAACTACACTTTGCACTTTTTCCAACGTGTTTGGGACACAGTGGCCTTCAGGTAGCACAAGTGAAAACAGACTTAGTATGCTCCTCAAGGCAGTGTTACTAATACCATGCATGCACTTAATCTGAAACAATCTCACAATAAAAGAAACCTTGGTAGCCTCCTTGCAACCTGGATACAATTCTTGTTTTGCCTCCTCTAGTAATTTATAGAACTTCTTGGCACGCTCATTTGGCTCTTCATCTGGACCTAAGATGATGTTTCCATGTATAGTAGCCCTAATTAGTGTTCCAACCAGCTCAGTTCCACGATCAACGTCGTTAGCTCCTCCTTCATCATCATCTACTGGTCCTTCAAGATTAGATGGGCTGCCTTCATCACTTGGACCATTTTCCCCTTCGGAGATGAAACTTTCATCGAACTGATAAGCAAGAACATGTCGGTGAAGGTCACGTCGTGATTTGTAGACCATGCATCGACTTCTAGAACATGGACACAAAGCAGTTGAAGTACTGCCATCAAATGTGGTTTCAAGAAATTTCTGGAAATTCTCTTGCCAAACAGGACTAGACCTATCCATGCGCATCCAACTCCTATTTGTCATTATATGCTTTCCAAAAAAGTTTCTGTAGGATCAACAGAGATATATATAAGTACAATTCACATATATATGTGTATATGATATGGTAACTATGTGGGCATGACGAGGAGTGTGTATATATATCACAGGCAATCAAATGATTAGAATCCAGCTAGCTAGCACTATAGGTGCAAAAGTATACGAACTACAAAATGCAATATAACTAACCTAAAGAGAACATACAGAAATAAATGAATTTAGATTGTTTAATGTAGAATTTGAAATATTACATACACATGATAGCTAAAAAAATACTACTGTGTATTACTTCTTCCTATCATGCTCTCGACTAATCTCTACGGTGGCTGTTCCCAAGTCCTAAACACGCAACACCTGCCTTTCAAACTGTATATACTGACCCCAATTTTTTTCTTTCAGGGAAGTTAATGATTTCGCTAGTAAGGTGGGCTGCAAAAATCGTAACATCTCAAAGCACCAGTTTCTTTCTATGATTTGTTGAAGAATTTTATATGGAGAAGCATGATTTTAGATAAAAATACAAGATGGATTGAAAAGGATGAGGTAAGTTTTCATACTGCATCTTTTACTGAATAGAACTTCATTATCTATATAATAGGTGTGTCTGTGGCTCCATGTTCTGTGCTTTACATGTCATGGCTCTTCCTCTGTATATTAGGAACAACTACCAAACCATACTACAAACTTTTTGACTCGATGACTTGTGTCAGATTTATTTCGCTGCAATAATAAACTACTTGAACTAAAATGGTTATCCTGGAAAGTGCATAAAAATATTCCAATTTACAATGCAGTTAAGGATACATGGTCACCGACCAGGAAGATCACTTAGGTACCGGTTGCAGCCCGATATCAGTGCTGATTGACATGATTAGCTATGCTTTTTTAAACATCAATTTTTATTAGATCCTAACAACACAAAAATAAATAATTGAGAAACTTTCAATAAGAAATTGAGGTTTAATTGCAACTTGCAACTGGAAAAGCGTAGATTACTATTTTTAGAATCATGTAGTCAAAAGAGTTCAGAATAAATTTAATATAATGCAACATACATTATTTTAATAAATGTTTAATAGATCATAAAAGTAAACTATTGTATACCTGTATTAATCAATCTTTTGATGTGTCAGGCAAAGAGCCGTAGGAGTCCACGACGGTAGATCGGCAGCTATAGACGTGAATGTGGCGTCAGGTGTTGGAGACCCACAGATGAAGCTGTTGATGAACACGCCTTCACGATGCAAGTTGTATGGGGAGGCTCGGAAGGATGTAATGGACTTTATGATTGTGGTGGAAGTAGGGGCTGAGTCCAAATTGTATTTTGCTTTTAACTGTATTGCTTGAACTATTGTAATGCGTATTGCTGACGAACTTTATTGATTCACGCACGCCCTGCCATATTGATATTCTACTAGCTTTCTCCTTCCCACATCCTGTTAGCTGCCTCCTTCCAAGCAGGTTACGTGATGGACTGCACCTAGATCGAAACTCAACTTTCTAAATCTAGCATCTGACTAATAGTTTTTCCTTCATTGTTTTATGTGATTTTTCATGAAACTGTAATATGCCTTGGTTGAATCACCCAAATATTTTTCCAAATAACCTACCCAAATATATTAATAATATTATATATAGATATAGATGGCCATCGGACCGTGCCAGCCTGGCCCGGCGGCACAGCGGGCCGTGCCATCCTGACGCGGGGTCGTGCCTCGATGGGCCACCGTGCCGGCCGTGCCATGCCGCTGCCGTGCTCGTGCCTAGCCTGCGGCCCAAGGCACAGCCCGTGGGCCGTCGGGCCGTGCCGAGAGCACGGCGTGCCGCCGTGCCGAGCACGCGCACGTGGAGAAGAGGCAGCCGCAGGAGGTGGTGGTAGCCGTCGGTGTGCTCGACGCCACCGCTGTAGGTCTGGCCTGTGGCCGCCGGGGAAGAGGACGACGTCGCGGCGGCGCTCGATCTTCACCCTGCCATCGCGTTCATAGGGGCAGCTAAACAAGGCCACAGGACGGCAGGGGGCATTCGCGCTCGTGCGAGCCAGCCAGCCAGGAGGGCGCCGGCGGTTGTCGGCCGCGGGGAAGATCTGGCCGCGCCGCCATAGGCACCGCCTGCCAATGTCGGAGGCCAGAGGGAGATGTGAGAAGAGTGGAGAGGCGCGGCGCTGACGCGAGACTTCGAGTCGCGAGAGAGAAGCGTAAGGCGTGGTGACGGCGCTGCGAGGAGGTGCGGCGCTGGGAGAGGCACGGGCGCGCGGCTGCGTGCCTCCATCTGTGTGGGAGTCACTGAGCGAGAGAGAGTGGGGTGGGTGGGCTGGGCTGGGATAGAAGGGAGTTAGCAGGCCTCACCCAGGCCGCCATCGGGCCGCCTTCATACACCGGGCCGTGCCCGTGCCGTGCCACGGGCCAGGGTGGCGGCCTAGGCATGGCCTGGTGCCTCGTGCCGTGCCGGCCTGGGCCCACTAGACACCATGCCATGCCGTGCCCGTGCCGGGCCACGGGCCGGGCCAGCGGGCCATGGGCTGCATGGACATCTATATATATAGAAGAAAATGACCAAATATATGAACATATACAATATAATAGATAGAACGGTAAATACATTGGTCATAAGATCATGAGACTGTTTTTATTTTCTTAAAAGTAAAATAGATTTGTAAATTTCTAAATAAATTTGTCTCAGCAGCAATTTGTAAAATATCCAAGTTGGCTTAAATTTATAAATTGCATAATAATAAATCATAAAAGTATCTGATTTAATAAGTGAAATCAACTTGTTAGATTTTTATAAACTAATATAATGATATAGATAGGGGCATAGAACAAACATCGGATGAGGGGTCATTGACATGGATACGTAAGGGCATGGAGCAACCACCACAACTAGTGATGTGGCAAAGTAAAAGATGTCGATGACACCCACAAACGATGGATGGCCACGTACGTACTCTTATGCATAGACAAAAATTTATTGTCCCGGTTCAACCAATGGGCATATTTCTAATGAATGAGAAGTCAGAAAGCTTGGACCCTTTTGCTAGATCCAAAGCTTATGAAATAAGGTGTTTTTTCTATAAAATATTACAATGACACTAGAATTTATAGCAACCAAACACACATGTGGCAATAGCAACAAACTATTACATCGCTTTAGAAATTTAGTTGCAATAAGTTACTACTTATTGCAACGATCGTGAGAAATATTACAACCAACAAAAATTGTGGCAATAGTAACAAACTATTACATCGCCTTAGCAACTTAGTTGCAATACAGTCTACCTATTACAATGCTTGTGAGAAATATTACAACCCAATAACATTGTGGCAATAATTTCAAGCAATAGCAACAATAGTATATTTGGTTGCAAGAGAACCAAACAGTTGCAACGCAAATCAATACTAATGCATCTAAATATCGCCATGGCAATATTATTAACCAATAGCAACACTTTCTCAAAAAGAGTTGCTATACGCCTCACCTCTTACAACGCAGAACGTAAAAATTGCAATGCACTACTTTTGTGGCAACACAGCCCCCCCTATTGCCATGTTTTGTGACAAATATTGCAAAATACACCCCTATTACAACACAATTGATAGTGATGCAAATGGCGTCATGTGGCAATAGGGTCGAAATCTTGTAGTGTGGGCAGCCCACCCCACGTCCGCTGGAGCCACAAGTGCTAACAGAGCTAATGTGGCAGCTCACATGTTGCCGCTATTTTTTTGGGTTGGTGCGGCAGCCTGCGAAGTGCTGCAGCAAACATCCGCTGCCACCTCCACCCTGCTGCCACACTGAGCCATGTGAATCCATCCAGGAAACGACTAAACCAGCAGAGATTACTGTATTAAATTGAATGAAACGAATAGCACTAGTTCAATACCATCCAATAGTTGATATTTTTCACACAAAAAAATTAAAACATGCAACGGCAAACATTGGTTAAATCAGTCATTAAACACAGCTTAAAATGAGCCAGGTCTATTTGTCATGAGTTAAAAGATCCAACATAGGTCAAAATAGTAACTACAACCAATGTTACTTTGTAGAACCGTTCATCATTACTTCACATAACACTTTCAGCAGTTTTATGTTCTCAAACTATAAACTAATTCTTAAGTCACAGTATCAGGAGCAGCAATGTTAAAGCTTTTGGTTCCCAAAGAGATGAATTTCGACGTTGTTAGAAGTTCTGCTCTCGTACTCCTCTACTGTGCTGGTGCATCTATTTGGGAATACACTTATGCCTCAGCGTCTGAATTCACAAGAAAACAAGAAAATCAATAAGATAATTAGGCATCATATCATGGATATATCAGCAGTGAGAAGTAAGCAATATTAGAATAAGCTATTTAGGGATCCTCTGCCTCTGAGAGATCTTTTTCCTCATATGTGTTACTTCTATCTAAATACAGGAACATGCAGGTTGTGGTTTAAAGGGCATTACCTTGTTGAATGTTTCTTCTATCTAAATACAATCTTCATCATCTGCAGCTATAATTCCAGCTATATTATCATGCGCTATCTGAAAATTAGAAAAGGGATAAAAAGTTAGTTTACATCATTATTTTGCATACAAACTTATTATGAACAAATAATGGTATTGAGATTTACCCTCCGATCTTAACCAATCCTGAAGACAAATGAGAGCTTCAATTGTTTCACTCTTGAGCCTGCTTCTATAATCACTCACTATTCTCTCTCCGGTAGAAAATGCAGACTCTGAGGCCACTGTGGATGCAGGTATAGCTAAAATATCACGTGCCATGCATCCAAGTACTGGATATCTTGTTGAGTGTATCTTCCAATACTGCAAGATATCTAGATCAACTGTCACAGGCACTGTTTCTTCTTCCAAGTACTGATCCAACTCATTAACTTTTTTTTTCTCTGAGCACTTTGATGTTGGGCCCAATCTGCCCATGGGTCTAACTCATTCAGCTCAACATTACTGACAGTATGTTCCTCCGCAATGACTGAGTCACCAACTTTTAAGGAGTATTCAGCAAATAGTTTTCTAAATGTCGTCTCCACTTTAGATAGATATCTGAATGCTTCTATCCCAAATCCTTCCAAAAGCGAAACTCCAAAAATTTCAACTTAAAACGAGGATCAAGAATAACAAGAATGCAGATATTCAAATACGACAGATCCCAATACTTCTTCAATTTTTGCTTCATCTCATGAACCATTGTTCTTATAACCAACTCAGAATTTGAGGCTTCTTTCTCTAAATCTTTCTTTACCTCCAAAATTTGATGAAAGTAGTGAATTGAAGTTGGATAATTTGAGCCAGATACTTTCATAGTGGCATCATAGAATGATTCTAACAAGGTACAAAGCTTCTTTGCCAACTTCCAATCCTCAGTCGAAGGCTCATGTATGTATTGTGGGTCATTTTGCCTTAAAGCTTCATATGCTCTCCTATACTTCAAAGATGTCACAAGCATATGGTAAGTTGAATTCCACCTGGTGACAACATCGAGTGGAGGGCGTTTCTCAACAGGAATAGAACATTTCTCAACCATAAGTTCAAACCTTTGTTTGCGAGCTTGTGAGCTTTTCACATATCTAACACTCTCTCTAATGTTCTTGGTAGCACTACTTATGGCCTTAAAACCTTCTTGGACGATGAGATTAAACACATGGGCTGCACAACGACAATGAAACAACTTCCCTTTGCGAAGCAGTTGACCCTTTGAGACAAGGTTTTCTTTTAAAGTTGTCACAAAGTTATTATTTACTGATGCATTATCCAATGTGATAGCAAAAAGTTTGCTTTCTAGATTCCAATCTTGCAAGGTTTCCAACATAGCATTGAATAGGTTCCAACCATCATGCGGGGTCTCAACTAAAGCGAACTTTATGATCTTCTTATGTATCTTCCAGTTCTCACTAATGTAGTGACAAGTCACACATAAATAGCCCAATGTTTGGTTTGAGGTCCATAAATCAGCAGTAAGAGAAACCCTAGAGACCAAATTTTGTAGCACATGCCGTAGGACGATTTTTCCTTCCTCATATGAACTAATGCAGTCAGACCTAATAGTGGTTCTAGAAACTTGTTTGAACCATGGATTTAGAGCAGCCACAAATGTTCTGAACTTTGGATACTCTACCAGACTGAAAGGCAACTCATGCATCACTATTAAGTTCACTAATTCTTGGCGAGCTACTTGTTGATCAAATTTCCAATTTTTCAAGGAAGCATCAGTTAAGGGCACGATTGAACTCAGTTGAGAGACCATTTCTTCTAACCTAGCCTTTCCCTCACAAACTTTGATGTGTCTACCACATGCACTTGTACCAACACCTCTAGTTGCTTTGAACACTTGGTTGCAATGAATGCATTGAGCTTCTACTAAGATATCATTATCATATATTGCCTCAAAATGCTGCCATATATGTGAGGTAAGTTTGCGCCTTTTACTTCTATGTGAAGAACCTAATGGTTGGCATTGAAATAATATTGTAAGACAAATAGTAAAACAAATAATATTCTAATAGCAGCAGCAATAGTAAAACAAAGAAAACGGTAGCGAAGACATAACATCATCACTTACCACCAGCAGTAGTAGTTCTTTTTCGGAGAAAAGGAGATATCGGCGATTGTGATTTCGAGCTTGTTGTTCCTTGTGACGACACTATCACTGTTGGTGAGCTGAGGTTGGTGGATAACAACATTTTCACGCCTGTTGACCTTGCTGGTATAAGTGGTGACATGGTTACAACTGGCGACTTCAACCGCTTTGATGGCAATGCATTTGCTTGCTTCATAGCAGGGTCCTTTCGCTTAGCCATTGATAAGGATGTCGTCCCTCCTTTGATCTGCATAGACAACATTACCAATTAATCCACAACTACTTGCTTCACAGCAGGGTCCTTGCTGCTGTTACTGCTCTCTCTAGAACTACTGCAGGTTTCCATTTCACACATACAAGCTAATTAATAAGCTGCAAGATCCAAACCTGTTGCTTCCTCTTAGCCTTCGCTTCAATGTGTCGCTGAACCCGACCTGCAAGGGTGGTAGCAGCAGCTGTGGATGAGTCACCGTGTCGCTGATCCTGATTTGCAGGGGTGGCAGCAGCAGCTGTGGGCGACACCACAGAGGAACTCGGTAGTTGAGGAACAACGAACAAGGAAAATCTTGTCGGTGGATCGGGAGAATAGAGGCGTATGGCTTCGTGTCTTGATAAGTCGGCACCGGTGCCAGAAGGTGGAAGTGGCAATAGTGATGCCGGTGAATGCATCGACATCACCGGTGCATTTGCCTGCTTCACATCAAAGACCTTCCGCTTAGCTGTTGATGAGGACGCCTTTTCCTGTTTAATCTGCATAGACAAAATTTCAAGTTAGTAATATTACCATGTTTCGACAGCTCCGCACCATATTTCAAAACAGCTGAATTGATCACCCCATCAGAGAAAGATGAAAAGGGAATGGAAAAGCACTATCATTACACTCCTATGTACTATATTACAAAGTCAAAAATCAATTTGTCCAGAGAGGAGGCAAAGTCAACCGTGCTAGATTATCAAATCAAAAACCCACACTTTACAAGCCACACATTGATGCTTCCTGTTTGAAAGGCACATAAGGTACGCATGTAGAGAATGTTGTTTTGTCCAAAATATTTATATAACAATAAAAAGAATTAAAGAATATTCAGTACAATTCTGTTTGAAAGGCACATAAAGTTGCACACTGCTTGAACGGCGTGTGTGCCCTATGGCATGCATTTCTCAACTGCCAATTTCATAGCAGGACTAGGTGCCAATTTCGGTTACAGAAATGACGGCACCAGATCGATCGCTGACTAGTGATCTCCATGCGACAGGTCAACAGGCACAGCATCAGATCCCCATAGATGACGATCGACCACGTTGCTTACCGCTACCAAGACTGAGCATCAGAAACACCATTACATGCATCGGCTAACAGACCGTGACAGGCTGACAGCAGACAGCCAAGCATACCAGGACCAACTTTTGTGAACCATGCTTATCATATTTTGTATAAGAAAATAACTTAGATTGCACCTTTTAATCATGTGGAATAGGATCAGATTTTAATAAATTAGGAAGTTATTAAGTGAGGAGTACATGCATCTCTTGCCCGCTCTCTTATTTTGTCTGAAAATGCATTGTATTCTAGAATGGAAAGAGTAAGCAATAACCTCATACGTTGGATGTATGCACATGATCACACGGACACGTATGACAAATTCACGGTAGATATCGTCTCACAGTTGCTCCAAGGGGTTTCATGATAAACATGTGCACATGGGACTTATTTGTACCTAACTATGAAGAAAAATATACTCACTGTATCTATATGCCAAATATCAAAGAAAAATTCCTTTTTTTCTGACTCTCACTCTCCTCCGGGTCTGTCCATGCCTAACTAACTCACTGTTCGTCGTCCCTCAATCTTATCCTACTTGCCTTGAGTTTGGGCTATAGTGGGCTATTGATATTATACAAAACCGTTTGTACTATATTTATATAATTACATTCGTGTACATATATATAGTCCTTCCCTTTGCAGTGACTTAATTTGCTTTCTTCAGTTAAACCACAAACGCAAAAACCGCCCCAGCAGGAACTGCATTAATGTTGCCATGTGCTCATTTCTCTACACAGCCCCAAAAAATCAAAGAAAATTGCATGGACGGGATAGCACAACACACCATCTTAGTTCTTATTATAGATTAACGCATTGCGACTGTATTAATATTGCTGCTGTACAGTATGTATACGTACTGGGGCTGAGTGGATGAGATCTGGGCACATACCTTTTCTTTCCTGGACGAGATCTGGGCCGGTGGAGGCAGCGGCGGCGCCGGCGCCGGTACGGGAGGTGGCGGCGCCATTGGTGCGGGTGGAGAAGGCGGCGGCGTCAGTACGGGAGGTGGAGGAAACAGCGGCGGCGCCATTAGTGGAGGTTGTGGTGGCGGCGGCGGCGGTGCCGGAGAAGCCATGAGACCGATGATTCTTGAGTAGATGCTCAATACGTCATGAACTCGTGATGCCGAATGCTTCAGCCATGAGACATGTGTTACCGCTGGATTATACGGACCGAATGTTTCAGCCCACTTAGTCTTAGCGGGTTAGGTTTTCAATCCCACACGGGCTGGTGGCGTAGGCAGCCCAGCGGGCTGGAGCAGCAGCCCGCCCCACCTTGCATCCGTATTTGTGCCCATAGGTGTGCTCATTGGTTTAGCTTCTTGCAACCCAAACTTCTTGATCATGTCCTTGATGTACTTGCCTTGACTTAAAAAAGTGCCATCCTTCATTTGCTTGATTTGAAGTCCAAGGAAGTAACTAAGCTCTCCTATCATGGACATCTCAAACTCATTAGCCATCATTCTTCCAAATTCTTCACAAAAGTCTTGATTGGTTGATCCAAAAATGATATCATCAACATAGATTTGCAACACAAATAAGTCATTGCCTAGTTTCTTGGTGAAGAGGGTAGTGTCAACCTTTCCCATTTTGAATTCTTTAGAGAGAAGGAAATCTCTCAATCTCTCATACCATGCTCTAGGTGCTTGCTTTAAACCATACAATGCCTTCTTGAGCTTGTAAACATGGTTGGGTTTCTTGTCATCTTCAAAACCGGGAGGTTGTTCAACATAAACCAACTCATTGATGTATCCATTGAGAAATGCACTCTTCACATCCATTTGATAGAGCTTGATGTTGTGGGCACAAGCATAGGCTAATAATATTCTAATTGCCTCCAATCTTGCAACCGGTGCATATGTTTCTCCAAAGTCAAGACCTTCAACTTGAGTGTAGCCTTGTGCTACTAATCTTGCTTTGTTTCTCACAACTACACCATCTTGATCTTGCTTGTTTCTAAAGACCCACTTGGTACCAATCACATTGTAGTTCTTTGGCCTCTCAACAAGCTCCCATACTTGATTTCTTGTGAAGTTGTTCAATTCTTCATGCATGGCACCCAATCGGAATCCTTCAATGCATCTTCTATTCTATTTGGTTCTTCAAATGAGACAAATGAATAGTGCTCACAAAAGGATGCTAGCCTTGATCTTGTTTGTACACCACTTTGAATACCACCAATGACTTGATCCAATGGATCATCTCTTGCTATGCTTGTAGGTTGGAGTATTGGGAGTTGATTACTTCCACTTGCTTGATTTTTATTTTGATCATCATCATGAGAGCCACTAGTACTTGCTTGATTTGTATCAATTTGCACTTCTTGATTGATCATGTGAATGTCATTATCATCATCAACTTGCATCGGCCTTATGTCACCAACATCCATGTTCTTCATTGCATTTGCCAATTCATCTCCTCTCACATCATCAAGATCTTGAGCTTCATTTTGAGATCCCTCGGTTTCATCAAACTCCACATCATGAACTTCTTCCAAGGTGCCACTTGCCAAGTTCCAAACTCTATAAGCCTTGCTTGTGGTGGAATAACCAAGTAAGAACCCTTCATCACATTTCTTCTCAAACTTGCTCAATCTAGCGCCTTTCTTGAGAATGTAGCATTTGCAACCAAACACTCTAAAGTATGCAATGTTGGGCTTTCTTCCATTCAATAGCTCATATGGTGTCTTCCCAAGTTTCCCATGGCAATAGAGACGATTGCTACAATAGCAAGCCGCGTTGATAGCTTCACTCCAAAATGAATGACTAACATTGTATTCACTAAGCATTGATCTGGCCATATCAATCACGGTTCTATTCTTTCTTTCAACTACACCATTGGATTGAGGAGTGTATGTTGGAGATAATTGATGTCCAATGCCAAGATCATCACACAATTCCTCAATTCTTGTGTTCTTGAATTCAATACCATTGTCACTTCTAATCTTCTTGATAGTGGTTTCAAACTCATTTTGCACTCTCTTAACAAAAGACTTGAATAGATCATAAACATCACTGTTGTCATAGAGAAAGAACACCCAAGTGTATCGAGTGTAGTAATCTACTATCACAAATCGATATTTGTTGCCAATAAATCCATGTGCAATAGCTCAAATGCCTTTGATGTGCTCATTTCACTTTTCTTAGGATGTGCATTTCCAACTTGCTTTCCGGCTTGACAAGCACTACATGGTTTATCCTTCTCAAAGGTGACATCCTTCAAGCCTCTAAGTCATGCCTCAATAGTTTGTTCAATTGTTTCATTCCAACATGACCAAGCCTTCTATGCCACAACCAACCCAAACTTGATTTGCCAATTAGGCAAGATGTCAATTGAGTGTCACCATCATTGAAATCAACCAAGTATAAGCTACCATGCCTAAATCCTTTGAATATCAAGTTTGATCCATCAACACTAACTACCTCAACATCATCACTACCAAAGATGCACTTGAAACCAAGATCACAAAGTTGTGCAATTGACAAGAGATTGAAGTCAAGGCTCTCAACTAGCAACACATTTGATAGGCTCATATCATTTGAGATAGCAATTTTACCAAGCCCCTTGACCTTGCCTTTCTTGTTGTTGCCGAAGGTGATAGAATCAAAGCCACCATTTTGATTTGTATCAATTGATTTGAACATACAAGACTCTCCAGTCATATGTTGAGTGCACCCACTATCAAGCACCCAATGCCTTCCTCTGGCTTTGTAATTGACCTACAAGTTAAGATCAATTCTTTTTAGGTACCCAAACTTGATTGGGTCCTCCAAGGTTAGCAACTAAGCTCTTTGGTACCCAAATGGCTTTCTTCTTTGAGCCCATCCATGGTGCACCAATGAACTTAGCATGAACACCTTTTGTATCCTTGGTAATTACATAGAAAGAATTAAGCTTAATTGAGGATACATAAGCTTTGGGTTTCTTGTTCATGCATTGTTGCTCTAGGTGACCAACTTGCTTGCAAGCTTTGCAATACCGGCCATTGTTCTTCACAAAACATGTCTTGTGAGGAGCAAAGGTGGCCTTGCCTTTCTTGGGGTTATAGCCTAATCCCTCTTTGTAGAGAGAAGCTCTTTGGCTACCCAAGCACATAAGCAAGCGGTCCTCACCACCATAAGCCTTTGCTAAGGTGTGATTGAGCTCCTTTACCTCCTTCTTGAGAATTTCATTCTCAACCTTTAGTGTGGTATCACAAGTGAAACCATCACTACTAGATGAGGATGATGTAGATGTGCTACATGAAGGGTTAGTAGAAGCAACAACAATAGGCTTACTTAAGATATCATATGTTAGGCCTATGTTGGAAGTTTTAGCTTTCTCCATTTTAGTTGGCTCATTTTGACACTTGTTAACTAGAGAGGAATGAGCTTCTTCAAGCTTAGTGTGAGCCTTTTGAAGCTTCTTATGGTCTTCCTTTAGACTCTCATAAGATGCTCCAAGCTCATCAAGTTCTTGCTCAAGGGTTTTCTTATCCTTAAGCCAGGCCTTGCACTCATTTCTAGTTTCTTTATAGTGATGAGTGCAATCTTCTAGTATAGTGATTAGTTCATCTTTAGTTGGTTCATCATCACTATCACTATCACTATCACTATCACTATCACTATCACTATCACTATCACTATCACTATCACTATCACTATCACTATCACTAGCATGGTTACTCTCATTATTGGATGATACCTTAGTGGCCTTAGCCATGAAGCATGATGGAGTGTCGAAGATGGAGCTCTTTCCTTGAATTGCAATGCTAGCATGCCCCTTCTTCTTGGTGCTCTCATCATCACTTGAGGAGTCATCACTTCCCAAGTTGCAACATGAGCATCACCCTTCTTCTTGTTTGAGCCTTCTTTCTTTTCTTGCTTCTTCTTTTGCTTCTTTCTTTCGTTCTTGATAGCATCTTCATCATCACTATCATAGGGACATTTGGCGATGAGATGATCCTTGCTATGGCATCTAAAGCACCTCATGGAATGGTCATTCTTCTTTGAGGAGATATTCTTTCTTCTTGCCCGATAGCCTTTTTTCTTCATAAACTTGCCAAATCTCGTGACAAGAAGAGCCATCTCCTCATCTTCATCACTATCACAAGAGCTTGCTTCTTCTTCACTTGATGATTCTTGCTTGGCTTTGCCCTTGGATGTGGAGGCTTTGAATGCCACACTCTTCTTCTTCTCATCATCCTTCTTTTCACCTTCCTTCTTCTTTTTCTTCTTGATCAACTCATCCTTTTCATCATCTTCTCTATAGGCATCATCGGTCATCACCTCTTGAAAGACTTGTTGGGGGAGTTGATTCACTAAGAGTTGTCTTCACTAGCACGGTGATCAAAGTGTCCAATCTCTTGGGCAAGCTTCTCAAGAACTTCATAGAGAATAGACTATCCTTCACTTCTTCCCCAAGTGCCTTGAGCTCATTCACAATAACTTGCAACTGGTGAAACATCTCCGACACACTTTCATCTTCTTGCATCTTGAAGCTTGAGAATTTTTCTTGGAGGATGTATGCTTTGGTGGTCTTGGTTCCCTTAGTGCCCTCAAATGTTTCTTCTAGCTTTGCCCATGCATCATGAGCAACCTCAATGTTCTTGATTTGCTCAAAGGTATTGTCATCAAGAGCTTCATGAAGAGCACTTATTGCAATGTCATTACATTGAAGCTTCTTTTCTTCAATCGGTGTTGGTGCATTCTCATTTGCAACCTCAAACTTTATTTCAGTCACCTTCCAAACCTCTCTATTGATTGACTTAAGATGAGCGGTCATCCTGACCTTCCAATATGCATAATTTGTGCCATCAAAGAAAGGTGCATTCTTGGTGTTGTTGATATGCAAACTTAAAGCCATTTCTTCACCGTAGGTTGTTAAGCCTCAAATAAACGGTGCCTCGGCTCCGATACCACTTCAAAGGTCCAAATGGTTAGAGGGGGGGATGAATAGCCTATTTAAAAAATCTACAAACTTTACTAGGCAAGTGTGTTAGTAAAACAAATGGCTAAGCAATCCTAGCACTAGCTCAACTAAGCTATGCAAGCCACCTATACAAACTAGTAAGGCTAAACACTAATCCACAACAATAGAAGGCTACACAACAACTCTACTCTAAACAAGAACTACGCTAAACAAGCTAAACAACTAGCAAGATAAGCAAGTATGTAAAGGAGTAGTGAGTGATTGTTATACCAATGTTGTAGAGTAGATATATGACCAATCAATCAATCATAATCACAAGAGAATCCTTGGCAAGATATGACACAAGATTTTTTACCGAGGTTCACTTGGTTCCCGGCAAGCTACTCCTCATTGTGGCGATACACCCACTTGATGGATCACGAGCTAATTGGCAATCCAAAGCCAAACACTCAACAGGTGCCGCACATCCACTCACAAGATGGGGATCCTCCAAGCCACGAGCAATCCACTAGAGTAGCCAATTGCGATCTCCCGCGGGTAAGGCTCAAGAACCCTGACAAATCACTTGGTGAGGCTTGAAATAATCTCCAATCACGAGCTCAACACCACTGCTGCTCCAAGCCATCTAGGGCATCGAGAAACACCCAAGAGTAACAAGAAATCCACAGCAAACTCAAGAATCAAGTGCCACTAAATGCAACTCTCAAAGCAATGCACTTGAATCTCACTCAATCTCACTAGGATTGGCAATCAAACAAGGAGATGAGTGGAGGGAATGTTCTCTAGCTCAAAGTATGTCTCAAGTAATCAAATGTCCAAAATAGAACCTCCCAAAGCCGGCCACCTCCTATTTATAAACCCCCTCAACAAAAGATCCGTTGGCCACTTTCACTAGGCAGAAATCGGGGGCACCGGACGCTCAGCAGGGTACCACCGGACGCTCGACCCCCTGCTTCCGGTGCTCTGGGGTTGGCCATGTGTCTTTCTTTGAAACTCACACGTCAATCTTTAACTGTCATCTGCGAACCACCGGACGCGACCAAGTGAGCACCGGACGCGTCCGGTACACACCGGTCTCGTACGCAGAGAGTTATGCAGACCACGACCTCACTGGACTCGGAGCACCGGATGGTCCGGTGCTCACCGGACTCGTGCACAGAGAGGGTTGCAAAATGTCCTCACACCAAACGCACACCATCGGACACACCCAGAACGTCCACTGCTCTCAGTCAGACACTCTCTGCTTAAGTCAGGTCACACCAGATGCATGAACAGGGAACACCTTGCGTCTAGTGCAGTGCGTCCGGTGCTCAACCCTAACAGCGCCAAGCACTGACAGCACACCGGACGCTCAGGCCAGCGTCCGGTGCCTCCGCGCACCGTGTCCGATGAGTGTTTCTCAGTGAGAAACACTCCCGCGACTTCTGCAAATTTCCCACCGGCGTAATAGAAAATATACACTTATTTTTCTCAAAAGCGTCGAATCCCTCTCAACCCTAGGAACTCCACCTCCTTTGCAAATGTGCTAACACCAACTAGTTTTCATCACCAAAGTGCATGTGTGTTAGCTTATCACAAACATTTTACCAAAGGAGTTAAGTTAGCACTTTACTAGATCCTAATGCATATGCTCAAGATATTGACCTAGTAGCACTTGATTCGTGAGATGACCATGATATCCCCTCTTGATATTCGGCTATCTATCCTAAATCCGGTGAATCACTTCTCTACTCAACTTAGACCGGCCAAAGTAAAACCCTATGTTTATACCTTTTCCTTGATAACTTTGCTCCTCGTCTATCACCATGATCTTCACTTCATGCTTCATCCCTTTGTGATCATGTGGCCACCTTTCCATGCCACCATGCACCTTCATCACATGTGTTGCTATACCTAACTCAAATCACTTAAACACAAGGCATTAGCAACTTGGTGTCATTAATTACCAAAACCAAACTTGGGCTTTCACCATGGCGCATGGCGGATCCACCAATCCTCGCGGTCAGGGAGGCCAGATCCGGTGCGTGCTCCTCCTCCTAGGGGCTCATAACAGTGGTGGTCTGCTCCTCCTCCATGATCACCAGATGCAGCGGGAGAGGGCGCATGCGGATGTGGACGGGCAGATCTAGTGGCGGGTGACCAGATCTAGATGGGCTCGACGGCCTGTCTATGGGATTTTCTTTTCTTTTTGTTTTTTCATATTGATTAACCATAGTGGGCAAAGCGCCCGCCTCCATGGTTTGTGTCCGTGACCTTTGATTGGAGGTGGTTGCTTTGCCTGCCTCTAAAAATCTAAAACGCCTAGAAAGATTTTTGTACTAGTGCTCTATGCATAAATTGACTTGTACGTGAAGTGAACCAAGAAAAGGTATTTTTCCAGCTCCTAGCCTCTAAGTTCATTTCAGAGAATCACTTCATAGAATTAGCAAAGAATCACTTCTCAGTAAGAAATTGTTTGATAGAGCTTCTCCTCTATTCAGCTTGGAAGCTGCTTTGGGAGCTCTGCCAAACTAGCCCTTAGGATTGGGAAATATCGAGGTGGTTGTTTCTCAGTTGTGCATTAGCCAAAGGAGAAGCTGAGCCGCCATCTCTTTTATTGTGGCATTGTTTGACTCGGGGCAACAACTATTGGTTGGTTTGGGCGCTACCAATTGTTGTATGGATAAGGGTTTCGCTCTCGACTAAATTAGCCCGGGAAATGGCACCTGACCCTACAGCCCTTCCTAATGGCCCAAAGATAGACATTCTCCCCTTTGATCGAATGACTAATCATTATAAGTCCACACTCAACAAAACAGTGTACTGAGATAATATGTTACAACAGTCAGAAGAATGCCACTGCAGCATGAATCGATAGTACACAAATCTACCTTGATATATAGGATGAAACTTAAACATAATGAGAGTTGATTATCTTATGGCCCTCATCCTGGGTACTAATGTTTTTGTTAGAGGATCTGCTAAGATCATTGTCATACACTCATACTAATATTATTGACAATTTGAACATGAGATCTATCTTTCACAACAAAATATTTAATGTTAATTTGTTTAACAGCACCACTAGACTTGTTTGTTGTTACTCAAAAGAAACACTGCATCCTGATTATCGCAACATATCATAAGTGGTTTTGAAATAGTATCTACCACTCTAAGTCTGGAAATAAAATTCTTTAACCATATAGCTTGCCCTATAGTTTCATAACATGCCAAAAGTTCTGCATGCATGGTTGATGATGTCGCTATACACTGCTTATAGCTTTTTTCACGAAATGGTTCTTCCTGCTAGTGTGAAGACATATGTTGAGGTCGACAATGTACTGTCAACACAACCAGCGAGATCAGCGTCTGCATAACCAATAACACTTCAAGGCTATCAAACTTCTTATACATGAGCATATAACGCTTAGTCCCTAGCAAATAATGTAAAACCTTTTTAACAACCTTCCAATGGTCCATTCTTGAATTTGACTGAAATCTACCAAGCTTATATAGGCTAAGGCTTGTTTAGATCCTCCCCTCCAAAACTTTAGCCACTAAAATTTAGATCGTCTCCAAATAGGTGGCCTAAAAATTAGGTCTAAAACTTTAAACCCCCCTCCTAAAACCCCATTAGAGCACTAGAAAAAAAATCTAAGCTAAAATGCTCTAGTTCTGGCGGAATGGACGGGGTCACTACATGATATGGAAGTGTGTTCAATGATGCTGCAAATAAATATGGATCCCACGTCGTCCATCAGGTGAAGACAATTTTTCATGGTCATGTCATTTGCTATTTTATCAAAATCAGTTGAGCTTATTCTGGTTAGGCAAATTTTACCTCGTTGACTCTGGCTATCCTAACTGTCCGGATTATCTTGAATTAGAGGGTAACAAGGATAGCCTCTCCTGGCTGCCTCGGTTCCATGTTAGAGTAAGATGGGGAAGAGCCCCCATCGGTGGCATGTATAAGTGTTGGGTGTACAGTAAATCTAGGAGTCAGTTCTATCCTAGAGACTAGGAGTTACGAAGACTGGTACACACCCACACGCGCGCTATGCTATTATCTAACAATCTATAATTACAATAGTCTAACACTCCCCCACAGTCTAATTGGGAGCATCGCTAACGGTCAGGCTGGACTGAAACTCCTGGAACAAAGAGGTGGGAATGCCCTTGGTGAAGACGTCGACGTACTATGATGTCATAGGGACATGAAGAACTCGAACGTGACCGAGGGCAACCTTCTCTCGAACAAAATAGATGTCGATCTCAACATGCTTCGTCCACTGATGCTGCACTGGATTGCTGGAGAGATATATAGCACTAACGTTGTCATAATAGACTAGGGTGGCACAGCGAGGAGGGTGGCGAAGCTAAAGGAGTAACTGTCATAACCAAGTAGCTTCAGCGACACCGTTCGCCATAGCACGGTATTCGACCTCGGCGCTGTACCATGAAACCGTGTGTTGGTGCTTCGAGGACCATGACATGAGATTGTCTCCGAGGAACACTGCATAGCCAGAGGTCAACCATTGAGTGTCGTGACATCTAGTCTAGTCGGCGTCCGTGTAGACAACAAACTCCGTAGGGGGAGAGTGGCGCAGAGACCAAGTGTCATAGTGCCCTATAGCTAGGTAGCGCAAGATGCACTTAAGAGGCGCAAGGTGTGGCTCCCAAGGATCATGCTTATAAAAGGCAAATTTGCTAAACAACAAAGGCAATGTCTGAACAGGTGAAAGTCAAATACTAAAGAACACCTACCAGACTACGGTACTGTGGCATCATCAATAGGAGGTCCATCTGCAGATAAGTTGGATGGAGATCAATAGGTGTGCTGCACGGCTTGCACGCACTCATCTCGGCGTGGTCCAAATTATTCTAAGTGTACTACCACTGAGAGAGGAACATGCTATCTGTAGAACGTGTCACAAAAATGCCCAAGAATTGATGCACCTGACCCATGTTCTTCATGGCAAACTCACGCCGGAGAGCCTCAATGATGTGTTTGAGAAATATGGCAGAGGAGTTGGTGAGTACAATATCATCCACATAGAGTAGTAAGTAGGCTGTGTCTGGACCGCGGTGGTATATAAAGAGCGAAGTGTCTGACTTTGTTTCAACAAATCCGAGTGACACGAGGTGAGAGGCTAACCTATGATGCCAAGCACGAGGATCCTGCTTCAAACCATATAAGGACTTGTTGAGCCGACAGACAAAATTTGAGCGACAAAAATCTACAAAACTAGAGGGCTGCACGTAATACACTATCTCTATAAGAGTGCCATGGAGAAATGCATTCTTCACATCGAGCTAATGAATGGGCTAGTTTTGAGATAATGCCAAATAGAGAACAACTCAGACAATGGCTGGCTTGACAACCGGGCTGAAGGTTTCATCATAATCAACACCTGGCCGCTGGGTGAAACCCTAAAGAACCCAACGAGCCTTGTAGCGATCGAGAGACCCACACAATTTGTGTCGATAAATCCACTTCCTAGTCACAACATTAACTCCAGGTGGGCGAGGCACAAGACTCCAGGTGTCATTGGCAATGAGGGCATCATACTCGACCTACATAATAGAGCACCAATTGGGATCGGCCAATGCATCACGAACGGAGCGGGGAATTGGCGACATGGGCACAACATGGAGATTGAGGCGATCCATGGGCTGTGCGAAGTCGGCCTTGCCACGCATGCACATAGAGTGCGCATTTGTGACCAGCTAGATGGCGACCGGGCAAGTAGCAGCCGTGTGGCCGGTACCACTGACAACAACCTATGCGCGAGTAGCAAGGGCAGTAGGACCGACAGCACTCGAGGACGTCGTGGCACCACTAGCAGTGGCCTGCGCAGGGTGCATAGGGGCAGTGGCGCCCAGAGTGGAGGTGCTAGGGGCAACAATACTAGTGGTCACGCTGCTCCCTGGTGACCATGATCCCGCTCCTGGGCTCGGCGGCGCAGGGGACCATGGGCCCACACGAGGACTGGGCGCGCCATGGCAGCCTCAGGCAAAGCGTGTGTCGCCGAGGGTGTGGGGGTACCTACCCGCACAGAACAGGCTCTAGGAACTGGGGTGGTAAAATCATTATCCTCATTGAAAAACTGAAAATCCAAGGCAGATGGTGCCATGGGTGTGGTGGACATGTCAGAGAAAGGGAAAAAGGATTCATCAAAGACGACATGTCGGGAGATGAGAATGCAATTCGACTGAAGTTCAAGGCAGCGGTAACCTTTATGCTCCAAGGAGTTGCTGAGGAAAATGTATAAAGAGGAAGGGGGGGCAAGTTTGTGAGGCGCTGTGGAAGACATATTGGGATAGCACGCGCACCCAAAAACTTTGAGGTGGTCATAAGAGGGTGAGGTGGAAAAGAGGGCGCTGTAAGGTGTGGAGGAGGCAAGGATTTTAGTGGGGAGGCAATTCACGAGATAGGTCACAGTGTGAAGGTCCTCAACCCAATAAGCCGGAGGGAGACTTGCCTAAAACAAAAGGGAGCACACAACATTATTTAAAGTGCGAAAAGAGCGTTCTGCTTTCCTATTTTGTTGAGAAGTATATGGACACACATTTGGAGTGCAACACCGTGGGAGAGAAAAAATGTGCGGGTCGGAGAATTGTCAAAATCTTGGCCGTTGTCGCATTGGATGCTCCTGATGGTGATGCCAAACTACGTGCGGACATAGGCGAAGAAATTAGAAATAGTGAAAAATGTCTCAGATTTTAGGTGGAGTGGAAAGGTCCAAATGTAGTAAGAGCAATCATCAAGAATAACTAGATAATATTTGTAGACAGACACACTAGCAATTGGAGATGTCCATAAATCATAGTGTATTAAATCAAAATTATGAATAGCTCGAGAGTTGGATGAATTAAAAGGCAAACATGCATTGCGACCAAGCTGGCACGCATGACAGACATGACTGATATCATCTTTATTACATGAAATGACACTGGAGCTAATGAGCTTGGACAAAACTTCACACCCAAGGTGACCGAGATGGCGATGCCAAATGGAGGTGGGTGCAGCGAGGAACACGGTGGTGCTGGTGGATGGGGCACACAACGGGTAGAGATTGCCGGAGCTATTGCACATGGCGATCACGTTCTTTGTTTGCAAATCCTTCACAGAAAGGCCAAAAGGATCAAACTCGATGGAGCAGTTATTGTCAGTGGTAAAATGGCGAATGGAAATCAAATTCTTAATAATGTTAGGTGACACAAAAACATTCTTAAGAATAAGATTGCGATGTGGTAAAGAAAAAGTGTTTATCCAATGGCTGTGACAGGAAGCAAGGCACCATTTCCCACTATGATAGACGAAGGAGTAGATGAAGAAGGTGGGGAAATGGTGGAGAGATTACCAATGTCTGAAGTCATGTGCGACCCAGCACCAGAATCAGCATACCACTCAGAAGTTGAACCCGGTGGAGTCAAGGTCATGGTGTTGAAGGAGTGCACCAGGAGTCCCGATTCCATGATCCGCTGAGCACGGGGTTCTAGGGCGCCGCCTGATACGCCAAGACGGGTATTAAATGTATATGCTTTTCTAGAAAATGAATAAGGGTTCCGCAAGCGCACAAATAATACCGATGTAGCATTTTAACTAGGAGTAATCTAGGTATCGTTATTTATATTTTTAGATGTTTTAAATAGCGGGCTAAGACGTTTAGCGGTTCATGTCTAAAACAGCTAATAGCGGAGCTAAATCGGGCTATAGCGGAATATAGCGGCTAAATTGTACATGAACACAAATAGCGGTACTCTGCCTCAAAAGGCTATAGCGGGCTATAGCGGCAGCTATAGCGGGATATTTAAAACTATGATTTTTACCATTGGGAAGGGAATACTTTGGATAATGAGCAATGAACACTGCATATGATCATGGAGGGCTTAACCATGTCTTTATCTATCTCTCATGCTAGGTAAGTGTCACATAAGATAAATAATATGAATATAATGATAAGTGACAAAAGATAAATGAGAGCACGTAGCCACATATAAATATGATAATCATCTCAATAGATTACTCTATGTCTATAACACTAGCATGGACTAGGATAATCTACAAGAATAAATCTTAAGTATTCTAACTATAATGTCAAAGCATACAATGATTAGTGCAATTACACCTAGCATCATCATAGGAAAAGGTTATACTTATGCATAGTGATATTACCAAGGAAGATCATGAACAGAGCAATCACTTCCCTGTAATAGTGGTGTTCTACAGTCGTTATACTCGGGAGGAGGACTACGAAGGACACAACAGGACTACCACTCCCGCGATCCACCTCACGATCCAGACTATAAGGGGTAATAGCACATAAATACAGTCTAGGCACCTCACCTACACAATATCTACCACTCACCCATTGGCCCAATGAGTAAGCGCTATACGATCCTATGCATAAACATAATTCTAATCTAATTACACTAAGCATATAATCAAAGTAAACTAAGAACAATATAATTGAGAACATAAGCAAATAGAATAAAGTCAATTCTGGTATAATCAAATAGATCAAAGTCATATTCATAATAGCAAGAAATAATATGAATACTACAATGAAGAATAAAAAATTACCAAGAACGAAGATAGATTCGGACTCCAAGCTAGGCTTGACTCCTTCTAGATCTATTCCTATGTAGCTACGCTAAACAACTATGGAGCTCTAATTGAGATGGTGGCTTTAAGGCTTCTCTGAATTCTCCTGATGATATGATAGAATGAATTTCTCCCTCTAGGGGGGTTTACCCTTGCTTATATAGCCCTCTAGGAAGCATCACAACCCTCGGATCAAACCGACCTTAATAGATGGCCAAGATTACTCCTCAAAGGCAGTGGAGGTAGGATCCATGAGGTTGCACCTCATTGGCTGCAGAGGCCGGGCGACCGCCCCTACCCTATGGTCACCCACCCCTGTGTGGCTGCCAGGTGGGCCCCACTTTGTAGGGTTGCCTTCTCGTGTCTTCTAGAGTATTTCTAAGTTATCAATGTGGTATTCTCTCTATATAAATTTGACATGTGGACCTCCTTTTGTTCTTATTCCGATAACCCCCTGCAGAAATAGACAATCACCAAAACTCGTGGAATTCTGTTAGTGTAAAGGACTGGACCAACAATTGATGTGGGAGAAGCTGGATCCGAGCTCAAGCCACTTTTGATCAACATGGTGCAAGCCACCCAGTTTTGTGGGAAAGCACATTAAGATGCAAGTGCTGATCTCTAACACTTTCTAGAGATATGCAGCACATTCACCATCAAGGGAGTTGAAAGAGATGCTATACTACTCAGCCTTTTTCCATTCTCACTCTTGGGAAGAGCGAAGCAATGGTTCTACGCCAATAGAGAGAAAAATACTACATGGAATATCTGCTCAACTGCTTTCCTAGCCAAGTTCTTCCTCGTAGGAAAAACAAATGCTCTACGTGCGAAGATCTCAATTTTCTGGCAATAGTACGATGAATCTGTCCCATAGGCTTAGGAACGCCTTCAAGATTACATATCAGAATGCCCTCACAGTAGGATTGGGTATTGGCTACTTATGCAAACATTCTATCATGGGCTCACTACTAGTGCTCATGAGAATATAGATGCAGCTGCTGGAGGATCATTTTTATCACTCACTATTCATGAAGCCACCGCTCTTGTTGAGAAGATAGCTTCAAATCAAGGATGGAATGAAGAGCGCACTCAACCACGAAAGAAAGGAGGAATACATCAAGTCAAAGAGGTGGACATGCTGTCTACACAAATGGACCTGCTCATGAAGAAGCTTTATGAACATGATCAACAAAAGAAGAATGAAGTCATGCTTGTCCATGATTCACGAATAACTTGTGAAGAGTGTGGAGGCACTGGCCATATGGGAAGCAACTGCCCTGAAGTCTAAGAGGATGTCAATTACATCATCAACAACAACACCAACCATCATCCTCAATAGAATCAAGGATGGAACCAATAAAATCAAGGGTGGAATCAGCAACAAAGATCGAACTACTCAAGTAATTACTCCAATAAATACCAAGGTTATAATTTCAACCAATAATTTTATCATTGGAAGCTATCTTTCTAGACATATTATCAATAACTTTATTTTGATTAACAATCATCTCTCTCAAAGGTGGTTACCTTTGAGAGAGATGATTGTTAATCAAAATAAAGTTATTGATAATATGTCTAGAAAGATAGCTTCCAATGATAAAATTATTGAATCCATAAATAATAGAATGGATAGCTTTACTTCTGCCATAAAGAATCAACTTAGCTTTAATAAGATGATAGAATCTCAAATCTCTTAGCTAGCTGCTTCAGTAACTATGGCCAAAAAATGTAAGATAAATCCAAATGAATTAGAAACTGCAAATCTTGTAGATATCTTTAATGTAGGAGAATACTTCATCGCACCACCCAGACCGCTGAAACCATCAAAGTTAGGGTTTAGAACTTCTCTCCCACAGAGAATTAGAATTAGCTACTCCCTAATCCTTCAAGTTTAGAGGATTGATTAGATAGCAATTAGAGAAGTAGAGCACTACGCTCTAGATTCGGATCTTCGGTAATAAAGATTGGTATTGTTTCATATCTTTCTCTAATACTTTGTTCTAATTGCATTATGTCTCTATTTATTATGCTCTTAGTTTGCTCTAGTTCTATATTTGATATAGTTATGATTGATAATGAGTTTATGTATAAGTTTGCAAAGCGCTTAGCTCTTGACGCGCGGGAGTTAAGTGGTAGATCACATGTGGGCATGGTGCTTAGATGTTATTTACCTGCAAATGTATCCTATTGGCCGGGTCATGTGGTCGTTCGCGATAGTGACAGCATCGTTGATTCTTATATAGTCCACCCTCCGTTGATAGGACAGGCAGAATTTGTATTGCGGAGTAAGTCTTGCGATGCTCTGATTTACTTTAGCAATGTTCCTTATACATGAATAAAGAGTCTTTTATGCTATATATGATCTTGTAGATAACTAGAGTAGATTGTGACTTAGTAGATAGTAGATAACTTAGAATCCATTCTCTAGCTAATCCGACGTCACCTTACACATATGAGGAGTAGTCTATTTTCTAATCGCTGTGTTATTTACCCATAAGCTTATATTTCATTATCATTATCATTATCATTATGGCTTACCCCCTGCCAAAGTAAGTGACTGTGTGACGAGTTCCTCATTAGTAATCATGTTCTTGCAAGTTTATCTCTAGTCTATGCCTTGATAGATTTTATTTACCTCCACCGTTCTCTTAAGCAAAATTATAAATAACGATACCTGGAATACTTTCCTAGTGAAATGCTACAATGAGGTATTTTATCTGTGCGCTTGCAGATAGAATAGATTATTTTCTAGAGAGCCTTTACATTCATAAATACCTTTATACACTCTGGCACTATGCTGGGGATAACAACCTAGTATCTAAGTGGTGTTAGTAAGTTCAACATCATCACCAAACAGAAGAAATACTTGAAAAAGATCAGAGGACCATTGAGGCAGCATACAAACATCTCAATAATCAAGGTATGAAATCAGAGAACCCGCAGTAAAGAAGAACGACTGGAGACACCATCTCCAGAGGAAGGAAATTCAGAAGATTAAAAGATTTGGAGGTCCAGCTTGGGGGACCTAAAAATCCCAAACCCTCACCGGGAGGTAAATCGGTATTTATCCACATCATTAATTCTCTCATATTTAATTCTTGCATTATCCATATTTATTTATAGCATTATTATAATAATGAAAAGCCCAATATAAATAATATTTGTGGTGTGTAACAACCCATATTTATTAGTTATTGTGGAGGCACAAAAATATTTTTCATGATTTTTTTCAATAAATTTCAATTCTCATAGATTTTCCTGCATTATATTTAATTAAAGCAACCTTCTAGAAGCATGACCCACACTCCTTAGGTCCCACATGTCATACACCACACCTCACATACATCCCATCACATTATTTGATCCACCAACATAACTCCACTCACCAGCACTTTTCCACCGACCAACCACCACCATTGAACTATTATTCTGCGTAAGAGTTAAGCAAAGGAGGGAGTGGAGAAAAGGTAGCCAGGATGGCCACCAAAGATGGGCGCCCGCCCACCTACAGAGGGCGCCCGCCCTGTCCCCCTTTCCTCCTATAAATAGCCACTTCTTGCCTCCAACTTCTTCACACAAGCATTCCAGAAAACCACGCAAGTTTCAGTTTCCAGAGAAGGAGCTCTTGTAGTGAAGTAAGACGAGTGTAGAGAGGAAGAGAAGAGTGGAAGAGAGGTTGGTAGTCTCTGAGTGAGAGAGTGAGGTTCACCTAGTAATTAGTGATCCCGCTGTCCAAAACGGAAGTAAAAGTTGTTTAGGGGGAGGTGCCGCCAAAATAAAAATTTGTCTTGAACGACTAACCCCTGGACTACTGACATTTCAGACAGCTGACCACTAACATTTTCTCGCACATTTTCCACTAGTTGTGTGTGTGTGTCAACTTTTGTCTACAGGATGTTTAAGAAGGTGAAGAACGCAGGGAAGGTCCTCAAGAACATAGGAACAAGGAGTTCATCCCGACACTCGTCAGAGATGAGCATTGACCCAACACCCACACAAGCTCCATCATCTTCATCTGATCAGCAAGTTAAGGTCCTCCTCAAGATAGGAGACCTTGTACTGAAGACCCGCAGGGAAAAGGAAGTCTACCAGCAGCTAAAGAACAAAGATTTCATTCACACCCCTACTCTTGATCCCATCCTGCTACAAGAAATAGGTATGGATACTGAATTCGATTTGATTTTCCAGATGGTGGGATGGATAAATTTTTGGAACATAACTGAGCTGGGTTCCTGTCTTCTCACCCTTGAATTTCTTTGCACTTTACAATATTATGAGGGGGGAATTGCTTTTCGGATGTTCAAACAGGACATTATGTTGTCTTGGAGAGAATTGAGCGACCATTTCGGTTTCTCTTCAAGATGCATCTTGAACATTGACTCCGACCTACCTAATTTTGAGAGACACCAGTTCTGGAGAGAGATATCTAGAGATGACTTTTATAGTCAAGCCCGAACCAGTGACATGGAACACTCCACTCTTAGGATGTTCCACAAATGACTTGGGTACAATCTTTTCTATCGTGATGATATTAGAAAAGTAAGAGTATGAGATTTACAACTTCTATATGCTGCTATAAATAAAGTATCCACTTCACCTGTTACACTTTTGGTTTCTCATTGGCTTAGTATACCTAGTCTTCAGGGACCTGTAGGATGTACTTCACTTATCACTCGTCTAGCCTCTAGTCTTCATTTACTAGAAAACTCGTCATTGGAATTCATAGATGAGTTACGGATTTATCATGGCTATGACACATTTAGAGAAGCTCGGATGTGAAAGAAAGAGGGGAACATAATGTATATGCTATATGACAATAAAGGAATATTCGGTTACCTAACCCGAACCTTGGCCTCTACGTTGTTCAAAATTACTTGATTGAGATTGCAGTGACACCGGTAAACCAGAGAGCTCCACAACGAGTGGCATCTGAAAGGATGACCACCCATCGAGAATGCACTTGGTATGGAGCTGATCCTGGGCCGGAAGAAGCAGCGCACCTGCATTATTGTGACTACAACCCCCGAGTCCTTCGGGACCCTGTTGGGTATTCTTAACATCATTACCAAAAGTAGACTTAGTTTTCTAATTCTAGTAACGGTGCCAAAAATGCCAAACCTATCCCTCATACCACTTAAGCCAAGTTGTCATCCCCAGCATGACATGAGAGACGCGGTATTGAAATATGCAATTGCTATTCTAAATAAATAATGAATGGGATCTGCAAGCGCACAGATTAATACCGATGTAGCATTTTAACCGGGAAGTATTCCAGGTATCGTTATTTATATTTTTACCACTGGGAAGGGATTAGCAATCATCAATATTGATTACAGAATAGAATATGAGATTGAGTATCTATCATTGCATGTATAATTGAGAACATTGTATCTAATTCTTTCATACAGGGGTAAGTGCCACATAAAAGATATATGAAGTAATGAATAGTGACAAAGATAATTAATCTGATCAGCATAACTTAGCCACATAATAAATATGATAAGCACCTCAATTAGATATTCTAGAAAGTCATTAGCATGGAATTAGAACGAACTACAAGAATATTTCCTAAGTTATTCTCAACTATATAGTCTAGCATTATCATAGTTAGTGCTAGCATACTTAGCAATCATTGTGACACAAGACTACGCCCATGCATAGTGATATTAGCAAGGTAAATGAGAAACATAGCAATCACTCCCCTGTAATAATGTTGCTCTACCAGCCCAATACACTAGAGGGGGACTATATAAGAATCAATGAAGCTGTCACTATCACGAACTACCCCACGATCTGGCATATTGGGTACAATCGCAGATAAATACGGTATAAGCACCACGCCTACACAATATCTATCATTTACCCATGGATCCGATGGATAAACGCTATATGATCCTAAGCATGTATATAGATCCAATCTAACTAAGTCAAGTACATAACTATGATAAACTAAGAACAATATAATCTTGAATAGAAGCAAATAGAGCAAAGTCATAAGCAATATATTGAAGTAGAACAAAGTCATATTCATAATATTGAAGAACAAAGATGATTAGAAGAACAATTAGAAGCACAATTAGAGAATTACCAAGAATCCTCCTGACAGATCCAGAAACCAATCGAAGATTGACTCCTTCTAGTTCTAATCCTATGTAGCTATGCTAATCTAGATGTCTAATTGATGTGGTGGCTCTAATCTTGATCAGGGGCTTCTTCTCCCTTGAGGAATAATGAATTAGGGTTGAGAGGCTCTCTCCTCCAGGGGCCAGGGGGTCTGGTTTTATAGTCCCTTCAAGTGAATATGGGCCTTGGATCAAACCGATATTGATTGAACGGTTATCCTTGATCCTTTAGGTCGGTGGAGATCTTTCCCGAAAGAGAGTCCTGATCCAACTCCAGGAGGGGGCGGGCGTCCAGGTCAACTGGGCAGGCGCCCAGTGCCTGGCCCCGTTCGGCCTCCGCTTTCTTCCCGTGGCTTCTGGAGTCTTCTAGATGTAAGATAATTGCACGGCACATTGATATCTCTATGTAATTCCGACGTGTGGGCCTTTCTTCCTTATTTCCTGAAAACCCCCTGCAGAAATAGACAAACATCAAAACTCGTGGAATTCTATCAGATAAAACCCTAAGTCTAGATGTTGATTTCATTTGGATCCTTTTCTTTGTTGATTTGATAATTAAATTTGATACTTAAGGACCGTCAACAGACCCATGGGTTCAACATGCTCAACCACAAGAGCCAACACAGGAGACATGGCCGGAGAGCCAAGATTACCAGTGGACAAACCCGCCTTTCCGTACGGGCAGGTACTCCACTGATCCATATGGAGCTTCAGGGTCCAGACCTCCACCCCAATTCGATGCAGGACGATACTCCGACGCCTCTTACGCTTTCACGAACGACTACTACCAAGAGGCCGACGCTTTCTTCACCCGTACCGACAACACCCTCCTCGACATCCAGAATACGCAAGCAGAACATGGACGACTCCTGGAAGAACAACAGAAATGGAACCGGGACCACGCCGCTGCAGTACAAGAACTGAGACAAGACACCACGACAATAAACAACAACATCACCACCATGATGCGATTCTGGAACATTGGGTAAGACCGACAACCACATCCAGCTTGGGGGAGTTCCTCCCCGTTTTATCAGGTAAGTTTTTATTTGCTCTTTTTATTTATTCTTTTTTGTTTTAGTGTTTTATTTATCTTAAGTAGAAAAAACTTAGAAAACCCAATAAATATTTTTTTGCTTTAATTTACTGCATTCTATAAACATGAAAACAAAATAAAAAGAGTGTGTAGATAAGTGTGCTTTATTTTCCTGCTAAGTTTAAATCTCTAGAAAAATAAAAAGACCAAAAAGTGATGGAAATGATGAACAGTTGCTCTGTTTGCTTACTTTCAAGTACCTAGCTTCCATATTAAAGTTCTTACAGGAATCATTAAAACTGAAATTATTATCTATGGGAAACATAAAACTAAAGTCTAGGTAAGAGAAAGGCATGATATAAAGTTTGAGCTACTGTTTATCTTGTTCCTACTACACTAAGTTTTGGAGATTTATTTTGAAAACTTGCAAATCACATGATGAGTTCCTAGCATGACAAACTTCCTACCACAGCCATACTTGCTATAACATCTTTGATCAAGCTGTGTAGACCCTTAGGAGCTTTTCATGTGGTTAAATTAAGATATTCACTTGCACACATCTACTACATCCACCACCATTCATTAAAATTGCTAAAAATATTATCACTCACTGTCCCAAGTGTTGTTATTCTCTCTCTCCAAAAAGATTCAATGCAGAAGAGGCATGGGTTATGCAAAAATATGAGAGGAAATAAAAAGGGGCAAGTGCCCGGAACCTCGAAAAAAAAGAAAAAGAGTGAGACGAGAGGTAAAAATAGACAAGTGTCCGGAGTAGAATTAGGGGTACAAAGATGCCCACTTGAGCGGAAAAAATAGACAAGTGTCCGATAGTAGAATTAGGGGTATCTTGATATGACCACGCCAGTAAGCAAGATGTTACAATCTCCAAGCCAAGCTACAACCACTCAAGTTTTACCTACATCGACACCAGCCCAAGTCATCGATGGACCGGTTATACGTAGTCGTGCAAATAAGCTACAACAAGAGGTCCACGCGCTACTTTGTGAGATTCATTTTAATGTTAATGAGAATTATATTCTACCTAAGTGTTCTACCCTAATTGTACTCAGGTACATAGAAGAAGATAAGGATGAATCGGACCCTGAAGAACGAACCAGTGCAAGTCCTAGAAGACACGTCAAAAACGGACCAGTGGAAGTCAAAAACGGACCAGTGGAAGTCAAAAACGGACCAATGCAAAGAAATCTTCATAACTTTTTAATCACAAAAGCTATGAAGGCCCATGAGCACTTGTTGGAAAGCTTGACGAGTCTACTTTCCAATGCATCTAGTGGCGACCAGTTTGGATACTCAATATTGCCTGCAGACCAGAATTAGTACAGACTGCTCAAGAGATCAACGGTCTGTCGTGACAGAATGTTGATACAACTTGCCGTGCAAAACTGTACCAATCTACAACGTTTCGTGGTGCATGGCATACATTCCTGAAAAGCACTTGGAGTCTAGTTTCACACCCAAGAAACGGTTCGTCATTTGGACTTCCCAATAAAAAGTTATGGTCAGTTTATTAGAAACTTCTCTGGAGGCCAACAGTCACGCGAAGCCAGTTCGAGAATCCATTCCGAGGGGACCTTTCACATTGCCTTCCCTCAGAAACTCTATTTCGTTTTCATACCTATCTAGGAGGATTGTTCCTAGTATAAATATCCCCTACCTCTAAGCTATCAGCAACCTTTGATCATTTGATAAACTATATGATATTGCAGCCGCGCTGCTGAGTGCCTTACTCAACCTTTGTTCTTCCTTGTTCTTCTTGGACTTGTGAAGTGAATCCTCTGGGTTCCCCTACTTCGTGCTCTACGGCTTCCGTTTGGCTGCGCCGTATTGTGTGGATTAGTTCCGGATTGTGGTTCTGCGGTCGTTCGGAGATCGAGTCGAAGTCTTCATGGTTTCGGTGCCTCTCTCCCCGTTGCTTGGTCGCATCGAACCTTTGTCAGGTATAAAGCTAGTTACCCGCTGTTCGCAGCAAGTTATCCTTGTTCTTTTGATCTACTGTCGTGAAGATCGGGCCATCCTTGTACCGATCCATATCGGTAACCTATCAACTGGTATCAAAGCTTTCGTTGTCACGGTAGGTCTCACAATCATCCACATATCTACCATTAGTTTATCTATCAATTGCTACTGTTTTGTTCATCACCTATAGTCCACTGAAAAGCCACAAAAAAATCCTATAGACCTTTGTCGGTGCTGTTATCTTATGTTTTTGTGTTCATCAAGTTGCCAATCACCATCTTTATATATTTTGTATCATGTTTCATTTGTATCCGCACCCCTGTTAGTATAAAAAAAGAGTTCAAAAAAAAATCAGAGAAAAAAAAAGTTCAGAGAGAAAAAAAAACAGAAAAGAGAAAGAGCAGAAAAAGTAGAAGAAGAGGAAAGGGGTTGTATTGCGGTTTGCTCACTAAAAATTTAGTTTACACATTCAGATTCTTGGTGATTTATATACCAGCAACATTACATCTTGTGAGCACATCAAATCACTTGATTTTCAGTACCGTAGCCTCCCTTGTTTAGCCACCTATAGCTCCACCAAAAACTGAAACCAGGACATTCGATTCGTAATCCTTGCGACCTCGGAATCACTTCTGTTGAGCTGCTACACTAGCACAATTCACTGTCCTTGAGAATAGGAAAGAGCATTGGTAAGTAAGAGGTGAGATTGTGTGATTCCACAAATTACCCATTCCACTATATCTTGCATAAGTGCTGACATGCCAGGATCCAATTTGAGCGTTCGTGGTGGTCGATATGGAGAAAAAGAAATACCAGTTTCGCGGGCTGAGTCACGCCAACTACAAAACTCACTAGTGGAGGCCATGGAGAAAATGTTTGATGAACGGCTTCCTGTGGTGCGCGGTCGGGCTAAACAACATAGCTCAGCCAACTCTCGCCGTGGTCTCTTTGGCCATAGTGGACAACATGGAGGAGGTGCTCATGGGCATAGCATTCGCCCCCGTGTGCTCATTGATGATGAAGATTACTGTGTGTCCCCCAAAAGAAAAATTCAGCAAGAGTGCCACCAACCAAAATTGAGTGAGAGAAATCAAAAGGAAAAGATGAGACATTCCACCATACGTGAGAAAGAGTGGCACCAACCAAAATTCAGTGAGAGTGTTCAAAATAAGAAGATGAGAGATTCCACAATATTTGGGGAGAGCCATAAAACTCTATGTGAGAGTGACCCACAAAAATTGAGAGAAAAAAGAGATGAATCATGTGAGGAATTATTTACTTCTAACATCATAATACCTTCTATTCTTGTTCCTTTTGCGATGCAGGTTCATGAAGAAAATGATGTTGTGAATTATGATCAGCCCCCAATCTTCGATGAGGAAGAACAAATGATTGTCAATGACAATGATACACATGCATATGTGGCTTCACAAGACGTTGAAGTAATTGTGCATCAAAACCTATGCGAGAATGAGAGCCACATTGCCAAAATGAGAGAGAGTGAAAACAAAAGTGAGTTGAGTGATTCCACCCACTATAAGGTTGAGAGTGTCAACAATGAGAGTGTGAGGGATACACCACAGAAAAATAGATATTTAGAATGCAGGCCAAGTGAGGATATCTTGAAAACTAACACTCTCATCTCTACTTCTAGTTTTGTCTTTCCAAATGTGCAGGTTGGTGATGAGAATAGGGAAGAGATGGATGCTCAAGACAACACCATACTTGTTGAAAGAAATGAGAAGGTAGCCATTCAACTAAACCCATTGTGTGTTGCCCAAAACGTGAACCATGACATGGATAATGGTAAGATTTCAGAGGTGCAGTCCTTGGTACTTGAACCACCAAAAAGTCTAAAAGTCATTGAAAATAAATCAGATTTGAGTTTGCAAAATAAATGGGCAAGTAATTATGATAATACATATGGTTCAAATGGGATTAACCATACACGAAATATTTGCACTGATTTGATTATTTCACATGTTCACCCGTGTGCTGAAATTTTGCAAGTTGATAACCAAAGTTCAATGATACATGATCTTTTCTATGGTTTGATGTGGTTCATATACATGATGATTTGCATTCATATGTGTGATACGATGCATTATGTTTCAATGCTCATACATCCTAGAGATGGCTGCACATTTCTCAACCCTTTAGTTAATTCATCAAAACCATCTAAGATCAACAATGAAGGTAAAAAATCAGAGATTCAAACCTTGGTACATGTAGAATCATTGGATTTAAAATACATGAAAAATAAATCAAATCTGAATGTTCAACACATACTGAGTACTTGTGATATCACTGTTTCAGCAATAAAACATAACCAAAACATTTGTGCTGATTTGACTGGAACTCATGTTGATACAAGTGCTGAATTTATTTTTGATGAGAGTCTTTGTGCTTTGAATGATCCTTGCAACACTTCATATAACAACAAATAACACCTCATCCAGTCGGTTACTTGTGCTGATTTGTTTACAAGGATATCTCCTCTTGAATGTTTGTGTTATACTATGCTTAACATGCCTATCAATATTGAACAAATGCTTGAGAAAATTTCTAACATAACATCTTTGGGTTCATTGAATACTATTCATAGCTTCCAGTTTACATTTGTCTTGATTGGAGAACATGTTGTAGATACCTTCCAGGTTCATGCCATTTGTGTAACATATAACAAGTTTGCTGATTTAGACTCAAAAATGTTGAGAGATAAACAAAGTGAGAAATCTTTTAATGCAACAAATGCTTGGTGCTTATGGTTTTGATCAATTCATGTTGTCAGCATGTTCGTACCATCCACTTAAAAATAGAAATCTTGTGCAAAGCAAAGCCTATACACTGAAAAGTTGTTCATCCACACCTTGGAGCATTGAGTTTAAAAATTATACTTCTAAACCCTTGAATAAATTTTACTGCCACAATAATTTTTGGAATAACATTAGTTCTCAACATCCATTTGATGAAACGTTTGATCTTCTAAAGATAAAACATGACAACATGAATCAAATGATTGGATTGGAAGAAATTTTTGTGCTACCATCCTCTAAACTATTTGCAGGTTCACCAAAGTTGAGAGAATGTTTCTTACATGGAAAAGGAAATAATGCAAAAATAATTCAAAATGAAACAAATGAACAGAACAAAAGGGATGATTACTGGAATTATCAAGTACGTCCACCCTCTATTTTGTCTAAGCTGTTTTCAGGTAAACAAAAGTCGTGCACGACTTTTCTTGAAGAGAGGGAGGATGATGAGACCATACCATGGCAATCAACATTCAAGCATCCACTCAAGGTGAAAGCTAAACATAATTCCAAATCATTTAGGTTTCCACATACAAGGCTACTACTTGGTTTATATGATTATAGATTCAAACACCTTGCTATCATGGAACAAGAAGATTATGATGTTATCACAACATTACAAACCGATGTCCTAGCACAACTCTTTGGATCAGAAGAGTTAGAGTCGAGGATGACTCCTTTTCAAGAAGGGGAGGATGATATGACCACGCCAGTAAGCAAGATGTCACAAGCTCCAAGCCAAGCTACAACCACTCAAGTTTTACCTACATCGACACCAGCCCAAGTCATCGATGGACCGGTTACACGTAGTCGTGCAAATAAGCTACAACAAGAGGTCCACGCGCTACTTTGTGAGATTCATTTTAATGTTAATGAGAATTATATTCTACCTCAGTGTTCTACCTTAATTGTACTCAGGTACATAGAAGAAGATAAGGATGAATCGGACCCTAAAGAACGAACCAGTGCAAGTCCTAGAAGACACGTCAAAAACGGACCAGTGGAAGTCAAAAACGGACCAGTGCAGAGAAATCTTCATAACTTTTTAATCACAAAAGCTATGAAGGCCCATGAGCACTTGTTGGAAATCTTGACGAGTCCACTTTCCAATGCATCTAGTGGCGACCAGTTTGGATACTCCATATTGCCTGCAGACCAGAATTAGTACAGACTGCTCAAGAGATCAACGGTCTGTCATGACAGAATGTTGGTACAACTTGCCGTGCAAAACTGTACCAATCTACAACGTTTCGTGGTGCATGGCATACATTCCTAGAAAGCTCTTGGAGTCTAGTTTCACACTCAAGAAACGGTTCGTCATTTGGACTTCGCAATAAAAAGTTATGGTCAGTTTATTGGAAACTGCTCTGAAGGCCAACAGTCACACAAAGCCAGTTCGAGAATCCATTCCGAGGGGACCTTTCACATTGCCTTCCCTCAGAAACTCTATTTTGTTTTCATACCTATCTAGGAGGGTTGTTCCTAGTATAAATATCCCCTACCTCTAAGCTATCAGGAACCTTTGATCATTTGATAAACTATATGATATTGCAGCCGCGCTGCTGAGTGCCTTACTCAACCTTTATTCTTCCTTGTTCTTCTTGGACTTGTGAAGTGAATCCTCTGGGTTCCCCTACTTCGTGCTCTGCGGTTTCCGTTCGGCTACGCCGTATTGTGTGGATTAGTTCTGGATTGTGGTTCTGCGGTCGTTCGGGGATCGAGTCGAAGTCTTCGTGGTTTCGGTGCCTCTCTCCCCGTCGCTTGGTCGCATCCAACCTTTGTCAGGTATAAAGCTAGTTACCCGCTGTTCGCAGCAAGTTATCCTTGTTCTTTTGATCTACTGTCGTGAAGATCGGGCCATCCTTGTACCGATCCATATCGGTAACCTATCATATCTACTACCCACCTGAAAAAAGAGAGAAAAAGATAGCCCATGTTCTCTCAAAGCAAAGATCAAAGAAGAGGAGAGATAGCAATATGAGGAGCAATGAGAAGTAAGTTTTATTATCACTTATACATTTTTACCATCACTATAATTTACTCCACCACACATGCACATGTTGATTTAATTATATGCTGAGTTCCTTTGGATCCATGGCTCGATTAGACAACATATGTATGAGCTGTTTTTCACTCCTATGAGCTCCACTTAAATTTTCCATTAGCTATAGGTAAGTGACATTTTGGTAAAGATCCACAAATACCACATATAGAGAGACTTGAGATAATCTTAGCTGGGAACTCTGAGTTTTATTTTGAAAACTTATGAAAAACTCTGGAACAAAGGTGAAGTATAGACAGGAGGAATAGTGCTTGACTTAATTATTTTGTCTTTCGATTACTTAAGACTTAAGTGCAAGTACTAAGCTCCATAACACTTCACTCTAATCTGGAAGAATTTTTATGTGAAAGCATGTGTGCCTGTCAGGAAAGAAAACATCGAAGCAACTCCTGATCCATCTGAGTTTAGCTGTTTGCTCAGGGACGAGCAAAGGGTAAGCTTGGGGGAGTTTGTTGACGGTCCTTAAGTACTAAATTTAACCATCAATTAAACATGGGAAAGGATCCAAATGAAACAAACATCTAGAATTAGGGTTTTATCTGGCAGAATTCCATGAGCTTTGGTGTTTATCTATTTCTACAGGGGGTTATCAGAAAATATGGAGAGAAGGCCCACATGTCATGTTTACAACGAGATAATTACGTGCCGCGTAATTTTCCCCAATCTAGAAGAGTCCAGAAGCTACGGGAGACCGGACGGGCTCGGGGGCAGGGCGCCCGCCCTCCCCCATTGGGCGCCCGCCCTGGCTAGGAGTCCAATCAGGACCCATCTCGTGGATTGTGCTCCACCGACCTAAAGGATCAAGGAAAACTGTGCGATCAATGTCGGTTTGATCCGATGGCCCAAATTCACTTGAAAGGACTATATAATCAAGGCCTCTCCACCCCAGGGGTAGAGGAGAAATCATTATCAGAGGTAGCCATCAAAGTTAGGGTTTAGAACTTCTCTCCCAAAGAGAATTAGAATTAGCTACTCCCTAATCCTTCAAGTTTAGAGGATTGATTAGATAGCAATTAGAGAAGTAGAGCACTACGCTCTGGATTCGGATCTTCGGTAATAAAGATTAGTATTGTTTCATATCTTTCTCTAATACTTTGTTCTAATTGCATTATGTCTCTATTTATTATGCTCTTAGTTTGCTCTAGTTCTATATTTGATATAGTTATGATTGATAATGAGTTTATGTATAAGTTTGCAAAGCGCTTAGCTCTTGACGCGCGGGAGTTAAGTGGTAGATCACATGTGGGCGTGGTGCTTAGATGTTATTTACCTGCAAATGTATCCTATTGGCCGGGTCGTGTGGTAGTTCGCGATAGTGACAGCTTCGTTGATTCTTTTATAGTCCACCCTCCGTTGATAGGACAGGCAGAATTTATATTGCGGAGTAAGTCTTGCGATGCTCTGATTTACTTTAGCAATGTTCCTTATACATGAATGAAGAGTCTTTTATGCTATATATGATCTTGTAGATAACTAGAGTAGATTGTGACTTAGTAGATAGTAGATAACTTAGAATTCATCCTCTAGCTAATCCGACGTCACCTTACACATATGAGGAGTAGTCTATTTTCTAATCGCTGTGTTATTTACCCATAAGCTTATATTTCATTATCATTATCATTATGGCTTACCCCCTGCCAAAGTAAGTGACTGTGTGACGAGTTCCTCATTAGTAATCATGTTCTTGCAAGTTTATCTCTAGTCTATGCCTTGATAGATTTTATTTACCTCCACCGTTCTCTTAAGCAAAATTGTAAATAACGATACCTGGAATACTTTCCTGGTGAAATGCTACAATGAGGTATTTTATCTGTGCGCTTGCGGATAGAATAGATTATTTTCTAGGTTGCCTTTACATTCATAAATACCTTTGTACACTCTAGCACCATAATGGAGATGACAACCTAGTATCTAAGTGGTGTTAGTAAGTGTCAATAGTGACGTTAAGAAGATGTCCTATAGTGTGTAATATTTCTAGATTTGTTTCTTTGTTTTTTGCTATAGAACGAACCCCCATCTTTAGCGGGTGTGTGTTAGAGTTTTGTTTGTGTTGTAATTATTTAAGCTAGGATGACTAGATTTAATCTTCTGGAAGATTATCAAGATGATCCAGAGACTATTATTAGAAGAGCAAGAGCCAATCTTACTCCTCCAAGAAGAACTTCTAGAGCTCGTCCAAGGGATCCACTTCTTGATGAACCTCGACCAGATCTAACTAATCACCCGAGTAGCTCAACCAATCCACCGACATCAACCAAATCTCTTCGTGAATATTCCACTCCATCTAATTCCACTCCATCTATTTCTGATTTAGCAACTTTACCATGTGCTTGTGATGGCAAGGTAGACTTTGAGCTTAAGCCTTTATTAATCAATATGGTGTGAGCTATTGCTTTTAATGGCAATCCTTCTGAGGATGGCAATGCTCATCTTCAGAATTTTCTAGAGATCTGTAGCACAATTTCTATCAAGGGAATTCGATAGGAGGTCATTCAACTCCATCTCTTCCCATTTTCATTATGAGAAAGGGCTAAGAATTGGTTTTACTACAATTTAGTGGGATTCGACACATGGGAGAAATGTTCAAACAACTTCCTCACGAAGTTCTTCCTGGTTGGTAAGACTAATCTTTTTCGTAGTAAAATTTCTAACTTTCAATAGGAAAACCAAGAATCAGTCCTTGGAGCATGGGAGCGCATGCAAGAATATATTCAAGCATGTCTGCACCATGGGATGCAAGATTGGTCACTGATCTAGAGTTTCCATCATGGACTCTTTATCGAGTCCCGTCATCATCTTGATGCTGCTGCAGGAGGAGCTTTCTGTTCTCTTAATGTGGAGCAAGCCAAGAAGCTGGTTGAAAAGGGAAAATCAAGGATGGACCGACAACCATCTGCAAGGTACAAATAATATTCAATTGGTTAATTCTATATCTCTAGATTCTTTGTTGAACAGGTTAGATGGAAGAGCAAAGTGGAAAAGAGATCGAGCTATTATTGAGCATTATTCCAGGCAAAGAGCTGCAACGCCATGTGAATATCTCCATGATGCTAAATTTGTCATAAGAGGGATGTTAAATCTCTTCTTAATGATGGTGGGTATGGTCCACCGCCACAAGCAACATATCCGAAGTGGAATCTGCGCAACAATAAAGGTAATTCTCCTAGTCATTTACTTGTTAATTCCTTGCTTGAATATCTTATTTTTAATCATGTTAGAATTAATGAGAATTTAAATGCTATGCTTCTAGAACATGATAAAATGTTAGGAGAAATTCATGTTAAACTTGATAGTTTTACTATATCTTTAAAAGAACAACTTAGTTTTAATAAAAAACTAGAAAATCAAGTAGCCAACTTTAAATCTCAAGTTGCTTATCATGAGAAAGTTAATGCTGTGACCATGAGAGGTGGTAAAGCCACACGTGATCCACCATATCCTGAGCCTATACCGAAAAAAAACAATCAAAATGGTGGAAGTCGAAGAAGAAGAAGCTCCGATTGCACCCAAGGCAAAGGTAAGAACTAACCCTCATGAGTTTTATGATACACATGTTTTGCCATTTCCAGAGCAAAAAAGGAAAGCAATGGAGGATGAACAATTCAAGAAATTTGTAGAGCTAATTGAAAAATTATATATCCACGTGCCTCTAGTTGATGCTTTGTAGGTTCCAACGTACGCCAAATATTTGAAGGATATGCTTAACAAGAAGAAGCCTATACCGAACGCAGAAGTGGTGAAAGCAGTGCAGTGCTACCATACTGAATCAATTACCAGAAAAGAAGAAGGACCCAAGGAATCCAACCATTTCTTGATCAATTGGGACCCAGCAATTTGATCAAGCACTCTGTGATTTGGGAGATAGCGTCAATTTCATGCCCAAGATAGTGCATGACAAACTTGATCATCATTCATTATCCCCAACCTGTATGGTTTTGCAATTGGCAGATCAATCAGTCTGATATCCGGCCGAGATAGCAGAAGACATCCCAGTGAAAATTAGAGATCTCTTCATCCCAGTTGATTTTGTTGTCCTAGATGTTAATCCAGACTTCAGAACACCGATAATTTTAGGACGACCATTTTTGAGTACTGCTAATGCCACAATTAATGTTGGAGCTAGAGTTATCCAACTCATCATTAATGGGAAGGAAGAAATACTTCACTTCCATCTGCAACATGAGCAGGGCCCATCCACAGTGGAAAAGCATGCCGACAATGATCATAGGCTGCCACAACACCCACCATGATCACCATAGAGAGAAATCCAAAGCTCCTTAACAAGGTAAGCAAAGGAATGCATTTTTATCCCTAATTTCATTCTATTTTCCTTAAGTAAATTTAATTTTCTGCATAATCTAGTTTAGTAGAGTCATTAGTAGTGTCGAGGGGGGTGATGTGACGGAAAGGGCCTGGTGCCCACCAACATTTTCTGGCGTCCGCCACCCCCTTCCATTGTTCTTTTCCTCCTCTCACTTCCCTGATCACTCACATGTGCACAAAAGCCAAAGTACGATAGTAGAGGTGAAATACTAGGATTCTCTCCTACTCATCTCTTTCTCTCCTTTTCCTTTCTCTCCACTCAAGAGTTTGGAACTGTGCATATGCCTTTGTTGGATGTTTGCTGCATGATGAGCATCCTAGAGAGTGTGCTAAAGCAAAGTAAAAAAATTTGGTGGGCCAAGGCTGGCGCCCGCCACCTTTCTCTGGCAGCCGCCACCCCCTTGCCCCCTCTACTGCTCCACACACTCAATAAATCCCTAGGCATCACTCACTCACCCACCAACAAACACCACACTCTCTCCTTCTCTCATTCCTTTGTCCTTGCCTCCAACACACACCACGTGAAGTCCTTCTGATTATTCACTAATTAAGAGACCTCACTATGCAAGGGAGAGATTCATCCAGGGAAGTTGAACACCCTCTTGGGGTGTGTTTATTTTTCTTAACCCATCACCTCTCTTGTTTAGTTGTGTTCATGTGCAGGAACAATGTGGAAGAATGTTTTCAAGAAGAAGAACAAGGATGGAAGTAGCAGCAGCCGGCCGAACCAACACGTTCACTTCAGGTCCGGGAGTGATTCTAGCAGCCGTGTAGAACTTCCTAGGGGTGCTAGCCTTTCGGGAAGCTCCTCACATGGTGGAGGATCAATGTCTATTGATCACTCCAGTCGATCACCATCCATCATGGGTACTCAACCACCCACAGTGAGGTTGCTCACCGACGTCAACCAAGCTGTCTGGCAAAACTGCTGAGAGCAGGAAGCATCCCGCATGATCATCGGCCGCAACTTCCTCCACACGCGCCGCATCGACCCCGACCTTCTCAACAGCATAGGTATAATCTCTGACTTTCAATTTATTTTTCGTGCTTTGGGGTCGGAAAATGCATGGCGGGTAAATGAGGATGGGTGCAAAGAACTTACAATTGAATTCCTGTGCACGTTAGAATTATCTGCTAGTCACTGCAAGTTAGGATGTTTAAGGAGGAATTTTGTTATACATGGAAGCAATTTAGTACGCTGCTAGGTTTTGATAAAAGCTATGATTTAAATATAGATAAAGCATGCGTAGGCTATGATAAGAAAATCTTTTGGAAAGAAATAGCAGATAGTAGAACCCATCAAATGCCTAGGACTAGCAACATTCATAATCCTACCTTGCGGTTTTTACACCGGCTTTTAGGCCTCACTTTTTATCCTAGGGTTGATATTAGACCTATTATAAAGCAGGAGATGCAATTGCTTTATGCTGCGGTTAATAGGATTAGAGTATCCCCTGCTAGGTCCATGGTAGAGTATTGGTCTAAAACTTTTACACGTGATGGTGATGTAGAGATCACATCTTGGGTCACTAGAATTGCTAGGAATATTGCTAGATAGCACTTTAATTAATTACATTCCAGCAGAGAGGGAAGAGCTTACACTAGATCACTTCCTGCAAGCACATCTATTGTGGGAAGATAAAAGTGAGGATGCACTTTACGTGATTTATGCGGGTTATATGAATTAAATTCGTTTGCCTAACCCCAAATATTGGCTTGCCAATGTTGATTGCCTCACCATACCCCTCGAGACCGAGGAGCAATGAGCCCATAGGCATGCACGTGCACATGTTGATCCTATGCAGGTACCCCACTGACGGACGAGGTCAGAGACCCAGGCTGCCCAAGAAGCCACACAAGCTGCACATATGCACCATGAGACACACCATACCAGTCTCGCCTATGGCGCCCATGAGGGCCCTGGAATGGGCTATCATCCTGGCTTCAATCAAGTAGGAGGATCCAACTAGTATGAACAACCAGTGCAGCAGCCATCGGCTCATTACCCATGGGGACTGGCAGGAGAACCCTCGTTCCACTCATCATAGATTGGGACTTTGTCCCAACCATCATGTGGAGGCTCCTTCCGCTACACCCCTCGCTGGGATGATGACATGATGACCTCGGATGGTTATCCACCGAGTCATCCTGCTCGTTACTCCACCAACACGGGGTGGGAACGTGACATAGGATACCTGCAGCTTGACAGCACAGCAATGCAATGCACTAGGACCTTAACCTTCTGTCGCAGGATTTTCAGCAATTTCGTCAAGAGACCGGAGGAGAGCTTGGAGCGATAAACTTGCTCGCACAGAACAACGAGGCCCACTGGAACGATTTTTATCGTCGCTAGGGGTGGATGTATGACCCGACCAGACTAGCTTGGGGGAGGACCCCCATCATGAGGTAAGTTTTCTTGAGCCTGACCAGTTTTTATTTTCTTTACTTTCTGCATTTTGCATCTAAAAACAAAATCCCAAAAATATTAATGTTAGTATATAAACAGATAAAATTTATATCACCCTATTTGTTTTAGTTTGTTTTTCTATCACCCTATTTGTTTTAGTTTGTTTTAGAATTGAATAAAATGCTTTCACTCATACCTGAAATTAGTGATTAATTAATGATAAACTTGTTGATGTCTTTTTTTCTTATGCCATGAACCTGATTTTTTGTGGGATAAATTACTAGAACTAAACTTGAGATATAAGAATAAAATGATTAGTTAAGAAATGAGTAAGTTTAGAGTCCAGCCTTTAGCAAGATCAATCTATGGAGCCTCTATCTTTAAATGCTATAAAACTTGCTCTAGTATTTTTGTGACAGTTGAAATACCCACCAAAGCCAAGTATTCCATAAACCTTAGTAGAAAGGAAATCCCACCTTGATGCATGCTAGTATTGAGCTTAATCAAGCTTTTGTTTGAGTCTTAGTTGAGAAGCTCGTCATGCTAATAAGATCAAGAATCACGTACACCCACCTACATATTGCTACTCTCTCACCGAGAGGTACACACAAACATGCTTGTTCCATCATATTCTACTCTATGGCAAACATTTATTCCTCATAAATTTTAATGATCAATTTGGGTATGGCTATCTAAAAAAATACATGTGTCTTAGCAAAAAAGAAGAAGAGAGAGATAGCCATAACCATACCATCAAGAGGAGAAATGCCATGATAGAGTAACAGCCATAGTTATCACAGATGCACATTTCTTGATCTATAGTATGACCTGTTGCTCCTTTGACCAATTGTTTGACTTCGCAACACTATGCTTAGCATTGTATGCACCACATCCTTTCTTGTTTAGAAACTCCACAATAATTAGTGATAGGATTGAAGGAATCATGCATAGCCTTTATGGTGAGGATATATTTCCATTAACATATGAGAGACTAAGTGGGGCACAGAAATAATTAGACATGCTTTCTTTAAAAAAACTCCATGTGATTTGATTGAGCAAAAAGGCATGGGTAATAAACCCTCTTTCTAGCTAGCATGGGTGCTGAGTTCCATGGTAATGAAGGTGAGGGGCATTTGTTTTTATGATGTCAACATGTTAATCAGAGATTGATCATCTAATTAAGGTATATGATTATTAAGGATTAGTTTTTGCTCAGGGACAAGCAAAAGGTAAGCTTGGAGGAGCTTGTTGATGCTCACCAAATGCAAATTTTAACCATGAACAAGACATCAATTCATGGATAAAAGAGACATAGATGACAGGGAATTTGGTTTAAACTAATGGAATTCCACATGTACATGAGTTTTATTTGTATGCAGGAAAAATGTCAAAAATTTACAAGAATTGGATCACCAAGAGGCAGTCCAGCACCTATGGGCCCACTCAGGCCTAGGAGGGTGGTGGGCGTCAGGTCCAGATGGCGACTGCCATGGCACACCTAGCGGGCACCACCAAACCTCCTCTGCATGTCACTGATCCACATAACTTCATCTGTGTCAACATCTAGGATGTCGAAATGAAGTCGGTTTCATCCAAAGGCAGGGAATAAGGGTCACATGGATTGTGGTTTTCCACCACATGCAACAAATGTTTCCAACATGTGCCAACCGACTTACCCGTGAAGCAAACAACCTCTAAGCATGATCGGGAGCCGTCGGATGCTAAGTCGGTTCATGGGAGGTGGTGGCCACCGTAGGATCATGGCACCCGCCACTCCTTAGTGGCGCCTGCCACTCCACTTCATGCTAGGAGCTTCAGTTGCACCCCCGTCATCTTTGTCCTATAAATACCCCCTAGTTCAACTGTATTCGGGGAGCCAATGTAGAGAGAAAGCTAGTTGAGTTATTTGAGTTAGTGTAGTCCATTCTCTAGTAAGACTAGTAGTTAGAGTGAGAGTGAATAGTGGAGTCCAGAGCTATAAAGAGGAGTCTCCTCACACCTCTAGTATAGCTCTTGTATTTCCCTCTTTGTAAGTACTCTTGCATTATTATTCCTACTTTCAGCATTTACTTTAAGTACTTTACTTATTGCATTGAGTGCCTTTACTTATTGCATTGAGTGATATACCTATTGCTTGAGTGCTAGTACTTTAGTTATAGATAGTTTTGCTGTCTTGTTTACTTCTAGTACGGGTTTTTCGCCGCTAGTTAGTGCTCTAGTTGTTGCGCGGGATTAGAGTAGTATCATATAGTGTAGGTGTGGTGGTTAGACTATACATTATCTCAGTTTGTGGCTAGTCCTCTAGATAGCTGTGGTAGTGGCAGGTGGTGATAGTCCTATTTTCCTATGTATTCCACCACGTTGGGGCTAGTTCTTAAATCATATACCTCGTTGTGTGTTGTGCCTAATCAACCTTGTGGTGAGTTCAGGACGTTGTTCGGTATTCTTAACATCACTACCAAAAGTAGACTTATTTTCTAATTCTGCTAACGGTGCCAAAAATGCCAAACCTATCCCTCATACCACTTAAGCCAAGTTGTCATCCCCAGCATGACATGAGAGACGCGGTATTGAAATATGCAATTTCTCATCTAAATAAATAATCAAATGGGATCTGCAAGCGCACAGATTAATACCGATGTAGCATTTTAACCGAGAAGTATTCTAGGTATCGTTATTTATAATTTTACCACTGGGAAGAGATTAGTAATCATCAGTGTTGATTATAGAATGGAATATAGAATTGAGTATCTATCATTGCATGTATAATTGAGAACATTTATCTAACTCATTCATACAGGGATAAGTGTCACATAAAGGATATATAAAGTAATAAATAGTGACAAAGATAATTAATCTGATCAGCATAACTTAGCCGCATATAAATATGATAAGCACCACAATTAGATATTCTAGGAAGTCATTAGCATGGTATTAGAACGAACTACAAGAATATTTCCTAAGTTATTCTCAACTACACAGTCTAACATTATCATAGTTAGTGCAACTATATTTAGCAATCATTGTGAGACAAGACTACGCCCATGCATAGTGATATTAGCAAGGAATATGAGAAACATCATTATCACTCCCCTATAATAATGTTGCTCTGCCAACCAATACACGAGAGGGGGACTATATAAGAATCAATGAAGCTGTCACTATCACGAACTACCCCACGATCTGGCATATTGGGTACAATCGCAGATAAATACGGTATAAGCACCACGCCTACACAATATCTATCATTTACCCATGGATCCGATGGATAAACGCTATACGATCCTAAATATGTATATAGATCCAATCTAACTAAGCCAAGTATATAACTATGATAAACTAAGAACAATATAATCTTGAATATAAACAAGTAGAGCAAAGTCATAACCAATATATTGAAGTAGAACAAAGTCATATTCATAATATTGAAGAACAAAGATGAACAATTAGAAGCACAATTAGAGAATTACCAAGAATCCTCTTGACAGATCCGGAAACCAATCGAAGATTGACTCCTTCTAGTTCTAATCCTATGTAGCTATGCTAATCTAGATGTCTAATTGATGTGGTGGCTCTAGGCTTGATTAGAGGCTTCTTCTCCCTTGAGGAATAACGAATTAGGGTTGAGAGGCCCTCTCCTCCAGGGGCCAGGGGGTTTGGTTTTATAGTCCCTTCAAGTGAATATGGGCCGTTGGATCAAACCGACATTGATTGAACGGTTATCCTTGATCCTTTAGGTCGGTGGAGCGTAATCCTGAAAGAGAGTCTGATTGGACTCCAGAGGTGGGCGGGCACCCTGGTCTCCTGGGCAGGCGCCCAGGGCCAGGCTCCGTTTCGCCTCCGCTTCGTTCTTGTGGCTTCTGTAGTCTTCTACATTCAAGATAATTGCGTGGTACATTAATATCTCTATGTAATCCCGACGTGTGGGCCTTTCTTCCGTATTTTCTGATAACCCCCTGCAGAAATAGACAAACACCAAAACTCGTGGAATTCTGTCAGATAAAACCCTAAGTCTGGATGTTGATATTATTTGGATCATTTTCTTTGTTTATTTGATAATTAAATTTGATACTTAAGGACCGTCAACAAACTCCCCCAAGCTTACCTCTTGCTCGTCCTTGAGCAAGGATAATCTCAGCGATGGATCAGAAGTTGCTGTAATGCCTTTAAAAATTGACGGTACACATGCTTTTAAATAAGATCTCATCTCTGAGTTAGAGTAAACTATCAAGACTTAAAACTTACTTTACCTTTCACCATGGGACCTGTAACCGTCATTTTTGTCTTGAGTAGTTAGAAGATAGAACGGTCTAATCAAGTGCCATGTCTCTTATTCTTGATCAGCTATAGCTGTGGAGTTTTTGCAGATTTTCAAATAAAACTCAGAGATTCCTTGTATGACTCTCTCAGATCTCTCCTTTGTGATATTTCTGGATCCTTACCAAGGCAGTGATGGTATATGCCTTCTCTCAATATATGTAGTATTTATGGTATAAGGCATAGTGATATTGCCTTCTCTCTCATCCTACTCTAATAAGGCTTTTGATATCTGGAGCTCATAGGTGGGAGATAAAGTATACATACTTACAAGGCATTTATTGTATAGTCAAACCATGGATCCAAAGAAACAAGTCAATAAATCAAAATCAAGATGTGCATGTGTGGCGAATGAATGGTGTATGGTGATGATGGTGATAACAATGGTGTAAGTCTAATTCTACTTTTGCTCTTTTGAAGGGATACATACATTTCTTGCTCTTTTGAAACTTTTTGAGGAGAATGAGATGCTTTGTACTTTTCTTTTTCTTTCCTCTCAGGTGGGTATTTTGTACCCCTAATTCTACTGTCGGACACTTGTCCATTTTTACCTCTCGTCTCACTTTTTTTTTCTTTCAAGGTTCCGGGCACTTGCCCCTTTTTATTTCCTCCTATCCTTTTTTCTCTTTTTTTAGAGCACTCATCTCTTGAAATAATATAGCAAGTGGTAGTAACCAAGATAACTTGAGCATTTATTTCACAGGTGAAAAACAGAAATATTTTTGGCTATTCTCTCCCGGATTAGGAGTAGAATATTTTTGGGTGGTTCTGGAGATGGGAATGAGTGGATATATATGGATGCGTACTTCCAGAGTAGATGGAGCATGTGTGAGTGAACGTGCAAGTGAATCTTGATTTAACCACATGACAAGCTCTTAAGGGTCTACACAGCTTGACCACACTTAATGCTCATAAGGAGTAAATAGTAAATGTGTGGCTCAAAGTCTAGCAAGCATATATATATGGCTGTGGTAGGAATTTAAACTCTCATCATACAGGAACTCATCATGTGTTATTTTAAAGATTTTTAAAGATAAGATTCTCTAGAATTCTAGCATCTCTAAGGAACAGATAAATAGCAGCTCAACCTTCTCATATCATATCCATTAACAACTTAGACTTCAGATCAAGTTTTCTTCCCACAAGTTTAGGATTAGAGCAAGCTTTAAATTATAACAGTTATGTCTAAACTTGAGAGAGAACTTCAATTCGAAGGCAGAGTAACTATTCATCATATCCATGCTAGAGTTTTATTATTAAGATTCAGTTTAGCATAGCTACTTTATTTATTTATTAAGCACACTAAGCAAAAGCTATATATAAGCACAAAATCTTTATTTGGTTTTTCATAGTTATGTATATTTATATTTTAATATAGTATAAGTATAAAGATAGATATAATTACTTAGCGGGATAAATGGGGGTGCTCTCCCCAAGCTGAATTTTGACGTAATTTCTTCTGATGTAGCTAGCAGGTGGCAGAGGTGTATTTGAAGGACGGCAGTGTCCTGACAGCGATTAGAATGTCCTCCGTCTGCTAGTCTTTTTGAATTCTGTGGAGCTCAAATAGACAACAAAGCTTTGTGGAACTGATTAGGTGTTAGCATAAATATCTAGCCTTTATCATGTTGAGCATCCTCAATAAATGTTACTCTCTATTTTTATATTTTCGTTTTTATAGAGAAGAAAAGATATTTATTTTATTTTTATGCCACCACAGTGAATGTACTTATGAGTTTTATGCCACTCGTATACTCATATGGGGCTTACTATTTTTTTGCATTTTTATTTTCTTTTTAGGATAGTATGAACATAAGCAAACTATTTTAAATAATTGAAAGGGAAAGGATAACTACCAAGTTTACCTCTTGGTAAGGCGTTCGGTGTTTTTAAGTCCTCCGAACGGGACTCTCTGTTTTCTCAGTCGTCCTGGGGTTCGTTGGGTGGCGTAGTCGGTACTTCCGGTGGCGCCTCTTCTTCATGCATAGTTATCTTCTCTTTCCACACCTGGCTCGGTGCTACGGTCTCCTCAGGATAATCTTGTTCAAGCTATATGTCTTCAGACCTTATCATTTCTCCTTCGTAGTCAGCCCATCCGTCCTTGATGATCTCCCTCCTCTGGTTGCGGTTGCTTCTTTTTCTTCTTGTCCTGACCTGCTTAGAATCTTCAACTATATAGTCAGGGTCAGTAAAATAGCAGCGTACCTTCTCTGAGGGGAAGTGCATATGGACTTCTCTAGTTCCAATGTAGATGATTGCTTTAACGGTGCTAAGGAACGGTCTTCCAAGGATGACGGGTGGATCGTAGTCGTCTTCTGCCATGTCAATAACCTGAAAGTCTGTGTAGACAAAATGATCGTCTATTTTGACAGGGACATCAGTTACTATACCTTTAACCTCTTGAAATGTCTAATCTGTCATCTGGAGCTGAATGTATGTTGGTTTTAGGGGCATGGTTCCGAACAAGAGCCGATAGGTTACTACGGCCATTATGTTGACGCCCGATCCGGTGTCGCAAAAAGTCTTGTAGAAGCTATATCCATTTATGGAGCAATAGATGCTTGGCATTCCTGGGTCGTCCTTCTTGGTCAGATTCGGTGCCTTAAGTCGATGATCTTGACCTCCATGAACTGCAGTGACCATCTTAGATGACTCGGTCCACACTTGCTTGTTCCTGTTCCTCCTGTTGGTCCTCTTCCTTGGTTTTTGTTGGGATTGCTCTGGGATTTGTGTAGTCTTTTTCTTGAAGGAAAACGTCTCCTTCCTCCCTTTGATGTAGAAACTGATCTTGGCGGCACTAGCATAGATGACAGCTCCCGAGGTGTTTAAGAATGGCCTCCCTAAGATGATGGGTGCCCTCTCATCATTACCGGTCTCTATCACCACGAAGTCTGCTGGGGCGTACAAGGTACCAACTCGGACACAGAGGTTCTTCAATATTCCCTTGGGGAAACTTAATGCCTGATCTGCAAACTGCAAACACATGGATATAGATCCAATCTAACTAAGCCAAGTATATAACTATGATAAACTAAGAACAATATAATCTTGAATATAAACAAGTAGAGCAAAGTCATAACCAATATATTGAAGTAGAACAAAGTCATATTCATAATATTGAATAACAAAGATGAACAATTAGAAGAACAATTAGAGAATTATCAAGAATCCTCTTGACAGATCCGGAAACCAATCGAAGATTGACTCCTTCTAGTTCTAATCCTATGTAGCTATGCTAATCTAGATGTCTAATTGATGTGGTTGCTCTAGGCTTGATCAGAGGCTTCTTATCCCTTGAGGAATAATGAATTAGGGTTGAGAGGCTCCCTCCTCCAGGGGCTGGGGGTCTGCTTTTATAGTCCCTTCAAGTGAATATGGGCTGTTGGATCAAACCGACATTGATTGAACGGTTATCCTTGATCCTTTATGTCGGTCTAGCGTAATCCCGGAAGAGAGTCCTGATTGGACTCCAGAGGTGGGCGGGTGCCCTGGTCTCCTGGGCGGGCGCCCAGGGCTAGGCCCCGTTTCGCCTTCGCTTCGTTCTCGTGGCTTCTGGAGTCTTCTAGATGTAAGATAATTGCGCGGTACATTAATATCTCTATGTAATCCCGACGTGTGGGACTTTCTTCCGTATTTCCTGATAACCCCCTGCAGAAATAGACAAACACCAAAACTGATGGAATTCTGTCAGATAAACCCTAAGTCTGGATGTTGATTTCATTTGGATCCTTTTCTTTGTTTATTTGATAATTAAATTTGATACTTAAGGACTGTCAACAGATGCGTATGGTTCAAAGTACTAGTTAGGATTCTTTGATTGGTAGATTAGATATTCTTGAGCTAGGTAGATATATTGCTTGCTTACACACTATAGGACCTCTTCTATTATGTCTAGTTGTCTCATAGTTGGTAGTAGCTAGGTTTTTACTTAGTCTATAACTCATATTCAATTCATTAGTTATTTAGATCACCCCTTCTAGATTAGGTTGTTCTTAGTGAATTCATTAGAGTCATTTCTTAGCCATATATAGATTCCCTATGGAATTAAATACAATACTTGGTACTCGGAAGTGAAGTGCTACAACCGATATATTTTGTGCGCTTGCGGAATTTCCAATAGACATAAGAATAATCAATAATATTTCTAGTGTCATTATTTAGAGTAGGGAATTATCTCTAGTTCTAGTAGTGACGTTAAGAACTGTCAACATGTGGGGAGAAGAGGATATGCTAGAAAAGAAAGGAGATCTAGGGAAACCTATTATCCCCATCCACATCAGAGCTCACACCTTCGACGAAGCCATATATGATTTGGGAGCAAGTGTCAATATTATGCCAAAGGTAATTTACAAGAAAATTTAAGGTGAACCTCTGTTGTACACAATTATGTGTATGTAGCTTGCAGATTAGACATTGTGCTACTCCAAGGGAATCCTAGAAAATGTTTTCATAGGAGTTGGACACTTGACTCTTCGAGTAGACTTTGTGGTGATAGAAACAGGAGAAGATGAAAGAGCGCCCATCATTTTGAGATGAGCATTCCTCAACACAGCTAAAGCCATCATCTACGTAGACACTGCCAAGATCTATTTCACAATTGGAAAGAGAGATTTAGTTTCAAGCATCGTACACTCACAAATTGAGTTCATCCTCAACGCTCGTACGACTACTTCGACTATGACAAAACCCCAGAAAAGAACAAGATTCTAGAAAGGAAGATTCCCAATGACAAGCTTCTAGAGAAGAAGGTTCTTGAGAAGAAGCCTTGAGAAAAGAAGACTCCAGTCAACAATGTCTACACCTGTGAAGGCATCCTACCTACTCCAAACAAGAATAACAATAAGAAGGGGAAAGGCAAAGCAAAGGAACCTGATCAAGAGCCAATTTGGATGGCCAATACATTTGAACCACCCATTGACTGTACCTTTCCTCTACCACACCTTGAGAAGATGGATGATTCTGGAGTACCTACCATTGATTGTATGATTGGAGGAAGCACCTTCAACAAGACATTCTGTGACATCGGCTCAAGCGTCAACATCATGTCTACAGTAACATATTTATAGCTATAGCTGGTGAACCAATCATTTCAATTTCTAGAGGGAATAGCCAAAGATGTAGCAGTCAAGATCAGGGATCACGAGGTTCCCACTGACTTCATGGTTCTAGACATGGGTGAAGAAGATGATGTCCACCTTATCCTAGGAAGGCCGTTCCTTCACACCACCAGTGCGATCATCTACATGAAGCAAGGGGAAATCCATTTTCACTTTCCCAGGGAAAAGGTACGCTGTTACTTTAATAGTTATACTGCTTATGAGAAGCCCAAGAAGAACAAGAATAGGAGATGTCATTCTCCATGTCAAGTACAACAAGCCATCAAGAAGGAAGGGGTTGATAAGAAAAAGGAAGCTATTAAAGGAGAAGTTGCCTTAGAGGCCAAAGAAGAAGAGGAGTTTCAGGAAGAGAAACCACAAACCAAGAAAGTGTGGAGACAGAAAGAGATAACACCACCAAGCACTCCTACACAAGAAGTGGAATTGCTATCTCCCAACTCACTAGATACTCAGGAATACACTACAGAGAAACCTTAGATACCCCTCGAGTACTTGATTGAGCCAAAGACCTAAATCTCCGAACCTCCACCGAAAGGTTACATCAGTAATTATCCTCTTATTTATTTCCCTACATAATTTTTGTTTTAGCATATTTACATGTACAGTCAGTCATAAGCATATTACCCCATTGCATTGAAAACAAAGTAAAAATTTATTTGCATCATAGCATTGCATCTAAAAAAACTCAAGCCCCATGCAAGTACTAATTGTTGTGGAGGCACAAAAATAAATTTGCATTTGCATACAAAATAGAAAATCCAAAAAGATTTAAATCTTGTTGAAAAATTGCTTGACTGAAATTCTATAAATTTCCTAAAATAGATGGAGCATAATGGTTTACTCCGAACGATTAATTTGTTCCACGAGCTTTGTTGTTTATTTTGTTAAGACAGGATTCAACAAGAAAGACTAGGTAGAAGTTTGCATCCGCTCTGGGAGGGATCACTTCATCAACTATCCACTTTAGAGACATAGAGGGATGGAGAACATCTACGCTATCAAGATTCAAGATAAATGACTACGTTAACTAATAGGGATGAGATTCCCGATCTTCCATCAAGTTCTGGATAAACAATGATTTGGTCACAAAGCAACACACCGATCTGGCTTCAGATCACAAAGAACCGAACCCTACAATCTTAGCACCATGTCTCCTCATTTATTGACCAGTGCTGCACAGTCAACCTCGCCAAGAAGGCTAATCCTTACCTACAAATCGAAGAACACAAGCAAGAACAAGAAAGAATTCAACCTGTTGGTGCAAAAGCTGATCTGCAAACACAAAGGGCTAATACCCGATTCAAACGTTAAGCCCCCCAGCCGATTTGACCTTACAATCGACAAAGGTGATAACTCGACCACTTTGGTCCCGACAACAGCGGTGCGCCCGGATGTCATGGCCAAGAGGTGATCACGTGGAACTCGAGAACATGCCGAGTTTGACTCGATGAATTCCTAAGAACTCGTAGTAAAAAGAAAATATGACGAAATCGTCGAAAAAGTAGATTCTGGAATATGAGTAAAAACTTGTGTTCGAAAAAGTAGTATCTGGCCTTAGGGTCTACATTTATACCCTATCCGAAGAGCTACAACCAGACACGACTAGGACTCGAATACCAAATTAAACGGAACTTGCATACAAAACGAATTCTAATGACTAAGGAAAACATTAAACCATCCCCCGTAACCGATTGGGACACTACCACGAATCAATCGGCAACCTCCATGCTTATCTCTAGAGTCATCAACAGACCACCTGTTACAGCCATCGGCAAACACCGACACTGGTCATCGGCACAAATATGTCATCACTTCTGGAGTTAGTCATATTCGGTTATCTCCCCATCGGCAACCACCTTTATCGGCAACTTCCCTGTAGACTAGTCACCATTGCTCCATCTGCCGATCTACATCTCTCTGTGTCAAAAGATTCGTGTCCAAAAACGGTGTCAACACAAGCCCCTCAATTTCGAAGTATAAAATCATTAATGCTCCGAAATTCTCTGCCGTAATGACGCCTTTCCGCAATTACTTCTCCCAATTTGGTAATAACCGTCAAATCTAAACAACCTTGGCCTGATTCTCCCGTAGATTCCTCAAATTTCTCAACCTATTCAATCGAATCTCCCCACTTATGCACTCATCGACAATATTACCGTTAGAGAGAACTTGCCGATGGGCCGACCAGGCGATCTTGCAGAGTAAAATATCTCCAAAATCATGACCGCTTGCTGTCAAATCTCCTGCGCAATCCCTTGATTACCATGCGAACAGTTACCATATCCACCTGAACACCCTCAGATTTCACGGATGCGGCAAAGAGATAAGTCAGATTTGCCCCTGCCCGTTTTGTCCTATAAATACTTCCATCTCCGGTACTCCTTCTCCATCTCGTCATTCTACAGCCCAAAATCCACTTTCCTGGCGGCGGCATTGCCTGAGAACTCCAAGAACTTCAGCAAGAATCTCCTCCAAGAACCCTCGAAGTCTTCGATTTCTCCTTCCCCCAGGAAGAAATGGCCATCAACTTCGTCGTCCCCGAGGTCAGTTCACCATCCCTCTTCTTTTATACCTTTGATGTACTCCTATTCATCTGCAATTCTTTTTACTGAGTACTTTTTTCCTCTTTCTTCTTGTTTCTTTTCTATTTCTCCAATCTTCAAACCCATTAGGAATTGGCCGATAAGATCGTGATTCCTACCGATCAACCTCACTTCCAATGCCTTGGTCCATTGGGATACCCAGATCCCACCGATATGATAAATGCAGAGACAAATAGGACCCCTTTTAGAGCCGAGAACTTTTCTTTGGACCTATGGAAAGATACTTTTCATTCCTGGACCAGTTCTACCAAGGGTTGGAAAGATTGGTTTCTTAGAATCGGCAACTCAAATGAAGTCCGATGGGGTGAGCGAAAATTAGACCAATGCATCAGATTATCCATTGCCGATATGGAGAGGAATGAATCCTTGTTGATAGCTGCTTCATATTTTTGGTTTGACACCCTCAACGCTTTTGTATTCGGCCATGGTCCTGCATCCCCCACTTTAGCCGATGTGCTAATGCTTACTGGTTTGGACATTTCATCTGCCGATGATAATCATCTTTATGACCGCAAACCTAAGCGCAAAGTAGAAACCCGCAATATAGGTGGTTGGTCGGGATACATCAAGAAGTACCGAAAAACAGGGCCAGTCGGACAGAGAGAACATGTTATCTTTCTAAATATGTGGCTAGATAAGTTTGTCTTCTGTGGCCGATCGGTAGGACCAACCTTTGTCTATCTATCGGCAGCAGAAAGACTGGCTGATGGCGGCTGATTTCCTCTTGGCCGATATTTGCTTGGCTCTGTCTATCACCTTCTCCACCTAGTAGCTCAGAAACTCCTGCTAGGCCAACCCATCGGCAACCTAGGGGGACCTTGGTGGTTCATCAATATGTCGCTTAGTGTTCACATGCACAAGCGCCTTGGTTTCGACCTTTTCGCTCAGCGCTTTCCAAGAGACATAGCCGAGGATCATGAATTGGATGAGGAAGAATCGGCAACTCGCCACCCCTTGAACTATGGTGAGGTCGCCATAGTCTTACCCGGCACCGGTGGTAATGAAGACCAAGTCAGCCGATTCTTCCAGACTCTCTATGATGGCCTGACCAAAGATCAACAGGCATGGATGCCCTATGAGGACATGGAAACCAGATTCCCACTCACTTTCCATCCCTTTGATAATGCTATTAATAAGGACCATGATCTTATGATGGCGATTATCACCCTGAGAGCCATACCAGTGAACTTCTTCAGCAGTGGGAAGACTTCCAACCTTACTTATGAGTTCTACAACCCATCAGCCTTGGCTCGTCAAGTGGCCTTTGGACAGCTGCCAATCGCGCTCTGCTATGCCGATGTGGTGAAGCCAAGGGAGACTATAACCAGCGGTCTTGAGTGGATCAGAGTAGCTCAGCTTCCACCAAATGCCGATACGTCACACATCGATCTATCGGCTTGGATCCCAGCTCTTTTCATCACTCAGGCATACAAACAATGGTGGGAAGAATGGAAAGGGCACCTATTCTGTAGATCGGCCCTCACATACCGCGGTATGATCGACCCCAAGTACAAAGTCCCCAAGAATACTGTAAGTCTTTAACCGATGCCTCAATCTTTCGTTACTTTTATTCTTATCGGTAACTTACTTCTTCCTTTTTAACAGGTCGACGATACACCACCGACAGTCAGTAAGAGCGGCAAGCCGATCGAGCTCCTTCCATCAGGCCCGATCTCCCTCATCGGCAACAACGCACCAACCCTGGCAGCTCTAATGCACCGGAATGTGCGTTTTAAGAAGATCGCCACCAAACGAGCAAAGACATCCCCATCGGTGGCTGCCACTGCTCTGGCACAAGCATTCAAGGTAAATCCCTGACTTCTCCAATTCTTACTGACTCCATTTTACACTCACTTAGTCTTTTCAGGGAACATCGGCTATTATGGGAACTTCATCGGTAACTTTTATTGTTTCATCCAAAATTTCATCAACATTTCGTTATATTTGTGCTTATGAAACTTTTGTCGTATCAGCAAACCGGCAAATCGGCAAGGATCAAGACAAGTGCCGATGCCCCCCAGTCAAGCCAAGCTAAGACAAAAGGCCCCAAGAGCACCAAGTCACAGGCAAAACGCCAGAAAACAGCGCCACCTTCTTCTCCTCTCCCAGTGTCGCCGATTCATGTAGAATCGTCCCCTTCTTCATTAGAAGTCCAGACTCAGCAAGCACCATCTCCACCTCAACCGCAAGAAGCACCTCAGTCAGAGGAGATATCAACCGATGTACATGAGCAGACCGTCGATCCAGTAGGTTTAATCATAGCTTCGGTAGTCTCCTCAATTCAGACAAGCACTGCGCCCCCTCAAGGTAAAGTACTATTTGTGAAATTATTGCCGATGGACCTATCTTTCCACCTTATGTTTTTTCTTTGTTAATTTTCAGCCAACATCATCTCATCGGCAACTCCAGCCGATCAACCTGTGGTACCATCGGCTTCAGCTAGCTAGAGGCGAGAAATTGCCTTAAAACAAGTACGTCACCTGATCTCTATTTTATCATCGCAAGTGCTTGATCATCAAATAACCCATTTTATTTTCTTGTCCAGGAACAAGACTCTCTAGATAGCTTGTTCTCTTTTGCTATTGAAATTTTCGATGACGAAGGCGAGGAAGCAAGTTCTTCTCAAGCAGTAGGGATTTCATCGGCAGAAATCAGAGCTAAACTGGAGAATCTGCTGGCCCTGCTACATTAGGATACAACCCAACTGGTTGATGACTCTGATCCGGCTAAGGCTTTGTTCAAGGCTATTAGAGGCCAAATCCCTGCCGATGCTGAGGAGATCCTCTTTTTGGCTGCACACTTGGAGAGTCGCCAGCTCTAGTACCAAAAGGCCACTCAGCGCCTTGCTGATAGAGCCACTCATGCCCAGCTCTCAGAAGAAGTAATGAAGGTGAAGCAACTTGCCGATGAGAAACACAAGAGCATCGACATTCTAAAATCCTCAGGAGATACGCTGAAACAAAAGATCTCCGATCTATCGGCAAAAAGGAAGCCCTATTGGCAGAACTTAAACAAGTAGAAGAAGCTATGTCCCAAGTTCAACAAGAAGAAAGTCAGCTGCCTGAAATGATCAAGATCCTCGAACAGGAGCGGAACATTCAAGCCCGCAAGGCTTTGCAGATGAAGAAGAAGCTGAAGCCAGTAGAGGGTTCTGCTGATGAAGATATCAAGGAGATAGAAGAAGCCGATCAAATCCGTCTGCGCGCTATATCAGCGATCTGAGCTCTACTAGATGCATGAGCTTTTAATCGATAGCATGTTTTATTCTCTCTTCAAAACTATTGATTGTTTTGGTCTAGCCGATTGGACTGTTATCGGCATCTTCTGAAACACCGTATTTAGCCCTAGATATATTTCAATCTAGCCGATAGGAGTGTTATCGGCACTTAAACTTTTATGCATCGACCCATATGCTTGGGTAATACTTCTTTAAATATTTTCCATTCAATGCTCTGGGAAATTCAACTCCTTCGAGAGTTTCCAAAATATAGGCATTACCAATTGGGAGACCACTTGCCAATTGGGGACCACTTATCCGATAAGGACCTTCCCAATTGGGACACCACTTGCCAAACTTTGAACTCTTAGTCCCAATCGGTAATATCAATTTCCATACCAAATCTCCATCGGCAAACCCCTTAGCCTTTACCTTTTTATCATACTATCTGGCAACTCTCTTTTTATTTTCTTCTATACTCATCAAAGCCTTCAGCCGATGCCCTGCTAAATCATCCAATTCGTCTTTCATTAAATTAGTATAGTCATCGGCAGCCAGCTGATCTTGAAAAGATAGTCGCCTAGATCCAGTCTTGATTTCCCAAGGTAGCACGACATCGTGTCCATACACCAACTGATAAGGTGAAACTTTGGTCGACCCATGACAAGTCATCCGATATGACCATAAAGCTTCATTCAACAATGTATGCCACCTCCTCGGATTCTCCTCAATCTTCTGTTTAATATGTTTAATAATTCTTTTGTTAGATGCTTCGGCCTGCCCATTGGCTTGAGCATAATAAGGAGAAGAATTCAACACTTTAATTCCCATACCGATTGCAAATTCATCAAACTCTCCCGATGTAAACATAGTACCCTGATCGGTAGTAATTGTTTGAGGAATACCAAATCGGTAAATAATATGCTCTCTCACAAAATCAATCATATTGGCCGATGTAACTTTCTTCAAAGGAATAGCTTCAACCCACTTAGTGAAATAATCAGTGGCAACTAAAATGAACTTATGCCCTTTACTCGATGGTGGGTAAACCTGGCCAATCAAGTCAATAGGCCATCCCCGGAACAACCAAGGTTTAATAATAGGATTCATGGCCGATGCAGGTGCCCTTTGAATATTGCCAAATTTTTGACATCCTTGACACCCTTTGAAATATTTAAAGCAATCCTCGAGTATAGCTGGCCAATAATACCCGTTTCTCCTGATCATCCATTTCATCTTAAAAGCCGACAGATGTGCTCCACATACTCCTTCATGGATTTCTCCCATCAAACTTTTAGCCTCATCATCACCTAAGCACTTGAGAAGAACCCCATCAATTGTTCGATAATATAGCTCGTCTTCGAGGAACACATACTTGGTTTGAAACCGGACACGCCTTTCAACCTTCTTAGTTGGATCTCTTAAATAATCAATGATCTCTTTTCTCCAATCATCGGCACTGACTGCCGATAACGTATTCAATATGTGTTGATATCCCGAGGCATGTTGAGCCAACCGATTAGCCTCCTCATTATGCAACCGAGGAACATGCTCTAATCGGAAATCCTTGAATTCCCTTAATAGTTGTATACTTTTTTCGTAATAGGTTATCAGGACCTCACTTCGGCATTCATAACTTCCAGCCAATTGATTTATAACCAGCATAGAATCCCCGAAGATTTCAACAACATCAGCATGAACTTCTTTTAATAATTCCAACCCCTTGATCAAAGCTTGATACTCGGCTTGATTATTCGTTGACGTGGCAACAATCGGCAAAGAGAATTCATACTTCCTTCCCTAAGGGGAAATTAATACTATGTCGATTCCTGCCCCCCGGTCACACGTGGATCCATCAAAGAAAAGCGTCCAAGACATAATTTCCAAAGTCTCCACTACACCGCGATGTTGAGTCACAAAATCGGCCATAATCTGCCCTTTAACCGCTTTAGTCGATTCGTAACGTAGATCAAATTCCGACAGTGCCAAAATGCACTTACCGATTCTACCACTCATAATCGACATAGATAACATATATCGGACTACATCATCTTTGCATATAACAGTGCATTCGGCCGATAGCAAATAGTGCCTCAACTTAATGCAAGAAAAATATAGGCATAAACATAATTTTTCAATGGCCGAATACCTGGTCTTAGCATCAATCAATCTTCTACTTAAATAGTAAATCACATGCTCCTTCCCTTCGAATTCTTGAATCAGAGCCGAACCGATGACCATCCCATCGGTAGACAAATATAATCTGAAAGGCTTTCCTTGCTGAGGTGAAATTAAAACTGGAGGATTTGTCAAATAATTCTTGATTTCATCTAAGGCCAACTGTTGCTCTTCTCCCCATATAAATTCTTAATCGGCTTTCAATTTAAGTAAAGGACTGAAAGCATGAATTTTACCAAACAAATTGGAAATAAATCGCCTGATAAAATTTATTTTGCCGATCAGAGATTGGAGCTCAGTTTTGTTGGTAGGAGCAACTATTTTATTGATGGCATCGATAGATCTTCTGCTAATTTCAATTCCTCTCTGATGCACCATGAAGCCAAGAAATTACCCTGCCGATACGCCAAATGCACACTTATTAGGATTCATCTTTAAACCATGTTTCCTTGTGCACTCCAACACCTTTCGCAAATCGGCAAGATGCTTTGTGAAATCTCCAGACTTAACCACCACGTCATCAATATAAATTTCAACCAGTTTGCCGATGAACTCATGAAAGATAAAATTCATAGCCCTTTGATAAGTAGCACCAGCATTTTTCAAACCAAAGGTCATGACTATCCATTCAAATAGCCCAACATGACCAGGACATCTAAATGCAGTCTTTGGAATATCTTCTTCAGCCATGAATATCTGATTGTATCCTGCATTGTCATCCATGAAGCTTATGATCCGATGTCCGGCCGCAACATCGACTAGCAAATCGGCAACCAGCATCGGGTAGCCATCCATCGGCGTAGCCTTGTTAAGATTTCTGAAATTAATACAGATTCGAAGCTTCCCATTTTTCTTATAAATCGGGACAACATTGGAAATCCATTCGGCATACCGACACTGCCGAATAAATTTAGCTTCAATAAGTTTAGTTATTTTGGCCTTAATATCAGGAAGAATATTAGGATTACATCGGCGGGCCGGCTGCTGATGTGGCCGAAATCCAGACTCGATAGGTAACTGATGTTCAACAATTGATCGGTCTCAACCAGGCATCTCAGTATAATCCCAAGCAAAGCAATCTTTATATTCCTTTAACAAATCGGTTAATTGTTGCTTACACTCAAAATCTAACTTAGCACTAATAAAAGTAGGCCTTGGCTTATCACCATTACCTATATCTACCTCTACCAAATCATCGACTGATGTAAACCCCTGGTCTAATTTTCCATCATCGGCGAACCTATCCATTAAAACTCCTCATCAAAACTAACTGCTTGGATTGGTGTAATTTCATAATCGGCAACTTTGAGAAATTCCTTCTCCCAAATTTCTCCTGATATGCACCTGGTCCTTTCATAAGTATTTGCCTCTGCCGATGCGATGACATAAGAAGAATCCCCTAGGACAATCTCAATTTTATCACCTACCTACTGAACCAAGCATTAGTGCATTGTTGATGGGATGCAACAATTGGCATGGATCCAATCTCTCCCTAGCAGCAGATTGTAAGCACCTTTTCCACTAATCACGAAGAAAGTTGTCGGCAAGGTTTTGCTGCCGATGGTCAACTCGACGCATATTGCCCCCTTAACCGGAGACACATTTCCTTCAAAGTCCTTTAGCATCATATCGGTCTTGGTCAAATCTTGATCTCCTTTCCCAAGCTTCCGATAGACTACATACGACATAATATTGATAGCAGCACCACCATCAACTAGTATTTTAGTCATCGGCTGCCCATCAACCCTTCCTTTGACGAATAGAGCCTGAAGATGCTGCCTTTCATTGTCGGCAGGCTTCCAGCCGTCATCGGATCCAGAGCCAACTGAGCTATTTGGTCAGAAAAATCCAGCTCCTCATCATCACTGGACGGCGCAAGGAACTCCATCGGCAACATAAATACCATGTTAACATCTGCAAATGGTCCCTTGCTTAAGTCTTCTCATCTTTCACGCTGCAGCCTTCTTTTCTGTGTCCTAGTCAATCCCTCTGGACACCACGGAGGAAGTTGTGGCTGCCTTGCCGATGGGCGACGACTTTCCCTTGACTCCACTCGATAGGCATTAGCATCCCTACAGAATATGAAATCATCGGGAACTCGTGCATCTGCCATCTCCTCAAGTTCCTCTTGGTTCTTGGGAAAGTACCTGACATGGTCACCAAGTCTATCATGCACACTGAGCCTGCCCCCCAGCCGATCATGAACTGAAGCTCTGCCCCTAATCGGCCCATTAAATCGCTGATCATTATTCTGATACTGCCGATTAGGTCTATCATACCGATCATAACCATTGCATTCAGGGCAATCTCTAACTGTGGGCAATTTAATGTTTTGCTCCCAACAATGGATAAAGAAAGGGCAGTTCCAGTGATCTTTATGCCGATTCCACTCCTGTCGGCGCCTTTCTTCCTCCCGACGATAATCTTCTTTTGGCGCCGATACCGATCTTCACGTTGCTGCCAAGTTTCCCGATACCTTCTATGAGTTATCACAATGCCAGATCGGGGAGGCCTTCCGGAGCTAGTTCCTTCCTGGATCAAACCTTTTCCTTTGGCATCGGCAGCAGTAATCTGATGCTGAGGATCCACCGATGTACTTCTCTCAGCTGCTTCTGACGTCAAGACCTTAGTTTTTCCCTTAGCATCCAACATATTTGTTGGGAAAAGATGTTGATCGATCTTCATCGGCTTCTGAGCTTTAGAATTGTCAAATTTGATTCTTCCAGATTCTATAGCCGATTGCAGCTGTTACCTGAAAACTTTGCACTCATTTGTGCTATGAGATGTTGCATTGTGCCACTTGCAATATTTCATCTTCTTTAATTCCTCAGCCGATGGAATCACATGATTGGGTGACAACTTGATTTGACCTTCCTAGATCAAACCTTTTCCTTTGGCATCGACAGTAGTAATCTGATGCTGAAGATCCACCGATGTACTTCTCTCAGCTGCTTCATGATGTCAAGACCTTAGTTTTTCCCTTAGCATCCAACATATTTATTGGGAAAGGATGTTGATCGATCTTCATCGGCTTCTGAGCTTTAGAATTGTCAAATTTGATTCTTCCAGATTCTATAGCCGATTGCAGCTGTTGCCTGAAAACTTTGCACTCATTTGTGCTATGAGATGTTGCATTGTGCCACTTGCAATATTTCATCTTCTTTAATTCCTCAGCCGATGGAATCACATGATTGGGTGACAACTTGATTTGACCTTCTTGGAGTAGAAAATCAAATATCCTATCGGCTTTTGTGATATCGAATGCAAATTTCTCTAGCTCTTTATGCCCAAAAGGGCAAGACATTGGCTTCTTATTTTGCACCCACTCTGCCAAGCCGATGACTGGCTCCTCATTAGAATCTGAGCTTGCTGCCTCATCAACAAATGACACCTTTTTATTCCACGCTCTCTTGGGCTCAAAAGGTTTAATATCTTGGTCAAAAATCCTCTACACCAAATGACTTAGACTTTCAAACTCCTGAGAAGCATACTTGTCTCTGATATTTGGCAACAATCCCTGGAAAGCCAAATCGGCTAGCTGCCGATCATCCAAAACCAGACTATAGCATTTATTCTTAACTTCTCACAACCTCTGAACAAAGCTTTCAACCGATTCATCATTGCGTTGTTTCAATCTGACCAAATCGGTGATCTTCTTCTCATGGACTCCAGAAAAGAAGTATTTATGGAATTGTTTTTCTAGATCGGCCCAAGTGATCACTGAGTTGGGAGGTAACGATATAAACCAGGTAAAGGCCGATCCAGACAAAGATGACGAGAACAAACAAACCCTTAACTCGTCTCTGTTAGCAGCTTCCCCACATTGGATGATGAACCTGTTAACGTGCTCCATGGTTGATGTGTCATCCTGTCCAGAGAACTTAGTGAAATCTGGTACCTTGTACCGATTTGGAAGTGGAATCAAGTCATATGCAGGAGGATACGGTGTCCGATAAGAGTAAGTGTTGACTTTAGGTTTTATCCCAAATTGGTCTCTCATTACTTCAGCTATCTTATCGGCCCAATATGTATCGGCATCTTGCCGATGAGGCGGCTGCGGATCTGGCACCTGCTGGTATGCTTCCATGTGTCTTTGAGGCGCACGATCTCCATAGAACATTGGATTAACCGTCTGACCACCAATTTGCTGACCAAAGTTCATCGGCTGATTGACCATCCCTTGATTTTGAAACCCAGGTTGGATTTGGCCTTGTTGAAACCCTACAGCCTGATGATTCTATTGAGGCATCTGTGGAAAGACTAACTATCCTATCCATCCACTGTTAGCATTCATTGGCATAAGCCCTACCGATGATTGGTAATTGGGCATCATCATTGAATTGACATACCCTGGTTGTGTCATAAACCTCTGCTGTGTCGGCATTGGATCTGCCGATGCATTAGGCATCTGGAACGTTGGAGCTTGAGAATTCCTAGTGTAAGGTCTTGCAGTAGTAGTTGTGGTGTACTGGGGACTCTGATTCATCGGCAGATTTGGAGGTGCCGATGGCATAGGAGCCTTGCCTATCACATCAACCACTTGAGATGTCCCAGGACCCTTTGCCGTCAATTCTAGGGGCATACCATAACCCCACCAGTTGGGAGGGACAGATCCTGACATTGCCGATGCCAATAGATCTGTGGCAAGCTTGATTTGCCTGTCTGATGTTGATGGATTGGTCGTCATTGGTGTAGATTGTGCATCAGTGATCCCTAATGTGCTTGGAGGTGAAGTAGCTTCTATACCCACAACGGCTGTAGTAGCCGATGGAGCCGTAACCAATGATGACCCCGGCTGATGATAGGCAGGACCCACATAATTTGGTGGCAATTGTCCTCCTTGAAAGTTCTAGCCACCGCATTGAAAACTGTGTTGGACAACACACCAGCTTGATTGATCAAGGCACGGTTAATAGAGCTGTCAACCATGTCTTGAAGTTTACCAGGATTGGCTTTGAAAGTTATTTGTCGAGGTGCCAGCAATGCTTCCTTTTGGATCACCTCGCCGCTCCTGTTGATACTAAAGGATTTCAAGCATTGCTGCTTGTATTCCTCCATGGCTTTTGCCATAGCTTGCTTCTGCTCATCTCTGAGATTGGCTTCCGTCACAGGAATAACGTTCTCCAAGTCGAAATCGGTGTTTGACATGATGATCTTGATCTTGAATCAGTCCCACCGGGCGTGCCAAAAGATGTGTTGGTGCAAAAGCTGATCTGCAAACACAAAGGGCTAATACCCGATTCAAACGTTAAGGCGTGCCAGCCGATTTGACCTTACAATCAACAAAGGTGATAACTCGACCACTTTGGTCCTGACAATAGCGGTGCGCCCGGATGTCACGGCCAAGAGGTGATCACGCGGAACTCGAGAACACGCCGAGTTTGGCTCGATGTATTCCTAAGAACTCGTAGTAAAAAGAAAATATGACGAAGTCATCGAAAAAGTAGATGCTGGAATATGAGTAAAAACTTGTGTTTGATTGATTGACTCATTCATATGATATCTGGCCTTAGGGTCTACATTTATACCCTATCCGAAGAGCTACAACCAGACACGACTAGGACTCGAATTCCAAATTAAACGGAACTTGCATACAAAATGAATTCTAATGACTAAGGAAAACATTAAACCATCCCCCGTAACCGATTGGGACACTACCACGAATCAATCGGCAACCTCCATGCTTTTCTCCAGAGTCATCGGTAGACCACCTGTTACAGCCATCGGCAAACATCGGCACTAGTCATCGGCACAAATATGTCATCACTTCTGGACTTAGTCATATTCGGTTGTCTCCCCATCGGCAACCACCTTTATCGGCAACTTCCCTGTAGACTAGTCACCATTGCTCCATCTGCCGATCTACATCTCTCTGTGTCAAAAGATCCGTGTCCAAAAATGGTGTCAACAGAACCGAATTTGCAGATGAATGATTAATCTCACAAAGTTGAGGTCTCACAAACTGATGACGGTGAAACTGTTATAAACAGAATAATCTAAGAAAAACCCAAACCCTAATGTAGGTGGCGGCTACTGATTATATAGCTTAAGGGACGTCTAAGGACCCCTCTTCACGTCCATAAGGTGCCCTAACACGTTACAAGGCCCAACAGCCCAAAAGATGGCACAAAGCGTCTTGATAGATTCTGCACGTCAACTTGTTTCGATGATTCCCATTGACCAATAGAATTGGGGCCTCAAACCAAAGCCATTGGTTAGCTTATGAAATTATCTTTCCATCCATATATGGATCATCAAAAACGGAGGCTGAATGTGTCCTGGCCTCTTACTTGGCTTGAACGACCTTGCTGACCTTTTAAGGTGGTGGCTAAGGAGGAGGACGTCCAAGGGCTCCCTTGATGGCTTCTCCTTCTCCTTGGAATGTGCTCCCACTTGAGCCAGGGTCCCAAGGATAAAAAAACATGTCCATAATGATAAAGTAGCTCTCGGCAGAAACAGTGATAGAATATAATACCAATTTGAAGGCCTTGCCAATGTGATATTGAGGTGGGACCGGATCTATTTGAAAGCTTATCAAACAAGCTTTCCATCAAGTGCTCATTGACCTCAATCTCATTCTGGATGGATGAGCTATGACCTTCCTAATAAAGCACTATCGGGCTGCCGACGTATCAAAAGTTCAACTTTGTGGACTTGCAGTTTGAGACATATTTGAATCTACAATCAAATAATGACATGTACATGTGGAACAAGTGAACTGAATCAAAAATCATTGTATAATTATATGAATGAGCTCACCTTATAGTCAATGGTCATAACTGAAGATATCATGTCCTCATCATTCTCACCTTCTTGACAACAAATCGTCCTCGGTTTGAGCTTTGTTGGAGGGCAGGTTGTAGGTAGTATCCAATATTGCTCCCCTTCTTGAAATTTAACCTGTTTCTCTAGAACAAAACTAGAGGAACTCGACATGACAAGATTAGAACAGTTGCAGCCATCTAATTAATCATATTGTTGCACAAGAAAATGTAACACCCTAAATTTGCTTGTTTTTAAAATAGTTGAATTTGATTTACTGAATCAATTTTGTGAGGATCGAAATGTAGGAAAAATAATAATTTTTGGGAAATTAAAATTCAATATAAGTTTAGAAAACTTTTTGATGCATTCATGCTGCAACACATTGTAATGACAAAACCAGATATGCACCATATGTGAGTTTTAGAAGTCAAATCTCACATATAGCTACAAATACGGGGTAATATCAAAAGACAATGCATAAATATATAACGTACATAATTTAAAAGAGATAACCTTTAGCATCAAACAACGGATATACAACTCTAAACTTTGGGTATTAACTTCTCTCCACAGGATCCAACTGACTGGTTGATCACAAGCCCAAAACTTCTCCTGAGGTGTGGGGGAAATTGCAAGAGTGAGCACATATTGTACTCAACAAGTATAACCAGGGGTTTATGAGGCTCAAAAAGCTGATACTGGTTTGACTGCATATAGCTTTTAATAGTGGATAGAATGTTCATATTTAATAGCAAATGTCAAGGTAGTATTAATAATCCAATAATCACATGATCAAATGTAAGCATAATTAACACTTAGCATAAACGATAATCAAATGAACATAATAACATAATAAGCTCATCATCTTAATGTAGATGTCCCCAAGGCCGCTCCTGACCGTGAGCTCGGCTAGTATACCAGTTTTACACTCTGCAGAGGTTGTACATCTTTACCCATGAGTCATGATTTACCCTTTCGCCCGAGGCCCGTCGACCTCTTAACCCACTACCAAGGAAGGTTGGCATGAATCACAATGAAGCCTTTCAAAAGTTCGTCTAACATGTTAGGGCCGCAAGGTTTCCTTTGCGAGCAGATATAGATACCCCCTTCCGAATGGCACAATGACGCGCAACATATACACATAGGGACAGGGGCTCGCACTATACCCGTGTCGGTTCAGCCCCTCCGCCCTTTCGGGTAACCTCTAACAAGCTAGAAAAGGTCTCCATACTGAGCTAAAGCCAGAGCCATTATAGCCCTCATGGTTGCACTGTTGTCCCGGGTGATCACGTACAGACAAGATCTCATACAGTTATTTGTCATTCTTTTATGTTCATTGCACAGCTATTAATCATCTTACAAGATCATGGATTATATTAAGCACTAGCACAACTACACCAAATGCATATAAAGTAGGTAGCAAGGAATCCAGGTAACAATCATCTATGATTTTGCTAAGGTCGACAAGGTGAAAGCATGCATATGATATATATGTGTATTTAAGTGAATAGGTAACAAGGATGATCCCAAGTTATACTTGCCTTGATCAAAGCCCTCCTAAGCCTGCTGCTGGTCGTCAAAAGCTTGACCTTGATCACCAACGCATCGCTCACCGTCTATACTCGATCATCAACCAACACACGCAATTCAATGTAGACAATCATACACGAAGCAAACAAGCTATAATTAGAACAATACACCAAACAGTGGTAAAACAAATATAAAAGTTTATCAAAATATTCTACGCAGCGCTACGATCACACAAACGTAAAGTTCACGAAAATCGGAGTTAAAACGTAGAAGTTATGAATTTTCCAAGATTTTATGTAGAAAAGAAATTAATTAATTAATATCACGAAAATAAAAAGTTTCAAACTGAGTGGACAATATTACTAACATGTAGAGCTCATAATTATGAACCTAACCCACTTTGAATGGGTCAAAACGGAATTAAGACGATGGTTTTATGAGCTAAACAAACTCAGTGGCAATTTAGTAAATACTAAAAACGTATTTTGAACTTAAGCGGTGCTATTTACGTTTTCCAAAAAAGAAAACGTATTCAGGAAATACGCTTTAGGACCACGGGTTCTATATAAGAAAAGTTGAGGGGCTCTTTAATAAAATTCCAGGCCGAAAGGGTATCAGCCGATTTGAGCCGCTGGATCTGAGATCGATGGCACAGATTAGATCGGGAAGGGAAGGGAGTGGGCGCCGGCCGGAGCAGAAGGACTCCACGGTGGCTCCATAGCCAGAAAATGAGAGGCTCGCCGAAGTTCGGGGAGAAAACACTAGGAAGCTCGGTTTTCGACGGGAAAAGTTCCGGGAGCAAGAGGGATCCCACGCGAACTCACCTGGGGGGTTATCGAAGCTCGGGGAGGCCTCGGGAGAGACGCGCGACGCAAACCGCGGGCGGCGGCGTTTGCTGCAAGTTCGGCGACCGTTATTGGCTGAACCAAAACTCAAGAAAAAGAAAGAGAGAGCTTGGAGACCTCGTAGGAACGTTGTAGAGCTCGTACCCTACCTCAATTCACTAACCCGACAGCGAATCAAGCGCTCCACTGCAGCGGCTTCGCAAGCTATTCGGCGAGATCCAAAAGCAAGGCTGGGCAGCGACTAGGGACTTATGGCTCTATTAGATGGGAAAAAGGGAAGCACGGGGGGAGAGGCCTGGAGGCTTATTGCGGCTCGGTGCGCACAAGAGTAGGAAATCCCGAGACACGCGGGATTTGGTTCCTGGACGGAGTCCGGTTTGGCCACGCTCAAGGAAGAAGAAAGGAAGGGAAGGGAAAGACGCTGACAAGTGGGGCCCGCCTGGCAGTGGAAAGAAGGGAAGGAGGGGAGCATGGGCTGGCCTGCTCGGATGGGCCGTGCACTGGGGGACAGGGTGCTGGGCTGCGGCCTACGGCCACGGAGTGGCTTCTTCGTTTTTTTTATTTTATTTTCTGTTTTGTTTTCCAAAAAACATTTTGCAAATAAAATTTTGAATGCAAATAAATTTAAGCCAGAGGCAAACAATACAAAATAAAATTTTCTTCAGCATGAATGCATAAACAAGTTTCTAATCTCAGGATAAATTTTAATTCTGACCAAAAATTATTTAAGTGCTAAATTTAAATGCGCACAAAAATGCTTAATTAAATCAAATTAATCCCTATTAATTTAAAACAGATTTTTGGGTGTTACAAATTCTACCCCCTAAGACGAATCTTGTCCTCGAGATTTGAAAGATGTTGACCAAAGAGATGTGGATACTCCGATTTTGAACCTTATACACTTCCTTTAGTAGCTCCTTAGTAGCCATTCCATTGCTTTCGTCACTCTGAACATCTCCATCAATTGTTTCTAAGAGTTCAACAGTGTACTTTGTATAGATAAGGTTTTTTTTATTCATAGCTCATCTTGGGGTATATGTTCCTTAACCATCCATTTAGATTCTTGTGGTCCATGTAGATGTCACTCTTACAATCAATATAAATGCCATATTATATCCTTGGGTGAATTCCACGGATTTAACTTTCTTCACTCGAAACTTGCTAGTCATGCTTGGCGGGATGTCGAGGTTGTCTGAGTCTCTGTACAACAAACTATAGATGTCCAATGTCTCCTTCCTATCTATGTCTTCAATGCCAACTTGTCTTTGGTGCAGTGAAGATTGAACTCCCGATTGATAATAACTTAAAGCAAATATCAATCCTGATGATTAACTAAACACATTGATCCAAAAAGTAAGCAATCTTGAACAAGGACAAGGATACCTACACTTGATATTGACTTCTCATCCAAAGGCATAAAAGATACTTCCAACTGAAGCACTAGAACGCATGAAACCTTCATTTAACAACCTTCTTATCTAGGCTACCCCCCTTAAGATGAGATTGATTGGGGAGCACTAGAGATTAGCTCTCCTATCCTTTTTGGACGCTACATATCATATTCTTTTAAATTCCTTGTACCAAGTCTCTTAATCCAAGGTTGGTTTCATCACTAAGTTCCAATTATCGATACCTTTATCACGGTTAAGTTGCTTCACTCTCACTTTGTACATCTAGCCTTGTAGACTTTGGTGTCATCTAATCCTCATAACATAACTCTCAATCCATGAGTATCAGCAATGACATATATCTCCATTAATATTCTCCAAGTGGGATGATATCTTGAATTCAAAAACCAATTTTACCGAACACTTGTGATCTTTACATATGATCCAACATTAACCAATTCTTCTCCCTATAGCCGCTTTAGTTGGGCTACCCCCTTAGGAAAAGACAACTAGGGGGTCAAGAAAGGTAGCTTGCATGTTTTCCAGACAACTTAACTAACATTGAGAACTCCTGACATTCCAAAGAACTTATGTGCAATGGAGCAAACAAGTATCCTGAAATTTCCTTGCGATATGAAAAACAACAGCATAGTAAAATGGACATAACTCTTATTCTATAAATCCAATAGAGTTGTGGCTTATACCGTTAGAAAACTTATGAAATTCCCAGAAACTTTCCTGTAGAAGACCTCCTTAGGTTCTGTCTTTAAGCCCAGGTAAAACAACCAAACGTAATATCTCTCCTGAAAATGTCTCAGCAAAGGTGCAGTAGATTCCCGAAGTTATATCTCGAGCTACTTAACTCATCTGGAGATGATCCTTACATTTTTGAAAAGCTTAGGAAATCCTTTACAACTTTCGTATACAACGTTTTCCCAGATTCTGTCTTTAACTTGGCTGAAAATGGGAAATGCCAGATCTGTCCAGATTTTGAAACAGAACAGAAACATCCAAGTGTAAATATCATATCTCAGGTTCTACTTATCCAAATAAGTTCAGCTTATACCGTTGGAAAGCTTAGAAAATTGTCTACAACGTTTCTATAGAACACTTTTCCAAATTCTATAGTTATATTTGTCTAAAAAAGTAAGCAACCGAAACTGGTCCAGATTCTTGACAGCCCATCTGTATCATCTTGTGATTTTTGTAACATCCAAACCATAACAGCTATGAGGGTGATTCTTGCGGTCAGAGAAAGATCTTGAGGTCTAGTTGTTTCCAGAAAAATTTAGTAAACTTTTCATGATCAGATCTTGATATACACCATGATTATTGCAGACTGCTCCAGAAAACAGCAATGGATAGAAACAGGATATAACCAAACCCAACTACTTATTTCACTACTCCTTATGCCTTAGGCCTATAAACTAAATGATATTGTGGAGAAAACCCACAAGATCATTGCACTCATTACAAAGATCCAAAACAGGCATAAACATAATAACAAACCAATTAAGCATCGAAAGTTCACACTTCACTCAACTTGCGATACTATCGTTCTCTTCATAGTAAGGGTAGAGATCCTAAAACACCTATTCCAATGATGTCAGAAGGTGGTAAGAAAAAGTTCTAAAATAATATCAAGCAAGGAGTGGGGATGAGAACAAGTCTTTAAAATAAGCAACAAGGTGAAGATGAATAGCAATGAAAAGGATATAGTATAGAGGAAAATATCAAGGTTTATAGAGCAAGGATTTTATAGCAATTTCAAAACCTTGAGATGGCCAATTTCTAACTAGGCTTGCATCCTACAGTCAGCATTGTTTGATACCACTTTGTAATACCCGATTTTAAGGACAAAACCAGATATGCACCATATGCGAGTTTTAGAAGTCAAATCTCACATATAGCTACAAATACGGGGTAATATCAAAAGACAATGCATAAATATATAACGTACATAATTTAAAAGAGATAACCTTTAGCATCAAACAACGGATATACAACTCTAAACATTGGGTATTAACTTCTCTCCACAGGAGTGAGCACATATCGTACTCAACAAGTATAACCTGGGGTTTATGAGGCTCAAAAAGCTGATACTGGTTTGACTGCATATAGCTTTTAATAGTGGATAGCATGTTCATATTTAATAGCAAATGTCAAGGTAGTATTAATAATCCAATAATCACATGATCAAGTGTAAGCATAATTAACTCTTAGCATAAACGATAATCAAATGAACATAATAACATAATAAGCTCATCATCTTAATATAGATGTCCCCAAGGCCGCTCCTGACCGTGAGCTCGGCTAGTATACCAGTTTTACACTCTGCAGAGGTTGTATATCTTTACCCATGAGTCATGATTTACCCTTTCGCCCGAGGCCCGTCGACCTCTTAACCCAGTACCAAGGAAGGTCGGCAGGGATCACTATGAATCCTTTCAAAAGTTCGTCTAACATGTTAGGGCCGCAAGGTTTCCTTTGCGAGCAGATATAGATACCCCCCTTCCGAATGGCACAATGACGCGTAGCCTATACACATAGAGACAGGAGCTCGCACTATACCCGTGTCGGTTCAGCCCCTCCGCCCTTTCGGGTAACCTCTAACAAGCTAGAAAAGGTCTCCATACTGAGCTAAAGCCAGAGCCATTATAGCCCTCATGGTTGCACTGTTGTCCCGGGTGATCACGTACAGACAAGATCTCATACAGTTATTTGTCATTCTTTTATATTCATTGCACAACTATTAATCATCTTACAAGATCATAGATTATATCAAGCACTAGCACAACTACACCAAATGCATATCAAGTAGGTAGCAAGGAATCCAGGTAACAATCATCTATGATTTTGCTAAGGTCGACAAGGTGAAAGCATGCATATGATATATATATGTGTATTTAAGTGAATAGGTAACAAGGATGATCCCAAGTTATACTTGCCTGGATCAAAGCTCTCCTGAGCCTGCTGCTGGTCGTCAAAAGCTTGACCTTGATCACCAACGTATCGCTCACCGTCTATACTCGATCATCAATCAACACACGCAATCCAATGTAGACAATCATACACGAAGCAAACAAGCTATAATTAGAACAATACACCAAATAGTGGTAAAACAAATATAAAAGTTTATCAAAATATTCTACGCAGCGCTACGATCACACAAACGTAAAGTTCACGAAAATCGGAGTTAAAACGTAGAAGTTATGAATTTTCCAAGATTTTATGTAAAAAAGAAATTAATTAATTAATATCACGAAAATAAAAAGTTTCAAACTGAGTGGACAATATTACTAACATGTAGAGCTCATAATTATGAACCTAACGCTCTTTGAATGGGTCAGAACGGAATTAAGACGAAGGTTTTATGAGCCAAACAACCTCAGTGGCAATTTAGTAAATACTGAAAACGTATTTTGAACTTAAGCCGTGCTATTTACGTTTTCGAAAAAAGAAAACGTATTCAGGAAATACGCTTTAGGACCGCGGGTTCTATATAAGAAAAGTTGAGGGGCTCTTTAATAAAATTCCAGGCCGAAAGGGTATCAGCCGATTTGTTCCGCTGGATCTGAGATCGATGGCACAGATTAGATCGGGAAGGGAAGGGAGTGGGCGCCGGCCGGAGCAGAAGGACTCCACGGTGGCTATTCGGCGAGATCCAAAAGCAAGGCTGGGCAGCGACTAGGGACTCACGGCTCTAATAGATGGGAAAAAGGGAAGCACGGGGGGAGAGGCCTGGAGGCTTATTGCGGCTCGGTGCGCACAAGAGCAGGAAATCCCGAGACACGCGGGATTTGGTTCCTGGAAGGAGTCCGATTTGGCCACGCTCAAGGAAGAAGAAAGGAAGGGAAGGGAAAGACGCTGACAAGCGGGGCCCGGCTGGCAGTGGAAAGAAGGGAAGGAGGGGAGCACGGGCTGGCCTGCTCGGCTGGGCCGGGATGGGCCGTGCGCTGGGGGACAGGCTGCTGGGCTGCGGCCTACGGCCACGAAGTGGCTTCTTCCTTTATTTTATTTTATTTTCTGTTTTCTTTTCCAAAAACCCTTTTCCAAATAAAATTTTGAATGCAAATAAATTCAAGCTAGAGGCAAACAATACAAAATAAAATATTCTTCAGCATGAATGCATAAACAAGTTTCTAATCTTAGGATAAATTTTAATTCTGACCAAAAATTATTTAAGTGCTAAATTTAAATGCGCACAAAAATGCTTAATTAAATCAAATTAATCCCTATTAATTTAAAACAGATTTTTGGGTGTTACACACATTTATTTATGTGATGTGTGGAATTTACAAAGAGTTTTGAATTCAATTTCCTTTTGAAAAATGAGCTTTGAAAATTTATTGAAAAATTAAAAGGAAAACCCTATTCCCTCTCCCTCTCTCTCTTTTCGGCCTGAACTACTCTCGGCCCACGCCCCCTCTCCTTCCTCTTGGGCCGAGGCCCAGCATGACCGCAGCAACCGCCAGCCCACCCCATCTCTCCCTTCTCCCTCTTTCGCTGACAGCGCTGGCCCACCCGTCAGTTCTATCTCCTTCCTCTAACCGCTCCCTCTCTCGCAAGCAGCAACCGGCTGAAGCCGCGCCCCCGCTCCCACTTCTCTCCCACACGATTCCTTCCCCCGCGCCCCGGTTTCATTTGGGGAACGCCTGCACCAGAGCCGCAAACACCCGCCCCTCATTTTGCTCTCTCTTTGCCTCCGCACTCACTCACTGCACTCAGGGAACGCCACCGACGGAGCTCCGTGATCTGCCGTACATCCTCCCAGCGAATCGAGACTCCTTCGACCCTGTTCTTTGCCGCGGTGAGCTCGCTTTCATCTCCGCTCTCTCCCCGTTCGTTTCCCATGCGATTTGAGGCTCCCTAATGCTCTGGCCGCGAGCTCCGAGGCCGCCGGCATGGCGCCACCCCGAACCGCCGCGTTAGCACCCCCTCTGGCCAGAAAAACCCTCGGGGTGGTTTCCTCGCTTTCCTCTCTCTCTGTGTGCTCAGCTTCGAGAATCATGCACGGTAGCGCCCAAACGCCCAACTCCGGCGACCTCCACGCCGCCGGCCATGGAGCACCGTCGGCCCCTTCCCCAACTCCGGCCGCCAGCCCCCTCTCTCTCCCCTTTTGTCTAATCCTGGACGACCATGCCGATCCAACGGCTGAGGATGTCCTGTACCCCTTCGATGCACGTTTTGCTAAAGAGTCCTTGTCGTTTTTCAATTTATAACCCGCAGTCCTTTACGCTTCTACGAAATATGTTTAGTCATTTTGAAAGCATAAATTTACTTAGTGTTATTCAATATATGTTTTCACAAATTACAAAATTGCCACTATATTTGTTTTACTCATAAAATATTCATCTTGACTCCGTTTTGACCCATTCAAATTTCGTTAGATTCGTTTTAATAAGCTCTACATGGTAGTAAACTTAATTCACCAGTTTGAAACTTTTTAATTTTGTGACCCTATTTAATTAATTACTTTTCTATATAAAATCTTAGAAAATTAATATCTTCTCTGTTTTAGCTCTGATTCGATCCGTTCAAGTTGCGTTAGTTTCATAATTTCATGATCTTCGCGTTGGTACCATTGTTGTCTAGGTTGACCACTGTTAGGTTTCCTAGATAAATACAAGTCCGTAGATAGCCTTTGCAGTCCCGTTTAATGCGTAGATTTCGCGTCGTAACTCCGTTTTCCGTGAATTTCCCGTTGACGTGATCGTAGCAGCGTGTAGATGATTTTGGAAAACTTTTATTTAAATTTATTTATTTCTGGTGTACTATTCTAATTATAATCTTGTTTGCTTCGTGTATGTCTGTCTCGGATTATTTGTGTGTTGTTGATCGATGATTGAGATTAGTCAGTGGGCATTACTTCGGTGATCAAGACTAGAGCCGTGGAAGCAAGTATGATCAGCAGGACCAGCAGGAGTAATTGGATCAAGGCAAGTATAGTATTTGGGTTTTAATTCTATGACCATAATCTTGTGACTAGATTAATATAAAGTAACAAATGATAATAATGACTTTTTAGCAACTTGAGGATTTATTCGTAAGTGATAACCGGGATGAAAGTGCAACCATGAGGGCCATGATGGCTCTGGCTTTAGTCAAGTATGACTAACTTTTCTAGCTTGTTAGAGGTTACCCGTGTGGCGCAAATGGGGGATAGCAGACCGTGGATTCCCTGTGGGGTAGAATCACACGGACTGACTACCGAAACCAAGCGGCCCTAACTTGTTAGACGAACCTTTGAAAGACTTCATAGTGATCCCTGCCGACCTACCTTGGTAGTGGGTTACGAGGCTGATCACCTCGGGCGAAAGGGTAAATCATGACTCATGGGTAAAGATGTACAACCTCTGCAGTGTGTTAAAAACTGGTATACTAGCCGTGTTCACGATCACGAGCGGCCTTGGGGATTCTTACATTAAGGCTTGTGATCAACCAGTCAGTTGGATCCTGTAGAGTGAAGTTAACACCCGAAGTTTAAAGTTATCTTCCGTGGTTTGCTGCCTAAGATTGTTTCTGATTTATTAAGTACATTATATAATTTATGCGTTGTCCTTTGATATTACCCCTTATTTGTAGCTATATGTGAGGTTTGTCTTCTAAAACTCACATATGGTGCATATCTGATTTTGTTCTTAAAATCGGGTGTTACAAAGTGGTAGCAAAGCAATGCTGACTGTAGGACGCAAGCCTAGTTAGAACCGGACGTTTTAGGATTCTTCTATCTCTGCTTACTTCTTGCTTTCACCTTAACCTTGATAATTGCTAAAATTTATGCTTACCTCTGCCCTATTCTGTTATAAAACTTTGTCTCTATTCTAAATCCAACTTCCTTGTCTATTTAGATGGCTCATAATGAAGAGACCTTTGGCATGAATGGACAAAAGGACCTAGCTACGCCACCCGTAAAAGCATTCGACAAGGAGAAGCTTCTAGCCATGCAAAAACAAGTAGTGGAAGGAATGACTCAGATTGGGAACTCTCAACAGTGCATCTCAGGACCAGTGAAGAGACAAGTATGTAACATCCTCGATGTTACGGTTACTAAAATTGGATCATGTCATCATGAGCATTGCATCGCATAACTGTTAAGCACCTTATTATGCATCAACTTAAAACAAGTTTATTTTGATTGGTTGTGCTTAGGGAATTAAAGTGTGCTTACATTGTGTATTGATGCTTGTGTTGGTTGCTAAAACCCTAGGGTGAAAGATTTCCGAAAGGTTAGGGGGGAAACCCTGATTTTTGAACCCTAGAATTGCCCCCTTTTGCACAATTTAAAAACTAAGCAAAATTTGAAGTTGAGTTCAAAAGCAAAGTTGTAGATCTTGTCAAGATGTACAACTTTGATGTTTTGAGTTTTTGAAGTTTCAATACAAAATTCAAAGTAATTTTGAAAATACAGATTTCCAGAAAGTGTCCCCTTTTCCAATTTGAATCTCCAATTCAAAATCCATTTGGAATTTTGAAAAGTGACCAACATGAAAGTTGTAGAGCTCAAAAAGTTGAACAACTTTCATGTTGGGAGTTTTTCAAGTTGTTATGGAAAATCAAAAGTAATTTTGGAAATTCTGATTTGTCCCCAATTCAAAAATTTGGATTTCCGTGAATTGGGATTTGAATTGCAAACTGTTTTGACAAATTCACCATGTTCCACTCAAAATTGGCTTTGGTCACCAAAACATGTTTTGTAGCTTATAAAAATCTGAACAACTTTCATTCTGGTGGAATTTTGTCTTCAGTTCAAATTTTGGGCGAAATTTACAAAACCACAAAACTGGGTTCCAGTGGATATGGCTTGCTACAGTGTTGAGCAGGGGGGGTGCTCAGCCGCCGGGGCAGAGCCGCTGCGTCCGGCGCCGCCACGCGCCTGGACACGCAGCTGCTTGCTGCTGTGCCTCACTCGGACGTCCTCATCCACTGCGGGCACGACGCAGCGAGGATAAAACCCCGAGCCGCCGTGGAAAATTCCTTTTCCCCTTGAACCCCGACGCCGACGAGCTCCCTGCGCTCCCCGAATTCGTCCTCCTCGCTCCCTTCCAAGCCACCAGAGAAACCTTAGTAGCTCCGCCAAGAACCCAGCACTCGATTGTGTCATAGAACCGACCAAATTATAAGAGTTCAAGTGTAGAAACGATCGACAAACAATCAAGTTTCCAAACTTGAGCCCATATAATCCCGGTAGTCAATTGAAACCACGAATGACTTCAAACCAACTCGCAACAAACCAAGATCGTAATAGTTCAACATAAACACAACGAATATTACATAGTCATACATCGCCGTTGAAGTGGCACCACATCGGAGTCATTAAGTTATTACAACACAAGTTCGAAGTAGCGGAAGCAAAATAATTACACACACTTGATCGAAGTTCAGTTCACAAGTTTTTGGTTATTGCTAGAGTCTACACCATCCTTCCAAAAGCATCAGATATTTTGCCAAAAGCCTTTATTAAGACTACCCAATGTAAGAGCATCATATTTTATTATCATCAGCCTACCACTAGATTAGCACCTGTACTACAACACATCACTTGATTATTACAAGCAATAATAACCATATCAAGTTTATCATGTGTTCTTCTTGCTATCATCATTAACATGAACCAAGTTCATTAGTGAATGCTACGTTTGCCGCTGCTCTGTCAAGTTCTCACTGACCGGGAGAGATGGCGATTCGAATCGAATTCCTATCCAGCTGGAGGGTTATTCCTAGCACTCACCCAAGCATCCCCCGTCGGAGAGCCAACGGGTCACCTTTGGTACAACTCAGGAATCGCGGCTCCGATCAGCGCCGCACTCCCAGGGCTACCACTCTACCAGGGAGGTCAGGAATTTTAACTCACCTGCCTTTGGGCTTACGCCAATGGTCCCCCGCACACCGCACTTCCTCCGGTAGTGCGCACTTTATACTTGCCGGTCTTCCGGCCTGAGTCATACACTCGGCTTCGCGGTCGGAACGAGTTATCCGGCCAACTAAGTGTTAGGCATGCGTTCAACATGACAAGAGGACGTACAACGATCGGTCCTTAGCTACCACAGATGGAGTTACTACAAACTTGCAAAACTCCGCCCGGCTTAAGTCAATTTAATCCGGTTCCAGCCACGATAGCACATATAGACCATCGTGATCCGACATAACCCTATATCGCGCAGGTGACAGGAAATCACCCGACTTCTACCGTTTAAGCATGGCTAAGCTGCTACTCGATCCTAACTCTATAACCAGGGTATGGTGAGTTATCTGGACAAGGATGGAGTAAAATGCAGCAAAGGTTTCATCACAACTCCTATACTTAATGCACCAATATATATAACATATTAAGTAAACTTTCAAAAGTAAAGGGAGGCTTAGAATGCTCCGGGGCTTGCCTTTCACGAATGAAGCTGGCTCGTGACTTGGGCACTCAACCTCCTCTTCTGGCTCCTCAGGTTCGACTTGCTGGACCTCCACCTCTTGGCTGCCCTCCTGGCCTTCGGGATTTACTTGCAGATCGAAGGAGACTGCCGTGTTCAATGCACCTATTGCATGCTCGGTGAATAAGAACGTGTGCATACAAAAGAATGGATTCTTGATAACATAATGGACTCACTGGGCACTCATTTACGGAGTAACACAGTTATAACAAGTTCTCACAAGCTAATAAGTTATATAGCCCAAAACCTATCATGATACTAAAACAACAAGCAACACAAAACAGGAGTAACTCAGTAAATAAATCATAACTAATGATAGACAGCTCCAACAAACATAAATGAAGACATTCTGGAAAGCTTATGAAATTGTCTACAAATCATCTTTAAACATCACAGCAAGATTCAGATATTACACCAGTCATTTAAACAAACTCCCAGGTTCTTTCCCAGGAAAACAGAAAGCACCTATTTCTGGAACGTAACTTGGAACAGCCATAACCTTTAAACTACTGGACCAAATGATCCCAAATTTAAACCAAAGCTAGCTCAATAAGTTTACAACAACTTTGATTTAGACAATTTGCCCAGAAAACCAAATTATCCTTAAGCAAAAGTTAAATTACTCCCTTGCTGTCCAGAACAGCCTTTACCCCCTTTAATTAATTATTTGAAGACATAACCAAAACATAAACCAGGTCAACCACATGGCTTAAGAGCACAAGCATATCACAAGGTTACCAGAACACCAGATGATAACCCCCAAACATTTACTTAACAAAGCATTTATGAATTAATCCTAGATAGGAGCATAATTACAAGATGCCTAGTCAAAGTGCTCAGAAAAACCTACAAAAATCATAGAAGCACAAGTATAGCACCAAGGCATTACCATAAAAATTTCAGAGCAATTGCACATACCAAATTAAAGATATGCATTTAACATGTGCCAAGGTGTTCATTTCATAAATTCAGAAACATGACTTATATAGTGTCAAACAACAGATTTTCAGATTATTTACATATTAGGAATACCAGGAACAGGTTTACCACCAAAATTGAGCACCAGCATAAACACCATTTATTTTATATGATTTAATTAAAGAAACAAGCTACATTGCAATCATAAATTACATATCAAAACTGCAGTACTCCAAAAATCATGAAATATTTATCAAAGCTCCCTAATACCATGCAGAGGCTACCATAAACTTTTCAGAGCAAACTAAGCAGTAAAACAAGAGATATGAATTTATCCAAGAATAACAAGATTAAATCCTTAATAATTATTTTCCCAGAAAACATGGTTCATTTTATATTTTTATTAAAAACTAGCCATCTCAAGGAATACCACAAAATTGGTTTCACAATTTTTTAATCTCAAAAACAGGAGATATGATTTTTGCAAGAAAGCCAAAAATCCAGATTTTGAATAAAAGAAAAGGAGGGAAGGAGTTGACACTGACAGTGGACCCCAGCTGTCAGGTTCTTCTTCCTCACGACCGGGGCGACTTTCGCCGGCGATTTCTCCGCGACGGCGAGGTCTCCGGCCAAACCAAGGGCACCAACGTGATCCCTAGACTCTAGTGACTTGATTGACCCCCTTTTCCCCACGGTGGAGCCACCGGAAGGGGCTTGCCGTCGACGATGGCGGCTCGGCGGAGGTGCTCGGCGTTACGCCGGAGCCCTCAGGCCGGTAGAGCGTGACCTAAGACCTTCTACAGCACCAGCGAACTACGGCGAAGCTTCCTAGGTACACGGCTTGGCTTTAAACCTCATGAAACACGCTGGCCACGAGAGCACCTATCTCCGGCGGAAACACGGCGGCGCTGCGCACCGTATCCGGCGACGGAGAGTTCGTTAGAGCGTCCACCAAGTGGCGCAAACCCTAGCTAGAAACCTAAGCAACCTCTAGGACCTAACCAGAGACGACGAGAGGCTTCACAGGGCTCGGCATTGGGCTCGCCGGAAAAGATGGTCACGGCGACCCGATATGGGGGAAGAAGGGAATGGCGGCTCACCGGTGGATTTCACGGCGAGATGGTTGGTGGAGAATGGAGAGCGGTTCACGGCGGAGCTGTGGGTGGAGTTTGGTGAGCAATGGCGCAGCAAGGAACGCGCGTGAGCTCACCGGAGTAAGCTCGCGACGGGAGCTCACGGCGGCCGCGTTTCTAGCGAGAGAGGCGAGGCAGAGCGGAAGTGGACGCGTCCACTCTGCTCGGGGCGACGCCGTGGAGGTCATGCGTGCGCTGGGGGCTGACGAGCGGGGCCATCGCCGGCGTACGGACGACATCTGGCGGACAGGTGGCGCTCTGGCCATCCACGACGGCGAGCTCGGCTCCGATTGAGAAAACACGATGACCGACTGACAGAGCGACTTCAGCAACAAATAACTCCCAAACCAGCCCGAGTTAGAGGATGACGCAGTTGACAAAGTTGGAGTTCCAAACGAGTTCTACAACTTTGTCAACTAGAGCAAAAGCCAGATCGGCTGGGATTGAGATATATAGAGTTTTCAAAATCGATCAAGCAAACTGGTTTCGTTCCAGGACTTAGAAAATTTTCTAAGTGTTGGAAACAGCCCCAAATCTGCCTTGTGGGTCACTTTTGAGCTATTTGTGGTCATTTTCGTGAGATGGCCATAAAACAACTTGTGTTCCTTATAAAATTTGCTACAACTTTGCTGTAGGAAGTTTCGACATGCAAACATTTTATGAAACACTTTTTAAAAGCCTAAGCAAAAGAGGTTTTTAGGGCCTATTTACATAAGTATAACTTAAGTGATTATTTTGGAGAAGTGATCAACATGAACATTGTTCCCAAGGTTAAGTTAAGCGTAGATAAACCAATTACCAAGGCATAGAGCACAAACACAAGCATGGTTCACTCAAACATAAGCATAGGAAGCCTATTTAAGCAATTTAAATCACCATTTTGTAAAGAATGACATGGCTCAAGATAGATGATGATCATGCTATGCTTTGAGTAGATGATGATGCTCATGTTATGCACTTGCTTAATGCAACCATAACACTAGGGTGTTACAGCCCTCCCCCCTTACAAAAATCTCGTCCCGAGATTTGAAACCTTACTGATTTTCGAAGAATGTTTTGTAAACTTCTCTTAAATAATCCTCCGTCTCCCAAGTGGCATCTTCCTCCCCGTGGTTACTCCACAACACCTTGTAGAGCTTAACTACCCGATTACGAGTCTCTCGTTCCTTGCGATCAAGAATCGCTACGGGTTTCTCCTCATACACCAGGTCTGACTTCAACTTGATATCTCGAACTTCCACTCGTTCCTCCGGTACACGAAGGCACTTCTTTAATTGTGATACGTGGAAGACAGGGAAAATAGCTCGAAGCGCAACTAGAAGTTGAACTTTGTACGCCACATTCCCTTTCTTTTCGAGAATCCGATAAGGTCCCACATAGCGAGGTGCAAGCTTTCGCTTGACTCCGAACCTTTGTACACCCTTCATCGGAGAAACTTTGATATACACATTGTCACCAACTGAAAACTCAATCGGCTTCCTTCTTTTGTCGGCATAACTTTTCTGACGAGCTTGACCAGCTTCTAGATGTTGCTGGATGGTACAGACTTTCTGCTCTGCTTCGTTCACGAAATCGATGCCATAATACCTCCGCTCTCCGGCTTCTACCCAATTCAACGCGGTTCGACACTTTCGACCGTACAGGGCTTCAAATGGAGCCATCTTGATACTCTCCTGATAACTATTGTTGTAGAAGAACTCAGCTAATGGCAACCACTTAACCCAAGAACCTTTTGAAGAGAGAGCACATGCTCTTAACATGTCTTCTAGGATTTGGTTCACCCGTTCAGTTTGACCAGCCGTTTGGGGATGATAAGCAGAGCTTCGGACTAAATGAGTACCAATCTGCTCATGCAGACATTCCCAAAAACGAGCAGTGAACTGTGGTCCACGATCTGATATGATTGTTCGAGGCACACCATACTGACGAACAATGTGCTCGAAATACAACTCCGCATACTGATGTGGACGATAGTTAGTTCGGACTGGAATAAATCGAGCAACCTTGGTCAAACGATCTACAATCACCCAGATGGAGTCGTAACCCTTAACACAAGTTGGGAGTCCACTGATGAAATCCATGCTGACTTCTTCCCATTTCCAACCAGGAATTAACAAGGGTTGAAGCAAACCAGCTTTCATGTGAACAGCCTTCACACGACAACAATTGTCACAACGAGCGACAAAAGCAGCGATCTCCTTTTTCATCTTTGTCCACCAAAACAAAGGTTTCAGATCCTGATACATCTTGCTACTACCAGGATGGATAGACAATTTGGATGAATGAGCTTCAGATAAGATCTGATTTCGCAGCTCGCGGTCTTTTGGGACCACTAGTCGATCTTTGAACCAAAGAATTCCATTCTCATCGACCCAGAAATGCTTGGTTTCTTCTTCCTTCATTTTCCTCTTTATATGGTGGATGCCTACATCTATTTGTTGCAATTCGATGACTCGATTGCGAAGAGTACTCTCCAGAGAAATCTGGTTGAGCACAAGTGGATGCATAAGATGTGACAACAACGAATCCTCCACTTGCATTGAGTGACAGTGCGCTTTCCGACTCAAGGCATCCGCTACCACGTTCGCCTTGCCCGGATGATAGTGCACTTGTAGATTATAATCTTTAATCAACTCAAGCCATCTACGCTGCCGCATGTTTAGCTCAGGTTGGGTGAAGATATACTTGAGGCTCTTATGATCGGTGTAGACATTACACAGATTACCCAACAAATAATGCCTCCAGATTTTCAAAGCATGAACAACTGCTGCCAATTCTAAATCATGAGTAGGGTAATTGACCTCATGTTTTTGAAGTTGGCGTGAGGCATACGCGATTACGCGACCTTCCTGCATCAACACGCAGCCTAGACCAATGCCTGACGCGTCACAAAAGAAATCGAAGGGCTTTTCGATATCAGGTTGAGCTAGGACAGGAGCTGATGTCAGCAATGTCCTCAACTTGTCGAATGACTCTTCGCACTCAGGAGTCCACACAAACTTCTCATCTTTCTGCAGCAGACGGGTCATAGGCTTGGATATTTTTGAAAATTCTGGAATGAATCGACGATAATATCTCGCCAAACCGAGAAAACTCCAAACCTCGTGCACCAAAGTTGGAACTTTCCAATCCAGCACTTCTTGCACCTTAGCTGGATCCACCGATATGCCTTCTTCAGATAAGACATGGCCCAAGAAAGGAACTTTCTTCAGCCAAAACTCGCATTTGCTAAACTTAGCATAAAGCTGATGTTCGCGCAAACGCGATAACACTAAACGCAGATGCTCTGCATGCTCCTCTTCATTGTAGGAATATACCAAGATATCATCAATGAAGACCACCACAAACTTGTCCAATTCGGGCATGAACACCGAATTCATGAGATACATGAAGTGAGCAGGTGCATTTGTAAGACCGAAGGACATGACGAGATACTCATACAACCCATACCTCGTTGAGAAAGCTGTCTTAGGTACATCTTTAGGACGGATCTTGATCTGATGGTACCCAGATCGCAAGTCAATCTTGGAGAATACCTTGGCTTTAGACAACTGATCAAACAAGATATCAATGCGAGGAAGAGGGTATTTATTCTTGATGGTCACTGCATTTAGGGGACGATAGTCCACACACATGCGCAACGATTGATCCTTCTTCTTCACAAAGATAGCCGGACAACCCTAAGGAGACAAACTAGGACGGATAAGACCCTTCTTCAACAACTCATTTAGTTGGGTCTTAAGCTCAGCTAATTCATTGGGTGGCATTCTATAAGGTCTTCTAGAGATAGGAGCGGTACCGGGAATCAATTCAATTTTGAACTCCACATCCCGATCCGGAGGAAGCCCGGGTAAATCATCAGGAAACACGTCCGGGAACTCACATACCACCGGAATGTCCTGAATAGCCTTAGATGTAACTGCATTCATAGTGTTACGGATTTGAATATCCCGAGGGAGCTGCACTAGAAATGCCTCCTTGGTATTTGGGTCTTTCAACATCACTACACGAGTGGTGGTGTCGATAAGAACTCCATTGCCACTCATCCACTTCATCCCCAGAATTACATCTATGCCCACACTGGGTAGAACAACCAAATCAGCAAGAAACTGACGGCCTCCTATTTCCAGAGCTGCCCCCAAAACCACTTGATTGGTGGAAATATCATTTCCCGCAGCACTAATACAATAACTGCCCTTATCAAGTGTAATTGCCTTGATATTATGCTTAGACACAAATTCAGAACTCACAAAAGAATGCGATGCTCCTGAATCAAAAAGCACAAGTGCGTTATGTTGATTGACCAGAAACTTACCAGCCGTGACTATCTCACCAGCAGGGATTGCTTCCACAGTTGTGTAGTGAACACGCCCCTGACGGATGTTCCCTTGATTGACCTTCTTTGGCGGGTAAGGACAGTTGCTCTGCCAATGCCCGGTCTGATTGCAGTTCCAGCACGGACGGTTGGCAGGCGGAGTCTTGGCATAGTTGGGACCCGTGTTGCCTCTAGGAAGAGCAATAGAGTACCCCTTGCGAAAACCCGTCTTCGCCTGATTCTTCTTCGTTGGAGGGCGGTATCGCTGGTTAGGCGTTGGAGCGCGGAACGGTGGCTTAGCTGCCACTGGAGCCTTGGACTGAGATGACCCTGTCCCGGCCTCAAAAGCCCTCTTGCGAGTCTTGGTCGCAGTGTACACAGTGTTATAGTTTTCCTGAGTGAGAGCATCAGTGACAAACTCATTGAAAGTCGCACACTTAGTGCAGCCCATAGTTTTCAGCAACTTGGGGCCCAAACCCCGCTTGAAACTAGCAATCTTTTTCGCCTCAGTGTTCACAAACTCAGGAGCATACCTAGACAAATGATTGAAAGCATACAAATACTCCTTCAAAGTTTTGTTACCCTGAGTCAACTGCATAAACTCAGTATGCTTCATCTCCATGACACCAGGAGGAATGAAATGCCCTTTAAAAGCATCACGGAAAAGATTCCAGTCAAGCACAGTGTCGGCTGGAAGAGCTTCCCGATACTGATTCCACCAGATGCCTGCTGGGCCCTGCAGTTGATGAGCTGCATACTCTGCCTTCGAACCTTCAGTCAACTGAAGCAAGCGGAACTTTTGTTCCACCGTATTCAGCCATTCTTCAGCTTGAAGGGGTTCTTCAGCTTCTCTGAAAGGTGGGGGCTTTGTATCCATGAAGTCCTTGAAGCTACTATACTGGTTAGGAGCTAGCCCTTCATGTGCATTACGACCTCCCTGATTCGCCATCCGATTGATGGTCTCAGTGAGCATCCTCTGATTGTCCACCATCATTTGCATTAACTCTGCAGGATTGGGTGGTGGAGGAGGAGGAGGTGGATTCATGTTTGCAAGCTGTTCCGCACCTCGAGTGCCACCAGACATCTGTAAAGACACAGTTAGTGAGCATTGATGATGACAAGATTTGCCGCAGAAGAACTTATATTTATGCCTGAAAGTATTCGAGAGAATAGCTTTACAGAGAAGGCACAATAATTCAATTCCACAAAACAACATCACCAATCCAACACATGACAGAGATATCCGCAATATGCACCACAACGGGAAACATCGTCATAACATAACAAACATGTTAAGATTGCACATTGGGTCCATAAGTTATTACACCATCACGGTACAGGCCATGAGTCAAGGTCAAAGTTCCAGATTACAACATGGGTACAAAAGCATCACCGCTAACTGCCAGACTACACAGGATCCCCACAAGACACTACCCACTACTCCCTACACTCCAGGCTCATCGTCTGAGTCAGCATCGAAGATCGCCTCTCCATCCTCGTCGCTAACCGGCTCGAGCTCCTCGTCCTCCACATCCTCGTGCAAAGGTGGTGCAGCCGCCGCTGGTCCATCGACCTCCATACCATCATCATCGGCCACAATCACCTGAGGTCCCACCTCTGGATACACGGGTATAGGGCGAGGAATAGGGTGTAGCAAGTTGTTGAGACGGTGAATTTCCATAAGACCAGCCTCAACCTGATCCTACAGATAGTTCTCCCGCTCAAGAGACTGAACTCGGTGCATCTCCCATGCTCTACGCCTGTTCTCCGACACGCGGAGTGCAGTGTCCCTCTCACGAGTGATCTGCACCAAGCGCTCCTGTATGGTCTCCCTCTCTCTAGCTAACTGACTCATCTGATCCTGCTTATGATCTCTCTCTCTAATGACCTTCACCCACTGCTACCTACGGTACTCCGCAATGCCTTCCCAGTCATTGCGGTCCTTCTGAGCTTGCTCCAAGAGTCTAGCTTGCTTGTGAAACATGCGAGCACGCTTTTCAGCCTTCAGATGCACCTCCTGAGCTCGACGAACAGCCACCATCACCTGTGCATAGGTGTTCTCTCGCTGACTGATCAACTTGAGCACAGCCATCATAGCACTCATAGCAGGACTAGAACTCTCAGCCCTCTCTCCCCTGCCTCGAACCAAAGCACAACCATCAGCCTGTTTTCCACTCCGCTGCTGCTGGGTCAGCACGGGGAATGGAGGCCGCTGGTCCTCCCGTCAGCTCATCACCAAACCTGATATCGAGCAGGATAGTCTGGGCTGCAACCTGAGCTACCTCCCAAGGAGTCTGCCCATCTGAGCTGCAAGTCCATCCTGTCCATGCAGGCTTGTCCCCATGTGGAGGGACAACTCCCTGCACAGCAAACCACTGTATCACTCCGGTGCTCTCCAACTCCCACCAGGAATACTGAGGTGGCTCAGTATACCCGACAGTCTGTAACACTCTCCAGAGCAGGGTAGGAGTGCCAAACTCGTGCAAGAAAGTGTCACTGGGACGAGGTGAAGCGGGTGCGTCCATCTGCGGAAGGGAATAGGAATACCATGGGTAGAAGAGGATTAGTTTAAGCAACATTTATTTAATTAAAAGGGACGACATTGTAAGGGAAGGAGTAGACAAAATGTATGTATGAATGCGACATGATGCATGCACGAACCGTACGTCCTCACAAACTTAGAAATTAACATTCTAACGGATATACGGTGGCATACATTCGTCTCTCGATATGATAACTATCGGTTTACACGTGCGCTGTTAGAGTACCTGTAGAAAACTTCATTCCAGCCCAACAGTTCCCACTATATCACTCAAGAAAGCAGTAATCTAAGTGCACATTGCTTGGACATGCCCAACATGCAGAAACAATGACACCACAGCTACCTGAGAAATTAAATGCTCCCCAATTAAGTTTCTTTCGCGGTTCCATGGTTTTGACATGTAACCACTCCAGAAAACCACCGCGAACACTCCCCTAGACCGCCGTTTGGACGATCATGCTCTCACAGCTCACACTTACCAGAGCGTAGGTGCGACGTTGCATAATTTAAATCTAGCGACACATGTGGCTAATTCACATATGAAGGCTACCTCCACCATTAGACCATAGGGTAGCATAGTGCGGTCATCACACATCCATACCTGAGTACTGCCGGAGATGCAAAAATAAAACCCCCCCAAGTCAGTACTTAAATAGCCACCTATAGTCCTTATGTGGGCAAGGAGGATTCGACCACTGGCATAACTTAATTATTGATTTATACCATTTTATTTAAAAACTCTTTTGTTTTTAAATACACAAACGCTAGATTTATAATGCTGAACTTGCTCCGATGCCAGCTGTCACAGAACCGACCAAATTATAAGAGTTCAAGTGTAGAAACGATCGATAAGCAATCAAGTTTCCAAACTTGAGCCCATATAATCCCGGTAGTCAATTGAAACCACAAATGACTTCAAACCAACTCGCAAAAAACCAAGATCGTAATAGTTCAACATAAACACAGTGAATGTTACATAGTCATACATCGCCGTTGAAGCGGCACCACATCGGAGTCATTAAGTTATTACAACACAAGTTCGAAGTAGCGGAAGCAAAATAATTACACACACTTGATCGAAGTTCAGTTCACAAGTTTTTGGTTATTGCTAGAGTATACACCATCCTTCCAAAAGCATAAGATACGAGGTAGTTAGAGAACCGTGCCCAACGGTTAGTCCTCATCCCCAGCGGGATGGAGACAGGTCTTGCAGAAACCGTCATAGAAGATGTCATCTGCAACAGGTGGGAATAAACCCTAAGTACGAGAATGTACTCAGCTAGACTTACCCGTCTAGTAAAACATATAAGACACCAAGGATCATGCAAGGCTAAGATATAATAGTAGAGCTGGTTGACTCGACATTTTGCCAAAAGCCTTTATTAAGACTACCCAATGTAAGAGCATCATATTTTATTATCATCAGCCTACCACTAGATTAGCACCTGTACTACAACACATCACTTGATTATTACAAGCAATAATAACCATATCAAGTTTATCATGTGTTCTTCTTTCTATCATCATTAACATGAACCAAGTTCATTAGTGAATGCTACGTTTGCCGCTGCTCTATCAAGTTATCACTGACCGGGAGAGACGGCGATTCGAATCGAATTCCCATCCAGCTGGAGGGTTATTCCTAGCACTCACCCAAGCATCCCCCGTCGGAGAGCCAACGGGTCAAATTTGGTACAACTCAGTTATCGCGGCTCCGATCAGCGCCGCACTCCCAGGGCTACCACTCTACCAGGGAGGTGAGGAATTTTAACTCACCTGCCTTTGGGCTTACGCCAATGGTCTCCCGCACACCGCACTTCCTCCGGTAGTGCGCACTTTATACTTGCCGGTCTTCCGGCCTGAGTCATACTACTCGGCTTCACGGTCGGAACGAGTTATCCGGCCAACTAAGTGTTAGGCATGCGTTCAACATGACAAGAGGACGTACAACGATCGGTCCTTAGTTGCCACAGACGGAGTTACTACAAACTTGCAAAACTCCGCCCGGCTTAAGTCAATTTAATCCGGTTCCAGCCACGATAGCACATATAGACCATCGTGATCCGACATAACCCTATATCGCGCAGGTGACAGGAAATCACCCGACTTCTACCGTTTAAGCATGGCTAAGCTGCTACTCGATCCTAACTCTATAACCAGGGTATGGTGAGTTATCTGGACAAGGATGGAGTAAAATGCAGCAAAGGTTTCATCACAACTCCTATACTTAATGCACCAATAGATATAACATATTAAGTGAACTTTCAAAAGTAAAGGGAGGCTTAGAATGCTCCGGGGCTTGCCTTTCACGAACGAAGCTGGATCGTGACTTGGGCACTCAACCTCCTCTTCTGGCTCCTCAGGTCCGACTTGCTGGATCTCCACCTCTTGGCTGCCCTCCTGGCCTTCGGGATTTACTTGCAGATCGAAGGAGACTGCCGTGTCCGATGCACATATTGCCTGCTCGGTGAATAAGAAAGTGTGCATACAAAAGAATAAATGCTTGATAACATAAAGGACTCACTGGACACTCATTTACGGAGTAACACAGTTATAACAAGTTCTCACAAGCTAATAAGTTACATAGCCCAAAACCTATCATGATACTAAAACAACAAGCAACACAAAACAGGAGTAACTCAGTAAAAAAATCATAACTAATGATAGACAGCTCCAACAAACATAAGTGAAGGCATTCTGGAAAGCTTATGAAATTGTCTACAAATCATCTTTAAACATCACAGCAAGATTCAAAGATTACACCAGTCATTTAAACAAAGTCCCAGGTTCTGTCCCAGAAAAACACAAAGCACCTATTTCTGGAACCTAACTTGGAACAGCCATAACCTTTAAACTACTGGACCAAATGATCCCAAATTTAAACCACAGCTAGCTCAATAAGTTTACAACAACTTTGATTTAGACAAGTTGCCCAGGAAACCAAATTATCCTTAAGCAAAAGTTAAATTACTCCCTTGCTGTCCAGAACAGCCTTTACCCCCTTTAATTAATTATTTGAAGACATAACCAAAACATAAACCAGGTCAACCACATGGCTTAAGAGCACAAGCATATCACAAGGTTACCAGAACACCAGATGATAACCCCCAAACATTTACTTTACAAAGCATTTATGAATTAATCCTAGATAGGAGCATAATTACAAGATGCCTAGTCAAAGTGCTCAGAAAAACCTACAAAAATCATAGAAGCACAAGTATAGCACCAAGGCATCACCATAAAAATTTCAGAGCAATTGCACATACCAAATTAAAGATATGCATTTAACATGTGCCAAGGTGTTCATTTCATAAATTCAGAAACATGACTTATATAGTGTCAAACAACAGATTTCAGATTATTTACATATTAGGAATACCAGGAACAGGTTTACCACCAAAATTGAGCACCAGCATAAACACCATTTATTTTATATGATTTAATTAAAGAAACAAGCTACATTGCAATCATAAATTACATATCAAAACTGCAGTACTCCAAAAATCATGAAATATTTATCAAAGCTCTCTAATACCATGCAGAGGCTACCATTCAGAGCAAACTAAGCAGTAAAACAAGAGATATGAATTTATCCAAGAATAACAAGATTAAATCCTTAATAATTATTTTCCCAGAAACATGGTTCATTTTATATTTTTATTAAAAACTAGCCATCTCAAGGAATACCACAAAATTGGTTTCACAAACAGGAGATATGATTTTTGCAAGAAAGCCAAAAATCCAGATTTTGAATAAAAGAAAAGGAGGGAAGGAGGTGACACTGACAGTGGACCCCAGCTGTCAGGTTCTTCTTCCTCACGATCGGGGCGACTTTCGCCGGTGATTTCTCCGCGACGGTGAGGTCTCCGGCCAAACCAAGGGCACCAACGTGATCCCCAGACTCTAGTGACTTGATTGACCCCCTTTTCCCCACGGCGGAGCCACCGGAAGGGGCTTGCCGTCGACGATGGCGGCTCGGCGGAGGTGCTCGGCGTTATGCCGGAGCCCTCAGGCCGGTAGAGCGTGACCTAAGACCTTCTACAGCACTAGCGAACTACGGCGAAGCTTCCTAGGTACGCGGCTTGGCTTGAAACCTCGGGAAACACGCTGGCCACGAGAGCACCTATCTCCGGCGGAAACACGGCGGCGCTGCGCACCGTGTCCGGCGAAGGAGAGTTCGGTAGAGCGTCCACCAAGTGGCGCAAACCATAGCTAGAAACCTAAGCAACCTCTAGGACCTAACCAGAGACGACGAGAGGCTTCACAGGGCTCGGCATTGGGCTCGCCGGAAAAGATGGTCACGGCGACCCGATTTGGGGGAAGAAGGGAATGGCGGCTCACCGGTGGATTTCACGGCGAGATGGTGGGTGGAGAATGGAGAGCGGTTCACGGCGGAGCTGTGGGTGGAGTTTGGTGAGCAATGGCGCAGCAAGGAACGCGCGCGAGCTCGCCAGAGTAAGCTCGCGACGGGAGCTCACGGCAGCCACGTTTCTGGCAAGAGAGGCGAGGCAGAGCGGAAGTGGACGCGTCCACTCTGCTCGGGGCGACGCCGTGGAGGTCATGCGTGCGCTGGGGGTTGACGAGCCATTCTCCCCTCCAACTCCGGCCGAAGCGCCGCCGCAAGCACACCACCGTGGCCAGCGTCACTCCGAGCCTCTCCGCTGCTGCTTCTTGCTCTGTTGAAGTCGTGGTGAGCCCCTGATGCTCATGCGTCCTTTGGTTTGCGCTCTACTCGCTCGTAGTGGCCGGCGTTTGCTCGGCCGAGGCGGCCGTCCGCCGTGCCCGTGGTCACGGGGGCTAGGATAGGAGAGAGTGGGTGCAAAGGGTGTCTATGGATGCGCGGGAGGTTGGGGAAGCTAGCGCGCCTCACTGCGGAGGCCGAGAGCTCGCCGAAGTCGCGGCGCAAGGTAGAAGACGGAGCTGACGGGCGGGACCCGCCCGTCAGTGACCGCGTGAGGGGGAGAGCGTGCACGTAGCGCCCGTGTGGGCTGGGCGTAAGCGGGCCTGCCTGCGGGCCGATTTCCCGGCTGCTCGATGCGCAGTGTTTTTTTCTTTTTCTTTTTGTGCAGTTTTTGCTTTATGTTGTATTTGTGTAATAAATTGTGCATTGATCCAAAAAGTATGAAAATTTTTGTATAGGTTCCATAGAATAAGTAGAACACAAGAAAAATGTTAAGTTTTATTTTCTGGTAGTTTGCATGTGTATAAAAATTGCCTCTTTTAATTAGTAAATACAACTTCTAGGAATTTTAATAATTTATTTATATGTCCAAAAATCACCAAAATTTGTGGGATGCCTCTGAATATTATTCCCTGGCTCCGCACAAAATTTGGTGGCATTTGGATAATGTTGGAATAAAATATTATTAAACCCTTAATGAATAATTAAATAATAATGCTAAAATCATTAGATAATAATTAGTTAAATCCTCATAATTAGGATTTAAGTGATTTTGGGATTGTGTGATGACCTAAGGTCATTAACCTTAATGACCTTTGGCATTTAATTATTGTTTGGCATTAATGCTTAACTACTGTCATTAATAATTAATTAAGAGTTAATTAAGGTAAAAAGGTTTAATAATTAGTTAATTAAGAATAATTATGAATTAAGAGAAATCTTGATTTACAGATGTAACCTCTTGGGTAAAGACACTAAGATGTTAAACAACTTTAATTATTGTTTAGTCTATGTTGCACCGAGAAGGCAAGTTGTACTCGACTTGGTCCTTCTTGCATATTTGTCATATGCATATCATGAGCATTCATCATTTTGCGTATAGTGCACGTGACCGAAGGAGCGACCGTTGAACCGAACCCCGAGGTCGGTGCTCCGTTCGAGGAAGTAGGATCTGAGACTTGGGAAGTCTCCGAGGGTCCATCTCTGCCCTGCAACCAAGGCAAGCCCCGGATGCATTAACCCCTCCTTGGATGTTTTAAATCTTTTATCACTTATGAATTGAAAATGCTGCATTAGGTAGTTGAGAATTGGGTTAACCTAACTGCTGCATTTACTACCTTGATATCTGTTATCTTGTCCTTGGCACCTGTTTTGTTTTAAAACCACGTAGTGATGCTTAGCCCTGCTACTAGACAGGTTTTCAAACAAGAAAGTTTGAAGGGTTGTTGTGGAATACACTTATGGTCAATGATGTTTCAACTTGAGACCGGTCGGTGGACTTGCTTTAAGAATGGAGTCTTAAAGTAGTGTCTCCAACTGTGTCGGTTAAGGACCGGTCCGTTGATGGCCCGCTGGGTTGAGAATTTATAGTACTAGCCACTTACCCTCGGTAAGCCCGGTCTTGTGATCCCTCGATGCGAACAGCTACTCACGCACTAGGCGTGGAGCTCTGGCCACACCGACTAGTTCGGTGAAGCCGTGGGCAACGTCGTTGTAGGATCCCTAGTAGACCGTAGTGGGGTCGGGTTTGTAGTATAGAGTTTTCTTTCAGTTTAAGAGGTTGTACTCGTTTGTTTCGGGTGTGTTGAACTGATGTTTGATAAATAAATGGAAATATGTAATATATGCTCTAAGTTATGAATTCCATGTGGTAACAAGTACACATGACTCTTGTAGCAGATGCCGATGCGTACATGAGGATCTGATGGAGCCGGGACATCTCAGAGAGGGGATGATATCCCCAACCCTCCACCTGCTCCACCTTCCCTGGATGATGCCATTGCTGTTCTCTTGAGTGCCACTACCGACAACGCTCGCTTGTTGCGCGAGTTAGCACAACGCCAACCACACCCCGCCCCAAACTTCAGGGCACCACACAATGGGGATGGAGAAGCTCGGTACGTGGACTTTACCGAGACAAGGCCCCCGGTATTCACTAAGGCTGATGAGCCATTAGAAGCAGATGATTGGCTCCGAACGATGGAGCACAAGTTTAGTTTGATTCAGTGTTCAGAAACTCAGAAGCCCCTGTTCGCAGCTCAGCAGCTTCGGGGAGCTGCAGGTGCCTGGTGGGAGAACTTCCTAGCTATCCAAGCTCCAGGGCACTAGGTCACCTGGACAGAGTTTAAGGACGCGTTCCGCGCCCATTACATCCCTGAAGGGCTCATGGCCATGAAGGCCGAAGAATTTCTCGCCTTGCAGCAAGGCGATAAGAGTGTCATGGAATACGTGGCAAAATTTAATCATCTCTCTCAGTACGCCACGGACCATGTGAACACAGATAGAAAGAAGAAAGCCTGTTTCATGCGTGGTCTTAATACCAAACTTCAGACAATAATGACCACGTGTCAAAATGCTACTTTCTACGAGGCGGTAAATATTGCCATCGCCTCGGAAGAAAAGAATAGAAAGCACAAAGAGGCCAAGAAGAAGGCCGCTTCTTCCTCATTCTCTAGTCGTGGCCAAAAGCACCAGAGAATCATTTATCATCCACAAGGACACAGACGCTTTCCAGCGCCGACACCTTATCGTGGTCCTTTTTCCCCTCCACAATATAGACCAGGGCAGCACGTATATCCTCGACCTACTGCCATCGCTATTGCACCACGCCAGCCGAACGCCCCAGGTGTTCGTCCCACTGCTCTGCCCAGCCACAATTATCCTTGTTTCAATTGTGGTAAGCCTGGGCATTTTTCCAAAGAGTGCCCCTACCCTCGCCAAACCAACCCCACGTTCCAAAGGCCACCTATTGGCCAACCCCAGCCAAGCCAATTCAGGACTGGGGCTCAGAAAGGACAACAGGTGCAAAGGGGTAAACCCGTAAAGAAGACGGGACAAGTCTTCCATACAGAGGTAGAGACGATACCGGAAGGAGAACAGGTGATGATGGGTACGTTTCCTGTTGTGAAACATTCTGCTTTAAAGCTTTTCGATTCTGGTGCATCTCATACATTCATCAATCGCACCTTTGTGTTAAAGCATGGCATACCCATTGGGGAAACACAAGATCATTTTTATATACAGTCGCCGGGAGGACGGCTGAGTTCTAAAGAAATGGTTCACCAGATACCCATCGAATTTGGTGGGCATAGTTTTCCCACTAGCATGATTGTTCTTAAAGACCAAGAGATTGATGTCATACTAGTCATGAACTGGATGGCACAACGAGGGGTTGTGCTAGACACTTTGCATCGAACCATTAAAGTACCATTGCCCAATGAGAATTCTTATCTGTTAATTCAATTAGTTACTCCCAAGCGGGCAATTGGGCAAGTTCATGCCACTAATGTGTCTGCAGTCCAAGATATCCCGGTAGTTTGGGATTTTCCTGATGTATTTCCTGAAGACCTACCAGGTCTGCCACCGGACCGGGATGTCCAGTTCAGCATAGAATTGAAACCAGGGACAGCCCCAATATCTCGAAGGGCCTACAGAATGGCACCGAAAGAACTGGCCGAATTAAAAACCCAACTACAAGAGCTATTGCAGAAGGGTTTTATTCAGCCCAGTTCCTCACCATGGGGTTGCCCAGCCTTATTTGTGAAAAAGAAAGATCAGACATTAAGGCTATGTGTCGATTATCGTCCCCTGAATGAGGTGACGATTAAGAACAAGTACCCATTGCCCCGTATTGACTTACTATTTGACCAGCTGGCCGGGGCCAAAGTGTTCTCAAAAATTGATTTGAGATCAGGGTACCACCAAATTAAAATTAGGCCGGAAGATGTACCCAAGACAGCTTTTACAACCCGTTACGGGCTATATGAATACTAGGTAATGTCTTTTGGATTGACCAATGCACCGGCCCATTTCATGTACTTGATGAACTCTGTCTTCATGCCAGAACTAGACAAATTTGTGGTCGTCTTTATTGATGACATCTTGATCTATTCCAAGACTAAGAAAGAACATGCTGAACATCTGAGAATTGTGCTGACCCGTCTCAGGGAGCATCAACTATATGCCAAGTTCAGCAAATGTGAGTTCTGGCTGGAAAAAGTTCATTTCCTGGGTCATGTATTATCAGCGGAGGGAGTCGCTGTAGACCCAGGAAAAGTAAAGGATGTGTTTAATTGGAAGCCCCCGACTACGGTACATGAGGTCCGTAGTTTTCTGGGTATGGCGGGGTATTACCGTCGCTTTATCCCGGACTTTTCAAGAGTCGCCAAACCAATCACGACCTTGCTCAAGAATCAAACAAAATTTGTTTGGTCACCTGAATGTGAGCAAGCCTTTCAGACTCTGAAAAGGTTATTGACAACTGCACCTGTCTTAGCCCAGCCAGATATTGAAAAACCCTTTCATGTGTATTGTGACGCATCAGGGATTGGGATAGGCTGTGTGCTAATGCAGGAGGGTCGAGTAATTGCATATGCTTCCAGACAGCTTAAACCACATGAAGAGAAATACCCGACCCATGATCTTGAACTAGCCGCCATAGTACATGCATTAAAGATCTGGCGCCATTATCTGTTGGGAAACACTTGTCATCTATACACGGATCACAAGAGCTTGAAATACATCTTTACTCAAGCTGAACTGAATATGCACCAGTGAAGGTGGCTAGAGTTGATCAAGGATTATGACCTTGAGGTGCATTATCACACTGGCAAGGCGAATGTAGTAGCTGATGCCCTCAGTCGTAAGGCTCACTGTAATTGCTTAACAGTGACGCCTAAAGACATAACCTTGTGCCAAGAGCTATAGAACCTAGGGATAGAAATGATTTCCTAAGGAAGCCTTGCCAATCTAACGGTTGATTTCAATCTCGAAGCTCAAATCATAAAGGCACAAAAAGAGGACAAAGGCATGAAATATCTTAAAGAGAAAATTTCTAATAGAGCACCTACAGACTTTAAAATGGATGATGCAGGAGTAATCTGGTTCAAGAACCAGTTAGTGGTTCCAAAGGTACCTGAGCTACGTCAGCAAATCCTAGATGAAGCTCATACCACGAGATATTCTATTCATCCGGGAAGCAATAAGATGTATCAGGACCTAAAACAAAGGTTTTGGTGGACAAAAATGAAGATAGAAATAGCTCGCTATGTGGCCCAATGCGATACATGCCGAAAAGTCAAAGCTATTCATCTCAAGTCCGCTGGAGAGTTGCAACCCTTGCCTATCCCAGCATGGAAATGGGATGACATAAGTATGGATTTCATAGTAGGATTGCCCAAGACGGCCAAAGGCTTTGATTCTATTTGGGTCATTGTGGATCGTCTCACCAAAACAGCACACTTCTTACCTGTAAAGACATCGTATCATACTTCCACCTATGCTCAGATCTATTTTGATCGTATACTAAGTCTGCATGGGGTGCCAAAGACAATAGTGTCGGATAGAGGCACCCAATTTGTCTCCTAGTTCTAGAAATGCTTACATGAATCTTTGGGCACCAAGCTTTTATATAGTACCGCCTACCACCCTCAAACAGGTGGGCAAATAGAGAGGGTGAATCAAACCCTAGAAGATCTATTAAGATCTTGTGCCCTGAATTTTCCAGATAAGTGGGATGACTGCTTGCCTCTAGCAGAGTTTTCTTACAACAATAGCTACCAAGAGAGTATCAAGATGGCTCCCTTTGAGGCACTATATGGCCGTCGATGTCGAACTCCGTTACACTGGTCGGAACCCGGAGAAAGATGGTTCTTCGGGGTTGACTTAGTGAAAGAGACTGAGAACAAAGTTAGACAAATCCAAAATAACTTGAAAGTTGCTCAGTCCCGACAGAAAATCTATGCCGATAAAAGACGTCGACCGTTAAGGTTCGCCAAAGGTGATCATGTGTATTTGAAAGTATCCCCAATGAAAGGAGTAAATCGTTTTGGTGTTAAAGGCAAGTTAGCGCCCCGTTACATTAGTCCATTTCCAATCCTTGACCGATGTGGACAGGTAGCTTACCGCCTTAAACTGCCCGAACGGTTATCCGGAATACACAATGTATTTCATGTGTTTCAACTAAAAAAGTGTCTTCGAGTACCGGACCAGGTTCAAGATATCGAAGATGTAGAACTTGAACCGGATCTAACTTATTCGGAGTATCCTATCCGAGTATTGGACCAAAGAAATAGAGTTACTCGAAGAACAACTACCAAATGGTACAAGGTACAGTGGAGCGAGCACTCTGAAGAGGAAGCCACATGGGAATCTGAAGATTATCTACTGGAGAATTTTCCCGAGTTCCATGCTTCTCTTCAAGACAACATCTGATAAATAGGGAGTGTAATCGAGTGAAGAAAAAGGGTAGCCAAAGCCATGTACTTAGTGTACATGTATGTTTATAATTGAATAGTTTTTCCCAGTTTCCTGTCTTATGAAAGAGTTGAAGATGAAATGGTTTGACAAATTTCATTTTCCATTACATACCCTAAGGCTTTAAATCTCGGGGATGAGATTTCTTTAAGGGGGAAGGGCTGTAACATCCCCGATGTTACGGTTACTAAAATTGGATCATGTCATCATGAGCATTGCATCGCATAACTGTTAAGCACCTTATTATGCATCAACTTAAAACAAGTTTATTTTGATTGGTTGTGCTTAGGAAATTAAAGTGTGCTTACATTGTGTATTGATGCTTGTGTTGGTTGCTAAAACCCTAGGGTGAAAGATTTCCGAAAGGTTAGGGGGGGAACCCTGATTTTTGAACCCTAGAATTGCCCCCTTTTGCACAATTTAAAAACTATGCAAAATTTGAAGTTGAGTTCAAAAGCAAAGTTGTAGATCATGTCAATATGTACAACTTTTATGTTTTGAGTTTTTGAAGTTTCAATACAAAATTCAAAGTAATTTTGAAAATACAGATTTCTAGAAAGTGTCCCCTTTTCCAATTTGAATCTCCAATTCAAAATCCATTTGGAATTTTGAAAAGTGACCAACATGAAATTTGTAGAGCTCAAAAAGTTGAACAACTTTAATGTTGGGAGTTTTTTAAGTTGTTATGGAAAATCAAAAGTAATTTTGGAAATTCTGATTTGTCCCCAATTCAAAAATTTGGATTTCCCTGAATTGGGATTTGAATTGCAAACTGTTTTGACAAATTCACCATGTTCCACTCAAAATTGGCTTTGGTCACCAAAACATGTTTTGTAGCTTATAAAAGTCTGAACAACTTTCATTTTGGTGGAATTTTGTCTTCAGTTCAAATTTTGGGCGAAATTTACAAAACCACAAAACTGGGTTCCAGTGGATATGGCTTGCTACAGTGTTAAGCGGGGGGGGGGGGGTGCTCTGCCGCCGGGGCAGAGCCGCTGCGTCCGGCGCCGCCACGCGCCTGGACACGCAGCTGCTTGCTGCTGTGCCTCGCTCAGACGTCCTCATCCACTGCGGGCACGACGCTGCGAGGATAAAACCCCGAGCCGCCGTGGAAAATTCCTTTTACCCTTGAACCCCGACGCCGACGAGCTCCCTGCGCTCCCCGAATTCATCCTCCTCACTCCCTTCCAAGCCACCAGAGAAACCTCAGTAGCTCCGCCAAGAACCCAGCACTCGATTGCGCCCCCGAGCGCATGCTCTACCCTACCGTAGCTCCAACCCGAGCCATTCTCCCCTCCAACTCCGGCCGAAGCGCCGCCGCAAGCACGCCACCGTGGCCAGCGTCACTCCGAGCCTCTCCGCTGCTGCTTCTTGCTCTGTTGAAGTCGTGGTGAGCCCCTGATGCTCATGCGTCCTTTGGTTTGAGCTCTACTCGCTCGTAGTGGCCGGCGTTTGCTCGGCCGAGGCGGCCGTCCGCCGTGCCCATGGTCACGGGGGCTAGGATAGGAGAGAGTGGGTGCAAAGGGTGTCTATGGATGCGCGGGAGGTTGGGGAAGCTAGCGCGCCTCATTGCGGAGGCCGAGAGCTCGCCGAAGACGGAGCTCCCGTCAGTGACCGCGTGAGGGGGAGAGCGCGCGCGCGTAGTGCTCGTGTGGGATGGGCGTAAGCGGGCCGGCCTGCGGGCCGATTTCGCGGCTGCTCGCTGCGCAGTTTTTTTTTCTTTTTCTTTTTGTGCAGTTTTTGCTTTATGTTTGTATTTGTGTAATAAATTGTGCATTGATCCAAAAAGTATGAAAATTTTTTTATAGGTTCCATAGAATAAGTAGAACACAGGAAAAATGTTAAGTTTTATTTTCTGGTAGTTTGCATGTGTATAAAAATTGCCTCTTTTAATTAGTAAATACAACTTCTTGGAATTTTAATAATTTATTTATATGTCCAAAAATCACCAAAATTTGTGGGATGCCTCTGAATATTATTCCCTGACTCCACACATAATTTGGTGGTATTTGGATAATGTTGGAATAAAATATTATTAAACCCTTAATTAATAATTAAATAATAATGCTAAAATCATTAGATAATAATTAGTTACATCCTCATAATTAGGATTTAAGTGATTTTGGGATTGTGTGATGACCTAAGGTCATTAACCTTAATGACCTTTGGCATTTAATTATTGTTTGGCATTAATGCTTAACTACTGTCATTAATAATTAATTAAGAGTTAATTAAGGTAAAAAGGTTTAATAATTAGTTAATTAAGAATAATTATGAATTAAGAGAAATCTTGATTTACAGATGCAACCTCTTGGGTAAAGACACTAAGATGTTAAACGACTTTAATTATTGTTTAGTCTATGCTGCACCGAGAAGGCAAGTTGTACTCGACTTTGTCCTTCTTGCATATTTGTCATACGCATATCATGAGCATTCATCATTTTGCGTATAGTGCACGTGACCGAAGAAGCGACCGTTGAACCGAACCCCGAGGTCGGTGCTCCGTTCGAGGAAGTAGGATCTGAGACTTGGGAAGTCTCTCAGGGTCCATCTCTGCCCTGCAACCAAGGCAAGCCCCGGATGCATTAACCCCTCCTTGGATGTTTTAAATCTTTTATCACTTATGAATTGAAAATGCTACATTAGGTAGTTGAGAATTGGGTTAACCTACTTGCTGCATTTACTACCTTAGTATCAGTTATCTTGTCCTTGGCACCTGTTTTGTTTTAAAACCGCGTAGTGATGCTTAGCCCTGCTACTAGACAGGTTTTCAAACAAGAAAGTTTGAAGGGTTGTTCTGGAATACACTTATGGTCAATGATGTTTCAACTTGAGACCGGTCGGTGGACTTGCTTTAAGAATGGAGTCTTAAAGTAGTGTCTCCAACTGTGTCGGTTAAGGACCGGTCTGTTGATGGCCCGCTGGGTTGAGAATTTATAGTACTAGCCACTTACCCTCGGTAAGCCCGGTCTTGTGATCCCTCGATGCGAACAGCTACTCGCGCACTGGGCGTGGAGCGATGGCGAGAGTAGTGTGTACCCACCTTACGGATCCGAGATGACCGGGAAACATCTAGATCGGCTGTAGGATGGTGGAGTACTATGCTCTCGGGTGCCGCGAACCTGGTCAAATTTGGGGAGAGCTTGATTTGGGTTGACATATGCAAGATTTGGTTCTACATATGTCGGGTGGTTAGGAACTCTAGCTGGATTGCTAAGCGGTTCGAATCGTCGTTGCTCCCCGATTGGGAGACTCAATCCACTGACCCTCATCGTAGTTAAATATGCAATTAAGTGATAAATGAGAAAGGGGGAATGTCTCATGAGGTTGGGATCCCAATTCCCGAACTCAGAGTGACATAAAGCTATGGCCGTTGGATAGATAATACTTTAATTAAGGACTAGGAACTTACAGACTTGTCTGTGAGAAGCAACTAGATAGACTGTCCTCGAACTCCTCGACCTCTTAAGGAGAGGAATTCGCGGGTAAAACTTGAAAGTAAGGATGCACTATTAGTAAGCTTTTTAGCAAAACACTTTGGCTCCTTGCTCAGCCACTCCTTGTCTACCCTAAGCCTGCATTCCTATTTTCTCCTCTTTTTCCACCGGGTAAGTCTTGTTGAGTACTCCCGTACTCAGGGTTTTACAACCCCTGTTGCAGGTGAAGCTCAGGAGCCGACCTGTTTCGGACCCTGTTGTGTGTCCGTCGTCGAGGTTGACGATGAAGAAGAGTGAGCGTGACCCATGGACAGGGTCTGTAAATTTGTGCTTTATGTACTAAAGTTTAAGTTGCTCCGCTGGACTTGGTTTGTAATAACACTACTATTTGGACGAACTCCTTTTGTAAATTAAGTTATGTAATACTTCCGCTGTTTTACTCTAAAATATTATTTTGGTCTTATATCGTCTGTGATACTACAATGTCTTCGCAACGAGTGATCCTGGTGTTAAGGTGGCCACTTGCTATCCTGTAAGGGCGAGAAGAAGAAATTTTCGTTAATTGACCACTACTAGTGGTCAAGACGAGCTTGTCTGATACGCCCCAGGTAGCGGTGGAATGAGCGTCCTGAGATGCTCATCAGACTTCTAGAGTGGGAGGATCCCCGGCATCACCGTCAAAGGTCCTTGGGACAATGACAGGTGTCGGTGGGCCCAAACACTTAGGAGGTTCTGCCACAAAGTAGCAGAAGTTTGGAAAAATATGAGAACCCATGGAGGTGTTGGTAGTAATACATCGGGATATCAGGATCAATGCCATTGTTGTAGGCATTATGGTCTTCCTTGTCTTCGAAATAGATCATCTAAAAAGGAAGTTAAGGTAAAACCAAATTGTGTGACTAATGAGGATAAGAAGAGGAAGGCAAAATCACTAGAGCCAGCATTGGGAAGTGAACAACATTCAAATCCTAAGTTGTTACATTTAGCTTTGGACTCTGGCCATGAAAATCCAAACCTTGGAGATGAAGAAACTTCTCAAGCTAACCCCACTACTCATGAGGTATGCATAGATGGATGGACAAACACTTATAAAGAGTTTCAACCTCAAAGGATCAACCAAGTTAGGAAGAAAGCTAGCCAGCCAGAGACAAACCTTCAGAGTCAGCGAGCTGATAACACACCGAGCAACACCTCAGTGGAAAATGATATCACGAAGGATCCAGCTAAGAAAAAGTAGCCACACTGAGTTTAAGATATAGGAGTTTATGCCCTTGTGTAATAAAAACGCTAGTAGTGAAAGTCGAGTTTGTGTGCCTTGTGAACCTTTACTGCTTGGTTGACTTGGCTTTTTGTTTATGTTTGATTTGGATCTTTGTAACGAGTGTAATGATCTTGTGAGTTTCTTCACAATTTCATTTAGTTTATATGTCTAAGGCATAAGGATTAATGACATAAATAGTTGGGTTTTCGTGTTTCTCTTGTTACCTTATCGTGCCTTTCTAGAGTATCTCATCTTTATCGGCTTATCTCTCTGATCTTGGATGAATAAAAATCATGACAAAATTCTGAATGAGAGTGGACTTCAAGATGTTTCTCTGACCGCAAGAATCACCCTCATAGCTATTATGGTTTGGAATTGACAAAAATCACAAGACGATACAGATGTGCTGTCAAGAACCTGGACCAGTTTTGGTTACCTGGACAAATATAACTATAGAATTTGGAAAAGTGTTCTATAGAAAGGTTGCAGAAAATTTTCTAAGCTTTCTAACAGTATAAGCTATAACCCTATTAGATTAACAAAACAAGAGTTATGTCCATTTTACTGCGCTGGTGATTTTCTTATCGCGAGGAAATTTCAGGATATTTATTTCTTCCTTGCACATAAGTTCCTTGGGATGTCTAAAGGATCTCAATGCAAGATAACTTGTCAAGAAAAAGTGCAAGCTACCTTCCTTGTGCCTCCTAGTCAACCTTTCTTAAGGGGGGTAGAACCTTGATATCACGGGTTGATGCATTTTCAACTTATCTTGAAGTGAGAGTTGACTCGTGAGATATTCTATGAATATGATCATCTCTCCTTCTCGTGTCATTGACATTGAACACTTGATGACAGGGAGTGTAGTATCCATGGATCAGGAGCCCTATATGATGCCTCTTACTGATACGTGGGAAGAGAATGATGATCCTGCCATTGAAGAATGTTATGAGTATGATAAAACTGAGTGCTATCAAAATAATGATACTCAAGAGCAAGTTGGAAGTGAATCAAATCAGAATCCACAATGGCGGAAGAGAAAAAGGAAAAGCCGTAAGAAGTCTACTCATGGAAGTAAGGTGCAACGGGATTATATCAATGGAAGACTGAGCAATGTGGATAGGCATAATATTCAGGGAGCTACCAAAGTGGTCGGTGGCTATATTCAAGTAGACTCAGTGCTAGTTTTTGCTCTGTTTGACCTGAGTGCTTCGCATTCCTTCATTTCCGCTGACCTGGTAAAGACGATCGAGCGAGTGAAGTGTCCAACGAGGAAGCCTTTGTTAGTTCAAACCCCAGAGAGAGAAATACAAGCAGATCATGTGTGCTCAAATATAATTCTGGTCATAAACAAGGAAAACTTCACTGTAAACCTCATTGTATTAGAGTCACTTGGTATTCCCTTGGTCCTTGGTAATGGATGGGTGTGTGCACACAAAGGAGTGATCTATGAGTGATCTATGGTAACCAGTACAAAATGCTCTTAACAGCACCGTCAGGAAAAAGAATTGAGTATCACGGTGGTCCACTCCTACCTGAGGAGGCAAATGCATATTAAGTTTTCTATCTCTTGGAGTTGTAAGCTAAAAGAAATTAGTAGTCAAGATGGACTTTGGTCAATTATGAATAATAATTATTCAATGAAAATATTGTTCACGAGGTGTGACCTTGAGGTATAAGTGTTTACATTTGGTATGCAATGTAACACCCAAAAATTTATTTTCAGTTAATAGGGTTTAATTGGATTTATTTAAGTATTTTTGTGCGCATTTAAATATAGTAAATAAATAAATTTTTGTTGGAATTAAAATTCATCATAAGTTTAGTAAACTTGATTGGGCATTCATGCTGGAGCATATTTTATTTCGTGCTAATTTATTTTCGCTAGAATTTAATTGCATTAAAAATCCTCTTCAAAAGAAAGCTTTGGAAAATAAAATAGAAAAAAATAAAAAGAGAAAGGGGAGAAGCCCCCGGGAAAAACCAGGCCGAGGCCCAGCCAGCCCCGCGCCCAGTCACTCCCACCCCCGCGTAGCGAGCGGCCTAGCCGTTCCGGCCCAGAGCGCGGCCAGCCAGGTGCCCCCTCCTCTCTCTTTCTCTCTCTGACCGCGCGGGTCCACCTGTCAGCAGGCGCCTTCTCTTCCTCCCGAAGTCGTGGTCGAGACGGGCTCCTCCCACCGAGATGGAAAGCCACCCTGTAAATCCGGGATTTGAGGCCGAGTATTGCGCATAAGACCCCTATAAAGCCCCTGAGCCGCCCTACGGACCCCTTTTCGCATCTAAGTCGACTAATTTGTGCCCTAGTCGACGTTTGAGTTTCTTCCACCGCCGCACGTAGCCACGTTCTCTAGAGCTTCCTCCGGCCAAAAGGACACCTTGGGTGAACTCGACGCGCTCTTCTCCACCTTCCGGTATTTTTCTTTTTGTTTTTAGACGGTTGGGAACGTGTTTTGGCGAGCGCCACCCACCTTTGCAGCGCCGGCAATGGCGCCACCGCGTCGGGGCTTTGGAAGCCGGCCGGCTCGCCGCCTGGCCCTCCCTGGTGGCCTGAGAACCGTTGGTTTGGAGATCGGTGGCCGAGATCAGAAGATACCCCTTCGGGGGGTATTTTTGTTAAAGAGTCCCTGAGATTTGTGAGAACTAACCCGCAGTCCTTGGCGCCCTGGGCAGACTACGTTTTCCAACTGCGAAAGCGTATTCCTGACAGGTTGAGATAAAAGACGTTTTTAGTTATTTACAGAACTGCCACTGAAAGTATTTTGCTCATAAAATGCTCATTTTATCTCTGTTTTTGTTCATTCAAATTTCGTTAGATTCGTGTTTACAAGCTCTGCATGTTAGAAGTATTTATTCACTGTTTTGAAACTTTTTAATTTTGTAATAGCATTTAATTAATTGTTTATCTATAGAAAATCTTAGAAAATTCATATCTTCCACGTTTTAATTCTGATTTTCGTGAACTTTACGTTTGTGTGATCGTGGCGCTGCGTAGAATATTTTTATAAACTCTTATATTTGTTTTACCACTGTTTGGTGTAATGTTCTAATTATAGTTTGTCTGCTTCATGTATGATTGTCTACATTGGATTGCGTGTTGTTGATTGATGTTTGGGAATAGACGGTGAGCCGTACGTTGGTGATCCAGACCAAGCCTTTGAAGACCAGCAGACTCAGGAGAGCTTTGATCAAGGCAAGTATAACTTAGGACTATCCTTGTTACCTATACAGTTTTAATACATATATCATATGCATGTGTCCACCTTGATGACCTTAGCAAAATCATAGATGATACATATGCTGAATTCCTTGTTACCTATTTGGATATGCATTTGGGTAGTTCTTGCTAGTGCTTGATTATAATCCTTGATCTTGTGACATGAATATTTGAATATGCAATAAACAATAAAATAAGCTTTCTAGCAACTTGAATATAAAGGGTGGAAAGAACTCTGGCTTTTGCTGGGTTGATCTTGACCCTCCATAAGGACTTATCCCTTGGCAAAAGCTGGGACAACTCGTACAACCATGAGGGCTATATGGCTCTGGCTTTAGCTCAGTATGAAGACCTTTTCTAGCTTGTTAGAGGTTACCCGAAAGGGCATTAGAGGGGCTGAACCGACACAGGTATAGTGCGAGCCCCTGTCCCTATGTGTATAGGCTGCGCGTCATTGTGCCATTCGGAAGGGGGTATCTATATCTGCTCGCGAAGGAAACCTTGCGGCCCTAACATGTTAGATAAACTTTTGAATGGCTTCATAGTGATCCCTGCCGACCTCCCTAGGAAGGGGGTTAAGAGACTAGCTGCCTCGGGCGAAAGGGTAAATCATGACTCATGGGTAAAGATGTACAACCTCTGTAGAGTGTTAAATCTGGTATACTAGCCGTGCCCACGGATACGGGCGGCCCGGAAAACTGACGGAATAGATGGACACTGATGAACATGACTAATGATGATAAATGATGATTTATTATGTTCTTTATATGTGTTATTCTTAATTCTTGTATACATTGATCATGTGGTTATGGGATTAATTATGCTACCTTGATATTTGCTATCCAATGATTAAACATGCTATCCAATATTAAAAGCTAAATGCAGTCAAACCAGTGCCAGCTATTTGAGCCTCATGAACCCCTGGTTATACTTGTTGAGTACGATATGTGCTCACTCTTACAATTTCCCAACACCTCAGGATATGATAATGAAGATGACTGGAATGAGGTTACCGTTATGAGTACTAGGCTTGGAGTCAACTAGTCAACAGTGTCCCTGTGTGGAGCTTCCGTCGAGAACGTTGTTTACATCTTGCTATCATTTATGTATAAGACTATGTGATTTATTACGTTCCGCTGTGTAATAAACACTGCAATGGTAAATTTAGGATTTGTCTACTTATGTGTGTGACTATTCCTGGGGCACATATGAGTCTTTTATGCATCCTATTTTGTTCTTAAAATATGAGTGTGACATGTAAGTTGAGAAGTTGAAAGAGTTATTAAGATCTTTATCCTGTTTACCTTTTGGAAATCTAAGCCTCTTTCGAATATCGAGGACGAGATTCATTTTAAAGGGGTAGAATTGTAACACCCTAAATTTGCTTGTTTTTAAAATAGTTGAATTTGATTTATTGAATCCATTTTGTGAGCATCAAAATGTAGGAAAAATAATAATTTTTGGGAAATTAAAATTCAATATAAGTTTAGAAAACTTTTTGATGCATTCATGCTGCAACATATTTATTTATGTGATGTGTGGAATTTACAAAGAGTTTTGAATTCAATTTCCTTTTGAAAAATGAGCTTTGAAAATTTATTCAAAAATTAAAAGGAAAACCCTATTCCCTCTCCCTCTCTCTCTTTTTGGCCTGGCCTACTCTCGGCCTACGCCCCCTCTCCTTCCTCTTGGGCCGAGGCCCAGCATGACCGTAGCAACCGCCAGCCCACCCCATCTCTCCCTTCTCCCTCTTTCGCTGACAGCGCTGGCCCACTCGTCAGTTCTATCTCCTTCCTCTAACCGCTCCCTCTCTCGCAAGCAGCAACCAGCTGAAGCCGCGCCCCCGCTACCACTTCTCTCCCCCACGATTCCTTCCCCCGCGCCCCGGCTTCATTTGGGGAACGCCCGCACCCGAGCCGCAAACTCCCGCCCCTCATTTCGCTCTCTCTTTGCCTCCACTCTCACTCACTGCACTCAGGGAATGCCACCGACGGAGCTCCGTGATCTGCCGTACATCCTCCCGGCGAACCGAGACTCCTTCGACCCTGTTCTTTGCCACGGTGAGCTCGCCTTCATCTCCGCTCTCTCCCCGTTCGTTTCCCAAGCGATTTGAGGCTCCCTAATGCTCTGGCCGCGAGCTCCGAGGCCGCCGGCATGGCGCCACCACGAACCGCCGCGTTGGCCACCCCCTCTGGCCACAAAAACCCTCGGGGTGGATTCGCCTTGCTTTCCTCTCTCTCCCTGTGTGCTCAGCTTCGAGAATCGTGCACGGTAGCGCCCAAACGCCCAACTCTGGCGACCTCCACGCTGCCGGCCATGGAGCGTCGCCGGCCCCTTCCCCAACTCCGGCCGCCAGCCCCCTCTCTCTCCCCTTATGTCTAATCCTAGCCGACCACGCCGATCCAACGGCTGAGGATGTCATGTACCCCTTCGATGCACGTTTTGCTAAAGAGTCCTTGTCGTTTTTCAATTTATAACCCGCAGTCCTTTACGCTTCTACAGAATACGTTTAATCATTTTGAAAGCGTAAATTTACTCTGTGTTATTCAATATACGTTTTCACAAATTACAAAATTGCCACTAGATTTGTTTTACTCATAAAATATTCATCTTGACTCCGTTTTGACCCATTCAAATTTCGTTAGATTCATTTTAATAAGCTCTACATGGTAGTAAACTTAATTCACCAGTTTGAAACTTTTCAATTTAATTAATTACTTTTTTATATAAAATCTTAGAAAATTAATATCTTCTCCGTTTTAGCTCTGATTCGATCCGTTCAAGTTGCGTTAGTTTCATAATTTCATGATCTTCGCGTTGGTACCATTGTTGTCTAGGTTGACCATTGTTAGGTTTCCTAGATAAATACAAGTCCGTAGATAACCTTTGCATTCCCGTTTAATGCGTAGATTTCGCGTCGTAACTCCGTTTTCCATGACTTTCCTGTTGACGTGATCGTAGCAGCGTGTAGATGATTTTGGAAAACTTTTATTTAAATTTATTTGTTGGTGGTGTACTGTTCTAATTATAATCTTGTTTGCTTCGTGTATGTCTCCGATTATTTGTGTGTTGTTGATCGATGATCGAGATTAGTCAGTGGACATTACTTCGGTGATCAAGACCAGAGCCGTGGAAGCAAGTAAGATCAGCAGGACCAGCAGGATCAATTGGATCAAGGCAAGTATAGCATTGGGGTTTTAATTCTATGACCATGATCTTGTGACTAGATTAATATAAAGCAACAAATGATAATAATGACTTTTTAGCAACTTGAGGATTTATTCGTAAGTGATAACCGGGATGAAAGTGCAACCATGAGGGTCATGATGGCTCTGGCTTTAGTCAAGTATGAGTAACTTTTCTAGCTTGTTAGAGGTTACCCGTGTGGTGCAAATGGGGGATAGCAGACCGTGGATTCCCTGCGGGGTAGAATCACACGAACTGACCACCGAAACCAAGCGGCCCTAACTTGTTAGACGAACCTTTGAAAGACTTCATAGTGATCCCTGCCGACCTACCTTGGTAGTGGGTTACGAGGCTGATCACCTCGGGTGAAAGGGTAAATCATGACTCATGGGTAAAGATATACAACCTCTGCAGAGTGTTAAAAACTGGTATACTAGCCGTGTTCACGGTCACGAGCAGCCTTGGGGATTCTTACATTAAGGGTGATGAATCTTGTTGTGTTAAGATACTCATTGTTTATTGTTTAATGCTCTATATTATTTATGTCACATTGATCATGAGATTATGGGATCTATACAATCTAGTTGTTATACTTGCGGAGTTCGTCTTGGACTCACTCTTGCTATCTCCCCCACACCTCAGGAGAAGTATTGGGCTTGTGATCAACTAGTCAGTTGGATCCTGTAGAGTGAAGTTAACACCCGAAGTTTAAAGTTATCTTTCGTGGTTTGCTGCCTAAGGTTGTTTCTGATTTATTAAGTACATTATATAATTTATGCGTTGTCCTTTGATATTACCCCTTATTTGTAGCTATATGTGAGGTTTGTCTTCTAAAACTCACATATGGTGCATATCTGATTTTGTTCTTAAAATCGGGTGTTACAAAAAAAGGAGATTTCAGATTTGAACAAATATAAATTTGATGTACCATATACTCTCGTTTATAATTGTATTTGCCAATAAAGTGATATGTACATCTAGATAAGCATGAGAATTCAGCACATTTAAATTTTTCCTCCACACTACTAAGAGCACACAGAGTTTCAAACTCAATATATCCCCAAGTATTTAAAGAAGACAACAAATTTAGGTCATCTTGTACAGTGACAATTGGAAGCAATTGTTTATTTTTAGCATAAGTATTTTGTTATAAAACAAAAGAATCAATCTCTTTCGTAAGTTGTAGCGTAGGAATGATCATAGTAGTGCTATCACATAACTCCTCCTTATCACAAAGATCAGTAGAACATTCATCTTGTGACAAAGGTAAATCAAGAGAAGGTACTAGTATAGCATTGTTAGAATCATTGGCATTACCTTAGCTCTTAATCTCAAGAGGAGTAATAGGTGATGATTCTGAATTTTCACATGAGGTTGGGAGCACCCCATTTTCTATCATGTCATCCTCACTCTTGTATATTGTCCTGTAAAAGGTTAGGCATAGCAGAAGGAATAACAAGGGACTGATCTAGTATATGGACCTCATCACTTGAATAAATCAAAAGAGATGGTTGAATAAGATTTTCTGTCATAACAATTTTCATATCATTCCATTTATGAGGTTTACCTGAAGAACTTAAAGACTCCCACCAAGTTGATGCTAAATGTTGCAAAACACTAGATGCATTCCTAATCTTTCTTCGTTCACACATACGACATTGTGCAAAAATATTATCTATTTTACTTTCCCACTCAATGTACTCATCAGCACCAATACCATCATAAGTAGGCAGGGAAGAAAGAATAGAACGACCTACGAGAGATGGTGTAGCAGCAATAGTGTGAGTCTCATGCATCATTGATGTCTCATATTGATGGGTGTTATAATTTGCCATTGCAAACACGAAACACAAAAACAAATAGTGAAGATTATCCAAAATAATTCAACTACGCAGGTGGAGTGGTGCCCCTCAAGATCACAACATAGGAAACACCTTATCAAGTGCTTACAAGGTTCTTACTATCAAGACAAAGGATACCTAGAAGGCGTAGCCCAAGATTGCAAGGTTCTTTTTGTGTACTGATCTGTAGTATATGTGGAGCTTAGGAGGCACACAAAAGAATAAATATGTATATGTGGCACACAAGTCAGTAAGAGGTAGCAATATTGAATAAATATCCAGAGCACTTGTCCTAGTTGCTGGCCTATACGTGTTTCTAGCACCAGTTCTGATAAACAAGGGAGTATAATAAGTATGAATAGAAACAAGTATGAAAGGTAGCAACGGAAACATGGACAAGGCAAAAGGCACCATAAATAATAGAGCTATTGAGTATTCCCTGTGTGCTCCTTTTTTTATCTCTTTTCTTTTCTTTTACTATTTTTTCTTTTTCTTTTTTTGTCCAAACTTTTTTTTCTTGCTTTTGCTCTTTGATATTTTTGCCTCAGCAAGAAGCAGACGAGGACAAACCACAAAAAATTTGAGCTCAATTGGATAAAATATGTGGCCTATAGAAAATTAGAATTGTGCTCCAAAAAGCTTACCAAAACTTGTAGGCCTGGAAACTCGATTTTCCTGATCGAATTTCACAAAACTCATTTTTACGAACCTAGCTATGCTGGGATAAAGCAGATCTAAAATTTTCTGGCGTTCTCCATGGATATAAAATTTGCCCTATTTCGAGTTCGGACGTAAAAGTTATGACAGTTTTAAAGAAACTGCTCGAATAAGGGTTTTAATGGACACAAGATGGAAGGATTGTGATACGGGATGGCGCCGGGTGGATAGATCAACACAAACTAGAAAATAAAACAATCTAAACCAACAACAAGTCCTTGACCTAGGACACAAATTCAATACAGCGGACTCTATAACTGAAATATGCAAGGCTATGGCGTGGATGGTTGTAGGTCAGGAAACAAATATGGTGGTGGAATATGGGACGAAGCAAAATCAACTAAACTATGGTAAATCTGAACTTGACAGTATACTTGAGGCTCTGAATACCAAATAATGGGGACAGGGTTCCAAGGATAAAAAACATGTCCATAACGATAAAGTAGCTCTTGACAGAAACAACGATAGAATATAATAACAATTTGAAGGCCTTGCCGATGTGATATTGAGGTGGGACTAGATCTATTTGAAATTTTATCAAAAAAGCTTTCCATCAAGTGCTCATTGACTTCAATCTTATTCTAGATGGATGAGTTATGGCCTTCCCAATAAAGCACTATCAGGCTGCCGACGTATGAAAAGTTCAACTTTGATGGACTTACAGGTTGAAATATATTTGAAGCTACAATCAAATAATGACATGTACATGTGGAACCAAGTAAATTGTACCAAAAATCATTATATAAATATATGAATGAGCTCACCTTATAGTCAATGGTCATAACTGAAGGTATCATGTCCTCATCATTAACATCCAGCTTGGGGGAGGCGCATCCTCTATGTATCTAGCTAAGTATCTATTTTTTTATGTGTGCTTTATATTTAAAAGATAAATAACCTAGAAAACAAAATAAAAGAGTCTATTATATCTATTAGCTATTAAATAATTAGATGATAAAAGAGAGAGTGTACAAGTTTTCTTTACCTACCCTAGAATAATTGAGCTCTAGATAGTTTATTTACATGGAAATGATGAATAGTTGCTCTGCCGTAATCGCTCTCAAGTGCCTAATGTTCAGTTTGAGGATATGATTGTTTTAACATGAAGATTTACCCTAAACTTGAAATATGTGGGTTGCAAAAGCTTGATCTAAGTCTAGGTAATTGATGAGTATGATATGAAAAAGGTTTTGAGCTGCTATTTGTCTTGCTCCTAGTGATACTAGAGTTCTAGAGATTTATCTTTTTCAAAAAACCAAAAATTATCACATGATGAGTTCCTGTATGATGAGTGTTGAATTCTATAACACCCAAAATTTAATTTTCAATTAATAGGATTTAACTTGATTTATTTGAATATTCTGTGAGCATTTAAATTAGTAAAGAAATAAATTTTTGTTGAAATTAAAATTCAACATAGGGATAGAAACATGTTTTTGCACTCATGATGGAGCATATTTAATTTTCTGGATGTGTGGGTTGACTCAAAACTTAAATGGATTCAAAATCACTTTTGAAAAGCTTTTGGAATTAAAATAAAAAAATAAAGAAAGGGGAGGTCACCTCCTTAGAATCTGGCCCAGCCAGCCCTTCGCCCAGCTCCCCCCCCTCTTTCCCCCTCACGCAGCCCAAACCCCCACCCCGGCCCAGCTCGCCCGGGCCGCGCGCTCCTTCTCCCCTCTCGCTTGGCCCACTGACGGCCGGGACCCCGCGCTCCTCTGGCTGACAGCACGGGCCCACACGTCAGCGACGCGCCTGCTTTTCTTCTTCCTCCGTGCGCCGTGTTCGAGCAGGACGCGATCCCACCCGAACCGATCCCAGGAAACACGCGATTTCTTGCCCTTTTCGCAAACCGAGAACCTATAAAGCCCCTAGAGATGCCCCGCGTGTTGTTTCTCCCCCTCTCAGCCGCCGAAATCGAACCTCGAGAGCCCTAGCCTCGTGCTTTTAGATCTCATCGAGCCGCACGTTTCCCCAACCGCGGCGCGAGTTCTTCGCTCCCTCTCGGCCCGAGCAAAGACCCTAATCGAGACCAGCTCCTCGTTCTCCTGGCGCTTTTTTTTTGTTTTTTGGTGCTCGGGAGAGAGAAGTCAGCGGACGCCGGCGAGGAGCTCGGCCCCCGGCCATGGCGCCGCCGCGCCGGAGCTCTACCTGGTGGCCGGCCGCCGCCAGTGCCCTGCTGGCGTTTGTGGACGGTTAGATCGGAGATCGAAGGCCAGCAACAGAAGATACCCCTTCGGGAAAAATTCAATTAAGAGTCCATGGAAGTTTTGCTTTTTGCTCCGCGGTCCTTGGCGCCTGAGACAGATTTCGTTTTCCAATTTTGAAAACGTATTCCTGGCCGGTTTGAGCAAAATACGTTTTCAGATATTACAGTTTTGCCATCGATTTTATAATGCTCATAAAATATTCGTTTTAACTTCGTTTTTATCCATTCAAATTCCGTTAGATTTGTATTTACATGCTCTACATGTTAGAAATATTAGTTTACTGGTTTGAAACTCTTTATTTTTGCAGTAGCATTTAATTAATTATTTCTCTATAGGAAATCTTAGAAAATTCATATCTTCCACGTTTTAATTCCGATTTTCGTGAACTTTACGTTTGTGTGATCGTAGCGCTGCGTAGAATATTTTCATAAACTTTTATACTTATTTTACAACTGTTTGGTGTAATGTTTAATTATATCTTGTTTGCTTCGTGTATGATTGTCTACATTGGATTACATGTTGTTGATTGATGATCGGGTATAGACGGTGAGAGATACGTTGGTGATTGTCACGGAACCGTCCAAATTATAAGAGCACAAGTACAAAAACAATCACCGAAGTGATCAATTTATCATACTTGAGCCCATATAACTCTGGTAGTCCAACAAAATCACGAGGGATTTTAAACCAACCAACATACAAGCCAAGATCGTAGTGATTCAACATAACAAGTCACACGTTACATACATTTCGCAAGTAGTTCAAATACATCAGAGTTCGATAAGGTTATTACAACTCAGGTTTACAAATAGCGGAAGAAAGGTAATTTGAAATTAATATCACTTTTATTTCAAATATATGCCAGTACCATAGTCCATTCCAACAAAAGCATAATATATGAGGTGGATAGAAAGGATCATGCCCATGATCTTACTCCTTCACTACAGCAGGAGTCATATAAATCTTGCAGTAGCTATGATACATCACAACCTGCAACAAGTGGGAATAAACCCTGAGTACGAGAATGTACTCAGCTAGACTTACCCGTCATAAACCAGAAATAAATGACACCAAGGAGTATGCAAGGCTGATATATAAGTGGAGCTTGCTGGACATCATTTTGCATAAAAAGCTTAAGTATAAATAGTAAACCTTTCTTATTTAGCATCCATTTAATTCTCATTAACCTATCAACTAGATTAGCACCTGTACTATAGCAATCACTTGATTAATATCAATCAATAATAACCATATCAGGTTTATCAAGGCCGTGATCATCATCATCATCATAGAACCATTAAGTTATTTAGTGAATGCTACGTTTGCTGTTGCTCTGTCAAGTTCTCACTATCTGGGAGAGACGGTGATTCGAATCGATTCCTATCCAGCTGGAGGGCCATTCCTAGCACTCACCCAAGCATCCCCCGTCGGAGAGCCAGCGGGTCACCTTTGGTACGACTCAGGAATCGCGGCTCCGATCAGCGCCGCACTCCTAGGGCTACCACTCTGCCAGGGAGGTCAGGAATTTTAACTCACCTGCCTTTGGTCTTACGCCAATGGTCCCCCGCACTCCGCACTTCCTCCGGTAGTGCGCACTTTATACTTGCCGGTCTTCCGGCCTGAGTCATACTACTAGGCTTCGCGGTCGGAACGAGTTATCCGGCCAACTAAGTGTTAGGCATGCGTTCAACATGACAAGAGGACGTACAACGATCGGTCCTTAGCTGCCACAGATGGAGTTACTACAACCTTGCAAAACTCCGCCCGGCTTAAGTCATTTTAATCAGGTTCCTTCCACGATAGCACATATAGACAATCGAGATCCGACACACCCCTATCTCGCGCAGGTGACAGGATATCACCCGACTTCTACCGATTAAAGCATGACTAAGCTGCTACTCGATCCTAACTCTAGGACCAGGTAGGGTTAGATATCTGGACAAGGATTGAGTAAAATGCAGCAAAGGTTTCATCACAACTCCTATACGTAAATGCATCAATAGATATAACATAATCAAGTAAGCTTTCGAAATTAAAGTGGGAGACTTAAGATGCTCCGGGGCTTGCCTGGAATGTGACAACTAGTCAGATTAGTTAGCTTGCTCCGTCTTGGTGACATCTATGATCATAACACTTGCTTAATAATTCCATCTTCAGGATGATCCACCATCACGTCCTTCATGTGGTTCATCTAGCGTACCTAGATGACATGCAAGATGCAAGTGCATGAACACATGGAAGTGCAATAGACAAAGCATTACACACAAGAAGCATGGCAAGAGCATGGTTAAACTAAACACACTTAAGCACATCTCATTGCTCAACTTAATGATTACACAACCAACATGCTAAGCCAATAAGGAATGCAACACTAAAGATATTAGACATGGCATACATGTTTCACCAGGTCTCAGGTATATTAACTTGGCCATTACCAAAGACATGAGTCATACATAGCAATACACCAAGCAACATCAATACAAGGAATCTGCCATTTTTAGGACTGTTAATAGCAGCTGAGAAAATAAATCATAACTGGAGTTACACAACTCCAAAAGACATGAAATAAGACATTCTGGAAAGCTTAAGAAATTATATGCATTTCATATTTAGACATCAAAGCATGATTCTCAACCTAAACTGGTAGAAATTATAAAGCTCCCGAATCTGTCCCTGTCAAACACAGAGCAGTCATTTCTGGAATCAAACTTTGAACGGACATAACTCACAAACCACAAGGCCAAATACTACCAAATTTTAACAGAAGCTATATAAATGAATTATCTACAACTTTGCTATAAACAATATTCCCAGAAAACATCATTTACATATTGTAAATCAAACAGTTCCAGAAACTATCCAGAAACAACAATTGCAAACAATTAATTATTAACTTATGTTTCAAACACGCATTTGAGCAAAACCATTGTTACCAACAGTTTGCACATATCTAAAGAACACCATAAAACATAGTGGTCATTAACAAATAAATTTATTTAATGCCTTTCTCAATTTATTTGGATAATAAGGTGAATTAAATAACATATACGAAAGGTGCCTAATAAATTCCACCCAAATTACAGTAGCTTCTACATACTATCCTTAGTCTAATGTCCAACTTTCATTGCATTTGAATAAGCATAGCAACATCTATGAAAAAGATAAATTGTTATTGCAATTAACCATGTGAGAGCAAGATAAATTCATAAATAATATTTTCTTCTAACACATGATCATATTATATATCAACATGATACTACAATATCGTAGGATTGTAGTGGAACAACATTTTCCATTTGTACATTTTTATTGATAATTATAAACCATTTATCAAGCCCCATGAAGACATCTCTGTTCAAATCATGGACAGAATCTATCATGCCATATTAAACAGCAATAACTTGAGTTTCATATGTCAATAAATTATGATTATGTACTTCCTAGAAAGCTTACGAAATTGTGAACAACTTTGTTATAAACATCTAGAGCTAAATCTACAACTAACAAGGTCTTACATAACAAACAATGCATCCCTGTCTGGGTTTAGACAGAAACTGAAACAGTAATTCAAACTACTATAACTAAACATATGCTCGACCAAAAATTATGCTATTTAGCTTGATGGAAAGCTTATGAAAACTACTACAACTCATATATTTTAATCCAGGCATGGTTCACAACCTAACTGAGCCAAACAATATAAACATGCTGATCCACTCAGAATAGGAGCAAAGCAACACAGAGCATTTCTTATTTTTATAACTCTTAATCTGTCATTCCTTAATTCATGAAACTTTTACCAGACATCAAATATCATATGGAAAGCTTGTCACAATATTTTCACATTTATTTGAGCAATAATACAGTGGTTATGAAAAAGACAAATATAACAAGCAATTAAAACTAAACTGAACAAATCTATTTTTACCGTTAAAACTTCCAACAAAAACATGGAATAATATAGATCTACTGAATAGAGAATTTCACAAGGAGGCGGAGCAGCAGCACCAGGGCAGCGACCACGCATGGCACCGTCACCGGCGCTGCAGGGGAGGGGAAGGTATAGGGGTCGGTGCGGCTAGGGTTTTCACGTGACGCGCGTAGGACGTGGAACCAAGTGCTGTAGAGCTATGCAGCGAAGGAGGAGAGGGAGCAGCGGTGGCTGGGAGGAGCTCTACTGCTCAGCAATGGTGGCCATGGCCATGGTGACCACCCAGCGGAGCAGAGGAGGGTGATGCGAGATGGAAGGGCGTTGAGGGTGTGGAGGAGAACAGGGAGGGCTCTCTGGTGCTCGTCCTCATCGGCAGCAGGGCGCTGGGCGTGTGGCAGTGGAGCTCAGCCATGGTGGGGGCGCGTAGCTTGCATGGAGGACACGTTGGCATTTCGGCGAACACCTGGCGTGCAGCGGAGTGGCCGGCGTGGGAGACGATTGTGGGCCTTTTCCAGGCCGAATTTGGACATGGGCCGAAAAATAAGTTTGCCAAGCTCGGCCTGCCCTACAACTTTGATTAAGGTGCCTTGGTCATTAGAGTTGTGGATTAGTAGATAATTAGATGCCAAGTCACGAGTGTCAATGTATTGATAGTCATTAGGAAAACTCAAAATTGACTACCAAAACGAAGTCAAACTGGTGTCATCTTTTGGCATGCTCTTGTCCACAATATGTACTCCAACTTATATTTTGGGACCCAAACAAGTTGTTTAACAAAATTTGGAGAACGCGGAATGCCAACGCGATGAACTGCAATCCCAGACTTAAGAAATTCTAAGTGCTGGAAACTATAGCAGATTCAAACTTGTGACCATTATTTGGCTTTCTTAGAAGATGATTCAGACTTGGGAACTTTAACAAAGTTTGTAGTATACAAACTATACTACAACTTTTACTAAAGGACCTTTTACTGATTCAGCTTGGTCTGGAAGATACAAAGCTCCCAACATGGATACCCAAAACTGAACACCTTGAGGACTTAGCCAAAATTCTGGAGTTCTAAAACAGCACTGCGTTGAATTTTGTGAGCTTAGTTTGACTAGGATAGGTACAAAACTAGCTCTTGACTATTAAATAAAGTTTGTTCTACAGAAGCAAAACTACAACTTTTATTTAAGGTCAATCCTCATAACTAGTACCCAAGTCAAACTTAAACTTTGGTCAAAGTATCAACTTGATAAAGCTCAAACTAGGATTTTAGAGCAAATAAAGCATTTTCTTGGCACAAGCTCAACATGAACCCTTCATGGCCTTTGTTGTAGAGTTCATCTAGAGTGATTTGGTCAAGATTGCAAGGTTAGGTTAGTAACCTAAGGTTCCGTTCACTTGATAAGGTCATTCCAACAAGCATGTAACTTATCCTTTCATTTGACCTTTTGAATCCAAACTTCATGAAACTTTTTCAGTGATCAACCTAGGTAGAGATGGGGGTGATACATGTGAAAGAAGCACCATCAACACCCACAAGCTCTATTATGCAGGATAATCAAGCATTCACTTGTCACAACATCAAAGTATGTTTCATACTATCATATATGAACAAATGATGCTTATGCTCATGAAATGTAAGTGCCAAACGCAAGACAAACACCTGGGGTGTTACAGTGATCAAGGTCAATCTTTTGAAGACCAGCAGCAGGCTCAGGAGAGCTTTGGTCACGACAAGTATAACTTGGGATCATCCTTGTTACCTATTCACTTATAACTACACATATATATCATATGATTATCACCATGTCGACCTTAGCAAAATCATAGATGATTGTTACCTGGATTCCTTGTTACCTACTTGATATGCATTTGGTGTAGATGTGCTAGTGCTTGATATAATCCATGATCTTGTAAGATGATTAATAGCTATGCAATGAACGTTAAAAGATGACAAATAACTATATGAGATCTTGTCTGTAAGTGATCACCGGGACAACAGTGCAACCATGAGGGCTATAATGGCTCTGGCTTTAGCTCAGTATCAAGACCTTTTCTAGCTTGTTAGAGGTTACCCGAAAGGGCGGAGGGGCTGAACCGTTTTGGGTATAGTGTGAGCCCCTGTCCCTATGTGTATAGGCTGCGCGTCATTGTGCCATTCGGAAGGGGGTATCTATATCTGCGCGCAAAGGAAACCTTGCAGCCCTAACATGTTAGACGAACTTTTGAAAGGCTTCATAGTGATCCCTCCCGAAAGGGTAAATCATGACTCGTGGGTAAAGATGTACAACCTCTGCAGAGGGTTAAAACTAGTATACTAGCCGTGCTCACGGTTATGAGCGGCCTTGGGGGTTCTTGCTGCGACAACGATGAGCTTGTTAAGTTGTTATGTTCATTTGATTATCGTTTATGCTATGGATTAATTATGCTTACACTTGATCATGTGGTTAATGGATTATTTATGCTACCTTGACATTTGCTATTCAATTATGAACATGCTATCCACTATTAAAAGCTAAATACAGTCAAACCAGTGTCAGCTATTTGAGCCTCATGAAACCCTGGTTATACTTGTTGAGTACGATATGTGCTCACTCTTGCAATTTCCCAACAACCCAGGTTATGCTAATGATGATGATTGGAATGAGGACTATCGCTATGAGTATTAGGTTTGGAGTCAACCAGTCAACAGTGTCCCTGTGCGGTGCTTCTGTCGAGAGTGTTGTTTACTTCATGCTATCATTTTTGTATGAGACTATGTGATATATATTATGTTCCGCTATGTAATAAACACTGCAATTGTACATTTGAGATTTGTCTACTTATATGTGCGACTGTTTCTGGGGCACATATGAGTCTTCTATGCATCCTATTTTGTTCTTAAAATATGGGTGTGACAAATTGGTATCAAAGCTTTGTTGACTATCGGACGCAAGCCTAGTTAGAAATTGGTCGTATTAAGGTTTTGAAATTGCTGTAAAATCCTTGTTCTATAAACCTTGATATTTTCCTCTATACTATATCCTTTTCGTTGCTATTCATCCTCACCTTGATGCTTATTTTAAAGATTTGTTCTCACCCCCACTCCTTGCTTGATATGCTTTTAAAACTTTGTCTTACCACCTTCTTACGTCTTTGAAATAGGAGTTATAGTACCCTTATCCTTAGTAGGAAGAGAACGATAGTACCGCAAGTTGAGTCAATGCTTGGAGTGTGAAACATTGATGCTTGGTTTGGTTTGTTATTATGCTTATGCTTGATTTGGATCTTTGTAATGAGTTTAATGATCTTGTGGATTTCCTCTACAATTTCATTTAGTGATAGGCTTAAGGCATAAGGACTAATGAACTAAATAGTTGGGTTTGGTTAAAATTCTGTTTTTGTCCCTTGCTGATCTCTGGAGCAGTCTGCAATAAATCTGGTACATCTCAAAATCTGTTCGTGCAATGTTCAAAATTTTTCTGGGAACACGTAGACTCTCATATCTTTCCAATTCCTCAAGAATGACAATATTATCTGTTATGAGCTGTGAGATATGACTGTTCAAATTTGAGGTTTCTGTGCAGTATGGAATTCTGGAACAGTTTTGGTTAGGCCCAGTTTTGACTAATTCAGCGACAGAATCTGTTAATATGATCTGAATGAAAGTTGTAGATAATTTCTTTATCTTTCCAACGGAGTACAGCATGTATCCTTTTGAATTTTGGAACTCGAGATCTGACAGATTTTCGGATCTGCTGATGTTGGATGTTACCCAGAAAATTTTAGATTCTGTTACCTCTTGTAATTGTCATGTTGGACATTACTAAGACATGTTTCTATACCTTGGAATGCAGATGGCAGCAAGGGGAAGAGGCAAAGGCAGAGGCCGTGGCAATGGTGGTAATGACCCAATTAGTGTGGAAGAGCTCATGCAAACCTAAAATGAGATGATGCACGTTTTCATGCAGCACTTACAGCAGCAGCCTCCACCACCACCACCACCACCTGTTCATGTGAGAGATAAGCGTGGTGAATTTATGAAGGAAAGACCTCCGGTGTTTATACACTCAGCTGATCCTATGGAGGCAGATGATTGGCTTCGTGCTGTATAGAGACAACTGAACATAGCCCAGTGCAATGATATGGAAAAAGTGTTGTATGCTTCTGGACAACTTCAAGGTGCAGCTCAGACATGGTGGGAGTCGTATCAAGCTGCTTGTCCCAACAATGCTCCTCCTGTCACTTGGATGGAATTTTGCAGAGATTTCTGAGCACGACACATCAATGAGGGAATGATGGAGCTCAAGCAGGAAGAATTCAGATCTCTTAGGATGGGTTCTATGACTGTGGCTGAGTATCATGACACGTTTGAGCAACTGGCTCGCTATGCCCCAAACGAAGTTAGAGAAGATGCTGACAAACAATGTCTCTTCATGAAAGGTCTTTACTATGGACTTAGGTTGCAGTTGGCTGGAAATACCTATCCTACTTTCCAGGCTCTGGTAAACCGTTCTATTGTGTTGGATAACATGCGTAAAGGTCAAGATAAGAAGAGGAGGATGGTAGCACAAGGTTCTGGAGGCAACAACCACCAATGTTTCAATTCTCAGCAGGGCGATCAACAGAGGTACCAGGGACCGGTTGGTCAATGGGATCGCAACCAACAACCTCAGCGTAATTCTAATCAACAGCAGAGTGGTCAGCAGATTCCCCGCTCAGGAAATTCAAATGCCACCTCTGTGAAGAGAAGTGCTCCCAATACCCCTACTAGGTGTTTTCGCTGTGGAAAAGAAGGTCATATGTCATATGATTGCCCGGAGAGATTTAACAAGCAGAACAACAATCAAAAGTCTAATTCTCATGGAGCAAAGGTGAACCATGTGGCTGCAGAGACAGTACAAGAGGGACCAGAGATTATGATGGGCACGTTCAGTATCAACTCTATTCCCGCTACAGTTTTATTTGATTCTGGAGCTTCGCATACATTCATATCACAAGCATTTGTTAGAGTTCATAGCATTCCACTAGTTGCCATGAAAACCCCTATGCTAGTAAACTCACCGGGAGGGACTATATCAGTTTCTTATTGTTGCCCCTCAGCAAGTCTTTCTTTAAGGGGGTAGATTTCCCGGTTAGTCCTATTGTTATGAGAACCTCAGGCATAGATGTGATCTTGGGTTTGGATTGGATGAAGAAATATACTACGGAGATTAAGTGCAAAGAGAAAGTAGTAGTTCTGACAACACCAAAGGGAGAAAGAATCAGTGTGGTGGTAGCAGTGCAGGCCCCACCCATAGCTACAGTGAATCAGCTGGGTGATGATGTCGATCTTCAGGACCGTGTGGTGAATAAGTTCCCGGATGAATTTTTAGATAAGTTGCCAGGTATGCTACTTGACTAGAGACATTGAATTTGCTAGTGCAATGGGATTGGTATTCAAAGGCAGAAACAACTTGGGAAAGAGAAGATGATTGGAGAGAATCATATCCACAGTGGTTTGCTTATACATTGTCAATCTCGAGGACGAGATTCTTTTAAGGGGGGTAGAATTTGTAACACCCAAAATTTAATTTTCAATTAATAGGATTTAACTTGATTTTTTTGAATATTCTGTGAGCATTTAAATTAGTAAAGAAATAAATTTTTGTTGAAATTAAAATTCAACATAGGGATAGAAACATGTTTTTGCACTCATGATGGAGCATTTTAATTTTCTGGATGTGTGGGTTGACTCAAAACTTAAATAGATTCAAAATCACTTTTGAAAAGCTTTTGGAAATAAAATAAAAAAATAAAGAAAGGGGAGGTCACCTCCCTGGAATCTGGCCCAGCCAGCCCTGCGCCCAGCTTCCCCCCCCCCACGCTTTCCCCCTCGCGCGGCCCAAACCCCCACCCCGACCCAGGTCGCGAGCGGCCCAACTCGCCCCGGCCACGCGCTCCTTCTCCACTCTCGCTTGGCCCGCTGACGGGCAGGACCCCGCGCTCCTCTGGCTGACAGCACGGGCCCACACGTCAGCGACGCGCCTGCTTTTCTTCTTCCTCCGTGCGCCGTGTTCGTGCAGGACGCGATCCCACCCGAACCGATCCCAGGAAACGCGCGATTTCTTGCCCTTTTCGCAAACCGAGAACCTATAAAGCCCCTAGAGATGCCCCGCGTGTTGTTTTTCCCCTCTCAGCCACCGAAATCGAACCTCGGGAGCCCTAGCCTCGTGCTTTTAGATCTCATCGAGCCACACGTTTCCCCAACCGCGGCGTGAGTTCTTCGCTCCCTCTTGGCCCGAGCAAAGACTCTAGTCGAGACCGCGGTGAGCTCCTCGTTCTGCTGGCGCTTTTATTTTGTTTTTTGGTGCTCGGGAGAGAGAAGTCAGCGGACACTGGCGAGGAGCTCGGCCTCCGGCCATGGCGCCGCCGCGCCGGAGCTCTACCTGGTGGCCGGCCGCCGCCAGTGCCCTGCTGGCGTTTGTGGACGGTTAGATCGGAGATCGAAGGCAAACAACAGAAGATACCCCTTCGGGAAAAATTCAATTAAGAGTCCGTGGAAGTTTTGCTTTTTGCTCCGCGGTCCTTGGCGCCTGAGACAGATTTCGTTTTCCAATTTTGAAAATGTATTCCTGGCCGGTTTGAGCAAAATACGTTTTCAGATATTTACAGTTTTGGCATCGATTTTATAATGCTCATAAAATATTTGTTTTAACTCTATTTTTGTCCATTCAAATTCCGTTAGATTCGTATTTACATGCTCTACATGTTAGAAATATTAGTTTACTGGTCTGAAACTCTTTATTTTTGCAGTAGCATTTAATTAATTATTTCTCTATAGGAAATCTTAGAAAATTCATATCTTCCACGTTTTAATTCCGATTTTCGTGAACTTTACGTTTGTGTGATCGTAGCGCTGTGTAGAATATTTTCATAAACTTTTATACTTATTTTGCCATTGTTTGGTGTAATTTTCTAATTATATCTTGTTTACTTCGTGTATGATTGTCTACATTGGATTGCGTGTTGTTGATTGATGATCGGGTATAGACGGTGAGAGATACGTTGGTGATCAAGGTCAATCTTTTGAAAACCAGCAGCAGGCTTAGGAGAGCTTTGATCAAGGCAAGTATAACTTGGGATCATCCTTGTTACCTATTCACTTATAACTACACATATATATCATATGCATGCTATCACCTTGTCGACCTTAGCAAAATCATAGATGATTGTTACCTGGATTCCTTGTTACCTACTTGATATGCATTTGGTGTAGATGTGCTAGTGCTTGATATAATCCATGATCTTGTAAGATGATTAATAGCTATGCAATAAAGTTAAAAGATGACAAATAACTATATGAGATCTTGTCTCTAAGTGATCATCGGGACAATAGTGCAACCATGAGGGCTATAATGGCTCTGGCTTTAGCTCAGTATGAAGACCTTTTCTAGCTTGTTAGAGGTTACCCAAAAGGGCGGAGGGGCTGAACCGTTTTGGGTATAGTGCGAGCCCCTGTCCCTATGTGTATAGGCTGCGCGTCATTGTGCCATTCGGAAGGAGGTATCTATATCTGCGCGTAAAGGAAACCTTGCGGCCCTAACTTGTTAGACGAAGTTTTGAAAGGCTTCATAGTGATCCCTGCCGACCTCCCTAGGAAGGGGGTTAAGAGATTAGCTACATCGGGCGAAAGGGTAAATCATGACTCGTGGGTAAACATGTACAACCTCTGCAGAGTGTTAAAACTAGTATACTAGCCGTGCTCACGGTTATGAGCGGCCTTGGGGGTTCTTGCTGCGGCAACGATGACCTTGTTAAGTTGTTATGTTCATTTGATTATCGTTTATGCTATGGATTAATTATGCTTACACTTGATCATGTGGTTAATGGATTATTTATGCTATCTTGAAATTTGCTATTCAATTATGAACATGCTATCCACTATCAAAAGATAAATGCAGTCAAACCAGTGTCAGCTATTTAAGCCTCATGAACCCCTAGTTATACTTGTTGAGTACGATATGTGCTCACTCTTGCAATTTCCCAACACCCCAGGTTATGCTAATGATGATGATTGGAATGAGGACTATCGCTATGAGTATTAGGTTTGGAGTCAACCAGTCAACAGTGTCCCTATGCGGTGCTTCCGTCGAGAGCGTTGTTTACTTCATGCTATCATTTTTGTATGAGACTATGTGATATATATTATGTTCTGCTATGTAATAAATACTGCAATGGTACATTTGAGATTTGTCTACTTATGTGTGCGACTGTTTCTGGGGCACATATGAGTCTTGTATGCATCCTATTTTGTTCTTAAAATATGGGTGTGACAAATTCCTACCACAACCATACATAAGCTAGACTAGGAAAACTAGCTCATTGGCTATTTATTTTGTATTGAGTTTGATCAACCCGTGAAAGACCCTTGTCGAGAGTTTCATCATACTCCCAAGATCAAGATCACGTACACTCCACCCAAATATGCTACTTCTACCATGGAAATACGCACCCACATGCTTTCCATTTAGATCCACCAAAAGTATTCTATTGCTACACTAGGAATGAACATGCAAAAAATATTTTCCTTCTACCAAACCTTATCATTGTTTTCATCGCCAATCTATAAACTGCTCCAATAGTCCTTGTTATCATCTCTTGACATTCATTAGCAAAAAGAATCTTGGAAGGCTAGTTCTAAAAAAGAGAGAAAGAAAGTATCTAGCCCAAGTATTCTTCAAAGTTTTCAAGTTCAAGAAGTATCCCCTCAAGGAGCAATTAAATAAAGATAAGGATTTCATCATATTCCATTATGTTCACCCTCATCATGATACACCAATTGTTCCACTATATATCCACCACCATATATATAAGTCCACACACATGCACATTATGATCTTAGAGTATGGTTTCCCCTCCAAGGATCCTGGTTTGATTAGGCAAAATATGCAAGGCAAGTATGCTATATCCTTGAAATACCTTTAGCTCCACATAAGCCTTAACTATAGGGAGAGAAAAAGGGAAGGTATAATGCTAATCTGACTTAGAGAGGAATCCACACAAATACTACATAAGAGAGACTTGAAAGGATCATACAAAGGCTGAGTTTTATTTTGAAAACTTGCAAAAACTCTAGAATGAAGGTAGATCAAAGATCTAGAGACATAGTGCTTGACTTAATCGTTCTACTTTTCAACTACCCATGACCAAAGTGAAAGCTATAAGCCCCACGATTGAAGGCAATATGGGTAAGTTGGAAGTTGAAATAATTTGTTCTAACTCAAAGGAGAATTCTTGTTTGAACATTGGTGTACTTTTGAGGTGTGAAAGCATTGTAGCGACTCCTGATCCATCTTATTCAACCAACTATTGTTTGCTAAGGGACTAGCAAAGGATAAGCTTGGGGGAGTTTGTTGATGGTAATTAACTCCAATTTTCAACCGTTAACTAACCTAAGGAGAGATCTAAAATTGCTCATAGAGTAAAGTTATAGGTGTTAATTGTAACGAGTTCCACGAGTTGTGTTGATCTCACTTGTCTTGTAGGATATCTAATATTTTACCATATAAAAGTATGTCAAGTGAAGAATCTGAGTACACCATTGTGGAGAGCTCATCAAGATGATCAAGACAGACATATCATTTGCCATATTTGGAGCACCGGAGAGAGAGTTCTTGATGGATACGGCCCGTAAGACTCTAGAAGACCCTAGAACCATCATCCATTACAAGACCAGGGGCTAATCCGACAAGATTCCATAGCTTTGCAAAATAATATTTTTAGGGGTTTATCCAGAAGCTAGGGAAGGAAAGAATCCATCCACGACATGACTCATTGTGCAAACAGATCGGAAAGGGACACTAGAAGGATGTAGAAGACACCCTAAGACACAAGAACAAAGCGAGAAACCGGTGGCGTCCAGGTGGGGCCAGCCGGCCCCACTAGCAAGGCCGGCCAGACTGGGCTCACCAAGAGGTGCCTTATCCTTTGCGTGATGGCTTCCAACTAAACTCTATAACATATCTTGACCCTTGCTCTATGTTGGTTTGATCCAAGGGCTTTGGTTCATCCCATTGGGCTATATAAGCAGAGGCAGACCCCCTAGAGGCATCCATCATAATCATATCTCATATCTCATAGTTGAATTTAGAGCTCCACCAACTAGGGCATAGCTAGAGCATAAGAATAGGAATTAGAGGAGTCAAGCAACGCTTGGATTCTAGATCTAGTCACGAGGAGGCTAGGTAAAGCCTTGTACTTCTCTCTTGTATTTATTAATCGATTTGAGTTATTTGTTTTCTAGTTCATTGTGGTCATCTCTAGTTTATCTTTTGTTCTTCTAGTTCATCAATTAGATCTTCTTCTTCATCTTGTTCTTGTGCTAGTTCATCTAGTTCATCGTCTAATTCATCATGTTATTGTCTAGTTCGTATCCCCCTCTAGTTCTTATTCTAGTTCATGTATGAGTCGAATACTTGATATGACTTGGTATAATTATATATTCATAATTATAATGTTCATTGCCTACTTTGATTATATGTTTAGTATTGTTGGATTAGCTTTGTATTTATGCCCTTGTTCGTATAGTGCTTACCCTTTGAATTTAGGGGTGGATGGTAGAAGTTGTGTAAGCATGGTGCTTAGACAATGCCTATCTACGAATGCACCCTATGTTTTGGGCCATGTGGTAGATCGTAAAGGTGACAACTTCATTGAGTCCTATATAGTCCACTCCCCAAATATAGGACTAGTAAAGCAGAGTTGTGGGGTGATGTCTTGCTATGTTCCTAACCCACCTTAGCAGTGTCTCTTGTGTATGGATACAAGTTAAGTCATGACTATGATTACAACATATAATTGCACTAATTAAGGTAGCTCAATCACCTATAGTTAGAATAACCCTAGGAGTTAGTCTCTATTTTCTAGTTATTTCTAGAATCACGCCCAAGTAGGAATCCTCAGTGGGACCCCTTTGAGATATGTTGACATGTTATTAATTATCCTTATTTTATATAATTGATCCCTTTTTCAAGTATTGATCTAGTGTAACTCTTATCACAAGTGTAAAATATAGCTTTCATGCCTCTGTTGACGGTCCTTAATGCTCACATTTAAGCATTAACTAATCATCAAAAAGGATCCAAATGCAACCAACACCTAGACTTAGGGTTTTATCTGACAGAATTCCACGAGTTTTGGTGTTTGTCTGTTTCTGCAGGGGGTTATCAGGAAATAAGGAAGAAAGGCCCACACGTCGAGTTTACATAGAGATATTAACGTGTCGCGCAATTTTCTATCATCTAGAAGACTCCAGAAGCCACGGGACCGAAGCGGAGGTCGAGAGGACTCAAGGACAGGGCGCCCGCCCTCCTTTCCTGGGCGCCCGCCCTCAGCCAGAGTCCAATCAGGACTCTCTTTCGGGATATTGCTCCACCGACCTAAAGGATCAAGGATAACCGTTCAATCAATGTCGGTTTGATCCGACGGCCTAGATTCACTTGAAGGGACCATAAAACCAGACCCCCCTGGCCCCTGGAGATCATACCTCTTCTACAGAATCAAAGCTAGGGTTTCAATTCTTCATCCAAGTAGAGAGGATCCCTCTAGTTCTTCTAGTTCTACCTCTAGTTCATCTAGATCTAGTTCTAGTTCATCTAGTTCTAGTTCTAGTTCATCTAGTTTTAGTTCTAGTTAGTTCTAGTTGTAATCTAGAAAATAGGGAGAGAGAAGAGGAGAGCGGAGGAGGAGCCGGATCTGTCGGATCTTCCTCAACATTATACTTTTGCAGCATCTGGTTCGTTCTTCATCGTTCTCCAGGTTCTTCAATTCATAACTCCTGAGTTCTCTAATTACTTTTATTTACATTCAAGTTATTTATTGGATTCCCGCTTGCATCAAGTGCTCTAGTCTTTATAACGCTAGAGTAGTAATTAATAGATTAGACGTGGTGTTTAGTCTTGCGATTACCTGGAATTGCACCCAATCCTGCGGATTGTTGTGGTAGCCCTAGGGTAGTGACAGCCCTAACGGTCGACGTATTCCACCACGTTCGGATCGGTGTTTGTAGGACCGTAGTCAGACCTTCCTAGCCCCCTTCTCATCTCTTTCTGTGGTTAGTGCTCTGATGTCCCGATATAGATAGTCTTGAAGTAATTCTTGATTCTTAGATCAACTATAGTCTTGAAGTAATTCTTGATTCTTAGATCAACTAGAGAACTCTCAGGAAACTTTCTCTCTTCCCACCAAAAATAATTATATAGTTATCCTTGGGCGATCTTGGATCTTAATTATTACACTCACGTTCTCTGTGGAAAATCGATACTCTGGAATACTCCCGGGTGAAAGCTACATCGGTATCCGTGCGCTTGCGGATTTTTCTGTTTGCGTTTAAAATACCCAACAAGCTTTCTGGCGCCGTTGCCGGGGAACGGTAGTTGTGCTAGTTTCGAACCAAATCGTCCGTGTATCCTTTTTCTTTTCCTTTTTTACCACACTCACCTTATTATTTTCACCATACCACATGGATTTCACTCTAAGCATTAATGAGCATGGAATTTATTTCATAGCCACTCCATTTGCTCCATGCTCATATGCAACATCTTCACAATCCATTGGTCTCTCCAACATCACCACATTCGAGATCTCCAACCCCCTCATCCTTTCTATTTATAAAAACTTTAAAAGGGAGGTTGTCGATGCATATGTCTATAAGAAATATTGCAGATCTCGTTGAGTTGATCTTGATATAGGTCAGCGTTGGAGGGGAAACCACTTCACTGACATAAATCGATGGTTTCCCAAGGACAAGCTTAGTGTCCTAAAACAAGCACTGATCAGATCATAACATGAGCTTTTAATTATTTGCAACATTACCTTGAGTATTGAGCATATAAGGATAATTGTAAAAAAAATCCTTCGGGTATTCTTGTCACTAACCTTTCTAGGATTGGAGCAAGAAGATCGGATGAATGACAAGCACAAGGTATGTCCAACCAATCATCATACAACATTGAATTAAATTCATCCAAACTTGAATTTTGCAAAATTCAAGCTTGGGGGAGTACTTTACATAAAAACATCCTTTGCCATGTTGCTATGTTGGTTGCCCCTACCTTTGAGACATGCTCAATTTGTTAAATACTAATCACACTACTTCATCTCCACTTGAGTAGAACTCTATAAATGCTCTCATGCTACCTTTATTTGCTTTAGTATATGTCTAGGTTTGGAGTAGTTTCATTTATCTCTTAATTAAGCATGGTGCTTAGTTTAGGAATGATGATCTTACTTCCAAAGGATTTTAAATTAAGCATGGTGCTTAGGTTAAAATGCCCTCCTAAATCAAATTAGACATGGTGTCTAGGTTGATCTTTGAGCCGATAGTATGCTATAGTAGATATTGGATATTTTGTTGGACTAACCCCTGCAGGAAAACTTTCAATAATCGACCTGGGAAGTCCTGAGATAAACTCACATTGGAGATAAAGGAGACACATGAAGTTTAACAATTTACGCAAGGAAGGCATAGCTCACAAGAGATGATCCATGGAGGGTGCTACAAATACGATGCACAACCAATAAGAAAGGAAAGTTTCCATAAGGTAATACTGTACCATCACTCTTCAAGAAGGTAACATCTTAAGGTACTTGACTATCACTTCTATAAGTTTCACCTTTGTTCTGGCGTTCACATGAATAAAAAAGACAAACATGTATGATTTACAACTCTAGATTAACCAACCCAATCGATTCAATATGTTTAGTCCTTTCATCTTTGTGATCCCACACTCCTAATCATATGAGCTAAACTGTTGCACACTCAATCTTTGGAAGATATATAAAAGAAACAACATAAATATAGATAGATTATCTTTCCATTAGGTTGAGCGATCTGATCTGACAAATATTTTAAATGCTACATTCATGATCTTATTATCCATCAACTTTGTCTTGCTCACTATGCTTAAGGTTAGAGAGAACGAATACACTTTCGGTTCTGTTGGTGTTTTCCACCAACAGGGCCCATGCACTTGATCTCTGCCTTGTCTCTATGAGCAGGTACACTTCGAGCAAAATATGACGGACTTTTACAACTCCCAGACTCCACCAAGTGAAGAACCTAGATCTACGAGCACAAACACACTGGAGATACTGGACACTCAGGCAATCACTGCCCTAAGATGCTTGAGGACATAACTACTGGAGTAACCCTGTTGTGGAAGTAATTGCTGACCTTCTGCCGGTCAAGAGAGACAACCCAGGACGCCCCGTCATCCCGATCTCCATCGGCATGGTGGACTTCCTAGAAGCACTCTGCAACTTTGGCTCCAGCGTCAACATTATGCCCAAGCCTGTAGATCAGACACTAAGTTTCCCAAAGGGAATATTGAAGAACCTCTACGTCCGAGTTGGCACCTTGTGCGCCCCAGCAGACTTCGTGATGATAGAGACTGGTATTGTTGAGAGGGCACCCAACATCCTAGGGAGGCCATTCCTGAACACCTCGGGAGCTATCATCTACGCTAGTGCTGCCAAGATCAGTTTCTACATCGAGGGGAGGAAGGAGATGTTTTCCTTCGAGAACAAGACTACACAAATCCTAGAGCAATCCCGACATGAACCAAGGAAGAGGACCAACAGGAGGAACAGGAACAAGCAAATGTGTACCGAGTCAGCTAAGATGGTCACTGCAGCTCAAGGAGGTCAAGATCGTCAACTCAAGTCACCTTTCTTGATCAAGAAGGACGACCCAGGTGTTACAAGCATCGAGTGCACAATCAACGGATATTCTTTTCAGAAGACACTCTACGACACCGGATCTAACGTCAACATAATGGCCGCAGTCACTTATCAGCTCCTGCATGGAACCATGTCCCTAAAACCGACATACATTCAGCTTCAGATGGCAGATCAGACATTCTGAAAGGTTATTGTCATGGAGAAGACGAATTCGATCCACTCATCACCATTGGAAGACCGTTCCTCAGCACCGTTAAAGCAATCATCTACATTGGAACTGGAGAAGTCCACATGCATTTCCCCTCTGAGAAGGTACGCCGCTATTTTACTGACCCTAACTATATAGTTGAAGACTCTAAGCAGGTCAGAACAAGAAGAAGACGACAGAACCGCAAACAGAGGAGGCAAATTATCAAGGACGGATGGGCGGACTATGAAGGAGAAGTTGTAAGGTCAGAAGACATACAGCTTGAACAAAACTGTCCTGAGGAGACCGTAGTACCGAGTCAGGTGTGGAGAGAGAAGATAGTTATACACAAAGAGGAGGCACCGCCAGAACCACCGACTACGCCATCCAGGGAATCCCAAGACGAGTGAGAAAACGGAGAGCCCCGTTCGGAGGACTTAAAAACACCGAACGCCTTGCCAAGAGGTAAACATGGTAGTTATCTTTTTCCTTTCAACTATTTAAAATAGTTTGCTTAGTTAATCAGGTTCATATCATCTTGAAAAGAAAATAAAAATGTTAAATGTTAAAAATAGTAAGCCCCATGTGAGTATGCTCATGGCATAAAACCCATAAGTACATTCACTGTGGTGGCATAAAAATAAAATAAATATATTCCTGTCTTATAAAAATAAAATTATAAAAACAAATTTATGATCCTACTAAAGGGAGTAACATTTATTGAGGAGTCTCAACATGATAAAGGCAAGATACTTATGCTAACACTTAACCAGTTCCACAAAGCTTTATTGTCTATTTGAGCTTCATAGAATTCAAGGATCAAAGAAGACTAGCAGACGGAGGACATCCTAATCACTGTCAGGGTGCTGCCGACATTCAAGTACACCTCCGCCACCTGCTACATCAAAAGGAATTACGTCAAAATCCAGCTTGGGGGAGAGCAACCCCCATTTATCCAGCTAAGTGTTCTACTCACGTTTATACTTTATTCTAATAATAAAAAGATGCATAATCATGAAAACCCAAATAAAGATTTTATGCTTATATATATATATATATCTTTGCTTAGTTTGCTAAATAAATAAATAAATAAAATTTGCTATGAACCCTCATGATAAGCTCTCACATGGAAATGATGAATAGTTGCTCTGCCATGACTAGTTCTCAAAATTGAAATCTCTCTCAAGTTTAGGCATGACTGGTATTAATTAAGATTTGCTCTAAACCTGAACTTGTGGGGAGAGTACTTGATCTAAAGTCTAAGTCGTTAACGGATATGATATGGGAAGGTTGAGCTGTTGTTTATCTGTTCCTAGAGATGCTAGAATTCTGGAGAATTTTATCTTTGAAAATCTTTAAAATGTTGCATGATGAGTTCCTGTATGATGAGAGTTTAAATTCCTACCACAGCCATATATACATGCTTGTTAGACTATGAACCATACATTTACTTTTTACTGCTTATGAGCATTGAGTATGGTCAAGCTATGTAGACCCTTAGGAGCTTGTCATGTGGTTAAATCAAGATTCACTTACACGTTCACTCTTCATGCTGCTTCTACTCTGGAAGTACGCATCCACATATATCCACTCATTTCCATCTCCAGAGCCACCAAAAAAAATATTCTACTCCTAATCCGGGAGAGAATAGCCAAAAATATTTCTGTTTTTCCCCTGTGAAATAAATGCTCAAGTTATCTTGGTTACTACCACTTGCTATATTATTTCAGGAGATGAGTGCTCTAAAAAAAGAAAAAAAAAAGAGAAAAAAAAATTATGAGGAAATAAAAAGGGGCAAGTGTCCGGAACCTCGAAAGAAAAAAAAAAAGAAGTGAGACGAGAGGTAAAAATGGACAAGTGTCCGACAGTAGAATTAGGGGTACAAGATACCTACCTGAGAGAAAAGAAAAAAAAAGAGAGAAAATATAGAGCATCTCATTCTCCTCAAAAAGTTTCAAAAGAGCAAGAAAGGTATGTATCCCCTCAAAAGAGCACAAGTAGAATTAGACTTTCACCATTGTTATCACCATCATTACCACACATCATTCGTTCGCCACACATGCACATCTTGATTTGACTTATTGACTTGTTCTTCTGGATCCATGGTTTGACTATGCAATAAATGTCTTGTAAGTATGTATTAGCTGTCTCCCACCTATGAGCTCCAGATATCAAAAGCCTTATTAGAGTAGGGTGAGAGAGAAGGCAATGCCACTATGCCTTATACCACAAATACCACATACTTTGAGAGAAGGCATATACCATCACTGCCTTGGTAAGGATCTAGAAATACCACAAAAGAGAGACTAGAGAGAGTCATACAAGGAATCTCTGAGTTTTATTTGAAAATCTGCAAAAACTCCAGAGCTATAGTTAATCGAAGAACAAGAGACATGGCGCTTGACTAGACCGTTCTATCTTTTAACTGCTCAAGACACAAGTGACGGTTGCAAGCCCCATGGTGAAAGGTGAAATGAGTAAGTTTAAATCTTAACAGTTACCGTAACCCAGAGATGAGATCTTGTTTGAACGCATGTGTATCTTTAAGGCATGAAACCACTGCAGAAACTCTTGAGTTCATCTTTGCTCAGGGACGAGCAAAGGTTAAGCTTGGGGGAGCTTGTTGACGGTCCTTAATGCTCACATTTAAGCATTAACTAATCATGGAAAAGGATCCAAATGCAACCAATACCTAGACTTAGGGTTTTATCTGACAGAATTCCACGAGTTTTGGTGTTTGTCTGTTTCTGCAGGGGGTTATCAGGAAATAAGGAAGAAAGGCCCACACGTCGGGTTTACATAGAGATATTAACGTGCCCGCCCTCCTTTCCTGGGCGCCCGCCCTCAGCCAGAGTCCAGTCAGGACTCTCTTTCGGGATATTGCTCCACCGACCTAAAGGATCAAGGATAACCGTTCAATCAATGTCGGTTTGATCCGACGGCCCAGATTCACTTGAAGGGACTATAAAACCAGACCCCCCTGGCCCCTGGAGATCATACCTCTTCTACAGAATCAAAGCTAGGGTTTCAATTCTTCATCCAAGTAGAGAGGATCCCTCTAGTTCTTCTAGTTCTACCTCTAGTTCATCTAGATCTAGTTCTAGTTCATCTAGTTCTAGTTCTAGTTCATCTAGTTCTAGTTCTAGTTAGTTCTAGTTGTAATCTAGAAAATAGGGAGAGAGAAGAGGAGAGCGGAGGAGGAGCCGGATCTGTCGGATCTTCCTCAACATTATACTTTTGCAGCATCTGGTTCGTTCTTCATCGTTCTCCAGGTTCTTCAATTCATAACTCCTGAGTTCTCTAATTACTTTTATTTACATTCAAGTTATTTATTGGATTCCCGCTTGCATCAAGTGCTCTAGTCTTTATAACGCTAGAGTAGTAATTAATAGATTAGACGTGGTGTTTAGTCTTGCGATTACCTGGAATTGCACCCAATCCTGCGGATTGTTGTGGTAGCCCTAGGGTAGTGACAGCCCTAATGGTCGACGTATTCCACCACGTTCGGATCGGTGTTTGTAGGACCGTAGTCAGACCTTCCTAGCCCCCTTCTCATCTCTTTCTGTGGTTAGTGCTCTGATGTCCCGATATAGATAATCTTGAAGTAATTCTTGATTCTTAGATAAACTAGAGAACTCTTAGGAAACTTCCTCTCTTCCCACCAAAAATAATTATATAGTTATCCTTGGGCGATCTTGGATCTTAATTAGTACACTCACGTTCTCTGTGGAAAATCGATACTCTGGAATACTCCCGGGTGAAAGCTACATCGGTATCCGTGCGCTTGCGGATTTTTCTGTTTGCGTTTAAAATACCCAACAACCTCCAAATGCCTTCCTAGTGGTAAAATTGTAAATAATGATACCTAGAACTTTCTTGGGTGAAATGCTACAATGAGTGTATTTTATCTGTGCGCTTGTAGATAACCTTTATTCTTTTATTATAGTGTCATGCATGATCATAAGTACAACTACAGGTGTTGTGTTGGGGATGACAATCTTACTTAAGCAATGCTAGGAGATGTCCCGAATATTTCTAACGCCTTTACAATGATAGAGTTTGAATTTCTTATTTATAATCGTATTAGAAATATCAATAGACATCTAAGCAGAAGGAAATGAATTTAAAGCAAGATGAATTCTTGATTCATTTGATTTTTGCTTCCTTACCAAAAGAATATGAGGCTTTTGTTGTGAACTACAATATTCAGCCAAAAAAGTGGAATTTAGAAACTCTCATGGCCATGTGCGCTTAGGAGGAAATACTGAAGTCCTCACAAGGTGACTCTACTCACTTTGTGAGAACAACAAAAGAAAGAACTTCAATGGAAAGAAACCACAATGGAAACCTCAGTAGAATAAGTATTCCTCCTCCAAACAACAGGAAAAGAAACCCTAGAACATAGAGAACCCACATAATCAATAGGACGATCCCTATGGCTCAGTTGAAATGGATTAGTGCAAGTACTCCTTCAAGCGAGGGCACTACAAGAGGGATTTTCCAAACTTCCTGAAGACTTTGCTAAAGAGAGGTGAGGAAACTATCACATTTATAGATGAATCCCTGTAATTATGTTATGCAAAATCCACTTGGTGGGTTGATTCAGGAGAAACTACTTATGTTGCAAATTCTTTACAAGGATTAAGTGGGACGAGAACCTTGCAAAGAAGAGAAAGAACAATTAAATATGCAAATGGAGTGCAAGCCAACATTGGAGCCATTAGAGATTTATTTTTAGAATTGAATAATGGTTTTGTACTTAGACTTAAAGAAGTACTTTATGTTCCCTCTTTGCATAGAAATTTAATAAGTGTCTCGAAACTTGATGATGATCTTGCCATTTTGGTGATGGCAAACGTAAGATACTTATTAATGATAAATCTATTGGTTGTGCCTTCTAACAAGAGAAGCTTTATTTATTATCTCTTACTAAAATGTGAATGATGTATGTGATGAATATGAATGATTCACTATCTACAAATGTAAATAATAACCAGGAGAGAACTGAAAATACCTAGGAGAAATTATGACATTATCGCTTAGACCATATTTCGAGGGGGGAATAGAACGATTAGTAAAATAATCAATTCTTCTGCACAATTTTCTGATTTAGAACAATGTGTTGATTGCATTAAAGGAAAATATGTCAAGAAAATTAAGAAAGACACCAAACAAAGTACAGGAACTTTAGAAATAATCCACACCAACATATATGGACCCTTTCCTATGAAAAGTGTGGATGTTTTTTTGATTCGTTCATTACTTTCATAGATGATTACTCTTGTTTTGGCTACATTTATCCAATTAAAGAATGATCAGAAGCATTGGATGAATTCAAGATATTTAAAACATAAGTTGAAAATCAGCAAAACAATAAAATTAAGATAGTACGATCTGACCAAAGTGGAGAGTAATATGGGCGACATACCCCTTATGGCCAAATTCCTAGACCTTTTGCAAGGTTTCTATAGGAAAATTGCATAGTCGCTTAGTACTCCACACCGGGGGAGCCTCAACAGAATGGTGTGGCTAAAAGACATAACCGTACCTTAATGAATATGGTGAGAAGCATGATAAGTTACTGCACACTACTGATTAGTTTATGGATTGTCACACCCATATTTTAAGGACAAAATAGGATGCATAAAAGACTTATATGTGCCCCAGGAATAGTCGCACACATAAGTAGACAAATCTCAAATGTACTATTGCAGTGTTTATTACATAGCGGAACATAATAAATCACATAGTCTTATACATAAATAACAGCATGAAGTAAACAACGCTCTCGACGGAAACTCCACGCAGGGACACTGTTGACTGGCTGACTCCAAACTTTGTACTCATAATGGTAGTCCTCATTCCAGCCATCTTCATTATCATATCCTGAGGTGTTGGAAATTGCAAGAGTGATCACATATCGTACTCGACTAGTATAACCAGGGGTTCATGAGGCTCAAATAGCTTACACTGGTTTGACTGCCTTTAGCTTTTAACAGTGGATAACATATTCATAATTAAGTAGCAAAGGTCAAGGTAGCATAAATAATCCATTAATCACATGATCAAGTGTAAGCATAATTAATCCATAGCATAAACGATAATCAAATGAGCATAACAACTTAATAAGCTCATCGTCATCGCAGCAAGAACCCGCAAGGCCGCTCATAACCGTGAGCACGGCTAGTATACCAGTTTTAACACTCTGCAGAGGTTGTACATCTTTACCCATGAATCATGATTTACCCTTTCGCCCGAGGTAGCTAATCTCTTAACCCCCTTCCTAGGGAGGTCGGTAGGGATCACTATGAAGCCTTTCAAAAGTTCGTCTAACATGTTAGGGTCGCAAGGTTTCCTTTGCGAGCAGATATAGATACCCCCCTTCCGAATGGCACAATGACGCGCAACCTATACACATAGGGATAGGGGCTCGCACTATACCCGTGTCGGTTCAGCCCCTCCGCCCTTTCGGGTAACCTCTAACAAGCTAGAAAAGATCTTCATACGGAGCTAAAGCCAGAGCCATTATAGCCCTCATGGTTGCACTGTTGTCCCGGTGATCACTTACAGACAAGATATCATACAGTTATTTGTCATTCTTTTATGTTCATTGCATAGCTATTAATCATCTTACAAGATCATAGATTATATCAAGCACTAGCACATCTACAACAAATACACATGAAGTAGGTAGCAAGGAATCTAGGTAACAATCATCTATGATTTTGCTAAGGTCGACATGGTGATAGCATGCATATGATATTTATGTGTATTTTATAAGTGAATAGGTAACAAGGATGATCCCAAGTTATACTTGTCTTGCTCTCCCAAGTTATACTTGCCTTGCTCAAAGCTCTCTTGAGCCTGCTGGTCTTCAAAAGCTTGGTCTTGATCACCAACGTACGGCTCACCGTCTATTCCCAAACATCAATCAACAACACGCAATCCAATGTAGACAATCATACACGAAGCAAACAAGCTATAATTAGAACATTACACCAAACAGTGGTAAAACAAATATAAAAGTTTATGAAAATATTTTACGCAGCGCTACGATCACACAAACGTAAAGTTCACGAAAATCGGAATTAAAACGTAGAAGATATGAATTTTCCAGGATTTCCTATATAGAAATAATTAATTAAATAGTACTAGGAAATTAAAAAGTTTCAAAACAGTAAACTAATACTTCTAACATGTAGAGCTCGTAAATACGAATCTAACAAAATTTGAATGGACAAAAACGGAGTTAAGATGAATATTTTATGAGCAAAATACTGTGAATGACAAATCTAAGTGAAAACGTATTTCTAAGCCCGGCTGAGTTGTTTACGCTTTCAACGGAGAAAAACGTATTCTGCTGGGACGCTTTAGGACCGCGGGTTGAAATAGCAAAACAGGGAGGGCTCTTTAACAAAACCCGCAGCGAAGGGGTATCTTCTTTTATCGGCCCCCGATCTTCGATCGGACGGTTGCCGATCCACCCCGAGGCACTCCGGCCGGCCGGCCGCCGGAAACAGGAGCTGACGCGGCGGTGCGCCATGAACGCCGCCGTCCAGCTCGCCGGAGCTAGCCATTTACGCGATTCCGTGCACCAAAATTCACACCGAGCACATGGCCGAGTAGAGGAGAGTGTGGCGATCTCACCTAGACCCTAAGCTCGCGCCGAGAAGAAATAGGGACGGCCGGGCGTGCGTCGCGGCGGAGGGAATCTCCGGTGAGATCCAATCTTGACGCAAACGACTGCTAGGGCTGGGATAGAGCTCTTGGGTGGGGAAAAGAGATGCGGGGGAAAGGTCCCTGGCCTTTATAGAGTCTCAGATCGCGAAAAAGGGCAAGAAATCGCGGGATAGATGGAATCGGTGTTCCCGTCGGTGGAGACCTGATCGTCCACGACACAAGGAAGGAGAAGGCGCCTGCTGACAGGTGGGCCTACGGGGTCAGAGAGAGAAAAAGAGAGAGGGGGCCCGGTCGTCAGCAAGTCCAGGAGAAGGAAGGGAGGCGCGCCAGCGCGGCAGAGCTGGGCCGCGGGGTTGTTGGGCCTCGGGAGAGGTTCTGGGCCACGCGCAGGAGGGGGGAAAACTGGGGTTCGGCTGGGATCCTTCCCCTTTTCTTTTTTTATTCTTTTTTCTAAAGCATTTTTCAAATGAAATTTGAATCAAATATATTCAAACAAAAAGGGCAACAACACAGAATTAAATATGCTCTAGCATGAAATGCAAAATTCAAGTTTCTAAACTCATGATAAATTTTTTTTCCACCAAAAATTTCTTATTTCCTAGATTAAATGCTCACAAAAATACTTAAATAAATCAAATTAAATCCTATTATTTGAAAATCAAATTTTGGGTGTTACATGGATGGAGGCATTAAAAACCACCATTTACATACTTAATAGAGTACCAAGTAAATCAGTGCCTAAAACACCATATGAATTGTGGACAGGAAGGGAACCTCCTCACTTAACCATTTGCGTGTGTGGGGCTGTCCAACTAAGGCTAAAGTGTTTAACCCAAACATTGGAAAATTAGACCCCAAGTCAGTCACCTGCCATTTCATTGGCTATCTAGAAAGATCAAAATGATATCACTTCAATTGTCCTCATAGACAAACGAAGATTGTAGAATCTAGACACGTTGTCTTATTGGAGGATGACATGATTAGGGGGAGCAAGGTAGCAAGAGAAATCAGTCTAGAGAAGAAGTGGATATTCGTGCCCACTCTGATGGATGAAGAACAATTTTTTACGCTACATGTTGCTGCACCAATAGTGCAAGCCACTGTTGTACCAACACCTATCGTTAGTTCTCCCATGGCGACAATGAATGAACCTGAGGAACCAGTAATTCAGGAACCTATGGAACCAAATGTCACTCAAGAGGAAGAAAAAGCACACCCAAATGTGGAACAAGTGCCAGAGGCTCCTAGAAGGTCCCAGAGAATGAGAAGGTCACCTATTTCTGATGACTATGAAGTTTATGAAACAAAAGAATTTCACATGGAGAATCATCCCACCACATTTATGAAGCCATGAGAAGCGACCACTCATCAAAGTGGCTTATGGCCATGGAAGATGAAATGAAATCAATGAGTGCCAATAAAGTTTGGGACTTAGAAGAAGTTCTTAAAGGAGCCAAAATAGTAGGGTGCAAATGGGTCTACAAGACGAAGTATGACTCCCAAGGGAAAGTTGAAAGATTTAAATCGAGACTCATGGCGAAAGGCTTTATGGAAAGAGAAGGGATTGATTACAATGATTCCTTTTCTCCAGTCTCATGCAAAGATTCCTTCAGAATTATAATGACACTTGTAGCCCACTATGATATGGAATTACATCAAATGGATATAAAGACGACATTCCTTAACGGTGATTTGGAGGAAATGTCTATATGGCATAACCGAAAGGTTTTGTCATAGAAGAAAAAAATAATATGGGATGCCACCTAAAGAAAGCAATCTATGGATTGAAACAAGCTTCAAGACAGTGGTACTTGAAGTTTGATAAAACAATAAAAGAATTTGGGTTTAAAGAAAATGTTGAGGACAATTGTGTCTATGCAAAATTTAAGAATGGAAAGTATATAGTCTTGATTTTGTATGTGGATGATATCCTACTTGCTAGTAGCAACATGAATCTATTAATGGAAACAAAGAAAATTTTGTCCTCAAATTTTGGTATGAAAGATCTCAATGAGGCCTCATTCGTTTTGGGAATAGAGATTCACCGAGATAGAAGAAAAAAGGTTCTAGGATTATTGCAAACGGCATACATAGAAAAGGTTCTAAAGAAATTTAGTATGCATGCATGTAGTCCCTCATCTACTCCTTGTTGACAGTAGATAAGTACTCTTTTTAACCGTCAACATAGCATGAGAAAGGATTAAAATCAAAATATTATTTAGGTATAGGGGTTATCACTAACAGAATTCCACAAGTTTTGGTGTTTATCTATTTCTGTAGGGTGTTATCGGAATAAGAACAAAAGGAGGTCCACATGTCAGATTTACATAGAGAGAACACGTGAAACATCAACTCAGGAATACTCTAGAAGGCTCAGTAAGACACCACAAAAAGGTGGGACCCACCTGCCACAGGGCAGGGACGGCCGCCCGGGGTGAACAACCAATCAGGTTGAACCTCGCGGATCCTGCCTTCACCGACTTTGAGGATTAATCTTAAGTGCACGTTTATCTCAGTTTGATCCAAGGGCTGTGGTGACTCCTAGAGGGCTATAAATAAAGAACCTGTGTAACACCCCAGAACATGTTTTGTATGTTAGAAAGCGTAAAATGGTAAATACTTAATTAGGAGTTATAGTGAGTGGCAAAAAATAACTTTTTTATGTTATTTGGATGGACAATTAGAGACCACAAATGCGTAGAGCTCGTCGGATGCTTTCAGTTGCACTACGCATGTTTTGTTTGGAGTTTAATTTATGGAGATATAAATTTCAGAAGTTTTAAGGAAAAAATAAATAGGAAATGTGTTACTGTAGCACGCTGCTACAGTACAGGGATGCTGCAGTGCCCATGGTGGCCTTTATATCCCCTCCTAAGGCCTTTAGGTGCCATCCATAGCTGTTCATATTCAGGAAAAGAAAGGAAGAGAGGGGAGAAGAGAAAGGAGAGGAGAGAAGAGAGGAGTTGGGAGAAACTAGGGTTTTCGCCTATGGATCGCTGCCGTTTTCATTCCACATCTAAAATCATCAGGGTAAGATCCTTCTTTTCCTTTTTGTTTTTGTGGGAAATCGATGCTAGGGTTTGTCAATTCCTTTGGATTAATTGACGAGTTAGGGTTCTAATCTCGAAATTAGGCCCTGCTGTTTTTTCCAGATTACGCAGTTGTAAGTTGTATGCTGTTTTGGGCTATGTTTATATATCTAAAAATCATAGGAAAATAATATTCAAGCAGAAGACTTCAATATCTTTCTTTTGGCGTAACGATCACTCTTGTAGCCCTTATGGTATAGGAGATATGGTCGTTGTTTGTTGATGCATTTGTGCTGTCAGAAATCAGGACACAGTTAAATACATTCAGTTTTATGTTGTCATACGTCCATAATCTCATGGTATGACCTAAAAAACTTGTTTGTAATTTCATAAGCTTTCCATATTGTTAAATATCATATATTTTCGACCATTATAGCTCCAGTTATGTGCGTTTTAGTCAGTTGTTGTTGTTCTGCTATCTGAAAAGTGTAGTTGGATTCTTTGCTCGTTATAGGTATCTTTCAGTCCTTAAAATTCAAAGCTTATAACATGAAAGTTGTAGAATATTAGTTATGTTTTATATATTGATAAATATCATCATTTTTGGATAAGCATAACTCAACTTATGAATTTTAGAAGCTTGCTATCTTGTTTTTGTCGTCAGAAAAGTTCAGTTAAGTTCAGAGATTGTTTATGCTATTTTGGAGATCTCATATGCCAGACTGATTTATATAAAGTTGTAGATAATGGTGTTTGATATCTTCTATAAAAATTTCATAATTTTTGAACATGTAACCTATTCACACTAAAAATGTAAAGTAGGGTTGCTGCTGTTGATTGGTTGTTTGGTCGCTGTTTTGAGGGTTTTCCAGTGACGGAAATCTGGACAGTTTTGGATCTAAACAGTTTTTGACCCTGTTAAATAAATAATTATATCTTTTATTATTAACAAAAGTTCTAGGATTTTTGTTAAGCTTTCTATATTGGTAAAAGTTTATAATTATTGAATAAGTATATCTCTAGTTATGAATTTTTGAAGTTTGATATATTGTTTTGGACGTCAGAAATATTCAGTTAGGTTCCATGATTATTTACCCCATATTGAAGGCTTTTTATGCAAAAACTTATAATACCCATGTTGCTGCTAATTGAGTTTTACATAAGCTGATAAATTTTGAGAATTTTTGGATGAGTATTCTCAAGTATATGAAAATGAGAAGAGTCGGTGCTGCTGTCTTGATTGGTAGCACAAACGGTAGAGGGTTGAATGTTGGGTTTGGGGCTCTTTAGTGCGTATTTGTTGTTAACCTTGCTTGTATGTTGGTGTATGTATTGAGTATTATTTGTGGTCAGGTGGTAGCACTTCAGAACGTTGCTAGTGCTTTTGTTCTCCTTCGGTAAAGAGGCAAGTGAATGTAGCGGTGGTTTGCTACCGTTTTGGCATGTTATTTTCATCACCTACAACTTATTTTCTGTAAGAGTATCATACCACTAATATCAAAAACTGCTGACCTTGGTTTATTCAATCATATTTAATTGTGGTATTATTTATTTATTGATGGTGATGTTATTATTCCATATTGCTATATGTGGTTAGCCCACAACCGTAAGATGAAGTTGAACTATCATTAGTGGTGTATGTAATTTCATTGCAGCATGCCAAGTGTATTGCATCATTCATTTGCATTGGAAGTTATGTCGTCGACCTATGGTCACGTACCGGTACAACATCATGGGATGCAGCTCCACACCTTGTTGGGTGTGCAGGCAGGAGACATAGGCATTGCATTCATATGCATTCATGAGAAGCATGTTATTGAAGGGATTTTATCCACGTTACTATGAAGCTCTCTATTGTTGGCTATGTTCCAAATCGAATGACCGTTACTTTAATTTGATATCATGTCAACTGGAAACACCATATTAAATTGATGTTACTTCAACTTGTGGTTTAAATAACTTGTCAAAACAAGTTCGCTTGCTGAGATATTTCATCTCACCCTTGCTTTACTCAATCCAGGTACTTGATGCTTGCTTGGAAGGGGAGGGAATTAGCTGCACATCACACACTTCTTCATTTAGAGACCTTATGTTTTAATAAATAATAATTTAGTTTGCTTAGTGGTTTTGAAGGCGATTGATGTTAAACTTGATTCCTGTTGAAGTAACTCATTTGTGTTAGGATGTTCATTAATCCTAGTTTGGTATTTTAGTTATTTATACATTTTATTCTTCTGCTTGCTATAAATGCAAAGGAGATGATGCCGAATTGTTTATTGGTTATGTGCAGCTGTTATTTGTGTAATTTAGTAGCATTCTAGTGTATTTGTGGTTTTATGGGGTGTTACACCCTGACCTCCTGGGAGGAAGAGTTCATTATTCTCTGAGAAGATCAAGAGAAGAAGAATTAAACAGAGAGGGGTCCCTCGAATGGATCTGTCTCTATAGGATTATTAGCCACCATCTCAATTAGATCTCTATAGTTCTTTAACTTAACTACATACGAATAGATCTATAAGGAGTCTGGATCAGTCTTCAGTTTGTGGTAAACTTTTATTCTCTTTGTTATATTTATATTAGTTCTTGCTACTATGAATATGACTTTGATCTATTTGATTATATTGGAATTGACTTTATTCTATTTGCTTATGTTCTTAATTATATTGTTCTTAGTCTACTTTGATTATATGCTTAGCATAGTTAGATTAGAATTATGTTTATGCATTGGATCGTATAGCGCTTACTCATTAGGCCAATGGGTAAGTGATAGATATTGTGTAGGCAAGGTGCCTAGACCGTATTTATCTGCGATTACCCCTTATAGTCCAGAGCTTGAGGTAGATTGCGGGAGTGACAGTCCTATTGAGTCCTTTGAATTCCTTCTCCCAATTATAAAGACTGTAGAGCACCATTATTACAGGGAAGTAATTGCTCTATTCATGATCTTTCTTGCTAATATCACTATGCATAGATATAACCTTTTCTAGTGATGATGCTAGGTGTACTTGCACTAATCAATGTATGCTTTGACAGTATAGTTAGAATACTTAGGATTTATTGTTGTAGACTATCCTAATACCATGCTAGTGCTATAGACTTAGAGCACTCTAATTGAGCTGATTATCATGTTTATCTTATGGCTATTAATTCTTATTTATCATATGTCACTTATTATTCATATTCATATATTTATCTTATGTGACACTTACCCTGCATGAGAGATAGATAAAGACATGGTTAAGGTCTCCATTGATTACATGCAGTGCTCATTGCTCATTATCCATTGCAAGTGCCTTCCTAGTGGTAAAAATATAAATAACGATACCTAGAATACTCCTAGTTAAAATGCTACATCGGTATTATCTATGCACTTGTGGATCTTTATTTATTTATTTATTCCTAGAAAAGCATATATAATTAGTACCAACACTTCTACATCATGTTAGGGATGACAACCTAGCTTAAGTGATGTTAAGTAATTTTGACGTTGTTGCTAGGGATAGGTTTATAAGTCTATTTTTAGTAATTATGTTAACAAGTGGCAACAAGCATTTTTGGCGCCGTTACCGGGAAAGGTAAAAGCATCAAAGGATAATGAGCATCACTGCATCCACTCATGGATTGAGCACCATCCACCCATCTCAATCATGCAGCTTTACCCTTGTCTTTTTGTCTGGGTAATGTATGAATAGGTTTGATCTCCCATATAACTTTGTTGATAATCCAAAGACATTGATCAGGAAGATGAAAGCTAAGTTGAGAAGGAATCAATCAATATCATCAACATCTCAGCTTGCCAATCCTCCTGAGTTAGAAGATCAACCTACTCAAAGTTTGACACTAGAGATTGGCGTCATGGCTGACAAGTCACTTCATGAGTTCTTAGCTCCCACTACGGCCAACATCCGTACTAGGCCAGCTATGGACATTAATGGATCATTTGAGCTTAAGCCAACACTAATCAACATGGTGCAAGCAAGCCAGTTCTGCAGGAAGACCCATGAAGATGCTAGTGCTCATCTCCAACACTTTCTGTAGATCTGCAGCACTTTCACTATCAAGGACGTCCTCATCATCTATATTACTTCGCCTTTTCCCATTCTCACTCTTGGGGAGAGCGATGCAGTGGTTCTATGCCAACAAGGAGAAGAATACTACATGGGCACTATGTTCCACCAATTTCCTGGCGAAGTTCTTTCCCACAGGCAAGACCAATGCTCTGCGTGGGAAGATATCGAGCTTTCAGCAACAACATGATGAGACAGTCCTAGAATCTTGGGAGTGCTTTCAAGACTACATACTTGAGTGTCCTCATCATTGGATGGAGAATTGGCTGCTCATGCAGACATTCTATCACCGGCTCAGCAACAGCACTTGTGAAACCATGGATGCTGCCGCTAGAGGAGCATTCTTATCACTTACTATCTCTCAAGCCACTGCTCTTGTGGAAAAGATGGCCTCCAATCAAGGTTGGAGTGAAGAAAGAACTCAGACCTGCAAGAGAGGTGGAGGAATGCACCAGCTCAAGGAGGTAGACATGGTAGCTGCCATGATGGACCTGCTAATGAAGAGGCTTGATGAAAGAGCCACTAAGAAGAAGGAAGTCATGCACATTCATGATTTAGACATGACTTGTGAAGAGTGTGGAGAAACTAGGCATATAGGTACCAACTGCCCAGAGCTGAGAAAGGACGTGGACTACATCAACAATAATAACAACTACTACTACTACCATCCTTAGCAAAATCAAGGCTGGAACCGGCAACACCAGCCTAACTACTCAGGTAACTACTCAGGTAATTACCAAGGTAATAATTCTTATAATAACTCTAATCAACCACCTTTAAGAGAGTTAGTGCTTAATCAAGGTAAGCTAATGGATAGCCTATCTAAGAAGCTAGCATCTAAGATAAAACTTTAGAATCAATTAATATTAGAATGGAAAGTTTTTCAAATGCTATCAAGAATCAGCTTAGCTTCAATAAGTTACAACAGCTTGCTCGTTTTGCTGCCGCCAATGATCAAGGTAAGACTCCTGGACAACCAGGAGAATTAGAAACTACAAATCTTGTAGACATCTTTAATGCAGGAAGTTACTGGAGTGACCCTCCGAGAGGAACATAGTTATACTCATCTGTACCAACCAAGAAAGGTGATCCAGGGAGACCGGTTATCCCGATCTCCATTAGAAGTGCAAACTTTGATGAGGCAATCTGTGACTTCGGTACAAGCATCAACATCATGCCTAAGGTGATATACAAGAAACTTTTCAGTTATCCATTATCATGCACAACCATGTGTTTGCAGCTTGCAGATCAGTCACTCTATTACCCCATGGGAATCATGGAAGAGATTTGTGTGCGAGTAGACAACTTGTACGTACCTGCAGACTTCACAGTTGTTAACATAGGCACCGATGAGAGGTTGCCTATCATTTTGGGATGACCATTTTGGAATACTGCCAGAGCTATAATCTACGCTAGCAATGCTAAGATAACTTTAACATTAAGGGAAACAAGGAAGTCTTTTCTTTCAAGAACAAGACATTGTCAACCCTTGTTCAGAAGCAGACAGCTGGCGGTAGAAACAAGAGTAATGCCCAGAACAAGGTCAAGACCAAGAACAATGGCAAACAGAAGGCCTAGAAGACCGAGACAGCACAGATGGTCACTGCAATCTATATGGAGTATGACCACCTGCTCAAGTCTCCACATCTGATCAAGAAGGACGATCTAGGTGTCCCGACCATTCTATGCTACTTCTACAACACTGTTTGTGACACCAGATCAGGCGTCAACATCATGGCCAATGTAACATATGAATTCCTATATGGTACAATGCCTATGGACCCTACCTATGCGTAGCTATAGTTGGCGGATGTTAACACTCCTTAACACAATTACTAAAAATAGACTTTTAGACCTATCCCTAGCAACGACATCAAAATTACTTAACATCACATAAGCTAGGTTGTCATCCCTAACATGATGTAGAAGTGCTAGTATTAAATCCATATGCTTTTCTAGGAATAAATAAATAAATAAAGATCTGCAAGCGCACAAATAATACCGATGTAGCATTTTAACTAGGAGTATTCCAGGTATTGTTATTTATATTTTTACCACTGGGAAGGGACTTGCAATGGATAATGAGCAATGAGCACTGCATGTATTCAATGGAGACCTTAACCATGTCTTTATCTATCTCTTATGCAGGGTAAGTGTCACATAAGATAAATATATGAATATGAATAATAAGTGACAGAGGATAACTAGGAATTCATAGCCATAAGATAAACATGATAATCATCTCAATTAGAGTACTCTATGTCTATAGCACTAGCATGGTATTAGGATAGTCTACAAGAATAAATCCTAGTATTCTAACTATACTATCAAACCATAGATTGATTAGTGCAAGTACACCTAGCATCATCACTAAAAAAGGTTATATCTATGCATAGTGATATGAGCAAGAAAGATCACGAACAGAGCAAGAACTTCCCTGTAATAATGGTGGTCTACAATCCATATAATTGGGAGAAGGAATACAAAGGATTCAACAGGACTGTCACTCCCGTGATCTACCTCAAGATGCGGACTATAAGGGGTAATCGCAGATAAATACGGTCTAGACACCTCGCTTACACAATATCTATCACTTACCCATCGGCCTAATGAGTAAGCGCTATACGATCCTATGCATAAACATAATTCTAATCTAACTACGCTAAGCATATAATGAAAGTAGACTAAGAACAATATAATTGAGAACATAAGCAAATAGAATAAAGTCAATTCTGATATAATCAAATAGATCAAAGTCATATTCATAGTAGCAAGAACTAATATAAATATAACCAAGAGAATAAGAGTTTACCACAAACTAAAGATTGATCCAGACTCCAAGATTAACTTGACTCCTTCTAGATCTAATCTTATGTAGCAATGTTAAAGAACTATAGAGATCTAATTGAGATGGTGCCTAAGAATCCTATAGAGACAGATCCATTTGAGGGACCCCTCTCTGTCTAGTTCTTCTCTTGATCTTCTCAGAGAATAATGAACTCCTCTTCTAGGGTGGTCAGGGTCATTGTTTACAGCCCCCTAGGAATCACCACAACCCTTGGATCAAACCGACTTAAATGTGCGCTTAAGATTATTCCTCAAAGTTGGTGGAGGCAGGATCCACGAGGTTGCACCCGATTGGTGGAAAGGGCCGTGCGGCCGCCCCACTTGTCAGGGGCGCCCGCACCTGGCTTGCTGCCAGGGTGGCCCCACTTTGCAGGGTCGCCTTCCTGTATCTTCTAGAGTATTCCTGAGTTGACTTTCCACGTGTTCTCTCTATGTAAATCTGACATGTGGACCTCCTTTAGTTCTTATTCCGATAACCCCCTACAAAATAGATAAATACCAAAACTTATGGAATCCTATTAGTGATAACCCCTATAGCTAGATAGTATTCTCATTTTAATCCTTTCTCATGCTATGTTGACGGTTAAAAAAAGTACTTATCTACTGTCAACAAACTCTACCAAGCTTAGCTTTTGCTCGTCCCTGAGCAAAGATTGACTCAGTGATGGATCAGGAGCGTAACACCCTAAGTTTTTCAAGTTTTCAAAATAGGAGAAATTGATTTAGTTCTGCATTTTTGTGCTCATAAAAATATAGGAAAAATAATATTTTTTAAAAAAAATAAAATTTATCCGAAGAGTTAGCAATATTATTGTGTATTCATGCCGATGCATTGGATTTATTGTACTGCATGGTTTTGATAAAGAAAATTAAAATAAATTCAAATCGCTTTTGAAAATATTTTTGAAATAGCTTTGAAATAAAGGAAAAGAAAATAATAACAAAAACAACTCTCTTCCCTGCACATATGGCGTAAGACTCCTTTGTCATCACCTTGGATCCAAGCAATCTAATCCAAATAGGGATCATATCGTCCCTTGAAGCCAGCCCATGGAAATCGTGTATCCCCTTCCTACAATATGTCTGTATACGTTTCCAACTCAGCTGGGCTTTAAGATATGATGCCTTCAGCCTATTTGTCCTATTCTCCGAACCCTAGCACGTACCACCGCCATTGCCAAGTCAAGTGCCGCCGCCTCCATCGAGCTTCTATGTGCGCCACCTCGTGTACAAGTTATCAAGCACCTACACCCGAGCAGCTCTGCCCCGTCGCCGTGGAGATTGCCATAGGTCGCCTCTCCGCTCTTCGCGATGCGTTGCCGAGCACCTGAGCAACTAGCATCGACGCTCTGACGTCCCTGCTTGCTTCGATCGAACTCGAGCACCCTGGTGAGCTCTCTATCATTTACTCTTTGATCCTCATAGCCAGTAGGCTACGCCAAACTACTCTTGTCATGCAGATTGTGATGGCTATCGCCGATGCAAGTCTGGCCAAGTACCCCTGTGCACCGGGCATTGCTTTCCTGCTTGTTGAATGGATTGCTAGCTTGATGACGTCATGATGGCAAAATGATGATGTCATTTGAATTTGGTTGCCGTTTTCCTTTAGAAAAACAAATCTAGAATTACAAGAAAATACACTAGCTTGTTTGGGCCATATCTTCTCCGTTTTAACTCCGTTTTAACCCGTTCAAGTTGCGTTAGATTCATAATGACGAAAATTACGCGTTAGTAATAATATTTCTCATGTCACGTGATTATGATTTTATTAATTTATTAATTGCTAAATTGATTAACATTTTTGCAATCGGATTTATGATAAAAAGCTATATAGGTTTTACACATCGGTGATTAAATTGTTTCTAAATTCTAAGTTTGCTTAGTTTAAACATATTGTTTATGTGATAAATTCAAGTAGTATTGCTTCGCATTTAGTTTTCCTTTGGAAAAAAAAGAGAAATAACATTTAACTTGATTAAATTATATGATATGGTTTATAAATATAATATGAGTAGCTTTAGCTTAGCTTTTGAATTAAATTATGTTTTTCCTAATTTGATCTAAAATAACTCTTCATATAGTTTTGCTCAATTAAAATAATAAATCAAGTATATATAGGTTTTTTTAATATAATATAAAAGTCTCGGTAGTCGTTTCTTTTGAATCGTAGCTCCGATTAGCGTGCTTTTCGCGTCTGTGTGTTCATAGCAGCGTGTAGGACATCTTTAAAATCTTTTTGGTTACTGTCTGATATGTTTGGTGTACTGTTCTAATTATAGCTTTGTTTGCTTCGTTTATGTTTGGCTCCAATTGTTTGTGTGTTGACGTTCGATGGTCGAGTTTAGACGGTCAGCAATTCGTGGGTGATCAAGAGTGTTATTTTGGAGATCAAGATCAGAGTGTTGGCAACAAGTAAGACCAGCAAAACCAAAAGGATCATCAAGAGCAATTGGATTAAGGCAAGTATAGCATTTGGGTTTTATTTCTGTGACCATGATCTTGTGACTTGATTAATGTTAAGTAAGAAGCGATAAAAATGACTTTTTAGCCACTTGATGATTTGTCTATAAGTAATATCTGGGACAACAGTGCAACCATGAGGGCTATAATGGCTCTAGCTTTAGTTAAGTATGTAGCTCGTTAGTGGTTACCTGTGTGACGCAATTGGGGAATAGCAGACCGTGAATTCCTACGGGTGGATCACACGGACTAACTAATGAAACCAAGCGGCCCTAACTTGTTAGACGAACCTTTGAAAGACTTCATAGTGATCCCTACCGACCTTCCTTGGTAGTGGGTTAAGAGGCTAATCACCTCAGGTGAAAGGGTAAATCATGACTTATGGGTAAAGATATACAACCTCTGCATAGTGTTAAAAACTAGTATACTAGCCGAGCTCACGGTCAGGAGCGGCCTTGGGGATTCTTGCATTAAGGGTGATGATTCCTATGTGTTAAATATGCTCATTATTTATTGTTTAATGCTCTAAATTATTTATGTCACATTGATCATGAGATTGTGGGATCTATACAATCTAGTTGCTATACTTGTGGAGTTCGACATGGACTCACTCTTGCTATTTCCCCCAAACCTCAGGAGAAGTTTAGGCTTGTGATCAAACAGTCAGTTTGGATCCTATAGAGTGAAGTTAATACCCAAAGTTGGAGATATCTTCCGTTGTTTGCTGCTTAAGGTTATCTCTGATTTATTATGTATGTTATATAATTTATGCATTGTCTTTTGATATTACCCCTTATTTGTAGCTATATGTGAGATTTGACATCTAAGACTCACATATGGTGCATATCTGGTTTTGTCCTTAAAATCGGGTATTACAAGAAGTTGCTACAATACTTTCATGCCTCACATGTACACATGTTTTCAAACAAGGACTCCTCCACATTAAAGTGAACTATTCTGACTCAAGACTCACCCATATTACATTTTACCATGGAGCTTGTTGCTATCACTTAGGTCTTGGGCAGTTGAAAGACAGAACAGTTAAGTCGAGCACTACGCTACTCACCCTTTGATCAACTAATATTCTAGAGTTTTGCAAGATTTTCAATAAAACTCAGAGTTTCCTTGTATGACACTTTCCAGTCTCTCATATGTGGTATTTTTGGATCCTCTCCAAGGCAAGTGAGTATGCCTTCTCTCAGCTCTCAGAATATGTGGTATTTGTAAGACTAAGGCATAGTTGCCTTCTCTCTCTCACCCTACTTCTAATTGGCTTATGTGGTGCTCATAGGTGGGAAAGACTATTCAAACCTACTTACATGTATTGAATAGTTAAATCGTGGATCCATAGAAACTAATTATACAATCAAGTCATATGTGCATGTGAGTGAATGAAGTGGATGATAAGGATGGAAGTGGTTATGAGGGGTGATAATTGATGGTGAATATCAAATTCTACATTTGCCCCTTGGGGAAAACATATCTCCCTGATCTAAGAATAAAGACTTGGTTGTCTTTGTTTTCTTTTGCATTGGGACTTTTGTCTTCTTTCTTTCTTTTCTCATTTTTGTTAAATCAGCCATCCTTTTTAACGCACTGATAATGGTAGGGAGTATGAACTGAAATAACTAGAGCTTTATTGGATAAGTAGAATAAGACATAATGACAATGGATGAATGAATGCATACTCCTAAGGTAGGAGCAACATTGGTGCATGTTTCTAGGATAGAAACAACACAGAGTGTAGTGTGTATATATGTGGGTGGTACTTCCAGGAACAGAAGTAACACATAATGAATGTGGTGGATGTAAGTGGTTGCACACTTCTGAGGACAGAAGTAGCTAAGATCAATGGATGGAGAGCACATAATATTGACTTTAACTGCATGGCTAGTTCCATAGGGTCTACACAACTTAACTATCCTCAATGCTTATAGGTTAAAATATAAGTGGAGGTTTTCCTAATCTAGCAAGCATGATTATTTGGCTATGGTAGGAATTTAAACTCTCGTCACAAAGGAACTCATCATGTAGCAATTAAAGTTTTCAAAATAAATTCTCCAGAACTCTAGCATCTCTAGGAGCAAGATTGATAGCAGCTCAAGACCTTCCCTGTAACAGAACCGTCTAATTTATAATAATTCAAGTGAATTAGTGACCACAAAGCAGTCAAGTCAATGGACTTGAACCCATATAAACTTGGTAGTCCGACGAAATCTCAAAAGACCTCGATTCAACCAACATACAATCAAGATCGTACATGATCAAGCATCGCCATCACAGATTACATACATTCATCACAGAACATAGTTTTACATCACATCGGAGTTTAAACAAAGTTATTACAAACCAGTTTAGTAGCGGACGCAAAGTAGTTTTGAAACCAACATACACACTCAGTTTAATTACATGCCAGTTCCATAGTCATCGCAACAAAAGCATAATTGAAGATAAAGGAGTCGATCATGCCCATGATCTATTCATCGTCCGCAGCCGGATGATGACAGTTAGCACAGTAGCTGTGATAAACGACATCATCTGCAAAAAGGGTAAATAAAACCCTGAGTACGAGAATGTACTCAGCTAGACTTACCCGTCATAAACCAAAAATAAAGTGACACCAAGGAGTATGCAAGGCTGATCTTTGTAGACTGGTTTGGTTTGACTCATCTTTTTGCATAAAAAGCTTTAGTTGTAAGTAATTCATTTGTAACATTTCCGCAGCAGGTTCATTATTTTAACAACTATCCACTAGATTTCCACATGTTCTAAGCATACACTTGAGTATTTAAGCATCACAATAATAACCATATCCGGACTATCACTTAGCTATCAACATTCTCATCATAACCATTAAGTTTATTTAGTGAGATCTACGTTGCCGCTGCCCAAGTCAAGTTCTCACTATCCGAGAGAGACGGCGATTCGAATCGATTCCTATCCAGCTGGAGGGGTATTCCTAGCACTCACCCGAGCATACTTCATGAAGGCAGCTCAGATCACCTTTAGCACAACTCTGGACCAATTCTGGGGTCCGTACAGCGCCGCACCTGTTGGAGTTGTTCCAAATTCACTTCAGGATATTGGCCAGGCTTCTGACGGAGCGAAGCGGAGGCCCGTCGCCGGAGACTTGGGCCGGCCTTCCTTTCTGTTGAAGATCCACTTGTAGCTGATGGTCATCTTTTCCTTAGGCAAAGGTACAACCTCCCATGTACTGTTCTTCTCAAGAGACTGCATCTCCTCATGCATAGCAGAAATCCAATTCTCACTATCACCACAACGAACAGCTTCTTTATATTCAATTCGTACTTTCTTGAGTATTGTTGCTTCACATGATCTTGAGCTTGAGCAGTTAGATGTGAAGACTGCGTTTTTGCATGGAGAGCTTGAGGAGGACATTTACATGGACCAACCGGAAGGGTTCATAGTGCCTGGCAAGGAAAAATATGTGTGCAAGTTGAAGCGCTCCTTGTATGGTTTGAAACAGTCCCCTCGTCAGTGGAACAAGAGGTTTGATTCATTTATGCTGTCACATGGTTTCAAAAGGTCTAAATATGACAGTTGTGTTTATATCAAGCATGTTAATGGATCACCTATATATCTGCTGCTATATGTTGATGATATGCTGATTGCTGCCAAGAGTAAGATTGAAATCACTAAGTTAAAGAAGATGTTGAGTAGTGAGTTTGATATGAAAGATCTTGGTAGTGCTAAGAAAATTCTTGGTATGGAAATTAGTAGAGACAGAAAATCTGGTTTGCTATTTCTTAGTCAACATAATTATATCAAGAAAGTTCTTCAGCGTTTCAACATGCAAAATGCTAAGGCTGTCAGTACCCCTATTGCACCTCACTTTAAGTTGTCAGCTGCTCAGTGTCCTAGTTCAGATGTAGAGATTGAGTACATGTCAAAGGTTCCTTATTCTAGTGCTGTTGGGTCTTTGATGTATGCCATGGTTTGCTCTCGTCCAGATTTGTCATATGCTATGAGTCTTGTTAGTAGATATATGTCTAATCCTGGCAAAGAACATTGGAGGGCAGTTCAGTGGATTTTCAGGTACCTCAAAGGCACAACATATTCATGTTTGAAGTTTGGAAGAACAGATATGGGACTTATTGGATATGTGGATTCTGATTATGCTGCTGATTTGGACAGGCGAAGATCACTTACTGGTTATGTGTTTACTATTGGCAGTTGTGCTGTGAGTTGGAGGGCTACTTTACAGTCTGTTGTTGCTTTGTCTACTACTGAGGCAGAATATATGGCTATTTGTGAAGCGTGCAAAGTGTTGATTTGGTTAAAAGGTTTGTACGTTGAGCTCAGTGGAGTTGAATCTTGCATAAGTTTGCATTGTGATAGTCAAAGTGCAATTTACCTCACTAAAGATCAGATGTTCCATGAGAGAACTAAGCACATAGATATCAAGTATCATTTTGTGCGTGATGTGATTGAGGAAGGTAAGCTGAAGGTATGCAAGATTAGTGCTCATGATAATCCTGCTGATATGATGACAAAGCCTATTCCTGTTGCTAAGTTTGAGTTATGCTCAAGCTTAGTAGGTTTGATTGAATAGTCCAAGAGACTATTGTTGGCACCACTGGTTTTCTATCTTTGTTGTTCAGGATGATGGGTTGATTTATGATACAAGAAGAATTTGTCTCAAGGTGGAGTTTGTTGGAGTTGTTCCAAATTCACTTCAGGATATTGGCCGGGCTTCTGACGGAGCGAACCGGAGGCCCGTCGCCGGAGGCTTGATTTCGTGGAGACTTGATTCTCTTGTAAGCCGCCGCAGGCGTGTAACCCAAACTCTTGAGATAGTGAGATCGTTGCTGGCTGGTGCCCGTGGTTTTTCCCCTTCGCATTGGAGGGGTTTTCCACGTAAATCGTGTGTCTATGCGTTGATTGATTTCATACTCCATACGTCGTTCATAACAGCACCCCCCAGGGACCGCCAATCTGTCAGGGTCAGGACTCTAACCTGACACCTCGGTCTTACGCCATTGACTTCCCGCACATCCTTGCTACCAACCGGGGTGCGCACTTAAACCGAACGGGGTATCCGGCCGGAGATGCACTCGTAGGCTTCGCGGTCGGAACGACTTATCCGGCCAACTAAGTGTTAAGCATGCGTTCAATATGACACGGGGACGTACAGCGATTCGGTCCTTAAACGACACAGATGGGGATAGATTCACACCCAAGACATCCATGCCTTGTTGCTGCACTATCGACATCCCGCCCGGTTGATGGGTTACCGATACGAATCGGCACGAGCGTGGCCCGATCTTCACAACAGTAGATCAAAAGAACAAGGATAACTTGCTGCGAACAGCGGGTAACTAGCTTTATACCTGACAAAGGTTGGATGCGACCAAGCGACGGGGAGAGAGGCACCGAAACCACGAAGACTTCGACTCGATCTCCCAACGACCGCAGAACCACAATCCGGAACTAATCCACACAATACGTCGCAGCCGAATGGAAGCCATAGAGCATGAAGTAGGGGAACCCAGAGGATTCACTTCACAAGTCCAGGAAGAACAAGGAAGCACAAAGGTTGAGTAAGGCACTCAGCAGCGCGGCTGCAATATCATCTAGTTTCTTGGGTGTGAAACTAAACTCAAAGAGCTTTCCAGCAATGTATGCCATGTACCACGAAACGTTGTAGATTGGTACAGTTTTGCACAGCAAGTTGTACCAACATTCTGTCATGGCAGACTGTTGACCTTCTGAGCAGTCTGTACTAATTCTGGTCTGCAGGCAATATGGAGTATCAAAACTGGTCGCCACTACATTCATTGGAAAGTAGACTCGACAAGCTTTCCAACAAATCCTCATGGGCCTTCATAGATTTGTGATTAAAAAGTTATGAAGATTTCTTTGCACTTGTCCGTTTTTGACTTCCACTGGTCCGTTTTTGACGTGTCTTCTAGGACTTGCACTGGTTCGTTCTTCAGGGTCTGATTCATCCTTATCTTCTTCTATATACCTGAGTACAATCAAGGTAGAACACTTAGGTAGTATATAATTCTCATTAATGTTAAAATGAATCTCACAAAGTAGCGCGTGGACCTCTTGTTGTAGCTTCTTTGCACAACTACGTGTAACCGGTCCATCGATGACTTGGGCTGGTGTCGGTGTAGGTAAAACTTGAGTGATTGTAGCTTGACTTGGAGCTTGTGACATCTTTCTTGCTGGCATGGTCATATAATCCTCCCCCCTTCAAAAAGAGTCGTCCTCGACTCTTTCAATCCAAAGAATGGAGAAAGGTCGGAGACATTGAAACTTGTACTCACACCATAAGTACTTGGAAGATCAATTTCATAAGCATTGTCATTGATCTTGCGAAGCACTTTGAATGGACCATCGGCTCGGGGTTGCAGCTTGCTCTTGCGTTGTTCAGGAAAGCGATCCTTGCGCAGGTGCACCCAAACCAAGTCTCCCGGTTCAAATAACATCTTCTTATGACCCTTGTTGGCGTGCTTCTCATATAACTTGGTCATCTTCTCAATGTTTGCTTTAGCTTGATCATGAAGCTTCTTGACAAATTCTGCTCGCTTGCTTGCATCAAAGTTCACATGTTCCTGCATAGGCAAAGGCAAAAGATCGATGGGAGCAGTAGGTTTGAACCCATAGACAATCTCAAATGGACAAAATTTTGTGGTCGAATGTACTGCCCTGTTGTATGCAAACTCCACATGAGGCAAGCTTTCTTCCCACAATTTTAGATTCTTCTTTAGGACAGCTCGCAGCAATGTTGACAATGTGCGGTTCACAACTTCAGTTTGTCCATCCGTTTGAGGATGACACGTTGTGGAGAACAGCAGCCTTGTCCCCAGTTTTCCCCACAAGGTTTTCCAAAAGTAACTCAAAAACTTGGTGTCACGATCAGACACGATGGTACGTGGCACTCCATGTAGACGCACAATTTCTCTGAAAAACAATTCAGCTTTGTGTGAAGCATCATCGCTCTTATGACAGGGAATAAAGTGTGCCATTTTGCTAAATCTATCAACAACAACAAATATGGAATCCTTTCCCCTCTTGGTTCGTGGTAAACCAAGGACAAAGTCCATAGAAATGTCCTCCCAAGGGACACTTAGGATAGGTAGAGGAGTGTATAAACCATGAGGATTCAAACGGGACTTATCTGTGTGGCAGGTTTCACAGCGAAGAACATGCCTCTCCACATCTCTTCTCATCTTAGGCCAAAAGAAATGGTCAGTCAGCACTTGTTCTATTTTCTTTGCACCAAAATGGCCCATAAGTCTTCCTGCATGAGCTTCCTGCACTAGCAAAATGCAAACAGAGCAATCTGGAATGCAAAGTTTATTAGCTCTAAATAAGAAACCCTCATGCAAATGGAATTTATCCCATCCCTTGCTGCCACAACACTTGGAATATGGTTCAGCAAAATATGAATCCTTAACATATAGTTCTTTTATACTTTCTAATCCAAGAATTTTAGTATCAAGTCGTGAAAGTAAAGTATGACGTTGAGACAAAGCATCAGCTACAATGTTATCTTTCCCTTTCTTGTACTTGACAACATAAGGAAAGGACTCAATGAACTCACTCCATTTTGCATGTCTTCGGTTCAGTTTTAGTTGGCCTTTAAGATGTTTCAAAGATTCATGGTCTGAATGTATCACAAATTCTTTAGGCAAAAGGCAGTGTTGCCAAGTTTCCAAACTTCTAACAAGAGCATATAATTCTTTATCATAAACTGAGTAATTCAGAGTTGGACCACTTAGCTTTTCACTGAAGTATGCAATCGGCCTCCTTTCTTGCATAAGAACGCCACCAATTCCTATACCACTTGCATCACATTCAATTTCAAATGTCTTACCGAAATCTGAAAGTGCAAGAAGTGGGGCTGTTGTCAATTTCATCTTCAGTTCTTCAAATGCCTTCTCTTGTGCTTCTCCCCAATTAAAAGGCACTTCTTTCTTTGTCAACTCATTGATTGGAGCAGCAATGGTGCTGAAATCTTTCACAAATCGCCGGTAGAAACCAGCAAATCCAAGGAAGCTACGCACTTGACTTGCATTCTGTGGAGGCATCCACTCACGAACAGCTTTGATCTTATCCTCATCCACCTCCACACCTTGTCCTGAAACAACAAAACCAAGAAAGACTACCTTGTCGGTGCAAAATGTGCACTTGTCAAGGTTAGCATACAATTTTTGCTCACGTAGGACAGCAAGCACACTTTGGATATGCTTAACATGTTCATCAAGAGACTTGCTGTAAATTAATATATCATCAAAGTAAACCACAACAAACTTGCCAATGAAAGATCTAAGCACGTGATTCATCAATCTCATAAAGGTACTTGGTGCATTAGTTAATCCAAAGGGCATTACCAACCATTCATACAACCCAAACTTGGTTTTAAAAGCTGTCTTCCACTCATCTCCTTCTCTTATTCTTATTTGGTGATAGCCACTTCTCAAGTCAATTTTAGTGAAAATTGTTGCACCACTAAGTTCATCAAGCATATCATCAAGTCTAGGAATGGGATGCCTATATCTTACTGTGATGTTATTAATAGCTCTACAGTCAACACACATTCTCCATGATCCATCTTTTTTTGGAACTAAAAGAACAGGGACTGCACAAGGTGAAAGACTTTCCTGCACATACCATTTTCTCATCAATTCTTCCACTTGTTGCTGAATTTCTTTTGTTTCCTCCGGATTGGTGCGGTATGCAGCTCGGTTTGGAAGTGAAGCACCGGGAACAAGGTCAATTTGATGTTCAATTCCTCTCTTGGGTGGCAGCCCTGGTGGTACCTCCTCTTGAAAGACATCCTCATATTCCTGTAACACATTAAAAATAACAATTGGCAAAGTAGAGGATAAGTCGTTAGGGGAAAGAAAATTTTCCTTGTACAGGAGTACAAGGAATGTGGCATTGGGTTCACTCAATTCTTTTAAATCACCTTTCCTAGCCATCATAACTAATCCCTCTTTTCCCTTTGTCTTGGTCATTTGTGGTTGTGGGGTTTTAATTGGCTTTGGAAACACTCCCTCACTATTTTTGTGGGTCACTCGCAAGTGGTTCTCGCTCTCTCGCTGTTTTCTTTTTAGATCATCATTCAAAATCTCCTCCGGTGTCAAAGGGAGCAAAGAAATTCGCTCTCCTTTGTACATGAAAACCAGCTTGTTGGTTCTTCCAAAGATCTGAACATCACGATCATATAACCATGGTCTTCCTAGCAGCAGTTGGCATGCTTGCATAGGCACCACATCACACTCCACATGATCATTATACCTCCCAATAGAGAAAGGAAATGTCACAACATGGCTCACACGCAGCGCACCACAATCATTCAGCCACTGCATCTTGTATGGATTAGGATGACGCCGTTGTTTTAGCTCCATTCTATCAACCAATTCTTGGCTAGCATTATTGTTGCAGCTTCCATTGTTAACAATAATTCTACACAACTTCTCTTTAATCATGCCTCGAGTGTGGAAAAGATTGTGTTGCTGCCCATTCTCTTCCTTTGTAGCAGTAACACTAAGCACACGAAGAGAAATAAAGCAGTTGTTATCACCTTCATCGGGTTGGATCTCATTATCATGGTTCTCATGATCCTCATCATATCTTGAACCTTCTTCATCTCGATCACTTTCAGATTCCCATTCACCATTCTCATTCACAATCATGGTCCTCCTACTAGGACATTGTGCAGCAATATGTCCACGACCATGGCACTTGTGGCACACAATTTCTCTACTACGTGCAGAGGAAGTAGTAGCTGAGGAAGCAACAGTTGGGGCTGCTACACTTGTAGGGATGATGCTGTAGAAACCACCATCTTTGAAGGAGCATTAGATGAAGAGGGCCTAGCTGCAGCACCTTGGGACCGTCCCCCACCGAAAGAAGTGCTGGACTGCTGCTTGCGCCATGGGGCTGCAATAGAATGACTTGCATAAGATTTTCCATGTGTCTCTTGCTGAAATTTTCTTTCAGTACGCATAGCTTGATCAACAAGGTCTTGCAAAGTATGGTATGGAAACATCTCAACAAAACCAGCAATTTCCTCATTGAGACCACCCAAAAATCTGGCCATTTTTGACTCTGGATCCTCTCTAATTCCAGTCCGCACTAACAGCAGCTCCATCTCCTTATAATACTCATCAACCGATCTTTTTCCTTGCTTCAACATTTGTAACCTATTGCGAAGGTCACGCTGATAGCTTGATGGTACAAATCTCCTTCTCATCACTTGCTTCATCTCTTCCCATGTGTTGATATGTTCAAGGCCCAACACAAGTTAATTCACTTGTATCTGATTCCATCAAGTCAGAGCATAACCAGAGAACTCTACTGAAGCAAGATTGACACACCTCTGATCAGAGAGATTATGCACTCTAAAAATTTGATCACACTGCTCAGCCCACTCAAGATATGCATCTGCATCCTCTCTTCCAGTGAATTTTGGGATACTCAACTTGACACGAGCAATGCTGTCCGGGTCTTCCCTATTACGACGTCCATGATGATGCTCTCTATCTCCATGATAAGCATGCCGCCGATGATAATGACGCCGCCTATGCAGCCCATCATTTGCAAAGGGATTCTCATCAGACCCCTCTTCGTGACCATAGTTATCAAATTCTTCATCATCAAAATGAACTCGATGGCCATGACCACGTCCATGAGCTCGTCCTCCATCTTGGCCATGATGACCAGCCCGCCTACCACCACCACGACCATCTCTGAAACGGTCATGTCCTCCATTAGAATTTTCAGCACCAGATTCATCAGATTGATGCCGAGGAGCCCTCTGCCCATCCGCAGGTATGCGTGCATCAAGCATTCTCTCCATGGCCTGCAAGAGTGAGTCTGCCATTTGGCGCAACTCAGCCCGTGCAACAGGGGGTTCTTCTCCATGACGATTACCATGAATACTTGAGTTGGATCCTGTCATGTTAGCACTTAAAGCAAAATATAGTGGAATGGGTAAATTTGTGGAATCACACAACCTCACCTCTTACTTACCAATGCTCTTTCCTGTTCTCAAGGATAGTGAATTGTGCTAGTGTAGCGGCTCAACAGAAGTGATTCCGAGGTCGCAAGGATTACGAGTCGAATGTCCTGGTTTTAGTTTTTGGTGGAGCTATAGGTGGCTAAACAAGGGAGGCCACGGTACTGAAAATCAAGTGATTTGATGTGCTCACAAGATGTAATGTTGCTGGTATATAAATCACCAAGAATCTGAATATGTAAACTGAGTTTTTCAGTGAGCAAACCGCGTTACAACCCCTTTCCTCTTCTTCTACTTTTTCTTTCTCTTTTCTTTTCTCTGATTTTTTTGTCACTGACTTTTTTTGAACTCTTTTTTTTATACTAACAGGGGTGCGGATAACAAATGAAACACAACACAATATATGTAAAGAGGGTGACTAGCAACTTGATGAACACAAAAACACAAGATAACAGTACCGTCAAAGGGCTCTAGTATTTTTTTGTGGCTTTTTCAGTGGACTATAGGTGATGAACAAATCAGTAGCAAATGATTGATATACTAAAGATAAATATGTGGATGTTTGTAAGATCTGCCGTGACAACGAAAGCTTTGATACCAGTTGATGGGTTACCGATATGAATCGGCACGAGGGTGGCCCGATCTTCACGACAGCAGATCAAAAGAACAAGGATAACTTGCTGCGAACAGCGGGTAACTAGCTTTATACCTGACAAAGGTTGGATGCGACCAAGCGACGGGGAGAGAGGCACCGAAACCACGAAGACTTCGACTCGATCTCCGAACGACCGCAGAACCACAATCCAGAACTAATCCACACAATACGGCGCAGCCGAACGGAAGCCGTAGAGCACGAACTAGGGGAACCCAGAGGATTCACTTCACAAGTCCAAGAAGAACAAGGAAGAACAAAGGTTGAGTAAGGCACTCAGCAGCGTGGCTGCAATATCATATAGTTTATCAAATGATCAAAGGTTCCTGATAGTTTAGAGGTAGGGGATATTTATACTAAGAACAACCCTCCTAGATAGGTATGAAAACGAAATAGAGTTTCTGGGTGAAGGCAATGTGAAAGGACCCCTCGGAATGAATTCCTGAACTGGCTTCGCGTGACTATTGGCCTCGAGAGCAGTTTCCAATAAACTGACCATAACTTTTTATTGGTAATTCCAAATGACAAACCGTTTCTTGGGTGTGAAACTAGACTTGAAGAGCTTTCCAGCAATGTATACCATGTACCACGAAACTTTGTAGATTGGTACAGTTTTGTACGGCAAGTTGTACCAACATTCTGTCATGGTAGACTATTGACCTTCTGAGCAGTCTGTACTAATTCTGGTCTGCAGGCAATATGGAGTATCAAAACTGGTCGCCACTAGATTCATTGGAAATTAGACTCGACAAGCTTTCCATCAAGTCCTTATGGGCCTTCATAGCTTTTGTTATTAAAAAGTTATGAAGATTTCGTTGCACTGGTCCATTTTTGACTTCCACTGGTCCGTTTTTGACGTGTCTTCTAGGACTTGCACTGGTTCGTTCTTCAGGGTCTGATTCATCTTTCTCTTCTTCTATATACCTGAGTACAATCAAGGTAGAACACTTAGGTAGTATATAATTCTCATTAATGTTAAAGTGAATCTCACAAAGTAGCGCGTGGACCTCTTGTTGTAGCTTCTTTGCACGACTACGTGTAACCGGTCCATCGATGACTTGGGCTGGTGTCGGTGTAGGTAAAACTTGAGTGGTTGTAGCTTGACTTGGAGCTTGTGACATCTTGCTTGCTGGCATGGTCATATCACCGGTCTCAAGTTCATTATCAGCACATGGTTATTTCCATGATAGCAAATATAGCCAACCGTGATCAGCATCCACCTATTTCTCGCAGGTGACAGGAAATCACCCGGCTTCTACCGAGCTAAGCATGGCTAAGCATCATTTCGATCCTAGACCTACTTAGGTAAGGTAGGTGGTGGACAAGGTAGTTAATTATGCAGCAAGGGTGTCATATCAACACCTAACACTTAATGCAACAATACATAACCATAGTCAATTGATAGCTGGACATGATAACAAAAATAGTAGGAGGCTTATAATGCTCCGGGGCTTGCCTTCAACGTAGGTGGACGGGCGGTGGTCGGGACACTCCAGTAGGTCCTCCTCCTCAGCTCCTTGAGGTGGCTCCCCTTGTGGTTCCTCTGGCTCCGGCAGCTCGTACTCCAAGACCGTCACGCCCTTGGGTACACCTATGTATGCATGACAAGGCGATAAACATAGGAAATGCACATAAGATGCAATATATCATGATGCTGAGCAAAGGAACACATAACAAGGTACAAACATGAGCATGAACTCCTAAACTTAAGTGAATCACAGAACAACAAGTAAGTGCATACTTCTTCTCTAGTAGAGAGGCTAACTAGACAAGTTAATCAACCTTAGCTACTCCTACTTAGTCACTGGTTTCATAGGCAGACTAACTAGTCACAAGTTTCAGCTATAACTTAAGCACCAGTTGGCTAAACTAAGAAAATAGATACTTTCTGGAAAGCTTAGCAAATTGCCTACAACTCACATTTAGACATCCCAGAATGATTCCCAACCGAAATATGCTAAAACAGACAAAGTGTGCTGGCTGTTCTGGAAAATCCAGAGAGCAAGCACTTTGCAACAGCTACATGCAACAACCATAATTTTTAAACTATTCAGCCAAATGTTATGAAACTTGGATACGAAGTAGATAAGTAAGATAGCAGCAAGTTTGTTATAGACAAGTTTTCCAGAAAACTTTATCTTCAAGCTGTTCTTAGACAAAAGCTATCAGCTACTCAGGAATGCTCTAGGAAAGGCATAATTAGTAAAAATAATATTTTACACATATTAAGAATGTAACATTGGTTCAAACCAAATGCACCAGTAGATAGAACATGTCTAAGAAACACCAGAAAACATTATGGCAAGGTCTAAACTCATTTCTATCATCACATTTTCTATTTATTTAATTATTAAGGTGATTTAATGAGCATACATCACAAGTGCTCCAAAAGTCCTAAGAAAATTACAGCAAGCTATCTACACAATCATAAGGTCACTGTAAAATGTTCAGGGCACTTGCACATGCAGATTGTGAGCTACAAAAATAACAAGCTAGCAAGGGCATGCAAGGCATAAATGTGATACCCTATCAAAAAGTGTCAAACAAGAGATTTCAGATTTTTCCTAGCTTTGTTTACATATGAGTACAACACCCAGCAAGTTTCACTATAAAAGGAGTTATTATCTATTTACTAAAAATACCATAAGAAACTCCTATTTGAGCAAGAAATATCTATAACTTTGCAATCAGACCACCAAAATCATGATAAATTTATCAGAGCCTAATCATGTCATAAGTAACAACACCCTAAATTTGCATGGCCACCAGATCAACAGATCTCAAGATATAATTACCTCCTATTAGATCAAGATTAAATTATATCTATTTATTTTTGAAAAAACATGGCATGTTTCATATTTTTAATAAAAACTAGATTAACATAAGAACCTAGCAAAATTGGAATCACATTATTTGGATCAGTAAAACTCAAGATATGAATTTTTCAAAAATAGCAAAGGATCTGCTACACAGTGAACCAGAGGTGTGTGAGAGAGAGACTGACAGGTGGGATCCGCTGACACACGGGACCCACGCGACAGAGAGACAGAGACAGGGGAGAAGGTCGTCGCCGGCGAAACTCGACAACGGCGAGGTCTCGGTCGGATCCAAGGTCATCTACGTGTTCCTCTCCTCAACACGAACTCGTTGACCTACTTCACTCGCGCTCTACCGGACCCTAGGGTGCTCGCCGTCGCGAATGGCGGAGCGGCGGTGCTGCGCGGTGTTACGCCGGCGAACCTAGACAACGACGACGCGGTAGAGGTTGCGGACGAGCAAGAGCGACCCAAGGTGAAGCTATAGGAAGAAGAATCACGGCCGGAGGTGGACCAGAGAGGTCTGGCCACGTTGCCGGTGATCTCTGCGAACTCCGGCGAGGTGGAGCTCGCGACGGAGTTGGCAATGCGGCCTCACCGGTGCTCGGCTAAGAGAAAGGAGTGGACGTCGAGGTAGAGGACATCGAGGCGGAGCTCTAGGCGGACTGGCTTGGCCGGACACACGGTGGAGCAGCCGGGAGAGCTCGCCGAAGCGCGGCGGAGCTCGCCGAGGACGAAGGCAGACGCAATGTGGCGCTCTGGAGGGGCGAATGGCGCGTCTGAGGCGTCCACTCGGTGTGTGGCTGCTTGTGGACGTCGTGGGAGCTGACAGGAGGGACCGTCGACGGCGTACGGCCGACACTTGGCCAGACACGCGGCGGCGTACGGTGACTGCCCAAACTGAAACGTTTTCTGAATCGCCCGATCCCGATGACTGAAACTCCAACTTCGTCGACGTTTTACTCTCAGCTCACTCAGTGGTTTTGGCTCAAACTTGATCCTTTGGATAGAGCTACACGAGTTCTACAAGTTTGCTTATACGGTCACAGTCTAAATCGGCCTGGATTTCAATCTACAAAGCTCCCAATCACCCTATGTCGAAACTGCCGATTCCCAGACTTAGCCAAATTCGGCTAAGTGTGGAAACAGCACTGATTTTTAGCTTGTGGGAAAAATTTGAATGTGTTCCAGGCTTTGTCATGAAAAGTCTTCAACATAACTTTTGTAGCTTATGAAATTTACTACAGCTTTGTTTTAGATGTCATTGACATGCAAGGTCTCTAACACAAGTTTCATAAAACATCTTTGAAAAGAGGTCTAGGGGGTCAACTAGGTCAACCTAGGGCTAACCATGACTTAGGGGTATTTTTAGACAAAACCCCCAACACCAACTTTGTTCAAAATCTTATTCCAAACATGATTAAAGTATATTGGATGACAATGTACACTTGTATACATTGGTCACCCATTACAATCAACCATGGCAAGTCATACAGCAATTCAATCACATAGTGTAGGTAGCAAATGGCATGTGATCATGGTATGATGCTCATGAGTGATCATGATGATGCTTATGTTGATGCAATGCTCATGTTTAACATGCAAGCTAACACTAGGAGTGTTACAACCCTCCCCCCTTACAAAAATCTCGCCTCGAGATTTGAAAGACGTACCATTTTTCATAGAAGGAGGGGTAAGTTGCTTGTAATAGTCTTCCCTTTCCCAAGTGGCATCTCTCTCACTTTGACGGTTCCACAAAACTCTAAAAAGCTTGATCACTCTCCCGCGAGTGACTCGTTCCTTGACATCAAGAACTTGTACCGGCTTCTCTTCATAGGATAGATCAGACTGCAACTTAATATCCCTTGTTTCAACTCTCTCTTCGGGCACACGAAGACACTTCTTGAGTTGAGACACGTGGAATATAGGGAAAACAGCTCTCATTTTTGGAGGTAGTTGTACCTTGTAAGCTACCTTGCCGCTCTTCTCAATGATTTGGTAGGGACCTACATACCTAGGGGCTAACTTCCTTTTTACACCAAAGCGGTTTACTCCTTTCATGGGTGACACCTTTAGGTACACAAAGTCACCTACTTCAAACTCGAGAGGCCTTCTTCTTCGGTCGGCATAGCTTTTCTGTCTAGCTTGGGCAGCTTCCATGTGTTTCTGGATAATGAGAACTTGCTTTTCGGCTTCTTTGACAAAGTCAATTCTGTAGTACCTCCTTTCGCCAGGTTCAACCCAGTTTAGAGGAGTTCTACACTTGCGGCCATACAAAGCTTCGAAAGGAGCCATTTGGATACTCTCTTGATAACTATTGTTGTAAGAGAATTCAGCTAAGGGTAACCACTTCTCCCATGCACCCTTGGAAGATATAAGACATGCCCTCAACATATCCTCTAAGATTTGATTCACATGCTCAGTCTGACCGGAGGTTTGAGGGTGGTAGGCTGAACTGCGAATCAACTTTGTACCAAGGAGTGAATGCAAGTGCTCCCAAAAGCGAGCAGTGAACTGAGGACCTCTATCAGAAATAATGGTGCGAGGCACTCCATGCAATCTAACAATCTGGGAGAAGTACAACTCAGCATAGTCGGATGGTCGGTATGTAGAATGTATGGGAATAAAATGAGCTGACTTGGTCAAACGGTCAACAATCACCCATATGGAATTGTGTCCTTTTTGGGTAAGGGGAAGGCCAACAATGAAATCCATGCTGATTTCTTCCCACTTCCAACTCGGAACCAACAAAGGTTGCAATAAACCTGCAGATTTGAGGTGAACTGCTTTTACCCTACAACAAGTATCACACCTAGCAACATAAGCTGCTATTTCCTTCTTCATCTTAGTCCACCAGAAACGAGGCTTTAAGTCTTGGTACATTTTGCTACTACCAGGAAGAATGGACAACTTGGAAGAATGAGCTTCATCTAAGATTTTGTTGCGTAGTTCACGGTCTTTAGGTACAACTAGGCGATCGTCAAACCATAGTACACCCTTCTCGTCTACCCTGAAATGCTTGGTGTCTTGCTCTTGCATTTTCCTCTTGATGTGGAAGATACCAGGGTCAGTCTTTTGGAGCTCTATAATTTGACTCTCTAAAGAGCAACCGACTACAATATTGTGCAGGACCACCGAATGCAATAAATTGAACCTTTCCTCTAAGAGAGGTCCAACATGTTGCTTCCGACTGAGAGCGTCGGCCACAACATTGGCTTTGCCTCGATGGTAGCGTACTTCCAGATTATAGTCCTTTATCAATTCCAACCATCTTCTTTGTCTCATGTTTAACTCGGGCTTAGTGAATATATATTTGAGGCTCTTGTGGTCAGTATAAATGTGACATAGATTACCCAACAGATAATGCCTCCAGAGTTTCAATGCGTGCACAACTATTGCTAACTCTAGATCATGAGTCGTGTAGTTAGCTTCGTGCTTCCTCAGTTGCCGAGAGGCATAGGCAATAACTCAGCCTTCTAGCATAAGTACACAACCTAGGCTGGTGCCAGATGCATCACAAAAGACATCAAATGGCTTTTCAATGTCCGGCTGTGCCAAAACAAGAGTGGTGGTCAGCAGGTGACGTAAAGCGGTGAAAGCGACTTCACACTCCTGAAACCACACAAACTTCACATCTTTTTGCAGTAGCTTGGTCATAGGCTTGGCTATTTTGGAGAAGTCTGGAATAAAACGACAATAATACCCAGCTAGACCGAGAAAACTCCGAACTTCGTTCACTGAAGTCGGGGCCTTCCAGTCTAGAACCTCCTGCACTTTTGACGGGTCAATAGAAATACCCTCCTCAGATAAAATATGGCCTAGGAAAGGCACTTTCTTCAGCCAAAACTCACACTTGCTGAACTTGGCATAGAGCTGATGTTCTCGCAATCTAGTGAGTACAATCCGAAGATGCTTTTCATGGTCTTGGGCATTTTCTGAATACACCAATATGTCATCGATGAACACTACCGCAAACTTATCCAGTTCAGGCATGAACACCGAATTCATCAGGTACATGAAATGAGCAGGGGCATTAGTCAGACCAAAGGACATGACTAGATACTCATACAACCCATACCTGGTAGAGAAAGCCGTTTTAGGAATGTCTTCGGGTCAGATCTTGATTTGATGATACCTAGATCTCAGATCAATCTTGGAGAATACCTTAGCCTTAGCTAATTGATCAAACAGGATATCAATGCGAGGCAGGGGATACTTGTTTTTGATAGTCACGGCGTTCAGCGGACGATAGTCTACACATACGCAGAGACTTGTCCTTCTTCTAAGAGAGCCGGACAACCCCATGGAGAAGAACTAGGTCGAATAAGACCTTTCTCTAGGAGTTCTTGCAATTGCTTCTTCAACTCGGCTAATTCATTGGGTGGCATTCGATATGGCCTTCTAGAGATAGGTGCGGTACCCGGAATAAGATCAATTTTAAACTCTGTCTGGCGGCAACCCAGGCAGATCCTCGGGAAAACATCCGGAAACGCGCACACTACCAGAATCTCTACCACGGTGAGTGGTTGGATAGCATTAACAGCGTGATGGATGTCATCATTTTTAGGGAGTTGGACTAAGAAAGCTTCCTTGCTATCACGCTCCTGCAACATGACTACCCTTGTTGAGGTATCTATTAACACCCCATTATTACTCATCCAATTCATTCCCAAGATAACATTTATGCCCAAGCCCAGCAAAATTACAAGATTTGCCGAAAAGTTTCGACCTTCAATAGCAATATTCACATCCTTCACTAATTGGTTTGTGGAAATTTGGTTGCCAGCAGCACTAATGCAAAATTTACCATTGTCAAGATCAACTACATGTTGCCCATGCTTAGACACGAATGCTTGACTCATAAATGAATGCGAAGCTCCAGAATCAAACAAGACAACTGCAGGGTGTTGATTTACAAGAAACATACCAGCCGTGACCACTTCACCTTTGGGGATTTCTTCAATGGTGGTATAGTGCACTCGGCCAGTACGGTTATTACCTCCAGCTGCAGAATTCCTCTTGGGATAAGGGCAATCCCTCGCCTAGTGACCAACTTGTTTGCAATTAAAGCAGGGACGGTTATCAGGGGGAGTCTTGGGGGTTCCTTGACCTGTAGCACCCCTATGAAGGGCAACTGTGAAGGACTTGCGAACTCCCGTCTTCACATTAGACTTTGTCGGTGTTTTTCCCCCGGGGGGGTCACACCAACGAGTAAAACTTGTATGCGTGCTCCCCTTTCCAGATGGTGATGCAAGAAAAGACACAAAGATTTATCCTGCTTCGGGCAAGAGAAGGCCCTACGTCCAGTGGGGGAGGAGAGTTTGTATTATCTTGCACCTAAGTGCTTGTACAGGGGTGAATACAAGCGTGGTATGAACGGAGATGGAGTGAGTTGCTCTACTATGTATGACTTGTGTTGTGTCGCGTGTCCCGTATCTGCTCCCGGACCTCCCCTTTTATAGTTCCAAGGAGAGGCCTAGGGTACATGTATAGGCGACAGAGTCGGGGTCGATAGAGTTATGGCATGCTGACCTACTCGAGGCCTCCGTACCGGCGTGGTCTCAAGCTGTCTTGTCTCGGTACTTTGATGATGATTTCGCATGCCCCTGAATCCTGCTCCTGTGCGCTGTCCTAGACTGGTTTATCTATTGCATGCGTGTACGTTATGGTAACAGCTACGTCGTAGTGGTTGAGGTGTTGTCACTCGTCGCCGGACCCTTCCCTAGGAAGGAAAAACGCCTACTCGAGGGTCAGGTGCCGTGTAACGCTTCGCCGGCAAGAGCGCTGACCTTGGGCGTCTCGAGGGGGGTCTTGACTGGACGTTCCGACCCACTCCCTATGCCCTGCCACGCTCTGGCTTGTTTGGTGGGGACGGCTACAAAAGAACGACAGGACGGGTGCTTGTTCCCTATCACGCTTCCCGTAACTGACGGGTTAGGTGAGAACGCGGCAGGCGCATTAAATGCCCTGGTTCCCATGCCCGCGTCAGGCGGCGTGCGGCGTCCTTGCGCTCGAGGCCTTCCGATTCGTACGAGCCTGTCTCCGTATTCGACGGTAGCCGGCGCTCGAGCCCTGGGTGATTCGCAGGACGCTCTTTCCGTGTTCGTGGCTACAGTCGTCGAGGATCGTGCGTATAACTGGGCGTCGAGTTGGAGGCCTCGACTTTCGTACGGATGCTCTCGATATGCACATCGGTTAGGGTACCCCTTACTGATATCCTCGACAGTAGCCCTCGAGCCTCCGTTCGAGCGCTTGCGCTCGAATGGAGGTTCTTTTTTGTGGACGAGTTTTCGTGGGGGTACGCGAGCGACCCCGCGGGGTAGCCCCCGAGCCCTTGAAGGAGTTTTTGACTCCTTCGAGGGTTGTATTGCCTAATTTTGCGGAAACGCTCTCGATGTCCAATGTGGAAGGTTCTGATTGGTTCGTTTCACGTAGGGGTCTCGACGTACTCCCGGTGGAGCGAGCGTCATCTAGCCCAGATTGAGCTCCTAGCGGGTAATCCAAGTGAGAACCTGTGCCCCGTTCGAGGGGGTCAGCTGCAGCCCGGAGGCGTTCTCATAAAGCATGGTCAACGTGGTCGGGGATGCTGGTCTTGTTCGATAGAGTCCAGTGGCTCAATGCCTCCCTTCGGGGGGATTCCTCTCGACTGTCTCAACCCTACCTTGGACATCCCTAGCGTGTTCTCGAGGTGGGCCTTGATTTTCGACCACTCGCCGGGCATCCCTGACTCTGGTACTCGAGATCGGCTGTCGAACCCATTCGGCGGGTCAGCCTGTGACCTCTCGAGACTTTCGTGGGTACATACCTTGGCTTACAGGGGAAGGAAAGGGCCGCGGCGGTTCGCCTTTTTGCCCGTTGGGCACGTCTTTTCAGGCGGGAGCCGTTGCAGCACTACACCAGCGTGGGATTCGTAGCGTCCCATCTGTGAGAGAGATAAGGACCGTTAGGCGGCACATTTATGGGAGGAGTTACCGTATCCATCAGATCTGTCCATTGGTGGGTTGCCGTTCTATAAATGTCCCGTGTCTTTCTGCCGCCTCTCCTTCCGCCTTCTGCCTCCGTTCTTGCCTTAGCTTCCTTGCTATCACACACGCGCGCACCCTCGAGCAGTAGTAAAGTCGCGCTTCCCCCACCTGAAAATGCCTGTGAGACTCATCGCCGCCGATGACTGGTGCCCGTCATCGATGATGGAGCGCCGGCTGCTGGAGGTCGAGAGGGAGGGACTCCTGCGCCCCCGCACTTCGCCGTCGCGGCCAGAGTGGATCACCCCAGCGGCGGACCACCGGGAGCCAAGGCCACCCAAGGGCTACGTGGTCTCCTTCACCAAGTTCCACCGCCATGACTTGGGCGCTCCACCGAGTCGCTTCATGTGGGCGCTCTGCCACAACTACAGGGTGGAGCTCCAGCATTTCTCGCCAAACGCCGTCACCGCCGTGGCGGTTTTTGCCGCGGTGTGTGAGGGCTACCTAGGGATGATGCCTCACTGGGACTTGTGGCTCCACTTGTACCGGGACGAGCTCTTCAACGCCCCTAGTGGAAGCACAGGGGTGAGGAAGCCGGTTCGGGCTGGGTGCCTCAACCTGGTGCTCATGACCGGCAAGTCGGAGAGGCCGCGCGAGTACATCCCGGTGGGGTTGACGTCGAACCATGCCGGATGGGACTCCCAATGGTTTTACTTACGGAACGACGACGACCTCCTCCCTGCCTACACCAGGCGCTTGATCTCGGAGCGTTCGGATTACTAGAAGTATGGCGTCGTCTAGGCCCACCAGTCGCGGCTCGACCCCTCCTCGACGCCTTGAAGAAGCTACGCGAGGAAGGCCTGACAGCCGCTCTCGTCCTCTCGGCCGTCCATCATCAGAGGGTTCTCCCGTTGATGTATCGGCTATTGAGGATGGATGAGATGGGTCCTGGCGTTTCGTCCCGGGATCTCGAGGCTTGCCGGATGTCCAACGAAGCTCCAGAGGACGATGAGGTCGCGGCCCGAGTCAGGGCGGCCGTTGCTGGTGACTTCCACCTGGAGCACGTCAATGGCTTCCCTATAAGGCCTGACAGGGGATCGATCAACCTGGTAAGTCCTTCTCCTATGTATGGTTTCGAATCTCGATTTTCTTCGACCTCTTTTAAGGCTTATCTTGGCTCGGGCAGGGATCGATTGATGCTCAATCCTCAAAGCCTCTGGTGAAGGAGGACGATGCGGATCGTGACAAGAGGCGCGAGTCCGCAGAGAAGTCGAAGTCCGCAAAGGACTTGGAAAAGAAAAAGGAAAAGAAGAAAAATCTCACGCGACAAGGTTGGAGACGCGTCGGGCGAAATCCAGGCAGAGGGGGGAGCCTAAGGAAGAATCCCCCGAAGAGGATGATGGCAGCGATGGTGACGACGACAGCGACGACTCCGTGGGGATGGCGTCCCGTCTCGACCGGATCCTCGAGGGTCCACCTCAGACCGGCGTCGACATCACGCGGACGGTAGTCCCAAAGGGGGCGCCTAGCGGACCTCGTGAGAGTCGACAGAGGGAGTCATATCAGCGCCGCTCTCGCGCTGATAACCCTCCAGCGCCTATGCAAGGTCGGACCGTCCTGCGCCCCCAACCTCCCCCTGCGTCTAAGGCGGGCGACCGGGCTAAGTCCGTGGCGATGGGGCCGTTGACCCGTGGCCACGCCGCGGCTTCCAGCAAGGGGGAAGCAAGCCGCAGGAGCGCTAGTCCTAGCGCTCGCTAGGCAGGAGATGCCGAGCCGAGGCCTGCACCCGTTCGTGAGGGGCCTGGAGCCTTGACGCGGGGTGGCTTGAGGCCTACCGGTCGAGGTATCGGCAGGCGGGCCATTCTCCCTGTAGGGTAAGATTTTCGACATTATGATTCTCACCTTCCAATGTTTTTGCGTCTTCTCGAGGGATGGCCTCTCTCATGCTCGTTCCTCTCTCCTCATGTTGAAGCGGACACTCGAACAGGCCCAGCCCTCAATGGCCAAAAGGCTTAAAGTGGGACCGGCCTCCAAAGATTCAAGTTAGCGGTCCATTCCCGTCACCGTGGGAGTCGTGTTGCTCTTGTGTTGATCATCATGGCGACTGACTCTTTGCTTTTGAATGCTCATAGGCTCCTCCGATCCTCGGCCATCGATTGGTGTCGAGGGCGCTCCGCCTCATCCGTTGGTGGGAGAGTCTACTCCACCGTCGCTGAAGCAGGTCGAGGCGCCTCGCCCCCAAGAGTAGGAGGGAGCCCCCGAGCCTCCCCGATCTGGGGTCGAGGGGGATCCTATCACAATAACTGACGGGTCCGGTGGCGACGGGCCTTCGAAGGACGCCCGCCCCATGGACGAGGAGGTCGAGGCTTCTCCCGTCACGAAGCGGACGCCCTGGCCCGTCGGGCTCCGCTCCGTCGAGAAGCAGAGGAAGGGAGGAGAGGAAGAATGCGAGTGGGAGACGCAGCAACAGCTGCAGGAGGGGCAGCAACAGCAGCAGCAGGAGGGAGAAGGAGGAGAGGAGGGGCGGCGGCCGGCCAGAAGGAGCCTAGCTCGAGGAGCTGCTGGAGGAGGGCCGACAGCAGGAGCTGCGGGAGCTCTAGGAGCAACAGCAGCAGAGGAGCCAGCAGTTAGAGGAACTACTCGATCCACCACCTCACAGTCTGCCCCAGCCAGTGCCACCAACGCCTCAAGAGCCTGAGACCGGGGAGGAGGGTCTGCCAGTCTACGGTCCGCTGACCCAGGCATGGCTCCGTCCGGGGGCGCCCGCTTCGATCCCAGCTGAGTTAGGGCGGGCGGACGGCGTGGTGGTGCTTGCTTGTATGATGCGGACCCCGGTCGACCCTCAGTCAGAGATCAAGGGCACGATCTATGGCATCGACGGGATCGCTCCTGGGTTTCTTCGAGAGCGTCGGTCGTGGGAGGACCACATTCCCGCCGAGGAAGACAAAGCTGGGACGTCGGGCAGCAGTGGTGCCAGCGAGACCGGGACGTGGAAGACGGTGGATGATGACGAGCGGTTCCCCTCCCTTGTCGACCTGTTTCTACGCCATGGGGGGTCGCTTGAGACCGTCGAAGAACTCATCCGGGGCGTAAAGGCGGGCGCGGATCAAGAGATGGAAAACTGGTGCCCTGACCGGATCCGCATTCGGGCTTCCACCGACCCGTCCGAGCCTAACATATTTTTGGATGATCGGAAGGAGGCCGAAAAGTGGGAACATCTCGAGGAGCTTCGCCTCTAGATGAAGCAAGTGGTGGGGCTCTTGTCCGATGTCGTCAACAACGGGCTCGGTCCGGCCTACTTTGTAAGTGTCTTTGGGACCTTAGTTGCTATAGGGCGTTTTGGTTCTGTATTCTTACTATCCAACTGTTGGCTCGCAGGATCTTAAAGAGACCTCCCGTATCAAGTCGAGCTTTATCCACGCGACGAGAGGTGGCTAGGAGCAACTCCCTATTCTCAAGGACCAACTCCTGGAGTCGCAGGAGAAGCTCCTCAAGGCCTACAAGGAGCTTTTGGCGCTCGAGGAGGAGAAGAAGGAGAGGGAGGCCGCTCTGGCTGAAGCTCGGGAGGTCTCGAGGAAGGCGGTGGAAGAGGCTGCGCTGCTGAGGGAGGGGACCATGACGGTCGAGGAGGCCGCGTTCAAGGCCCGGGAAGAGGCCGTGTTTTACAAGGACGCGGCCGCTGACCTAGACAAGGAGAAGGGCCTCCTCAGGGCCGACCTTGCCTCCACCCAAGAATCCTTCCAAAAGATGAAGACGGAGTGCGCGAAGGGCGAGATTGCCCGGAGCGCCGCGGAGGAGGCCAAGAAGAAAGCCCAAGAAAACCTCGAGGCAGAGCGAACTCGCTCACGTGGGCTCTCTAACGAGGTCGATCGTCTCAAGAGGGTGCTGCTGGAGAAAGAGGGAGCTGTGGTGCAGGCGGGTAAGGTGATCGAGGACCTACGCGTCACCAACACCGAGCTGGTGCGCTCCAACAAGGAGATTGAGAGGGCCAACACCAACTTGGTGGGCGAAAATACGGCTCTGGAGGAGAGGATTCGCGGTATGTTTCTATTATCGAGTTTCCTTTCTGAGGTGTGCTTTGTGTTATCTAACTTCTCGGTGTCGGTCTTTGTAGGTCTTAAAGACGAGCTACTGGCTGCTCAAGTCGAGGCCCGCTCCACCAAGGCTCAGCTCGAGGGGGAGGTCGCTTGAACGGTCGGCTTCGAACTGCGATAAGCGATCTCTCGGCCTCCTAGGAGCTCGAGCCTGTGGATGAGTCGAGGGAGGAGGCTCGAGGCAATGCATTGGTCGATCAGCTATGCTATCTAGGTGCCACGCTGAGGGACCGGGTGCGGGACGCCCTTCATACCGGGGTGAAGCGAGCGATGGCGATTGTCTACTCCGGCTTTTCCTATGATATGGAGGTGGTGTCCCACGGCTTCGTCACCGACATTTCTAAGACCGACGCAGAAAACAAGGAGAGGCTCCACGCCTTGATCGACGACGCGGAGGCTCCTGGGGAAAGGCTGGCGAAGCTATTCGAGCCAGAAGTGCTTCCTCTCGAGACTAGCTCGGGCGTGGATGACGGTGGTGAGGGCGGAGACGCGGACTGAGACCTGCAAGCCTACTCTGGGTGCTAAGGCCCCTTGTATAGTACTTATTATTCTGTCTTAAGTGATTGTTGACACCATTTTTGGGCACGTGTCCAGGATGGCAGGACAGGGTGGCAGTACGATGCGGGTTGCTGGTAAGGATGGTTGCCGATGAGGGAAAGGATGAATGTGACTAAGTCCTCAGACAGTAATATGGTGCCGATGACCAAGTAAAAGGGTCTGCCGATGACTATGGCAAGGGGATTGCCGATGACGCGAAGGAGGAGTCCGGAAGCTGCCAGTTGTCATGTGGAGGAATTTCGGTTTGTCACGAAGGATGGTTTTATTATTTCCTTATGTTATTCGTATCGTTTTGTATACGGGTTCCGTGTAATTTGGAATTCGAATTCTAATCGTGTCTGGTCGTAGCTCTTTGAGCAGGGTATAAATATAAGCCCTAAGACCTTGTAATCAGGATATCTATCAATCAATCAAACACACGTTTTTTACTCATATTCCAGCATTTACTTTTCGACGACTTCGTCATACGTTTTCTTTTTGTTACGAGTTCTTAGGAATTCGTCGACTCAAGCTCGGCGTATCCTCAAGTTCCGCGTGAGTACCTCTTAGCCGTGACATCCGGGCGTATCGCTGTTGTCAGGACTAAAGTATTCGAGTTATCACCTTTGCCGATAGTAAGGTCAAATCGGCTGGCACGCCTTAACGTTTGGATCGGGTATTAGCCCTTTGTGTTTGCAGACTAGTTTTTGCATCAACACATCTTCTGGCACGCCCAGTGGGACAGATTCAAGATCAAGATCAACATGTCGATCTCTGACCTCGATCAAGACAACGTCATCCCCGTGACGGAAGCTAACCTCAAGGATGAGCAGAAGCAAGCTATTGCCCAAGCCATGGAAGAGTTCAAGCAGCAGTGCCTGAAGTCTTTCAGCATAAACAGGAGCGGCGAAGTGGTCCAGAAAGATGCACTGCCGGCACCACGGCAGGTCACCTTTGACGCTAATCCTGGCAAGCTTCAAGATATGGTTGACAATGCCATCAATCGAGCGCTGATCAACCAAGCTGGTGTACTGTCTAATACGGTTTTCAACGCCGTGGCAAGAACCTTCAAGGAAGGACAAATCCCGCCGGATTATGTGGGCCCTTCCCATCATCAACCCACAGCACCAGAGGTCACGGCTCCATCGGCTGCCTTGACGAGTGCAAGTGCACAGTCTGCCGTCCCTCCAAGTACATTGGGGACTACTGGTGCACTATCTATGCCGATGGTAACCAACCCACAAATTTCAGTTGGGCAGCATAAACTGACAACAGATATGTTGGCATCGGCAATGTCGGGGTTAACTCTTCCTCCTAACTGGTGGGGTTATGGTATGCCTCCAGAGTTGACGCCGGGAACATCACAGATAACTGACATGAGGGGCAAAACTCCTATGACATCGGTACCTTCCAATGTGCCGGTGAACCAGAGTCCTCGGTATACCACAACTACTACTGCAAGGCTTCACACCGGAAATCCTCAAGATCCAATGTTCCAGATGCCTAACGCATCGGCAGAATCAATGCTGGTGCAACAGAGGCCTATGGCCCAGTCAGGGTATGTCAATTCAACGACGGTACCCAATTACCAATCATCGGCAGCACCTATGCCGATGATCGCTAATAATGGATGGCTTGGACAGCAAGCCTTTCCACAGTCGCCCCAGCAGGGTTATCAGACTACAGGGTTCCAGCAAGGGCAGGTTTATCCCGGGTTCCAAGGTCAGGGAATTCCCAACCAGCCAATAAATTTTGGACAGCAACTCGGAGGACAGCCAATCGGTGGACAGCAGTTTGGTAGTCCGCAGATTGGAGGACAGGTGACCAATACGATGTTCCATACAGGTCACGTCCCGAACAGACACGTGGAGGTTCGCCACCAAATGCCAGATCCGCAGCTGCCTCATCGGCAAGATGCCGATGCGTATTGGGCCGATAAGATTGCCGAAGTAATGAGGGAACAATTTGGGATAAAACCCAAAGTCAACACTTATTCTTATCGGACACCGTATCCTCCAGCGTATGATTTGATCCCGCTTCCACATCGGTACAAAGTACCGGATTTTACAAAGTTTTCCGGACAGGACGACACGTCAACCATGGAGCATGTCAACAGGTTCATTATTCAATGTGGAGAGGCTGGTAACAGGGACGAATTGAGGGTTCGCCTATTTTCATCATCATTGTCTGGATCGGCCTTTACTTGGTTCATATCATTGCCTCCCAATTCAGTAATTACTTGGGCCGATCTAGAGAAGCAATTCCACAGATACTTCTTCTCGGGGGTTCATGAGAAGAAGATCACCGACTTGGTCAAGTTGAGGCAACGTAATGATGAGTCGGTTGAGGGATTTGTGCAGAGGATACGAGAGGTCAAAAATAAATGCTATAGCCTGGTTCTGGATGATCGGCAGCTAGCCGATTTGGCTTTCCAGGGTTTGTTGCCACACATCAGGGATAAATATGCTTCTCAGGAGTTTGAAAGTTTAAGTCACTTGGTGCAGAGGATATCTGATCAAGACATCAAGCCTTTCGAGCCTAAGAGGGCATGGAATAAGAAAGTCTCATTTGTTGATGAAGCAACAAGCTCAGATTCCGATGAAGAACCAGTAATCGGTTTGGCAGAATGGGTAAAAAACAAGAAGCCGATGTCTTGTCCTTTTGGGCAGAAGGAACCAGAGAAGTTTGCATTTGACACCGCCAAGGCCGATAGGATATTTGACTTTCTACTTCAGGAAGGTCAAATCAAATTGTCACCTAACCACGTGATCCCGTCGGCAGAAGAGTTGAAGAGGATGAGGTATTGCAAGTGGCATAATGCAACTTCACATGATACCAATGAGTGCAAAGTATTCAGACAATAGCTGCAATCGGCCATAGAGTCAGGGAGAATCAAGTTTGATAGTTCCAAAGCCCAGAAGCCGATGAAGATAGACCAACATCCTTTCCCGACGAACATGTTGGATGCTAAGGGGAAGGCTAAGGTCTTAACGTCGGAGACAGCTGAGAAGAGTGCATCGGTAGATCCTCAGCATCAAGTTACTACCGCCGATGCAAGAAGTAAGGGCTTGGTCCAGGAAGGAGCTAGCTCAGGAAGAATTCCTCGATCTGGTATTGTCATAACTCATAGAAGGCCTCGAGAGAGATGGCAACAACGGGAAGATCGGTACCGGCGCCAGCAGGAAGATTATCAACGGGAAGAAGAGAGACGCCGACAGGAGTGGAATCGGCACAGGGATCATTGGAATTGCCCATTCTTCATCCATTGTTGGGAGGAAAATATCAAGCTTCCTACTGTCAGAGACTGCCCTGAATGCAACGGTTATGATCGGTACGACAGGAACGATCGGCGTTATCATGATGATGAACGACGATTTAATGGGCCGATCAGAGGAAGGGCGTCAGTTCATGATCGGCTGGGGGGCAGGCTTAGCGTTCACGATCGGCTCGGTGACCGTGTCCAGTATTTTCCCAGGAACCAAGAGGAGCTTGAAAGAATGGCTGATGCGCGGGTTCCCGATGAATTCATATTTTGCAGGGATACTAACACGCATCGCATGGAGTCAAGAGAGAACCAACGCCCGACGGCAAGACAAAGGCCACTTCCTCCATGGTGCCCTCAAGGATTAACCAAGACACAGAAAAGGAGATTGCAACGTGAAAGGCAGGAAGAGCTAAATAAAGGAGAGAATTCTGGGAGTCGGCAGCCGTCAGACGCTAAGAAAGAAGGTCCATCGGCAGGCGTCAACATGGTATTCATGTTGCCGATGGAGTTTCTTGCACCGGCCAGTGACGATGAGTTGGGATTTTCTGATCAGATAGCTCAGTTGGCTCTGGATCCAATGACGGCTATCTTTGAGAAACCTGCCGATAACGAGAGGCAGCATCTTAAAGCTTTGTTCCTCAAAGGAAAGGTTGATGGGCAGCCAATGACTAAGATCCTAGTTGATGGTGGGGCTACTATTAATATTATGCCATATGCAGTATATCGGAAGCTTGGGAAAGGGGATCAAGATTTGACCCAGACCGATATGATGCTCAAAGACTTCGAGGGAAACGTGTCTCCGGTCAAGGGGGCGATATGTGCGGAGTTGACCATCGGCAGCAAAACCTTGCCGACAACCTTTTTCGTGATCAGCGGAAAAGGTGCCTACAATTTATTATTGGGGAGAGATTGGATTCATGCCAATTGTTGTGTCCCATCTACAATGCATCAGTGCTTGGTTCAGTGGGTAGGTGACAAGATTGAGATCGTCCCAGGGGATTCTTCTTATGTTATCGCATCGGCAGAAGCGGATACTTATGAAAAGACTAGGTGCATTTCAGGAGAAGTTTGGGAGAAAGATTTTCTCAAAGTTGCCGATTATGAGATTCCACCGATCCAAGCAGTCGGTTCTGACGATGGTTTTTAATGGATAGATTCGCCGATGATGGAAAATTAGGCCAGGGATTCACATCGGCCGATGATTTGGTAGAAGTAGATATAGGTAGTGGTGATAGGCCTAGGCCTACTTTTATTAGCGCTAAACTAGATCCTGAGTGTAAACGGCAATTAACTAGTTTGTTAAAGGAATATAAAGATTGCTTTGCTTGGGATTATACAGAGATGTCTGGTTTAGACCGATCAATTGTTGAACATCGGTTACCCATTAAGTCTGGATTTCGGCCACATCAGCAACCAGCCCGCCGATGTAATCCTAACATTCTACCTGATATTAAGGCCGAAATCACTAAACTTATTGAAGCTAAGTTTATTCGGCAGTGTCGGTATGCTGAATGGATTTCCAATGTCGTCCCGGTTTACAAGAAGAACGGGAAGCTTCGGGTGTGCATTGATTTCAGGAATCTCAATAAAGCTACGCCGATGGATGGATATCCAATGCCTGTCGCCGATCTACTGGTTGATGCTGCGGCTGGCCATCGGGTCATCAGCTTCATGGATGGTAATGCGGGTTACAATCAAATATTCATGGCAGAAGAGGATATTCCAAAAACCGCATTCAGGTGTCCTGGTCATGTTGGACTATTTGAATGGATAGTCATGACTTTTGGGTTAAGGAATGCCGGTGCTACTTATCAAAGGGCTATGAATTTTATATTTCATGAGTTCATCGGCAAGATCGTAGAAATTTATATTGATGATGTGGTGGTCAAGTCTGGAGATTTCTCAAAGCATCTTGCCGATTTACGAAGAGTATTGGAGTGCACAAGGAAGCATGGATTGAAGATGAATCCCAACAAGTGTGCATTTGGTGTATCGGCAGGGCAGTTTCTTGGTTTCATGGTACATCAGAGGGGTATTGAAATTAGTCGAAGATCTATTGATGCTATCAATAAAATAGTGGCCCCTACCAATAAAACCGAGCTCCAATATTTGATCGGCAAAGTGAATTTTATCAGAAGATTTATATCGAATTTATCTGGGAGAATTCGTGCTTTCAGTCCTCTTCTTAAATTGAAAGCCGATCAGGAGTTTGTTTGGGGAAAAGAACAGCAGTTGGCTCTAGATGAAATCAAAAGGTATCTAGTAAACCCTCCAGTTTTAGTTCCACCTCAACAAGGGAAACCCTTCAAATTATATTTATCTACCGATGGATCGGTTATCGGTTCAGCTTTGGTTCAAGAATTTGAAGGGAAAGAGAGGGTAATTTATTATTTGAGTAGGAGGTTAATTGATGCTGAAACCAGGTATTCGGCCATTGAGAAGCTGTGCTTATGCTTATATTTTTCATGTATCAAGCTAAGACATTACCTGTTGTCGGCCGAATGTGCTGTTGTTTGCAAAGATGACGTGGTCCGATACATGCTATCTATGCCGATTATGAGTGGTAGGATCGGTAAATGGATTTTGGCGCTGTCGGAGTTCGATTTGCGTTACGAATCGGCTAAGGCGGTCAAAGGGCAGGTTATGGCCGATTTTGTGACTCAGCATTGCGGTCTAGTGGAAACCTTGGAAATTGCACCCTGGACGCTCTTCTTTGATGGATCTACCTGTGACCGGGGAGCAGGAATCGGCATTGTATTAGTTTCTCCCAAGGGGAGGAAGTATGAATTTTCCTTGCCGATTGTTGCTACATCAACAAATAATCAGGCTGAGTATCAAGCTCTGATCAGGGGATTGGAGTTGTTAAGAGAAGTTCGTGCTGATGCTGTTGAAGTATTCGGAGATTCTATGTTGGTTATAAATCAATTGACCGGAAGCTATGAATGCCGGAGTGAAGTTCTCATAACCTATTTCGAGAGAAGTATACAACTGTTAAAGGAATTCAAGAACTTCCGATTGGAGCATATTCCCCGATTGCATAATGAAGACGCTAATCGGTTAGCCCAGCGTGCCTCGGGATATCAGCCAATGATTAATGCGACATCGGTAGTCAGTGCCGGTGATTGGAGGGAAGAAATTATTGATTATCTAAAAGATCCATCCAAAAAGGTTGAAAGATGGGTTCGATTTCAAGCAACCAAGTATGTGCTCCTTGAAAATGAATTGTATTATCGAACTATCGACGGAATTCTTCTCCGATGCTTGGGTGATGATGAAGCCAGAAGTTTGATGGGAGAAATCCATGAAGGAGTGTGTGGAGCGCATCAGTCAGCTTTTAAGATGAAGTGGATGATTCGAAGGAATGGATATTTTTGGCCAACCATACTTGAAGATTGTTTTAAATATTTCAAGGGATGTCAAGGTTGTCAAAAGTTCGGTAATATCCAGAGAGCACCCGCATCGGCTATGAATCCTATAATAAAACCTTGGCCGTTCCGGGGGTGGGCCATCGATCTGATCGGCCAGATTTATCCACCATCTAGCAAAGGGCATAAATTCATTCTAGTTGCCACTGACTATTTCACCAAGTGGGTCGAAGCTATTCCTTTGAAGAAAGTCACATCGGCCAATATGATTGATTTTGTGAAGGAGCATATTATTTACCGATTTGGGATTCCCCAAACGATTACTACCGATCAGGGCACCATGTTCACGTCGGGGGAGTTCGATGAATTCGCAATCGGTATGGGAATTAAAGTGTTGAATTCTTCTCCTTACTATGCTCAAGCCAATGGGCAGGCCGAAGCGGCTAACAAGGGAATTATCAAGCTTATTAAACGAAAGATTGAAGAAAATCCTAGGCGGTGGCATACATTGTTGAATGAAGCACTGTGGTCTTATCGGATGGCTTGTCATGGATCAACCAAGGTGTCACCTTATCAATTGGTGTATGGACATGATGCAGTTTTGCCTTGGGAGATTAAGGCTGGATCTAGGCGATTATCTTTTCAAGATCAATTGGCTGCCGATGATTATGCCACTTTAATGACCGATGAGTTAGATGATTTAGCAGAGCATCGGTTAAAGGCTTTAATGAGTATAGAAGAAAATAAGAAGAGAGTTGCCAGATGGTATGATAAAAAAGTGAAGGCCAAGGAGTTTGCCGATGGGGATTTGGTATGGAAGTTGATTTTGCCAGTCGGGACTAAAAGTTCAAAGTTTGGGAAGTGGTCTCCTAATTGGGAAGGTCCTTATCGGATAAAACGCTCAGCTCCTGGTAATGCCTATATTCTAGAAACTCTCGAAGGAGTTGAATTTCCCAGAGCGTTAAATGGCAAATATTTGAAGAAGTACTACCCCAGCATATGGATCGATGCATAAAAGGTTAAGTGCCGATAACACTCCTATCGGCTGAATTTAAATGTTCAAGGGCAGACTTAATGTTTCAAAAGATGCCGATAACAGTCTTATCGGCTAGACTAAAAGCTAAAAGCGGAGAAACAAAGGTGTGTCGCCGATGAAAGCTTCAGATGTTCAGCAGCGCTTGGATTGCGGATATGGCACGCAGCCGAATCTGGTTGGCTGTCTCTATCTCTTTGATATCGTCATCGGCAGAACCTTCAATCGGCTTCAGCTTCCTCTTCAGTTGCAGCGCTTTACGACCATGGACGTTTCGTTCCTGTTCAAGATGCTTGATGGTCTCCGGCAGTTGACTATCTTCTTGCTGGGCTTGGGACAGGGCGTCTTCTACTTGCTTGAGTTCAGCCAGCAGAGCTTCTCTTTTTGCCGATAGATCAGACATTTTCTGCTTCAGTGCATCACCTGAGGACTTTAAGATGCCGATGTTCTTATGTTTCTCATCGGCTAAGAGTTTTTCTTTCATCATCTCCTCAGAGAGCTGGATTTGAGCAGCTCTGTCGGCAAGGCGTCGAGTAGCTCTCTGGTACTGTAGCTGGCGGCTTTCTAGATGTGCAGCGTGGAAGAGTGCTTCTTCGGCATCGGCAGGAATTTGGCCTCTAAGAGTCTTGAACAGGGCCTTGGCTGGGTCAGAATCGTCGACCAGTTGAGTTGTGTCTTGATGAAGTATGGCCGATAGCTCCTCCAGCCTAGCTCTGGTTTCTGCCGATACAATTCCAACTGCCCGAGAGGAGCTTGCTTCCTCGCCTTCTTCTTCGAAGATATCAATAGCGAAGGAGAACAAGCTGTCGGGAGAATCTTGTTCCTGAAAATGAAAATGAAATAGGTCAATTTTATGGTCAAAACTTCGGCAGATGATACCGATGGAAAAGTGGATGACTTACTTGCTTCAAGGCGATTTCCTGCCTTTGACTCAGAGAGGCCGATGGAGCTGCAGGTTGATCGGCAAATGTTGCCGATAGAACGATATCGCCTCCCAGAAGACAGGAAGGATTATAAGAATAAATGAAAATAAGTTT